>NC_064826.1:31136250-34082500 GCF_024166365.1 Elephas maximus indicus
GTTGTGTCATGTGCATAACATGGGTGGTTAATGAGTCTTCCTCCAATCCTGATGCCACGTTCTTCTTCGAATAGTCTAGCTTCTAGAATTATTTGCTCAGCATACAGATTGAATAGGTATTGTGAAAGGATACAACCCTGACACACACCTGCCCTGATTTTAAAACACGCATTATCCCCTTGTTCTATTGGAAAGACTGCCTCTTGATCCATGTATACATTCTTTATGAGCACAATTAAGTGTTCTTGAGTTCCCATTCTTCACAGTGCTATCCATAATTTGTTATGATCCACACAGTTGAATGCCTTTGCATAGTCAAAACACAGGTAAACATCTTTCTGGTATTCTTTGCTTTCAGCCAGGATCCATCTGACATCAGCAATGATATCCCTTGTTCCAGGTCCTCTTCTGAATCCAGCCTGAATTTCTGGCAGTTCCCTGTCAATATACTGCTGTGACCGCTTTTGAATGATCTTTAGCAAAATTTTACTTGTGTGTTATCACAATAGTAATGCTATTGTTTGATAATTTCCATATTCTGTTGAATCACCTTTCTTTGGAATAGGCATAAATATGGACAGCCAGGTGGCTGTTTACCAAATTTCTTGGCATAGATGAGTGAGAACTTCCAGTGCTGCATCCATCTGTTCAAACACCTCAATTAGTATTCCCTCAATTCCTGGAGCCTTGTTTTTCACCAATGCCTTCAATGCAGCTTAGACTTTCTCCTTCAGTACCATCAGTTCCTGACTATATGCTACCTCCTGAAACGGTTGAATGTTAACCAATTATTTTGGTATTGTGACTGTATATCCCTTCCATCTTTTTTCAATGATTCCTGCATCATTCAATATTTTCCCCATAGAATCCTTCGCTATTGAAATTCAAGGCTTGAATTTTTTCCTTCAGTTCTTTCTGCTTGAGAAATGTTGAGCTTTCTTTCCTTTGGTTTTCTATCTCGAGGTCCTTGCACATGTCATTATAATACTTTGTCTTCTCGAGTCACTGTTTGAAATCTTCTTTTCAGCTCTTTTATTTCATTTCTTCCATTTGCTTTAGCTACTCGATGTTCAAGAGCAAATTTCAGAGTTTCTTCTGGCATCCGTTTTGGTCTTTTCTTCCTTTCCTGTCTTTTTAATGATCCCTTGCTTTCTTCATGTGTGATGGATTGAATTGTGTCCTCCAAAAATATGTCAAGTTGGCTAGGTCATGATTTCCAGTGTTGTGTGACTGTCCACCATTTTGTCATCTAATGTGATTTGTTGTAAATCCTATCTCTATGATGTTCATGAGATGGGATTAGTGGCAGTTATGTAGACTTAGTCTACAAGATTAATCTACATCTTAAGCTAATCTCTTTTGAGATATAAAAGTGAGAGTCGAGCAGAGAGATATGGAGATCTCATACCACCAGGAAAGCAACACCAAAAGCAGAGAGTCCTTTGGACCTGAGGTTCCTGCACTGAGAAGTTCTTATACCATGGGAAGATTGATGAGAAGGGCCTTACTCCAGAGCTGACAGAGAAAGACTTCCACTGGAGCTGACACCCTGAATTTGGACATCTAGCCTCCTAGACTATGAGAATAAATTTCTCTTTGTTAAAGCCATCCATTTGTGGTATTTCTGTTATAGCAGCACTAGATAACCAAGACAATGTCCTTGATGTCATTCCACAACTTATCTTAAGTCATTAGTGTTCAACGGGTCAAATCTATTCTTGAGATGGTCTCTAAACTTAGGTTGGATATGCTCAAGGTCGTACTTTGGCTCTCTTGGACTTGTTCTAATTTTCTTCAGCTTCAGCTTGAACTTGCATATGAGCAATTGATGGTCTGTTCCACTGCTGGCTCCTGGCCTTGTTCTGACTGATGATATTAGGCTTTATACTGTCTCCCTCCACAGATGTAGTCGATTTGATTCATGTGTATTCCATCTGGTGAGGTCCAGGTGTATAATGTTGCTGAAAAAAGATATTTGCAATGAAGAAGTCATTGGTCTTGCAAAATTCTATCATATAATATCCAGCATAGTTTCTATCACCAAGGTCATATTTTCCAACTACTGCTCCTTCCTCTCTGTTTACAACTTTTGCATTCCAATCACCAGTAATCCATGCATCCTGATTGAATGTTCCATCAATTTCAGACTGCAGAAGTGGGTAAAAATCTTCAATTTCTTCATCTCTGGCCTTAGTGGTTGGTGCATAAATTCAAGTAACACTTATATTTACTGGTCTTCCTTGTAGGCGCATGGATATTATCCTATCCCTGACAGCACTGTACTTCAAGATAGATCTTGAAATGTTCTTTTTGATAATGAATGTAATGCCATTCCTCTTCAAGCTGTCATTCCAGGCATAGTAGACCATGTAACTGTCTGATTTGAAATGGCCAATACCAATCCATTTCAGCTCACTGATACCTAGCATATCAATCTTTATGCGTTCCATGTCATTTTTGATGATTTCCAGTTTTCCTAAATTCATACTTAGTATATTCCATGTTCTGATAATTAATGGATATCTGCAGCTGTTTCTTCTCATTTTGAGTCATGTCACTCTACTGTGTTTTAAATTCTTTTCTTTTTGCTTACTTATCTGTAATTTACATTGAAATCTAAAGTTCCTGAGGTCAAAACCTGTGTTATTTACTGTTGTGCCCTTGCTCCATTCTGAATTCCTCAATGCCTACATTACTTATATTGCATTGAGTACATGGTGCCTACATATTTATTTAAAAAGAAATGCTTGAAAGAAGTTTACAAGGAGAGAGATAAGGCATGTTTAAAATTATTTATAACCTACATTTGCCTACAGATAACTTACATTCTAATTCTAAGATATTAAATCAATTAATTAAAGATTTCTTCAGAACTTCTACAGGGCAATTTTGGGGAAAGTTAGCTTGAAAACATTAGAATTTTTTTTTTTTTTTTTTAATAGTCAGCATTGCAGTCTTCTCACTAACTAGAAAGTCATGGTAATGACAACAATCGAGATCCACTCCACTTTAGAGTAGAAAAGTTAAAGGCCTTCAAATGATTTAGAGCCCCATCCACTACTTGACTTTCACACCTTGACATTGCACTTTACGTAAATTTTTGATCAGAAGTGTTTAAAATATTATTCCTTACTTAAATATTTATGCAGTGCATATTTATAAGTATGTGGAGGAGACAAACTAGTGTCCATGAATGAAAATTTCTTCAATAAACGAAAAAAAACAACAACATAAACTAGCACTACAGTATTAATATACATTAGAACTGTCAGAGCAGAAGATAGAACCATATTGCATTACTTTGAGCAACAGATATACATGTGCTGAATTTAGTTACAAAGAAGTTGAAATCTAGCCAACATTTTTTTCCCAAACAGAATACTTTGTCAAGAAGGTCAGAGGAAAAATATCAACTATCCTGTGAAATGTCACATGTGTGTAAACTGAAAATCTTTCCCGTTTATTGATTTTTTAAAAACTACCATATGTTAAAAGTAAATTATTATAAACGTCCAGTTCTAACTAAGATGGCATAGCCCCATTCCTACCAGTTCCTCTCTCTTATAACTAAAACACCCTGGACAAAACACAACCAACAAGCCTAGGAAAATTTGACAGGTGGGAAAAAGAAGGCAGGCTGCTAGGGACATCAGAACTTAAGGAATGACACAAGGAGGTGGGTTTCCTGGGTTTTCTTACTGCCTCCCATATATCTCTGACAGGGCATTCCAAAGTCTCCATCCTGGAACTGCCAATAAGCACAGACAAAGCTACAAGGAAAACCTGTTCCCTCAACAGAAAACTTTTTTGGTAGTACCTGCTCTATTCTAGCCAATACTCCCCTTAAAAATATTGCCTCCCCCTCTCCCCACTGTGGTTTCAGCAGGGATGAGCAGAAAGCTGATCTTAAACCCTATCTCCCACAGGCACTAGAAGTGGAGCTCTAATTACCCAACTACTTGCATCCGCAGAACTCAGCAGGAACTAATCTTCCTTCCTCTACCTGGTAGAAGCACGCATGGCTCCAAACTCCCTGCCTGGTAGTGTTGGCAAGGCTGAGGGGGGAGTTGATTTCTATTTCCTCCCCAGTGGAGGCAGGCAGTAGTATGATTATCCACCAGGGAAGTGTCAGCAGGATCCAGTGGAGAGCTGAACCTCCACCCCAAGTCAGCAACAAGATTTAATGAGGTGGTACAAGGCAGGCCTAGTCACCAATGCTCTTTACAACCCTCCTTCCACTCGTCAGTGGGCTCCCATGGGGAGCATCAAGAAGACTGAATAAGGCTGTGCCAATAGGGACTAGTCAGCACTCTAATTTCCCCACATCTCTGGTGTTAGGAGGGCCCAGAGAAGAAATTAACCTTCACACACAATATCAGCACAGCTGCTGGGTTAAAAACATTGGAAAATATGACTGGAAATATAAGTAGAATGTCTTTCCACCACAAAATGATACTTTATAGAATTTTTAGATGTAGCAATAAGTTCTGTTTCTCAAAATCATTCAGAGAACAGACAGGAGGGATAGTTGAAGAACAACTACATTGACAGGATCTGGTCAGATTGTGCAAGGTGCTCAGGCACTTGAAGCCTAAGTTGCTTTCATTATTGTTGTGATTCCGACTCATAGCGACCCTACACAACAGAATAAAACTGTGTCATAGGGTTTTCTAGGCTGTAATTTTTATGGATGCAGATTTCCAGGTCTTTCCTTCTTCAGAGCAGCTAGTGTGTTCAAACTGCTAGCCTTTCAGTCAGCAGCCGATCGCTTAACCACTGTACCACCAGGGCTCCTTGAATTACTTTCACTTGCCTAAAAAACACACAAACAAAAACAAAGAAAGGACACCTTTGGGATTAAAAATTTACCGAAGAGAACATGCTGTCTGCAAAGTAGAAATTCCAAATTGTGGCTATCCAGGACTTTGGAAATTTTAAACCTTCTGAAGAAAAAGGATACATTAGGGAGAGGATAGCCTACACTCATGATTCTTGGTAGTAAAAGAGATGATCTGTTTAGTGCATTTGGGTAAATCATCCTAATTAGTTATTTACTTGATCTTTGGATTCTACCTGCTTTGTAAAAAAATTAAAATTCTGCAAATATTTGTTTATAATTATGCTTTAATAAGCTCTTCAACCACACAAATTGCACTCTAAACATTTAAATGCCCAGAGTGACTGACATTTTACTTGCACAAAATTCATTAGGGTCCCTACGAGTCAAAGCACTTGTTTTGCCAAGTTACTCATTTTTGAAGGCCAATCATGGAGACTTTGTTCTAGAGATAAGGGTTTTAATAGTTACCTCTATACTAACAAAACAAAACAAACCAAACAGTGCCGTCGAGTTGATTCCAACTCATAGCTACCCTATAGGACAGAGTAGAACTGCCCCATAGAGTTTCCAAGGAGCGCCTGGCGGATGTGAACTGCCGGCCCTTTGGTTAGCAGCTATAGCACTTAACCACTATGCCACCAGGGTTTCCAGCTCTATACTACAAGACATAAAATATCAATTCATGTCCTCAAGAAGATTCTATCTGGATATGGACATAAATCTAATACATTAAAAGCAACAACAATGACAAGCATATAATTATGTGCCAGATTTATTTGTATAGATGCATTGTCCTATTTGTATAGAGGCAGGGGTTTTCAAGCTTAAACCTTCTTGTTAGAACACAGATTGTAGGGCCCACCCCCAGAGTGTCTGACTGGGGAAGTCTAAGAGGGAACCCAAAGAATTTTCATTGCTAACAAATTCCCCGATGATGCTACTGCAGCCCGTCCATGGACTACATTTTGAGAACCACTGCCTTAGAAGACTTCAGAAGTGGAAGCATATACTTACCTACATTATAATTTGACATAAATTTTCCTATACTTTGAAATTTAAAGATGTGGTTAATACAGATTTATTTGTTATCTTATTCAGCATATAATTTTTATTCAGGTTGGTATTGGTACATTCAATTTATTCTTTCCCTTCACTGTCTGCCTTATCTTCTTTTCTAGGCTGAGAACAAGTCTCATCAATCTGTCATTACAATCCTCTTTTTTTTTTCCTAAAAGAAACAGAGTTCGTGTCCTGGTAGTTTAAACTGGTACAATCCTATCTAGTTAGGGCCAAGTTCCCTATAATATGTTCCAGGCCATACATGTGTGACTTGTCTCAAATCTAGCTTTTGCTTCTATAAACCAATCAAGCTATTTCCACTGACCACAGCAAACCTCATTACTCACCAAGAAAGACTGAGTTGGGCTACTGTAATGAATGTGACACACAGATAAACTCTGTACTGTCAGCAATGTTTCCTCAACACTTCCAATTGCAAAAGCAATAAAAATATTGAAATGTCAGGGTAAAGATATAATAGGATGTAGGGGCATGTGGCCAGATTTTCATTTTACATTATTCAACAGAAACTTTTACCCATAGGAACTTTTCTTTAACTCTAATAAACTTTCTTTTATTTTTCAAATACATAATTTTTTTGGTTTGGTTTTTTTCCAGTCAAAATACATATTTTATATTTTAAAAATGTGGTGTTTTGTGTTTCTTCTCTTGAAATTATATCTGGTACTTAATTTTTTTTTTTTACTCAATCTGAAGAGGGCAACAGGCAGGAAGGTTCATTATTCTTTAAATAGTTAAAGAATTTTATTTTTAAAATGACAGAACATACTTTAAGGTACATTTGCCAACATAATTACATTAAGCATTAACACAGCACTTGTACAGGCAGATGTTTGTTATATATGTTTTCTACATCAGGCATATAAGCATCTTTTTTATGAGCAATAAAGTAAATAAAATCTTTAAGCTCAGTTACTGCTGCCTGCTGGGTTACGTTCTTGAAATATTGAATGGGTCTGAACATGCTAACCAAAGAGAAATTTAAAGTAACAACATTTCTGCTACAAATCCAAACATATTTTATTCACATACATATCATTTATATGTAATATCTAACTCTGTATCTCTTTTTATTCCAATGAAAGATTACGGAAAAGTTCTTTTTTAAAAAAAAATGCATTCCTGATCATCTTTATGGCTAATGTCACCCACCTGTCACTGAATTAACATATACATAATGAAGAATCCTGAAGGATTTGAATTCTGATTGATTTAATTTCTTTTTACTTTAACGTAAATCTCAGAATTATTTGGTGAAAAATAATTACAAATTAAAATAGGTAAAGGACCCTGGGTGATCCAAATAGTTAAGCACTGAGCTACTAACCAAACAGTTGGCATTCGAACTCACCCAAGTGTACCCTGAAAGAAAGGCCTGGAAATCTGCTTCTAAAAAATCAGCCATTCTGGGGTCTTAAACACTAGCAAGTGGCCATCTAAGATGCATCAATTGATCTCAACCCACCTGGAGCAAAGGAGAATAAAGAACACCAAAGACACAGGGTAATTATGAGCCCAAGAGACATAACGGGCCACATAAACCAGAGACTACATCAGCCTGAGACCAGAAGAACTAGATGGTGCCCAGCCACAACCGATGACTGACCTGACAGGGAACACAACAAAGAATCCCTGAGGGAGCAGGACAGCAGTGGGATGCAGACACTAAATTCTTGCAAAAAGACCAGACTTAATGGTCTGACTGAGACTAGAATGACCCCGGAGGTCACAGTCCCCAAGACCTTCTGTTAGCCCAAGACAGGAACCATTCCTAAAGCTAACTCTTCAGACAGGGATTGGACTGGACTATGGGACAGACAATGACACTGGTAAAGAATGAGCATCTTAGATCAAGTAGACACATGAGACTATGTTGGCATCTCATGTCTGAAGGGAAGATGAGAGGGTAGAGAGGGTCAGAAGCTGGCCAAAATGGACAAGAAAATAGAGAGTGGAAGGAAGGAGTGTGCTGTCTCATTAGGGGGAGAACAATTAGGAGTATATAGCAAGGTGTTTATAAATTTTTGTATGAGAGTCTGACTTGATTTGTAAACTTTCATTTAAAGCACATTTAAAAAAAAAATCAGCCATTGAAAACCCTATGGAGCACAGTTCTACTCTGACACACACAGGGTTGCCATGAGTTGAACTTGACTCAAGGGTCAAGGGCAACTGCTTTTTGTTGTTTGTTTTTTTCCAATGTGACCCAGAGCAAGGTGGAACCTTGAGGCATTGTGTATGGATGTGTGTGTGTTTCTTCTGTCTATGTGCATGTGTAGGAGAGCCTATGTGTTCACCATACATGGGGATCTCATGAGAATTCTCAAATTTATATCTAAACACTAGTGTTTCCTCTTTCATAACTCCTAAAAAAAATTAAAGAGACTTAATTATATGTAAAAGGAGCCCTGGTGGCACAACAGTTAAGTACTTGGCTGTCAACCAAAAGCTTGGGGTTCAAACTTAAAGGTTGGCCACTCTGCTCCTGTCATGATTACAGCCTTGAAAATACTATGAGGCAGTTCTGCTCGGTCACATGGAGTCACTATGAGTCAAAATCCACTCAGTGGCACCTAATAACAGCAAAAACATTACACGTAAATAGATGTTTACGTATATAAATATTTTTCTTCTCAACTTGATGCTTTTTTTAACTGTAGATGCCTTACTTACAATGGCTCCAAGCATGTAAGAGTTATTGCCACAACAATGATAAATCAGTTTTCTGTTAATTCATTAATTTTGAAAAATGCAGACTTCTGAATAAGCATAAAATACTTTGCAGAATAGGAAAAGAAAAATGTTATGTAAATAAATAGTAGGAAAGGTTGGATATTTTTAATCCTCAATCACGTGTACATACATATATGTGTATGTATACACCAGGCATAATTACCATAATATACATAATATTACACATATATTATTAGGTGCCATCAAGGCAATCTCGACTCATAGCAAACTCATTTAACAGAGTAGAACTGCCCCTCCCATACTGCTTTCTAGACTGTAACCTTTATGGAAGCAGATCGCCAGGTCTTTCCCCTGCAGAGCCACAGGGTGGGCTTGAACTGCCAACCTTTCGATTAGCAGCCAATCACTTAACCACTGCACTGCCAGGACATCTTATTATATATACAAAAAAAAGCCAGTTGCCACTGAGTCTATTCCAACTCATGGTGAACTCATGTGTTTCAGTTAGTTACTAACTCTGGTTAGTAGCGCAGCACTTAACGATTTGTGCCACCTAGGGACTCTGGTATGCACACACACAATCAAAATTGCAAAAAATATATATATATATCTGAATTTTAAGTGCTAAGGAAAAACTAAAAAAACAACAACAAAAAAAAACAATTTATTTCTTGTAATAACTTCCCTATAACTTTTTCAGGTATATTTATTTCATATGTCATTTAGGGATTCTTATGAAAGATAAAATACTACAATCCAATTTATCCTTTTACTGGCCAATAACTTAGTGAAAATGCTGTTGTTAGGTACCATTGAGTCAGCTCCAACTCATAGCAACCATATGCACAAGAGAACGAAACACTGCCTGGTACTGTGTCATCTCACAATTGTTGCTATGCTTGAGCCCACTGTGTCAATTCATCTCATTAAGGGTCTTCCTCTTTTTCGCTGACCCTCTACTTTACCAAGCATGATGTCCTTCTTCAGGGACTGATCGCTCCTGATAACATGTCCAAAGTATGTGAGACATAGTCTCGCCATTCGTGCTTCTAAGGAGCATTCTGGTTGTACTTCTTCCAAGACAGAGAACCTCAACATTTTGAACCTTGTCATTGTCATTTACTTAAATAGCATTTCATTAAATTTTAAGAAAAAATGAGCAAGAATGTCCAGCCTACACCCTGAATAAATCTGACAATTTTTTAGGCTAGAATTTTTCTTAGTTGACTGATACTGAATAGCTTGCCTATGCTGCATTCAGCCCAAGATATTTCTACAAACCACAGTCAACGGGAATGATAAGTCTTATTATTATAATATACAATGTATGTTGTCTCTTCTTTAATCAAGTTTCACGTCACAAAGGTATAAATACAAGCTTCTCAAGTATCAGTTTAAATGTCTGCTGCACATATTCTATTCATGTAAAGTATGAGATGAAATAAAATCTTTTTTTGTTTCTAATTCATACACACTAGATTTCTTTTTTATGTTTTACACCTACTAAAATTTAGAAAGGTCACGTATGAAAACATTATAAGTATTCAAAATACTCTTTTCAAAATTCTTGTTTCTGTGGTGGAAGATAACTCTGACATTTATTTACATGTGATTTGCCCCTAGAGATACAGAGCAAAACGATAGAAATGTTGGCTGTCAGTCTGTAGATAAGTGTTAATCTTTATCAATGGCACAAGGCTGAACTCACATGATATATTTCTACAAAGGAAGAATTTTTGGAAAAAATCCAAAATCTTCTTTTCTGAAAGTGAAACTATCTAACTTACAAACAAATAAATTATAAAGTCACTAAGCTGAGATGAAGTAGCCAATATGCCCTTTTTGCCTGAGCCCACCATGTGACTTCATCTATTTGGAAAACATATACAACTATAGTAACAGTGTGTTATTTCCAGATGTGGCATTGAGTCCAACATAAACTTGAACATGCCCCACCCACCCCAACCCACCCCAGAATATCAGCTATTTACCTATTGAGAATACGAAGGGTCATGCTTTCTCCAAGGTCAAATAATCACACAAAACACGAAAAATTTGCTGTCCCTGTATCTCCATCCCAACCCTGGAGAATTATTAGTGTCCTAGAAGTGCAGACATTCCTTACACCCAGGGGTAATCAGCAACACGTTGCCTTGTTTCTATGAGAATGGATTAATTTGGTAAGTGGGATAGATTACCTCCTGTTACAATCCCGGGTAACATTTTATCTGCTTTTCCAAGGTAAAAATACACACATGCATTGTGTTTTGGTACTGAAGATGGTTTCAGCCAGACACCTAGAAGGTGGAGAGATCTCTGGGGACTGATAGAGAGTCAGGTTTCTATTACAATCACGGAGATCTGAGCCTGTTTGAAAGGAACTCCCTGGAGAGGCAAAACATCATATGGGGTGGCCATGTAACAGAGAATGGGCTTCCTGGCTTTAAGTGACTGGGAGGAAACCCATACCAAGCTTGGCATGGAGGAAATGGAGGCACCACCAGAGATATCTACCAGGTTATAATTAATACTAACTCCTTAAGAGGGTTGTCAGAGAGTTCAAAGAAATAATTCATACATAAGGTGCTTGACATATAATGAGCCTTCAATATTTTCTTAGCTGATATTTTTATTATTATTATCCTAAATATTCTTTATACTTTTCAACTTGACTGGAAGAGGGTTGAAAAATATTGTTTAGTGATAGAACAATTTGTCCCATGGTGGCTGACAATCCATATGAAGCTTAATTTAACCTGGCAATGTCTTAGTTCTTCCTCCAATCACACTGATTGGAGAAGTCAGCTTCTGGAAGTGATATGAATTGAGTAGTAGAAGGTAGAAGGAAAATAACAGAAATTATCTGCCTCTTCCATGTCCAAAGTTCTTCACTATCACTGAATGTGATGTGGTCCACTTTCTTAAAAAAAAAAAAAAAAAGATATACTTAAATTTAGCATAAAATTCAAGGAGCTATTAATAGAATTATGGACAGGATTTTTTAAAGTACAATGTAATTTTATCATAACATTTTTACATAAGATGTAGATATGAGCTATTTTCAAATCATGAAATAGAAAATTATATATGTTTAGCCTACATGGCAAAGCTCAGCATATCCCTTGATACCAGCTATAACTTGACTATAACTATCTCGAGTGATCTTAACCAGGGGCAAGGTCCAAACTCTTAAAATTTAATGTAAAGTTCACCTTCTGCATGAAACGTAGGAATCTGGAAATAGTAATAGGTGGATAAATTGCAATGACAACAAGCTGGAAAAATGGCAAAATCATAATTTTCCATGAACCCATCAGAGTGCTAAGGTTACGGAGCATCCAACTAGCCTGAAATTCAAGGAGAGTCAAACTCCCCCAAGAAGAGACAGGACCCAAGGACTGACTCACCTAAGAAAGAACATCAGGTAAAGAGGGACTAGACCCCACACAAGCAAGTGAGAAGAAATCAGCTGAAATTGTAATGAATTGATAAAAGCCAAGTATGAACTAGTGTGGCAGCTTAGAACTTCTGGGAGACCCAGACCCAAGGGAATTTCATACTAGCAGGTTTTTTTTTTTTTTTACTACTGAGTTCCACTAGGTGCCTACAAGAAAGTCTGCAGGCCAAGAAAGAGACCCCAGAGCGAAGCTCCTTTGGTTATGCAGGTGTGCAAGAGGAATCAGTTGTCACTGAAGGAATGGCACAAAACCTCACACTGCCACTTGCACTTTTATACAAAGCAAATACATTAAGCTCTTAAGGACAGACAGAAAAACTGCCACACTTAGGATACAGGGAAAGCTCTATTATGATGTGTACTGGTAATAGAAGAAAACCTTCTACCTTTGGAAAGATGCAGGAAATAGTCCAGGTACCCTATATCAATATAATCAGAGGTCTCCTAGCACTGAGGCAGAAGCAGAAAACTCTGTCTGACACAAGACTGACCACAGATACGAGGCTGACTTTGGCTGCAATAAGAAAGAGGGGTTAAAAGGCTGAGGGAACCGACTCCAAGATCACATCACAAGACCTGTCTGATGCTGAGGCTGGACCAGAAAGACAGAAAATCCCACCACCCTTTATCAACAGTTTAGCAAACATCAAGTAAGAAGCAACAGAATTCTACCACTCAAGGAGAGTCAAAAGTGTGGAGAGAAGCTTGTTGTGGGTACAGAAACGCTGGGAGGGCTGAAAGCTTGGAATGGAAGGTTAACACACAGGAATGTCATCCTGCTTCTTGGCCCCTCCACTAATAAGCACAAAGCAACGGTAAGCTACTGCTGGAGGAATCTGGAGCCTGTGGATACATTAAAGGTACCAAAAACAACAACAAAACTCAAACTCTGTATACTCCTGAATAGAGGCCTAACCCTCCACGATTAATGGCCAGACAGAGAAAAAGTCATGCTCATTTCCAAGAACACATATTATTTTCCACAGACTCTATTATTCTACACCCAATAACCAGAAATCAATAAAAACTTATGAGACAGATAAAGAAGTATGAAAAAAAAAAAAAAAAACTCAACTTTGTCAAAGAACAGAATTGGAAGAGAGATGATTCAGATGTTGAAACTATTAGTCAAAGATGATCCAGACGTTGAAACTACTGACCATGGGAAGATAAACCTGTGAATTTAAACAAACTATGAGTAATGTTGGAAACCCTGGTGGGTAGTGGTTAAGTGCTATGGTTGCTAACCAAAGGGTCGGCAGTTCGAATCCGCCAGGCACTCCTTGGAAACTCTATGGGGCAGTTCTACCCTGTCCTGTAGGGTCGCTATGAGTCGGAATTGACTCGATGGCACTGGGTTTGGTTTTGGTTTATGAGTAATGTTATCATAAATATTTATATCATGTTAAATGATATAAAGGGAAAGCAGACAAATGCATAAACAGATGGGGAAATTTAGCAGAGAGATGGGATCCTCTAAGATAAGCTCAAATGGAAATGTAAAACATGGAAACAAAAATATAAGAGATGAAGATTCCCCCCCTCCCATGGCTCATTAGTAATTTAACACAGATATTTAAAGTAATAACCAATTAACTTGAAGCAGATTAGTAGAAATTTTCCAAACTGAAATGCTAAAACAAAGAAAAAGAGTGAAAAAACAGAGCATCCAAGAGCTGTAGGACAAATCCAGAAATCTAACATACACTTAACTGCAGCCTCAGGAGAGGAGAAAATAGATGGACAAGAATATGAAAAACTGATGACTTAAATTTTTCAAAAAGAGTGAAAGATATCAACTCATGGAACCAGGAAGCTCAAAGACCCTGAACAAGATAAATAAAATACACACACACACACACATATACACATATTAAAAAAAAAAAAAAGACCTATGTATTTTCAAACTGCTGAAAACCCAAAATAAGAGAAAATCTAGAAGGCAGCCAGACAGGTGGAAAAAAAAAAAAAAAAAGATTCATTACATACAGAACAAAGATAAGAATTACAATGGACCTGGTGACACAGTGGTTAAGAGCTAGGCTGCTAACCTAAAGGCTGGCAATTGAAATCTACCAGCTGCTCTTTGGGAACCCTATGGGGAAGTTTTACCCTGTCCTATATGGTTGCTATGAGTTGGAATGGACTCAATGGCACCTAACAATAACAACAACATAGGATTGATAGGGGCCCTGGTGGCACAGTGGTTAAGCATTTGGCTGCTAACCAAAAGGCCGGCAGTTTGAATCCACCAGCTGCTCCCGGAAATCCTATGGGGCAGTTCTACTCTGTCCTGTAGGGTCACTATGAGTCGGAATCAACTCAACGGCAATGGGTTTGGATTTTTTGGTTTTCTCTTCAGAAGCTATGCAAATCAGAAGTCAGTGGAATGACATCTCTGAAGAACTCAAAGGAAAAAGCAAAACAAAACTGTCAACCCAGAAGTTTCTAAACAGTGAAAGTATCTCTACAAAATGCAGGTCAAAGAAAGACTTTTTCAAACAATAACTGGGAAAATGTATTGCCAGCAGACACAATATAAGAAATGTTAAAGGGAGTTCTTCAGGCAGAAACTTGGATCTATGTAAAGAAATGAGTTTTGCAAATCATAAAACAAAAATAATTTACTTTTTCTAGTTTTATTTGTTTTCTATTTTATACTCTATTGTTTTACTACATTTATATATGGAAGTGTTATCTCCCATAACTTGAAATTGCTAGTTTATATCTTTTTTTGCTATATCACAATTTTCTTAGAGAAAACCGTTAATATCTTTATTATGTAAATTGAAAAAATATACTGCAAGTGGATCCTAATGATTGAATATTTCTCTATGAACTTTGGTAGTGTAACTGCAAACTGTATTACTGGGTAAATACTGACAAATGACAAAGGAATAGTGATTTTATATGCAATATATACATATCCATTTAAGAGTAATGGCAAAAATGAAGGATGTGATGGTACATTTTAAATTTTGGTGCTGTGAAGATAAAAGACTTGCTTATTAACACCCGGCAGGCTGAAAGCAATCTTAACAGATGGGGGAAGAAGCTCTGTCAACAGTAGTATAACCTTGTCACTTCTGAAACGCAGCCAATAAAAATGCACCCCTTTTGTGTGGCTACAGTCTGTCAGTTTATCCCTGTTCCTTAACTAAAGCCCTGTGAATGACTTGTTGGCATTTGTATTTTGCTTCAGATCTGGCCATGGGGAAATAAACCTTTGATGAACTTCCATATGTACCTCATTAAGAATTCATAGAAGATTTTATTTGCCAAATAAAAAGCAAAATGCCAGTTTCCAGAATCAAAGCTAAAATTAGAGCAATAAAATAAAATTTCTCCAGTCACAATTAGTATGCAGATTCACACAAATTAAATAGTCAGTTATTTATCCTCCCACATACTTAAACAAAATATTGGAAAAACATTGGAAATGAGGGCCTAAGCAACCTATTCATTGCATTATGCTCCTGAAAATATAATCAAACATAACAGATGAATGTTTTTGCTCATTGTATGACTAGTTAGAATTGAAAAGCATTCTAAAAAGAGCAAAAAATGGTAGTACTCCAAATGAAAGATGCCTATACTTGTATTTTTTTTTTTTCCTTACCATTCTATTTAACCCTGTTACAAATACTAATGAGAAGAACACATCAGAACTTTCCTGTGTGTTGTACTATGTTCTTCTTTCCCAGTCATTTGTTACTTCAAAACCTTGGCTTAGACTCCTGCACTTTAATCTACAAAGCTGGGATTCTATCACAAAGGTTTTCTAATGTAATCTCTCAGTGACTGCTTCAGGGCCATGCTTATGAGCACGGAAGCCATAACGAAACTGGGAGTTTGTGTGTGCCTTTGGTCTAGTTCCTGTAGTTCATCTTTATCCCACAGAATATTGCTCTTAAAATATACACTGTGATGCAATGAATTGCTTTTATACGGCCTTTCTAGCCATGGTCTTCTAATTCTCACAAAATGATTGGCTAGGCAACAATCTTGAAAGGGATTGGTCAGTTTGCTATGCAAATTGAGTGACTTGCAGTCCACTGAGGGGATTGGTCAGTTTGTGGCCTTGGTGAGAGGGCCAAGCCTTGAAACTGACAAGGAGTTTGCTTATATAAAGGCCAATCCCACAGAGGTTCAGGGGGACTTCACTACTATCAAGAAGAGTCTGAAGCTGAGTGGGTCCTTTGGACCTGGAATACCTGCGCTGAGAACCTCCTAGACCCAGAAGAGAGAGTTATAACACTGAAGATGGCTCAAGACAGTAAGACACGGCAACTATGGGCTTGCTAGTCCACAGAACGAGAGCTAAATGCCTTCAGGCAGGAGGCTTGCCAATGGAGCTAAAAGATTTCCAACACTGGCCTGTGCAGTGTGGAGGCCTGAGTGTGCCCAGTGCAGGGGTTGTCTCGGAGGATTCTGTGCAGGAATCTTCCTATAGCAGGGTGAAACAAGAAGTCTCTGGGCAGAAGGCTTGCCAGCAGAGCTAAAAGAGCTGTAACACTTGCTGTGCTGGGCAAGAGAGGCCTGAGTGTGCCCCATGCAAGGGGTACATGCCTCCCACACTGGGTTGCTTGGGCCCAGGTAAAGTGGCAACAATTGAGCCCCATAGGACTGGGTGGGACGGTGGGATCCAGAAGCAGAGGCCAGGAAACCCTAGTGGCAGAGCAGAAGCTCAAAAGTCGTGCAGGCTCCTAGGGATGCAGCATGGTAGCAGCTAGAGGCAGCAGTAATGTACATACAGCATCTAGCCTGAACAACAGGGCAACGGCCCAGCAACATAAGAATGGACATGGGTAATTCAGGGAAGGTAAGCATTTCCCTTTTGAGAATCTGTTATTGTTTACTCTTTGCTTTCTATAAACTATAATAGTTTTTATTTTGCCAATACTATGTAAGTGTCTCATGTGCCTAGATCAACCACAGATGAATGAAGCACTCATAGAATGGTTAATGCCAGTTGGTATACGTGTCTCATCCCTGACAGTCTAATGGCTGCCTGGAAGTTTCAGGCACAGCCTGTCTGCATGTGCAATACAGACAGACAGACATGTATATACATATGCTTTTCTCATATTGCCTTAAAAAGAGAGTTGCTTATTGGAACCTGTTACTATGATCTTAGCATTTACATCAAAAATTGCCACATATAATTCATCCCTTATTGAATAAATTGCCTATTTTAGAACTAGTAATTTCAAATTAACAATGCTCCAACACTTTGTTAATCATAAAGGTAATTTAACTGATTATTTACAAAAAAAAATAATCCATTGCCATCGAGTTGATTCTGACTCACAGCAACCCTACAGGACAGGGTAGAACTAACCCATAGGGTTTCCAAGGAGCGTCTGGTAGATTCAAACAGTTGACCTTTTGGTTATCAGCCAACCTCTTAATCACTGTGCCACTGGGGCTCCATAAAAAAAATTATCATAAGTGAAATATATATTCATTCTTCCTTATATATAAAATATATGTATCTCATTTCTTACACTGCAAGTCAAGCTGCCTCAATCAGTTATTTTCTCTAGATCCAAACCCATGTGTCTACCGTCTGCTCTGTAATGCTGTGTCTGCTACTCTGAAGAACACACTTCTGGTTTGCCAGCTGGCTCCCTATTAGATGCTGTCCATAACGGATATTAGAGAAAGACAAAAGGGCTAGAAGAAGAATGAAATGGACACACTCCTTCCTTTACACTTCAAATCCTCTACTGGATTCCTGTTCCTGTTATTGTTACTTCTGCAGTTCTTCTTTACCCTGGAAGTGGCAGATAATACCAGAAGCAGCAGTTGATTCCGGTTTGCCAGCTTCCCCATACTCATAGAACAAGTCTCATCATTCCCCCTTAGAGGTTCCAGCACCGCCCAGCCAGCATCCCTTCCTAGGAAGCATAAACTTCAGCCCTGCAGAGCCTCTCTTTCATGCTTCTCTAAGAGAGACAGAGAAGAGAAAACAGAATCTGAGAGAAGGAAAAGGAAGAAACTCTCTATATGGATATTTTAGGATTAGAGGACTAACTTTTCTGTTTAAGCAAAATAACTTTGATGGCTGAGTGCTATAATGACATCAATTCTATGATGCACAGGAAAAAAAAGCACAAATTTAAGGCAATTGACTGCGTAATTTTGTTTCAAAACTCTTGCTACAGGTAAGATAAGAACTGTAAATATAAAATAGAAAGTTAATTCAGTAAATTATTCTCAAATCCTCTCTGCTTGTACAATTAAAACTAAATGAAACATTTGAATCTTAGGAAATACACAGATTATTCACATTTAATTTGTTAAAAATTACAGGTCGATTCAGAAATATTGCGTAATTGCTTACAGAAATTGTTGGTATGTTTAAGGAAGACAGAGCAAACACAAATAGCAGAGGTTTGCATAAAGGCCATCATACGAATTCACTTTCATCAGAAACATTCAAAGGTGGTTTATTTTAAACTGTAAAATGCACCTCAGTCATCTGTCTACACATGAAGAAGCTTTCTGGTTAAATTAGGGAACACAGTGGGATTGTGAGGCTATTGATGGAGTTTAGGAGTAGTCCTGGAACAGTTGCATTGGCCTCTTTCCTGGTGGCCTCCTTGGAAAGAGATGGCCTTTGCGTCCCACAGGCATGTCCAATCAACCACCAGACATCTGGTACAACAGATGGCCTCTGCCTCATACCTTGGAACAGTCACCAGCAAGTCCAATCAGTGCATAAATCTCCACTTCTGCGTGAATTAAACCACATGTTCTACTTTCAAAGCACTTGTTCCAGGAAATAATTATTGAGGCCTAATATGTGCAGGTTGTAGAGGTTACCAAGGTGAATACGGACACAGATTCCTACTGCAAGAGCTTTGCTCAACTTTACATCCAAATTCTTATTTCTGACAGTTCTCTCATCAGGTTTACTTCCAGACTGGCACAGATTGGGTTACTTTAAGCCATACTACTTTCATTTTTATGTTCTGTTCCTTCTTCATGCATTATACCCTCCATATGTGCTTGTCCTGTTTCATCAACTATTCCAATCTCCACGCCTGTTGTACCTTCCGAATTTATTTCTTATCCTAGGCTGACTAGTGAATGGTGCCAGAGGTGAAAAAAAAAAAAAAAAAAAAAAGAGGTAAGGGTTTCTTAATTGGCCCAAACAACCTGAGGGACTTTCTTTCAACACACACGTCCTAAGTTCACTCTAAGAGTACCTGAGGCAGTAGGCCCAGGGCGTGTCCTGGTTTCATGTCTTCTATCCAGTTCTGTTCATATTACTGACACTAATTAGTTAATCACCGAGTCCAAAATGACTTCAGGCTTATGAGAATATATCCTTTTATTGAACTTCAAGAATCAGACTTCCTGGTATGATTTTGGTAGTAACTTGCATATTTTGTTTACGGCAATGAAGAGTGTGGGTTTGGAGGGGAAGATACTGTGTACAAGGGATAGAATAAAATAAAATGGCTTTAATATTCAGCCCGGTAATGTAATTGATAGAAGCTGACTGGGAATGTTCAAAATATATAAAACACGACTGGACAAAGCATCCTTACAGACCAACGGTTTGTGACCCACGGATATGTTCTCTCTATGCCCCAAAAGAAAGCACCACAGATCCTTCAGGTTCTGCCTCAGCTATACCTTGGCAGAAGTCATCCCTTCCAAGGCCAGCCAACATAGAGTGACTATGCAAGGCAGAAGTATAAAAGCCTGGCAACCAAAGCCAAAGCAAGACACTTGGCCATTCTTGCATCAGAGCTCCCCACCAAGCTGGCTGAGGCTTTGTTGAGGCCGCATAGCACTTCAACTCCTTTCTCTCTAAACCCTGTTTTTTCCCGAAAACCTCCTTCAGCATTTTCTTCCAGAGTACCTAACCTGGAACACCTGGAACAAACCTGAGTGTATGATCACAGTCAAAAAAAAAAAAGGAACTGTGAAATCTTTGTCTTGCAATCTGAAACTCCAAGTTCCATTCAGACCACTACTACTTATATGATAGCTTATTAAGTGAGAAAATAATCGTGTTCACAAGAGCTGAGAAGCACTAGACAATTAACAGGTATGCGTTACTTAACTTCTCTCCGGGCAACGTCTGACCACGTATACATCCGACCTCATGTATGTCTGTGGTTCCATAAGGTTATACCGAGAACGGGAGGTAGTGGACTTACCTTTGTTAAGTAAGGATATCCTGTCTCTCACAAGTTCTCTGGATCCCTTGTCCACCCCAGCCTGGGGCGGCAGGGGTAGGGAGTCTTGGCACCCCTCCACCGCTGCCTCTCCCACTACGCTTACCTCAGGCAGGAACCACGTAGACGTTGCCGCATCCGCCAAGGATTATAGCCCACCGAGGCCGCTGCCCTACCCTGCCTGCGTGCCCTGCGAGTGATGCCTGGTCAGGCGGGAGGCCACGGCTCCTCCTGCGGTGGCCAGGCTGCAGGGGTGGCGGGAGAAGGAGCAGGAAAAATGGCGGGGAGAAGAGGAGACAGCGAAGGAGGGGCGGGCTGCAAGAGTTTAAAGCCCACTGGGCGGGAAGAAAGGCAGGCAGGGAGGAAGGAAGGGAAGGGAGCCAGCCGGCTGGATGACACCGCGGTGGAAGGTTGGGGACTGGGCGTGGCTCTTGAAGACCTGGCTATGACCAAGCAAGATCCGCAGCAGCGGAGCAAAAGTTTGCAGTCAGTCCTTTGGCGTGGTGGGTGCGATGTGGGCCCTGGGCCTGACCACTTACCGTCTGTTTGCCTCTCTCCTTATGTAACATGATGGTTACACAACATGCAAAATACGTAATATTCTATTTCACAGAACATACAGTGGATGTTAAGTGACACATACCTGTATAGTACAATAAGCTATAAACTACCTGGCCTATTAAAACTTTATAAACTGAGCGTCTTAGTTATCTGTTGTTGTTTTTAGGTGAATTCGAGTTGGTATCAAGTCATAGCGACTCTGTGTACAACAGAACAAAACACAGCCCTATCCTGTGCCATCCTCACAATTGTTGCTGTGCTTGAGCTCATTGTTGTAGCCACTGTGTCAAGCCATCTCACTGGCAGTCTTCTTCTTTTTCATTAACCTTTTACTTTACTAAGCATGATGTCCTTCTCCAGGGACTGGGCCCTTCTGATAACATGTCCAAAGCATATGAGACAAGTCTCGCCATTCCACCTTCTAAGGAGCATTCTGGCTGAACTTCTTCCAAGACAGATTTGTTCGTTTTTCTGGCAGTCCATGGTATATTCAAAATTCTTCATTAACACCGTAATTCAAAGGCATCAATTCTTATTGTTTTCCTTATTCACTGTTCAGCTTTCACATGCATAAGTTATGCTTTGAGCCCATTGTTGCAGTCACTGTGTCAATCCATCTCATTGAGAGTCTTCCTCTTTTTCAACGACTGTCTTCTTTACCAGGGACTGATCCCTCCTGATAACAGGTCCAAAGTATGTGAGACAAAGTCTCTCCATCTTCTCTTGTGAGGAGCATTCTGGCTTTACTTCTTCCAAGACTTATCTAGTGCTAGTTATCTAGTGCTGCTATAACTGAAATACCACAAGTGAATCGCTTAAAAAAACAAACTTATTTTCTCACAGTTTAGGAGGCTAGAAGTCCAAATTCAGGGTGCTGGCTCTACCAAAAGGCTTTCTCTCTCTGTCGGCTCTGGAGGAAGAACCGTATCTCTTCAGCTTCTACTTCCTGGTTCCTTGGAGATCTCCATGTGTCATGACATCTATCTTACCCCCTCTCTCTCTCTCTGCTTGCTTGTTTAATCTCTTTTTATACCTCAAAAAAGATTGACTCAAGATACACCCTACACTAATCCTGCATTACAAAGACATAACAAAGACAACCCATTAACATTACATAACAAAGACAACTCATTCCCAAATGGGATTATAACCACAGGCACAGAGGTTAAGATTTACAACACATATTTTGGGGGGACATAATTCAATCCATAACACTGAGTTTCTGTTGCAAAAAAAAGACAAAACTAGAGTTGGTAGGTTGCTCTTTTTCTCCTTGAATTCCGTTGAAACCAGTACTGTTTTTCTCTCATGTAAGATGAGAAACTTGGTCTAAATCAAGATATTCACAGCATACTGTAGCTGCTTCCATCATAGCCCCTTCTTCCTGTTTTAGGTAAAGAGGTACTCCTCCTATCTGTGGCTCTCTATGCCCATCAGGACCCTATTCCATTCTGTATTCTCTTCTTTATCCCATCAATTTCTTCTTCTTCCTTTCTCTTCAACTTCTATCTCTTCAGTTTTAAATTTGTTCAAAGCTTTCCTGTAGTAATTAAGTAACACATGCACACATAAACAAAGAAAAAAATCAGGTGTTTCTTTTTTGTTGATATCAAACTCCATGATGAATAGGATTATTTTAATTAATATTAGATATACAAATATTAATCTCAATAATTTACCATATTGAGAAATAAGAACTACATTTTAAAATTTAAAATATTCTAACTTCTTTTTATTATGTACTGAACTAAGGCGTGCTTAGAACACCATCCTACTTTATTGATAACTTAAATATGTTGAATAAGGAAAAAGATATGTGTGTTCCAATTGGTTTCTCTCAGCTTGTCTCTGTACATTGTTAAGATATTCAGAGTTAATCTGAAAATTTTTGTTGCAAGCTTTCTAGTTTTTTTTAATTGTTTGAAAATATGTATACATTATGCATTTCTATTAAAAAAGCCCTGGGTGGTACAAATGTTTAAGCACTAGACTACTACCTGAAAGGTTGGCAGTTCAAACCCACCCAGAGGCACCTTGGAAGACAGGCTGGTGATCTGCTTCCAGAAGGTCACAGCCTTGAAAACCCTATGAATCTGTTGTACTCTGCAAACATGTGGTCACCATGAGTGGGCATTGACTTAACAGCAATTAACAACAATATGTTTTATAAAGACTAACACCTCTCATTATGTATGTTAAGTTTTGGGGGTAGAAAATAATATAGTAGCAATTTTTTCTATTTCTAAATAATTGTTCCCTTTTTATTTTATTTCTTTATTGCAATAACCAAGGCCTTCTTTACAACTTTGAGTAGTAGAACTGTTCCGTTTCTCTTTATTGCTAACTTTAGCAGTCATATTGCTAATTTTTCATCCTTAAGCTCCCATGAAGATTACAGTTTAGGAAATGCTCTGGGGCAGTCCTACTTTGTCCTACACGGTTTCTATGAGTTGCAATCAACTGAACAGCACACAACAACAAGTCATTATTTGCCCCAAATTTCTAGTTTAGTATCTATATCACTTTGCAATTGCAAAGAGATCTCACTACAGTGATATGAACCAACAGTGGGTTAATTCATGTAAAATTAATCCACAGTTATCAGTCCAGGGCTTGAAATGTAGCCCTATGAAGTATTCAAGGATGAAACTCAACCTCTCTAGTAATCAAGGAAATAAAAATTAAAGAACATATGGTTTTACACCTATGAGGTAAAGAGCAGAATATGAACAAACACACCTACCTCTGAGGTTGTCAATTTAGTTGTTTCCCAAGTAGGCAACCTGAGGCTTATAGTGCTCAAATGACTTCCCAAAGCCACACCATCTTCTACTGGGGCTCTTGTCACAATGCCAGCCTGTGTCCAATTTCTGTGCATTCTCAAGTTTTGTTTTTTTTTTATAGCATTAGGATGTTTCCTTATTAACTGTATCCTATCTGCCATTATTTTAACAAACATTATACTGACCAAACCTAACCTAACCTGTTGCCATTGAGTAGATTCCACCTCATAGCAACTCTACAGGACAGAGTAGAACTGCCCCATAGGGTTTCCAAGGAGTGCCTGGTAGATTTGAACTGCCAGCCTTTTGGTTAGCAGCCATAGCTCTTAACCACTACGCAACCAGGGTTTCCAAATGACACATGAATCAATGTCAAATACTTACTCTCACCTCTTTTCCTCTTCCTGGTTGTATCTAAGTTGACTATAATTAAGCTCAGCATTTTCTTTCAGTCTTTCCCCCAAAGAACTTCATCATTTGCTATGTTACTTCAACATGATTTCCATTTGTGCTGGTTTGCCAATATCACCTCGCCCCTTAGGAAATGGGCTGTGTGCAAAGATACAATGTTTAAAGAACAAGAGTAAATCTTGAAATATCTCCATGACCACTATTCAATATCGCTGCAGAGCTCTGCAGAATGCTAATGTTGACTTGGAGAAGTAATGAATAAATAAACATAATTGGATATATTTCAAATATCCTCCCATTGTTTTCAAATCATTTTTGTAGGAAAAACAGTCAGGTGATCTAGGATTTGATCTATCTCTATCATGATTTCTAGTTGTCAATTACAAAATAGGCCAGATAAAATTACTGGGAAGTTTTTAGTACAGTGCAATTGCTAATGTTTTTAGGACAAATATATATTTTTAATTTCATCAAGCAATGTTCTTGTATTTTAAATTGTTGCTCAGCAACATTATTTTTAGTCTTGGAAATAAATGTATCAGAACAAATTAATGTTAGTTATAATAATATTTCTGAGGCAATAAATACCATCTTATATCAAGCTATTAAAATATAACTCAGAGTAGTCACGATTTCCTTAATAATCAAAATAAATGACATTTTAGTAACATTTACTGATGCCTAGGGATTTTATATTATTCTTAAATTACAATCTAACATTTAAAATTGTGAGAATTAAAAGAGTGGGTCATTAGTAAACCATTTATATTGTGTTGAGATAGTGTATATTTCTGTGTGTGTGTGTGTGAGAGAGACAGAGAAAGAGAAAGAGGGAGCATGGATAGGTTACAGCCCTTAATTATGAAGGGCTTTCACTACTTCCTACAAAACCCACAAATGTGGGCTTCTTTCACATCTGATAATCCATCCTTTGGACATTTTTGAAAAGTAGTCAAAGCCAAATTTTCTTTATCAAAATCAAAGCATAAGATAAGTAATACAACTGTCCTTCTCAGTTAAAATAAAGATGAATTAAATATTCTGTTTTGTTCCTAAGAAGTACTAAACCAGATATCATATCAATACATCCTTGATTAAAAGTATCAGAACCTCTTACTATGCATACTGCTTAGTCTTTCCATGGTTATTTACTCTGAAATATTTTATATAAGCTGTTGGCAACGGGTGTATTTGAGAAGCTAAACATGTACATTGAGTTAGATATAAAACTGGTTAATGTCTCACAGGGCATTAGTTATTGGTTATACTTCAGGATTATGGGCATATGGTAATCATCAGAGTTATTGGTTATCCTAGGAATACTGGAAAGAAATTATTTCCATCTCTACTATACAAAATTCTACAAGTTAACATACAGCATCACTAAATCTGGGACATTTGATCAATGATAAACAGTAAGTTAAAAAAAAATTACGTAACATTGTATCAAGGGTCAGCAAACTACAGATTGCAGGCTAAATTTTTCCTAAATCAAGTTTTACTGGCACAGAGCCTTGCTCATTTATTTGCAAATTATCTATGGCAGGTTTTGCACTACACCTACAGAGCTGAGTAGTCGTGACAGAGACCATATGGCCTGCAAAGCCTAAAATATTTACTACCTAGAAAGCAAGTTCGCTGACCTCTGTCCTTGAACATCTTTAGCTGATCTTCATCCCCACATAATTGAAAAGACATACCAGTCACCTTTTAGGGTAATTTCCAAATTTTGATAATGTTTCATAACAAAATTAGTTTTAACTGCATAATTAGTTATCAATGGAAACACCCTAATTAGATGTCCACTTTGGACATGACTAATTACTTCATAGATGTCTAGTGAAAGTGTTCATTAATTAGCATACAGACCTTTAGAAATAATTTTTACAGATTAAATGAGTAATGTTCAAAATATGAGGTTTTTAGAAATATGAGGTTTTGCCCTTACATGAATGAGGTTTATATATCTGACAAGCCCAACAGCCCAGCATTTACAAAGCCACACTATAGGTCATCACTTCATTCAAGGTCTGTATACTGGAAACCTCTGACCCCTGATTCTGGTGGCCATCTAATCTAAAGGTCACCCATAACCCATTTCCATTGAGTTGATTCTGACTCATAGGGCATCTATAGGACAGAATAGAGCTGCCCCATAGGGTTTCCAAGGCTGCAATCTTTATGGGAGCAGGTCACCACATTTTTCTCTCTCAAAACAGCTGACAGGTTCAAACAGTCAAGGTTTCAGTTAGCAGCTGAGCACTTAAACACTGCACCACGGAGGCCTTTAATCAAGATTAAGCACTTCAAAATCTTCTACTCCATCACATAATGCTGTTTTATCCCCTTAAGAAAGTCACTTAACCTTCTTTGTGTCAGTTTCCTTATCTGTAAAATGAGATAAGAGGTCCTTCCCACAGCTGTTTGAGAATTAAATGATTTCAAAGATATAACATATTTAAAATCTGGAAAAGGTAATAAACTGCTTAAATATAAATAACACAAATACTTGAACATATATTAGGCATCATGCATGTCATTGACAATAGTTTCAAGGGACTTATAAAAATCCTAACAAACCTGCAGAAGAGTTATTTCCAAAATAATAGATGATTTCATTTATAATCATAAAAACTGTACAGTTAAAAAGCGTGCCTACTCTTCACCACAGAAAGTATAACTTCAAAGAAGAAAATCATCAGACATCATATTACATTATCGAGATCTAAAAGGTCACAGTAAAGAGGCTGGAAATTGTCCTAAATCACTAGAAGGAAGACAAAGAAAACGGCATAATTTTACAGGGGAGCTATGAGCCTGGAAAAATGAGAAAATATGTTCAATTAGAAAGAGCCATGATAACTAAAGAGAGATATTCTATTGGTATATCACATGGATGCTAAATAATCAGACTATGAAAACCACACTTTTTCGATAATAAAATCCTCTAATAAAGTAGAAGTTTTCAAGTCATCTATTCAGGTCCTTCTGCATGACATGGAGAGAACCACGTGGAGCTTTGCACCCACACTCTTAATGCGGAGTACTCTCATTCTTTACATAGAACTTTTGTATCTGTTTCATTTGAATAAAATTGTTCTGCTGACAAAAAAAAAAAAAAATGTGGCTCCAAAACACTGCTATATCAAATGGCATTGATGAACAGTATTGAATAGCAGTATTCAATGAGTTGGCAACTAGAACTGAATGAAAATGGAAAAGAATTCTATGCCTTAAAATTCTATGGCATTCTAAGGCCTTTATTTTTTTTATTTTCGGTGTATTTCAAGTGAGCAAATTTAGTATTTCTAGATAGAAAAATATGCAAGAAAGGGATTGCAGTTTGAAATGATCTGGTTCTACCTAATTCTATAAGAAAAAACAAAACAAAACAAAAAATGAGTTAAACATAGTCGGCAATGGGTTTTCTGCTTAATGGTTTCAGGAAATGAACCAAATCCCTCATATTGTTTAGAATTGTAGAAAACATCTCATATGCAATCACTCTGAATGAGTATCAAAGTCTTATCCTCTCCAGCTTAATGGAACAAAGGGAGAAAAAAGAAAAAATGAGATATATACATCATTTCCAAAGTTGCCCTCTTTCTACAAGATAAAAAAGCAGGAAAAATAAAATAATAATGTTTCCTGAGCAAGCAGTGATGCTTCGTTCATTTGTTTAGTATAAAGTCTACTGTAGTTTCTGATTTTTTTTATAAGCACAAAAATGTAAGTATTCTTCAGCTCTGTGGAAAAATAGCCTATAGCTCTCTGAGCTATGCTGGAAAAGAAGCCAATGAAAAATATGGCAAAGTTTTCTGGAAAAAGGAGTTTATGCCTGGGGAAAAAAATAAAAAGGTACTCTTGTTGTAAAACAATTGATCTTAAAGTTTAATAGATAGCAAGAGCTGAGGTAGTAATTTAGCAGGAGACAATTAAATATTTGAAAAATGTGCCCTGACTACTGAGAGTGAAAACTCCAGTGGGAGAAATTTGAACAAATTGCAATCTCAAGTGAAAGACTATATCTCACAACAGAGTTAACAATTGTAATTGATGTCAGAAAACACAAAATAGAGCTACTCTCCAGGAACACACTGAATGACGAGTGAGTAAGTTTAGTCCCAAACAAAATCAGTGGGCAGAATTTATTTGAAGAAGTATTTATCTAAAGTAAGAAACCCATTTAAGCTCTTCAAACACTGAATTGGAAAATTTTCCTTGTAAAGATCTATTAAACAGCAGGACAAGTAATGTTCTGTACATTCTATCCTTTTTAAAGGAAAAATTACTTTCTTTCATCAGCCTTGAAAGTATAATAATAAAAAAAATCCATCAAACCTGAAATTTATCAAATGTTAAAATGCATTTGGCAAGTTAGAGATCCAATGGTTAAAGGAAAAAATATATATATTTTTTCTCTTGAATATATTTTGACACACACAGACATAGGTTTTGATGCCATTGAAAGTTCTGATTCAAACTGGACTGTACGCTATATTTCATCTGGAACACTTTGAAATCATAAAGACCTATTAACACGTTAGTTACAATAATAAAGGAAAAATAACAGGTCCCTGCTATAAACATGGCCTTTTTTATACAGAAAGTACTTTTTAAAAATTTATCTCTTAATATTCGTTTGCTGAAATCTTTCATTTTCAAACTGATTTAAATACTTTGTGGGCATATTGGACTTTATATTATGATAGCCTTTAAGTTCTAATAAAGATTAATAGATAAAATAAATAAATTGTAAGAGAATGGAAAGGCTGAAATATATTAAAGTTAGGTCTTTTCTGATTTGTTGTAACTACATGAATATTATAATGACAGCTTAAATTTTACTTTTTATTACTGCCAATTTCATTTTGAAATCAGCTTTTCATTGATAATTATACTGATAGGAAGTATTACATTTCATGTTATCACCTTCACTTATAAGCCACAATATCCCTCAAGTTGCATGAGTCCGTCCATCATGAGATAATTTATTGATTTTTGACTTGCTATCTCTGGAGCAAATCATTGTAACATATAGTTCTCAAATCTTTTCCTGCATCTGAGTGAAAATATCACTATAATTTCCTTTGATATTTAGATTGGAAATATGAATGTAATAGTTCTAATTCTTATCTTCTTCACCTTCAAGGCTTTCAGTAATATTGGCATTAAAAACTCATTATTGTGATTCTCTGTGCCTGTTTTTCTAGGTGAAGGGCACCTGTGTGCACTGTATACTAATTTAATAACTCAGTAACATTGCCATTGAGTAGCTCCTAGTCTTTACTCTCAGCATTGAAAATAGAAAATAATCTACTAAATATTTTCTCCTAAAATATTTCTTATTTCATTTGGTAACATTGTGGCTTCTTTTAAAAATCAAAGGGAAAACTGAATTTCTAGAGTGAATTTGCAATATAAGTTTTTGGAGCCCTGGTGGTATACTGGTTAAGAGTTATGGCTACTAACTAAAAGGTCAACAGTTCGACACCACCAGGTGCTCCTTGGAAATCCTATGCAGCAGTTCTACTCTGCTCGTATTAGCATTATTTGGAAACCCTGGTGGTGTAGTGGTTAAGAGCTATGGCTGTTAACCAAAAGGTCAGCGGTTTGAATCCATCAGGTGCTCCTTAGAAACTCTATAGGGCAGTTCTACTCTGTCATATAGGGTCGAATGAGTTGGAATGGGCTCAATGGCAACAACTGTGTTTTTTTAAATTAGTTTTTAGGGCAAGGGGGCAAACTCCCTCTATATAACTGTTTTTGAAGTGGGACTTTTCATCTCAGAATTTTGGCTGAGGCCTCAAACCAAGGACAATTATGGTTGATGGCCTCATAGTCTAAAGAGAAATACTACATGGATGCCTGCACAGCTTGCTAATAGAGACAAAAAAACTTGTCAACTTGTCCTACAAAACTAAAAATCATTGTCGTCAAGTTGATTTTCACACACAGCAATCCTCTACTACAGAGCAGAATTGTTCCATAGGGTTTCCAAGGCTGTAATCTTTATGGAAGCATACTGCCACATCTTTCTACTGCAGAGTGGCTGGTCAGTTCAAACCACCAACCTTTCAGTTAGCAGTCAAGTGCTTAACCACTGTGCCTCCAGAGCTCCTTTAACTTGTCTTATAGACATTATATTTACGTCAGTCTCCTCTCCATAGAAGAGAAGATAAAATAAGTCTTTAAAAAGAGTGAGCAGCTAGAATACAGTTCTCTGACCTTGCTCCCAAAGCAGAGGAGAGGGCTCCTCATCTCTGTTGCAATCAGAGGACTGTTGTGAGAGTTTTCATGGAGGACCTTGGCAAGTGTCTGCTGAACTAGGACATTGCAGATCCTGGTGTCTAATCCATACATAGGAATCTCCGAGAAAGAAAAACAACACACAGACAAAGCACAGTCAATGAATTGCTTTTATATGACCTTCCTAGCCATGGTCTTGTAAATCCCACAAAGCGACTGGCTGGGCCACAATCTTGCCAGGGATTGGTGAAAATCCACTCAATAGGATTCAGCCCTTTAGGTCCAGCTAGGGGATTGGTTGGTTTTGATATATGGGCCAACCCCACAGAAGCTTGTAGACCTCACTACCACCATCAAGAAGAGTCTGGAGTGGAGTATGTCCTTTGAACTGGAGCCCCTGCACTGAGAACCTCCAAGACCCAAAAGAGAGAGCTGTAGACAGAGAGATGGTAGGCTGGTAGGCCCACAGAGAGAGACAGTGGCAGTGGGTTGATTGGCCCAAGGAGACAGAGCTGCAGTAGGCTTGCCGACCCACGGAGAGAGAGAACTGAGTGGCTCCATGCAAGAGGTTTCCTGCTGCTAAAGATCTATAGCATCTGCCCGTTGTTTTTTTGTTTGTTTGTTTAGACTTTTAATGCCAGAAGCCTGAGACTCTTCTTAAATACATGAAAGTGATCTGAAAAGCTGTAGTATTCACATGAAATATTGGTAAGGTACAAGGGAGGAGAGTATGTTTAAAGGCAGTTCTGAGAGAAATATGGTATTAACTTAGCATACGAACACACATATAGCTGTCAAAAGTATTCATTTTCCTTTGAATCTGCATGATTAAGGGTTATCTTGACAAATACACTTATTCCTCCTGATATTCATGCATTTTTTCATGTCTTAACAGCAGGTTTTTGGTGAGCACTGCTAAATAGAACTATAGTTTTTAATTCTTCTTGCTAAAGTGTGTAGAATTCTCCTGTAAATCATTTGATTTATTGCATGAGCTACAGCTGCTAACCAAAAGGTCAGCAGTTCAAATCCACCAGCCACTCTTTGGAAACCCTATAGGGCAGTTCTACTTTGTCCTATGGGGTTGCTATGAGTCAGAATCAACTTGACGGCAACGGGTTTAATTTTTTCTTTTTTTAATATATATCTGAACATAAATATTGCTACCCTATTCTTAAAACTGCAGCAAAAAATAAGTTAGATAAAAATAAGTTTGCTTCATTATCTTTTATTAAAAATTAAAAAAAAGAGGTCATTTAGAAAGTTATTTCCCATGTAGCCTATTTCTGTTGACATGTTATTATACTTAATGGAAATGATTGGAATGAATTAAATATTTTCATTAATAGATCTCAAAATTCCTTGAAATTTGAATTTTTACTTGAGTCACTTATATTGATTTGGACAGGCATGTAAAATTTTTCCATATGTGACAAACCCTTGTACTTTATTTGTGAATAATTTCTTCCCATGTTTAATCTGTACCATTAGATTCTTCCCCTTCTAAAATCATGCATATGTATTTAAAATGCATTTTCTAAGCTGTCTATAAATTGAGATCTCAATTAATATATCAATGGCATAAATCTTTATGGTCATAGGAAAGTGCTGGAATATTCAAATAGGTGTCCATGGCCAAGGAGCTATGAAAGATTTAATGAAGAGACAAACAATGGATAGTTTTACTTCATGCACCAAAGTTATGCGATCAATTAGAATGACATTTAAAGAGAAATAAGCTTTCTTTGTGACCTCGTCTTAAATTGTAAGGAAATGTAACATGGCCCATTAACTATTTATAAATGCATATGATCATAAGACACATTTAGAATTTTTGTGTCTAAATTTTGCTTTGGAAGGAAAATTTCTTCCTATTATTTAACATAATCCCTACGTCTTTCTTTTAAAAATACCCTTTCTATTGTGAAATTCTATTTCTAATGTGTCAGGTATTACACTTTAGTGTAACTTTTAAAATGATGTTACACTTACATATTTCCTTTGCACACAACTGGAAACATTAAATCCAGACAGTCACAATTACAGATATTATGTATGAAAACAGTAAGTTATCTTTTGAACCTTGTTAGAGCAATCTAAAACTTGAGGTGTTTTACATAAATAAAATGGCTGACACAGAATTGAAATCAAACTCCGTTTTGTCCCTGTTTCTGCTTTCCCATAAATACATGAGCCTCAACTGAGTTTGCTGGAAGAATTTTGAAGGTTAATGGCTAAAGTATGCAGTTTTGTTTAAGTATGTGAAACGCTGCTTGCACAAAATGTCTTTGAGGGTATTTGTCTAGACTGTCCCAAAGCCTTGTGTAAGAAATGGCCAATGTTAAGTAGGATAATGGTGAGATCTTATTTTGTGATTGCCTTATGACTGGCTTGTTAGATTTTGTTAATGTCAACCGATCAGCAATTTTTATTCTAAAGTTCCTGCTTTCTCCTTATAAAAGATTTGTCCTCTCCCCTGTGATCTTGCAGCACTTGGTGCTGCTCAGCTTAAACTGTTATAACCTTTTGATAACACTCTTTGCTTTCACTTTTAACAGAGTGTAAGTTTTGTTCAACACTTTGACAAAATAGATAGTCCTCCTGCCTAAACTAGCTACAGTTCTTGACAGCATTCTTAATTGAAGGTGTTTTAATTCTCTAATTTACCAAGATGTTATTGCTCCTAATTATCTGATAAGATGTTAGAAGCACTGCATCTATATAGAATCTGAGGTTTTAGATGAAATGATTACATTTCTAACCAGCAGGATCTAGCACTCTAAAATATGATTTGATTGGTGTATTCTATTACTTCTCAGGAAATGGTGACATACTTTAAAAGTATTTGATCAATACCTAATTGTAGGTTGTAATTCAGGTGTCTATGGAAGATTTTACCAACTTTTTATGCCACAAAAAATACATTAAGTAGTAGTGCTTTTCTAAATCTCTTACCTCATTTAGAATGTAATAATTTACATAATGCCACACCATTTTCTTTTTGCAACAATGTTTGGTATAAAGAGATTCTGTCTTTGGCATACTATATTTTCAGGGGCCCACATAAATAACATACCCACACATATAACACTTACAAAAATAACACAAGGGGGTTGTACAGTTGGCAAAAATGTATAACTCACATTATTTGCATAAAGTGTGGGTGAAGGTGAGATAAGTTAAGTCAGATAATGATTTTTTTGATGAACTATCAAGTGAAACTCAGCATTGGTTTCGTCCCATGTATTACAACATCATCGTGGCCAACTACAGGATAGCAAGAGACTCAACCATTCCATTCTCTTTTTTTTTTTCTAGTTTGGCCTTTAAAAATTACATACATTACAGTCATAAAAAGTGTAATGCAAAGGTTTCATGGAATGGCCTAAAAAGATACGACTACATAACAAAAAAGCAAATTTAAAATTGTTTTAAAATACTACAAATTCAGGAGAATGAAATAAAACTCCAAAAGCTTAGTGGGGGAATATTATATATAGATGTATACTTATAAGGTATTCTTTCTATGAGACTATGTGACCCTAAAATGCAGGTATAACCCTAATGTACTTACTTTTAGAGCCATTAATCATTATTTTAACTAGAGCTACACTTTACTATTAACACCTTGACCTGATTTCTTACCTCCCTTGCTTTCCTCCACTACTACTACTTTAAATCAGGATTCTCAGAAAATTCACCGTAGGACAAAGGGAGCGAAAATTCTGACAAAGAGAGCGAAAATTCTGACGTATGGAAAACTGCTAAATTATATCAGCTTGAGAGGAATTTCTAAGTGAGCCTCAGTAGTATCTACAAAACATCTGATGGGAAATGGGTCGGGGAGAGGTGGGAGAGGTCAGATTAGGTTGATCATCTCACCATTTCCTTAATGCTAATCATGGCAGCCAAAAATGCTTGGAAAAGCAGGAAAAAAGGTGATTGAGAGGGAGAGAACACTTTCACAAGTCTCTCAGGGTTCCTGTTCATGCCCAGAAGGTTTCAAACATCCCCACAACCACCTCCTGCACTTACTGTTGTAGGGAAGAATTCTAGCCTTTCATTCTTAGTTTCTCAGTCTCCTTCAATTTCTCTCTCAACTTCTCTCTTCCCTCAGACATTATTGTGAAGGAAGTGGTATGTGTAAAACTGATTGGTCAGAGATAGACTTTAATGAGCTGAATTAACTAGTGGACAGCTTTACCCGTTTAGATGAAGGATCTTGTTCCCTCCAGTTCCAACATCTGCTGAGAATTTGCACCTCTAACAAGTTCCCAGGCGATGCTAATGCTGCTGGTTAGGGACCAGTTCTGAGAACCATTAGCAGAGCAGTGGCTCTCAAATTTTATTATACATAAGAACCAGCTGGGGATATTGTTAAACAGTAGATTCCGATTCAGTATATCTGGGGTAGAAGTACAAATTCTCAGCAGTAGTTCAACCTGGAGCAAACAGTTTGAAATCCTGGACTTCTCCAGCCATGGCCAAGTGGGTAAATCGTATACTTTGCTGTCTACACCTGCACGGATTCTCTTCAAATAGAAAGTCAAGTTTAGGAAGATCCACTACAGGCTCAGGCCTAAGCTACATTCTCCAAAGCACTTTAACACAAGTAATGATGGGGGCGGGAGGAGCTATTGACTGTTTACCCAGATTCATTAACAGCATTTTCTTATCTGGATATAGTCTTTTGGGATATAACACCAAAAGTGAGTAGTCTTTTGGGATACAATGTATCAGGTAGAATTCTGAAGTGGAGAAAAGGTAAGTGAATTTCTGATCGCCAAAACAATGCCAATCTTGTGGAAATATTCCCTTCATTTTCCCTTAAATTGGTCTCTATCTCCTATACATTGGCATATACAAACACACACACAAAAAAGTCTGAAGTTCCAGGCTCCAATTTACTTTGCAATTATTAACAGAAAAGTCTCTCCTGGGGGAAATTCCACTTTTAACGTTACTTTTGCAACTGAAAGTAGGAAAAAGAGTATTTTTAAAATCATTAAAATATTAACGAGTATTTTTTTTTTAACGATGATAAATTAAACTTCAGACTTGTTGAGCTAGGGTATCTGTGGAATATCAAAATTGAACTAAAACAACTTTGTTTTATTTTACTTTGACCTAAATTATCCCCCTCATGCTAGAACTAAAGTTACTTTTGCAGGATGATCTCCGCGCTGCCTTTTGTACACTGTGATGATGGAGTTCATAGCTGCACTTTTTAAAGTCATAACTGAAGGGCTTATACCTATTTTTAGTACATTATTAAATTGAAAAGCATGTGATTTAAGGACTTCTTGGTTACCATACAGTAAGTAATCATTATTTTGAATGATCTCTGGACCTTCACAAGGTAAAACATTAAGTGATTCACCAAATGATTTTTCTTCAACATATCAAAGTGTTTGTTAAATATCCCTGGCACCATATACATTCATCTTTTATATTTCAGAATCCCTAGTGGCACAGTGGTTAAAAGCTTGGCTGCTAACCAAAAAGTTGGCAGTTTGAATACACCAGGCACTCCTTGGAAACCCTATGGGGCAGTTCTACTCTGTCCTATAAGGTTTCTATGAGTTAGAATTGACTTGAAGGCAACAGGTTTGGTTTTGGGGTTTTAACCTTAATCACAACTGCGGCATCCCTCTGCCATATGAAATAACATATTTACAGGTTGTAGGGATTAAGGGGTGGGTATTTCTTAATGCGTTGGCATTTTTCTACCTACTACAGCATGAACACAATAATTATCCTTCCTATATGAACATTAAAGGGCCCTGGTGGCACAGTGGTTAAAGTGATTGACTGCTAACCAAAAGGTCGGCAGTTCTGACTCACAGGAGAAAGATGTAGCAGTCTGCTTTCATGGAGATTTACAGCTTTGGAAACCCTATGGGGTCACTATGAGTCAGAATCAACTCAATGGCAGTGGATTTAGGTATATGGACAGTAAGAGAAAGATTACGAATTAAGACCTTTAACATATGTCAGAATCTTGGTACGAATTTAGACTCAAAATATAAGATTTCATATATTAACAATAATTTGTAAATAGTCCTAAAAGTCACTCAAGCTTTTTTTCTGAGTCATGAGGGAGACAGTCAAGAGGGAGATAGGAAATACAAGATCCACTACACATCAAGTCATTAGGAATGGCCAAAAATTTGAACAGCAGTACACTCTGTATAACATAATTTGCAGGAGACTGTGCCTCAGCAGATTTCAGCCCTGCAGTAGTAGTACCTGAATTATTGAAGAAGGCAATTGAGGTGAAGCATTGCCTACAGGAGGAGTTTTTAATACTGATAAATCGACTTTGTTTTGGAATGCCTTTTTAAACTATACGCATGACTGAATCAGTATGTTCATGTGTTTGTGTGTTATCTCTATTAGCTTATATTATGGGTCTCTACAGGTTTCTTTCTTGGCCCACTTTTCTTGGATGTCTGCTCTCTGAGGAGAGAAAATAAAATCTGCTGAAGTAAGCAGATTCTCATTTCTGAAGTGTTTAGATCAGTGACTCTCAAACATTTTGGTTTCAGACTCTTGTTTACACTCTTAAAAATTATTGGGGAGAGTTTTTTTAAATGTGAATTATGTCTATAAATGTTTAAAAAATAATAATAATAACAGCCCTTCCCCCAGCCCCCTTCTTTGTCTTCTTAACCACCAGCTTGTTCGAACAACTTTTTTCAGCAAGTCACAGGAGGTAGTGGCTCCATCCACTGAACTAGGCCAAGCTACGCCTTGAAGCATGCGCAGATTGAAGACATCACTCCAACCCACCCCCAGACCGATTGTCCCAAAAAGAATGATATTTCTCAGTCCATGATTTCACCTGATTCCACTTTAGAAGTGAGGGGTCCCACTATACGCACATCCAATGGAAGATGATTTAATATCCGGACCTCCAAGTATAGGCATGGGAGGACTAAGGGCGGAGAATTCTGGGTACCAAACCCAACCCCTGACACCACTGGAGACAAAAAACTCCCCAGCCCCCTTAGACGGTGAGCACGTGGCCTTATGGTTGCTAGACCCCACCTTGCTCCTTGTATGTGCAGACGATAAACTTGCCACTTTCTGTTTCCCTTGCAGTTAATGTCTGTCTTATTTCAATTGGCTAATAAGACAGGACAAGAACCCGAGTGGCATTCCGTTACAGATTCTGGTGGCTCCACTGGGACGGCAGACTGCGAAACCCAGGTGGTGAGTATCCAAACCCTCCATACCCCTTCAGGCGCATCCCGATCTCATTTGACCAGTAAGGAGTCTTGGGTGGCCACCGCGATTCCTGCTCCCGTCAAAGTCCGCCAGGTCCCCACCTCAGCTCAGGAACAGAACACGACGGGAGAGGCCTCTAACTTCAGGTAAGCGTGCTAGGCCAGGTTGTTCCACTGGTCTCGGGGAATTAGGCAGGAAGAGTGTGGCCAAGTGCAGTCCTAAGACTAGACCCCATAACAACAAGGGAAATAGGGGTCGTGGCCCACTGGGACCCACTCTTGCCTAGTTAAGGGGCCCTTGCCCCCTTAGTGATCTGAGGGGTCTCAAGTCCCTCTGCAGTTTTTCAGAACACTCTTCTCCTCTTTCTCATCCTATTATCCACTCTGCTCTCTTTTTGCTCTCTTTTATTTCCTCTCCACATGGAAAAGGATGGTTTTTCACCCCTGGAAAGACTGTAATCCCAAGAATTACCAACCCTGGCTATGGATTGTAGATGTAGGTCTCAGTTTGGAAGTAGCCCAAGAAGACAAGCTTGAGAGTCACTCTGTAGCTTTATTTTTTTTTTTCCTTTCTTTCTTAAAAAAAAAAAAATCCAGCCTCGTTTGGGTTAGGGGCTATGGTGTCTGACCCACAATTAAATACAAGAGACAGAAACCTATTAGTAGTAAATACCTAAATAGGGAATAAAAGTTCAAAACCTTGTGACTCCCCCTTAGGGTATGTCTTAAAGCACTGGGATTTTTTCAAATCTGAGGGAATGAAGAAAAAAAAATTAATTTTCTTTTGTAATGCAGCCTGGCCCCAGTACCAACTAGGGAACCAACAAGAATGGCCAATTGGTGGTTCTATGGCTTACAGCACCATTTTAGGGCTAGATTTATTCTGTAAAAAAGAAAAGTGGACAAGATCCCCTATGCACAGACCTTTATGGCCCTTTATAGTAACAAGGGTCTACAAAAACTGTAAAACAATGGTTCAAAAGGGGGGAAAGACAAAAGCCTAAAGTAAAGCAGCACCCTCCCCCCCATCCTTACACAATTGGAAGAGGATCCTGTTCTTGGTCCCTTGGTCACTCCCCCATATCAACCCATCTATCCCCAGATTCCCAAAATGGTCCCCGCAGATCCAGGACCAGAGGCTAGAGTGTCAGGGAGTGGGGCTCAGGCCACAGGAAAAAGTGGGCCAAGGGAAACAAGCCCAGCAGTAGGGACAGCCTCCCCCTTCCACACCCATAGTGGGCTGTCTTTCGGCCAGGAGCCACCTATATCCTCAACCACTGCAGGCCAATTCCCATTAAGCCAAGCTTCAGTCAGGAGCACTGCAGACAGTCAACCATAGGGATATACTCTCATCCACGTACCTTTTACCACCTCAGACCTGTTTAATTAGAAAAACAATTTACCCACCTATAGGGAGGACCCCCTAAAGATGCATGATATGTGCTCCTCCATTTTCAACACCCACCAGCCCACCTGTGCAGATTGCCAAGCTCTAATGGAGGTCCTCCTTACAGCAGAAGAAAAGAGAATGATACTAGAAAAAAACTAGGCAACAGGCAGAGTGAGAATATACTGAGAACCTACAGGACCCAGTTAAACAAGAGGCATCTTTAGCCGTACCAGGGCAGGACCCCAACTAGGATCCCAATCAGGAACTAAGACAGAACAGGCTGAGGCATTACTGACACTGTCTACTAACAGGTCTGAAAGAGGGGGCTCAAAAACAAACAAAAAAACCTCTCTAAAATATATGAAGTAGTACAAAAACCTAAAGAAAATCCTTCTGAGTTTCTTGAAAGAATCTATCAGGCCTTCTGACAACACAGGGACCTGAACCCAGAAGCACAAGAGAATCAGCAGATGATTAACATGGTCTTCATCGGACAGAGTGCTCTAGACATCAAGAAAAAGCTCCAAAAGGTAGAAGGTGGGGCCGGGTATGCCAATATCTCAGTTGGTAGAAATTGCTTTTTGAGCTTTTAACAACAGGGACCAGGACACTGAACAAAAAGAAGATCGAAAAATGAGATGACAGGCCACCCTCCTGGCAGCAGCCCAGACCCAACCAGCACCTACAGGCCAGACCCAAGTTTCCCAATGCCGAGAGAAGGTGCCAAGAGCCCACTCCGAGAAGCCCAGGGAGCCAAGAGGCCACCACCCTTTGGGCCCAAACCAGTGCGCATATTGCAAACAGGAGGGCCACTGGCAACGAGAATGCCCCCAGAGAAGAAGGTATGAAGAGAATGTGAAGGGGGAATGCCAGATAGTGAGTCAAGACCCAAGTGCACAGTGATGGGGCCTGGGGAATACAACTGACCCCCTTAATGGGTCAGTTAAAATCTCTCCTGAAGAGCCCCGGGTAACCCTGCAAGTGGGAGGAGAAAAAGTTGAGTTCTTACTGGACATCAGTGCCACCTATTCAATCTTAAACCAAGCTCCTGCACCTCTATCTAAAAAAACAACTCAAGTTGTAGGAGTCACAGGGCAACCAGAAAAACAGAATTTCTCGAAACCCCTCATCTGCAAAGCAGGGGCTCACCAAATGGTACATAGCTTCCTGTGTATCCCAGAATGCCCTATCCCCCTGCTTGGGTGAGATATCCTAACCAAATTACAGGCCCAGGTCATGTTTGCCTCACCAGCAGTTGAGGTAAGTGTACCCCCAGAAAGAGCATGGGCCTTACAGACATTCCCCACTGATACCCGAAGGCCCCATGGTGAGACCTTCTCTCTAGAAAAAGACTGGGAAGGGTTGGTAGACCCCGTGTGTGGGCTGACGTACTCCCAGGATGGCAGTCTCTGCCCAATCTGTTAGAATCTGGCTCAAAGAAGGGGCCCCATCCCCTGCCTGCAACAGTATCCTATCAAGAAAGAAGCAGAAGATGGGCTCCAGGAGGTGGTAGGCAAGTACCTGAAACATGGATTGATCTGGCCTTGCCAATCTCCCAACAACACCCCAATCCTCCTGGTGAATAAACCAACTAGACAGTAACAGTTTGTATAAGATCTGAGAGCCATCAGCCAAATCGTAAGTGACATACACCCTGTGGTCCCCAACCCATACACCCTATTATCTGCACTCCCGGGAGACAGCAAATGGTTCAATGTTATAGACTTAAAAGATGCCTTCTACTGCATCCCCTTGAAAGAGATTCTCAAGAAATCTTTGCTTTTGAGTGAGAAAACAAAAGTGGGTGAAGATCTCAGTATTGTTAGACAGTGCTGTCCTGAGGGTTCAAAAATAGCCCCACTATTTTTGGGGAAATCCTAGGGAGAGACCTCCAAAAGTTACAGTTAGGGGAGGGGGTCCTTCTTCAATGTGTTGATGAGTGCTGATCACCAGCAACAGTAAAGAGGCCTTAGACAAAAATACAATTAAAACTCTGAATCACCTGGCAGCCTTGGGCTATAAACTCTCAAAAGAAAAGGCCCAGGTTACTAGCCAAGAGGTCCAATACCTAGGCTTTTCCCTTACAGAGAGACAAAGAACTCTCCTCCCAGCCCAAAAAGAGGCCATTTGCCAAACTCAAGCCCCCTCAACAAAGTGGCAACTCCGAGGGCTTTGGGGGATGGCAGGGTTCTGCCGAATTTAGATCCTTAACTTTGGACTCATTGCCAAACCCCTATACGAGGCCACCAAGGGAGCAGATAGTGATCCTTTTATATAGAAACCCCAGTGCCAACAGGCATTTCAAGAACTAAAAGCCTACCTCATGAGGCCCCCCACCCTTGGCTTCCCAAATCTAACCAAGCCTTTTGAACTCTGTGTACCTGAGAGACAAGGAGTTACTCTTATGGTCCTCACACAAATGCTGGGGCCCCTGAAGAGACCGGTAGGGTATTTTTCAAAACAGATAGACTCTGTGGCCCAGGGCTGGCCCGCCTGCCTTAGGGCAGTGGCAGTCACTTGTGATCTAATCCTAGAAGCTGAAAAATTGACTATGCAACAGCTTGTGGTAGTATATACCCCTCAGCAGTTTTGACCCTGCTAGAACAAAAGGGCAGACTCTGGTTAACTACCGGTTGGATGGGAAGGTACCAGGCTATTTTACTAGACAACCCCTTGATCACCCTGAAGGTATGCACCATCTTGAGCCCTGCCACCTTCCTCCCCACACCATCACTGGATGGGGACCAACGACATGATTGTGCCGAGACAACAGAAGAGGTCTTCTTGAATCGTCCAGACCTGCGAAACCAGCCCCTAGAGGCTCCAGACCTAGAGCTGTTCACTGATGGCAGCAGCTTTGTAAAAGAGGATAAGCGACACGCTGAGTATGCAGTTGTCACCATCAAACCCACTCCAGAGGTGATCAAAGCCAAACCCCTACCCACTGGGACGTCGGCTCAAAAGGCAGAAATAATAGCCTTAACCAGGGCCCTCCACCTAGCCATAGATAAGAGGGTCACAGTTTAGACTGACTCACATTATGCCTTCCCTGTGGTACACACCCATGGTGCCATCTGGCAAGAGAGGAGAATGTTAACAGCTAACAATGAAGAAATTAAACATGGACAACAAATTCGAGAACTCTTGGAGGCTGTACTCCTACTTACTGAAGTAGCAGTTATGTATTGCCCTGGACACCAGAAGGGGACATCACCAGAGTCCCAGGATAACAACTTTGCTGACCAAGCCGCCAAACAAGCAGCATGACAGATAAACTCGCCCTCAACTGAGCCTGCCCAGGCATGCCCCTTTATTCCCATGGACCCCCTAAGGGACCTTAAGCCCATTTATACCCTCAAAGACAAAAAAAAAAAAAAGAGGCAAGAGTAGGGGTTCACTGAAAAAGAAGGACAGTAATATAAAAACCCTGAAGGCAAGTTACTGAGGGACAATTATGGATGATCCTGAAAACTCCTCACGAAGGTACCCATTGGGGAGTAGAGGCTACTCAAAACTGGGCTAGACCCATAATGGCAGGATCTTGATGACCCGTATCATCCGAGAAATAGTTCACAGATGCGAAATTTGTGCACGGAACAACCAGCGACACACATGGCTACCCCCCATTCAAGGAACACGATATAGAGGACAATACCCAGGAGAAGACTGGCAGGTAGACTTTACAGTCGTGCTCCCTGCCCCCGCAGGCCTGAGATACCTACTAGTCTTGGTAGATACCTTTACAAATTGGGCTGAAGCTTGGCCCTGCGAGACAGAGAAAGCTGCAGAGGTGGCAAAAGCCTTGTTAGAACAAATCATTCAGTGGTTTGGGCTCCCCGCCTCCATCCAATCAGACAGTGGGCCGGCCTTCATGGCTGAAATAATGCACTCCATCTCCTCTGCTTTGGGAGTTAAGTGGAAATTACATGCTGCTTGGAGGCCCCAATCCTCAGGAAAAGTAGAAAAGATGAACCACACCTTAAAAAAGACTATTGCCAAACTGTGTCAAGAAACCCACCTACCTTGGGTAAAGGCTCTGCCACTGGCTCTCTTGAGGAAAGGGTTGCTCCTAGAAGCGGGCTTAAATTAAGCCCTTTTGAAATGTTATATGGGAGGCCCTTCCTAAGGCGGGCAGGTTGGGACCCTCACTTAGAACAAAAGGCCTTGGTCTGAGCTTACCTACAAGCCTTGCAGGCAGCTCAGTCATCAATAACTTAACACTCTGAAGAAGCTCTGTCCTTTCCTTCTGATACCCCTCTCCATTCTTTCAAACCTGGTGAGTGGGCTCTCCTTAAACACTGGAAGACAGATCGTGGCCTACAGGAAGCATGGGTGGGGCCCCATCTTGTTTTATTAACCACCCACTCTTCTGTAAAAGTAGGGGGAGTGAGGCCTTGGGTCCATTACACCCGGATAAAGAACGATCCGCCTGTCTCTGAGGCCGGAACTTCTAGAGACACAGAAACAGTTTGCTGTGACTCTCCCTGGAAAGCAAAACAGACAGGAGACCTCAGGTGGCTGTTCAAGAAAAATAACCCTTAAGAGATAAGTGAAAACAGGTTTTTGCCTGAGATGCTCTATTTCAAACACCTGTATCAACCTTCCATATAACCTGCTTAATAGTTATTTTTAATCGCCTCTACTACTCTTAAGGGTATGATGCTCAGCCTAAACCTCACCTTTGTCTTGGCCTGGAGTAGGAGACCTGTCGCTGCCTCCCCTAATATCTGATTCAAAACCCTAGTTTCCCCATAAGGTGAAAATACTGTTATTCAAATTTCTCAGGCTGCCGCCACTGGGGGCAATCTCAAAAATTGTTGGGTTTGTCATCAGCATCCCCAGAGTAAGGGGTGTGACCTACCTACTGCTATCTCTGTAACCAATTTGTCAAATGTACCCCAAGTAATCCAAGGAGAGAGAGCCTCAATATATACCCTTACCCCAATTTTCATCATGACCCTCCTTAACATACCACAGCAATATCCTTGTTTTAATGTGACTGACTTTTATAACTACACCCAGGGGAACCAGTCTTGGAATTACACACTCTCCCAGCTTCCTGATCCCTTCACCTTTACTGATAAAACCTGGGAACGGGCGTCGGACTGGAACTCTATATCATGTTACCCAAATACAACTCATACCTGTCTTAACGACAGTAGAAATGTTTGTAGAAATGACTCTAAACCAATGCCTTGTAACTTAATACAAAGGCAGTGTCCTTGGGCCTTAGTACCTCAGTATCCCAGAAACTAGGCCCAGCTGTCTCAGGCCTGTGCTAATAAGACCTTCCAGAAACTCTGGGAGGCTGCATGTCAGCTAAGAACAACTTGGAGACTCCCAGGCCTCCTACCAGGGTGTGTAGGCACTGATTTCTGGTATAACCAAACACATATCACCCTAAATACTCATAAAACATGTGCCCCACCTGGATACATCTTTGTTTTGGGCAATCCGCACTTCCCCAATTGTATGTCCCTAGGAGAGATGACCTCTGAATTGTAGCCACCCATTGTCTAAGCCCCTTCCTCACAAATGGAGAGTGTGTGCTAGCTCACATACTACCGCCCATAACTATCTTCAACAGCAGTGGGTGGGTGATAAAATCTCCCCGTCAAAAACGAGGGATTTTAGATAACACTATCTTTTGGGCAATAAAGTCATTGGACCTGGCAGTGACCCGGGCAGGCATTTTAAATCATGAGCTCATGCTGGCCAATCTCACACCGCTTCCCCCCTCTTTCTTTGTCTTGCTAACCACAAGCTTGTTTTGAGCAACATTTTTCAGGAAGTCGCAGCAGGTAGTGGCTCCATCCACTGAACTAGCCCAAGCTACACACTGAAGCTCACGCAGATTGAAGAGATCGCGTCCTTCAACCCACCCTGGACATGATTGTCACTGGAAGGAACGATATTTCCCAGTCCATAATTTCACCCGATTCCATTTTAGAAGCGAGGGGTCCCACTACACGCACATCCAATGGAAGGTGATTTAATATCTGGACCTCCAAGCACGGGCATGGGAGGGCTAAAGGCGGAGAGTTCTGGGTACCAAACTCAACCGCTGGCGCCATTGGAAACAAAAAGCTCCCCAGCCCCCTTAGACAGTGAACACGTGGCATCATGGTTGCTAGACCCCATGTTGCTCCTTGTACGTGCAGACAATAAACGTGCCACTTTCTCTTACCCTTGCAATTAGTGTCCATCTTATTTCAATCAGCTAATAAGACAGGACAAGAACCCAAGTGGCATTTGGTTACAATAGGCCTGTTAATATTTTATATTTCTTTTTTTCTTTATTAATGTGTTTAAAATAATGCCTGACATATAGCAGGTGCTCAATGGATATTTTTTAAATAAATGAAATGACACTGTAAAAACTTTTCGGAATAAATCTGTTATATGTTGCTAAATCTTGGTCAAGCTACATATTTTATAGTGTCCATGCTATTTTTTTTTTTTTTTCTATGAGTCGGAATCAACTCGACGGCACTGGGTTTGGTTTTTTTGGTTTATGTATGGAAATGCATAAAGTTTTCATTGGCTAATGTCCATGGGAAGCAGCAGTCAAGAAATCAAACTACGTATTGCATTGCACAAATGTGCTGCAAAAGATCTCTTTAAAGTTTTAAAAAGCAAAGATGTCACTTGAAGGCTAGGGTGTGCCTGATCCAAGCCATGATATTTTCAATTGTCTCATATGCATGCGAAAGTGGGGCAATGAATAAGGAACAGCAAAGAATTGATGCCTTTGAATTGTGGTGTTGGCAAAGAATGTTGACTGTAATGTGGACTGTCAGAGAATGGACAAGTCTGTCTTTGAAGAAATATTGCCAGAATGCTCCTTAGAAAGGAGGTTGGTGAGACTTTGTTTCAAGTACTTTGGACATGTTATCAGAAGGGACCAGTCCCTGAAGAAGGACATCATGCTTGGTAAAATAGAGGATCAGAGAAAAAGAGGAAGACCCTCAACAAGATGGATTGACGCTGTGGTTGCAACAATGGGCTCGAGCATAACAATGATTGTGAGGATGGCACAGGACAGGGCAGTGTTTCAGTCTCTTGTGCATGGGGACGTTATGGGTCAGAACTGACTCGATGCAACCTAACAGCAACAACAAAAACAGGAAGGGTTGGATTAAATGAAGTGAGAATAAACCCTCAATAGATAGAAATTGAGAAGAACTTCTATCTCAGTTGGTGGAAATGAGTTCCCAACTGGTCAGACTCTAATGAAGAGATAAATGGTGAGTGATGATGATAAGAATGATTTTAGGTTGACTGAATTATTATTTCTGTCAAGACAGTCATAAATCCTTATTCTTGGAAGTGTTCTGGTATTATTCTAACTTTGGTTGATGACTGTGGGTGTTCTCATTTTTATATAGAGATGGCTGAGAAGAATAAGAGCTTACTTCTCCTTAAACCTTTTGTAGTGCTACTGTCAGCAGTCTTAATGTTAGCAGTTATAATACAGTGGGATACATAAGAACTACACACACAAAAAAGAGAAGCCTAAACCTTGCCTTGAAAGAACAGGTCTCGTTTTAAAGCAGGAGGATATAAAAGGAAGGTAGTAACTTACTATGAATTCCTTTTGTGACTCTGCAGTCAATCTTGTAGTGATATTGATTCAGAGTTTTTTTTTACTCTAAACTAGGAGTTGAGAAACAAATTAAAAAATGTTCATTGATTTAATGGGATTTCATGAGTCCCTAATTCATGCCCCAAATTCATGCCCCAAAGACTGAACATTATGAAGTGGTTATATTTTATATCAAATATATTTCACTGAAAACTAAATTGAGATTTCTTTCAACTGATTTTGTAAATATTTTTCCTATATTACCATTGGAGCTGGATTTATTTTTATTGTAGAGAAATCAGGAAAGGGTGAAGGGAAAACGTTGACCTTAAACCCAAAACCAAACCTGCTGCCGTTGAATCAATTCCTACTTATAGCAACCCTATAGGACAGAGTAGAACTGCCCCATAGGGTTCCCAAGGGGAAGTTGGTGGATTCAAACTACTGACCTCTTGGTTAGCAGCTGAGCTCTTAACCACTGCACCACCGGAGCTCCAGTAGAATAATGTGTAGTAATATAAGTCCCCTCACTGTGAATTTTTATTGACTGAATGAATTACATTAACAGGTTTTCTTATATTTTGGAGGACTAATTTAGATCTGTGGCTAAGAGCAACATGCTGCAATTTGGAAAAGTGGAAAACATGAGGCTTTAAAGTCTCAGACACCTTGGTTCAAGTTCCTGTTCAGCTGTTTTATGACTACTTGTCTATAAAAAAAAAAAAAAAACCTGAATTTATCTGAGCAATCATTTCCTCACCTATAAAGAAATAATGGTATAAGTAATGACATTTGCCCCATGGAAGTGTGAGAATATTAAATGAAACTGTGTATATAACACACCTTCACAGGGCTTAGAACATAATGGACACTAAATACATTGTAAACATTTTATAATCATATAAATTATAGTAGGCATTGTTAATGAAATACACCTTTTACCCAAATAGCAATAAATGTAGTTATACATACAATGTAGAATACATAGCATTCTATATGGCACTTTTCTGAAGTACTTGCTAAAAATTCTGATTCTTGAGCTGTAACCTAGTGTTCTAAAACAAAGTGTATGGAAATAACTCTCCAGAATCTATACTTTTAGCAAGTTTAGCTAAATTCTGAGAATTTTTAAATAAACGATGTTGCTTTTCTGATCTAGTTACTTTGGGTAGCATTATCTTTATTTTTACTGTAATTGGCTACAACATTTTCAGAATTTTTTCATTCTAGAATTGATAAAGATATATAAAAGTAAATTGACAATGATTGAATCCACTCTATGGAGGTAAGGCAACAACAACTAAAAAACATGTTATATGTATACAAATTATATATGTGTTTATATACATAAATACATATCTATACAACAACCCATATAAATGAGTGTTTCTGCTAATAACCTATAAGCCATTTTTCTAATTAGGAAATTGGAGATAAATATCCTTAACTGTGTTTAACTAAGGGAAACATGTCTTAGTCCAAGTGAGATTTTCTTCTTTTTCTTTCAGTTCCCAATTTCTATGTTGTCTATTAGCCTACCCTATTCCCTGCGCTATTTATGTTTCACACGTCAGAAATGTTCACTATCATATATTGAACCTTTGGATTATACCAGAGAAGTTTTATGTCTTCATTGGTAATTGCAAATATTTCCTTTTTTTCCAACATCTCCAGATTATAGCATGTGATTGTTGTGTGTCAAGTTGGCTGCACCATGATTCTCAGTGGTTTTGCAGTTATGATGTAGATTGGCAGTTGTTATGATGATGCAATCACTTCCATGATGAGGTTTGATGTAATGCGATCACCTCCATGATGGGATCTGCTGTGAATAGCCAGTCAGTTGAAAGGGAGTTTCCTTGGGAGTACTGCCTGCATTAAATATAAGCAAACTTTCTGGCAAGGTTCATGGACTTTTGCTCACTCTGGATCCTGCAGCTTGCTCCTGTTCATCTGACCTCTTGTTCTTGAGACTTGAGCTAGCAGATTACCTACAGTCTTGCTGGCCAATCTTGGGATTCCTCTAACTTCGCAGCCTGTGAGCAAGGGCCCTGCTGTCTGACCTTGGGTTCACCAGCCCCTGCAGCTATGTGAATGTTGCAGCCTCTACAATCGTGTGAGCTATTTCCTTGATATAAATCTCTCTCTATATATATCTATGTGCTTTAGTGGTTTTGCTTCTGTAGAGAACCCAGCCTAAGACACAGTGTTTAACAGCTTTTTTGGCTCATTTCTAATAGTATTCACTTAGAATTCTGAACATATATTGTCTCCCAAATTAGGAACCATGGGAACACAGAACATAGATACAAACACAGAGAATAGATAAACGTGTTCTTCAAGCCTGTGTACATTGGAAATAAAAGGTGAGAAACACATCATCATTCCTCTGTTACTATATTTTAGCCTTTTCTTTTTATAAACTTCATATGCAAATTAAGTGACAGATTAAAATGGGTTTTAAACCACATGAAAAGCATAAAAAAACTGGAGTACGTTAATCTGCTTTAGAATCACAGTTATAATTACCTTCTTGCTTATCTGAAGCTAACATTATAAAAATGCACATAGAAGCAGACAATGACAGAATTTATTATGAGGCAGTATGTTGAATATCTCATTGCTTATCTGTTGATTGATTGATACAATACCACAAATATTATTCATAGACATCAGGCTTAGAAACATCATTTTGAGTGTGTTTTGAAAACAGTTTGGAGGTTTCTGGTTTAATCCTGCAATGTAATGACCTTGGAAGTTCTCACTCCCATCCTTGCAACAAGAAAAAGCTGAATGAACTAAAAGTCAATGACTTTTCTTGGACCCATCAGAGGACTGACATCAAAGGGAAAACCTCCACCTTAAAAATCTGAAAAGACAGGCAAATCCAGAGAGTCACAGCCTAGATTTCCTTTCCTGGAGCAGAAGTTTCTAGAGACATAAACTGGTCAGAAGACTGACATGGTAATTTTGATGAACTGCAGAGGCCATGTGGACTAATGTGAGAGTGAGAAACTCCTAATGGCCACAGTCTTAGAGTGGCCCCACATTAGTGTGGGTTTCACATTCAAGAGCCACACCAGATTCTCACAGTGAAAAGTCAGGAAAGATCTCCTCATGGCCCTGTCACGGGGAGGGGAAAGTAACCAAAGTAAAGTTCTATTTTCCAGAGTAAAAGACTTAAAACCAGAGCTTTATCCCAACAGGAGAAGAGCAATCCTCACTCTCCTACCCGCTCTAGGCTTCTTTTCCCAGCTAAGTGAGGAATATCGCTGCCCAGGAATAAAGATCTACTAAAAGACTGAGATTTATTCATAAAATAATAAAACATTTCCCCTTCTCCACACCTTACCATTATACTAACAGGGCTTACACCTGAAAGATATGCAGGACACAGAGTTTCTCTAAGGAAAAGTACTTAGTGAAGCCCACAGTTAACAGGGGAGATAAAAAACAAAGACATTAGAGGAGGGGGCCAAGATGGCTGACCAGGTAGATGCTACCTCGGATCCCTCTTGCAACAAAGACTCAGAAAAATAAGTGAATCCATCACATACATGACAATCTACGAACCCTGACCAACAAACACAGATTTAAAGAGTTGACCTGAGTGACAGAGACCGAGAACGAACAACTACGGGGAAGCAGTGACTGTTTTCGGAGCCTGGAGCCAGCGTCCCAGTCAGGGAACCTGGGTGCGGGGCTTTGGACTGGGCGCAGGGGAGCTGAGCACGACATCCTGTGACGGTGCAAACACGGGGTGTAGCCCCAGCCCCCTGAACTGACCTGGGGGGGCGCCTAGCAGGTCTGCGCTCGCGGGCAGTGCAGCGACACGGCTGGCGGGAAGAGAAGTCACCAGGAGGCAGCGACTGTTTTTGGAGCCGGGAGTGCAGCGTCCCAGCCGGGGAACTTTGATGCTCGGCTCTGGACTGGGACCGGAGGAACTAACCACGGCTTCTGAGACAGCGCAAGCAAGGGACGCGGGCATGACCCTTGGGGGCAATCTCTACCCAGCCAGTGCACACAGGCGATGCGCCCCTCGGGAATCTCAGATAAAACAGTCATCCCAAGCAGGATTAGTAACTTTGTCTATATTCCGGGGTGCTACTCTCTCCTGTTTTTCTGAACCCTCCCCTCCCCTTCCCAGGCGGCTTCATTAACATTGGAATTTCCTTAGCCAGAGGGAGAACTGCTCTACGGTTTTTCTTTTCCTTTTTTTTTTCTTTTTTTGGTCTTTTCCTAACCCATTTTTCCGGCCTGAGAGAAGCAACCACAAAAAACCCAGGGACCAAAAATCCTTCCCTAATTGGACTAAAAACACAGAACCAGCTGCAGCCAAGCATATGTGATCCACAGTCTCGGGCTTTTATCCCTACAGGGAACAAGGTGTATTATAATGCAAAGGCATTTCTGGTAGGGATCTGACTGCATTTGTTTTAGCAGATTTACTGGAAAGACAAGTTTCCCAGGTCTGATATCTCTGCGTATTCAACAGAGCCCTCACTGACCCACAACAGGGAACTGAGGGCTGAAGCTCCCCCCAGACCACCTAGCCTCCTGCCTTAGGGGTATAAGGAGGGTGACACCTACCAATCTGTACAGGTACTGGCATTGGGGGCCTAAGGTACAGCTGCAGAGCCCACCCACCAAGGTGCTTTAGGAATAGAGACACACCTACCTCACTGACACTTGGGGGAAGCCTGTCAGCATCCTGCCCCCCCTGGAGTGTGAACCCCAGCTGCTACTAGAATCTGGTACACACAACTATCACCACTACTTCTCAAGGTGGATAGGTGACAGTGTGCATCACACACTTGATGACCCAAAATCAGATTCTACTCAAGAATAGTGAATGGACTCAGGCATACATATATGGTAACAGCCCAAACCAGCTGGTAATAGGTCATAAGTGAGTCAAGGGCTACAACAATCAAGACAGCGCAATCTAGTAGCCTATCTACATACATTGAAAGAAAACAAAACAAGGTAAGACTCAGTGAGCAAATATAGAATAAATCACTACAATATCTTAGTGATGGCTCGGAGACGCAGTCGATATCAAACCACACAAAGAAGCAGACCATGACTGCTTCTACAACCCCCCAAACTTAAAGAATCAAAATCTTTCCCAAATGAAGATACAATCCTGGAATTATCAGATACAGAATATAAAAAACTAATTTACAGAATGCTTCAAGACATCAGGGATGACCTCAGAAATGAAATAAGGCGAGCTACAGAAAAAGCCAAGGAACACACTAATGAAGCAGTTAAAGAACTAAAAAAGATTATTCGAGAACATAGTGGAAAAATTAATAAGTTGCAAGAATCCATAGAGCGCAATAGGAAGTCAGAGGAGCAGACTCAAGCAATTAGAATGCAGAGTGGGAAATCTGGAGGACCAGGGAGTTAACACCAATATAGCCGAAAAAAAATCAGATAAAAGAATTAAAAAAAAATGAAGAAACCCTAAGAATCATGTGGGACTCTATCAAGAAGGATAACTTGCGTGTGATTGGAGTCCCAGAACAGGGAGGGATAACAGAAAACACAGAGAGAATAGTTGAAGATCTGCTGGCGGAAAACTTCCCTGACATCAAGAAAGACAAAAGGATATCTATCCAAGATGCTCATCGAACCCCATTTAAGATTGATCCAAAAAGAAAAACACCAAGACATATTATCATCAAACTTGCCAAAACCAAAGATAAAGAGAAAATTTTAAAAGCAGCCAGAGATAAAAGAAAGGTCTCCTACAAGGGAGAACCAATAAGAATAAATTCAGACTACTCAGCAGAAACCACGCAGGCAAGAAGGCAATGGGATGACATATACAGAGCACTGAAGGAGAAAAACTGCCAGCCAAGGATCATATATCCAGCAAAACTCTCTCTGAAATATGAAGGCATAATCAAGATATTTACAGATAAACACAAGCTTAGAGAATTTGCAAAAACCAAACCAAAAAAAAAAAAAGCAAAGCTACAAGAAATACTAAAGGAAATTGTTTGGTCAGAAAACCAGTAACATCAGATACCAGCACAACACAAGGTCACAAAACAGAGCATCCTGATATCAACTCAAATAGGGAAATCACAAAAACAATTTAAGATTAATTAAAAAAAAAAAAACAACGCTCAAAACAGGGAATCATTGAAGTCAATATGTAAAAGATCACAATAATCAAAAAGAGGGACTAAAAACAGGTGGCATAGAACTGCCATATGGAGAGGGATACAAGGCAATATAGGACAATACAAGTTAGGTTTTTACTTAGAAAAATAGGGGTAAATATTAAGGTAACCACAAAGAGGTATAACAACTCCATGACTCAAAATAAAAACCAAGAAAAACATAAGGACTCAGCAAACATAAAGACAAATACCATGAAAATGAGGAACACACAATTTACAAAGAAAAACGTCTCAGCACAAAAAAGTACGTGGAAAAATGAAACTGTCAACAACACACACAAAAAGGCATCAAAATGACAACACTAAACACATATATAATTACACTGAATGTAAATGGACTAAACGCACCAATAAAGAGACAGAGAGTCTCAGACTGGATAAAGAAACACGATCCGTCTATATGCTGCCTACAAGAGACACACCTTAGAGACACAAACAAACTCAAACTCAAAGGATGGAAAAAGATATATCAAGCAAACAATAAGCAAAAAAGGAGTAGCAATATTAATTTCTGACAAAATACACTTTAAACTTAAATCCACCACGAAGGATAAAGAAGGACACTATATAATGATAAAAGGGACAATTGATCAGGAAGATATAACCATATTAAATATTTATGCACCCAATGACAGGGCTGCAAGATACATAAATCAAATTTTAACAGAATTGAAAAATGAGATAGACACCTCCACAATTATAGTAGGAGACTTCAACACACCACTTTCGGAGAAGGACAGGACATCCAGTAAGAAGCTCAATAGAGACACGGAAGACCTAATTACTACAATCAACCAACTTGACCTCATTGACTTATACAGAACTCTCCACCCAACTGCTGCAAAGTATACTTTTTTTTCTAGCGCACATGGAACATTCTCTAGAATAGACCACATATTAGGTCATAAAACAAACCTTTGCAGAATCCAAAACATCGAAATATTACAAAGCATCTTCTCAGACCACAAGGCAATAAAAGTAGAAATCAATAACAGAAAAATTAGGGAAAAGAAATCAAATACTTGGAAACTGAACAATACCCTCCTGAAAAAAAACTGGGTTATAGAAGACATTAAGGAGGGAATAAGGAAATTCATAGAATGCAACGAGAATGAAAATACTTCCTATCAAAACCTCTGGGACAAAGCAAAAGCAGTGCTCAGAGGCCAATTTATATCGATATATGCACACATACAAAAAGAAGAAAGACCAAAATCAGAGAACTGCCCCTACAACTTAAACAAATAGAATGTGAGCAACAAAGGAATCCATCAGGCACCAGAAGAAAACAAATAATAAAAATTAGAGCTGAACAAAATGAATTAGAGAACAGAAAAACAATTGAAAGAATTAACAAAGCCAAAAAAGCTGGTTCTTCGAAAAAATTAACAAAATTGATAAACCATTGGCTAGACTGACTAAAGAAATACAGGAAAGGAAACAAATAACCCGAATAAGAAACGAGATGGGCCACATCACAACGGACCCAACTGAAATTAAAAGAATCATATCAGATTATTACGAAAAATTGTACTCTAACAAATTTGCAAACCTAGAAGAAATGGATGAATTCCTTGAAAAACACTACCTACCTAAACTAACACAATCAGAAGTAGAACAACTAAATAGACCCATAACAAAAAAAGAGATTGAAACGGTAATCCAAAAATTCCCAACAAAAAAAAGCCCTGGCCTGGATGGCTTTACTGCAGAGTTCTACCAAACTTTCAGAGAAGAGTTAACACCACTACTACTAAAGGTATTTCAAAGCATAGAAAATGACGGAATACTACCTAACTTATTCTATGAAGCCACCATCTCCCTGATACCAAAACGAGGTAAAGACATCACAAAAAAAGAAAATTACAGACCTATATCCCTCATGAACATAGATGCAAAAATCCTCAACAAAATTCTAGCCAATAGAATTCAACAACATATCAAAAAAAAATCCACCATGACCAAGTGGGATTTATACCAGGTATGCAAGGCTGGTTTAATATCAGAAAAACCATTAATGTAATCCACCATATAACTAAAACAAAAGACAAAAACCACATGATCTTATCAATTGATGCAGAAAAAGCATTTGACAAAGTCCAACACCCATTTATAATAAAAACTCTCACCAAGTAGGAATTGAAGGAAAATTCCTCAACATAATAAAGGGCATCTATACAAAGCCAACAGCCAACATCACTCTAAATGGAGAGAGCCTGAAAGCATTTCCCTAAAGAACGGGAACCAGACAAGGATACCCTTTATCACCGCTCTTATTCAACATTGTGCTAGAGGTCCTAGCGAGAGCAATTAGGCTAGACAAAGAAATAAAGGGCATCCGGATTGGCAAGGAGGAAGTAAAATTTTCTCTATTTGCAGATGACATGATCTTATATGCAGAAAACCCTAAGGAATCCTCCAGAAAACTACTGAAACTAATAGAAGAGTTTGGCAGAGTCTCAGGTTATAAGATAAACATACAAAAATCACTTGGATTCCTCTACATCAACAAAAAGAACATCAAAGAGGAAATCACCAAATCAATACCATTCACAGTAGCCCCCAAGAAGATAAAATACTTAGGAATAAATCTTACCGAAGATGTAAAAGACCTATACAAAGAAAACTACAAAGTACTACTAGAAGAAACTAAAAAGGACCTAACATACCTTGCTCATGGATAGGAAGACTTAACATAGTAAAAATGTCTATTCTACCAAAAGCCATCTATACATACAATGCATTTCCGATCCAAATTCCAATGTCATTTTTTAATGTGATGGAGAAACAAATCACCAACTTCATGTGGAAGGGGAAGAAGCCTCAGATAAGTAAAGCATTATTGAAAAAGAAGAAGAAAGTGGGAGGCCTCACTCTACCTGATTTCAGAACCTATTATACAGCCACAGTAGTCAAAAAAGCCTGGTACTGGTACAACAACAGGCACACAGACCAATGGAACAGAATTGAGAACCCAGATATAAATCCATCCACATATGAGCAGCTGATATTTGACAAAGGCCCAGTGTCAGTTAATTGGGGAAAAGATAGTCTTTTTTAACAAATGGTGCTGGCATAACTGGATATCTATTTGCAAAAATGAAGCAGGACCCATACCTCACACCATGCACAAAAACTAACTCCAAGTGGATCAAAGACCTAAACATAAAGACTAAAACGATAAAGATCATGGAAGAAAGAATAGGGACAACCCTAGGAGCCCTAATACAAGGCATAAACAGAATACAAAACATTACCAAAAATGATGAAGAGAAACCAGATAACTGGGAGCTCCTAAAAATCAAACACCTATGCTCATCTAAAAAAGACTTCACCAAAAGAGTAAAAAGACCACCTACAGACTGGAAAGAATTTTCAGCTATGACATCTCTGACCAGTGCCTGATCTCTAAAATCTACATAATTCTGTCAAAACTCAACCACAAAAAGACAAACAACCCAATCAACAAGTGGGCAAAGGATATGAACACGCACTTCACTGAAGAAGATATTCAGGCAGCTAACAGATACATGAGAAAATGCTCTCGATCATTAGCCATTAGAGAAATGCAAATTAAAACTATGATGAGATTCCATCTCACTCCAACAAGGCTGGCATTAATCCAAAAAACACAAAATAATAAATGTTGGAGAGGCTGCGGAGAGATTGGAACTCTTATACACTGCTGGTGGGAATGTAAAATGGTACAACCACTTTGGAAATCTATCTGGCGTTATCTTAAACAGTTAGAAATAGAACTACCATACAACCCAGAAATCCCACTCCTCGGAATATACCCTAGAGAAATAAGAGTCTTCACACAAACAGATATATGCACACCCATGTTTATTGTAGCTCTGTTTATAATAGCAAAAAGCTGGAAGCAACCAAGGTGTCCATCAACGGATGAATGGATAAATAAATTGTGGTATATTAACAAAATGGAATACTACAAATCGATAAAGAACAGTGACGAATCTGTGAAACATTTCATAACATGAAGGAACCTGGAAGGCATTATGCTGAGCGAAATTAGAGGCAAAAGGACAAATATTGTATAAGACCACTATTATAAGATCTTGAGAAAAAGTATAAACTGAGAAGAACACATTGTTTTGTGGTTATGAGGGGGGGAAGGAGGGAGGGTGGGAGAGGGTTTTTTACTGATTAGTTAGTAGATAAGAACTACTTTAGGTGAAGGGAAGGACAATACTCAATACATGGAAGGTCAGCTCAACTGGAGTGGACCAAAAGCAGTTTCCGGGATAAACTGAATGCTTCAAAGGTCAGCGGAGCAGGGGCGGGGGTCTGGGGACCATGGTTTAAGGGGACTTCTAAGTCAATTGGCAAAATAATTCTATTATGAAAACATTCTGCATCCCACTTTGAAATGTCGCATCTGGGGTCTTAAATGCTAACAAGCGGCCATCTAAGATGCATCAATTGGTCTCAACCCATCTGCATCAAAGGAGAATGAAGAACACCAAGGTCACACGATAGCTATGAGCCCTAGAGACAGAAAGGGCCACATGAACCAGAGACTTACATCATCCTGAGACCAGAAGAACTAGTTGGTGCCTGGCCACAATCGATGACTGGCCTGACAGGGAGCACAACAGAGAACCCCTGAGGGAGCAGGAGATCAGTGGGATGCAGACCCCAAATTCTCACAAAAAGACCATACTTAATGGTCTGACTGAGACTAGAGGAATCCCAGCAGTCATGGTCCCCAAACCTTCTGTTTGCCCAGGACCAGAACCATTCCTGAAGACAACTCATCAGACATGGAAGGGACTGGACAGTGGGTAGGAGAGAGATGCTGATGAAGAGTGAGCTATTTGTATCAGGTGGACACTTGAGACTGTGTTGGCATCTCCTGTCTGGAGGGGGGATGGGAAGGTAGAGAGGGTTGGAAGCTGGCCAAACTGTCACGAAAAGAGAGACTGGAAGGGCTGACTCATTAGGGGGAGAGCAAGTGGGAGTGTGGAGTAAGGTGTATATAAACTTATATGTGACAGACTGACTTGATTTGTAAACGTTCACTTGAAGCTCAATAAAAATTAAAAAAAAAAAAAAGACATTAGAGGAATTTGAAACCTCTGGGAACATAGCTACAGAAAACATTAAACGAGCACAATTACTAGCCAGATTAACATAAAACCTCAAAGTAAGGGTCAATCTATGTCCAGCTACCAACAAAAAAAATTTAAGACTTGTCAAAAGGTAACAAAAAACGAAGTCCGAAGAGACAAAGCAATCATCAGAACAAGATCAGATATGACACAGATTTTTGAAGTTATCAGACCAAATTTAAAATAACTATGATTAATATGGCAAGTGCTCTAACGGAAAAAAAAAAAAGTAGACAACATGCAAGGAAAAATGGGTAATGTCACCAGCAAAAAAACAACCCAAAAGAGAGACAGATAATCTAAGAAAGAATAAAAAAGAAATGCTAGAAGACCAAAGCATTGTAAAAGAAAAAAAGAATGCCTTTGATAAGCCTGTCAGTAGACTGCACACAGCTGAAGAAAAAAAATCAGTGAGTTTGAAGACATATCAAAAGAAACTCACCAAAATGAAACACAAATAGTAAAAAAAAAAAAAACAGCATCCAGGAACTGTGAGACAATATCAAAAGATGTAACATATTTGTAACTGGAATGCTAGAAGGAGAAGACAGGACAGAACAGAATAGTTGAACCAGTAACAGCTGGGAATTTTCAAAAATCAATGATAGACACTAAACCACAGATTCAGGAAGCTCAGGAAACACCCAGCAGGATAAACACCAAAAATCTGTACCAAAGTATATCACATTCAAACTGCAGACAACAAAAGACAAAATCTTGAAAGATACCAGAGGGTGAAAAATACTTTTTCGATAGAGGAACAAGGATAAGAATTACAGAAGATATTACAGCATAGTGGTTAGGAGCTACGGCTGCTAACCAAACTGTCAGCAGTTCAAATCCACCAGGTGCTCCTTGGAAACCATATGGGGCAGTTCTACTGTGTCCTATAGGATCACAATGAGTTGGAATTGACTTGATTGCAACGGGTATATGGTATTACAGCAGAAATCATGCAAGCAAGAGGGAGTTAAATGAAATAATTAAAGTGCTGAAAGGCAAAAAAAAAAAAAAAAAACCCACCAAACTAGCATTTTTTATCCAGTGAAATTATTCTTCAAAACTAAAGGAGAAACAAAGACTTTCTTAGACAAGCAAAAACTGAGGGCATTCATCAACAGCAGACCTAGTCAGCAAGAAATGTTAAAAGAAGTTCATGAGAGGGAAGGAAAATGACATACACCAGAAAAATGGATCCACATAAAGAAAGTTAAAACACTGAAGAAGGAATAAATTAAGGTAAAATAAAATCTTATTTAGTTCTCATAGGGCTCATGCAATTCTTGACTTTAAATAAATGTCTTTAATGGGAGGTCCTTAAATGCAAATGTCTTTAAGGATATTGAAGATAAATTTATGAATTATTTTTAATTCCTGGGAAGGAACTTTTTAAGCCAAAAATTAAATTAGGTGCAGAACTATCTCATAGTAATTATTCTCTCCTATATTGAAAAAAAAAAAATTTTTTTATATTGCTATTGTTGCTTTCAATTTACCTTATTTTTTCTCTTTAAAGATAATTCCAAAAACATAAATCACAAAAATATTTTAAAGAACACTTCTGTAGTAGTAATGGAAATGAACAACAAAGAATTACCCAGCTATTTCAGGTTCTCAAAATATTTTTTATTTAATATCTGTTTTATTTCAGGTAAAAGGATTTTTAGTTAGGATTTTATATGAAGTTGCTTCTCTTCTTACCTTTCATTTATGTGATTGGCCTTCCCATAAATCTTTATGGAAGAAAAGTATTTTTAAGTTTTTCTAGTGCCAAGGCAAAGATTAATAAATAATTCCTATCATCAAAGGCAACAAATAGAAACTAGAAATGGGAAGTCAGAGTCAGAGTTTTAGAAAAAGCCAAGTCAACTGACTGATGTTTACTCACACAGGGGAGTAATTCTGGTGGTAACTGAGAAGGCTACAGACTTGACATTTATGCAAACAGCAACAAAAGTGTATGTCAACCATTTTATTTTATTCAGAAATCTGGAAGATATAAATATAATAATAATCAAAGTGTTAGAATATTTAAATGTGAAAGTAGGAGGAAGGATTGAGAGCAACATTGACAAATATGATATTTTGGTATTTTATAAACTAAAATTAGTACAGTCTTAATGTGAAAATAAATACCCAGAAAAATAGCAAAGTAATGAATTGCTAAGAATTTAATACTCTGATTTAAAATTCTACAGAAAATAGCCTATTTTCCTAATTTCCTAATAAAATATTCTATATACTAAAAGTTTTGGAAAAAGTAATTACCAAAACCAGCTTCATGGAAAGATATAAACTTCAGTTGAACTAGAATTTACAAGGTTATAATATAATTCTCACAACTGACAACAACGTTAGTTAACATGACTTATAAGAAGGTTTGCCTAGGACATTCCTGGTTCACACAAGTTTTCTTGACTTAAATATTAGCATCATCCCATTTGACTCTCAAAATTAACCTCAAGGATCCTCTGAGATTTGGCCTGGCTCGTCTCTCCAGTCTCATGCCGCTCTCCCTAAACCCACCTCACTCTACCTATATGTATTTTTTTATTTGGGGGTTTTGTTGTTGTTTCTTGCATGCCTTAAAAAAAAAAACTCTGTCATTGACTCGATCCGACTCGTAGTGACCCTACAGGCAGAGTAGAACTGCTCCAGAGGGCTTCCAAGGGTGCAGCTGGTGGATTCAAACTGCCAACCTTTTGGTTAGCAGCCGACCTTTTACCCACTCTGCCACTAGGGCTCCCTTCATTGTGTATACAGTCTGTATTTAATATCCATCTTCTCTTGTAGACTGTAAGACCCTTGAAGGCAAGGGGACCAACCCTGCCTAGTGACCTTGCTTTTCCCACTGCCTGGCAGAGAGATTGGAACAAAGGAGTTTATAATGAATACAAGAAATGATCTTTTGGTGGATTCCCTAATCTCCATCATACCAAAAAAAAAAAAAAAAAATGAGGCTTAGAAAGTTTCAATATCATTCCCATGGTCATATTCCTGGTAAACAAAGAAGCAGATTTAAAATCCAGCATTGTCTGAATTTAAAGCCTATGCTTTAAATATTTGAGAAATTTAAGAGCAAATTACGTAATGCATTTGGGCTTTGGAAAATATACTTTGAAAGATGGAAAATTAAATCACCTGGTAGTTTTGGTTATAATTCAAGTTCTTTTTAAAGCAGGTATACTGAGGTTTATTTTACATACAGCAAACGTCACCAATTTTAACTATACAATTAAGTTTTGACAAACGTATTCAGTCATATAACAATTACATCCAAGATACAGTATAAAACATTCCTACAATCAAGATACAGTATAAAACATTTCTGAAACCCAAAAAGTTCCCTGGTACCCCTTAGCGATCCACACCTGGACCCTGGCTAATGTAGATCGGTTTTGTCACTATAATTTTTCCTCTTCTAAAATTTCATATAAATGGAATGATACACTATGTCGTCTTTTGTGTTTCGCTTCTTTCACAGCTTTTGAGATTCAGCCCGGTTGCATGTAGTCCATTTTTTTTTTTATTGTTGAATAGTATTCCTTTCACATGGACGCACCACATTTTATCCATTGATTTGTTGCATTTTCATTGATTTGTTGCTAGACATATGGGTTGTTTCAATGCCTGGGCAATTGTGAATATAGTTGTTACAAGTTTAATGAGAAAACCATTGTCCAGATAAATGTTTTCATTTTTTCTTATGTAAATACCTATGATGGAATGGCTGGGTTACATGGTAAGAATATGTTTAACTTTATAAGAACCTGCAAAAAGTTTTTCAAAGTGATTATAAAATTTTGCATTTCATTGTAGAAGGTATAAGATTTCCAACTACACATTCTTGCAGACATTGTTATTGTCATTCATGTTAATTTTAGCCATTCTGGTAGGTTGATTAATGATACTTAAAATTTTGAACATGTTTTCATGTGCTTATTGGATATTTATGTATTTCCTTTGGTGAAATGTCTGTTCAAATTTTTTCCCATTTGTCATTGGATTGTCATCTTATTATTAAATCCTAAGATTTCTTTATATATTCAGGATTTAAGTCCTTTATTAATAGTCAACAAAAATATTACCTTCTGTTCCCTTTCAAAATTTTTAGAAATTGAGCTCTGGCACTTAGGTCAATTTTCCATTTTAAGTCAACGGTGTAAGGTAAGGTTTGAGTTTTATTTTTTCCTGTTATGGATATCCAATTATTCCAACACAATTTATTGGAAAAAAAATTCTTTTTTCAGTGAACTATCTTGCTGTGAGTTTACTTCTGCAGCCTCTATCCTATTCTACTCTATTCTACCCTATCCCATCCCATCCCATCCCATCCCATCCCATCCCATCCCATCCCTTCCCATCCCGCCCTATCCCGTTCCATCCTATTCCATTCATACGTACATCTAGCTTCGTGCCAGTTATACGTTCTGTTTATTACTGTAGCTCGAGTACTGGTGGCCCAAAGGTTAAGCTCTTGGCTGCTAGCTAAAAGGCCTGCCTTTGGAAACTACCAGCGGCTCCACAGGGGAAAAGACCTGGCAACAATCTACTCTTCCTGTAAAGATTCCAAAAAAACCCATGGCCCTAAAGTAGATTCCAACTCACAGCCACCCAACAGGACAGAGTAGAACTGGCCCATAGGGTTTCCAGGGCTGTAAATCTTTATGGAAGCAGAATGCCACATCTTTCTCCCACGGGGCAGCTGGTGGGTTCCAACCATCGACCATTCGGTTAGCAACAGTGTGCTCTAACCACTGCAGCACCAGGGCTCCTTCTTGTAAAGATTACAGCCTAGAAAACCCTTTGGGGCAGTTGTGCTCTGTCCTATAGGGTCACTATGAGTCAGAATTGACTGGATGACATACAACCACAATAACAACATAATTAAATCTTGAAATTAAATGGTGACTTAACTACAAAATTATTCTTTACAAAAAATTGGTTATTTTATCTTTTGCAAATAACTGTTTACTTATATAACTAATTAATTATAGAATCAGCATTTTTTCAATTTCAATGCTTGCTGGTTTATTTATAAAGATTGAGTTGAACCTATACATCAGTTTGGGAAGAAATGACATCATAATAATGAGCCTTCCAGTTGTTAATATCTTCATTTTTCCCTGCAAAGTTCTGTAATGCTGTAATGGCTTTAATTGTGTCCCCTAAAAACATGTGTCAGCTTGGTTAGGCCACGTGTGGTTGTCCTCCATCTTATGATTTTCCTATGTATTATGAACCATAATCTCTGCCCGTGGTTAAAGAGGATCAGGGTGAGATGTAACAGCCTTGCTCAGGCCACATACCTGCTCCAATGTAAAAGGATTTTCCCTGGGGTGTGGCCTGCACCACCTTTTATCTCTCAAGAGATAAAAGGAAAGGGAAGCGAGCAGAGAGTTGGGGACCTCATACCACCAAGAAAGCAGCACCAGGAGCAGAGCTCGTCCTTTGGACCCGGGGTCCCTGTGCCTGAGAAGCTCCTCGACCATGGGAAGATTGAGGACTAGGACCTTCTTCCAGAGCAGATACAGAAAGCCTTCTCCTGGAGCTAAAGCCTTGAATTTGGACTTCTAGCCTACCTTAAGGCTTTAGCCCACGGCACTGGGTTTTTTTGGGGGATCCTACTTTACCATGAGGAAATAAATTTCTCTTCGTTAAAGCCATCCACTTGTGGTAGTTCTGTTATAGCAGCACTAGATGACTAAGACAAATGTTAAGTGCACAAGTTTCACACAGAGCTTATCTCTAAAAGTTTCATATCTTGAAGCTGTTAGAATTTTTTTTTTTCATTTTAACTTCCAATTGTTTGTCACTAGAATATAGAAATCCAACTGCTTTTTACTGACCCATATCCTGAGATATTACTAAAGTCACTTATTAGTTCTCGTAGCTTGACTGAAGAATCCTTAGGTCATTCTACACGGATAACCATGTTATCTGTAAATAAAAACTACTGTACATTCTGCTTTCTAATAAATAGGGCCTTTATTTTTCTTGGTTTACTGAACTAGCTAGGACCTCCAGTACAAAGGAGAGTTGTCAGAGTGGATATCTTTGCCTTGATCCAATCTTAGGGGGAACATATTTGCTATTTTACCATTATGTATGATGTCAACTATAGGTTTTATGGGATGTACTTTGCTATCAGTCATAAACGACTCAACAGCAACGGGTCTGGTTTTTTTGGTTTTGGTTATTTGGTAGAGAAAGTTTCCTTCTCTAATTTGATGAGGGATTTTTTCATAAATGTGTCACAAATGTTGTTGGTGCTTTTCTGCATCCATTGAGGTATTATATGGCCATTAGTTAACTCACAAATATTAAGTAACATTGCTTCCCTAAGATAACTTGGATTTGTTCATTAACATTTTCTCTTTTAAAACTATGGCTGGATTTGAGTCACTAATATTTTTTAAAAGCATGTTGCTTTGATCTTCATGAGGGATATTGGTTTGTAGTTTTATACTCTAGCAATAGCTTTGTATGGTTTTGGTATCAAGATAATACTGGCTTCATAAAGTGAGTTTGGAAGTGTACCCATATCTTCTATTTTGGGGGAGTATTTATGTATAATTGGTATAAACTATTATTTAAATATTTGAGGAATTTAGCAATGTAACCATATGGATTTGCAATTCTCTTTGAGGGAAGGTTTTTTTTAACTTCAAATTCAGTTTAATAACTGCGAAGTAATTTAAGATATGTATTTCTTCTTGAAGGAGCTCTGCACAATGGTTAAGAACTTGGCTGCTTACTGAAAGGTCAGCAGTTTGAACCTTCCCAGTGGCTCCATGGGAGAAAAGACCTAGCTATTTGCTCCCATAAAGATTGTTGTTGTTTTTGTTAGGTGCCATCAACTGGGTTCCGACTCATAGCAACCCTATGTGCAACAGAACGAAACTCTGCCCAGTCCTGCACCATCCTCATGATTTTTATTATGCTTGAACCCATTGTTGCAGCCACAGCGTCAATCCATCTTGTTGAGGGTACTCCTCTTTTGCGCGGAACCTCTACTTTACCAAGCATGATGTCCTTCTCCACAGACTGGTCCCTCCTGATAACATGTCCAAAGTACATGAGACAAAGTCTCGCCATCCTCACTTGTAAGGAGCATTCTGGCTGTACTTCTTCCAAGACAGATTTGTTAGTTTTTCTGGCAGTCCATGGTATATTTAATATTCTTCACCAACACCATAATTCAAAGGCATCAATTCTTATTCAATCTTCCTTATTCATTGTCCAGCTTTCACATGCATATGAGGCAATTGAAAACGCCATGGCTTCAGTCAGGCGCAACTTTATCCTCAAAGTGACATCTTTGATTTTTAGCACTTTAAAGCAGATTTGCCCAATGTAATGTATCACTTGATTTCTTGACTGCTGCTGCTATGGGCATTGATTGTGGATCCAAGTAAAATGAGATCCTTGACAACTTCAATCTTTTCTCCATTTATCATGATGTTGCTTATTGGTCCTATTGTGAGGATTTTTGTTTTATGTTGAGGTGCAATCCATACTGAAGGCTGAGGTCTTTGATCTTCATTGGTAAATGCTTTAAGTCCTCTTCACCTCCAGCAAGCAAGGTTGTGTCATCTGCATATTGCAGGTTGTTGATGAGACTTCCACCAATCCTGATGCTGCATTTTTTCTTCATATGGTCCAGCTTCCCAGATTATTTGCACAGCACACTGATTGAACAAGTATGGTGAAAAGATCAGGGTTGCACACATTTCTCCACTTGAAACCACATAGCATCCCCTTGTTCTGCTAGAACAACTGCCTTTTCGTGTATTTACAGGTTCCTCATGAAAAAAAAAAAATCATGAGTACAATTAGGTGCTCTGGAATTCCCATTTTTGCAATTTATTATGATCCACACAGCATTTGCATAGTCAATGAATCATAGGTAAACATCCTTCTGGTATTCTCTGCTTTCAACCAGGATCCATCTGACATCAGCAACGATAGCCCTTATTCCACGTCCTCTTCTGAATCCGGCTTGAATTTCTGGCAGTTCCCTGTCAATATACTACTGCAGAAAACCCTGGTGGCATAGTGGTTAAGTGCTACGGCTGCTAACCAAAGGGTCGGCAGTTTGAATCTGCCAGGCGCTCCTTGGAAACTCTACGGGGCAGTTCTACTCTGTCCTACAGGGTCGCTATTACTCAGAATCAACTCAGCAGCACTGGGTTTTTTATACTACTGCAACTACTTTTAAATGACCTTCAGCATAATTTTACTTGTATGTAATGTTAATGATATTGTTAGATAATTTCCGCATTCTGTTAGATCACCTTTCTTTGGAATGGGCACGAATATGGATCTCTTTCAGTTAGATGGCCAGGAAGCTGTCTTCCAAATTTCTTGGCATAGACGAAAGACAGTGCTGCATCCATTTGTTGAAACATCTCAATTGTGTTCTGTCAATTTCTGGAGCCTTGTTTTTCACCATTCCCTTCAGTGCAGTTCGGACTTCTACCTTCAGTACCATTGGGCCTCGATCATATGCTACCTTCTGAAATGGCTGAACAACAACTAGTTTTTTTAGTACAGTGACTGTGTATTCCTTTCATCTTCTTTTGAGGCTTCCTGTGTCACTGAATATTTTTCCTGTAGAATCCTTCAATATTGCAACCAAGGCTTGAATTTTTTCTTCAGTTTTTTCAGCTGGAGAAATGTCAAGCGTGTTCTTCTCAGTCATATAGGGTTGCTATGGGTCAGAAATGACTCGATGGCACACAACAACAACATTTCTTATTGAGTGAGCTTTGGTAGTTTATCATTGAAAAATCTGGAAACTTTCAACTGACTTCCCAAATGCAATGGCATACAATTTTGATAATATATTCTTATTATTCTGCAATGATTTCAGAATCTGTAGCAATAACCCTTCTTTTATATCTTATATATTATATTAAAGTCTTCTTTTTTTCTTGATCCATGTCACTAAATTTTTATTAAATTTCTTGATCATTACCAACAGCCAATTTTTGTCTTCACTGATTATCTGTCGTTTTTTGTTTTCTATTTCATTACTCCCTTCCATCTTGTCATTTTGTGTTTTATTTGTTCTTACTTTCGTACTTTCTTAAGGTAGAAGACTCAATCATTGATCCAAGGTATTTGTTCTTTTCCAAAATAAAAAATTAATGGTAAAATTCTCTTGTAAGCAATGCTTTAGTTCCATCTACAATTTTTTTATGTGTTGTGTTTTGTTTTTTCATTTTACTTAACCCTCTTGAAATTTTGCCAGAGATCACTGACACTTTCGGTTTTTGGTTTTGTTTTTGTTTTTTGGTGGGGGCCGAACTTCTTTTCCTTTGTGTGCCTCATTTTGACACTGTCTATTATTTTATACTTTCAAGTTCACTGAACTACTGTTCTGCTGTCCTAAGTTTGACTCATATTCTTTCAGTGTATTTTTTCCTATTAGTTACTACACTTTTCATCTCTAGAGCTCGTATTTTTTTTTACATATTCTACACTTGTTTTCCTATGATCATTTTCCTCTTCTACCTGTTTTAATATGTTCTTGCTGCTGTTATTAGGTGTCGTCGAGTCAGTTCCAACTCATAGTGACCCTATGTACAACAGAACAAAACACTGCAGGGTCCTGAGCCCATTGTTGCAGCTACTGTGTCAATCCATCTCATGGAGAGTCTTCCTCTTTTTCTTTGACCCTCTACTTTACCAAGCATTATGTCCTTCTCCAGGCATTGATCCCTCCTGACAACATATCCAAAGTATGTGAGATGCAGTCTCACCATCCTTGCTTCCAAGGAGTATTCTGGTTGTACTTCTAAGACAGATTTGTTCATTCTTTTGGCATTTCATGGTATATTCAATATTCTTCTCCAACACCATAATTCAAAGGCGTCAATTCTTCTTCAGTCTTCCTTATTCACTGTCCAGCTTTCACATGCGTATGAGGTGACTGAAAACACCATGCCTTGGGTCAAGTGCACCTTAGCCCTCAGGGTGACATCTTTGCTTTTTAACACGTTAAAGAGATCTCTTGCAGCTGATTTGCCCAATGCAATGCGTCTTTTGATTTCTTGACTGCTGCTTCTACAGGTGTTGATTGTGGATCCAAATAAAATGAAATCCTTGACAACTTCAATCTTTTCTCCATTTCTGATGATGTTACTTATCGGTCCAGTTGTGAGGATTTTTGTTTTCTTTATGTTGAGGCATAATCCATACTAAAGGCTGTGGTCTTCGTTATTCATCAGTAAGTACTTCAAGTCTTCTTCACTTTCAGCAAACAAGGTTATGTCATCTGCAAAATTCAAATTGTTAATGAGTCTTCCTCCAATCCTGATGCCCCGTTCTTATTCATATAGTCCAGCTTCTCAGATTATTTGCTTAGCATACAGATTAAATAGGTATGGTGAAAGGATATAAGCCTGATACACATCTTTACTGACTTTAAACCATGTATTTTTATTTTCCCCATAGAATCCTTCCCTATTGCAACTCATTGTTTGAAATTTTAATTCAGTTTTTTCAGCTTGAAAAATGCTGAGTGTGTTCTTCCCTTTTAGTTTTCTATCTCCAGGTCTTTGCACATGTTGTAATACTTTGTCTTCTCAAGCCACCCTTTGAAATCTTCTGTTCAGCTCTTTTACTTCACCATTTTTTCCTTTTGCTTTAGCTACTGGACGTTCAAAAGCAAGTTTCAGAGTCTCTTCTGACATCCATTTTGGTCTTTTCTTTCTCTCCTATCTTTTTAATGACCTCTTGCTTTCTCCATGTATGATGTCATTGATATCATTCCACAACTCGTCTGGTCTTCAGTCATTAGTGTTCAACATATCAAATCTATTCTTGAGATGGTTTCTAATTTCAGGTAGCATATACTCAAGGCCATACTTTGGCTCTCATGCACATGTTCTAATTTTCTTCAGTTTTAACTTGAACTTGTATATGAGTAATTGACGGTCTGATCCAAAGTCAGCCCCTGGCCTTGATCTGACAACTTTGAGCTTTTCCATCGTCTTTTTCCAGAGATGTAATCACTTTGATTCCCATATATTCCATCTGGCATTGTCCATGTGTATAGTTGCCATTTGTGTTGGTGAAAAAAGGTATTTGCAGTGAAGAAGTCCTTAGTCTTGCAAAATTCAGTCATGTGATCTCTGGCATAGTTTCTATCACCAAGGCCATATTTTCGCCTACCAATCCTTCCTCTTCATTTCCAACTTTTGCATTCCAATCACCAGTAATTATGAGTGCATCTTGATTGCATGTTGGATCAATTTCAGACTGCAGAAGTTGGTAAAAATCTTCAATTTCTTCATCTTTGCCCTTAGTGGTTGGTGTGTAAATTTGAATAACAGTTGTATTAAGTGGTCTTCCTTGTACGCATATGGATATTATCCTATCACTGACAGCACTGTACTTCAGGATAGATCTTGAAATGTTCTTTTTGAGGATGAATGCAATGCCATTCCTCTTTAAGTTGTCATTGCTGGCATAGTAGACCACATGATCGTCCAATTCAAAATGATCAATACCAGTCCATTTCAGCTCACTAATGCCTGGGATATTGATCTTTATGTGTTCCATTTCATTTTTGATGATTTCCAGTTTTCCTAGATTCATACTTCTTATATTCCAGCTTCCTACTATTAATGTATATCTGCAGCTATTTCTTCTCATTTTGCTTTAGTATATTGATCATATTTATAACCAACTCTTTAAATATCCTTTTCTGCTAATTCTATCATCTCTGTTATTTCTATTTCTATTAATTAAGTTTTCTTCAGGTTACCTGCCATAATTTTGCTTCTTTGTCTGTCTGATAAGTTTTATTAAAATGCTGGACATAGTGATTTCACATTATTGGCTAATATTTTTTGTTATATTCCTTTAAATGGCATTAGATAATTTCTAGTATAGAGTTAAGTTAGTAAGATCAGTTTGAACTTTTTCAGGTTTACTTTTAAGATCTCTTACTGCAGGCCCAGTACAAACTTTGACAAGTAATAAATTTCTTCCATTACCAAAATGATAACTTTTAGAGAAATCTCCCTGTTGTCCCATATATTATGAGGTTTTATACTCTGGCTAGTGGGAATACAAAATATTCCTAGCCCTGGGTGAGCTGCAGGAATTGTTGGCTTATTGCTTTCCCGTGTTACTTCCCCTGTATTTGTGTATTTCACATACGTGCAAATCAATTAGCAGCCAAAGACCAAAGATTTGATGGTACCCCTCTGCAGATCTGAGCTCCTTCTATACAGCTTTCTCTTCTCCAGTAATCAGCCTGGCAAATTTTACCTACCATGACCCCATTCTGATGACTGTCTCTTGAATTCATGTAGACCTTGGGAATCTTTTGGGGTTCCCCTCCCTGTGCTGTTTCCTCCTTGTGTCCTAGACATTTCCTACAAAATGCGGCTAGTGCAACTATAGAACTCACCTCATTTGTTTCCCTTCTGTTAGGGATTAAAAGTTCCGAGCTATCTCTGTCCAATGTCTAATACCTGTTGTTTATATAATTTGTCCGTATTTCTATATATATATATATGCAACAATACAGAGAGAGAATTTTTTTCCTTCATCTCCCAAGTACTATTTAACAGTCTATTAAGTGAACTTAAAATTGCCAGTACTTAATAACAATTTTGAAATAATTAACTATTGTATTTTAATAATACAGGTAAGTACTGAAAAAATTAAATACTCCATAATGTGATCTTAGGACTATGTTGTTGTGGTTGTTGTTGTTGTTGTTAGGTGCCTTTGAGTCAGTTCTGACTCATAGTGACCCTATGTACAACAGAACGAAACACTTCCTGGTCCTGTGCCATACTCACAATTGTTGTTATGCTTCAGCCCATTGTTGTAGTCACTGTGTCAATCTATCTAATTGAAGGTCTTCCTCTTTTTCGCTGATCCTCTACTTTACCAGGCATGATGTCCTTCTCCAGAGACTAGTCCCTCCTGACAACATGTCCAAATTATGTGAGGCAAGTCTCACCATCCTTGCTTCTAAGGAGCATTCTGGCTGTGCTTCTTCTAAGACAGACTTGTTCATTCTTCTGGTAGTCCGTGGTATGTTCAATATTCTTCACCAACACCATAATTCAAAGGCATCAATTCCTCGATCTTCCTTATTCATTGTCCATCTTTCCCATGCATATGAGGCAATTGAAAACATCATGGCTTGGGTCAGGTTCACCTTAGTCCTCAAGGTGATATCTTCGCTTTTCAATACTTTAAAGAGATCTTTTGCAGCAGATTTACCCAACGCAGTGCATGGTTTGATTTCTTGACTGCTGCTTCCAAGGGTGTTGACTGTATATCCGAGTAAAATGAAATCCTTTACAACTTCAATATTTCTCCATTTAACATGATGTTACTTATTGGTCTATTTGTAAGGATATTTGTTTTCTTTATGTTGAGGTATAATCCAGAGTGAAGGCTGTGGTCTTTGATCTTCACCAGTAAGTGCTTCAAGTCTTCTTCATGTTCAGCAAGTCAGGTTGTGTCATCTACATATCGTAGGTTGTTAATGAGTCTTCCACAAATCCTGATGCCACAGTCTTCTTCATACAGTCCACGTTCTTGTACTGTGGTGGCTTGCATATTGCTGTGATACTGGAAGCTTTACACTGGTATTTCAAATACCAGCAGGGTCACACTTGGTGGACAGGTTTCATGGGAACTCCCAGACTAACACAGACTAGGACAAAGGAACTGGTAGTCTATTTCTGGAAAAAAAAAAAAAAAAAAAAAGGACAGTGAAAACCTTATGAATAGGACTGTAAGAAACACAAATAAATCATCTCACTTTTAAATGCAGCTTTTGTTTGTTTTGGTTGTTTCATCAAGTATAAAGATGATATAGATTGTTGATATGTAAATGTGGTTTCTGAATCCATCTCAGAAGTGGTGCGATCATGGTAACATTTGAAAAGCCAATTTAGTTATTGAGATTGATGTGAAATTTCTATGAAGCATAAAAATTTACTCTTTAACTTACACTACCCAGCCCAATGAATTTTTGAATAAAATCTTGTTCGATCACATTCTCTGTACCCGCAACTAAAAAGTAAATTATTCAAACGCAATATGGTGTGCACATACAACTGTTAGGAAAGAGAAATACCCTTTCAGATTTCATATTACAGTTCAACATACCAACAGGAATATGTTATTCCAAGTCAAAGTTATATTAGATCCAGTGATGACTGTGCTTACTATCTTACTGTAAAATACTTATTTTTGAATTCATATTAAAACATATATGCATCATGCATATATGCAAGTCTTTAAAATTGAATTGCTTTTTAGAAGACTTCTGTGGATTCTGTAGAGTAAAATATTTCAGTGATATTTAAGGATGACAAAAAATATCAAAAGTTTTTTTTATATGCAAAGTAAAAAAATTTCAGAAACCTCTAAAACTTATAGGTTTTATTTCAGGAAGCAAATTTTTCAATGTTACATCATAGATAATACGTAAACACAATAAGCATCTGTTTAGGTATATTTTTTTGAAATTGTGAAATTAATGAAATAAGAAAATGTGATACATAATTTTAATAATTTCACATAAAGTATTCAAATTTAATCATGTGTATAGCTTTCTAAGTTACAGTGTTTTTCAAAAAGCTATGATAATTAAAATGGTACCTTGAAATTCATATAATTGTAAAACAACTCATGTCTAATTCTGAGGTATAGTAATTGATACTAGAGTGAGATTTATTTTGTGGTTAAGAAAGGCAATGGCATTTACAACTAGAATAAATTAAATCAAATGAAGAGGAAAATTTTATTCTGTGTAATATTTAGTTCATTCTAGCCTTAAATGACCATACCAAACCATGTTCATCATTAGAAGATATGATGTGTGCAAAAAAATGAATAAAAATTCATCACTAAGAAATAGCTTGTATTTCACAAGCATAGAAATTGTATTATAATCTGTCTGCATTTCTTAAAGCCATGCCTGAAGTATTCAAGAATATTGATAGAGTATAATATTATTATATTCTATTTTGTCAGTCTTAGAAGAAATACAACCATCCTTAGAAGCAAGGATGGAGAAACTTAGACTGGCTTACTTTGGACACATCATCAGGAAAGACCATTCCTTATAAAAACACATCATGGTTGGTAAAGTCAGTGAAAACAAGGAAAATCCTCAATGAGATGAATTGACAAAATAGCTTCAACAATGGATTCAAACATATGAACGATCATGAAGATGATGCAGGACTGTTTAACGTTTTGTTCTGTTATACATAAGTCACAGCCAACACAATGGCAACTAACAACAACAAAACTGTCCACATCCTAGTCCCTCAAATTTGTGAATATGGTGCCTTATGTGTCTAAATGAACCTTGCAGATGTGATTAAGTGTCATAAAAAGGGGAGATTATCCTAGATTATCTAGGTGGGCCTAATGTAATCTCAAATGTCCTTATAAATGAAAGAAGGGGCCAGGAGCATTGGAGTCAAAGAAGAAATATGATGCTGTCATCTAGAGCTATTGTCTTAGTTATCTAGTGCTGCTATAACAGAAATACCACCAGTGGATGGCTTTAACAAAGAGAAATATACTTTCTCACAGCCTAGTAGGTTACAAGTCCAAATTCAGGGCGTCAGCTCCAGGGGAAGGCTCTCCCTCTCTGTCAGCTCTGGAGGAAGGTCCTTGTCCTCAACCTTCCCCTTGAGGAGCTTCTCAGGTGCAGGGACCCCAGGTCCACAGGATGCGCTCTGCTCCCGATGCTGCTTTTTTGGTGGTATGAGGTCCCCAACTCTCTGCTTGCTTCCCTTTCATTTCCTGAGAGATAAAAGGTGGTGCAGGCCACACCCCAGGGAAACTCCTTTTAGACTGGATCGGGGAGGTGACCTGAGTAAGGGCAGTGTTACAATCCCACCCAAATCCTCTTAAGATAAAATTACAATCACAAAATGGAGGACGACCACACAATACTGGGAATCATGGCCTAACCAAGTTGACACATGAATTTTGGGGGGAACATAGTTCAATCCATGACAGCTATTATAATAGAAATACCACAAGCGGATGGCTATAACAACGACAAGTTTATTTCCTCACAGTAAAGCAGGCTAAAAGTCCAAATTCAGGGCATCAGCTCCAGGGGAAGGCTTTCTCCCCCTGTCAGCTTTCTTATCAATCTTCCCCTAGGCTAGGAGCTTCTCCACTCAGGGACTCCGGGTCCAAAGGACACACTCAGCTCCCGGCACTGCTTTCTCAGCTATGTAAGGTCCCCCTCTTCTGCTCACTTCCCTTTCCTTTTTATCTCTTGAGAGATAAAAGGTGGTGTAGGCCACACCCCAGGGAAATTCCCTTTACATTAAATCATGGATGTGAGCTGGGTAAGGGTGTTACAATCCCACACTAAAACTCTTTAACATAAAATTACAATCACAAAATAGGGCAACCACACAATACTGGGAATCACAGCCTAACCAAGTTGACACATATTTTGGGGTGACACAATTCAATCCATGACAGACAGCAAAAGCAGACATCGAAGTGATGCTATAGCTAGCTTTGAAGATGGTCTGGGGCCATAAGCCAACAAATGTGGGCAGCATTCTAGAACTTCTAGAACTAGAAAAGACATGAAAATGGATTCTTCCCTAGAGCCTTCAGCAGAAATGCAGTCCTGCTGACACCTTGATTTTAGCACCCTGAGATTCATTTCATACTTCTGATCTCCAAAACCATATGAAAAATTTGTGTTGTTTTAAATCACTAAATTTGAGGCAATCTGTTACAGCAGGAATAGGAAATCAGTGTAGGTAAATGTTGTGTTTACCAGAAGCTAAATTGAATAATAATAATATCAATTCTTTAAAAGACTCTTAGAACTAACCATGCACTTAACCATATGACCCAGCAATTGTACCCTTGGGCATTCATCCCAAAGAAATGAAAATTTATGTTTACAAAAAAAATCTGTGCATAAATGTCCATACCAGTATTATTTATAATAACAAAATACTGGAATGAACCCAAATTTCTTTCAATATGTGAATAGTTGAACAAGCTGCATAAAAGGTGTAGAGCAGAATACTACTTAGCAATAAAAAGGAATGAACATTTGATACGTGCAACAACCTGTTGAGGGCAAAAGTCAATCTCAAAAAATTGCATGCTATATAATACCACTTATACAACATTCTCAAAATGACAAAACTATAGAGATGGAGAAGAGATTAATGGTTGCCAGGAGACAAGGATGGGGGTAGAGGTTATTACAAAAAGGTATTACAAAATAACCAGGGAGTTATTTTGCAGTGAGGGAACTATTCTATCTTGGCTGTGGTAGTAGTTGCATAAATGTAACATATGGAATAAAACTGAATACAATTAGACACATACACTCATTTCAAAAAAAGGGTCAAGTGTTTTAGGCTGTGAGAGACTCTTAACTGAAATAACAGCATAGAAGGGTGTGTTCAGTGATCTCCAGAGAATCCTCATAAAAGACCCAGGCCAGTGATTGTAAATATGAATATAAACACACTAGACTGAATATTGCTTGTTTTGTTTCACTAGCCTGCTTCCTTCTAAACTCCCTCACGTTCTTACTACAAAATATACTTAAACATGATTTAAGTGATCAGTTTAAATGACTGGATATTTTATGCCACATCTCAATGAGTAATCTGAACAAAGCAGTTCTTTTCTTACAGTGATCTGCACTGAAAATAAAATGCAATGTTTGTTCTTCTGATAGTCTTCTTCCTGTGGACAAGAACTAGCTTGGTTCAGTCTATTAATTTACACTAATGAGGGTACACCCAGGCATAACTACGATAGCTAAAACTATCTGTCTGTTAATAGGCACATTATGAGCTCTTTTTACCTTGTTGACTACTTAACAATTAGAAGGGAGTACGAAGTAATTCTTGTAGTGGAAAATACTGTATGTGTAACTTGTGATAGTTTGATTTTGGTTCTCATTCTATGACTAAATGCTGGTAAAAATATTCAGAGCGATGAGCATTTCAAAGGGTTACTGTTACTGGAAGTCAAATCATTTTTATTAAAGTCATTAGCTGGAATAAAAATATTAACCTTATATCACTTAGCAAATATTTTCATCTACTATTTTTGTTAAAGCCTGAAAAAATACATTTCAAAATAAAAGCCAAGATTAGAATTTGGCCAGTATACTTCACTATTATGAATCTTATACTGATTTTTAATTTCATCAACAACTTCATGAAAGACTGTCGTTAACTACACTGTTACAATAGGGACTAAAAGGGCTTGGGGTTTGTATGAGGGCTGGGGAAGTACAGGGCACACGATAATGTCTTGAGTTATAGCGATTGGATAAGGAAAAGTATGTGTGTGTGTATGTATCTTTGGTGAATACTTGCTAGCATACTTTGATCAAAAATCCAATATACTAACTAAATGTACTTGGCAAGGAATACCTAGGCTTCTACTCCCACATATAACCTGTCACTCTAATGCTCGTTCCTCAATCTGACCATATTTCACATGTACCAGTACCAGTTGTCATAGAGTTGATTCTGACTTATGGGGAATCCATGTGAATCAGGGTAAAACTATGCACCAAAGGATTTTCAGTGGCTGATTTTTCAGAAGGAGAAAATCAGCCCTTTTTTCTCAGGCACTCGGGGTGGACTCCGACCTCCAATCTTTCAGTTAGCACCTGCATGTTTTAACCGTTTGCACCACCCAACAACTCCTTTCAAGCATATTGTTGTTGTTAGGTTCCAACTCATAGTGACAACAGAGTGAAACACTGCCCAGTCCTGGGCCATCCTCACATTCATTGCTAAGTTTGAGCCCATTGTTGCAGCCACTGTGTCAATCTATCTTGTTGGGGATTTTCTTCTTTTTCGTTGACCCTCTACTTTACCAAGCATGATATCCTCCTCCAGGGACTGTTCCCTCCTGATAACATGTCCAAAGCACTTGAGATGAAGTCTTGCCATTTTCACTTCTAAGGAGCATTCTGGCTGTACTTCTTTCAAGACAGATTTGTTTATTCTTCTGACAGTCCACGGTATATTCAATATTCTTCACTAACACCATAATTCAAGGCATCAGTTCTTTTTTTGGTCTTCCTTATTCATTGTCCAGCTTTCACATGCATATGAGGCGATTGAAAATGCCATGGCTTGGGTCAGGTGCATTCTTTGCCCTCAAAGCAACATCTTTGCTTTTTAACACATTAAAGAAGTCTTTTGCAGCAGATTTGCTCATTGCAATATGTTTGAATTCTTGACTGCTACTTCCATGGGCTTTGATTGTGATCCCAAGTAAAATGAAATCTTTCACAACTTCAATCTTTTCTCCATTTATCATGATATTGCTTGCTGGTCCAGTTGTGAGGATTTTTATTTTATTTATGTTGAGGTGCAATCCATACTGAAGGCTGTGGTCTTTGATCTTCATCAGTAAGTGCTTCAAGTCCTCTTCACTTTCAGCAATGAAGGTTGTGTCATCTGCATATCACAGGTTCTTTATGAGTCTTCCTCCAATCCTGATGTTACTTTCTTCTTAATACAGTCCAGCTTCTCAGATTATTTGCTTAGCATACAGATTGAATAATTATGGTGAAAAGATTCAACCCTGACACACATTTTTTCTGATTTTAAACCATGCAGTATCCCCTTTTTCTGTTTGAAAGACTGCCTCTTGGTCTATGTATAGGTTCTGCAGGAGCACAATTAAGTGTTCTGGAATTCCTGTTCTTCATAGTACTATCCATAATTTGTTATGATCCAGAGTTGAATGTTTTTGCATAGTCAGTAAAACACAGGTAAACATCTTTCTGGTATTCTCTGCTTTCAGCCAGGATCCATCTGACATCAGCAGTGATATTACTGGTTTCACATCCTCTTCTGAATCCAGCTTGAATTTCTTGCAGTTCCAATGTACTGCTGCAACCACTTTTACTTGAGTGAGGTATTAATGATCCCACCCACGGCCTTCGAGTTGATCCTGACTCATAGAGACCCTATAAAACAGAGTAGAACTGCCCCATATTTTTTCCAAGGAGTGCTTGGTGGATTCGAACTTTTGGTTAGCAGCCATAGCTCTTAACTACTATGCCACTAGGGTTTCTGATATTAATGATATTGTTTGATAATTTCCACATTCTGTTGGATCATCTTTCTTTGGAATGGGCACAAACATGGAACTCTTCTAGTCAGTCGGCCAAGTAGCTGTCTTCCATATTTCTTGGCACAGACACGTGAGTGCTTCCAGCATTGCATTCGTTTGTTTAAAGTGTACCAAAAAAAAAAAAAACCCGTTGCTGTCAAGTCGACTCTGACTCACAGCAACCCTATAGGACAGAGTAAAACTGCCCCACAGGGTTTCCAAGGAGCACCTGGTGGATTCAAACTGCTGACTTTTTGGTTAGCAGTCGCACCTTTTAACCACTATGCCATAGGTTTCCAGTTTCCAGTGTAGAGGCCCCCAAGTATGTTTCACAATTTCTATAAATCAAATGAAGCTGCATTTTTAAGTAAAGTCATAGATCATGATTATTTATTTGCAAAGAATGTCAGAAAATGTTAAAGTTTTTCTCCTTCAGGATGTTGAGCGATAAAGGACTCTTAAATAGAAAGGGGAAAAATTACCTTATATTGTAATCAAATACTAAAATATTCTATCCTCGGCTGTAATCTAGACAGGTGGAAGTTTATGCAGTTGTTAAATGTATCTGTCTCTCAGTTTCCTATATATAGGAAATAATGTTGTAATATGTTATAATTCCAATTAAAGTGACATATTTAATAAGATTAAATTAGTTTTCTTATAATTATTATTCCAATTTTATCATTGATGTTTCTTGGAACTGAATTGACAATACGTAGGTCATTTTAATGCATTGGATACATGAATATTAATGTTTCCATTGTTATCATTCAGAACAAAAACAAATTAATCTCCTAACACTGCCATAACATTTGTCAGCTGCATGCCTGCAGAGTTCATTGATTATATTTTGCTTTTATTAAAATGCCATAAATATAATTAATGACAAGAGCACTTAAACTGATACATCCCATCATCAAGTGATATTGCTACACTTAAAATTCTATTCTGAATGTCTACATTATGTCAAGTTATATAAATTGCCACTCCTTGCCATCATTACTGTTAGACTAGTTACTGACATAAGAGGTAGAACATTGAGTGATTTGACAGTGAATGAATGAAGCCATCATCTGTTATCATGAAATGGTTCTAGTGCCTTGAATATAACTGAGGTTTAAGACTGGATGACAGAATTGTCAAATCCATTACCAGACCTACCAGGAAAATGCACAATTCATACTGTTTTCCTTTTTTATCTTTAACATAAGGATTCAATTTTATAACAATATTAGGTCCCTTCAGGCAAAGCATTTGAAGACAGTCATTGGTCCTCTCTGGTTGTTAAAAGCACTTAACCTTTGGTCTGTCAATTTATTTTACTACCCCAGGTATATTAGAAATTTAAAAAAAGGAATACCTTGAGATACTTGAATGCTGGAGTGAGAGTTCTAAAATGGAAAAGAGAATAAAATATTGCCTACTTACTTAAAGAGGTTTATTATAATGCATGTATCCACAATTAAAAATGCAGAACAATTTAAATACATTCTCAATGTATGAGCAAGGAAATATACAAGCTTTAAAATGGAGCATCTCTAATGCCCTAGAGGACTTATTAGAGTTTTTATTTACTCATTTGTTAGCAACCATATTTTGTTAGGAAACAAAGTTGTTTTTTTTTTTTTTCCACCCCACTGAGGATATAAAGCCCAAAGGAAAAAATACGATTCCCACACAAAGCATGTAAGGGTCCAGTAAGAAGAAAACAAAAACAAATTTATCCTGGTTAAGGATATCAAAATAAAATATACCCATTATGTTCATATACAAAAAAAAATATAGCATAGTTTATTTCACAATAGAAAGAGGAGGCAGTAATTTGGTAAGCCTAGTTCAGGAAATGCGTGTATGTATGGGGGAGAAAGAAGGTGACAATGTAGAGAGATGAGAAACAGGCTTCTGGCTTTATCACTTTTTGTATTGACATCTGAAGAAACTGAAACTGAAAAGTGATAAGAGGTTCATAAAAGGTCACTAAGCAAACTGATGTCAGGCCTGTCTCCTAAATCAATCTCTTTTTCCATTTCCCTATACGAGAATTTAAAGGTTTAACAATTAGCATTGATTTATTGGACTTTTTAGTAAAAATAATTCTGTTATTAATTGGATTTTATTTAGTAGCTATTTTTTATTTATAATAGATAATATAATTTAGGATAAAATTAACTATATAAATTTAATTAATATGCTATCTTTTTTAATGTTCAAATACATAGAGGAGAGCTCTGCTTTCAGTTAAGATTTAGAAAGCTAACCAACAACATCTCTCATAGGCTAACATCAAAATAATCTACAAAACCATAATTTTTCTTGAGTCTGTCAGAGATATAAAGTCACAGATCAACCAAGTGAATTCTAATAAACTCCTCTGAGGAAAGAGAAAGCATGTTAGCCATTTTTCCTCTGGCAGAGTACAAGAATAGGTGAAAGCCTTAAAAATGAGTAAGAAAAAAATAGGCAAAGTTGTAATAAATCCTTAAAGACTGAGTGTGAGCTAGTGCGACAGTTTAGAATCCCTGAGAGCTCCAGACACTAGAGGAGTTTGCGTGAACTTGAAAGCTCTTTTTCAGACAATAGAAGACCCACAAATGACTTTGTTATTGGTCATATCAGAGATAACCTTCAGAACACCAGCGATTCCTGAGTTCAGAAGAATGATGAAAAGGTAGAGAACGTTAATAGAGAACTAAATCTCTAAAAAACAAAAATTCTACATTTAAAATTACCAATGTTGAAATTTAAGACGTCAATAGATGAGTTTAACAACAGAACAGACACAGCAAAAAATGTTAGAGAATTAGAAGCTAGATCAACAGAAAATACTCAGATAGAAGCATGGAGAGGAAAAAGAATAAAATATTCAGAAAGTATTGTTAGGTATATATGACATATGATAAAATCCAATGTACTTGTCATTGGATTCTCAGAGCACCTTAGGGGAACTATCTGGGTAAAGTTTTTCCAAAGGGACAGAAAATACGAACCACACATTTAGCAGATTTATCCTCTTTGGTACTCAGGCAGAATAACGCACTATATTTCTTCTGTACATCATAGCAAAACTAATATCAAAGACAAAAGTAAAATATTTAAAGCAGCCTGAGGAAAAAAAGGATCTTACCTTCAAAGAAGTAACAATAAAGCTACAGCTGACTTCCTAATGAAGAGAAATGTGGTATAATGGATTGCTTTTTGTGTGGCTTTTCTAGCCATACTCTTGTAACTCCCACCCAGAGTGGCAGAATGGATTAAAAAACACAATCCATCCATATGCTGCCTACAAGAGACACACCTTAGACTCAGAGACACAAACAAACTAAAACTCAAAGGATGGAAAAAAAAATATACAAAGCAAACAACAATCAAAAAAGAGCAGGAATGGCAATATTAATTTCAGAACAAATAGTCTATAAAGTTAAATCCACTGCAAAGGATAAGGAAGGACACTATATAATGATTAAAGGGAGAATTTACCAGGAGGATATAACCATATTAAATATTTATGCACCCAGTGACAGGGCTGCAAGGTACATAAAACGAACTCTAACAGCATTGAAAAGCAAGATAGACAGCTCCACAATAATAATAGGAGACTTCAACACACCATGTTTGGTGGAGGACAGGACATCCAGTAAGAAGCTCAATAAAGACATGGAAGACCTAAATCCCACAGTCAACCAACATGACCTTATAGACATATACAGAACACTGCACCCAACAGCAACCAAGTATACTTTCTTTTCTACTGCACATGGAACATTCTCTACAATAGACCACATATCAGGTCATAAAGCAAGCCTTAGCAGAATCCAAAACACTGATATATTACAAAGCATCTTCTCTGACCATAGAGCCATAAAAGTCAAAGTCAATAACAGGAAAAGCAGGCAAAAGAAATCAAACACTTGGAAACTGAACAATACCCTGCTCAAAAAAGACTGCGTTATAGAAGACATTAAGGATGGAATAAGGAAATTCACAGAAACCAATGAGAATGAAAACATTTCCTATCAGAACCTTTGGGACACAGCGAAAGCAGTGCTCAGAGCCCAATTTATATCAATAAATGCACACATACAAAAAGAAGAAAGGGCCAAAATCAAAGAATTATCCCTACAAATTGAACAAATAGAAAGAGAACAACAAAGGGAACCTTCAGGCACCAGCAGAAAGCAAATAATAAAAATTAGAGCAGAACTAAATGAAATAGAAAACAGAAAAACAATTGAAAGAACAAGACCAAAAGCTGGTTCTTAGCAAAAATCAACAAAATTGATAAACCATTGGCCAAACTGACAAAAGAGAAACAGGAGAGGAAGCAAATAACCCAAATAAGAAATAAGATGGACAATATTACAACAGACCCAACTGAAATTAAAAGAATCATATCAGATTACTATGAAAAATTGTACTCTAACAACTTTGAAAATCTAGAAGAAATGGATGAAATCCTGGAAGCACACTACCTACCTAAACTAACACAAACAGAGGTAGAACAATTAAATTAGACCCATAACAAAAGAAGAGATTGAAAAGGTAATCAAAAAACTCCCAATTAAAAAAAAAAAAAAAAAGCCCTGGCCTGGATGGCTTCACTGCAGAGTTCTACCAAACTTTCAGAGAAGAGTTAACACCACTCTACCAAACGTATTTCAGAGCATAGAAAAGGACGGAATACTCCCAAACTCATTCTATGAAGCCAGCATATCCCTGATACCAAAAACAAATAAAGATGCCACAAAAAAAGAAAATTACAGGCCTATATCCCTCATGAACTTAGATGCAAAAATCCTCAACAAAATTCTAGCCAATAAAATTCAACAACATATAAAAAAATAATTCACCATGACCAAGTGGGATTCATAAACAATTAATATAATCCATCATATAAATAAAACAAAAGAAAAAAATCACATAATTTTATCAGTTGATGCAGAAAAGGCACTTGACAAAGTTGAACACCAATTCATGACAAAAACTCTCAGGAAAATAGGAATAGAAGGAAAACTGCAACATAATAAAGGGCATTTATACAAAGCCAATAGCCAACATCATCCCAAATGGAGAGAATCTGAAAGCATTCTCCTTGAGATCAGGAACCAGACAAGGACGCCCTTTTTCACCACTCTTATTCAACTTTGTGCTGGAGGTCCTAGCCAGAGCAATTAGGCTAGATAAAGAAATAAAGGGCATCCAGATTGGCAAGGCAGAAGTATCTCTATTTGCAGATGACATGATCTTATACACAGAAAACCCTAAAGAATCCTCAAGAAAACTACTGAGACTAATAGAAGAGTTCAGCACAGTATTGGGATACAAGATAAACATACAAAAATTAGCTGGCTTCCTCTGCACCAACAAAAACGACATCGAAGAGGAAATCACCAAATCAATACCATTAACAGTAGCCCCCAAGAAGAAGATAAAATACTTAGGAATAAATCTTACCAGAGATGTAAAAGACTTATACAAAGAAAACTACAGAACACTTCTGCAAGAAATCCAAAGAGACCTACATAAGTGGGAAAACATACCTTGCTCACGGATAGGACGACTTAACATTGTAAAAATGTCTATTCTACCAAAGGCTATCTACAGATACAATGCAATTCTGATCCAAATTCCAACGACATTTTTTAATGAGATGGAGAAACAAATCACCAAGTTCATATTGAAGGGAAAGAGGCCCTGAATAAGTAAAGCATTACTGAAAAAGAAGAACAAAGTGGGAGGCCTCACTCTATCTGAGTTTACAACCTATTATACAGCCACAGTAGTCAGAACAGCCTGGTACTGATACAAGAGATACATAGACCAATGGAACACAATGGAGAATCCAGACATAAATCCATACACATATGAGCAGTTGATAATTGACAAAGGCCCCAGAACAGTTAAGTGGGGAAAAAACAGTCGTTTTAACAAATGGTGCTGGCATAACTGGATATCCATCTGCAAAAAAATGAAACAAGACCCATACCTCGCACCATGCACAAAAATTAACTCAAAATGGATCAAAGACCTAAATATAAAATCTAAAATGATAAAGATCATGGAAGAAAAAAATAGGGACTACTTTAGGAGCCCTAATACATGGCATAAACAGTATATAAAACATTATTAACAATGCAGAAGAGAAACTAGATAACTGAGAGCTCCTAAAAATCTAACACCTATGCTCATCCAAAGACTTCACCAAAAGAATAAAAAGATTACCTACAGACTGGGAAAAAGTTTTTAGCTATGACATTTCTGATCAGCGTCTGATCTCTAAAATCTACATGATACTGCAAAAACTCAACACAAAAAGACAAATAACCCAATTAAAAAATGGGCAAAAGATATGAACAGACACTTCACTAAAGAAGACATTCAGGTAGCTAACAGATACGTGAGGAAATGCTCACGATCATTAGCCATTAAAGAAATGCAAATCAAAACTACAATGAGATTCCATTTCATTCCAACAAGGCTGGAATTAATCCAAAAAACACAAAATAATAAATGTTGGAGAGGTTGTGGAGAGACTGGAACACTTTATACAGTGCTGGTGGGAATGTAAAATGGTACAACCACTTTGGAAATTGATTTGGCACTTCCTTAAAAAACTAGAAATAGAACTAGCATACGATCCAGCAATCCTACTCCTTGGAATATATCCTAGAGAAATAAGAGCCTTTACACAAACAGATATATGCACACCCATGTTCACTGTAGCACTGTTTACAATAGCAAAAAGATGGAAGCAACCAAGGTGCCCATCCACAGATGAACGGATAAATAAATTATGGTGTATTCACACACTGGAGTACTATGCATCGATAAAGAACAATGATGAATCTGTGAAACATTTCATAACATGGAGGAATCTGGAAGGCATTATGCTGAGTGAAATTAGTTGCAAAAGGACAAATATTGTATAAGGCCACTATCATAAGAACTTGAGAAATAGTTTAAACAGAGAAGAATATATTCTTTGATGGTAACAAGAGGGGGGAGGGAGGGAGGGAGAGGGGTATTCACTAATTAGGTAGTAGGTCAGAACTACCTTAGGTAACAGGAAAGACAACATACAATACAGGAAAGGTCAGCACAACTTGACTAAACCAAAAGCAAAGACGTTTCCTGAATAAACTGAATGCTTTGAAGGCTGGCATAGCAGGGGCAGGGAGGGGGGAGGGGGCGGGGGACTATAGTCTCAGGGGACATCTAAGTCAATCGGCATAATAAAATCTATTAAGAAAACATTCTGCATCCCACTTTGGAGAGTGGCAACTGGGGTCTTAAACGCTAGCAAGCAGCCATCCAAGTTGCATCAATGGTTCTCAACCCACCTGCAGCAAAGGAGAATGAAGAACTCCAAAGACACAAGGTAATTATGAGCCCAAGAGACATAATGAGCCATATAAACCAGAGACTACCTCAACCTGGGACCAGAAGAACCAGATAACTGCCCTGACAGAGAACACAACAGAGAATCTCTGAGGGAGCAGGAGAGCAGTGGGATGCAGACCCCAAATTCTCATAAAAAGACCAGACATAACAGTCTGACTGAGACTAGAAGGACCCTGGTGGTCATGGTCCCCAGACCTTCTGTTAGCCCAAGACAGGAACCATTCCCAAAGCCAACCCTTCAGACAGGGATTGGACTGGACAATGGGATAGAAAATCATGCTGGTGAAGAATGCGCTTCTTGGATCAAGTGGACCCATGAGATTATGTGGGCAGCTCCTGTCTGGAGAGGAGATGAGAGGGCACAGGGTCAGAAGCTGGTGGAATGGACGCGAAAAGAGAGAGCAGAGGGAAGGAGTGTGCTGTCTCATTAGGGGGAAAGGAATTAGGTGTATATAGCAAGGTGTACCCTATGCATATGAAAGCTGGACAATGAATAAGGAAGACCAAAGAAGAATTGACACCTTTGAGTTGTGGTGTTGGCAAAGAATATTGAATATACCATGGACTGCCAAAAGAACGAACAAATCTGTCTTAGAAGTGCAACCAGAATGCTCCTTAGAAGCAAGGATGGCAAGACTGCGTCTTACATACTTTGGACATGTTGTCAGAAGGGGTCAGTCCCTGGAGAAGGACATCATGCTTGGCAGAGTACAGGGTCAGCGGAAAAGAGGAAGACCCTCAACGAGGTGGATTGACACAATGGCTGCAACAATGAGCTCAAGCATAACAATGATTGTAAGGATGGCTCAGGACCGGGCAGTGTTTTGTTCTGGTCTGCATAGGGTCGCTATGAGTCAGAACCGACTCAACGGCACCTAACAACAACAACAACAAAGCAAGGTGTATATAAATTTTTGTATGAGTGACTGACTTGATTTGTAAACTTTCACTTAAAGCGCAATAAAAATTAAAAAAAAAAAAGATTTTGCAGTACAGCAGAGCAAAGCAAATCAAAAATGCCCAGAGAGGTAGGAAAAGGGAATTTGCCCCTTCTGCACCAGCCCTTGTGGCAAAGTGGTTAAGAAATCAGCTGCTAACCAAAAGGTCAGCAGTTCAAATACACCAGGCATTCCCTGGAAACTCTATGGTGTAGTTCTACTCTGTCCTATAGGGTCGCTATGAGTTGGAATCGACTCGATGGCAACGAGTTATGGGTCTCAGATGGGAGTAAACTAGTGGTGCAGGGGTTAAAGTGCTCAGCTGCTAACCCAAAGAACAGAGGTTCAAACCCACCAGCCACTCTTCAGGAAAAAGATGTGGCAGTCTGCTTCTGTAAAGTTTACAACCTTGGAAACCTATGGGGCACTTCTACTTCGTCCTATAGGGTGGCTATGAGTCAGAATCAACTCAGTGGCAACAGGTTTTTGAACTTGGTCCCAGACAGAGCTATTTACTTCAGTCATCTTTCCTCTGATTCTCTAGGAACAATTATTTGTGCCGTTTTTAAATCATTTTTAATCACACAGTTATTTATATGGTTCTCTCACATAAATGGGCCCAAGAGTTTCAAAAATTTAACTTCTAAAGTAGTGAAACAGCTAATCCATTTTACAGGAAGATAACAGTGATTCTGTGGAATATATTTTCTGTTGTATATTAAAGCCTGTATGTTAAAACCAGGACAGTTTATAGGTCAATATTTTTACAGTATTAAAAAGGCCAAGTTTTGTTAAAGGTAAAACTACATAATTGCCGGTTAAATGTTGCAGAAATATAGGAACGGATTCCTCCACCGTCACTGAATTTATGTCTTGGTTAGAGATGCTAACTTTTCAGTTTGTCTTCACATTTGCAAAGTAGTTAGGTTTTGCCTTAAGGAGTCAACAACTCAAAATTTGTAAGAATGGTTCAAATTTCTGTTGATGTAACATTGTCTTCTGTGCACTTATCTAAAGGCAAGAAGTATGTAATATTGGGAAAACTTTAAAAGGCTAAAGAAAACAGTTCACACCAGAAAAGTTTCACCAAGTACATTTAACTCAAAGAATCCAAGTCTTAATACATAACTCACCAGAAGATGCTATGCAAGCAACAACTGAAATTGTCACCGATTTATTGTACTCATCTCTAATGTGAAGGAGTTTTGCACAGGAAGGGTAACTGGCTATTTTATAGTCTTTTTATAATCATTACAGTAGCCTAAAGTCCTAAAATATTACCACATTGTGGTGCATTTCATTTCATGTTGATCCCTCTCTGGCACCACTATTTATGCAGATTATACACACACACATACACAGCTTTAAAAAAACTGGTTGACTTGCTACATGTCACTCAACTGACATAGTCCCAGTGCCGTCGAGTCGATTCCGACTTATAGCGACCCTGTAGGACAGAGTAGAACTGCCCCACAGAGTTTCCAAGGAGCACCTGGCGGATTTGGCAATAGCAGAATCTAATTTCAAATCCATGTCTCCATGCCTTTTAATTTCCTTTTTCTTTCAACATTCCATACTTTCTCTTAATAATCAATTTTTTTTCTAAATCCAACTTTGGAAGGAATATTAGTATTTTTAATTTTATTTTAATTCAACAATTCACAAACCATGCCATATTTATCTTGTATCTTGTATATGTAAGGTAGGGAAACCCTTGTGGCATACTGGTTAAGAGCTATGGCTGCTAACTACAAGGTTGGTAGTACGCATCCACCAGGCACTCCTTGGAAACCAACCATATGGGGCAGTTCTACTCTGTCCTATAGGGTTGCTATGAGTCAGAATTGACTTGATGGCAAATGGTTTCTTTGGTTTACGTGAGGTACTGTTGTATATATTGCCTTTTTCAAGAATATGAACCCCGACCTAATGTCTTCATTTTCCGTGTTCTTTCCATCATACCAATCTTATTCCTTTAATAATAATGAATAAATAAATCAACAGATAAACCAAGAAATTTTCTAAGGCAAAAATAAAATTTTCCTTTGTCAATTATCTGAGTGATCTAATCCGAAGACACATTCAACCTTCCCTAGGTTAGATTCATATAGGAATAAATGTCATTAATATTAAAATTACATATTTTATGAGAAGTTTCTACAGATTTGTCAATGCCCTCCCTGTCCCACATATTTCTGTTCATTAGAGTCCTGGTGGTGCTTTGCCAGATATTAGCCAACAATAGCATAGCATCATCGGTCTTAATTTTAGTTACCACTTAAAACGTTTGCTCTATCACAGCCTTACTTTGAATCTAGGAAACTTATAGGCAGGTAGTTTTCAATTGGGGATGGATATCAGACTTGCGTATTTTATTAAAATACATATGTTCGGGACCTACACCAGACACTAAAGCTGTATATAAGATATTCTAAGTGTATTTTCTTGGTATATACTTACGGAGGAGCCCTGTTGGCGCAGCGGTTAAAAGATTGGTGGTTCGAACACACCAGCCAGTCCACAGGAAAAAGATGTAGCAGTCTGCTTCCACAAAGATTTACAGCCTTGCAAAACTTATGGGGCAGTTCTACTCTGTCCTGTAGGGTCACTATAAGTCAGAATTGACTCGACAACAGTGGGTTGGTTGTGGGTTATATTTTACTATATGCTTGGCGTATTCTCAGTATATTATGTATATTATCTCTCAAGATCATTATATATCTCAAGATTTTTCCTCTAAAAATTATGTTTATCTATTATAAGTCAAATATAACATTCAGTATCATTTTTTAAAATATTCTTAATCACAATCTTCATACATAAAAAAACAACATTGTTTAAAACATTTTGGGGTTAATTTTATTATCTAGTTTTGCATGCCACAGAAGTAACCAGATTTCCTTGGTATTTATGTTGTTATTATAATGAACTTTCAACAGACCTTTCATGTTTTAAAAGTAAAAACCCCCCCCAAAAAATTAGCCAAAGCCATTTTAAATATCTGTCACGCACAGATAGTTTTGTTTTACTCTGATGCTTCCCTAACGGCGCTGCAACCAGAGTTTGTGTCTTCAGCAAAGGAGTATCCCCAAGTTCCGTGGAAAAGAACTGTACCAGGTACTTCAAACTATTGAAACTTCAAAGAATGGGCTCTTGGGTACAGGCATCTGGGTGAACTCTATACCAGTCAGGACTTCCACAACTCAGTCAAGAAGCAGACTAGTTCATGACACTGCTAACTCAAGATCTAGTGGAACAATAATAACACAGGACTCAATGAATTTATGAGGATAATTATAGTTTTCATACGGAATATCATTAATGTTATTTTAATGTTCTATTTTCTAAATATGTAATAAAGCCCTTTCTCTTTTGTCTTAAGCTGTCAATAAACCAAACCAAAACAAACCTGTCACTGTTGAGTCAATTCCAACTGATAGAGGCTCTATAGGACAGAGTAGAACTGCCCCATAGGTTTTCCAACGCTATAATCTTTACAGAAGCAGACCGCCACATCTTTCTCCTATAGAGCAACTGGTGGGTTTGAACCAGCAACCTTTTGTTCACAGTTGAGCACTTAACTGTTGCATTACCAGGGCTCCTAAGCTATCTACAGCCCATAATAATTTGGTAGACTCTCCTTTTGTAAACTGAAATTAAATATTTGTAAATGATATCTTCCTCTCTGCCTGACCACACCAACTCTCCTATCACCCAGAATTCGGAAGCTTTAACTGAGTATCATTACTTTTCATGGCAATATAATTATTACCATAGATTCAATAAGAATGTATCCTTCCTTTTACATGGATATAACTGGAAAAATTGGTTATGCAACCAAGGCCTTGCCTGTAATGTCATATTTGGGAACAGTGTTAATTTAATCAGTTATGACCAGCAACTTTTAAGGAACTAAGATGGACTCTATGAAGTCAAACCTTATAAAGCCCTCCCTCCCAGGAAAAGTGGGTTGGCATATGCCTTACAGGATCTAGCCATACAGGGAGTAAGGTAGGTCACTTCCTAGCATATCAGGGGCCTTGAGCTATTTTGAGTATCCCAAATAGAAAGGAATTTGCTCAAATTTATAAATATTTCAGGCGAAATCTGGTGGAGAGAGTTTCTTGAGCTTAGCTTCTTAGCCTCAGGATGGCAAATAATAGAGGCTTATAAAAGTCCTGTGAGGAGGCAGTCCTTTAGAAAACCCAGGCAGCCATGGTTTTCCCTGTTCTTCTCCCTACTGACATCTTTAGACCTCAGTACCTCAGTACAAACCACTAATCCCACTGAGGCCTGATGTTTGTTAGCGGTGTTAAAAACACACAATTCTGGAATAATCACCCCCCACATCCTCAGGAAGTCACGGGGGCACGAATCAGTAATCCTCAGAACAAACCCCACTGAGGCCTGATGTTTAGCAGGCATAGTTAGATACAATTAGTCACATGGGCTCCTGGGTATAAAACTGGGTGGGGGAAGGCCCTCTTTGTCTCCTCAGCTGGGATGCTAGGTGGAGCACACTTAGTGTAAACTTTCAGCCCACCCAACTAGGCCTACCTGGCCAGGGAAAGACTGGCAGAAGACGACCTCCCTTTTTTAAGTCCCTCAACAACGGCACAAAATGGGGTGCACATGGAAGAGTTGTCACTTCTCAGACAGCCTTCTTGAGTTGGAACGATGCTCAAAAATGAATCCATATTGGTTTGGTGTGCTGTCTACTTATTATAAATAATAAAAGCTACTTTCTATGTGCTAATGCTTTTAGAGTGTCTGGTGTGTTCAGACTCTGAGTGTCTCACAAGTTCCATCTGAGATTACTTGTGAAAACTTTCAGCAAAGCAAACATATAAAGGTCTACATGGTAAGTTAGCACTCTTGTACGTATGTAAAATAATCAGACCAAATCAACGATTCTATGGGAGCTATTTTCAAACCCTATAAATTATTAATAACTGATATCAATACAAAATAATTTTTGTCTATAGGCGTGCAAATAAATTCTGTTTGGTGGAGCAACAATCTTACCCCTTGTAGAACTGCCAGTTTCACCTATATTTGCACATTTCTTTCAATATTCCTGATTTATAAGTGTGTCTGTTCTTCAGATTCACCTTTGAACCAGCTATAATGTCTGCCTGTATCCATCATTATAAATTAAATTAAATCTTTAACACATGTCCATTCTATGTCTGTATGATAGTCATGATTTTATCCTTTTCTGAAAACTTATCTTTTAACAAATGGCTTGCATTAGAACTCCTGCTGTGCTCAGACATTGGATGAAAACTGTTTGCAGAAAGCTTGGCCTCAGCATGAACACAGTAATGGATCCAGAGGGGCAGCAGTTCAGGCCATCAGTCAATTATGCTCCTAGCAGCAAGAGATCTGAGCAGCACATTTTCATGGCTACCCAAGTTATATATTTTGAACACATGCTGTTCTTCCATTATAAAATGCTTAGAATATGTCATATTTTAGAAATCAAGTTCAAATCCCAATATTCTGTTATTAACCTAAAATTACTTGGCAATATTACAAGAAAACTAGAATCTGATATGAAGTGCTTATTGAGGTATGAATTACTAATATATGTTATATAAAATAAATAAATGGTATTTCTCCCTTTAAATGTATTTATTACAGCAAGTAAGCTATGAGAAAGTATAAACATTTTCTGTCTATGTCCAAGTTTTTTTTTTTTTTTTAAATCAGTTATATTGTGGTAAAAATTATAGAGGGCTCACAATTACTTCTAGAATGATAGGGTTTCCGTTGATTTAATACAAGCTACAGAAGTCTATAACAATACTTTGGCAGTTCATAACCAGCATGACATTTAATATATTAGAATATTTTTTGCCTGTTGATACATATTATAATCAATTTCCTGCAGTGAAAATCCAAAAGTTTTCTTTACCTACAAAGAGGTTGATCCTTTTTTAAAAAGTATTGTGGTACATGCTTTTATAGAAAAAGTGTGGGAGAATATACTGTTTCTCCTTAGATTTCAATTTTGATTCATGGAAATAATGTTAAACATCAAAGAGTTCTTTTCATTTTTATTCCTTTATATGTGTGTGGCAAAAAAAGACTGATTTAAATATAAATCAATAAAAATAGCCAACATTACAGGGAACTATTACATTTTGGGGAGCCCTGGTGGCACAGTGGTTAAGTGCTCGGCTGTTAACCAAAAGGTCGGCAGTTGGAATCCCCAGGCACTCCTTGGAAACCCTGTGGAGCAGTTCTCTGAATTACAGGGTCGCTATGAGTTGGAATCGACTCCATGGCAACCAGTTTGGTTTGGTTTGGTTATCCCATTATTAAGAGATGGAGAAAAATGGTAATATAGAAATATGTAATAATCATCTATAGCTATACAGACAAATAATTTTGGTTTTTGTTCCAAAAGATTAGCATGATCAATATGTTACATAAACAGAGATATGCCATATTTTAATGCAAATAACATGCACATTATATGTTTTTTTGTCAACTGAACCCTCCCCCCAAGGTATATAATGTTCATAAGCACATTATGTTAATTTTTTTACAGCAACATGTAAAAAAAATCAGCTTAGCAGGCTCATGAAAATACCTTGGGGGGAAAGCACGATTGGCAAAAAACATATAACATGTGCATTATTTGCATAAGAACACAGTAAGTAATTTTTAGTCAGAATTCCACTTATGCCTCCAACGGCATGGCTGCTAGATAGATAGATGATAGATAGATAGATAGATAGATAGATAGATAGATAGATAGATAGATAGATAGATAGATAGATAGGTAGGTAGGTAGGTAGGTAGGTAGGTAGGTAGGTAGGTAGGTAGGTAGGTAGGTAGGTAGGTAGGTAGGTAGGTAGGTAGGTAGGTAGGTAGGTAGGTAGGTAGGTAGGTAGGTAGGTAGGTAGGTAGGTAGGTAGATAGATAGGTAGATAGGTAGATAGGTAGATAGGTAGATAGGTAGATAGATAGATAGATAGATAGATAGATAGATAGATAGATAGATAGATAGATAGATAGATAGATAGATAGATAGATAGATAGATAGATAGATAGATAGATAGATAGATAGATAGATAGATAGATAGATAGATAGATAGATACATAGATACATAGATACATAGATAGATACATAGATAGATACATACATAGATACATACATAGATAGATACATACATAGATAGATACATACATAGATAGATAGATACATAGATAGACACATAGATAGACACATAGATAGACACATAGATAGACACATAGATAGACACATAGATAGACACATAGATAGACACATAGATAGACACATAGATAGACACATAGATAGACACATAGATAGACACATAGATAGACACATAGATAGACACATAGATGGATGGATGATAGAGAGGTAGGTAGGTAAGTAGGTAGGTAGACAGGTAGGTAGGTAGGTAGACAGACAGACAGACAGACAGACAGATATTCTTTTTCTCCCATTCAGAACAAGTGATAGCTGGATAAAGAAAAAAACAAAACATCTTGAAGGCATCAACAATTGCTATCTATGCTGAGAAAAAGTAACCTCAACTTCTGCCCAGTGGTTAAGAGATGGACTGCTAACCAAAGGGTTGGGAGTTCGAATCTACCAGCCGCTCCTTGGAAACCCTGTGGGGTAGTTCCACTCTGTCTTATAGGGTCGCTATGAGTCAAAATCGACTTGACAGCAATGGGTTTGGTTTTTTGGTTTTTCTCACATACAGTACACACAAAAATTGATTCCAGATAGATTGCAGAACTAAATATGAAAGATTAGAAAATACATAAAGTTTCAGGAGGGTTTTATAGTTGAATATCTTCATGAATTTGAGGTATGCAAAGGTTTCTTAGTACACAAAAAGCAATATTCATTAAAAAAAACAATACATATATTAGATTTCATTAAAACTAAAGGCTTCTATTCATTATAACCACCAGGAGAGTGAAGACCACAGAGTGGAAGAAGAAATTTGCTTTAAATATATCTGACCAGGGACCCATATCCCATACATGTCAATGATTCTCATAAATAAATATGGAAAAGACAGAAAAAACAATTTTTTTTAAACGGTCAGAAGACAGGCTGGCTGCACAGGTGCGCTATATTATAATTGCCCCCTCACTGCCTCCCTAGCTCCTAATGGACATAATAGCTACTTATGGACATAAAGTATGTGATTTAGGGGGAGATGATCACTCTCTGAAGAAACCCAGAACTCAGTTAAGCTATTTTAGCAGGGTAAAGGAGAAAGGGCTGTTCTCTGCCACCAGTAACTCTGAACAAGGGCAATAAATAATGTGCATTGCCTGCAGGGAGGTTTCCACTTTTATTACCACCTTTTATCTTTTATTGCCTGCTTTCGTTACCCCTTCCTCTACCTGCTTGCTATACATGCTATTTGGCATGCAGACATGATCAGCCAATTCGTATTTCACCCCAAGAGAAGAACTTTGGTGTTCTCCACTGAAGACATGAACTGGGGCATGGTTGGAAGCTATCTAACATTACTCTGTGGATGAGAGCCTAACTTCAAGGAACCTAGATGGATAATGACATGTGATAATTCTGTTCATTCCTGTCCTATTTATTCTATAAGTAATAAATACCTGTTGATCATGCCATTAGAAGTGTCTGGTCTGTGCTCTGCTGCATACGGTCCTTCACTAAGAACTTGTGAATATGGTGACATTGTAAGAAATGAGTCAGCACTTTGCAAAAGAGATTATTCCATGGGTAACAAGCACATGGATATGTAGAAGTCTTCAGCAAAATACAAATTAAAACTTTAATGAGCTACAATTACAAATCCACAAAAACTAAATTTAAAACATTTAGAGAGCCAAGCATCCAGGGCATGGAATACTTAGGCACTGCTGGTGGTGTAGTGGTTAACTGCTACGGCTGCTAACAAAAGGGTAGGCAGTTCGAATCTGCCAGGCGCTCCTTGGAAACTCTATGGGGCAGTTCTACTCCGTCCTATAGGGTCACTATGATTCGGAATCGACTCGAGGGCACTGGGTTCTGGGCTGGTGGGAGTGTAAATTTGTAAAACTATGACAAACTGTTCTTCAGAGTCTACTAATGCTGACTATATAGGTTCCTTAGGACTCCACAATTCCAGTAATATTTCTATGCATATATATATTTACCAAAAGACCAAAACCGAATTGTTCTTAGCATTTTTTTTTTTTTTTTGGTAGCATTTACCAACTTGAAAGAGCCAAATTATCCATAAACTATAGAAAGAGTTGGTGAAAAACAACTCCAGGAATTAACTGAACACCAACTGAGATATTTCAACAAAAGGATACAGTATTGGAAGCGCTCAATTACCTGTGTCAAGAAATTTGGAAGATAGCTACCTGGCCAACCAACTGGAAGAGATCCATATTTATGCCTATTCCAAAGAAAGGTGAACCAACAGAATGCAGAAATTATCAAACAATACTATTAATATCACCCACAAGTAAAATTTTGCTGAGGATCATTCAAAAGAGGCTGCAGCAGTACATCAACAAGGAACTGCCAGAAATTCAAGTCGGATTCAGAAGAGGACGTGGAACCAGGGATATCATTGCCGCTATCAGTGGATCTTGGCTGAAAGCAAAGAATATCAGAAAGATGTTGACCTGTGTTCCATTGACTACGTAAAGGCTTTCAACTGTGTGGATCACAACAAACTATAGATAATATTGTGAAGGATAGTAATTCCAAAACACTTAATCATGCTCATGAGGAACCTATACATAGACCAGCAGGCATTCGTTCGAACATAACAAGAGGATACTGCATGATTTAAAATCAGGAAAGTCGTGTGTCAGGGTTGTATCATTTCACCATACTTACTCAATCTGTATGCTGAGCAAATAATCTGAGAAGCTGGACTACATGAAGAAGAACAGGGCATTAGGATGGGAGGAAGACTGTCATAGATTGAGTTGTGTTCCCCAAAAATATGTGTCAACTTGGTTAGGCCATGATTCCCAGTATTGTGTGGTTGTCTTCCATTTTGTGATTGTAGTTTTATGTTAAAGAGGATTAGAGTGGAATTGTAACACTCTTACCCAGGTCACATACCTGATCCAATGTACAGGGAGTTTCCCTGGGGTGTGGCCTGCACCACCTTTTCTCTCTCAAGAGATAAAAAGGAAAGGGAAGCAAGCAGAGAGGGCGTACTTCATACCACCAAGAAAGCAGTGCCAGGAGCAGAGCACATCCTTTTGATCCAGGGTCCCTGTGCGGAGGAGCTTCTAGTCCAGGGGAAGATTGATGAGAAGGCCAACAGACAGAGAAAGCCTTCCCCTGGAGCTGATGCCCTGAATTTGGACTTTTAGCCTACTTTACTGTGAGGAAATAAACTTCTCTTTGTTAAAGCCATCCACTTGTGGTATTTCTGCTATAGCAGCACTAGATAACTAAGACAAAGGCTCCTTAACAGCCTGCTTTATGCAGATGATACAACCTTGTTTCCTGAAAGTAAAGGGGACTTGAAGCACTTACTGATGAAGATCAAAGACTACAGACTTCAGTATGGATTATACCTCAACATGAAGGAAACAAAAATCCTCACAACTGGACCAATAAGCAACATAATGATAAATGGTGGAAGACTGAAGTTGTCAAGGATTTCATTTTACTCGGATCCACAACCAATGCCCATAGAAGCAGCAGCTGAGAAGTCAAACAACACACTGCATTGGGCAAATCTGCTGCAAAAAACCTCCTTAAAATGCTAAAAAACAAAGATGTTTCCTTGAAGACTAAGGTGTGCCTGACCCAAGCCATGGAGTTTTTCAATGGCCTCATATGCATGTGAAAGCTGGACAATGAATAAAAAAAGACTGAAGAAGAATTGACACCTTTGAATTACGGTGTTGGCGAAGAATACTGAATATTACCATGGATTGCCAAAAGAATGAACATATCTGTCTTGGAAGAAGTACAGTCAGAATGCTCATTAGAAGCAAGGATGGCGAAACTACACCTCACATATTTTGGACATGTTATCAGGAGAGATCGGTCCCTGGAGAAGGACATCAGGCTTTGTAAAGCAGAGAGGCAGAGAAAACGAAGAAGACGGAGATGGACTGGCACAGTGGCTACAACATTGGGTTCAAGCGTAACAAAGATTGTGAGGATTATGCAGGACCAGGCAGTGTTTTGTTCTGTTGTACATAGGGTCACTATGAGTCAGAACCTACTCTATGACACCTAACAACAACATAGAATGAGTAAAGCGTCATATTTTCCTACAATGGAATACTGTACTGCAATGAGAGAGAATTAATTATTGCTATAGGCAAACTCCCCCCCGCCCACCCCATGCATCCATCAGTTTGTCGTACTGTGAGGTCTTCGTGCTGCTGTGATGTTGGAAACTATGCCACCAGTTTTCAAATATCAGCAGGGTCACCCATGGTGGACAATTATCAGCTAAGCTTCCAGGCTAAGACAGACTAGAAAGAAGGACTTGGCAATCTACTTATGAAAAAAATAAACCAGTGAAAACCTAATGAATAGCAGCAGAACATTGTCTGACATACTGCCAGAAGATGAGCCCCTCAAGTTGGAAGGCACTCAAAAGAGGACCGCAGAAGAGTTGCCTCCTCAAAGTATAGTCAACCTTAACGTTGATGGAGTCAAGCTTTTGGGACCTTCATCTGCCACAGTGGCATGGCTCAAAATGAGAGGAAATAGCTGTAAACATCCATTAATAATAGGAACATGGAATGTAGGAAGTATGAATCCAGGAAAATTGGAAATCATCAAAAATGAAATGGAACACATAAACATTGATATCCTAGGCATTAGTGAGTTGAAATGGACTGATATTGGTGATTTTGAATCAGACAATCACGTAGTCTACTATGCCTGGAATGACAAATTGAAGAGGAATGACATTGCATTCATCGTCAAAAAGAACATTTAATATCTAACCTGAAGTACAATGCTGTCAGTGATAGGATAATATCCATATGCCTACAATGAAGACAAATTAACACGACTATTATTCAAAATTACATACCAACCGCTAAGGCCAAAGATGAAGAAATTGAATATTTTTAGCAACTTCTGCAGTCTCAAATTGATCAAACATGCAACCAGGACACATTGATAATTACTGGTGATTGGAATGCAAAAGTTGGAAACAAGGATTGGTAGTTGGAAAATATGGCCTTGCTAATAAAAATGATGTGGAAGGCTGCATGACAGAATTTTGCAAGACTTCTTCATCAAATACCTTTTTTTCTACGACATAGTGACTATACACATAAACCTCACCAGATGGAATACACAGGAATCAAACCCACCATGTCTGTAGAAAGGGATGATGGAAAAGTACAATACCATCAGTCATAACAAGGCTGGGGCCCTCTGCCGAACAGGCCATTTATTTCTCATTTGCAAGTTCAAATTGAAGCTGAAAAAATTTAGAACAAGCCCACGGGAGCCAAAGTATGACCTTGAATATATCCCAAATAAATTTAGAGACCATCTCAAGAGTAGATTTGACACATTGAACACTATACACTAATCAGACAAGTTATGGAATGACATCAAGGACAATATACATAAAGCAAAAGGTCATGAAAAGGGCAGGAAAGAAACAAAAAAACAAAATGGATGTCAGAAGAGACTCAAACTTGTTCTTGAACATCAAGCAGCTAAAGTGAACAAAAATGAATTAAAAGAGCTAAACGGAAGACTTCAAAGGTGGCTCGAGAAGACAAAGTATTCTACCTGGAGTTACAAAACCAAAAGGGAAGAACACGCTCAGCGTTTCTCAAGCTGAAACAACTGAAAGAAAAAACTCAAGCATCAAGTTGCAATAGAAGGATTCCATAGGCAAAATATTTAACGACACAGAAGCACCAAAAGAAGATGGAAGGAATGCACAGAGTCACTGTACAAAAAGAATTGGTCAACATTCATCCATCACAGGAGACAGCATATGATCAAGAACTGATGGTACTGAAGAAAGAAGTCCAAACTAAAAACATTGGTGGAAAACAAGGCTCCAGGAATTGATGAATACCAATTGTGATGCTTCAACAAACAAATGCAGCACTGGAAGTGCTCACTCGTCTCTGTCAAGAAATTTGGAAGAGAGCTACCCGGCAAACTTACTGGAAGAGATCCATAATTATGCCTTTTAGAAAGAAAGGTGATCCAAAAAAATGTGGAAATTATCAAACAATATCATTAATATCACTCACAAGTAAATTTTTGCTGGAGATCATTCAAAAGCAGTTGCAGCAGTACATCTACAGGGAACTACCAGAAATTCAAGTCTGATTGAGAAGAGGATGTGGAACGAGGGATATCATTGCTGATGTCAAATGGATCCCAGCTGAAATCAGGGAATACCAGAAAGATGTTTAACGTTGTTTTATAGACTATTCGAAGGCATTCAACTGTGTAGATCATAATAAATTATGGATAGCATTTCAAAGAATGGGAATTCCAGAACATTTGTGCTTATGAGGAAGCTGTATATAAACTCAGAGGCAGTTGTTCGAACAGAACAAGGGGATACTGCATGGTTTAAAGTCAAGAAAGGTGTGCGTCAGGGTTATATCCTTTCACCATACTTATTCAATCTGTATGCTGAGCAGATAATCTGAGAAGCTGGATTATATGAAGAATGGGGCATCAGGATTGGAGGAAGACTCATTAACAACCTGCATTATGCAGATGACACCACCTTGTTTGTAATAACTGAAGAGAACTTGATGAAGGTCAAAGACTACAGTCTTCAGTATGGATTACACCTCAGCATAAAGAAAACAAAATTCCTCACAATTGGACAAATAAGCAAAATTATGATAAACAGAGAAAGGATTGAAGTTGTCAAGGATTTCATTTTACTAGGATCCACAATCAATGCCCTTGGAAGCAGCAGTCCAGAAATCAAACAACACATTGTATTGGGCAAATTTGCTGCAAAAGACCTCCATAAAGCATCAAAACGCAAACATGTCACTTTGAGGACTAGGGTAGCCTGACCCAAGCCATGGTTCTTTCAATCACCTTACATGCATGTGAAAGCCAGACAATGAATAAGGGAGATGAAAGAAGAATTGACACTTTTGAATTATGATTTTGGAAAAGACTATTGAATATACCATGGACTTCCAGGAGAACGAACAAATTTGTCTTAAAGAAGTACAGCCAAAATGCTCCTTAGCAGGGATGGTAAGACTTTGGATACGTTATCAGGAGAGACCAGTCCCTGGAGAACGACATCATATTTGGTAAAATAGAGATCAGAGGAAGAGGGGAAGACCCTCAATGAGATGGACTGACACAGTGGCTGCAAAAATGGGCTCAAGCATAATAAGAATTATGACAATGCCACAGGTTGGCACTGTTTTGTTCTGGTGTACGTGGGGTCGCTATGAGTCGGAGCTGACTCAATGGCACCTAACAACAACAACATAGTGATACCACTGATACGCAGGTGTTTCCTCTCAAAAATATTACCCTAGATCAGTAACTGTTCTAGAGGAGAGGCATGCAAGAATGAAGAATAGCCGGAAACCTTACATATTTTGTATCAAGGAAATAAAGTCAATAAAATTTGTCTCAATTGTAACTTGGTGAACAAATGAGTAAATTCTAAAAACAATTTACCTCTAAATATTGAATCAACCAATTCCTCTCTCCTACCTCATGGAAATAAATTGATAGTTACAAAATTGGTTTAAGACTACAGAGGGGAAAAAACCTAAGGAATCCATAATTGACTAATTGTTTTCTTGAATAATTGTAAAAACTGCCATGGCCTAAAAAAAAACTATTCAGGTTCTTTGGTGACATCTCTTAGAAAAGAAGCCTCACACTGTATCTCAACTCTGTCAACATAACACCATCAAAAAATGGAGAGTTCCAACCCCAGGGGAAAAAAAAAAGGCTATAACTAATACATAATCTAGATTTCATCACTTTAGTAATTTCTCTATTTCCAGAACCAACTTTTAGGAGAAAAACAAAATAATCTTTGTCTAGCTGATGGGTCATTTCTGAATTTTATTAAATTTGGAATAAGGCATATTCTCTGTCTCACTCAGCCCCCTCAAATAATTACACTTTCTAACTAAGAGATCAAACAGTCAAATTCTCAAGACATTTGTCCCTCAACCTGCAGTTATTGTTATCTAAATTGCAGTAGGTTCTAACTTTGGACTCCCTGCTGATGCCATATCCTAAGGTTATGAAGTAAAAGTGACAAAATTAGGATTTGATATTCTGGTTCTTCAACTTGTCTGTATTTAATTAAAGTTTTCATGAAACGGTTTATTGTGTTGCATATTAAATTCCCATTCTAATTCTCTGAGGAGATTTTAAAATTGTTTGTAGATATAAAAGGCCTATTAAGCTTTTTTGAATATGATGTTCTCAGTTAAATAATGCTCAAATATTTAAGGAATGGCATATCTTTTTTAAAATTAATTTTAATCAGATATTTTTATTTTCACATCAGTTAGACACTGTTTTCAGTAGTACCTGAGATTAGAAATCTAAACATTTCAAGAAGATATTAACTGGCAATTTTAAAAAAGTCAGTTTTTACCACGTAAAGAGGCATCCTCCTATTTTACTGCTTTTTTCACAAGTGAGTTTTCACAGTTTGTACTCGACTTCTAACCTAAAGGTTGGCAGTTCGAACCCATCCAGTGGTACTGGGAAAGAAAAGCCCTGGTGATCTGCTTCTGTTAACATTACAGCCAAGAAAGCCCTATGGAACAGTTCTACTCTGTACCACATGGGGTCGCCATGAGTCAGAATCAACTTGATAGCAACTAACAACAATAGCATGTATATAGTCAAAATGAAAGGCTTTGAGAGAACTTGTGGAAGTGATCTCTTACCACTGGAAATTAAAGTAGGGCAGCCCAAGTGTGTCAATGGCCAGCTCACTTAACAGGGTCTCAGAAGCTAAAATGGCCTGTCAGAGTTGACCATGTTGAGCCAAAATGGCTGGGCCTTTGTAACCTTACCTCAGTCACTGGGAGGTGGGCTGTCCTAAGAAGGGCATAACCTTGAGCAAGACCTGACAGCTGGAGGATATCTACTGACTGCATCCCCAGTAGCTGGTTTTTCAGTTGTTTCTTTCATTATAGTGTCTACAACTGTATTTAATGCACCATCTCTGGAATGATAAACACAGAGTTACAATAAAAGAATAAGCTTCCTAGATCTGGACATAAATCACTATGCATGCAGTTGAATGTGGATTTGTTTTTGAGCAGCATGTCTGTGTTTACTTCCTCACTTTCACCAGACACATCAGACTGTGGTTTCTATAGTAAATATGGCCAAATAAAACCTCCTCCTGCCAATCCAAATCTCACAGCATTCTGAAATTACCTTTTTTTTTTTTTAAGTACAAAGGCAAAATTTTATATGAAGTCTTTCTACATTCCATTTCTTGTTTCAGCTCATTATTACAGCTCATCGTGACCACCCCGCTCCCATTCTGCTGGGCCTTTTTCACATATTGTAACATGCCATGCTCTCCTCTATCCCAAGGCCTTTTCATTTAGTGCCTGAAAGACCCTTTTCAAACCCCATCCCCTTAAACATTTCCTTAACTTCCTTCAACTAGCTCACTGACATTTAGTTTTCTTCAGCGGTGACTTTAAAAATTCTCCTGGAGGGTCCCAATGAACCTAGACTGTGTTATGGTTACTGCCAGTTATATGTGCTTTTTATGCACTGAAGGGTTCATCTGTAATACTCAATATTCTCATTATTCAGTCAGCATCTCTTTCCCACACTAAGCAGAGAGCTCCATGAGTGCAGGTGCCATATTTGTCTTCTCCCCTACTCAGTAGGTGCTCAGTAAGTATCTATTAAGTGAGGAAGTCCACATGGAATCTGGCTGGATTCTACTATGCAATATGTCAGCAACCTCTCTCTGTTGTAAGTTTTTCACCTCTTTAATAACCATATGATAATAAAGAATACCAAAGAGGAAAGAGCCTAGGGTATTCCAGAACATTTCGTTAATATATTCTAGTTATGCTATAAATTCCTTTTTGTTTTATTTTTCTCCGGAAGGATATCATAACATACTTTGACAAAAGCCATCATAAAATTATAGTATCTATATCTACAATATTTTTCTAGTAGTGCTACTTGAAAGCACATGAATCTATGTAATTAGATACAGGGAAAAGAATATTAACTTCAAAACCATTTAAACTTTTACTAGCTACGTAATCTTGGGCAAGTTCTTATAATTTACTTATCAGTAGAGGGAAAATCTATAACACAGATTTTTGTGAAAATTAAGCAAAATATATTAATAGCTCTCACCACGTCCACCACGTCCCTACCAAAACTCAGTATTTAGAAAACTATTAGTTTAAGAATTTTCCCTGGAAACTTACGAAGTATCGACATTAAGACTACCATCACACAACTTTCCAAAACAACCATTTAATGACTTAGAAAAACGTCACCCCTCCCCATATTTCTGATTCTTCTCCCATTTCCTTTGATTCCTGAAAGATAACAAAGGTAGATACAAAACAACTTCAAGATTTCCAGCATCACAAAAATAATGTACCTTTGCCTGAGACTTTGAATCCACTTAAAAATGGTTAAGTGGCCCTCATATTTTCACCACTGCCTTACGTGCATATTCTTCTCCTTCAAGTTGGAAAAGTGATCTATTTAGGAGAAAAACAAAGGAAAGATAGAAGTTGTGCAGTTTTGCTGCTAATTCTAATCTAGTGAATCAGATTATGCTCTCCAACATTATCCTTTTGTTGTTCATTTTATTACTCCCAAGGTTGCAAACACATTTTGTTTCTTTTAGCATTTTCCAAAATCCCAGATTTGTTCTTTAGACTTCTTGAGGCTATTCTTAATGGTATACAAAAACATAGAATATTTATCAACACATATAGTTCTCTTTCTAAAATCTGAAATTTTTTTTTTTCCCCACAATTTGAGCTTGACAAAAAGACCTCTCTATACCATCACAATGGAGCCCTGGTGGCGCACTGGTTAAGAGCTGGACTGCTAACCAAAAGGTCAGCAGTTCGAATCCACCAGCAGCTTCTTGGAAACCCTATAGAGCAGTTCTATTCTGTCCTATAGTGTCGCTATGAGTCAGAATTGACTCAAAAGCAACAGGATATTACCACAATAATGTCTTTAGATGAGTCCCCTTTTTTTCTTTGAAATTATTCAAAGCCGCAGAGTTTGAATTGTATTTTAGAAACTCTCATTAGTCTTCAGCTATATTTCCTTTTAGAGTTTTAATCATATATAATTTTTCATAAATGCTTAGGAATTTTTAAAAGTCTTTTAATTGAAGTATAATATATATACACAAATTGCACAAACCATAAATTTATATGTATCAACAAATTCTCATTGAGTATCCATATAACCAAATCCCAGTTCAAGAATTAGAGTAAAAAAAAAAAAAAAAAAAAAATTTTTTTTTTTAAGGCCCTAAATGTCTTTATTTAGTCATTACCCACCACTCCTAAATAAAGTAACTTCTATTTTTTTTTGTTGTTGTTGTTTATCCTGACTAGTTTTCCCTGTATATAAACGGAATAATACACTATGGTCTCTTTTCCGTCTGGCTTCTTTTGGTCAGCTGCTCTGTAAGATTTATTCATGTTGTTGTGTGTAGCAATATGTTATCCCTTGTCTGCATAGTATTCCACTGTATGAACATAACAATGATATTTCTCTATTATTATGGACATTTCATTTGTTTTCAAGTTGGGGCTAATTCAAGTATATGATTGTATTATTAATATCTCCATGCTATAATACGGCTGATGAAAATTCCTGCTAGGAAGAGAAGTGTGCAATCTGCCCATTTCTTGTTACTTGTTTGCTCTTGCATTACTAGTGTTATCCTCAATGTGTGGTTTCTTTATATGAAATGCTTGAAGCCACTTGTTGATTTTGTATATCTGTAAATGCACCTAATAGAGCATCTGTAAACTGTGATGTGTGCAAGATGATGAAAGCAAGTGAACACGTGAAGGTTCCACCTTCATTTCCAGGCTGTGGAGCTTCTGCTCTTTCATCCTGACTTACACAGTGTGGTACAAGTGCCAAGAAGAGAGTTAGCTTCTTTAAAACATAATCAAATATACAGCAACTCAGTGGGGTTCATGCTGTTATCTTTATTTTATAGGTAAATAAAGCCTGGGGAAGTTAAGTAACCTGCTCAAGGTTCTATCCACACAAGTACTAGTTACCAAACCTGATGTGTGAATCCTAGGAGATTATGCCTGTGCTTATTACCCGACTATTGATACAAAATTAGTCCTCAAATAAGTGACACAGAAAGCAAGGGCTACATGAATTGTGATGTGTGAGAGATTTTTCTTATCATAGAAGAATGAGATTATTATATATTCAGTAAGAAGAAATTCCACTAATATATATGGCCCAGGATCTACACTCATCTCTTCTGACCTTGCTTTTCATGGAGCACAAGTGCCAGCAGACATAATGTATTGAAAAGCCAGAAGGTGATGGTTAATTTTGGGTTTACTATGAACCCCTGAATTCAAAGGCTTCTACCTTCCTTTACTTCCCAATGTGAGCAAGGATAAAGTTAACAGTGTATGGCTAATGCTGGCATAAATTTCCAGCCACTACCTAATTATATGCAAGCTGCTTCTCACTAAATATTGGGTGTATTCACCCCAAGTCCCTTTCTTATGATCTACCACTTACGATATCTTTGTGGCTTTCACTTGATCATGAGAGAAATACAGCAGATTAGAACAACTTCATGGAGTTCTCTGTACTCCAGATGGTTGATGTGTACCAGGTTTGAGAAATCCAGTAAATCAATGGGTACATACTGTTAAATATCTGCTTAATCCTGCCCAGACAGAATGATTTGGGGAGTTTCATCTAAAAACTTCGTCATAATTTACATGGTATTCAATCAAAGAGAAAGAAATTTTTCATGAATATCCATTCAATTTTATGCTCATGGAACTCCATAATAAACAAAATGAATTATCCAAGCAACATCTTTAGAATATAAAGACAAAATGAGGGTGGATGCTTGTGCCTGCAAAGTATTGGTCTTGGTGCGTTAGCTCAATAGCATCATCTAGTTAGATTTCAAGAAAATCATGTTAATAGTACTATTTTCAAAGTTATATTTGAAGACACTCCAGATATGTGAGCTATTTTTTCCAGCTTAACAGATGCACTTTTGACAAATCAAATTGCTTGTAGAAGTCAAGGAAAGAATCTGGAGATGAAATAATATATAGGTAGCCCCTGACTTATGAAGAGGTTCCATTCTGACAACCCCATTATAAATCCATTCAGACATAAGTTGAATATCTCATTTTTTTTTTTTTAGTTTTCATTATTATTACCTTTTATTATCAGTATCTTTTTAAATCTGATCTTTATTTGTCTTTGGAGGTTGGAAACATTGCATATAAATTTACAGATATATTTTAATACATGCATAAAAATGCACAAATGATACAAATTTAATCTAATGATGAAGAAGAGCTGGATGACGTTGGCATCTTTTCAGCTGTGGTAATAACTCCACTTGTGGAAAGTTCTGAATCATCTGGATGAGCCCTGGAAATGGGGATGGCATTTCTAGCCAGAAAATTAGTGAGAGTTGTCTGTATGGTCCTTTTCTTCATATATTTCATGGTAACATCTCACTGCTTCCCAAATCTCCCTGTCTACTTTCAACGTGATCAGCGTTTAGGTCTGTGCTTTCAAGCAACTGAAGCCCCTGATTTAGTTTAGAAAACCAAATCTATGGCGGTGTTTTGAACAGTAAATCATAAAAGTGAACGTCTGAGAATGATGACATCAGCAAATTACCTGCTGCAACATTGCATGTAGTACATATTACTAATGATAGGATATATTTTTTTTAAAAAAGGACAGTTATAAGTGCAGTTCATTGTAACAAATACATCATAAGTCAGGGACTACCTGTAATAAATAATTAAAGAAGTTAAAGATTGGTTAGTCTGGAAAAGAGAAAATGGATGGAAGAAATAAAAGTCTTCTTCCAACATTTGCAGGTCACTTCCATTCACTTCAATACACATGAAAACTATTACCCTCTCTGAAGTGCATGCTCATCTGTTGTGTTAGGCCTGCATCCTCCTGTTGGCATGGGGAACAGGTGCTCTACGCAGAAGCATTTTCCTCTCTAAAGGCTTTCCGAACAACTAGCCTCACACCTGAGACTAAGGGCTTCCTTCTTTCAGTGTCTATAAGAACTCTAGCTGTACCTCCATCATAACATTGATCACACTGCCTACTGAGTGTTTATTTGACTGGTCATTTTTCAGATGCAGGGATTTTTAATTTCCATTTCTACAAGTCTACTTTTAATACAAATTTCAATCATTAGATGTGATGAATGAATGAATGGCACAAGGAAGAAAGAGTAGACTTGCACTCTGTTGCTCTCATGTGACCTTCAACTGTCTGGGCCACTAAGCTGAGCACCACTGGCCATCCCCTCCTCCACATACACACATACACGCACACACACATACTACACACTAATCACTGGCTACCCCACAGAAAAGAGCACACTGGGAGAATGAAGGAAAGTCCCTCCTTCCTACACTAATCTCACAGTGGCCCTTCACTGCCCCCTTCTGGAAAAACCTAACATCATGCCAGCTGGAAAAGGAGAACTTTTTACAATATCCAGCTCCAATATTCCAAATCAGAGCAAAGAAGAGTGAATTTGGAACTGAACTGCAATAAATTACAGCATAGTATTTTTTTGTTTTTGCTTTTTCTAATATGGAATCTCTATTGCTTTTTCATTTTGGATTTGAGAATGGTTACAAAAATTATGTGTAGAAAAAAACACTTCACATAGATTTAAAAATCAATGTTTTTCCTCAAAAGCTCAGGATGTATTATGTAAACAAATACTACTACCTATCAGGCAATTCTCATATTTTCATGCTAGATGAGGCCCAAGCATTTCTAACTCAAAGCACTTACAATTAAAGTAACTTTCAAAACTAGAATTTTTTAAACTGTAAAATATTTAAAATAGCATTTGTCCTTCTTTGGAACACTTTCATAAAAGCAGACCATCCTTGTGTTTAAATTCTTAGTGTTCATAAAATGTATCCTATTTAGATTTTACTGGAGCAGTGCTCTTTAAGAAAACAACCTTAATGCATTTTAATATGTACTATTTTACAAAAAAAAGAAAAAGGTATTTAGTTGTTAAATACCTTAGTATTTAACTACAACTGAGAGTGTTAGTTTTCAACAAAGGAAAATGTTTTTATAAATATAATATTAAACGTACACATTGCACTAAAAAGTCCATGTAAATCTCATAAGATTCACTTATTTTTCCTTTAAAGAAAGTATTTCTTGAAATAGAAATGTTCATAAGGAATAACAGGAACTAGGAAATCACTATGCAGGCTTTCTGGAACATTCAATGTATATCCTATGTGTAAAGCAGGTTTATATTAAATGTTTGTAAAGAAATAAGTGAATGAAAGTATAAAGTGTGTTTTGTTGATACAAGCACTATCCTGGGTTATGCCTATCCTAAAACACCACAAAATATCACTGAATACCATGACAATCCCTATGTTACCCTAAAGCTTCTCACCGTGAAATCTGATTATAATATACTTCCTGAGCATAATAACATGGAGCCTTGGTTGCTAACCAAAAGGTTGATAGTTCAAATCCACCAGCTGCTCCTTGGAAACCCTGTGAGGCAATTCTACTCTGTTCTACAGGGTGCTTATAAGTTGGAATCAACTCAGCAATGGGTTTTAAGCATAACATGAATATGATTCATCAAAGCCACCAAGTGGCAGATGATGTGACCATCTCTTGACAGTATTGCTCTTTTTAAAAAGAATAGTCCTTCCTCATAATATAGGCTCCTCACACCACATCCTTGAATCTCTAAGTAGGGCAGCAGTAGCAATCCTGAACCAGTTGGCAGGTCTGAACACATCAACATGTTTTGGAATATGGGCTGTCTGTTATGTACTGACCTTTTGAAACAGCCCAATGTCCACTTGTTTTATGGACAACACTTACAATAGAAGCTATGCCTTTAATCTCTGAGACAAGTGGTGATACAGTCTCACCAGCTAGGGACGTTTATAGAACAACTATAAACATCAAAATTGGCTTATTCAAGAGGTATATTTTTTATATATATCTTTATTGTAAAAACTACCTAAAAGGCAATCCAGGAAGCTGGATACCATTAAAACTGCAGTGTTGAATCAGATGTCAGTCTTCTATAGCTGAGCAATGACCTGCAATTTAAAATTCTGAATAATGGCTTATCCTGTTTTATAGTCTCACAAAGGCATCGAATCTTTTTTTTATTCAGTGTGAAGCACAAAAGTGAAAGATAACCTTATGGCATAGTTTCTATTTGTTTACAAATAGTAAAGAACCCAGCACACCTCAGTCAGGTCCCTTATGGTGCTTGACCTAGATGAAATAAAAGCCTCCATGTCTGTGATGAATACAAATGCTGGGAAGCACAGGCACCTGCTTCAAACCTTCCATTATATTCTCACATTTCTGGAAAGAGACAAGATTCAATAAATCATTAAGATTTTTGAGGAGTAAATTTATAAATATAGCAGCATAATATTATAAGATCCAAAAAGAAACAAACTCAGTAATACCCACGGAGGAATAAGAAAAATAGTGAATCCTTGCCCTTGAGGAAGTCCAGTGAGAAAGTCAGATAAAAACTACTATATTCCAATGTTACGGGAGTAAACAAAAAGCATTGGTTCTAAAGGAAAAACAGTCAAGAACAAATATAAAGTGCAAGAAATTTAATAGAAGGAGTCTCTAATCTGTAACTTCATTTAAATATCATAATTTTTATTTCTCCAAGAGTCAAATCAAAGTCCCTCTTTTGATAGATTCTATCCCCACTTATTCATTGATTCATTCAGCAAAAATATATAGAACACTTAGTATATACAGAGAGGAAAAAGCTTGAGACACAGTTTTTATTGCATTCACCCATTAGTTGAATTACTGATTGATAAGGCTAATGACATTTTGCATTTTCACATACTCACACACAAAAAAGTTAACCAGTTTTTGAAGCTGGTATGATTTTAGTCACATATGAATACGAATTTTCCCATAAAAGTACATTTCTATTGGTCTGATCTTATATCTATAAGTTAAATAATTATCTCTAGTATAGCTTTCTCGAAATAGAAATTATCTAAGCACTCAATCAGTACAGATCCACAGCAAACTACAGAAGAAAGAACACACAGAAGTTAGACGTGTGTGATGTATCAAATTCTCACTATGAAGCAGAAGGGCATACAAAAATCAGTAAGATGATATCTTAGTTGGAAAACAGTGAACGTAAATTTGCCATTCTTAAACCAAAAGCCTGGTCATTCTTAAGGTATTTGTCAAGGTCTCTTTATTTAAAAAAAAAAAAATCATGGAATTTAACAGAAGTAATCAGTTTTTTAGAAATGGTGGAATTTTATATAAGAAACCCATGCCAGGAAAAACAACAAGGCCTCTAGGGAAAAACCTAGAGTTGTTAGAAACAAAGATTCCCCCCTCCCTCCCATTTCCTCCATGCTTCTCTCTGCATAACTACTTCATTCTTTTCACTTCTCCATACACTTACCTGAAGATGGCCACTTTTCCGCTTTATCAACATCATCTAAATTCTAGAAAAGAGCTAAACTAATTGTCAGCAGGTAGAATTACATGGTACACGAATAGCTGAGAGTAGGATATTAATGCTGGAAGTGGGAGTTGTAAGTGGTTTAGTTTATAGTGGAAAGATTCTTCACGGATCAGACAGATACTGAAAAAGGTAAAAGATATACTTATCAATAGCACATTTTATAGATATTTAAGGCTTGTCTCAGCTAATACAGGTATTAAGAAATGCCTCCTTTTTTGTTCTAAGCAGAAACAGGAAATCATAGAGGAAAAAAAGAATGAAACAATTTAACCCAAACCCCACTGATCCACATAATATGGCAAATTCTTGTCAAATATTCCTTAAATTCCACAGAGTATGATTGAAAATTATTAATAGATTTATTGATCTAGAAACATGAAGAATCACAAACCAGAAATGAGTATATCAAAATGATTCATTCTATATTATTTAAGCTGATAAAAAAAGTATTGATTTCAATAAGTAAATGAATAAATAGCATGAAACATAATTTACACAAGAGGAAAAACCAGTAATGAACAAACATGAAAAATGTTCCTCCTGTACTAGAAATGCAAATTGGAACAGAAGGATAATAAAATGCCTATCAAATCAGCCAAATCACGTAATTACAGTGCAAAATTCTGGAAAGCTTATAGTGAAAATAAACCAAAAACCCAAACCTGTCGCCATCGAGACAATTCCAACTTACACTGACTGTTTTAGTCATCTAGTGCTGCTACAACAGCAATACCTCAAGTGGATGTCTTTAACAGAGAGAAGTTTATTTTCTCACAGTCTAGTATGCTAGAAGTCCTGATTCAGGGCATCATCCCCAGGCGAAGGCTTTCTCTTTCTGTCAGCTGTGGAGGAAGGCTCTTGTCATCAATCTTTCCCTGGTTAGGGAGCTTCTCAGGCCCAGAGACCCCAGGTCCAAAGAATGCGCTCTACTCCCGGTGCTACTTTCTTAGTGGTATGGGGTCTTCCCTGTCTGTTTTCTTCTCTCCTTTTATCCCTTGTAAGATAAAAGGTGGTGCAGGTCACACCCCAGGGAAATTCCCTTTACACTGGATCAGGGATGTGACCTGAGCAAGAGTGTTGCATACCACCCTAATCCTCTTTAACATAACCTAATCTTGCCTTATTAACCACAGGTAGAGATTAGGATTTATAACACATAGGAAAATTATCTCAATCATAAAATGGAGGGCAACCACACAATACTAGGAATCATGGCCCAGCCAAACTGACACACATATTTTTGGGGAATACAATTAAATCCATGACAGCGATCCTATAGGACTGAGTAGAACTGCTCCATAAAGTTTCCAAGTAGTGGCTGGTAGATTCAAACTGCTGACCTTTTGGTTAGCCGCCAAGCTCAACCACTGCGCCACCGGGGTTCCTGTGGTGAAAAAGTATACTCAAATACCTCTGATAGCACTTTAAGTTAATGGAACTCTTTTAAAAATCAAATAGCTTTTTTAAAAAATTACACCTATAGTATCATTTCTATGATATTCTACGGAAACAACCCCAATAAGCCTAAAATAATTATAAGCATGAAAATAATCATTGGAATGTGTCCTATCCTAATAAAAAGTAGAAACATATTAGAAAGTATACAACAATAAGAAATGGTTAAGAAAATTGTGACACTGTTCACTTTAGGAAATATCTCACAGACATTAAAGTAATAATTATCAAGACGTCCTAGACACACTCAAACACCTTGTGGTACTGGTTTACTGGGTTAAAAGGCTTAGAACCATAGTCTCATGGGACAACTTGGTCAATTGGCATAACATAGTTCAAAAAGAGATATGCTACATCCTAGTTTGGTGAGCAGTGACTGGAGTCTTAAAAGCTCGCAAGTGGCCATCTAAGATAAAACTATTGGTCTCTACTCATCAAGGGCAAAAGAGAATGAAAAAAACCAAAGACTCAAAAGTCCACAGGACTAACAGCCCACACAAATCACAGCCTCATCTATCTTGAAACCAGAAGAACTAGATGCTGTCTGGCTACCACTAAGTACCATTCTGACTAGGGACATAATACAAAGTCACAGATAGAATGGGAGAAAAACATAGATGAAAACTAACTCAAATTCCAAAAAAAGACCAGACTTACTGGGCCAATAGAGACTGAACAAAGCCCTGAGACTATCGCCCTAAGATATCCTTTGAACTTGGAAATGAAAGGACGTATGATTCCAGGTAAATTTGTTTTATTTTATTTTTTAGTAAACTTAGTAATTTCACCACAAAGAAAACTACAAAAAATGTGCCCTGGTAGATTTGTTTGTGTACTGTGTCATGCACAATACATTGTCTGTAGGTTTCAAGGCTTTCCATTGTTTTTTCCATAACCAAATTTCCTGCCTATATACTCCTAACCTCTTTAAAGTGTTAAAAAGCAAAGATGTCACTTTAAGAACTAAGGTGCACCTGATCAAAGCCATGGTATTTTCTATCACCTCGTATGCATGTGAAAGGTGGACAATGATTAAGGAAGATCAAAGAAGAATTGATGCCTTTGAATTGCAGTGTTGGTGAAGAATGTTGAATATACCGTGGACTGCCAGAAGAATGAACAAATCTGTCTTGGAAGAAGTAGTCAAAATGCTCATTATAAGCAAGGATGGCAAGACTTCATCTCCTGTACTTTGGACATGTTATCAGGAGGGACCAGTCCCGGGAGAACGACATACTGCTTGGTAGAGGGTCAAAGAAAGAGAGGAAGGCCCTCAACAAGATGGATTGCCTGTGTCAGTGTTTCGTTCTGTTGTAACATAGGGTCACTATGAGTCAAAGCCGACTCGACAGCACCTAGCGATGACAACAAAGTACTCCTAATCACACTCTCTGATTACCAGGTAAATCTACCTGCTGATACCAAATTATAATTCTCCACAACTTGCACTTTTTTCATTAAACACTCCCCCTTCAACATTTTTAAGGACGTTCTAAAATGATTCCTATAGAAAGCCTTCTCTACTACACCGAAAAACCAAATCCATTGCTGTTGAGTTGATTCTGACTCATAGCAACCCTACAGGACAGAGTAGAACTGCCCCACATGGTTTCCAAGGAGCACCTGGTGGATTCAAACTGCCGACCTTTTGGTTAGCAGCCATAGCACTTAACCAGTAAGCCACCAGGGTTTCCCTTCTCTACAAAAAGTCACCTTAAATTATGCCACTTCAACCAATCTACTTTTATTCTGAGGGACAGAGGATTGGCCTGCTGCCCAGGTTTCAGGTCTACATGTCCACAGCCCAAAAGACAGAGAGACATGAAGACTTGTTTTTATTTGATGAGAAAAGCAAGCCAGGGTTAAATGTTTCCTCTTTAAACAGAAACAACAAAACTTGGGCCTATTTTGTGTTAATTCCTCTAAACATAAATTTTATTTATATTTCCTAGCTTTTGTAACTATAAAATGACATTGCCTTTATAGTGATCTTGCACAAATGGGACATATTTATTGAAGTCACATTTTTAAGCATTAAGCAAAGCAACTGCTTAAGTTATCTTTACTTTCAGTAACAATCAAGCTCTAGATCTTGCTATATTTCAAGTTGCACTTATATTTGTTTTTTGAATGGCATAGAGAATGAGAAGAAAAGGATGTCCTTTTCCTTGAGTTGTGCCTGTAACACTGTAAATATTATTTGCTATCAAAGAAACCTATATCCTCTGCATGTAGTCTACTTTTACACTGCCCTCATGTATGAGCATTTTTTGTCCTTCTCTAATATGAGCTTGTTGACTTGCCAAAACTATAAACAATATCTAATCCTTTGTTAATCAGGCCATATTAAAAAAAAAAAAAAAAAACTGAGGTGTCTCAACTGATAATTAGGCCAGCTGCTGGGATACAAAGCTGATCAAAAACTCTAGCAACAAAGATTTTAAAGTCTAGTAAGGGGAAGACAAACTAGTAAAAAGACAACAAAAATATGGGATAGAAAAAAAGCTAAAGCGCTGTGGTAATATGGAGGAAGGTCACATTCAAGAGACACCAGAAAAATGCATGAGAGGCGAAAATGTCTACACTGAATTTTGACAGGGGCTTCATTTGCATGATAAAATTACAATTAATTTTTTTTATCTTTAACATTTTGGTTTAGAAATTATTTTCATTATACATATTTGGAAGCACAACATTCTCCTGCAAACATCAGCTATCTCAAAGGGGAAAAAAGACTGTCAATGATAGTCTAAACTAAGAAACCAAGTGCACCAGGTTAATCCAAATTGTGAGACCTAATGTACACTTTGTTAAATGAGCTGCTTTAATCAATAGCACCATTTAGAGAATACAAAAGTCATTTTTTTTTAAATGTAATACATGAACTAGCTGTACTGGCCATGGCCACCCAGAGTTCAAGGACAGGCCAACATTAAATACTAGCCAGAAATACTAACAGGAAAAACATGGCAAATGAAATTTCTTCTGTTCTTCAATTCAGAAAAGAGCGAAAAGTATGTAAATATTCCTATGGAAACATTCCCATGGAAAATTTTTAATTAAAAAATATACATTTTTTTAAACAAAAATTTTCTTTGAAAATAATGTAAGGTACCAAACTCAAGGTTTATCAATAGTTGAAATACAGGCCCTGTGCCTGTATCACCAAAGGCATGGGCAGATTGTCCGGTAAGCAAGGTAAGCACGAGATCATCTGAGTGAGGTTGTTCACCATACATTAGTAAGGAAACACAAATAAACCCGTGCTTGCCGTGCTCACTGAGTCATCTACCCTTATCACGGACTGTAAACTTAAAAAGCGGTTTGATTTTGTAGGAAGGTACTGTGGGATTGGGAGAGAGACAGATGCCAGCCATACCTAGAAGCAGAATCTTTGATGTGGTGAAAAAATGTGAAATTGTTCACTACAGACAATCTGGTAAGCAAGGTAAGCACTGTGCTTGCAAGAGCACCACGCTTACCCTGCCCATTGGATAATTCGCTCCTGACTAAAGAAGTGAAAACTGATTCATAGGATATCATTTGCGGTCCTCACAGTGAGTGCCTACAATTTCCTTCTTACTCTATTTTTCAAATTTTTATTTGAAAACTGAAGTGGGAAAAGCTTAAACTATATACTTGACAAGTACATGTATAACAACACAGCAGGTTAAAACCTACAAACACTCTGAAAGCAGCAAGAATTAGGAGAAAAGGAAGAAGATGGAAAAATGATAAACACATTCAAAAGAACTACAAAAGTTAAGCCCATTATCAATGGCTACAGGGCCCCAGGGGTCAGCATGGGCATTCTGCTTCAGAGCCCTCGCCAATAACTAATGCTCATAATGAAAGTAATAATTCTTAATAAATTACCCTATGTGCAATGTTTAAGGGACCAGGAAAGTGCCTAACGCACTTTAGATATATTTGTGTTGCAATAATAAAATGAACCAAAAAAGTTTGGAACACAAAGGGAAATTATATTCGTGTGGAAAATTCAGTTTGGAGTACCATTTAATTTTATGATATTAAGAGAAACAAAAATCTAAAAATTTACCTTCATTTCTTAAAGTTTTAGTAACTTGTATTTTAGCTAGCTGTCATTTATGCTTTAGAAATATAGATGTTTAGAAATTATGATATTTAACTCTAATAATCCTTAGTTATTATAGATTATCAAAGCTAACTAAAAAATGATTATCCTGTAGATTTTCTATATCAACTCATAGAAATGTTATGAATCTGTAATTAAGTATGTTCATTAGATAAGCTATAAAAATTAGTGGCTGGCTCCATAATGCTCAATACTCAACAAAATATGACCATAGATGAATTTCCTGGGGCTATACTGACATATAATTTCAAGAAAACTTACTTTTTGTATATTTCACCTAATAAACCGGTTGCTATATTCATTTGTCCCCCATGTGTCTCTCAGCTTCTCGTACTGTGGGGGCTTGTGTGTTGCTGTGATGCTGGAAGCTATGCCACCAGTATTCAAATACTAGCAGGGTCACCCATGGTGGACAGGTTTCAGTTGAGCTTCCAGACTAAGACAGACTAGGAAGAAGGACCCAGCAGTCTACTTCTGAAAAGCATTAGCCAGTAAAAACCTTATGAATAGCAGTGGAACACTGTCTGATATAGTGCCAGAATATGAGCCTCTCAGGTTGGAAGGCATTCAAAAGATGACCGGGGAAGAGCTGCTTCCTCAAAGTAGAGTCAATCTTAATTATGTGGATGGAGTTAAGCTTTCAGGACTTCATTTGCTAATGTGGCATGACTCAAAATGAGAAGAAACAGCTGCAAATATCTATTAATAATCGGAACATGGAATGTATGAAGTATGAATCTAGAAAAACTGGAAGTCGTCAACAGTGAAATGGAACACATAAACATTGATATCTAGGCATTAGTGAGCTGAAATGGACTCGTATTGGCCATTATGAATCAGACACTCACATGGTCTACTACGCCGGGAATGACAGCTTGAAGAGGAATGGCTTCGCAATCATCATCAAAACGAACATTTAAGATCTATCCTGAAGTACAGCGCTGTCAGGGATAGGATGATATCCATATGCCTACAAGGGAGACCAGTTAATACAACTATTATTCAAATTTATGCACCAACCACTAAGGCCAAAGATGAAGAAACTGAAGATCTTTACCAGCTTCTGCAGTCTGTAATTGACTGAACATGCAATCAGGATGCATGTTTATTTATAATATGATTATATTATGATAACTACTGGAGATTGGAAGTCAAAAGCTGGAAAAAAGGGACTGGTAGTTGGAAAATACGACCTTGGTGATAAAAACAATACTGGAGACTACATGATAGAACTTGGCAAGATCAATGATTTCTTCACTGCAAATACCTTTTTTCACTAACATAAATGGCGACTATATACGTGGACCTCATCAGATGGAATACACAGGGATCAAATTGACTACATCTGTGAAAAGAGACAACGGAAAAGCTCAATATCATCAGCCAGAATAAGGCCAGGGTCACACTGCAGAACATTTATCATGATATTGTTTATTGGTCCAGTTGTGAGGATTTTTATTTTCTTTATGTTGCGATGTAATCCACACTGAAGGCTGTGGTCTTTGATCTTCATCAGTAAGTGCTTCAAGTCCTCTTCACTTTCAGCAACGAACGTTGTTTCATCTGCGTAATGCAGGTTGCTAATGAGTCTTCCTCCAATCCTGATTCCCCATTCTTCTTTATATAGTCCAGCTTCTCAGATTATTTGCTCAGCATACAGATTGAATAAGTATGCTGAAAGGATACAACATTTCCTGACTTTAAACCATGCAATATCTCCTTGTTCTGTTCCAACGAATGTCTCTTGATCCACGTACAGATTCCTCATGAGCACAATTGAGTGTTCCGGAATCCCCATCCTCTGCAATGTTATCCATAATTTGTTAGGAGCCACACAATCAAATGCCTGAGCATGGTCAATAAAACACATATAAACATTTTTCTGGTATTCTCTGCTTTCAGCCAATATTCATCTGACATCGGCAATGATACCCCTGGTCCCACATCCTCTTCTAAATCCAGCTTGAATTTCTCACAGTTCCCTGTCAATATACTGTTGCAGCCACTTTTGAATGATCTTCAGCAAAATTTTACTTGCAAATGATATTAATGATATTATTTGATAATTTCTGCATTCGGCTGGATCACCTTTCTTGGAAATAGGCATAAATATGGATCTCTTCCAGTCTATTGGCTAGGTAGCTGTCTTCCAAATGACAAGTGAACACCTCCAGCACTGCATCCGTTTGTTGAAACATCTCAATTGGTATTCTGTCAATTCCCGGAGCCTTGTTTTTCGCCAGTGCCTTCAGTGCAGCTTGGACTTCTTCCTTCAGTACCATCGGTTCCTGATCATATGCTACCTTCTAAAATGGCTGAACATCGACCAATTCTTTTTAGTATAGTGACTCTGCGTATCCCTTCCATCTTTTTTTGATGCTTTCTGCATCATTTAATATTTCCCCCATAGAATTCTTTACCATTGCAATTTAAGGCTTGAACTTTTCTTCAGTTCTTTCAGCTTGAGAAATGCTCAGTGTGTTCTTCCCTTTTGGTTTTCTAACTCCAGGTCTTTGCACATGTCATCGGAATACTTTTCTTTGTCTTCTGGAGCTGCCTTTTGAAATCTTCTGTTCAACTCTTTTACTTCATTATTTTTTCCTTTTGCTTTTTAGCTACTCCATGCTCAAGATCAAGTTTCAGAGCCTCTCCTGACATCCATTTAGGTCTTTTCTTTCTCTCCTGTCTTTTTAATGACCCCCAGCTTTCCTCATGTATGATGTGGCTGATGTCATTCCTCAACTCCTCTGGTCTTCAGTCATTAGTGTTCAACGCATCAAATCTATTCCTTAGATTCAGGTGGGATATACTCAACGTTGTGCTTTGGTTCTGGTGGACTTGTTCTAATTTTCTTCAATTTCAACTTGGACTTGCATATGAGTAATTGATTGTCTGATCTGAAGTTGACCCCTGGCCTTGATCTGACTGATACTGAGCTTTTCCATAGTCTCCACAGATCTAGTTGATTTGATTCCTGTGTATTCCATCTGGCGAAGTCCATGTGTATAGTCACTGTTTATGTTGGTGAATACAGTTATTTGCAATGAAGAAGTTATTTGGCTTGCCAAATTCTATCATGTGATCTCCAGTATTGTTTCTATCACCAAGGCCATATTTTCCAACTACTGATCCTTTTTGTTTGTTGCCAACTTTTGAATTCTGATCTCCAGTAATTACCAATGCATCCCAACTTCATGTTTGATCAATTACAGACTGCAGAAATTGGTAAAGATCTTCAGTTTCTTCATCTTTGGCCTTAGTGGTTGGTGCATAAATTTGAATAATAGTTGTATTAACTGGTCTTCCTCATAGGCATATGGATATTATCCTATCCCTGACAATGTTGTACTTCAGGATAGATCTTGAAATGTTCTTTCTGATGATGATTACAAAGCCGTTCCTCTTCAAGTTGTCGTTCCCAGCATAGAAGACCATGTGATTGATTCAAAACAGCCAATACCAGTCCATTTCAATTCACTAATGCCTAGGATATCAATATTTATGCGTTCCATTTTATTTTTGATGAGTTCCAGTTTTTCTAGATTCATACGTCGTACATGCCACGTTCCAATTATTAATGGATATTTGCAGCTGTTTCTTCTCATTTTGAGTCGTGTCACATCAGCAAATGAAGGTCTCGAAATCTTAACTCCAACCGCATCATTAAGATTGACTCTACTTTGAGGAGGCAGCTCTTCCCCAGTTGTCTTTTGAATGACTTCCAACCTGAGAGGCTCATATTCTGGCACTATATCAGACAGTGTTCCACTGCTATTCATAAGGTTTTCACTGGCTAATTCTTTTCAGAAGTAGACTGCCAGGCCTTTTTTCCTAGTCTGTCTTAGTCTGGAAGCTCAGGTGAAACCTGTCTGCCATGGGTGACCCTGCTGGTATTTGAATACTGGTGGCATAGCTTCCAGCATCACAGCAATACACAAGCCCCTACAGTATGAGAAACTGACTGACACATAATCATGACTTTAATATGTATTATATTCTCCGAAAAACATTATGGGTTAAACTTTCTCTAAATACAGTGTAAACAATGATTATGTTCAGAAGTTTTGAGGGCCAACCAAGTACCTACATTGATCTTGATTTTTTTCCTACATTTATCTGGCATAAAAAAACAAACCAAACCCACTGCCCTCAAGTCGATTCCGACTAGTAGCAACCCTATAGGATGGAGTAGAACTGCCCAATAGAGTTTCCAAGGAGCACATGGAGGATTCAAACCGCTGACCTCTTGGTAGCAGCCGTAGCACTTAACCACCATGCCACCGGGGTTTCCTTATCTGGCATAGCAAGTAGATAATATGCTTATCAGATGCACTCCTTTTTTTATCACATTTTAAAGAATACAGTCATAACAACATATGCTTCACAAACAGATTGGCAATCTAAATAATCTATAACATTACCATGCCAAAGCCCACTGCCATCGAGTTGATTCCAACTCAAAGCAACTCTACAGGACAGAGTAGAAGTGCCCCACAGGGTTTCCAAGGAGCGAGCACCTGGTAGATTCAAACTGCCAATCTTTTGGTTAACAGCCAAGCTCTTAATCACTGAGCCACCAGGACTTCAACATTACTATAAAAACCAAAAAAAAAAAAAACCTCATTACTGTTGAGTAGATTCCTACTATAGATGCCATTTAATGGCAGGCATTTAATAGTGATTGGAATTACAGGTGAATTTAATTAAGCATCCATTTGTTTTTTAATTAGAGACCACAACCTCTATTTATTATACCAGGATATTGTTGTATTGTGTATTTTACAGTCCAAAACAAATGAGAATAACAAAGCAGCAAAGATCTGTTGTTGTTTTTTTATAGCTTGACTTAATTAGTTCAAACACTTCATTCTCCATACTTTTAATCAGAAGAGATGATAAGCCTTTGAATAAAACCCACAAAGTGGAGGTAGATGAAATATATCTAATTATCTCATTGGCTACCTGGATGAATAGGATTTTTAGTTGATGCATATTGGATGGGTGGCATGTTGCAAACCAATATCTTACCATATGAAGAAGACTGAAAATGAATTATGATGATTCATCTGTTAACAACATTGACACATTTGAACTGTGGTAACAAATTATGTTGAAATACTCATATGAATTAAGTTCTAACAACCTGTTGTAAAGCAAACCAATTTGTAATGCACATTCTTACTTGCAAGCTGCCATCAAAAGGAATTTCATATTTTTATTTCCAGTATCTATTCCCAAGTGGTAAAACAAAAAGAGTTGGTTCTTAAAGCCAAACAGAAAGACATACGACAGTAGGTTTAGATTTTTTTTAATGCATATTATTGTTTTTAAATACCACTTTTCAGAAAACCTCAGAAGCTGTTTGATAATTTATCTTAACCACTAACACATTGCAAGGTCTTCCATGTTCTAGGGTAAATATTTAACTCAGCAGCTTACACCACTATATCTACTCCTTGAATCATGTACACAACATTAGCAAGAGGGCAGAGGGAAAAGAAACGTGGATAAAGGCAGTTTTAAGATGAAGACATGTTCCACAGTTTTATCCTGGTACTGCTTAAGATGATATATAGCCTACAAAGGAATTTCTTTAGTTTTTCATCTATAATCCTGTATCCTCTCATGCCCTTTTTGCTTCCGATAAGACATCACCTTGGAAGACTTCCTCTCTCATACTTTATACAAAATATGGATGGATGGATCAACTGGTTAATGGATAGATAAATAGCTATGCATATATATATATAAATATATTTTTACTCTGTATTGAGTAATAAAATACAATATTTACCCCCAAAATGAACAAAATACATCCAAATTCATTTTAAATCCCCACTTAGATCCCTAGACATCTGCAGAGATAATTCATAAAACTCAGCACTACAAACTAGATATAGAGTTCAGTTAACAAATTTTATAAGCCTGTCTAACAAAAGCAAGACCTGAAAATGGCTAGCATATCTCTTTCTACTAATTAGCAGGAAAGTTTCCATTGATAACTCTTGTAGACAGAGTTCCTTTTTCTCAAGGATTTAAATAACAAGTGGTGCATATTCATGGGTAAGACTGCAGAGGAATTCTCTGCAGAGGTATAAAAAAAACTTTCCCCTAATATCCTTAAAACCCATAATATGAATGTGTTACTAGGCTGTTTTGCAGTTACAAATACAGATCCGTATTTAAGTACCAGCCACTGAAATGTATATATTTTTATCCTAATTCCCTATATATTAAAGATTGTTAGAATAATCAATTACATGAGATCAAAAGGACAATATTTGCCCAAAAGCAAAGGTGAGATGGGTGGCAGAAAGGGGTAGAAGATCAGCAGGAAAGAAAATGGGAAAGCCACAGTGCAAGTGGGGAGAGTGCTGACATGGTAGGGAATAAAACGAAGGCCGTGAAACACTTTACGTACAAACTCTCCAATGGAATCTAATTTGCTCTGTAAGCTTTCACCTAATGCACAATAAAATTTTTAAAAATCTATTGCATTTTAATAGATTAAATGTGAGCTGGTTATTAAAAAAAAAAACAGTTAATTATGAGATTTATTCATCTAGAAAGAAGTTTAATATCAAGACTATACCCTAAGGAGAAAACATTACAACTAGAGGATTTCTTTGGAAAACAAAATGAATCTCATGATTAAAATTCAATTGCAAGGATACCAAAAAGTTCTATTAATACTAGTCAACCAGATTAGCAGTTTTAAAAGAAAAATAACATATATCTTAGCTTTGTTTTCAATACACAAGTAGCATTTAATTCAAGCAAAAACAAATTCTGATTGAGAATGTTTTCTAAAATTATAAATGAATTTTAGCCTTCCCTAATTAAAAAAAAAATTATTATAAATCAGAAAGAAGGGATGCATTATTTTTTACTAAAGCTATTCATCAGACTCCAGTCAGCAAAACTTTATGCATTTGTAGTGAAGAACTCTTTTACTTTCTCCAAACTGTTTATTGGCACGTCCAAAACTCCTTATTCACAGAAGTTTGTAAAAATCTCTGTGTTAAATATCCATGATAAGCTTCTTGGACAAATTGTGGTAAATGTCTATAGCCGAAAATTTTAAAAATCTATTAAATGTGTTTCTCTGTACTTTTTCATAAATTTACTTAAGATTTCTACAAAGTTTACTAAATGAATACATGTGATAAACCAAACATTTCAGTGTATGCAGTACAATATCTGGCAAGTTAAATACATAGGAATTGCAAATGGAGTTAACTGTCTCTTAGCCAGTAATCAAATATAAGCATTAGCAATGGAAGTCAGAAAACAAAACTCATGAATTTGCTAACTGTTCTTTTTGTTATGCATATCAGCTGTAATTATATACATACACTGAAAGGAAACTTTTAAAAGTCATTTTGACGAATGTTTTACTATGTTGATATAATTCAAACTATCTTAAGGAGAAAACTTAAAAAAATAAGATGTCAAATTTAGCAGGGAAAAACTGGTTGCATTAACTTGAAATTTAATAAAGAAGAACCATACAGCTGAAGAAGAGAATGAAATATATATCCCTACTTCATGATAAGTAAGAGACTTAATGAAGTCAGGTTATAGAAAAAATGCCCTGAGTGGCTTTCCCACTCTGGAAAAGTGCAGTCTTGGTAACAGAGCATGAACATACTGTCTCTGTGGTTTTCTGGGACTGCTTCTCAGGAACAATGGTTTTGAGGCTCGTGTATAGGGATCCTTCAATTAGCTATAAATGGAACCATTGCTTTAATATTACAGCCAAGGAAACTGAAAGAGAAGCCTTGATAATTAATAGCCTTCAAGCAACTATGAAGCATTGATTAGCAAAAGATTTATGTAAAGATACCCATATAATACATTAAAAAAAAAAAAAAAACCCATTGCTGTGGAGTCAATTCAGACTCACAGTGACCATTAAAAAAAAAAAAAAAATTAGCAAAAGACTTATGTAAAGATACCCATATAACACATTAAAAAAAAAAAAAAACGTTGCTGTGGAGTCAATTCAGAGTCAGAGCGACCATAGGAAAGCTAATTACGGAACATATAAACTCCACAACACTTTGTGTGTATTTATCTGTAACAATACAGAAATTAAGAATACATTCCCCGTAGATGTGGGATTTGGGGAGGATTGTCCATTATTGTGAACTATGATTAAAGTGATTCAAAAGATAGCATTTAAAATAATAGGATGTATTACAAAAACAAAATCCCATAGCTTGAGAATCATGGGGGATAGGGGTTCTGGGAAAAAGGATAAGAGACATCTTATTAATTTACATTTTTTTTTTTTTTTTAAGGTATCAGTACTTCTTCAGCTCCTGCTGGCAGGTCAGACTACTGCTTTTTTGCTCACTACAATTTAGAGACCCTTGTCAAATCCTGACAGTGGCAGGGGTCCTCTAATTCCTGAGATGTGTCACATAATTATGTGCCTTATCCTGGGTTTATCTCAAGCAATAAAGCCATATGTAATATTTCATACATGTGATATATAACTCGCATGTCAGATGGGACTTACCTACCACTTGGAAACTTAAGAAAATGCAATTTAAAACTACAGCTTTATTACCTGAGCAAATCTGATACACTCCGACAATTTCTACAAATCTCCAAATACACTTGTAGGTTTTAACACTCTGCTCTTGTGTCTATAATGAGATCTTAGCTCAGGTCCCAGCAAGCCAGATGTTAGCCATGTTGCTGGTTTTCATAAAAGAGTTGTTCACAAGAATCCGTTCAGTAACTTCCCTGAAGATTAGATGAAATTCACAGAGGAACTGGATCACATACCACAGAGCCCTCTGCCATCCCGTTAGGTTCTACTCCACTCAGCCCACATGTAAACAGGTTGCCCTAGGCACAGCCCTCTGAAAGTGAAGCCCCCAAACTACAACTTCCCCAACTACAACCTCCCCCCACACACACTCCTTTGCCTCCCCCTGCTTCACATATACATCGTATTAGTGATTGTACCGTATGAGATAATTACCTATTTGCAAAAGTCATAACTATTTTTTACTGATGAACATCTAATCTGTTTTTTAAAGACCTCCATGGGAAAGACATTCCTCAATTTTCTAATTTCACATTATTAAAAGGTTTTTGCTAATAACTTTTCCTATCCTAATAAGTTACAATAAATGTTGATTCTGGATAGACAGATGGTCCATCTCTAAGAATCGACAACAGTGATCTCAACGCTTTAAAAAACTTGCAAAAACAGGCAACACAAGATATTCATCCAGACCTGTATTATACGAAGTCTTTTTCTAAATTGTCATCTAAGTATGGACACGTAGTTGAATGAAGCAAAAATCACTTTGATCTATCATAAATGAGACTCACTACAGACTCCCCCACTAGAAAATATGTCTCTCTCTGCATGTAATTTGATTTCCTACTGAATCTAATTCAGGACTAGTTTGTGATATTTTATTAAATAGCTAGACATTTTGGATCTGCTAAAATAAGAACATTCATTTCAGATTACTCCTTAAATTGTCATTAAATGAAGAAAAAAATGCTTAAGGTGTTACTGTATATTCATTAATCATTTTTAAAAAGAATACCTAAAGTTTTCCACAATATGAATGCTGCTGGTTATCTGATTACTGTTGTAGTTCACCAATATCTCATTTCTTTTTAAATATAGCTGAAGGCTTTCATTTCCCAGAGGGCTGAGCATAGGACAGCTACATATGAATGCTGCTGGTTCTCTCTTATTATTGTTGTGGTTCACAAATATCTCATTTCTTTTTTGAGCCATCCCAACTCAAATATCGGTCATGTGGGGTAAGGTTGAATAAAAAGGAGGTGGCTTAGAGAAAATACCTGAATCTTTCACACAATCTGCCTCTCATTAGATTAGGGCTAAAGGGTGAAAGAGAAAGTGAAGAAAAGGTCAAGAGTATGCAGAAACTAAGGATTGTTTTCTCTCCTAAGCAACCAGAAACTAACTTTACATCACAGAAACAATGTTCGTTTGTTTGTTCGTTTGTGCTATATGTTTATCTTTATCAACTAGAAAGCCTCTAGGACACAATGAGTACTCCACATCCCAGATGGACCAAGATGACTGTTAGAACAACAATGTCCTCAGCATGACAAGAATAAAGTGAGCTAAAAGTCTACATGAGTCATTATCTTTTACATGTGCAGTGCCCTCAGAATGAACAGAAAGGAACAGAGAGTTTGCTATTTAAAATACAACTTTTAAATAGTTTCAACAAAATTTCTGTTGCTCAACAAATACAGGTCTATAATGTGGTGTGGCAAACGCAACCAGCTCATCAAATATTCCACTTACTCTCTTATACTTTATAATCCTTTTGCAGTTAGGTAGGGCTGCGTGACTAGTTGTGACCAATGGAATTGCATATCTTTTCCAGAGCAAAATATATAATTGCCAGTGCAAGACCCTCTAGTGCCCTCTTTACCTGTTCAATGAAGGGGGAAGGCCATATGTTCCATATGGTTCAGATATGGTGATGGGGTGTCTGTCAATCAAGGCTCCCGAGTGACTGTGGATCTAAGCCCACCCGTACCACTGCAGGTACTAATTTGCATTGGATATGTTTCATGTGTAAGGAATAAGCAAATCATACTAAGCCACGAGGTTTTAGATTTAATCTACTACCTTATGATACCATAGCCTTTCTTGATATATATATATATACACACAATAATACATAGAATTTATATATATATATAAATATTACATATAAGTTTTAATGGGGATTATTCCCAGTATTTCTAAGGAGTATAACATTACATATTTATATAACAAATTGCAAGTACAATGCTAGAAATGGGAGCTGTTGTCCCTTACCTGTCCCTGCCACATGGGAACACAGCTTAGAACGGACAGCCAATCAAACATCATTATCTTTACATATTATATGAAAACAATGTTGGTGATGAACATCACAAATATAACCCACGAAAGACATTTACCTACACATACATGCATATATTCAAACATACACTAAGTATTATACATTCTGTGAGATTAAAGAGAATAGTTGAAAATCAATACATATCACTTTTTTAAGACTCTTCTTTGAGTGAATGAAGTTCTTAGTAACTACAGCCAGACTGTCCTTGAGGAGATCCTGTTTATCTATCTTCAGCATCATCTGGCAGACGTGATTAATTAAGAGATGTCTAGAGCTGTTATTATATTCAGAATATGGAGGTAAACATCCAGAGAAGACTTTCCCAATAATCACTGGGGAGTGTAACATAAATTCTTCATGGAAAATTTTACTCTACCATCAATCATCTATTCCTAACTATAATAAGTGCATCCTTCCCCTTGTCTCAATTGTTCTATTAATTATTCACTGCTATGTTTCTAAATTCTTTTAGTAGATGTTATTTTTCAATGTTGACATGATTTATGATTGGAAAAGGCAGTTTATCATATTCATTAACCAGTGGATTAAAACATCTATTACCTTTTAAAGGATACAATGTTCCTGATCCATATATCAGAAGAATAAATGGATGTGTATAGAAAGGTAGGAATGATGTATCTATCAGTGCTAGTGCTCTGAAAACCCAATCTTAGGCTAGCATACAATACAAATAATGCAGTGCAAGCCATATTTATTGCTAACGTTTATCAATAAAAGCTGCTAAAATAATAGCTTAGTTTTGTAAGGCACTATAATAATATCCTCATACCACGATGAAACATTTCATTAAGCAAGATGCATACTCAGTAACCTTCAGGATTCTTGCTTCCTATGGATAGCTAGTGTCATTTCCTAGTTTATAACAACTAATGAGAAAAGTCAAAACATAAGTTCTCCCTAAAAAAAAAAAATTAGAATCATTATTTATAATTCTTAATGAGTGAATAAGTTCTGAGTTGAAGCAATTTCTAAAGGAAACCACAACTTACAACAAAGTGCAAAGGTTAATTCCAAATGTCTGTGCCCAGTGAGAGCTTTAGATAAATGTCACTGATGTTCGTGGTCTGCACTGTCAGCAGCATCTCCTCAAAATAACCAGCAGACTCTAGGATACATAGAGAATAAGCTCATCTGGTAATATTATAGGTCACAAGACATCTTATACTCTTTTTAGACATATTTTTGGAAAGTGTGTAAGCCAATTTTTGTAAATAAAACTGCGTTAACCATAGGCTTACAATATGTGCTCATAAATGCTATTTATTCATTTCTCATTAATTTTCTATCAGCAGTAATTTCAAACACCTTATATTAAGTTTCTCTAGTCCTTGGTCTCTTATCAAACAATGATTTCTTTAAAACAATCTCATTAATAACTAAAAGAACTAATTGTTTTAAATACCTCTATGGTAAATATTTTGGGGGGAAAAAAACTATACTGATGATCTATTAAAATTTTATTGATCTAATCCAGTTTTATTTAACATACCTTTGATGCTTAAATGGGAAAAAGAGAAAATCAAAGTTTGTAGTACATTGCCAGTGGTGGTGGATTCATGATTTTAGATGAATAGGCAACATCGGCCAGAGTTATTACCACGAATCACTTATTACTATTATTTGCTATTATTTAAGCAACTACTGACTGAATGTTTTCTATCAGCCTGACAACGTATGGAAACCCTGGCGGTGTAGTGGTTAAGTGCTACAACTGGTAACCAAAAGATTGGCAGTTTGAATTCACCAGCTGCTCCTTGGAAGCTCTAATAGGGCAGTTCTACTCTGCCCTACAGGGTCACTATGAGTTGGAACTGACTTGATGGCAATGGGTTTGGTTTGGGTTTTTTGACAATATATAGTTGGTGACAGGGACAAAAGCTAAACAAAAAAAGCACTGATCTTTGGTGTCATTGGACTTGAAAAGAAGTGGGGGGGGAAACAGACAAAACCAAGAAAAAAAGTAATAAAATTATTACAGTACTGCTGTATTATTACTTAATACCACAATTCTAGCAAGCAAACAGGTTGGACACAGTGAAACAGAATGCACATTCCATTCCATTTATCTACCTTCTACATACACCTTTCAACACACAATTGCACCTTAGAAATATTCTCCAGAAAAACTACCATGAGTTTATAAAATGAAAACGAAAAGGGTTTTTGTCACAACACTGTTGGTTCAGTGCTGAGAATGGCAAACGTCTGAGAAGACAAACAGATGGGTGAATTAAAAAAAAAAACTGTAAAATACTGGTTGAAATTTTCCCTAACTCTTGAAAGCCATAAAGTCAAAAACTCAAAAAGCTCAGTGAAGCCCAATTCAAAGAAAGCCATTTCTACACACATGATAATCAAACTGCTAAAAAAAAAAAAAAGAGAGATTTATGTAATCAGAAATGACAAAGAAAAACACAGTAATTGGAGTTATCATAGATTTCTCATCAGAAACCATGAAGGCTTAAAAACAGTGGAACAAAACCCTTCAAGGGCTAAAAGAAAAAAATGTAAACCAAGAATATTGTATCTAGCAAAAAAATATTCTTCAGAGATCAAAGTGAAATAAAAATATGAGACAAAGGAAGCTAAGAGACTGCACCAACATGTCTTCTATAAATGAAACAGTAAATGAAGTTTTCCACAACGAGGGAAATCATAGCAGAGGAAAACTTAGAATTTCAGATATAAAAGAAGAGCGATAGAAAAGATGAGTATTAATAACTGCATTAATTACATTGGTTTAAACACATCAATAGAAAGACATATTATCAGATTAGATTTTAAAAAAAGGCTCAACTACATTCTGACTACATATCCCTTCTTTAAAAATAAATGTACATACATCAAAAGCAAATTAAAAAATATATATCATGTAAACAATAATCAAAATACGATATATATTAGACAAAATAGACTTCAGAATAAGTACCATCACCAGAGATTAAAAGACACATCCTACAATGATAACAAGGTCAATTCACCAAGAAGACATGTTGTTGTTAGCTGCCATCGAGTCGGTTCCAAATCACAGCAACCCTATGCACAACAGAACGAAACACTGCCCGGTCCTGAGCCATCTTCACAATCGTTGCTATGCTTGAGCTCATTGTTTTAGCCACTGTGTCAATCCACCTCACTGGGGGTCTACCTCTTTTTCGCTGACCTTGTACTTTGCCACGCTTGATGTCCTTCTCTAGGGACTGATCCCTCCTGACAACATGTCCAAAGTATGTAAGTCACAGTTTTGCCATCCTTGCTTCTAAGGAGCATTCTGGTTGTATTTCTTCTAAGACAGATTTGTTCGTTCTTTTGGCAGTCCATGGTATATTCAATATTCTTAGCCAACACCACAACTCAAAGGTGTCAATTCTTCTTTGGTCTTCCTTATTCATTGTCCAGCTTTCACATGCATATGATGCGATTGGAAATACCATGGCTTGGGTCAGGTGCACCTTAGTCTTCAAAATGACATCTTTCCTCTTTAACACTTTAAAGAGGTCTCTTGCAGCAAACTTACCCAATGCAATGTGTCCCTTGATTTCTTGACTGCTGCTTCCATGGCTGTTGATTGTAGATCCAAGTAAAATGAAATCCTTGACAACTTCAATCTTTTCTCCTTTTATCATGATGTTGCTCATTGGTCCACTTGTGAGGATTTTTGTTTCCTTTATGTTGAGTTGCAATCCATACTGAAGGCCGTGGTCTTTGATCTTCATTAGTAAGTGCCTCAAGTCCTCTTCACTTTCAGCAAGCAAGCTTGTGTCATCTGCATAATGCAGGTTGTTAATGAGTCTTCCTCCAATTCTGATGCCCTGCTCTTCTTTATATAGTCCAGCTTCTAGTATTATTTGCTCAGCATACAGATTGAATAGGTATGGTGAAAGAATATCAACCCTGATGCACACCTTTCCTGACTTTAAACCAGCCAGTATCCCCTTGTTCTGTCCGAACAACTGCCTCTTGATCTATGTAAAGGTTCCTCATGAGCACAATTAAGTGCTCTGGAATTCCCATTCTTTGCAATGTCATCCATAATTTGTTATGATCCACACAGTCGAATGCCTTTGCATAGTCAATAAAACACAGGTAAACATCCTTATGGTATTCTCTGATTTCAGCCAGGATCCATCCAGGAAGACATAAAACAATCTTAAATGTGTATGTTCCTAACAACAAAGCTTTAAAATAAATGAAGCAAAAACTGATAGAACATACAAGGGAGTTATAACTGGATACTTCGACATAGCTTCCTCTAAGTAATTGATAGAAGATTAGAAAATCAGTAAGGGTATAGAAGACCTGAACAACATATCAATCAACTTGATCTAATAAGCATTAATAGAATGCTCTCCAACAACAGCAGACTGCACTTCCTTTCACATGAAACCTTTACCAACGTGGACTATATTCTAAACCATAAAACAAACTTTAAAAATTTTTAAAAGAAATCATACAAACTATATTTTCCAATCAAAAAGTAAGAAATAAAATAAGATTTCCAGCACAATTCCATATGTATAAATTGAAATGCATATTTAAATAAAGAAACTTTGTATTTTTCAATTTCATACACCAAAAACATTGGTGCAGAATACTTATAGAGGTAAGCAGGGAAATGACAACAGAGAAAAAGGCAAAAAGGACACAGTAAATAAATTTTTAAATGGCATGCTAGGAATCAAGGAATATTGTTATATCAATTTACGAACCTGAGGTGCCAAAAAAGAAAGACAAAGCATATGATGACATGGTTATATGACAGGCCAATCTGCTTTAAAAAAAAAATGCAAATGGTTAATAGTCTCTTTAGTAATCAAGAAATGGAAGGAAAACAATGATGGGCTATTGGTTTTCTCTATTAAACTATAAAATATTAAAATTTTCATGATGTACATTATTGATAAAGATGTAGAAAATAGAAGTTCTGAAAACAGCGCTTACGGGAGTATAAACTAGTTTAATATATTTACTGGGCAATTTGCAAACCTCTATTAAAATTATAAATCAACATTCTTGATGACCCAGCAATTTCATTTCTATAAATATATTCTAAAATTATATGTGCTAGAATAACTTTTTTTCCTTCAGTTCTTTCAGCTTGAGAAATTCCAAGCATGTTCTTCCTTTTTGGTTTTCTAACTCCAGGTCTTTGCACATTTCATTGTAATACTTTACTTTGTCTTCTCAAGCCACCCTTTGAAATCTTCTGTTCAGCTCTTTTACTTCATCATTTCTTCCATTTGTTTTAACTGCTCCACATTCAAGAGCAAGGTTTAGAGTCTCTTCTGAAAACCATTTTGCTCTTTTCTTTCTTTCCTGTCTTTTTAATGACCTTTTGATTTCTTCATGTATGATATCCTTAATGTCATCCCAAAACCCATCTGGTTTTTAGTCATTGGTGTTCAGTGTGTTAAATCTATTCCACTAAAACCTGTCCACCATGGATGACCCGGCTGGTATTTGAAATACTGGTGGCATAACCTCCAGCATCACAGCAACATGCAAGCCACCACAGTATGACAAACTAACAGACGAGTAGTGGGTATATAAACAGTGGGTGTATAAAACCAAAAGGGAAGAAAATGCTCAGCATTTTTCAAGCTGAAGGAAAAATTCAGTCCTCCAGTTGCAATTTTAAAGGATTCTATGGGCAAAATATTGAACCTCGCAGAAAACACCAAAAGAAAATGGAAGGAATACGTGGAATCACTGTACCAAAAAGAATTGCTCAGCGTTCAACTATTTGAGAAGGTAGCATACGATCAAGAACTGGTGGTACTGAAGAAAGAAGTCGAAGCTGCACTTAGACATTGGTGAAAAACAAGGCTCCAGGAATTGAATGAATAGCAATTGAGGTGTTTCAACAAACAGATGCAGAGCTGCACCAATAAGCAACATCCTGGTAAGTGGAAAAAATGCTGAAGCTTTCAAGCATTTCATTTTATTTGGATCTACAATCAACGCCCATGGAAGCAACGTTCAAGGAATCAAATGACACATTGCATTGGGCAAACCTTCCCCAAAAGACCTCTTTACAGTGTTAAAAAGCAAAGGTGTCACCTTGAAGACTAAGGTGTGCCTGACCGAAGCCATGATATTTTCAATAGCCTCATATGCATGCTAAAGCTGGACAATGAATATGGAAGACAGAATAAGAATTGATGCCTTTGAGTTATGGTGTTGGCAAAGAATATTGAATATACCATGGACTTCCTTTTTCCAGGAGAATGAACAAATCTGTCTTGGAAGTACAGCCAGAATGCTCCTTAGAAGCGAGAATGGTAAGACTTTGTCTAACGTACTTTGGATACGTTATTAGGAGGGACCAGTCCCTGGAGAAGAACATCATGCTTAGTAAAGCAGAGGGTTAGCGAAAAAGAGGAAGACCCTCAAGAGATGGACTGACACAGCAGTTGCAACAATGGGCTCAAAGGTAGCAATGATTGTAAGGATGGTGCAGGACCAGGTAGTGTTTTGTTCTGTTGTGCATGGGGTCACTATGAGTCGGAACCAATCCGATGCTATCTAAAAACAACAGTGTAACTTTAAAGATGAAAGTTTGTATATTGTAGGACAAATAACAGGAAATAAGTAAATGGATAAATGAGTTATCATGTATCTGTAAAAGAAGTACTGTGCAATTCTCAAAAAATATACATAGATATATGTTTACTGACCTAGAAATAAATTTACAGCTAAAAAAAAAAACTCAACTTTATGAAGATATAGATATATACCTATTTTTATCCAAATAACTCCCCCCTTCTATGTTTGTTTGTCAACCGCTCACTTTCTCTGAGAGGTATGTTTGTAAACGATGTTAACAATTTTTTTACAGCTACATGTAAAAAAATTTGGCATACTGGCTCTTACAGAAATACCTCGGGGGGAGGGCAGAGTTGGCCAGCAAACATAGAAATTGTCTGTTATTTGTGTAAAAATATGGTACCAAAAAAACCAAACCCGCTGCCATCGAGTCGATTCCAACTCATAGCTACCCTATAGGACGGAGTAAAACTGCCTCTATAGTTTCCAAGCAGCACCTGGAGGATTTGAAATGCTGACCTCTTGGTTAGCAGCCGAAGCACTTAACCACTGTGCTACCAGGGTTTCCAAAAATATGATAGACACATATTTTATACATATATACACAAAATTTTAGAGAAAATAGCATATATATATTAAAATGTTGATAATAAATAAAGATAACTGCAAAAGCATTTTAAAAAGTCAAGAAGACTATTATCATCTGAATACTTAACAATGGCTTCCTCTGGGACATGAAATTGGAAGCTGAGGGAGAAGGGATCAAAAACACTTTTCCTAAAAATTAGAGAATTATGGGTGACCATTACATTTCTTTCTGAATATTCAAATTTTTTCAAATTAATTTATCTAGACAATAGTCACAAGAATATGATATGACAAATCATTACTAGTTGGTTTAATTGGGTTTCTTGTACACATTTCTTAAATTAATATTTATCGTGCTTTATGCACAAGTTTACAAGTCAGTCTTTCACACAAAAATTTATATACAGCTTGCTATACACTCCTAATTGCTCTTCCCCTAATGAGACAGCACACCCCTTCCCTCTGCTCTCTCTCCTTGTACCCATTCTGGCAGCTTCTGGCCCCCTCTGCCCTCTCATCTCCCCTCCATACAGGAGCTGCCAATAGAGTCTCATATGTCTACTTGATACAAGAAGCTCACTCTTCACCAGTATCATTTTCCATCCCGTATTCCAGTCCAAGCCCTGTCTGAAGAGTTGGCCCTGGGAATGGTTCCTGTCCTGGGCTCACAGAAGGTCTGGGGACCATGACCTCCGGGGTCCTCCTAGTCCCAGTATGACCATTAAGTCTGGTCTTTTTACGAGAATTTGGGGTCTGCATCCCACTGCTCTCCTGCTCCTTCAGGGGTTCTCTGCTATGCTCCCTGTCAGGGCAGTCATCGGTTATAGCCGGGCACCATCTAGTTCTTCTGGTGTCAGGCTGATGTAGTCTCTGGTTTAAGAAGTCCTTTCTGTCTCTTAGGCTCATAATTACCTTGTGTCTTTGGTGTTCTTCATTCATCCTTGCTCCAGGTGGGTTGAGACCAATTGATGGATTTTAGATGGCCTCTTGCTAGCATTTAAGACTCCAGACGCCACTCTCCAAAGTGGGATGCAGAATGTTTTCTTAATAGATTTTATTACGCCAATTGACTTAGATGTCCCCTGAAACCATGGTCCCCAAACCCCCTCCCCTGCTATGGTGGCCTTCGAAGCATTCAGTTTATTCAGGAAACTGCTTTTGGTTTAGTCCAGTTGTGTTGACCTCTCCCGTATTGTGTGTTGTCTTTCCCTTCACCTAAGATAAAACTTATCTACTCTTGAATTAGTGAAAGCCCTTCTCCCTGCCCCCTCCCTCCCCCGCTCATAAACATCAAAGAATATTTTCTTCTCTGTTTAAACCATTTCTCAAGTTCTTATAACAGTGGTCTTATACAATATTTGTCCTTTTGCAACTAATTTCACCTATCTCCAGCTCTTTGCACATGTCATTAGAATGACATGTGCAAAGAGCTGAAGATGGAAAACTGAAAGGGAAGAACATGTTCAGCGTTTCTCAAGCTGAAAGAACTGAAGAAAAAATTCAAGCCTCGTGTTGCAATAGTGAAGGATTCCATGGGGAAAACATGAAACGACGCAGGAAGCATCAAAAGAAGATGGAATACACAGAGTCATTATACCAAAAAGAATTAGTCGATATTCAACCATTTCAAGAGATGCCATATGATCAGGAACCGATGGTACTGAAGGAAGAAATCCAAGCTGCTCTGAAGGCACTGGAGAAAAACAAGGTTCCAGGATTGATCGAATATCAATAGAGACGTTTCAACAAGCAGATGCAGTGCTGGAGGTGCTCACTCGTCTATGCCAAGAAATATGGACGACAGCTTCCTGGCCAACTGACTGGAAGAGATCCATATTTATGCCTATTCCCAAGAAAGGTGATCCAACTGAATGTGGAAATTATAAAACAATATCATGAATATCACACGCAAGCAAAATTTTGCTGAAGATCATTCAAAAACGGCTGCAGCAGTATATTGTCAGGGAACTGCCAGAATTTCAGGCTAGTTTCAGAAGAGGACGTGGAACCAGGGATATCATTGCTGATGTCAGAAGGATCCTGGCTGAAAGCAGAGAATACCATAAGGATGTTTAAAAATATATATATGTATATATATATTTTTTTACCTGTGTTTTATTGATTATGCAAAGGCATTCGACTGTGTGGATCATAACAAACTATGGATAACACGGCGAAGAATGGGAATTCCAGAACACTTAATTGTGCTCATGAGGAACCCTTGCATAGATCAAGAGGCAGTTGCTCATACAGAACAAGGGGATACTGATTGGTTTAAAGTCAGAAAAGGTGTGCATCAGGGTTGTATTCTTTCACTATACCTATTCAATCCGCTTCCTGAGCAAATAATACTAGAAGCTGGACTATATGAAGAAGAACGGGGCATCAGGATTAGAGGAAGACTCATTCACAACCTGCATTATGTAGATGACGCAACCTTGCTTGCCAAAAGTGAAGAACACTTGAAGCGCTTACTAATGAAGATCAAAGACCACAGCCTTCAGTATGGATTGCACCTCGACATAAAGAAAACAAAAAATCTCACAACTGGACCAACGAGCGACATCATGATAAATGGAGAAAAGACTGAAGTTGTCAAGGATTTCATTTTACTTGGATCCACAATCAACAGCCATGGAAGCAGCAGTAAAGAAATCAAAAGACACATTGCATTGGGCAAATCAGCTGCAAAGGACCTCTTCAAAGTAATGAAGGGCAAAGATGTCACCCTGAAGACTAAGGTGTACCTGACCCAAGCCATGGTATTTTCAATCATATCATATGCATGTGAAAGCTGGACAATGAATAAGGAAGACCGAAGAACTGATGCCTTTGAATTGTGGTGTTGGCAAAGAATATTGAACATACCATGGACTGCCAAAAGAATGAACAAATCTGTCTTAGAAGAAGTACAGCCAGAATGCTCCTTAGAGGCAAGGATGGTGAGACTTTGTTACATACTTTGGACATGTTGTCAGGAGGGATCAGTCCCTGGAGAAGGACATCATGCTTGGCAGAGTACAGAGTCAGCGGAAAAGAGGAAGACCCTCAACAAGATGGATTGACACAGTGGCTGCAACAATGAGCTCAAGTATAACAACGATTGTAAGGTTGGCTCAGGACCGGGCAGTGTTTCGTTCTGTTGTGCATAGGGTTTCTATGAGTCAGAACTGACTCGCTGGCACCTAACAACAACAACGTCACCCAGCATAATGTCTTCCAGGTTTCTCCATGTTCCAAAATGTTTCTTGGATTCATCATTGCTCTTTAATGATGCACAGTGTTCCACTGTGTGAATATACCATAATTTATCCATTCATCCTTTAATGGGCACCTTGGTTGCTGCTAAATTTTTGCTATTGTAAACACTGCTGCAATGAACATGGGTGTGCATATATCTGTTCGTGTAAAGGCTGGATATATTCTCTAGGATATATTCCAGGGGGTGGGATTGCTGGATTGTATGGTAGTTTTATTTCTAGTTTTCTAAGGAAGTGCCAAATCGATTTCCAAAGTGGTTGTACCATTTTACAATCCCACCAGCAATGTATAAGTGTACCAGTCTCTCCATAACCTCTCCAGCATGTTATTATTTTGTGTCTTTTGGATTAATGCTAGCCTCGTTGGAGTGAGATGGAATCTCATGGTAGTTTTGATTTGCATTTCTCTAATGGTTAATGATCATGAGCATTTCCTCACGTATCTGTTAGCTACCTGAATGTCTTCTTTAGTGAAACTGTTTATATCCTTTGCCCATTTTTTTAACTGGGTTATTTGTCTTTTTTGTAGTTGAGTTTTTGTAGTATTATGTAGATTTTAGAGATCAGGCGCTGATCAGAAATGTCATGGGTAAAAACTTTTTCCCAGTCCAAATGTAGTATTTTTACTCTTTTGGTGAAGTCTTTGGATGAGCATAACTGTTTGGTTTTTAGGAGCACCCAGTTATCTGGTTTCTCTTCTTTGTATATTGTTTATGCCATGTATGAGGGCTCCTAGCATTGGCCCTATTTTTTCTTCCGTGATCTTTATCATTTTAGATTTTATATTTAGGTCTTTAATCCATTTTGAGTTAGTTTTTGTGCATAGTGTGAGGTATGGGTCTTGTTTCATTTTTTTGCAGATGGATATCCAGTTATGCCAACACCATTTGTTAAAAAGACAATCTTTTTGCCAATTAACTGACTTTGGGCCTTTGTCAAATATCAGCTGCTTATATGTGGATAGATTTATGTCTGGATTCTCAATTCTGTTCCACTGTTCCTATGTATCTGTTGTTGTACCTATACCAGCCTGTTTTGACTACTGTGGTGGTATAATAACTTCTAAAATCAGGTAGGTGAGGTCTCCCACTTTGTTCTTTTTCAGTAATGCCTTGGTTATCTGGGGTCTCTTGCCCTTCCATCTGAAGTTGGTGATTTGTTTCTCCATCTCATTAAAAAATGCCGTTGGAATTTGGATCAGAATTGCATCGTATCTATAGATGGCTTTTGGTAGAATAGACATTTTTACAATGTTAAGTGTTCTTATCCATGAGCAAAGTATGTTTTTCCACTTATGTAGGTCTCTTTTGGTTTCTTGCAGTAGTGTCTTATAGTTTTCTTTGTATAGGTCTTTTGCATTGCTGGTAAGATTTATTCCTAAGTATTTTATCTTCTTGGGGGCTACTGTAAATGGTATTGATTTGGTGATTTCCTCTTTGATGTTCTTTTTATCGGTGTAGAGGAGTCCAAATGATTTTTGTGTGTTTATCTTGTATCCTGATCCTCTGCTGAACTCTTCTATTAGTTTCAGTAGCTTCCTTGAGGATTCTTTAGGGTTTTCTATGCATAAGATCATGTCATCTGCAAATATACTTTTACTTCTTCCTTACGAACATGGATGCCCTGTATTTCTTTATCTAGCCTAAGTGCTCTGGCTAGGACCTCCAGCACAATGTTGAATAAGAGTGGTGATAAAGGGCATCCTTGTCTGGTTCCAGAAATCAAGAGGGATGCTTTCAGAATCTCTCCATTTAGGATGATGTTGGCTGTTGGCTTTGTATAAATGCCCTTTAGTATGCTGAGGAATTTTCCTTCTATTCCTGTTTTGCTGAGAGTTTTTATCATGAACCGGTGTTGAACTTTGTCAAATGCCTTTTCTGCATCAATTGATAAAATCATGTGGTTCTTGCCTTTTGTTTTATTTATATGATAAAAAAAAAATTTTTTTTATCATAAATTACATTAATTGTTTTCCTAATGTTGAACCATTCCTGCATAAAAAAAAAAAAATTTTTTTTTTTTTTTTTTTTTTTTTTTTTCCTGCATACCTGGTATGAATTCCACTTGGTCATGGTGAATTATTTTTTTGATATGTTGTTGAATTCTATTGGCTAGAATTTTGTTGAGGATTTTTGCATCTAAGTCCATAAGGGATATAGGTATATAATTTTCTTTTTTTGTGGTATCTTTACCTGGTTTTGGTATCAGGGATATGCTGGCTTCATAGAGTGAGTTTGGGAGTATTCCATCCTTTTCTATGCTCTGAAATATCTTTAGTAGTAGTGGTTTTAACTCTTCTCTGAAAGTTTGGTAGAACTCTGCAGTGAAGCCTTCCGGGCCAGGGCTTTTTTTGGTTGGGAGTTTTTTGATTACCTTTTCAATCTCTTCTTTTGTTATGAGTCTATTTAGTTGTTCTACCTCTGTTTGTGTTAGTTTAGGTAGAGATTGCATACCTAGAAATTCATCCAGTTCTTCTAGATTTTCAAATTTGTTAGAGTACAATTTTTCATAGTAATCTGATATGGTTCTTTTAATTTCATTTGGGTCTGTTGTGATATCGCCCATCTCATTTCTTATTTGGGTTATTTGCTTTCTCTCCTGTTTTTCTTTTGTCAGTTTGGCCAATGGTTTATCAATTTTGTTGATTTATTCAAAGAACCAGCTTTTGGTCTTGTTAACGCTCATTTTTCTGTTTCTAATTCATTTAATTCTGCTCTAATTTTTATTATTTGCTTTCTTCTGGTGCCTGAGAGTTTCTTTTGTCGCTCTCTATTTGTTCAAGTTGTAGGGATAATTCTTTTGATTTTGGCCCTTTCTTCTTTTTTGTATGCGTGCTTTTATTGATATAAATTGACCTCTGAACACTGCTTTCGCTGAGTTCCAAAGGTTCTGATAGGAAGTGTTATCATTCTCATTGGATTATTTGAATTTTCTTATTCCATCCTTAATGTCTTCTATAATCCAGTCTTTTTTGAGCAGGGTATTGTTCAGTTTCCAAGTGTTGGATTTCTTGTCCCTGCTTTTTCTGTTATTGATTTCTACTTTTATGGTCTTATGGTCAGAGCTTATGTTTTATAATATTTTCATGTTTTGGATTCCACAAAGGCTTGCTTTATGACCTGATATGTGGTCTATTCTAGAGAATGTTCCATGTGCACTAGAAAAGAAAGTATTCTTGGCTGCTGTTCGGTGGAGTGTTCTGTATACATCTATGAGGTCAAGTTGGTTGATTGTGGCATTTAGATCTTCCATGTCTTTACTGAGCTTCTTTCTGGATGTCCTGTCCTTCACCGAACGTGGTGTGTTGAAGTCTCCTACTATATTTGTGGAGCTATCTTACTTTTCAATGCTGTTAGAGTTTGTTTTATGTATCTTGCAGCCCTGTCACTGGGTGCATAAATATTTAATACGGTTATATCCTCTTGGTAAATTGTCCCTTTAATCATTATATAGTGGCCTTCTTTATCCTTTGTGGTGGATTTAACTTTAAAGTGTATTTTGTCAGAAATCAATATTGCCACTCCTGCTCTTTTTTGACTGTTGTTTGCTTGATATATTTTTTTCCATCCTTTGAGTTTTAGTTTGTATCTCTAAGTCTAAGGTGTGTCTCTTGTAGGCAATATATAGACTGACCATGTTTTTTTAATCCATTCTGCCACTCTCTGTCTCTTTATTGGTGTATTTAGTCCATTTACATTCCTTGCAATTATAGATAGGTATTTTTTTTTATGAGTTTAGTGCTGTCATTTTGATGCCTTTTTTTGTATGTTGTTGACAGTTTCATTCTTCCACTTACTTTTTTGTGCTAAGAATTTTTCTTTGTACATTGTGTGTTCCTCTTTTTCATTGTAGTTGAATTTGCTTTTGCTGAGTCTTTATGTTTATCTTGGTTTTTATTCTGAAGTTTGGGATTGTTAGTCTTCCTTGTGGTTACCTTAATATTTACCCCTACTTTCTACATATAAACCTAACTTGTATTTCCCTATATTGCCTTGATTTCCTTTCCATATGGATGATCTATTCCTTCTTTAGTTAGTCCCTCTTTATTGATTATTGTCATCTCTTACATAATGACATCACTGATTCCCTGTTTTGAGCATTTTTGTTTTTTAATCTTATTTTATTTTTGTTATTTCAGTATCTGAGTTGATATCTGGATGCTCTGTTCTGTGTCCTAGTGTCGTGTTGATATCTGATATTATTGATTTTCTAACCAGAGAATTTCCTTTAGTATTTCTTATAGTTTTGGTTTGGTTTTGCAAATTCCCTAAGCTTGTGTTTATCTGTAAATAACTTAATTTTGCCTTTGTCTTTGAGAGACAGCTTCGCTGGATATATGATTCTTGGCTGGCTATTTTTCTCTTCAGTGCTCTATGTATGTCATCCCATTGCCTTCTTCCCTGCATGGTTTCTGCCAAGTAGTCTGAACTTATTGATTCTCCTTTGTAGGTGATTTTTTGCTTATCCCTGGCTTCTCTTTATCTTTGCCTTTGGCAAGTTTGTTATTATGTCTTGGTGACTTTGTTTTGGGATCTACCTTCTATGGGGTTCGATGAGCATCTTGGATAGACATCCTTTCATCTTTCATGATGTCAGGGAAGTTTTCTGCCAACAAATCTTCAACAATTCTCTCTGTATTTCCTGTTATCCCTCCATGTTCTGGTATTCCAATCACTCGCAAGTTATTCTTCTTGAAAGAGTCCCACATGATTCTTAGGGCTTCTTCATGTTTAAAATTCTTTTATCTGATTTTTCTTCACATATATTGGTGCCAAGTACCTTATCCTCCATCTCCCCAATTCTGCATTCCAGTTCCTCAATTCTGCTCCTCTGACTTCCTATTGAGTTGTCTAATTCTGTGATTTTATTGTTAATTTTTTGAATTGCTGAATGCTGTCTATGGATTCTTGCAGCTTATTAAATTTTTCATTATGTTCTTGAATAATCTTTTTAATTTCTTCAACTGCTTTATCTGTGTGTTCCTTGGATTTTTCTGTATATTGCCTGATCTCATTCCTGATGTCGTTCCTGATGTCTTGAAGAGTTCTGTGTATTAAATCTTTTGTATTCTACATCTGGCAATTCCAGGAATACATCTTCATCTGGGAGAGTCCTTGATTCTCTGTTTTGGGAGTTTGTAGAAGCAATCATGATCTGCTTATTGCATACATTTTTGTTTTGCCTTCACAAAACAACAAAAATGTATTTCTGGCTCTCCATCTAAAAACCTATTTACTGTGAAGCTAATAAGACTTAAGCTTTAGGTCTTATCGCTTGCATGGTCCCTATCCATCGCATTCTTTTTCCATTCTAAATGTTTTGTAACTAGTTTCTATTACTTTACTTTAAAGAAAGCTTCCCCCAAAATGCATAAGCTTTATGCTCCACAGATCCAATCATGCCTCCACTCATGTGGTTATGGTAGCATTGATCATTTTATTAAATGTGATGTTGCCATTCCGGCCACAGCTGACCGGTGCAGAGGAGATCATTTGAAGCAATCTAAGTCAAGCATAATCACTTGCCCCTTAAGATCCAGCTAATGTGGTCATCTCTGGTTGGAGCTCCTGCTTTAGCTGAATTAATTCTCTTAGTTAACTTCTTTCTCTGACTACTGATGATGTCCCTCTCTGAGGCACAGTCTATTCATTGAATTCTGCCTCAACCTCCTTTTGTAATTGTTTAAAACAATTAAGAAAACTTCGCAACAAGAAAATATGCTAGCTCTCACACAAAGCATTTGTGTGTAATGTAGATTCTACTGAAGATTTGAGAAAGTCAGAATAGGATTTACAATAGAGAAATAGAAACAACATCATTTCTAATCAAATTTATGAACACTCCACTTGTCAGGGAACAGCCCCAGCAAGGAAAGACCCTTGCTGTGCATCCTGGCAGATAATCTGGAAGAACTGACACATAGCCCTTTCTAGATTCATACATTCAGGGAAACTTACTGACATGGGCAAGTAGCTGCTCTCCAGTGGCAGCCGGCTGGAGTATTTTCCACAACCACCTAGCAAGGGACCCAAGCTTATACACCATTCCAGCTGGGATGAAGGCTCATCCCACGTCCTCGGGTAGTCAGTGTTCCCAGAGACTTCACATTCAGGCCCAGATGTTTTCCTTCTTGTTGCTAAGGCATTCCTTGGCCTTGGCTGCCGGCCCAGTCATGCCACTCCCAGCCTTGTACCCTAGCCCAAGTTCATCCCGAATTCATCCCCAGCATGCTTCAGGGAAGAACAAAGCTGATTCCATTAGGAAGGGGATGCAAATAGCTGAATGGCATTACCCTACACCATTGAAGGAATTTGTTTTCACTGGCTCTGCTGCCCCACTTAAGGATCCCTGGTGGTGCAGTTGTTAAGTGCTCAGCTGCTAACCAAAAGGTCAGCAGTTCGAACCCACCAGCCATTCGGTGGGAAAAAGACATGTTAGTCTCCTTCTGTAATGACTGCAGCCTTGGAAGCCCAATGGGGCACTTCTACTGTGCCCTGTATGGTCACTATGAATTGGGATGGACTTGACGGCAATGGGTTTGGTTTGGTTTGGTCTGGTCTGGTCTGGTCTGGCTGCCCCACTTAGAATTCCAGCTTCTCCTCATCTTCCTGGCTCCCATCTTCTTCTATCCCTATCTACCCCTTCTCAACTTCTCCTTTCCAGGCAAACTAAAAATTCTCCCGACAGCAATTCATTTCTCCTGAGTCTTGCTTTGAAATTCAGCTCGAAGCTCAGATTTGTACATCCAAATTCATCAAAGGACTAAGCAGAAAATAATAATTTAACAGTACCCACCTCCTCAAAAAGCACTTGTTTTAGACAGCAATTTTTCTCACCACTATGCCTGCAAAAAATTTGCCTTTTCACTTGTGCTGGGTCAACCTTAAGAGTCTGAAGCTCCTAAGTAAATGCATAATACATTGTGTAAGGCCAATGTGGGTTAATAAAATATAGAACATTTAGGTGAAATTCTTTATTTCAACTATATATTGCACCTCTGATGGGGAAGGCCAATTTAGAACAGCTGTCTTAAACAATAATTTATTAAATATCTCTACCTTCAAGCATATAGGGCACTTCCAGCCAGGGTAACACATGGTTGGCAAGCAGAGCTCCTTGAGAATGTGCTTTAATTAACAAGTATAATAAATGTTGAAGTAGATAGAAGTGACATGATTAAATTGTGTGCTTCTAGAAGGCTTTAAAAGACTTAGAGTTTCTGCAATATCATTCACTAAATATAGGTAAGTCTGTTTTTCATACCCCCCCCAAAAAAAACAAAAACTCAGTGCCGTTGAGTCGATTCCAACTCATAGTCTCTGTTTTTCATAGAGAGTAAAAAACTAAACTTAACTAGTAGAGGCCTAAATTACTACATTACCTGAACATAATGGTCTAAAGAGCAAAATATATATTCTAGGTGTCCATCAGTATTTTTTCTCATGGACATCCTCAAACAATATATTTCTAATTTGAACTGTTCCAAAATGGCTATAGCGTTTTCTTTTAAATACCAGAACTGCTTAATGAATCTCTTCTATGTAAAATATCTCAGCAGCATTCAATCCTTTTAGTTCAAACTGTGCATTCTCAAGGAAAGCAAGAAATAAATTACGAAAAGGTAAATACCAGGGTAGGGCAGGGCATGTATACTTGAAATCAATAAGATAATGACTTAATCAGTACAAACGAGTGCATTTCCCCTTGAGGCCCTTTCTCTTGCTGTGTAACACTGCTCGGGACCTGCTATGTGTGTCTACCTTTCCCTCAGAGACATGAGAAACATGTCCAGCTAGGGAAATTTTAAGCTTCTAATTCCTCCTGGATTTATTGCTACAACCAGAAACTAATTCAAAAATAAAATAAGTAGCTATTTTATGCAAGCTGTGGCAGAAACAATGATGCAGCCTGCAGATCTCCTTTAACAAGGGACTCACTGCTCAGCTATGAGAAGGATGGTTAGCTGATAGCCTCTAGCTGCTAGTTTCTTCAACGCCTGCCTCAATTTATGAGCCAAGGTCAAATTCTTCTTGCATTGGCTTACAGCCTAAGACTGATTAAAGCTCAGGAAAAGGGACTAGACACTTGCCAAAACAGCCTTTTGGAATATAAATCTTTGTTCCAGACCTCCCCACTGGGCTGGCTGGGAGTCTTAGTTCTGCACAGTAGTCTGACTGCCCTCTTCCTTTTTCCTTTCATAGGTGTTACTTTCCAGCAAAGCTTTTGCACTCCTAACTCTGTCTCATTGTCTGATTTCCAGATAACCCAATGGGCACAGCTGGTACCAGGGATGGTCTGAGAAGGTAAGCAGTAAGATGGAGTTTGGAGATGGTCATTCACTACTCAGCTAGCAATGTGGACGCCGTCCTGAGTGGTAAGTGGTGCATGCTTAGCCTCTGGCACAGGAGGCTGTTAAAACTTTAATTGGTGGTAACCTGGAAGAATATGCTAGTGGAGGGGTATATCCTGGATAGTGTGATGATTCAGGCATTTGAAATGGAAAGGAGAATTGATTAATATAAAGATAATGGAATTAAATGGTTTATACTAAGTTTATTGCTGCCGTAAAGGCAGATAATGAAAAGCTGAAAGCTATTAACAGACAATTCAAAGAGTGAGAGCAAAAGAATCTCGTTGGCAGCTGACAAAAACCCCTGTCTCATGCAGTGACCAAGCAGAAAATGAAGATCAAGGCTACTATTGAATAGTTGGAGTTGTTTAACTTTAAAGATGATTGAATGTTCACCTGAGGTAGGTCTCTAATGCCAATGTCAGGGCCCTACTTGGGAAACACTGAGTTTCTGTCATGTGATATGGAGACATCTAGATGAATACTCCTGAAGATTTTTACTCCCCACCGTTTGCTGAATCTTCTGAACCTATGGAATGGCCCTGCTCCTTTTCATTAAGAGCCAGCACTCTTCTGATGTGAAAAGATAGCATAGAGGTTTCTCTCATACAAATCAATAGATAACCCCTCAGGAGCTTCCATGACCTCCTCTTCTGGCTGACAGACCTTAAGATACAAAGCAAATGGGAAAGTGCTTGACCCAATAAGAGAGAATACAGACTATATTCCAAAGGAGGTATGAAGAAGACACCCAGCCTGCATGCATAGAGGGGCCTAGGGAGTGTTTATGGAACTGGGTCCAGCAGGTGCTCAGCCGAGGGGCCCAGAACACAAGACTGGGTAAGGAAGAGTTTATTGACTTGGAGGCACCTTCTCTAGATAAAGGAGATGGTGCAAATTTGCTGCTAGGCTTGCTCCTAGAAGCCTGAGAAGTCATGACCCTGGGTGTTTGAGGATAAAATGTCTGAATTGCTGTGGCAGATGGTAAAGGGTTAAAGGGCTCAGGGAATTGTGCCTGATGGAACAGCTATATTATGTGAAACCACAAGACCCAAAAAATGATTACGTTCTTCAGAAAGCCTAGAGGACACACTATTCACCAAGGCCGTTAGAAGTCTGCTGGTGTGAGAATCATTAGCATCACTAAAGTGTTCAGTAATAGCACTCTTCTGCAGGCCAAGGCTGATAGCAGAGGCTATCAGGGAAACTGACTTGCTGACAGCAAAGGGGATGGTATGGGCCTGCAGCAATAAATGCCAGGTGGTATGGCTTAACTGCCAGAAACCAGGGGATTATAATTATTTTAATGAGCAACAAAATCAGAATGGCAGTCAGGGATGCTGACCAGTAGAGTTATGGAGATGGCATCCTCAGGGACAAAATAAGCAAGCATCCACCAGGGGCACTGCTTAAAATATATAATCAAAAGTGAGTAAGAACAGATGAGCAAAAAGCTGAGAGTGGTCACCCCCAATAAAATGTAATAATGATCATTTGCCCAGTTTCTGGGTCTGAATCAGATTTCAGACTCAGAACCTACTGACTATACAAGTGACCACATCTGTAGGGGAAGGACACTGCAACATGGTGGCAAGTACACAGTGTAACAATCTCCTGTCTTTCCCAGACCAGTGCCCATTTACTTGAGTGACTGTACACTGGGAAACAGGAATACCCAGATGTTTTGAGGACACAGAGTTTATCATGGTATTGATACCTAGAGACATGAAGTCCCATCACGATTGCCATATTAGAATAGGGCATAAGGGAATAAGATAATAAATGGAGTCCTGGCCAAAGGCTGGCTTGTAGTAGATTGACTGGGTCCACACACCCATCCAGTGGTAATGCCTCTAGTCCCCAAATGCCTTATTGGGACTGGCATATTTGACAGTTGGATAAACCCCCATATTGGGTGTTTGGTCTGTGGTGTAAGTGCTATCCTAGTAGGGACAGCCAAGTGGAAGCTTCCCTCTGACACGGCCTCCAACTCCTTGGCTAAGAAAAGATATAAAAAACAGTACCATATCCTAGAGTGGATGTGGGAGATTAATGCTACTTTTAAAAGCTTAAAGGATACAGGGGTGTTGGTTCCTATCACACACCACTTAACTCGCCAATAAAAAAAAAAAACCCAGTGCTGTCGAGTCGATTCCAACTCATAGCGACCCTAATGGACAGAGTAGAACTGCCCCATAGAGTTTCCAAGGAGCGCCTGGTGGATTTGAACTGCCAACCCTTTGGTTAGCAGCCGTAGCACTTAACCACTACACCACCAGGGTTTCCATATACTCATCAATATGCAGCATTTTTTAGCTTTGTTCTGGAACACAGTTGTTGTTGTAAACAGATCCTTTCAGGTCTTACTTTTGAAGTTTTGCTACATGGTACTGGAATTGTGCTCAATCTGGACTAATTATTCCCCATGTCTGAGAAAAGACTCTTTTGTGTACTGTACCCAATTCCCTGTGAATTGTGAGGTTTCTCTATTTGGGCTGGTGAGAATGAGCACTATTTCCAGCCTGTATGAGCACCAGGTGCTCTCTGTTCTTTTAGGGTAGATCTTTCCTCAACCTTAGTTTTCTTATATGCATGTACTGATCCATACACAGCTGAATGTTAGTGGGGGGACTTCTGCAGATCTCTAGAATTCTCTGCTCAGCTTTCTCCTCTCTGGTACTCTGTCTTGAAAGCTCTAGAGGTTTTGGCCTCCCCAGACTCAGCTCCATCTTCTCAACTGGAGTCTATCAGAATTTACCTGGGTTCCCCTTCCCTTGACCACAGTCTGAACCTCAAACAATAAGCTATGGTAATTCTATGATTTTTTTTAAAAAGCCATTGTTATATATTTATCAGCCCTTAAGGGGTTGACTACATATTTTGTTTATTTGTTTGCTATTTCAGGTGGGCAGATAAACCCATCTTGGTCAGAATCAGGTGTGTTTTCACACTTAAATACTTTAGAAATACTGATTTCCAATTGAAGTTTTAGTTATAAATATTAGATGTCTCTAAAGGTCACTGTCCAGGCATGAACTAGTAACATGAAACTTGCCTCTAAAAATGGAGGGCGCCAAGAGACCGAAGAAAGAGGTAGACAACCCCGGTGTGGCAGCAAACGAGTTTATTAGGGAGACTTACATGCAAGGCAGTCATTGGTGGCCATAGGACCAAAGTAGATCTCTGCATCCTGCAGAGCGGAGGCTTTATAACAGCTGTGGACAATAGTGGCTACATGCCAGGGACTTACATAAGAATGTAAACTGTAGTGAACTGGTGGACCACATGAGGGTGCTCATGTTCAGCCTTGGAAAGCCTGTTTTCCCTTCGGTCACTTTCCATTAACATTGTCAGCTTTGTTTTACCTTATTCTATAAAGTTGAAAGTGAGAAAATTAAATCTCTCTAAGTGAGAGAGAAACTTTCGCTACTCCTCAAATTCAGACTGTCCTTTAAACAGTAACTGAATTTTGATGTTTTGCTGCCCAAAACATGACAACTTTGGCAGAGTTACTTGAATTATTTTCAGTGAGTCTACCTTATTCAAAAGAGAGAAAAGGTACTCCCTCAAAGAAATATTTATAAATATGTTCTCTAAGCCAGGGAAGTAATAATCCCAAATCTCCTGACTCAGTGTATAAATCAAATATGAAAATCTATGAGAACTTTTGAGACCTTTTGCGTAGAACTTACTTCAAGCTTTTCAATCAAGATGGATTTAGCCAACTACAACTAAGGTTTACTTTGACTAAACAAATATATACTGAGACTCTATTATGTACAAAGTCCCGTAGTGCCATGAGAAGGAGGGGCAAGCCCAGTCCTTAAGGGGCTGAAATTGTTGCTGTAAGGTCACTTGGGCCACGTTGTATATAAGAAAACCCATTGCCATTGCGTCGATTACAACTCACGGCAACCCTATAGGGTAGAGCAGAACCCCCTCATAGGGTTTCCAAGGAGCTCCTGGTGGATTCGAACTGCCGACCTTTTGGTTTGCAGCCGCAGCTCTTAACCACTGCACCAATAACTACTAGTAAATATAGTAAACATCTTGTAAGTTCACTGAATAGGTCAACCTTACTACACTCTACTCATATGGCCTCTCATTAAAAAAAAAATCAAATAGCAGTGCTTAAGCAATTTTAAATGAATAATTGCTGTATCTATAAAGAAAGTCACATAATTCAGAACTAAATTTAGTACACAACTCAAATTTATGGCTACATGTTAAAAAAATAAAAACTTACAAATTATTTTAAGTCCTCAACATAAATTGGAAGAAGAAATTTTTTTTCTTTTAAAATAACAGATACAATTTTTAATTTATTTGGAATTTATATTTTCAAGGATCCCTATGAGCATAATGTCATGGATTGAAGTTTGTTACCCAAAAATGTGTCACCTTGGCTAGGCCATGATACCTAGCATCGTGTGTTTGCCCACTATTTTGTGATCTGACATGATTATCCTGGTATTCTCTGCTTTCAGCCAGAATCCATCTGACATCAGCAATGATATCCCTGGCTCCACATCCTCTTCTGTAACTCCTAACCTCTATGATGTTAATGAGGCAGGACTCAATATACAGGACTAAGTTGTGTCTTGAGTCAACCTCTTTTGAGATATAAAAGAGAGAATCAAGCAGAGAGGAAAGGGACCTCATGCCACTAAGAAAGCAGCAATGGGAGCAGAGTGTGTCCTTTTGATCCTGAGTCCCTGAACTGAGAAGCTCCTAGATCGGGGAAAGATTGATGACAAGGACCTTTGCCCAGAGCTGGCACAGAGAGAAAAAGCCTTCCACTGGAGCTGGCACTTTGAATTTGGACTTCCAGCCTCCTAAACTGTGAGAGAATAAATTTGTTTGTTAAAGCCAGCCACTTGTTGTATTTCTGTTATAGCAGCACTAGATAACTAAGGCACATACCTATAAATTAAATTGAAATCTCAGGAAATACGTTTTCAGATAGATGTTTTAACTGATTGACAGGCAATTAACATTTTAAAAAGTAAACTAATTACACAGTTTTGCAATGTCACAGATAATACTACCACTGTCTTGAAGAGGAGAATTTGGCTATTTGAAGAGTTTTTACTTCTTCACAATATACATATACCAAAACCAAACCAAAACCACTGCCGTCGAGTCGATTCTGACTCATAGCGACCCTATATGACAGAGTAGAACTGCCCCATAGAGTTTCCAAGGAGCGCCTCGCAGATTTGAACTGCCGACCTCTTGGTTAGTAGCCGTAGCACTTATAGATGTATATTTATTCTAATGGCTGATGAACAAGCATTCTTAGATATTTTAAACTATTTCAACAAACTCTTTAAATCTAAAATATCTTGTAAGTTGACTAAAAAATTATGAACACATAAAATGTGTGTCATCATTGATGTTACTTTTTAGCTGAAGTAATTAATTTGGAATCATGTTTAATCCAATAGGTTCTGAATTATTCCAAACACACATTCCTCCTTCTTACATATAAGCCAGATAATCTATTAGATAGCAGGGGAGACCAAATCTTGAGTATCTTCCTAGACCCTTATGCGACAAATATTCTTTTGCCCTAAATTCATAATTCCTACAAACTGGTGGTCTCTAGTACTTCCTCCTCTTATACAGATATCTGACAGCAGGGATACGACCCTTCTAATGCAGATGCAAAAAAAATAGAGTCATTGTTGATCTCCAGTGCCTTCCAAACATTAGTGTGCCTATGAATCACCTGAGCATCTTGTTAAAAATGCAGATTCTGACTCAGTACATCTGGGGTGAGCCTGAGATTCTGCATTTCTAATGAACTTGTAGGCAATGGTGATAATGCTGCTCCATGGACCACACTGAGTAGCAAGAAGTAAACCACATTTCCCTCTCTTTCCTTTAGCCCTTGGCATTCCCAATCGAGTTCCAGCAGCCCTAAAAAAGTGTTTTTGACATTATTTAGTTAAAAATCAGAATGTATTTTATTAGAGAAAATGAATAACTGCTCTTCCTTCCAATCTTATGGTTTTATTTTAAATAAAATTGAAGTAATACCATTATACCATATTTCAGGTTATTACATGTTAAACAGGTTCTGCTTGACTGCCTTGCAATTTAATCACCATTTATAGTCTTAATTCTTTGGGAACAAATTCTAAAATCAAAACAACTGACTTAATAATGAACTCTTAGAAAAATGCCCGTTTACAAATTTGGATTCCACCATATTTTATAAACCCAAACAAACAATAAAAACCCAAACATATCAAGGAAACATTGTAACAGGCCACATAAAATACTATGATATATGGTGAGTATTTAAAATTATAGTCCATGAACTGTATTAAACATAATTTATTCATATAATATGGAGCAATTATGAAAAATAACAAAAATGAGAATTGAGTTATAAAGTGAATCATTAACACAGTTTATAAAATACAATTTATAAGGCAAAAAGAATATATCACACCTAATTTTTTTTTTTAAGGGAACATCGAATATTCTTAAAATATTTACCTTAATCAAATACATTCACCAATCCAATATTTATTGAATACCTCCAATCTAGACAATGGAGATATAAAAATAAAGAAGGCACATGCCAGAATCTGTAGAAACAGACTAATAGAAAAAATTTGAACAAGCAATATCAATGCAACCTGAGAGGTGTTATTTAAAAAGTCTGAGCAACATGCTATTAAACTGTACAAAAGTCTGAAATTCTGCTTCCTATATTCGGGAGGGCTCCATTGTGCAGGCAGCCAGCCCACGAGCAGAATCTTGAAAGACAAGTGATTTCCCTAAGTGGAGATGGAAACAATATTTGAAAGGGCATGAAGACTGGAAAGAGCCTTTCATGTTTAGGATTTAGAGAATAATTCAGTGAGGCCTCATCTCTGGGCTGCAGGAGGAGGCTGGAAGGGGGACTGGGATGTCATCAAGAAGGGTCAATGCCAGGATAAGAAGTTTAGATTTGACTCTCTAGTATGAACCACTGGCCTTTACACTAAGTAATGTATTATATGTGGAGTGCATACAGACTTTCCAAGGACACACATGCAAAATAATCAAAATAATATATCCTTTTCTAAAACTGATCTCCCTGAGAAAGAGACTCAGATCCATGCTAATTCTCTTATTTTCTCTCTCCTTTAAAATAAAGTCACAACACCTCATCCACCTGTGTCTTAATGTGGTTTACTGTCCCATATTTGGCACATTTGATTCTCTGAATCTAACAAAGATGACACTTGTTATAATTTCTCTCTATATTGAGAAAAAAATAATAATAATAATTTTTTTTTTTTAATTGAGAAAGTGAATGACTCTAATGGTATATAAAAAATCTTCTGGCAAATCAGATGCTTTCCATTTCTTTGTTTTCAATAATATCAAAAGAAAACGTAATTGTTACATGATAGATCATTAAAGATAATATTTGATAGTAAATTACCATGTCATATTTTGGCATATTCTTAGTCATCTAGTGTTGCTATAACAGAAATACCACAAGTGGATGGCTTTAACAAAGAGAAATTTATTCTCTCACAGGTTAGGAGGATAGGCGCCTGAGTTCAGGGTGCCAGCTCCAGGGGAAATCTTTCTCTCCCTGTCAGTTCTGGAGGAAGATCCTTGTCATCAATCTTCCCCTGATCTAGGAGCTTCTCCAAACAGGAACTCCAGGTCCAAAGGATACACTCTGTTCCTGTCACTACTTTCTCGGTGGTATGAGGTCCCCCTGCCTCTCTGCTTGCTTCTCTCTTTTATATCTCAAAAGAGATTGACTTAAGACACAACCTAATCTTGTAGATTGAGTCCTGCCTCATTAACATAACTGCCATTAATCCTACCTCATTAGCATCATAGGATTTATAACACATAGGAAAATCACATCAGATGACAAAATGGTAGACAATCACACAATACTGGGAATCATGACCTAGCCAAGTTGACACATATTTTAGGGGGACACAATTCAATCCATAACAGCATATAACTAAATTAGTCCTAAAAATTGAATGATATTGCCAAGAAAAGAAAAAAACATATATACATTTCTTTCATTTCCACCTACTTATGTATTTGAACGGAAACCCTGGTGGTGTAGAGGTTAAGTGCTACCGCTGCTAACCAAAGGGTCGGCAGTTTAAACCCTCCAGGTGCTTCTTGGAAACTCTATGGGGCAGTTCTACCCTGTCCTACAGGGTTGCTAGGAGTCAGAATCGACTTGATGGCACTGGGTTTGGTTTGGTTTGGTTCGGTTCAGTTCGGTTCGGTTTGGTTTGGTTATATATTTGAACAGGAACCCTGGTGGTACAAAGATTAAGCATTAGGCTGCTAACATAAAGGTTAGCAGTTTGAACTCACCCAATAGCTTCAAGGGAAAAAAGATCCGGTGATCTGCTTCTGTAAAGATTACAGCCAAGACAACCCTATGAGGCAATTCTAAACACTGTTGCATGGGGTTGCTATGACTTGAAAATTGGTACAAAATAGCTAATAACAACAATATATTTGAACAAGTTTTCTCAAGTGTAATGAAGAATAATTACATTAGGCCCCTGTCTTCTGGCAATGCTGTTGTTGTTTGGTGGCATCAAGGTGGTTCTGACTCAGAGGAAACCTATGTACAACAGAACTAAACACTACCTGATCTGCACCCTCATCACAACTGTTGGTATGCTTAAACCTATCATTGTAGCAACTGTGTCAATCCATCTCGTTGAAGGTCTTCCTCTTTTTCACTGATCTTCTACTTCAACAAACATGATTTCCTTCTCCAGGGACTGGTCCCTCCTAATAACATGTCCAAAGTGTGTGAGATAAAGTCTCACCATCCTTGCTTCTAATGAGTATTCCAGCTGTACTTCTTCCAAGACAGATTTGTTCATTCTTCTGGCATTCCATGGTATATTCAGTATTCTTCACCAACACTATAATTCAGAGGCATTGATTCTTCTTCAGTCTCGCTTATTCATTGTCCAGCTTTCACATGTATATGAGATGATTAGTTATTTTTAAATAATTAGTTATTTTAATTAAAGTTGTTAAGACTGCTATAAAAGACTAATGTTGCAATGGCAGCGGATAATAGGAGAACTTGATCTATTTGAAAAAATCACGGAAGATTTTCTTTGGGTATTTCTGGAACTACTGTTTAAACTGATGTCTAATGGATGAGGAGTTGACTAGGCAGTGGAGGCAGAAGGACCAGGCCTGTGTAGAGAGTATTCCAAGCAGAAAATGAGATACCTTGCAGTAAAATATCCCCAGGTTATGGTTCTCAGAACCAAAAATCCATTTCAAAAAGTGTGACTTCTAAGAGAACATATAAGTAAAATTATATTTTAACCAATAGGAGAAATATCAAAGTTGTACCTCAAGGAACTGGAATAATAGTTAACAATTTGTTTTCACAGTGAAACAATTGCTTGTCAAAAGTTCTTTCTCCTTGACATTAATGCTTATCCATTCATGAATACAAATTTGTCTTTGCAAACTATATATAATAATTAAGCTTTGTACTCTGGCGGCTGTTATTCACATACAACTTGTACTAATCTCAATGAGGCTCTTTTTTATAGTAATTTGTCATTGTTAACTTGATCACCAGTGAAAATGATATATACAGGAAGAATAAGGATAATCATAAATCATTATTTTCATTTTTCAGGGTTTGAACAGAAGCTTTTTTATGGATAGAATAACAGTTATTACAATTGTGGAAAATTTAATCTCCTTTCAAGTCTGTTTTATACCAATGAAAAGAAGACCTTTAGAATTTCTGAAACTTAAGATTATAAAAATATTATAATCAGGAAGTAAAAAAGATTTTGACTAGAGATAAATGGTAAGATTTAACAATTATTTCCTACAGAAGGTTCTGAAATACATTTGTATGATTTATCAATTTTATGAGAGCAAGATAAAACTGAAGTGAACAAACAAAAACTAACTTATTTACCCTGTCCCAGATGCTTTCACTGGAGAATTCTACCAAACTTTCAAAGAAGAGTTAACACCAGTACTAATAAAGGTATTTCAGAGCATAGAAAAGGAAGGAATACTCCTGAACTCATTCTATGAAGCCAGCATAACCCTGATACCAAAACCTGGTAAAGACACCACAAAAAAAAAGAAAATTACAGTCAAATATCCCTCATGAACATAGACACTAAAATCCTCAACAAAATTCTAGCTAATAGAACTCAACAGCATATCAAAAAAATTGTTCATCATGACCAAGTGGGATTCATGCCAGGTATGTAGGGATAGTTCAACATTAGAAAATCAATCAACATAAACCATTACATAAATAAAACAAAAAATAAGAACCATATGATCTTATCAATCGATGCAGAAAAAGCATTTGACACAGTCCAACACCAGTTTCTGATTAAACTCTCAGAAAAATAGGAATAGAAGGGAAATTCCTCAACATAATAAAGGGCATTTATACGGCCAACAGCCAACATCATTTTAAACAGAGAGGACTGAAAGCATTCCCCCTTGAGAACAGGAACCAGGCAAGAACTGCTCTTATTCAACACTGTGCTAGAGGTCCTAGCCAGTGCAATAAGGAAAGAAAAAAGAAATAAAGGGCACCCAAATTGGTAAGGAAGAAGTAAAGGTATCCCTATTTGCAGATGGTGTAATCTTATACACAGAAAACCCCAAAGAATCCACAAGAAAACTATGGGAACTAATAGAAAATTTCAGCAAAGTATCAGGATACAAGAAAAACATACAAAAATTAGTTGGATTCCTCTGCAGCAACAAAGAGAACTTCAAAAAGGAAATCACCAAATCAATACCATTTACAATAGCCCCAAACAAGATAAAGCACAGAGACATAAAAGACTTATATAAAGAAAACTATAAAATTCAACTGTAAGAAACCAAAAGAGACCTACCTAAGTGGAAAAACATACCCTGCTCATAGATAGGAAGACTCAACATTGTGAAAATGTCATTACTACCCAAAGCGATCTACACATAAAATGCAATCTGATCCAAATCCCAATGGCATTTTTAACGAGGTAGAGAAATAAATCAACAACTTCATATGGAAATGGAAGAGGCCCTGGCAAGTAAAGCATTACTGAAGAAGAAGAACAAAGTGGGAGGCCTCACATTACCTGATTTTAGAACCTATTATACTGCCTTGGTCACCAAAACAGTAGTCAAAAACATTCTTCAGACAAAGACTAGACAGGACTATAAAACAAAAAATAATGCACATAAGGAATGTGCTCCTTAGTTCAACCAGATTTATGAGACCAGATGGGCAGCTCCTGTTCAAAAGCAGGATGAGAAGTCAGTAAGGGACAGGAACTGGTCGAATGGGCACAGGTAATCCAGGGTGGAAAAGGGGAGTGTGCTGTCACATTGTGGGTACTGCAAATAATGTCACAAAACAACGTATATAAATTTTTGAATAAAAAATTAACTTAAGCTGTAAGCTTTCACCTAAAGCACAATTTAAAAAAAAAAAAAACTACATTTAGTCAGTGTTCTCCAGATAACTATGTATCATAGAAATATCATTGATAATGTCATAAATTTTGAGATGCATATTTACTCTTCTGTATACGTTTATGTACATCTACACATAAAATTACTTTTGAAGTATCTATACAATGTTGAAATAATGTTTTACAAAGTAAGGAATTTACTGAATTAGGTATTTTGTTTGTATAAAATAAATAAAAGGACTGGTTTGATTTATTGCTTTTAAATTTAAGTTTAAAACTCTTTGAGTTTCCAAGAAAGTCATGACTTCCTTAACTCATTAACATCGGATAAGCAAACCTCCGTCCATCTCTTCTTTTGTGTTCTCCAGTGACTCCTGACAAACATATAGTACTAAAGTTGCAAGTGTCTGATATTCTTGATTTCCTAGATAACCTAACATTGACATAACCCTCAGGAGATACAAGATGATGGGTATACAGCCCTGTCCTCTCAAATATCAAGTTCACTCAAAAGGTCTGCTTAAGTAAGCACAGCAAGAAATATAATGTGGGGAATAAAAGAAAGTTATAAATAGGGTAATCATATAACTTGAATTGGTCAGGAGTTTTCCACATTATACAAGTTTCCCCAGAAAAAAATTAATAGCATTCCTTTAATTCTCAGAAGTTTCCTGGTTTATATAGTAAATCATATAATCATCTAATTTATGACACAGAAAAAATTATGTAACCTGGTGATAGACAGTCACCTCCAGCCTAAAATGAGATAAAAGGAAGGAAACAAAAAGACTGAGGTCCTGGATTTATAGATCCCTTAATGAACCTGACAATATCTATAATCACATTAAGTGTAAATAGTCTAAACACACCAATTAAAAGGCAGAGATTGTCAGACAAAATCCAAGATCCAACTATATGTTGCCAATAAAAAACCCAATTTAAATATAAAGCTAGAAAGTGTTAAAAGTAAAAGGATAGGAAAAATATATACTATGCTAACAGTAATCTTTATTGACTATGCAAAGGCATTAAATTGTGTGGATCATAACAAATTATGGATAATATTGTGAAGAATGGGAATTCCAGAACACACAACTATGCTTATGAGGAACCTGTACTTAGACCAAGAGGCAGTCATTCAAACAGAACAAAGGAATACTGTGTGGTTTAAAGTCAGGAAAGGTGTGTGTCAGGGTTGTATCCTTTCACCATACTTATTCAATCTGTATGCTGAGCAAATAATCTGAGAAGCTGGACTACATGAAGAAGAATGAGGCATCAGGATTGGAGGAAGACTCATTAACAACCTGCAATATGCAGATGACACAATCTTGCTTGCTAGAAGTGAAGAGAACTTGAAGCACTTACTAGTGAAGATCAAAGACCACAGCCTTCAATATGGATTATACCTCAACATAAAGAAATCAAAAACCCTCATGAGTGAACCATTAAGCAACATCATGATAAATGGAGAAAAGACTGAAGTTGTCAAGGATTTTGTTTTACTTGCATCCACAATCAATGCCCATGGAAGCAGCAGTCAAGAAATCAAATGATGTATTGCATTGGGCAAATCTGCTGCAAAAGACCTCTTTAAAGTGTTAAAAAGTAAAGACGTCACTTTAAGGACTAAGATGCACCTGATCTAAGCCATGGTGTTTTCAGTCACCTCATATGCATACGAAAGCTGGACAATGAATAAGCAAGACTGAAAAGGAATCAATGCCTTTGAATTATGGTGTTATCAAAGAATACTGAATATACCATGGACTGCCAAAAGAACAAACAAAACTGTTTTGGAAGAAGTACAGCTAGGATGCTCCTTGGAAGCAAGGATGGTGAGACTGCATCTCACATACTTTGGACATGTTATCAGGAGGGACCAGTCCCTGGAGAAGGACATCATGCTTGGTAGAGCAGAGGGTCAGTGAAAAAGAGGAAGACCCTCAACAAGATGGATTGACACAGTGGCTGCAACAATGGGCTCAAGCATAACAATGATTGTGAGGATCGCACAGGACTGGGCAGTGTTTTGTTCTGCTGCAGTACGTTTGCTATGAGACAGAATTGACTCGACAACAACAACTATAACTTTTAAAAAATCTGGAGTGGCTGTACTAAGATCAAAGTAAATTTCAGAACAAAATATTAAGGTGATCATTCTGTGATGATGACAGGTCAGATTATTAAGATGCCATAATATTCCTTAACATGTATGTCCCTAGTAACAGCTTCAAAACACATGAAGCAAAAACAGAACTACAATGAGAAAAAAATCACCAATATAGTGGGGAGGTTTCAACAGTGTTTCTCAGTAATGGATAAAACAGGAAGAAAATAAGAATATAGAAGATTTTAACATTAACAACCAATTTCACCTAATTTAAGTTTATAGAATACTTGATTCAACAACAGCAGAATACACATTCTTTTCAAGTACACCAAAAGAAAAAAAAAAAAAAAAACCACTCCCATCGAGTAAATTCCAACTCATAGCAACCCTACTGGACAGAGTGGAACTGCTCCATATGGTTTCCAAGGCTGTAAATCTTTACGGAAGCAGACTGCCACATCTTTCTCCCACAGGCAGGTTGGTAAGTTTGAATCGCTGACCTTTCATCTGAGCACTTAACCACTGTACCACACAGAAGCACATTCTCATCCATAAAACAAGGAGCAATAATTTAAGAGTTCAAGTCATCCAAGATATATTATCTGATCAAAACAGAATTAAATTAGAAATGGGTAACAGAACTGTATCAGAATTCTCAAGTATTTGGAAACTAAATAACACACTTCTAAATAATACATGGGTCATATAATAAATGAAAAGAAAAAATTTAAAGCATTTTTATCTGAATAAAATGAAAGCACAACATGCAAAAATTTGTGAAAGCTGATAAAGCAGAATTTAGAATAAAATGTACAGCACAAAACACTTATACCAGAAAAAAAAAATCTCAAAATCATAGTCTCATGTTCCAACTTAGCAAACCCAATGTATGCAGAGGAAAAGAAATATAAAGAACATATTGGAAATCAGTAAAACGGGAAACAGACAAATAAAACTAAAAACTGGTTCTTTGAAAAGATCAGCAAAATTGATAAACCTCTTTCAGGAGAAGGTAGAACTGTCCATATTCAAATATGACCTGATTGTCTATACAGAAAATCTGAAGAAATCTACAGAATAATTTCTAGAGCTAATATGTGAGTTTACCAATATTGCAGGATCTAACATCAATATATAATAATCAGTTGTATATTTTTACATATTAGCAACAAAAATAATCAGAAATTGACATATTTTAAATATTATTTACAATAACAACAAAAATATAAAAATACAGATAAATCTAAAGAAAGATGTGCATGAACTCTATTCTGCAAACTACAAAACACTGCTGAGAAAAATTAAAGGGGACTGAAATAAAAGTAGAGCTATACTGTGTTCATGGGAGACAGGATTCAATATTTTTAAGGTGTACATTCTCCCCAAATTGATCTATAACAATAATGCAATCCCATTGAAAGTCCCAGGAAATGTTTTGTTTTGTTTTTTGTATTTTAGAAAATGAGAAGTTGATTGTAAAATCCATATAGAAATGCAAAGGATTTAGAATATCCAAAACAATTTTGAAAAAGTAGAACAAAGTTGGAGGATTATCACTACATGATTTCAAGACTTGTCACAAAGTTACGTATTAGTATAGTGTGGTATTGGCATAAAGGTAAATAGACCAATGGGACAGAATAGACTCCAGAAATAGCCCCATGCACATATAGGCAATTCTCTGAAGAAAGTATAGTCTTTCAACAAATGGTGCTTGAACAACTGGTTACCCGTGCAAATAAATATGAACTTCAACCCATACCTTATACCATATACAAAAAATTCACTCAAAATATATCATATGACTAAATATAAAACTTTATACAGCTTCTAGAAGAAAATATTTGTTAGGCCAGGGTTTCTTAGATACAACACCAAATGTACAATTAACACCCCCCTTTTTCCTCCCTCTACCCTGTTTGTTGTCGAGTCGATTTCAACTCATAGTACATAAGAAAAATTAACAATATAACTTCATCAAAATTAAAAACTTCTCTTTAAAAAAATGTGTCTACGGGAATGAAAAGACAAGCCGCATACTGGGAAAAAATATTTGTAAATCATATATACCATAAAGGATTTCTATCTAGAAGATATATATTTAAAAGAAAAAAAACTCTCAAAGCTCAGTAAGAATACAAACACCCCAATAAAAAAATGGGCAATGGATTTGAACAGTCACTGGCCAAAGAAGATATATAAACAGAAAACAAGCAAATGAAAAATACTCAAAATCATATATCATGGGGGAATTAAAATCGCAGTGAGAATATTACCAATCAAAATCACAATGAGACACCACATACCTATTAGAATAGCTAATGACCATACCAAATATTGGAGTGGAAGTGGAGGAACAGGAATTTTCATGTTACTGGTGGGAAGGCAAAATGTTAAAACCATTTTGAAAAACCCACTGGCAGTTTCGAAAAAAGTTAAATATACACTTACTATTTTTTTTTTTTATATGATCCAGCCATTCTACTCCTAAGTATTTCTTTACCCAAGAGAAATGAAAGTGCATGGCTATTAAAAAAAAAAATACAAACATTCTTAGCAGCCTTGTTTGTAATATCCAGAAACTAGAAACAATTCAAATGCCCATCACAGGTGAATGAATAAACAAATTGTAGTATCTCCATACTATGGGAATGTACTGTCTTAGTTTCCTAAAGCTGCCATAACAAAAATGCCCTAAGTGAGAGACTTTAAAGAAAAGAAATTTATTTTCTCAGTTCTGGAGGCTAGAAGTCTGAATTCAGGGCATCAGCAAGGCTCTGCTCTCTGGCTAGAAATCCAAATCAGGGCATCTCCTCTAAGGGAAGTTCCTTGTCTTGTCTCTTTTAGCTTCTGTAGCCCCAGACAGTTCCCGGTATTCCTTTGCTGCTTATACACACACATCTGTCTCCCTCATCACATAATGCTTTCCCCTTCATGTGTGTCTCCCTGTGTCTGTTATCCCTTTTTATAAGATACCACTCAGAAGGGATTAGGTTTAGGACTCATCCTACTTCAGTAAGACCTTGTTAACATAACAAAAGAAAGTTATATTTCCAAACAGGATTACATTCACAGGTACAGGAGTTAAGATTTCTTCTTTTTGACATGATTTAATCCATAGAGCTGAGCAATAAAAGGGATGAACTACCAATACACTAAGCAACAACATGGATAAATCCAAAATAAATACACTGAGTGAAAGAAGCCAGATTAAAAAAAAAAAAATTGGTAAATACTGTATGATTCCATTTTTATAAAACTGAAAGTAGTTCAGTAATTGCCTTGAGTGAGGAGACAGGGAGGGGCAGGTGGGGCGAATTACAAAGGAGCAGGAGGAAACTTATTGGGGCCATAGCTACGTTCCTTATATCGACTGTCATGTTTCCGTGGGTGCTCCCAATGTCAACACTTGCCAAATTTTACACTTTAAATATGTGAATTTCATTGTATGTCAATTATAACCCCAATAAAACTGTCAAAAAAAAATTTCTATGAACTATTGCAACAATTGTCTGAAATACGATACTTGTTTCATCATCAGAATAAACTCAGACATGTTTAAAACAAAATTACTTATGATCTTTCAAAGTAAACAGTTTGTAGCCTGGGGATTTAAGTTACCAAGGCTCAGAGTCGAAAGATTAATTAAGGATGAGTCTCCAAGACTCTCAACGCCGCTTCAATGAAAAGAAAGACTCCCTCTTCAGATATAGTTTACATATCAGGCATCTATTTGTGATTTACAAAAAACAAACAAATAAGATTCTGCTACTAAAAAACGTATTTGAAAAACACTTCTTTATTTGATCATGGTAATACAAAATATGTTCCTAATCAATAAATTTGTAATACATTTTTCCCTATTTGTGGTCTAGGTAGTGTGTGTGTGTGCATGTCTGCAACGTGTGTGCAAGTGCACGCATGCACTTCTTTCTTTGTCACTTAATACTAGGAAACAACCCACTTGCAGATAGGTACATATATGGGGAAATGATGACATGGAGACAATTACAGTTTCCCACATTTTGCCTCATTTAAAATCATTATGACTATTCGATCCTGTTTAGCTTAAAAGAATATTTATATATAGCTGTAACATTTGGATTTTATGCTAAAAATATTTATTGGCCATTTTTCAAAAAGTGTGAACACAAGCAAATCCAATGACCTGAGAGTTCACGCTCCCTTCCATGTTATCGTGTCATTCTGGTGGTATAAAAACCCAAACAATCACAATCATGCAACTTACAAGGTCTGCCTGCTGTGTGGACCACTATTTTGAACTCTCAAAACCATAGTTTGCAAGCTTCTTTCTCTCTTATCAACTTGTTATTGCTTACGTGTTCTTAAGTATTTACTTAACAGGCATAAATACTCTGAACCACTACATTATACAGTATATGCTTTCTGGATTGTAAAAACAATCAGTTCTGTGAGGACTGGGTAAATCAGTGTGATTTGAGAGCCTACTGAAGAGATTTGAAATTTTATCCTTCCTTGTTATCAAGCAGAGATCCAAAGTTCAAAAAGAAACTTTTCCTATCACAAAACATTTTGGTTTTGTTGTTCACTGAACAAGTAATTTTGTACAGCAAGTGGGGACACCTTATAAAGGTACGATACAAAAACTTCAGTTAAAAGACTTACATGCACAAAACCAGAACTACATAGGAAGCACCAAAGATTCCGTAGATATCTTCCACATTCCTAAATAGCACCATAAGACTTTCATTAGTTCAATCTAACAGCATCACAGAACAAAATATCAAAATAATTTAAGTAGTGCAGAAAGCTGCCTAACATAAAACTGTGAGCTATTTGAGGGCGAAGATTTTAAACTTTTTCATGTTCATACCTCTCATACAATTTCTGGCACAGAGCATCTAACTAATACTTATTTTAAGTTATATTCATAAGTAAGCATCCAATTTTTCATGATGATTTAGGAAGCAAGTATCTACAAAAATTCCCATAACACAATACAATAATTTTTTAAAAAAACATTAATTAAATAACAAAAAATGCGTTAATGAGTTCATCTTTAATAAACTCACCTTGAATGAGATCATCTCAGAATTTACTGAAGTAAAAAGTCAAAATATATTCATAAGGAAGAAAAAAAATGTATCTACTAAGACTACAAGAATTACAATATGATAAAGAAAATTAATATTCACAGCAGTTCTCACATTATCACCATTGAAATTATGTTGAATTTTATCCCCGTTTGCATCCTTGCAGTTTATTATTATTTATAAACCTAGTAATCTCTCAACTTCCAAGACATAAAGATTTCACATTTTCTCCTTTTTAAGGTGAGACCATTTCTTAAAATAAATTGCAAAATGAAACAGGTCATTTAGTTAAAGCATATATTATACCCCTGAGGTAAAACAAATTGGTTCTTTAATACAGACTTGGGGAAATGTGTAATAATCTTATCATGTAACAGAAATAATTGAAGGGTACAACAGTGGGACAAACCAAAATGTTTAATTCACACAATATTACATAATGCATTGCTGAGGTAACCTTTGGCTTATAGATTTGTTTTCTGGACTATAGACAGCAAAAAGTGCTAGAGTGCCATCTCCTGGAAAGTACAGTTCTGAAGAGATGGTAAATCCCTTTCTAAAATGATAAGAGGACAGAGGAAAAGCCCAGATTTCTGCTTCCATGGCGATTGCTATTTCTTAAACATAGTAAATATGAGTACATATACAGTAAATACAGCTACATAATGCTATTATTTTCTTCCTTTTTAGTACCTTATCTCCGCTTACATCATGTATTCTTAGGGCTTTAATATTAAGAACATGTGCTAAACTTACAGAGATCTGTGTGAGTGGTCTTAAATTATATTAACTTCCTGATTAAAGCCAGGACAAATTCATGCTTACGAAAGCCTTCTTTAACCTATATAATTTGTAAAATTATGTAAATAGAATTGGAGAGAAAAGTATTAGACTCATACATTAAAGGTCTGCCATTCCCAGGCCTAATTTCTCTGTACTTATTTTAAAAAATCTCTGCCAATGAAAAAGCTTTAAATGTTTCTTTAGAAATTCATTTTTTGTATCTGATTTCTACTAGAAAGATCATCGTTAGGAGTGCTTCAGCCTCTCATGTTAAAATTTAGCCCATTTCTTCATATTTTTAATTCAATGGAGATATTAAGCAAAAGTGCATTTTGTTTCTTTTTTTTTTTCTGTCTTAAGTTCTGGGTGATTTTTAGTGCTTTCTTATGAAATCACTAATATTTTACATCATTTTTCAAGATATTATACCCAGCTATAGGGTTGCTATGAGTCAGAATCGACTCGACAGCAACAGGTTTGTTTTTGTTTTGTTTTGCTTTAATACACTCAATGGGGCCACGGCAGTGCAGTGGTTAAGCGTTCAGCTGCTAATCAAAAGGTCAGCAGTTCAAATCCACCAGCCACTCCTTGGAAACCCTAAGGGGCAGTTCTAGTCTGTCCTATAGGGTCACTATGAGTCAGAATCAACTTGACAGCACTGGGTTATATACTTAATAAAATATTGCTCCCTAAATGACTAATTAAGGATCATCAAAATTTAATTAATCAAAGAACTGAAAGATACTTTGTTAATGTAAGGTCCATGAGGGCAAAAGTTTTTCTGTTTGGTTCAAAGACGTATCTTCAGGACCTAAAACAGTATCTAACGTATAATAGGTGCTCAATGTATACTGATTACTTTTTGGACATACGAATTTATTAATATAAAATTAAAATTAAATCTGGAGGTTTTATTGGAACCTATAGCTATTTTTAAGGAGCCCTGAAGGCACAGTGGTTAAGTTCTTGCTGCTAACCAAAAGATCAGCGATTGGAACCCACCAGCCACTCCACAATAGAAAGATGTAGCAGTTGGTTTCCATAAAGTTACAGCCTTGGAAACCCTACAGGGTAGTTCTACTCTGTCCTATAAGACTCGGTGACACACAAGTTATTTCTCATATCTCAAAATATTTCTAATGAAATGTACACACAATACATAAACTACATTTGTTTACATATAAACTATTAATATAAGGCTCTGTATTTGTCTCCTTTTCTCTGCCTGCCCACTTCTCCTTAGTAATTTTATTTATCCTCAAAATTAGCCCCTCTGTGTGGACAACACCAAAATCTCTACCAACAGTCACACCCTCTCTTCTATGCTGTAGAGTCAACCCATATTTTAAACTTTCTGCTAAGTATCACCATCTATCTGTTTTACAAGCACTTCACCCTTCACAATGTACAAACTTGAACTTTTGCCCCCATAATATATTTATTTTCTTATTCCGCATTTCTATTAACATCACACCATCCTCCCAGCTGATCAGATTTGAAATCCGATTAACCTCATATATTTGCCTGCCTTCTCAGACGCACACGCACACGACCCTTTCCACTATCACTGTCACATGCCCAGTTGAAGCTCTAATTAATTCTCACTAGCCAAGTTCAGTAACCAGCCTCACAGTCAAGAAGTCTCTAGTCTCTCTTCACTCCATCACTTTCTCATTTTTGCTGCCATTTTAATGGTCCTAGAGCACCATTACCCCAAAGCATCTTACACACAACACAAGTTCAAGGCGTTAACTGAAAAAAAGTCTCTGGTTAAATAAGTTTGGGAAAAATTAGATTAAAAAAAGTGGACTTCATGCAAAATGGTGGAATAGAAATCTCTAGAGATTGAAGCAGCTACCAAAACAATTGAACTGGAAAGAGTAATTGGGATCAACTATTTTGGAACTTTGGGACCTGATCGGATACTAATACCAACCAGGGGAGTATCTGATGGAGGCAGAGGTTGCTGATCTTTCCTAGGTGAGCCAGGTACACCAGCCAGCTACCTTCCCCCATTCTTTACCACACCATGGTGGTGGGGACTTCTAATCAACCTCACAGGTCCAATAAATATCCCACAGTTTATAGGCTGGGCCCTTTTACTAAAGCTCTTCCTTTGCCTGAAATGCCCCCTATTACTCCAATCATCTCCACATATAAATTCTTATCATCCTTTAAAGTCCTGATCAAACTCCATCTTCACTACACAGCAAGAAATGAACTGTCATGCCTTTGACTCTCATGGCCTGCTCTGTGTCCATTTTTTTTGGACAGCTCAATCTTGTTTAATAGTTATATGTGGGGATGCCTTATTTTCTCCGTATACCTAGCCCTAAACCATGGCATATTTCATTCTTTGTGTGCATGATGAATAAATACGTCCTAAATAAATGAATAGGTTCCTGAATGGCACAAATGGTTTGCACTCAACTGCTAACCTAAAGGTTGGCAGTTCGAACCCACCCAGCAGCACAGTGAAAGGCCTGGCAATCTGCTTCTGTAAAGGTTACAGCCAAGAAAACTCTATGGAGCAGTTCTGCCCTGTAACACATGGGGTCATCATGAGTTAGAACTGACTTGACAGCAACAGTTTTTGTTCTAAATAAATGAATAAATCATATGCAATATAACAAATTTAATATTGCACTGTTTAGCCCCCACCACTACTAAGTAATATACCGTGTTTACAACTATACCTTCAATAATATTTAATATTTTTACATCGTCTAAAATTCACTATTTTTAATGGATACGCGAATGCTGAAAAGAAAATTCAGTTTATTGTTCCTATTAGGAAAAAATTAGATCATAAGTATGTTATTGATCAACGGAGTTTTAAAAGCCAACAAGTCCACAAGTTTTAACATAAATACATGTTTTACTTGGAAAAATTATCTTAAACCTTTATCTTCAAATGATCAACTTCTACCTAATTTTATTCTGAGATGGAAATGAAATTAAAAGCAAGTGTTCTTGCCTGATATAAATTATCACTGAAATTTTATCATTGGGGGTCCTTTTTGCCTGCTTTGAATGCCACCATCAAGAGTCAGGGGGAAAAGGACAAGAACATATCCATCCAGGATGAGCAAGGAATGTGATTCCATGAATGTAAAATACTTTAAATAAAAAAAAAAGTCAATGCACTAATTAAAATTGCTTTTGGGTATGAACAAACCAGAGAGCTCAGCAATATTTATAGATACAATGTTTACATTGGACAGGCCAAATGATACATGCAAAGTACCAGCAACTTTTCTTTCATTGTTAGACATGATAAATAGAAATATTCAACGCAATTTAGAATGTATTCAACATCTGTCAAAAGAAATTCTTAGTATCTAAGAAGATTTCAAAGATCTCTTAAAGACAAAGACCCTACTATGAAACTTCACTATGACTTAAACAGTGACACACAGTAGGAGCTGAATCACTGATTATAGATATGTGAACAATGGTAATAATTTCTAACGTGGACACCTTCCCACTGTTTCAAGTAGCTCTTTTTTTCAAATTATTGTTACCAGGAAGCTTAACAGTTTACAACCATTTAGGATTTCAATCACTATGTATAAAAAATTCAGAAGGAAAATGAATAGTCAAAATTGGATAATTAAAAATGTACTCTTGCATGGTATTATCAAAAAAGGGATAGAAGGTTAGAGAGAGAGAAATTTGAGTTACCAAGGTAAATAATTTCAAAGGCAAATTTATTTGGGAGTACCTCAATCTATCAGTTATTTTCTTCTGAATGCAAAATGCTTCAATCAGAAACTACCGTTCACTTTTTCTATCCCATCAAAACTCTTAGTCTTCCACAGCAAACACTTCTGCTGGTTGTTAGGGGAAAAGTAACTGATGTTTCTGTGCAATAGGTTGAAATACCCACCAAGTCCTGCCCTAAATAAAATGATAAATTCATATTAGGCATCCTTCAAATTTTCTAACACTAAGGGATTCTCCCCCATCAGAAACACCAACATCACACTGAGCACCATTCATAATCTGCATTCAAACCTAAAAACAAAAACTCTAATCCTCCACTGATGACTTCATATTAAGTGTTCTTAGTTAAAAAGATTTAGATAAAATATCTTTAGCCAACTAGAATTATGAGAGCTAATTATGAGAAAAATTTATAAATACAGTACATGTAAATGATATTATTTTATGGGTGTATTAATATAAAAAGAACATACATTCAAATATCTGTGCTATATTTGAAAGATACAGAAAAATAGAGGGACCAGTATAAAATATCCATTGAACTATCTCACGACATTGTCATATCTCAATATTTTGAATATTTGCTTCAAATAATTTTTGTACCATCCATGGATAACACTTTCTGATCCCCTTCTAAACAATCACTTTTTTTTACCAAATAACAAATAACAGGAATTTTGTGTTTGGCATTCCAATATGCTTCCATACTTCACCACATGTGTGTGTGTGTTTGTATGTATGTGATACTTTGGGGTTTTTTTTTTTTTAACTTTATATAAATGGCATTAGTCAGAATCAACTCGACAACAATATTCTATTTTTAATCTGCAACTTCCTTTTTCTATCAATATTAATTTTATAAGTATTTTTTGTTCATTGTAACTGTACTAGTTGTAGACAAATGTACTGTATACTGCATGAATATACCTCAATTTATATTAACTGTTCCGTTGATCCATTGAGGTCATTTCCAAATTTAAACTACTAAAAACGATGCAATCATCATTCCTGAGCGTAAAGTCTTGTTTCTATGGGCAAAGGTTTCTTTATGGAAATGAAATTTTTGGTCAAAGGACAGGCATGACTTTAATTTAACCATTATTTACAAATTGCTTTCCTGACTAGCTATACTAATATAGACTTTCACTAGCAGTCTATGAGAGCTCTGAATTCTCCATATACTCACCAAAAATTAATATTGTCATACTTTTTATGTTTTGGCAAATGGATGGTAATAAAATATAATCTTATTTTTAATTTGCATTTTCCTGATTGTTAATGAGGTTGAGCATCATGTCACATGTTTGTGTGTGGATCATTTGATTTGCCTCTGTAATAAATCACTAATTAATATTTTTTGCCTAATTGATTATTGATTTCTAAGATTAAATACATTCTGCATATCAATCCCAGTTGTTTATATTATTTTCCAAACAGCTTATCCAGGCTGCCATTTGTCTTTATACTTTTTAATGATTTTTTTCATGCATATAAGTTTTTAACTGTAATATTATTAAATTGATTAAACTTTTTTTAAAATTTGTGCTTTTGTGTCTCATTTAAGATATCCTTACCTTACCTCAAGTATATAAATATATTCTGTTATATTATCTCCTAATGCTGATAAATAAACTTCAGGCCTTTATTCCTCCTAAAATTTATTTTGGTATATGATATATGATGTCCCATTATCAGGCATTTAATCTGTATCAGGACCCAGATAAAAGATATTTGACAAAGATGGCTTTGCTCTCCTCTAAAACCCCTATGGTCCTGCTTTGTCCCCGGATCCATATAGTAGGTCTACCTCCCTAGACCCTTTGCATACCTTAGATCAGCTGCTTCATAGGCTCAAGGTAACAGGATTGCTTGAACTTCAACCTGGATCAGCTTAAAAGCCTCTCTAGCCCAGGCTTACAATCAACATGGGAAGCTTTGAAGACAACACAGAAAATAAATAAGAGAAGCTCAAATGCCTATGAAATAATGTAACTGAGGGATGAGGATCTGTTTACAATAGGGAGTTGTGGGGACAACAGTGAACTGAAAAGCAGTGCAATAAGTTCACTATTTGAAGAAATGAAGAAATGCAATCTTCTTTGTAACTTCTTATCTAAGCCATAAAGCAATATATTTAACCACGGCAAAGTGCCATAAAGTTACAGCTCACTACAGGAAGATGGGAAAGGAGAAGCCTTATTTAGGCGACTCTTATTTAGGTGCCAGGACATGGTAGAGGGATAGGAAGAACATAGATCAGAACATCTATGCCTGGCTTTTCATATTATACACATTCCCTCCGTCCTCCCACCAATTCTATTTCATAATCACTGAATCTTATGAGATACACTACAGATAGGCAAATGCTGCACCTGCGAATAGTGCAGACACAGAAAAAATAAGAAGTCAATACCTTAAAGAGAGAGCATGGTTTTCAGGCCTACAGCATTCCCCCGCAATTTGATTGGAAATACAGAATGTCTAATGAAAGAATGCATCCATCAGAATTGGACTAGGATAATAGTAGCATATGGAAAATTTTGAGGCTCAGAGGTAAATGTTGGTCAGGTTAACCCATAAAAAAGTGTGCCCTACTGTGCCAAGTGTCCTATGGGCTTTCACGTAAACTTTATTGTGGCCATTAGCTGAAGCCATTAAATACTTGATCTTGTGGCTAATATTGTTCTGGTTCACTGCTTCTAAGAGTATTTAAGGCAGCCCGTGTAGCATGCGTCCTGGGAGTGAGCACACTGGTACACCTAACACAAGTATCTGGAGCCACCTGAGCCTGGTATGGGAGGCCTGCTCAGAGGCATTTCAATGAGTGCTCTCTGAGGCTGTGGCAGAGGATGCAGAGGCTTGTTGGTCTTGTTTTGGGTATAAGTTACTGGACACTGAAGCAGCCTCTATTATAACAATGCTATGTTTTCCATTTAAAATAGATAAAATTATAAGATTAAAGATAAAATTTCTAGTACAGAAAAATGCTGAGGGCTAAGAAAGGTGCAATATATAGTAAAAGATGTTAACTACAAAATTTAGTAGTCTTCAGTGAAACCCTTGATATCTGATCTTGCTGGAGGTCTGGGAAGACTGGAAATCTTCACAAACTGAGACATTTCAAGGGCTTAGAGCTAAAACTAACAACCTTAGGCTTTCACTAGGGAAGTTTTGGAGGTTCTCTTTCCTGGAATGGGGACAACTTGATTCAGGGGAGGAGGAGAGAAGTGAAGGGGGTAGGATAACTTCCTGTCCTCACATAAACACAAAGGGGACAAAGGACTCAAGTTCCGAGGGTAAAGACATTCTAATCTCAAATCCAGGAGATAAAGAATTAAATTGAACATCAATCAGGTTTTGTTTTGGCTTTTTAAGAAATTCTTCCAAACTGAACTAATAGATAAATACAAATGATCTTTATGATAGCTTTTAGAAGGTGCCTTAAGCTAAGTTCCAAAATCAATTTTTTTTTTCTGACTTTAATGTTTTGAATGACTCCTGTATATAACTTGGAGTAAAAAGTATATGTAGCGTGAATCTGTTGGAACACACAATAAATCGACTCTTTTCCATCAAAACAAACCATTACTAGAATCGGGTAAAAGTTATTGATTTTTCTCTTCCACAAAGGTGTAATGAATCCTTAGATTGTACTAAATTGTGTAAGTTACAGTGGGCTTCTTTGAAGAAAATAACTTCATATTTGTTTCCCTAGCACAGTCTAATTTTTAGAAATAATAATTTAGGTGACAGGAAGCAATTCAAGAGGCTATAGGACCCAGCAAAGTGGTAATAAATGGTAGGGCCTAGAGGCTTAAGGAGGTTGAAGGACAGGCAAAGAGAAGACAGTTCCAGAGAGAAGAGAGCTGTGCAGAACAAGAGCTCCAGAAATCTGCACAGGGACCCCTGAGTGTTTGCTGAGTATTATCAAGACGTGCACAGAGTTAAAGTTCCAAAGCTGGGCTGTGAAAGACAGGAGTTATAAACTGAACAATTCCCAGACATTCTATCTCTGACCACCCAGAGTCCTCAGTTATTTCCCAAGACATTCAAACAGCCAACAGAATCCCCAGAAGAACGAACACACACACACTGTATCTGTGTATTTATTTATTTGTTATATGTTGTGTTGTTGTTAGGTGCCATAGAGTTGATTATGACTCAGCAACCACATGTGACAGAGAGCTGCCCTATTTCTAAGCTGTAATCTTTACAGGAGCAGATCGCCAGATCTTTCGCCCATGGAGCTGCTTGGTGAGTTCTAACTATTAACCTTCTGGTTAGCAGCTAAGCACTTAACCATTCCACCACTAGGACGCCTTTATTTAATATATATATAACATGTAATAGCATGTGTATATATATACATATACATATATGTGTGTGTGTGTGTGTGTGTGTGTGCGTGTATATACACACACACTGAATGAATAAGTAGTTCTACCTCAAAAATGTCTCCAATTTTCTGAAATTCCCCCTTAATTGTTATTTATTCCAATATTGTGTTTATAGGTTTCTATTTTCAAAGAAAAACACTCCTGGAAACTAGTACTACACTATTAACACCTTAGCCTGGATGAGGTTCTGAAATCACTGAAGAAAGGCTCTCATGAGACCCTAGGTAAAGCTCAGTATTTAACCTTCACAATCAGCAAGAACCCATTCTTCTGGCTCCAGAATAACCCTCAATCTAAAACCTATTTTAACTCTACAAATGTGATTAGATCACACTCATTACTAACAAAGAAACTTTAAGAACTGCAAAGTGCCACATAATTGATTGCTAATTTCTAAATGGAGTTTTAACAGCATGTGGTCATTAAGTTTTTATAATATTTAAATTAGATGAAAACTGAACAAGTCATCTCGTGACCATTTTTTCTGTCTGCATGTCAGTCAGCCAAACTGATGAATTTTGAAGCAGAACTAACCATTTTCTTGGTTCTTCCCAATCAGGATATTTACTTTCTCATCTCATCCCATGGCATCCAATCAAATCTAGTCTAATTAACCCGGCTTGCTGTGTGTCTGACTACTTTTCTATGAATCAGTGTTTATAAGTAAAAAAATATAAATCCTAAGTGCCTCTTTCAATAAACCTCTAAATTTCTGAGAAGAAACATTTGAATAGCATTGCTTTAAAAGTAAAGAATTACAAAAATTAAATGATTTAGTAATATAATTTATTGACTGACTGCTAGGTGCTAGGCACAATACTAACTTCTTTGATTCTCATATCAAGCCTATGAGGAAGGTACTATTATTCTAATATCCACTTTGGGAATAAGGAAATTGACCTGTTGCCTTCAAGTCAATTCCAACCCATAGTGACCCAACAGTACAGAACAGAACTGCCCCATAGGGTTTCCAAGGCTGTAATCATTATGGAAACAAGACTGCCACATCGTTTTCCCATGCATAAAATTTTAAATAACATTTACTAAGGTCATTTTTAGTACTTAAAAAACAATTCACTATATTCATTGCATTTTGATTATTAAGTACGTGAAGTATTTATTCTGACAGAAAAATCCTCGGACACTGGGCACTGATAACTGTTGATTCTGTGAGAAAACAGTAGTTAATGCAGTATTTACCACAGATCGCCAACCCAGCAGCTAACCAAATTCAAAAGTGCAGGTCACAGCATGGTATTTTTTTATCTGCCTTTTTTTTTTTTTTTTTTAAACAAAGCAAGCTGTTTTTATCCCTTAAAAAAAAATCACTCCCACCCCACCCCATTGCCATCAAGTCGATTCCGACTCATAGCGATCCTATATCCCTTAGGAAACCTGATATGCGTGGGGCCCATCATCACTCACCTGAGGAATTTCCCAGCAGAGTAAAGGAGCTCGGCCTAATTCTATCAGTTCTTCATAAACTCAGACAGGACTGCATTTCACAGGTTTATTCTGACTTCTGCCCTAACAGTAAGAAAATCAGACTACATTTATGTCAAAAAAAAAAAAATTAATAACATTGATAAGAAACATTTTTACCAACTGCAGTCTAGCCTCTAATCTTCAGTGCATTTTCTCATAGGAGTCCTGGTGGCGCAGTGGCTAAGAGCTCATTACTAACCAAAAGGTCAGCAGTTCAAAACCATCAGCCGCTCCTTGGAAACCTATGGGGCAGTTCTACTCTGTCCTATAGGGTTGCTGTCTATGAGTTGGAATTAACACCAGAGCAACGGGTTATTGAGAAAACTGGAGGCGTTGGGTAATGCAAAAGTTAACCAGCTCAAGGCTGCTAACGGAAATGTTGGAGGTTATAATCCACCCAGACGTGCCTCAGAAGAAAGATCTAGTGATCTACTTCTGAAGCATCAGCCATTGAGAACCCTACGGAATACAGGTCTGCTCTGACACACATGGGGTTTCCATGAGTTGGAATTGGCTCCACAGCAACCGGTACTGTTTTATTGAAAGACCTCATGTTGTGAGCCATTTACTAACATTTTCCTAATGAAAATGCTAACCTATTTGGAAAATCATCGCATGGGTTATAATTTTAAAATAGCTAAGAAAAATGCTATACTTATGAATGCTATAGATATTGATTCGGCTTTAGCTTTTATTTTCTTCAAGCTGTAGAATCACTATCTACCTCAACATTACGGAACAGTAAACTGATTCAACACAGACCCAATTAGTTTAAAAGTGCTACTGTACAAAACTTGCTGTTTCAGATTCAGATTAATTTAAAAGATATTAGCAACAATTATGTGGCTCTCCCCACGCGTCTTGTCAGTTTGTCGTACTGTAGTGGCTTGCGTGTTGCTGTGATGCTGGAAGCTATGCCACTGGTATTTCAAATACCAGCAGGGTCAGATAGATCTTGGATGAAAGCAGAGAGTACCAGAAAGATGTTTACCTGGACCTAAATCCTTACAACTGGACCAAGAAGCAACATCATGATAAATGGAAAAAAGACTGAAGTGGTCAAGGATTTCCTTTTACTTGGATCCACAATCAATGCAGTCAAGAAATCAAACGACTTCCTGCATTTGGCAAATCTGCTGCAAACAGGCAGATTATCTGATAGGCAAGGTTGCTTACCTTGTTTACCAGGTCATATTTCATATTTTTTCACCATTATCAAAGATTTTGCTTCTAGGTATGGCTGGCATCTGTCTCTCTACCAACCCCATAGCACCTTCCCAAAGAATTAAAGCCTCTTTTCAAATTTTCTGTCCCTGAGAGGGGCAGATGACCCAGTAAGAAAGGTAAGCACAGGCTTATTTATACTTACTAATCTGTAGTGAACAATTCTACAAGTCTTAAAGATGTGGTGAAACCCATGTGAAATTGTTCACTACAGATTAGTAAGTAAGCACTAAGTAAGGCCATGCTTACCTTGCTTAAAGGGTTATCTGCCCCTGGCTGCAAAAGGCTTCTTTAAAGTGTTAAATAACAAAGATGTCACTTTGAGGACTACAGTGTACCTGACCCAAGCCTTGGTATTTTCAATCGCCTCATATGCATGTGAAAGCTGGACAATGAAAACGGAAGATCAAATAAGAATTGATGCATTTGAATTATGGTGTGGTCATAGAATAATGGATATACCATGGACTGCCAGAAGAATGAACAAATCTCTATTGGAATAAGTACAACCAGAATGCTCCTTTGAAGCAAGGATGGTGAAGTTCGTCTCACTTTGGACATGTTATCAGGAGGGATCAGTCCCTGGAGAAGAGCATCTTGCTGGGTGAAGTACAGGGTCAGCAAAAAAAGAGGAAGACCCCGAACAGGATGGATTGACACAGTGGCTGCAACAATGAGTTCAAACATAGCAGTGATTGTGAGGATGGCAACTTTTCATTCTGTCGTACCTAGGGTTGCTATGAGTCAGAACTAACTGGATGGCACCTAACAACAACAACAATTCTGATTCAGAACAGCTAAGAAAGACTCCAGAAAGGAATCTGCTTTTTCTACAAGCATACAGGGAATTCTGAGGCACGTCATCCATTGACCATACTTTGAAAAACACTTCAATAAACACGGACAAGGTCTGATGTGTTACTCTTGTTACTAGCAATGACATTTTAAAATTTTAATCCAAAGGAAAGAATTTATGATAGAAGAAATCCAGAAATCAGCTGAGTACACACAGATGATCATCTTCTCCACCTAGAGAAGCATTCAGTATAGTTAGATCTCAATTCCATTCTTCTTGGACTACAACAGGAGAGCAGGCTTGAAGGAAGAGACTCATCACAGGGGCAGGCCTTGGAATTAGAGCAGCTGAAGTATCTCACTCCCTTCATTAAATTAAAAACTCTCTAGCAGTGTCAGCAAATTATGGTGGGAGAATGGGCAAATTACTTCCATAGAATTTCCTCAGGTCCGAGGACATCAGGTATTGTCAATGTGGGCAGGGAGGAGGGGATTCCCTAGAGATGTCACACGAGCTTTGATAGCATTTTATACTCTGAGGGCACCTTGACTGTCATAACTTAAAATTCTCTTTATTCAGTAGAATTTACATCATCTTTAACAAAGTTTTCTCTGACTTGATTTCTTTTTTCTCAGTCATATAACATTTGCATGACTCAATTTTGACATCTTAAGAAGGTCTGCATAAATATGCATTTTTCACTGAATTTATGATAAGTCATGCTTAATGTATCATTGACATCGCGCCACCTTCTCGGTCATACATTGACATTATAATGTTATTTACTACAAAATTGCATTGACAGCATTGTAGGAACACTGTGACAGCATTTTAGTTGCCATCAAAGTGAGTATGAAAAGCATATTTTGACAAAAATCATTTGGAAGGGGGAATAAGCTCAAATAGGGCTTCGACAATTACTACAGTTTTCTGAAAACAATTTAACTACTTGAAAGTTAGCAGTTTACTCTGAATCAACAGCAGATGAGGGACTGAACTTTACTGAGAAAGACTGCCTTAAAAAATATAGGAGCTAGGTTTGACTATCTCAGGAAGCAGGAAAGAATCTAGAACCTCTTGCTTTTATTTTCAAGTACAAGGTATTATTATTACCTTCCCGTCACAGCTTTTGTCAGATGATTGTAAGGTCTTTTTTATTATTATTATTATTATTATTATTATTATTATTATTATTATTATTATTATTATTATTATTATTATTATCTTTAGAATAGACCGGTCCGTTTAAGCCCAGTAATTCATTTTGGACACATTTTTCAGGCTTAGACTGTCATTCCCTCTTACATTTATGCATCAATTTCCCTCAAGTCACTATTGTTGTTAGATGCCATCAAGTTGGTTCCGACTCATAGTGACCCCTATTTACAACAGAATAAAACACTGCTCTGTCCTGTACCATCCTCACAATCATTGTTATGTTTGAGCCTATCATTGCAGCTACTGTGTCAATTCATCTCGTTGACGGTCTTCCTCTCTTTCACTGACCCTCTACTTTACCAAGCATGATGTCCTTCTCCAGAGACTGGTCCCTCCTGATAACATGTCCAAAGGTCCCGAAAGCTTTATTCTATCCATTTCATTAAGGTTGACTCTACTTTGAGGAGTCAGCTCTTCCCCAGTCGTACTTTGAGTGCCTTCCAGCCCGAAAGGCTCATCTTCCGGCACTATATCAGGCAATGTTCCACTGCTGTTCGTAAGGTTTTCACTGGCTAGTTTTTTTCAGAAGTAGACCACCAGGTCCTTCTTCCTAGTCTGTCTTAGTCTGGAAGGCAGCTAATGATGTTTAATACATGCTGCTAAGTATTTCTGGCAACACAGAGAAGAAAAACTAAAATAAGTATTTAGCATTCATGGATTACTGGCTATGGCACAAACGCCATACTAACCAAGCATATTACAAGCAAAATTTCACTTAGTCATGACAAGAATATTATGGAGAAATACAATTATTATTCACACTCTACAGATGAGAAAACTGAGCCTTGGAAAAGAGAAATGCTTTCCTGAAACCACATGACTATCCATGCTATCATTCCTCTTTGAACAAAGACAAGGAGAAAACATAGGACCAGAACAGTGTGTTGGTGAGGAGTGGTCGAGTACATCCACAAATGCTTCTAGTCAGGCAGACAGTGTTGCTCATTTCCCTTCCCAGTTGAGTCTCTGAGCCACAGCAATGATGGGTGAAGCCAGAATGGGATTTACCAGACCATTTCTGAGAGGTCATCATCTGAGGATTGTGTTCAGAACACGAAAGAAACACAGGGTTCCTCTCAGAATCCAAGAGCATGGCCTGAGAGGCAAGGAAATGTGGACATCTGGGCAGGAGTTCCTCTGGGTAAATATCACAGACAACAAAAACAGGGCTTCCAAAGGTAGGGTCCCAGTCAGGGAAATTATGCAGATCTATGCCTTTTCAAATCGACTCGATGGCAGTGGTTTTTTTGTTTGTTTGTTTTTATGCCTTTTCTATCCTTTCAGGTCCCAGTGTCTCTTTCGACCCAGATTTTGAGCCAGTTGGCTCCTCTAAAATCTCAGCACTCCAATGAGTTCAAAAAAAAGTCATGAACTTGTTTATCCATGGGACTTTTAAAATTATTATTATGAGTAGTGACATTCTTTCCAGCTCTCTATATCTACAAGTATAAGACAGATTGATTGTAGTTTTTTTGATTTACAGTTTCATTTAATGGAGTTCATACTCATTAATAGTCAAGTATATGAAACCAAATGGGCAACACCTGCCCAAAAGCAAAGAAGAGACAGCAGGAAGGGACAGGAAAACTGGACAAATGGACACCAAGAACCCAGAGTGGAAAGGAAAAGGGGGAGAGTGCTGACACATTGTGGAGATTGCAGCCAATGTCACAAAACAATTTGTACATAAATTTTTGAATGAGAAACTAATTTGCACTGTAAACATTTACCTGAAACACAAATTTTTTTAAAAATAGAAAATGCATAGGGTGAAAATATTCTAAATACTTACATGTCTGAAAATAATTTTGTTCTTTCTTCATGTTTGATTGTTGTTTGCTTAGATTTAGAATTCTAAGTTGAAAATTATTTTCTCTCTAAACTCTGAAGGACTTGCTCAGTTGTCTTCAGCATCTAGTGTTCCTAAGGGGAAATCTGAACCATTTTTAATGCTTTTTTTGTGTGAGTGGCCTTATTTTGCCTGCCAGAAGTTTTAGAGTCTTCCATTTATCTAATTCTAAAATTTAACAAATATGGCTCTAGGTTTGCGTATTTTTTATTCAATGTGCTGAGCACTTGGTCATTAGGTAGCTCTTTTTATTTTTGACCATCCGTCTTCTCCAGACACATAAGTCATATTATTTCTTAAGATTCTTCTCTGTTTTATCTGCCATCTCTTTCTGGCATTCCTATTGGTTGGTTATCATTTCTCCTGTGCTTTGATCTCTAGTTCTCACATTTCCTCTCATATTTTTAGTCTCATGTCTAGGTTTACCTCATATGTTTGACTGTATATACTTAAGAATAAGGAATCAAAAAAGTTCATTGTAAACTGTGTCTATGGACAAGGGGTTTGTAGGTGGCAGGTCTCACTTCGGCATAAGCACGTGAGACACCAGATCATAATTTATGCTCATGGAATTCTAAAGGGATAAAATAAAAAGGGCTTTGTCCCTCATACACTAGAAAAAAAAAGGGTTTTTTTTTTTTCATAAAAATCTATTTTAGTAGTCTTTATTCTCTCTAAACACTGTGTTGTAATTCTTTAGCAAAAACTTTCTGTGTGTGCACATTTTGTGTGTCTATGTGTGTGTTTTGCCTCAGACATAACTACAGGGGTAAGGGAAGGAAGTTGAGATAATGTGGGTTCTTTACATAGACTTTAAATTAATTTCATTGCTTCTACTGCCACAGTCCCACCTTTCTAGAATTCAGATCCTCTCAGATTTTTCCAGACAGATCAACTCCCTTTTAAACCACATACCCCTACAGCATATCCTAAACTGTGGCTTTTACAGCTCTGCTCTGCCAAATGTGTTCTGCCAACACTTTTTAAGCCATTTTTCATCTTCCAGAAATATATTTAAGTCTCTTGTCTGTTGATTACTCCCTTCTACATTTTTTGTGGGTTTGTATGTTTTCTAAAATCTCTTTTATAATTTTTATGATTTATTAAGAAAGAGAAGGGGCAGGGCCAAGATGGCTGACTAGGTAGACGCCACCTCGGATCCCTCTTGCAACAAAGACTCTGAAAAACAAGTGAATCGATCACATACATGACAATCTATGAACCCTAACCATCAAAGACAGATCTAAAGAGTTGATCTGAGTTGACTGAGACTCAGCCAGCGCAAGCAGGCTGCACACTGACGCGACCCAACGAGAGAACGAGCAACCACAGGGAAGCAGCGACTGTTTTTGGAGCCTGGGGAGCCAGCGTCCCAGTTAGAAAACCTTGGCGCCGGGCTTTGAACTGGGTGCAGGAGAGCTGAGCACGGCATCCTGTGAGGGCACAAACACGGGACGCAGCCCTAGCCCCCAGCAGTGACCTCGGGGGAAGCCCATACAGTGCACGCAGGCAGCACAGCAACATAGCTGATAGGAGGAGAAGTCACCGGGAGGCAGCGACTGGTTTTGGAGCCAGGAGTGCTGCATCCCAGCTGGGGAACATTGGCGCCACGCTTTGGACTGGGAGCGGAGGAACCAACCATGGCTTCTGAGACAGCACATGCACAGGCCTGATCCTCGGGGGCAATCTTGACCCAGCCAACGCACACAGGCTACATGCCCCTCAAGAATCTCAGATAAAACAGTCCTCACCAAGCAAGATAAGTAACTTTCTCTATACTCCTGGGTGCTACTCTCTCCTATTTATCTGATCCCTCCCCTCCCCTTCCCAGGTGCCTACATTAACACTGGAATTTCCGGGGCCAGAGAGTGAAGTGCTCTGTGGTTTTTTTTTGTTTGTTTGTTTTGTATTTTCCTAACCCATTCTCCTGGCCTGAGAGAAGCAGCTACAAAAAACCCTGGGACCAAGAATCCTTCCCTGACTCCCTGAAATTGGACTAAAAATACAGAACCAGCTCCAGCCAAGCATATGAGATCCACACTCTTGGGCTTTCCTCCCTACAGGGAACAAGGTGGCTATTATAATGCAAAGGCAATTCTGATAGGGATCTGACTGTGATTGTTTTAGTGGATTACTGGAAAGACAAGTTTCCCAGGTCTGATATATCTACCTATTAAACAAAGCCCTCACTGACCCACAAGGGGAACTGAGGGCTGAAGCTCCACCCAAGCCACCTAACCTCCTGACATAGGCGTCTGAGGATAGTGACATCTACCAATCTGTAGAGGTACATGCATTGGGTGCCTAAGGTACACCTGCAGAGCCCACCCACCAAAATGCTTTAGGAATAGAGACACACCTATCTCACTGGCACTTGGGGGAAGCCTGTCAGCATCGTGCCCCCCCCACCCCCGGAATGTGACCCCCTGCTGCTACTAGAATCTGGTGCACACAACTATCACCACTACTTCTCTAAGTGAACAGGTGACAGTCTACCCCACACACTTGGAGACGCAAAATCAGATTCTACTCAAGAACAGTGTATGGACTCTTAGCCTTATATTTCTGGTAACGGCCCAAACCAGCTGGTAAGAGGACATAAGTGATTCAAAGGCTACAACAATCAAGACAGCGCAATCTAGTAGCCCATCTACGTATACTGAAAGAAAACAAGATAAGACTCAGTGAGCAAATACAAAATAAATCATTACAATATCTTATAGATAGCTCAGAGACAGCAGTCGATATCAAACCACATAAAGAAGCAGAACACGATTGCTTCAACAACTCCCCAAATTAAAGAATCAAAATCTTTCCCAAATGAAGATACAATCCTGGAATTGCCAGATGCAGAATATAAAAAACTAATTTACAGAATGCTTCAAGACATCAGGAATGACCTCAAAAATGAAATAAGGCAATCTACAGAAAAAGCCAAGGAACACGCTGATAAAGCAGTTGAAGAAATCAAAATGATTATTCAAGAACACAGTGGAAAAATTAATAAGTTGCAAGAATCCATAGAGAGACAACATTCAGAAATCCAAAAGATTAACAGTAAAATTACAGAATTAGACAACTCAATAGGAAGAGGAGCAGAATCAAGCAATTCGAATGCAGAGTGGGGAGTTGAAGGACAAGGCAATTGACACAAACAGAGTTGAAGAAAAATCAGATAAAAGAATTTAAAAAAATGAAGAAACCCTAAGAATCATGTGGGACTCTATCAAGAAAAATAACTTGTACGTGATTCGAGTTCCAGAACAAGGAGGGATAACAGAAAATACAGAGAGAATAGTTGAAGATCTGTTGGCAGAAAACTTCCCTGACATCATGAAAAATGAAAAGACATCTACCCAAGATGCTCATCGAACCCCATATAAGATAGATCCAAAACGAAAAACACCAAGACATATTATCATCAAACTTGCCAAAACCAAAGACAAAGAGAAAATTTTAAAAGCAGCCAGGGATAAAAGAAAGGTCTCCTACAAAGGAGAATCAAGAATAAGTTCAGACTACTCAGCAGAAACCATGCAGTCAAGAAGGCAATGGGATGACATATATACAGCACTGAAGGAGAAAAACTGCAAGCCAAGGAGCATTTATCCAGCAAAACTCTCTCTCAAATATGAAGGGGAAACTAAAACATTTACAGATATACACAAGCTTAGAGAATTTGCAAAAACCAAACCAAAGCTACAAGAAATACTAAAGGAAATTGTTTGGTCAGAAAATCAGTAACATCAGGTACCAACGCAACACAAGGTCACAAAACAGAAAAATCTGATATCAACTCAAAAAAGGAAATCACAAAAACAAATTAAGATTAATTTTAAAAAGAAAAAAAAATGCTCAAAACAGGGAATCATTGAAGTCATTATGTAAAAGATCACAATCAAAAAGAGGGACTAAATACAGGAGGCACAGAAGTGCCATATGGAGAGGAAAACAAGGCAATATAGGATGATACAAGTTAGGTTTTTACTTAGAAAAATATGGGTAAATATTAAGGTAACCACAAAGAGGTCTAACAATTCCATAACTCAAAATAAAAACCAAGAAAGCCATAATGACTCAGCAAACATAAATTCGACTACTATGAAAATGAGGAACACACAATTTACAAAGAAAACGTCTCAGCACAAAAAAGTAAGTGGAAAAATGAAACTGGCAACAACACACATAAAAAGGCATCAAAATGACAGCACTAAACACACACACAAAAAAAAAACATACTTATCTATAATTACACTGAATGTAAAGGGACTAAATGCACCAATAAAGAGACAGAGAGTCTTAGACTGGATCAAGAAACTGATCTGTCTATATGCTGCCTACAAGAGACAACCCTTAGATTTAGAGACACAAACAAACTAAAACTCAAAGGATGGGAAAAAAATATATCAAGCAAACAACAATCAAAAGAGAGCAGGAGCAGCAATATTAATTTCTGACAAAATAGACTTTGAAGTTAAATCCACCACAAAGGATAAAGAAGGACACTACATAATGATTAAAGGGACAATTGACCAGGAAGATATAACCATTTTAAATATTAATGAACCCAATGACAGGGCGGCAAAATACATAAAACAAACTTTAACAGAACTGAAAAGTGAGATATACACCTCCACAATTATAGTAGGAGACTTCAACACTTTCAGAGAAGGATAGGACTTCCAGTAAGAAGCTCAACAGAGACACGGAAGACCTAATTGATACAATCAACCAACTTGATCTCAAAGACCTATACAGAACACTGCACCCAACAGCTGCAAAGTATACTTTTTTCTCTACTGCATATGGAACATTCTCTAGAAGAGATCACATATTAGGTCATAAAACAAACCTTTCCAGAATCCAAAACATCGAAATATTACAAAGTATCTTCTCAGACCACAAGGCCATAAAAGTAGAAATCAATAACAGAAAAAGCAGGGAAAAGAAATCAAATACTTGGAAACTGAACAATACCCTGCTCAAAAAAGACTGGGTTATAGATGACATTAAGGAGGGAATAAAGAAATTCATAGAATGCAACAACGATGAAAACACTTCCTATCAAAACCTCTGGGACACAGCAAAAGCAGTGCTCAGAGGTCAATTTCTATCGATAAATGCACACATACATAAAGAACTAAGAGCCAAAAGCAGAGAACTCTCCCTATGACTTGAACAAATAGAAAGCAAGCAACAAAAGAATCCATCAGGCACCAGAAGAAAACAAATAATAAAAATTAGAGCTGAACTAAATGAAATAGAGAACAGAAAAACAATTGAAAGAATTAACAAAGACAAAAGCTGGTTCTCTTTGAAAAAATTAACAAAATTGATAAACCATTGGCCAGACTGACTAAAGAAATACAGGAGAGGAAACAAATAACGCAAATAAGAAATCAGATGCGCCATATCACAACAGACCCAACTGAAATTAAAAGAATCATATCAGATTATTATGAAAAATTGTACTCTAACAAATTTGCAAACCTAGAAGAAATGGATGATTCTTGGAAAAACACTACCTACCTAAACTAACACAATCACAAGCAGAACAACTAAGTAGACCCATAACAAAAAAAGAGATTGAAATGGTAATCAAAAGACTCCCAACAAAAAAAACCCTGGCCCGGATGGCTTCACTGCAGAATTCTACCAAACTTTCAGAGAAGAGTTAACACCACTACTCCTAAAGGTATTTCAAAGCATAGAAAATGACGGAATACTACCCAACTCATTCTATGAAGCCACCATATCCCTGATACCAAAACGAGGTAAAGACATCACAAAAAAAGAAAATTACACACCTATATCCCTCATGAACATATTTTTTTTTTTTATCCCTCATGAACATAGATGCAAAAATCCTCAACAAAATTCTAGCCGATAGAATTCAACAACATATGAAAAAAATAATCCACCATGACCAAGTGGGATTTCTACCAGGTATTTTTTATGCAAGGTTCGATTAATATTAGAAAAACCATTAATGTAATCCACCATATAAATAAAACAAAAGACAAAAACCACATGATCTTATCAATTGATGCAGAAAAGGCATTTGACAAAGTCCAACACCCATTCATGATAAAAACTCTCAGCAAAACAGGAATAGAAGGAAAATTCCTCAACATAATAAAGGGCATCTATACAAAGCCAACAGCCAACATCATTCTAAATGGAGAGAGCCTGAAAACATTTCCCCTGAGAACAGGAACCAGACAAGGATGCCCTATCTCACCGCTCTTATTCAACATCGTGCTTGAAGTCCTAGCCAGACCAATTAGGCTAGACAAAGAAATAAAGGGCATCTGGATTGGCAAGGAAGAAGTAAAATTGTCTCTATTTGCAGATGACATGATCTTATACACAGAAAACCCCAAGGAATACTCCAGAAAACTACTGAAACTAATAGAAGAGTTCAGCAGAGTCTCAGGTTACAAGATAAACATACAAAAATCACTTGGATTCCTCTACATCAACAAAAACAACATAGAAGAGGAAATCACCAAATCAATACCATCCACAGTAGCCCTCAAGAAGATATAATACTTAGGAATAAATCTTACCAAAGGTGTAAAAGACCTAGACAAAGAAAACTACAAAGTACTAGTGCAAGAAACTAAAAGGGACCTACGTATATGGAAAAACATACCTTGCTCATGGATAGGAAGACTTAACATAGTAAAAATGTCTATTCTATCAAAAGCCATCTATACATACAATGCACTTCCGATCCAAATTCCAATGACATTTTTGAAAGTGATGGAAAATCAAATCACCAACTTCATATGGGAGGGAAAGAAGCCCTGGATAAGTAAAGCATTACTGAAAAAGAAGAAGAAAGTGGGAGGCCTCACTCTAGCTGACTTTAGAACATATTATACACCCACAGTAGTCAAAACAGCCTGGTACTGGTACAACAACAGGCACATAGACCAATGGAACAGAATTGAGAACCCAGATATAAATCCATCCACATATGAGCAGCTGATTTTGACAAAGGCCCAGTGTCAGTTAATTGGGGAAAAGATAGTCTTTTTAACAAACAGTGCTGGCATAACTGCATATCCATTTGCAAAAAAATGAAACTGGACCCATACCTCACACCATGCACAAAAACTAACTCCAAGTGGATCAAAGACCTAAAGACTAAAACGATAAAGATCATGGAAGAAAAAATAGGGACAACATTAGGAGCCCTAATACGAGGCATAAACAGAATACAAAACATTACCAAAAATGACGAAGAGAAACCAGATAACTGGGGAAAAAAAAAAAAAGATAACTGGGAGCTCCTAAAAATCAAACACCTATGCTCATCTAAAGACTTCACCAAAAGACTAAAAAGACCACCTACAGATTGGGAAAAACTTTTCAGCTATGACACCTCTAACCAGCGTCTGATCTCTAAAATCTATATGATTTCTGTTAAAACTCAACCACAAAAAGACAAACAACACAATCAAAAAGTGGGCAAACGGAGGCGGTGCCAAGATGGCGGACTAGGTGGACGCTGCCACGGATCCCTCTTGCAACAAAGACTCGGAAAAACAAGTGAATTGATCACATACATAACAACCTAAGAACTCTGAACAACAAACACAGATTTAGAGATGGAGAACGAACAAATACGGGGAAGCAGCGATTGTTTTCAGAGCCTGGAGCCAGCTTAACAGTCAGGTGACCTTTGGCGCCCGATTTGGGGCAGAGCCCAGGGGGGCAAACGGCACAAACAAGGGGCCCAGCCCTAGCCCCCGAACTCATTGCGGGAGGTGGCCCAGCCGGTTCGCACGGGCGGCGTGGCGGTGCAGCCGGTGGGAGAAGTCCCCCGGAGGCAGTGACGGGTCTTGGAGCAGAGAGAGCGGCGTCCCAGCCGGGACGCGCGGTCACGGCGCAGGCACGGGGAGCTCCTCAGCTCTCCTGAGCCGACCCCAGGGGGGGCCCAGCAGGTTCTCAAAGGCGGCGCGGCGACGCGGCTGGCGGGACGGGGAGTCCCGGGGAGACAGCGACTGATTTTGGAGTCAGGAGTGCACCATCCAAGTAGGGGAAGCTTAACCTTGGGCGTGGGGCTGACAGTGGAGGATCTGACCATGACTCCAGCGGGCCAGACCCCCCGGGGGCAATCTCCACACAGCCAGCACACATAGGCGACGCGCCCACGGGAATCTCAGATATAATAGTCATTCCAAGCAAGACAAGCAACTCCGGCTATATTCTGAGGTGCTACTCTCCTAGCTCTCTGATACCTCCCCGACCCTCCCCAAGCGGCTTCATTAACATCCGAATACCCTGAGCCAGAAGGAGAACGCTGATAGGGATCAGACTGCATTTTTTTTTTTAGCGGATTTTCTGGAAAAATTAGTTTCCCAGTGATGGCTCAGAGACAGCAGTCCATATCAAACCACATAAAGAAGCAGACCATGACAGCTTCTCCAACCCCCTAAAGAAAAGAATCAAAATCTTTCCCAAATGAAGATACAATCCTGGAATTATCAGATACAGAATATAAAAAACTAATTTACAGAATGCTTCAAGACATCACAAACGAAATAAGGCAAACTGCAGAAAAAGCCACGGAACACACCGATAAAACTGTTCAAGAACTCAAAAAGATTATTCAAGAACATAGTGGAAAAATTAATAAGTTCCAAGAATCCATATAGAGACAGCATTCAGAAATCCAAAAGATTAACAATAAAATTACAGAATTAGACAACGCAATAGGAAGTCAGAGGGGCAGACTCGAGCAATTAGAATGCAGACTGTGACATCTGGAGGACCAGGGAATCAACACCAACATACCTGGAAAAAAATCAGATAAAAGAATTTAAAAAAATCAGATAAAAGAATTTAAAAAAATGAAGAAACCCTAAGAATCATGTGGGACTCTATCAAGAAGGATAACTTGCGAGTGATTGGAGTCCCTGAACAGGGAGGGGGGACAGAAAACACAGAGAAAATAGTTGAAGAACTCCTGACATAAAACTTCCCTGACATCATGAAAGACGAAAGGGTATCTATCCAAGATGCTCATCGAACCCCATTTAAGATTGATCCAAAAAGAAAAACACCAAGGCATATTATCATCACACTCGACAAAAGCAAAGATAAACAGAAAATTTTAAAAGCAGCCAGGGAGAAAAGAAAGGTTTCCTTCAAGAAAGAATCAATAAGAATAAGTTCAGACTACTCAGCAGAAACCATGCAGGCAAGAAGGGAATGGGACGACATATACAGAGCACTGAAGGAGAAAAACTGCCAGCCAAGGATCATATATCCAGCAAAACTCTCTCTGAAATATGAAGGCGAAATTAAGATATTTACAGATAAACACAAGTTTAGAGAATTTGCAAAAACCAAACCAAAGCTACAAGAAATACGAAAGGAGATTGTTTGGTCAGAAAACCAATAATATCAGGTACCAGCACAATACAAGGTCACAAAACAGAACGTCCTGATATCAACTCAAATAGGGATATCACAAAAACAAACAAATTAAGATTAATTAAAATAAATAAATAAATAAAATAATACACATAACAGGGAATCATGGAAGTCAATAGGTAAAAGATCACAATAATCAAAAAGAGGGACTAAATACAGGAGGCATTGAACTGCCAGATGGAGAGTGATACAAGGCGATATAGAACGATACAAGTTAGGTTTTTACTTAGAAAAATAGGAGTAAATAATAAGGTAACCACAAAAAGGTATAACAACTCCATAACTCAAGATAAAAGCCAAGAAAAACGTAACGACTCAACTAACATAAAGTCAAACACTATGAAAATGAGGATCTCACAATTTACTAAGAAAAACGTCTCAGCACAAAAAAGTATGTGGAAAAATGAAATGGACAACAACACACATGAAAACGCATCAAAATGACAGCACTAAAAACTTATTTGTCTACAATTACGCTGAATGTAAATGGACTAAATGCACCAATAAAGAGACAGAGAGTCACGGACTGGATAAAGAAACACGATTCATCTATATGCTGCCTACAAGAGACACACCTTAGACTTAGAGACACAAACAAACTAAAACTCAAAGGATGGAAAAAAATATATCAAGCAAACAATAAGCAAAAAAGAAGAGGAGTAGCAATATTAATTTCTCACAAAATACACTTTAGACTTAAATCCACCAAAAAGGATAAAAAGGACACTATATAATGATAAAAGGGACAATTGATCAGGAAGATATAACCATATTAAATATTTATGCACCCAATGACAGGGCTGCAAGATACATAAATCAAATTTTAACAGAATTGAAAAGTGAGATAGACACCTCCACAATTATAGTAGGAGACTTCAACACACCACTTTCGGAGAAGGACAGGACATCCAGTAAGAAGCTCAATAGAGACACGGGAGACCTACTTACAACAATCAACCAACTTGACCTCATTGACTTATACAGAACTCTCCACCCAACTGCTGCAAAGTATACTTTTTTTTCTAGCGCACATGGAACATTCTCTAGAATAGACCACATATTAGGTCATAAAACAAACCTTTGCAGAATCCAAAACATCGAAATATTACAAAGCATCTTCTCAGACCACAAGGCAATAAAACTAGAAATCAAGAACAGAAAAACTAGGGAAAAGAAATCAAATACTTGGAAAATGAACAATACCCTCCTGAAAAAAGACTGGGTTATAGAAGACATCAAGGAGGGAATAAGGAAATTCATAGAAAGCAACGAGAATGAAAATACTTCCTATCAAAACCTCTGGGACACAGCAAAAGCAGTGCTCAGAGGCCAATTTCTATCGATAAATGCACACATACAAAAAGAAGAAAGAGCCAAAATCAGAGAACTGTCCCTACAACTTGAACAAATAGAAACTGAGCAACAAAAGAATCCATCAGGCACCAGAAGAAAACAAATAGTAAAAATTAGAGCTGAACTAAATGAATTAGAGAACAGAAAAACAATTGAAAGAATTAACAAAGCCAAAAGCTGGTTCTTTGAAAAAATTAACAAAATTGATAAACCATTGGCTACACTGACTAAAGAAATACAGGAAAGGAAACAAATAACCCGAATAAGAAACGAGAAGGACCACATCACAACAGAACCAAATGAAATTAAAAGAATCATTTCAGATTACTACAAAAAATTGTACTCTAACAAATTTGAAAACCTAGAAGAAATGGATGAATTCTTGGAAAAACACTACCTACCTAAACTAACACATTCAGAAGTAGAACAACTAAATAGACTCATGACAAAAAAAGAGATTGAAACGGTAATCAAAAACTTCCAACAAAAAAAAAGCCCTGGCCCGGACGCCTTCACTACTAAGTTCTACCAAACTTTCAGAGAAGAGTTAACACCACTACTACTGAAGGTATTTCAAAGCATAGAAAATGACGGAATACCACCCAACTCATTCTATGAAGCCACCATCTCCCTGATACCAAAACCAGGTAAAGACGTTGCAAAAAAAGAAAATTCTAGACCTATATCCCTCATGAACATAGATGCAAAAATCCTCAACAAAATTCTAGCCAATAGAATCCAACAACACATCAAAAAAATAATTCACCCTGATCAAGTCGGATTTATACCAGGTATGCAAGGCTGGTTTAATATCAGAAAAACCATTAATGTAATCCACCATATAAATAAAACAAAAGACAAAAACCACATGATCTTATCAATTGATGCAGAAAAGGCATTTGACAAAGTCCAACACCCATTCATGATAAAAACTCTTACCAAAATAGGAATTGAAGGAAAATTCCTCAACATAATAAAGGGCATCTATGCAAAGCCAACAGCCAATATCACTCTAAATGGAGAGAACCTGAAAGCATTTCCCTTGAGAACGGGAACCAGACAAGGATGCCCTTTATCACTGCTCTTATTCAACATCGTGCTTGAAGTCCTAGCCAGGACAATTAGGCTAGACAAAGAAATAAAAGCTATCCGGATTGGCAAGGAGGAAGTAAAGTTATCACCATTTGCAGATGACATGATCTTATACACAGAAAACCCCAAGGAATCCTCCAGAAAACTACTGAAACTAATAGAAGAGTTCAGCAGAGTCTCAGGTTACAAGATAAACATACAAAAATCACTTGGATTCCTCTACATCAACAAAAAGAACACCGAAGAGGAAATAGCCAAACCAATACCATTCACAGTAGCCCCCAAGAAGATAAAATACTTAGGAATAAATCTTACCAAGGATGTAAAGACCTATACAAAGAAAACTACAAAGCTCTACTACAAGAAATTCAAAAGGACATACTTAAGTGGAAAAACATACCTTGCTCATGGATAGGAAGACTTAACATAGGAATAATGTCTATTCTACCAAAAGCCATCTATACATATAACGCACTTCCGATCCAAATTCCAATGTCATATTTTAAGGGGATAGAGAAACAAATCACCAATTTCATATGGAAGGGAAAGAAGCCCCGGATAAGCAAAGCACTACTGAAGAAGAAGAAAGTGGGAGGCCTCACTCTACCTGATTTCAGAACCTATTATACAGCCACAGTAGTCAAAACAGCCTGGACTGGTACAACAACAGGCACATAGACCAATGGAACAGAATTGAGAACCCAGATATAAATCCATCCACATATGAGCAGCTGATATTTGACAAAGGACCAGTGTCAGTTAATTGGGGAAAAGATAGTCTTTTTAGCAAATGGTGCTGGCATAACTGGATATCCATTTGCAAAAGAATGAAACAGGACCCATACCTCACACCATGCACAAAAACTAACTCCAATTGGATCAAAGACCTCAACATAAAGACTAAAACGATAAAGATCATGGAAGAAAAAATAGGGACAACCCTAGGAGCCCTAATACAAGGCATAAACAGAATACAAAACATTACCAAAAATGATGAAGAGAAACCCGATAACTGGGAGCTCCTAAAAATCAAACACGTATGCTCATCTAAAGACTTCACCAAAAGAGTAAAAAGACCACCTACAGACTGGGAAAGAATATTCAGCTATGACATCTCAGACCAGCACCTGATCTCTAAAATCTACATGATTCTGTCAAAACTCAACCACAAAGAGACAAACAACCCAATCAAGAAGTAGGCAAAGGATATAAACACACATTTCACTAAAGAAGATATTCAGGCAGCCAACAGATACATGAGAAAATGCTCCCGATCATTAGCCATTAGAAAAATGCAAATTAAAACTACGATGAGATTCCATCTCACACCAACAAGGCTGGCATTAATCCAAAAAACACAAAATAATAAATGTTGGAGAGGCTGTGGAGAGATTGGAACTCTTATACACTGCTGGTGGGAATGTCAAATGGTACAACCACTTTGGAAATCTATCTGGCGTTATCTTAAACAGTTAGAAATAGAACTACCATACAACGCAGAAATCCCACTCCTCGGAATATACCCTAGAGATACAAGAGTCTTCACACAAACAGATATATGCACACCCATGTTTATTGCAGCTCTGTTTACAATAGCAAAAAGCTGGAAGCAACCAAGGTGTCCGTCAATGGATGAATGGGTAAATAAATTGTGGTATATTCACACAATGGAATACTACGCATCGATAAAGAACAGTGACGAATCTGTGAAACATTTCATAACATGGAGGAACCTGGAAGGCATCATGCTGAGCTAAATTAGTCAGAGGCAAAAGGACAAATATTGTATAAGACCACTATTATAAGATCTTGAGAAACAGTAAAAACTGAGAAGAACACATACTTTTGTGGTTACGAAGGAGGGAGGGAGGGAGGGAGGGAGGGAGGGAGGGAGGGAGGGAGAGGGTTTCTTATTGATTAATCAGTAGATAAGAACTGCTTTGGGTGAAGGGAAAGACAACACTCACTACATGGAAGGTCAGCTCAATTGGACTGGACCAAAAGCAAAGAAGTTTCCGGGATAAAATGAATGCTTCAAACGTCAGCGGAACAGGGGCGGGGGTCTGGGGAACATGGTTTGAGGGGACTTCTAAGTCAATTGGCAAAATAATTCCATTATGAAAACATTCTGCATCCCACTTTGAAATGTGGCGTCTGGGGTCTTAAATGCTAACAAGCGGCCATCTAAGATGCATCAATTGGTCTCAACCCACCTGGAGCAAAGGAAAATGAAGAACACCAAGGTCATACGACAACTAAGAGCCCAAGAGACAGAAAGGGCCACATGAACCAGAGACCTACATCATCCTGAGACCAGAAGAACTAGTTGGTGCCTGGCCACAATCGATGACTGCCCTGACAGGGAGCACAACAGAGAACTCCTGAGGGAACAGGAGATCAGTGGGATGCAGACCCCAAATTCTCATAAAAAGACCATACTTAATGGTCTGACTGAGACTAGAGGAATCCCGGCGGCCATGCTCCCCAGACCTTCTGTTGGCACAGGACAGGAACCATCCCCAAAGACAACTCATCAGACATGAAAGGGACTGGTCAGCAGGGGGGAGAGAGATGTTGATGAAGAGTGAGCTAATTAAATCAGGTGGACACCTGAGAGTGTGTTGGCAGCTCTTGTCTGGAGGGGGGATGGGAGGATAGAGAGGGAAACTGGCAAAATTGTCACGGAAGGAGAGACTGAAAGGGCTGACTCAATAGGGGGAGAGCAAGTGGGAGTAGGGAGTAAGATGTATGTAAACTTATATGTGACAGACTGATTGGATTTGTAAACGTTCACTTGAAGCTTAATGAATGTTAATTAAAAAAAAAAAAGTGGGCAAAGGATATGAACACTCACTTTACTAAAGAAGATATTCAGGCAGCTAATAGACACATGAGAAAATGCTCCCGATCATTAGCCATTAGAAAAATGCAAATTAAAACTACGATGAGATTCCATCTCACTCCAACAAGGCTGGCATTAATCCAAAAAACACAAAATAATAAATGTTGGAGAGGCTGTGGAGAGACTGGAACACTTATACACTGCTGGTGGGAATGTAAAATGGTACAACCACTTTGGAAATCTATCTGGCGTTTTCTTAAAAAGTTAGAAATAGAACTACCATGCAACCCAGAAATCCCACTCCTCCAAGTATACCCTAGAGAAATAAGAGCCTTTACACGAACAGATATATGTACACCCATGTTTACTGCAGCACTGTTTACAACAGCAAAAAGTTGGAAGCAACCAAGGTGTCCATCAACGGAAGGATGGTTAAATAAATTATGGTATATTCACACAATGGAATACTACACATCGATAAAGAACAGTGACGAATCTGTGAAACATTTCATAACATGGAGGAACCTGGAAGACATTATGCTGAGTGAAATTAGTCAGATGCAAAAGGACAAATACTGTATAAGACCACTATTGTAAGTTCTTGAGAAATAGTATAAACTGAGAAGAACACATTCTTTTGTGGTTATGGGAGAGGGGAGGGAGGGAGGATGGAAGAGGGCTATTTACTGATTAGTTAGTAGATAAGAACTACTTTAGGTGAAGGGAAGGACAATACTCAATACAGGGAAGGTCAGTTCAACTGGACTGGACCAAAAGCAAAGAAGTTTCCAGGATAAACTGAATACTTCGAAGGTCAGCGGAGCAAGGGTGGGGGTCTGGGGACTATGGTTTAAGGGGACTTCTAAGTCAATTGGCATAATAAATTCTATTATGAAAACATTCTGCATCCCACTTTGAACTGTGGCATCTGGGGTCTTAAATGCTAACAAGCGGCCATCTAAGATGCATCAATTGGTCTCAACCCACCTGGATCAAAGGAGAATGAAGAACACCAAGGTCACATGAGAACTATAAGCCCGAGACAGAAAGGGCCACATGAACTAGAGACTTATATCATCCTGAGACCAGAAGAACTAGATGGTGCCTGGCCACAACCAATGACTGCCCTGACAGGGAGCACAACAAAGAACCCCTGAGGGAGCAGGAGAACAGTGGGATGCAGACCCCAAATTCTCATAAAAGGACCAGACTTAATGGTCTGACTGAGACTAGAAGAATTCCGGCAGTCATGGTCCCCAAACCTTCTGTTGGCCCAGGACAGGAACCATTCCGGAAGACTACTCATCAGACATGGAAGGGACTGGACAGTGGGTTGGAGAGAGATGCTGATGAAGAGTGAACTACTTGTATCAGGTAGACACTTGAGACTGTGTTGGCATCTCCTGTCTGGAGGGGAGATGGGAGGGTAGAGAGGGCTAGAAACTGGCAAAACGGTCATGAAAGGAGAGACTGGAAGGAGGGATCGGGCTGACTCATTAGGGGGAGAGTAAGTGGGAGTATGGAGTAAGGTGTATATAAGCTTATATGTGACAGACTGACTTGATTTGTAAACTTTCACTTAAAGCACAATAAAAATTATTAAAAAAAAAATAGAGAAGCGTTAAATATGGGCAATCTGTCTTTCATCTTGAAATAACACAAAATCTTCACTTCTAATCTAATTAAAAACTTATAGTTTTAAGGATGAGTTTTAATTCCATAATATAGTGATTTGTGATAGTTCTTCACCAAATCATAGACTGGAGAATTTCTTTAAAAATTTTTTTGTTTATTTTAGTCTCGCTAAAAACAAAGGCATCCAGAAACAGGTATATAATATGAAGCAAGGCATAGAGGCTCCTTTGGAAACTGTTATATAGAAAATACTCTTTCTTTTCATAAGTATGCAGTGGGATAAATTGAAAAGAGCAATGGACTTGGAGCCAGTAGACTTACATTTTAACGTTTGGCCATGGAACTTTATGTTTCAGTTTTCATATACTTAGTAGTTTGCCATGATTATTATCCAGGTCCTTTTTGGTTCTAAACTTTATTAGTCTATGATCAGCTTTACTAGTCAAAATATAATTTTCTGAACATTATCCATGTCCTTCCATACTGGACAGTATAATCATAATGCCTTTCACAACTACAGCCCTTTCTTAAAAAAAAAAAAAAATCTTGCATGTACCTAGCAAGTTGAAGGAGGGTGTGGGAGCAATCCTAGATGGTTCATTACCTCCAGGGGGCCATGTTCTGTATTTATTAAAAAAAAAAACCCAATCCTGTCATGTCGATTCCAAGTCATAGCGACCCTATAGGACAGAGTAGAACTGCCCCATAGAGTTTCCAAGGAGTACCTGGTGGATTCTAACTGCCAACCTTTTGGTTAGCAGCTTTAACATTTAATCACTATGCCACCAGGGTTTTCTGTCCTGTATTAGAGGAGCCTTAACAAGCAAACTATACAAGGGAATAGCAACTGACTAAAGGAATGCTTTTCTATAGGCCACCTAGCACTAAAGCTGAGTGAGTCTATGCTTCTAGTCACCAAAACAACCTAGCACATTTCCCCAAGTAGACCATAAGCAGCTCCAGTATCCAACAGGGTGTTCTTTGCATACCCACCACAGAGCATGGGCAGTAAACACCAGGGATTCTTCACGTGTTCTACCAAGGGTTCTAGAGACCGGAAGCATATATCAGCAGTCTTTCATACTTCTGTCAAGTATCAGAACATTTGTTCTTGATACACAGACTACAAGAGTAATTGGTGTTTACTTAAAGCACAAGCTATGACAGGACACAACCTCTTCCAATGGCTATCACAAAACAACTATATTCTGAGACTTTCTAACACAACCCCGTAGTGAATCAACAGAAATCTATAAATCTAGTTAAGATGCTGGATTTGTCTTCCCATAGAAGGACAGTAATACAAGGAAAGCTTCAGCCTGAGGTCATCATCAATTTAATTCATGACACTTTTCTTCTCAGGTTACATCTGCTAGGGGTGAATAGTGTGAAGGTTTCTTATCCAAGTAACGAAAAATAGAAAAAAAAATGTTCATATTTGGAAAGGAAGTAGAAATTTCTTATAATCTTGTGATGTCAAAATGTCTATAATAAAAAATAATTTATATGACATTTTATGATGTTTGGCTTAAACATAAATGTTTTGTCTTTAATATTACTTCAAAGTATATCACTAGTGTCAATGAAACTGGGTTATCTACATATCCAAGTCTATTTTGCTTTGATACATGAATATTTGACATATAAAAGCATTGTTTTATTATTAATCACAAGTGAAAACTCCTGAATATAGTCGTAAGTTTTTGCTTGTGTTCGGAATATTCCATATGTATAACAAAAAAAGTTATATAAACTTATTACGGATTGAATTGTGTCCACTAAAAAGTTATGTTGAAGTCCTAACCCCTGTACCTGTGAATAAGATCTTATTTGGAAATAGGGTTTTTCTTTTGCTATAGCAGTGAGGTCATACCAGAGTAGGGTGGGTGCTAAACATACTTATTTTTGAGTTATAAAAAGAGCAAGACAGACACAGAGACACATACAGGAAGATAATACCATATGAAGACAGGCAGACAGACAGACAGACACACACACACACACACACAGGAGATGCAAGCCCAGAATGCCAAGGATTTCCAGCTACCAGAAGCTAAAATAGACAAGGACTTCCCTACAGCCCCATACCTTGAGTTCAGAATTGTAAGAAAATTAATTTCTGCTCTTTAAAGCCACCCATCTTGTGTATTTTGTTACACAACCTTAGAAAAATATGACTATAAAATTTCAAAGTAAAAAAAAAATAATTCTTTTGACTATTACACTTATTTTTTTTTACTATTACATCTTATTAGTAATATTTTCCTTTGGAATTAGGACTTATCTGTAGTTTCTAAAAGATGAGTAAAGATAATTGCAGCGAACTCAGGCATAACAATTGTGAGGATGGCGCAGGATTGGACAGTGTTTCATTCTGTAGTACATAGGGTCAGTACAAGTCAGAACCAATTTGACGGCACCTAACTTAACAACATCTATTTCTTCAATAAGGTACCATCTTTACCTCAACTATTATTAAGAAGACAAAATACAGATTTAATATATATTTATAAAGGTAAATTAATAAAAATTTCAGCTGCTACAACAAATTGTTTTGATAGTGATAGTTTGACTATAACATGATTTAATCTCTATAGAAAAGGCCTTTACCTTAAACCTTGAAATTGACAGCAATTCACTATGAATGGAGAACACGCCCCATGAAGAGGAAAGTAGAATAACATTGGTTGAACAGCTACATGACAAAATTTTTATAGGCTTTTTCACAATCCATTTGGGGAATTTTCGAAATACTTCATGACCCTCTTTCCTCGGGAAAAAAAAATGTACAGCCATACTGAATATATTTAGGTTTAAATATTAGGTGATATGGAGCCCTGGTGGTTGAATCTACCAACAAATCCTTGGAAACCCTATGGTGTCATTCTACTCTGTCCTTTAGGGTCACTATGATTCACAATCGACTCCACAGCAATGAGTTTGGTTTGGTTTTTTTACTACGTGATCTATTTATACTGGTCCACAAGATATAGCTATCCAAAAGAGTGTCAATTTAGAATATCACTAAATTTAGACTGCATAAACAAGATAAAACAGTTGAGTCAGTAATAGATTCCTTCTTCTTTAGGGAAAAAATAAAAGGTTCTAACACAGATTTGAGGGAGATGGACTTTCTTTCAGATACAAAAAAGCAACGGGTAAGGGATGTAAGAGCCTGGTCTGGAATTAAGACTACAATTTTGGTACACTATTCCTATTTAGATGAATTCCTGAGACCACACAAGCCAAGCCATCAGTTTTTTAGTGTTCAGCCCTAGGGAAGTAGCAAGCCCAGTAAAATGATCCCAAGAAAGGTGGATAATATACCATCCATTCCTATCAGGAGGACACTCAGCCTACCAGGCTGTCTGGGTTTTAAATTAAGGATGAGAAACGGTAGTGGAGCAGGGGATTAGTGCTAATTCCTTCCCTCTCCACCAAAAACCAAAACCAAACCCGTTGCTGTCAAGTCAATTCCCTCAAAGCGACCCAATAGGACAGAATAGAACTTCCCCATATGGTTTCCAAGGAGCGCCTGGTGGATTCAACCTCTTGGTTGGCAACCATAGCTCTTAACCACTACGCCACCAGGGTTTCCTCCCTCCACAGCATCCAACAAATTCCCCTTTCTGCCTTTTTTTCAATCAATCCATGTAAATGACATAGGGTTGACTGAAATAAGATTTTTCCCGAACTCTTAAATCTTGCACCTTATTTCAGGCACTGCATAGAGCAACAATTTGGAAACATTGTTCACAACCATCCTGTATGGCAGGTATGATGATGGGAAGACTGAAATAACATGCCCAAGACAATACTCTTAGTAAATAACAAGAGAGTATGAATCCCTCAGCAGACTGATTCCAAAGTTCCTACTTTAACCCCCTTCTGAGCTTCAATAACAGGATAACAGAGTCAGCAATAATTATTGTCGAGATTATGTAGAAAGAGAACAAATTTCTCACTTTATCCTGCAATTCCACTGAGTTTTTTTGGGGGATGTTCCTCTTGGCTTTAAAGTATTGGGCTTGATCTGGATGCCCTGCTGTGTTTTACACACACACACATTTATATTCTAAAATCTGTGCCATTTCTTAAGACTATTCAGTATGGATAAACTCTCCAAGGGAGCAACTTCCTATGTCTTCACAGCTCCTTTTGAAGTTCCTGTGAGTCTTGAACAGAGGAAAGGGCTCATATGCATGAGCTGAGCCATAAGAAACACAAGAATAAGGATAAAGATATGATAAACATTTTCGTTTTAAAGTAAAAATCCCATCTAAATAACTTCAAAGTACTAAATCTTGAATACATTTGATATTGCATAAGATAAGCAGGGTGATCACTTCATAATTAATCATTCACCACCATATGAATGTTATAAATATTCACTATAAGGTTGTGGATTCCAACATTATATGCTGAATGCTCTTCCAGAGAAAATGGAGAAAACTGAAACATTAAGCAATGGGGAAAAAAAAAAAAAAAACCTGTAAGAGGAGACATGGGAGTATTAATAATAACCAAAAATTTATCAATCTCCTAGAAGCCTTGGATAATAGAATTTTATAGTAAATCTCCATCCATATCTAGTAAACAATCTTGGTTTTCAATTTAGAACCCTGAGTTTATGCCAACAGAACTGTCAGCACCAAGAGATTATTTGCCACTCAAGACCACTTTCATCTTATCTACAGAAACATGGCAATATTAAATACGAGCTACTAAAAGTTATATTCAAAGGTACATGAACACATCCTCTTGCCCTTCATCCCATGGATGGGGGCATAGTGGGTGTGGGGCTGCTTTCCTCAGCAATTCTGCACTGGATCATCCACAGTGTAATTCTTTAATGTTAATTGAGATCTTAAGCTGGAAATCTGGTAAATCTCTAATATGTATGGACTTCCCATTATGAACCAGACCCAGTGTGCAGCCCTGAGGAATCAGATGAGTAAGAAATCACCCCTGCTTTTTTTTTTTTTTTTACAGGAGCTGGCAATGTAGTAGGGAGACAGACACACAGGTGAGATAATGTCACAGTAGTGCAGATGAGGAAACCCTGGTGATGTAGTGGATGCTATAATAATGACAATAATTATTGATAATGGTAGACGTTTTAGGATATGATCAGTGTAACTATAATATTTGTTGCATGTTTACGATGTACTAGGAACTCTGCTAGTTTACATGGATCAACTCACTGAATCCCCTATGCAATAAGTACTACCATTATCATGAATATTCACATTTTATAAACGAAGGATGGGAGCTGAGGAAGGTTAAGGTTACCCAGATAGTAAAGGGCAGATTGTAAGATCAAACCCAGATCTGTCTAAATCTGGGACTATCAGTCATGCTGTTGTTCTGACAACCAGAGGGATGCTCAAAGTCCAATGGTAGTCCTGAGCAGGCACACTCAGCCCAAGTGGAGTTTAGGAAAAGTTTTCCGAAACAAAGTATTCCTGGACGTGGAAACAGAAAGCAAGAACATGGAGGTGTGAAGTAATCCTGTAAGTGTGTTATTACTACAACATGAGCCATGAGCTGGTGAGTTCAGTGAAGCTGGGTACCAGGTCAATCAAGCGGTCTTTTGGATGCTTGACCTCCTTCTTGTAGGCTACAGGGAACCTTTAAAGGATTCTAGCCAGCAAGTAAATAACAGGTTCAGATTTGCATTAAGAGTGGTCCACTTTGTAGCTGTGTGGTCTCAGAGTAAGAAGTAATTTAAATTGGGTAAGAGTAAGCGGTGAGAGGTGAGAGATGAGAGCTGAACTGGGGCAGCAGTAGAAGGAAATGTCACTAGCTTTCCATGTTTATAGCCTAATGTACAAAAAAAGTGCTAAGGATATGTTAAACTGTTATTCTTCTCCCACAAATAACTCAGTCATTAATAAATAGGTCATCAATCTACATATATTTCTTGCCCTACCCCTTGACATAACCTAAATCCAAAATAAGGGCAGATGATTGTTTCAAATAAGCAGAAGCTATTAGATTTGTCTTCTATTATATTTCAAGACCCAGGAGAAAAGGGAAGTCCAGATGCCCATTGCCCCCATCAGTTACCTCAATGCTAGTTTCTGCCTTCTCTGCAAGAAACAAAGCTCATGAACTTATAGGCATAGGGACGCTGGGTGAATGACTAATCACATGAAAGTGACCTGGAAATTTAAAGTGCTAAATAAATGCTAATGATTACTAAAAATTCTAAATATTAAACATTTGTATTTATCACCTCTCTTTGATCACTCAAGTTGTGGCTTTAAAAGATTAGAAGAATGGGAAAACTAATGTCTTCAATCCTTTATGTGAACCACTAACAGAGACCTTGAAATTAAAAACATGAAAAAGCTACAGCCAGAGAATATTCATCTGTTTTGGAAATTCTAAACCTGCTCAGACATTCATAGAGTCACAAGACTCTATTGAAGTTAAAATAAAACTTGTTAAGAAAAGCTTTCTTTTTATACATGTATTTCTGTTTCCTTTCATTTATGACAGCAAAGTTTCTATTAGCAATATACGAATGCATACCCAAAACTGATTCAACTAACAAGAACTAACAACAACACCCAAAACTGAATGCTTCCTAAATAGTTTTATTTTGAAAAAGAACGGCCTTGCCTAGAGTTATTGTTGTGGTCAGGTTCCGTCAAGTCAGTCCCCGCTTATGCCAACCATAAGAACAACAGAAAGAAACACTGCCCAGTCTTGCATCATCCTCACAATCGTTGTTGTGCTTGAGCTCACTGTTGCAGCCACTGTGTCAATTCATCTCATGGAAGGTCTTTCTCTTTTTCCCTGACACTCTACCTTGCCTAGCATGATGTCCTCCTCCAGGGACTGGTACCTCCTCCTAACATATCCAAAGTACTTGAGGCGAGGTCTCGCCATCCTCACTTCTGAGGAGCATTCTGGCTGTACTTCTTCCGAGACAGATTTGTTCAGTCCTCTGGTAATTCAGAGCATATTCAAAATCCTTTGCCAAACCATAATTCAAAGGCGTCAATTCTTCTTCAGTCTTCCTTATTCACTGACCAGGTTTGGCATGCACATAAGATGACTGAAAATGTCATGGTTTGGGTCCGACGTACCTTAATCCTCAAAGTGACATCTTTGCTTTTCAACACATTAAAGAGATCTCTTGCAGCAGATTTGCCCAGTGCAATGCACAGTTTGATTTCTTGACTGCTGCTTCCATGGGCTTTGATTGTGGATCCAAGTAAAATGAAATCCTTGACAACTTCAATATTTTCTCCATTTATCATAATGTTGCTTATTTGTTCAGTTGTGAGGATTTTTTTTTTGATGTTCCATACTGAAGTCTAGTCTTTGATCTTCATCAGTAAGTGCTTCAAGTCCTCTTCACTTTCTGCAAACAAGGTTGTGTCATCTACATATTGCAGATGGTTAATGAGTCTTCCTCCGATTCTGATGCTCTGTTCTTGTTTTTTGCCAATGCCTTCAGTGCAGTGACTTCTTCCTTCAGTACCATGAGTTCTTGATCATATGCTACTTCCTGAAATGGTTGATTGTTGACCAATTCTTTTTGGTATGGTGAGTCTGTATATTCCTTCTATTTTATTTTTATGCTCCCTGCATTGTTCAATATTTTACCCATAGAATTCTTCAAAATTGCAACTTGAATCTTGAATTTTTTCTTCAGTTCTTTTAGCTTGAGAAATTCCAAGCATGTTCTTCTCTTTTGGTTTTCTAACTCCAGGTCTTTGCACATTTCATTATAATACTTTACTTTGTCTTCTCAAGCCGCTCTTTGAAACCCTCTATTCAGCTCTTCATCATTTCTTCCAATCACTTTAGCTACCTACATTCAAAAGCAATTTTCAGAGTCTCTCCTGACATTCATTTTGGTCTTTTTCTTTCATTACTGTCTCTATAATAACCTTTTACTTTCTTCACGTATGATGTCCTTGATGTCATCCCACAACTCATCTGGTCTTTGGCTATTAGTGTTCAATGTGTCAATCTATTCTTGAGAAGATCTCTAAATTCAGGTGGGATATACTTAAGTTCATACTTTGGCTCTCACAGACTTGCTCTAATGTTCTTCAATTTCAACTTGAACTTGCATATGAGCAACTAATGGTCTGCAGCAGTCAGCCCCTGGCCTTGTTTTGACTGAGGATACTGAGCTTTTCCATCATCTCTTTCCACTGATGTAGTCAATTTGATTCGTACGTATTCCATCCAGTGAGGTTCACACGTACAGTTGCTGTTTATATTGTTGAAAAAGGTATTTGCAATGAAGAAGTTGTTGGTTTTGAAAAGTCTATCATGCAATCTCTGGCATCTTTTCTTTCACAAGGCCATATTTTCCAACTACCAATTCTTCTTGATTTCCAACTTTCTCATTCCAATCACCAGTAATTACCAATGCATCTTGATTGCATGTTTGATCAGTATCAGATTGCAGGAGTTGGTGAAAATCTTCAATTTCTTCATCTTGGGCATTAGTGGTTGCTATGTAAATTTGAATAATGGTCGTACTAACTGGTCTTCCTTGTAGGCAGATGGATATTATCCTGTCACTGACAGCACTGCTCTTCAGAATAGATCTTGAAATGTCTTTTGGACAGTAAATACAACGGCATTCTTCAATTTTTCATTCCGGGCATCTAGACACTATGATTGTCTGATTCAAAATGGCCAATACCAGTCCATTTTAGCTAATGCCTAGGGTATTGACCTTTACGTGTTCCATTTCTTGCGGGGGGGGGGCTTAATATTTATTTTATTTTAACAATAAAGACCACCCAGAATTTAACAGGAGATTGCTGTAGATTGAGTGAGGACACAGGTTCTCTTTATGAGATCCTCTATGAACCACTTAAACAGAGATGGTCACTGAGTGGAATGAACTCACGACAATGCTGCCATAGCTGTATCTAGAGGAAAGAGCCCTCTGCCAGGAAAGCACAAACTCCACAGAGAGTTTACAAGGGATTTGGCAATACAGTTAGGTGTGGCTTTCTTTTTTTTTTTTATTTTTATTGTGCTTTAAGTGAAAGTTTACAAATCAAGTCAGTCTCTCATACAAAAATTTATATACACCTTGCTGTATACTCCTAGTTGCTCTCCCCCTAGTGAGACAGCTCACTCCTTCTTTCCACTCTCTATTTTCGTGTCCATTCAGCCAGCTTCTGACCCTTCTGTCCACTGATCTCCCATCCAGACAGAAGCTGCCCACATAGTCTCATGGGTCTACTTGATCCAAGAAACTCACTCCATTTTATTTTTGATGACTTTCAATTTTCCTAGATTCATACTTTGTACATTCCACATTCCAAGTACTAATGAAAGTTTGCAACTAATTCTTCTCATTTTCAGTCATGCCACATCAGCAAATGAAGGTCCCAAAAGCTTGACTCCATTCACTTCATTAAGGTTGACTCTACTTAGAGGAGGTAGCTCTTCCCCAGTTGTATTTTGAGTGCCTTCTAACCTGAGGCTCATCTTCTGGCACTATATCAAACAATGTTTCACTGCTATTCATAAGGTTTTCAGTGGCCAGTTTTTTAAGTAGTAGGCCACCAGGTGCTTCTTCCTTGTATGTCTTAGTCTGGAAGCACCACTGAAACCTGTCCACCATGGGTGACCCTGCTGGTATGTGAAATGCCAGTGGCATAGCTTCCAGCATCACAGCAACACGCAAGCCATCACAGTACAACAAACTGACAGGCCAGTGGTGGTTTGCCTGGAGTACTTAAATATTGTTTTATTTGGACCTCTTTTTTATGTGTATGTGGTAAGTATATACACCTACCCCTCACTTATCACCTACCTCATTATCTGACATTTCTCATTTACGGCTACAGTTAAAAATCTACTATGCGACTATTTTGCCCATTAACAACATATACCTGGCAGTAACGAACACCGAGGTGCAAGGCAAGAGCAATGCTGGCTGTGATGGCTAAGATTATGGCCAACTTGACTGAGCCACAAAACTCAGTGGTTTGGCAGTTATGTAATGGTACAATTTGGCAGTCATGTAATGATGTGATTTGGTAATTATGTAATGATGTAATCTGGCATTTATTTAATGATGTAGTCACCCACCATTTTGTGATCTGATATGGTCATCCTCCATTTTCACATAACATCAATTTTCACATAATAACCTGGTCTTTGGATTCTAACCGCGTTGATAAGTGAGGAGTAGGTGTAGATAACAGAACATTTGCCATTTCTACAATCTTCACATGTACAGTTCAGTGACATTAATCAGGTTCATTATGTTCTTTAACCATCTCTATTAACCATTCCCAAATTTTTCCATCACCTTTAACAGAAGCTTTATGTCTCCTAACCATTATTAAATGAAAATAAAAATTATTTTAGGCTATTAATTTTACAATACATAATGCCATTTAAAAAATGTCTGAGCAAAGTACAGACTGTTTTCTTATCGCTTTAAATATATATTTAATAGAAAAGGATAATTACTACAATTAATTCATTTTTAAATAGATATTTTAATGTCCATCTTTATTGTTTGTCTTAAGTTATTCCTATATTCTAGATGTACCTCCTTCTATTAAGATTCTTTAATATCTTATGTCACTGATAATAACCATGCCAAATAAAACACCTACTAGCTTAATGTTTCCACGTGGTTAGCAATATAGATTATGTCTACAGCTTGACACCAAAGCATCCACGTGTTGGAAATTTCCTAGATATTTGCCTTCCAAAACAAAATATCCAGTTGATGGATTATGTTTTTCATTCTCTAGTTAAAATGTTACTCCATGCTGTATGTACAACATATCTATCCCTAAATCATGGACAAAGATGCCCTCAGCAAGTAATTATCAAAGGACAGACTATGTTCTAAGTAAAAGAAGCATTAGGTGAAATCTCCCTGTCTTTTTGCTGTGTTTATTACTAACTGCATAAATACAACCTGTCAAATTCCAGAAGCAGCAGTAGAAAAAGGATAAGAATTGAGGATCTGAAGAGTCAGGAAATCAAATCCACAAATGTTTACCGAACACCCACCATGTGCAGCACTCTGACAAGACCAGAAGACTAGATAGAAGGTCAGCAGGGGGGGACAGGAGATCAAATTTCAGAGTCTAAAAGCCACTAAGTATGGCTTCAGAGTAAATCTGAATCAGAAACAATTCAAGCAAAACCCCAGCAAATGCAACTACTGAAAATCAGGAGAAATAACTGGGTTGTTACTGATCAAGAGCATTTAAAATGAAGCACTTGGCATAAGTAAAATAGCTAATTTAGGACTTCAGACTAGACTCCATTCCTGCTTCTGCTGTGAGAAAGTAACCGTTAGCCTTCATCCATGGCTATATCTGAAGAATTAACTTTGTGACTAAAGAAATGTTTTTTCTCTGTGGTCAAGCAGAAGTAGCATGTCACAGCCTGTTCTTAGAGAGTCTTTTTCTCTGTGGTCAAGCAAATGCAGGACGTCATTGCCTGTTCCCAGAGAGCCTCAACACACAACATCAAAAAAATCTCCTTTACAATGGAACGCCAAGAAAACACATGTTTAAGAAAGCAGTTTTAATAGCATGTTTCCAGACCAGCATGTCCTGTCATTGTCTTGTGAGTCTGTGTGTACCCTCCTGTCCACACACACTCCTGCAATCTATGATGAACTGCCTTCTAACCAATCAAAATATTATAAGCTCTGTTCTTTTTTGAAATCCTATAAAAATGTTTGTGTTATTATTGTGCCTTGGACTTCAGGTTTCGTTTTCATGAGCCACATGGTTCCCAGTTAACAAAACTCTCTGTTTTACTCTGAAACAGCGTTTAAGTTTTCTCTATTACATTACCAAGGAAAGGAACAGAACCACTGACTGCTCGGGCAGGGATCACAATAAAGGGTCCTGGACAAAGCAGGAGAAAAATGTAGAACAAAATTCAAATTCACAAAAAAAAAAGACCAAGCTTGCTGGTCTGACAGAAACTGGAGAAACCACAAGGGTGTGGCCCCCAAACATCCTTTTAACTCAGTACCGAAGTCACTCCCGAGGTTCACCCTTCAGCCAAAGATTAGTCTATAGTGCCAACACTAACACACATGAGGGATGTGCTTCATAGTTCAACCATGTATACAAGTCTAATGGGCATACCAGCCCCAAAGCAAAGATGAGAAGGCAGAGGCAGGAACGGACAGGAATATTGTATGAATGGAAACAGGGAACCTGGGGTGGAGAAGGGGAGAGTCTTGACACATCATGGGGGTGGCAACCAATGTTACAGAACAATTTGTGTATTAACTGTTTAATGAGAAACTAATTTTCTCTGTAAACTTTCATCTAAATCACAATTCAAAAAAAGAAGAAGAGAAGTTAGGGTAAGTGATCAAATATCTGGGAAAACCCTCAGGAACAAGGGTTGGCAGAGTAACTCTACTGGCAAAGTCAGGTCAATGGAAAGGTGAAAAAAATGCCGGATACACTAACAAAGGCAATGATTATTTAGAGACAAATACTCCAGCAGGCAGCACTTGGGGTAAAACATTCCCAGGGCTTGAATTTTCCATTCCTGCCTCAGTCTTTTCAGTAAGTTTGTAGATAAAGTTCCGTGGGTAAATGCAGACCAGATTTTAAATTGTATCCACATCTGTCGAAAAGATTAAAAATTCTAACTCAAAACATAATTTATTTAATATGATCTTAGTTGAATATGATCAAAAACACAGTAAAACTAATTAATTTAAAAACTGCTTCTAAAAAGGTTAAACGTATCTTGAAAATTTAAAGTTTGCAAGGCAGCTCTCATAAAAGTCTGCCACTCTCATAAAAAGTTTTCTTTCATTACCTTTTTAAAAACTTCATAAGCAATGGAAAGGTAAGACTTGTGTTTATTTTTGCCCTACTAAATGCCAGAAATTGTTCAAAGCGCTTTACATATCTTATTCCATTTAACAGCCCTTACACAGTAACTATGAAGAGATGGTCTCTCACCACATTGAAGCTGGGGGAAGATATTTTGCAGCAGTTTATGGTGCAAGAGAGACTCAAGGTCATAAATATTGCAGACACTTTCATTTGGTGATAGACAACTCATATTTATTTTCTGTTTCAATCACAGTTAATTCTCTTCCTGTGTGTAACTGCTACTTCCCACAGTTATCGCAAGATGACGTAAAACTAATATCATGTGAGAGAAATTTTTACTGAAACTTTGACCAAAGTAAAAATGACTGAACTAACCCAGACCTGCTGCTGAATTCAGCAAAATTAAATTGAACTTTTAACAATGCCTGATCTTCAGCTCCTTATCTGGCTAGCAACCATGGTAGGTAGGTAGTTAGAGAAATGCTTTCTCTCTGTGGTCACGTTAGGATGTGGAAAGAATGCACCTAAGGAAGAGGGCCCTGGTGCCAAGGCTTACTACAAGCCCTGGTATTAGACATTCCCAAGAAACTTTTTACATCAAACAAGACATTTTTACAACCTGCTCTAGAAAGTACATATTGCAAGCATCCTATAACTATGATTATAAATCTCTGTACCCAAAAGAACTTCTGCAGTTAACCCCAGTAACCAATCCTCAGTCCCCTAATCTCACTAACTACCAATCAAAATATTGTAAGCTCTGTTCTTTGTCTGAACCCAATAAAAATGTTTGTGTAATTATTGTGCCTCAGACTCCGCGGTTTCATTTCAATGGGTCACATTATCCCTGATTCAAATCATTCTTTAAACCCTCAATAAACCTCTCTGTTTTACTCTGAAACAGTGTTCAAGTTTTCTCTATTACAATCATTAATCTCAATCCATGGCTAGTTACTTCAACCTAAATGAATTTATTATTACATATTTCTGGCAATTTTACATTTGACTGATTAGAAATGATAGCCTAAATACTTCAAAAACAAGATTAGGGACTTAGTTAATAATGTACAGTTGCTAAGGCTTGGGATCTCAGAGGATACATAAATACAGAGAAATTTCATCCATCAGTTGACTGGCCCAGATCAAACAACTTGTTTGTGAAGTTAGAAGACTCTCATTCTCAGCTACTTATTGGGTTGGCTCTGAATATTTTTCCCTTACTACCAAATTTAACTCTTTCATGTTTAAGTTTCTGCGTTCTTGAGAAGGAATGGCCTTTACCCAATGATGAGAAAGGTTAATGAGAAACCAGGGTTCACTGGCCTTGTTGTTCAACAATACCACTTATATGATATGTGGGTTGGGAGTCATCTCATTACTCTGTATTGTCATTTATTTAGTTGTAAAATGTGGACAACAATGCTCACAATTACGAAGGGAAACACAAATTAGTACTTATATTTTTGCCAGGTGTTGATTTTTCTTCAGCAGACAGACTCTGCATAAATTAGGTGAAGGAAAATAATTATTGAAGCCACATAATTAAAGAGAGCTATGCTCAAGAGATGGACTCATAAAATTCAAAAGTAATTCTAAGTCTCATACATTCCTGGAGATAGCTTAACTCTACTCAAGAGATGGACCTCATAAAATTCAAAAGTAATTCCAAGTCTCATACATTCCTGGCGATAGCTTAACTCTACATCTGAAATTCCTTGTGTTAGCATCAGAGGTCCATTTTATTCTTGAATTCTATAATACAAATTTCCTTTCTTGAATCATACAGATCAGAAAAGTACAATGAGGCACCTCGTAACAGTCCCTTAGGGTTAGTACTCAGGAGAACCTCTTACCCTTTCTAAGTTTGCTAAAAAGATTTGTTGTTAGCAAAGAACAGAGTCTAAATGCAACATTCACTGACTGTAGTGGCTTTGGCTTTAAAGGAAATGTTAGTACTAATTTGAAAGCTGCTTTCTTTTCTTTAATGTCTTAGAAAAATGCCATGATGGACCTTTTTGAGAAAGAAAGGTAACAGGTTCAATTACAATTCCACTACTGCCCAAGGGATGGTTTGAGAAGAGAGTGAGAAACAGAAAAATGCTCTGTATAATTAAGAAGGAAAAAAATTAGAATTTTTTGAGAACAGCCCAAAAGAAAGGAGATAGTGAGAAACAAAACAAACTCCAGCAATATGATGGGAGGACAGAAACATCCAGAAGGGCATGGCAAGTGATAAACGTCATGTGTTGAATAATGGCAAGAAGTTTCTACTGATAGTGATTTTTTACGTTGTTTCCAGGCTCTTGGCAATCACCAAAACAACTATTAAAGGCTTCTAGAAGTGACAATCATAAGGTGATAATGCAGATAAGTAAATGAAAAGGGATAGTGTCCAGCATGAGACAAAGCCGGCCAGGAAGAATGGACATCAGCACTGGGTGCTCAGAGTAACAGCTAAAAGAAGAGGACTGGCACTGACTGGCAGGGATGAATGGGAACTTTTACTCCTCATTACCCGGGAATCATCACAGGTATTGAGGAAGGCACCAGGGGACTTCCCAGGTAAGCAGTATGGATGTCAACACATTCTCTTTGGATTTTAAATTAAGGGTGACCTGAGAAGAACCGGGCTATACCAAGGAAACCCAAAGTGATACCTTTAAGCAAGAACTGATTGGCTTATTTCTTCAGAAGCCATGACTACTGCAAATATCCTCATGACTGCTAAAAAGTATTTTGGTAGGAAACTATTATTTGTTTGAGCATATCATATATCAGTTTGAACAGATCATGTACATGAGTGGTTTAATTGAAGGGAATCACTTTGGATATTAATATACTTTCACTACATTCCCTTTTTGCCAGATTATTATCCTCCAAAACGATTTTGGGGTCATTATGCAGATGATGCCTATATTAATGAATCTTACATATAATTAAACCATATAATAACGGATTAAAAAAAAAAAACCCACTACCACCGAGTCAAATTCTGACTCATAGTAACCCTATCACAGAGTAGAACTCCACAGGGTTTCCAAGGTTGTAATCTTTATGGAGGAAACCCTGGTGGTATAGTGGTTAAGAGCTACAGCTGCTAACCAACAGGTTGGCAGTTTGAATCCACCAGGGATACTTTGGAAACCCTGTGGGGCAGTCCTACTCTGTCCTATAGGGTCGCTATAAGTTGGAATCAACTCCACAGCAACAGGACTGCTGCATCTTTCTCCCATGAAGCAGCTGGTGGGTTCTAACCACTGACCTTTCAGTTAGCAGCCGGTGGCTTAACAAATCACCTGTTCTAATTTAGTATTTTTTGAATGTGTGGTAATTAAAGGTGGGAATGAGCTTAAGTTTATCAATATCAATACCATATCAATATTGAAGAGGTACTAAGAAATGAGTAATAAAAATACAGAAACAGCAAATTTCACTTAAGAAACAATTCAAAGCATTATGAATGCAATTTCATATGCAAACATCTCATTTGCAGGTGCGAAGAAGCCTGCTTATCTAGGCTGGTGGTTTGATACACTGACTGTGAATCATTTCTATCCAATAATAAATACAGTCAGTAAGGACATACTCTGTTAAGCTTGAGTAATTGTGTGAATTTGAAATGAACAGAACTTCCTTTCTTTGAAAATATTTTGTATTTCAGTCTTTCCATTCATTCGGATCAATGTTCTATTTATTGTCCATGTTAGTAAGGTTCTATTAATATTTTTAGTTTTGAGACATTCTTTATTTCTAGTGACATGACCACTGTCACTTCAACTTCTGCCTTCTGACTTTCAGATGAACTTCCAGGTATCAGAGAGAAAGAAATCAAGAAAGCAGGAGACTATCACCTATTTATCTTTTTAGAACTACTTCATTTATGGCTTAGTCATCATGAAAGTCACTCTTTAACTCCCTGCTTCAATATCCAAGTATGTCTCTCAGAATAACAGCTTTGTCATTTGTGTTCAAGTTGTCTACTCTTTACATCTAATTTGATGGCCTGCAAGTGGAGAAGTTGTTCCTTGATGGTGTTCAGTTACTTGCTTTCTCTGTGAAGCTGATCAAATTTAAAAAAGTACTGCTAAGAAGATCTTTTTTTAGTCAACTCTTTAAGAAGGCAAAGAAAAACAATGCTTTGTTGACTGTTAGTCTTTTATGTTTTTCTAGGGACCATCAGTGTAAAAGGATGATCACTGAATTCTTGAAGCCTGAAGTGAAAATGTTTTTCATTAGTAATGCCATAGAGCTCACACTTCCCACCTTCCTCACATCAGGCACATGTGGAAAATAATCATATTCATGTAGCACACTGGGGTGACCAGACAAGACTAAGACCAATCTACTCCCAGCATGACAGTGTACATTAATCAGCCACAGAGGTGTGAAGTTCTGACAAGGCCATTGTATTCAAAGTACTGTGGGAACACATTGCTGTTTGTGTATGCATTTACTATAAACCCCCTCCCCTCAAAAAAACTGCCAAACTCATTTCTGTTGAGTGGATTCTGGCTCATAGCGACCCTGTAGGACATTGTAGAACTGCCCCACAGGGTCCCAAGGAGCGGCTGATAGATTTGAACTGCCGACATTTTTATTAGCAGCCGAGCTCTTAACCACCATGCCAAGCTCTTAACCACCACCATAGATTTGTTTAAATCTGTCAAAGGAAATAACTAACCTAAAAGACAATTCCACATTATCCCTCTTTCTTAAACTTAGCACTTGCATAATGTGAATACCTATAAATGATGTATACCAGATATGAATACATTGTTATATTTTCTTTATTTAGTATGCATTTTTCTTTCTTTTAACTTATAGTATTCCATCACAGTCAGGAAAAAGCAAGTAGACATAAAAAAGACATACTTATCCTAAAAGACCATAATGTATAAAATCTTTTTTTTTTTCCCCTACATTTGATGCAGGGTGAAGTGGCAAATCCATCACAGGACTATAAATCTTGCATTAAAATCATAAATCCTGATAAAGATTTAGCCAATACAGGAATGAACCAAAACAGTTACAAAACACTCATTCCAATTACTTGTGCCAATAACTAGGTGATTTAATCCATTCTTCTCTTATTATAAGTTAAGTTCCAAACATTATTTCCTTTCGGAAACAAAAGAAAGTAAACTTCTTCAACAAACGTGTATCCCCACAGAACCTGGCCAATTCACTAATTCACCTTAAATTTTTTCTTCTAACTATACTGACTGGCTCTTATTTTGTCTTCATGACAGCATTTTTTTTTTTTTTTAGTGATTGAGGGAGGAAAAAAAGAAAGAACTGAAGTATGGAGAGAGAGAGAAAAAAAATGCATTTATGAATTAAATTAAAATGCAACATACAAAAATTGCTGATATTCTAAAATATTCATAAGACCATTATCCATTCTTACTCCTGAGAAAATATATTCATAAAATTCTATTCTCCTAAAGATAAAGTCTGCTTATAAATACATCTCAAATGAACACATACATGAAGAATATACATATGAAGATAAACTGATGTGTTTATATTCAAAAACATGCTCTTAGGTCTGTCAGTCTCTCCCCCTCTCTGGCCCTTCCTTGGCTTCCAGCTGCGGTAGGAACAAAAGGAAAATTATTTAGCAAATTTGCGTAGAAACGAAGTGATCATTACTTAAAAAGCAGTTAGGAAGACTAAATGAAAACCGGTTAACTAAAATGAATATAGTTAAAAGACACAAGGTGCTTTGCTGAATCGGTCAGTAGGTGAATTGGCCTTCGGCTGATTGACCCAGAGGCCCGTTCTACACATCCGTGTAGCTCTTCTAAATTAATATTAGCCAAAATTTCATTCAAAACTAGCTGAATAACTAAACAGGGAGTCAGGTTATTCTTACTTTATATAGATAACAGTCCTCTCATCTGGTCCTCATTTCACTGTGTCTCAAATAGAATCCTCATTACCATCAGTTTATTTTTTTCATGCTTCCCTTTCTTCCCATTTTCTATCTTATCAACTGGATTTTCTGTACGCATTGAGCATAGGCAGACTTAAGGGTAGAATCGCAATGAATAACCTTCTATTCAAATATGCCTGATATCTTCATAGTCCCTGGGAAAATTATATAATACTCATGCTATTTTCTAAGAAGGGGAAAGCATAGAGCACTTGGTTTAAAAAAATTAAAACTTGTCTGTTTTAGTGTTCAAAAGTTCTTCATAATCCATTTGCTATTCTCAGTTTGCCATATATTTGTTTCTTAATGGCCTATTTAGTTACTCAGCAAAAATTCTATTGAATCTTCATTGAACATAACATACTTTTAGTTATTCGAACATTAGACATGTCCACTCGGATTGCCCCATCTCTGCCATTGATGATGGATACAATTTCCCTAATGGAAATCTTTACGAGGACCCTTCCCCAAAGCAGATCCTTATAAGCCTAAATAAATTACATCTATGAAAACATGTTATCTGGGTTCTCCAACTAATTTTATAATACTGAGTTGTTATTTTTTCTTTAAGTTTCCTGAAGTCACATTTCAAAAGCAAAATTTAAAAATTATAATAACCCTTTCCTATCTCTTAAAAAAAATGCATCAGTTTTTCCTATCAAATCTCAATTTTCAAATCAAGTTAATAGCATTATAGAACATAATTTTTTCAATCCAAACTCCAAGCCACTGCCACTGAGTCGACTCCAGCCCATAGAGACTCAATACAGTTTCCAAGGCTTTAAATCTCTACGAAAGTAGACTGCCACATCTTTGTCCTGTGGAGCCACTGGTGGTTTTGAACCACTGACCTTTCGGTTAGCCATCAATCAATAGCAGAAAGAATTAGCAACATCTCTATATTTTAAAAATGAATTCTTCATTTGCACCTAAAATAAATAAATAAATGTCACCAATAAAATATGTAAACCAGGTAATTTAGAAATAGAAAATGGAAATCATAGGTAATAACAGAAAGAGAAACCCAATGTCAGAAACCCTGACTTCCAAGAACAGACCACTACTTGTGTTCCTACCTGACTTAATATTAGATTCCAGCTGCAGCTGCATTAAAGCTGAGTCTGTTACTTCCTTGGACAAAAGGCCTGTCCTGCCTTGCTCCTATCTGGAGTCAGCCACATAGTCAGATCAGCTCCAGAGGCAAGGAACCAAGTGATTTTCTCTCCTTTCTCTTCTTTATCCATCAGTTCCAAGGTGCAAAAAGCAGCACATCATGCTTTACCATTAAGTTACCCAAAATTTGACAAACAAGTCTTCAGTAAGGCATCTGGCAAAGGCTTTTCTGACATATACGTGAAAAAAAAGGTGCACCATACATTAGATGTAGAAACAATCAGGTGGACAAATACCTAGTTAATTTAGTCCAAAGGGTACTAAATAATGTGTTATGTGTCATTCTGGAGTTTTCGAGTTATATGCCACATGGCTTTGTCTTCCACCCTTTCTCATTTAATACTTTAATCCCTGATGTAAAAGAAGATACACATTTTATCACTTCTACTCATACAGCCAAATAATTGTAAATGCATTAGAGAATGGAATCAAGATTCCATAAAATCTCAGAATACTGAAATAACATACTATTCTGTCAAGATGAAATTTTATTAGAAAAATGTAAAGTCCTACACTTGGATAAGTGATAATGCATTAATTCAAAGTGGAAATTATGGTTTAATGACAGGCCAATGGAAAAACTGATGAGATTTCATTAAATAGACTTCACCAATATATATGCATTTTTGTTTTGCTCTGTTTTGTTTGCCTAGAGGAGAGCCCAATACATGGTAGGCGTTTCCTAAATATTGCTTGAATGAAGAACGAATGAATGAATGAGTCAACTGTAAATTCCAACTACCACATAATCCATTAAAACCTTGTTGTTATTAGGTGCCATTGAGTCAGCTGACTCATAGCAACCCTGTGCACAACAGAATGAAACACTACCCAGTCCTGTGCCATCCTTACAATTTTTGTTATGCTTGAGCCCACTGTTGCAGCCACTGTATCAATCTATCTCATTGAGAGCCTTCCTTTTTTCTGCTGACCCTGTACTTTACCAAGCATGATGTCCTTCTCCAGGGACTCACCCCTCCTGACAACATGTCCAAAGTATGCAAGACACAGTCTCGCCACCCTTGCTTCTAAGGAGCATTCTGGTTGTACTTCTTCCAAGACAGATTTGTTCATTCTTTTGGCAGTCCATGGTACATTCAATATTCTTTGCCAACACCACAATTAAAGGTGTCAATTCTTCTTCAGTCTTCTTTATGCACACTGTCCAGCTTTCACATGCATATGATGCAACTGAAGATACCATGGCTTGGGTCAGGCGCACCTTAGTCTTCAAGGTGACATCTTTGCTTTTCAACACTTTAAAGAGGTCATTTGCTGCAGATTTGCCAAAGGCAATGTATCTTTTGATTTCTTGATTGCTGCTTCCATGAGTGTAGATTGTGGATCCAAGTAAAATGAAATCCTTGACAACGTCAATCTTTTCTCCGTTTATCATGATGCTGCTTATGGGTCCAGTTGTAAGGATTTTTGTTTTCTTTATGTTGAGATGTAATCCATACTGAAGGCTGTGGTCTTTGATCTTCATTAGTAAGTGCTTCAAGTCCTCTTCACTTTCAGCAAGCAAGGTTGTGTCATCTGCATAATGCAGGTTGTTAATGAGTCTTCCTCCAACCCTGATGCCCCATTCTTCTTCATATAGTCCAGCTTCTCAGATTATTTGCTCAGCATACAGATTGAAAAAGTATGGTGAGAGAATACAACCCTAACACACACCTTTCCGGACTTTAAACCACTCGGTATTCCCTGAACAACTGCCTCTTGATCTATATACAGGTCCCTCAAGAGCACAATTAAGTGTTCTGGAATTCCCATTCTTAGCAATATTATCCATAATTTGATTAAAACCTTAGGCTGCATTAATAGAAACACAGACAATAGAACAAGGGAGGAGACAGCTCTGTTCTGCTCTCAATAGTCAGATCATAACTGTATTAAGATTGTGTCCAGTTCTTAACATCATGATTTAAAGTGGATGTGCGAAGCCATATTATTCAGAGAGAAGTCGCTAGAATGATGACAACACTCAAAACCAAGCAGGAATCCCAGAAGATGGGACTGGAAGTCAGGCAGCGGGGTTACTGTCTTTAAATGTACAAAAAGCCCATTTATGTGGCAGAGGGGTTAGATTCATTCTGAGTGACACCAGTGAGGAGAACTAGAACAAGTGACTAGAAGAATTATTTCAGCTCAGTATAAAAGAAGGCTTTGCTAGATAGAAGACCTATCTAAAGACTCCAGAGGTGCCTTAAGAACTAGGAAGTTCCTGTATTTTGAGGTGTACAAGGACAAGGTAGACAACCACTAGTTGAAGATGTTAAAGGGGAGATTAACAATATCCTCAATTATCAGACTGGAAAATCTTTAAGATACCCCAAATCTTTATTCTTTTAACAATATCTAAACAGGACAGGACAACATCAAAAGTAAAAAGAAATTTTCTTTTACAATTCATAAAAACCATGAAAAGATAAAGCATAAAACACAAGACAAATTCATTTACTAATAAATCATACATATTTCAAGAATATGGGCCTGAGGTTTATCTGGGGAAATGTGATGAACTGGAAAAATGTAATGTTGTAAACATTTTATTTTTTCATCTGTAGCTGTCTAGAAATAAACTCATATACTTATAAATAAATGAAGATTAAAATTATTTTATTGTAATGACTTAATGATTAACCAATAATAATATTAAATGGTAATAAGAACATTATGAAATATTACTCTGAGAAGGAACCTTAGCAGTTAAGAGATAATCTTGATAATTCTTTACAAAAGTTCTCAAAAGCATCTGTCCAGACGCTAATTAAACACCTATAGTGTTAAAAAAAATTCATTATCTCAATCCATTTTGGGGTCTTCTCTAATTGTTAAATATTATTTTATGTTAATCAAATGTTCCCTCCTCTTAATTCCACCTATTCATCCTAGTCCTGTCATCCAGAGCTTCACAAAATCAGTTCAAACATCCCTACACGTGACAATACTACAAATAATCAAAGACAGCTTTCAAGCCCCTAATTATTTTCTTCTCCAAACAAAAACTTCATCAGTTCATTCATGTCTGACCCCAGACAGTGAACCAAAACCACATTCCACTCATTGTCTAGCCTTGTACACTCCTCAGTGTCATCTCCCAACTAGTTTTCGTCGAGTCATTTCTGACTCATGGCAACCCCTCATGTTGCAGAATAGAACTTAGCTCCATATGGTTTTCAAGGCTGTGATCTTTCAGAAGCAGATCACCAGGTCTTTCTTCCAAGGTGCCTCTCAGTGGGTTTGATCCACCAACCTTTTTGTTAGTAGTGGAGTTCTTAACCGTTTGTACCACTCAGGAACTCCATCGATTTGAATAAAAGACCTCTTAAAGTGAGCTTTCTTAAAGTGAGGTCTGCCTAGCATTAAGTTGAGAAGTTCTGTCTCGGCCCTCATCATGGATATTCATTCCTGTTTATGCAAGATCATAGAAAACTGTTGACTTATATTAAGCTTATTTTCACCTAAAATTAAAATGCCTCCCACTACTCAATATAAATCAGCACATTAGCTAGCTGTGTATTGATCAATACAAACGCATTGCCGTCAAGTCAATTCCGAGTCATAGTGACCCTATAGGACTGAGTAGAACTGCCCCATAGAGTTTCCAAGAACCTCCTAGTGGATTTGAACTGCCGACCTTTTGGTTAGCAGCCACAGCTCTTAACCACTATGCCAACAGGGTTTCCTGATCAATATAAGGAGGTATATAAGTAGTGCTATGAGGTCCCATACATTATTTTTGGAAATAAGTACCCATGGTGTGATGGATCCCTTTTGTGTGGTCCTTCTAGTCATGGTCTTGTAACCGCACCCAAGTGATTGAGTGGGACTGTGCAAATAGAGTAATCATGGCCCACCAAAGAGATTGGTCAGTTTTGCCATCCCGCTGGGCTTGAGGTGAGCCACCCTTGAGGCAGGAGAGAGAGGATAACACCACCACCACCAAGAAAGAACAGCCAGGAGCAGAGAGCCTGTCCTTTGGACCCAGGATCTCTGCACTGAGAAGCTCTTGGGACCAGAACACTGAGAGAGAGTGAGCTGTAACCCTGAAGATGATGAGAAGCAGGGGCAAGAGAGACCGGCAAGAGATGGAGTAGTTGGCTTCCTGGCCCAGAGAGTGAGAAAGCTAAGCACCTGAGGTGCCTCTGGGGACTTACTGGCAGGGGCTAAAAGAACTTTGTAACACTTGCCTGAGCAGGGCAGAGGCCCAGGACCAGAAAGAGGAATGCCTGTGAACACAGCTGAAAAAAGGCTGTCCCGCTGTCCTGTATCCTGAGCGTTCCTGAGCCTGAATTGTAACCTGTTACTTCCCTAATAAACGCCATAATTGTGAATATTGTCTGTGAGTTCTGTGTGGTCATTGCAACGAGGGTGCCATGGGAGGAATGGTTGGTGTCAGAACTAGTAAAGATGATGGAGAGAGGAAGCATGTCTGACTCTACCTCATAGAAATCAGCCTTGGGCTGTTGATCTTGATTCTCCTTCCCCTTGAGAAGTTAGAGGAGGTCAGACATCACCCCAAGGCCAGTGGGGTATAATTAAATCTGTCCACAATGCTGGGGAGGCAAGTACTATTATCCGTATTTACAGATAAGAAACATGAGACACAAAAATTAAACGACTCATTCAAGACTACAGAGACAAGAAGAAACAGGATGAGTCTAGAACTCTATAAGTCTAGCGTGCTGTACTCTTCACTGCACCATGCTGCCTTCTTGTATGTGTTTTCCATGACCTTTATTTATAATACAATTTATAACAAAATATTCATATCAGAGTACAAAATAAGTTTAAGCACATAGTTCTATTGCTTCCTTTTTTTTATCCTCCTGTGTACATTTTTACAACATCTGGAGATTTGGGGTTTGTTTAGTACTTTCAGAAAGAAGGGTTTTTCTTATAACATTTAAAAAACAAACCACCTTTAATTCAAACTGGCAGGTAATTTTTCTTAAGGGTCTAGAGTGATGAAAGTAGCATTTTGTGCTGAAACTCTTGAGACTGTAAACAAAATAAGAATTATGTGCTTGAGCCAAAAATTATGAACTATGGATTCAAAATTTATTAGCATAGACCTAAAAGCCATTTAAAAGATTGAAAATTATAATGTTTTCACCAACTTTTCAGTTACTTTCCAGCATAGAGTTGACAAGTCTATTAGAGCCATAAACCTGTGTCGGCAGAGAGGCGTAGGTGGGATCCCGCCTAGAAAACTGTGGCTGATGCCTAGAAACCAGGGAAAGGTCTCTGAAAAAGAAAACCCAGAGAACTTGATATGTGTAATTTACATACCAGCCAGTGGCCCTAGAAAATCCTATTTTCTCATAAGTTTAGAAACATGTAGCTGCATCTGAAATGATCTGCTTATTCAAATTGCTGTGGTATGTTGCAGAATGATGTCCCAGGGTCATCTGAGAGACAACCACATCTCCCCTAAGTCACTGACACTCTGCACTCAGTTCTGGTGCAGCTTTGGGGAAAATAAGGTATAGGTCTGTCATCTTTAACTACCAATTATCTTCCCAGATCTGAGGCACCCTGGACAGGTACATCAGAGTGATCATCACAGCTTAGCAAAAGATGCTTTTTTTATAATACGATCAGCTAGAATGACTCAACCTTTTGCCCTCACTAAAAATGGCACTCTTCAAGGTCATCTGAAGGCCTAACATTTTCCGTTGTCATATTTTACTGAATTATAATGCCTTCTACCCCTGGAGGCTTGTTTGGCTCTGTTTGGCCTTGACTCACATTCAGTAACATGAAAAGTTTTCTCTATAAAATATTCATCAGGTTATGGAAGAAAATTTTCTCATATGGTTTTATTCTTTCATAGAATCAAAAGGGAAACTCTTCTCCCCAGGGAATTCAATCACCTTTCCTCTGAAGAAGCACAGCTTGCAATAACCACAGTAATTTATTTCCTCAAATTTATTGTGTGATATTATGAAATCATGGAAAAAGCACTGGACGTAAAATCAGAATACGTGAACTTGAATCTTGTCTCTGACACTGCTTGATAAAGTCACTTCAGCTCTCTGAGTCTGAGCTTTGTTCCATACCATAAAGTATAAAAACAATACCTACTTCAGAGCTATTATAATGATAAAATTAGACAAATCATGTGAACACAAGTAGATCTCCAAATGCGGAAATTTTCTAACTAAATACATAATTTTCTTGACTGAAACTACTAGCTTTTCAAGTCCTTAAAGCTCCAACCTCACTGTAGGTGTTCATCAAAAATTATTATTCAAGAAAGAAAGATTCAATGTGGTAACAGAAGGTAGTAAAACCCTTGCTGAGTAAATTAAATGTGTGCTACTAACTGCACTTTACATATTGAAAACATTATTTTAAAAAACCGCAATAGTATTATTGCTTCCCAGACTTTATTTTTAAAAAACTCAGGAAGATTTGTTTTCAAAGCTCTATATTTTATATTCCCTCCATCAGAAGTAAAGACTGAAAGTCCTTAAGCAGTCAAAAATTTAAGTGCAGAGTTACATCTGTAGGTAACAGGGAACTGAAATTTGATTAGAAAAAATACTTTCTTAGTTCCTGCTCCCTTCCCCAGCCCCCATGACTTCCTTACTAATAACCCATGTCATAATTAGATTTTGATGGGTATCCAGGCACTCCTTGGAAACTCTATGGGGCAGTTTTACCCTGGCCTATAGGATCACTATGAGTCGGAATTGACTCGAAGGCACTGGGTTTTGGTATATGATGGCAGCCATCAGATCTAATTCGTGGTGATGAATTGGCTGTATATTTTAAATACAGAAATAGAATGTTCTTGATGCCAAGAAATGTCTGCTTTATTGTTTTTTAAAGAGATAAAGTCTCTTGCAATTATACCTCCCCCTAAGTGCACCTTTAAGGACCCCTGGTAGCGCAGTGGTTAAGCACTCAACTGCTAACTCAAAGGTCAGCAGTTCAGACCCACCAGCCCCTCCACAGGAGAAAGAAGCGGCAGTCTGCTTCCGTAAAGACTACAGCCTTGGAAACCCTGCAGGGCAGTTCTACTCTGTCCTACAAGGTCCCTGTGAATCAGAATCGACTCTATTACGATGAGTTTTAAATTAGCAAAGCTCCTGTTGCAACCAAATGGTCACTTCTTATGAGAAATGTCATAATTACACACACAGATATTTATTTTAGCATTTCCATAACACTGTAAAGAAGGAAAGTCTATTTTCCATGGAAAAATCGAGACTGGACAATTCCTGAGTCCATCCAGGTTTGACAACCCTCCGAGAAATCATGGCTCTAGGGAGTGGCCTGTTTAATGGAGTTAAAAATAACACTAAAGACTTTCATGTGTAAAATTTAAATAACGGAAAACAAACTCAGAAGTCTTTTAGGGCACTCGTGTATTTATAAAATGAATATATTGGAAGTAAAAAGGGCATTTTCTCATTATTAATGCAAACGGTTTCTCTCCTGAGGAATAAGTGCTAAAGCTATTGAAAATTTCCAGGATTCAAAAAAAGGATTCAAAGAGAGCTGGATGCTTACTTGGATTCAAATTACAAAGAGGTCAGCTGAAGTTCCAAATGTTCGCCTTTTTTGATACTGCCAAGAGAGATTAAAAGAATGAAAATCATAAAGAAATGTGGAATAAAGGTGCCTGTGAGATAAATATCCAGTACAGACTTTGTTGCATCATCATCCTGGTCTTTCCAGACAACCAGGCTATCCATTGAGGGTCCTGTATTTTAAATTCAGAATAAAACAAAATTACCATCGATCCAAATTTGAAAATAACTGTTTGCTTTCCTCCCTAAAGAAATTTAGTACTACTTTTATTCTACGCTATTTGTAGTTCTATCACTTAACTATCAGGTAATACAGAGAAGGCTCTTCAAGCTGTTAGTACCTGACTTTGACAGTTACTCTCAATATATGTTAACATTACTTTGGCAGCTACTCACCATGGATAATAATTTTCCTTCTTTCTATTATTCTTAACACATATTATTTTATTTTATAATGAATCTGTATATAGTCTAATTTCTTCTCTTCCAATATGTATATAATTATATTTAATTATTAATTGTACTTATGTGCTATGCCTTGTTTTTAAATTTCAGTACATATTTCTCTACTGCAAACTGGCAAAATATCCACACAGAAGCATGCAAACATAGTTCTCTTGCATTCAAGGGAACCAAGTTACTTGGTAGGATTTACTTTCAGTGAACCTTTCTTCAGGTTTAAAGGCTAATTTTATTATTTCTATTCACACAGAATTGTTACATTATGTTATCCCCATTAAAAGATGGTTATTAAATTCCATTGTCTATCACCTCCCATTATTTTTCTTTTTACTACATATTGTATTCAGGCACAAGTTACTTGATTCCACTAATTATAACACGGATCCTTAGGGGTAAATGTTATCTGCTTTAGAATTCTCTGCTCTACGTTGCAGTCTCCAGGAGTGCATCAGAGAAACAAAGTAGTGAATGAACATTGCTTGATTTCAGGTAACATCTGAAAAAGGAATGTGATAGCCAGGGCTAAAGTTCTCAAAGACAGTTCCTTCTGAAATCAATGTAAGCTCTGTATACTTACATGTGCAGCTCCCACAATCCCTGCAGTATACATCTGTCCTTCGAAAAGCCCTCAGAAACGGGACTGCTGTCTCTAGGAACACCCACAGCCACAATCTGCCACTTGAGTATTTTTTTTTTTTTACCACCTCGTTGTCCTTTCTTTCCCACCTCCTTCATAAATGCCTTCTTACTCTATGTCCTCTCTACAGATCCTTTTGTGCATGTTTCCCAAAGCCTTTAACACTACCTACCCATATGAGCACCAGGTGATTTATGGTTTAATTCTGTTCAAATTTCCATTCCCTTCTCTGGTCCCCATTAATAAGTTTGGCCTTAAGACAACCAGGAAATCACATGTCCCTCCTTCCCACAAATTCTGTGAATAATGGCATTTTGGTTGATCACTTCTATGACCTGGCTTCCCACATCTAAAGTTCTCCAAATGCCAGGGCTCGTGCTCAGACACTCTCATATCTTAAAAGTGTTCAGTGGCCCTATAAATGCAATGACCTCTTTTTCCCTCTGTTAAAATTTTGCATTAAATATTTTACTCTTTTTTCATAGATATACATCTACGATAATCTAGCTTGCCCATACTCAGGCATCTCTCCAGTTTCCATATTATTTTACATTGCTATTCTGGCCATATTATACCACTCCTATTATGCTTCATTTCAGAACAAAATATAATCTTGGCTGAATTAACAATATTACCATTAAATTTCCCTAACATGCCCTTCTTTGTTTGAGGGTAAACCATTCCTAATATAATTCAAGAATCAGCTTTCTACCTTCTGGATATAAGTCCTCCCTCAGATACGTGATTTGCAAATATTTTATTCCAGTCTGTGGCTTATTTTTTCATTCTGGTAACTGTTCTCAGAGCAAACGTTTTTAATTTCAAGCTGTACATGAATGTTTATACTCGTACAATTTACAATTACCCAAAACTAGAAATAACCCAAATATATTTCAGTGGATGAATGGGTAAATAAACTGTGGTGCATCCATACAAGGGAATTCTACTTATCAATAAAAAGGAATGAACTATCACTACACATAAAAACATGAACTTCAAAGGCATTATGCTGAGTAAAAGAAGCCAGTCTCAAAAGGTTACATGTCATCAAGTTGGCCCCAAATCATAACAACACCACACACAGTGAAATGAAATGCTGCCTGGTCCCATATGATCCCATTAATATGAATTCTGGTGAAAAAAAATGAGAGCGAGAACAAATTAGTGGTTTCCAGGGGTTAAAGGTAGGGGAAGGGTTTGATTAAAAGAGTCAACACAAGGCAATTCTCTGGCATGTTTTAATTGTTCTATATTCGGGTGGGGTGGTGGTTATGAAAATCCATGCATGTGTTAAAACTCATAATACTGCACTTCAAAAACAGTGAATACCATCATATATATATTTTTTTTTAAAGAGTAAGACACTAAAAACTTAAAAGAAATCAACTTAAAGTCTGTTCACAGGCAACAGCCATCCTCCATTGTCTCCTCCGCATGGTAGTAAACCCCATGGTAGAGGGATGAACTGCCCTCCGTACAGCTAAGAAATTCATGCATCTTCTGATTAAATAAAATATTCTAACAATTGCAACTACACTTAAGCTAATTACCAAAAATCAGTCCAATCGAAAAACAAATACTCAAAATAATCACCATAATCATAATCACATAATATTCAGATTAGATACAATATGTCTATTTGACCAATTCAACATGATAGCTACACAAATCATCCACTTTTCTATGGTTTTTGACCATTTTTAGCAGCAAGAGATTTACTTTTCCAAGCAGCAACCAACCAACAAACCAGTTGCCGTTGAGTAGATTCTAACTCATGGCAACCCTACATGTGTCAGACTATAACTGCTCCACAGGGTTTTCAATGGCTGATTTTTCAGAAGTAGATTTCCAGGCCTTTCTTCTGATGTGCTTTTAGGTAGACTCTTACTCGTTCTGTCTCTCTAGAGAACCCTAAGACATCATGTTACCCATGAGAATAAACATGGCTCAGAGAAGCTCGGTAACTTTCACACAGTGAGTAACAGAACTGGGACTGGATCCAGGTCTACCTGATGCCACTATTAACTACTGTCCACTGCCTCCCCAGAGCAAAACTATAAATGTGACCCATGCAAATATACCCAAAGAAATATCTGAGGGTCTCTTGCTAGCCTTGTAATTCTTGATAATTAACTGAGCACTTGCTAAAGTTTAATTTCAATTAATAAAAATAAAACATAATTTAAAAATTTCTTTCCTAATTCACACTAGCCACATATCAAGTTCTTGGTAGGCACATGTGGCTACTGGCTACCATAAGGGACAACACAGATGTAGAACATTTCCATTATTGTGGAAAGTTCTATTGGGCAGTGCCGGTAAATGGTAGGCATGAGACTATATAAATGAAGACATACTGTTCTTTGAATTGAATCTGTAACAATTTATTTGCTGTGGTTAGCTGCCATCGAGTTGGCCCAAACTTATGACAACTCCATGCATAATGAAATGAAATGCTGCCTGGTCCTACACCATCCCCATGATCAAATGCAGAGTGAACAGTTATTAACCATAGGGTTTTCATTGGCTGATTTTCAGAAGTACGTCACCAGTCCTTTATTCCTAGTCCATCTTAGTCTACAAACTCCACCAAAACCTGTTCAGCATCATAGCATACACAAGCCTCCAGTGACAAATGGATGGTGGCTGTGCATGAGGTATACTGCCTGGGAATTGAACATGGGTCTCCCACATAAAAAAAAAAAAAAAAATTTTTTTTTTTTTTTTACATCTAGAAGCTGAGAATTCTACAAATGAACCACTGTGATGATTAATGTTATGTGTCAATTTGGCTAGGCTATGATTCTCAGTGGTTTGGCAAATGCTATGTAATTACCTTCTATTCTGGGATCTGATGTGAGCAGCCAATCAGTTGAAAGAGGAGTTTCCTTGGGAGTATGGCCTGTCTTTACTATATAAATGGATGTTCTGGCAAAGCTTGCACTCTTTTCTCAACACTGGACTCTTCTCATCACCTGACCTTCAGGTCCAGGGATGTAAGCCTGCAGAGGCCTCCAGACTGCTGCCAGATCTGCAGATTTTGGGTACATCAGCTCCCAAAACCATGTGATCCAGATGAGGTCTTCAGCCTGTTGCCTGATGGACAGATGTGGGACTTGCAAGACCTCACAATTGCTTGAGCCACTTCCTTGAAGTAAATTTCTCTCTGTATATATATTTTTTTATATATCTATATACACTTCATTTCCCCACACATCTGTCTGTTTGTCGTTCTGTGGGGCTTGCATGTTGCTGTGATGCTAGGAACTATGCCACCAGTATTCGAATACCAGTGGGCAAGTTTCAGCTGAGCTTCCACACTAAGACAGACTAGGAAGTCTAGTTCTGAAAAAAATTAGCCAGTGAAAATCTTACGAAGAGCAGCAGAATATCATCTGATATAGTGCCAGAAGATGAGCCCATCAGGTTAGAAGGCACTCAAAATACCTTCTCAAAGTAGAGTCAATCTTAATGACATGGATGGAGTCAAGCTTTCAGGACCTTCATCTGCTGAGGCAGCATGACTCAAAATAAGAAGAAGCAGCTGCAAACATCCATTAGTAATGAGAACCTGGAATACATGAAGTTGAATCTAGGACAACTGGAAATGATCAAAAATGAAATGGAACATATAAACATCGATATCGTAGGCATTAGTGAGCTGAAATGGACTGGTATTGGCCATTCTGAATTGAACAATCATATGGTCTACTATGTCGGGAATGACAACTTATAAAGAGGAATAGCGTTGCATTCATAATCAAAAAGAACATTTCAAGATCTATCCTGAAGTGCAAAGCTGTCAGTGATAGTACAATATCTATACGCCTACAAGGAAAACCAGTTAATACAATTATTATTCAAATTTACACACCAACCATTAAGGCCAAAGGTGAAGAAATTGAGGATTTTTACCAACTTCTGCACTCTGAAATTTATCAAGCATGCAATCAGTAAGCACTGATAATTACTGGTGATTGGAATTCAAAAGTTGTAGGTGATTGGAATGAGAAAGTTGTAAATAAAGAAGGATTGGTAGTTGGAAAATATGGCCTTGGTGACAGAAACAATGCTGGAGATGGCATGATAGAATTTTGCAAGACCAACAGCTTCTTCATTGGAAATACCTTTTTTCAACAACATAAATGGTGACTATACACATGGACCTCACCAGATGGAACACACAGAAATCAAATCAACTACATCTGTAGAAAGAGTCGATGGAAAAGGTCAGTATCATCAGTTAGAACAAGGTCAGGAGCTGACTGAGAAACAGATCATTGATTGCTCATATGCAAGTCCAAGTTGAAGTTAAAGAAAATTAGAACAAGTCTACAAGAGACAAAGTACGAGCATGAGTATATTCTACCTGAATTTAAAGACCATTTCAAAAATAGACTTGATCATTGAACACTAATGACCCAAGACCAGACAAGCAGTGGAATGACATCCAAGGCATCATACATGAAGAATGCAAGAGGTCATTAAAAAGACAGGAAAAAAAAAATGACCACCCTGAGAGGGAACACAACAGAGAGTCCCTGAAGGAGCAGAAGAAAAATGTGGTGCAGAACTCAAATTCACAAAAACGACCAGACTTAATGGTCTGACTGAGACTAGAGGAACCCCAGAAGACATGGCCCCCAGACTCTCTGTTAATGCAGAACTAAAACCATTCCCAAAGCCAACTCTTCAGACAAAGATTACACTGGACTATGAAACATAAAATAATACTCATGAAGAGTGTGCTTCTTAGTTAAAGTAGAAACATGAGACTAAATGGGCAGCTCCTCTTACTTCACTACTACTCAAACTATTTCAGAATATACAAAAGGAAGCAATATTTCCAAATTCATTCTATGAAGCCCAGCATAACCCTGATACCAAAACCAGGTGTACCAGCCCTGGGGCAGAGAATACCAGAAAGATGTTTACCTGTGTTTTATTGATTACACAAAGGCATTCAACTGTGTAGATCATAACAAATTATGGATAACATTGCGAAGAATGGGAATTCCAGAACACTTAATTGTGCTCATGAGGAACCTGTACTTAGACGAAGAGACAGTCATTTGAACATCACAAGGGTTATACTGAGTGGTTTAAAGTCTGAAAAGGTTTACATAAATGTTGTATCCATTCACCATATTTACTCAATCTGTATACTGAGCAAATAACCCAAGAAGCTGGACTATATGAAGAACATCATGGCATCAGAATTAGAGGAAGACTAATGAACAACCTGCTTTATTTTTATGCAGGTGGCACAACCTTGCTTGCTGAAAGTGAAGAGGGCTTGAAGCACTTACTGATGAAGATCAAAGACCGCAGCCTTCAGAATGGATTACACCTCAATATAAACAGAACAAAAAATCTTCACAACTGGACAAATAAGCAACATTATGATAAGTGGAGAAAAGACTGAAGTTGTCCAGGATTTCATTTTATTTGAATACACAGTCAACACCCATGGAAGCAGCAGTCAAGAAATCAAACAACACATTGCATTAGGCAAATCTGCTGCAAAAGACTTCTTTGGAGTGTTAAAAAGCAAAGATGTCCCTTTAAGGCCTATAATGCACTTGACCAAGCCATAGTGTTTTCAATCACCTCATATGCATGTGAAAGATGGATGATGAATAAAGAAGACCAAAGAAGAATTGATGTCTTTGTATTGTGGTGTTGGGGAAGAATACTGAATATAGCATGGACTGCCAAAAGAACAAACAAATTTATCTTGGAAGAAATATAGCCAGGATTCTCCTGAGAAGCGACGATGATGAGACTTTGCCTCACCTACTTTAGACATCTTATCAGGAGGGACCAGAATGTCATCAAAAAAGAGTGAGACCCTCAATGACATGGGTTGCCAAAGTGGTTGCAACAATGGGCTCAAGGATAACAACGATCATGAGAATGGTGTTTTCATTCTGTTTTAGACAGAGTCTCTGTGAGTTGGAACAGACTTGATGGCACCTAACAACAACAACATACACTTCGCTGGTTTTGCTCCTCTGGAGAACTCAGCTAAGACAACCACCAATAAGGTAGTGAAATCAAAATTAACTTTTATAGTCCTTAAACGTGTATTGAATATCTCATGGCTAAAATATTTTCAATGAAAAATATTAAAGTTTCAAATCAAAAAACTCAAAAACTTCTAAGATTTCTAAGACTTTTTACTGATATTTTAATCCTGTAAAAAATGTCTTTTTCACCGTAAAAATGTTTTAAAACCACAAGAATCATATAATTTTATTTTGATTAAAAATAACATTTTGCTACTCTGAAAATATTTTTAACTGTAAGTTAAATTTTCCATCTTTTATACAGTGTTTTTTTCAAGTCAGGAATTAAAATATGAGTATATATACATATGTCTTCTTGGTAAAATTAAATTTTTACTATATTTGAACATTAAGTAACACAACACAATGTTGGATATTTGATAATTCAAATGGGGCGGGACTGAAATATACACTTCCACTCCCTATAAGAACTAGGTGCGCTAAACAAAGTGATAGTCTCTTTTCCCCAACTGACAAGTGATTTCCAAAGTCATTTTCAGCACTAAAACTCTAAATCTAGTTCAATCTTTTTAAGAAAAACAAATTTCATGGACTTTTATAAGACTTAATACTTAAACCAAAATAGATGCAACTATTTACAAACGTAGTTTTTTGTTCACCAAAGCAAATCCAGTGAGAATTCTAACCAGAATCATGTCAAAAGTTAAAGTTAGTGTAGTGCTTAAAAAAAAAGATGCATTTTTGTATAAGATCCTCTAATTTGTCCATTTAACTATAAAACAAACCTATCTATCCACACCCAAAATAATGAGTTTTTACTGCAGTCATACATAGGACTGGAGGAAGGCTCATTAACAACCTGTGATATGCAGATGACACAACCTTGTTTGCTGAAAGTGAAGAGAACTTGAAGCACTTAGTGATAAAGATCAAAGACTACAGCCTTCAGTATAGATGGCACCTTGACATAAAGAAAACAAAAATCCTCACAACTGGACGAATAAGCAACGTCATGATAAACAGAGAAAAGATTGAAGTTGTCAGGAATTTCATTTTACTTGGATCCACAACCCATGCTCATGGAAGCAGCAGTCAAGAAATTTAAGGATGCCTTGCATTGGGCAAATCTGCTGCAAAAGACCTCTTTAAAGTGTTAAAAAGCAAAGATGTCACTTTGAGGACTAAAGCATACCTAACGCAAGCCATGGTATTTTCAATTGCCTCATATATATGCAAAAGCTGGACAACGAATAAGGAAGACCAAAGAAGAATTGATGCCTTTGAATTATGGTGCTGTCAAAGAATACTGAATATACCACAGACTAGCAGAAGAACCAATAAACCTGTCTTGGAAGAAGTACAGCCAGGGTGCTCATTAGAAGCAAGAATGGGGAGGCTTCCTCTCACATACTTTGGACATGTTATCAGGAGGGACCAGTCTCTGGAGAAGGACATCGTTGCTGGTAAAGCAGAGGGTCAGCAAAAAAAGAGGAAGACACTCAACAAGCTGGATTGAAACAGTGGCTGCAACAATGAGCTCAAACACAGCAAAGATTGTGAGGCTGGCACAGGACTGGGAGCTGTTTTGTTCTGTTGCACACAGTGTCACTATGAGTCGGAACCGATTCAACAACACCTAACAACAAGTATATAAGAACAAGATAAATATTAAGGCGGATGACTATGATTGGAAGTATTTAGTATATCATTTTCCTGAAAAAAGTATAAAGCAATTTTGCCCAGATATGACAAGCTGCAAAGTTTCCAGAAAACTGGTAACTGCTTTCAAAATGATTTTCTTTTTTCCAAATTTGGGTCTTGACATGGCTATACTTTTCCTGTCGAGAATGATGATTATAGCCAAAGGGAATAAAGTTTTAGGACATGGTTTTGAAAATGAGTATTGGATTTTGACATCATGAACTTGAGAAAAAGCAATGTGATTTCAATGTCAGAAAATGGTTGCTGATAATAACTTACATAACTCTGTTTATCTTCCCTATGTTATTTATCAAGTAGCACAATTTCACAAGGTTTATTGCATATGTTATTTATTTGATATCCATTCTTTCTGTCAACTATGAAGAATTATTGTCCTAACATAATTTATGATATATAATATATGACATTTATGATGAAAATAGTTCAGTTATTCACTATGTACAGTTATGGTGGGATTTTTTGGATTGGTTTATTCGCTTTAGACTGTTTCTTAATCATTATTCTATAGGCTCTAAAATAATAATGGCTTATTTTGTATGTACTTATGTATTTACTATTTTCAAGTTTCATTCATAATTACTTGAAGTCAGTTAAACCTAGTTACACAACCCAGTGCTGTCGAGTCGATTCCGACTCATAGTGACCCTACAGGACAGAGTAGAACTGCCCCATCCTACATAGTACTGAGCTCCATAAACCACCAATGGGGTACACTCTTTCTCCCAGAAATCCTAATGTTTCTCTTCATTTTGACCTTGTTGGAGTTGGAGCCTTTATAAACATACACCTTTACAGTAAATATTTAGTCTTTTTCAAATTTCTAAGGCACACTGTTACCACTTCTGCTTCTCAGTCACTGCAAAAGTTGGGTAGCATTATCTAAATGAGAACACATGCTTAATATCGTATCTCTGAGGGGTGCACCGAAGATTGAACTCCCTTAAACATTCACAGTTATTCTAAGTGTTGAATGAATAAATGAATAACAATGTTACTGAGAATTCAGTTTTAAGATAGACATTCAGAATGCTAAATAGTCTTATATGCAAAGAAATATATCTGTTGCCACATTCTGTTGGATCACCTTTCTTGGGAATAGGCATAAATATGGATCTCTTCCAGTCAGTTGGCCCGGAAACTGTCTTCCATATTTCTTGGCATAGACGATTAAGCACCTCCAGCGATGCATCTGTTTGTTGAAACATCTCAATTGATATTCCATCAATTCCTGGATCCTTGTTTTTTGCCAATGCCTTCAGAGCAGCTTGGACTTCTTCCTTTAGTACCATCGGTTCCTAATCATATGCCACCTCTTGAAATGGTTGAAAATCGACTAATTCTTTTTGGTATAATGTCTCTGTGTATTCCTTCCATCTTCTTTTGATGCTTCCTGTGTCACTTAATATTTTCCCCATGGAATCCTTCACTATTGCAACTCAAGGCTTTAATTTTTTCTTCAGTTCTTTCAGCTTGAGAAACGCCAAGTGTGTTCTTCCCTTTTGGTTTTCCAACTCCAGCTCTTTGCACATGTCATTATAATACTTTACTTTGTCTTCTCGAGACACCCTTTGAAATCTTCTATTCAGTTCTTTTACTTCATCAATTCTTCCTTTTGCTTTAGCTGCTCAACACTCAAGAGCAAGTTTCAGAGTCTCCTCTGAAGTCCATCTTGGTCTTTTCTTTCTTTCCTGTCTGTTCAATGACCTCTTGCTTTCTTCACGTATGATGTCCTTGATGTCATTCCACAATTTGTCTGGTCTTCGGTCACAAGTGTTCAATGCATCAAATCTATTCTTGAAATGGTCTCTAAATTCAGGTGAGATATACTCAAGGTCATATTTTGGCTCTCATGGACTTGCTCTGATTTTCTTCAGTTTCATCTTGAACTTGCATATGAGCAATTGATGGTCTGTTCCACAGTCAGCCCCAGCCTTGTTCTGATTGATGATATTGAGCTTTTCCATCATCTCTTTCCACAGATATCATTAATATCTCACAAAAGCAAAATTTTGCTGAAGATCATTCAAAAACGGCTGCAGCAGTATATCAACAGGGAACTGCCAGAATTTCAGGCTGGTTTCAGAAGAGGACGTGGAATCAGGTATATCATTGCTGATGTCAGATGGATCCTGGCTGAAAGCAGAGAATACCAGAAGGATGTTTACCTGTGTTTTATTGACTATGCAAAGGCATTCGACTGTATGGATCATAACAAACTATGGATAACATTGGGAAGAATGGGAATTCCAGAACACTTAATTGTGCTCTTGAGGAACCTCTACATAGATCAAGAGGTGGTTGTTCAGACAGAACAAGGGGATACTGATTGGTTTAAAGTCAGGAAAGGTGTGCATCAGGGTTGTATTCTTTCACCATACCTATTTAATCTGTATGCTGAACAAATAATATGAGAAGCTGGACTATATGAAGAAGAACGGGGCATCAGGATTGGAGAAAGACTCATTAACAACCTGCGTTATGCAGATGACACAACTTTGCTTGCTGAAAGTGAAGAGGACTTGAAGCACTTACTGATGAAAATCAAAGACCACAGCCTTCAGTATGGATTGCACCTCAACTTAAAGAAAACAAAAATCCTCACAATTGGACCAATGAACAACATCATGATAAACAAAGACTGAAGTTGTCAAGGATTTCATTTTATTTGGATCCACAATCAACAGCCATGCAAGCAGCAGTCAAGAAATCAAAAGACACATTGCATTGGGTAAATCTGCTGCAAATGACCTCTTCAAAGTGTTGAAAAGCAAAGATGTCACCCTGAAGACTAAGCTGTGCCTGACCCAAGCCATGGTATTTTCAATCGCATCATATGCATGTGAAAGCTGGACAATAAATAAGGAAGACTGAAGAAGAGTTGACGTCTTTGAATTGTGGTGTTGGTGAAGTATATTGAATATACCACGGACTGCCAAAAGAATGAACAAATCTGTCTTGGAAGAAGTACAGCCAGAATGCTCCTAAGAGGCGAGGATGGCGACGCTGCATCTTATGTACTTTGGACATGTTGTCAGGAGGGATCAGTCCCTGGAAAAGGACACCATGCTTGGCAGAGTACAGGGTCAGTGGAAAAGAGGAAGACCCTCAACGAGGTGGACTGACACAGTGGCTGCAACAATTAGCTCAAGCATAACAACGATTTTAAGGATGGCGCAGGGCCAGGCGGAGTTTCGTTCTGTTGTGCATAGGGTCGCTATGAGTCGGAACCAACTTGATGGCACCTAATAACAACAAAAACAACAACAACATATCCGTTGCCATTCAATAACAGAGGTCTACCCTAAAGTAGAAACACAACTTTTTCTAAACTTATGTCAAATTTACTCATGGGATCCATCTAAAGCATAGCACTCATTTTGACACTCCTGTGCTCCAAAACCCTATTCTCCGCCTCCCCCATTTCCTATTAAATAAAGTAAAAAAACTTCTTAGTATGTAGGGATGGGAGAATAATTTAAGTTGCAGATCAGGAGAAAAAAGCTAGAAATGTAGCACATTTAAGGGTCTCCACCATCTGACCCCAATACACCTGCTCAATTATTTCCCACTACTTCTCACTATATGCTCTATGAACCACTCACCTCCCCTAAAGTCTTCTATCTATGCTTTAAGCATCCTCTTTCCTATGTTACTTCTGTAAGACTCAGTTTCCTCTTCTGTAAAATAAAAATAATAATATCTGCCTCAAGGGACTATTGTGAGGATCAGTGAAATAATATATGTAAAAAACTGAGCATTGTGTCAGGAACTTAGAAGGCACTCCATAAAGGATGGAATGATAGCTACCAGTATTATCAATGTTGATACAGTTTCTTCACTGCTATGAGGATTCATAAAGTCTCCCAACTCCTAGGCAGAAGTAACTGTTTCTTCCCTGGTAACATGATTTTAGAGCTGGTATTTGGTCTCCCCATGGCTGTATGTATACATGTTTAACTTCTCTTTCTAGAGTTTAAGTACCCTGAGGACAGGAGTCATGTTTTGTTATACTGTTACTGAGTGGAAACCCCAAGTTCGTATTCAGCTAACTCGCATTGGCCAATAAATGAGAAACCAAGGTGGAAGAACAGGAAATTATTTTGTTGTACAAGGAAAATGAGCTGCTGCTGACAAAACAAGTTACTTTTAAAAGGGTTTACAAATAGAGAGTTCATACAAGTTATGTCAGCCACATTCTTAATCATACCATGCAGGCACAATGGGGTTTACACATAACCTCCAAGCAAAAGCAGGATTCATAGGCAAAGTTGGGGGAGAGGAAGCCTACCAAAGAAACAGGATTTTTAATACAACACTATGGGGGAGGAAGCAAAGCAATGAAAACAGGATTTGTAGTGCAGCCCTATGGGGGCTCTGTCTCAATATTTTTTTTTTAATCCCCCAAAATGTCCATCACAGACTTAGACAATCTATGGGCTTACAAATGATAATTGAAATACCTCATTCATACTCAATAAATGCTTGCTGTTTTGTTTCCTAAGTGATATAAAAAGCTCTTTACCTCCAGCTGTAAAATTGATCAATGTTCATGAAACATCCAGGAGGCTGTGGTGGTAACTATAGTACCAAGTCAAAGAAAGAATCTTAAAGGGGTGGGGAAGGTAGAGATCTGTGTTTTCCAAATACCATCTGGATGTCATTTTTAAAAGCATGGGAAGAAGGAGAAGAAAGCACTCAAAGGGAGAAATAGCAGATAACCATTACAAAAATTTAAATGTCACACTCACTTTTGAGAATTTTTTTTCATCCAAAACAAACCTCATTATCATCAAACATTCAACCAGGATTCCCCACGTGTTCTTTCCACATTACATACTTTCTAATTGCAAAGAAGTTTTAAGATCACTTAGAGATCTTGAAAGAGCAATTTTGTAAAAAAAAAAAATATATATATATATATTCAGTAACAAAGAAATCATAAAATTTAACATTTTATGCACAAGAATTCCTACATTTAACAACCCTTATTATACCTACAAAACATCACTCAGCCCTCACTAAGTGCCAGTCACTACACTGTCACTAAAGCAATCTACAGCCCTGCCCTACGGGAGCTCGCGGTCTAATAATTATGAGTGAATTATTATTTCTGCATTTCAGGAAAGAGAACATCTGTATTTGATTTCTAAAATATTTAGTGTGAGTGCAGCTTATTACATTAATTCTAAATTGGAAAATTAATATGGCAAAGAGACTAGTATAGAATGCAAATGCTACTGAGTCAAAGTCCTCTCTACAAAAAAATATTGTTCCCTGACTCCTTAGGTTCGTTTATTTGTTTGTTTGTTTTTGGTAGAAAAATTTAGCAGTGATTCCAGTATCCTGTTATATTTCCGTCTTCTGCACATATTTTCTTTCTTTCTTTTTTTATTTTTGCTTTAGGTGAAACACTTTCTCCTGATCACACTGTATAAACATTACAAACCCTGTGAATCAGTACTTGAAAAACATTTAAGTGAAACTTCATTCTGGAATGGAATGTTAAAGTTTCAGTTTTAGTCTATTTCAAATGGTAGTGGCCTTAAGTGCAAGCTTGGCTCGTTTGCAAACTTAAGGCTATCAAGGTACTAGACATATTCCCCATGAGGACTAGGAGTAGGTCCTGTCAGTTCTTCATGCTGGCATTCAGGCACAAGTGTTTCCTCCAACAAATACTTAACTAACCAGATTACTTCCCTTCACAATCTGTTTCTTGAGTCAAAAGTGAAAATATTATGCCTTATAACTTTCCAGATAATTCTTATTATAAACTTGACAACTGAGAAATGATAGATTTTTGTTCTGTCTCAAAAAAAAATCAAATGCATAAGAGAAAATAATTGGGAATAAAATCCTCTTGACACATAAGATTCAATGATACATGTACATCAGGCCTTCATTCAACAGTTAACCAACTAGAATGAGAATGGTGATTACACAGTGATCTCAAATTATCAGAATGAGTTTCTCAGCTACTACCAGTGATCCCTCCTGGAAAACCTTTATAAAGACAATTCATGAACCTCATTTCAAAGTAAGGACGCTTTTTGTTTGTCCTTTTGAGCCAGGAAATAAAGCTCACCATGGCCAACGCTTTTATTTTAAAAAGGGAAGGTGTGGTAATTGGGAAAGGAACACATAAAAAAATGGTAATTATTTACTCTTAAATAGCAACATGAACTTCAACATTTTAATGATAGGATACTACATATTGACTTCTTATATGCAACACTGAAGACTGACTATCATGTCTTTGTGATGTTTAAATATGTAATTTTGTGAGGAAGAAAAGGCACTTATGATTTAACTGAACAATACTTAACATGCCAAAACATGGGCAGTCTCTTCCCTCTCCAAGGTGAGGAAAGATCAGGCAGTAGCCACATCCTAACGGCCAGTCAATAAATACAGGGACAGTATCAGACAGTTGGTATCTTGGAAATACTTTCCCATACATTTCTGTGAGTTACTAACATATTCTAATGAATATGAAAAAGTGGGGGCAACCAATACAAAATTCTCAGCAACAGGGAAGTAAAAGGATAGTAAAATACATATCATGTAAAAAGTACTAGAAGAAACCTGATACAGATAACAATATCGAGTATAGAATATAAGAATCTAGATAGATGATATATATAAATTCTTTTACATTGTATGAATGTTTGAAAATTTGTATCTAAAAAATGTAGGAGGAAAAGGCAACTTCAGAAAATGTGATGAACTGGACAGAGCTTTGGCTTTACATTCAGAACAGAGGATTGAGTGCCAACTCGACTCTATCTGTGGACTTTTGAGCAAGTTACTTTTCTATCATCCTCAGTTTTGTTTTGTTATTGTTGTTGTTGTTTTATTTTGTAAAATGAAGATATTGACACTTATCCTACAGGTTTGTGAAGATGTCTAACCAGTAGAGGATACTTACTGGTTCTTCAATAGCTTCAAATCCTCCATGCATTTGAAGTTCCTCATCTTGTGTCATTCTAGGGATCACCAAGCTTTTGGAAAGGATTTTTGCAGTGAGTGAAAATATTTGAAATTGAGCAGAGACCTCAAATACTCTCTTTCAACTCTAGGATTTCATGTTTGGACAAGTCAATGTTTCCTAACTCAATTTTGTATATAACCTACCTAGTGCCGTCAAGTCGATAAAGCTTCTACATTTATCTTTCTTTATATATTCCAAAAAAAAACAACCAAACCTGTTGCTGTTGAGTCAATTCCAACTCCTAGTGACCCTACAGGACACAGTAGAACAGGACCATAGGGTTTCTGAGCAGCAGCTGGTGGATTCAAACTGCCAACCTTCCGGTGAGCAGCCGTAGCATTAACCACTAGGCCACCAGGGCTCTTTCTTTATATGTAAGTATAATGTATTCATCAGGACATTATTTAACTTAATATTATGTACCCCTTCCACTTTCTAATAATATAATATGCTGGGCACTATTTTAATAATTCATAGCAAAATAGTAATAGCACAAAGGAAGCAAATTTTCTAATTTTACACTTAGTTTAAATTTTCTCTTCTCATAACTATTTAAAGGACCCCTGGTGACACAATGGTTAAGTGTTTGTCTGCTAACCAAAAGGTTGGCAATTCGAACCCACCCAGCGGCTCCACGGGATAAAGACCTAGTGATCTGTTCCCATAAAGATTATAGCCTAGAAAACCCTATGGGGCAGTTCTACTCTGTTATATAATGTCATTATGAGATGGAATCAACTCAACGCACCCAACAACAAGACAATTTAATCTCTCACAGGCACTTTGAATAAGAGACCATCAAAAGAACTGAGAAAACTTAAACTCTAGAAAATGAATCCACTTTTAAACTTCCAAAAGAAGAAAAGAGCTACTGGCCAGCAAAAATGTACTAGATTCAAAGTGGAGGGTTTTAAAAAAACTATTTTGTTCATTCACTATAAAAACTAAAAAGGCTCTGGCACAGAAGTGATTGCACCTAACTCCTTGAATGAGCTTACATGATGCTTCATCATCACCATCATCACCATCAATTATAGCTCATTACACCAACTCCAGGAGAAGGAATTTGGCTTGAAACACCAACACAGCTGAGAAACACCGTCGAGATCTGTCATGCCGAGCACGGATTTAACTTTTGCTGTTTTCTATCAGAAGGAATTTTTGCAGCATAAAGTAATGTAATAGATGTACTTAACACAGTCATAAAGAAGGTTTAAATTTGAGCTTGCTTATCTTTTGGAATAAGCTTTTTGGGAAATAACTAAGCACTTTCTTATAGTAATATGCCTTTTAGGAATTTTTAAAGAATGAATAGTTTTTATTAGCAAATTAAATTTGTTAATTAGAATGCTTATTGTCTTAAAATACAGAAAAATCCTCCTTACATACATCTTTCAAAAGTTAACATTTGGAGGAAGCCTGACTTCCCTGTAATCTAAAACAAAACTGTTCAAAATGCTGACATTATGAATTTTTCTATAATTTTGTCTCTTTTTTTTTGGCACTGAAAAACTGAAACATCATTTCTCTAGTCTTCTTCTTTAATCTAAGCTCCACTGATTCATTTGAATTTCTCATATAATAGAACAATAAATTTACATATGAACATATATGAAAATACACAAGAATAAGTTACATTTGTATGCATTTTTGTTTAATCTAAAGCTCGCTCCCTTAAAAGATCATCCCCCGAGGTATACAGCTACAGAGCTGAGAGAAATTGCTGTAATAAAGAACACCACCAATGCATCTTTCCCAATGCTAAATGACTTTTCATACAAATAAGAGAAAGAAAAAAAGAGAACAATACAGAACTTCCAATACACACTGTGCATATTAACAACATATCCAAAAAGGAATTTTACTATGAGTTATCATATCAGCTTCTCCTAGAACAGTAGTTCTCAGCCAGAGGTGATTTGCCCCCAAGAGAACATCTGCAATATTTAAAGAAAATTTTGGTTATCACAAGTGGGGTTAGGGACTTCTCCTGGCTTCTAGTGGGTAGAGACTAGGGATGCTGCTAAACATCCTACAACGCACAGGAGAGCCTTCCAAAACAATTAGTTATTCATCCCAAAATGTTAATAGTGGCACTCTTGAGAAACTCTGCTCTTGAGAAAGAAAAAAAAATTCTAGTTCCAAAGCCGGTGTAGTTCATTTAAATATAGACAATAAAATAACTAATGAGGGCGGGGCCAAGATGGCGGACTAGGTGGACACCACCGCAGGTCCCTCTTGCAACAAAGACTTGGAAAAACAAGTGAATCAATCACATACATAACAATCTACAAACCCTGAACAACAAACACAGATTTAGAGATGGAGAACGAACAAATACGGGGAGGCAGCGATTGTTTTCAGAGCCTGGAGCCAGCATACCAGTCAGGTGACCTTCAGCATCCGATTTGGGGCAAAGCCCAGGGGGGCAGACAGCACAAACAAGGGGCCCAGCCCTGGCCCCCGAACTCATTCCGGGAGGGGGCCCAGGCGGTTCGCGCGGGCAGCGTGGCGGCGAAGCCGGTGGAAGAAGTCCCTGGGAGGCAGTGACTGGTCTTGGAGCGGGGAGAGCAGCGTCCCAGCTGGGGAGCCGTCCCGCCAGAATTGTGGCGGACCGCAGGCACGGGGAGCTGCTCCACCCCCCTGAACTAACCCCGGGAGGGGGCCCAGCCAGTTCGCGTGGGCAGCGTGGCGACGCAGCCAGTGGGAGAAGTCCCCGGGAGACAGTGACGGGTCTTGGAGCGGGGAGAGTGGTGTCCCAGCCGGGACGCGCGGTCGCAGCGCAGGCACGGGGAGCTGCTCCGCTCGCCTGAGCTGACCCGGGGGGGAGCCCAGCCGGTTCGTGGAGGCGGCGCGGCGACGCGGTAGGCAGGACGGGGAGTCCCCAGGAGGCAGCGACTGATTTTGGAGTCGGGAGTGCACCGTCCCAGGCTGGCAGCGGAGGATCTGACCGTGACTCCAGCGGGCCAGACCCCCCGGGGGCAATCCCCACACAGCCAGCACACATAGGCGACGCGCCCCGCGGAAATCTCAGATATTAATAGTCATTCCAAGCAAGACAAGCAACTCCGGCTATATTCTGAGGTGTTACTCTCCTATCTCTCTGATCCCTCCCCCACCCTCCCCAGGCGGCTTCAATAACATCCGAATAGCCTGAGCCAGAGGGAGAACTCTGATAGGGATCTGACTGCATTTTTTTTTTAGCGGATTTTCTGGAAAAATTAGTTTCCCAGTGATGGCTCAGAGACAGCAGTCCATATCAAACCACATAAAGAAGCAGACCATGACAGCTTCTCCAACCCCCCAAACAAAAGAATCAAAATCTTTCCCAAATGAAGATACAATCCTGGAATTATCAGATACAGAATATAAAAAACTAATTTACAGAATGCTTCAAGACATCACAAACGAAATAAGGCAAACTGCAGAAAAAGCTACGGAACACACCGATAAAACTGTTCAAGAACTCAAAAAGATTATTCAAGAACATAGTGGAAAAATTAATAAGTTGCAAGACTCCACAGAGAGACAGCATGTAGAAATCCAAAAGATTAACAATAAAATTACAGAATTAGACAACACAATAGGAAGTCAGAGGAGCAGACTCGAGCAATTAGAATGCAGACTGTGACATCTGGAGGACCAGGGAATCAACACCAACATAGCTCAAAAACAATCAGATAAAAGGATTAAAAAAAATGAAGAAACCCTAAGAATCATGTGGGACTCTATCAAGAAGGATAACTTGCGAGTGATTAGAGTCCCAGAACAGGGAGGGGGGACAGAAAACACAGAGAAAATAGTTGAAGAACTCCTGACATAAAACTTCCCTGACATCATGAAAGACGAAAGGATATCTATCCAAGATGCTCATCGAACCCCATTTAAGATTGATCCAAAAAGAAAAACACCAAGACATATGATCATCAAACTCGACAAAAGGAAAGATAAACAGAAAATTTTAAAAGCAGCCAGGGAGAAAAGAAAGGTTTCCTTCAAGGGAGAATCAGTAAGAATAAGTTCAGACTACTCAGCAGAAACCATGCAGGCAAGAAGGGAATGGGACGACATATACAGAGCACTGAAGGAGAAAAACTGCCAGCCAAGGATCATATATCCAGCAAAACTCTCTCTGAAATATGAAGGCGAAATTAAGATATTTACAGATAAACACAAGTTTAGAGAATTTGCAAAAACCAAACCAAAGCTACAAGAAATACTAAAGGATATTGTTTGGTCAGAAAACCAATAATATCAGGTACCAGCACAATACAAGGTCACAAAACAGAATGTCCTGATATCAACTCAAATAGGGATATCACAAAAACAAACAAATTAAGATTAATTAAAATAAATAAATAAATAAAATAATACACATAACAGGGAATCATGGAAGTCAATAGGTAAAAGATCACAATAATCAAAAAGAGGGACTAAACACAGGAGGCATTGAACTGCCAGATGGAGAGTGATACAAGGCGATATAGAACGATACAAGTTAGGTTTTTACTTAGAAAAATAGGAGTAAATAATAAGGTAACCACAAAAAGGTATAACAACTCCATAACTCAAGATAAAAGCCAAGAAAAACGTAACGACTCAACTAACATAAAGTCAAACACTATGAAAATGAGGATCTCACAATTTACTAAGAAAAACGTCTCAGCACAAAAAAGTATGTGGAAAAATGAAATGGACAACAACACACATGAAAACGCATCAAAATGACAGCACTAAAAACTTATTTGTCTACAATTACGCTGAATGTAAATGGACTAAATGCACCAATAAAGAGACAGAGAGTCACGGACTGGATAAAGAAACACGATCCATCTATATGCTGCCTACAAGAGACACACCTTAGACTTAGAGACACAAACAAACTAAAACTCAAAGGATGGAAAAAAATATATCAAGCAAACAATAAGCAAAAAAGAAGAGGAGTAGCAATATTAATTTCTGACAAAATACACTTTAAACTTAAATCCACCACAAAGGATAAAGAAGGACACTATATAATGATAAAAGGGACAACTGATCAGGAAGATATAACCATATTAAATATTTATGCACTCAATGACAGGGCTGCAAGATACATAAATCAAATTTTAACAGAATTGAAAAGTGAGATAGACACCTCCACAATTATAGTAGGAGACTTCAACACCACTTTCGGAGAAGGACAGGACGTCCAGTAAGAAGCTCAATAGAGACACAGAAGACCTACTTACAACAATCAACCAACTTGACCTCATTGACTTATACAGAACTCTCCACCCAACTGCTGCAAAGTATACTTTTTTTTCTAGCGCACATGGAACATTCTCTAGAATAGACCACATATTAGGTCATAAAACAAACCTTTGCAGAGTCCAAAACATCAAAATATTACAAAGCATCTTCTCAGACCACAAGGCAATAAAACTAGAAATCAAGAACAGAAAAACTAGGGAAAAGAAATCAAATACTTGGAAAATGAACAATACCCTCCTGAAAAAAGACTGGGTTATAGAAGACATCAAGGAGGGAATAAGGAAATTCATAGAATGCAACGAGAATGAAAATACTTCCTATCAAAACCTCTGGGACACAGCCAAAGCAGTGCTCAGAGGCCAATTTATATCGATAAATGCACACATACAAAAAGAAGAAAGAGCCAAAATCAGAGAACTGTCCCGACAACTTGAACAAATAGAAAGTGAGCAACAAAAGAACCCATCAGGCACCAGAAGAAAACAAATAATAAAAATTAGAGCTGAACTAAATGAATTAGAGAACAGAAAAACAATTGAAAGAATTAACAAAGCCAAAAGCTGGTTCTTTGAAAAAATTAACAAAATTGATAAACCATTGGCTACACTGACTAAAGAAATATAGGAAAGAAAACAAATAACCCGAATAAGAAACGAGAAGGACCACATCACAACAGAACCAAATGAAATTAAAAGAATCATTTCAGATTACTACGAAAAATTGTACTCTAACAAATTTGAAAACCTAGAAGAAATGGATGAATTCTTGGAAAAACACTACCTACCTAAACTAACACATTCAGAAGTAGAACAACTAAATAGACCCATAACAAAAAAAGAGATTGAAACGGTAATCAAAAACTTCCAACAAAAAAAAAGCCCTGGCCCGGACGGCCTCACTGCAGAGTTCTACCAAACTTTCAGAGAAGAGTTAACACCACTACTACTGAAGGTATTTCAAAGCATAGAAAATGACGGAATACTACCCAACTCATTCTATGAAGCCACCATCTCCCTGATACCAAAACCAGGTAAAGACATTACAAAAAAAGAAAATTATAGACCTATGTCCCTCATGAACATAGATGCAAAAATCCTCAACAAAATTCTAGCCAATAGAATCCAACAACACATCAAAAAAATAATTCACCATGATCAGGTGGGATTTATACCAGGTATGCAAGGCTGGTTTAATATCAGAAAAACCATTAATGTAATCCATCACATAAATAAAACAAAAGATAAAAACCACATGATCTTATCTTGTCAAATGCAGAAAAGGCATTTGACAAAGTCCAACACCCATTTATGATAAAAACTCTCACCAAAATAGGAATTGAAGGAAAATTCCTCAACATAATAAAGGGCATCTATGCAAAGCCAACAGCCAATATCACTCTAAATGGAGAGAACCTGAAAGCATTTCCCTTGAGAATGGGAACCAGACAAGGATGCCCTTTATCACTGCTCTTATTCAACATCAGACTTGAAGTCCTTGCCAGGGCAATTAGGCTAGACAAAGAAATAAAGGGTATCCGGATTGGCAAGGAGGAAGTAAAGTTATCACTATTTGCAGATGACACGATCTTATACACAGAAAACCCCAAGGAATCCTCCAGAAAACTACTGAAACTAATAGAAGAGTTTGGAAGAGTCTCAGGTTATAAAATAAACATACAAAAATCACTTGGATTCCTCTACATCAACAAAAAGAACACCGAAGAGGAAATCACCAAATCAATACCATTCACAGTAGCCCCCAAGAAGATAAAATACTTAGGAATAAATCTTACCAAGGATGTAAAAGACCTATACAAAGAAAACTACAAAGCTCTACTACAAGAAATTCAAAAGGACATACTTAAGTGGAAAAACATACCTTGCTCATGGATAGGAAGACTTAACATAGGAATAATGTCTATTCTACCAAAAGCCATCTATACATATAACGCACTTCCGATCCAAATTCCAATGTCATATTTTAAGGGGATAGAGAAACAAATCACCAATTTCATATGGAAGGGAAAGAACCCCCGGATAAGCAAAGCATTACTGAAAAAGAAGAAGAAAGTGGGAGGCCTCACTCTACCTGATTTCAGAACCTATTATACAGCCACAGTAGTCAAAACAGCCTGGTACTGGTACAACAACAGGCACATAGACCAATGCAACAGACTTCAGAACCCAGATATAAATTCATCCACGTATGAGCAGCTGATTTTGACAAAGGACCAGTGTCAGTTAATTGGGGAAAAGATAATCTTTTTAACAAAGGGTGCTGGCATAACTGGATATCCATTTGCAAAAGAATGAAACAGGACCCATACCTCACACCATGCACAAAAACTAACTCCAAGTGGATCAAAGACCTAAACATAAAGACTAAAACGATAAAGATCATGGAAGAAAAAATAGGGACAACCCTAGGAGCCCTAATACAAGGCATAAACAGAATACAAAACATTACCAAAAATGATGAAGAGAAACCCGATAACTGGGAGCTCCTAAAAATCAAACACCTATGCTCATCTAAAAAAGACTTCACCAAAAGAGTAAAAAGACCACCTACAGACTGGGAAAGAATTTTCAGCTATGACATCTCAGACCAGCGCCTGATCTCTAAAATCTACATGATTCTGTCAAAACTCAACCACAAAAAGACAAACAACCCAATCAAGAAGTGGGCAAAGGATATGAACACACACTTCACTAAAGAAGATATTCAGGCAGCCAACAGATACATGAGAAAATGCTCTCGATCATTAGCCATTAGAGAAATGCAAATTAAAACTACGATGAGATTCCATCTCACACCAGCTAGGCTGGCATTAATCCAAAAAACACAAAATAATAAATGTTGGAGAGGCTGCGGAGAGATTGGAACTCTTATACACTGCTGGTGGGAATGTAAAATGGTACAACCACTTTGGAAATCTATCTGGCGTTTTCTTAAACAGTTAGAAATAGAACTACCATACAACCCAGAAATCCCACTCCTTGGAATATACCCTAGAGATACAAGAGCCTTCACACAAACAGATATATGCACACCCATGTTTATTGCAGCTCTGTTTACAACAGCAAAAAGCTGGAAGCAACCAAGGTGTCCATCAACGGATGAATGGGTAAATAAATTGTGGTATATTCACACAATGGAATACCACGCATCGATAAAGAACAGTGACGAATCTGTGAAACATTTCATAACATGGAGGAACCTGGAAGGCATTATGCTGAGCGAAATTAGTCAGAGGCAAAAGGAGAAATATTGTATAAGACCACTATTATAAGTTCTTGAGAAATAGTATAAACTGAGAAGAACACGTTCTTTTGTGGTTACGAGGGGGGGAGGGAGGGAAGGTGGGAGAGGGTTACTTACTGATTAGATAGTAGATAAGAACTGCTTTAGGTGAAGGGAAGGACAATACTCAATACATGGAAGGTCAGCTCAACTGGACTGGACTGGACCAAAAGTAAAGAAGTTTCCGGGATAAAATGAATGCTTCAAACGTCAGCGGAGCAAGGGCAGGGGTTTGGGGACCATGGTTTAAGGGGACTTCTAAGTCAATTGGCAAAATAATTCTATTATGAAAACATTCTGCATCCCACTTTGAAATGTGGCGTCTGGGGTCTTAAATGCTAACAAGCGGCCATCTAAGATGCATCAATTGGTCTCAACCCACCTGGAGCAAAGGAAAATGAAGAACACCAAGGTCATACAACAACTAAGAGCCCAAGAGACAGAAAGGGCCACATGAACCAGAGACCTACATCATCCTGAGACCAGAACTAGTTCGGTGCCCGGCCACAATCGATGACTGCCCTGACAGGGAGCACAACAGAGAACTCCTGAGGGAACAGGAGATCAGTGGGATGCAGACCCCAAATTCTCATAAAAAGACCATACTTAATGGTCTGACTGAGACTAGAGGAATCCCGGCGGCCATCCTCCCCAGACCTTCTGTCGGCACAGGACGGGAACCATCCCTGAAGACAACTCATCAGACATGAAAGGGACTGGTCAGCGGTGGGGAGAGAGATGCTGATGAAGAGTGAGCTAATTAAATCAGGTGGACACTTGAGAGTGTGTTGGCAACTCTTGTCTGGAGGGGGGATGGGAGGATAGAGAGAGAGGGAAGCTGGCAAAAGTGTCACGAAAGGAGAGACTGAAAGGGCTGACTCAATAGGGGAAGAGCAAGTGGGAGTACGGAGAAAGATGTATGTAAACTTATATGTGACAGACTGATTGGATTTGTAAACGTTCACTTGAAGCTTAATAAAAGTTAATAAAAAAAAAATAACTAATGAAGGTGGCAATACATATGACAAACTACAGATTAAAATTGCGGTATCAGAGGCTGTAATAAACCTCTCCAGCCTCACTTCAGTTTGTGAACACTTACTTCTAGGTTGACATAACAGGGAGTTGAATCATGCTGTTTACAGAAAACGTTAGTACTTCTTCCTTGTGAAGAAAACAGGAGATCAGCTAATGAAGATGAACACCATAAGAAAGATAAACAGGTCTGTGCACTACTGCTTGAACTCAAATTAGGAATTAACTTTTCTCACCAAGGAAGTGGGAAATAGGGCTGCTTCACAGGACTTGTAGAATGTGGGCACAAAGCGGGTAAACGGGGCTAAAACCCACCCCAGGCTCCATCTGCAGAGCTGTATCCAGGTACAGCAAAGGCCACCCTGTGGTGCTGTGCCCACCCAGACAGGGAGCCTTTTTGAGTTCATCCTCTTGAAGGTTCTGTATGGGCTACCTACCAGTAATCAGGATGGCTCAGCTACTAATTGCACAAAGCACAGAATACTAAATAAGGCAGAGAAAAGAAACAGTGAACAATGCTCCATAATTTAAACAAATAAAAAGCTTTCCCAGTGTTCATGACTCTTCTCTGGGTGGTGCTGATGGAGAGGAACAGATGATGATGGCATCATACACATCTGAGTCATAGTGCTCTGTGGCCACAGTGACAGGGTATGATGACAAATCCCATTATAGAATCTTACACCTTGAATAAACAAATCCAGAATTGGATTACTAAATGCAGATGAGCGAAAAATGAGAAGATCCAACCAAAATGCAAAGTAAACATAGCCAAGAGCCCTGGGGAAGAGGGGACGGCAATAGAAAGAGAAGTGTAGAGCGCAAGATAGGAAGAGGAAACCCCTAAGCCAAAAAAAAAAAAGTGGTTTTGGTGGCTTTTTACATGGTTTGATACACCTAGGAGGAGACATTTCTTGAGGATTTTAGGATATACACTGGGACTGCACATGAGGTAAACAAATAGAGCTGAGGCCCCATATTTTTCTAGCGCATACTAGATAGCTAAGATGTCATAGAAAAAAACTAGATAAAGCCTTTCCTTAGGAACAGCAGGTGCATGCATATGTTGAAACTGAGTATAAAGATCCTAAACAATAACATGATGCTCTGCTCCTGGTGCTGCTTTCTTGGTGGTATGAGGTTCCCAACTCTCTGCTTGCTTCCCTTTCCTTTTATCTCCTGAGAGATGAAAGGTGGTGCAGGCCACACCCCAGGGAAAATTCTTGTACACTGGATCAGGGATGTGGCCTGAGCAAGGGTGTTAGGGCCACCCTAATCCTTTAACCACAGGCAGAGATTAAAATTTATAATATATAGGAAAATCACAAAATGTAGGACAACCACACATGGCCTAAGTTGATACATATTTTGGGGGGACACAATGCAATCCATTACACTCCACCCTTTGGCCCCCAAAAATTCACATCCTTGCAACATGCAAAACATCTTCACCACATCATGTCACAGCAAAAGTCTTAACTCCCAAGCCCAAAATCCAAAAATTCTTCTTCATCTGTGAAATCTAGCACACAAGTTATTTGCTTTCAATGGTACAATGGCAGAACAGGCACAAGCTAGACATTTCCATTATAAATGGGAGAAACTGAAGGGAAAGAAGGTATAACAGACACCAAGCAAGTTAGCAGAACACATTACATTAGCCCTCAAAGCGCTGAAAATAATCCTCTGTTCTCTGAGACAATTTACACAATAACTCTGCCCTCCAGACTCTAGGTATCAGCCACACTCTCCAGATTCTGAGTGGAAGCCCCTGGGCCCTGGGCTTCAACTCCGCCTTCCAGGCCCACTGAGACAGCAACTCTGCTCCCTCGGCTTTAGGTGCACCATTCTCCTCAACCATCTGAGTGCCAACCCCACCCTTAGAAATACCAGAGGCCATGGCTCTACCCTTTGAAACCCCTGACGTCATGGCCATACCTTTTGAGACTGAGGCAGCTCCGCTTCTTGTGTTGTCTCTTCAGCTTCTGTTTCCTGGTTTCTTGGCCTCTTGGCTCTTTGGGCCTCAGGCCCACATCTGCCCTGCTGAGCTAATGTTCCAAAGCTCTGTAGCTCCAACAATAAGTGCCCAGAGGCACCCCACTCTGCCAGGAAGCCTCCTGGACAAAAGCACTCAGCTCTCTAGCTCCATGGGTCAGCAAGCCTAGCTCCACTGATAAATGCCGGAGGAACCCCACTTCACAAGGAAGCTTCCTGTGCACAGGCACTCAACCCTCTCGCTCCATGGGTCGGCTTCAGTGCTATCTCACGCAGGTCTCCTGGTTCTGCTGTTGCTGCTCCTATGATGCCGCAGGTTCTCTGCTTAGCTGGTCCTCTGCCATTGTGGCAACTCTATCCATTCACAGCTTCAAAACCACTTCCACATTTTGGGTATCTGTTAAGCAGCACCCCACTCTCTCCGTATCAAATTCTGTTTTAGTCATCTAGTGCTGCTATAACAGAAACACCACAAGTGGATGGCTTTAACAAAGAGAAATTTATTTTCTCTCTCATTCTAGTAAGTTACAAGTCCAAAATCAGGGCATCGGCTCCAGGGGAAGGCTTTCTCTCTCTGTCAGCTCTGGAGGAAGGTCCTTGTCCTCAATCTTCCCCTGGTCGAGGAGTTTTTTGGGCACAGGGACCCCCTGTCCAAAGGACTCTCTCTGCTTCTAGTGCTGCTTTCTTGGTGGTATGATGTCCCCAACTGTCTGCTTGCTTCCTTTTCCTTTTATCTCTTGAGAGACAAAAGGTAGTGCAGGCCACACCCAGGGAAAATCCTTTTACATTGGATCAGGGATGTGGCCTGAGCAAGGGTGTTATATCCACCCTAATCCTCTTTAACCACAGGCAGAGATTATGATTTATAATACATAGGAAAATCACAAAATGGCCTAAATTGACACATATTTTGGGGGGACACAATACATTCCATTACATCTGGCATAGAAAAAAGAGGTACCCAACTTGGACTAGGAGCCCTGGTAGCACAGTGGTTAAGAGCTCACACTGCTAATCAAAAGGTTGGCAGTTTGAATCCACAAGCCACTCCTTGGAAACCCTGTGAGGCAGTTCTACTCTGTCCTATAGGGTCGCTATGAGTCGGAATCAGCTCGACGGTGATGCGTTTTTTGATTTAACTTGGACTAGAACACAGACAACTGATTACCCTGGCCACACTGGCTAAAGCTTTTAACCAGATTCTAATAAAAAGATCTGGAGGAAACTGGTAGGAGAACTCTTGTAATAATTTTCCTTGCTAATTTCAGGAAGCTCAGCCCACACAAGAAACATTATATTTCAACATTTTATGTAAACCAATTGGGAATCCCTGTTGACCATGCTGATAGGAAATTCAACCCAATCACTCTTTGGGCTCCCCCACTTCAGCGTTGTACAGAGGTCCAGGGAAGGCCTGTGGTCATGGGCAACCAGTCTGTACTGACAATCACTCTCCTAGTCTCATCCATGCCACATGTGGAACAGGGGAATCTTTAGGGAGGATGGGAACCCAGTTGAAAGGGTTTGCTGCCTCACTGGGATGCCAATATGGAAAAAAGAGCCATGCATGGAACCCATGGACCTCTACTGCCTTCCCAATCTCTGGGAAGTATTCCTATCTCTCCATGCTCAATAGCCTTCTCCCTCTAGCATTTCCTCTTCAAAATGTTTAGGTATTTGTCAAATAAAAGATTTTTTGAATTCAGGCCCTTCTGCTTTTATCAACAAGCCTAGTAATGTACTTATACTGGAGGAAAAGGAAAACTGTACAGAGAGCACATACTAAAATTAATATTTTAATAGATTGTACTTTTATACATCATTTATTTATAACTTCAGTGTGTGAGCTCCACCAGCTGGTAAAAACAGATATAGTCTCATCAATATATAAATTTCAGTGCTCCAACTACCCACCTGCTGACTACTGGGAGTTCAATCTTTGTTACAGGACCCAAATCATGTGTGCGCCTGTGTTAACAAATCAGAACCGATTTCACCATTCTGCAATAGCGGTGACTGAGCTCCAGCATCCTAGTCTAAAGCTGGAATTCCACTTTCATCTTCTTTCCTGCTACCACTAAAGAAACTATTGCCAAGTGAAGATGGAAATCCGCTACATTCAAAGTTGACAAAAGTGGCACTACCACAGGCAATAAAGTTGGCAATCTACATTACTGGTCCTGAAAATCTAAGGAGAATGAGTTTTCTGTATTACATTCAACAGAGGTAGGGGAGAGATGGTGTGGCTTAAGACACAAGGTATTCTAGTGATTAGTGATACAGCTTTTCCACTGGTCGCCACAACAAACTGAACTGAAATTTCAAAGCTCATGATAAGGCACCACCCCTGCAAGGCAGACCACTTCCTCTGGTTACAGTACCATCACCAATGCTGCAATACCATTTCCATGAAAACTTCCCAAGCAACGAGGCGAGAAGTAGTAACATTGCCCAGAATCAGTCACCTAGCCGTAAGTAGAACCCAAACACCTCTGCTAACTCAGGTTCCATTGCTGGATTGCCAGTCTCCATTTCCCTTTTCTCTCCAAACTAGCATTTACTGGGGTCTCCCTAACCATCAAACTGTCTAAACCCCATTGCTGAACAGAAATCAAGACTTTTTCTTCCTGGGCTCCAAGACCTCTATGTACCTTAGAAGATACAAATGAATACTTGGAATTGGGGACCTACTTAAGTCCACTTGCTGGAAGCAGCCAGTCCCCAATATAAATCTTCACACCAGAAGCCTTTGAGCCACAGCACATTAAATTCTGATTTTTAGAACCTCTCTGAGTATTGTGAAATGGGGATTCCTTATAATTACGGCTCTAATTGGTGCCCAAAGTAGAAAAATTTATATAAGAATTTGCCATTACAGGTTATTTTAAAAGGTCATTTTTGTCCGTTTGCTGGTTGTTCACCTTTTGCACCACCTACCTCACCCCAGATTGATTCTCAGTCTTTCTGTGTTGTGCTTTATGCTTCAAAAATCCTATGGACTACATCTTGCCAGCTGGCTCCCGTTTGGATTCAGCTAATTAGAGGTATCAGTAGATCAGAGTGTGAGAGAAGAATGAGATTTGTGCAGTTCTTCCCCATTCCTTCCCTCCTCTAAGATGTGTCTTCTGGTAGCGTTTAGCATCCCACCACTACTGCAGCTCTAGTCTTATACCCGTTGTTTAAGGATTCCAGCTCTCATTCACTAGTAATGGTTTCTCAGTTTTGCTAGTCTCTAAAATCCCTCAGCTTCCTTGTTAGTGTCCTTAACCCTGCCATAGCTTTTCGAATTCAGCCTTCATTAAAGTCTCTTATACCATTTGAGTTTGATCCTGTTCCTTGCTGGGACTCTAATTGTTACAATGCATGTTACACATATTCTGTGTGTTTTTAATCACTCCATCCATGCCATATCCTAGTTCCCTCAAGCTACATTACGTATATACATATGTATGTACATATATATATACATATATATAAAATAATGTATTTTATATAATATATAATACATTATTTTATATATATGTAATATAGCTATATGTATATACTATAATGTAACTATAAACATACATATAGGTAGATAGATAGATATACACATTATACATATACACATTAAAAATACATTAGTCATTAGAAATTCTGCATAAACACCTATCAAAAGAGGACCAATAAAGGAAAAAAACACCAAAAGCATTATGGTAGTTACAATTTATCAGTTCAAAGATTAGCTCCCACATAACTAAGATTAATAGGGAACATGAACAATAAGATCTCTTTAAGACTTTCTACAATGTAGGGTGTTCACTAATGCCAATAAAATTAAGCTAATCTTAGTGCTAGATCATTCTGTATGAACAATCATTCGCACTGCTGATGTGTCTGTCATATAACTGTGGTTTTTTCCATATATAGCAGGGCTGGAGATTTATTGGATAATTTACAACACTGATAGGTTATGCTGAGCTCAGCAATGTTGCCAAACAAAAAGAAATATTATATGAGGGCAACATTTGTTCTATACAAAATATCTAAGCATATTTCCCTCTTATTTAAATTTGAATTTAAATCATGGAAACCATTTTCCACAGATAAATGAACAGTAAATGTGTTTGCAATATGCTACCGCACTCCTCGAGGGCAGTGGGTGGTTTTACTGCATTCCTACCCGGTGCATACAAGATGGGAACCATGTTTTAATAAATAAAAAGCAACAGACCATGTCATCACCCTTCTTTTTAACTCCTCTCTGCAGGAGTGTATGTGTACTGGTGGAAGGTCCTGCTTCACACTGGGCAGTGGAACTGAGTATTGATGGAATTTGCTGACAGTTTGTGATTAAAATGTTTCAGCAGAGAACACAAAAACCATGTGTACTCTAAATTCAGCAGGTTTAATCTGAATTTGGCCAGTTAATTATTAATATGGTGATTACAAAAGTATATCAACTAAGAAAGAATAACACTACAAGGAACTCAAACTATGGGTAAAATGCCATAGTCTACTTAATTTTCAACTACGGTTTCCCCAATGCAGAGTTAAGTTATCCCTTATTGCACAGGAAGAGTTACACAACTCCTTTGATAATGCAAATTTAAAATGACTTAGAATAGCTTACTTGTTTTTTAAAATCTACATATATGTATTATTAAACCATTTGCAAACATCTTTGATAAAAATTTTTCATACAATAAGGAATAAAAGAAAGGGAAGTTGTTGAGGCATGATTCCTTGAGGCACCCAAAAATTTACCCTATATTACCCACATATGTCAAATTCACAGTAAATTATGAGAGGCTGCTCAAATGAGTTATTATGTTACCTTCACTGCTATACGGATATTTTTTCACTTATATGCTCATCAGATGTAAAGTCTTAGGCAAAACATTTTCCTCATCACCTGGAACTGACATCTACAAACGTATTTTAAACATACTCAAATCTCAAGTGGAAAATATAGCTAGAGGCTTTCCTATCTTTCTATTATAATGCATTACATTTATATGAAATGAATAACTCTAGATTAAAAAGATTACAGTAACTTCTTGAAGAATATAAAAATAAGAGCCGAAATGAAATATATGCATTGATATGTGCTCCATAGTTAAATAAAAGCCATTTTTATAGTCTGGATGCATAGTTTAAGAATTTATTTTTGTACATGGGAAGGCTAATATAAATTTTTACACACGGGAAGGTCAATTTAAATTTATGGAGCATCTACTTTTTTTTTTTTTTTTTTACTATATAATCAGATTTTGCTAGGCACTCTAAGGAACTCAAAAATATAATGCATTATCATTCAAAAAGCTGTCCTGACCCAGCAATTCCACTCCTAGGTATATACCCAAAAGAACTGAAAACATGGATTCAGATACTTGTATGTTAATCTTCATTGCAGCATTATTCACAATAGCCAAAAAGTAGAAACAACTCAAGTGTCCATCAACAGATGTACTGATAAACAAAATGTGGTACATAAATACAATGAAATATTATTCAGCCATTAAAAGAACAAAGTACTGATATATGCTATAACATGAATAAATCTGAAAACAGTATGCTAAGTGATACAGCAAGACACAAAAGGACAAATATCGTATGATCCTATTTATATGAAATAACTAAAAAAACTAGAATAAGCAAATTCATACAGACAGAAAGTAGATTAGAGGTTACCAGAGATTGGGGATAGGGGAAAATGGAAATTTATTACTTAATGGCTACGGAGTTTCTACTTGGCATGATTAAAAAGTTTTGGAAGTAGATATGGTAATGGTAACTCTCCTTGGAAATCCTATGGGGGCAGTTCTGCTCTGTCCTACAGGGCAGCTATGAGCCGGAATCAACTCAACTGCAGCAAGTTTGGTTTGGTTTTGGTATGGTAACGATTGCACAACATTGTCAGTGTGATTGTTGTTGTTGTTAGGTGCTGTTCAGTCCGTTCCAACTCATAGCAACCCTATGTACAACAGAACAAAACAGTGCGCCATCCCCACAATCATTGTTATGCTTGCGCCCGTTGTTGTAGCCACTGGGTCAATCCATCTTGTTGAAGGTCTTCCTCTCTTTCACTGACCCTCTACTTTACCAAACATGATTTCCTTCTCCAGTGAATGTTCCCTCCTGATAACATGTCCAAAGTACGAGGGACAAAGTCTCACCATCCTTGCTTCTAAGGAGCATTCTGGTTGTGCTTCTTCCAAGACAGATTTGTTTGTTCTTCAGACAGTCCATGTTATAGCCAATATTCTTAGCCAACACCAGAATTAAAAGGTATCAATTCTTTTTTGGTCTTCCCTATTCATTGTTCAGCTTTCACATGCATATAAGGCTATTGAAAATACCGCGGCTTGGGTCAGGCTCACTTTAGTCCTCAAAGTCACATCTTTGCATTTCAACACTTTAAAGAGGTCTTTGCAGCAGATCTGCCCGATGCAATACATCCTTTGATTTCTTGAAAGCTGCTTCCATGGGCATTCATTGAAAGTAAAATGAAATCCTTGACAATTTCAACATTTTCTCTGTTTATCATGATGTTGCTTATCAGTTCAGTTGTAAGGATTTTTGTTTTCTTTATGTTGTGGTGTAATCCACAATGAAGACTGTGGCCTTTGGTCTTCAAACTCTCTTGGCTTTCAGCAAACAAGTTGCATCATCTGTATGTTGCAGGTTGTTAATGAGTCTTCCTCCAATCCTGATGCCATATTCTTCTTCATATAATCCAGCCTCTTGGATTATTTGGTCAGCATATAGATTGAATAAGTATGGTGAAAGGATATAACCCTGACACACACCCTTCCTGACTTTAAATCACAAAATATCCCCTTGTTTGTTCGGCGATGACTGCTTCTTAGTCTATGTACAGGTTCCTCATGAGCACAATTAAGTGTCCTGAAATTCCCATTCTTTGCAATGTTATTCATAGTTTATTATGATCCACACGGTTTAATGCCTTTGCATAGTCAATAAAACACAGGTAAACATCTTTCTGGTATTCTCCATTTTCAGCCAAGATCCATCTGACAACAGCAATGATATCCCTCCTTCCTCAGCCTCTTCTGAATCTGTCTTGAATTTCTGGCAGTTCCCTGTTGACGTACTGCTACAACTGCTTTTGAATGATCTTCAGCAAAATTTTATTTGCATGTGATGTTAATGATATTGTTCAATAATTTCTGCATTGTTAGATCACCTTTCTTTGGAATGGGCACAAATATGGATCTCTTCCAGTCGGTTGGCCAGGTAGCTGTCTTCCAAATTTCTTCACATAGACAACAGAGCACCTTCAGTGCTGCATCCAATTGTTGAAACATTTCAATTGGTATTCCGTCAGTTCCTGGAGCTTTATTTTTCACCAATGCTTTCAGTGCAGCTTGGAGTTCTTCCTCCAATACCATTGATTCTTGATCATATGCTACCTCCTGAAATGGCTGAACGTCAACCAATTCTTTTTGGTATAGTGACTCTATGTATTCCTTCCATCTTCTTCTGATGCTCTCTGCATCATTCAATGTTTCACCATAAAATCCTTCAATATTGCAACCCGAGGACTGAATTTTTTCTTCTGTTCTTTCAGCTTGAGAAATGCTGAGTGTGTTCTTCCTTTTTGGCTTTCTAACGCCAGGTCTTTGCACATTTCGTTATAATACTTTACAATGTCTTCTCAAGCCACACTTTGAAATCTGTTCAGCATTCCAGTAACCACCCAGTGCCGTCAAGTCGATTCCAACTCATAGCGACCCTATAGGACAGAGTAGAACTGCCCCATAGGGTTTCCAAGGAGCACCTGGCAGATTCGAACATAGCTTAAAAATATTATTGCTTAGCTTAAATTAATTTTCAGAACAGATCATGTTGTAGATGAAACTGAGTCTCAGGTAGGATTAAAAGCTTAACCATGTTTTTAGAGCTTGAAAATGGCAGGACGTGGACTCAAATCAGGGCTACAAACCGGTTTGTTCTGTTTTGACCCCCTGCTGAAAATTTGCCTTCCCACCCCAGATGTACTGAATCTGAATCTACATTTTAACAAGATCTTATGCATACATAAGAATCACCTGGGGATCCTGTTAAAATATAGGTTCTGATTCAGTATATCTGGGATGGAAATGCAAATTCTCAGCAGAGCATTGAACTGGTTCTGAAGCCCTGATTCAAATCCATTCCCTAAATGGAAAACCTGGGGTTGTTTCTACCATTCATTCAGGTAGGGTTTGGGCTTTTATTCTACTGAGCTGGGGGCTGAGGGTGGCAGGGCAGGACCAGATAGTACCAACAAAGCTAGAAGGCAGCTTTCTTTGTAAACTTCCTCTTAATGATTGTGTGTGTGCTAGCAGATGCCATAAAATAATGACAACAGAAAATAGAAATATACTCATATTATACTACATAAATATAATACAGCCTAGCGGTTCTTAGAAAAGAATAAATAATTCTGAATATGTGAGTTAACTCTTATGCCTAGTCTTAGTACTAGAGAAATAACACAGGAGGCTCTAAACATTGTTTTAAAACCAGGGTGGAGGTAGCCAACATGAACAGGACACCTAAAAATAAAAGATTAGTAGTTAGTGATTAGTCACACCTGGGGTAGCTTCTCAGGCTTAAAATAGCCCACAAGTATCCCAAAAATAAGTACCAAATCCAGATAGAGAGAGGGTCAAGAGAACATTTGGTGCCTAAAATATAAGAGTGATCAAAGTTTATAGAGTTCGAAGCTCAATATTTCCAAATAATTTAAACATTAGAAAATAAAGTTATGTCCTATTCATATATTGAATACATATATTCTATTTTTCTACAGAACTAAATAATAACTAAAAATCAGAAAAATTAACATTTGGTATGCAACACAATTTACTAGATTTTTGTTAAAACTTCCAGCATGGATATGATACGAAATAGTATTCTCATACAATATATAAATTATTATATATTCAAAGGAACATAAAATTTAATTATAAAATCAACAGCTTATTTTCATATATTAAAAAAATTTCCAATGTAATTTTTAAAAATATATGTATCCTTTCATTCAATTAACCAATACCTAAAAACATAAACTATGATGAGTACTACGCATGTAAATTAAATTTTAGATTACTTTTTAAAATACATTTTCTGATATATAAGCATGAATCATCAATTTTATTTGTGAAACTCAGATGCCACCTATTGCTTAGAAAAATAAATACAACATCTTTTTAAAAGAGTTATATTTTTATTAACAGGGGCCCTGGTAACACAGTGGTTAAGCCTTTAGTTGCTAACCCAAATGTTTGCAGTTCAAACCCACCAGCAGCTCTGCAGAAGAAAGATGTTGCAGTCTGTTTCCATAAAGATTACAACCTTGGAAACCTTATGGGGCAGTTCTACTGTGTCCTATAGGGTCACTATGGGTCAGAATCAACTCACCAGCAATGGGTACAGGGACTTTTATTAATCACTTGTAAGTCTCTGGAAGAATATGAATATTGCACACATAGAACAGAGCCTTCAAAGACATAAGAACACTAAGTGAAGCTCTCTGAAATTTATATATGGTTGGAAGAAGTAAACTATCATAAAGTATCTACACCTTTAGAATTCAAATGGGGTAGCCATGAGTCAGAATCAACTTGAGGGCAGCTTGTGATAGACTGAGTTTGCCTTTTTCTTCCTGGCTTTTGTCTACGGATTGGACTCAGATCCTGGCAGCCACTCTCAGGTTCTTGCCATGTGGCCCCCTTCATGTTCAAAATAACTAAGAGAATTTCCCTTGTCCCAAATCTCTCTCATAGTTTACATCTCTGACTTCTGTCTCTGGCTTCTAGACCCAGATTTAAAGGGCTCACACAATTAGGTCAGGCCCCAAAAAGATATTCTCCCTTTTGCCATTTAAACTAACAACTACAGGAGTGATAACCTCATCATGGTTGCAGGTTCTACGCACACTCAAGGGAAGGGGATTATGCAGGGCATGGGTCACTAGTGGTAATTTTATAATTCTGATTATCACACAAGGCACAGAAACTCATATAAGCTAAAACACAATTTCTTAACATAGGAAGTAAGAGAGTTTCAATCTGTAACCTCTCTAAAACAAAAAAAAAAAAAGACAAACCTGTTGCTGTGGAGTCGATTCCAACTCATAGCAACCCCACAGGACAGAGCAGAACTGCCCCATAGAATTCCCAAGGAGTGCCTGGTCGATTCAAACTGCCAACCTTTTGGTTAGTACATATAGTTTTTAACCACTACACCACCAGAGTTTCTATAACCCAGTTAACTGAAAAATCTTACTAAACTCTAAGATGTTTTTCATCTCAGTAATGTCATGCCTAGTAACATGCCTGACATATGATGGTACCTCAATAAGCATTTGTTAAATAGAATACTTGACTTTTCTTTGTGAATAACAGACTTCTAAAGCCTATGTTGATTAATCTTACTCTCCAGCAGTCTCAACTGCTTTGATTGCACAAGGCAATCAAGTGTCCTAGATTCTATTTGTAGATCACTGCTGGTTGAATACGCCAACAAAATTCCAAGTGAAATAAGAGATCTGAATAAAACCAGAACAACTCCACTCATTATTTCCCCACTTTATGAGAACTCTGAATATGAAAAATGCAAAAGGAATAAATCAGTCCACATACATGCAAGTGGCTACATAAATTAATAATTTAGAAAAAACATTCTTCAGTAATAATAGAACAAGTCCGCTACCTTCTATTTTCCTTGATAACTCCACTGAATAAATATTATGAATTATAAAAACTGCAGTTCCCCTAAGATCAGGAAAAAGACAAGGATGTCCCATCTCAACACTCCTATTCAACATTGTACTAATAGGAGTCCCAGCTAATGTATGTAATAAGACAAGAAAAGGAAATAAAAGATATACAGACTGGGAAGGAAAAAATTATGCTGTTTTTCTATGCAGATGATATGACTGTCTTTGTAAAAAATACCAAAGAACCAACCAAAAAATTCCTGAAACTAGTATGTAATCATAGCAATGTTGCAGGATACAAGGTTAATATACAAAAATCTATTGCTTTCCTATATACCACCAATTAAAAAACTGTAATTTGAAATTATAAACACAACACCATTTACATTAGCACCAAAAAAATTAAATACTTAGGTATACCTCTAACAAAAAATGTGTACAAGTTCTATACGAGGAAATTACAAAACTCTGATGAAAGACACCAAAGATCTAAACAAATGGAGATAGTCCACATTCACGAATTTAAAAAAAAAAAAAAAAGTTGCCATTGAGTTGATTCTAACACATAACGGCCCCTTAGGACAGAGTAGAACTGCCCCATAGGGTTTCCAAGGAGCAGCTGGTGGATCTGAACTGCCTATTTAAGTAACAGTGACAGGTAGTAAGGCATAGGACACTTTGTTAGAATGTTACAAAATCAGAGAGTCGATACCTCTATAAAGCATCGTTTTCATTCTCTCTCAACTCATTTTTAAGCCTATTTTTCTTTTCTCTTGAATATTTTAATCCTATTTCCTTTCTATTCCTACTTTCTCTAGTTGCCTCTTTGCCCCTGCTCCCTCTGTTTCTTCTATCTATTCATATATTCTCCCCATCTCTTATTGATTCCCTACGTGTCCTTACTTTCCATCTGTCACTCCCCTCTCTCCCCTTCTCCTCTCCTTCTCTCATTAGATCCTTTGTCCTCCTCATCTTTACCCTATCTTTTGGTTCACCTGCTCTCTCCAACTTGTAATGGCACTTTTGAACAATTGTGCTTATCATTATATAAATTAATTTTTCAATCTCAGTTTCTGAATACTAGGTCTGTAATAAGAATGACATGATTTATCTATGACAAAAATACATAACCCTAATATCAGCCAAAAAAACAAAATAGAGAAAAGATAAGTATTTTGATCCTAAATAGTTTGAACTGGTGCATACTAACTAATGGAAAACCCACATCCGTACAGGATATCTCTGATTAGTTTCAATCTCTATATATTCTGCATAGAACCTTCCAGTTTTCACAGATGGGCACCACCTAGACTGTCCACTAGATGGCAAACAGTTACACTGGGAGACTAACAGAAAAAAGACTTTCCAGAGTTAAAAGATTTTATTATAAAGAAAAGGCAATTTCATCTTTTAATAAATGAAGCAAGTACCAAATAAACTGTCCTAAAAGCACCTTAAATCATTATCCAGGACAAAATCCTTCCAAATTCCTATTACCTTGTAATTATTTATGAATCAGAAACAAGGCAAAAATAAACAAATAAAATGAAAGAAAGATGGGGAAATGTGTCTAAACTATAGGGATTAAACAAGAGGTTCACAAGTATTCACTACCGAAATAGGTATAAATAAGTTGAAAATGTGCCATAAGCAGTCCTGTGAGTAAAATGGTCTAGATTTTAAAACATTGTGATCACTTACAAATAATTCAATAATTCAGGAAGGGAAAAATAAATGGCCATATGAAGAAGACATATTCAAATTATGCAGTAGTACAGTGAAGGATAAACACAGTATTAGGGATGATCACTATGAGAAACCGCCAACTTCAACTCTGTGTGACCAAATTAAATCTACACACTCTGTCATATGTAATAAAAAAGACAAATAATAAGTTAGTGGCCTGAATATTTAAAGTATTCATGCAAATCAATCAGGAAAAAAAAAAAAAGAAAGAAAAATGGGCAAAGAAGATGAACAGGCATTTCACACTCCCTCCAAAAAAGGAATCTAAAGGCTCTCCCTCCATTAGTATCAAACTGAGAGATTCTGAAGAATGCTAATACCCAGTGTTGGCTGGAGCCAGAGGGAGAGCCAGGCAGAGGTAAGAGATAAGTATGTTTATCCTCTACTTATAAGAATATAAAATTAGACCAAGTTTTCTGAGGTCATTTGTGAACAAGTATCAAACTCTTCAAAGCATTCCTCTTTGCCCAACAAACCCACTTCTAGAATTATACCCTAAGAAAATAATTGGACAAGTATACAAAGTTGCATGTATACCAACTTACCAAAATATTGTTTATAATATGAAAAATTGAAAATAACCTAAATGTTTGTCACATAAAACCATTAAACTATATTATGCCATTCCATTCACACCATACAATATTATACAAGCATTAAAATTTCTGTTGCACATGAATATTCCATGACTTAGAAATCTGTTCATAACAGATTGCTAAGCAAAAAAAGTAGGTTCCAAAAGACTGTAGAATATAACTTCATTATCACACATATACAATATAGATATGGACATAGATATAGATGAAATGAACAGATAGAGACAGACATATACAATGTATTAAAAAAGTTATTTTTAGGTCAAAAGATTAGGGATGCTTTGGTTTTTTAAATTTTCTGTTGCTTACCTGTATTTTGTAATGTTTCAAAAGAAAATAGCAGAGTAAATACAGCAAAGAACATCAAAGAATCATCATAGTCACCACGATGGGATATTGGCCAGCAAGCAGTAGGACAAGAGACTTATTTTTCATATTTAGCATTAGGAGAAGATCACCTAACCCCTATTATTGAACCCTTAAATGGTTTCTGTTTACTAATATAAATAAATCTGTGATGTGTATCAGTGTACAAAAATCTATGCCTTCTTTTCTGGTCATTTTCTAAGATCACATTCCAAGATGTAAAAGGAACAAGTCAAGGAGTAAGGATATATTCTTAATAGCACAGTCGTTGCTTTACATAAACCTTATTTTTTTGTGGACAAGAGAGTTTGCCTTTATAAAATAGATTCTACTATACACATTCCCTTAAAATTATTTCTTAAATATTCTATCAAAATGCTTAAAAAATTATCAAGCTCAAAAAGTACAGTGATTTCTCCTGGGGTACCAAATTAGAGTGGATATTCTTTTCATCTGTAAAATGTCTAGATTAAAAAATCTTTCACATTTGTGTGGGAGGGAGTAAATTTATGAACCTCTAAGTCTCTTCTTCTCAATGACATTTACATTTTCCTAGAGGGCATGGTCTCTTAATTATTCCTTAGCTGTGGTTATAGTCTCTTCCCACCATATATATCATCATCTGATTCCAGTTGTTTCATTTTAATGTTTCTTTATATTTATAGCAGTCTGGCACTAAAACAAGGAGGCCTGGTTGTACGGTGGTTAAGCACTCAGCTGTTAATTGCAAGGTCAGCAGTTGGAACACACCAGCCACTCCATGGGAGAAAAGACCTGGTGATCTAAACCTATAAAGACTACAGCCTAGGAAACTCTATGGGAGAGTCCTACTCTATCTTGTAGGGTCACTAGGAGTCAAAATTGACTCGCTGGCACACAACAACAACAACAGCACTGTCTTAGTTATCTAGTACTGCTATAAAAGAAAAATGACAAGTGGATGGCTTTGACAAAGAGAAGTTTATTCTCTCACAGTCTAGGAGGCTAGAAGTCTGAATTCAGGGTGCCAGCTCCAGGGGAATGCTTTTTCTCTCTATCAGCACAGGGGACTGTCCTTGTCATAAATCTTCCCCTGATCTAGGAGCTTCTCCACACAGAGACCCTGAGTCCAAAGGACAAGCTCTGCTTCTGGCACTACTTTCTTGGTTGTATGAGTACCCCCCTCCCTGTCTCTCTTCTGGCTTCTCTCTTTTATATCTCAAAAGAGATTGACTCAAGATACAACCTAATATATTATATTGAGTTCTGCCCCATTAACATAACTCCCTCTAATCTTGCCTCATTAACATTATAGAGGTAGGATTTACAACACATAGGAAAATCACATCAGATGACAAAATGGTGGACAATCACACAATACTGGGAATCGTGGCCTGGACAAGTTGACACACATTTTGGGGGGGACACAGTTCAGTCCATAACAAGCACTAAAACACTGCTAACTCATCATCTGGTATAGCACAAAATGGAAGATTGGAAGACTAAAAATGTTTTGCCAAGTAAATAAAAAGGGTTGGCTTTTAACTTTACCTATTATTCATTGATTTAAATGAAGAGTCCACTTATTCAAAATTGCAAATTTCACCAGGACTGATCAGTTTTCCTTTTACAGTAAGTTTTGTCTTTGTAAAGATCCAGCAGGATTATCTAACGTGTTTAAGGGAAGTTTCTTAATAGCTTTAGTACGTTTACTATTTCTGCTAGTTCTGAAGAGATTTAGGAGAATTTTTCCTTGGAAGTACTTTATTACACATACGTTCATCTAAGATACTGCATGTACTTCCAGTTTTTGTTTTTCAGATAAAACAATAAATATGTCATAAGAAGACATACAGTGACACTTTTTAATTTAATTATCCTTTCAGCTAGACTGTAATCAAACCCTATTAAGGAAATGGCAGTCATATCTATAATAAAATAATCTTTAAAACTATTAAAAATACATTTCTAATGTATCTAAAATTAAAAACACAAGAAAATACACTAAAAAAAATTTTTTTTAGCTCTTAAAAGCAAATTTAAAAATCTTAAAAAAGACTGCTATTATCTAATTAACTAAATCATAAATAAATTTCTAGGAGCTATCCTTAGAGTAGTAAGAATTAAAGGCAAAATGCATACTGAGGAAACAAAATAGCAAACTGATTAAAGATGCCTCAGTTAACCATGAATGAAATGAAACGGTGTGACAACAGAATCACACTATAGCCCTCACTTCCCACAAAAAGGGGGAAAATGGATGAAGAAACAAAGGAAAGAAGGAATTTGGCATGCAAAAGTATAATTTTCATAAATTTAAAAGAAAAAAAAAAGGAACAAGCAGACCCTGCTGAAGTTCATCATGTGGTGTTGGCAAAGAATATTGAATACACCATGGACTGCCAAAAGAACAAATCTACCGTGGAAGAAGTATAACCAGAATGATCCTTAGAAGCAAGGGTGGCGAGACTTCACCTCACATACTTTGGACATGTTGTCAGGATGGACCAGTCCCTGGAGAAGGACATCATGCTTGGTGAAGTAGAAGGTCAGCAAAAAAGAGGAAGACCCTCAAGGAGATGGATTGACACAGTGGCTGCAACAATGGGCTCAAGCCTTGTGAGGAGCCCATTGTGAGGATGGCATAAGACCAGGGAGTGTTTTGTTCTGTTATGCACAGGGTTGCTATGACTTGACAGCACCTAACAACAACATTGTATCAAAGTTTTACTGTGGTTATATAAGAGAATGTCTTTATGAGAAATACACACTAAAGTCTTGGTGGTACTGTAGCATCAAGTCGGCTACTTACTCTCACAAATGGTTCAGGAAAATAAAGTTCTTTGTACTGAACTGACAACTGTTCTCTAAGTTTCAGACTATTTCAAAATTTTAAAAAAATAAGAGAATAATTTCCACCCCACTTTATCTCTGTGATAGGCAAAATATGCTCCCCCAAAGTTGCCCATGCCCTATTTCCCAGAACCTGTGACTGTTACATGGCAAACAAGGACTTTAAAGATGTGATTAAGCTCAGAATCTTGAGATGGGGAGATTATCCTGGCTTCTCTGGGTAAGTCCTATGTAATCTCAAGGTTTCTCATTAGTGAAAGAGTGGGGCTACAGAGTCATAGAAGGAGAAGTGAGAACAGAAGCAGAGGTCAGAGTGATGCAACTGTTGGGAGCCAGGAGCTAAGGAATGTGGGCAGCCTCTAGAAGCTGGAAAGGAAAGTAAATGGATTCTCCCCTATAGCTTCAAAAGGAATGCAATCCTGGGCTGACAACTTAATTTTAGCCCATGAAACTCATTTTGGACTTCTGACCCCCAGAACTGTAATATAATAAATTTGTGTTGCTTTAAGCCAGTAAGTTTGTGTTGTTGTTGTTAGGTGCCATCAAGTCGGTTTTGACTCATAGTGACCCTATGCACAACAGAACGAAACACTGCCTGGTCCTGAACCATCCTTAAAATCATTGTTATTCTTGAGCTCATTGTTGTAGCCACTGTGTCAATCTACCTTATTAAGGGTCTTCCTCTTTTCCACTGACCTGTACTCTCTCAAGCATGATGTCCTTCTCCAGGGACTGATCCCTCCAGACAACATGTCTAAAGTATGTAAAATGCAGCCTTGCCATCCTTGCCTCTAAGGAGCATTCTGGCCTCACTTCTAAGACAGATTTGTTCGTTCTTTTGGCAGTCCATGGTATGTTCAATACTCTTCTCCAACACCACAATTCAAAGGCATCAATTCTTCTTCGGTCTTCCTTATTCATTGTCCAGCTTTCACACGCATATGATGCAACTGAAAATACCATGGCTTGTGTCAGGCACACCTTAGTCTTCAAGGTGACATCTTTGCTCTTCAACACTTTAAAGAGGTCCTTTGCAGCAGATTTACTGAATGCAATGCGTCTTTTGATTTCTTGACTGCTGCTTCCATGGGTGTTGCTTGTTGATCCAAATAAAATGAAATCCTTGACAACTTCAATCTTTTCTCCGTTTATCATGATGTTGCTCATTGGTCCAGTTGTGAGGACTTTTGTTTTCTTTATGTTGAGGTGTAGTTTTTGGTAATTTGTTATATCAACAGGAAACTAGTATAACTCCTTAAGAAAGAAATAGTGGGTATTTCATTTAAAACAATAAAGTGAGACAAATAATCCAATTAAAAAATGGGCAAAGGATATAAACAGATACTTCACCAAAGAAGATATGCGGGTGGCTTACAGATACATGCTAGTGATCACTAGCCATTAAAGAAATGCAAATCAAAACTACAATGAGCTACCATCTCACCCCCACTACTGGCACAAATCAAAAAAAGAAAAAACAAATGTTGGAGAGGCTTCGGGGAGGTTGGAACTCTTATGCACTGCTAGTGGGAATGCAAAATGGTAAAAACCATTTTGAAAAATGATACGGCATTTCCTTAAAAAGCTAGAAATAGAAACACTCTATGATCCAGCAATCCCACTCCCAGGAATATACCCTAGAGAAATAAGAGCCATCACATAAATAGACATATGCATACCCATGTTCATTGCAGCGTTGTTCACAATAGCAAAAAGATAGAAACAATCTAAGCTCCCACCAACAGATGAATGGATAAACTATGCTATATACACACCATGGAATACTACCCAACAATAAAGAAGAATGATGAATCTGCAAAACATCTCACAACATGGATGAATCTGGAGGGCATTACGCTGAGCTAAATAACTCAATCACAGAAGGATAAATATTGTACAAGACCACTATTATAAAAACTCACAAAAAGGTTTATACACAAAAAGAAACAATCTTTGATGGCTACAAGGGAGGGGAGGGGTGGGGATGGAAAAACACTAAGTAGACAATAGACATCTGGTAACTCTGGTGAAGGGTAAGATAGTGCAAAAAACTGGGGAAGCCAGCACAACTTGACCAAGGCAAGGTCATGGAAGCATCATAGACACATCCAAACTCCCTGAGGGATCAAATTACTGGGCTGAGGGCTGGCGACCATGGCCTCGGAGGATATCTAGTTCAACTGGCATAACAAAATTTATAAATGTTCTACATCTGACTGTGGTGAGTAGTGCCTTAAAAGCTTATGAATGGCTATCTAAGGTACTCCAGTGGTCCCACACTACCTGGAGCAAGAAAGAATAAAGAAAACCAAAGATACAACGGAAAGCTTAGTCCAAAGGACTAATGGACCACAACTACCAGAGCCTCCACCAAACTGAATGCAGCACAACTAGACGGTGCCTGACTACCACCACCGACTAATAAAACAGAGATCACAATAGAGGGTCCCAGACAGAGCTGGAGAAAAATGTAGAACAAAATTCTAACTCACACAAAAAACCCAGACTTACTGATCTAACAAAGACTGGAGAAGCCCTGAGAGTATGGTCCCCTGACACCATTTTAACTCAATATTGAAGTCACTCCTGAGGTTCACCCTTCAGCCAAAGATTAGACAGGCCCATAAAACAAAATGAGACTACATGAGCAAACCAACCTAGGGGCAAGGAGGAGAAGGCAGGAGGGGACAGAAGAGCTGCTCATTGGGAATCCAAGGTCAGGAAGGGGAGAATGTTGATACATCATGGGGTTGGCAACCAATGTCACAAAACAATATGTGTATTGTTTAATGAGAAACCAATCTGCTCTGTAAACGTTCATCTAAAGCACAATAAAAAATAATAATAATAATAATCAGGTGATTGCCTAACCTTGAATGAGATTCCTTTGTCTCAGAAGAAACTACAGAAAAACATGTCAACTTATGTAACAGGTAGGAAATTTTTTTTTTTTTTCTTGCAGCTGGTAAGAAAATTCGTAAAAGAAAAGCCCAATTTCTTGAGAGTGTACTTGGGTAAGCACATTGTAAGTGAGAGGCAGTGTGAAGCTTTTAAGTTTTTTGCAAGTTTCAAGGAAAGAGGAAAACAACTCTGCATAATAAAGGAGACCAGTGAGGAGGTGCAAGACCGAGCTACTATGGGACAGTTAGGGAAGAGGAGGGATCTGGTATCTAGGATGCAAAGAGGTTGTCTCTTGGAGACTATGTGTATGAAATGCCAGGAGCTACGTGCTGTGATTCTCTCCCCTGGGTTTTTGTATTAGTCAGCTTTTGCTGTGGCAACAAACAATCCCCAAGTCTCAGTGATTTAAACAACAAAAATTGATACCTTACTCATGAGTCTGCAGATGTTGGGTATGGTTCTGCTAGCCCTGGCTGGGTCCCTAGGCTTCAGTTCAGATCTGCACCACGTGTGTCTCATTTTAGGACCCAGGCTGAAGAAGCAGCTGCTATCTAAGCATGCTCTTCTCATGGAGGATCAAGAGTAAAGAGTGGTGGGCTTCTGCTGAAAAAAGGCAATCTGTCACTTCCACCCACATTGCTTTGGGTCATGGCAAGTCACATGAGCAAGCTAAGTCAGCAGGGAAGGGAAGTAAACTCCAGGCCAAGGGGGTCAAGAAGGATAGAGTGAATATTTGCTGAACAACATTCCAATCTACTACAACCCCATAACACTTCAGTCAAACTAGGAAATTATACACCTGGTGTCACGTGAAACTTGGTGAAAGCCAGAATGCATACACGAAACTGAAACAGTAACCCCAAGTGAAAAAGGAAAACAGCAGAAAAACAGAGTTAAACTTGTATTTCTTCTACCCAATATGAAAGGAAAGTGAGCTTACATTTTGTTAAGTACCATCTCTTTCTTCATCAGGCAGTATGCTAAATAATTTCATTCTCATTTGCCTTCACACATCTTTCAGATAAGGAAACAAGTTTGGAACGATGAAGATTTCTTACCCAAGTTCGTATAGTGTGTGTTCCAAGACTGTAATTCAGGAACGTACCATTGAAGGAGGCCCAAGGACTAAAGGGCAAAGGTGCTCTTAGCGGAATTAGCACGCATAGAAAATGACCCTTTAACATGAGAAGACCAGTTAAACACAAAAGATGGCAACCTCCATGGAGACTGGGATGGGCTTGTTTTACATGGAAATGAAGTTAAGATAAGCTGGGTCAGCGGCCCAAGTAAAGGCAAGGTCCATGGGTCCCTGAAAGGCAGCCACACAGCACCAGCACCCAGGAGACTGGCTGATGCCAATGGAAGCTGCAGTTTCAGTGCGATAACCAACGGAAACAAATTCAGAAGAGTTCTGTGATGGAGCTGGACAGGGCCATTACTAACCCTAAGAGTACCATCAAAAATTAGAAAAATGTGTCCTTTCTTCCTTTGACACAGACCTGTACCAGGGCACATGATTTGAAAAGTCCCACTTGCTCTCTCCAAGAGGATGTCCTAAATCTGCACAACCTTATCCCATAGCCCTAGGTTGGTTGTATGTGTGTGTGGGCGGTAGGGGGGAAGCTTACGTTCTAGAGAAGCACATTCTTCCGAAGTTTTCACAGGAATGGAAAAGTAGTCCATGTGTGTGTTTAAAGGAATTTTACTCACCTAAAGTTGCATATGTATCGCATGGTGTTTTCTGTTGTTAAACTTCTTAAAGAATAATTGTGCTCTATTTCAGATACTACCAGGCACACTAAAAAATAATTCACCATTTGACGATATTCCAAGAATTGAAATGTGCAGAATTCACAAAAATGTGCAAAGATAGAGGTGCTAAGGTGCTACCATAAGGGAAAAGCAGAGCTTGCAATGACACTCAGGGCCAAGTCCTCGGTCCATATCTTGGTTGAGTATTCATTTTCCCCAAATATGTAGTCAGTGAAAATTCAATCATAAAATACAAAAATATACATAATCTTTTCTCTATCCCATCTAGGTGTTTTCGGGTTTTGTTTTGTTTTAGACATCCTATGTTAGAATTCTTCTTAGCCTTCAGGACCTGATTCCCATTCAATCTCTTCCATCAAGTTTAACCTGGTCACTTCCACAAATGATCTCTCTTTTGATTCTTAGCTGTTTTGCTTGCAGCTCTATTATGAATTAACTTTTCTTATGTTTGGTAAAGTTTTTATTGGAAGACACAAAGAAATCCTACCTATCTTTCGAGTACAGCCAAAAGCTTCCTTTTTTATTTGAAATCGCCCCCACCCTTCCTAACCACTCCAGGTAATTTATCACTCCCTCCCTCTGTGCTAATGATAAAGGTACAGTTAATATGCTCTGACCCTCATTTATGTACACTTTTAAGAGACTGGAGAGAGGAAATACTTGTCAGCTCACTGAGGGCAGACGAGATAAAACGTTTTATTCATCTGTGTTCTCCAGCACCTAATATAGAATCTAAATCAGGGTTTCTCAGCCTCAGCACTGCTGACATTTGGGCCAGATAATTGTTTCCGGGGACTGTCCTGTGCTCTGCAGAATATTTAGCAGCATTTCCCCTTAGTCTTGACAACTAAATTTCCTCCAGACATTTCCAAATATCCTTGGATGGGCAAAATTGCCCCAAGCTGAAAACCACTGACCCAGAACGTAGTGGAGATTAGGTATTTGTTGACTCGTCACGAATTGTCAGGGTTTTTGTTTGTTTGTTTTTTCCTCCACATTATTTCTTCCACATCACCTAGCACTAGAGGGGAGTTCAACAAAAGTATTTAAATGAAAGAGTGGTTTAAATAAGTCGCAAATGTTACTAAAATCTTTGCTGTAAGCCATCAAAAGTACCAGCTACAATATACAATGTATATTCACTCATTCATGAGAAAGATGGTGTGCCATCACGGTTAATGGTGTCATATCTAAAGTCAGACTGATTAGGTTCAAATCCCGAGCACATGCATTTACAACCAAGTTCTGCAGCTTCCTAGTAACCTTGGGCAAGTCATTAAAGCTTGCTGCACCTCGGTGTCCTCATCTTAAAATGAGGATATGAATAATGCTTACCTCAACCTAACTGTGTGAGGATTACATGGGTTAGATATGTAAAGCACTTGGAACAGTACCTAACAAGTGTCAGTTGTTAATGTATTCAGCACATATAATGCTTGAGCCCTGGTGGTACAGTGGTTAAGAGCTATGGCTGCCAACCAAAAGGTCAGCAGTTCAAATCCACCAGCCACTCCTTGGAAACCCTATGGGGCAGTTCTACTCTGTCCTATAGGGCCACTATGAGTCAGCATCAACTCAATGGCAAGGGTTTTGTTGTTCTACTCTGCCATATAGGAAACCCTATGGGGCAGTTCTACTTTGTCATATTGGGTCACTGTAAGTCAGAATCAACTATCCATGGCACACAACACCACCACCATCACCAGATATTTTACAAGTGGTGGGGATTTAACTATGAACAAAACAAAATCCAAGCTTTCACAGAGCTTGTATTCCAAAAAGCAAGGAGGAGTTGAATAGATTATAAAGCATTGTAAGTGATAGAATGACACCCAGAGAAGGTTGCTCTGAGGTCACATATGAAGTGAGGAAGCTGTCCCAGGAGACATCCAAAGAATAGCCCTCCAGGGAATGGTCCTAAAGTCACAACATGCCAGGTCTGTTTAAGGTACAGCAAGATAGTTGTGTTTAAGTGTACTAGGTACTGTGTTTTTAAAAAGCAAAAGGTAAAGTTCTAAATTCTCTTTGTGGGGAAAAAAAAAAGGTAAGCAAGTTTTAAAAGACTTAAAAAAAAAAAAAAAAGCCAGAAATTAACAAATGTTTTGTTTGGGTGCTGAGATTGTGAGTGATGTATTTCCTTTTTTTCATTTCTATAATACCCAAATTTTCTAAGTACACATTAGTGCAGTGTTTTTTTTTTTTAAATCAAGCGGCTTTAACAATGAAAATACTTGTCTATAAAGGAAAATATTCTTTTATGAATGATCATTTATAATTATTTCCTCAATTTTGTAGCTGAAATGTTAGTGTTTTTACTTTATTTAAAGTTTCCAATGCACATCTAACATAGTTCATCACAAAGTTTACTCTTACTAATATCCAATTGTACTATAACTACAAATTTTTCTCTGCCAATATACTGAATACAAACTGTATCTTTTCAACTGATGTCTCATGATACAGGTGTTTGTCTTTTGAAATTTATTCACATCTTCTAAGTTGAAATATTGATCTCCATTTAACAAACTTTTCTTCAAGTGGGTATTCAGTGAAAATGCTGCGAAGGTTCTTAACTGCTCTTTCAAAATAGACTTTTCTAAGTCAAGGAAGGGGCAAGAATTTGTAGAAATGAGGTTATACATCCAGAAAACAAATTATATTTGTAATGTCTTCGTGTTCAAATATTTTTGTTCTAAATATATTTCTTAAATTCTATGCCTCAGCTACACCATTCTAATCTAGCATTGATATTTCTGCATTTTGTAGCCATTTACAAAAAGGAATAATTAAGTCGCCCCCTTTGAAACTGACAAAAATACAACTTTTCAAGTTTGCCATCTTTTGTCTTTGGATAATATTTTCTTGATCTAATGGCACGGGGTTTTTTTAATGGCACAAGCAGTTTGCAATCAGCAGTTAACCTAAAGATTGGTGATTCAAACCTACCCAATGGCTCCACAGAAGAAAGGCTTGGAAAACTGCTTCTGTAAAGATTACAGCCAAGAAAACCCTATGGAGCAGGTCTACTCTGTAACACATTGGGTCTCCATGAATCCGGTGCCAACTCAATGGCATATAACAACAACATTTCTATTAACGCTTTAAAACATGCAAATATTAATAACCTAAAAGTTCACTGGAAACTGGAAATCCGTATTTCCAAGGTAAAAGGATTGGGGTGTTTTTTTAATGTTTACCATATTTTTTTTTTTTTACTATCAGGAGATGCTCAAAATACAGCAGTGGTGCTTCAGTAGTGCCTACTGCTTTAGATCTCCTTAAGAAATGAAGTATAAATCACAAAAGTTCTTTACTTCTCATAGTTGCGTGGACATTAAAAATATATACATAGGTGGTAGGAGAGGAGGAATTAAGTGTAGCTTAAGAGCCCAAAAGACCAAAACTTCTTAAAGGTTTGTATGATACTAACCAGTAAATACAGAATGTTTCTAAGTTTACCCGCCTGGAGTTAGTAACAGCAAGCGTTGTTGTAAGCATCATAACTAAGACTTCAGGGAGTAGAAAAGGTTTGAACAGTGTGACATTTATATGATTTCCTGTTGCCACCTGGCTCCCTCTATTCTCCCCCATTTTTTCCACTGTGGGCGAAGCGTAGGCTAGGAATATGGTTGCTGGTGAACACTGAAGAAAGTTGTAAGAATTGCTGTTTCATTCAACAACAACAAAACTGCCAATGTAAGACATATTTACCAAAAAAAAGAAGAGCTATGTTTGTTGAATGTATTTTTGAAAATGTGCACCAAAACTTATTTTAGTAGATGCACTGCAAATTCAATTTGTTAATTTTATGTGTCAATTTGGTTAGGTTATAGTGCCCAGGTGTTTGGTCAAACACTTGCCCAAACATTGCTGTGAAGTATTTATATGTGATTAGCAATTAAATAACTTTACATTAAGTACAGCAGATTACCCTGAACAATGTTGGTGAGTCTCTTCCAATCAGTTGAAAGACTTACGAGCAAAACTGGAGGTTCCTACAAATAGACATTCTGCCAGAATTCTTCTCTCCCTCACCACCTGACTTACAGATTTGGAAAATCAGACTTTCAGAATTTCCAGCCTGTCACCTGATCTATGTACAGCCTTTGGGCTTGCTGCCCCCACAATCCTGTGAGTCAATGGCTTTAAGTAAGTCAATCTTTCTATTAACTTACTTCTCCATCTCTTTATATATATGTATATGTGCGTGTGTGCATATTTATATATGTGTATACCACATATATATATCTTATAAGGTATAAAACCAAAAACCAAACTCGTTCCGACTCATAGCAACCCTACAGGACAGAGTAGAACTGTCCCATAGGGCTTCCAAGGAGCAGCTGGTAGATTTGAACTGCCAGCCTTTTGGTTAGCAGCCATAGATCTTAACCACTATACCACCAGTGTTCCACTCTTACGAAATATAGATACCCTATTATCTACATGGAACTGGTTCTGTTTCTCCAGGGAATCTTTACTAAAACACAGTTCTTCACAAATATTCTGTTATTTAATTTTAAATTTTGTGTGATAATACAGTATATAATAGATTATCAAGTATACTAATATGAAGTACTTTCAGAATAAAATTTTAAAAATTTATAATAGTCTTATATCTATTAAAAATCTCTGTATACATGCAAAATTATTCTGTTTGTTTTTTAACTCCAGTCAAGAGATTATAGATGAAAAGATCTTAAGCAATCATTCAGTCTATCTTTACCTTGCATTTTGAGTCAACAGTTTCAGAAAATCTTAATCACAAATATTCTAAAGAACTGTTTTTAAAATATTTGTCCTTTTAAAATAGAAAATTTCAGTTCCAAATTTATGTATTAATTAAGAAAGCTGTTCCCCTTTTTAAAAAATAAAGCAAAAGCAGCAAAAAGAAAAACCACTTGTTTACTTTATACCATCTTACCTTCCTTCAGTTTTGGGCCACATGTAGCACTCAAAGTTGTATTTTCAGAGTAAGATGTCTGTTTAACTTTCTTCTTCTTTCCATTTTTAGCCATTTATTGATGATATCTATCCATAAAAGAAAATTATATGAATTCTAACACTCACAAAAATTAAATTCACAATACATAATTATCAAATAAAAACCTTAGACTTTAGCCAGTGCATTTCCAAGTGTGTCACACAGGCCTTGCTGACCTCAAGCCTTCTCCCAACTATCTCTACCTAATGCGTGCCAGACAGTATTTAAACACATTACAGACTTTCAAAGGCTGAGATACCATGAAACTAATGAAACTTAAGGGCTTCACATTTGCATGGGCTTCTTCCAGGCCCTGTGAGGGAACCTAGCCTTGTGCTCACATGCTCATGTGTTTTTGTAAAATTTGCAAAAGGGAAGTATTTTGACCAATCACTAAAGTCTCCTGTCTCTTTCTGTTGCAACTTCCCATCTTCTTATTTCCTCTTGGAGGGGCTAGTATTGGAGTAGCCACAGATATTTTGTGTTTTTAATTTTACATGATTTTTCTGAGAAGGGGTCCCCCAAATTGTTAAAGCTTGAGATCTCACAAAACCTCTCAAAACCTGTTTAATCCTCAAAACAACACTATGAGATAGATTTTATTATTAGGACAGGACACAGAGACATGGATTCTTGCTTCAAACAGTCTATAAATATTTGTTTCAATGTTTGTTTAATGGAGACCAAGTTGTTAACACTAGGGAATATTTCTGAATTTCCATTACAGGGTGTTTTCTATTTAAGCAATAGCAAAACCAATCTATAGTTTGAAAATTATAAAAGGATTCATTTATTCATTTATGGAGATTTGAATTTACTGTCACATATTTGTGATATTATAATATTATTAAATATTATTTTACATCATTATATATATAATACTGTTATGACATGTTGTGCCATTTTTGTATTGTTATAGCTTATAAAATCAAAAGCTGCTATGTTGTGTTATAGTACATTATTATGACGATGTTTTATCATCTCTTAAAAAGTGGTTCTCCAAGCACCTCCTAGCTGCCCATTGCTTAATCTTATTTTCTCTCAGGTTATAGATGGGTCTTAGAAATTTTAAATAAGTTGCATAAGATCACAAAGCTAATACTTAGCTGAAACAGCAAACTAGATATGTCAGAGTCCTAAATCAATGCCCTTACCCACTTAGTGCTGCCTCTCTTCAGTCAAAACTGGGACAATTTCATAAGCTCACAATTCTAATTAGCAAATTTCTTCTAAGGACATAACCATACGAAGACATTTGGAAGGGACTTGAGGCCTCTGAATGACTTCCATACTACCATGATCAATAGTCAACAACACAAAATCAAAAAACAATCACTTTTATCTCAAGTATATAGAATGAAAGTAACAGCTATTGGCAAAAATGATTCTCTATCTTACCCAAAAAAATTTCTAGCTCAGATTTCATTGTGAAGGAAAAAGGTTTGAGTTAAAAATTTGAGTGTGTTAATGTGTATGTGAAGAATAAACAAGTCTGTGTTGGAAGAAGTGCAGCCAGAGTGCTCCTTGGAAGCAAGGATAGGGAGGCTTCTCTCATGTACGTTGGACATGTATCAGGAGGGACCAGTCCCTGGAGAAGAATATCAAGCTTGGTAAGGTAGAGGGTCAGTGAAAAAGAAGACCCTCAACAAGATGGATTGACTCAGTGGCTGCAACAATGGGCTCAAACATAGCAATGATTGTGAGGATGGCACAGGACAGGGTAGTGTTTCGTTCTGTTGTACACAGAGTCGCTATGAGTTGGAACCAACTCAATGGCACTTAACAACAACCAATGTGTATGTAGCACATCCATACATTTGTACAGACATATCTTTATATATATACCCTACCTTGTTCTGGGGATGATTAAAATAGCATGGGTTAAAAATATTAACAAGGCAACTATCAGCATGCAGACAGACGTATGAAGAGGATTACACAGCCAAGAGTATAAAGAGTGAGAATTAAGGAAGGTAATGGACTGAACACACACACACAAAAAAAAAATTCCATATTTAAAAATGAAAGAACCATGATTGTTTTCATGATAGAGAAGAAGAAAATCCAAAGAGGTAAAGAATGAAAAATTGAATAGTATCTTGGAAGGTAAGAGAACAGAAAATGTCGAAAAGAAAGACTGACCAGTAAAGGGAACAAATAAGAAAAGGGATAAAAAATACCCACTGGATTTAATAATTGGAATGTAACTTGCGACCTTGGCAAGGGCAGTTTTAGTGGCATATCCTCTATTGCTCTTCACATGAGGCTGAGTGAGGAGGTAATGAAGGGAGAAATTAGGGACGTTTCCTCTGTTGCTACCTCCTAATGGCAGAAGAGAAGTGCCCTCATGGAAATACAAGAAAGGGAAATACAGTTTCTCCAGAGCAAATGGTAGCCCATAAAACAAAACAAATAAAGAACCGATATTTTATACACAATTGTTAAACAATAAATAGGGATTTTATGCAGTATCACTGACACCGTAAAACCATTAAAAGAAGCATATTCCTCAGCTGTGAATCCATAAATATCTTGGCAGGATAGGTCCACATCTTGCTGAAGAATAAAACTGACTAAACTTGTTGGTTCATTACTGAGAGCAATCATAAGGGGTGTTCTGGAGCAAGAGATAAAAATAAATGCCAATTTGTTTTTTAAGTCAGTCTTCTCAATTTACTATTCAAATGTAAGCTCTCTATCAGGAAGAGCCAGGACAAATCTGCTAGAAAAGGGTGCCAATCACAGATCTAAAGATCATGAGTCCCCAGGAAGCAGCTAGCTCAATGGTTTTCAATCTCTTATTTCTGGAGCCCTAGCATTTTTAAGGAGATAGCTCAAAATTTCACTGAGGGAAGTGTCTGGGGTTCTAGGCTTCCCACTCCTCTCCACTTAACTATGGCAGCTACAATTTACAAATTGGGCTTCTAAGTAAGATTCAAATGTAATAAAAATAATAATAATAGCTTATTGAACTGGTCCAACTGTCTAATTTTACAGATAAAAAGATTCTGAGAGTCTAGTTAATTTGCTCAAAATCATAAGTCATATGATCATTTTCCCAATATCAAATATATACATATATATAAAACATGCAATGTCTTTATAATGTAATATGTATATATTATATATATAATGAGACTATATATACTCTTTTATCCCCCTAGGTATCGATAGTTCTATGCTATCTCATTTGGTTTCATTAATTATACCTTTGAGAGTTATCTGAAGCATTCACATCTGCGCCTTTCTTCAGAAGAAACTCTACCATTTCTGCATTATCTTCAGAAACAGCAAGTGAAGTATATCCAGCCTGAAACATTATTTCAAAATGATCACATAAAATATTGTACCAAGACTACACGCATTTTAAATTTTGTAAAAATAATTGCTTGCAAGAAGCCTCTGAATATACACTTTAATTTTTTTTAAGGTTTTTTTTTTTTTTTGAACTTTAGATGGTTTACAGAACAAACTAGTTTCTCATAAAACAGTTAGTACACACATTGTTCTATGACACTGGTTAAAAACCCCACCACATGTCAACACTCTCCCTTCTCAACCTGGGGTTCCCTATTACCAGCTTTCCTATTCCCTCCTACTTTCCAATCCCTACCCCAGGGCTGGTGCACCCGTTTAGTCTTGTTTTGTTCCATGGACCTGTTCAATCTTAGGCTGAAGGGTGAACCTCAGGAGTGGCCTCATTACTGAGCTGAAAGTGTATCCAGGGTCCATACTCTCAGAGTTTCTCCAGTCTCTGTCAGGCCAGCAAGTCTGGTCTTTTGGTGGGAGTTAGAATTTTGTTCTACATTTTTCTCCAGCTCTGTCCGGGACCCTCTATTGTGATCCCTGTCAGAAAGTCAGTGGTGGTAGCCAGGGACCATCTAGTTGTACTGGGCTCAGTCTGGTGGAGGCCATGGTAGACTTGGTCTATTAGTCCTTTGGACTAATCTTTCCCTTGTGTCTTTAGTTTTCTTCATTCTTCCTTGCTCCTGAAGGGTTTTTTAATGCAAAAATCAAGAAACAAATTGAGGTTGGGCAAGCCAAAAAATAAAATTTAATCTTCTACATTACTAGGCTTAATTCAAATTCTGAACAAGAGCAACCTGAAGAGCTTAAGTGATGAACACATCATATTTAATGGTAAGTATTATATACTATCAATTCACTTCATAAGGTTGTCACGATTGGGTTTCCGTAGCATTTCATTTGAACCTCCAAGGCTAGCACGTATTTTAGGCTGTGATGTGGACAAAATCATTAAACTAAAGGGTCAAGATACTTAAAAACAAAAAGGTATTCATCAGTTCCTCATAATGTCCTAATAGGAGAACTGGATCACTTTTAGTATAATAAGTGATTTTCTAATTCAACCCTATTTTTACCGTTATTTGTCAGTATATAAATAAAATAGAAAAGTGAGCTTTATAATTTTTATCATTACCCATGTATAAAGCAATCAAATATTTCTCGTTTGACATAACAGTTCAGATATGTATCATGTTAAATATATTACTTTGGAGGTTGGGATTATAATCTGAAATGAAATGAAGAAAGACTTTTTGAAAAGGAAAACTTTAATTATTAGTTTTTGATAGTCTCATTCTCCTCAATTTTACTTTGGAAAACTCATTCTTTACATAACCTGTATTTCAACAGACATGAACTTTCTGCAATGAATAGCTTCTTCACAAGCTTTTTAAAATTCAACTTTTCTAAAATATAGAAATAGAAGACTACCTTATTTTGAGCTTCAAGACTAGCTTTGTGTTCAAGCAGTTTTTCTACTAATGAAACACTGTGACCACACACAGCATAATGAAGAGCACTACTGGATTCAAAATCTACAAGATTAGGGTCTGCACCAAGGTTGAGAAGAAGAGTAGTACAATTCTCCTTTTGACACTATATTGCCTGTCAACACAACAAGAGTACGTAAGTAACCAGCTTAATACTTACAACATGATACGTTAAACTGATGTTTAATACTATGTTTTAAAGTATAAAAATCCACAAAAGGGAACTAGGGAACAATTCAAACACATTCCACATACAAGTACAACTGAACAGGAAAAATGAAAACACACCTTAATCAATGGAGATCTGTTTTCTCTATCCTGGACATTTATTTTGCATTGTTTCTCAATTAAGAGAGACACAATATTTGTATATCTATTAGCATAGACCAGATGAAAAGGTGTCCTATATCAATATAACAAAACACAAAGTTAGAGATAAGTCTTAGTTTGAGAAGTTACTTACTCTACCCAAGATTAAACCAGATCATATTGTGTTAAGGTATCTACATTTATACAAAATTTAGATTATCATTGTTTTTTACCAAATTAAAAAGGCTGTGCAAATGCCTTGGATGTCAAATGTTTAATTGGTTTTATTCAAGGAAAACAATGATAATGATGTGAAAAGGCATTTTTTTTTTTCAAATACCAAAAATGGTATCTGAGCCTTGGGAAGGATAAAATTAGACAAATATCCTAGTAAAATTCGGAAATCATCTCCAAAATCTGAAATACATCTAACATTTTAACAGGAGGGACATTGTCTGCATTCAATTGCATGCTGCTCCTGATTGTGTTCCTCCCACTTGGCCCAGCTATTAAAGTTGGCATTTGTATTTGAGAAATGAACACCAGCAAACACTGAAGATTCTCCCAGTTGTAGGTCTCAGCTTAATCTGAAGTTATTTAATGAATTTATACTTCTCAAAGAAGCCTATTCCATACGGCCTCTCAGAAACCAAGTACATATTCATGAACAATGACAGAATACTAATTAGTTCCATTTAAACTTTACAGTTTTTAGCCTTGCCCTCAATAAACTTTTTTTAAGTTGATATTATTATATCAAAGAATTGATGCATTTGAAATACAGTGTTGGTGAAGAACACTGAATACATCATGGACTGACAGAAGAAAGTACAAACCTGTCTTAGAAGAAGTACAGCCAGAGTGCTCCTTGGAAGTGAGGATGATGAGACTTTGTCTCACGTACTTTGGACATGTTATCAGGAGGGGCTAGTCCCTGGAGAGGGGCATCATGCTTGGTAAGGTAAAGGTCAACAAAAAAGATGAAGACCCTCAACAAGATGGATTGACATAGTGGCTGCAACAATGAGCTCAAGCATTACGATTGTGAGGGTGGCACAGGACTGGGCAGCGTTTTATTCTGTTGTACACAGGGATGCTACGAGTCAGAACTGTCTGGATGGCATTTAACAACAATTATTCTACCCTTTTTAAAAAACATGTTTATAATATAGAGTCCATGTATAGATTGCCCATGTCCCAAACAATACATCTTAGATGCCATTCCCCCACTTTACTTCAGGTCCTCCAAAGTACTTTATGCGTGCCTAAACAGATCTGCTATGGACAGAGTAGAACTGCCCTGAACAGCTTCCAAGGAGTACCTGGTGGGTTCAAACTGCCGAACTTTTGTTTAGCAGCCATAGTTCTTAACCACTATGACACCAGGGTTTCCTACTGACACACAGGAGTAGCCAAAAGATGGCCCTCGAGGACTTAAAAATAAGGTAACTTTCAAAGAATTAAACTAGGAAAATCTATACTTGATGATATAACCCACAATATAGTAATTCAAGAAAATATAAAAAGAGCTCTGAACAAATTGGGAATGCTAAAATTCCAATCAAGGTTACCTGAATGTAATCTCTGGACCACAGGACTATAATGTAACTACAGTTTAAAAAGCAGACATCTAGTCAATTATATTATTCTCTGGTTGTAGAGACTATACTGAGGAAGAGACTGGTCAGCTTGGATGACAGAATGGAACCAGACATTGCCCATGATTAATTAGCATCCTCCATGGAAGAGAGAACCTGAATTTAAGGAACCCATACTTCCCAGTAACTGGAAAAGAAGACTTCAGTGTAGGACAAAACTGATTTGTCAGACATCCTAGTTTGGATGGAACGTTTACCTCACTTTGTTGTAATTCCATCCTTACCAAGCAAAGTGCTGATGACTAATTTGGTTTCTCAGTAATTCTGATACCAGAAAAGGGACCTTTATGAAGGACACACAGGTAATCTAGTTACTAGAAACAACTATACCCAATAAACTGGAAGTTTTATGTGTATGTATTATATTTCAGCTCCCAGTGCATTTGATTATCAGGAATCTGCTTCCCTGGCTTTATCTTTGCAACACAGACAGCACTGAGGACTAGTCCCTGGCACACAGTGAAGTCACTGGGGCATTGCCAAACTCCAGGTCTTTTGGTAGACATTCTTGAAGCCTTCTGGTGGAGATATGCCAACCTCAACTTTGTCACACTTTTAACTTATCCTACCACATTTGAACCTAGAAGCTTGTCATTCCAGATTGACACCATTTTTGACCAAAAAGATCACCTTCTATAAAAAGCTACCAAGACAACAGTCAATGACTCCTAGAAATAACTAGAGCTTTCCAGGGAAATTTTACTCTTAATAAGCACAGTCCCTGAGAAGTCAAAATAGCTTCTAAGAGAGAGTTGTCTCCTCACACCAATAACTATCCAGTATCTAAAGACATCTAATAACTTAAATAGTAAATATTTTACTTTTTTTTTTTTTCTAAGTCAGGGTTCCAGTCACTATAAACAGTCCTGAAAAAGCAATCGCTAAATACAATGGAACATTATTGAGTCATAAAGAGAAATAAAGTTCTGATACTTGATATGACATAGACAAACCTTGAAAACATTGTACTGAGTGAAATAAGTCAGAACAAAAGGACAAATATTATATGGTTCTGCGAACATGAAATATCTAGAATAAGCAAATGAATAAAAGCAAAAATTAGTGGTTACCAGAGGTTGGGAGAGGCAAGGAATGGGAAGTTATGGATTAAAGAGTACTGAGTTTCTGGTGATGAAAATATTTGGAAATGTATAGTGGTGATGCCTGCACAACATGGTAAATAATGTCACTGAATTGTACCTTTAAAAATGGTTAAAATGATAATGTTTTGCTATACATGTTGTTGTTCTTAGGCACCATCAAGTCAGTTCTGACTCAAAGCAACCCTATGTACAACAGAATGTAACATCACCTGGTCCTGCACCATCACAATCATTGCTGTGTTTGAGCTCATTGTTTCAGCCACTGTGTCACTCCTTCTCACTGAGGGTCTTCTTCATTGCTGACCCTCTACCTTGCCAAGAGTGATGTTCTTTTCCAGAGACTGATCCCTCCTGATAACATGTCCAAAGTACATGAGAGAAATTTCGCCGTCCTTGCTTCCAAGGAGTACTCGGGTTGTACATCTTCCAAGACAGATTTGTTCGTTCTTCTGGCAGTCCACAGTATATTCAATATTCTTCGCCAACGCCATAACTCCAAGGTATCAATTCTTCGTCTTCCTTATTCATCGTTCAGCTTTCACATGCATGTGAAGCAACTGAAAGTATCACGGCTTGGGTTAGGCACACGTTGGTCCTCGAAGTGACATCTTTGCTTACACTTTAAAGAGGTCTTTTGCAGCAGATTTGCCCAATGCAATACATCCTTTTATTTCTTGACTGCTGTTTCCACGGGTGTTTATTGTGGATCTAAGTGAAAAGAAATCCTTGACAACATTAATCTTTTCTCCATTTATCATCATGTGGCTTATTGGTCCAATGTGAGGATTTGTTTTATGCTGAGGTGTAATCCATCCTGAAGGCGGTAGTCTTTGATCTTCGTCAGTAAGTGCTTCAAGCCCCCTTCGCTTTTAGCAAGCAAGGCTGCGTCATCTGCATATCACTCAGTATCCCCTTGTTCTGATTGAATGGCTGCCTTTGGTGTATGTACAAGTTTCACATGAACACAATTAGGTGTTCTAGAATTCCCATTATTTGCAATGTTATCCATAATTTGTTATGATCCACATAGTCTACTGCTTTTGCATAGTCAATAAAACATGGGTAAACATCTTTCTGGTATTCTCTGCTTTAAGGCAAGATCCACCTGCCATCAGCAATGATATCTCTACTTCCTTGGCCTCTTCTGAATCCAGCTTGAACTTCTGGCAGTCCCCTGTCAATGCACTGCTGCAACTGTTTTTGAATGGTCTTCAGCAAAATTTTACTTGCATGTGATATTTAAAATATTGTTCGATAATTACCACATTCTGTCAGATCATCTTTTTTGGAATGGGCACAAATATGGATCTCTTCCAGGTGGTTGGCCAGGAAACTGTCTTCCAAATTTCTGGGCACCTCCAGTGCTGCATCTGTTTGTTGAAACATCTTAATTGTTATTCCATCAATTCCTGGAACCTTTTTTTTGCCAATGTCTTTGGTGCAAATATATATATATTTGCTACATATATTCTACCGTAATAAAATCTTTTAAAAGATTAATAAAAATATATATCTATCAAGAAGTCTAATTTCTCCACAAATACCAAACTAACTTTATATATAATGACCCATTGGTTCTAAATCTTAACATAAGGCCAAAGTCCCTTTTACACAAGTTTCCTTTTGTCTTATACATTTCCCTCTTTGACGATTAAAGAATCTCATTATTAATGCCAAAAATTCCAAACCACTTGTTTTAGTTTGGCTCAATAATATAATTCAACATTTTCTACAGGGAAAGGTTGTTTCCTTTTTGTTAAAGCCTTTCTGCCAAAATCCATAATTTGACTTAAGGGTAAAGTTCCTGCATAATAGAAAGTTTTTCCACACTTCAACCAAAATATACAAGGCTAAATAGCTTTAAGTCCATCTAAGATAACTCCTGCAAACACTTTGATCTGTCTCCTTCATCCACTAGCATACATATCTCAACAATTTAATTCCAAGGAATTTTTTTTTTGTTGTCATTTTACTCAATCTTTAGATCTACCTATGCCTCCAACTCCACTTCTCTTTTTTAATGATTTTTTTTTTACAGATTGCTCTTCCTTAGGGAAAGTAAAGCCATTGGGTAATTCTCAATAGGTCTTCCAAAAGTGATTGCTGCCCCCCAGCTAGATAATTTCACTCTTCCAATTGAAGTCTAAAACCTACTCTGACAATGAAACGCTTTATAAAAATTTCAGAGACATCTTTATGCTCCAAGGAACTTAGGAATCAACCACAAATTCAGTAAAACAGAATAGCCACAAAAGCTTCAGCTTTCTAAGGAAGTGTGGAACAATATACTCCAAAGGTCTTTCACGCAAAATCTGAGAACGAGAACCAATCAACCTTAAGCAGACATGAAACACAACAAAGTTTAAGTTATTGCTCAAACTTTCAATACAGTCTTTCAAAGAAAATTAGTTTTACTTGGAATATCTGTCATCCTTTTAAAGGAGTCACTCTTGTTTAAACAGAAATATACAGTTTGAGATTTTTATTTGCTTTTACTGAGGTGTAATTTATATGCAAAATAACTTATGTACAATTTTATAAATGTTGACATATATACAGTCACATAACCACCACTATAATCATAATAAGGAACATTTCCACCATCCCAAAAAATGCTCTAGGTCCCCCTTTCAGTTAATCCTCTCTCCTTATCAAGATCCCTGATAACCACTAATTTTTTTTCTGCTAATATAGTTTGGCATTTTCTAGAATCTCATATAAATGGAATCATTCTCCATGTAGTCTTTTATGCCTGGCTCTTTCCACTTAGCATGATGATTTTGAGATTCATCCATGCTGATGACTGTAACATTTACTCCTTTTTATTACTGAGCAGTATCTTTAAAGCATCATATGTATGTGTGTGTATATGTAGGTCTTGTTTCATTTATTTAAAAAAATGTTCAGATTTATTATGTGCTAGGCAGGGTTCTAGGTGTTGTGTATACAGCAGCAAACAAAATGGACAAAAACATCTGCTCTTGTGGATTGTACATGCTAGTAGAAAGGTCAACAAAAACATAAGTAAAATATATAAAGTATATCAGAGAGTGTTAGAACTAATGAGAAATATCAAGCAGAGAAGGGATAGGAAATGTGAGGAGAGGGACTGCAGTCGGAGATACTGTAGCCAGGGAAGGTCTCACTGATAAGGTAACAACTGACTAAACACCTGAAGAAAGTGAGAGAGCAAAAGCCATGTGGATACTTGGGGAAAAGCATTCCAGGCAAAGGCAACAGCAAGTTCAAAGGCCCTAAAAGCATTTCCTGAATTTTTGTGGACAAGTAAGGAGGCCAGGGTATCTGAAAATAAATGAATGAAACGGAAAGTTGTAGGAAGCAAATTCAGAGAAGTAACAGGGTAAAGATGAAGGTCACGTAGGGTCGTATGGGCCATTTTAAGGACTTTGTCTTTTACCCTTAATAAGATGGAAAGCCATTGGAGGTTGTTAAGGAAAGGAATGACATGACTTGACATACATTTACAGGACCATTTTGGTTACTGTGTTGAGAAAAAACTGAAAAGAGAAAAGGACAGATTAGTTTATAGGCCATGTGATAATTCTGGTAAAACACGATGGTGGCTTTGAGTAGCATGGTAGCTGTGAAGGTGGCAAGAAACCATTAAATTTTGTATATTTTTTGAAGGTAGAGCCAGTAAGATTTACTGCTGAATCAGACAAAAGATGTAAAAGAACAAGAGTCAAAAAGGGCTCCAGTCCACCAGCCTAGGCAATCGGATGAAAAGATATGCCATTTATAGAAAGAGAAGAGCAGGTCTGAGGCAAGGTAACAGGAGTTCAGTTGGGGCCATGTTAAAGATGCCTAAGCAGTGCAATTCTGAAGCTACTGGCTTTCACAAGTCAACTGCTAAATTTTCAAGAATTTTTCGAGCCAGTTGACATCACACTGGGAACTTGAAATCAGCCAGAGAATTAAGTCATATCAAGGTTATCCACGGCCTCTACAAAGTAATTCAGTGGAGTGGTATGGGGTAAATGCAGGACAGATTAGACAACTTCGTATTAAAAGAAAAACTACCAACAAGCTGAACACAAATCCTCTTCGTAACCATTCAGTTTCCAGTTACCCAATTATAATGAAAAATGGCATTATGTATAACCCTGTGGCTCGGGAACTTTCCCACAAAAGATTTTAAAGCAGCTACAGATAGTATGTATTTTCTGATATTATGCCAAACACATAACTTAATTTCGCAACATATAAAATTAATTTTGCTTTTTAAGTAAATGGTTACGCATGGAATTTTTGCCTTGAAGAAAATTTTCGTAAGTGATCCATATTAAAAATGTTGCTTGGTATTTCAAAGTCTTAAAACCTTAATAAGCACTGTTCTCGGTGGTTCCTCTACTATTTTCTCATTATTAGTAAAACAGGTTAAATCTTGGGTGGCTGGGGACAATTTATACCAAAGAACAAAACAGGATGGGAAAAGGGTGGCTCCAGGAGGAGACAAAGGCAGTGGAAGGAGTGGACAAAGGGAAAGCAGAAACTGTTTAGATCTCGAATATTCGGGGAAGTACTTTAAAAATAAAATAAAAAGCCGAAAGTTGAAATGTGACCCTGTGCCAGTGGTTACCAGGCAACCTCTCAGCTCTGAGAAACCCGGAATGACAACCAGCGGACTCGCCTAAACACGTCCTGCTCCTGATTGGAGGCCCCAGTGACCCCCGCTTTCCCTGGACGCTGCCCCTCGTGACCCCCTGCCTCATCTGCTCTGGTCACCTGTACTCTTTATCCAGCATGTTCACATCATGTTTCTTGAGCTGAAGACACTCCTGCACCTTCTCCAAATCCCCGACTGAGGCAGCTTTATGCAGTTTTTTTAAATCCCTCTCTCGAAGGTTGTAGCCTGGTTGGAATTAGGGGCGGGAGCGGTAGCCAGTACGGGCCAGGCCTATCTGCACGTGTGAGGAGGAGCTGCGGGATTCATCCTTCCTACGCCAAAAGCTGAAAAGCTTCTTCATGACAGCGCAGGCGACAGTCCTCCAGCTGCACCAGGCCGTACAGGTATCCCCTAGCAGCACATACGCCCCTCCCGCTGGCCACCTAACCCTCGGGCCTAACCAGTGGGTCCTCGCCCCAGACTCGCAGTTGAAGTGGGCTGGATACCGGAAGCCGGAAGGACAGCGGAACGGAAGCACGTAGGGCCACACGGCAGGGAGTGCGCACCCGCTTCTGTCGCCCGGCAACGTCAAAGGCCCCGATTCAGCCACGTTGTGACCGGATACCTGGGGCACCCATGCCGGCATTTTCACCCGCAGGGCTTCCCATGAGCTCTTGAGGCTTTGGATGGAACCATTAGCTTTCTTACAAAACTGACTCTTTCAAAGGTGGACCTAACGATTTAACGCTTTCAAATCCAGATTACCTTCCCCCTGGTGGGATGCATCTCTTCCTGTGACCTTGCCCTTCAGCCTGCCCCTAGCCTCTCACCTTCATGGTCACATGCTTCAACATTTCTTGAATAAAATTGAAATTCCTGCTTTCTCAATTTCATACTTTTTAAATACCATTTCCCATATGTCCGGCTCACTTTCTCTAGACACAAAACTTCAAAAATCCTTCCAACTCGCTGCACCTACATTAACCCTACCATCTTTTCACCTACCCTGGCCACTCCACCCCACATCCTCACTTCCCTATTTACCAAAAAACTCAGCTGCTGTCCAGTGGATTTCAGCTCATAGCGACCCTATAGGACAGAGTAGAACTGCCCCATAGGGTTTCCAAAGAGGGGCTGGTGGATTCAAACTGCCAACCTTTTGGCTAGCAGCCTGAGCTCTTAACCACTGTGCCACCAGGGCTCCCTTTCCTACTTACCTAGGTTAAATTCTATGACCAATCTTTATAGTGATTCTCATGTATACTTCAGTACTTCTGCACCCCGTTCCTTTTCTTACTTGTTTGCCTGAATGACCAAACCAAACCTCTGAGTCAATTCCAACTCATAGCTGCCTATAGGACAGAGTAGAACTGCCCCATAAGTTTTCCAGGGAGGAGATGGTGGATTCAAACCGCCTACCCTTTAGTTAGCAGCTGTAGCTCGCTGTATCCCTTAGCCACTGTGCCACTGCGGAAATGCCTCCCCGCTCCCACCGCCCCCCAATCTGGACAGTGTACAGTACTTCCCCTCCTTCTCATATTTCTTCTTGGCGACATAGGTTACCCTAGCTCTGAAACCAAAGCAGAGACAGGGATTGCTGCATGATCTCCCAAATCCTAAACCGAAACCTGTTACCGTGCAGTCAATTCCAACTGTAACTACCCTATAGGACAGAGTAGAACTGCCCCACAGGGTTTCCAAGATTATAAATCTTTATGGAAGCAGGCTGCCACATCTTTCTCCCTCGAAGTGGCTGGTGGGTTCTAACCTCCGACCTTTCAGCTAGCAGCCAAGCATTTTAACCACTGAGCCACCAGGGCTCCTCTGGGTCTGGAAAAGACATCTCAAATATTGAGCAACTTTGAACTACAGCAGCAGTTCCCAAACTTTCCTGCTCATTGGAATCATCTAGGACTCTTTAAAAACTCTTTAGAAAAATTCAGACATTCTGAATTTAATGGTATCGGGAGGTGAGGGGTGTGTGCTGGGTATCAGGGTTCTAAAACCTCCCCCAACCCATTGCTGTGGAGTGATTCCACCTCATAACGACCCTAGACGACAGAGTACAACTGCCGCATTGGGTTTCCAAGGCTATAAATCTTTAGGAACCTAACTGCAATATCTTTCTCCTGCGGAGCAGCTGGTTGGTTCAAACCCCAACCTTTCCGTCAGCAGCCAAACGCTTAACCACTACACCACCAGAGCTTCTTGCTCGAATCCTACTCTCCACTAATTTTCCAAAACGCCAGCTGAGGGAGCCAAAGGTATGCGGGAGGGAATCGAGGCTTCGGCCATTAAACTGGATAAGGAGAGTATTAAAAAAAAAAAAAAAAAAATGCAAGGTGCTTGGGGAAGTTTTCTGGGAACAAGGACTTCACAGCCCTGCAGTCCCAGGTCAGCACACCCCTGATCTTGTACAAAGGCAGCTTGTCTACAGATATGGGAACGCACGCCCTTCAACACCCGAAATTCGGACTTGGCGCAAGCGCACCGGGTTGCTGAGGCTAACGGACTGGTGTGCACATGCGCAGAGCTTCCTCTGTCGGAATTCGGGTTGTTGGGCTTAGTGTTGTCGCCTGTCTCAGTTGTTTGGGTTTGTGATGTGTGGCATTTCCTTGTAGAGACGCCGCGGCAAGACTTGCTCCTGTGGCCTGTTCCTCGTGTGGGCATCACAGGGTGGGGGAAAAGCGTGGAGAAGAGGTGAGGAACGTCTGCCTTTGTCCAGGCGACCCTCAAACCTCTCACCAGGGCTGTGAACAAGGTTATATTCTTACGTAGAATGAAAATCGAGTGGCCCTCCGGCTCCTCCTACAGCCAGAGGAGGGGCCGCGGGGGCGTCGGGCGTGAGAGGAGTGGTGGGCACGGTGCCCCCTGAAAAGAGCTCGAACGGTCTACAGGAGTGCAACGTTGGGAACGTGGCAGAAGTGCACTTTTCTCTTTTAAGTGTAGATCAGTTGCCTCAGCGAAAGAGACGAAAAGCGCAGGTAATATGGAGAGCGTGACCGACGGGCACATCCAGGAGGAGGTGGGGCAGATTCTGGAAGAGCCTCAGGCTCCTGCCCTCTACTTCTCCCCTGTTTAAAACTTGACACCGTCTGCGTCCTCTGTGGGGCGTGTGGTTCTTCCCTTCTAAGGCTTCTCAGTACCTGGGACTTTGTTGCACTTAAATAGCGACTTCACGTAGTGCTCAGGGCTGATTGTGTCTGTCTGTCTGTTATGAATCGAATCTTTTAACTACAGCAAAAAAAAAGGAAAAGAAAAAAACTTTTTTAGCTGGACCCTGACCATTTCATAATTTCTCAGCCTTGGAAACCATATGGGGCGGTTCTATCTAGTCCTGTAGGGTTGCTCTGAGGCAGAATCGACTCCACAGCGGCAACAGGGTTTGGGTTTTGTTTGTTCGTTTGTTTGTTTGTTTGTTTTTGACAGCTTTAATGTGTATTAACTAAATTTTAACGGTAATAGGAAGGAAGAAAGTAGGTACACCAGCTCCTTTTTTAATATATACATTTTTAATCATCAAATATTAGCATATTATAGAAAGATGTAATGAAAGAAAACTTACATCACATATCAACTTCTGAGCTAAAAACACATTTGATAAATTCAACATGCTTTTTATAGATATACAAAAAATCCAAAGCAGTTGCCCTCAAATCAATTCTGACTCATGGCACCCCATGTGCTACACAATAGAACTGCTCCATATGGTTTTCTTGGCTGTAATCTTCCGGGAAGCACATTGCCAGGCCTTTTTTTCACAGTGCTGCTGGTTGGGTTCAAACTACCAACCATTAGGTGAGTACTCAAGGGTGAACTTTTTGGACCGCTGAGGGACCCGTATGCACATGTATATATGTGCTTTACTGAAAAGTCTTAGAAAAACCTTAGGAAATGATGAATTGCTCCATGTTCTTAAACAGAAACTCACTTATCTAAAATTTGTGAACTTCTCCCTTATTCTAACAATTTTCTATAAACCAAATCAAAATATGAAGATTTTAAAGTTAGAGTTATTTGTGATATCATTCTGGAATAATGTGTGATATTAAGAAGGTAAAGTGAGACTTAAAAATTTCCATTAGTTAAATACTGTTTATTGACTAATTTCCATAAAATATTGTTTAATCTAGACAGACCAATGGAATAGACTAAGAAGCCTACACACGTTCCCAAATATATATAATTGGTATTTGATGACTGTAACAATTCATAGTGGGAAAAGGATGAATTACTCCTAAATGCTGGCCCAGATCCCTCCCAGTCTTTAGTAATGAACCACAGCTGTACTCAGTATACAGTGAAACCTGTGAGAGCTGGAACTCGACAGGACTGCTTTGTTTTTTGGGGTCTTGAAAGTTTTCTGACTTTGACAGTGTACAAAAAAAAAAAAAAAAAACCCAATTCCAATTGCCGATTCTGACTCATAGTGACTGTATAGGGCAGAGTAGAACTGCCCCATAGGGTTTCCAAGAAGCGCCTGGTGGATTCAAACTGCCAACCTTTTGGTTAGCAGCCATAGCTCTTAACCACTAGGTCACCTTTTCTGTAGCTCTATTTAGTGGAAAATATTTTAGTTCCTTCTCTGACAGTTTTCTGCCTTACACAGATTCCGGCTTTCACAGGTTTTACTGTTATGTCGTTACGACTCATGGTCATACATGGAGCCCTGGTGACACAGTGGTTAAGTGTTCGGTAGTTAGAACCCACCAGCTGCTCTATAGAAGGAAGATTTGTCAGTCTGCTTCTGTAAAGATTTACAGCCTTGGAAACCACATGGGATTTATAGGGTCACTATAAGTCAGAATTGGCTTGATGGCAGTGGGTTTGGAGTTTTTTCATGGTTGTACATCATAGAATATATCACAAAGTGGTTTATGTAAAGAGAAATTTTTGGCTCAGGTAACTGAAAAGTCGAAGAGTTAGGTCTTCAGGCATGGCTGAATCCAGGTTCTCAGTTGCTGTTATCAGGTTCAGATGTTCATCGTGTGATTCTGTTCTCCTGAGTTGACATCACCCAGGCAGGCTCCTTCACAGCTCTATGCCTGCACATGCCTACTTTCAATATTTTCTTCTCTTCCATAATATAGGGGACTCAGCTAGCTGATCTTTACTTTTCTTTCAGTTCAAAACTATATGATGCATAAAGTAACTAAAAAAGCTGCTAATAGTTTATTACAACAAAATCTGATGTAATAGTAATTTGCATTTGAGTATTGCACATTAAAAGTTCGTTAAAGGTTTATTCTTGTAATTATTTTAAACTTACTCTCTGCATTTTTAATAACTTTTCTTTATGAGTAATATAAGAAAGCCGCAACCTAACCCCCCAAAAAAACCAAACCCATTGCCATCAAGTCAATTCCAACTCATAGTGACCCTATAGGACAGAGTAGAACTGCCCCATTGAGTTTCCAAGGAGCTCCTGCTGGATTCCAACTGCTGACCTTTTGGTTAGCAGCCATAGCACTTAACCGCTACACCACCAGGGTTTAAGCCACAACTTCACCTCATTGAATTATTACAAATTCCAAGTGAATTGCTAGCAAATTACTGAAATTTTAAACTACCATTAGTATACATATGAAATATATTTGCAGAGAGTGGTAAAGAAAATTTTATCTATTGATTGCCAATCAAAACTCAAGATTTGGAACCTCCCGTTTATAAGAAACAAATAAAAACTGTGATGGGGGAAAACGTATGTTAGTGATTAAAGACTTTAGTTTGTTATATTAAAATATTGGTTGCCTTGGGAGTAGATTCTGTTTACAGGAGGAAAAAAAATGTATAAAATCCAAATCTTTGAAGAATAATTTCCAAAGAACTACTGGGAAGTACATTGTACTTTACCAAATAATCACATTTCTGTTCTAAGGAATGACAAAATACAAGTTAACACAATATGACATTTTATTTTTCTTTGATTATTATGTAAAAATTCCTTAACAATAACTTGGTAATTAAACGTACTGAGATTGTTAGCCACATTCACGTAGAGAAATGGTGTAAATAAGTAAATGAAAATATTAAAATAATTTTGACTTGATAGGGACCACTAATTTTTAGTTTGAGTAACGTTCCAACATAATGGTAATAATAATGTTCCAGGCTCTGAAGATGTGGTTATGAATTTTGCCCCTGGAAATTTAAGCTTTCTTAAAGGTGCTATATAGGGCTAATAGGGTTTTTCACTTGAGGGACCAAGTGAATGCTTGAATGCCTGACTGTGATTGCTTGACTGTTGAATATAAATGCTTCACTGCAGCATTAACAGTCTTCGGGGTCAGTGAGTTCTCCCTCTAGAGAGTTCCATAGCAGCCACCTGTGATTGATTTCACAGCTCTGAAACTCTTACTACCTCCAGTGGCTGTACAAAGCAAATATAATGTGCTCTTAGACAATTCCCCCAGGGCCACTGCAATCCTTTCTCTACACTATGATTCAAGGTGATGTTTAGACTTTTATTTTGGTAGTCAGGAAGAAATGCTGCTTGAGAAACGTTAAGATGCATGGGCACACTTAAAGCTATCAGTTAGATTTTTATAATTTATCTTTTGGCACTTAGATGAAGGCATTACCAGATAATTATCTTGAGTATGGCAGGTCATTAGTTCTGTAATCTGTAACTTGATGCCCATGTCAATCTAAAATCCAATCCTCTTTTAAGCTCTTATTTCCCACAACTTGCCCTAAGCCTCAGGCAAAATGTATAAAACATAAGCAATAATGCATTTATTGTAATTAAAATTACTGTATGAGGCTATTCAACAATCTGCCCAGCCTAGTATTGATCCTAAACTTCCTATAAGTGTCTCTCCTATGGGTTCTTATAGCAGCCAATACATACCTCCACCATGCTGTCAGTTTTTCTTTGGTGGGGAGGGGATCTTACCCTAGACTTGAGCTTCATGAAGGCAAAGACGGTATCTTATTAATCTTTGTTTCTAAGTTCCAAATTCAGGCATTTGGTGCCACTCATTGTTGAACAGATTGGTATGAAGTAATAATTGCCTTTCTTCCGTGGCATCAACCTTAAGGGATAGAATCACTATCCCAAAGTATAATAATTTCTATAAATTTATATACATGTTTCTGAAACTCTACACCTTCAATCTCTGTCACATCTGGAAATCTGGCCCCTGTTGGCTCATGTGTCAGCTTATGTCATTGTTTGGTGCCATCAAATCAATTTTCCACTCACAGAGACCCCATGTGGCTGAACAGAACTGCCCCAGAGGAGCTTCTAGCCTGTAATCTTCATGGGAGCAGATGCTTAGGTCTTTCTCCTGAGGAGCCACTGAGTGTGTTCCAACTGCCAGTCTTGTGGTTAGCAGTCAAGCACTCAACCATTGTGCTAACTAGCGTCCCTTTGTGGCATCTTACAGAGCTGAATTACTAGCATAGCCTTCTAACATGAAATAATCAGCCCCCATTCTCTCCAGCAGGCTATCAGTCTTGCCCACTGCCACCAGGTAAATGTTCCTTCAACACTGCTTATGTTTTTAATTTCCCAAACAAAAACCATTAATTACTTTACAGCTCTAAGAATGAAATATGAACTTTGTCCTGAAGTATGAAGTTTGTCCTGTTAGTCAAAGCTATCTTTTCCCTTCCTGCCTTATAAAAAAACAAAAAAGCCAGTTACCATCTAGTTGATGCCAACTCGTGGCAACCCCATATGTGTCAGAGTAGAACTGTGTTCCACAAAGTTTTTAATGACTGATTTTTTTTTTCTGGGTGGATTTGAACCTCCAACCTTTTGGTTAGCAGGTGAATACTTTAACCGTTTGCATCACCCTATCTTATAATTCCTAGTGAAAAATCTGTTTGCATAGATCAGCCTCTTCCTTATTGCTTAACCACTTCTTGCTCATTCCTGCTTTTACATCTAGCAAGTTGGAAAGCTTTACTCCTCAAGATTTATGTAAATCCTTACTATCCTTAAAGGACCAGAACAAGTTCACTCATTTCCATGCTCTCTCACATCTCTACACATAGAAGCATTTGCAGCCTCTGCCATGCATTGAACACATAATGCCTTCAAATACCACTTTACTGGACACGTAATCTATAGTAAGGTTGTCATACAGTAGATACTCAGGAAATGAAGTGTTACTGATGAATCACTTAGCTTTATTATTCATTCATTCTTTAGTGTAGAATTTCATTTGTCCTAAATTATTCTTCTGATGTTAATAGTTTTAATATACAAAATTAAATATACAAGTTGATTCATTCCATTCTTGTATATCCTCATTTCCTGTTTATCTTTTCATATTATAGAAATCTAATCTTTTGATGACTATGATCATTTTGACTTTAGTTGGTTTCTCCATCTTTAGCTTTTTGGTTTGTTTTTAATGTGCTGATGAAAACTTCACCATTTGCATGAGGGAAACACATTTTCTTTACCAATAAATTTCTAAGGTGTGTCCAGAATTTTACTAGTTTTTTTTTTTCCATCAAAAAATCTTTTCAGGGAATACTCTTAATTACTTCTGAGTACTTTTCCTCAATCACAGTTAGTAACTTGGAGTCCATCATTCAGGAATATTAGGATAAATATTAGCTGTTATTAATATTGAGAAATAACTGTATGCCAGGAAGTGTCTGCTTACTGAAGGTGAAGAGGACTTGAAGCACTTACCGATGAAGGTCAAAGACTACAGCCTTCAGGATGGATTACACCTCCACATAAAGGAAACAAAAATCCTCACAACTGGATCAATAAGCAACATCATGATAAATGGAGAAAATATTGAAGTTGTCAAAGATTTCATTTTACTTGGATTCACAATCAATGCCCATGGAAGCAGCAGTCAAGAAATCAAAATGACATACTGCTTTGAACAAATCTGCAAAAACCAAAAACCCCATTGCCATGGAGTCAATTCCTGCTGCAAAAGACCTTTTTAAAGTGCTAAAAAGCATCATATGCCTGAGAAAGCTGGACAGTGAATAAGGAAGACCAAAGAAGAACTGATGCCTTTGAATTATGGTGTTGGCAGAGGCAGGGCCAAGATGGCAGAATAGTCAGATGCTTCTCGTGATCCCTCTTACAACAAAGACCCAAAGAAACAAGTGAAGCAATTATATATATGACAAACTAGGAGCCCTGAACATCAAAGGCAAGATTAGGATATTGGACTGAGCAGCAGGGGGAGGCAGAAACGGTTCAGAAGCGGCAAGGAGTTGCCAGACCTCACTCAGCAGAAGTCCGTGTCCCTCGGGCTCGTTCCCCTGGAGTGACCTGGCGGTAGCATTCTGGACACAGTTTCCTCAGGGAGAGACAGCAAGCTGCACATTCTACTCACACCTCTGGAGCCAGAGAAGAACAGTGCTGTCAGCAAAAGCTAAGTACTTTTGTTTATTTTACCACCTCCCAGCCCCAAGCCAGTTCCAGTGGCTGTCAATTTCCCTGGGCCTGAGATAGGTCCTGCTGCGTGCTCTGAGCCGTTCTCCCGGTCTTAGAGAAAGAATAGATTAACAATTGGGGGAAAAGATAATCTGCCAGCTCCACTAAGCTGAAGAGCTCAGGACAGAAGTGGCTCCTGTCCAGGCACAAACCATCTGTGGACTTTGAATACGCTTCACCCTTGCATGGACCTGTGTGGACCCATTTCAGGAGATTAGGGCCTTGTTGGCAGACTGCTTGCAATCTGACTTTAACTGTTGAGCTGTGCAGTGGAGAGGTGGGTTTTTGATGTTTGATACCACTTTGCCTATTAAGCAGGTTTTTTTCACCTACCCACATCTGGGGACTGGGGACTGGTGGCTTCAACCATGTTACCTAGCCACCCATGACACAGGTCCAAGGATAAGTGAATGGACTGCCAGAAGAATGAACAAATCTGTCTTGGAAGAAGTACAGCCAGAATGCTCCTTAGAAGCAAGGGTGGCAAGACTTGATCTCAAGTACTTAGGACATGTTATCAGAAGGAATAAATCCCTGGAGGACATCATGCTTGGTAAAGTAGGAGGTCGGTGAAAAAGAGGAAGACCCTCGAAAGGATGGATTGACACAGTGGCTGCAACAGTGTGTCCTTTGGAACTGGGGTCTCTGCGCTGAGAAGCTCCTTGACCAGGGAAGATTGCTGACAAGGACCTTCCTGCAGAACCGACAGAAAGAAAAAGCCTTCCCCTGGAGCTGTCACCCTGAATTCAGACTTCTAGCCTCCTAGACTGTGAAAAAATAAATTTCTGTTTGTTAAGGCCATCCACTTGTATTTCTGCTATAGCAGCAGGTATTCTCTTCTTTCAGCCAAGATCCATCTGACATCAGCAACGATAGCCCTCGTTCAACATCCTCTTCTGAATTTGGATTGAATTTCTGTCAGTTCCGTGTGGATGTACTGCAACAACCACTTTTGAATGATCTTCAGCATAATTTTACTTGTGTGTGATATTAATCATATTGTTCAATCATTTCTGCATTTTGTTGGATCACCTTTTCTTTGGAATAGGCACGTATATGGTTATCTTCCAGTTAGTTGGCCCGGTAGCTGTCTTCCAAATTTTTGGGCATGGACGAGTGAACACTTCCAGTGTTGCATCTATTTTGTGGACACATCTCAGTTGGTATTCCATCAATTCCTGGAGCCTTGTTTTTCTCCAGTGCCTTCAGTGCAGCTTAGACTTCTACCTTCAATACCGTCGGTTCTTGATCATATGCGCCTTACTGAAATGGTTAAACGTTGACCAGTTCTTTTTGGTACAGTGGCTCAGTATATTCCATATTCCTTTGGTCCTTCCTGTGTCGCTCAGATTTTGCCCCTTTATTATTGCAGCTCAAGGCTTGAATTTTTTTCTTCACTTCTTTCAGGTTGAGAAACACCATGTGTGTTCTTCCCCTTTGGTTTTCTAACTTCAGGTCTTTGCACATTTCGTTTTAATACTTGGTCTTCTCCAGCTGCCCTTAGAATTCTTCTGTTCAGCTCTTCATCATTTCTTCTTTTTGCCTCAAGAACAAGTTTCAGAGTCTTTTCTTTCTTTCCTGACTTTTTAATGATCTTTTGCTTTCTTCATGTTTGATGTCCTTGATGTCATTCCACAACTTATCTGTTCTTGGTGTTCACTGCGTCAAATCGATTCTTGAGATGGTCTCTAAATTCAGGTGGGATATACTTAAGGTCGTACTTTGGCTCTCGTGGACTTGTTTTAATTTTCTTCAGCTCCATTGTGAACTTGCAGATGAGCAGTTGATGATCTATTCTGCAGTCAGCCCCTGGCCTTGTTCTAATGATATTGAGTTTAGAGAAGCTCTTTCCATAATTGTAGTCGATTCGATTCCTGTGTATTCCATCCTGTGAGGTCCATGTATATAGTTGCCTTTATATTGTTTTGTTGTTGTTGTTGTTTTTAGAAAGGTATTTGCAATGAAGTCATTGGTCTTGCCAAATTCTGTCATGCAATCTCTGGCGTCGTTTCTATCACCAAGGCCATATTTTCCAACTGCAGGTCTTTCTTCTTTGTTTCCAACTTGTGCATTCCAATCATCAGTAATTATCAATGCATCTTGATTGCATGTTTGATCAATTTCAGACTGCAGAAGTTGATAAAATCTTCAATTTCTTCATCTTTGGCCTTAGTGGTTGGTGCATAAATTTGAATAATAGTTGTATTAATTGGTCTTCCTTGTAGGCCTATGGATATTATCCTATCACTGACAGCATTGTCCTTCAGGATAGCTCTTGAAATGTTCCTTTTGACAATGAATGTGACACCATTACTCTTCAATTTGTCATTCCCGGCATAGTAGACCATATGATTGTCCAATTCAAAATGGCCAATACCAGTCCATTTCAGTTCACTAATGCCTAGGATATTGATCTTTATGCATTCCATTTCATTTTTGACAACTTCCATTTTTGCTTGATTCATGCTTCGTACATTCCACATTCCAATTATTAATGGATTTTTGCAGCTGTTTCTTCTCATTTTGAGTTGTGCCCACATCAGCAAATGAAGGCCCTGAGTGCTTGACTCCATCCATGTCATTAAGGTCAACTCTACTTTGAGGAAGCAGCTCTTCCCCAGTCATATTTTGAGCGTCTTCCAACCTGAGGGGCTCATCTTCCGGCACTATATCAGACGATGTTCTGCTATTCGTAAGGTTTTCACTGGCCAGTTTTTTCAGAAGTAGAAGTAGGTCCTTCTTTCCAGTCTATCTTAGTCTGGAAGCTCCACTGGAACCTGTCCACCAAGGGTGACTCTACTAATATTTGAAACACCAGTGGCGTAGCTTCCAGTATTACAGGAACAAGTAAGCCACAACAGTGTGACAAACTGTCAGACAAATGGTTGTATAAAGATTTGGCAATTTTTTATGTGTGTGTGTGTGTATGTACTTAGATTCAGCAATCTTAAAAGATGGGAAAATAATAATATGAATGACATCCATTTAAAAATAGTTTCTAGTTGCTTTAAACAAATCCAAGTCCCATAAACCAGATCCTAGGATACTGAAAGAACTTGAAGAAATCCCTCATTACTTGGACAGTGAATCTCAAGTCAAGATGATTTGGTGAAGGTGTCAGATAGACACAAGTTTCGGGGGGACAAGGACTTGTTAATATCGTTCTCTGGTATATTCAACAGCTTGGCATATACTAATGACTTAACAAATGTCCCTGACAAAACCCAAAATCTTTTTATTAAAGTTTGCGGACACTTAGAAAAGGAAGCAATGATCACTAGGAGGCAGCATCAATCCAGAAATACCAATTATGCACAAATTGTTACCTACTAGAGAAAAGAGTAAAGATCATATCAAAGCATTGGACCAACTTTCACCAGATGTAAAAAAGATAAAGAATAAGGGCTAGATAGCTAGCAATTAAATAAATTTGTAGCTAGTTGAATGAGGGTACTGTGCTGTTTAATGAATCAGTATGAACCTGGATGGAGATAGCCCTGCCTTGTCAATACATCTTTCAGACTTATACGTAAACAGAAAGCAACTTTATCAAGTTTGTTCGTGACTTAAAAAACTGAGAATAAAGCCGCAGTTAGAAAAACCAATGCAAAATTAGTAAAATGAAATTTAAAAGAAATATTTATAAAACAGGGTATGATAGTCTATAGCAAAGGAGAGTGAAAAAACCAGATTCAAGGGTACAGTTAGTCCAAAGGACTAATGGACCACATGAACCACAGCCTACATGGTCCTGAGACCAGAAGACCAAGCTACCACTACCTACCTCTCTGACTAGGATTGCAACAGAAGGTCCTGAACAGAGCAGGAGAAAAATGTAGAACGAAAAATCAAATTAAAAAAAAAGACCAGACTTACTGGTCTGACAGAGAATGGAGGAACCCCCAAGACTATGGCCCTAAGACACCCTGCTGACCTGGAACGGAAGCCATTCCCAGAGACCACCTTCCAGCCAAACAATAGACAACCCCATACGATAAACAATCTTACCCTAGAGGAAGGTACTCTGTAGAACAATCAGTTATAACAGATCAAAAGGACAATATTTGCCCAAAAGCAAAGACGAGAAAGCAGGAAGGGGTAGAAAATCAGGATAAAAGGAAACAGGGAAACCAGGGTAGAAATGGAAAGAGTGCTGACTCATTGTGGGGAATGAAGCCAAGGCCCTGAAACACTTTATGTACAGACTATCAAATGAGAATATAATTTGCTCTGTAAACTCACTTAATGCACAATTTGAAAAAAATGAGGTATTAAAAAACGATACAGTACAAGTTCAAGATGAAGGAGCCGCAGTTTGTATGTGAAAGACCTGAGTTTTAAAACTCTTTGAGTAAGGAGTATGATATGGCTACCAAAGAAACAAATTTAATCTTACAGTATAATTGTTAAATATCATCGAAATTTATGCGTACCTTCCACATAATCTGAATTCCTCATAATCTGTATATTCCAGTCTTATAAAGTTAATGTAGCCAGGGCAGTATGAAATCTAAGGTGACAGACTCACATATGTAACTTTCTCACATTGGCCTTTGAATATAAAGAACACTGTCTTTACTGCTATGTCCTAGAATTCATACTAAGTGTGGTAAGTGCATTGTCTAACTTCATCTGTCACAATCCAGGAAGTTGGGCGTTATTATCTGTCTTAAATGTTAAAAAGCAAAAACCTGTTGCTGTCCAGTGAACACATGGCGACCCCTTGTGTTACAGAGTAGAACTGCTCCATAGGGTTTTCTTGGCTGTAATTTTTATAGCAGATCACTGCTGTAGGTTCTAACTACCAACCTTTAGTAGATGAGTGCAAACAATTTGCGCTACCCAGGAACTTCAAGGTACTGAGGTTTCATTAGGTATTAATCAGGACACATGGTTAAGTGCCAGGTCTTTTAACAATAATCCCACCAGGCCTTTAATTCAGTGTTATGCCAGTATTCTATTTTGCCAGACTCCAGACCTACTAAAGGAACCACAGCTAGAGTAGGGTCCTAGAATATCTATTTCTTTAAAGCACTTTAGGTAATTACAATAAAAATAGCCCACAAAGCACTTTTGGGAACTTCTTTAGATCATGCAAGGAGTCCCTGGGTAGCACAGATGGTTAAGCACAGGGCTACCAGCTGAAAGTTTGGCAGTTTGAACCCACTCAGAGGTGCCTCAGAAGAAAGACCTAATGATCACCTCCTGAAAGGCCACAGCCATAAACACCCTATGCAGGGCAGATCTTCATACTCTTTATACAGAACTACCTATCAGTATAAAATATAACCTCAAAATCTCAGCTGTCAAGCATCTGTTGGAAGCCCAGTTGAAATGTTGTTGGTGGTGGTGGTGGTAGTTGTTAGGTGCCGTCCAGTAGGTTCTGACTCATAGCAACCCTATTACAACAGAACGAAACACTGCACAGACCTGCACTATCCTCAGAATTGTTATGGTTGAGTCCACTGTTGTTGCAGCCAGTGTCAATCCATCTCATTAAGGGTCTTCCTTTTTCGATGACCCTCTACCAAGCATGTTGTCCTTCTCCAGGGACTGGTCCCTCCTGATAACACATCCAAAGTATATGAGGCAAAGTCTTTGCCATCCTTGCTTTTAAGAAGCATTCTGGCTGTTCTTCAAAGACAGATTTATGGCAGTCCATAGTATATTCAATATTCTTTGCCAACACCATAATTCAAAGGGATCAATTCTTCCTCCATCTTCCTTATTCATTGTCTGGCTTTCAAATGGATATGAGGCAATTGAAAACACTGTGTCTTTGGTCAGGTGCACCTTAGTCCTTAAAGTAACATTGCTTTTCAACATTTTAAAGAGGTCCTTTGCAGTAGATTGGCCAAATGCAGTGTATCTTTTGGTTTCTTGACTGCTGCTTCCGTGGGTGTTGGTTGTGGATTCAAGTAAAATGAAATCCTTGACAACTTCAATCTTTTCTCCATTTATCATGATGTTGCTTATTGGTCCAAGTTGTGAGGATATCTGTTTTCTTTATGTTGAGGTGTAATCCATACTGAAGGCTGTGTGGTCTTTGATCTTCATCAGTAAGTGCTTCAAGTCCTCTTCACTTTCAGCAAGCAAGGTTGTGCCATCTGCATAACACAGGTTGTTAATGAGTCTTCCTCCAATCCTGATGCCCCGTTCTTCCTCATATAGTCCAGCTTCTCAGATTATTTGCTCATACAGATCGAATAAGTATAGTGAAAGGATACAACCCTGATGCAAACCTTTCCTGACTTTAAGCCACGCAGCATCCCCTTGTTCTGTCCAAACAACTGCCTCTTGATCTATGTACAGTTTCCTCATGAGCACGATTAAGTGTTCTGGAATTCATGTTCTTCCCAATGTTATCCATAATTTGTTATGATCCACACAGAGGAATGCCTTTGCGTAGTCAATAAAACACCGGTAAAGATTTGGTATTATCTGTTTTCAGCCATTATTCATCTGACATCAGCAATGATATCCTTGTTCTATGTCATCTTCTGAATCCTGCTTGAATTTCTGGCAGTTCCTATCGATGTCCTGCTGCAACCACTTTTGAATGATCTTCAGCAAAATTTTACTTGAATGTGATATTAATGATATTGTTCAATAATTTCCACATTCTGTTCAATCAGCTTCAAAATGGGTACAAATGTGGATCTCTTTCAGTCTTCTAAATTTCTTGGCATAGACGAATCAACGCTTCCAGGGCTGCATCCATTTGTTGAAACATCTCAATTGGTATTCTATCAATTCCTGAAGACTTGTTTTTCTCCAGTGTCTTCAGTGCAGCTTGGACCTCTTCCTTCAGTACCATCAATTCGTGATCATATACTACCCCCTGAAATGGTTGAATGTCAACCAGTTCTTTTTCGTACGGTGACTCTGCATATTCCTTCCATTTTATTTTGATGCTACCTGTGTCCTTTAATATTTTCCCTGTAGAATCCTTCAAAATTGCAACTCAAGTCTTGAATATTTTCTTCAATTCTTTCAGCTTGAGGAACACCATGCGTGTTCTTCCCTCTTGGTTTTCTAGCTCCAGGTCTTTGCACATTTCATTTTAATACTTTGTCTTCTCCAGCCACCCTTAGAAGTCTCCTGTTCAGCTCTTAATCATGTCTTCTTTTTGTTTTAGCTACTCTGTGTTCAAGAACAAGTTTCAGAGTCTCTTCGACATCCATTTTGATCTTTTCTTTCTTTCCTGTCTTTTTAATGACCTTTTGCTTTCTTCATGTATGATGTCCTTGATGTCGTTCCACAACTCATATGTTCTTGTGCTCAATGTGTCAAATCTATTCTTGAGATGGTCTCTAAATTCAGGTGGGATATACTTAAGGTGGCACTTTGGCTCCCGTGGACTTGTTTTAATTTTCTTCAGCTTCATCTTGAACTTGCAGATGAGCAGCTGGTGATCTATTCTGCAGTTGGCCCCTCGCCTTGTTTTGACTGATGATATTGAGCTTCTCCATTACCTCTTTCCACAAATGTGGTCGATTTCATTCCTGTGTATTCCATCCTGTGAAGTCCATGTGTACAGTCACCTTTATTTTATTTTATTTTTTGAAAAAAGGTATTTGCAATGAAGAAGTTGTTGGTCTTGCCAAATTCTATCATGCAACCTCTGGTGTGGTTTCTGTCACCAAGGCTATATTTTCCAACTACTGGTCCTTCTTTGTTTCCAACTTTTGCATTCCAATCACCAGTAATTATCAATGCATCCTGATGGCAGGTTTGGTCAATTTCAGACTGCAGAAGTTGGTGAAATCTTCAATTTCTTCATCATTGGCCTTGGCAGTTGGTAAGTAAATTTGAATAATAATCATATTGTGGTCTTTCTTGTAGGCCTATGGATATTATCCTATCACTGACAGCATTGTACTTCAGGATCGATCTTGAAATGTTCTTTTTGATGATGCACATGACGCCACTCCTCTTCAATTTGTCATTCCCGGCATAGCAGACCATATGATTGTCTAATTCAAAATGGCCAATACCAGTCCATTTTAGCTCATTAATGCCTAAGATACTGATCTTTATGCATTCCATTTCATTTTTGATGACTTTCAATTTTCCTAGATTCATGCTTTGTACATTCCACGTTCCAATTATTAATGGATGTCTGCAGCTGCTTTTTCTCATTTTGAGTCATGCAGCAACTGCAGATCCCAAAAGCTTGAATCCATCCATGTCATTAAGGTCGACTCTGCTTTGAGGAGGCAGCTCTTCCTTAATTTCATTTTGAATACCTTTCAACCTGAGGGGCTGGCTCATTCTCTAGCACTATATCAGACAATGTTCCACTGCTATTCATACGGTTTTCACTGTCCAGTTTTTTCAGAAGTAGACAGCTGGTCCTTCTTCCTGGTCTGTCTTAGTCTGGAAGCTTCGCTGAAACTTGTCCAAGAGTGACCCTGGTTGTATTTCAAATACCGGTGGCAAAGCTTCCAGTATCACAGCAACACGCAAGCCACCATGGTAAGACAAACTGACAGATAAGTGATGTCTTTCAAATAAATACTTTGAAAGGTCGGATCTGATTAGAGCCCAGTCACTCGCCATTGTCACCTTTTATAAAACCAAGCCTATTCATTATTGCTGAGCCTCAATATTCCCATATATAAAATAGACATAACTACCTCACTGTTGTTGCAACCTTTTAGCGGCATGTCTGGCACATGATATGTACTTAGTAAATGCTAATTTTGAAGGTGAAGACCCAGAATATACTATATTGCCAGGGAAGCAAATGCTTTATAACTCTGAGTACCAGACAAGCAAATTCACATGCTATGATGAAGTGAATGTTTACTTTCCATTCACATCACCATCTTTTGTGTTACAGGTCTGAGAAAAATATTTTTGACATGGCTAAAATATTTAATAATTATTTATTAAAATAGAACATTTGCTTTGCTCTTTGACATGGTTGGAGCCCTGGTGGTGCGGTGGTTAAAAGCTGTGGCTCCTAACGAAAACGTCAGCAGTTCAAATCCACCATCTGCTCCTTGAAAACCCTGTTGGGGCAGTCGCTATGAGCTGGAATCAACAATGGGCTTGGTTTTCGTTTTGACATGGTTATATTTGCATTGTTACTTTCATCATACTCTAATTAGTTTAAAAGTAAAGAATGATTTTAAATAGCATGCTTAAGTAAAGCAAATATTAAGAAAAGTTTATCCTAATCTCTTTTTTCTGGGATTAAGATTTGTATTAAGCCGAAATTGCCAGCAAGTGAGGCCATTTATTATTATTTTATTGTACTTTAGGTGGAAGTTTATAGCGCAAACTAGCTTCTCATTAAACAATATATGTATTGTGTTATGACTTTGGTTGCCATCCCCACATGTCAACACTCTCCCCTTCTTCACCTCGGGTTCCCATTACCAGCTTTCTTGTCCCCTCCTGCCTTCTGGTCCTTGCCCCTGGGTTGGTGTGCCCATTTAGTCTCGTTGTATCTTATGCCCTGTCTAATCTTTGGCTGAAGGGTGAACCTGAGGAGTGACTTCATTACCGAGCTATAAGGGGCCATACTCTGGGGGTTTCTCCAGTCTCTCAGACCGTTAAGTCTGGTCTTTTTTTTTTTTCTTCTTTTTTTGTGAGTTAAGAGTTTTGTTCTACATTTTTCTCCAGCTCTGTCCAGGACCTTCTATTGTGATCCCTGTCAGAGCAGTCGGTGGTGGTAGCTGGGCAGTATCTTGTTGTGCTGGACTCAGTCTAGTAGAGGCCGTGGTAGTTGTGGTCCATTAGTCCTTTGGACTAATCTTTCCTTGTGTCTTTGGTTTTCTTCATTCTCCCTTTCTCCAGACAGAGTGAGACCGTTGGAGTATCTTAGATGGCCGCTCGCAAAGAAGGCCATTTAGTCAAAGTACTTTAACCTAAAAGTAATGTTATTTTAAAAATATTTTAAATAGTATTTTTTCAGTTAAAAGAAAAAATTAATGTCTCTTCTTTTGCAATTAATTTCCTTTTTCAAAAAACTTTAATGAAAATGACTGCCCGAGGAAGTTATTTCTTTGATTCATTAGCTGGGTTTAGATAGTGTCTGAGTCACAAAGCACAGAAGTAATTACAGGTTAAAATTTATTTGAGCCTCTTTATAAATAAGGAACTGATGATAGAATAAAAGGCTCATTAAAGAATATAAAAAACTTCACACTGCATATTAATCACATCACCACTCATAACTGTGGTTCCCTAACAGCACTCATGCAAAAAGAAATCTAATTTGAATTGTGAGCATAACAAGCCCACCATGTGTGCCCAGGGGGGGAAAATTGCATATACCATGTAGTATACTACAATTCACTTATTCCATAAACTGTCGCTAAAGTAAGGACTTCTGAGATAATTTATATTCCAGGAATGCTTTCTCTTACATCAACCTGGAAAACACATCTTTATAAGGGGGTTTAGGAGATAATCAAAAAGAAGAGGCATCATATTAGAAACTCATTCTGTGAGGTTGAGGGACTATGCTTTGTTTACAGGTTTACATGTTTATGTGTAATTTCCCTTGAAATGTCAAGTTAGTAGAGACAAGATCTATCTGACTTACTCCATTTGTACTGTTAGGATGCATTTTACTTAACAAATGAATGACCTGTTATTTGATTTTGAGGAATTATATACTAATTTATAATAAAATACAGCATTTGGTCCACCATCCCTGTTTGTTTTACCCACCTCTGCAACACTGTATCACTAACTATAAAATCTGAAGCTACAGAAATTAAATATTTATAACAACCAATAAATACTAGCTAACCTCCCTCTAATCTGCCTCAAGTCAGCCCTGGACCTTAACCAAGTTACTGCAGGCTGATGGTACTTGGTGACAAATGAAGAAAACTCTCAACCTTTCCCTATAGACTTAGTTGCTGGGAATGAGTGAAGATATTTTCCCTTGGAAAACCTGTTTTATTTGTGAACCAAAAAAATAATTTATCACGTCTAAATAAGGGTTTCAAATACCAAAAAATTGTTAATGAAATTCACCTCTAAATTCTCTTAAAGGATCCAGAACCCTTTCAGAATTTACATAATCGGCCATCATGTCTTCTTGTTGAACTGGTATATTTTAAGCCAGGGGTCAGCCTGATGACCAAAACTAGCCAGCCATGTTTTTGTAAACAATTATTGGAACACAGCCAAGTCTATTAATTTATTTTATTTTCTTTTTTTTTATGGGCTTGGAAACCCTGGTGGCGTAGTGGTTAAGTACTACAGCTGCTAACCAAAGGGTTGGCAGTTTGAATCCGCCAAGCGCTCCTTGGAAACTCTATGGGGCAATTCTACTCTGTCCTATAGGGTCGCTATGAGTCAGATTGACTCTACGGCACTGGGTTTGGTTTTTGGTTTTATGGTTGTTTAGGGAGCCCTGGGGGCACAGTGGTTAAGCACTCTGCTAACTGAGAGGTTGGCAGTTCGTACTCACCAGCACTCAACAGGAGAAAAATGTGGCATTCAGCTTCCATAAGGATTCTATGGAACCACTCGCTGCTGTCAAGTCGATTCTAACTCATTAACGACCCTATAGGACAGAGCAGAACTGCCCTATAGGGTTTTCAAGGCTATAAATCTTTAGGGAAGCAGACTGCCAAATCTTTCTTCCGTGAAGGTGCTGGTGGGTTCCAACTGCCAACCTTTCAGTTAGCAGCCAAGCACTTTAGCCACCACACCACCAGAGCTCCTTCTCCTTAAGGATTACAGCCTTGGAAGCCCTATAGGGCAGCTCTACTCTGTCCTATGGGGTAACTACAAGTCAGAATAGACTTGACAGTAATGGGTTTGGCTTATGGTTGTTTAGAGGAGCCCTGAATCACAATGGTTAAGTGCTCTGCTGCTAACTGAAAGGTCAGCGGTTTGAACCCACCAGCCACTCCGTGGGAGAAATGAGTCTGCTTTCATAAACATTATAGCCTTGGAAACCCTACAGGTCAATTCTACTATGCCCTGTACGACTGCTATGAGTCAGAACCAACTCGACGGTAACAGGTTATGGTTAAGGTCCCTGGGTGGTCCAAATGGTTTGCTCTTAGCTAACTGAAAGGTTGGTGGTTTGAATCTACCCACTGGTGCCATGGAAGAAAGGCCTAGCAATTTGCTTCCTTAAGGTTACAGCCAAGAAAACTCTGAAGCAAAGTCCTACTCTGAAACATATGGGGTTGCTGTAAGTAGGACGGAATCAATGGCAAGGGGTTTGGTTTGGTTTAGTTTGGTTTATGGCAGTTTATGTGGTATAACAGCTGAGTTGAGTAGTTTTGACAGAGATCATATGGCCCTCAAAGCCTAAAATATTTACTATCTGCTACTTTGCCCAAAAAGTGTGCCAATACTTTTATATACTTTCATTTAAAAAAAAACTACATTTTGTTTGAATTATAAGGATGTCAATTATTTTCTATTTTCTTCTCATTACAAAGATACATATTTTTGGCCTATCTATAAGTAGATAAGAATTTTTGTATACTAGCCTGGATATCTAACCCCTACTTATAATATTGCTTCCATGGATTTTTAAAAAAGTGTCACCAACTAACTACGCAAAGGAGTTTTAGAAAACAGCCTATTTTGGATTATAGATTATCTACTTAATTGAGTCACTCGCATAATCAGACAATGAATAGGCCTGACACTCACGCGAAATCAGCTTTACGTCTTTTGAAATCAAGTTTGTGGAACGAATGAGTCACAGAAAGTTGGTGGCAATAATAGCAAGTGCTGCCTCAGTATAAACTTAGGTTTATTTATTCACATTTATGAACAACAAAAAACTCCTTTAGGACTAGAAATTCCCCAGTTCTTACAAATTAAAAGCTAGAGTAGCACTTATAATTTTTTTTCAGATAATATACTCTTGATAAAATCCAATCTTAGTATGTTTGTATTACTTTCTCTCTAAAATAATTGGAGACATTCTACAAAATAACTGAACACTACCCTTCAAATCAGAATCGCGTCGACGGCAGTGGGTTTTGGGTTTTACCCTCCAAAAGTGTCAAGGTCATGAAAAACAAGGAAAGCCTGAGGAACCGTCACAGACTGGGAGAGACTGAGACAGAATACAATATGGGATTCTGAACAGGATCCTGAAACCAACCCTGCCTTTCCTAGTCATCATTAACATTCAAGTCCTCATTTTTGCCCCAATCCATTACAACTTCATTAGTATTTTTCCTTTTCTCAGCAAAACACATTTTTACTCATACCTCTGAGTACTAGGGGGCAACTCTAAAAAGCACCAGCAAACCACCACCAGAGCACTACAATAAATGGTGGTGGTTCAGATAACTGCAGGAGATATGATTTCCCTTCCTATGACTTTCTTAAAAATCAGGGAAAGGTACTGCCTCACTGATGTTACTTGTATGCTTGATTTATGTAACACGCCCTTCTCTTTTAAACAAGTTTTCCATAAATACTAAAATATCAGAAAGTACTGATTTCTTCTAAAACTTCCCCAAATAATCATTAGATTCTCACATTACTTAATAGAAAAATAATATCAGGCTACCAAACCTATGATTTAAGCCAAAAAAAAAATTTTTTTCAATAAAATGTAGAAATATTTTAATTTACATATCATATTACAATGAATCAATGAGTCAAAATCCACAATTACACGTTCATAAAAATTCTGTATATCTTCCTCAGAATAATCAGTTTCTGTACAAAGATTTACAGATGTCCAATGTACGTAGTTTTTCCTCAGTGTGCTACCGAGTTTAGAGGTTCTGCTCGAATATTCCCCAAATCAAGTGCAGAATCTGTCTCTTCATCAATTTCGCCAATGACGGCACTGTAATCATTTATGGAAGAAAAAAAAAAAAAAACAAGAGTTAAAAACAATCTCATTTCTGAAATAAGTTCACATGTTTCAAAAATTTTACTAATCAAATTGAAATAGTAATATTCTTCCAAAACATCCAATTAAACTGAGAGAACTACTTATGGTAGAAAACAAGTATTTTCCTGAGGCAGTAAATTATACACTTAATCACAAAACTCAATTTGAAGATAATGTTATTACAGGAACCAACTGCAAATAATCATTGGATCATGAGTCTTTAAAGAAAAAAGACACATATGGGATAGTGTACAAAAACCCAAAACTTCCAAACCTATGATTTGAATTCAACTCTGGGACTATACTGAAAAAAGGAAAAAATCACAAATTAACTACTAAAATAATAAGCAAATAAAAGTGTCTATTACTTGAGTAACTTCAATGAACTAAATTCATCAAGGGTAAGTGATTTATTATCTATTAGTTTCCTTTAAATAACTTCTCAGTTTCCACAATTTAAATCCAAGACCAAAAAGCACAATTCTTCATATACGAAGAAAATAGTAACAACAGGTACGCTCGTATCTAACAAATTATTTTTGATGTGAGTGGCTAGAGTTAGACCAGGAAATTTTTCGTGGCTTCATTGCCAACATAGTTATAACATCCATAAGAGTAATTTCATTAACACCATGCTAGGCAAAAACCCATGGCCCTCTAGCTGAATACAGTCAATGTTATCATCCAGAACACAGGACATCTATGAAACACTGTTCCATAAAAAATTGCTCGTTATTTGTTAAGCTTAAATTGTTTGATTTTAGTGAGAGTAACTCTCTAGGGAAATACACGTAATACAGAATGTTTCCAATTTTGCCTTAAACTATATAAAACCAACCAACCAAACCCAGTGCCATATAAAGCCTTCTTTAATAAGTGGTAAGTACCGAACTCTGGCAGAATATATTACCTTTTTTCTCAATGTAAAACAAGTTAAAAACCTTGGTTCCACTCTGAAAATTTCAGTATTGTTTAAAATTTTTTATGGTAGGCAGCAGAGTTGTAAAGCCTTAATAACTGGCTCTCCAGAGAAAAAGAGGGAGGCTGATTTGTGGCATTTACTGATTTCCACGGTGCAAATACCCTACTCCCACTGTGGTCAATTCCAAGCTACCAGTAAGACATCAACCAGCTTGCAAAATCCCTGAAAATGTTAACAATCAGCTCTTGTGAGTCAGTACAAGCTAGACCTAGGACACCAAGAGGTGTGGGGCAAATGGTAATCTGCTTTGCCTCCTTTTCACTTCTTACAGCTCACCTCATAACTTCACCCAGAAGTCATTTCTGTAGAATAGCTTATGAGCCTCCGATTTTGATTTAAAGTCAAATAATTTATACATCCTAAATCCAAACAAGTGATTTAAGATAAGCAATTTAACTGACTAAAGTATTCCTTCATTTTCTATATCCTACTTGTTCCCCAAAATAATCTGAGATTGCTAATGTGTCTTTTGCTGCCATCCAGCCAAATTTTGATTCTCTACAATACTCACTAGAAAATTTATTCAACATTCTTGTAGCCTCTATGGAAAACTTGGTGGCATAGTGGTTAAGAGCTACAGCTGCTAACCAAAAGGTCGGCTGTTCAAATCCACCAGGTGCTCCTCAGAAACTCTACGGGGCAGTTCTACTCCATCCTGTAGGTTCGCTACGAGTTAGAATCGACTCGACAACAATGGGTTTAGGTTTGCTTTATTCCAGCACTGCCTAATACAGTAGCTACTAGCCATTTATGACTACTAAAATTAGTTACAAATAAAATTTAAAATTCAGTTCCTTAGTCAAACCAGCCACTTTTCAAGTACTTAACAGTGACACATGGTAGTAGCTATGTACTGAGCAGTGCAGATATAGAACATTTCCACCATCATAGAAAGTTGTACTAGACAACACTGCCCTATACAGTTGCATATTTTGTTTGCTGCATGTATTTTGCTACCACTAAAATATATCTTCTCAAACTGGCTTAAGTATCAGTGTGCCAAAAGTTATTTGAGGCCACAGGATAAACATGGCACAAAACAACAAAAAAAATTTTTTAAAGACAAATAATGGATATGTACTTATGTTAAAGAGCATGAACTATTTAAGTTTGTTCAAACAAGATTGCAAAGACATTTTGTCAAATTCTATCCTTGGATTCCAAAAGTATATTTATGTTCCTCTGAAATTAGGGATACTTTAGAAGAACATTTTAAGAACTCTCTTTGAAGGAGCATTTGGTATAAGGCAGGACCATTCTGGACTGTATTCAGGCCTCTTAACAATTAGAAATACAGACAAATCTCAGTCAATAAAGAGAAGACTTTGGTTGGTTCTTGAAGAATAGTAACACGAAATGTATAGATTTGCCTTATTTTAAGCAAATATAAGAAAAATCATATTTACAATACAAATGAATATGAGTCTATAAACTATGCTTGAAAGACTTTATTTCCAAAAAATCTCTGCATATAGCAAGGCAGTACACTTAATAATTTTAACCTGCCTTAAAAGGGTATACTTTACTTACACATTGTCACCTCTTACGATGTATAATCCTAATACCACTTGTTCTACTCCCTGTGAAGAGCTGAATACTCGTTCATGACTTTCATCCAAAATCAAATTAATGGTTTGGTCAAAACCTTTCAGAGTTCCCTATGAAGAAAACAGCCAAAAGAAAAAAAAAAAAATCTGATTTATTTAAATGTACAAAATTCAACCATACAACCATTTTAGTTGTCAGGCAACCCAACAGAAGTATCCATTTTAAATATATACCCACTGTAAAATAACATATCTTTTTTATAGCCAACAGGGCATAAAACACACCTCTTGGTTGTTAAGAGAGGGGGAAAAAAACACCACCACACATATGACTGATAAGCAGAGCTACTGAGAGTTACTAAGGATACTACGTACCAGTGTGATCATCTCAAAGAAGTAGAGTAAATGCCCATGTAGTCCAGGAGCTAACTTTCTAAGGACACACACTACAACAAGTAAAATTTAAGGGCAAAGGATTTATAAATGAGGGTCTCACATATACCAGCTACAGCAGAGTAACAACATCACTGTATGCTCTGTACTAGGCCCTGGGCTAAACACATTGTGTTCACTATCTCAGCTAATCTCTACCCTTTGAGGTAGATATAATTATCCCCATTTCAGAGAAAGAAAACTGAGGCACAGAGAGGTTAAGTAATCTCTCAAGGTCTTATGGGGAGTACGTAGCAAAGCTACTAGGAAGATTGCTGAACCATTATACTGCTATAAACATGCAAATATAATTTCCCGTTTTTTAGAGATTCAAATCACTCCCATAAATATACACAAACTACAACTGATGGTAAATGAATACTTACTATATCCCAGAGTGTTCTATGTGCCTCACATGTATTTACCTTATAATTCTCCCAATAACCAAGTAAGGTAAATTCTAATATGACTATAATGATAAGCACCAGAACTTGATGGAAATAACAGGGAAAAGTTTTATGGAAAAAGGCTGATTGTGAACAGGGGAAGACAAGGGCCTTGGACAACAGAGTAATTCACATGCTATTCAAGTTTCACTATTCAACTGTTTCATGTTCTGAAAATCAAAATACATAAAATCAAAATGAAATAAAGAGAAAATGATAACCTAGAATATGGAAGAGAAACAAAATATGGAGTATTGAACTATACTAGAGAATGGAGCCCTGGTGGCACAGCAGTTCTTAACAGCTCGGCTGCTAACCAAAAGGTCGGCAGTTCACCCTTAAATCCACCAGCAGCTCCTTACAAATCCTAAGGGGTAGTTCTATACTGTCGCTGAGTCAGAATCCACTCGATGGCAACGGGTTTGCATTTTCTGGTTTAGTTGGCAAATAGGTGTTATCAAAAATATCACAAATACCCATACATAACTTCTTGGTTTGGTTTTACATTTAATTATTCCATCAAGTAAAACCATGTGTTAAATACAGGACTACTGAAATTTAGTACTCAAGATGCTCTTTATAGCTTTCCTTTTATAAAATGAAAATAATTTTCCAATTTATTGTCTACTCTGTTAACAAAATTAGAAACACTTAAACTTGAGGTTTTCATAAAATAAAAAATTAATTGCAAATATTTGTTAATTGCAATAGGTTTCCTGAAGGGCAATGATGAGATTAAAATACTTCAAATGGCCTTTATTTGACAAAATATACAATACAGCATGCCTAAGAAAACCAGGATTGTTCCCTTGGTAAAGAAAATATGCCAACTGTCCTTGACTTTGGAGTCAGACTAAACTTAAATCCCAGTTTGGTTCTACCACTTATTATCTATGTGACTCTGGGAAACTAACTTACCTTTTCTTAGCTTGGTTCCTAACCTAGCATAAAGCAGCAATAATTCTTCACAGGGTTGTACTGAAGATTAAATAACATAACCTATGTAAAGTGCCTGGAACATAATACACATTTAATAAGTGGTGAAGTCTAGCACTTTGACTAGTGATAGTCACTTAATGACCCACTGAGAAAAAATCATATGGATTAAACACAGAAACAAAAATGAGACCGCAGAACAAGAAAATAAGGGGTTAAATTATATGAAGTAAATTAGAAAAGGTTAGAAAATAGAGAAAAGGTTACACCAAACCCAAACCTGTTGCAGTCTAGTAGATTCCGACTCATACAGACCCTATAGGGCAGAGTAGAACTGCCCCATAAGATTTCCAAGGCTGTAATCTTTACGGTAGCAGACTGCCACATCCTTCTCCCATGGAGTGGCTGGTGGGTTTGAACCACCAACCTTTCAGTTAGCAGGCAAGCACTTAACCACTGTGCCACCAGGGCTCCTTGGAGAAAGGTTAGCAGACTTACAACCTTTTTGAAAGCAAACACAGTATCAATTATAAATGAAGATAAAATAATTAAGTAGCCAAGTATCATGGGATAAATTCCTCAAATCAAATTCCAAAAATCAACATCAGCCATAAGAAAGTTATAGCTTTGTTATACGAGTTAAATTAGCAACTGAGGAATGTTTTCCAGAATCAGATCAAGGAGAGAATCCAAGATTTTTCTAGAATGAAAAGAGGTTATTGTGACAAAAAGGAACCCTGGTGCCACAACAGTTAAGTGCTTGGCTGCTAACTGAAAGGTTGGCTGTCCTAACCCACCCAGCCGCTCTGTAGGAGAAAAGACCTGGTGGCCTGCTTTCATAAAGATTCCATGAAGATTAAACCCTATGGGCACTTCTGCTCTGTCACATGGGGTCACTATGAGTCAAAAATCAACTCCACAGCACCTAACAACAATATTGTGACAAAAGCATAAATAAGATGAAATAGTCAGTCATATATCGTCCTACAGAAAATAGGTTATATAACCTAGGAATAGTTATAGGCTACACAAACAAGCCTTAAATGTTCATTATGCTGTATATATGTAGTATCTAAGTCATAAAAAGAACAACTTCTAAGTATACACAAAATTTCAAAAAACTTTTGATTCACATGGCAGCTGTCCAAGCTCTGAACGGGAAGGAAATAAAATATCGAAGAACAAGACAAATATGTGACCATAAGATACATATAGACATCTGCATACTAGACTAGAAGCTCCCTGATGGGAAGAATCGATTCATCCTAGGTCCTAGTAGAAGCTAGTAGGTAATGCGCACTCGATGTTTATTAACGGAAAAAAAATACAGATGAGCAGCTATTTATCAAAGACATCAGGGCAAAGAGTTAGATCATAAGAAAAGTGCAATGCAGGTATACTCTGGTTCCTACACATTAGATGTCAGAGGTTCCACATAAAAATTATTTTACTACCAATAGTTTACAAGGCAGAGAATGAAAATGCTGCATACTTACCACAATCATTCTCCCATCGGATGTAATAACAGCAACAGTTCCTGATAACTGAATCAAGGAAAGCATTTCTTAGGAAATGCTAACCGAAAACTTAGAATCTGGTAAACGCACAGTTCCAATTACTAAGAAAAGGGCGACAGAATTAAAAATAACTATTCAACATGGCCATTAAATACACAACATTAAGGACTTAAAATCTGTAGCTTTTTTTCAATCCTGTCTTCGAGATAACTACACACACACACACACAAAAGTAACAGAAAAAGAAAATTCCTTTTTCTATGTGATAAGCATCTCAAAACAGCTGGGGTATTTGGTATTCGCTTTTACTGGGAAATTTCAATTTTGAACAAGACATTCCCCACTTTCTTAGCCCTATTTCTTCATTTGTAGAATAAAAATTGTATGGCTGCTAAATCAGTCAATTTCAAGCATGTTAAGACACTGTCTTCCAGGTTTCTGGAATACAAAGGATACTATAACCAATGTCATAAGACACCAATAGGCTTGCATCATTAAAAGCCTTCAGTATTTAACTTCTGTTCACAATTTGTGCATGAATACACGATGTGCTGTTTCTGTCCTGAGACATTAAAACAGTAACATTTGTATCTGGTTCTTTACGAGTTTCGGACCATGAGGACAATTCATTGAAAAAGCAAGCATTGTTTCCATCCTAGCAACAAGGAAGATGAGCCTTCAAGTGGTAAAGCAGCAGAAATTCAATTTATGGACCATCTTTAAACTTCTGCTATCTCAACAATGAGCATGCCTGTCAATAAAACAAGTGCACAGATTTACAAGACCCTCGTCGCCACTATGACAACCGCTCACCTTATTTGAAACTTGAACGTGTGGGCCCTGGGGGAATAATAAGGCTGAATCAATAGCGGAATTCTATAGAGGCAGAGAAAAGTTCAGGATAATTACACTGGATTTACTTTACTTTAGGCCGGAATTAAAACACACCTCGGACTCGAGGCAGGAGCGGCGGGCTCGAGCCCCAGCGCAAGACTGGCTGGTCGCGGGTCCTTATCCCCCTCACCGGCACCCGGGGCCCCGTAGTAGCCAGGCGTCCCAACCCACCAGGAATCCCGAACCCCGGCCTCTCAAGCCCCGACACCACTCCGGTGCGGACACGTGCCTCGCCGCGGCGGCCTCCGGAGGATACGGTTAATGTAGTTCTCCAAAGCGGACGTCATGATGTCTGGCCCAGGAACTCCGGGCTACACGGCAGCTCCAGCAACAGCAGAAGCCAAAAATGCCCGCCACCAACTGGCCGCGGCTCGCGCCCACTGACGGCAGCAAATATCGCGAGAGTTGCTGGCGCCGTATTTGCCGTGGGTCAGAAATTGACAGAAACTGGGCCGCATATCAGAGAGCAGGAGCTGTGACGAACTGGTGCGCGTGCGCAGTGTGTTTCCGTGGTTCTTCCGGGCGGCGATCCCGGAAGCCACGGGAGACAAAAGCAAACAGGAGGCGGAAAAAAGGCAGGTGCCTGTAGGCGGGGTAAGAGGGAGTCAGGAGTGAAAGGTAGTGTGGTAGAAGTTACTAGGAAAAACTATTAGAAAAGACAGGAAAGGCGGGAGAGAACGAAATACGATGTTTTGAGTGTAAATGAAGAAGATAGGTAAGTGCTGTTGTCTTAAGAAATAGGGGTACGGGGAATTGGGATCCCTAGCTGATTTCTGCAGCACGGACTTAAAATGAAATATAAAAAAAGATAAATGGACCAAGAAAAAGTTGCACACGTTGGAGCCATAATGTTGTACATCTCTGGAGAAGACGATAAGAAAAAGCATGTTCACATATTCTCCATGTGCCTCTAAGAACTCCATTGGAGGCATCGTGATTCACTTTAACAAACTGAATCCAAACAAGTGAACGTGTGTGAGCAACTCCTAGGAAATAAATGTTTAAGCTTCTAGCAAGCCAGGAGGTCTCCCTGTCCTCAGGATAAAATGACTAAATAAAAGGCAAGTCCGCACCACCAATGAAGACTAGTCAAGAAAAGAGGTATATTATAAATGTGCACCAAATTGGGTTCTAGTCCTGGCTCTGCTACTGAATTGTGTGTCCTTATACAAGTCACTTCAGCTCTTCTGGACCTGTTTCCTCATCATTATGAGGTATCATTATTAAATAGTTTTTCAAAAATATACCATGCGCCACCTTTTAAAATGAATAATGCATGGAGCTTTTCATCCCTTGAAATGTGCTTATGTTTTGAAAATGTTTATTAACACTACATAAAGACTAACTGCCGTGGAGTCAGTTCCAACTCGTAGCTGCCCTGTAGGACAGAGTAGAACTGTGTCATAGGGCTTCCAATGCTGTAAATCCTACGGAAGCCGACTGCCACATCTACAGACTGCCACATCATCATCCGAGGCTGGTGAGTTCCTTCCACATTTGCACACTGCCACATCTTTCTTCCACAGAGCAGTAATTCTGCAGCCAAGCGCTTAACCACTGCGCAACCAGGGGCTCCTTAACACTATATAGTAACACTATAAAGTAATGATGTTAGATCCTTCCACAGCTTTCATTTTGAATATTTCAGGATGATAATGGGAAACATAATTCTTTCCATTTTATTATACTGTGGTGCTCTCAGAAGGGCTTGAAATTAGAAAAGGATCAATACACAAAACACCAGTGGGAGCTCTTTCCCCTTTTCACAAAATATCTTTTTGATTTCAGTTAGGCTTGTGATTTCTTAACTGAAGAAGTATAAATGTGAAATAACTCTTGCGAAATGAGCAATTTTCCTCTGAAAAGTCAAGCATCTGTTTTCATTAGAGCATACCCACAAACTTACCTACAAATCACTCCCCAATGGTTAATATTTTATAAACTGAAACTTACTCTGACCTGTTTGAAACCACATACAGTCAGGAATTACGTAGTGAATATTCCTGTATTTTCTAGGGGGGAAAAATGTATCATCCATAAATAAAAAATGAAGATATTGTGTGATTTGCAAATGTTAGGCATCAAATTAAAAGAAAAATGAAGAACTACTAGTTATTGAAGTATGATTAAGGAGTTTTTAAAAAATAAACTATATCCCACCTTTTTAAAATGAATAATGCATGGAACTTCTCATCCCCTGGAGTGTTGCTTATGTTTTGACATTTATTAACACCATATAGTAATTTATAGAATTAATTTAATCATAAACACATTACATTTTAAGTCTATGATCTTGTGCAGTTTTCACTAAATTAATATGCCAGATAAATAACAGATGTGCCATGTTTATGGAGCATCAGGAAATTTATCTGAAAATTTTTTACACGTGTCTTGTAACTGCTACATTTTCTGTAGCTCCCTATGATCATACATGTGGAGAGAAAGCCTATGGGTAAAGAAATGCCCATTTATTGAGACTTTACAAATGAGTTATATGTAGATGCAAACAGTACATAAATATTTTATCTAAATTAGCCTTATGCATCACTCTTGACTTGCAGCCAACATGGCACCATAGGTAGAAGCACCAGGCCACCCCTCCCCACAACAAAGACCCAAAAAACTAAGTAAAACAGAGACAGACATCATTGCTGGAACCTGAAGTGTCAAATGAAGACATAAAGAACTCAGCCAAACACCGAATGGAATAAGAAACTGAGGAGAGATACCTGGAAGGTTCCCTATCAGCTAACACAGCACAGATCCGCCATCTTGGACTCCTGTCAGGGATTGCCGGACAGGCAGTACGGCAGTGCAGCTTCACAGAGCTCCTAGCAGCAGACAGAAAACCCGATAACCAGCGATACACTCTTTCCCACCCCCACATCCTCTCCCCACTGCCCTACCTCCAAGCTTCCTGGCTGGCTGCGGTGGCTTGGCTGGCTGGGGAGTGCCGCATCCGGGCCACTTGGGTTCACCCCACCTTTATCAGAGATCCGTGGGCAGGGAGTATGAGAAAGCATCTTCACGAAGTTCCCAGCAGGAGACAGAGTACCCGGTAACAAACAACATACGCTTTCCTAACGCCCACCCTTCCCCCGCTCCCCCCGCCCCCTTACTCCCAGGCGCAGTTTTTTGGCAGGAGGCAACTGCTTTGGCCCTGGGCCGCATGGATTCCCCCCGCCCACAGTGGCCAGCCCCCTGAGCTCTTGTTCCTTCTTTCCATTTCTTTTGGTGTCTTCCATGCCTCCCACCACCTACCCCTGGTTTCTCTCAAGCACCTGGCTGTGTGTGCCATCTTTGCTTTTCTTGAAAGGCTGTGAAGCCCTGCTCAACTGGGGAACCACTCCCTTGGCCCATAACACTGTGCTGTTGGGATCCCTGGGGCTGCATTTTTTTTTTCTTGTTTTGTTTTTCCGTGTTCTGTTTTGTTTTTATTTTCTTTTTCCTTTCACAGCTTGGGAGCCCCATCTAGCCAAGCTGCACTGCAGAGATTAGGAGCCACTCTCTCAGTCTACACAGCCGCAGAGGTGGAATCCCTGGGGGCATTTCTTTTCTTTTTTTGTCTCTTTTTCCATTTCTGTCTGTCTTCATTTCTCAGTTCCCGTCTGTCTATACTTACATTCTTTTCCTGTCTCCTGAATACCTGCTGCTGTGTGATATTTATACCCTCTCTAGCCAGGCTATACTGTGCAGCCTGGGAGCCACTTCCCCGGTCTTCACTCCCCCCACCAGTGGGACCCCTGGGTTTTTTGTTTTGCTTTTTCCCTTTTTGTTTCATTTTTTATTTTCTCCATCTCTCGGTTTCTGATCTCTCTACTCCAAAGGTAAGCTCCCTCAGCGCTCTTTTTTTTCCTTTGTTTGTTTTTGGCTCCTGTTTGTCTTCTCTCTCTTCTTTCCCATACCCATATTAGCTCCACACGTCACAACCTCCCCCTATTTCCTGCTTACCTACACCATGCTCTGAACATCACAATCCTAATCAGCACAGCCTACCAGAACCTACCTAGCACTGATTCCTGGCCTGCCCTGTTGGCCCTAGTATGAGCTACAAATGGTGCATCCCAGCCCTTCACCTTCAATTGGACCTACCCTGCTGAACTATAGCTGACTGATTGGCCCTGCTTATTGGACAAGGAGGTGAAAAGTATCATGACTACAGACGAGCAAACAACAAAGAATGCAAAGCCCACCTGCTCAGACATAAATAAAATAAAAAAGCGGGACAAAACAAATCTATAATCAAGAAACAAAGAAAATAATTACTGAATGTCCCAAAGACAGCAGATGATATCAAAACATAAAAAAAAAAAAAAAAACAGGATGGTTCCAGGAGGCGTCCAAAATAAAATACCAGCTAACTTTGGAGTAGAAGAAAAGGCACTAAACTACCTGACAGGAAATTCACATCTCAGAGCAATCCAAGAGTTGAAGCAAAAAGCAGACAAAAATGAAGAAAAAATATACAAATTATGGAAAAGGCAGACAAATTCATGGAAAATTTAGACCAAAAAAATAGGAGAGCTCAAGAAAATAATACAGGAACAAAATGCCAAAATCAAGTTACAACTAGAAATCACACAAAAATGATTAGAAATCCAAAGCATAAACAAGATTTCAGAAATGGACAGTGTCATAGAAGGGCTGAGAAGCAAGTTTGAAATGGTAGAAGACAGTATCAGCAAAATTGAAGACAAATACTTGGATACAACTCTGAAGAAAAATCAGAAAAAAGAATGAAGAAAAATGAAGAAGCCCTGAGAGTTATGTGGGGTACACTCAAAAGCAAAAACTTTTGAGTGATCAGAGTTCTAGAACGGGTTGAAAGCAGAAAACACAGTGGAACACTGAAGAATTGCTAACAGAAAACTTCCCTAATATCATGAATGATGAAAATCTGACCACCCTAGAAGCTCAGTGAACCCCATGTAGGATAGACGCCAAAAGAACTCCAAGGCATATCATTCACACTTGCTAAAACCAAAGACAAAGAAAAAATCCTGAGAGCAACTCGAGAAAAACAAAAAGTCACATACTAGATTAAGCTCTAATTATGCAGCAGAAATCATGCAGGCAAGAAGGCAATGGGATGACGTATATAAAATCTTGAAAGAAAAAAATTGCAAGCTGAGAATAATATATCCTGCAAAACTTGTGTTCGGATATGATGGTGAATTTAGGATATTTCCAGATAAACAGAAATTAAGAGAATATGTAAAAACAAAACCAGACTTACAAGAATTACTAAAGGGAGTCCTTTGGTCTGAGAACAAACAACATCAGACCACAGCCTGAATCTAGGATGCAAGATTGTACCAGCCAGATACCAACGTAGGAAATGAACTCTTAAGGACTATCCAAAACCAAAAGAATTGCAACAGGGAACCAGAGAGGTTAATCTGTAAATGACAACAAAGTCAAAACAATAAAAGAGAGAATAAACTGTGTAGGTATAGAACAGTCTAATACAGAGTAAGAGGAAGTAATACCAAGTAATAATACACTCGTCCAAACCTAGGAAGATAAGGGAAAATTTGAAGGTAACCATAAGGAAAGTTAAAAAACCTATTCATCAAAATAAAGAGAACAAAACAAACAAACAAAAAAATCGACAAAAAGAAAAGAAAAAGAAATCCACAAACAAAAGAAACTCAGTACAGGAGAGTAAGAGGAACAAAGAAAATGTTAGCACCACAAAAAATACTACAAGATGACAGCAATAAACTCACACCTATCAATAATTACAGTGAATATAAATGGCCTAAATGCATCCACAAAGAGACACAGAGTGACAGAATGTATTAAAAAAAAAAAAAAAGATCCATCAATATGCTGTCTACAAGAGACACACCTTAATAACATGTAAATTTATTAAAAATCAAAGGATGAAAAAATACATATCAAGCAAATAACTACCAAAAAAGAGCAAAAGTGGCAATACTAAGATAAGATAGACTTCAAAAACCACCATAAAAGACAAAGAAAGGCACTATGTAATGATTAAAGGGATGATCCATCATGAAGACTTAACCATAATAAACATCTATGTACCCAGTGACAGGGCTCCAACATACATAAAACAAACTCTAATGGCACTGAAAAGATAAACTGACAGTTCCAGAATAGTAGTAGGAGACTTCAACACACGACTGTCAGTAAAGACAGAACATCTAGAAAGAAACTCAGCAAAGATGCATAAGAGCTAAAGGGCACCATTAGCCAACTTGACCTCATAGATACATATAGAACACTCCACCCCACAGCTGCAAATACACGTTCTTTTCCAATGCACGTGAAACATTCTCCAGGATAGACCACATCTTAGGCCACAGAGCAACCGTCAACAAAATACAGAACACTGAGGTAATACGAAGTATCTTCTCTGACCACAATGCCATCAAAGTAGAAATTAACAATAGGAAGAGTATTGAAAAAAAAAAAAAAAAGCTATGTGGAAACTGAATAATACCTTGCTTAAAAACCACTGAGCAATAGAAGAAATCAGAGATGGAATAAAAAAAATTCTAGAATCAAACAAGAATGAAAACACATCATCCAAAACCTTTGGGACACAGCAAAGGCAGTCCTCAGAGGTCAATTGATAGCAATAGATGCACACATAAAAAAGAAGAAAGGGATAAAATCAAAATATTAGTTACAAAATAGAGAACAAAAGAACTCCACAGCCACCAGAAGAAAGGAAATAATAAAGATCAGAGCAGAAATAGAGAATAGAAAAACAACAGAAAGAATCAACAAAACCAAATGCTGGTTCTTTGAAAAGATCAACAAAATCAACAAACCACCAGACAAATTGACAAAAGAAAAACAGGAGAGGAAGCAGATAACCCAAATAAATGAAATGGGGGACATTACAGGAGACCCAACTGAAATAAAAAGAATCATAACAGTATTATGAAAAACTATATTCCAGCAAATTAAAAAACCTAGAGGAAATGGACAAATTTCTAGAGACACATTACCTACCCAAACTAACACAAAATGATGTTAAAAACCTTAACAGACTCATAGCAAGAAAGAGATTGAAACGGTAATTTAAAAAAAAAACTCCCACCCCCAAAAAAGCCGTGGGCCAGATAGCTTCACTGAAGAATTTTACCAAACATTCAGAGAAGAGCTTGCATTAGTACTAGTCAAACTATTTCAGAACATAGAAGAGGAAGTGATACTTCCAAATTCATTCTATGAAGCCAGCATTACCCTGATACCAAAACCAGCAAAGACACCACAATACAAGAAAATTACAGATCAATATCTATCATGAATATAGACGCAAAAATTCTCAACAAAATTCCCACTAATAGAATTAGCATCATATCAAAAAAATAATATAACACAACCAAATAGGATTCATACCAGGTATGCAAGGATGGTCCAACATTAGAAAATTAATCAACATAACCCATCACACGAATAAAAGGAAAGAAAAGAATCACTAAATCATCTCAATCGACACAGAAAAGGCATTTGACAAAGTCTAACACCCATTCCTGATAAAAACGGTCAATAAAATAGGTATAGAAGGGAAATTCCTTAACATAATAAAGGGCATCTATGCCAAACCAATGTCCAATATCTTTCTTAATGGAGAGAGGCTGAAAACATTTCCCTTGAGAACAGGAAAAGACAAGGATGCCATTTATCACCACACCTATTTAACATTGTGTTGGAAGTCCTAGCTAAAGCAATAAGGTAAGAAACAAATGGCATCCAAATTGGTAATGAAGAAGTTAAACTGTCCCTATTTGCAGATGATATGATACTATACAAAGAAAACCCAAAAGACTCCATGAGAAACCTACCTAAACTGATAGAAAGATTCAGTAGAGTCACAAGGTAAACATACAAAAAATCAGTTGGATTTCTGTACACCAATACAGAGAAAAAAGAAAAGGAAATCAGGAAAACAATACCCTTTATACTAGCCCCTAAAAAAATAAAATACTTGAGAATAAATCTAACCAGGGATGTAAAAGAGCTGTACAAAGAAAACTACAAAACACTACTGCAAGAAACCAAAGGAGATCTAAAATGGAAAAACATACCATGCCCATGGATAGGTAGACGCAACATTATGAAAACGAGATCTAAATAAACGGAGATCTAAATAAATGGAAAAAGATACCATGCTCATGAATAGGTAGACTGAACATTATGAAAACGACAGTTCTACCCAAAGCGATTTACAAATACAGTGCAATACCTACCCAAATACCAACAACATTCTTTAAAGAGATGGAAAAGCTTATCGTTAACTTTCTATGGGGAGGGAAGAAGCCCCCGATAAGTAAAGCACTATTGCAGAAGTAGGACTCGCATTACCTGACCTCAGAATCTACTATACAACTACGGTAGTCAAAACAGCCTGATACTGGTACGACAACAGATACATAGACCAATGGAACAGAATTGAGAACTCAGATACAAATCCATCCACCTATGATCTTCAACAAGGGCCCAAAGTCCGTTATATGGGGAAAAGACAGCCTTTTTAACAAATGGCGCTGGCAAAACTGGGTGTCTGTCTGCAAAAAAATGGAGGAGGACCCATACCTAGCACCATGTACAAAAACTAACTCAAAATGGGTCAAAGATGTAAATATAAAGCCAAGAATTATGAAGTTCATAGAAGAAAAAATGAGACCAATGCTAGAGGCCCTAATACCTGGCATTAACAGGCTACAAACCACAACCAACAACACACAAGCTCCAGAGGATAACCTACATAACTGGGATCTTCTAAAAATTAAACACTTTTTCTCATCAAAAGACTTCACCAAAAGAGTAAAAAACAGAACTTACAGACTGGGAAAAAATTTTTGGCTATCACAAATCTGACAAAGGTCTAATCTCGAAAATCTACAAGAGGATCCAACACCTCTACAAAAAGAAAATGCAGTTAAAAAACAGGCAAAGAAATTGACATTTCACCAAAGAATATTCAGGTGGCCAACAGACACGAGAAGAAATGCTCACGATTTCTAGCCATCAGAGAAGTGTAAATCAGAACCACAATGAGATACCATCTCACCCCAGCATTACTGGCACGAGTCAGTAAAACAGGAAATAACAAATGTTGGAGAGGCTTCAGGGAGATTGGAACTCATATGCACTGATGGTAGGAATGCAAAATGATAACAACCATTTTGGAAAACGGTACCGCACATCCTTAGCTAGAAATAAAAATACCATATGATCCAGGACTCCCAGTCCTAGGAATATGTCCTAGAAAAATAAGAGTCGTCACACGAATAGACATATGCACACCCATGTTCATTGCAGCATTGTTCACAATAGCAAAAAGATGGCAACAACCTAGACGCCCATCAACAGATGAGTGGATAAAGAAACTGTGGTACGTGCACAGAATGGAGTATTATGCATTGATAAAGAACAACGATGAATCTGTGAAGCATCTCATAACATGGATGCATCTGGAGAACATTATGTCGAGTGAAATAAGCCAATCACAAAAGGACAAATATTGTATGAGTCTGCTATTGTAAAAACTCATGAAAAGTTTTACATACAAAAAGAAACACTCTTTGATGGTTACGAGGGAGGGAAGGGGTAAGATGGAAAAACAACAGATAGGTGGTAACTTTGGTGAAGGGTAAGATGGTACAAAATACTGGGGAAGCCAGCACAACCTGTATAAGGCAAGATCTTGGTAGCTCCGATAGACACATCCAAACTCCCTGAGGGACCAAATTGCTGGGCTGAGGGCTGTGGGGACCATGGTCTCTGGGAACATCTAACTGAATTGGCATAACATAATTGATAAAGAAAACATTCTACATTCTACTTTGGTGAGTAGCATCTGGGGTCTTAAAAGCCTGTGAGCAGCCATCTAGGATACTCTACTGGTCTCACCCCTTTGGGAGCAAGGAAGAATAAAGAAAACTAAAAACACAAGGGAAAGATTAGTCCAAAGGGACTAATGGACCACATCTACCACGGCCTCCACCAGACAAAGTCCAGTACAACTAGATGGTGCCTGGCTACCACCACTGACTGCTCTGACAGGGATCACGATAGAGGGTCCCAGACAGAGCTGGAGAAAAATATAGAACAAAATCCTAACTCAAAAAGAAAGACCAGACTCATTGGCCTGACAGAGACTGGAGAAACCCTGAGAGTTTGGACCCAAGACACCCTTTTAGCTCAGTAATGAGGTCATTCCTGAGGTTCACCCTTCAGCCAAAGATTGAACAAAACAAGACTTAAGGGGCACACCAGCCCTGGGGCAGGGTCTAGAAAGCAAGAAGGAACAGGAAAGCTGGTAATAGGGAATCCAGGGTTGAGAAGGGAGAATGTTGACATGTAGTGGGGTTGTTAACCAGTGTCATACAACAAGGTGTGCACAGTTTGATGAGGAACTAGTTTGTTCTGTAAGCATTCATCCAAAGCACAATTAAAAAAAAAAAATCACTTTTTATTAGGTAGCTAAGGAAGAATATAATTTCTAAAAGAACCAAAATAGTAAGGGTCTTACCTCAGTGTGAGGAGTAGGTGGCAAAATCGAGGTGTCATTTTCAATAACATTTCCAGTTGGCCCACTTTTTGGTGAACTGGAACCAGACCCTGGAGAACTGCTACTGACTGATTCTGAAAAACATTGTGAAGTACAAGTTTATTTATAAAAAACATACAAAGATGAACTTTACTGTTAATAAACAGTATTGGACTTTTTTTTCTTTTTCTTTATGTAAATGACAAACCCATTTCACTGCATACAAAGAACTATGAAAATTTCTAGGGCATTTCTGAATTTTCATACCACTTTTCCTCCTTTGTTTCCATTGCTAAAACAACAACGTAGTATTCAGCAGTTTCTAGAGATGTGAAGATGTGCAGTTGGGGTGTTGTATAAGCTTTTAATTAGCACAGGGGAGGAGAGTTGAAACAAAAGCTTTTCTTACTTGCTCTTGTGTTATGGGAAAAAAATTAATAAATTAGCTTTATGACTTTGGGGATACATGGGACTTAGTTTAGCATCTCCTAAAAGAACCCTGGTGGCACAGTGGTTAAGTGTTTGGCTGCTAACCTGAAGGTCAGCAGTTCAAATCCACCAGCCACTCCTTGGAAACCCTATGGGGCAGTTCTACCCTGTCCTATAGGATAGCTATGAGTAGGAATTGACTCTACAGCATTGGGTTTAAAGGAGAATTAAGTTAAAGCTCCAACAGAGGAAAAAGATATTTATAAACATCTGACAAAAAATTAAGGAGGGATACATCGAGGCCTTCAATTTAATTCAAGCCAAAATCTCTCAAAAGGCTGCCCATTTATATGATATTCTGTCACTGATAGGAGTCAACTGAAGTATGCTTGGAATGGATAGTCAATTTTATTCCATTAGTTCTCAGTCTAAACCCTAAACAGAAAACTAAACTTTTCTTTTACATTCAGTTCATTTAAGACTGTCCTAGTAGTAAAAAAAAAAAAAAAAAAAAATTTTTTTTTTTTTATTTAGTAGTTTCCTGAAGGGTCAACAAAAAAAGAGGAAGATGCATTGACACAGTGGCTACAACAGAGAGTGCAAGCATAACAGTGATTGTGACAATGGCGTGGGACCGAACAGTGTTTCCTTCTACATAGGGTCGCTGTAAGTCAGAACCAACTCCAGGACACCTAACAACAATAGTATTTTATGTATCTCCCAACACAGTCATGAGCCTTCTGCCTCCCCCACCTTTACTAATACCATTGCACTTTCCTAGAACAACACAGTTCAAGAGTTATCAAGAATAGGGCAGAGAGGAGATCAGAAGGGGTGGAAAGGAGTTCCTCAGATATGTGACGTAACTGGAGTGGATGTTTTTATTAGTACAAACCAAAATACATATAGAAGGGACCTCTCTCTGGAAGCACTGCTGAAGAACGACCTTGATGATCCCCCTGAATATTAGGGGTTAGTTCATCTTCCTTTGTGTTATGAAGGATAGATGTTTTCTTTCATTAACCTGAAGAGTCAGACTCATTCTGGAATCTAGGGAAACTAAATTTACACTTCCCTGTGAATGGAAAACAGCCATGGTAGTAATTCGGAAATTAAAATACTGTCACTTTTAACCCAATGTGATAGGAACTTTTATTTATTTTTAATTGATTTATGTTCCTTCAAGTTCCAGAGGTATCAACCAATCAGCAATGTATGTTGAATAGATCTATTTAGGGTTCCCCTAGGCAGAAGAGGCCATAAACATGGTCTCTTTATAATAAAATTTCTAAATAATTTTAAATTTTAATTATAATTATGAAATAATTAGTACAGGATAAATAATCGTAAATTTTAATTATAGTTATGAATTAATTAGTACAGGATAAATAATAAATAGATATCCCAAATTAAAAGTAGTTGATATGGAAATCTTAGTTCATTTAACAATATAAATTAGAAAGTATTTTTCATATGTTCTTTTATATACCTTTTGTGGTAATAAAAACAAGTATTTAAAACTCCATTTTTAAGGGATAGGAAAAAAATATTTAACTTTTTAATTGAGAAATAGTACAAACCCAGTGCCGTCGAGTCGATTCCGACTCATAGCGACCCTACAGGACAGAGTAGATCTGCCCCATAGAGTTTCCAAGGAGCGCCTGGCAGATCTGAACTGCCAGCCCTTTGGTTAGCAGCCGTAGCACTTAACCACTACGCCACCAGGGTTTCCGAGAAATGCTGTAGGATAATGATTAAGAATGCTGACTCCAGAGCTAGCCTGTCAGGATTTGGATTCTGTATAACTTGGAGCAAATTACTTAACCTTTCTGTGCTTCAGTTTCCTCATTTGTAAAATGGGAAAATGATGCTATTTACCTCATCAAATTATTGGGAGACTAAAATTTATTCTTCCAGAACTCTTGAAACACTGCCTGTAATATAATAAGCACTCATTAATGTTAGCTGTTATCATTCAAAGGCATAGACTACTGCACAGGTAGCCTTCTCAGTCCAAAAGCTTGTTCCACTACAATAGTTTACTGCCTTAGTTTCTGTTTGGACAATTTGAGAGATACACATGTTAAGTGAAAGAAGGGGAAGATGGATGTGTGCTAGAATCTTGGAAGGTTTTACAAAAAGGCTGAGACTTAAACTGGGGCTTTAGGAAAATTAATGGCATCAACTACCTAGTGGAGGTAGGAACTGAAGATAGGAAGGCTAGCAGGTGTGAGTTTCTGATTTGTAGCAGTAGGAATGGAAAGGCAGAAGAAATATGTTTTAAAGATAGTGCCTAAGACAGGCGATGGGGCAGAGAGCAAATCATGGGTGTGGGGTGTCAGAGGTTGGTCAATCAAAAGGATAGCAAGAGCAGAGAGACCCAGGAAAAGACAGGACTGGTTGCTTGTTACTGAAGCACTGGAGCCTACGTCTAGAACTCTAAACGTGACACACGTTACTAGCCAGTGGTGAGGCTACAGAACACACTGGTTAGATTTACACTGGCGTACACTTTACCTTGAAGGTCTGGAAAACCAGTCTCTCAGGAGGCCTGCTGTTTCGGTTTATAAAGGATAATGGATATTACTAAAATACTTATGTAAGCTTTTATGCACTATTTACATTATTTTTCTTTTGGAAACCAAAAACAGTCATACAAGCATTCCTACTACAACATGATAATGTGCATACCTGAAAGTTCTGACATTGAAAAATGGCTCACTTAAAATAATAGTTCTGGGAAAAGCCTGTGCCTTCGAGTCAATTCTGCCTCATGGAGACCCTATAGAACAGAGTAGACCTGCCCCGTTGGGTTTCCAAGGCTGTCATCTTTATGAAATTTTCTTGCCATACCTTTCTTCTGTGGAGTGGCTAGTGGGTTTGAACCATCAACCTTTTGGTTAACAGCTGAGGACCTAACCACTGCCCCACCAGGGCTCCTTAAACCCCCCCCCCCCCCCGATAACTCTAATATACTGCAAAGTTTGGGAATCATTGAACTATAGCTTTAAACAGAAACAACCATCCAAATGAAAATATCAGCACATTTTAAAGGATATGTAAAATTCCTAACAAATAAAGAAGCGCTGTAGTAACTTAAGTCATCCTTATTAGGGCATAGAGTTGTTTTCAACTCGTAGTGACCCCATGTAACAGAGTAGAACTGCCCGATATGGTTTTCTAGAATGCAATCTTTAGAGAGCAGATCACCAAGTCTTTCTCCCATTGAGCAGCTAAGTGGGTTCAAACTGCCATCCTATCAGCAGCTGAGTGCTTAACTGTTGAGCCACCGGGGCTCGTTAGTAACTTATAGACCTCTACTGTTTAAAAGAAAGTTGAAGGTAGCTTGAAGGAAGACAATGTATCTAAGGGCTGACATGGTTGAGTAGTAGAAACAAGGGCACAGTGACATCATCATCAGGAGTTGCAGGTGGAGAAGCAGTTGCAAACTTTGCAGGAAATATAGAGATGCCAGAGGTATATGGCTCTGATTGATTGTCTGTTTTTCTTTTGCACAAATATACCAGAGAGCTACAAAATAAGTACTATTAAAAGAGAGCACATGGCTGAACTGGGCCATGGAAGGAGAAGGAGGGTAGCAGGCGCGGTGAATGAAGTCATTTGAGTACTGTGTTCCTCCAAAGCCTGGTGCAATCCTGCTGACAACTGCGTTACTGTACTTTGTGTTCAGCTGTTGTCCCTTGGTGGCAGAAGAGGTTAACATGCTAGGAAAAAATGAGCATGAACAAACCCACCATCCATATTGTTCTAAATTACTTGTAAAAAACAGAGTTGGAGGACTATCTGACATCCTCTAACTTCCCAAGAGGGAAGGAGAATCAAGATCAACAGCACAAGGCAGATTTCTTACGAGAGGGTTGTCAGACATGCCCCTCTCTCTGCCATCTTTACCAATTCTGACATCAACCATCTCTCCCACAGCCCTCTCTTCTTCTCTGCTGGGTCTGATAATTCATTGTAATGGCCACACAGAACTCACAGACAATACTCAGGATTCCAGGGTTTATTAGGGAAGTAACAGGTTACAATTCAGGCTTAGGAACACTCAGGAGACAGTTCTTCCATCAGGATAGCTTCTCTGCTATGCCAGAGGCATGCCTCTCTCTGGCCCCTTGGCCTCTGCCCTGCTCAGGGGCAAGTGTTACAGAGCTCTTTTAGCTCTGCCAATAAGTGCCCAGAGGCACTCCACTCCGCCAGAAAGCCTCGGCCCAAAGGTGCTCAGCTTTCTCACTCTGTGGGCCAGAAAGGCCACTGTGCCATCTCCTGCCGTCGTTTCTCTGCCACCACTTCTCACCATCTTCAGGGTTATAGCTCTCTGTCTCTCAGGCTCCTGATTCCAGGAGCTTCTCAGTGCAGGGATGCTGGATCCAAAAGTCGTGCTAGCTCTTCTTCCTTGGTGGTGGTGGGATCCTCTCTTCCCTGCCTCTGGAATGGCTCATTTCAAGCCCAGTGGGATGGCAAAACTGACCAGTTCCCTTGCTGGGTCACCATTACCCTATTTTCACAGTCCCACCAAATCACTTGGGTGGGAGTTACAAGGACCATGGCTAGAAGGACCACATTAAGTATTTCACTGCACAGCACTCCTACTTACTAGTCACATGTGAGCTGATGCATTACAAAAACAGTGCTGTAGCACAACACACTGTGTTAATATTCCAGTGAGAATTTGGACTTAAATATGATTGACCTTCCCCCATTTTACTTATCTCCTCCCATGGTTCATGCTCCCTTTCAGCACCAGGTAATTTTTCTGGTAGGCAGTTCTTATACCGCTGACTTTGCCCCAGTGCTTGGATTCATATTTGGGAGAGCTTTGTTTAAATAGCATGTAGAGGGGGGAACTAATGCAAGGGGGGCACCCAGGCCTGAACCTTTTCAATAGCCTTCTTAATAAATTACTGTTACGTGTTATCATTGCAGTGTAGATTAAGGAACATTATTTTAAGCTGAGTCTATTTTCTTGCTTTTTTGTTGTTTTTGCATGATTTTTTTTTTTTTTAAGATTAGTTATCTTTAGTAGCTTGGATTGCAATACACAAAAAATTATACTGTCTTTTTTGTTATGGCTTTGACATGCCAAAATTGGAAAATAATATTGATGGTAGAAATTACTTTCATTTAGATCTCTAGGATCTTCAATCCTGATCTCATTCTTGAGTTGTGTAACCCACACTGAAGGAATAGATTGATTGGTTGCAGGCATTTTATGGCTTGTTCCAGACATGATGTGGCAAGAGAGATCAAAACTAATTTATTGGTATCCTTGGGAAAAAAAAAACAGTGACATTAGACTAGGAGGGATGAATAATATGAGACGGTACAGAGAGATAAATGGAGTGGTCGGGAGTAAAGTATAAGAATTGTATTGACAGAAGCTAAGCACAAGTCTATAACCTCGAGTCACTAACTGAAATTACACTAAAACACATATGAGGCAGAAAAAAAGGAAAAGAGTTTCAAAGCTTTCCCTTACTGTTCCTGAAAGTTCTCATGGTACATTTTGTTACGGTATTGTTTTTGTGTCCCATCTCCCCCCACCCCCCTTTTTTTTAAGACTATGGTGCATAGACGTTTAGAGCTGGAAGGGAACCTAAGGATTTCTAAGTCCATGTTCCTCATCTTATTGATAAGGAAACTGCATTCCAAAGAAACTTGGTGACTCTCTTCGGGCCACATTGTTGTTGTTGTTAGGTGCCATCAAGTTGGTTCCAACTCATAGTGACCCTGTATACAACAGAATGAAGCACTGCCTGGTCCTGCACCATCCTCACAATTGTTGCTATGCTTGAGCCCATTGTTTGTTCAATTGTGCTTTAAGTGGAAGTTTACAAATCAAGTCAATCTCTCATACAAAAATTTATATACACCTTGCTATATACTCCTAGTTGCTCTCCCCCTAATGAGACAGCACACTCCTTCTCTCCACCCTGTATTCCCGTGTCCGTTCAGCCAGCTTCTATCCCCCTCTGCCTTCTCATCTCCCCTCCAGACAGGAGCTGCCCCCATAGTCTCATGTGTCTACTTGATCCAAGAAGCTCACTCCTTGTGAGTATCATTTTCTATCTTATAGTCCAGGCAAATCCCTGTCGGAAGAGTTGGCTTTGGGAATGGTTCCAGTCTTGGGCTAACAGAAGGTCTGGGGACCATAACCTCCAGGGCCCTTCTAGTCTCAGTCAGACCATTCAGTCTGGTCTTTTTATGAGAATTTGAGATCTGCATCCCATTGCTCTTCTGCTCCATTAGGGATTCTCTGTTGTGTTCCCTGTCAGGGCAGTCATTGGTTGTACCTGGGTACCATCTAGTTCTTCTTCAAGCCTATTGTCGCCACTGTGTCAACCTATCTTGTTGAGAGCCTTCCTCTTTTTCACAGACCCTTTTACCTTACCAAGCATGATGTCCTTCTCCAGGGACTGGTTCCTCCTGATAACATGTCCAAAGTACATGAGATGAAGTCTCGCCATCCTCGGTTCCAAGGAACACTCTGGCTGTCCTTCTTCTGAGACAGAGTTTTTCATTCTTCTGGCAGTCCATGGCATTTTCAGTATTCTTTGCCAACATCATAAGTCAAAGGCATCAAATCTTCTTCCATCTGCCTTATTCATTGTCCAGCTTTCATATGCATATGCAGTGATCGAAAAAGGAACAGCCTCCTGAATTCTGCTTCTGTGCTCCTTACAATAGTTAATAATAAAGTAACTGTTTATTCACAATGTAAAATTTGCGCCTGTATCTACAGATGATTAGCGTGTATGCATGGATATGTCATTGTTTTCTTTTATGGGCTGTTTCAGAGATCAGAATGAATTAGTATCCAAGTATTCAGGGGCAGCTTGACATTGTTCAGGACCAATGAGAAGAATAGGTAAGGCCAATAAAATATTGCAGTAGGCAGAATAATGGCCCGCCCCACAAAGATACTCACATCCTAATTCTTGGAACCTGTAAATATGTTACCTTTCATGAAAAAAAGGGTCTTTGCAGATGTGATTAAGGTTAAAGATGTTGAGATGGGAAATTATCTTGGATTATCCAGGTGAATCCCCAATTTAAAATTGGGTTTTAAAGCCCTAAAAGTGGGAGAGGGAGGCAGAAGAGTGGGTCAGAGAAGGACTGAACCCACCTTTGCTGGCTTCGAAAATGGAGGAAGGGAGCCACAAGCCAAGGAATGCAATCGTTGTTAGAAGTTAGAAACAGCTTTTAGTTTACAGCCAGCAAGAAATCCGGGGCCTTGGCCTCGCAGCAGCAAGAAAATGAATTCAGCCAGTAATCCAAATGAGCAGGAAATGGATTCTTCCCTAGAGCCTCCAGAGAGGAACACATTCTGCCAACACCTCAATTTTAGTCGAGTCAGACGTTCAGGACTTCTGACCTACAGAACTGTAAGTTAATAAATTTAGTTGTTTTAAGACATGAAGTTTGTGGTAATTTGTTATAGCAGTAATTTGTTTGTAGGCCGACTTTTTCAAAGATCAGAAGGAATTTGTACTGGCGTGTTCAAAGTGTATCATAATACAGATATGCAACCTCTTGATTTATTTTCTTCCTGGATTTTGACCAAAGAAAGTCACTAGGAAAAATGACTTCCATTCACAGAAGTTTGGGAACATGTTTGACTCTTTATAAACAACTGAAGTACTATTCCTCATGACCATCTTTCTCAGTGACACAAAACCCACCCAAATTGCAAACTTCTCCCCAGAATTTCCTTCACAGTGGTTTTTAGTAAAACATGGGTTTCTCCAGCCCTAATTACTGTGTGTTTTTCTCATTATACAGTGAAACCCGTGAGACTTGGAACTTGACGGGACTGCCTTTTTTTTCCAAGTCTCGAAAGTTTTCCACCTTTGATAGGGTGCAGTCTTAGACTTCTCTATCACTCTCTATTAAGTGCAAAATATTTTAGTTTTCCTTCTCTGACTGGTTTTCACCTTACACAGGTTCCAGCTTTCACAGGTTTTACTCTACTATCATTATCAAAAGGTGAAGGCTTCACTGTCAGGGCAAGTAGGAGTGGTACATGTGTAACGTTTACTAAAATCTTAAGTCTTCTTAGTCAAACACCCGCTGTGTTCTCGGCCTCCATCACTCCTGTGATCACGTTCCACAGTTCTTCTGGTTTCTTCTCTGAGTTTTGTCTTCTTACCTAAAGTAACTTGGTTAGTAAATGACAGAGCCAGGCTTTGAACCCAGGCAGTCGAGCTCCACCAGGCTATAATTTCATTAATATTGTTGCACAAGGGAAATGTCCAACAGAGTGAAGAAATAAAAGACCACGATGTAAAAAGGATCATTTAAAGTTATTCTGATTTGGGTGCTTGTGACTGTCCCTTCAGATTCCTGGTTAGAACAGTTTCAAGGAGGGAGAGGCAGAATCAATGCATTTATTCTATTTTGTCTTTTTCAACATCAGGCACCTGTGTTATTAATATTAATATTAAGCTTCTATAATAGGTTTTTTTTTTATAATAGGGCCGTTGGGCCAATTTTTTTATAATAAAGCTTTATTGGCACACAGCCATGCCTATTCGTGCATGTATGGTCTATGGCTACTTTGGGGCTACAAAAGATCGAGTAGTTGCAACAGACACCATATGGCCTACAAAGCCTAAAGTATTTATTATCTGCCCTTTTATAGAAATCTTGCAGTCCTCTGTTCCCCAGTGTCAAGAAATGAGATTTTTAAAGGTTTTTATCTATATTACCCAATTGTCCTCTAGAAAGTTTGCCCAACTCACACTCCCACCAGTCCATTCCCATTGCTGTGGAGTCAATTCTGACTCATAGCGATCCTAAAGGACAGAGCAGAACTGCCCTATGTAGTATCCGTGGCTGTAATCTTTATGCAAGCAGACTACGACATCTTTCTCCCAAGGAGCAGCTGGTGGGTTCAAACCGCCAACTTTTCAGTTAGCAGTTGAGTACTTTAACCGTTGCACCACCAAGACTCTTTTGCCCACCAGTAGAGTGAGGTAATGCATCATCCTGACCAGCTCAAGTATTATAATAATACCCATCTTTGATCAGCTTTGGGCTGTGATTTCTCCATTCTTCTGAACTTAACCTTTTGTACCCAGAATGACTTAACAACAAAACAAAACCCTCAGGTTAGCCTTCAGAAGAAACATCTGTGTTGTTTCCTCCCTCCTTTCTTTCCTATTATTGTCAGAATTGCTGTCAAAAACATGCAGGAACATTTTCCAAGCCATTACACGGTGTGATAATAACTCATGTTAAATGGGATTTTTCACACGTGAGGCATTATAGAAAATAATGATTTGCATTTTAACACGCACCAAAAACTAAATTAAAAATCACACATAATAATGCAGTGGATTAAAAGAAACTCTCAGCAGCTTTTTTTTTTTTTTTTAAACAAAAACAACTAATTGGAATTAAAGACAGCTCTTTGTAAAGGGCATTAATCATTGTTTGGGGCTGCCTTACATCAGAACTCTCTTTATATTTCTTGAGGATTCTCTACTTTGTGAGTCTTGGTGGAAGATAGAACTGAATATATGTAGTACTTTTTTTGTGGTCTTTCTTGCAGGCGAGAGTGGTCTTGGCTCTGCTTGTGACCAGCCCAGACTTTGTTCTGGGGCTAGTGCTGCAAAGCAGCAGGACCTACAGAAAACCCATTCTGGTGGTCACACCAGTTGCAGCAAGAACAAGTTCATAAAGGATCTATGTCATCAGTACTAGTGGTGTCATCCGGTGTGCAGTGGGCAGAGCCAGTGGTTTGAGGGTGCAAGCTGCAGTTTGGATTTTTTGACAATGGTGTTTAGCAGGGGCCTGACTGACCCAGCTTTGCTGTGTTCCTATGACATCCTACCTGACTATATAACCTCTGAACCTTGTTCTCCAGCCTGTGAGCTAAATGTGCCTTACTAAATTCTTTTCCTGCCTATGTAAGTTCGTTTCTGTTGCTAGTAACCTGGAATCTTGACTGTATACAGGCTTTAATTTTCACAGAAATGTTCTAAAGCATAGAACACGTTGATTTACCATCCTCACTATGGGACTTTGATGTGTGTTAGCAGTGAGCTACAGTGATCTTCAAACGTTTTTGCGCACGTAAACTTACCATAGAATGTAATTTCTGACACATATTGTTTTGTTTATGCACTTCAAGTGTATTTTCATTAAAACCTTGGAGCTGCATATTTAACTCATAAGTTTATGACAACCAAAACCAAAAACCAAACCCAGTGCTGTCAAGTCGATTCCAACTCACAGCAACCCTGTAGGACAGGGTAGAACTGCCCCATAGAGTTTCCAAGGAGTGCCTGGCGGATTCAAACTGCCGAGTCTTTGGTTAGCAGCCGTAGCACTTAACCACTACAGGGTTTCCAATTTATGACAAAGCCCATACTTATTATCAAAGCCATCAGCTGACTTTATTTTTCCATTTAAATAAATATGTAACTATGCATCCTAGGAGAACTGTTGGAGAGTCAACCTTCCCTGGAACCTGAACATCCTTGCACATTCTTTCTGGGTGTGCTGCGAATGCAAGGCCCTGACCACTCTTTACCTGGGCCATTTCTATATCTCTTCTAAGTCACTTTCTTTGTGAATGGGTGTATAATAATAGCCATTTTTCCAATTCTCTCAAAACTATTTCATTGTGCTCCAGTGTACTTTCAACAGCCAATATGTGCACCTCTGTGTTTGAGGGCTTTTTTGGAACCATGGAAGACTGCCCTGTCCCTGTGTGTCAGGCACCCTCCAGAAAACCAAACCAAAACTCATTATAGTCAAGTCATTTACAACTTATAGCAACCCTATAGGACAGAGTAGAACAGCCCTATAGGGTTTCTAAGGCTGTAAATCTTCATGGAAGCAGACTGCCACATCTTCCTCCCAAGGAGCGGCTGGTGGGTGTGAACTGCTGATCTTTAGGTTAGCAGCTGAGTACTTTAACCGCTATCAATCGGTAACATAGTCGCTGGTGTAATAGTGCATCTTTTATTGGCTGCCTACCTTTCTCTGTAACATTTTTCCACTCCCTTGCTGTTTTTCCCTAAATAATCTACTTGTACTTGAGTTCTTGTTTCAGGGTCTGCTTTAAGGGGAACCCAAACTAAGAGATCACAAATACTTTTCTTTTAAAAAAGGGGTCTGAATATTACTTGAGTTTGAAGAACTGTAGCTTTTCACCAGCCCTTGTTATCTGATCATCTTTTATATGATGCAAAGGACGGAGTGGGCCTTCTACCCCTTTCCACAGAGGCCCCCTTAAATATCCCTGGGTAGGCAATTACTGCTGCCACCAAAATTGGCCTGAAGTGGGTTGCTTACAAAAAAAAAAAAAAACCTGGCTGTGGTAGACCACAGCCAGGCTGCTACACCGAAACCTCAGTTAGGCTCAATGATATAGCAAGAAATGAAACACAGAAATAATTCGGTTATCTAACTGTGGCACAGCAAGAATTTATTCCATGGTGTTAGGGTAGATTCTTGATGGTGGAATGCCTTTCATCAAACCTAAAATGTTCTAAAAGGCAGTGAGTGAGCCCGGGGATGCTCTGACCTGCTAATTCCTCCTCCTGGGAGCCTGAGATTCCCAAAGTCTGGGCATGCCTCTTTATCCTTAATTTTATGTATATCCTTTGTCATGTTTCCTTACTGGTTCCAAAGCAAGCCAGAGTAAAAGCATCATGAGGTGAGTCTGAGTTGCTATCTTCCCCAGTCCCTGAACACTGACCAGACTCTATGGTTTGGCCATACGTGTATGCCACCAACAAATCTGTACATCTTCTAAACATATTGGGCTCTTCAGGCAAACATTTGACAAATCTGGTCTCGTCTTCCTCCCAGATGTCACGGTGATCTAGTTGTGCCTTTCAAGAAGCCTGGGCCAAACTCAGTTTGGTAATTTTGGTGATAGAGATGAAATATTAAGCTATTAGCTAGAGTAGCCGGGCAAGGAGTGGTGAACTTGAAAGGGCCTGGAGCTTACAGAATAAGTCACTCATGATGTTTCAGATACTAGTGGCAGTCAAATAGTTAAGCAAAAGGGCTTCTCCAGTCGTCCTCAAATCACACTGGAATCTCAAACTTTATGTGAGACTGTCACTATCTCATTCCTTCTCTGAGTCCTTGGATCCTTTTATAGCTCTTTCTGTTTTGAAGAGTGTCTTAGGTCGGGGTCCCCAGAAGCAGACCCTCAGGAAAGGATTTATGCAAGTAATTTATTAAGGATGTGCTCCCATGAGAAATCAGCAAGAGAGTGAGAGAAGCAGGAAGGGAAGGCAAGGAAACCAATCAAGAATGCTTTTTGTAGGCCAAGTCCCACTGAGGGTAGCTTCAGTCCCATCCCACAGGGGAACACTCATGTGGGAGTTAACACCTCACCGTTTTGTCCTCTTAAGCCCCACCTGGCCATTCACGAGGAAGGATGCTTGGAGTGGAGGAGGGAGGTGGGTAACTTCCAGCCACTTCCAGCTTCCTGTGTGAGGGCAAAGCACCAGCAGCCCAAGGGCAGGCAATACTCAGGAAAACAGTAGCAGGTCCTAGTCTCTGGAAGCCAAAGCACGTGAAGCCAAGAGAGAGGTGCACAGAAACGTCTGAAGTGATCTTAGAGGACCTGGCTGGAGCACTGGCAGTGTTCACTTCAGTGGGTGATTTAAGTTTTCTGGTAATCTAAGTTTGAGGATATTTGAAGTTGTAAAATGTTAGGAGAGTCAGAAGGTAGTTACAGTCTGGTAAAAGAGACTAACGAGCCCCTGAGTAAAACAAACGGTTAAGCACTCAACTACTAGCTGAAAGGTTGGTGGTTCTAACCCACCCAGAGGAGCCTTGGAAGACAAGCCAGGTGATCTGCTTCTGAAAGGTCACAGCCTTAAAAACACTGTGGAGCAGTTCTACTCTGTACACATGGGGTCACTATGAGTCAGAACCTACTCAACTGCAGCTGACACAAACGAGAACACAAGAGATTTAACAAATGTGTTTCCCATTCTTGTCAACAAGGCATACGACAACAAAATATATTTATTTGTGATCAAGGCAACTCTTTTGTTACGTGGACAGGGATAGGAAAAAGGAGTTGTAGAGGATTATGCACTCTGTAGAAAAATGTAACAATATTAACAAAGGCTTATATTGTCTGAAACATTTGTTGGTACAGGGACTGTTCTTTATTACATCTGTGATCCAAGTTTGCCCCGGAGTTCTGACAGCCTGTGGGCGCAAAGGAAGTCATGTGATGACAGTCACTCCAATTCCCCTAGTTTATGCCCAGTCTGCCTCATGCAGACCATCCAGCCCTCATTCGAAACCTTCCTTGTCGTTTCTGAGAGTCCCCTGGGGGTGTCTCACAAGGACTCACCAAGAGCCTTTTTCTGTTCTCCTTTCCAGGCTTCCTTACTGATTGTGGAGGCCTGAGAATCCTCTTCAGGGTGTCCCCTCACCACCAGCACCATGACCACCCTGCGGTGACAACATGAATGCTGTCTCCAGGTGAAGAAGGGGGCTATCTCCCAACACTGCTAAAACCTCAGTCACTTAAGCTTACCAAAATGACACTGTAGTCCCAAGATCTTTTCTGAATCAAAGTCATACTCACTGTATTAAGATCTTAAGTGGGGAGACTGCCTCTCTCCTAGTCTGTACATTACAGCTTGTTATTAGGCTCTGAAGGAGGACTGCACGTGTGCTCAGGTCTCACAGGCTCCCTGTGCAAACAGCTCCTTCTTGCTTCTGATTGTAGCTCCCTGCCACTCCAGCAGGCACAAGACCATGGGGATGAGTGAAGAAAAAGATCCTTCTCGTGGTCTCCTCTTTCCATGCAAATCCGCTCATGCAAAGAGATGGCTGTGAACACTTGAGAAAGTCCAAGTCTCACCTGAATTTCAGTGGTAGATACAACGTTAGCTTAAACTTGTCTCTCCTTTCAACTTCCCCAGAGAAACACACCCATACACAGTGAGAGAGGGAGGGAGGGAGAGTAAACCTCTCTGTAAATATAAATGTTGCAGTAGGGTTTAACCTATTCTACTCATTCAAAAAGGTTTAATGAAAATTTGGTATGTTAAAAAAAAAAAAGTGACTTGATACAGAGTATCAGAAATGAGTAAGACAGAGTTTTCTTAATATGCTTACAATCTTGTAGAGGGTATATATGTATAAACCACTGACTGCGCCATACGAAAGCAGAAAGAAAGATACACAGTGGTGTTTGCTACTACTACATACAGTTACTGCTGGGAATAGTATCTCTGCATAACTGAGCTTTTCCATCCCTTTGTGGGTAGTGTCTCTCACCCCTCTCAGCTGCCAAGGTAACTAACTGGGTATTAGGAGAACACTACTAAATGGATAACTATTTCCTGACCATTACCAGTTCTACCAATGTTGGTGGAGGAGAGCGCCAGACACTGTGATGGTCATTGGTTATCCAATGTTAAATAAGCACTATACCTGCTCTTGAGGTGTTTGTAGTGTATTGACCTCTTTTCTAAAGTAAATAGAACTAGGTGAGGTTGTTTCTCCCTGTGGCTTTGGGTTGGCAGACACTGGAATGGAGTTATGCACAATTAGCTCAAGTCTCAATGGGGTAGAATCTTCAATGGAAATAAGAATTGGGAAAATCCAGATTTAGCATTAGTGATGTAGTCCTCGTATCCAAGGGGCTGGAGGGATAGATGAAGGTCTGGGACTACTTGAAGAGACAAAATTAATCCAATTTAGAAGACTGGCCTAAACACATTGCTCTAGGAACGCTTGGTCCCTATCTTCATGATGCTATCAGAGCACCGACTCCATCTTAATTCTCAAAGTTCTGCTCTCCACCAGATTCTAGACTCATTCTCATGCTAGATCCTCTCATGGTAGCAATAATAGACCTCACATTCTTCTCACATTGTCCAGGCAAAGTCCCTGGAGCTCCCACAGAAGAGCAAGGAGCCTTCATTTCTAGAAGTCCTCAGTAGATCTCTCATATTTCATTGGCCAAAATGTGATAACATGCTGATCCCTGAGCTGTCTCCTTCAAGATGCTCTGCTGGGCTAAACCTGGCTTGGGGTCTATCCCCCTGAAAACCAGGGTCCTCTTGGTGGAAAAAGGGGGAAACTGATGCTGAGGAAATAGCCGACATCCTTTATTCCTTAAGATGTATTTGAAACTAATGCAACAAATCTCTAATACTAATGCCTACATAACTCATAAATTCAGTTATACTGACTTGAATAATATTCCGTATATATAACATCTGGAGCTCTGGAGAAATAGTGGTGAAAAGCTCATCTCTTAACCAAATGGTCATCAGTTCAAATCCATCAGCCACTGCTTGGAAATCCTAGGGGCCAGCTCTACTCTGTCCTATAAGGGGTCACTATGAGTTGGAATCGGCTCCATGGCAATGGGTCGGGTTTTATATGTAACGTCTATAATGTCAATTATAAAAAGTTTGTTTCATTTTTGAATTTGGTAAGGTTTTTACATAACTATGAACATCTTAAGCTGAGAAATAAAGATTTAATTATACACAGCATCTACAGTTGCTACTCTCTTAGTGAAAAGTCCTAAAAATCTTAAAGTTCAGAATATAATATTTCTTTTCTAAGGGCTCATGCTCATAAAATTCTTAGGACAAAGAGTACCCATGACCACTGCGGACACAAAAGGCAGAGCAGGTTTTTTTTTAGGCTTTTCCTCCTGTATTGGCAGTGCCCTCCTATACATTTTCAAATAGCCTCTGAAAATATACCCTTTGTCCCTTTTCCAACAAACCCCATAATTCCTTATTCTTTTTGTCTCCTTGATAATTACTTTCAAAGGTTTTACCGTGTCTTAGGGTGCTATACACATTGAATAAAATGAGCTGTGCAAAATAAACATTTTGTTGTAGGTCCAAAAGAACCTATTTATATCTGAAAAAAAATTTTAAAACTCACCACCTACAGCAATAAATGGTTTAATGATAGCCCTGTAAGTATACCATCAGAACTCTTTTATGAATTTTGTGAAAGACATACTAGATTATTTCCAAGGAGAATTGGTCTCATTTTAAAGATATTATCCCCAGGAACATTCCACATAAACAACTCATGTTTTCTCCAGGCTTTTTTTTTTTTTTAAGTTTCTTAAAGGTTGAATTAGCACTCACCTTGGATTTGATGAGTCAGAGCAGTGCTGATGTTATAACAAGATAGTACACTTCTGCAATCCTTAGTATTAGGCTGGGATTATGTAGAATATATTAGGCCTCACAGGAGAAAATACAAAATGATACGCCATTTTTTAGCTTCTGTAATGATAAACTGTAGCATATATCTATGTACAGGTAGTAGTGACACAAATTTATAAATAACATTGTTTTATTCTTATTGTGCTTATTTTTTTTTACTTATATTAAGTATAGACTGGGTTGTTTATTAACAGTGGTAACAAAGTATCCTCTACAAATAAATTTAGCTAAAGAACTGAGTTTAAGAAAAATAAAACAATAAAATTATAGTTGTCCTCAGATTTAATGAAAACCAGGAAAGTAGTATAGGTATGACTGAAATTTGGGGAACATTGACTTTGCCCTTCCGTATGTGTTTATGGTCTTTTAAATACAAATGAAATTTTGTCTTGTATGTGAAGGTAATCATAGATATCCTCAGAGAACCCTGAAAGTTAAATAGTAACATCTATAGTGGATTCAGTACAGAGAGAAGCAAAATCGTTTTAAAGAGACATATCTGCTCCTAGGCCAGAAAGATATCCACGTTTGTAAGTAATGGATATGTACTTCAGAAAAAGGATGTTTAGAAATAAAGGCAGAGAAAAAAGGAAATTCTCAAGAGCAAGTTTTCACCTGAACAGAGAATGGTTGTGAGGCCAACTCAAGAAGTCACTTGATGGGGATATCACTGTTTCAGAGATTGTCACAACAAAGCCAGATGGCATTACACATTCCAATCATATAATTCTTTGTTCTGCTTCCTTGCTTCCCAAATAACCTTGTGATAGTTGGGCTCACTGGTCAGGCTGATGTTGCCAGATTGCTTGACAGTCCAACTTGTTATTGTGAATAAGTGGCTTAAACATCAGTTTCTGACAAGCTTTGTTCATGTGAACCAGTGTTCCTGAGATATGCTAATTGTGTTCACATAGATAAGATTCAGTTTCTAACTCTGCAAGGCTGAACATCAATCTGGACTTGGTGGCTGTATCAAGATACATTCCATTTTGTGGGGATCTGCTCATATGAGCCGGACACCTGGAACATCCCTAGATCTCACTGCTCACCTTTTTTCAACTTCTGCAACTTTATGCTGTTTATGTTATTTGTGATTTGAACCAATCTCTTAATGTTACCTTGATGTCGTATGAACACATTTTGAAGATCATTCAAAGGTGGTTGCAGCAATACACGGACAGGGAACTGCCAGGAATTCAAGCCAGATTCAGAAGAGGACTTGAAACAAAGGATATCATTGCTGATGTTAGATGGATCTTGGCTGACAGCCGAGAATACCAGAAAGATGTTTACCTGTGTTTTATTAACCATGCAAAGGCTTTCGACGGTGTGGATCATAGCAAGTTATGGATAACATTGCAAAGAATGGCAAGTCCAGAACACTTAATTGTGCTTATGCAGAACCTGTACATGGACCAAGAGACAGTTGTTCAAGCAAAACAAGGGGATAATGTGTGGTTTAAAGTCAGGAAAGGTGTATGTCAGGGTTGTATCCTTTCACTATACCTATTCAACCTGTATGCTGAGCAGATAATCCAAGAAGCTGGACTATATGAAGACACTGGCATCAGAATTAGAGGAAGATTCATTAACCTTCGATTTATAGATGACATAATCTTGCTTGCTGAAAGTGAAGAGGACTTGAAGCACTTTCTGATGAAGATCAAAGACTACAGCCTTTAGTATGTATTGATTACAGTCAAATATAAAGAAAACAAAAATCCTCACAACTGGACCAATAAGCAAATCATGATAAATGGAAAAAATGTTGAAGTTGTCAAGGAATTCATTTTACCTGGATCCACACTCAATGCCCTTGGAAGCAGCAGTCAAGAAATCAAAGGATGCATTGCTTTGGGTAAATCTGCTTGAAAAGACCTCTTTGAAGTGTTAAAAAGCAAAGATGTCACTTTAAGGACTAAAGTGCACCTGACCCAAACATGGTGTTTTCAGTCACCTCCTATGCATTAGAACACTGGAAAATGAATAAGGAAGATCGAAGAATTGATGCCTTTAAATTATGGTGTTGGTGAAGAATATTGAATATGCTGTGGACTGCCAGAAGAACAAACAAATCTGTCTTGGAAGAAGTAGAGCCAGAATGCTCCTTAGAAGCAAGGATGGTGAGACTTTGTCTCACATACTTTGGACATGTTATCAGGAGGAAGCAGTCTCTGGAGAAGTACATTATGCTTGGTAAAGTAGACAGCAAAGAAGAGGAACACCCTCAACAAGATGAGTTGACACAGTGGCTGAAACAATGGGCTCAAGCACAATGATTGTGAGAATGACACAGGACCGGGCAGTTTTTCTTTCTGTTGTACATAGGGTTGCTATGAATCAGAACCTATGCGGCACCTAACAACAACAACATGAATATATGAGATAGTTACACCCCTTTAAGGAAAAAAAAAAATTTCTGTCATTTATTTTTGCTAATATAAGGACTCAATGTTTTGCAAAAAAAAAAGTTGCATTATTTGAGTACCCCCTGGCCTGAAGTTCAAGCATCAGACAAATTAAATATTTCTTATTCAAACCAACGTATTTTTCCTTCCTCACTGCCACCCTTTGTGAATGAGCCGTTTGCTCTCTCCGCGTCCACTTCTTCAGCACTAATTCTCTCTTCTCCACACCCTACCATCTGGGTGCCACCCCCATTATTGTCCTGAAACTTTCTCTAAGGTTTCAAACTGCTAATAGACAGTGCTTCTTAATTCTCGTTACACTTGTCTGCGAAGTTGGATATGTTCATGCCCTTCTTTTAAAAACATGCCTCCCTCCCTCCCTGATGTCCAAGATCCATTGTCTCCTCTCAGTTGTCCTCCTAACACACATACCTCTATCTCTTCAGTATCTTTTACTGGCAGCTCTTTTTTAAAAGAATTATAACATGACAGCTTAAGCTAATTCCCTCCCATTCTTTCTCTCTCCTCCTTACTATTCTACAGTTGTATTCGTCATATTATACTTTTCCACATTTATGTGTCCATATACAATACAAGGAAACCCTGGTGACATGGTGGTTAAGTGCTACAGCTGCTAACCAAAAGGCTGGCAGTTCTAATCCACTAGGTGCTCCTTGAAAACTCTGTGGGGCAGTTCTACTCTGTATGAGTTGCCGAAGTCGACTTGACAGCAACAGGTTTTTTTTATACAGTATGTATTATTTTATGTTTTAAGATTTCACATATACAGCATCATACTGTAGCATCCTTTGCAGCTTGCTTTTTTACTCAACATTATGGATTTGGGGTTTATCTATTTGATATATCTCAATTTAGTTAACTCATTTTAATTGTTCCATAGCCTTTTGTTGTATAAATTACAGACAGTTACAACTATCCTTTAAATACAAACTTTCAACAGGAATTTTTTTGGGGGGTGGTGGTGTTATCTTACATTTCCTTAAGTGATTTCATCTATTCCCATCACACCAGGTATCAGTTATAGACCAACGATCCCTAGTACTCCATTAGTTTTAGAGATATATTTCTAGACGCTGGGAAGCTCCACGTGTATGTCTTGTAGGTATTAAACTTAAGCAAAATGAAAATAATTATTATTCCTGGAAACTTTTTCCTTCCCCTCACATCCTTTTTGCTCCCACAGTTGAAAACACTACCATTCTCTCAGTCACAAAAAATAAAAGGCATAGAGCAATTTTTTAAATTTTATTTCTGTCTTTTTTCTCTTATATCAAATTATTTACCTAATCTCTGAGGTGCTAATCAAACTCTGAGGTTCTAATATATATTCTAACTTGTTCCTGGTAACTTTTTCTATCATTGTATAGTTAGTACAAAAATTCAAAATAAATACGATATCTCGTTTTAAGTCATTAAGACAAAATTTGATACTTTTAAGTGGAAAAATGGGCAAAGGATATGCATAAGCAATTCACAAAAGAGAACAAAGCCCAAAAATTATTTGCAGAAATGCTTAACTCACTAATAAATCAATGCAAATTAAAATGCTATATCTCGATTTATAAAATTGGCAATTTAAACTATGATAACATCTAGACTTGGCTGGCTGTTAATGCTGTGTAGGTACTCTGGGTGGAAATAGAGGATATGTTTGTTAAAAACCTTTCTAGATGGAAATTTAATAACAAATATTAAAAACTTTAACACTTTGCAGATCCTGTGACCCAGCAATTGCATTTTTAGAAATTACTCATGAAGAAATTGTTATGAAAGAATGTGCTTATTTAGCTACAGAGATATTTATTGCAGTGATATTTACAATTCCAAAATAGTTGAAAAAATAAATGTCTAATAATAGGAGATTATGTGAAAAGAACAAGTTGTTAAAAATGATATAGGAGGATCAAGTAAGGTTTATTCCAGTAATACAAGGTTATTTTTACATTCAAAAATCAAGCAATATAGCGGCCATCCAAGGCACAACATTTGGTCTCTGTTCACCAGGAACATCGGAGGAAGGAGAGTCAGGAACAGAAAGAGGATTCGGAATGCGTGGCTAATTGCCTCCATGAACAATTGCCTCCTTTGCCATGAAACCAGAAAAACTGGATGATGCCCAGCTACCATTACTGAACATTTTGACCAAAGATTCCATAAAAGAATCCTGATCAAAGAGGGAAAATGCAGAACAGAATTTCAAATTCTCATGAACTCTAGACTTCCCAGAGCCATCAATGGTGGATGAAGCCCTGAAACTATTGCCCTGAGATAATATTTAAACTTTAAACCAAAAATATCCCCTAAAGTCATCTTAAAACCGAACAGTAGTTTCACTTAACTAGTAAAAAAAGGCCTGCCTTGAGCATTATGCTTTAATGAGAACTATCTAGATGGGATCATATTGACAACAGCAACTTGAAAGTTTAGATAGAAACTTTAGGGGGCAGTGAGTTTATGTTAATGAGGAAGGAACAACTCAGAAAATTAGTGTAAGAATGGTTGCACAATTCGAAGCATGTAATCAATGTCACTGAATTGTACATGTAGAAACAGTCGAATTGGTGTATGTTCTGCCGTGTAAATTCTCAACAACAGCAAAATAAATAAAATTTAGGGGGAAAAATCAAGCAATGTAATTCACCACATTTACAGAATAAAAGAAAACTTTCCCCTGAAGGTAATTGTTGTTGTTAGGCAGCATGAAATCCTTCTGACTCATAGCGACCCTGTGTATAACAGGATGAAGCACCGCCTGGTCCAGCACCGTCCTCACAATCATTACTATGTTTCAGCCCATTGTTGCAGTCACTGTGTCATTCCATCTTGTTGAGAGTTTTCCCCTTTTCCCCTGGCCCTCTACCAAGCATGATATCCTTCTCCAGGGACTGGGCCCTGCTGATAACATGTCCAAAGTAAGTGGGACAAAGTTTCGCCACCCTTGCTTCTAAACCAAAAAAAACCAAACCCAGTGCCATCGAGTCAATTCTGACTCATAGTGACCCTATATGACAGAGTAGAAGCTTCTTGCTTCCAAGGCAGATTTGTTCGTTCTTCTGGCAGTCCATGGTGTATCCAATATTATTCTTCAACACGATAATTCAAATGAGTGAATTTTTCTTCTGTCTTTGTTCTTTAACATGCATATGAGGTGATTGAAAATATCGTGGTTTGAGTTAGGTGCACCTTAGTCCTCAAAGTGATAACTTTGCTTTTTAGCATTTTAAAGAGGTCTCTTGCAGCAAATATGTCCAACACAATACATCATTCGATTTCTTGACTGCTGCTTCCATGAGTGTAGATTGTGGATCTAAGTAAAATGAAATCCTTGACAACTTCAATCCTTTCTCCATTTATCATGATGTTGTTTATTGGTCCAATTGTGAGGATTCTGGGTTTTTTGTTGTTGTTGTTGAGGTCCAGTACATACTGAAGGCTGTAGTCTTTGACGTTCATCACTAAGTACTTCAAGTCCCCTTGGCTTTCAGCAAGCAAGGTTGTGTCATCTGCATACTGCAGATTAGTAATGAGTCTTCCTTCAATCCTGATGCCAACTTCTTCTTCATAAAGTCCAGCATCTCTGATTATTTGCTCAGCATACAGATTGAATAAGCATGGTGAAAAGATACAACCCAGACACACACCTTTCCTGACATAAGACCACAGAGTACCCCCTTGTTCTGTTCGAATGACTGCCTCTTGATCTTTGTACAGGTTCCTCATGAGCACAAGTAAAAAAAAAAACATTGCCATCAAGTCGATTCCAACTCATAGCAACCCTAAAGGACAGAGATTGGAACTGCCCCATAGGGTTTCCAAGAAGCACCTGATGGATTCGAAGTGCCAACCTTTTGGTTAGCAGCCGAACTCTTAACTACTATACCACCAGGGTTTCCAGGCACAATTAAGTGTTCTGAAATTCCCTTTCTTCGCAATGTTACCTGTAGTTTGTTATTATCCACACATGCCTTTGCATAGTCAGTAAAACACAGGTAAACATCCTTCTGGTATCTCTACTTTCAGCCAAGATCCATCTGACATCAGCAAAGATTTCCCTCATTCCACGTCCTTTTCTGAAACTGGCTAGAATTCCTGGTAGTTCCCTGTTGATGTACCACTGCAACTGCTTTTGAAAGATCTTCAGCAAAATTTTACTTGTGTGTGATATTAATGATAATTTTTGATAATTTCCTAATTCTGTTGGATCACCTTTCTTTGGAATGGGCACAAATATAAATCTCTTCCACTCAATTGGCCAGGTAGCTACCTTCCAAATTCCTTGGCATAGACAAGTGAGCACCCTCAGCACTAATCTGTTGGTTGAAACAGCTCACTTGGTATTCTGTCAATTCTCGAAGGCTTTTTTTTTTTTCTCACCAATGCCTTCAGTGCATCTTGGACTTCTTCCTTTAGCACCATCAGTTCGCGATTATATGCTACCTCCTGAAATGGTTGACCATTGACCTCTTTTGGTACAGTGACTCTGTGTATTCCTGCCATCTTATTTTGATGCTTCCTGCGTTGTTCAATATTTTCCCCATAAAATCGTTCAATATTGAAACTTGAGGCTTGGATTTTTTCTTCAGTTCTTTCAGCTTGAGAATGCTGAGCAAGTTCTTCCCCTTTGGTTTTCTAACAACAGGTTTTTGCATATTTCTCAATAATACTCTACTTTGTCTTCTCGAGCCACCCTTTGAAATCTTCTGTTCAGCCCTTTTACTTCATCATTTCGTCCATTTGCCTTAGCTACTTAATGTTCAAGAGCAAGTTTCAGAGTCTCTTCTGACATCCATTTTGGTCTTTTCTTTCTTCCCTGTTTTTTTTAATGATTGCTTTCTTCATGTATGATATCCTAGATGTCATACTACAACTCGTCTGGTGTTTAGTCATTAGTGTTTAATTTGTCACATCTGTTCTTGAGGTGGTCTCTAAATTCAGGTGGGATATACTCAAGGTTATATTTTGGCTCTCATGGACTTGCTCTAGTTTTCTTCCACTTAACTCAAACTTGCATATGAGCAATTGATGGTCTGTTCTACAGTCAGCCCCTAGCCTTGTTCTGATTGACGATGTTGAGATTTTCCATTGTCTTTTCCACAGATGTAGTCGATTTGATTCCTGTGTATTCCATCTGGCAAGGTCAGTGTGTATAGTCACCATTTATGTTGTTGAAAAAAAAGGTATTTCCAATGAAGATTACTTGGTCTTGCAAAATTCTACCATGCACTATGACAAATCTGGCAAAGGTCTAATTTCTAAAATCTACAGGAAAATTCAACACCTCTATAACAAAAAGACAAATAATCCAAATAAAAAAATGGGCAAAGGATACGAACAGTCACTTCACCAAAGAAGGCATTCAAGCACCTAAGAAATACATGAGGAAATGCATGCTATCACTAGCAGTTAGAGAAACACAAATCAAAACCCTGACATTACTGGCACAAATCAAAAAAACAGAAAATAACAAATGTTGGAGAGGCTTTGGGGAGACTAGAACTCTTATGCACTGCTAGTGGGAATGCATAATGGTACAACCATTTTGGAAAATTATATGGTGCTTCCTTAAAAAGCTAGAAATAGAAATACCATATGATCCAGCAATCCCACTCCTAGGAATATATCCTAGAGAAATAAGAGCCATCACACAAATAGACATATACACACCCATGTTCACTGCATTGTTCACAGTAGCAAAAAGATGGAAACAACCTAGGTGCTCATCAATGGATGAACAGATAAACAAACTATGGTACATACACACAATGGAATACTACACAATAATAAAGAACAATGATGAAAATGCGAAGCATCTCACAACAAGGATGACTCTGGAGGGCATTATGCTGAGTGAAATAAGCCAATCACAAAAGGACAAGTATTGTATGAGACCACTACTATAAAAACTCATGAAGAGCTAGATGGTGCCTGGCTACAACCGATGACTGCCCTGACAGGGAACACAACATAGAACCCCTGAGGGGGCAGGAAACCAATGGGATGCAGACCCCAAATTCTCATAAAAAGACCAGACTTAATGGTCTGACTGAGTCTAGAAGGACCCCAGGGGTCATGGCCCCCAGACCTTCTGTTGGACCAGGAAAGGAACCATTCCCAAAGCTGAATCTTCAGACAGGGATTGGACTAGACAGTGGGTTGGAAAGGGATGCTGGTGAGGAGTCAGCTTCTTGGATCAGGTGGACAGTTGAGACTATGTTGGCATCTCCTCCTTGGAGGGGAGATGAGAGGGTAAAGGGAGTTAGAAGCTGGCAAAATGGACACAAAAAGAGAGAGTGGAGGGAGAGAGCAGACTGTCTCACTAGGGGAAGAGCAATTGGGAGTATGTAGCAAGGTGTATATAAGTTTTTGTGTGAGAAACTGACTTGATTTGTAAACTTTCACTTAAAGCACAATAAAACTTAAAAAAAAAACTCATGAAAAGGTATACAAACAAAAAGAAACAATTTTTCATGGTTATGAGGGAAGGGAAGGGTGGGAGGGAAAAATACTAAATAGACAATTAAAAAAAAAGAAATTCAATCATGTGATCTGACAGAAATGGCATCGTTTCTGTCACCAAGGCCATATTTTCCAACTACTGATCCTTCTTTTTTTCTAGTTTTTGCATTCCAATCGCCAGTAATTATCAATGCATCTTGATTGCATGTTTGATCAATTTCAGACTGCAGAAGTTGGTAAAAATCTTTGATTCCTTCATCTTTGGCCTTAGTGGTTGATGCATAAATTTGAATAATAATCATATTAAGTGTCTTCTTTGTAGGCATATGGATATTATCTATCACTGACAGTGTTGTACTTCAGGATAGAGCTTGAAATGTTCTTTTCGACAATGAATGTGATGCCATTCCTCTTCAATTTGTCATTCCCAGCATAGTAGACCATATGATTATCCAATTCAAAATTGCCAATACCAGTCCATTCAGCTCACTAATGTCTAGGATATCGATTTCATTTCTGACAGCTTCCAATTTTCATAGCTTTATGCTTTGTACATACCACATTCTGATTATTAATGGATGTTTGCAGCTGTTTCTTCCCATTTTAGGTAATGCCACATCAGCAAATGAAGGTCCCAAACGCTTGACTCCATCCATGTCAGTAAGGTTGACTCTACTTTGAGGAGGCGGCCATATTTTGAATGCCTTCCAACCTGAGGGCCTCATCTTCCAGCACTATATCAGACAGTGTTCCACTGTTATTCATAAGGTTTTCACTGGGCAGTTTTTTCAGAAGTAGATTACTAGGCCCTTCTTTTTAATCTGTGTTAGTCTAGAAGCTCTGCTGAAACCTGTCCACCATGGGTGACCCTGCTGGTATTTGAAATACTGGTGGCATAGCTTCTAACATCACAGCACCATACAAGCTACCTCAGTATGACAAACTGACAGACAAGCGGTGGCCTAAAGCTCATGAGCAAAACAAAGGTGTCTGTTAAAACCATTTTTATTCAGCATTGTACTGGTGTTCCTAGTTAGTGTAACAAAGCAAAATAAAGAAATAAAAAGTATAATGATTGGAAAGAAAGAAGTAAAAACATGGTGTCATGGTTGTGTATGTAGAAAGTCCAAAGGAATCTATAAACAAACTACTAAAATTAGTAAGAGAATTTAGCACATTCACTAGACACAAGGTTGAATATATTAAAGTCAATTTTGTTTCTATATACTATCGACAAAACCAAAAACCAAATCCACTGCCATCGAGTCAATTCTGACTTATAGCAATGCTACAGGCCAGTGTAGAAGTGCCCCACATGTTTTTCTAGGCTGTAATCTTTATGCAAGCAGACTGCAACATCTTTCTGCCACAGAGCAGCTGGTGGGTTTGAACTGCCAACAATTTGGTTAGCAGCTGAGCGCTTAACCACTGCCCTACCAGGGCTCCACTATGAACAAGCAATTAAAAATAAAATTTTAAAGTAATACTATTAATAGTAATGTACCAGTATAACTGTCTTAATTGTGACAAATGTATGAGTTGGAATAGGCTCCACAGCACAGAACAACAAACAACAATGTAAGATATTAACAATGGTAGGGGCTATATGGCATCTTTCCATATTATCTTTGCAACCTTTCTATAAATCTGTAATTTTTCCGAGATAAAAAGTTCACAAAAACAAGTCAAACAAAGAAACAAATAACCACAAAAAGCAATACCATTGACAGTGTCCACAAAAACCCTCAAATACCTAAGGGAAATTTAACAAAATATATGCAAGACTTGTAAATTAAAAACTATAAAACATTGCCGAGAGAAATCAAAGACCTAAACAAATGGACAGTTATATTACGTTCATGGATTAGTAGAAGATTCAATATTATAAAGACTTCAGTTATCTCCAGCCTGATCTGTAGATCCAATGCAAGTCCAGTCATAGTTACAGCAGACTTTTTGTAGGAATTGATAGACTAATTCTAAAATGGAACTATATAGAAATGCAAAGGACCTCAAATAGTCAATAAACTTGAATAAAAAGAATCAGTTTAGAAGACTAGCACTTCATAACTTTAAGACTTAGTATAAAGCTGTGGTAATCAAAAGAATGTGGGATTAGCATGAGAATAGATATGTAGATCAATGGAACAGAATAAACACACCAGAGATTAAAAAAAAAAAAAAATTGATAGGCCCACAATAAAGGGACACTTGATTTAAAATAAAGGTACCTATGAAACTCAGTTGGGAAAGAAGGTATTTGTTTTTTAATCAATAAATCGTGCTGAAACAACTGGATACATGTATACAAAAAATCAATCTTGACCATACCTTTACACAAAAATTAATTCAAGATGGGTCACAGACCTATATGAAAAAGGTAAAACAATCAAGTTTTTAGAAGAAAAAATTGGCTATGACTCAGAATGAAGGTTAACAGGCCACAAAATGTAATACAATTTTGGAGAAAGTATTTGCAATTTGTATATATGTTTTAGGAGCCCGGGTGGTGCGGTGGTTAAGAACTCAGATGCTAACCAAAAGGTCAGCAGTTCAAATCCACCAACCACTCCCTGGAAATCCTATGGAGCAGTTCTACTCTATCCTATAGGGTTGCTATGAGTCAGAATCGACTTGACAACAATGGGTTTGGTTTGGTTTGTTTTTATGTATGTTTTAAAACTCTTATCCAGAATATATAAAGAATTCCTTTAAATCAATCATAAACCCAATAAAACTCAATAAAAATGTATTCATTGCTGGTAATACAACCACTGTGGAAAATTGTTTAACTGTTTTTTTAATACACACCAACTCTATCACTCAATTCTAATTAGGGAAATGAATGCATATGTTCACATAGGACATATATGACTTATATACCCACTCCTCACTTAGCTACATGGTTAGGTTCCAAAGACCAGGACATTATGTGAAAATTGGTGTTGTGCAAAAATGGATTTTTTTTTTTTTCTGTTTTCAGACCATCCATTTGTCTGATTTTATTTAGAAAGTATGATATGGAAATAATAACAGCTAAGATTTACTGATGTGCTTATCACTGATGAGTCTAAACCAAAAAACCAAACCAAACCCACTGCCTTCGAGTCAGTTCCAACTCATAGCGACCCTAGAGGACAGAGTAGAAATGCCCCATAGAGTTTCCAGGGAGCGCCTGGCGGATTCAAACTGCCAGCCTCTTGGTTAGCAGCCATAGTACTTAACCACTATGCCACCAGGGCTTCCGTGATGAGTCCAGTTATGGGTTATTCCTCTGTGTCTGTGGAGAAAGAGGCTTAGAGGAGACAAAGCTGCATAAAGCTGGACTGTGTGACTGGATGGCCCACAGCTTAACCACTTCACCTTCTTCCTGTGCTGGGTCAGAGCCACCTCCAGGGCTCCATTCTCACCCCTCCAAACCTTGCATTCAGGATCCCGGAGTCTGCTCTGTTCTTCCAGCCTAGCAAGTTACCAAGGCTCTGGGCTGCCTATGAGGGTGCTGGAAGCCTGGCTGCACACCTGGCCCCACCAAGGCAGTGGCTTCAGGCCTAGCTTGGCTCACTTTGGGATGTCGTTAAGCTCACACACATTTCTTCCAAATACCCTCTCCAATGCCTGTTTCTTTCCTCCCTTCCCACCCCACAGCAATTTTGAGCAGTGGGGCCTCAGGCTGCATAGGAAATGGGAAGCCAGAAGAGGTACATGGAGGAGGCCGGCCCCATGGCAGCTGGACATATTGCCCCTGCCAGTGGGAGAGAGTGGTGGATGTGGGGGAGCTCAGCATAGCTTCCTGGGGCTTGCCCAGAGACCCTCCTTGAGGGAGGGGATGTTTCCAGCCGTTGCCACCATGCCTGCCACCTCGTTAATGCACAAAATAGTCAGTAGATTTTTTACTATTGTCGTGAATGTAAAATGTCAGATAACAAGATAGTTGATAAGTGAGGAGTATGTGTATAAGAATATTGATATTGATAGATATTGATAACATCCACAAAGTGGAAATAGCCTAGATACCCATTAACAGGTGAGTGAATAAACAAATTGTGTTATATTCATACAACAGAATGCTGTATAGTGATAAAGAACAAATGCTGTTACATGCAACAACATGTAGGTACCTCATAAACATTTTGATTGAAAGACATAAAAAAGTACATATGGAAATATTCCATTTATATGAATTTCAAGAGTAAGAAAAATAATTTGTGGTAATAAAAGAATAGTTGTTACCCCTGAGGAAGAATATTTACAGGTAAGGGTACAAGGAACTTTCTGGGGTGATGTAAATATTATATATTTTTATCCAGATTATAGTTGAATATTGTTGTTAGGTGCTGTCAAGTCACCTCCGACTCATAGCGACCACTTATATAACAGAACAAAAGATTGCCTGGTCCTGAACCATTGTCACAATCATTGTTCTGGCTGATGATATTAAGCTTTTCCATCATCTCTTTCCACAGATGTAGTCAATTTGATTCCTGTGTATTCCATCTGGTAAAGTCCACGTGTATAGTTGCCGTTTATGTTGATGAAAAACAGTATTTGCAATGAAGACATCATTGGTCTTGCAAAATTCTATCATGTGATCTCTGGCATCACCAATGCCATATTTTCCAAATACCGATCCTTCTTCTTTGTTTCCAACTTTCACATTCCAGCCACCAGTAATTATCAATGTGTCTTGATTGCACGTTCAGTCAATTTCAGACTGAAGAAGTTGGTAAAAATGTTGAGTTTCTTCATCTTCGGCCTTAGTGGTTGGTGTCTAAATTTGAATAATAGTCGTATTAACTGATCTTTCTAGTAGACGTATGGATATTATCCCATTACTGACACCACTGTACTTCAGGATAGGTCTTGAAATGTTCTTTTTGACTATGAATGCAATGCCATTCCTCTTCAAGTTGTCATTCCCAGCATAGTAGACCATATGATTATCCGATTCAAAACGGCCAATACCAGTTCATTTCAGCTCACTAATGCCTAGATTATTGATGTTTATGCATTCCATTTAATTTTTGATGATTTCCAATTTTCCTAGATTTGTACTTTGTACATTCCACATTCCAATTATTAGTGGATGTTTGCAGCTGTTTCTTCTCATTTTGAGTCGTGCTACATCAGCAATGAAGGTTCTGACAGCTTATCTCTATCTATGTCATCAAGGTTGACTTTACTTTGAGGAGACTGCACTTCCCCAGTCATATTTTGAGTGCCTTCCAACCTGTGGGGCTCATCTTCTGGCACCGTATCAGACAATGTTCCGATGCTATTCATAAGGTTTTCACTGGCTAATTCTTTTCAGAAGTAGACTGCCAGGTCCTTCTCCCTAGTCTGTCTTAGTCTGGAAGCTCAGCTGAAACCTGTCTACCATGGGTGACCCTGCTGGTATTTGAATACTGGTAGCATAGCTTCCAGCATCACAGTAACATGCAAGCTCCCACAGTACAACAAACTGACAGACGCATGGGGGATAAGCTTATTAGACATCCTATTTAAATTACTTTCAAATTTACTTTTTGATAAATTGCAAAAACTAGTCTCCTAAAACTAATCCTTACATGTGAAAGAGGATTATAGGAGCTCTGGCTACACCACAAGTCACTGGTGCTGTACACATTATTACACGATGAGAAATGAAGAATGATACAAGATTGTTTCAGGCTTTTATTGACTTAATCTGGGTGTTAACTCTGGGCAGAAATGGATTCATCTAAATTCAATGAGCTCAGTAGAAACCCGTGATTGTTGGTGTTTATTCAGCACCTGCATCTTACTCCAATTAGGAGAGTCTGTGTGAGTACAAAGGAGACCTCGTGGTACAGTGGTTAGAGTGCTTGACTGCTAACTGAAAGGTCAGTGGTTCAAACCCACCAGCCACTCCACGGGAGGCAGCTGTGGCAATCTGCTTCTGTAAAAATTTGCAGCCTTGGAAACCCTGTGAGGCAGTTCTACTCTGTCCTATAGAGTTGCTGTGAATCAGAATCAACTCAATGCAATGGGTTGGTTTTGGTTTGTTGTGAGTACAGAGCATAAAAAATGTAAATAAGTTCTTGCCCATTGAAGTAGTAATTATTTTTGTTCTGCACATTTCTCACTTTCTTTGTCTAATAATAAGTCATGCCCTACTGATTATAGGAAGGAGGATGTAACTAAAAATGGTCCTATCTTAGTACACAAGCATCTGGTCACAATCATCGGTCCCGAGGTGGGCATGTGAATGAAGAAAGGCCAGAGTCCTTCCCTGGGATTTCATATACAGTTCTAAAGGAGAGAAGATCTGTTTCCTTTCTGCTCTCTAAATCTGGAATTACATAAACCTGGAGTTGTCTAGAACATATCTCTGCCTTTCTTGCTTCTTTTCCCCACTTTACCACTGACAGCCATATATAAAGATCCCATTTGCAGTAGAAGAGGTTGAAATGAATACATAGAAATATAGTGGGACAAAGAGATAGAGGATATCTTGGTATTAATCATGTAAGTTCCTGGATCCAGCTGTGCCTGAAACCCATTTCTTCCCTATTCTTTCTTCTTAGTTATATAAATCAATATTTCTTTTTTATGTTTAAGCTATTTAGTCTGTGATCTTGATAAAAAAAAATCACATAATTTATGGCCACATTTTAAAAGAATGGAAAAGTAACTGTTCTCTTACATACATTTGATATTACTTGTAATCATAATACTGGTATCAACAGATAAATGAATTTGATATCTAATTATTGCTGTGACATTTTAAACACATTTTCATTCCTTTAGTTATCAAAAAGCATTTATTTGGTGCCAACTATGTGTCAGGCATTGAGTTAGTTAGACTTTTGTATATATCAGGAAATAAAATGACCATTGTTCCCATGCTTGTGGAACCATAAACTTAAAATTTAATGGGGGGAGATGTCAATAAACAAGTAAAAAAAGAAACAAGGCTGTAACTAGAAGGAGGATATGAGATCTGGGAATACTTTTTTTTTTTTATCATGGAAGATATTAGGGGGTGATTTAATAGAGTAGAAGAGAGGCTAGAAGTGTCAAAGTGTTTGAGAGGCTGTCAGGACAAGGGATTCAGAATACATGTGGAGGAACAGTCTTTGATGGAGTGAGGAACCTTCTCAACCAGGAGAAGATGGTTCGGCAGCAGGTAGGCATGGAGATTTGGTCATGGGAGGATGAGAATACTTCAAACCTGATAGTCCCATATTCTCAGTAAAGTATGGAGCAAGGACACGTGCTGAGAAATAAAGGTAGAAGAGGAGTAGAAGATTGAAGCAAGAAGAACCAGATCATACAGCCAACCTGGGGAGCAGAACAGCAAGCTTTTTAGAGAAATGTAGCGAGATTTCTGGATCATATCATGGTTCAAATTGTGACCTGGATATATATATATATATATATATATATACACCCAGCGAACAACCCAGTGCCATCGAGTCAATTCTGACTCATAGTGACCCTATAGGACAGAGATATATAGATAATGTATATATATTTTTAAATCATTTATTTAAAGTCAAAGTAGTCACCTCATTATGGTATGTGATTTCTGTCACGAATGCTTACCTGCTCAGGTGCGAGCAGAGAGAAGATCTGAGGCACAGTAAGGACATCCATAGATTAGGGTTTTGTAAGATGAACTCAATTGAGGGAAAAAGAGAGTGGGAGTTAAGAGTATTTGCAAGGGGCTGCTATAATGATGATGGTTGAATCTGTGCTGAACAAGATGGAAAGTGATGGCAAGAGGGGGTTGATGGAGAGTAAGAAAGTGGTAGAGCTTCAAACCAGTTTGTTCTGGTTCGAATCCCTGCTGAGAATTTGCTTTTCCATCCCAGATATACTGAGTCAGAGTCTATAGTTTAACAAGACCCCCAGGTAATTCTTATGTATAATAAATTTTGAGAACCAGTTCCCCAAACTGGTCCCTAATTAGCAGCATTAGCATCGCCTGGGAACTTATTAGAAATGTAAATTCTCAGCAGGGGCTTGAACCAGAACAAACTGGGTTGAATCCCTGGAAAGTAGACGAAAGGATTGAGCGCCCCCACATGGTCAAAGAACTATAAAGCTGTATGGGAACACTTGAATCAGTGAACTGGAAGCATAGGAGATTGTAGTAGAAACATAAGATGGTTCTTGTTGAGATTTTTGAAAGGTGAGGTATTTGTTAGGAGATTAAAAGGTCTTGGGTATGACCACAGAATGGGTGACTGAAGTGGCAAGAGAAAATACCATTGGAATGTGGATATTAAGAAACTGAGAAGCCAGGGCTTTGACAGATTATCCACATAGGTGTTGAAATCATCAGAAATAAAGGAAGGAAACTGGGTAGAATGGAAGCCTCTGAGCCAGGAACAGAAAACTTTAGTGAATGAGGAGATGTGACCAGGAAGTTGGCAGAAGATAGTAAGGTGTTGAAATCATCAGAAATAAAGGAAGGAAACTGGGTAGAATGGAAGCCTCTGAGCCAGAACAGAAAACTTTAGTGAATGAGGAGATGTGACCAGGAAGTTGGCAGAAGATAGTAAGAAGGAGTTGGAAGGAGTGGTATATCCAGATCACATTAGCATGAAAGGAGCAGTGATCTCTGCAGGGAGGGAGGGGTATAATAATTTCAAAATAGCAATGAGGAAAAAAGAATCCATCTACCTCAGTTCCAAGCCCTCGAGTCCCTGGGTAGTACAAATAGTTAACGGAATTGACTCCATGGCAACTGGTTTTTAAACCAGTTTTATGCATCCTCAGGGCCTAGTTAAGTTTCAATTGAGGCAAGCTGGTGAATGGAATTTGTGAAGAGAGGACTGCTGATTACAGATTAAGGTTATAGAACCTTGGGAGGATTTGTTGAAGAAGGGAGGGAAGTGGAGAAGATAAACCGAGCTAATGGGTTCTGCAGGTTAGTGAGGTACACCTCAATGTGAAGCATGCTGGGATTGGTCCTGAGATCCTCATTTTCTAACAGGGCTTTGAACTTGTTTGTTTTGGTTTGAGCCCCTACTGAAAATTTGTATTTCCACCCCAGATATACTGAATCAGAATCTATTTTTAATAAGATCCCCAAGTGATTCTTATGTGTTACTTCCTGGAAACTTGTTGGAAATGCAGATTCTCAGCAGAGGTTCCAACTGGTTTGAAGCCCTGCTTTCTAATACTCTTGGTGGTGTGTGCATCCTCAGGTATTAAGTTATGGTGTGACTTCAGGACTTAAAATTATTCTTTCAACAGCTGAGAGTACTAGGATCATGAGCCACAATTAACTGCATTGCACCTGACAAGGTGCTAAACCTTAATTTCTCCATCTACCCAATGAGGAGTTTGTGTAAATAACTTCTTAAACTTCTCCAGGCATTTTAAGTATCTGAGGATAAAAAATGGGGTCACCTCACTGATAAATTTTGCACATCTTACAAATCAGTAATGTATCAGCAACTAATATTAGGAAGAATGAAAAATATCTGAGTTTATAGTACATCAGCTACATTTGGCTTCAAAAAGTGTTAACAATCTAAACAAAATAGAGAGAGAGAACAATTCAGCATATTTTAGAGACATTTGGTTATGACTTCTTGCTAAAGCAAATATACTTTGTAACTTATAAATATGAATCAGTAATAGATTTATGATCTTTCAAATGCAAAATGGTAAGGTTGAAAGTGAATTTCCAACCCTTATCTCTCAACCGTCTTTCATTCTTTTGTCCCCATCCAATCTGCATTATTAAACTGTATTATTAGTTGTTATAACAGGAGAATAATGCCTGAATGAGACACTTGAAAGCATATAGTAATAGTTGGTGAAAGTAATGAATTACTAAAGAGACTCATTCAGTCAATAATAAGTTTTTTAACATTTAGACTAATTACCTATCACCTACTTGGTTGAATTGATGGATCAATTCAGTCAACTATGTAACCGCACTAATAGCCTACTGGTTAAAATTGCTTATTTCAGTGCAATTCAGGGTCCAATCAGCCTAGAATCCCATCAGCTAAGGAGCTTCCTATATGGCTAAGTTGGGTGCCCTAGCAGGTATTTTGTTTCATGACTTAGAAAAGTGTTCCCCACAGGGAGAGAGCTCTCTAAGGGAAAAAGCAGCAAAGGAGTAAAACAGTTTAAGATTGGTTGGGAAAGGACATTGTATAAAATCAAAGGGGAATAAGGTAGACACTACATATCCACTTATTTGCAAGTTAAAAAAAATATATATTGAAGCAAAACAAAACTTATACACGTGAATTAATTTTACACAATTAAAAATTTACAAATTTGAGTATTTTAGGAGTTGAAAAATCTATCTGTATACCTATGAAAGTGGTTCAGAAGTTTATCTCGTAATGCTCAATGTTAACTTCTAATTTTTTATTTGAAAAATATGGTGTTTTATAAGTGTCTTAGGCTAGGTTCTCTAGAGAAGCAAAACCAGTAAAGCCTATAAATATATATACCTGAATTTATATCAAGAAAACGGCACACAACAGAGAACCTCTGAGGGAGCAGAAAAGCAGTGGGATGCAGATCTCAATTCTTGTAAAAAGACCAGACTTAATGGTCTGTCTGAGACTAGAAGGTGCCCAGACCTTCTGTTAGCCCAAGACTGGAACCATTCCCCAAGCCAACTCTTCAGACAAGGATTGCACTGGATTATGGGATAGAAAATGATACTGGTGAGGAGTGAGCTTCTTGGATCAAGTAGACACATGAGACTATGTAGGCAGCTTCTGTCTGGAGGGGAGATGAGAGGGCAGAGAGGATCAGAAGCTGGCCGAATGGACACAAAAGTAGAGAGTAGAGAGAAGGAGTATGCTGTCTCATTAGGAGGAGAGCAACTAGGCATATATTGTAAGGTGTTTATAAATTTTTGTATGAGAGACTGACTTGATTTGTAAACTTTCACTTAAAGCACAATAATATTAAAAAAAAAAAAAAAGAAAGAAAGAAAAGGGCTCACATGGTTGTAGAGGCTGGAACATCCCAAGTCGGTGGGTCAGTATAGTGGCTTCGCCTGATTCAGGTAGCTAGAGGGGCTGGTGAACCCAAGCTTGGCAGGTCAGTGAGCAGGGCTCTTGCTCACAGGCTGTGAATATCAATGAATTCCAAGATCGGCAGGCAAGACTGCAGGTAAGCTGCTAGCTCAAGTCCCCAAAACTGGACATCAGACTAACAGGAGCCAGCTGCAGTATCCAGGGTGAGCAAAAGGTCATGAGCCTTGCCAGAATGTCCACTTATATTTGACACAGGTCACATGCCCAAGGAAACTTCCTTTCAACTGATTCGTTACTCACAGCAGATCCCATTGTGGAAGTAATCACATTATATCATATCTCATCATGGAAGTGATCACGTCATAAGACAGCCAAACCACTGAGAATCATGGCCAAGCCAAGTAGACACACAACCTTAACCATCACAGTAGGTATTGTGGAGCCCTGGTGGCACAGTAATTAAGAGCTCCGAAGCTGCAGCAGTTCAAATCCACCAGCCACTGCTTGGAAACCCTATGGGGCAGTTCTACTCTGTCCTATAGGGTTGCTATGAGTCGGAATCGACTTGACTTGGTACGGAACATTATACCTACAGTTTGGGTAATTGGCCACTAGATGGCAGGGCTATGTTTGGAGTAAGGCCGTAAGCCTCAGTAAAGAGAAAAAAAGAGGTATCCTATAAAATCAGTTTCCTATTCATGGTAGGTTGGGTATTCATGGTGCCCCCATGTAGACATAGATAATAGAAAAACAGGAAACATAGAATTCCTCTCAATATAGTTTAAAAGCACAAGGTACACATACTATTCACTATGGTTTTTGTAAGTGCTGGAAATACAAACATGAATATTACATGATCTCTGCCAGCAAAGAAATGATAGTCTTGGAGCAGAAAATGTATGTAGGTTTGTTGTTGTTGTTGTTGTTGTTTTAAGCACTGTAGTAGAATGTGATAAATACTATTAAAATTTTATTTCAAAGTAAAATGGGGATGTAGAGACATAATTCTGCTTGTGATGATGGTGAGCTAGGGAGTTCTTAGGTTACAGAGAAGGTAAAAATCAGAGAATGGCTGATCTAAAAAAAAAAAACCTAAAACCAGAAAATACAAAGATAACTTACCTTTAATTGCCATGAATAAAGTGGCAAGATAAAATTTAGAGCAAGATTAAAACAACAACAACAACAAAAAACTAAAATTCCTGTCCCATTTTTATTTCTAAACTGATGGTTTTCAACCAGGGGCAATTTTGCCCCCCAGAGGACATTTAACAGCAAACCAAACCTGCCATCGTGTCGATTCTGACTCATAGCGACCTATGTTTTTGTTGTTGTTAGGTGCCAGCTAGTCGGTTCTAACTCATAGCGACCCTACAGGACAGAGTGGACCTGCTTCATAAGGTTTCCAAGGAGCAGCTGGTGGATTTGAACTGCTGACTTTTTGGTTAGCAACTGAGCTTTTAACCACTGCACCATCAGGGCTCCAGAGGACATTTGGCAATGCCCAAACAAACAAACAAAAAAACCCAAACGAATTGCCGTTGAGTCGCAGGAGACATTTTTATTTTGTTTTGTTTTCAGAAGACATTTTTAATTGTCACAACTGGGGGAGCGGTGCTACTGACATCTAGTGGGTAGAGGCCAGGGGTGATGCTAAACACACTTGGATTCCCAGGACCAAAAATTATCTAGTCCAAAATGACAATAATGCCAAGGCTGAGAAACTCAGCTTTTAAACTTGTAAGTTATTTTTAAACTTTGTCTTTGTGTCCCAAAAATATTTGGAAAAACATATAAACCTTATAAAAGCTATTGCAACTATTAGGCAAATAGATCCAGAGTTTTAAATTAGATAGGGAACACTGGTAAAAGCTCATTGTTTATGAATGAGTTCAAATTTGAACCCGAAAACAAGAATTTTTGCCTCAATATCAGGAGCAGGTGAGGTCTGGGGTTTGAAAAGAAAGACTAGAAACAACACCTTGGATTGAAACTATTTGGGCTAGACCACAGAATATTTGAATATGTGGCAGCTGGAGCTAGGACAACATGGGCTTGAGTTCGCCTTGGCAAATCCGGGCTAGAGGGTGTGGTGTAGTGGCCTGAGTCAGCACCGTGGAGCATACAGACCAAGATTTGGATCTCAGCTTTGGCATTTACTAGCCGGGAACTCATTTTACTTTCTAAATTTCCAATACTTTAAAACGGGGAAAGTTGTTGTAAGGATTAAAAATTTTTGTTTAATCCCTAGGACATAAAAGGTGCTTAGTAAAGGATACTTAATATTATTCAGATATTGTTAGAGTTCTAATAATACCTTTCCTCCTTCCAGAGTTATCTTCACCCTCTTTTGGAACCTTGATTTGTAAGGGTACAATTACATAACATTGAAAACCAAAAACCCAGTGCCGTCGAGTCGATTCCGACTCATAGCGACCCTATAGGACAGAGTAAAACTGCCCCATAGAGTTTCCAAGGAGCATCTGGTGGATTCAAACTGCCGACACTTTGGTTAGCAGCCGTAGCACTTAACCACTACGCCACCAGGGTTTCTGTATAATGTTGAAAATAGGGGGAAAAAAAAAAGTCAATTGTGGGATGGGAAGAGAAAAAGTGAAATGACAAAACATAAAACTTTTGCAAGATATCACTGAGAGAAATAATGAAAGCTGAGTCAGAATCACCAAACTATTCTGAACAACATTCCTGTCTGTTAGGGAAAAGATAGCTGATATTTCTGTGAGGAGGTTGGGGGAGTATTCTGCTGTGATTAGGTAAACACAATCTGGTTAAATCCAACTCTACCGTGCCTTAACTCACACGGCCAAATGGAAGGAAGCACACAAAGAGGCTGAGTGATTTCATCTGCGTTCACCACCAAGTAGGACCTCAGTGGTGCCCTGCAAGTTTGCTGTATATCCCTAGTCCATACCTTCCTAGTTGATTACTTCTTTCTAAACCTCTTGTTTCATACTTCCAACATTCCCTCCCCTATAATCACTCTTAGCTGATGACCGTGGTTTCTATTTCTCTGGAAAAATAGAAACCATCAGAGAATTTTTATGAACTCTCCTACCTTGTCATTTACCGCCTTAATCTGTGTGCATTCATTCCACCTTCTCTCTTGTTGCTAAGGATGAACCTTAGTTCACATTCTTAGCTTAGACAAACCCTCATCAGTGCACTGGATTCCATCTTTCCCACTCAAGACATAGCTCCAGTGATCCTCACTTCATTCTCCTGGATCATAATTATTCCCTCTTTTGGATCATTGCATCACCATAACAACTACCATTATTTATCCCATCTTAAAAAAAAAAAAAAAGTTTTACTGCATCAGTGTCATTTTGCTTCTTCCCTTCAAAATAAAACTCCTTAAAAGAATTTCCTATAATGAGTGACACTAGTTTCTCTAATCCCATTCCCTCTTAAACTCCATCTATCCTTCTTAAACTCCACAAAAACTGCTCTTATTAAGGTGATCAATGCCAGCTGTATTTTAAGGTCGAAAAGTCAGCTCACAGCCCTCATCTTCCTTGACCTACCAGCAGCATTTGACAAGGTCAGTTACTTCCTTCTTCTTTAAACATTTTCTTCCCTTGGTGTCCTAGATACTATACTTTCCTGGCTTCTTTATCCTCTGTTTGGTTGTTCCTTCTCAATCTAAGACATGGAGCAAAGGCCCTGAGATCGGAGGGTGCCTGTTTGAGAAATAGCGAAGAGACTGCTGTGGTTAGAGGAGAAGCAAGTAAAAGAGAAATAGGCTATACTATCAGGGACGTAATAGGGGGTTGAGTGTGGAACCTAGAGACTTAGTAAGACAAGTAACAGGGGCCCCCAAATCTGCAAACAGAATAACAAGAAATGGGCCAGGGCACAGAAACAAAGCCATTCCCCAGAACAATGGGCCAGGGTATCTAAAAATAGCCCACAAAGTTCTTTAAAGTTGCCTTTCAGAAGCAGTTGGAGAAGACCAGGCCCAGGGACATGCGCAGAACATCCACCTGTGACTGCTGTGTGACCTTCCACCAGAGGCAGTGAGGGGCTACAGCCCCAGCCAGGGAATCGAACCTGGGGAGTGGGAGACTGCGCAGGCGCAACACCCCATAATAAGTCCTGCTACAAATCCCAGAGGCCTCCAGGACAAAAGCCATCTTGGAAAGCTGCTGCACTCACACCTTAGTTAACATATCCCTGCCAGTGCCTATGAATAAACATGAATCTTTTCCCACCCAAGGACTTTTTAAAAACTCAGACCTGTCTTTTGTTCTGTGAGATGAGGGTAAGCGTTGCCCTAGGCCTTCCTCATCTCCACATGCAAACCTCTTCAATGAAGCTTTGCTCCTGTGGAAAACTACGTGCCTTACCTGCTCGTTCTTGACCAGTGAGAGGCAACAACCTTATTCCAGTAACAAATCTACTTTGCTGGTTCTTCCCCTTCTCTAAACATCCACCCTTCAGAATGCCCAGTTCTTAGTTTTCAGGTGACTTCTTTTCTCTATCTACTCACTCCCGTAGTGATTTTATCTAATATCATAGCTTTAAATACCCATATGCAGGGGTGAGAAACCCTGGCGGCATAGTGGTTAAGAGCTACAGGTGCTAACCAAAGGGTCGGCAGTTAGAATCCGCCGGGTGCTCCTTGGAAACTCTATGGGGCAGTTCTACTCTGTCCTATAAGGTTGCTATGAGTCAGAAGGAACTCTACAGCACTGGGTTTTTTTTATGCAGGGGTGGATTAACCAGTAAGCAAAGTACCCACAGACTTACTTGTGTTTACTCACTAATCTGGAGTGTACGATTTCACCTGTTTTTCACCACACTTTTTGGAAATTTAATAGGCATCTCAAAATTAATATGTCTAATACTGAACTCTTTATACACAGCCCCCAAACTTCCTCATCTCAGAGTTTCTCAGGCCAAAACTTTGGAGTAATCCTTGACACCTCTCTTTCTCTCTCTCTTTTTTTTAATTACACCTCACCTCTGATCTGTCAGCAAATCCCATTGGCTGGCTGTATTTTCAATTATACCCAGAATTTGTCTAATCTATTCACTTCTCATCACCTATACTGTTACCATCTGCCATTCTGGCACAAGTCACTGGATTATTGCAATGGCCTCTTAGTTGATTTCCCCAAGTCTTCTATTCCACTCACCACCCCCAGCTCTCTGCCAGTTAGTTTTCAACACAGAAGTAAGAGTCGTCCTGTTAAATTCTTAGCCAGATCATGTCACCCCTGTGCTCAAACTCTTCAATGACTTCTCATCTTAATAAAAATAAAAGCCAAAATTCTATGACTAAAAGATCTGGCCTCATTTCCTACTCCCCTCTCCCTTGCTCACTCAACTCCAACAACTGAAAAAAGACACCTCAGTGTTTCATAAATACTTCAGGCATGATCTTGTGTCAAGTTCTTTACACTTATTATTCTCTCAGCTCTTCCCCTGGATAGCTCCATTGTCCTCTCCTTCCATCCCTCCCTTCCCTAAGGACTTTACTCAAATGTGACCTTCTCAGTGAGACAGACCTTCTCTAACCACTCAATCTAAAATTTTAACACCCACCTTTTAACATTTTTATCCCCATTTTCTGCTTCAGTTTTTCTCCTTAATGCTTATTATTGTTCAGATACTGTGTATTCTATGTGTTTATTCTGCTTATTGTCAATCTCTCCTTTTCAAGGGAGCAGAGATTTTTGTCTATAATGTAATACCAATGCTTAGAACATTGCCTACCACACAGAAAGTACGCAAGAAATATTTGTCACGTGAATTTTAAATGAACATTTGTTGAACAAATGTTGAATTAATCTGGCAACTCTGTAACCATCACGTTGGGGAGTATAGGATGGAAATATCTCACATAATAATATTCAGCTAAGTATTTCTTTAAAGGTATCAAAAACATTTCCTTTCACAAGCATTAAAATTACTCTGAATTCTTCAGAGCCGTAACTGATGGCAGGGGTATAGCAAGGGTTGAGCAGGAGCTGATGACTTGCTAAGGAATAGGCAAAACTAGAAAATTCCATTCTTCTATGGACATATCATAGAGCCTGGTGGTATAGTGGTTAAGAGCTCCGCTGTTGACCAAAAGGTTGGCAGTTCGAATCTATTAGCTGCTCCTTGGAAACTCCATGGGGCAGTTCTACTCTGTCCTGTAGGGTTGCTATGAGTCAGAAATCAACTTGAAGGCAATGGGTTTTATGGACATACCGTGCAAGAACCAGGGTATCCCTCTTAGAGACTTAGGCAACCGTATTTGTTTCAGGGTTTCTTGATTGGTGTTTTAGTTACCAATTGCAGAATTAAAAAAAAAAAAATACCCAAAACATAATGGCATAAATTAACCCTTTATTATGGCTCACAATTCCATAGCTTAATTGAGCAGAGCAGTTCTGCTCCACAAGGTATTTCCCAGGGTCACTGGAACAGCCTCAGTTCATTTGGAGACTCAGCTGAAAGCTCAGCGGGGCTCTCAATCAGGAGTCTCAGTTCTCTGCTACATGGACCTCTCCACATTGGGCTGCCATAAGTCATGGCAGCCTGGTTCTAAGAAGGAATCTTCTAAGATTGAGTATTCCAAGAAGCAGGAAACGGAAGTTTTCAGATCCATAAAAGGCTAGACCCAGAGTAGATAACATCAGTTCTGTTTTATTCTATTAGAGAAGTTATAGGCTCATTCCAGAAACCATGCAAGAGAGTCTACACAAGAGCATGACTACAAGGAGGCATGTTTCATTGGGGGTTGCCACAGTAACTGTCTACCCCAATTGGGCACTTAACATTAGACACCTCTAAGAACTGAATCTTATTCCTTAGGCCTATTTCTGATTTCAGCTGTAGCTGTGGCATATACATCTATGCAAGCTTAGATTTTGCACTTCCCATCTCAAGTGAGAAATATTTCTGCTTTCTACCTTAAGTCCTATTCTGATTCCAGAGACCCTAAAAGTACAGGGGAGTTAACTACCAGGACAACCTTAAACCAATGGAGACAGAAACTGGTGGATAGGTGTTCCAGCCTCCTGTCCTTCAGGAAGATGATTCTGGTTTCGGTAGGTCCTGGTAGAACTGGACTCCTTTTGCCCACAGTAGGAACTTGGGTAATGACCTCTATATTGGCTTTCCCTATTTCCTAACACTTTCCCAACTCACTTTCTCTTGTCCCTCCGGTCCCTCACTCTTGTGTCATGGGATCACTTCCCAGATAAACTACCTGTACTCAAGATCTTCTCCCTGACTCTCCTCCTTGGGGGAAACAAACTTAAAGAGGTATTTGCCTGATAGTGAGAAGTTATCTTTCATGTATTTTTTTTTCAAAGAACCAGGTCCAAAGGTAGGACTTGTGGAAGTGGTTGAACTTGTGACTATAAGTGCCAGTCTTCCCATTCCAGAAAAAAGCTTGTAGTCTGAGGGCTAGGCCTGCTTCACTGTATGAAGCTCACAAAAGTGAGGAGGAAGGATTTATCTTGGGTCAGTTGGAAGACTGGAGAGAAGACTCGTTCTATCTTGACCATACCTGTGAAGGAATAGGATATTCCAGACTTAGGAATAGTGCATTTAAATGTGCAGGCAACTTTTCTTTTTCAGGATAAAATTAAGCCTTTTTGGAAGGAAAATATTGTCTCCTTAGGAAAGGTGACTTTGCATAATTTTCTTGTTTGGGGAAAATAAAAAATGCAGTACCCAGAGGCTTTAAACCCAGAGGCTTATGGATTTTAACCTGGAAACTTCATCTAGTAAATAATTTAATTGTTCAACTGGGAGAACAAGTTCTTATGGAAATTTAGAGAGGAATTTCCATGTTTATATTTGCAACAGTTAAATTTATACTTGAAGTAATGTATTAAAGATATATTTAATTCCTTTCACAATTCATTTATACCTCGTCTTCAAGATTTATAGCTACTTACAAGGATATGTAAAACGTGACCATATTAAAAGTGTAATTAAAGAAGAATGAGTAACAAAGATGGGGTACAAAGTAGGTGTGAACCCAAATGTCATGCATAGTTCTATGTTGGCCTTTGTTACATCTACCCATTTGAGGTGAGTCAGATAAATGCCTGCAGAAGGATCAAGCTTTGCCCCAAATATAATTTTGGATCTACTATAGCATACAAATGAACATAAAACAGAATTTGAAAATTCTGCTCTGTGTAGCATGGCAACAATTGGTTTAGACTAAAAACAGTTTAAAGCAGTTATAACCAGGTGCTTGACTCAGAAAAAAAAAATTAAAAAAACTAAATTTTAAAGAAATCCACCTTTTAGCACGGATGGAATATCTAACTTTGAACAGACCTACTTCCTCACCCACTCTCCAAGATGCCTTATTTGGTAGTGTTCACCAATGAAAGTAATGAGATAACTGATTGTATAGGACTTACTGTTTATGATCCAGTTAAAAGTTCTGGGACATCCTCCAAAAGTAACTATTTTCACATTTTAAAGGTTGATCTATAACTCTCTTCTGGCAATAATGAGCTTACAGAGCCAGTCGTTTGTTCAAGCTACTCACGACTCCAGATAATAATATAACCACATCATTCATCTATAAAACCATGTTTATCTTCCTGTTCTCTATGGGCCTGCATCCAACTCGTCTGAAAGCCGCATCTGATCATTAGGAATCAAGTTAAAAAAAAAAATGGTGGGGTAAGAATTTTGTTTTACCCTGTGGAACATCTTAACTATTCTAACAGAAGACAATTTTTAATAAATTTAAGGATTGCTCTAAGCTGCTGTTCTAGTTGAAGAATAATTTGAACTCATTTTGGTTTTGTGCCATTAAAATAATCTAGGCAGAGCCAGGATAACATTCATAAACCCATAAGACATTTCTAAATTCCAGTTTACTAGTTTGATCCTACAATGTCCCCTTGACACAAACCCAGAAAGGTTGATATTCTTATTTGTTCTTCTGTTTTTCTTTTTACCCCTTCTCCCCCACTCCAACTGTCATTGTTGTTCTAAATGGTGGTATCGTTTTAATACCAAGGGCCTTAGCTAAATTAACCCTCGTGGCACAGTGGTTAAATACTCTGCTGCCAACCAAAATGTTGGTGGTTCAAATCCACCAGCAGCCCTGCAGAAGAAGGATGTGGCAGTCTGCTCCTGTAAAGATTTACAGCCTTTAAACACTATGGGGCAGTTTCACTCTGTCCTATAGGGTCACTATGAGTTGGAATCGACTTGACGACAATAGGTAACAGTTAACTAAATCACATAACCTTTCCACATCTCATTTTCCTCAGCTGAAAGCACCTATCTCAAGAAACTGTGGTCAGGATTAATTGAGTTCACAGATGTAATGCTCTCAGAACATTCCTGACAAATGGTAACTGCTATTATGTTTCTGATGATTACTTTGTATGAGTATCCAAAACTGGAAGCCTGTATTAGAGCCTGTGTTCACAGAGGTAAGGGCAACGGAGATCTTGATCTCCTTCCAGATCCTGAACCAGTTTAATCCTTAACAAGGCAGTAGGGCTGGGAGGCGTGAGACCATGCAGGTAGAAGTAGAACTCTGAGCCTATGGGGCTGTATCTAAGGTGGGCACTTGAGGCAATGCAAATTGCCATAACCCAAGAGCTGAGCAAGGCTCAGGATGCTCTCTGAGAATGGAACCCCAGTACAGATAATTGCTTTGCATTTTTTAAACTAAACCCAAAAGAGCTCCTGCTGCCACTGTGCAAGCTGAGCTGTTTTCTTTCCTGCAAAAGGTTATAATTCTATTCTCCTTGGCCAAGGAAAAATAGAGTTTAAACCAGTTTGACTTTCCGTGCTAATTTGATATCACTTTTCTGTGTACTTATTGTATATGAGCTAAATCACAATATAGAAATGTATGGAGCAGAACCAACTCTGTTAAGAAGGTAGGACTCGTGTTTGTGCTTTCACTTTATGGTCAAATCTGAATGTGAGTTATTTATGCCTGCTGGTACAGGGCAGTGGAGCAGGCTTCCCATGTCTTAGCAACTACAAGCAGGGCCCTGCAGACTTACCAACAATGAGAGGGTGTTGTTGTTGTTGTTAGGTGCCGTCGAGTCGGTTCCGACTCATAGCGACCCTATGCACAACAGAATGAAACACTGCCTGGTCCTGCGCCATGCTCACAATCGTTGTTATGCTTGAGCTCATTGTTGTAGCCACCATGTCAATCCACCTCTTTGAGGGTCTTCCTCTTTTCCACTGACCCTGTTCTCTGCCAAGCATGATGTCCTTCTCCAGGGACTGATCCCTCCTGACAACATGTCCAAAGTATGTAAGACGCAGTCTCGCCATCCTTGCCTCTAAGGAGCATTCTGGCCGCACTTCTTCCAAGACAGATTTGCTCGTTCTTTTGGCAGTCCATGGTATATTCAACATTCTTTGCCAACTCCACAATTCAAAGGCATCAACTCTTCGGTCTTCCTTATTCATCGTCCAGCTTTCACATGCATATGATGCGATTGAAAATACCATGGCTTGGGTCAGGTGCACCTTAGTACGACATCTTTGCTCTTCAACACTTTGAAGAGGTCCTTTGCAGCAGATTTGCCAAATGCAATGCGCCTTTTGATTTATTGACAGCTGCTTCCATGGCTGTTGATTGTGGATCCAAGTAAAATGAAACCCCTGACAAGTGAGAGGGTGTAGGCACACACATATGATCAGCTTTACCAGGAGTGCATACAATAAGTGCGTGCGTGCATACACGCACACACACACACACACACGGAGTAAACCAATGGTCCAACATTTCTATTCTGTGGGGTTTTTTGTTGTTGTTGTTTGTTCATTTTGAATATCTTCTGTGGGCAGTCCAAGTTTTCTCTGAGGTACAAATTATTGTTTTGTTTGTTTGCTTTTTGGTGTGCTGGTACCCAAATTGCATAGATTTTGGGTGGCCTGCCCACAAAGAGGTATAATTCATATGAACAAACACTGACTGTGTAAGCTCTGATGTTATGAAGCAATTTTTTTTTAAGAACACGTATATCTCATCACATAGTGTAGAAGCACATACATATCTTGTTTGACAAAAAACTGCCGCACAGTAAAAGCAAATCAATGGGACCTATCTTACTTGGTCTGACCTATTTGGCCTGCAGGTATGGCTGACCTACTTGGTCTGTTTATCATTTTGAAACAGAAAATAACAAAGAATCCTGACCCTTTTCACTTCACCAGGAAAGAAGCGTAAGAGAGGATGAAAGATCTGGTGGAAAGACCATGCATGAACTATGACCTGTGCCATTGTGATTAGGAATCTGGACTCTGTAGTCTAGCTTCCTGGGTTCAAATCCTGGCTCCTCCACTGATTAGCTCTGTGACCTTGGGAAGGTTACTAACCCACTTTAGCCCCATTTCCCCACTGTGAAAATAGAAGTGGGATTTTTGCCAGTGTCTCTATGTCTTTAATTAAATAAGGTTCTTGCCTCTCACTGGTCAAGAATGAACAGGTAAGGCATGCAGAATTTTCCACATGAGCAAAGCTTTATTGAAGAGGCTTGCAAGTGGAGACAAGGAGGGCCTAAGCAATGCTTACCCCCCATCTCTGAGAACAAAAGACTTGCCTGGGTTGTTAAAAGTTTTTGGGTAGGAAAAGATTCATGTTTATCCATAGGCATAGGCAGGGATATATTAACTACGGTGCATATGCAGTAGCTTTCTAAGATGGTGCTTGTCCTGAAGGCCTCTGGGATTTGTAGCAGAATTTATTATGGGGTGTTGGCCTGTGCAGTCTCTCGCTCCCTGAGTTCAATTCCCTGGCTGCATCTGCAGCCCCTCACTGCCCCTGGTGGAAGGTCACACAGTGGTCACAGGTGGATGTTCTGTGCATATCCCTGGGGCTGGTTTTATCCAGCTGCTTCTGAAAGACAACTTTAAGAAAATTTCTGGGTGGTTTCCTGGTACCCTGACCCATTGTTCTGGGGAATGGCTTTGTTTCTGTGCCCTGGCCCACTTCCTGCTATTTTGTTACTTCATTTTTTTATGTGAATTGCATATTTGGGGGCTCCTCTGTTCCCTGTTTTAGGATTACTGTATCTATCTTCTGAGTTATGTAGTGAGAATTAAAAGACAGAATACAAATATACTGGACTGAATGTCAACCAAAAACCAAGCCCATTGTCACTAAGTCAATTCTGGCTCATGGGAACCCTATAGGACAGAGTAGAACTGCCCATAGTGTTTCCAAGGCTGTAATCTTGATGGAAGCAGACTGCCACATCTTTCTCCCATGGAGCAGCTGGTGGGTTCAAATAGTAGGCCTTTCAGTTAGCAGCCAAGAACTTAACCATTGCCAGCACCATGGCTTCTTGATTGAATGTTAGCCCCCCAACATATATATCAACATTCTAACCGCTGGAACCCGTAAACGTGATTTTATTTGGAAGAAGGGTCCTTGCAGATGTAATTGAGTTAAGGATCTTGAGATGAGGAGATCATCCTGGATTATCTGGATGGGCTCTAAATCCAATGACAAGAGTACTCAAAAGAGACAAAAGAGGTAAAGACAGACACAGAGGAAAAGGTGATGTGAAGACAGCACCAAAGATTGGAGTGATGTGTCCATGAGTCAGAGAATGCCAACAACTACCAGCAGCTGGAAGAAGCAAAGAACAGAATCTCCCATAAAGTCTCTGGAGTGAGACTCGCTGGAGAGATGACAGAAGTCAGGCAGTGGGTGTGGATCAAATCCCTTCATCTGGAGAGAGCTAGGTGACTTCCCACTCTTTGAAACTGTGTGATGTTTTAGGGAGGCAGGGCGTGAGGAGTAGGGAGAAGACAGAATATTTGATATTGGGGAAACGTCCTTTCAAGGAGAAAAATCTTTCTATCAGTGGAGGAAAAACAACCAACAGGAGATTTGGGGTAGGGGAGGAAATGTCTATTATCAGAGGAATTACCAGTGTGGCTCACACATCAATTTGATAAAGTACCCCTTGAGGGATTCTGGTTTTTCTAGGATGCCTTTCTGTTCTCTCTAAGGACACAAGAAAAAAGGCTGGAAAAGCCTAGCCCAGCTGTATCCCTGTACTTCCAGAATTTGGGGAGTAAAAGGGATTGAAGATGGGGTAACAGAGGTAGAGGGGAGACATAGCTCATAATCAGAAAGTGGATAAAAAGATATAAACTATATAAAAACTATATAACACAAAATAATGTTATACATTTGTTATGGATTAATTTGTATCCCCCCAAAATTTGTGTTGTAAATCCTAGCCTCTATGCCTGTGGTTATAATTCCATTTGGGAATGGGTTGTCTTTGTTGTGTTAATGAGACAGGATTAGGGTAGGGTGTATTTTGAGTCAATCTCTTTGGAGATATTAAAGAGATTAAAAAAGCAATTGAGAGAGGCAGAGATGGGGTTAGATACACACATGGAGATATATACATGGAGATCTCTAAGGAACCATGAAGCAGAAGCTCACAAGAGACTAGGACCTTCCTCCAAGAGCCAACAGAGAGACAAAGACTTGCCCTAGTGCCAGCTCCCTGAATTCAGACTTCTAGCCTCCTAAACTGTGAGAAAATAAATTTGTTTGTTAAAGGCACCCACTTGTGCTATTTCTGTTATAGCAGCATAAGATAACCAAGACAATGTTGTTGGTACGTATACATATAATAAAATTATACAAATGTGCATAGGGAGAGTACATATCCATTACAGAGAAACGTTCACAAGGAGGTGAGAGGGAGGAGACAGAGATGGGCCATAGTAGGGGTTTTGGTTGTCTCTGTCACCATTCTCTCAAAATTATGTTGGAAATAACTGCTTTAAAAGCAGTACAAGGAACTTGACTTCTGAATTCCTACCATAGCGCTCCTGTGGGTCCCACTGGGAACTCAGCAACCCTGGGTCCTCATGATTATTCCTGTGTGTGAGGTTTGCCTTGTATGCAACTGACCAGATTTGCCTAAAACCCAAGAATTATATAGCTTAGATACCATGGATTCAAAGTCACATAGTTTCTCATAAGGGGAATGGTCTGAGGTTTTAATAAGTAATCTTTTCAGCAAGTCAATGAACCATACACACTGTGGGGTTAACAGCCCTGGGAAAAATTCACACTGGGCAGGTCATGAAATGTGTTGGGGAGAATCAAATGAAGCATGCGGGTGAGTGGCAAGAAATGGACTAAGGGGCATTTTCTCCGGTTTATTATAAGGACTCTCTTCCCTATTCATACTCCTCTAGAACAGTGGTTCTTCAAGCTTGTTCACCCACTGGTGGCTTGTTAAACCCAGTGCCATCGAGTCGATTCCAACTCATAGCGACCCTATAGACACACATGCAAATTATTGGGCCACACCACTGAAACTTCAGGGCTTCTGTAATCTGTCTTCAAAGGCCTCCAGGTAATTGCAAGGCTTGCTAACATTTGATTTCCACTGCTCTAAACTCACTTACATTGACGATAATGGAGACAAGTCACTAAAAAAACACCATCACCATAATAACAAGCCCCACCCCACATGAGCTCCCCACAAAAAGGAAAAAAAAAAAGGAGAGAACAAAGAAAATCAACAAAACCTAAAGGAAGAACTGGCTTAAATTAGTAATTGAAGTAAAATATTAGAAAATTGGAGCCCTGGTAGCACAGTGGTTATGAACTCAGCTGCTAACAAAAATGTCACCAGTTCGAATCCACTAGCTGCTCCTTGGAAACCCTTTAGGGCAGTTCTACTCTGTCCTGTAGGGTTACCATTAAAAAAAAATAATAATAAATTCCATGGCAAGGGGTTATTAGAAAATTTAAACAGTATAGTAGACCAAATCGAACATAATGATTTAAAATGACTGAGAAATAGATTTCATTCTTCTGGAATCCAGATTTCTGGGGTCCAAGGAGATTGGGGGTAACCCACCTAGGCCATTGCCCTTAGATCTTCTTTTGAACCTTGAGCATTGAGAAAACTGGTTTCCAAAAGTCACCTTTAAGTCACACAATAGCCTAGTAAGTAGCTTAGTAAGGCCGTTTTGCCTTAGGCATTGGGCTTTTCTGAAGAACTATCTATGTGCAGCCCTGGTTGCATAGTGGTTAAGACCTTGGCTGCTAACCAAAAGGTTGGCAGTTCACATCCATCAGCTTTTCCTTGGAAACCGAATGGGGCAATTCTCCTCTGTCCTATGGGTTACTATGAGTCAAAACTGACTAGATTCCACCTAACCACAGTCAGTTTCAAGAAACAGGAACTCCAGGGATGGGGGAAGCTGTGTTTTAGTGTAAATTGTTATGTAAACAATGTTCTGGCCCTTCTCCATGGTAATGTCCATAAGATGGGTATAAGACTCTTTGGAGGTTCTCTCTTCTTCGGAACACTTTGACTCTCTAGTCAGAAGTGTTGCCCAATCTGCAAATTGTATATTAAATGAAATTCCAATAAATTTATAATATTGCCTTAATATGATTTTTATTTTAACATGACAGACAGACAAACCTAAAAATAAAAGAAAGAAAAAGAAGTAAGATAATGCTAAAGTTAAAATTCCAGAAAATAAGTTAAAAGTTTAAAAAATAAAGAAAAAAATAAGTTAAATTCCCCATAAAAATAATAACACCTGACCCTGGTGGTGTAGTGGTTAAGTGCTACGGCTGCTAACCAATGGGTCAGCAGTTTGAATCCACCAGGCGCTCCTTGGAAACTCTATGGGGCAGTTATACTCTGTCCTATAGGGTCGTTATGAGTCAGAATCGACTCAATGGCACTGGGGTTGGGACCCATATAGTGTTTTTTTGTTTTTTGTTTTTTCAGTGTCCACCTGATTTAATTAGCTCACTCTTCATCAGCATCTCTCTCCCCTCCACTGACCAGTCCTTTTCATGCCTGATGAGTTGTCTTCGGGGATGGTTCCTGTCCTGTGCCATCAGAAGTTCTGGGGAGCATTGTCTCTGGGATTCCTCTAGTCGCAGTCATACCATTAGGTATGGTCTTTTTATGAGAATTTGGGGTCTGTATCCCATTGGTCTCCTGCTCCCTCAGGAGTTGTCTGTTGTGCTCCCTGACAGGGCAGACATCGATTGTGGCCGGGCACCAACTAGTTCTTCTGGTCTCAGGATAATGTAGGTCTCTGGTTCATGTGGCCCTTTCTGTCTCTTGGGTTCTTAGTTGTCGTGTGACCTTGGTGTTCTTGCTTTGCCTTTGCTCCAGGTGGGTTGAGACCAACTGATGTATCTTAGATGGCCGCTTGTTGGCATTTAGGACCCCAGGCGCCACAATTCAAAGTGGGATGCAGAATGTTTTCATAATAGAATTATTTTGCCCATTGACTTAGAAGTACCCTCAAACCAAGTTCCCCAGACCCCAGCCCCTGCTCCGCTGACCTTTGAAACTTTCATTTTATCCCGGAAACCTCTTTGCTTTTAGTCCAGTCCAATTAGGCTGACCTTCCTTGTATTGCCATATAGTGTTTTAACTCATCTAATCCTCACAAGATTTCTGTGAGGAAGGTGCTGTAATCTCTGTTTTGTAGTGAGGAAAGAAAGCACGGGAAGCTTGGGTACTTTGCCCAAAGTCACACACTTTTTTAGGCCAAGTAAAAAGCAAAGTTCAGCTAGGCAAGTGACGGAAAGTATACCCATTGAGGGAGGCTATGTTAAAAATAAAAATGAAAGCCATAAGGTTAATGGGTTTAAAATCAAATGTGAAGAATTAGAAGAGGAAAAATATGAGGGTGGAGTGAGAAACAGAGAAGAAACAATAGGGAATGAGGTCCCTAATGGAGTCTTGAGGTGGGTGTGTCTTCCCAGTATCTGAGACAGCAAGCCTTCTTGTCCTGAGAAATGAGGGGTGGCACTCACTCATTGGCTTCCCTTTCACTTGACCTCCTCTTAGGATTTTTCAGCTCTTCACAGAAGCTGGAATCAGATCCTCTTGTTGTTAGGTGCCCTCAAGTTAACTCCAACTCATAGGGACCCTATGTCCAACAGAACGAAACACTGCTGAGTCCTGCATCACCCTCACAATCATTGCTGTGTTTAAGCCCACTGTTGCAGCCACCATGACAATCGATCTTGTTGAGGGTCTTCCTCTTATTCAAATATCCCCATAACACAAACACCATACATGTTACAGCAACGAGGCCTCACTTTTTTCTTTTCTACTTTTGCTTTGTCCTGATTAAGTGGGAGTTAATTTGTTTTAAAACAATCCAAGGTTTTTTGTTTTGTTTTCTCTTAATCTTGGATATGATTGCTCTAAATCTTTTGAAGACTTAAATTTTCCACTAACCATCTAGCAGAGATAAAACCTCATTGAAATAACAAATACTACTACTTTAAAACCCAAAAAACTCATTGTGGTAGAGTCGATTCTGACTCATAATGACCCTACAGGAGAGAGTAGAACTGCCCCATAGGGTTTCCAAGAAGCGGCTGGTGAATTTGAACTGCCAACCTTTTGGTTAGCAGCCAAAAATTTAACCACTGCTCACTAGGGCTCCATTACCAATTTCATTAAGTGCCCCCCTGCCTCACCCTACCACCCTCCCACCCCCCTCATTCCACACTAATCCTCTGCTCAGACTCTTAAATGAGGGCTATCTCCTGACATTCTAGGAACAAGAAGAGAACATCAGGGCAGTTCACACCCAAGCAATTTACCAATCTCAGAGGTAAAGAGAGAAAACCTAGGGCTTTAGCTTGCTGCATCCAGATGTGTCCTGGGTGCAGGCCTAGGATAAACTGCCTAAAGCTGTGTTTAAGGAGGAGTCTCCAAAAATAGTTGGCTTGCAAGCTCGTGGAAAGTGTCTTTGTTTTCTCTCTATGGGGAGAGGCCTAGGAGAAAGATGAATTCCTTACTAACCACAGATGATCAAAACTAAGTGAAATGCTTAATTAACTGGGAGGTAGAATTGCAATTGAGCATGGTTATTCCCTAAGGAATAAAAAACTGACATTTGTACTACTTTTAAAAGGAAATGTTTGGAATTAGTGTTCTCTTCTGCTCAAAGAGAAAAAAGAAACATTGTGAGTAATACAGTCCGAAAGGAAAATATTAATTAGGCAATAGTGATATGATTAAGAGTAAATGCATTTAAATTAATAATGTTTTGAAGAGGTATTACTTGCATGTAATATAAAATTTGAAAATTACCAAAAAATATTCAGTTAACATCAATTCTCCTGTCTCATTTCTATCCCCTGGTTCCCTCGTTTTTCCCACCCAGGAGGCAATCAAATACATATTTTTAAATTGAGTTAGAAGATTTTTAAATGTTTTAAGTGGCCAGCCAATTATTTTATAGTTCATTTTATTTTCATGTAGGGAGCACAGTATAGGTTATCTTGCAGTAAATTTGCTGGGCAAATCAGCCTATAGTTTATTTGGCAGGTGCTGAGATTTGGCTGTGGGTGGCTGGCAATGACGTCCATTTTGGGTGTGTCTGAAATGTAAAGGGAGGTGGGACTATACCTGTGGCATCTTGAGCAGGGTTCAGTTTTCAGTTTGAATTATGATTGATTTTGAATGCATTTAACTGTGTACATGTGTGAGATCTGATTCTTAAAAACATATGTGAAAAAACCGTGGACTCAAAAAAATTGTCCAGCTGGATTTTGGGGGTGAGAATTGTCTAACTGATGTTGTTTTATTACTTGAGGGAAGTTGCCTTTTTTAGAAAGAAAAAAGTTTTTACATGTCTTTTTCTGCTCAAGTTTTTTAGGGATGAGTTTGAAAGTTCAAAGACCACTGATAAAAGGATTAATTATAATGTTATTGTTATTGTTGTTGTTAGTTGTCATTGAGTCGTCTCTGACTCATGGCCACCTCATGTGTAACAGAATGAATAGTTGCCCAGTCCTATGCCATCTTCATGATCAAATTATGACATTAATATGTAGTAATAAGTGAAGAGGGCCCATAAGCCAGGATTGAGATAAAGGTGCCTATATATATGTAAGGGGCACTGATAAAATTGGAGGCAACCTAGAAATGGATTCTCAATATTCTAGTCACTGGTTTGGCCAAAGCTGCTCACACATTCCTAAAGTTTAGGAACCCTTGAGATTAAACAGCAAACAAACAAAAAACCCTTCTTCAGCATTCAATAAGCACCAAGGAACCAAACCCGTTGCCCGTGAATGAATTCTGACTCATGGCGGCACCATGTATGACAGAGTAGAACTGCTCCATAGGGTTTTCTTGGCTATAATCTTTATAGAAGCAGATTGCCAAGCCTTTCTTTCCTAACACTGCTGGATGGGCTTGAACCGGCAACCTTTAGGCTAGTAGTCAAGCATAAACCGTTTGTGCTACCCAAGGACTTTATTAGGGTACAGGATTTCCTAAATATGTTCGAGTGTCTTAGATGTACCTTCACACACAAGATGTGTATGTTCACAAGATGTTACTGTTCCCTCATAACGTGATTCTGGAACTTGTGGATAGAGAGTGTCTGGCAATAGAGGAATCAAAACAAACCATCCCAATGCTCCAGAGGGGATGGACTCTTGCAAGTAGATCCCAAGGTCCCAAGGTCCAGGGTTCCATAAACAATTGCCAAACACAAATAAACCTTCTAAATCAGAATATTCTGTGGAATATGTCCTTATCAAAAATTCTAGCTCTTGGGCTCTAGCCCGGACCTACTGAATCCCAATATGCTGGTATAGGCCTGGATTATCTTATTTTTAATGTATTCTTCAGGTAATTCTATGTGGCTAATCCTGTTATCCATTGGTTTAGATCACTTCTCACTGAAGGCATTATGGTGCTGCACCTTTAACCAAAATGCATCTGAAGGGTTTATAGAGGTCTTTGAATCTACCATGGGGAAGTAGATTTCCCTCTGATTTTTTCCAGGTGAAGAAAAAGAGTTTCCTCCTTTGCTAGATCATTAATAAAGAAACCTAAACCTTGAGAAATCTCATGTTGTTGTTGTTGTTCTTAGGCGCTGTCGAGTCAGTTCTGAATCATAGCAACTCTTTATACACCAGAATGAAACACTGCCCTGTCCTGCTCCATGCTAACAATCGTTGCTATGTTTGAGCCCACTGTTGCAACCACTCTGTCAATTCATCTCATCGAGGGTCTTACTGTTTTTCACTGACCCTCTGCTTTACCAAGCATGATGTCCTTCTCCAGGGACCCGTCCCTCCTGATAACATGTGAAAAGTATGTGAGATGAAGTTTTTCCATTCTTGCTTCCAAGGAGCATTCTGGCTGTACTTCTTCCAAGACAGATTTATTTGTTCTTCTGGCAGCCCATGGTATTCAACATTCTTCACCAACCTCATAATTCAAAAGCATCAATTATTTTTCTGTCTTCCTTATTCATTGTCCAGCTTTTGCATGCATATGAAGTGATTGAAAATACTATGGCTTGGGGCAGGCACACCTTAATCCTCAAAGTGACATCTTTGCTTTTGAACACTTTAAAAAGGTCTTTTGCAGCAGATTTGCCTAATGCAATACGTTATTTAATTTCTTGACTGCAGCTTCCATGGGTGTTGTTTGTGGATCCAAGTAAAATGAATTCCTTGACGATTTCTGTCTTTTCTCCATTTATCATGATGTTGCTTCTTGGTCTAGTTCTGAGGATTTTTGTTTTCTTATGTTAAAGTGTAATCCATACTGAAGGCTGTAGTCTTTCATCTTCATCAGTAAGTGCTTCAAGTCCTCTTCACTTTCAGCAAGCAAGGTTGTGTCATCTGCATAACACAATTAATGAGTCTTCCTCCAATTCTGATGCCCTGTTCTTCTTCATACAGTCCAGCTTCTCAGATTATTTGCTTAGCATACAGATTGAATAAGTATGGTGAAAGGATACAATCCTGATGCTCATCTTTCCTGATTTTAAGCCACATGGTATCCCCTTAGTATCCCCTTGTTCTGTTTGAAAACTGCTTCTTGGTCTATGTACAGATTCCTCATGAGCATAGTTAAGTGTAGAATGCCCATTCTTCTTAATGTTATCCACGATTTATTTATCCACGCAGTTGAGTGCCTTTGCACAGTCAATAAAACACAGGTAAACATCTTCCTGGTATTCTCTTCTTTCAGCTAGGATTCATTGGACATCAGCAGTAATATCCCTTCTTCCACATTCTCTCCTGAATCCGGCTTGAATTTATGGTGGTTTCCTGTCAATGTACTGCTGAAGCCATTTGCAAATCTTACATCACTGTATAAGCTTAGCTCCAAAACCATTGTAGAAAGGAAAAGAAACAAAATAACAAGAGATGTAAATACACGTCTCTTCCTATATCTTCAGACCTTGTTTATTTCAATAAGGGTTGTGAGCCGTCAAGTCAATTCTGACTCATAGCAACCCTACAGGAAGAGTAGAACTGCCCCATAGGGTTTCCTAGGCTGTAAGTCTTTACCAGCAGGGGACACAGTATTTAAGTTCTTGGATACTAACTGAAATGTCAGTGCTTCCAACTCGAGAGTGGCTCTGATGGAGAGAAATGTGGCCATCTGTTCCTTAAAGATTACAGCTTTGGAAACCCTATGGAGCAGTTCTACTCTGTCCTATGAGTCAGAATCAACTCAACAGCATAACTCAACAACAATGATAAACCTTTATGGGAAAGATGGCCAGGTCTTTTCTTCTGCAGAGCTATTGGAACCGTGGACCTTGTCAGCAGCTGAGAGCTTAACCATTGCTCCACTAGGACCAGGATGTTGTAGAATTACCTTATTTTTGTGACCCCATTAAAAGCCTTTTGTTTTTAGTATCAACTAGTGGGTAGTGGGAATGTCAACAGATATTTGCAGAGTATCCTACTAGGTCTTACTGGAATAAGAGCAAGACAATTATATACACTTTCCCTACATTGGAAATTTTGCTGAATCAGTTCACTACATTTAAAAACCTACACCTATTTGAAATTCAAATGAACATTTACCATCTGTGGACTTCATTAACATTTAATGGCATCATGATTTTAGACTTGTCTGTTGATGAATATTTTCTTGAGCCTTATGCTGCTACTTTTGATTTTGTAGTCCATAAAATGTAACAGGTAATCTGTGATTCATTGCATATAAATAGTAACATGAGAAGAGACTTTGGAAATAATTCCAATACCCTCATTTCCTGAGAGAGGAAACCAAGACTCAGAAAGGGAAACCAAATTGCCAAAGGCCAAAGAACTAATTAGCTATAGTACTGGGATTTTAGTCCTTCTACCTTTCAGTTTAGTATGTTCTCCTCTATATCATGATGCTATTAATACATTAAAGGTCAGTTCTCAAAAATCTTTAGTTTTGTAAAATTACAGTACTGTAACAGAGCCGTTTGGAAATTATGTTTTCCTTGTTCTTTGCGCACCTTGAACATTAGATAGTCTCAGTGAATGTTGGATATCAGTATGGGGTTCAACATTAATCATCACACATTTATACTCTGAAATCCAGACTAAGGATTCATACCATTACAATATATGGGTCTTGGAAAACATAAAAATCTTTGACATGCCTGTCATTATAGCAATTTCGTCATTGGCTCTACCTCTTAGCCCCAATCTCAGCCAATTTCTTATGTATTGTTCATAGTATTTGTACTTCCTTGATGATATATATGTATATTTTCCATTTTTTATTCTATTCTATTTTGTCCAAAAATGGCCATAGCCCACTGAATTGATTTCTTAATGCACCAGTAGATCCCCCCGCAGATGGGAAACAAGGGAGAATTCATAGGTAAAAGATATTAAATTTTATTTCAATAAGTGTTGATTAAAAACTGTAAACAGGCACAGTTTCTAAAGAAATTAAAATTGGTAGGAGAGCCCGCTTAGTGGAACAGAATGCCTCATTTCGTGAACAATTGAAGGGAGTTCAGAAGGAGCGCCTGAGGGTGGGATTTTAATGCTAATAAATCTGGGTTGCTTTGAAAGCAGATGCCTTCTATAACTTCTATTCACCATGTTTCAAACCTACCGATGTAATGTTATTTTGATTGTTTTTAAAATTTATTACTTATTTACTGAGACCTTGTTTTTACTGACAATAGTTTTAACAGTCATTTTTTTTTTCCAGAATGTAATTGCCATGGCTGACAAGAGACTACTGAAGATACATAAAGCAATATTTTGCTAACGATTTCTATATGCACATGTATTTATATATCTATATCTTATCTATCTGCCTAGCATAATAAATGATGATAAGCCTAAAAGTAAAGCAGGGGAAGGGTACAGGAAGTGCTGGAGGGAGGGTAGTTACAACTTCGGTAGAATGGTCAGGTAAGGTCTTAATGATACAGTAGCATTTGTGTTAAGATCTAAAGGTGGCTAGACAGCAAGACATGTGGATGGATATCTTGGGGAAGAGCCTTCCAGGCAGCTGGAACTATGAATGCAAAGAATCTGATACCAGAGCTTGTCTACTGTTGGAGAAAGCCACCATGGTGAAGCAGAGTGAGGGAAATGGAGAGTAGTAGGAGGTGACATCAGAGAGATCACCCAGGGCCAGTTGTACTGGACCCTGTGAGCCACAGTAATGATTTTGGCTGTTACCTGGAGTAAAATATTTGGGAGCAGAGGAATGATATGATATGGCTTACCTTTGGACAGAATCTCTCAGAAGGCTATGTGAGTATGTAGACTGAATGTGGGAGGGAGCAAGTGTAGGGACAGGAAGACCATTTATATGACCATTGCTATAATCCTCCCAAAAGATGATCCTGGCTTACCAAGCAGTAGAGTGGGGGAGAAGATGTAGGATTATGGATCTATTTTGAAGGTGCACCTGACAGTATTGGCTTACAGATTCAATGTAGGTATGAGAGAAAGGAGTCAAGGGTGACTCTGAGGGTTTTTGCCTGAGTTGATGTAAGACCTCTTGCAGATCAGTTTTAAAATGATGGATACCTCCATGGAAAAATGGGGCAAAATATAATTGGACCAAAAGAGAAAGTGATTTTTTTTTAAGGCAGTATTTTTTAAATAAACCTTTGATTAAAGAAAACTGCACACATCATAAATGTACAGCCAGGTGACTTTTCATAAAGTGAATATAACACACCCACGTAGCCAGTGCCTAGATCAAGAAACAGTACATTACCTGCACTCAAAAGATGCCCCCCCAAAGTAATTATTTCTAAAATTAATTCTATATGTTAATTTTTTTTTTCGGTAAAGGTTCTGTGGAGTAGAACAACAGACATACAGAGCAGAGGATATCTTCAGAAATCAGTGGAGGCAGAGGCAAGAAACTCACCCTGCAATCGTGTGACTGGAATTAGTCACCCACTCAATCTCATGAAATTCATACTGAAGAGTTCTTTCCTAATAACACAAAGTGAGATAGACAGATGGTAAAAATAGATACATTTTCTGCATAGGTTTCAAAATTAGAAAGTTCACAGGAGTTGCTCAAAAAAATAGAACCCTGGGTTGACAAAAGAAACTTTAAAAAAGTGAAGTTGAATACACTAAGGTCAAATGATTTATACCTTAAAAGTAAAATATTCATTATCTAGTCAGCTTGGTAAAGAAGAGCATCAGAATAAGAAGCTTCAGATTCTGAGACTGAAAACAGGTCCTAGAAAACAGAAATGTGGTTTTTCTCAGAAGTTAGATTAAAAAAAAAAAAAGGAGCCAAAGTGGGCATGTGAGGGGTTGGGGAGACAAGGGCAGAGAGAAATAAATTAAGTTTCTAGATGACTATTTGAGCTTCTACTCTCCCCCTAAAAATACCTTTGGAAATAAAAATCTTACATTTTAAAAATTGAAGATATCTTTTCCTGTAGACGCTGAAAATACAAACCAATTCTAGGAATGTACTGTTCATTACTTTGATAGCACTGCAAATTTTTAGTGCATCTAAAAAGTCACTGGTTTTCTTCTTGGTAAAATATATGGCTATCAAAATAATAGAAATTTGGTGAGAAGAGCCAGTGTTGACCTCCTTAATAAAAACAAATAAATAAAACCATACTAAGGAAATTACATGCTGCAGTTGTTGTAGGGGGATATTTATTTATTTATTTTTACCTTCCAGTACTCATTCCCCCTTCTTTGAATAATGCAGTCCTGTTCAGTCTTCATGAAAGCACTTATTTCATATTGTATGCAATCTGGTAGGAAGAGAAATCAAGGTGCCTTGACCCGCCCTGGCAGCAAGTAGGCTGTAGGGAAGCCAGTCATGCCCTCTGTCCCTGGAATATGAATCTTGAGCAAAGCGACAAAAGCCTGAACATGTTTGGGACAGATTCATTCAGGAGGTTACTTCCTGAGAATGGTGTCCCTCATTTCCTTGAGCTGCCCAGGTTCTTGCTCTTTCTTAGATGGATTCTTCTACTTTTCTTTCACCTCTGACAGCCACCCCATGTCCTTCCATAAACTTTCTGTTTTTATCAAAGTTAGCTAGAGAATTGTTTCCTATTTCTTGCAACCAAAGAGCATCGAATGATACTTATCTCAGAGAAGGAACCCCTTGTCCAGAATTTTAGCTGGCAGTGACAATGTGGCTGAATATTGAATGGTCATAGTCCCAAAATAGAAAACTTTTAAGGGAAAATAATAATAACATCCTGTCAGGATACATAAATTAAAAAAAATATATATGTATATACACATACATATGTATGTCTGTGTGTTTGTATAAATACATATATATAAAATAAATGCAGTTATCAAGATTTTTATTTTTAAAAAGACTAAAAGTAAGAATTATATTGTTTTTATATTATCCCAATTCCTAAAGGGCAGGATCTGCCCTGTTCTTCATTCACGTGTTCTTGATATTTGTTCTTTGATGTGGTAAAGGTAGTGAACTTAAATCATTATCCTGCCAGGAAAAAAGTCTCCTTGTTGAATCTTTCTAGAGTTCAGTTTATTTTATTTTTTCTCTGTAACTTCATGAGATAACATGAAACTACTTTAAATTGCATTTAAAATATTCTTTTAAATTTCTGTTCAGAACAAAATCATTGAGGCCAAGTCAATGGATTTTGAAATAAAACAAACTTGTGTTCGGGTTCTGATTCATCTTAGCTCTGGAGCCTTGAAAAAGTTAACTGTCCACTCTGGGCCTATGTTTCCTTAATAGAAAAATAAGATTTGTTGCACCTCCTTTATTTATAGAGTGTTCTTGAAAAATGATGGCTGGTTATTATTAATAATTCTGTTCACAGGCAGAAATTAATACTTCCAGGAGCTTCTCGTATCAGAAATGAGTTTATAAAGCTTGCATGTTTCTGGGATAACCTGAGAAGCAAAAAGGTTTTCATATTTAAATTCAAACAATGGCTACCTGACAATTGAGATTACTTTTAGAAAAAGGAGAGTTCTTGATTTAGAAAATGGTATAGCAAATTATTTATTTCTGATTGCAGAAAAGACATCTGTAAATATTTCATGCTGACAACACAGCAATGCAGCTAAGTGAATTTTTTTTTCCTTGTTTTTCTTAGGCAATGTGCAAGGGGAAAAATTACATTTTAGAACTCTAAGTAGTGACTGGAAGTGTTGAAAAGGTCAACTAAAGGCCTTTCAATGATTGGCAGAAAGCAGGTTGCTGACGCCTGTAAATTACAGCCAAAGAAAGTATCTATCAATATGTTTTGATCTAATGCTGCCTAGAAAGACACTACGTTGTTGTTAGTTACAGTTCAAGTTGGCCCTGACTCACGGTACTAGTTGTTAATATACCTAAGTATTCTTTATTTCGTCTTTTTGAAGTCTACAAGCTGTGGTTCCGTAATTTTGAGTATGAGGCCATGTTTTGTTGTCAGTTACCAAGACTTCACAATTCAGTGGTTAAAACCAGAAAATGGAGACGTCAAATATATTATACTTGATAAATCTAGATATTTTATCTTTAAAAGGCCAATTTAAAATGATACTCTTGCTTGCAATCTTTTAAAAGAAATTCTTGAAATTATGTCTCCAGCAAATTAGTATTCTAAATTCTAAACGAGCAGTTATCATCAGGTTTTTATGGATCACCCAAATAAGAGACTCGTTATCCAGAAAATTTTATATTCAGAAGGTCTTTCAACAGTTCTAAACTTTTTGGTCTATTTTACCTATTTAAGTGATAACTGTGGCTACAGACTGACCTTATTACAAAAACATAGTTGCCATCGCATATTTCAGTTATTTCCTAATACTTCAGCTGATGTCTGCTAAATCTTTCAGTTCTGTTCATGGGGCTGTCCAGTCTTTATTTTAATGTTGTAAACATTTTCACAAATATTTACATTTTCTTTCTGATGCTAGGCTGATTGGTCTATATGTTCTATGACTTTTATCTGTCTTATTTACTACTCTATCCCAGCTAGTAAACATACGGAGTCTGGCACAGAGTTGGTGCTTCATCAATATTTATTGAATGAATGAATGATCAGACTTGTGGCGGCCACCACGCACTGGTAGGAAACCAACCATGATACTACCCCAAGGTTTGTCTTTATTTTCCTTTGTAGTCTTCTGGTGTCGACGCCATCCACCCACCGCATTCTGTCAAGAGGACTATAAGATGACTGGGAAACATGGAGGCTTAAATTACCCAAGCTGTGTGTGCCATGCATACTCATGCCAAGCCCAGCAGTACACCTGGCTCCACCTCAAATATCTATGTGTTACTGCAGACACATACTGGTATGAGTGGGATTGTGTGTGAACATACTCTTGAAATTTTTGAAATATGAAATATTTCAATGCAATCACATTCAGCCACCCCTCACTTAATTTCAGATCTTTGTCTCTGAGAATGCAGTCTATGCTATAGTCATATAATCTCTACTGAAAATAAAATAAGCAAAAGACACTGATGATACCCTCGCCTTCCCTGGAACCATCTCTATAAAGAGTTCAATATTATTTTGAAAGAAGGCAAGAAAAGCCAGTTTCATACAATCAGTAACGTTAAGGTTGTTTTGATTCCTGCCCCCTCTCCACCCCTTAGTCATCCAAAAAAGAAAGGGAGAATGTCAGTATTCATTAAGTGTCACCGTATGAAAGACAGATGCTTTATGTGTATTATCTAATTTAACTTTCACAGCCAAATTAGCATGGAGGTATTACTTAACTGATGTACACGTAAGACTACTGGAAATTAAGTGAATTGCCCAAGGACACACGGTTACTGAACATCAAAGCCAGAAATAGAATCTATGTCTGTTTGATTCTAAAAATTGTGCTATTTTACCAACATCTCAATGCAATAAAGACACTCTAGAATTCACACTCCCTAACAGAGATCTCTTCAACATAGAGTAGATAAAGAGAAAGGAAGAAATGATGAAGTAAAAGAGCTGAACAGAAGATTTCAAAGGGCGATTGGAGAAGACAGTGAAGTACAGGTATGCGTCCAGGTGCTCATCTGCAGCTTTCTGTCCCACAGCACTTGCCTCAGGCAGGGACTGCGGAGCCATCGATGGAAACACTGAGGGAGATGCCCCTAAGAGGCCGCTGCCCACTCTGCCCAAATGCCCTGCATATGAAAACTGAGACCATGGCTGTTCCTGCGGTGGCAGCTGCCTAGCTGGCAGGGGAGGAAGAACAGTAAAGGCAAAGACGGGAGAGGAGGCAGAAGAGGGGCATGCAGGGCTGAAAAGTTTAAAGCCATTGGTGCAGTAATTAAAGCGGTGGACTGCTAACTGAAAGGTCAGTGATTCAAAACCACCAGTGGTTCCACAGGAGAAAGATATGGCAGTCTACTTCCTAGAGACTTGTAGGCTCAGAAACCCTGTGGAGTTGCTATGAGTCGGAATCGACTCAAAGGCAGTGTGTGTGTGTGTATGTGTGTGTGTGTGTGTGTTTTAGAGGGGACAGCAAAGGCAGGATAAAGCTGGACAATGGATAAGAAAGACCGAAGAAGAATTGACGCCTTTGAATTATGGTGTTGGCAAAGAATACTGAATTACCATGGACTGCCAAAAGAATGAACAAATCTGTCTTGGAAGAACTACAGCCAGAATGCTCCTTAGAAGCAAAGATGGCAAGACTTCATCACATACTTTGGACATGTTACCAGGAGGGACCAGTACCTGGAGAAGGACATCATGCTTGGTAATGTAGAGGGTCAGCAAAAAAGAGGAAGACCCTCAATGAGATGGATTGACACAGTGGCTGCAACAATGGGCTCAAGCATAACAACTGTTATGAGGATGGCGTAGGACCGGGCAGTGTTTCTTACTGTTGTACATGGGGTCGCTGTGAGTTGGAGCAGATTCAAGGGCACCTGACAACAACATCAAAGGGAAGGCTGCTAGGGAGGAAGGTAGGGAGAGAAGGAGCTGGTGGCATGGTTATGGCAAGTGTGCACCCAGTAGGCAGGAGCAAAGCAAGGCTCTCAGAGACCTGGCGTTGACCAGGCAGGACCAGCAGCAGTGGAACAAATGTTTTCTCACAGTCCCTCTGTGTGGCGATAGTACCCAGGGCCATGGGCTCGACTGGTAACCATCCTTTGTGTCTCTCTTCTGATATAATATGGAGCTCGCACAAAGTCCAAATCATATAATGTCCTATTTCACAGAATGTATCGTGTATGTTAAGCGACACATACCTGTTATATAATAACATGTGCGAAGACCTGCAGTTAGAAAACCAAAAGGGAATAACAGTCTTGGCATTTCTCAAGCTGAAAGAACTGAAGAAAAAATTCAACTGTCTAGCAGCAATTTTAAAGAATTCTATGGGCAAAAAATGGAACGATGCAAGAAGCATCCGAAGAAGATGGAAGGAATACATAGAGTCATTATACCAAAAAAAATTGGTGGACATTCAACCATTCAGGAGGTAGCAAATGATCAAGAACTGATGCTACTGAAGGAAGAAATCCAAGCTGCACTGAAGGCGTTGGCAAAAAAACAAGGCTCCAAGAATTGATGGAATACCAATTGAGATGTTCAACAAATGGATGCAACGCTGGAAGTGCTCACTTGTCTATGCCAAGAAATTTGAATGACAGCTACTTGGCCAACCAACTGAAATAGATCCATATACGTGCCTATTCCAAAGAAAGGTGATTCAACAGAAAGCAGAAATTATCCAACAATATCATTAATATAACATGCAAGTAAAATTATGCTGAAGATAATTCAAAAGCAGTTGCAGCAGTATATCAACAGAAATACAGTTAAACTGCCAGAAATTAAAGCCAGATTCAGAAGCTAACTTGGAACAAGGGATATCATTTCTGATGTCAGGTAGATCTTGGCTGAAAGCAGAGACTACCAGAAAGATGTTTACCTATGTTTTACTGACTATGCAAAGGCATTTAATTCTGTGGATCATAGCAAATTATGGATAACAGTGCAATGAATGGGAATTCCGGAACACTTAATTGTGCTCAGGAGGAACCTGTACATGGGTCATGAGGCAGTGATTCAAACAGAACAAGCCTATACTGCATGGCTTAATATCAGGAAAGGTATGTGTCAGGGTTGTATCACTTCACCATAATTTATTCAGTCTGTATGCTGAGCAAATCTGAGAAGCTGGACAATAAGAACATGGCATCAGGATTGGAGGAAGACTCATTAACAACCTGCGATATGCAGATGATACAACCTTTACTGTTCAGTATGAAGGGGGCTTGAAGCACTTACTGATGAAGACCACAACCTTCAGTATGGATTACACCACAACATAAAGAAAACAAAAATCCTTACAACTGCACCAATAAGCAACATCATGATAAACAGAAAAGATTGAAGCTGTCAAGGATTTCATTTTACTTGGATCCACAATCAATGCCCACGGAAGCGGCAGTCAAGAAATCAAATGACACATGGCTCTGGGCAAATCAGCTGCAAAAGACCTCTTTCAAGTGTTAAAATGCAAAGATGTCACCTTGAGGACTAAAGTGCAACTGACCCAACCCATGCTATTTTCGGTTGCTTCATGTGCATGTGAAAGGTGGACAAAGAATAAGGAAGACCAAAGAAGAATCAATGCCTTTGAATAATGGTGTTGGTGAAGAATATTGCATATATGATGGCCCACCAGAAGAACGAACAAGTCTGTCTTGGAAGAAGTACAGATAGAGTGCTCCTTGGAAGTCTCACATACTTTGGACATGTTATCAAAAGGGATGAATCCCTGGAGAAGGACATCGTGCTTGGTAAATGAGAGGGTCAGCAAAAAAGAGGAAGACCCTAAACGAGATGGACTGACGGTAGCTGCAACAATGAGCGCAAAACATAGCAATGATTGTGAGGATGACCTGTAAGTATCTCGTTCTGTTGTACTTAGGGTCACTATGAGTCAGAAATGACTTGATGCCACCTAACAACAACATAGATCTCAAACTAGTTTAAACATTTTTTTCCTCACCTGTATTTTAATTATTGTGCTGCTGTCAGATTTGTTATTACAAGAACTGATTGACATTTGTGGGGACCCCACTTAAGGAAACTGTCCAAAAAGGGAATTGAAAATATGTAGCTAAAAACTGCCCAAATGCCTAAGTAATTCTTTCGTCTTCAGTTTCACAGTTTATTTGGTTGTAAAAGGCAGAATTTTTTTTTTAATTGTGCTTTAAGTGGAAGTTTACAAATCAAGTCAGTCTCTCATACAAAAATTTATACACACCGTGCTGTGTACTCCTAGTTGCTCTCCCTCTAATGAGACAGCACTTTCCTTCTCTTTTTTTACCCTGTATTAACCTGTGTCCATTCAGCCAGCCCCCCTCCCCCTCTGCCTTCTCATCTCCCCTCCAGACAGGAACTGTAAAAGGCAGAATTATTGAAATAAACCTTTCAGTGTGTAGAGATGTTCTCTCAAGAAAAAAAGTTTTTTGCTCTTGAAAATATTTTTGTTGGAGCAGCAGAAAAAGGTGCCACAGAAGCCAGTTTGAGCAAATTTCCTGAGTCAGCAACTCCAAATGCAAGATTTTGTATGCTAAACTGAGATTTACGGGCTTTGCTCTTCTAGAAACATGAAGCCATTTGAATCTATTCTCTCTACCAAATGACAACCCTTCTAAATACATGAAACAGCTGTCAGATTTCCTTTGAGTTTGTATTGTGCAAATGAATATGCCCAGTTTCTTCCGTCTCCCCGCATAATATGGTTTTTTTCTTTATCTTTTTGATAGTTCTCTTACGAACATACTTTAGTTTATATGTGGCAATTACTAGATATATTTTTTCCAATATCCTTTTCCATTTTTAAAATGCTGCTTTCACATGTGTAATACCTTGAAAACAAAGGCTTTATCATTTTCCTCTTTTTATTCTCTCTCCACCACACACAGCACCTCTGAATTATCTCATTAACTGAGTAGACCCTTTATTAATTATTTTTGGTGAAAAAAAGAAATGTTTAATTTCTAACATCACCAGCCAATTTTTATTCAGTAGATATGCCGAAGGCCTCTCGCTCTCTCTTTCGCCAACAATGCATCCAAGTGGCTGTTTTTAACGTGTCTAAAATAAGGTGATGCTCATAGATGAAAAATAGGAGACAGTCAAGCTCTCCACTGGAGGTCCATCGCTTAGATATTGACTTCTAAAACTCCAAAAAAATTTTTTTTTTATCTTGAATGCAAAAGGATAATTTTATTGGAAACTTTTAATATTTTGTTACTTTGTTTTCTTAACCTGGCTTTAAAACAGAGCTAAGCCGTTGCCATATTTTCATTAAACCCAAATAAGAGAAAATCAGAGTAAATGTTTCCAGAGAAATTTCCTACTTGATATATCCCTTAAGTGGTCTCTGGACGTGCAGAGTATCTTTAATGGCTTTATTGTCAACTTGAAAATGCCACGTAACAACCTTTGCAGTAGTATCAACTTAAACAGGAAAAAACAATGGCTAACTGTGATAAAAAAATGGTGGGGTAGTAGTGAACACACCCCAAATACTTTATGCAAATTCATGATAGGAAGAAGTCAGTCAGTGGAAATTTGGAACATTATCTAATTGGCTAAGTACCATCTCATCTGCTTTCTTAGTTGCCTTGTGCTGCTGTAACAAAAATACCGTAAATTGGTGGCTTTAAAGAACAGAAATTTATTTTCTCACAGTTATGAAGGCTAAGTCCAAATTCAGGGTGCTGTCTGCAGGGAAAGTCTCAGTCTGCTCTGCGGGAAAATTTTTGCCTTTTTCAACTTCTCTTCCTTGGTTCTTTCGTGATCTCCATGTAGCATTCATTATTCCTCATATGTGCTTCCTTGCTTCTGTGCCTAATCCACTCCCGTGATATCTCAAAATTGAATGATCATAACAAATTTTCGATAACGTTGTGAAGAATGGGACTTCCAGAACACTTAATTGTGCTCATGAGGAACCTGTACGTAGATCAAGAGGCAGCCGTTTAAACAGAACAAGGGGATACTGGGTGGTTAAAAGTCAGAAGAGGTGTGGATCACCGTTGTATACTTTCACCATACCTATTCAATCTGTATATCGAGCAAATAATCCAAGAAGCTGGACTATATGAAGAAGAACATGGCATCAGGATTGGAGGAAGACTCATTAACAGCCTGCGTTATGCAGATGATATAACCTTGCTTCTTAAAAGCAAAGAAGGCTTGAAGCACTTACTGATGAAGGTCAAACACTACAGCCTTCAGTATGGATTACACCTCAACATAAAACAAAAATCTTCACAACTGGACCAATAAGCAATATCATGACAAATGGAGAAAAGATTGAAGTTGTCAAGGATTTCATTTTACTTGGATCCACAATCAACACCCATGGAAACAGCAGTCAAGAAATCAAAAGATGCCTTGCTTTGAGCAAATCTGCTGCAAAAGACCCCTTTAAAGTACTGAAAAGCAGGTATGTCAACTTGAAGACTAAGGCGTGCCTGACCCAAGCCATGGTGTTTTCAATTGCCTCATATGCGTGTGAAAGCTGGACGATGATTAAGGAAGACTGAAGAAGAATTGATGCATTTGAATTGTGGCACTGGCAAAGAATATTAAATATACCATGGACTGCTGAAAAACGAACAAATCTGTCTTGGGAGACGTACAACCAGAACGCACCTTAGAAGCAAAGATGGGGAGACTACTTCTCACATACTTTGGACATGTTATCAGAAGGGATCAGTCCCTGGAGAAGGACATCTCCTTCTTGGTAAATTGGAGGATCAGAGAAAAAGAGGAAGACGCTCAAGGAGATGAATTGACACAGTGGCTGCAACAAGGATTGTGAGGATGGTGCAGGACCAGGCAGTATTTCATTCTGTAGTACATAGGGTCGCTATGAGTGGGAACCGACTCAACAGCACCTAACAACAACAATGACACACTGATACTGCCTCATTAACATAATGAAGAAAACCCTATTCCCAAAAGGGATCATATCCACAAGGCTAGAATTTATAATACAATTTTTTCGGGGGATACAATTCAATCCATAACGCCTGCCATTCTTGCTCAGAGGTAAAATGTAACATAATAGATTCTGTTAAAGTGATCTTGTACTGAAATACTTGGCTCATAAAAAATTTTAAAGAGAGAGGACGAATTCCCTTATGACAATTAAATTGGAAAAGAAAGAAACACCACGGGAATATTTAGCAAGTCTTTCATGGCAAAAGACAGCCCCTTGGCTACATATTTAAAAACCGTCTGTGGCTGTTTATAAGGGATATCATGTGAGTGTATAAGGGTAGGGAGGAGGTCTTTTGGAAAACGCCTCAATATGTTGTCCCACTATGGTCAGTGAGTGAGTGGCATCATTTTTTATAATGAAGCTTGATAAAGATGGATTTGATAAAAGATAGATTGACACATCGGCTGCAACAGTTGGCTCAAGGATAGCAAAAATTGTAAGGATGGCACAGGACCGGGCAGTGTTTCGTTCTGTTGTGCATAGGGTTGCTATGAGTCGGAACCAACTCGACAGCACCTCAATAACAACAACAATACTATGGTCAGTGAGTGGGTGGCATAATTTTTGATAATGAAGCTTGGAAATATCAGCAAATGCTTATTTTAGGAACGAAAGAACAACAAAAAAAATTCAACAAAGGATATCTAAAGCAGATGAAGTCTAAATTTTAAAAAGAAGCTAGATATTTTTTATTATAACTGGATATTAAAATGAAACTATTTAAGCCTTAGGTTGGCTTAGGCCTTAAGAGAATATATGCAAACTACCCCCATACTTCAGTGTGTGATATTAGACTATTATATGGGACTTGCAAATGAGGTGGTCAAAAACTAATTTTATGTAGGTCTTCACCCACATTGAAGATACTAAAGGGCAGGCATGGAGATCAGAATAGGGTTTATGGGAAGAGCTATCAGAGAATAGTGAGTCTACTACCCTTCACCCTCCACCCCCCATTACTGTCAGGAAAATTGACATCAAAAGAACAACTCAGAGAGCTTGGCATGTGTCTCTTCCTTCTTGGAAGACACAGTGGACACAATCTCAGTCCAGACAAATTAAAGGGTAGGAAGCTGACTGTGGCCAGCTGGCTTCCTTGATGATGGAATTAAGAGAAGCTGACACATTGGGGCACCCTGTTCCAGAATTTGTTTGGGGCAAAGAATGCATGAGAGTTTCCCATAGACCAACAGAGAGAGAGTGACAGAGAAAAGAGCAGGTTAGCTTTGATCTTCTCCAAGAATGTTGCCTGGAGAGATAATTTGACTGAGGAAGAGAGAAGCTAGAAGTGTACTCTGGTTGTCTCAGGGCTGAGGCAGTAATCATGGGCAGTCAATCAGAGGAGTTGCATTGCCCCTCACCATGGGAATTCTGGATAAATGATCTCCAGCAACGGGCTTGTCTCCAAAGAACCTTGAAAAGCACCCCAAAAGAGAAAGAGCTTTCAACACTTGCCAAACGCAAAGAATGTCAACTCCAGTCATCTATAACAGTATCTGACAAGTAAAATCTTTCCTGCTCCCCCATCTTCCCCTAGCCCTTCCACCTTCACCTTAACATAATGTTAAGTCAGAAACCACAGATTAGCAACCTGGGGGAGGAGAGGTAAAAGCATAAGACCCAGAAATAGAGAGGAAGCTGACCATTTCTGTGGTAGGCCGAATAATGCTCCCTCCCCGAAGATGTCCATGTCCTAATCCCTAGAACCTGTGAATGTGTTCCCTTACATGGCAAATGGGACTTTTCAGGTGTGATTAAGTTAGGGATTTCGAGATGGAGTGATTATCCTGGATTGTCTGGATGGGTCCAATGTAATCTAAGAGTTCGGACAAGAGAAAGGCAGAAGGGTCTGTTTGAAGGAAGGAGATGTGATGACAGAAGCAGAGGTTGGAGAGTTGTGGGTCCATGAGAAAAGGAATGTGGGCACCCTCTAGAAGCTGGAGAAAGCAGAGAAACTGATTATCTGCTAGAACCTCCAGCCTTGATGATATCTTGATTTTAAACTAGTGAAACCATTTTGGACATCTGACTGCCAGAACTGTAAAATAATAAATTTGTGTTGTTATAAGCCACTGAATTCATGGTAATTTATTATAGCAGCAACAGGAAACAAATACGTTCTGCTTGAGTAGGTTAAAGCTAGAAGGGGGAAGATTCGTTACAAATGCAGGGAAAGTTGTTACAATTACATGGGTCTGGTCATTTTAATAATCAAACCGGGATTTGGGGAACTAAATTGACCAGCAATTAAGAGTGACAAGAAAAGTCAACGGTACCTGCCCTAGAGTGTGTCTAAAGCAAGAGAAGAACCAGCCTTGCAGAAAACAAAACAGAAAACCTAACCCATTGCTGTCAAGTCAACTCCGACTCATAGTGACCACAAGGAGCGCCTGGTAGTGTCATGGTTAAATGCTATAGCTGCTAACCAAAAAGGTCAGCAGTTTGAATCCACCAGGTGCTCCTTGGAAACTGTATGGGGCAGTTCTACTTTGTCTCACAGAGTTGCTATGAGTTGGAATTGACTCCACGACAACAAGTTTAACCTTGCAGAGTTGGTTTAAGTTGGCAACTATTTCCTGATTAACACTGAGTTCTTGTTGAATGCTGTAGTTTCCTAGCCCCGCCATATCAAAAATCTAAGTGGGTTATTTTAAAGGACAGGGGATTATTATCTCACAGTTGTGGAGGCTAGAAGTCCAAATCAGGGTGTCAGCCTGTCATGGATTGAACTGTGTCCCCCCAAAATATCTGCCAATTTGGCTAGGTCATGATTGCCAGTATTTGTATGATTGCCTACCATTTTGTCATCTGATGTGATTTCCTTATGTGTTGTAAATCCTATCACTATAATGTAATGAGATGGGTTAGTGGCAGTTGTATTGATGAGATCTACAAGATTAGGTAGGGTCTTAAGCCAATCTCTTTTGAGATATAAAAGAGAGAAGTGAGCAGAGCGATTTGGGGACCTCATACCACCAAGAAAGCAGTGCCAGGAGCAGAGTGTGTCCTTTGGACCTGAGGTTCCTACGCTGAGATGCTCCCAGACCAAGGGGAGACTGATGAAAAGGACCTTCCTCCAAAGCCTACAGAGAGAAAACCTTCGCCTGGAGCTGACACCCTGAATTTGGACTTCTAGCCTACTGAACTGTGAGAGAATAAACTTTTCTTTGTTAAAGCCATCTTCTTGTGGTATTTCTGTTATAGCAGCACTTGATGACTAAGACACAGCCATATCAATTTCTTCTGAGAGTTTTGAGAGAGGAGCTGTTTCACGACTCTCTCCTAGTTTCTGGTGGCTGCCAGCAGTGTTTGGTGTTCCTTTGTTACTTATAGGTGCATCTGCCTCTGTTGTCACATGGCATCTGTCTTCCCACTGTGTATATATGCCTGTGTCTATTCTGTTCTTTTTATAAGATACCACTCAGAAGGGATTAGGTTCAAGATCCACTCTACTCCCATATGGCCTCACTAACAGGGTCATTCACAGGCACAAGGGTTAAGACTTTTAACACATTTTTTGAGGGGACACAATTCAATTCATAACATTCAATATAAAGTGATTAGCTGCCTTTCTCTCCCCAAAGCCCTCTCAGTTTTGGAGATGATGCCACTTAGCTCCCATTTATGTTCTCAACTACATACTAGTCCTTAGAATAAAAGGACTCTTATACCCCTACCTAGGTTAGTAGCTCAAGATCCATTCATTCTATTGCTGAGCCCCCCTAAATTTGCACCTTGTTTTAATAGTCAATCTTTTGCATCCTTGTCACCAAGCCCCCAACTTGCTTTCCATCTCTAACTGAGTTTAGTTCTTGATTTGCTGCTGACATCCTCCAGCTATTCTTCCAGGAACGGAGCACCAGTCCCCTGGCTGGAATCTCACCACACCTTGCCAATCCACCTGCTAACCGCTCCTTTTATAGCTTGTTTGCAGACCCCCTGAGGCTGTGCAGAGCTCACCTACACGGCATCCTACTGGCTCACTGATGTGAAACTCCTGCCCAAGCTTCTCCCTGTCTCTGGCTTCATGTTCCAAATCCTTGCTGAGACAGATTCTTTTTGCCTACTGCTGAGGCTCTTTAACACTCGTTGCTTGCTACTGAGAAAATCCCCAAATTGTTGTGCCATGCCAATGGATTTACTTCATCTCCTGGCCCAAGAACCCATAATGAACAAGCCCAGGCTCCTTCAGCCTTCTGTGCTTTGGTTAAGGCCATGAAGGAGTATATTCTTCTATATTAAAAATATTTACTCAGGTAATCCTCTGGTCTAGGTGTTTTGAAGTAACAAAGAAATCATTGAGTGCCTTTTGTGAGGAAGACCCATTTAGACAGTGTATAAATTGAACAAAAGACAATTTAATATATAAGAAATTATATATTAAAGTATATAAAATATATTAAAATTCTACTTCTCCATTACTCTTACATTTTTCTCTTTCTTCCTCACCCAACCCTCCTAAAAGATGGGTACTGCAGGGAGAGATTTTTCTGTAATCCTAAGGCAATTTACCAGGTCACCAGGTAAGTAAGCCTTTTCCAAGCCCATGGCTGTTTCTAGGCAGCAGTGTCACCTATAGAACAGGTATACCCAGGCAGCTATGTTTTATTGCATATACTTATTTGTGGAAACTGAGATTCATGATTTATAACCTACACCAACTTGATCAGCAGAAACAACAGGTCTGTAATACTGAAGTGTTCTTAAGAATATAGGCGTGACATCGATAAAGAACAGTGAGGAATCTGTGAAACATTTCATAACGTGGAGGAACCTGGAAGGCATTATGCTGAGTGAAATTAGTCAGTTGCAAAAGGACAAATATTGTATAAGACCACTATTATAAGAACTTGAGAAATAGTTTAAACTGAGAAGAAAACATTCTTTTGTGGTTACGAGAGAGGAGAGGGAGGGAGGATGGGACAGGGGCATTCACTAATTAGGTAGTAGATAAGAACTACTTTAGGTGAAGGGAAAGACAGCACACAATACAGGGGAGGTCAGCACAATTGGACTAAACCAAAAGCAAAGAAGTTTCCCGAATAAACTGAATGCTTCGAAAGCCAGTATAGCAGGGTCAGGGGTCTGGGGACCATGGTTTCAGGGGACATCTAAGTCAATTGGCATAATAAAATCTATTAAGAAAACATTCTGCATCCCACTTTGAAGAATGATGTCTGGGGTCTTAAACGCTAGCAAGCAGCCATCTAAGATGCATCAATTGGTCTCAACCCACCTGGATCAAAGGAGAATGAAAAACATCAAAGACACAAGGTGATTATGAGCTGAAGAGACAGAAAGGGCCACGTGAACCAGAGACTACATCATCCTGATACCAGAAGAACTAGATGGTGCCCGGCTCCAACCGATGACTGCCCTGACAGGGAACACAACAGAGAACCCCTGAGGGAGCAGGAGAGCAGTGGGATGCAGACCCCAAATTCTCATAAAAAGACCAGACTTAATGGTCTGACTGAGACTAGAAGGACCCTGGTGGTCACAGCCCCCAGACCTTCTGTTGTTCCAGGACAGGAACCATTCCCAAAACCAACTTTTCAGAGGTGGATTGGACTGGACAACAGGTTGGAGAGGGATGCTGGTGAGGAGTGAGCTTTTTGGATCAGGTGGACACTTGAGACTGTGTTGGCATCTCCTGCCTGGAGGGGAGATGAGAGGGTGGAGGGTGTTAGAAGCTGGCGAAATGGACAAGAAAAGAGAGAGTGGAGGGAGAGAGCGGGCTGTCTATTGGGGGAGAGTAACTGGGAGTGTGTAGCAAGGTGTATATGGGCTTTTGTGTGAGAGACTGACTTGATTTGTAAACTTTCACTTAAAGCACAATAAAAAGTATTAAAAAAAAAATACAGGCGTGAATTTACACACTGATACCAAGCAAAATCCCATCCTTATTTGTTCCCTCTTTTTGCCACATCCAGATTGCCATCCAGCACTTCTCTTGTGGAAAAACTTTACTGTGAAACCTACCCTGGGGCCATATAACCACTGCTTGTTGCTCCTGTTACTATGTTATTTTTCATATAAGGTGCTATGACGATGTCAGATTCTTAAGTAGTTGAGATTAGGTTTGGCTGCGAGTGATGGGAATATCAAAACAGTGGTTTAAATAAAAAACAATTTTATTTATCTCACACGAGCTATCCAGGACTAGTACAGTGACTTCCTGATCATCAGAGACCTAGGATCCTCCAGCCTTGTTGCTTTGCCATCCTTAATACCTGGCTTCCATATTATGGGTCCAAAATGTCTGCTTGAGTGCTAACCATGTGGCCCACAGGCCAGCTGTAAGAAGACAGGAATAGGGAAAGAACACATCTTTTCCCTTTAAGGACATTTTCTAGAAGTCATACAGTACTCTTTTGTTTATATCTGATTGGCCAGAATTTAATGACATGACATATAGCTGTAAGGGAGGCTGGGGAGCATACTCTTTATTCTCAGTGGATACTTGCCTTGATACATTTGGGAGCTCTCTTTCTAAGGAATGGTCCCTATGTGGCACCGTATAACTGAAAGGTTGGTGACTCGAACTCACCCACTAGTGCTGTGGAAGAAAGACCTGGAGATCTACTTCTATAAAGATTGCAGGTAAGAAAACCCTATGGGGCAGTTCTACTCTGTAGCACATGAGGTTGCCATGAGTCAGAATCAACTCAACAGCAACGGATATTACTAAGAAAGGGGTTAAGGATACTAAAGTGACAAACAGCAGTGCCTGTCACACATTTCTGTTTTACATTTTGGCAGAGTCTGTTTTCCTTAGATTATTTTTTTACTTATATTGACTTGTTTGTGAAATATTATATTTTTAAGTCTCTTCTTATATTTTACACCCATGAACTGAGTAGCATAAATGTCAGTAATGATAAAATGATTTCTCAATTTATCTTCAGCATAATTAACCTTTAGTGCAATATCTTGCCTGTGTTTTAAGAATCATTGAATACATATTTTATATGTTTATTGCTCCTTGGAAACTCTATGGACCAGTTCTACTCTGTCCTATAGGGTTGCTAGGAGTTGGAATCGACTCGACAGCATTGGGTTATTATACAAAAAAAAAAAATACAAAGGATTATATTAAATGCTCAGATATATTTACTAATAAAAGAAAGTATGTGATACGCTTTGCCTTAATTAAATGTATATTATTCTATGGATACGATGGTGCAAAAAACACTGGAAAGAGAAGGAACAATAAAACTAACAAGGAAAATGTTCTACCAGGATATACAACCCAATTAAGCATGTCCCAAGGCTAGTTCATTACCTTTCTGCCTCAAACCTGCTCTACTTTTCATCATTTCTGTTTCTACTGGTGTCACCTTTGTCCTCTGAGCCACACAGGCTAGAAAACCCAGAATCATCCCCTTTCCCTTCTCCTTGTTTTCTCTACCTCCAGACATTTGCCAGAATTGCCCGTGACCACCACTGTCTTATTTCCATCAGTTCTCTGCATTTCTTTTGCCAACAGTCTAGATTCGTCTCTCGTTAATACTCATTGTACTCTTTTTTTTTTTAATTGTACTCTAGATTAAGATTTACAGAACAAACTAGTTTTTCATTAAAGTTAGTACACGTATTGTTTTATGACATTGGTTAACAACCCCACGACACGTCATCACTCTCCCTTCTCAACCTTGGGTTCCCTATTACCAGCTTTCCTGTTTCTTCCTGCCTTCTGGTCCTTGCACCTGGGCTGGTGTGCCCGTTTAGTCTCATTTTGCTTTATGGGCCTCTCCAATCTTTGGCTGAATGGTGAACCTCAGGAGTGACTTCATTACTGAGCTGAAGGCGTGTCTGGGGGCCATACTCTCAGAGTTTCTCCAGTCTCTGTCCGTCCAGTAAGTCTGCTCTTCCATTTTGAGTTGGAATTTTGTTCTATATTTTTCTCCAGCTCTGTCCAGGACCCTTTATAGTGACTCACTGGACACTTAATAGTCCCCCATCTCAAACTCTTTCTCCTAAATATTTTGAAAACATCACTATCCAAATAATGATGTGTAGAAATGCTAATGTCTCTTCTGCATGTAAACGCTTTCAGGATTTCTCCATTTTCTACAGAATAAATCCAAATTTCTTAGCCTAGAATTTACTTCTCTCCATAATCTCATACAAACCTTCATTTTTAGACTTGTCTTCTATTACATCGTTTGTCACACTCTTCCATGGTGGAAATAACTCTGTACTTCCCTAAGTGCCTTACACTTTCGTTACTTTTGCTTATGAAGTTTTGCCTGCTTGGACTAAGCACCACTAACCACCCCCCACCCCTGTTCTTCTCTACATATTTTATCACTTCTTTAAGGGCCTTTGAAATACCTCTTTCTTCCTGAAGTCCTGGTTTATCACCCATACTTCTCATAAGCTTATTGGTATAGATTGAGTCTTTAAGGATTCATACATCTCTTATTTTCCTGTTACACCTATGAAATCATATGCAGTTAAAGGATGGGAACTATTATTTATTTAATTTTAATTCATTCCACAGCACTTTGTAGATAAAGTGTATGCAACAAATACTTGTTGAATGAATGAATATCACAATATATTAGATTTGCCCAGAAGTTAGGGCTCTTTGGAAGCAAAGTTATATTATAAGAAAGGAAGAGCCATATTTAGGCTCTAATATTTTATTTTCACTTTAAACCTAGCACCAGAAAACAAGAAGGGAATGGAATTACTATTTGATGGCAAATGAGTAAATTACTTACTATTTCAGAATTACTCTAAAATTTTTTGCAAGAACAACAACAGAATACATTATAAAACCTATGTATTTTATCCTCATAAATAATGTATCTTTATCAGTCATGGTGTGTGGATCATAACAAATTATGGATAACATTTCGAAGAATGGGAATTCCGGAACACTTAATTGTGCTCATGAGGAACCTGTATATAGATAAAGAGGAAGTTCTTTGAACATAACAAGGGGACACTGCATGGTTTCAAGTCAGGAAAGGTGTGCATCAGGGTTGTATCCTTTCACCATACCTTAACACAACCCTGCTTGCTGAAAGTGAAGGGGACTTAAAACACTTACTGATGAAGATCAAAGACCACAGCTTTCAGTATGAATTACACCTCAACATAAAGAAAACAAAATCCTCACAACTGGACCAATTAGCAACATCATGATAAATGGAGAAAAGACTGAAGTTGTCAAGGGTTTCATTTTACTTGGATCCACAATCAACAGCAATGGAAGCAGCAGTCAAGAAATCAAAAGATGCATTGTATAGGGCAAATATGCTGCAAAAGACCTCTTTAAAGTGTTGAAAAGGAAAAATGTCACTTTGAAGACTAAGGTGCTCCTGACCCAAGCCATGGTGTTTTCATGCATGGGAAAGCTGGATGATGAATAAGGAAGAGTGAAAAAGAATTGACAGCTTTGAATTCTGGTGCTGAAGAAAAATATTGAATATACCACGGACTGCCAAAAGAATGAACAAATCTGTCTTGGGAGAAGTACAACCAGAATGCTTCTTAGAAGCAAGGATGGCGAGACTATGTCTCACATACTTTGGACATATTAGCAGGAAGGATCAGTCCCTGGAGATGGACATCATGTTTGGTAAATTGGAGGGTCAGAGAAAAAGAGGAAGACCCTCAACAAGATGGATTGACACAGTGGCTGCAACAGTGGGCTTAAGCATAACAACGATAGTGAGGATGGCACAGGACCGGGCAGTGTTTTGTTCTGTTGTACATAGCATCGCTATGAGTCGGAACTGACTCGACGGCACCCAAAAGCAACAATAGGTCATGCTATATTTTCAGCATGATCATTTAAATTTATAGAAAAATATCTCTCAACAGTCAAAAAATCATAAAAAGGTGCATACTGTAAACTTGTACGAACTTGCTTAACATCAAATTTGGGCACCACTCAGAACAGATAAGCAAACAGATAACTGTGAACACTTTGAATAAAATGTGATGATCTGAAGCTATAAAATACAAGTCACAACAAATTAGACTTGTTTCCTCTTTTGATAGAGCTATCATAATGGAAAATCAGAGAAACATTTTGTATTAAGTTTGTTCTTGATTTCTTTTTAGTTATTTAAAAGTTTTCACTATATAACATAGAAATAATATAGCAGCAATATGAGAGGTAAAAAAGAAAAAAAAAATTACCCCTTATATCACCACCTAACAGTACTTCTTTCCATTTCTCCAAATTGTCCCCAGTTCCTTTTTATTCAATCATTCATCAAACATTTGTTGAACACCTACTTTATAGTTCATACAGAATTTTTGGATTTCAATGGCTAATTTGACTTCTCAAATTCCCATGTAGATAAGATGAGGAAATAAGAATTGAGTGATAATATGCCAGATTAATTCCCAACTTGTTATATTATGCCTAGAGAATGAGGATTACTGATTTAGCATCAACTTGAAGGGATACCCAAATTTCTATTCTGACCCAATTTTATTCAATATGCTTATTCTGGTCTAGAATGTTGAAAGAAATAATACTTATCAAGTATAAAGATGTACAGAGGAAAAATGAATATAATATCATAGATAATAAAAACAAGAATTCAATTCTACTCCCATTATCTTAAGTCCTGAAGGTGCAGTGGTTAAGAGCTCAGCTGTTAACCAAAAAGTTGGCAGTTCAAGTTCACCAGCTGCTCCTTGGAAACACTATAGGGCAGTTCTACTCCATCCTATAGAGTCACTATGGGTCAGAATCGACTCAATGGCAATGCGTTTTGTTTTGGGTTTTATCGTAAGTCCCAGGATTTGGGTTGATATTAGTAATAATGATATTGATGGCAGCTAATACTTGTATAGAACTGATTATGAACCAGTCTTTGTGCAAAATCCTTTACCAATTTTATTTAATCTTTACCGTAAAAATTGGGGTAAGATAACTGTTTGTAGATGAGGAAAGTAAGGCTCAGGTTGGTTAGGTAACAGGATCCTCAGCTAGTAAGGAGCAAAATCAGGACTCCAAGTCTGATCTTCAGACCATAGAGCTTGCCTTGCTTCTTTATCAATTTTTTAAATAACCTGAACATACCTAGAAAGCTCACTTTAATTTCTCAACATTCCTCCCTCAACTCATTCTGAAGGGTTTTTGCTACATCCACACAGTATTTACAGATTTGAGTCCAGATTTGAGTCCGTCTTTCTTTTAAAATTAAAAACAAAAAAGATGGATTCACCACAGAGCTCTATGTAGACACATATATCACTTTAACAACCTCTCTCTTCATTCTCTCTCAGAGGATTCTTTGTAATTGTATTCCTACTCCTTCCTACTCTCCTTTTCCGTCATGGGTGGCAGTGAGATCAGTCTAATTTCTTTAAAGTTTTTGACAATTTAGTGTTTAAAAGACCTTCTCGCCCATGCACAATATATCCTTCTCTGGTTATTATAAATTCTAAAATGGCATGGTCCCAAGGTTCCTGGCAATTTCTGTTCATCAATCCCCTGTGGTCTTCATAACCTTAAGTTAGGCTAGAAATTCCCTTTATTGCTTTCTCTAAAATCTGAAAGATGAAATTGTCTTTAAGGCAAATATTTACCAGATTTTTAGCAGAATGTTGCTTTAGAAAGTGTGTGGGTAGTTTAGATTTTCCATTATAAGTATCTTTTGTTTCTGTGACAACTTTATGATTTGCCTTTGGCAATACCTTTCACACCTTCTATTTGGACAGTCCGCAGCATTCACACTACAGCATTGTCATTCATTGTTATCCTCATCAAGATGCTGTTCTTACACTTACATTCTTAGAGGACATCCAAAGTTCATTCTAACTGCAAGATTCTATAAAATTTGTTTTGTGAGAGCCTGCAGCTAAAGGCAACTGTTCTGATTGTATAGCTTTGATGTTTATTATTTATGAGATTTTTCTTAAATAACATTAGTCATATTAAATTGTATAATTGTGTGGGGCAGAGGCATGGTATCTATATTCTTGTTAAAAATTTTAAACAGCACAATTACTTATTAATAGTACCTGTACATGTAAATGGAGCCCCGGTGGCATAGTAGTTAAGAGCTCAGCTGCTAACCAAAAGATTGGCAGTTTGAGTCCACCAGCTGCTCCTTGGAAACCTTGTGGGGCAGTTCTACTCTATCCTATAGGGTTGCTATGATTTGGAATCAACTCAACAGTAATAGGTTTGGTTTTGGTTTATACATGTAAATATTTCGTTGAATTTTTATGCTTTGATTCTTCATAGAATGACAAAGCAACCTCCACTTCATAGATTGAGAAAAGACTTACTCTTATTTTTACTCAAATAACGCACACTTTCTGCATTTGTTTGCCAGCTGCACCCTCCTCCCATGACACACCCTCACAAGTGCTGCCATGCCAATCCTCTTCCATAAGTTGCTGGAAAAAAAAATTACCATAGCACACTTAAAAAAATACTTCTCATGGGGAGCGCGCCACCGTCAAACAAACGCAGAAGGTGCATGTTATTTGCGTAAAAATACAGTAGATTCCTAATGGCATAGAGAAATCCAGGATTTTGCCCCAAACTTCTTTAACTAAACTCAAAACTTAGTTCTGTATCCTCTCTCCAATTCCTAGAGTAGAAAGTGCAGGTTAGATAGTACTATTGATAGATCCTTTTCTATGCATTTAATAGCCTTTATTCAGTCAATAAAGGAATGACCAAACTCCTACGGAAGAAGAAAAAGTTCCTGCAAAACTCAGAATTATTTCTGATATTTAAAAAATGATGGCTCAATATCAATTGAGTGCATAGACATACACAGAAGAACTTGTTTCCAGAGCAATAGTAACTGAGGTGCCCCCCAGAAACTCAACTACTTGAATTATTTACTTCTTAGAGATTTTTTAGTAGGGGTAATAAAACAAATGCACAGTAGCCATCCAGTATTTACAGCAGCTGCCATTTAAAGAAAAAATAATGTTGCATTTGGAAGACACGAATATTTTGAACCACCTCATTTGCGCATTATTCTTCCCATTTACTTAATGGTATGAAAAAAATAGTTCTTGTGCAAGAGGAGAAATGAATGTTGAGATTTTTATGTCACATATAGACTAGGTAGGCATATTGTTCTCAACAGAGATACATGGTTAATGGGTAATAGCTTCATTCCTCTGGCAAACTTTTTTAGCTACTTGGGTAGAGGAAGCATCTCTCATTCTCACAAGGCAGGATCATTTTCTCTGGCTCTTCTGCTGAGTCGATTCAGGCTTATAGTGACCCTACAGGACAGAGTAGAACTGCCCTATAGGGTTTCCAAGGTTGTAATCTTTACAGAAGCAGATTGTCTCATCTTTCTCCCGCAGGGTGGCTGATGGGTTCCAACTTTTTGGTAAGCAGCCAACAGCTTAACCACTCCTCCACCAGGGCTCCTTAGTGATTCAGTAGGTAATAAATAGGAATGAGGAAGGTGATTCCCCCAGCTGGGGGTAAAAAGAATCAAATTTCATATGCATTCAAGCAACCCATGGTATCTACCTACCCTCACTGAGGGATGAGATTTTTCTCTATCCTCTTTCATAAGGTCCCTCAGAATGATCTCTGGATGAGTCATTTATTCTCTTCAATCTGGCACTTGTTGTGGTTAACTGCTGTGGAGTGGGCCATGACTCATGGTGACCCTATACACAAAGGAACCAAACGGCACGCCATCCCTGGGGTCAGTTGCAGATTGAATGGTTGTGATCCTTAGGGTTTTCACTGGGTGATTTTCAGAAGTAGATCACCAGGCCTTTCTTCCTAATCCATCTTAATCTGGAAGTTCTGCTGAAACCTGTTCAGCATCGTGGCAACATGCAATCCTCCACTGACAGATGGTGGCTGTGCGTGAGGTGCATTGGCCAGGAATCAAGCCCTGGTCTTTGGCATGGAAGGCGAGGATTCTACCACTGAGCCAGCACACTTACTGCTCCTTTAAACCTGCCTTCTCCATGTGCAAAGCTGAGTGGTGTCGAGTATTTAGCATTTAGTGTATTAACACCCCTAAGGCAGGGCCTAAAATGTTAATCTTACTCTTTACCCTTTCTTGTCCTTCAAACCCTAACAAACTCTAACAGAAAATATATCCTGGCATTGAAGTTACCCCAGCTCAGTTTTCTGACATGGACATGGAGGATGGTGACATGTTTCCCCCAAGACTTTTAGGGCTCTCAGTCAGCTGTCTTTGGCTCTGTGCTACCAGTAAGAGTAGGTATTAAAGATTGACTCAATGGCTTCATGTTTGGATGTTCTCTTTTGGACAGAAAAAAGCAAAGGGTGATGGAAACAGAGCATAGATATTCAGAAATATCTTAAATATATCTGTCCTTAAGAATGTAGTTGAATTGAGCAAAATCAAACCTATAATTGTACTGGACTCATGTATCAGAAACCTAGGCAAAGTATTAGAAGTGGTTTTGTTATTTTGTAATTGTTCTTTTAAAAATTGCAATACAGACATAAAACATTTGATTTGTATGGAATAGGAAATTGACACTCGTTTAAGGAGTTTTTAATCAGTTCCCAGCCCCCCAGGTAATACTCAGTTTATAATAAATTTTATTAAGCATATTTATTGATATTTAACAATTTCTTAATCAGTTTGTGACCATTTGAGTAGTCTCCCCAATATGATGATTAATAATTGGTTTCAGAATAGAGACCACTCATAGCCATATTCCATTGAAATTATATGACTTTAACACTCAACTAAAATGTAGTAATGGGTTGCAATCTCACTACTAGCCTAGCGCTCAAAAATTAAAGGAATTTAGGGGGTAAGCACTGGACAAATAACCAAAAGGTTGGTGGTTCAAACACACTCGGAGGCATCTCAGAAGTCAGATCTGGTGATCTGCTTCTGAAAGGTCATAGCCTTGAAACCCCTATGAAATGACATTCTACTTCGCTACCCATGGGGTCACCATGAGTCAGAATCAACTTGACAACAACTAACAACAACAGCAGCAACAGAAAGTCCCTTTAAGTTTCTGTCAGGTCAGCAAGCAGCTGGAGATGGAGGAAAACCATGATTTCGGGGACTAATTTTCTGGATCCTGCTTTGAGTGGTTACAGCAGTTAATGAACTGGGACCAGTAATCCTCTCTGCTTTCTCCTGCTGCATGGAGGTCCAGATGTTTGGTGGGAGAGGATGGGGGCTGAGATCTGGCTGGATTCTGCTCCTACATGCACTGAGGGTTTATTTTACTGCTTTTGATGATTGGTGGTCTGTCGAGAAAGTGACACAAGATCCCTTTGGACCTCATAGCAGATAATCAAATGCACTTTTTAAAAAAATTCAATGGGAATGAAATAATATGAAATTATAGATCTATAATACAAAAGTTTTAGATATAAGTGCAAAGTGATGTCTCCATAATAAGTTTATTTGCACATAGGAAACTATTTAATGTTAGAAACTTCACAAACCCTTTTTAAAAAAAACTAAATATTAGATTGTTATTTAATAAATTTCAATGTTACTTCATTTATAAATTGATTTGCACAAAAAACGTGTACCTTTCCCAGTATAACTTTCAACCCTGAGACATTACTGGGGTTGGAAATTTCGTGAGCTGCTTTTCAATCCAAAAAGAGAATAATTTCATTTTTCTTGATTATAAAAATATTACATACTAATTAGACTACTAAAATATGAAAAACATAAAGAAGAAAGTATAAAAATCATATAAAATACTACCATCTAGAGGTAAATACAGGTCATATTTAGGTGAGCATCCTCTCAGATATATGTCAAAAAAAAGCACACATACAATTATCATAATTTTACTAGATGACTCTTTAATGTTTTTTAAATTACATCATAAAACATTTCAGAATATAAGTTACTGGAGGTTGGAGACCATGACTTCTTATCATTCTTTGTGTCACGGCCTACCCTGCAGCATAGATAGACAGCTGTACTTGGCATATGAGGATATTTTATGTTGCTCATGTTAGTAACCATCAGTACAAAGATTAGCTGAGCAGAAGTTCTTCTGTGTTTCTACATGTTTCTTTTCACTCGTTTCATATTTCTTTATGATTCACTCCTTTTCCTACTAGCCATGTTTTTCCTCAGTAAAAAAAAAAAAAAAGCACATTTAATGGTATAACTAGATTGTCCATTAACTTACTTTTGGCATTATGCCTTCTTTATACAGAGAAGGTGCTCAAGAAATTAACTTTCATGTGAATAAAATGTAGGAGATACTACCAAGTAACTCCTGGAAAGCAGAATCCCCTTAAAACTGTCTTACCTGTAAGGCTCAGTCATGTGCTCAGACTGTGGAGACCCATTTGATTGTCCAACTAAATGTGTTTTTTTCACAGTCAAGTTGTGGCTATACATGAGAAAAAAGGAGGATGGTGGTTTGGATACTTAAATGGAAAGAAAGGCCATTTTCCTACCTCATGTGTGGAGGAGCTATCTTCAAATATGTGGCACACCGCTACAAAACAAGACTCTGAAGACACCATCCTGGACACCCTGTAAACTCTAAAATGTGGTGCAAATAGAGATAAAATTACGTTTAACAAAAAGAGAGAAATGTACAGCAGTCAAGTATGATGCTATTTTTTTCCATGAAGAAACATAAAGATTATTACAAAAATAACTTTGTTCTATCAGGTCGTCTTAGTTACAACTTGAAGACAAAAATCAAAATGAAAACCATGACCCCTTTTTTTTTTAGTTGAAAAGTTTGTAGGAGAAAAGGTTATTACCATGTCAGCCAGGATATGTTCTCTGCTTGACAAAAAGAGAAACCAAAAGAAGACATCTGAGAAACGTGGGAAACTACTCATAAATCCCCAAAGAGAGGTTCCAGCATAAGTACCAGCATTCTCTTTAGGGCAGAGTGCTTCAAGGAAATCTAACTTATAATGGTGGAACAGTTTAAAAGGGAAAGTAAAATAATGAGGAAGAAAATTAATGAAAAGCAAGAGAGAGCAGGGAGATGTAAAAAGAATCAGAAGGGAGAAAAGAGATGGAAAAGGCTGGTATGGATTCCCAAGATCCATAATTCTCTTCCCTACCCAGAGGGACAGAACCGCATGCTCCAGGCCCCACTTGGAAACAATTGCCCCTTCACATGGTGCCACATGGATTTGTTCCATTTGTTCCTGTGTTTACACTGTTTGGATGCCTAGTTTTGGGTTCCTGTCCCTTTACTTCGCCTTTCTTCTGTTTACCAAAGAAAGCAAGATTAAAGGCCTTAAAGATGAGTATCTGGATAATACCTAAAGCAGACCAGACATTGTGAATGGCCAGGTAGTGTCATGTGTCCCTTTCTTGTCATCTCCGATTTCCTTTCAGATCAAGTCTGTTGACTTCCATTTTCAAGCCAAATAAACACAAGCCAGTGACTTTTGTCCCTCCTAGGAAAGAAGGTGGCTAGGAATAAGGTCCAAGCACTGAAGGGAATGGCGAAAAACAAGGGTCTAGGAATTGACGGAATACCAAATGGGATATTTCAACAAATGGATACAGCACAGGAAGCACTCACTCGTCTATGCCAAGAAATTTGGAAGACAGCTTCCTGGCCAACTGACTGGAAGACATCCATATTTGTGCCCATTCCAAAGAAAAGTGATCCAACCAAAAAAAACCAAACCCAGTGGCTGTCAAGTCGATTCTGACTCATAGCGAATGTAGAAATTATCAAACAATATTATTAATATCATACACAAGTAAAATCTTGCTGAAGATAATTCAAAAGCAGAGGCAGCAGTACGTCAACAGAGAACTGCCAAAAAATTCAAGCCAGATTCAGAAGAGGATGTGGAATGCAGGATATCATTGTGGATGTCAGACGGATCTTGGTTGAAAGCAGAGAATACCAGAAAGATGTTTACCTGTGTTTTATTGACAATGTAAAGGCAATCAACTGTGTGGATCATAACAAATTATGTGTAACATTGTGAAGAATGGGAATTCCAGAACACTTAATTGTGCTCATGAGAAACTTGCACATAAACCAAGAGGCAGTCGCTTGAAAGAACAAGGGGATACTGCATGGCTTCCAGTCAAGAAATGTTGCATCAGGGTTGTATCCTTTCATCATACTTTTTCAATCTGTATGCTGAGCAAATAACCCAAGAAACTGTACTGTGTGAAGAAGAATGCAGCATCAAGATTGGAGGAAGAGTCGTTAACAACCTGCGATATGCAGATGACACAACCTTGCTTGCTAAAAGTGAAAATGACTTGAAGCACTTACTGATGAAGACCAAAGACTACAGCCTTCAGTATGGATTATACCTCAGCATAAAGAAATACAAAAATCCTCACAAAGGGGCCAATAAGCAACATCATGATAAATGGAGAAAATATTGAAGTTGTCAAGAATTTCATTTACTTGGATCTGCAATCAATGCTCATGGAAACAGCAGTCAAGAAATCAAACGATGCATTGCGTTGGGCAAATTCTGCTGCAGGAGATCTCTTTAAAGTGTTCAAAAGAAAAGATGTTACCTTGAGGACTAACGTGCACCTGACCTAAGCCATGGTCTTTTCAATCACCTTACATGCATGCGAAATCTGGTCAATGAATAAGGAACACCCAAAAAGAAGTGATTACTTTGAATTATTGTGTTGGCTAAGAATATCGAATATACCATGGACTGCTGGAAGATTGAACAAATCTGTCTTGGAAGAAGTACAGCCAGAATGCTCCTTAGAAGTGAGGATGGCAAAACTTCGTCTCATGTGCTTTTATCAGGAGGGACCAGTCCCTGGAGAAGGACATCATGCTTGGTCAGCAAAAGAGAGAAAGACCCTCAACAAGATGGATTGACACAGTGGCTACAATAGTGGGCTCAAGCATAGCAACGATTGTGAGGATGGTCCAGGACCAGGCAGTCTTTCACTCTGTTGTACCGACTGGACAGCACCTAACAAGTTTCAAAAACAAAGGACAAAAACGAAGGCGACAATTCCAAAACTTAAATCTATCATCATTTTTAGAATTTGGTGTCACATATTTTGGCAATATTTACCCATTTGTACTATTTACTGTTTTTGAAAAGAGACTATTGAAAGATTTCTGTGAATACCCAGCCCTTTTTCCTATTATAGTTTCAATTGAATGACATCTTTGAAGTGGCTTTTATATGCGGATTCCAATAAAACAGGACAATAGAACAAGTAAGGTACTTTCTTTTGATTTGCTGATATGCGAAAGGAACTGGTGTTTTTGATTTTCTATAAAAACTAAAATAAAAATTTAACCCTTGAGATCTTGCAAAGAATCACTGAATTATGTTCTACATTTTAGCTTACCTCAAATTTTGTAGTCTCTGGGGATACCCCAGAAAGCAATCCTATACTTGGGTCTTGATTGCTTCCTAATTTAAGGGATGATTAAACCTAATTTAGTCACAACTTTGCCATTCTCCTTTTTTTTCTGCAGATACACATACATACACAATGATTTTTTTTTCTACATAAAATGTTACGAGGTAATATTTTGCTTCAAAAAATTGCTGAAAGTAAATAGAATAATATTTGTTACTGTTTATTCTAGTTGGAGGGACTACAGATGTGTATTGTTCTTTACATTTTTCTAATGTTTTTAAATATTTCAAAAGAACTTTTTGCTGAAATACTTTTTTTAATTTTGAGGTAATTTCAAACTTATAAAAAGTTGCAAAAATACTACAAAGAATTCCTATATACTCTTCATTCAGATTATCAAAATTTAACATTATACCAAAATAGTTTATCATTCAGTCTGTCTCTATATATGCATGTTATTTATTTTTTTTCCAGAACTATTTGAGATTGAGTCACATGTGTGACATCTTTTTAACCCCTAAAAATACTTCAGTGTATATTTCCTAAAAATCAAGGACATTCTCCAGCAAGATAACAGTACAATTATCAAAATCAGAGAAGTCATACAATACTAAACTGATAAAATTCTTATTGCCAATTGACAAACCATATTCAAAAATTTCCCAAGTGTTCCAATATTGTCCTTGGAGGAAAAGGCTATGCTGGGTCATGAAAGCATTTGGATCCTGTCTTCTTTAATCTGGAATGTGCTTCTGTCTTTCCTTACCTGTATGACCCTGACATTTTTTGTGAGTATGGGCCAGCTATTTTTGTAGAATGTTCTTCAACTTGAGTTCTTAAAAGAATTTTTGTTTTAAGATATTTACAGACAATTTCTTTCCTGTTTCCTCAGGTTACCTTACAACTACATCTAAAATTGCACTCACTTCCCCTCCACCAGATCTAATTCTCCACCATCTGCTATTTTCATAAACAATGTCATTGTTTACCAGTTGCCCAAGACAGAAACCCAGAATTACCCTTCTTCTCATCTAGCTCCCATGACTGAAATTATATTTTATAAACTTTTTTTTTAGTCCTCCCCTCTTCTCTATTTCTGCAGCCATTGCCTCAGTTCAGGCCCTCCTTTCTTCTCACTTTCAATAGCTTCCAACTGGTCTCTAGTCTGATAGACATCACCCTCCTCCCAACATAAATAGTTGCTAGAGCTCCCAAAACAATTCTTTAAATCTAAAATATAAATCTTTTGGTTTTCTGCAGCATTTAGGATTCTTTGGAATTATACAGGATTTTCCGAATAAATTGCAAATGCCTTTCTTTTTTAGTTTTTAGCCTTTCTTAGTGTATTCCCAGCCTACCTTGCTGGCTTTAGCTCCCAGCCCTCCCTCTACGAATTCCATGCTCTAGTCATACTCAACTACTTGGAAATTCCCCGATAACCCTGCTGATTTATGCCTTTGAGTCTTCACACATGCTGTTCCCTCAGTGTGAACAATGTTCCTCTTTCCCATCCATACAGTCTTTCTTACTCAGCTAACTGCTATTATTTTTTATTATTATTATTTAAACTCAGCTCTAATAGCACCTCCTGTGATAAGACTTCTCTATCCCCACCCCAATCTAGTGGGATTTTGTCCCTTTTTCTACGTGACCTCTGGGGGCGGGGGTGGGTAGGGGGGTGGATAAGCGGATAGCTTTTTGACAATTACAAACACCAGAGAACACTTTCTGGTGGACTAAGCCTCTCCTGAAGCAGACTAACAGTCCAGAAGCCAGAACTCAGTGTGCCGTTCCTAAAGACATACAATTTACCTATTTTATTCTCCCTACCTTGTCCTTCAATAGTTAGCTTCATTTATGACTACTGTAAGATATTTACCCATATGTCTGGTTATTCACGGTGAAGTTTCTTATGATCTCATTATTGTACTTATAGATCTCAACCTGAAGCTTTTTCTCCTAGAAAGGAAACCCTGGTTGTCTTCTAAAAATCACAGCACTAGTAACTTTATATATAGATGTAGAGATAGGTACAACCCAAAGAAATAGGCAGTGCAATCATAGCCAATTATAGCAATGTTATCACAGTAATGGTTAATTACACAGGAAAAAGTTCCATGTGTTTATTATTGTCAACCTATTCTAGAAAGTGCAATTGATTGGTACAAATGGTATACGGGCCCCTGGCTTGGCTTTCTCTTCTCTAGGTCATTTTTGCCTAACAAGCTGCCTGGAACTCAATACTCAATAAATATTTGTGAAATGAATAGTAGTTTGGTATAATCAGATCTATAAAGAAACGGGGAATCTGTTATTCAAGCTATCCTCTTCAAAGAAAAGGTTCAGTGCTGTAGGTATCAAAACTTATTCGGACATGCTTCCACTCAGGCTCCTGAGATTGAGGTTAGAGCCTCCCACTGAACCATTTTAGAGCTCATATCTGAGTCTCCAGTTCTGGTAGTTTTGGAGATCAGGCACTTAGACATAAAGTGTCAGTTGACAACCACTGCTGGAAAAGAATCCGTATTATTTCTGATGTTTGAGCAAAATGGGATTCTTTTTAAAATTCACTTTTGTATAAGCTTGGCTTATTTTTTTTAAACTTCGCATGGGGCTACCATGCTAGTTATAACTTGTATAATTATCTTTAAATAGATAAAGATATGGTTATGTTTAGCCTATGGTTTCTCCAGAGAATAGCAACATGGAAGCCCTGGAGGGAGTTGACATTTAATCATTTAAAACGCCATATAGGATTCCTGGAAATACATCAGTATAACAGATAAAACTAAAATTTTCAGTGTATAAATAAAGACATGTCCTAAACTGCTATGGTTGTTGAAAGTAAAAATATGAAAACTACTAATTATATTTCTTCGAGTTTAGGAAAAATAAAAAATCTAGAAACTCTAGTTGCTAAGAATCTGAATAGCTGAGTTATCTAGCTTTTCTTTAAGTGGCCATATGTCCAGTTGTTGATGAAATGATGATACCTTTCAGTGATATAACAGGGTTTCCAAGGAGCAGCTGGTGGATTCGAACTGCTGACCTTTTGGTTAATAGGCGAGCTCCATGCCACCAGGGCCCCATAAATTAAAATTGTTAACCTTTGTTTTAAACCATCATGTAGCATCGCAATTAAGCAACACTGGCTATTTCACTAACATAAACTTAATTCAAACCTTAAAATCAAAAATCACATTACTTTTTTATTTTTATTAAATGTTATTGTTTTTCCACATTATACTTGTTTCAAAATCGTAGTCTAAAGTCATAGTCTATTCTGGTCAGACAAGTGAGAGGACTAAACAAAAGGTGAACAAATTATAGTTAGCTAGATTTGACAAGCTTTAACATTAGGTTAGTGTCCAAAAAAGTAAAATTTGGGTTACGACAATGTTTTAATTATATTGAAATTTATTCAGATCTTGTACATTTCAGGGAGAGGGGTGGGAGTGTGCGCTCAAAATACTTTACAATGGGCCAAATTCAAGCCCTTCGTTCTAAAACATTAATAAGATAGCTATTTTGGATATCAGCCAGCTCTTGCACAATATTATTAACAATTTAAGTTTAAATGAGTTAGAAACATGTATACTCTGTGTTCCTTAAAACAGTTATTAAAGGACTTTTTTCTATGTGCAGAGGAGAACAAAGAGTGGCCAATCTCCAAGTGCTACTCATAAAAATACATCACACAAATTGTGACCTTGCTTCTGCCTTTCAAATATGCCCAAGTTTCTTAGCATATTTAGTGGAAGGACTGTTTTTAAATATCCACATCCAGCAAAAAAAAAAAAAAAAGAAAGAAACAAAGTACTAGTAAACTTGATTGGTGGGCATAATACATGTGGCATTTATGAAAATAATGGGAAAGACTTAAATGAGTCCTATGAATATAACGACCACAAATACAGTAAAAGAACTGCTTCAGAGGTTATGTGACCTATATTTGGCAATATCAACACAGTAGGAAGTCCTTTGCTTGTCACCCAGCTATCTTTCCCCTTTGGCTCTGACTTTATGGGTGGGAGGCTGTCAGAGACAATTTGCTACTAGGATTTCGATTTTTATATCACAATTCATGTATGAGCAGGCTTGCTATTTCTGTAGCTCTGCTTGTTCATTCCCTTTTATTTGAATTTTCATATATCCCTGTAAAAATTGTCTGTAATAGAGTGGTAATTATAACACACAGAACCTGAGGATTGCTCTTACTTACCAACACCTCTATATCATGTAAATATAATGAACCAAAATGAAAACTTCATATGCTCTGGAGCAAGTGTCAATTGACTTTCACAATGTACAAAACCATAATGCCTGCTAGGCATAGCTGGGCTTTTCTCTTCAACAACAGTGCGGGTCACACTAAAGTTTCTCAGCAGTGTTTCAATTGCCTGGCCATGGAGGTAATTGTCTTGACTCCTACTTACTGAGAGTTTCTGCCGGGGAGTACCATTGTTTTCCTTCATCTGTGATCAGGGAGAAGCTGATTGCCTAAGAGGCAGTCTAAGTTAATGGGTTTTGATAGCACCATAGGAGATGTCTTGAAGGGCTCTTCTGAAGTGTTGTGTCTTCATCAGGATTAAATAGTCAGACATGGCTTGAAATGCTCAGCTGGGAGATTTGGAATGGGAATTGGGAAGAAAAGAAAAGAAGGAGGCAGTTTCCATCAGCCAGTCTGTTCACTCATCCCATATCAGGTATGACAGGCTGGGGAAGCCTGTCAGCAGCATCAAATGGACTCATTTGCTTGAAAGAAGTGGATATACAGTTGTGACAACTCAAATGAAAGTGATTTGTTGAAATTTTTGCACAACTGAAGGCATAGTAGACTTGCTGACACTCAAAGAGAAGGAGACTGAGAAGATTATTGCTGCTGGGGTGGGTTCAGAGCTCATGAAAAGAAATGCTCCATTTTCTATCTCTAGAATTAACTGAAAGGACCAGTTGTATTTTCATCAATATTTTTAAAAATAAAATAAATCTCAAATCACTTATTATTTTAGGGGTCTGAGGAGAAAGATTTAAACCTCAGGTTTTGCAGCAGCTTTTAAACATGTTGGCCAAATAGAAAAGGACCCTTCTCAGCAGTTTCCTGAGCCACTTGGATTTATCATCACAAAATATAGCCTCACCAGCACAGACAGGAAGAATGGCTCAGCTTTTCACAGACTCCTTAAGAGTTGCTGTCTGTTTCATACTGAATGTTATAGGATTTTAGCCTATTCAGATGAGGAACTATGAGTACGATTGTATTATAAATGTTATTATTATCTTTTTTTTTAATAGACAGACTATCAACCTAAAGGACTTTCATAGTCTATTAGTGGTCTGCTCATCACCCACCCACTGCCCTTGAGTCGATTCTGACTCATAGCGTCCCTATAGGAGAGAGTAGAACTGCCCCATTACGGTTTCCGAGACTGTAATCTTCATGGAAGCAGACTGCCACAACCTTCTTCTCCTAAGTGGCTGGTGGGTTCGAACCGACCTTTCAGTTAGCAGCCAAGCACATAACCACTGTGACCAGGGCTTCTTCGGCTCACCACACTGATCAAAAAAATAAAACTGTTTTATGGAAAAAGGTGCAGCCTTCATCTTAGCTGTTTTTACAATAACAAAAACTTATCATGATATGTTTTCCAAGTACCACTAAACCACCCAGATAATGAACCTGTAATATTACATATTTGGATATAATGTAAATTTGGACATAACATGATCAGTCATTGGCCAACCTTAACCAAGACTCTATTCTCATTTTGTTAACGAAATTGTCACCCCCAAGTTTTATGCAACTGAATTTTCTGGTCACCTCTTATAGAGTCTCTGATGGGTTTTTACTGTATTGTTTAAACTGTGTTTGAAAACACTAAAGATTAACTCTCTACATACGCATTTTTCTCTGAAGATATTTGGAAAGGAAGAGATACTCGTAAGGAGTGTCGAATTTATAGTTATTATGATCCAGATAGGAAGAGTTGTAGCTTTAGTTCTGTGTAACTGAACTTTCTCTCAAGATTTTGTTTCCATATATGCGAGGGAGGCGAAGAGAACTGAAAGAATGAAGGGTGGGATCCAGAACCTTAATTTTTCCATTTAAATATAATTTTCTTTTGAAAAACTTGTGTCTTCCAGATTAACTCATCTTGTTGAGGAAAAATTCTCAGTTTTTCATAGTTTCTTCCCCTCCCTCTCTCCCTTCTCCTTTGGCCAGATGGCACATGAGCACAGGGAAGCTTTTGAACCTCATGCCCTGGGAGGTTTCTTTGGTCCACATCATGTCATTGGGTGCCCCTGGCCTCTCTAGGATGTTTCATCCTTCACAGTCTTTAAGTCTTTACAATACTTTTCCTGCATGTGGCGCAAGTCAGCAGCTGTTGCCTCTGATATCTGTGGTCTCTGTCAGGGACTCTGGTGGTGACATCTACACTCCTCACTCCAACCTCAAGAATTCTCCAGTCTACATACCTTCTGAACATTTTGGGGGAGGCACTTCTGGACTCTGACTTGCATAATTCCTGGAGAATCAGGAGTAAATAATTACTCAAAACCTCTGGTTACCTGAATACAGCTAATTATGGTTTCTACCCTACAGGAGCCACCCCATGTTTACACAGATTACTTTGAGTTCCAGTTGGAAATTAGGCATAAATCCTTTCTGCCCTCAGATCTCTCTGCCTCTCATAGCCTCTGTTCCTTCCCCACTGTCAGGCAGGGTTTCCACCCTGAAAGAGGAGCAGGGCCCAAACACTCCCAGGGACCCCATGCTCATCTCATATGTCTCTCTTCACTATCAAGGCTGCCACCCCCACAGTCCAGTGTGACAAGAATTTTGCTTCTAGAAAAATAATATTGTGCATCCTTTCTTTTTCCCAGCTTGTAGCAAATCTCTATACTCTATGATTTTTGCTATTTAAAGGGAAGCTTTAGGAATTTAGGAAACCCTTTTCTTTCTCAGTTGCAAGGCTATAGTTACAAAGCTGGGGCTTTCATGACCAGTCTTTAATCAACTTTTTCCAGTTTATTTTAAAACAAAAAACAATCTCTTCTTTGTTCTTGGTTGGTTCTACTTACGCCCTGAAGTAATGGCTGTTTCAGCCTTGATGGATAAAGGATTTGGGGCAGCAAGAAGTACCAGAAGTAAAAATTATATCAGATGATATTTCAAAATGTTATCCGTTATGTAATTATTAACAACTTGCAATTACTCCCAAGCAAAATTATATTCTTTTGTAGGGACAAGCATGATAGGCAAGTTATAAGAAATGAAGGAGTATTCAGTGATATAGTAGAATCATCCTATGAAACAAGTTTAAGAAATGCAGACTTTTTTCTTCTTAAATCATTTGAAACCAATTGAAGGGTAGGGCTTAGGAAATAGAATGAACTAATCTGTTGCAGGGATCACATGACACTACGAATCATTAAATTCATATGTTGTCAAGATAGTGTATTGACATTACTCCTACTTGATCGTGACATTTTTCTGGGATGCAAATGTCTGGATTTGGTGACAAACTGCTGAGAGCAGTAAGACAAGCGACTTCCAGGCAGCCATCTTTACCGTCAGTAGGAGCCTAGCAGTTCCCGATACAACTAATGTCAGTGTGAGGGTAAAAACAGAACCAAACTTTTCAACAGTTAAATGTTTTAATTTCTCCTTTCTCAGGTTCCTTTCCTATTAAATGATAAACATCTATAAGCAGCAACTAGGGTTGTTGTAGAAGAATTAAAGAGATACTTAAACTGTCTATGTACTCTTATTGTTTCAAAAGGGAAGGTTTCGTCTTCATGATAAGACTGAGAGGCTTTAAGGACAGTGGCCATGTCTTATACATAATAGATAGATCTGAGAATGTCTAGCAAATATTAGGTATGTTCTAAATTAATTTGTATGTTATACTCAATTGGTAGATTGATCTTCCATGATTTCATGGTGGAAACTCAGAGAAATCATTGACGCAGTTTTGCACAATGTATGCAAGTAGGATTTCCTTTGTTCTTAGAAATGGATAAAAAAAAAAAAACAAGCTTATTGCCACAGAGCCGATTCCAACTCATAGTGACTCTATAAGACAGAGTAGAACTGGCCCATAGGGTTTCAAAGACTGATCTTTTTTAAAAAATAAGATTTTATTGAGTTTTTGGTGAAAGTTTACACAGTAAACTAGGTTCCAATTTGACAATTTCTGTACAAATCATTCAGTGACATTAGTTACATTTTCACAATGTGTCAGCATTGTCTTTAATTGCATTCTGGTTATTCCATTTCTAGTACTCTAGTTTTCCTGTCCCCTTATCTTCTTATCCTTCCTTTAGAGTAATTGCTGAGCTTTTGGTCTCATATAGGTAATTTTTTAGTAAAGCACTGTACTTACAGGTAATATCCTTTATATTGTATTCCACTCTGTTATTTCACTAAAAGATGATCTCATAAAATAGTTTCAGTTCAAGGTTTAAAGAATATTTCAGGGCAATAGTCTCAGAGAGTCTTCTGGTCTCAACTGGTCCACTAAACCTGGACTTTTTAAAAATTTGAGTCTTCTTCCATGTTTTTCTCCCGTTCTACCAGGGGTTCATTGGTTGTGAGCCTTATCATAAGGTTGGTAGTGGTAGCCAGGCACCATCTAGTTCTTCTAGTCTCAGGGTAGGTGAGTCCATGGATCGTGTAGGCTATTAGCCCCGTAGACTAATTTCTTCTCTGAGACTTCGGTTTTCTCCTTTCCTTTTTGTCCCTGACAAGTAGAGACCAATAGTTGTATCTTAGATGGCCACTCACAAGCTTTGAGATACCAGATGCTATATTAGGATGCAGAACATGAGCTTTGTAAACATATACCAATTGACTGAATTGTTCCATGAGACTAAGGTCCTAAGCCTTCAAACTTAGAAAACCAGTCTCACAAGGTGTCTGGTTATGTCTGAGAAGTATCTGTAATTGAACCTTCTATGGATATTTGTGTCTGTACATGGATATCTGTACTCACACACTCATATACATCTATCTGTGTACACATATGTATACATCTGTACCTACCCATGTACTTGTATACCTATATACACACATATGTGACCATACCCTTGTTTTTTGGTCATTGTTGGTATTGTAGGCAAATTATATATGTCAAATTCTTTAGTACAAAGATCCTTTTCTCTTGAGTGCTTCTTATTGACATCATTAACTTTGGTCAAGCTGTGCTCACTATACCCAAATTCAGTGCTACTTTTCCCATCACCAAAAATAACAAGTATCTATGATCTAGAGGGTAATTCCCCCTCTCCCCCACCCCGGTAATCACCCATGAACACATATACGCATACATACATATGCACACCTGTGTTCATAGTGGCATTACTTACAATAGCAAAAAAAAAATGAAAACAACCTAAGTGCCCATCAATGAATGAATGGATAAGCAAAATGTTGTACAAACACACAATGGAATACTATGCAGCCATAAAGAACAATGATGAGTCTGCAAAACACATAGCATGGATGGACTTGGAGGACATAATTCTAAGTGAAATAAATCAATCACTTAAGCATAAATATTGTATGAGCCCAAGACTGTAATCTTTACAGAAGCAGACTGCCTTATCTTTTCTCCTGCAAAGTGGCTGATGGGTTCAAACTGCCTACCTTTTCAGTTAGCATCCTAGCACCTAACCACTGCATCACCAGGGCTCCTTTAGAAAAGGAGGGAGAGAAAGGTTATTTTCAGTGGAAAGGATAGTGAGAGTCAATGCAATACATTATGAGAGAATGAGCACGTCTGTTTGACTATAGTGGATACAGGCAATACAAGTGGAAGTCAAATTTTGGAATGTTCAAATGCAGGCAACAAAGAGTAGTAAAGTGACATGACAGAAGCAGGTAAGGCCCATATTTCCTGTGTGTCCACCTCCTTGGAAGATTAATGGAATCCCAATAACAGATTTTCATTAATCTTTCATGAAGGTAGACACATGGGAAATATGAACCGTACCTACTTCCAATAATAGAACCACCGTTCATTTGCCAGTTTGTCATATTGTGGTGGCTTGTGTGTTGGTGTGATGCTGGGAGCTATGCCACTGATATCTCAAATGCCAGCAGGGTCGCCAATGGTGGACAGGTTTCAGTGGAGCTTCCAGACTAATACAGAGTGTAAAGAAGGACCTAGAGATCTACTTCTGAAAAAAACAATGGCCAGTGAAAACCTTATGAGTAGCAGCAGAACATTGTCTGATATAGCGCTCAAAGATGAGCCACTTGGATAGGAAGGTACTCAAAATACAACTGGAGAAGAGCTGCCTCCTCAAAGTAGAGTCAACCTTAATGATGGGATGGAGCAAAGCTTTCAGGATCTTCGTTTGCTGATATGGCATGACTCAAAATGAGAAGAAACAACTGCAAATATACACTAGTAACTGGAACATGGAATGTATGAAGTATGAATCTAGGAAAATTGGAAATTGTAAAAAATGAAATGGAATGCTTAAAGATCAATATCCTAGGCATTAGTGAGCTACAATGGACTGGTATTGTCCGTATTAAATCATATGGTCTCCTATGCTGGGAATGACAAATTGAATAGGAACCACGTTCATTCAAAAAGAACATTTCAAGATCTATCCTGAAGTAAACTCTGTCAGTTATAGGATAATAACCGTACACCTATAAGGAAGACCAGTTAATTATGACTGTTATGCAAATTTACTCACCAATCACTAATACCAAAGATGAAGAGACTGAATATTTTTACCAACTTCTGCAGTCTGAAATTGATCAAGCACGCAATCAAGATGCATTGATAATTACTGGTGACTAGAATACAAAAGTTAGAAACGAAGAAGAAGAATCAGTAGTTGGAAAATATGGCCCTGGTGATAGAAATGACACCAGAGATTGCGTGATAGAATTTTTCAAGACAAACAGCCTATTTATTGGAAATACCTTTTTTCAACAACGTGAATGGCAACTATACACATGGACCTCTCCAGATGGAATACACCAATATCAAATCATCTACACCTGTGCAAAGAGACAAGGGAGAAGCTCAATGTTATCAGTCAAAATAAGGCCAGGAGCTAACTGCAGAACAGACCGCCAATTGCTTGTACGCAAGTTCAAATTGAAGCTAAAGAAAATTGAAACAAGTCCACGAGATCCAAAGCACGGCCTTGAGTATATCCCACCTGAATTTAGAGACCGTCTCGAGAATAGATCTGACACGTTGAACACTAATGACCAAAGACCAGATGAGTTGTGGAATGACATCAAGGATATCACACATGAAGAAAGCAAGAGATCATTAAAAAGACAAAAAGATAAAAATGGATGTCAGAAGAGACTCTGACACTTGCTCTTGAACATCAAGTAGCTAAAGCAAATGGAAGAAATGATGAAGTAAAAGAGGTGAACAGAAGATTTCAAAGGGCTGCTCGAAAAGACAAAGTATTATAATGACATGTGCAAAGACTTGGAGATGGAAAACCAAAAGGGGAGAACACACTTGGCATTTCTCAAGCTGAAAGAACTGAAGAAAAAATTCCAGCCTCGTGTTGCAATACTGAAGGATTCTACAGGGAGAGTATTCAACAACACAGAAAGCATCAAAAGATGGAAGGAATATACAGTCATTACACCAAAAAGAATTGGTCGATCTTCAACCATTTCAGGAACTACCATATGATCAGGAACTGATGGACCTTAAGGAAGAAGTGCAAGCTGCACTGAAGGTATTGGCAAAAAACAAGGCTCCAGGAATTAACAGAATACCAATTGAGATGTTTCAACAAACAGATGCAGCTTTGGCAGTACTCACTCATCTATGCCAAGAAATTTCAAAGACAGCTCCCTGGCCAACTGACAGGAAGAGATCCATATTTATGCCTATTCCCAAAAAAGTTATCCAACCGAATGCAGAATTATCAAACAATATCATCAATATCACACACAAGTAAAATTTTGCTGAAGATCATTCAAAAGTGGCTGCAGCAGAGTTCTACCAAACTTTCAGAGAAGAGTTAACACCACTACTACTAAAGGTTTTTCAAAGCATAGAAAATGACGGAATACTACCTAACTCATTCTATGAAGCCACCACCTCCCTGATACCAAAACCAGGTAAAGACATCACAAAAAAAGAAAATTACACACCTATATCCCTCATGAACATAGATGCAAAAATCCTCAACAAAATTCTAGCCAATAGAATTCAACAACATATCAAAAAAATAATTCACCACGACCAAGTGGGATTTATACCAGGTATGCAAGGCTGGTTTAATATTAGGAAAACCATTAATGTAATCCACCATATAAATAAAACAAAAGACAAAAACCACATGATCTTATCAATTGATGCAGAAAAGGCATTTGACAAAGTCCAACACTCATTTATGATAAAAACTCTTACCAAAATAGGAATTGAAGGAAAATTCCTCAACATAATAAAGGGCATCTATACAAAGCCAACAGCCAACATCACTCTAAATGGAGAGAGCCTAAAAGCATTTCCCTTGAGAACGGGAACCAGACAAGGATGCCCTTTATCACCACTCTTATTCAACATTGTGCTAGAAGTCCTAGCCAGAGAAATTAGGCTAGACAAAGAAATAAAGGGCATCCAGATTGGCAAAGAGGAAGTAAAATTATCTCTATTTGTAGATGACATGATCTTATATGCAGAAAACCCTAAGGAATCCTCCAGAAAACTACTGAAACTAATAGAAGAGTTTGGCAGAGTCTCAGGTTGTAAGATAAACATACAAAAATCACTTGGATTCCTCTAAATCAGCAAAAAGAACATCGAAGAGGAAATAACCAAATCAATACCATTCATAGTAGCCCCCAAGAAGATAAAATACTTAGGAATAAATCTTACCAAAGATGTAAAAGATCTATACAAAGAAAACTACAAAGCACTACTACAAGAAATTAAGAAGGACATACTTAAGTGGAAAAACATACCTTGCTCATGGATAGGAAGACTTAACATAGTAAAAATGTCTATTCTACCAAAAGCCATCTATACATACAATGCACTTCTGATCCAAATTCCAATGTCATTTTTTAATGTGATAGAGAAACAAATCACCAACTTCATATGGAAGGGAAAGAAGCCTCAGATAAGCAAAGCATTACTGAAAAAGAAGAAGAAAGTGGGAGGCCTCACTCTACCTGATTTCAGAACCTATTATACAGCCACAGTAGTCAAAACAGCCTGGTACTGGTACAACAACAGGCACATAGACCAATGGAACAGAATTGAGAACCCAGATATAAATCCATCCACATATGAGCAGCTGATATTTGACAAAGGCCCAGTGTCAGTTAATTGGGGAAAAGATAGTCTTTTTAACAAATGGTGCTGGCATAACTGGATATCCATTTGCAAAAAAATGAAACAGGACCCATACCTCACACCATGCACAAAAACTAACTCCAAGTGGATCAAAGACCTAAACATAAAGACTAAAACGATAAAGATCATGGAAGAAAAAATGGGGACAACCTTAGGAGCCCTAATACAAGGCATAAACAGAATACAAAACATTACCAAGAATGATGAAGAGAAACCAGATAACTGGGAGCTCCTAAAAATCAAACACCTATGCTCATCTAAAGACTTCACCAAAAGAGTAAAAAGACCACCTACAGACTGGGAAAGAATTTTCAGCTATGACATCTCAGACCAGTGCCTGATCTCTAAAATCTATATGATTCTGTTAAAACTCAACCACAAAAAGACAAACAACCCAGTCAAGAAGTGGGCAAAGGATATGAACACACACTTCACTAAAGAAGATATTCAGGCAGCTAACAGACACATGAGAAAATGCTCTCGATCATTAGCCATTAGAGAAATGCAAATTAAAACTACGATGAGATTCCATCTCGCTCCAAGAAGGCTGGCATTAATCCAAAAAACACAAAATAATAAATGTTAGAGAGGCTGCGGAGAGATTGGAACTCTTATACACTGCTGGTGGGAATGTCAAATGGTACAACCACTTTGGAAATCTATCTGGCATTATCTTAAACAGTTAGAAATAGAACTACCATACAACCCAGAAATCCCACTCCTTGGAATATACCCTAGAGAAATAAGAGCCTTCACACAAACAGATATATGCACACCCATGTTTATTGCAGCTCTGTTTACAATAACAAAAACCTGGAAACAACCAAGGTGTCCATCAATGGATGAATGGTTAAATAAATTGTGGTATATTCACACAATGGAATACTACGCATCGATAAAGAACAGTGACGAATCTGTGAAACATTTCGTAACATGGAGGAACCTGGAAGGCATTATGCTGAGCGAAATTAGTCAGAGGCAAAAGGACAAAAATTGTATAAGACCACTATTATAAGATCTTGAGAAACAGTAAAAACTGAGAAGAACACATACTTTTGTGGTTACGAGGGGGGGAGGGAGGGAGGGTGGGAGAGGGTTTTTTACTGATTAATCAGTAGATAAGAACTGCTTTAGGTGAAGGGAAGGACAATACTCAATACAGGGAAGGTCAGCTCAACTGGACTGGACCAAAAGCAAAGAAGTTTCCGGGATAAAATGAATGCTTCAAAGGTCAGCGGAGCAAGGGCGGGGGTTTGGGAACCATGGTTTAAGGGGACTTCTAAGTCAATTGGCAAAATAATTCTATTATGAAAACATTCTGCATCCCACTTTGAAATGTGGCGTCTGGGGTCTTAAATGCTAACAAGCAGCCATCTAAGATGCATCAATTGGTCTCAACCCACCTGGATCAAAGGAGAATGAAGAACACCAAGGTCACACGATAACTATGAGCCCAAGAGACAGAAAGGGCCACATGAACCAGAGACCTACATCATCCTGAGACCAGAAGAAGTAGTTGGTGCCCGGCCACAATCGATGACTGTCCTGACAGGGAGCACAACAGAGAACCCCTGAGGGAGCAGGAGATCAGTGGGATGCAGACCCCAAATTCTCACAAAAAGACCATACTTAATGGTCTGACTGAGACTAGAGGAATCCCGGCGGTCATGGTCCCCAAACCTTCTGTTGGCCCAGGACAGGAACCATTCCCAAAGACAACTCATGAGACATGAAAGGGACTGGACAGTGGGTAGGAGAGAGATGCTGATGAAGAGTGAGCTCCTTGTATCAGGTGGACACTTGAGACTGTGTTGGCATCTCCTGTCTGGAGAGGGGATGGGAGGATAGAGAGAGTTGGAAGCTGGCCAAATTGTCACGAAAGGAGAGACTGGAAGGGCTGACTCATTAGGGGGAGAGCAAGTGGGAGTACGGAGTAAGGTGTATATAAACTTATATGTGACAGTCTGACTTGATTAATAAACGTTCACTTGAAGCTCAATAAAAGTTAATAAAAAAAAAAGTGGCTGCAGCAGTATATGGACAGAGAACTGCCAGAAATTCAAGTTAGATTCAGAAGAGAACAAGGAACCAGAAATATCATTGGTGATGTCAGATGGATCCTGATTGAAAGCAGAGAGTACCAGAAAGATGTTTACCTGTGTTTTATTGACTATGCAAAGGCATTCGACTGTGTGGATCATAACAAATTATGAATAACGTTTTGAAGAATAAGAATTCCAGAACACTTAATTGTGCTCATAAGGAACCTGTACATAGATAGAGGCAGTCCTTCGAAAATAACAAGGGGATACTGGGTGGCTTAAAGTCAGGAAAGGTGTGCATCAGGGTTACATCTTTTCACAATACCTATTCAATCTGTATGTTGAGCAAATAATTCAAGAAGCTGTACTATATGAAGAAGAACGGGGCATCAGGATTGGAGGAAGACTCATTAACAACCTGTGTTATGCAGATGACACAACCTTGCTTGCTGAAAGTGGAGAGGACTTGAAGCACTTACTAATGAAGGTCAAAGGCCACAGCCTTCAGTAAGGATTACACTTCAACATAAAACAGAAATCCTCACATCTGGACCAATGAGCAACATCATGATAAATGGAGAAAAGATGGAAGTTGTCAAGGATTTCATTTTACTTGGATCCACAATCAGCACCCATGGGAGCAGCAGTCAAGAAACCAAAAGACGCATTGCATTAGGCAAATCTGCTGCAAAAGACCTCTTTAAAGTGTTGAAAAGCGAAGATGTCACCTCGATGACTAAGGAGCGCCTGACCCTAGCCATGATGTTTTCAGTCACCTCATATGTATGTGAAAGCTGGAGAATGAATAAGGAAGACCAAAGTAGAATTGACATCTTTGAATTCTGGTACTGGAGAAGAATATTGACTGCCAAAAGAACAAATGTGTCTTGGAAGAAGTACGACCAGAATGCTCCTTAGAAGTAAGAATGGTGAGACTACATCTCACATACTTTGGACAGGTTATCAGGAGGGATCAGTCACTGGAGAAGGACATCATGCTTGGTAAAGCAGAGGGTCAGTGAAAAAGAGGAAGACCCTCAACGAGATGGATTAACACAGTGGCTACAATAATGTGTTCGAGCGTAACAATGATTGTGAGGATGGCATAGGACCAGGCAGTGTTTCATTCTGTTGTACATAGGGTAGCTATGAGTCGGTACCGACTGGACGACACCTAACAACAACAGTGTGATGTATTAAATTTGGTGTTTTATTTGAACTATGAGTGAGCAAATACAATTTAGCTCATTTTGTGCTGGTTGGTCTGAGACATGCAAAGACTCAGAATTCTAGATTTTCATGATCTAGAGGACTTTATAATGTCCCATATAGCTGGGAAGAGTGACAGAAGCTAGGAACAGAAGTCAGGATAAGAGTTTTAAATTTATTTATCATCAACACATAGAAACTTTGAAAAATGATAGGCTCAAGGGGAAGGCTCAGAGTTGGAAGACAGGAGAAGGAGGTTCCCTCAGATAATAGCTTACACTTGAAAGCACCTTGTGATTTACTTTAAAACTAAAAATACCCATGGTTTCCTATTTTCAAATGTATGAAATGCCAAAAACCATATAGCAATCTGTAGATAGAAGCCAGGAGAGACATTTGTCCTGGGAGCAGCACTGGGACAGGTTCGGGGTGATGGGTATAGGAAGAAAGGATGAAGGTCTCTCCTACCCTACCCTGAGGATACCAGAACTCGACACTTCAAAACCTGGACATGCGGACACAATGATACTGATTTATGAGCCATTCTCAGTGCTTAATTCTCTGTGGCATACGTGCACTTCTGTATGAAATCTTTTCATCCCCCAAAGGAGGAAATGCTGCTGCTTACCTTTTGATGTGATATCTATAATCGGGGCATTGCTAGACATGTCAAGGAACTCCATTTTATTTTATTGTGACTTGATACAACTTGAATTTCTAATAAACAGACATGGTGGAGAAAGAAATGGGAGCCTTCTCTGTCACTAAAATATTAAAAATCTTTCATTACATAAGATTTAAGACATACAAAGGATTAAATGCTCAAAAGAAACTCTAGCTTATAAAGTAACAAAAGGGAGAGAAATTTTTCACTGATTTAGGTCATGGGAATATGTTTCAACCTCTGGAAATATGACACTGGTGCAGTACAGATTTCCTTTGGTGAGGCTGGTAACTGAGATTTTGCAATTTTGATGTAACATATCTAATTGCGTATTTACTCCTTGAGTGTGCTGTTCATAACCTTTGTTTAAGAACTCAGAGCTTTGATGACAATTTTGGAAGCATTGCCTACCTAAAGAAACCCTGGTGGTGTAGTGGTTAAGAGCTACAGCTGCTAACCAAAAGGTCAGCAGTTTGAATCCACCAGGCATTTCTTGGAAATCCTATGGGGCAGTTCTACTGTGTCCTATAGGATCACTGTGAGTTGAAATCGGCTGGACGGCAATGGGTTTGGTTTACCTTCCTAAGACTCAGGGTGGCCTAACAGCTTGCACCATGCTCTTCCAATCTGCTGCCTTTTTCGTGTGTAGAACATTGGATTTTTTTTCATGAGTCAAGTACAAAATCTTTATTTTCATTGATGGCATTATTCCATAATAATTCTCTGCAAATTTTCTGCAAATGTTTGAGGCTATTTATAACCTCCTTTAAAATAATGTCTTTTTTCTGGTTTTTCGCAATATTATTCTTAAAATTTCTCTTTTTTTTCTCTCTTTCATTATTCTATGTATTTAAAAATAATGGCTCCAAGATAGTAGAAGGAACATTGGAAAGAATTTCAAAAGATTTGTAGCGAAATCCTGCTTCATTACTTACAAGCTGTGGGACCTATGGCAGGTCATTTAACCTCTGACCCATCGTTCTTCAAAACCAAAAATGTGAATAATTTAACTGCTTCCTCAGAGTTCTAAAGGAGTGATAGAGGCTGGAGCACTTTGGTGTGTGTTAAAAGCATGATAAATACTAGAAAAATGAGCCCACTGACCTTGAGGACGTAAAAGTCACAGCTTCCCTGCTGATATTTTATGTTTTTTAATTTAATAAATTTATATATAACATAAAATTTGCCACTTTAACCATTTTTAAGTGTACAATTCAGTGATCCTAACCATATTCACAATGTTGGGCAACCTTCACCACTACCCATTTCCAAAAATTTCTTCATCCCAAACAGACACTCAGTATCCATTAAGCAAACATATGATACTTCATGTTTTTAATGTTTGTCAAAGTAGTTGAGAATAATTCAGTAAATCTTGATTAGATTTACCTAAACACAGCAGGCTTTCAGAAACCACAAGGGAGGAGTGGGTGGGCGAATGGGATGTGAAGGGAACAAAATAGTCTGTGTACAGCAAGACAGAAAAACAACGCACCTCTTCTGCCTTGTTTTCCATAGAAAACAGTAAGAAACACCCATGCCTATCATGATAGAAAGGAATGAAGGCAAACACTAAGCTAAATAATTTTAACTGCGTGCTGTCAGCCTGGAGAGAGAGAGGCTCTTTATCTGCTTGGAAAACCATCAGGCTTCTCTTAACTCAACAGGAGCAGTGGGGGTTTTTCACATGTGTCTCCTTTGGGCAAGTGTTTTCACAGCACAATACATGGGAGGTTGCTAACTCAGTCAGCACATTGTGATAAGCCAAAGTCGCGGGCCCAGCTGGTTATTTGTTTATTCATTTACACCCAGCCTTGTTGTAAAAATGCTTTGAGGTGGCCCTGTCCAACAGTTTTGTTTTGTGCTTTGTGACTGGATCACATACTTAGTCATTAGAAGTGCAAGTGATCATTTCAAGAAACACTTGGGTGAGTAGAGTACTACAGACTTATCACAATAACTAAGAAAACAGAGTTTTGTTTTGTTTTAAACAGAAATTTCAGCAACAGTTGAAGTATGGCAAATCTGAGTTAAAATTATTAACAGTGTACTGTGCACTAAGGCATCATGAAGGTCCACTGGAGTTGCTGTGTTCCTGGCACATCCCAGTCCTCAACCTCAGAGAATTTTTACCTAATCCAGTGGCTCTTTATCAGAAAAGCTAAAGCACAGAGTCACCGGGATGTGTCACTAGAGCCTGAACAAGATGTTTATATAGTTACTGGTAATTTCACCCAAGCTTTTTTTTTTTCCTTTAAGTTTACTGTTCAGGTTTTTTTTTTAATAGACTTTAGTTTTTAGGTTCACAGAAAACTTGTACAGAAAGTACAGAGATTTTCCATGTACCCCCCTACACACACATACAGTTTCCCCTAGTATTAGCATCTTGAATTCCTGTGGCATCCTTGAGTGATACAAAAGTTAATGTGCTAACCAAAAGGTTGGAGATTCAAATCTGCCCAGAAGCACCTCAGAAGAAAAGCCTGGCAATATATGTACTTCTGAAAAATCAGCCATTAAAAGCCCCATGGAGCACAGTTCTACTCTGTCACACATGCGGTCGCCATGAGTCAGGGTCAGCTTGATGGCAACTGGTCTGCATTCCTGCGAAACGTTTGTTACAACGGATGACCCAATATTGACACATTGTTATTAACTAAAACCCATAGTTTACGTTAGGGTTCACTCTTCTTGTTGCACAGCTCTATGCTACCCAAGCTAATTTTATCCTCAGACTAAACTGGACTATCCCTCCAAGGTTCAAGAACAAACATTTATTCTGGTAGATTTGCAAAACAGTGAACAGTGAAGCCTCTATCTTCAGAGAGACATATGTTTGAGGACTTGCTACCATTTTCTAGCTAGCTCTGTGGACTTAGACAAGTTTCTTAAACTCTTCGTGCCTCAGTTTCTTCATCTGAAAATGAGTTCCTGACTCATCAGGTTGTTGTATCAAGTGAAATAACACTTGTAAAATGCTTGGCACATTGTAAAAGCTTGTTGACATTGGCTATTGTTACTATGTTCCTATTGGCTATTGTTACAGTACTGTGTTAGGCCTTACAGATGCCAAGCTGACTAAAATACAGTCTGCCCTCCAGGAGCCTGTAGTGCAATAGGAAAGAGAGATATATGAATAAGTAATTAAAATGGAACGAGGGCAATGCAGTGTGGAAGAATACATAAAGAGCTGTGGGAGTCCTGAGAAGGAAGATACTAATCCAACCTGAGTAATCAGATAAGGTTTCTAGCAGCTGTGGTATTTGAACTGAGGCTTGTAGTTTGTGGCGTAGTTGTTCATTCGCCCAGGTCATTGGAGAGAGGCATGAACTCTAGGCCAATTCTCACCTATTAGCTGCTAACACACCACTCCAAGCGATCATCATTTTCACCACACTTTTTTTTTTTTTTTTATTGCCCTGTCTTTCTAGTTAGTCTCTCTGTTTTTACTTTTATACCTCTACAAACAATTCGCTTTAGGGTCGCTATGAGTCAGAATCAACTCAGTGGCACTGGGTTTGGTTTTTGGTTTGGTACAATCAATTCTCCACACAGCAGCCAATGAGGGAGGTGGAGCTTTAAATCCATAAATCAGCTCATGTTATACTCTGCTGTCAATTTTCCATACATTTTGTAGAAAATTTGAAGTCTTAACATTACAATGCCTATATAACATGACCCCTCATTACCTTTCCAACCTGATTTCCTGTGAATTTCCTCTTTTGTCCCTGGCTTCAGCTACGTCAAGCTCATTGGTGAGCCAGTTTTCATTTCTTTCATTTTGGGGTATTTGCTTCTGCCTGGAACACTTTTCCTACAAATATTTTTGTGACTCTCTTTCTCACTCATCATTCAGTTCTCTCCTAAAAAAATTATGTCCCTAAATGGTACAGCATCTCCGTATCCGCTTCTCTTGATTTATTGGTTTTATTGATTGAATTTTTGTTGTTGTTGTTTGTTTGTTTTATATACATCTGGAAAGCTGCCTGTCTGAGGTGATGCTTGAGCTGGGTTTAAAGGATTAGTTAGCCAGATAAGAAAGGGGGAAAGGGGAATCCCAAGTCAAAGGACTGGCATGTCAAAAACCAGACGACCAAACAGGAGAAATGCAGGTGGTTCAGTCAGAGGGAAGGGTGTTATACAGGTAAATGACTGAAAGGAAACTCAAGAGGAAAACAGGGCCATCTGATGAACACACAAGCATGGATGGCACAGGTCCTGCTTCTCTAACCCCTGTCTCCCAGCAGCATGTCCTTCTTTGTTGTTGTTGTATGCCATGGAGTCGACCCTATATGACAGAGTAAAGTTGCCCCATAGGGTTTCCTAGGGTGTCATTTTTTATGGGAGCAGATCACCAGGTCTTTCTCCCACATAGCTGCTGGTACGTTCGAACCACCAACCTTTCGGTTAGCAGGCGAGCACCTAAACATTGTGCCATAAGGGCTCCTTATATCCTTAACTAGCTGCTAATCCCATATTTCATGACTTCCAATGGTGTTTCCCAACCTTTTTTTAATATTGCCACCCCCTAAGAAGTCATTTATTGAAGGATTGCTAATTCTCAAAGTCACCCCCCAGGAGAAGTATGAAGACGTGTAGCATGGAAGGGAAGCCAAGGCTCTGAGCAACCAGGCTCAGTACTACACCGTGCATGCTCCGAAGCTTGTGTGTTTTTTCAAAAACTCAGTGCTTACACAGCATCTATTTCCATTTAATGAACACACAATTCTGTCATGATTGGTAATCTAGTTTCTAAATTCATGTTAGATTTAAAGTAGCAAAACAGAAAGGGAGAAGGGCTGACACAGCCAAACACATGACAATGACAAATGGGGGCTGATGACAGCCTGGTAACAGGCAAAACACAGAGAAGCAGTGATAATCACATCTAATAACATAAAGCACATCAGTTTGAGGCCAGTTAATATGAGGGCAAATGGGCCAAGGTATGTCAATAAGCAGAATTTTACTCATGTTCATAATGTTGTTCCTAAATGATCCCCACATTATCTTACCTTTAGGAAGATAAAGAATGGGAATTTTTTTGCCAGAATTTCTAATAAAAATGTTTAAAATTTGATGCTCAAAGAAATAAACCTAAATGTATCTGGAAAACTGAGCTATCCATAAAAACTTATTTCCCTTCCTTTTCCTCTTTGTCTTTCCTTTTTTCTTTATTTTATATCCAACCAGCCAGTTTGTTTGAATTGACTTTTCTCAGGAATGATTGATTCAGACAGGATGAAAGTGATTTAATTAGTTGCTCACAAGGAAATAGCCTGAGAGATTTAAAAAGAAAATTGACCAAAATCAAAGTATTGAAAAAAAAATCTCTTAACACAAAATAACATGATAAAAAGCACCAGAGAACCTCAAAGTCTGTGTTTTGTGGGTGAAGAAGGGAAAAGGCAAGGTTGCTGTTGGTTCTACTTGCTTACTGTTCAAAAACCACTGCTTTCGTCTCCGGCGTGCAGCAAACTGATGGACTCCACTTTCTAGACAAGAGACTCAGAAGGCTCTGAAGAGCTGCTTTATTTGGTGCAGCTTCAAAGGACACTTTGAGGACAGGATGTCTGGTCATCTAACATAAAACCTTACAGGGGGAGTTCTGGGCTGAGCTCTACAACCATGTTATCAGTAAGAGGCAAACTCATGCCAGTTAGGCTATTTGCCCTGGCCATTTCCTTTATTTCTATTAATCTATGGCAACATTGTAAATAAAAGCTCAGGCTTCAAATATTTCTATATCTTGGAGACTCATTCTTGTGTAGGTAATTCTTGTATTCCAAGCAGTAAAATTCAAGAGGTAATTTCAAGAGTTAATGATTTGAAAATGTAGAACTTGAGGTTATGGTGTTCACTTTCATCAAAACTCTCTTCTTCTTGACTTGTATGGCATAATTGTTTCTGGTTTTTCTCGTATCTCTCTGACTACTCCTGTTAGTTAGGCTTACTTGTTCCTCTCCAGAGCCCATCTCAGCATGTTCACCATGGCTGCAGCCTCAGCAACTCTTCTCATGCTAAATACTTTGTCTTGTGGGTTTCATGGTTTGATTTCTCATCATATTCTATAAGCCTTCAATTTTTCTTTAAAAAAAGTCCAAAGAATATTCCATGTACAAACATTCTCATTATAAGAGAAACTGGGCATACATCAAGTACTCCCCCTTAATGGCGTTCTACAGCCTGGAAATTTCTACAATAGTTTTATTTATATTTACATTTATCTTTTGTTTGACTCTTTTGTAAATGAATTAAAAGAAAACAGAACCTATACACTCTCTTCGTTATGGTGGATGACGTGCCAATGCCCTGTGGTCAAAGTTACTCTCGGGAGTAAAACCCCATGGCAATGCCATTTTGGTCTTTATTTTGGTGATGCTACTTAGTTGTTCTTTAAAAATCAGAGTACAAATGAAAGGAAAGCAGGGTTGGTCTGGTTTTGTTTTTTTTATGTCATACATTCACCAGAAAATCATGTTTTTTTGTAATGAATACTGCTGCGCATTAAAATTCTCAATACATAATATGTCAGGAAGGAGAGGACAGTTACAAAAATCCGAGGTTTAAATTCATTTTCCTATATGACAATTCTGCTTCTTATGAACATGTGGGTATAACTGTGGCTTAACAAAAAAAAAAAAAGACATGCTCAAATCAGATGTGTTTGGTCCTCTCTTTGAAATACTCCCTAATTGATAACATATTTGCTTAGCCACTATAGTGGATAGTTAATACTTAAAATCTGAAGAATTTTTTTTTTAAGAGTTAACAGAACATCTGGGTGGCTATAAAAACTGTGATTTGGGATAAGTTTCTAACTGTAGTTTCTCATTGTTTTGTTTGAGAGTGTCGGTTCCCATACAGTTACACCTGCATCTAATTTCTACTAAACCTGAATATCAAGAATTTTTACTCATAGAAGTCGTATTTAAGCCTTACAGAAAATAAGAAGCCTAAATACTGAACTTTCCTGCTTGTCTCCAGCCCATGCCTGAGCCCTGGCGTTTGTTTCTTCTGCTATAACGTTTTGCTGTGCTCTGGTGGTGAAGTGGTTAAGAGCTCAGGCTGACATTTTTTTTTGTTTGATTCGAACCCCTGCTGAGAATTTGCATTTCTAACAAGTTCCCAGGAAGTTATACGTAAGAATTACCTAGGGATCTTGTTAAAATGTAGGTTCTGATTCAGCATATCTGCTGTGGAAATGCAAATTCTCATCAGGGAACTTGTGAAAAATGCGAATTATCAGCAGGGGGTTTGAACTGGACTGATTGGTTAGAGGCCCTGCTAGAAATAATAGAAAGATTTAAGAGGTATTTAGCTGATATAACCAAAACCAAGAAAGAAAAACAAACCCATTGCCATCGAGTCAATTCCAACTCATAGCGACCTTATAGCAACCAGACTTTGTGAATTAATGGTTGAGGAGGGATGGATAGTTAGGCAGGTGTGGTGTCTGTAAGTGAAGAAAAAGGATTAGAGTGTTGGAGACAGCTGGTACTGATCTCCTGGGCCAGAATTTTTTATTTGTAATCTATTCATAGAAGTAATAAAATTATTCTATAGCTAATCCCTGCTGAAATAGCCATAGCCAGGGAAATGTTTAGAAGTATGGCACAGGAAGCCTCATGGAGCCAAAGTCATCTGCTCAGTAGGGTAGCATTTTCTAGATTACACTCTACTTCAAAGCTTCTCTTTGTAGCAAAATATCAGGGGCTGAAACAATACTTTGTCTCAGTTCAGCTGGGCACAAGACAAGCAGATCAGAGAAGGAGAAAAAGACAGAAGTGAGGGGAAAGAGGAAAAATTGAAAGGTATAACTACAGCTACCATTTTGTAGAGACCATTGGAGAAAAGCAAACTTCCTTATAAAGAAAGTTGACAAAAACTCTAGACCTAAAGTATGTTTTTCCTGAAAATTGAAGGGAATTGACTTAAGAGGTATCTAATGATTTTGAATGCACACTATGTGCCAGTCACTGCCTACTCACTGTCCATGCTTAATCACATTTATTTCTCTTAATAGTCCTGTTAGGTAAGAATCGCTGCTCTCTAACACTCCATTCTTCTCCTTTTACAGTTAAGGACGCTGAGTATCATGAACGTGAAGGTATTTGCCCAAGACAGATCAGCCAAATGGAACTTGGATTTCAACACAGGTCTTTCCAAGCTTTTCCTACCATGTCACACTGCATTTATAAAACAGGTGACTCTTTCCATTTGACATACACACACACACAGACCTACAAGGGACCAACATTACACCACAAGTAAAGTGGGACTGGATGCCATGGCTACAAAAAAAGAGATACACACCCAGCACAAGAAAAGGCTGTAGAGCAGACAAGGTCTCAAACTGTCCCCTTAGAGACAGAGCTAAAAATTTCATCAGTTCCCTAAACAGCAAAGATTAGAAAAGTTAATACCAGACCCATAATGCATATGATTTCTAGTTTTATATATATATATGTAATCACTACCATTCAGTATTGTACAGTTAAACTTTTTCAGTTATTGTACATTTAGGTCTGCTTCCTTTGTATAAAACAAACCAAAAACCAAACCTGATGCCATTGAGTCAATTCCAACTGATAGTGATACTATAGGACACAGTAGAACTGCACCTTAGGGTTTCCAAGGAGTGGCTGGTGGATTTGAACTACCAACCTTTTGTTTAGCAACCTAGTGATTAACCACTGTGCCACCAGGGTTCCTTTCTTTGTATAGTCTTGATTTAATACAACCTCTTTTGTTTAATTAACATTAGAAATATGAACCAGATGGACATAATTGACAATTACAGTCAGGAATTTGGAGCCCAACATAGACAAAACCACATTTATATAATACACTTTAAGAATATCTTAGAACAAAGTTAATTCTTGTTTATGCTGAAAATATACAAATTCACTCAAATTAGGCTCATTGAATACGTTTTAGTGCAAGGCATTGTGAAAGACACACAGAAATCAATAAAACATGGCTCCCACCATCAAGGATCTTGCAATCTAGGAGGCATATACAACATGTTTAGTAATGACAATAGTAAAAGAATTTATTAAGTACCATAAAAAACTAGGCAAAAAAAAAATGAGAGTTCCAGTTATTACAGCGAAAACCCTGGTGGCGTAGTGGTTAAGTGCTACAGCTGCTCACCAAGAGGTCGGCAGTTTGAATCCGCCAGGTGCTCCTTGGAAACTCTATGGGGCAGTTCTGCTCTGTCCTGTAGGGTCACTATGAGTTGGAATCGACTCAATGGCAGTGGATGGGTTATTATGGCTTCATAGCAAGTTTTCCCAGAACTTTGCTGTTGTGAGTTGCCATCGAGTCAGCTCTGACTTATGGAGACCTCACGTGTGCAGAGCAGAAGTGCCCCACAGGCTTTTCAAAGCTGTGATCCTTTGAAAGCAGATCACCAGACCTGACTTCTGAGCAGGGCTTCCTTTGAACTGGTTCGTTCTTATTCAAAAGTCTAACGAGAATTTGCATTCCTAACAAGTTCTTTGCGAGAATTTGCATTTCCACCCCTGATATACTGAATCAGAACTTATATTTTAACAAAATCCCCAGGTAATTCTTAAATGTAAAACCTCCTGGTAACTTGCTAGAAATGCAAATTTTCAGGAGGGATTCTAACCTAAGTAAACCAGTTTGAAGCCCTGCTTCCAAGGAGGCTCTGGGTGGGTTTGAACCTCCACCCTTTCCATTGGTGGGCCAGTGCTTAACCACTTGTACCACCTACTCCTAATAACAACAGTAAAAGAATGTATTAAGTACCATATATGAAGCAAAAATAAAATGAGATTAAAAAAAAGAAATTTCTAGTTATTATGACTGCATAACAAGTCATCCCAGAATTTAGTGATGTTAAATACCCATTTATCATTCTGTGAAATTAGGACCAGGCACAGCAGGGACAGGTTGACTCTGCTTCATGATGTCTAGGGCCTTAGCTGGATGGCTCAAAGTCTGGCAGGAATCATCTGAAGACTCATTTTTTTCCCACAGGTCTGGCAGTTGATACTGCCTAGAGGGTTCTGGGTAGACTTAAAGTCATTACATCAAAAAGAATTGGTCAGTGTTCAACCATTTCAAGAGGTAGCATATAATCAGGAACTGGCAGTACTGAAGGAAGAAGTCCAAACTGCACCAAAGGCATCTGTGAAAAACTGGGCTTCAGGAATTGAAGGAATATCAACTGAGATGTTTCAACAAACGGATGCAAGGCTGGAAGTGCTCACTCATCTCTGCCAAGAAACTTAGAAGAGAGCTGCCTGGCCAACTGACTGGAAGATCTCCACATCTATACCTATTTCCAAGAAAGGTGATCCCAGCCAATGTGGAAATTATCTAACAATATCACACACAAGGAAAATTTTGCTGAAAATCATTAAAAAGTGGCTGCAGCAGTATATCAACAGGGAACTGCCAGAAATTCAGGCCGGATTCAGAAGAGGACATGGAACCAGGGATATCACTGCTGATGTCAGATGGATCTTGGCTGAAAGCACAGAATACCAGAAAAATGTTTACCTGTGTTTTGACTATGCAAAGGCCGTTGACTGTGTTGATCGTAACACATTATGGATAATATTGCAAATGATGGAAATTCCAGAACACTTGTGCTCATGAGGAACCTGTGCATAGATCATGAGGCAGTTGTTTAGAGAGAACAAGGGGATACTGATTGGTTTAAAGTCAGGAAAGGTATATGTTGGGGTTGTATCCTTTCACCACACCTATTCAATCTGTATGCTGTGCAAAAAATCTGAGAAGCTGAACTATATGAAGAAGAATGGGGCATCAGGATTGGAGGAAGACTCTTTAAGCCAGTTAAGCAGGTGACACAACCTTGCTTGCTGAAAGTGAAGAGGACTTGAAGCACTTACTGATGAAGATCAAAGACCACAGCCTTCAGTATGGATTATACCTCAACATAAAGAAAACAAAAATCCTCACAACTGGACCAAAAAGCACATCATGATAAATGGAGAAAAGATTGAAGTTGTCAAGGATTTCATTTTATTTGGATCCACAATCAGCACCCATGGGAGCAGCAGTCAAGAAATCAAAAGACGCATTGCATTGGGTAAATCTGCTGCAAAGGACCTCTTTAAAGTGTTGAAACGCAAAGATGTCACCTTGAAGACTAAGGCGCGCCTGACCTAAGCTATGGTATTTTCAATTGCATCATATGCATGTGAAAGCTGGACAATGAATAAGGAAGACTAAAGAAGAATCGACCCCTTTGAATTGTGGTGTTGGTGAAAAATATTGAATACACCATGGACTGCCAAGAGAATGAACAAATCTGTCTTGGAAGAAGTACATCCAGAATGCTCCTTAAAAGCAAGGATAGTGGAACTGCATCTTACATACTTTGGACATGTTGTCAGGAGGGATCAATCCCTGGAGAAGGACACCATGCTTGGTAAAGTACAGAGTGAGTGGAAAAGAGGAAGACCCTCAACGAGATAGATTGACAGTAGCACCAACAATGGGCTCAAGCATAACAACAATTGTGAGCATGGTGCAGGATCAGGCAGTGCTTCATTCTGTGGTACATGGGGTTGCTATGAGTGGGAACCAAATCAACACCACCTAGCAACAGCAAAAAAAGACCTAAAGAGCTGGCAGGCTGGAATAACTGGGCTCCTCAGGCATCTCACACCATCTTTATGTGGCCTCTCCACATGGTTTCTCCACCTTGACATGCACCTTGAGAGAGAGCCCCAGGTGAAAGCTGTATCGCCTTTTCCGAACTAGCCTTAGGACCCACACAGTGTTACTTCCTCTACATTCGATTTGTTAGAAGCAATCTGCTAAAATTAGCCCATTTTTAAAGCAAGGAGAATTGGATTCCACTTTTTGTGGAAGTAGTATCAAAGAATTCATAGACATGTTTTAAAATCACCACACTGGGAGATAAGAGAAAGCTTCATGGACGCACTACTATTTGAGCTGGGCATTGAAAGTTGAATGCAATTTGAGCAGCAGAGATGGGATGAGTGGGGTAAACAGAGTGCATAGAACACATTGGTTAGACTAGAGCTCTGGGAGTGTGAGAGGTGAGGCTGAAAACATAGATGGGGATCGAGTTGTGGTAGGGCTTACTAAATGAATGCCAAGCTAAGGAGCTTGGATTTTATTCAGCTGGGAATGGGAACTATTAGAACAGTCGTTTTCAACCTTGGCTGCCACTGCTTATCACCTTGGTAACTTCAAAAATACTAATTCCTGGGTTCCACTCCCAGTGATTTTAATTTAGTTGTTCTAACATGTAGGCTGAGCATCAGGATTTTTGGAAGCTTCCCAGGTGATGATAATGGCAGCCAAAGCTGATTGAGAACCACTGCACTAAAAGATTTTGAGGAGCTAGGTAATACGATTACCAACCATTTTACCCTCTCTCTCTCTGGGAACCCAGAAAGTAGTTTATGGCAGATGTGTTTTTGTTTGTGTGTTTGTTTTTTATAAAGCTAAACTCCTGAAGACCTTTGTGGTTGTTTCAGTAAGATGCCATGGTGTCAGTAACTCTGAACCCATCAAAATGTAGGCATCTCCTTTACCATTTGATATTACAGTTTAATGTAATCTTGAAGATAAAAGCTACTGATTGGTTGAGTCTCTTCAGAAGCTAGGGTTTCATAGCTTGTATTCAGGAACCAGGATCCTGATAGACCTGAAAGTAAAGTGCTTATATCAGGGGCCTAGCTATGGAAATTAGCGCATATGGCAATTAGTTTTAAATTCCTGAATGATATTTCACAGTTGGTGAAGGAAACTGCTACAGCCAATAGAAACTGCTCATTAGTGCCCCTCCTCAAGCAGCACCCAGGGCACATACCGTACCTGCCATACCTTAGTTACACCTCTGGCATACCTCCTCTTGAATCTGTACATGTCGGGGAATTGGCATGGTAGCTAGTTTTTAGGACTTGTAACAACCTCATTAGGTATTTTTTAAAATACCTGAACCTCCACCTTTCCCACCTGCCGTTCCATCCTACCCTGCATTCTAATAGTAAAAGGTAGGTGTATTAAAATACCCATGGCAGAGATACCTAATATCATAAAATAAGTATAGTTCTAACAGATTTTAAATTGATAAATGAAAGTCTTATATATTGGATTCTAGAACCATTGTTATATTGGGTCAACACACTATTCTTTATTTCAGTGGTATCAAGAAATCATTTCATATCTCATGGATTTATGCTTAATATACTTTCAACTATATTATCATATTCCTTACCCAAAATTCCACAAAGGAGGTTTTATTATTCCCATTTCCCAGATAAAGAAAATGAGATGTAGAGGGATTGTGACTTGGCCAAGGTCATAGAGCTGTTTAGGTGGCAGAATAAAATTTGAACACAGCTGTTCTGATTCCAAGTTTAGTGTTCTTTACACTGTAACATATTTTATGTTTTGGGAGAGTGGGAACATAATTTCTTTTCATTGTATCAATCTTAGAAATGTAGGCATAGTTAAAAATGTTGGTTTCCTTTAATATATTTTGAGATTACATTAAACTTTTTAAAAATGTCATATATATTTGAGCATAACTGCTTTTTTAAAGTAATGAGATCTTTAATTTACTGTGTGCTTTTAAAATATTTTTTATTTGACATATACTTATCTCTTTTAAATTTAAAAGGATACCTTATATTTATTAACACTTAATTTTTGGGGAGAAAAAGTCCATTTTACTTTGGAGGTTTTAATCTCATCCATTTTCAACCTCTAACTTTCAGACTGATTATTTCAAATCTGCAACTAGGCCTTTATTTATACCATCTCATTATTCTAATTGCTTATCTTGGGACTGCAGAGGGTTTATTTTAGAAAAAAAAATTTTTTTTTTTTTTTTTGAGAACTTATGTGCGAATACCTTTGGGGATACAATGATGAGTAAGATTGCAAGTCTTTTCCATATGACCCACTTTTCTGGTGGAACAGTGACAAGAAATGCATGAGGCACTTCAGAAGAGGCTACAGCAAGGTTCCTACAAGGAGATGATACGATTTTCTGTCCAGTATGCAAACTTACTATACCCAATGCTTGGACTTCTTGATTGCCAAATTGTATGCACTTAAATATAACAAATACAATTTTAGTAAATGCTCTTCAGTTTTCTTTGTTAAAAGAAATTACGAGATTGAACCTACCTTTTTGTAAATCACAATTTATAAATCTTACAACTTTAATTTTTATTTGATTCTTAATGCATCTTCTTACTTGCCCACATTAAAACTGCTTTGCCACTTATTTGCACAGCTTTGTGTTGTCTTATTGAGATTTATCCCCATCTGCATGTGCTTCCTAGGGCTGCCATAACAAAATACGAAAAAGTAGGTGGCCTTAAAGAACCAAACTTTGTTTCACAGCACTGGAGGCCAGGAGTCTGAATTCAGGGTGCAGGCAGGGTCATGCTCCTCTGTCAGCCCCAGGTGAACATCCTCCCAGGTGAACATCCTCCCTTATCTCTTTGGGCTTCTGGTAACCCTGGACCTTCCTTTTCAGATGCATCTTCACTTGGCATCCGTCTTCCCTTTGTGTGACTCTCTTTCGGTGTTTGTTCTCCTCTTTTATAAAACACCACTCAAAAGGGGTTAGAACTCACCCAACTCTAGTGTGACCTTATTAATTTAACCAATAATATCTTCAAAGGAAAACCCTATTTCCAAACAAGGTCACATTCACAGGTACAGAGGTAGGACTTTGACTTTTTTTTTTTTTTTGAGGAACACAATTCAGTCTATAGCAGCATGGTATTCAGTTATCTACAAGATGAACTTTACCTGCAGGCTTACAAATGGCACTGTGCTCTCACTTCCTTATCATTGCCATTTATAAACTACTCAGTAAGACAGGTCTCAGCACCATCATTATTGGTGTGTTGGTTTTGCTGAGTGGGCATTTAAATTTTCTGGTATTCTTGGGAGCAATAACCATCCAGGGAAAATATTTTTGGTTTATAGATGTGGCAGCCTGTTTCTGTAAACATTATAGCCTTGGAAACCCTATGGGGCAGTTTTACTCTGTCTTAAAGGGTCACTGTGAGTCAGAATCAACTTGAGGGGCATAGGTTTGGTTTGGTTTTTTTATAGTTAAGCTAGTGGGTAGAATTAAGGTTGCAGAAGTTACTTTCCAACCAAAAACAATCATTACAATGAGCACTTATTTACTGATTGTCATGTACTAACATCAATATTATAAATCAAATAATATCAATGATGAGTATCATATCTTTATATGATCTACCATTATATTTTTTGTGCTGGAACTTTCCCACATTCTACAAGTCAGAGCTTCTAATAACAGTTGTATAATCAGTTGGCAGGAGAAAATAGGAACCTTAAATAAAGTACTAAAAAAAGTACATTAGAGCCTTCGATATTTAAGGAAATACTCCTTGAAATCCATTTCTGGTTCTGAAAAGCATAATTATTTTACAAAATTAAATTAAAATTTATATGAGATACCAGTTTACCTCTCATTTCACTTTAATCACAAATCTCTAAGTCATATCAAGGGACCTCAGATTCACAGAGTCCCTTTTCTTCTCTGAGATTCTGAACTTGAACTTAGTACTCCTTTTTTCTGACCCCAGCAGCATGTCTTCGGCACTCTTCCAGATTCCCATGCTCTCTGAACTCCTTCTACCCCAGCAGGGCATCTACTTAGTCAGCCCATCTCAATACACCTTGCCCACTGACTTCCTCCTGGCCTCTATGGCCAATCTTCACCTGCTGGGTCCTCCCCACCAAGCTGGTACAGAGATAGTCAAGAGACCAGATCCCAACTTCTAGTCCTGAGGCCTAGTCCTGATTTTGGCACTAATTACCGTGAGGTCTCACTTATTCTTTCGTGAGCATGTATCATTGTCTCTTCACCATAAGGTAAAAGCGTTGCACAAAATCATCTCTATAATACTCCCTTTTAGCTTGAATATTAGTCCCAGGGTAGAATGAAGGGGAGTAGCATAGGTAAAACAAATGTATATTCTACCAGTATTTCATTCAGCGTCTTTGCTTTTCAGCCCTTTTCAATGGTGGCTTACTTCAGCCTCTCTTCCAACTCTCTCCAGCGTCCATCTGATCAGATGTACTGATGAATAACAAAAGAGTTACAAAGGAAAAGGAAGTAAGTTACAGCTAAAGCATAAGGGAATTGTATTGTTATAATGGCTAAGCTCATCGACATGGGAGATAGTGCCCTGCATAAGAAACTGTGGAATTGTTCAGTGACTCTAAATTCAGATTAATTAAAAGTTCATTTTCCATGATATTGGAGTATCATGCTTGATGAAGGTTCATGACATCCTGATCCAGCCAAACTAGGCAGCTCATTCCCCAATGTGCCATAAGCATTTCTACCTTATGACCGCTAAAACCCCCTCTCCTTTCCTTTTTCTAGTTTTTTTAAGTTCTGCTTCATCTTCGATACTTCACTTGAGTCTTTTTTTTTTTTTGTACAGAGATTTTTTCCAACTGTCCAAGCCTGGAGTTACCTCTTGTTCCTTTGAATTGCTATAGTACAATTGTCCACTCCACTCATTTTATAATGACCTTATGTTACCATTTGTTTTATTTATCTCTTGGTGAATATATCCTGTCTTTCCAGTTAGATCTTAAATTTATTATAAAGGACCTTGTGTTAGCCTTTTTCTGTCCTCAGCATCTGGCTTAGTGCCTAGCAAACAATCATCGTCCAATAAAAGCTTGTTGGTGGTAATGACACATAATTTCATAAGAATCACTCAAAAATTATTGACTGCATAATACTTGAAAGATGTTTTGTCTGACTCTTATTTGGCAACAACACCACATCTTCATTCATAATGAAACCAATCTTGGGCCCTGAGCACTAGTTAATGGGTGTCCAGAAGCTGAGTCTATTGAACATTTTCTCTGGACATAAAAAGTTTTTAGTAACCGTCAAAATGGCTGTGATGGTTAAAGTTGTGTGTCAACTTGTCTGGGCCATGATTCTCAGTGGTTTGGCGGTTATGTAGTGATGTAATCATCCTCCATCATGTGATCTGATGTGATCAGCTAATCAGTTGTAAAAGGAGTTACCTTGTGGGGGTGTGGCATGAATCCAATACACATATGGATGTTCTGGAAAAGCTTGATCACTGGCTCTGCATCCTGCATCTGGCTCATTGTCATCTCACCTCCAGTTTTTGAGACTTGAGCGAGTGGCCTGCAGTCTTACCTGCTGATCTTGGAATTTATCAGCCTCTACAGCCTGTGAACCAGCAGCCTACCATCTGACCTGCCGATTTTGGGTTCATCAGCCCCTGCAGTTATCTGAGTCAGGAGAAGCCTCCATCCTGACATTTAACCCATGGACTTGTCACTTCCCAGCCTCTACAACTGCATGAACCATTTCCTTGAGATAAAACTCTGTATGTGTGTGTGTGTGTGTATGTATATATAGAGAGAGAGTACATTTTCCATGAAATATATATATGTGTATTTCACTGGTTGTGCTTCTCTAGAGAACCCAGCCTACGACAATGGCCAATACTAATTAGCTAGCAGATACCACAAAATTTTTATGATCCTAGGGGTATTAAACGTCATCAAGATCCCTTACTATATAAAAGAGAACTGCAGTGCATTGGGTTTCTCTTTATATGTGGCCTTTCTGGCTTTGGGTTTGTAGCTCTACCAAGATGATTTGCTGGGCTACAATCTTGCAAGGGATTGGTTAGTCTACTATGCAAACAGGGTGTGTAAAACCACCCAATAGGATTAAGTAACTTTGCAGTCACTACACAAATTAAGCAACTATGATATACCAAGGGCATTGGTCAGTTTTGCCATCCTGCTAGGCTTATCAGGGCCAACCATAAAAAGGTTTATGGGAACCTCACTACCATCAAGAAAAGCCTAGAGAAAAGCGTGTCCTTTAGACCCAGTGTCCCTGTGCTGAGACATCCTAGACCAGAAGAGACACAGCAAAAGACTGTACGAGGCACTGCAAGATGGCTAAGCAGCATGAGCAGCTGCAGCACAAGTGGCAGGAACTAGGAGACTGTCATGAAGCAGCTGCAGTGGGCTTGCCAACCCATGGAGCCAGGGAGAGCTAAGCATCTTTGGGCAAGAGTGGGGTGCCTCTGGGCACTTATCAGTGGAGCTAAAGAGCTGTAACACTTGCCCAAGCTGGGCAGAGGCCTGGAAAAGGCCCAGTAGCAGGCACCGCAGAGACAAGGGCCATCCGCCTGCAGGCACAGCCAAGAAGCTGAGAGCTGTCTTGGTTGGAAGCTATCTTGATTGAACAATTGTATGCTGTCTCCTGAGTTGTATCCTGTTACTTCCAAGTTAATCTTGATCCCTAGTTCTAGCCCATGACTTCCCTAATAAACCACATAATCATGAGTATGGTGTGTGAGTTCTATGTGGCCATTGCAATGAATTATCAAACCCAGCAAAGAAACAGACAGTGACATTGGGGCGGGGCGGGGGGGGCGGATGGCTGAAGTCAGAAATGCTGAAAAAGTTTTAGAGTGGAGGTAGGTCTGACCTCTACCTCACAGGAACCAGCTTTGTGCTGCTGCTGATTCTCATCCCTCCTACTAGATGTAGACAGGCCCTGATGCTAGTAGATTATAAGGACTACAAAACAATCACAGCTTACACGTAGAGAATATTTTACATATATTGACTCATTATAGTGTTTGCAACAACCCTTTGAGGTAGCTACTAATATTATCTCCATTTTATAGGTGAGGAAATAAGGCACAGAAAGGTTAAGTAACTTGCTCAAGATTGCACGGGTAATAAGTAAGAGAGCCAGGACTTGAACCTAGGCAGTCTGGTTCCAGAATCTGTGCCCCTAACCATACTCCCATTGAGAAATAAAATAAATGACATTATCCCCATCTTCAAGAAACTCGTAATGCAATTAAAAAAAAAAAATTAGGGTCAAACTAATATGCCATGAAATAAGTTGGTTCTTCATCTTCCACAATGACTGAGTATGTATGAACCAGGAAATTTATTTTAATTAAAGAAATTTGAGTATTAGGTGGCTTTTTCAAATGGGAATGAAGACCACTGAGAACTGAAAGAGCCCGCAGGAAGAAATGCATCATGGTAGCTCAAGGTCAGCTTGTGAAACTCAGTTACTTTCCCATATTCTAGTTATTTTCCATTAGTATGAAAGCAGAAATGGGAGCCCCCGCAGAAGTGAAGAGGACCTTTCATCTTCCCAGGCAGAGGGACCTCTTGGGAAGGCAGGCTGATGAGAGCTGCGGGGGAGCAGAGCCATTTTAAAAACACATGAAAGTAAGAGCTTAAGAGAGAATTTTTATGAGGATGGCAAAGTCGAGGGTGTACACTTATACACGTACGCAGGAAACGTGGGTTAAAGCTGATCAGTGATTAAAATTCCTTAGACCTTTAAAATGCAAATGATTTGGAAAATGTTAGATATTTGAAAAGTAAGCACTCTCATTTATGGAAACCATAACATGGTCCTTTATTTTCGAAACTATTCGAAGTTGCATAGAACTCACCGGAGCTTCAGTACAAATTATTAGGTAAAAACATTGCCTGCTGGGGCCTGGGAAAGAATTCCATTGATTTCTCATCCCTGTTTTTTTATCCTTAAGAAAGTGATAGAGCAATTTAACTTTCTTTTTTCACCTTTGTAGACATAATGGCAGAAACTCTTTAGAGGAAATGGGAAGACAATGTCACAGGCTCCTGTCTTTCAAGGCGGTAAATTCCCACTCACTGCCCTGGTGTCTTGGAGATTGAAGTCAAGCACACGTATTTTTGGTGACAGTCCATTTTTTCTTTGTCCTTCTGAACATGCTACTGCAGTTTTCTCTTCCTGATGCATGCTGCCAGCCGGATTCACAACTATGAATAGCGACTACTCTGGCCCGCTCCCTGGGACCATCTAATTACAAGGCTAAGTTTGAAGATTTCAACTTATTTTGGCATACAGGGTAGTGACTCAAGATTTAATTCTCTCCTCAGGCTATCTAATTAATAAAACGCTCTAATTTTTGTCAGGATACATTCAGCAGGGGTTTAAATAACTAGTTCTCAAAGAGCCCTATTTTACTATTGTCAAAGCTGTTCTTTAAATCTGCTAAAAATATTCCAGAATACAGTAACGGGAATGCACAGCTTCCTCCCCTTGTGAAGATATGTTGAGTTCCCTTTACATTTGACTGTTTTAAATATATTTTAAGAGGAGAAGGGGAGAAAGAGAATGGGAATTTTTGGCACCAAACTATCAGGCTCAAGTGACTAAAGATATGTCTTATCCCATCCATAGGGATTGGAAGGACAAAGAGTTTAAGATGGCTAGGCTTGTCCTTTCTTCCTTTCTCTCTATCTCCTTTCTTTTAAGTCTATATGTTTTACCTGAGCAAATGAATTTCACTACAAAATGTTGAAATCAGTTGAAGTTGCATTCTTCTCCACGAAATTAGGTAGGGAATTTTCCTTTTGGTTTTGTTTGAAGAAAATGTCACCACTGTTAGCAGTCAAAGATAGGAAACTTAATAGATTAGTGACAAGAAATAGCAACTATGTGTGGAGGTCAATGAATATACCATTATTTTGAAAATAACTGGAATGAAAAGATTCTCAAACCTCTATTTATAAGTCCACTTATTATAGTGAAACAAACAGCATGTTTTGTCTCCTGTGCTTCACTGCAATGAAATTTGGCTAATTTTTTTTTTTTTTTAAACCACCACCCATCTGCCAGTTTGTCATACTTTGGTGGCTTCCGTGTTGCTATGATGCTGGAAGTTATGCTACTGCTATTTCAAATGCCAGCAGGATCACCCATGGTGGACAGGTTTCAACAGAGCTTCCAGACTAAGACTAGAAAGAAAGGTCTGGTCATTTACTTCTGAAAAGCAGCCAATGAAAATCCCATAGATCACAGCAGAGTATTGTCCAATATAGTGCTGGAAGACGAACTCCCTAGGTCAGAAGACATCACGCAAAAGCCATAGCGATGGACTCAAACATGTCAAGGATCATGAAAACAGCACAGGACTGGGCAACATTTCATTCAGTTGTACATGGGGTCACCGTGAGCCAGAGTCAACTCAGTGGCAACTAACAACCAGCAATAACTTTTTTCATTAATAATTTATTCATTAATTCAATAAGTATTTATTAAGCATTTTCTATATGTCAGGCAGTAGACTTTGGCATATAGAAAATTTTTATTTTAGGAAAATAATTTGTTCATTCAATACCATGTTTAGTGAGCATCTTCTGTGTGCCAGACAGTGTTCCAGGTACTGAGAAATAGCAGAGAAGGGCATAGATTAAAAAAAAAACGAAACTTTGCCTTCTTGAAGTATGTGTTATAGTGGGGGTGACGAACAATTAACAACATAAATAAGCAAAATATACAGTACATTAGATAGTGACAAGTGCTAAGGAAAAAAATAAGGAAGAGAGAAATAGGAAATGTTCGGGTAAATTTTAATTTGAGAAGGTAGCCAAAGAAGGCCTAGTTGAGAAGTGGACATTTTCATAAAGACTAGAAAGAACTGAAGGGCTGATATTAAGGTCGAGAATGTTCTAGGGAGAAGACCAATGCACAGGTCCTCTGAGGTGGAGACGCCTCAAGGAGACCACTGTCATTAGAGCAGAGTGAGTCAAGGGGAGAAGAAAGGAAAGAAGTCAAAGAGATACTACGGCTCGATCGTGTAGAGTTTTATACATCATTTGAGGACTGTCTTTTGCTGAGTAAGATAAAGTTTTTTAGCAGATGAAGGTTTGAGGCAGCAGAACGACATGATCTGATAGGATTTAGCAGAATTACTGTGGCAGCTACTTTGGGAATAAGATAAAGGTGAGGCAAGTGCAGAGGCAAGGAGTCCAGTCTGGAGTTTGTTGCAATAATGCAAGTGAGAGACGGTGATGCATCTGACCAGGATGGTATCAAGGGAGGTGGTGAGATGCAATCAGATTTTGAGTATATGTTGAAAGTATAGGTAACAAGATCTATTGATCACTGGAAGCGGTATATGAGAGAGAGCAAGTAGTCAAAAATGGCCTTAGCAACTAGAAGGATCGAGTTTCCATTTACTCAGATGGGAAGAACTGAGAGAGGAACAAGTTTTGAGAGAATGTCAGTAGCTTGGTTTTGGTCATATTAAATTTGAAATATGATCATAAGATATCCAAGTGGTGATACTAAGTAAGGAGTTCAGGGAGAGGTTCAGGTTGGGAAATATATATAGAGAGAGGTATTCTACATATACATGGTATATAAAACCATAAAAGTGGATGAAATCTCCAAAAGGATGAGCACAAATGGAAAAGAGAAGAGGTCCAAGGACTGAACCCTGAGGCACATCTACATTTTGACTTCAGGAAGACGAAGAAGCACCAATGAAAAAGACTGAAAAGGAGTATCTAGAGAGGTAGGGAGACAGCCAGGCACGTGTGGTGGGTTAGTCTGGGTCTTCTGTGAAGATGAGAGGATAGAATTAAACATGCAATTATTTTGTTAGGAGAAATGCCTATGAGAGAAAATGAAGGAGGGGGCAAACAAAGCGAAGAGAGCCAACAGACTGTCATGCAAGTCTGACCAACAGTGAAGGGGAAAGGGAGGGAAAGTTGGTTGGATGCAGTTTAAGGAAGCCTCAGCAAGTCCTGTGGGAAGTCTTCAAGCCAAAGTCAGCCATCAAAGGGCTACATGTTTCCCAGGAATGAGCCTTGCTAATCTCCATGCCACACATAACCATTGGGAAGTACGGCTTCACCACAAATATGACAATGATTTGAGAGGTAGCAGTTGAAAATCTTGATCAGTTAAGCTCCCTGTAGTTGGAGGCCATAATGTCATGGATGTCCCACATGGTGACCCAATTATTTATCATTATATAACAGACCAACCCAAATTTTTGCCCCTTAAAACAACAATTTATTTTTATATGCCATGGTTATGTGAGTATACTGGGCTCAGATAAGTGATTCTTGATTGAAGTCTCTCATTCAGTTGCAGTTAGATGTTGGCTGGAGCTGGAGTCATCTGAAGGCTTGACTAGGCTGAAACTCCAAAATGACATCTTCACTTGTGTGTCTGGTACCTCAGTGTTATTCACACATGGATGTTTAGGGCTATAAAAGGCAGGAAACAGAATATGCAAGTCCTCATAAAGGCTAGAAATGGAAATTACAGTGTTATTTCCTCCATATGCTCTTGGTCAAAGTAATGTCAGGCCAGTCCATATTTAGGGAGGTAGAGAAAGAGACTCTACTTTTTGAGTGATATGTACTTACAGAGAGAGAATGAATTTATGGTAGCCATCTTTGGAGATAATATACAAATGCCAAGTGAAGAAAATATTTGAAAAAAGGAGGAAGTCATCAATTACGTCAAATGCTGGTGATAAATCATAAAAATGTACTTATCAATATAATCTTACTAATAAAATTTTCCCTATAATAGTATCGGTAAAAGCATAACTGAACTATGGGAGGAGAAAAATTAGAGCTATATAGTATAGACAGTTTTTTTCAACTTTTCATCTAAAGGAAGGAGAAAAATGAGACAGTAGCCGAAGAAGGAAGAGGCATCAAGAGAGTGTTGTTTTAAACTGTGAGATATAGCATTGTGTCTATGATCCAGTAGAAAAGGGGAAACAGATGATAAAGGAGAGAGAGGGGAAATTGCTGAAATAATTTCGTTGAGGAGATAAAAGAGGATGAAACTAATGTACAAGTGGAGGATTGGCCTTGGCCAGATGCAAGGACAGCTTATGAGCATAGAGCAAGTAGCTGGGCAGAGGTACTTGGGGAGCTGGGGAATTTCTTTTCTGTTTACATCCATTTTCCCAGTGAAATAGGAAGCAAAGTGATCGCCTACTAATAGGGGTGGGGAGAAGATGTTGGAGGTTTGCAGAGAGAGGAGAGTCATGAAAGTCATCCAGGAGAGTAGGAGGAGTTGATTGGCGCCTAGAGTAATTCCTGTGCAACCTTAGGAACCTTCTGGAGTTCATGAATTCAGAGAGTGACGAGTCAGCATAGGTCTGTATTTTATATCAAATATCTTCAGCAGCACAGTGCAAGCATGGACTAGAAGGAGATATGGATTTAACCAGAGTTGTGGCTTAGCCAAGGAAGTAAGGTAAGACTAGAGAGAGGCAAGGGAATGATTATAATAATTATATTATATTATGATTATAATAATTGACAAATATGCTAACTTTGATCACCAGAGTTGTTTCCATCTCCAAATACTATGTTTTTGTGCTTGTGGCTTTTTAAATATTGCTAGTGTTTGTTTTATTCCTGCCTTCATTCGGTAACTTAGAACTTTCCAAAATTTGAATGGGCTTGCCTGGAAGGTGGTGAGTTACCTCACTTTGGAAATACCTATGCAGAGGCTGATCAGATGCTTTGTGTGGGATATTTAAAGACTTTGTACATCAGAAAAATGTTGTTGTTGTTAGGTGTCATCAAGTTGGTTCTGACTTATAGTGACCCTATGTACAACAGAATGAAACACTTACCAGTCCTGTGTCATCCTCACAATAGTTGCTGTGTTTGAGCCCATTGTTGTAGCCACTGTGTCAAGCCATCTCAATGAGGATCTTCCTCTTTTTTGCTGACCTCTACTTTACTACGCATGATGTCCTTCTCCAGGGACCAGTCCCTCCTGATAACATCTCCAAAGTACGCGAGAAGTCTCGCCATGCTGACTTCTAAGGAGCATTCTGACTGTACTTCTTCCAAGACAGATTTGTTCATTCTTCTGGCAGTCCATGGTATACCCAATATTCTTCGCCAACACCATAATGCATATGAGGCAATTAAAAATATCATGGCTTATCAGGTGGACCCTTGAGACTATGTTGGCTTCTCCTGCCTGGAGGGGAGATGAGAGGGTAGGGGGGTTAGAAGCTGGTGAAATGGACATGAAAAGAGAGATTGGAGGGAGGGAGCGGGCTGTCTCATTAAGGGGAGAGCAATTGGGAGTAAGTAGCAAGGTGTATATAAGTTTTTGTGTGAGAGACTGACTTGATTTGTAAACTTTCACTTAAAGCACAATAAAAAAAAAAAAAAATACCATGGCTTGGGTCAGGTACACCTTAGTCCTCAAAGTGACATCTTTGCTTTTTAACACTTTAAAGAGGTCTCTTGCAGCAGATTTGCTTGATGCAATCCATCATTTGATTTCTTGACTGCTGCTTCCATGGCTGTTACAATGATTGTGGATCCAAGTAAAATGAAATCCTTGACAAAAGTGTTGTTCTAGGTGATTTCAAGGGTTTCCTGGGGTCCGACGCTGATATTCTATGATTATCTTAATGATTAATTTTGTACCTATTATGTGCAGTTCTCCATAAAAGGTGCTATGGGGCTTGTAAAGATGTACTTATTATGCTCTCAGGCCTCAGGATAATTATAATTAAGCATTTTTAAAGTAAGTTTAAAACACACAGGCACTTAAACTTGAATGTTTATTAGTTGATGAAAATTGGTTACTTACTCATTTATTAATTCTGATCACATGCAGCTGTCAGGGTGGACTAACCCCATGTTTGCCATGGCCCTGCCACGTTATCAGTAAACTCCAGCTCTGAAAATTTTTACCTCCAGTCCAGAAACCTAGATCAGATGGAAAATCACTGGCTAGTTTTACTTCAGTAATGTGTCTAAAAAATGCTAGATTCAATAGATTTGGTCATGCCAGGCCACCGGCACATGTGAGAAAATGTAGGTCATCTCAATGACCCCCAACGAGGAAAGAATATCCTCCTATTTTTTGCCATGTAAACAAAATCATAGCCTTTGTGTGGAAGAAAGTGTTAGCAGTATATAGGCCATTGCTATATTCATTCAGTCCCTGTATTAAACTGGGACACAGCTGATGCACTCATTTCAGGCAGCACCAATTGCTGCAGATGGACTTTTCATTTATCGGTTGGCATATTCCTTAACTTGGCAGAAGTGATTGGTTTAATTGTGCCACATTCTGCTTGTTTTATGTACAGAGTCCTAGCGTTACTCTAGATACTTTGGGCCTGCAGGCAGAAAACATCACCAATGTAGAAGCTAATTATTCTTGACGTTTATATCATCCAGAAGATACCAGTTTAGGACGCTGACAGAGTTGGGAGGCCATGTAGAAGGCTTTTTCTACTACCCTAGGTTCTATAGTGACAAGTGCTATAGTTCTGCCTAGTTAGGCTGGAATTATTTCCCTCTACAGACAAGAAGGGTTATGAATGACAGAAGTTATTCCCAGGTTACCGAAGTCTTCTATTTTAAGACCAATCCAAATATATGAACAAAAAATCAGGGGAGAAGGACTTATAGTATAAAAGAAGCCTTTCTAATATGTAAATGTTTGCCCCAGAAATCCTTTAAATATTAAATTACAACTACATTGTTATATTACCCAATTTGCAAAAAAAAAAAAAAATTGTTTTTCCATTTGTTGAATAACATGAGTTGCAGCAGAACACTGCATATCACAAATCAAAAACCAAATCAGTTGCCATCAAGCCAATTTGCTACTTATAAATGAAACTTAAGGAAACAATGGGAGATGTTGTGGGGCAAACTTAAAACCCTGCACACTGCAAAGGTCATTCTATAAAAACATCATCATGTGTCAGAATTGCAGGCAAAGCCAGATTCATAGTTGAGACAAGCAGGTGGGCAGGCAGCCAGGTGGGTAGGCGGATGGGCCCCAGAGTGGAGAGGTGGGTGGGAGGCTGGCAGGCTGTTCCATCCATGTACAGCAGGGAGAATTGGTAGGCAGGTTCAGAGAATGGCAAGATATATTGGCAGCTGAAGAAGCACCAGAGAAAATGGCTGGTGGATTCCAATGGTAAACCAAAGGCCATTTGCTTTGCACTTTCTCTGTGTGGGCAAATCACCTGCTATACGTGGGCAGTCCTGGCCCCACAGGGTTACAAAGAGCCAGAGAAAGTCCGTAGCCTCATATGAATTCGACCCATGATTAGAGATGTTAAAATTATCCCCAGAATAATCTTGTGACTGTGAAGGAGTAGATTGCTAACAGAATACTCCATTTGTCTCTGGGAGTCGATGACAGTAGAAATAACTCTATATTCTCCACTAGGGCACTTTAGTCAAGTGGCAGATGTTGGGGGTCTTCAGTTATGCCACAGGTGTCAGTGGACATTGTCGTGAGTCCATGACCCAAGGGGCCAGATGGCCTTCTTTGATGTCACGGAAGACCCTGATAGGAGTGGAAGTCAATTTCTCTTCAGGTCTCCTCCTCAGTTAAATATTAGTAAATAATGTGGTTGATATTTTTAAGTTTATGAGTGAAAAAAGTAGCAGGAAAAGTATTGGATTCTTCAATAAGGAGACAGGGATAAAGCACAGGATAGTTTCTTTCCCTTCTGGGCCTATGTGCCATCCTTGATGATCTGAAGATGCACAGACAGCTCATCATGAGATACAGGCAAAATAAAAACAGACCCCACCGGGCCAGATGAAGTTTTAAGCAATTCATACTTCAAAGTCTGCATGTTGACAATCCTCAGTGATTTGGATGGGCGCTATGCTCCTTCTAAGAGATAGGTCCATTCTCCTAAGAAACTTAAGTATCTCAGCGCTTATGTCATACTCAGCTCCATAATTTTCAGCTGAGAGAAGCAGAAATCAAATGGTTGGTTGGAGTTTTTCAGCTCCAGGTGATGGTATTTGCTTCCAGAGTACATTTATTCATTATTTTAATGAATTTTCTTAGGACCAAAACCAAAACTCACTGCCATCAAGTTGATTCCTACTTATAAAGACCCTATAGGACAAAATGGAACTGCCCCATAGGGTTTCCAAAGCTGTAACATTTGCGGAAGCAGACTGCCACATCTTTCTCCTGCAGAATAGCTGGTGGGTTCAAACTACTGACCTTTTTGTTAGCAGCCAACCACTGCACAAACAGGGCTCCTTTCTTAGCACCAGCTGTGCCAAATGCTATAGGAATACTAGGATATATATGAGACATTTGAGTGAATGGAATAATACCTCTTAACCTAGCTTTCTTCACACCTCTCAGTCACTTCTCACTCTTTTGGGTATTCTTAATCTTCCACTGATAATTTAAATTTTAGTGCTTACTAAAGTTCCATTTGGGGCTTACTTCCTTTGTGTACTGTCTCCTCAGTAATTGCATCTGTTCCTATGGCTTTAGATACCACCTGTGTACCCATGACTCCGAAATATAAACCTCTACCTCAGTGACTCTCAAAATTTGGCCCACGGACCGGCATCAACAGCAGGACCTGGGCACTTGTTAGCTATTCAAATTCTTGACCCCCTTTGCCAGACCTACAAAATCAGAAACTCTGGGGACGAGGCCCAGTAATCTATGTTTTAACAATTCCCACAGGTGTTCTATTGCTAGCTAAAATTTGAAAACTACTGCTTTAAAGATTGTACCCTTCTTCTGAGCTCCATGATAATGTAGCTGACCACCTATATCCACGTGGGTGTCTACCAGACAAGTCCAAAATGAAAATCATGATCTTCTTCCATCTCCCAAACTGCTCCTCTTTCAGCATTTCATACTTTAGTAAATACTATTTTCACTCCACCTCTTAAGCCATAAACCTGAGAATCATCCCAGACACTTGCTTCTACCTCACCTTCCACATTCATTTAGTCATTACATTGTGTTCATCCTACCTCCAAAATGTACTTGGCATCCATTTACTCCCCTCCATCACCACTACTACCACCTTGTTCTAAGCCAGCATCATCTCCTGCATGGACTGCTGAAGCAGTCTCCTAACTAGTGTCTTTTATGATTTCTCTTGGCCTGCAACCACCCATGCCTCATCCATGCCCTTTCCACAGTTCTGATCATGCCAGTCCTTAACTTAGAACTTTTCTAGGTCTCTCCTTCACACTTAGAAATTAGGACCCATATCTTTAGTAGGTTCTACAAAGCCAGTTCTTCCCAAAGCGTAAGTGAATTAGAATCTCTTGGGACAAGACCTAAAAATGTGCATAAATCAATTCATATAAAGTATTCCAATTGAAGTCAATCCTCATACAATTTATTTTATAAAATTTTTAATGTTTTCTATTTTTTATTAATATGAAAAATAATATATAATTAGTTTGTAGTAGTAAATATCTTTCTCTAGGGCCTATGAAGAGTTTGATCATTATTCAAATCGTTTAGAGAAGTTTTTTCAACAAAATTTTACTTTTTATGTTTAATTCATCATTTTTCATAAATTTATGTTGTTTTGATCAAAGGTGTACTACTAATAATTATAATAGTAACTCGATAGGGAAGAAAATTTGTAACATTTAGTCTCATGGTTTATTATGATTTAAGCCTATGTACGGAAACCCTGGTGGCGTAGTGGTTAGGTGCTATGGCTGCTAACCAAAAGATCAGCAGTTCGAATCCACCAGGCGCTCCTTGGAAACTCTATGGGGCAGTTCTGCTTTGTCCTATAGAGTCACTATGAGTCGGAGTCAACTCGATGGCAGCAAGAGAGTCAGAAGCCTATATATACATTTTGTTACAGATAAACATGGTAGAATAATCACCAGATATTTTTCAAGCACAAAATATGTTATACAAGGACAAATATTTAGGGATGGTGGTAGAATAGAATTTGAGTTCATGAAGAAAAAGGAAGTATGGAAAATTTCTAATTGTTAAGGAAGAGCTTATTAATATTTTTTAAAGAGATTATGGGTGTTATTGAATCATAAGATTTAGATTTCTCATTTCAACATTTAGGAGAATGTTTGTTATACTTTCATTTTAAAATATTAATATTTGTAAATATTTACGACGTGCCAGAAATCAAATGTTTTAGAAATATTTAATATTATGATAATTTTTCTGAAAACCTAAAACCATTTGTAGATAATATATGATTTTCCAAAATTATTGGAAAAAGTACATGAGCAAAAATAAACAAAGACCACTGTTGTCACCCAGGAGAGTTGTTTGGGGTAAGCCTCTTCATCTTAGCTGTTTTGAGCTCTTGATTGAAGTAAAAGTGTTTGAAAATTAATTTTATTTGTAAGTAGGAGTTGAGACAGCACAGTTTTATGGCTCACTGAACATGGAGTTATTCCTCAAATTGGGAAAAAATAATAATAATAAGAGCCACTTCTGTTCACCCATTTCCCCAGGAGGAGCCCCAGAAGAAGGCTGTGGGTCCCAAAGCTGCAAGTGAAAGGTTGATTGTGTAACTGGTCCAATAAGGATCCATTTAATCTCTAAGGGCCTGGAGACCTAAGTAAAGCCAATCCTTCATCCTTACTTTAAGATGACTCTCATTGGATACATGTCTGGAAGAATGTAGGAATATACAGAAAAGTACATCTGATCAGACAGGAGGTGTCTAAAGACCAGGAACCTGAGATTTTCCAAGCGTTATTCTGTTGTTGGGAATTTGACCAGAATTGGAAGGATCTGTTCTGTTTTCCCAGCAGGGGTCTGGAGTTAATCTGTTCTGCTTGAATGTCTTTTCCATCCTTTTTCTGCATTAAATAATGCCAGTGCCTTCTGTTATTATGCATTTCTTTACCTATTAACAGACCTGCTTAGTGAAAACCTAGACTCCTTTTTTCTTAGGTGTAGAAGATTTTTGTAATATTTATATTTGTTTATTCTATTGAAGTCGAATGTGGGGAAGGAGGGATCCAAGTGACAGTTGTAATACAAAGATATCAAGTTGAATGCCTCAAAGATGCTGTCTTAGGCTGGGTTCTCTAGAGAAACAAAACAAGTGTAGTATGTATATAGAAAGAGAGAGAGAGATTTATACCAAGGTAATGGCTCACACAGTTGTAGAGGCTGGAAATTCCCAAGTCCATGGGTCAGGCATCACACTGGAGGCTTCTCCTGACTCATATAGCTGCAGGGGCTGACAAACCCAATATTGGCAGGCAAACCAGCAAGCTGCTACTTCAATTCCCAAGAACTGGAGGTCAGATAATGATGAGCCAGATGCAGGATCCAGAGGGAACAAAAGCCAGTGAACTTTAACAGAAAGTCCATATACATTGGAGGCAGGCCACACCCCCAAGGAAACTCCCTTTCAACAGATTGGCTGCTCATAGCAAATCTCATCATGGAGATGACTACAATATATCAGATCTCATCATAGAGGTGATTACATCATTATATAACTCCCAAACTACATCATAACTGTCAAACTACTGAGAATCATGGCCCAGCCAAGTTGACACACAACCTTAACCATCACAGGTGCCAAATGCTAATAAGGGGAAAGAAGAAAATTCATAAGACAAACATGGAAATTAGGGGGAAAGGGAGGTTGCATTCTAGCGGAGAGATAATAAACAATATAAATATGTAAAATATATAATGATGAATGCTAAGGAGAAAAATAAACAAGGAAGCAGGAAGAGGCATTCACAGGTAGGAAGGGAGAAAGTGAACCCTGTGATCATCTCTGGAAAAAGCAGTCAAGACAAAGGAACATCAGGGACAAAGACCTTGTGGTGCAAGCATACCTGGTAAACATCAAAGAGGCCAGTGTGTCTGGAGTAGAGAAAAATAGGAGTTGAGGTCAGAGAGTTGATGGCAAACCAAGTTATAGAGAGCATAATAAATGACTATAAGGACTTGAGTTCTTATTCTAAGTGTACTGGGAAGTCAATGTTGCATTTTTAGCTGAGACTTGATGTGATATGACAGGATTGTGGGGTTGAGAGTAGGCTAAATTGGAGCAAAGGTGGATTCCAGAGGTTATTGATAAGGGTGAGATCTGATGGTGATTTAGACTAGAAGAGCAACAAATGGAGGTGGTAAGAAGTGGTCAGAGTGTAGATAAGATTTCAAAGTATAATAGATTTTATAAGCAGAAGAAGTAAATAAACCATTCACAGATTTGGGGAAAATAGCAAGTCACCAATAATATCTAGAGATTTTTCAAGCCATACCTTATGTTCCTCCCTGACAAAAGAAAGGTGAAAGATACGGATGCTGCCTAATGTAATCAGCTCAATGACAAACATGCACAAGTACGTGGCAAGGACAATAATTTGAACTCGTAGTCATAGCATCTCCTTCAGAGTCATATTGTCTCCACAGGCTGGAGGCATGGGGCTGGAGAGGTGAAGGGACTGGTGCAGAAATTTTCAGAACACTCAAGGCTAAGTATTTGCTTCTGAGCCAAAGCAGTCAGTTTCCCTTTCAAGTGACAAAACAACCAGAGCTCCCAACTTTGTTCCAGACGGTTCTTTGTTCTCCTATTTGAACGTGCATCTGCTAGCTGACAGTTTGGGAACTTGAGCATTTAATTCTCTTTCCTGCCAAAAACCAGCCCTTCCTGCTAGTCTCAGGACTAAGCTATTGCCAAAGCAGCCAATTAGACTTATCTCCTCTTCAAAGAGACACCAGCTACATTTTCACATGAAAAGGGACATTCCCAATTACAAAACTCACAGGAATATAGTGGCAGTGGGGAAGGTGAACTGTGGGAAAAAGGTGACTATTTTGGAGTGGGAGGGTAGGCAATAGAAATCCAGCATAAAAAGTTGAATAGAATATTCTAAGAATCTAAACCAGATCCCTTGTGCTCATATTTTCTCTTGAGTGATGAAAGTTCTTTGTCAGAGAATTATAGATGGATCTACTAACTACTGTTCAAGATGATTTTTACCTAACAGTGAAATATCCTTATGTCTAAGCAAACCCATTGCCATCGAGTTGATTTTGGTTATGTCTAACCAATCCAGCTGCCATTGAGTTGATTCCAGCTCATAGTCAACCTGTGTGACAGGTAAAATAACCTTTCTTTGTGCATTTGTGACTACATTATTAATTTTTTTCTTCTTTGCTTTCACTGGCTCCCATGATGTTGTAGATCAAACTCACCACAAATCTCTAATACCTCTTCAAGATTACTTGCACATTTTTCATCTTTCCCACTTCTCTCATATCTTCCTTTCCTTAGTTTTTCTAATGACTCACATAAAGTTGCATACAGTCACAACATTCTATTAAGCTAAACCACTCTGTCTCAAAATTTACTGTTACTAGGTCAAAGCCAAGGTCCATTAAACTTTACCAGCATATTAGGCTCCTCCAGACAGGCACAAACATCTAAGGACTCTTCAGACAAGTCTTGTCAGCCATGAGGGCTCCAGGGTACTAGTGTTCTTAGTCAATCCACTAATGTTAGACTCCTTCATATGTTCCTAGGCAAGCTTTCTTAAAAAAAGGAACTAAGACTTTTATGTGGGACAAATCACCTGCATAAACTAGGATGTTTTAAACTTTAAAACATCCTCAAGAGCCTTTAGATTTTTCATTTTACAATCCCAACTTTTGAAATCAGCACAAGCGGGGGTTGCGGGGGGAGCAATATAGCTGTCCGTGGTTCTGAAAGAGTAGTAATTTTTTAAATAATTCATTTAACAATGTCCACTGATATCTAATGGATTCCTAATATCCTTTTGTGTAACGTGTATTAATGGCTACCCACAGCTCTTGGTTTTACCATTCTATTGTAAATGATTGAACTATAGATTGGTCTGAATAGTTTCTTGGTCATTTAACTGGTTAGAAAAAGTTCAGAAATGAAAACTTCCCAGCCCTTAATATGTTTTTCTATTGCTGAATTCCCTGAACTGTCAAAGGGAGGTAAAATAAATAAGAAATAATGAGAGAATATTGTAAAGTAAAATGGTGCAGGGTAAAATTGACCACACAATGTATTAATATGTTCAAGTTCAAGTAGTGTTTCAGGAAGTAGACTTAAGAATCTGAAGGGAACAAAATTTAAACTGAAAACTGAACCAAAATTTCAAGGACGATAAAATATTGATGTCAGTTTAATACAAACTGGTGTCGGTGAGATACAGTGGAAAGTAAGAGTCTGGTTCTTTGCATAATTTAGATTAGAGAATCATAACATGATCTGCACACATTTGGAATACAACCAGCTAGAAAGAGAACTATCTCAAAGAAGAGCTGTGCTGGAGCCAAACAAGATTGTCAAGGACAACAAACCAACCCCTTTATTACAGTGTAACATTTATAGAATATAGAATTTATAGAATGAAATGCATGCAAAAGCCTAATGCTGGCACTGAATTGGGGACTTTCTAATTGGAAACATGGGTGGAGTCAAAAGAAGGAACAAAGATTTTTTAAAAAATGGCCATGGGTTTTATATAAAGATGTAAATGTCTAGATAAAGAAAAGACTATATTTGCAGGAAAGTTGATTCAGTTTAGTTACAGAGAATCCCCACTGGAGATTGCCTGTTTCCACTGTCAGTAAAAGAGGGGCCCATATCATATATCAGGTAGTAAAATAAATCAGTAAATTCTTTAATGCACAATAACTCTGGTACTGGCCTTTTTACTCCTTGAAATGTAGGAGCAACTGAAAGATGTGAGGAAGTTTTCAGGAATCAATAGGCTAAAACCTATAAAAACGTAAATTTTAAATGGCTAAAATGCTACCTTTTGCCTTCATGAAAATGAGGATCACAACAAACAGAACCTATGAAAAAAGAAGCCACCATAAAATAATTGGGTTTAAAACAGCGTAACAGTTACTGCAATCAGAAGAGACTTGTGAAGAGAGAATGAAGACTAAATTACAAACTCCCTGAATAGTCTTGTTTTTCTAAACTTTTTTACAGTTCAAGAGAGGATAGGGGAAAAAAAATCTCTCCACCTAATTCAGGTCATTACTGCCTTAGGATTCATGTCCGTGGCTGTTCCCAAATTTATCAAGGTGTTCTTTTCATCAGTGTTCCTTCTGGTCAAATGGACCATTGGAGACCAGATTTATCTGGCTTAACCAAGGTTGTTTTTATGTAATAAGCAAGTCCTTACTAAACAGTATAGTATGATCATCAAAGTACAAAGTTGGTCCTAGATTTGAAGTCCATTTGGCTCCCTCAGTGGTGAGTTTGCATAAAGACAATCCCACTCTTAATTTTTTTCCACCAGTCCAAATACCCAAGGTAGTTTTTGAGTGGGAAAAAGATTCTTCTAAATTATACCTCCTACAAATTGGCTTGTGGAAATGAGACTTACCACTTATCTAAAAATAGCACCATTGGTGCAGCTGTTACACTACCACTAACTGTTCAGACTCAGTGAAACTCTGCACACTGAGATCATACTCATCCAATTTTCCTTCCTTTGTGTAATCTGTTTCTGTTCTTCCTTTTATGCATGTTAAAGAAATTTCACATGCTTGTATTGGAATACATCCTGCAAGTGTGAAACTCTCAGCTGAGAAGCTGATAATTTCAGAGCAATTATCAATGTACACATCTAGAATAATTGTTCATATGTAAATGGTGTAAAAGGAAAAAAAAACTTTTGGAATTTTCCAGTTGCTTTGTATTCTATTCCACATACACTTAACAGTCCGTATGGAATGTATCTCCGGCCAGAGTCTAGGATGTGTCTGAGTCAGCATGCTATCCCAGTCATTTGCTTGTTTGCTCTCAGATTTATCCTCCAACTTCCAGCTCAGCAATGTATAGGAAATCTCCAGGTTACAAACAAGATCTGTTCCTAAGTATCTAAAAAAGCAGTTGCTGTGGAGCCAATTCCGACTCATGGTGACTCCACGTGTGTCAGAGTAGAACTGTGCTCCATAAGGTTTTCAGTGGTTGGCTTTTCAAAAGCAGATCGCCAGGCTTTCCAAGGTGTCTCTGGGTTGTCTCGAACCACTAACCATCCAGTTAGCAACTGAGTGTTTAAACATTTGACCACTAGGTACTCTGCAGCGTGCTAACCCCTGCAGATTACATGTTACAGATCCCTTGCAGACTAGCTTCCTGTTGGGTTCAGTCAATAGGAATCACAGGTGGAAGATTGGAAGACAGATGGAGGGGAGAAGCAGGGTTTTCTCCTCCTCTCAGCTTTAGAAATCATCTGCAGCCATGGTGGCATCTCCTCTCTGGCACTAGCTCTCGTTGGGGAGCTGTTCTCTTCCAGGTCCCAGCTTGCAAGGAAAGCCCAGGCTCTTGAGTCCTAATGAAAATGTTTCTTCCCTTCATCCCTCCAGTTCTACAGGTGGTAGCAGCTTCCATTTGTCTCATCTGCATTGCCTGCCCAGTCGTGTTCCTTTTCAGTTCTTCCAACACTTTTAAATTAGTGTTCCAGATTAAATTCCTTTTTTCTATATTACCTGGCATGGGTCTTTTACCGTGAGTAAGCTCTATTACAATGAACTTAGAATGCTGGCAGTTAATTTCTGTCTGGAGAGCCAAAAACCATAGCATCTGGCACTGATTACCTTAGAGCTTTGTGTGAACTTTTGACCACTAAGAGGACATTCCTTGCAAAAGTGTTAACATGTGCAGTAGTTTTTGTGAACGCTTTCATAAAATTGAAGGCATTGCCTGACTACTCTGAAAAAAATAGAACCAGAACAACCTACTTGCTAACTTTACTATTGAGATTTTCACAAAGTTCTTAAAGCAATGGTTCTTTACCTGGGGTTCACTTTAGCATCACCTGGGAAGCCTGAGAAACTCCAAATGTGTGCAGACCAATGAAAACGAGAGTCATTGGGAGCAGAACTGAGACATTAGTACATTTTAAAGCTTTTAGGTGATTCCAATGTGCAGCCAAAGTGAGAACCACTGTGGTAAAAGCATGTTGTTTCTCTCACTAACCAGTTGCTGGGAAGTATAAGTAAGTCAGTGTGAGCTGATTCAGTTGGTTGCTTCCTCATCTCTTCTGCTCGTCAACATCAACACTAGGACTGGTTCTGAGCCTAGGGGACAATGAAGTCTATGCCCCTAACAATGTTGGTAAGTACAACTGAAGTTGTGGTTGTAGCAGTTATTACTGCCCACCACCATCATCAGCCCACTCCCCCTGACCCTCACAGCTGCCGGGAAAGGTGAGACTGTCTGGAGGAAAAGACAAAGCAGGGGTCGTCAACACCAGGGATAGGAGACAACAGGATAGGACTCGGTTTCAAAAGACTTGAAAATTACATTTCATCACTTTGACCAAAAGTTGATGCCAATTCAATATTTATGTTCATTATTTTACTTTAGGCTCCAGACTCTTTCACAAATGTTTTCAAATTTTATTAAATTGTTTTATATAATAATTTTACTCTACATTCCATTTCTTCAAGAGATTAAAACTGCTGTTACTGCTATTTTTCTTATCCTGATTAATGGATGTAACATCTTTCCAATCTCCTAAGGCAAAGACTTAGGAGTTGCCCCAGACTCCTCCGTCTTCCTTACCTTTATCCCCATCACCACCACCACACACATCCAATCAACCAGTAAGTCCTGTTGACGCTGCCTCCAAAATAATACTCAAGCCCATCTGTTCACTTCTGTCTCCACTTTCATTGACTTGGCCAAGGCCAATGATTCTCAGCCCAGGCGGGGTATTAGCATTACCTGGGAAGCTTTAAAACTTCAATTAAAAATGGAATCCCTGGGTGTGGGACCCAGGCATAATAGAATCACTCAGGTGGTTCTAATGGGCAGCCAACCACGAGAACCATTGGCCTAGGCCCTCATTTTTTTCTCACCCAGACCACTGTAGTAACTTCCTAATTGGTCTCCCAGTGCTATCTCACCCTTTCTCAATTCATCATCTATATTTGCTGCCAGAAAGATCCTCCTAAAATGCAAATCTGAAGACATTACATGGTAGTTTGAAATCCTCAAATGGCTTCTCCTGGCTTACAGAGGAATAATCTCCAAGGATCTGTGTGTGGTATATAGAGAAAGAATTCAAGCCTAGAGGTAAGCTAGGTTCAAATTTACCTCTATCCAAGCTATGTGACCTGGGCAGATCATTGTATCTCTCTGAGCTGCAGTTTCTTCAACTGTAAACTTTAAGAGACTGACAAGATTTTAGTTTTTTGTTTTACATGCCAAAACTCGTTTGATTTTCTTGAGCAGGTGACTTAATAAAAAATATTCAAGTAAGTTAATAGGAGTAGACAAAACCCACGTATGGGTAGTTAATGTGGGCAGCTACTGTGCCAAGTGTTTCAAATTACTTAATTACTTAATTCAGAAGTCTTAGCTAAGACAACAGAAGTTTATACAAATATAGTAAAAAGTACCACTTGCGGGTAGTTAGGACACTTCTCTCTCAACTGATGTTTGGTTCCATTCTTTGTCTCTAAGGAGACATCTTGTCCCAAGTCAATGGTTACTATGGTAATCATGCATTTTTGTCAAGAGGTAAGGTAGCAGTCCTCTTCAACTGATACTACTAACATTCCTGAATTGATGAGAAAAAAAAATGGTAGTTTATCACTCCCTGTAGAGATAGACAATACTTAACATTTCATATGATTTAATTTTTTCACATTTTTTAATCCATAGTTTCCAACTTCATGTTGTTGTTAGGTGCTGTCGAGTCAGTTCCAACTTGGAACAACCCTATGTACAACAGAATGAAACACTGCCTGGTCCTGTGCCAGCCTCACAATGGTTGTTACGATTGAGCCCATTGTTGCAGCCACTGTGTCAATCCATATTATTGAGGGTCTGCTTCTTTTTCACTGACCCTCTACTTTACAAAGCACGATGTCCTCCTTTGGGGACTGGTCCCTCCCAATAGCATGTCCAAAGTATGTGAGACAAAGTCTCACAAACTTCATAGTAAATTTCAATAAATTTGCTGTTGGTTTTAGGAGATTAGCAACTACTATGTACTCCATTTTGAAAGGTCCTGAAATTTAGACCAAGTAACTCAAAATGAAGTGTGTAATTAGAGGTTATATCTAAAATGAAGTATATAATTAGCAGTTATATTCTTTACCTATGTATTCTACCCATTGCCATTGAGTCGATTCCGACTCATAGCAACCCTGTGAGTTTCCAAGGCTGTAAATCTTTATGAAAGCAGACTGCCACATCTTTCTATCATGGAGTGGCTGGTGCATTCAAATCCCTGACCTTCAGTTAGCAGTCCACTGGCACTAACCACTGGACCACCAGGGCACCTTCGCCTGTATTACTTAATATTTCCTGAACCTGAGTAATGACCAAAATCATCAGTACAGTTGGAGAACTTAAAAAAAAAAAAAAATTGTACAGGCCCCAAGCCCAGATATATCAGAACCCCTGGGGCTTCAGAATCTCTTTTTAAAAACATCTTCAGGTAATGCTAATGATCAGCCACTTTTAGGAACTTCTGCTTTAGAGCATTTAACATAGATTTTGCACATGGTAATGCATTTGCTGAACTGAATTGCTATGCAGGAAAATGAGATGTTTCACTCAGGATATAGCCAGTCTATTGTTCTTGGTTCTCAAGCCCATTTGTTGTGCCATGTTATTCATTATTTTGGGTCAATCAAAAACTATCCCTATGGTTTACAGATCTGGAAGTTTCTTTTTGGACTTAGCAAACATTTATTGAATGCCTAGTTTGTGCAAAGCACCATGCTAGGAATGGGGAATGCGGATGGGAAATATAAGGATGGGTGGTGCCCACTCCTAAAGACTTGCTGCTACCTAGGAGCCCTGGTGGGAGAGTGTTTAACAGCTTGGCTGCTAACGAAAAGGTCGGCAGTTCAAATCCACCAGCCGCTCCTTGGAAACCATATGGGCTGCTCTACTCTGTCCTATAGAGTTGCTGTGAGTCAGAATCGAGTCCGTGGCAATGAGTTTTAGAGGAGCAGTACAAACCCACCATCAGTTCCGCAGGAGAAAATACCTAGTTATCTGCTCCCATAAAGATTACAGCCTAGGAAATTCTATGGGACGGTTTTACTCTGCCCTTATAGGGTCGCTATGAGTCAGAATCGATTTGAGGGCACTGGGTTTGGTTTGGTTTTTTGGTATAGGGTTGATATAACAGCACACAACAAGAGTAGGGAAGAAAGATGTAGACCCTAATAATACAAGGCTGAATACAATTAAAGTCAGGGAAATATGAATTTCAAACCCAGTCTAGCATATTTCAGATTGGATAATTATATCAATGGTTTGAGTAGAGTCACTTTTAAATCTCATTCCAGCCATGTGGCTCATAGAATATCCCCTTAGGGATAAAACAGCAGACTGGAGAGAGGAGCTGCTTTTAATAGATAATGTCTGTGTCCTTCTCTGTAAAAAAAAAAAAAAAAAAAAAAAAAAAAAAATTTTTTTTTTTTGAGCATACCTCTGTTTGCACTTAACACATTTTTTATAATTTATTTACATGATCTTCCTAGTATCAATTTTTCTTATCTATAAAGTAAAAGGACTGGGTCCTAATTTTGTTTTCAGTTTACTTCTATGATCCCGTGAATTTTAATAGTGTAGGCAATCAAACTGGATCATTGAAGTCCCCAAATAAGCTTTTCTCTTAATAGAAAACAAACAAAAACATTGAATATTAAATGAAGAGGGAAGCTCAGAAGCTGCGCTTGCCCTGTTTTACAGAGGAGTCTGTTAGGCCTAGAAGGAGTATAGAAAATTATCCAAATCATGGAACTGACTTACTGACAAGAGATAGGTCAGGAACACAAGTCTATCTTTGAGTTCTCATTTCAACTTTCTTTTAAATAGGTTCTCTGTGCTTATGTGTGTGTGTGTGTAGGGGTGAGGGGTGTGCACACACACTTTGTATGGCTATTAAACCTAACAAATGGAGAAGATAATCCACACTATCTATAAAAGAGAAACTTTATTAATAGAGAAATTAATATTTAGTCTCTCTCTAGAGCATTTGCATTAGAGGTTATACATTCTAATGTTTCCCTGGCCCTGAAAGTAACATATATGAGTGCTTTGGACTGAATGTGACATAATAGGAAATGCTGGGAGCTGTGGCCTACATGAAGGGTATAGTCTTTCCAAAGTTTCTTGTAGAATTTTCCATGTGGGACTATAGCCCTGAAATTGACAGATCACCCAATTTTTTAGGAGAAACCAGAAATATGGATTTTGTGTATAATCTCTCAATGTTTAAATGCTTCCCCCCCCCCCCAAAAAAATGCCACTGTATGGGCTGAACAAAATACACTTGTAGGTTGAATAGCCTCTTGGCTGTCAGTGTATAGCTTCCTGTCTACACAGTGATAAACATATTCACTGCAAAGCCCAAATGAATTGATATATCTCACTTGTGAAGTGACCCGACTTTGATCACCACATATTTTGACAACTGAGTAGGATTTTTGCAAATTAAACTTGATGAAATGCATGGGATCATTCTACTTACAAGTTTCCCTACATCTATTGCTACATTTGAGCCACAGCTAGCTGTCCTGGTTTTGTTATTTTTAACTCTGAGAATAGTCTAAGTGCATCATATATAAATACATAAATTTATCAAAGGTTACTTACAAATCTCCTGAGGAACCACATTTCCATGTAAATGGCACTGTAACTGCAAATGACACAATACGTGTGATATGAGCCAGGCCAGAAAACCACAGATTCTTGTGCTAGGACCCAAAAGTGCCCATACAGTCTACCTCTAAACTTGTAGATGGAGCTTACCTGTCCCCTGCCCCCCATGAAACAATCCAGACAAATAAAAATTGTCTCCTGCAAGAGGGAGCTACATTTTGAAGAAGAAAAAATGAAATAAAAAACCAACAAGATAATACCCTTTAACATCTAAGAGGTAGGAGTTTAAAATTATATTTGAGCACTGGTTATTTGGCTGCGTAATCCCTGATATCTTTCCTGTTTCTATTTTATCTACCTCCTTCTATATCCTGTTTCAAATTTATCCTCTAGTTCAAAGGAGCTGTCTAAGGGATAAAAGGTCCCTATGAAAGCAGCTTTGTAATCCTCAACTCTACTTTGGAAAGCCCTGAACAAGTATTTCTGGCAGAAAAAGGGGGCATATTTTCACAGCAGGAGTGAAGAGATTTTCCAAATAGAGTACTATGACAATTATGTCCTAAAGACCTGCTAAGAAATGATGCCACTTCTGCCCTTTAGCCTCTGACTCAATGAGCAGCCAGAGGACAGGCAATCAAAGCCTGGGTAGTCTTCACCCCCTGCCCAAACAACTGGAATCCTTCGGGCTGGGGCTGGTTTCACTGTGCACTACTGTTGTTTTAGGAATTTTTATGGCAACCAGACACAAGCACCAGTTCAGAGACTTCAAGCTGAGCAGGCTGGCTAATGAACACGGTTCAGTGTGGCACCTCTCCATGGTTCCTAAATGCTTGGGCAGAACATAAAAGGGAAAACCAAGCCAGGTCTGATTGTATTGTTTTTCTGGCATGCTCAGGAATATTCTGACACCAAAGATGGGCGCCCATTTTCTTGTAATAAGTGGGAGTGGAGTTAATTTTCTTTGTGGACCCAACTAATATCCCTGGACATAATTATATTCGAAAATTCTTTGCATGGATAGAATAGGACATAGTTTGGCAACATTATTTCATAAGGGTTCTTACAGACACTGTGTGGTCACTGACAGTATTATTTGAGGATGACTTATTTTTGTTCTGTGCCAGGTTTTTGTGTAGAAAGAACTAGAAGACCCTGTTTTCTAGAGCTCTGTTGTACGAGATGGTACATTTACAGGAAAATATCACTGAGACTTGTAAATTGGTAAAAGGACACCCTGGACAGAAGTGTTGAAAAGGTGATTTTGTCTCTTTTAAATTTATGTGGTGAAGTTAATCTGGCAGTTTTGCCAAGCAGAGATTTTTATACCACATTATCAAATAGATAAGACTAGTATACACCGAACATGTTACTTCCATGATAGTAAATTCTTCTAATGTTCTTAAAAAGAGTATTTTCCCCTACTGGCTTAACCATCCTCCCTACGATCTTCTCCATGCTATCAATTTATTATTTCCTTCTTTTATAATACAAAAGAAAACAGGCATATCTAACATTCAATTTTTACAAAATCTGAAATTTTGTCCATTTTTTAATTGCTTGCAATTACGCCTGCCATCCCTCCTTCTCCTGCTCCCACCTTTTATCCCAGATACTGTACCCTGTTCCTTACCGCTAAGTGGTTGTAACAATGGCTAATGGTAAGTGAACACAGCCTGTCAAACGCTGAGCTAAATTCTTCTTATGAATTATCTTACCTAATCCTTACAACAACCCCATGAAAGAGATGCTGTCATCACCCTGTTTTACAGGGATTTGGGATCAGGATCAGGAACCCAAACTGCCCACTATCACAGGACTAGTAGGAAATGGAACCCAAAGTTCATGCTTTTAACCAGTACCCTCACCTTTGACTGTTCCCCATCTTGCTAAAGCACCATAAGAGGAGACATTTCCAGGAGATTTCTCTCCCCACCACCTCTCTGGGAGTGCGCACAATCTGTGTAAGATCATGGAAAGTGCCAATGAGGGGGCCAGGGAAAATAAGGAGAAGGTGTCTTGAGCTTAGGTTGTTTGTTAATGACTGACTCCTTCAGATCATTTTAAGAGAGTTCTGCAAACAGAAATTGAAACTACAGAAACCATAGGAACCATTTGGTGCACAAGGGCAAATCACATTTTCTTTTCATTCAATTTTAAAAAAGTGACAGTTGGTCACTCTTTCAGGCAGAAACATACTTGGGAGAGAAAAACACTTCCAGGGAGCCCTTCTCCTTGGCCTGCTCTCCTCTTTGTTCCCATCTCTCTCCTCTCAGTGAGCGGTTCTGGAAGAAAAGGCTATTTTCCCACTCCCAGCCCCCCATCCAGCTGCTCTTTTCCTTGATTTTGTCATCAAATTCTAATACCAGGTTTGTTACCCCACAATTTGCCATAAAGGAACCAATAAGCATGCTTAACTCCTTGCACAATTCAATTTAAATGAAATTAAATTAACCAGCAGGTATAGCCCTTTACATTCACTCGGCAAAGCTATTTTTCACGTGCATTATCTTACTTAACTGTCACGAAATCAATTAGGAATAAAAGACTGACAGAAGAGAACTGAACCTGTGTTTAAAGCACAGATGCCCTTGATAAATCAGTAAACAGAAACTATTGCAAATGAAAAATTACAGTATTCCTGTGAACCAGAAAAAGATTATGGGTGTTGGTTGTTGATGGTCTTATCATGTCAAAGTTTCCATTTGACTTTTCCGCCAGTATATAAGCAGGACTACTGATTTAAACTTACCCCTCCCCCCCCAACAAAAACACTTCATTTATTGCATTTGCAGAAATAATTGGCCATCTGTTCATTTTCCTCATTGTGCCGTGATAAATAATGATGGATTCCAGAACAAGTTTGCCCTTTGTCTCCTATATCAGGTGAATTCTATGGACTGACGGGACTGCCATAACAGCCATGCCATCATACTGGTTTCAGGAAATACTGAGTTGCATTCTTCTTTTATACTTCTCACATCGTGCTACTTTTTTTTTTTTCCATTGATTCATTTTGATTATTTTTGAAGTGAGAGCAGGTATTGTTTTGTATTGTTTTAGCCTGGTGAAGTGATTCGTATTCCAAGTATCCATACCCCACCTGACATACTTGCTTTGTCATTCTGTGTTTACCCAAGGCCATCCTGAATAATAACAACAACAGTAACAATTGTTTGCTCTTACTCTATACCAGACCCTGTGCTGACTCCTTTAAGCGTATTATCTCATTCAGTCCTCGTGATAATCTCAAGAAGTAGGACACCTTATTACCCACATCTAATAAAAGATAAAGTGGGTTGGTATGTCAGTGCTGGCATTCTAAGCCAGGTCCAGTTTACTCCAAAACTTGAACTCTTAATCATTACACTCTTCACATCTGATGAAGGAGGTCGATGTTCACCATCACTTAACTAGTTGAAGGTATGGCTGAGCTAAGAAATTATGGAATGTATCAGTTTTTGATACAATAATGCTGCATAACAAACCACTAGCTTAAAACAACGATAATTTTTTCTGCTTGCTCACACACCTATGAGTTGACTTAAGCTTGGCTGATTGAAGCGTGGCTTGACTAGGCTTGGATCCAAGCTGCAGGTTGGGCCAGGTTTGCTCTCCATGTCTTTCATCTTATCTTCTTTGACCGATGGGCTACCTGGGGCATGTATGAACTCCTCATGGCACTAGTAGAAGTAAAGAAGGAGCAGGTGGAAACGCACACTTTTTAAGGCCTAGCCTCAGAACTGTCACATTATCTTTTCTGCCCACTTTCCAAGGGCAAAATAAACCACATAGTAAAGCCTCCCATCAAATGAGATGGGGAAATACACGCCACCCCCAGTGGGAGGAATGGGAACAACACAGATGCCAAAGAGTATGGAGGCAGGGAAAAATGAAGAAATGGCAACAGTTTATGTAATCTGCCCCAAGAGATAAGTTGTTAAGAAAATGAGCTCTCTGCATTATGTGAATGTTTGTATAGAAGAGGAGGGAGATGCATACTTAGTTGAACAAGGAAACAGAACTTAATGTTCTATTCCTAACTCCTGTATTTAGAAATGGGAGAAAAGATCCAAAAGTCCTTGGGACTATCACCTGCAAATCTACCTGCTGGGCAGCAATTTCAAAGCTAGGCATGTCAGCAAGGAATGGTGGTGTCTTAGTCATCTACTGCTGATATAACAGAAATACCACAAGTGGATGGCTTTAACAAAGAGAAGTTTATTTCCTCACAGTAAAGTAAGCTAAAAGTCCAAATTCAGGGTATTAGCTCCAGGGGAAGGCTTTCTTTCTCTGTTGGCTCTGGAGGAAGGTCCTTGTCCTCAATCTTCCCCTGGTCGATGAGCTTCTCAGGCGCAGGGACCCCAAGTCCAAAGGACGGGCTCTGCTCCCAGTGCTGCTTTCTTGGTGGTATGAGGTCCCCAACTCTCTGCTTGCTTCCCTTTCCTTTTTATCTCTTGAGAGATAAAAGGTGGTGCAGGCCACACCCCAGGGAAACTCTACCTTAGACCACAGAGGTGGCCTGAGTAAGGGTGGTGTTACAATCCCACCCTAATCCTCTCAACATAAAATTACGATAACAAAATGGAGGACAACCACACAATACTGGGAATCATGGCCTAACCAAGTTGATACACACATTTTTGGGGGGAAATAATTCAATCCGTGACAGGTGGGTTACAGCAACTATGCTTTTCGAGGTAGAACTGGTTTGACATTGATAGGCGAACAAGTAGGAACATAATGTCTACAAGGATGAGAATGATTGAAATTGGAGTATATGGAAAACTCAAAATTTACAGGATATATTTTAAATGATTTTTAGCCCTACCAACCTAGCATAGAATTCTAGATTCTGAACTGCAAGGGATCTTAACTCAAGGTCTAAATACCCACCCAATGCTTGAGTTCCCTCTGCAACATGTAACCTCTACTTGAACATTTATTTCCGGTGACCACACTTTCCAATTCTATTTTGGAAAGCTCCATTTTCCATCCCATCTCTCCACACTAGTCTTGAATGAGCTAATGAGTAAGCAAGAGCCACCCAGTAATGATAAACCCAGGATCATTAATCCTTTTTCTGGTGATGAACCATTCCTATGCAGGGCCATCTTCGTAGGCTCGTGACCTGTGCAGTCACACAAGGCCCAGTGCTTAGAAGGACCCCATGCTTAATCTAAAGCTCTGCTGTTGCTATCTTGAAATTCTTAATATCTTTTAATAAGGGACCCCACATTTTCATTTTGCAGGCCCTGCAAATTATCCAGGCAATCTTGTTCCTGAATCTTCTCTCTCATTGTTTATTATTCCCCACTTCCTGATATTTTCTTCTGGCCATTCCATTGGGGGCAATTCCACTCTCTCTCTTTTTTTTTAAATTGTATTTTAGATGAAGGTTTACAGAACAAACTAGTTTCTCATCAAACAGTTCACACATTGTTCTATGACATTCGTTAACAACCCCATGACATGTCCACACTCCCGCTTCTCAACCCTGGGTTTCCTATTACCAGCTTTCCTGTTCCCTCCTGCCTTCCAGTCCCTGCCCTAGGGCTGGTGCACCCCCTTAGTCTGTTTTGCTCCATGTGCCTGTTCAGTCTTTGGCTGAAAGGAGAACCTCAGGAGTGACTTCATTACTGAGCTGAAAGTGTGCCCGGGGGCCATACTCTTAGGGTTTCTCCAGTCTCTGTCAGACCAGTAAGTCTGGTCTTTCTTTTTGAGTTAGAATTTTAGTCTACATTATTCTCCAGCTTTGTCCAGGACCCTCTATTGTGATCCCAGTCAGAGCAGTCAGTGGTGGTAGCGGGCACCATCTAGTTTTACTGGACTCCGTCTGGTGGAGGCCATGGTAGATGTAGTTCATTAGTCCTTTGGACTAATCTTTTCCTGGTATCTTTAGTTTTCTTCATTATTCCTTGCTCCCAAAGGGGTGAGACCAGTGGAGTATCCTAGATGGCCGCTCACAGGCTTTTAAGACCCCAGACACTATTCACCAAAGTAGAAGGTAGAACATATTCTTATAAACTATGATATGCCAATTGAGCTAGTTGTTCCCCGATACCATGTCCCCGCAGCCCTCAGCCCAGCAATTGGGTCCCTCAGGCAGTTTGGATGTGTCCATGGAGCTACCATGACCTTGCCTTGTACAGGTTGTGCTGCTTCCCCAGTATTGTGTACTGTCTTACCCTTCACCAAAGTTACCACTTATCTATTGTCTACTAAGTGTTTTTCTATCCCCACGCCTCCCTTGTAATATTATATTTTTAAAGACAATTCTATGAGTATATTATAATAGATACTATTTTATAACTTACTGTTTTTCTTTTAGAATTTTATCAAGAGCATTCTCCTATTTAACAGGCTAATTTGGAAGCAAACAATTAAGCCTAAAGCTATAAAAGTATACAGCAGCAAAATTTTACACTCTCCTCAAAAGCAGCCAATTGAGAGGAGAGAAATTAGAGTGGTCTACTTGAAGTGATATAGGCCAAACCATTGGTTGATCTGCTGACTATCAACTAATATTAAACTAAATGCCACAATGATTGGTGTCCTGGCAATGTATAGCCCAGAGCTCAAGGGCATATGATTTAAGGTTGTATTTTGTTTTAGTAAATATTGGGCCATTTGGTATTCTTTTTTACACTTTTTGGCAAAAGCCAGGAAAAAAAAAATTTTTTTTTTTTTAGGGGCTGTGTTTTTAAAGTAAAAGATTGAGTTCAGAAGAAAAACTTTTATCTTCTTTTAATGAGTTACAAAGCCATGCAGTGTAGCATCCTGAGCCTGTTGAAATTAGAACTTCTGAGTCTGAAGGGGTCAGAAAAACTAGGGAGTATTTTAAGGCCCTGAGATTTTTTTGTTTGATGTGCCTGGAGTTACACATTTAATAACTAAGTGCCCTTTCTTTCCCTTTTAAGCTTTTCCTCTTCAAAGATTCAGCAGTATGCGATTATTTATTCCATTACTAATTTCTCTGTCCACCATTAAAAATCAGTTCGGTTTAAAGTATGCTTAAAAAGCGCTGGATCCATTATGAGTTTACTGACCATCTTTAATTTTATAACTATAGATGGCAAATTTACATTCACAGAGGCATTCCTATGACTGATAGGATGCAACAAATAATACAGGTCACATGGCTATTGATTTTCCTGTTCTTTCTCTCATATATGTGCACATACACACACACTACTAATGGACCCTGCACAAGTGCATTTCAAAGTCATCCCTTGAATATTTTCAAATTGTACACTTACAAGTACCTTTTAAAGAGTTGTTATTGTTGTTAGCTGCCATCAAGTCAGTCCCCAACTCATGGTGACCCCATGCGCAATGGAATGAAACACCGCCTGGTCCTGTGCTGTCCCCATAATCATTTGCAGATAGGACTGTGGTGATCCATAGGGTTCTCAATGGCTGATTTTCAGAAGTAGACCACCAGGCTTTTCTTCCTAGTTTGTCTTAGTCTGGAAGCTCTGCTGAAAACCTGATCAGCATTGTAGCAACACACAGGCCACCATGGACAGGCTGTGCATGAGGTGCTTTAGCTAGGAATCGAACCCAGATCTTCCACATGGGAGGCGAGAATTCGTCTTAAAGAGTCACATGTTGTGTTTATTCCATTTAGTAAAAGTGAGAAGCAACTTGCCATTTGCCTGATTCCAAAATCTGTTGAGCTTGGTTGTTTTTGTTTTAATCAACCTTATGGTTGGTTGGTCTTTAAATTTGATCTTTTAAGGAGAGGCATGATAAAAGTGGTCTACTGCATACTACTGGCAGTGCCTGAACATGAGAGTCCCTGCAATCCCCAGGGTAATTATAAAGCAAACAAAAACAAAAGCTAAAACCCAAATCCAAAATTTCTGAATGCTGACTTCTGTATTCCTGCTTTACTCTATCAGGTTTTATAAAAGTAGGAGAAAATTGAAACATGGCAGATTAGTTCTCTAACCCTGACACAGAGTATGTTTTACTTTGACAGCTCTCTTCTTTACTCTCCATCCTTTATTTCATTCTTAGTGGAGATTTCCTTGATAAAAATGAGTGGTAATTTCAAGCTGCTATCCTCAGTGTGTCTAAAATAAAGTATTAAAACTTCTATACTTATTTACTAGATGTACACTCCCAACGTATAATATGTCACTTTGACCTCATGCGGTCATGTATACACTGATTCTTCATTACATATTTCGACTAATTTTTACCCAAGATGCCACATTCAGATTTGAAGACTCTGTTTGAGTCATTCTTCAAAACACCTTTGTAATACAGTGTACTTAGTTAAAACACCTCCAGATCTCATTTTGGGGAAGACAGCTGGTGGTTTAGAACACAGGCCTGGTACCAGCCATACCTTGCTTTGGGTTCTAACCCTTTCTCCTTAGTCATTTTTGGCAAGTTTCTTAGCCTTTCCCTTGACATTTGAAAAAATAAATAAACATGGTACATAAATCATTTAGCAGTTATGAGGATTAAACGAAACAATATATGCCAAGCACTTGGTACTAAATAAGTGCTCAAAGTTCACATGTTAGCTCTCATTACATAATTCCAAATAAATTTATGAGAAGAACAGTGACCCCATTACTTCAAAGCCATATTTTATTTTGGTCATTAGATGCTATTTCCCAGACTTAAGAGCCATTTTATTTATGAGATTAAAAAAAAAAAAAAGACTCTAAATGACTTTTGACTGTGTTTGAAAGGCAAATTTTCCCTTAAGGGAAACTATTACCCTACATTAAAAGTATTTTTAAAAAATGTTGTGAAGTTTAATGGAAAATCTAACCGAGGTGTTTTGAGGAATGACTCAAACAGACTCTTGAAGTCCAAGCATCTTCAAGAAAGAAATAAACATGAAATTTAGAGGGCAGGAAGTAGATGTCTCCTTCAGCTAATTCAATTCTGCAGCCATTCACTGATCATCTGTGCTTTAGCTGGGTATCCAACCTTCTACAGCAGTGTGTAAATCCTGGAGAGTTGAGTCTGTGTGTTTTTCAGCATTTCATCCCAAGCATTTAGGGATTATGGAGAGGAAAACCTAACAACTTGATCTAAAAGCATTTTTCAGAAACAAAGGGAAAGAACTACAGTTACTTAAAGATTTGGGTGGGGTGGTGAAAGAAAGCTGGAACAAAGGAGCAATATCTCTGACCTACTGTCAGCAAAGCCTACCTTCTGGGGATGCATCCAGCAGTGATAACGGACTTCAAAGCCTCTGGTGACAATGGCAGACCTGGCGTGGGCTGGCCATGTGAGAAGTTTGGGATATGTACCAATCACCTCATATGCCTGTGAAAGCTGGACAGTGAATAAGGAAGAACGAGGAAGAATTAATACCTTTGAATTATGGCGTGGAAGAAGAATATTGAATATACCATGGACTGCCGAAGAATGAACAAATCTGCCTGGGAAGAAGTACAGTCAGAATGCTCTTTAAAAGCAAGGATGATGAGACATTGTCTCACACACTTTGGACATGTTATCAGGAGGGACTAGTTCCTGGAGAAAGACATCATGCTTGGGAAAGTAGAGGGTCAGCGAAAAAGAGGAAGATCCAAATGAGATGGATTGACACAGTGGCTGCAACAATGGGCTCAAGCATGACAATGATTGTGAGAATGGAGCAAGGCCGGGCACTGTTTCGTTTTGTTGTACATAGGGTTGCTATGAATCAGAACTGACTCAATGACACCTAACAGCAACAACATCACAGATTGGCTTAAGGGAGAAATGAACTCACAGCGCTGGCATCATGTAAATGTGTGTCAAGGTAACCTCTACCAATCCACAAAGTTTCACTGAGCACCTCCTAAATGTCTACCACTCTACAAGGCCCTATAGGAGACAGGAAGAAGTTTAAGTCATGGCCATCGCCTCCAGCAATATAACAGTTTTTCACTGTCATTAATGTTCTCTATCAGGCAGTTGCACTCTCTCCCCACTAATAACAGGCTTTTCTTCCAAGGTAATGCAGATATTCCTAGCCTACTCGCCCACACCTGTAATAAGCTCTCTCTCAGCTTTGCAATTGTCTCACTCAGTCCTTCTTAAATTGCCAGCTTCACATCTGCAAATGCCACTGGGACTTCAAAGTAAAGCTTCGTGACTTTCAGAGGGACCAACAAAGCTAACAGATAGAAAAGATGAAAAGTGGTGGGAAAGGGAGAAAACAAACCATAGAAGACTGGAAGTGTTTTATAATCTCTCTCTCTCTAGCTTTAAGTTTCCATTGGTGCTTGGCAATGGCGTTCATCATGTTTATGAACATAAAATTAATAACATAAAGTTAATGAATATTAACTCCTTGAGGATGCTGAACACATGGATAGATCTGAATTAGGTGTAGCCATGGCCCCATACAAAACTCATAGGGACCCCATATGATTCTGAATTGACTCGATGGCAATGGGTTTGGTTTTTGGTTTTTTTGGTTTCCATACAAAAGAGTAACAGCACTTGAGTTGTTTCATATGTGGTAGCTATAAATGAACTATTGCTTCCAACCTGCAGCATTTCTCATTCTCTGAGTGAAAATAAATACGCCATGAGGAAAAATAATAAGATCAATATCCTAGCAAGGGAAATTAGAGGGGTTATTTGTATATTAATTGAATTCCAGATGGAAAAGCAAAACAAACAATAGCCTGCCAGTCTCCACAAGAAACGTTTTCCGCATAGCTTAGAAGAAATTTTAAAACAGCATGTAGTGACGAGGTGGATGAGTTTATGTTTTCAGCTACCCTGAGGTTGCTAGTAGTGATCAAAATAGTCTATGGAGAATACCACCAGGGGATCTGAAGTCAGAAGTTGTAGAGAAGTCAGCCAGCAACTTAATTGGGAATGACCTTTTCAGGTGACAAAATACTGAGATTTCATCGTTACTGTTGTTACTGTAATTACCCAGGAAGTAAGTGTGTGTGTGTGTGTGTGTGTTCGTGTGTGTGTGTGTGTGTGTGTGTGTGTGTGTGTGTGTGAAATCCTGTTGTCCTTCTTGCCATGTGCACATGCTATTCCAGAGGCCCTGGGTGAGGAATAGTGCAGTTCCAGTGCCCCAGAAACCTGTGGCAGGTGTTCTTCAGGCTGGCAAGGCTGGTACTTTAAGGTGCTTTCTGTGAGCTGTCCATTCTGTACCTATCCATGGTCAAAGCCTGTGAATGGCAAAGCGTCTAATAGCCCACAATTTAGCAGCTACTGTAAACGTTGCTTGATCAGCAGAGTGTTGGAAAATGTGCCTGAGCATACAAAGGCATTTCTGAGACCTTGTTTCATTTCCACAGGGGATAATTTTCTTCAGATTTTTCCACGTATTTTTTCCTAAAATGTAAAAAGGATACTTGTATAATAAAGGATACTCCTAAAGGTGTTATGCTATGTCCATACAGATGTCTTACTTATTTTTAAATGGACTTTCTCCTGTTAAATTTGGCTTATATTTATTATTATTAAAGTCAAATCCATGAAACTTTATTGAACACAAACTATGTGTCAATAATAGTATAGGTACAAAGGTAGATAAAGATACTCTCCCTGCTTTGATGAAGCTCCTTGATGAGGGTGGGGCTAGTCACCTTCACCAATCGATGTGATGCAATAGCATAAGAGCAGTGATATGGGTATGGAAGATGTATTATGGAGCCACAGGTGAGAATGGTTTTCGCTTCCCTGGGAAGGTCAGGGAAAGCCTCAGAGGGTGGCCTTAAAGCCTGAGTAAGAATTCTCTTGGGAAGGAGAAAAGATCTTTCAAAGTGGAGACACTAATTGGTGAATTCTTAGCGTAGCATAGGTTCATCCTTCAGATCTTGGCTTTCCCACGTGTCTTCTGAAATCTATCCCTACCTGAGACTCCCAAGCTAGATTAGGTGCATGCCTAGGCTATCTCATAACCCTCCCTTGTAACTCTCACGACACTGTGCTTTACTTGTTCGCTTTTCCACGACCCCAACTAGACACTACTTTTCTGAAAGTGTCAGATTACTCACTGGGGTATCCCTAATCCCATACCTGGCATGCGCTAGCCATTCACAGAACATTAAATAAAAGAAAAAATGTTTGGAATAGTCTAACATGATGTGAATATGGGTGTTTATGACATGGTGGTTGGAGCGTGGGCCTTATGTGTGCTGCTAATGAGGTTAAAGCGGCAGACATTCAGTGCCTGCTTTGAGTGGCAGGATGGTGTGGTCCTTCTGGTAGCATCATGGAGTGTGGATTAGAACAGGGAGTGACTGGCAGCTTGTGAGTTGGGTGTCTGCCATCTCTTTCTTTGAGTACAACAGCACATGGTGAATAGGGGTTGGACTGCACAAGCCTACAGCCTGGTTATGCGTTTGTGGGGCAGGGAGGGTGCAGATTATGACTAGTAACATCTCTGGGATTTCTAAGTCAAGCATCTGAATCTAGGTTACTGAGTTCCAGAATATGGAGTGGAGGCATAACAGAAGAAAGTAAACACACTTAGATGGAAACCTAATTTTTATAAAGACAAGACACAGAGAAAGTGCAATTTAAGACAAATTCTATAGTAACTGCTATGTAAATATTCTCTAATCTTCTCTCTTATCTATCCAAACAAGGCTAACTGTTAAACCAGAGCTTTGCATTTTCGAAACTACTCCCAACAACAGTTTCATAAACTTACTCTTAAATCTTTTGCCGAAACAATTGTGGCCTCTGGATTTGAATTTATACTGTTTTTTAAAATAGATTTAATCAAAGATACGTGGGGTTTCTCATCCTTTATTTCCTCATGCTGAATGAAATATTTTATTGTGCTACTTTTTTCTTACAGTATTTTTTCTCAACTCAGAATGACAGTACTCACAACTATGCCAGAGAGGAAGAAAAGTCCAGCAAGAACATGGCATTTTTTTCTCCCCAGACAACACATTTTACTTGAGGAACGCGAGGGTTGCAAAATGGGGGAGACTAAGTAATTTAACACATTTTTATATGAAAGTATATATGCTCTATTATGCTAGAAGGAAAATTCATGTGGATTTAGACATATTAAAAACAACAACTTCAAACAGCTATCAAGCTGGCTGCCAGCATTTTCAGCTTCTCATTCCATCTCTGGGTGAGGCTTCATGCCGTCAAGTCGATTCTAGCTCATAGCGACCCTACAGGACTGAGTAGAACTGCCCGACTGGGTTTCCAAGGAGCAGCTGGTAGATTCTGAACTGTCGACCTCGTAGTTTGCTGTCTGAGCTTTTAACCACTGCTCCACCAGAGCTCATAGATGTGGGCATCTATACCCACTACTTTGGGCATTGTTCCAAAAAGCTTTAAGATGTCATAACAGCCCAAAGTATTTCACCTTCTTATGTTCACCATCCCACCCCCACCTATGATATTACAGTGCCTGTCACACCACATAGCAATGATTTTTACATGTCTCGCTGAGTACAATGTGAATGCCTCCAGAACAGGATTTGTTTTTCTAATCATTCTTGTATCCCTAGCTCCTAGCTCCCTCTGTATCATAGATTAAGTATTTAATAAGTATGTGTTGAAAAATGGGTGAATGAATAAGTGAATGCATGAGTCAGTCTCAGGAACCACCCATGGCAGACACAATTCATACACACAGCTCTCTGGTAATGACCCTGGGGATACCCTGATGTTTCTGCTCAGTTGGAACTGATCATTACTATGAGGAGACACAAGAGGCTGGAGAGTTACGAGAGAAGAGAATAATAAATCTTGTCACCAGGGACAGGAACAACGAGAGTCACCTGAAAAATCAAATCTTCATCAAACAACCAAGGGAACTAGATTTGTCACACTGAAGAAGGGTATGCTGCAAATTCATTGGGAGGAGACACCCTGTTAGAAGATCATCCTCTCTTCTGGCAGCTGAGGCAAAAGGGCAGAGAAAATAACACAGTGAAAATAAAGTGCTGTGAAGGCTGTCTACTGACCACAACTGAATTGTGCTCCCACAGTCAACCCATTTGTCATCATCCCAGTAACCTACTATGCCCAAATAGATTGCATCATTCAGACCATAAACATATCAAGGCATGTTTGCCTCAGCACATTTTATCAGGCATCAGGACATAGTCTGAGAATTAGTGGATTTTTCAACTGTTTTTTGTTAAACTGGAATGGACAGTAAAAAACCAGGTGAATTTTGTACATGGAAGATGGGCCTAAATTATGGGCAGATGACCATTTCTAAGCTTGAAAAATGGGGGATTTTATCCCTTCAAGAAATCTTTGAATGTTATTTATGTTATCATTCTGGGCAAAATAAGAGTAAAAGATAAAATAAGCATCAAAATATTTGCCTTTAGATGATATGTTTAAGAATCTTGTAGCTTGAACAATAGATACCATGTGGGAGGGAGCCAAGATGGTGGAATAGACAGACAATTCTGGCAAGCCCTCTTACAAAAAAGACCCCAAAAATAAGTGAAATGAGTATATTTATGACAAGCTAGGAGCCCTGAATATCAAAGGCAAGCTTAGAAAATGAACTGAGGGGCAGGGGGAGGGAGAGACGAGAGAGGAGTTACCGGACCTGAATCGCAGGGAGCCCTCAGGCACCATTCCTGGGAGCAGTGGCAGTGGGCTGGTACTAGTGTTCAGCCACAGTTTCCTCAGGAAGAAGCAGCCAGCCACACAGCCTACTCACACCTCCGGAACCAGAGAAGAATGGCACTCTCGACAAAAGCTAAGTACTTGAGTATATTTCACCACCCCTGCCCCAACTGCCCCCCCTCCCAGCTCCCAAGCTGGCTTCAGTGGCTGATTTCCCTGGGCCTGAGTTAGGCCCTGTTGAGTGCCTAGAGCCATCCTCTGGCCTTGGAGAAGGAATAAATTTGCAATTGGGGGAAAAGATAATTTGCCAGCTCCACTAACCAGGGGAGCTCAGGACAGAAGCGGCTCCTGTCCTGGCATAAATGGTCTGTGGACTTTGAATACCTTTCCCTTCTGCATGGACCTGTGTGGGCCTATTTCAGGAGAATAGAACCTTGTTGCCAGACTCCAACCGTTTCAGCTGTGCAGCAGAGAGGTAGGTGTTTGATGTTTGACATTGCTTTGGCTATTAAACAGGGTCCTCGCCTACCCACATCAGGGGCCTAAGGACTGGTGGCTCCACTCAGGTCACCCAGCCACTCATGACAGGGGTCCAAGGATAACTGGTACCTCTCTGTCCTTACAGCCAAAAACATTGGGTGCCCATGGTCCATCTGCAGAACCCACCCACCTGTAAGCTCTAGGGAACAGGGACACGCTTTCCTCAGAGACATGTGGGGGACAATTCTCAGCCCCTGCCTTGTTCAGAGTGTGACCCCCTTCTGCAACCAGATACCAGTACCTACACCAATCACCCCTGCCCCTCTAAGACTGTAGGACAGAGCCTGTATCACACACTTGATGATCAGCTACCTGAACAACTGAGCTGAATTCATTCAAGAAAAGTGAATAGACTCCTAGACTGATATATCTGATAACAGCTCTAGCCACCTGGGGACAGGATGTCAGAGCTCCAAAGGCAAAAATAATCAAAGTAGCTCACTCAAGCAACACATTTGGGCATATCAAAACAAAACAAAGCAAGAAGCTACAACACAGTAAGCAAACATAAAATAAACTAATACAATAACATGGCTGGCTCGGACAATAGTCAATATCAAGTCACATAAAGAAACAGACCATGATTGCCTCAACAAGCTCTCAGAACAAAGAATCAAGGGATCTTCTAGATGAAAGTGCCTTCCTGGAATTACCACAGGCAGAATACGAAAGATTAATACACAGAACCCTTCAAGACATCAGGAAGGAAACGAGGCAATATGCAGAACAACCCAAGGAACACACAGATAAAGCAACTGAAGAAACTAAAAAGATTATTCAGGAACATAATCAAAAATTTAATAAGCTGGAAAAATCCACAGACAGCAATCAGAAATTCAGAAGATTAACAATAAAATTACAGAATTAGACAACTCAATAAACAGAGGAGCAGAATCGAGCAAGTGGAAGGCAAAATTTCTGAACTTGAAGATAAAGCACTTGGCACTAAAATATTTGAAGAAAAATCAGATAAAAGAATTTTTAAAAATGAAGAAAACTTAAGAATCATGTGGGACTCTATCAAGAGAAATAACCTACGAGTGATTGGAGTACCAGAACAGGGAGGGATAACAGAAAATACAGAGATATCAAATGGAAGGTGGCTAATAAATTAAAAAACCAAACCCATTGATGTTGAGTTGATCCCGATGCACAGTGACCCTATTGGACATAGTAGAACAGCTGCATAGGATTTCCAAGGAGCTGCTGGTGGATTAGAGCTGCTAATCTTTTAGTTAGCAGCCATAGTGCTTTATCACTGTGCCATTCCCTGAAGGGTGAATGTGAACATTTTCCCTCATCTATTTTGTGCCTTTCTGATGAAGCATCTGATGAATAAGGAAACATCAGTGGAGTAGTGACTTTTATATTCCTTATTGCAAACTTAAATTGCAGGCAGAATGAGAATGGACAGTGGATTTAGTATGCATCAATTAGAATCCTACTTCCACTACTTACTAGCTGTATGGCCTTAGGCAAAGTACTTCAGTTCTCCCTGCCTTAGTTTCCATATTAGTAAGCAGAAGTAATCTGTTTCTTATCACACTTATCTCCGTGATAAAGTGAGATGATCTATATAAAATGCTCAGAGCAGTTCTTGGCACATAATGTACACTCAATTAACGTGGGTTTTTATTTGTCTGGAATCATAGTAGACACCAGAAACATTTGACTGATTGTGTAAAAATACTTCTTTTGAGAGTGAATTTTTAAAAAACACAATAAACAATATTTAGAAATGGGAAGTTAAGTCAAGAAGGTTTGATGAGAGAACCAAAATCCACAAATGTTATTGGACCCCTACTAAGTCTTCAAAAGGTGCCCTGGTGGTGCAGTATTTAAGCACTCCACTGCTAATCAATATGTTGGCAGTTCAAACCCACCTAGGGGCTCCTTGGGAAAGACCTGGCAATTTGCTCCCATAAAGATTACAGCCTAGAAAATCCTATGGGACCATTCTACTCTGTCACATGGGATCCCTAGCAGTTGAAAATCAACTTCAGGATGGCACCTAACAACAACACCAAGTCCTCAGCACTGTGCTAGATGCCAAGGATGAAACAAATGTCCTGACAGCTCATTCTGTCCTGCATAAATTTACATTTTATTTGTGGAAACAAGGCAGTAATAGATGGAAATAGTTAAACAGTAAAAATCTGAGAAAACTACTTAAGGCCACGGTAAAAGAACTATCACAATACAGCATATTAGTATTTTATAGCCATAACTTTAAAAATAAACCTGTGATAAAGACTAAAACGATAAAGATCATGGAAGAAAAAATAGGGACAACCCTAGGAGCCCTAATACAAGGCATAAACAGAATACAAAACATTACCAAAAATGATGAAGAGAAACCAGATAACTGGGAGCTCCTAAAAATCAAACACCTATGCTCATCTAAAGACTTCACCAAAAGACTGAAAAGTCCACCTACAGACTGGGAAAGAATTTTCAGCTATGACATCTCAGACCAGCGCCTGATCTCTAAAATCTACATGATTCTGTCAAAACTCAACCACAAAGAGACAAACAACCCAATCAAAAAGTGGGCAAAGGATATGAACACACATTTCACTAAAGAAGATATTCAGGCAGCCAACAGATACATGAGAAAATGCTCTCGATCATTAGCCATTAGAGAAATGCAAATTAAAACTATGATGAGATTCCATCTCACACCAACAAGGCTGGCATTAATCCAAAAAACACAAAATAATAAATGTTGGAGAGGCTGCGGAGAGATTGGAACTCTTATACACTGCTGGTGGGAATGTCAAATGGTACAACCACTTTGGAAATCTATCTGGCGTTATCTTAAACAGTTAGAAATAGAACTACCATACAACCCAGAAATCCCACTCCTCGGAATATACCCTAGAGATACAAGAGCCTTCACACAAACAGATATATGCACACCCATGTTTATTGCAGCTCTGTTTACAATAGCAAAAAGCTGGAAGCAACCAAGATGTCCATCAACAGATGAATGGGTAAATAAATTGTGGTATATTCACACAATGGAATACTACGCATCGATAAAGAACAGTGACGAATCTCTGAAACATTTCATAACATGGAGGAACCTGGAAGGCATTATGCTGAGCAAAATTAGTCAGAGGCAAAAGGACAAATATTGTATAAGACCACTATTACAAGATCTTGAGAAATAGTAAAAACTGAGAAGAACACATACTTTTGTGGTTACGAAGGGGGGAGGGAGGGAGAGGGTTTTTTATTGATTAATCAGTAGATAAGAACTGCTTTGGGTGAAGGGAAAGACAACACTCAATACATGGAAGATCAGCTCAATTGGACTGGACCAAAAGCAAAGAAGTTTCCGGGATAAAATGAATGCTTCCAAGGTCAGCGGAGCAGGGGCGGGGGTCTGGGGAAAATGGTTTGAGGGGACTTCTATGTCAATTGGCAAAATAATTCTATTATGAAAACATTCTGCATCCCACTTTGAAATGTGGCGTCTGGGGTCTTAAAGGCTAACAAGCAGCCATCTAAGATGCATCAACTGGTCTCAACCCACCTGGAGCAAAGGAAAATGAAGAACACCAAGGTCACATGACAACTAGGAGCCCAAGAGACAGAAAGGGCCACATGAACCAGAGACCTACATCATCCTGAGACCAGAAGAAGTAGTTGGTGCCCGGCCACAATCAATGACTGCCCTGACAGGGAGCACAACAGAGAACTCCTGAGGGAACAGGAGATCAGTGGGATGCAGACCCCAAATTCTCATAAAAAGACCATACTTAACGGTCTGACTGAGACTAGAGGAATCCCGGCGGCCATGCCCCCCAGACCTTCTGTCGGAACAGGACAGGAACCATCCCCGAAGACAACTCATCAGACATGAAAGGGACTGGTCAGCGGGTGGGAGAGAGATGCTGATGAAGAGTGAGCTAATTATATCAGGTGGACACTTGAGAGTGTGTTGGCAGCTCTTGTCTGGAGGGGGGATGGGAGGATAGAGAGAGAGGGAAGCTGGCAAAATTGTCACGAAAGGAGAGACTGAAAGGGCTGACTCAATAGGGGAAGAGCAGGTGGGAGTACAGAGTAAGATGTATGTAAACTTATATGTGACAGACTGATTGGATTTGTAAACGTTCACTTGAAGCTTAATAAAAGTTAATAAAAAAAATAATAATAAAAAAATAAACCTGTGGAGTCCCAGTGTTAAATTATTTATATTATAACGCAACTTAAACATGTACAATCATAAACCAGGTATAAACTATATATGTTCACAGCTCTTAAATAGCTATAAAATCAAAACAAATTGATAAATACAAACAAAATAATCAAAACAATATGTTCCAATTGATAGCCATTGACTTATGAATACAGTGTTGACTCTATGGCACAGGTTAGTTTGAGTTTGGCATGCTTCTACCCCTGTGTGCTGAGTGATGGCATAATACTCCTCTCTGGGTTGAGTGATGACATAGTGCACCAAGCACTTTTCTCTCTTTGACCTAATGGCAGTCTTTTCTGATAAAGAATGCCTTGGTTGCATTTAGCTTTCGCTTGATGCAAAAGCATATTTGCATATCAAGCCTACCTATGCTCTTTTCTTATTAATTAACTTGCTACAATTAAAGTAGTACTACTTAGGGCCAAAATAATCATAAGCACAAATGGGTAATGAAAATACAAGGTGATTCTCATCATAAGGCATTCATTAGATAACTCAGAACATGCTGTTAATGTTTTAGATTATCACTGACATGCATGCAAAAGCTTAATAATGAATAAGGAAGACCAAGGAAGAACTGATGCCTTTGAATTATGCTGTTAGAGAAGAATATTGAATATACCATGGACTGCCAAAAAACCGAACAAGTCTGTCTTGGAAGAAGTAGAGCCAGAATGCTCCTTAGAAGCAAGGATGGTGAGACTTTGTCTCACATACGTTGGACATGTTATTAGGAGGGGCTGGTACCTGGAGAAAGACATCATGCTTGGTAAAGTAGAGGGTCAGCGAAAAAGAGGAAGATCCTCAGTGAGATGTATTGACACGGTGGCTGCAACAATGAGCTCAAGCATAACAAAGATTATGAGGATGGCACGGATCAGGCAGTGTTTCATTCTGTTATACATAGGGTGGCTATGAGTCAAAACTGACTCCACGGCACCTAACAACAGCAAAAAATTAATTCAAATGAATTTTACAAATTGCTATATGTGGTGTATATGCTATGCAAACTCAGGGGAATATCATTTTCTATTCAGACAAGGCCTTGGAATCTAGTTCCTATTGTAGTATAATATACATGTACAGTGAAATAAGCCAGACATAAAAGGACAAATATTGTATGATTCCACTTACATGAGGCATCTCAAATAGGCAAATTCATAGAGGCAGAAAGTAGAATAGAGGTTACTAGGGGCTGGGGGGAGTCGGTAAAAAAAAAAAAATGGAGAGGTATTGTTTAATGGGTGTAGAATTTCTGTTTGGTATGATTAAAAAGATCTGGAAATAGTAGTGATGTTTACACAACACTGAATGTACATAACACCAGTGAATTATTCACTCAAAAATGGTAAATTTTATGTTATGTATATTTTACCACAATAAAAAAGAATAACAGGGAAAAAAAAAAAAAAACATACAGGCATGGCCCTGGAGGCAGATACATGAGTGATGGAAGATGGTGTCTTACTTTAATACAGACCTTAATCTCAAACACATGGGCTTGCTATTATTGTTGTTGTTGTTAATTGTTGTTGAGTAGAACTGCTCCACAGGGTTTTCGAGTTCTGACCTTTCAGAAGCAGATCACCAGGGCCAACTCCTGAGGTGTGTCTGGGTGGGTTTGAACCACCAACTTTTCGGCTAGTAGTTAAGCACCACCCCAGGAATCCTGCTTGCTTAAATAGCACACAAAATTTATACCGAAGAGTAAAAAGAAAAAAATGTAGGAAAATAGTGTGTTAGGGGAAGAACTAGGTTTACAAGAGGGCATCTTAATGAAGTGTATAAAAGGCTTTAGGTTTCTGCATCTCTTGGACTGTTAGTCAATAGTTCTGGCTGATTCAGAAGGAGCTCATTTTAGGGGGAAACCTTGTGTTCCAGGGAGTATCCTCACTGTGACAACAAAGATTCACCATTCTGAGTTGGCCTTGAAATGCCCTTGTTATTGACCACATGAGAGAATATTTGCTTCCAGACTGTAGTCCCAATGGCCTGTCTATATATTAATTTTCCAATTCCCTAGCATATGTTGCAAGTATTAAAACCAATAAGAACACTAAAGTTCAACGTATTCACAATCCAGAACTCTCATGCTAAGAGATACGTCTATGAAATAACTGTAGAGGAATTACTTCCAAGCTGCCTTATTTTCTCTTATTCTCTCTCTGTTTTTTGTTTGATTTTTTTTTTCTTTTCTTTTTTTTTTTTTTTTTTTTTAACACATTCATAACCTTCTGTCTAGTAACAAGAGCTCTCAGCTGAGAGTAAGGACGATGGTATGGTGATCTTGACTGGCTTGGTTTTATTTCAGACTATCTTACGAAGGCAGGAAGCTACATTCCAGTTGACCTCTAGAATGTTATTCACAGCACAATTTCTAGGCTGCATAAACCTGTATTCACTGGTGAAATTTGATTCTTGTTCCTGGCACAATTTGCAAAATTGCTCCAGGTGCTGCATGATTTCTTTCACCCAGGGAGAAGAGAAATTTCACAGGTTCATTTTGTATGTGAAACTGAATTCATGCCTCTGAAAACTGTAAAATATGGAGACTAAATATAGTCCGTCAAGGGTATATAATGTGAATGAACAGCAGCGGAAACCAAATTTGTAATAGAAAACGGGCTGAACCAGAAGCCTTCAGCTGATTTAAATTCTCCTTATTACATTCCCAGGCGTCTGCCTAAACAGCACAATGAAATTTGTGATTATGGAAATTGGGAGAACACAAGTGTGGGATGTGATCTTCTGTGCCTGTTCTCAGAGAGGCTGTCATGGGTTTAACTGACCTTTCCCCCCTGCTGTGGGATTGTCAGGGAGCTATCAGAGGAGGCGTCTTCAGAGAGCACAAGGTTGGAAGACCCAGAGACCTTTGTTTGGGAAGAGGGCCAGCCGCTCTAGGAAGGCAAAGAGCCCTGAAGCCACGTGGCCTCAATGCTTTGCCCATTCTTACCTTTAAGACATTTCAATTCACTGCAGTACACACGATTTGATCGACACAGGGTGACTTTTCAAGCTTGGGTTCGGGTTGTTTCTGAAATTTAAAACAGGTCAATAGATTGCTATTTCTAGCCTTTTAAAACAGGTGAAGGAGAGGCCTTTGACTCACAGCACAAGGAGGTGGCCCTGCTTGGTGGGCATTAGGTTAGGGTCAATTGTGATGTGGTGTTTTTTCCAGGTATGAAACTCAGTCCATAAACTAAGCTTCCATATTACCAGAAAGTTGAAACAATCCCTTTCACTGAGGTTATATCTAAGTCTGAAACCTTAGTTAGCGCCAATGGAGTTCCTGAGTAGTGCAAGCAGGCAATGCGATCGGCTGCTAACTGGAGGTTTGATTCCACCCAGGGGCACCTCAGATAAAAGGCCTGGTGATCTACTTCTGAAAAATACAGCCGTTGAAAACACTATGAAGCACAGTTCTACTCTGACACACATAGGGTCACTAGTGGCAGAACTGACTCCACTACAACTGGTTTACTGGCTTATTGAATGTCAAGACATGGTTTGGGGTGGGGTGGAGGTTCTGTCTGGTTTAGGTTATCCTCTATTACTATGGGCTTTCAGGTCCATCTTTCCCATCTGACTTTCAATATGGTCCAGCCTCTAAGGCTGCTGGGGTCTGGGTTTCCCACATTCTCACAACCTCCTAGGGGCACATATGCTGCGGTGCCTGTACAGCCTGGGACTGTGGGAAGTTTGGTGGTTTCTCATAGCCTTTCACCACCTCTCTGCTATGCCTAGGCACACAGGAATTACTGTCCACTCCTGGCTTGGGAAGAAGCCCTGGTAGCGTAGTGATAAGCACTCAGCTGCTAACCAAAAGGTCAGTGGTTTGAACCCACTAGCCAATACACAGGAGAAAGATGTGACAGTCGCATTCCATAAAGATTATGGTGTTGGAAACCCTATGGGAAGTTCTACTCTGTCCTGTAGGGTTGCTATGAGTCAGAATCGACTCCACAGCAATGGGTAATGTGCTGAGCTGGGGAGGGGGCTCTACAGGGCTACTCAGGCCTGCATGTAAGGCACATCATCCAATTATTTCTATTCAGGGTCTTGCTGTTTCTCTGATTCTACACTGGAAGAGAGGCACAGTTTCCCTCTGAATTCAGAGGAAACCTAAACACCAATCTAATGTATGTTCTCACTCTGCCCATCTCTGGACTTGAAGTTCACAGCCACACCACCAACCCCATTCTCACCAACCCACCATGGCCACTCATTCCTCATTTCCTCTCTGACTCTCCTCCTTCCCCTCAGTCCTGGAAAACAATTCAGTCTTGATAATCATGGATTCTCTATTCCTTGAGTCTGTTCAAGGTCTAGTCCTCTGTCAATCAAAGACTTTTTTCTTTATATTTTATAAGAACACCATTCCCTGACTCACAGATGCTTCATGATTTAGCAGATGGATTGTTGTCTCATTTTATTACCTTGTCTCGTATTCATTCTTTCAAAGTAATCCAGAACAATCTTCCAAATTTCCTCTAAAATGCCACTCCATTTTCATTGGGGGGGGGGGGGAGGGGAAGCAGAACAAGGACTGATTTTCAGTACAATTGTGACATCAGGCACATTCATCTTCAGTATTCCTAACCTCTTTCCTATACAGGCTGAGCAGTCCCCAGGTTACAAACGTCCAACTTACTTACAACCCGTAGTTATGAACCAGCTCCCATAAAGCCTATTATATTAAAAATTTGAGATACATGCAATGATTCATAATAACAAATGAGTGCTACTTCACAACATGCATCAAAATATTATTATTACATTAAAGATGTTTTAGTGTATCTGGAGTTGTTTCTTTAATGTTTTTTTATACATAGAGAGATACTATATATTGTCATAGAGTAACCACACATACTGTGATTAATGTAAAATTGAGAGTTATTGAAAGAAAAGAGCTAGCTTGAGCTGGGAATAGACTGCCCTCTATGCAGTGGAATCCAGTAATCCAATATGGTGACTATGAAGTAACGTTTCATAGGAGGGGGACGATGGATATAAAACATGTTACTTGATTGGTATTTACAAACTTAGGTCATCAAAAGACATTACTTCATTTGTAATTACAGGCCTAGATCATTGAAAGACATTACTCAAGTAGGTCATTTAAGGCAGAGCTTCCTATGGCAGGAACTCTAAGACAGAACTTCCTGTGGCAAGCTCTGTAAGGCGGTTGGCTAAAAATGGTCTCTTTCTTAGATTGGCCACAGAGTGAAAATTACATGGGTATGTGACAGGGAGGGGCTACAGTGTAGTTGTGTCATCATTACTGGACATTCCTCTCTTAGAATCAGTATGGGAGATGGCTGCCGCTAGGGTGATAACGGAACCAGCATACAAGGAATCTCACCCAATCCTCAAACTGGCCATTTCAAATTTTATCAGGTACCTCAGTTTTTTTTAATCCGTTATACAATACTCAGACAAACATTTGACTAACTGACATTAGATACAAACTGTACCTAACTTCGAATTTACATACAAATTCGACTTAAAGACAGATTTAGGTATGGAACTGGTTCCTAATCCGGGGACTACCTATACCCTCTCCCTCTCCACTAGATTTCCCAGGCTCTCATTAAGACCTAGCTCCCTCTCATCTTGTGATTCCTTTCCTCTTCTCATCAGAGGGTTTAGTGTACAGAGAAATGCCTATTTTATCCAGAAACCTCAGCTAATAAGGTGCTCTGCATTGATGTTAATTTTCCATGTTTACCTGTTTAAGTTCAAACTTTTAAGAATTGTAATGGTTTTGAGCGGAAAGTTAAAAAAAAAAAAAAACTTTATCATTTCCTATTTTTTAAAACATGAATTTAAATACTGTTTCTTATAATATACTGAAATCCACCAGCCGCTCCTTGGAAACCCTATGGGACAGTTTAAATGTGTCCTACAGGGTCACTGTGAGTCAGAATTGACTCAACAGCAATGGGTTTCAGGTTTTATAATATATTGACTCATTAAGCATTTATTTGACTAACATTTATTGAGCATTTATTATGTGAGAATCTCAGAGACAAAGATGAATACGATAAAGCCCTTGCCCTTTAAGGAGATAATAATCTAATTGGGATGAAGATGCAGAAGACAAATTACTGCAGTCCAAGGCAGTAGAGGCTATGCTGGAGGTGTAAGCAGGGTGTGGATGGGGTGTGAATGGGACAGAGAGGAGGAGAAACAACTCTACCAAAAGGGAAAAAAGGGGTAAGGAGGTGCCAGGATAGGCTTCTCCAGGGGATAGCTATCTGTTGGTAAGGATTCTGCCCTCCTCAAGATAGCACCTGACCAAGCAACATTGTGGTTGTCATGAGTTGGAGCTGACCTTACAGAAACTTAACAGCTACAACAAGCGCTCCCCAACGAGCTCAGACTTGTCTTCATTTTGAGTTCTCCTGTCTGTCTGTTATCCTGCTCCTGTTTCTCCTCCCTGCAGCCAGACTGTCAGCTATCACACCTTGCTACTGACAATGTGCTTGCTCCTATCAACTTCTTCCTCTTTTAATTTGCATTTCTAATCATCTGGGAGCTTGGAAGACTTATAACCAAGCTCCTTAGAACCACGGCAACCTCAGAGTAACAGGCTCTCAGCAAGGCTCCCAGGGGCTCTGCTAGGATAATAGGCAGGAGGGCTGTTTAATTGTTTATTTTGATTACTTCGTGCTTCTTTCCTGGCTCTTAGTGGGCTTGTGAGTTTGGTAGATAAGCAACTTATAAATAAGATGAGAAATCCCTGGGTGGCACAAGGTTAAACGCCCAACTACTAGCTGAAATGTTGGTGGTTCGAACCAACCCAGAAGAGCCTCAGAAGACAGGCCTGGAGATCTGCCTCTGAAAAGCCACAGCCTTGAAAACCCTATGGAGCAGTTTTACTCATAAGTCAATTTGACTTGACAGCAACTAACAACAACAACAAATAAAATGAGGAGTCATTATGGTTTCATTGCAAGAAAGTGTTTGGAGAGGGTTTTTAATTTAAAGGAATTAATAATAATAATATCTCCATCTAATGAGCACCTATTATTGCTAGAGTCTTTACATTTATTACTTCTTTAATCCTCACAACGGTCCTGCAAGCCAAATAAAATGATTCCCAATCTAATGGAGAAAGAATGCTTAGAAACTAGACAACTTCCTGCCTTTGTGATGATAGACAAATTTTATGACCTCCTTGTCTTTGTGCTCTTTACCTGTAAAATGTAATTCACCTCTCAAGGCTGTTGTGAGTATTGAATGGGTTAATAAATATAAAGTACATATAGCAGTGCCTGGTACATAGTAAGATTCAGTGGGAGCTGCTATTATTATTGTTATTGTAGTCATTATTGTTATCATTGTTGTTGCTGTGATTGTTGTTGTTACCAAAGTCAGTAGTTACCAAGAAGCAGACCCAAAATCTGAGGTCTCTCCCACAGACAGGTACTCTGGCACCAACCAAACCCACTGTTGTTGAGTCGATTCCGACTCATAGCAACCCTATAGGACATAGTAGAACTGCCCCATAGAGTTTCCAAAGAGTGGCTGGCAAATTCTAGCTGCTGACCTTTTGGTCAGCAGCCAAGCTCTTAACCATTGCACCACCAGGGCTCCTCCCTGGCACTAGGAAGAAGAATTATTTTTCAGTGGGTTACCTTTCTCAGTACAGCTCATATTACACCAGAGAAGCAACAACCTGTCCTGCTGGTGTGTGATATGGGGACAGGGTTATATTCTTACTAGTGCTGTCCAAATCATTGACCCAACACTCCCTACAAAGTCACTGAGTTATGATATTTTAAGAGATGGTTATAAGCAATTGCTCAATGCAATTTTTGAACTTTGTCTCAAGCAAGTTTTGTTTCGAAGAAGCACAAAAGAAACTAAAGCCTCCATAACCACAGCCCTTCATTGCTAAGAGAGAAATTGTCCAAGAGCTTTCTGATACTCCTCTTCTTGACCTTGACTGGAACTTGAAAATGCATGATTCCAGGCAGCATGTTCTTCAGGTTGGCCCATTTTATTAGAAAGTAAACTCCCATTATTATGTTCTAAGTAATCATGTCTCAAATGGGTTGTTGTTGTTAGTTGCCATCAACATACAACGGAAGTAAATCTTGCAAGGTCCTGTGGCATCTTCATGGTCCTTAGTATGTTTGAGTCCATTGTTGTGACTATTGTGTCAATCCATCTCACTAAGAGTTTCCCTCTTTTTCCTTGATCCTGTACCAAACAGAAAGTCCTTTTCTAGCAATTGGTCTTTCCTGATGACATGTCCAAAGTAAGAGAGTGGAGAGCGGCAGATTAAGACCAAAGAAAGCATGTTTCCAATCATCCCAAGTTTCTGTCTTGGAATCAACTGTTTACATTTGGATGGGACTTGGCATAATCATTTTCATGGGTTTTAGTTGGTCATTCTCTCAAATATCTTGAAACTTTAAAGAAGGACTGTTATCATGAAGTAGGTGGTTCCATAAGTATTACTTTTTTCTATTATTTTTTATCCCAATTAAAACAAAACAAACTTTATTTGAAGGGTGTCTGGAAGTTCTTTGAAATACAATAGTTTAAAATTTCAATAAAATGCTGATTTGTGATTGGAGAACAGCAATTACATTCCTCTCTCCTTTCAAAAATCTCATGACAAAAAAATAAAGTTGGGCTGCCAATACAAAAAAAAAAGCCCTTTGCCTTTTTGATCCTTTTCACTACAGACACCTATTATCTCTGTGGGAGGGGGAATCCATAAGTTATTTAGAAGCCAAGGACTGAAGTAATTTTCATAAGAATTCAGCCACCTGTGGAAAATGACTATCCGGAAAGTCCCCTGGGAGATAGAATCCCACCTTTCTGAAGGCCAGTTTGATATGTGGCCGACACAGTTTTCTCTTGGTGGTGAAGTTGTTTGTTGTTAGATGCTGGTAGAGTTGAGAAGGAAGAGAATAGAAGGCAGAGGATACAAACAGGCATTTCACATCTGAGAAGGGTTTATGCAAATCTTCAGGAGAGCATTTCCTGGTAGCATCTGCCGGGGAAGGAAGGATGCCTTGCTGTGGAGGTAGAATGTAGAGAGAAGGGCCCTACAGGCTGGGCTTTGGCAGGCACTTCCTCAGCAGCTTGAGCTGTGATAAGGAACTGTGTAGGGGTGGGAAATGGAGCTTGTGAAGCCCCAAAACCAGCCAAGAGGAAGCAAAGTTAAAGCATTTTCTCTGTTTACATGTAATCACCTGTTTTGTTGAAGACAAGCAGGGCTACAGGCCTGGTTCTGGAGTGTTTGTAATTTAGTTTGTAGGGCCATATCATTAGCATTTCTGAATAATTATGCCTCTTTGCAACCACCAGAAACATTACGCAGCAAACACCATGAGCTTAGGAACCAGAGGCTGAGGAATATGAAATGAAATCAAGGCACATTTACTCACTATGTTTAAAAGACATCTGAGATGAGTAGGAATAATTGCGGTGCATCTCTGGACCAAAGGGATTGTTGCTGGGCACAGCAGACTTGATGACGTAAAGAAAAGCAGATGACAGACTAGCAGGTCCTTCCACCCAGGAGGCTCCCTGTTAGTCATTGATCTTCCCATGTGTCTGACCAGAGGGCCTGGGAACACAGCGCTGCCTTCTCCCTCTTCTCCTTCAGGACCTTGTCTTTGTAACGAGCCACCAGGAACATCACACTCAGCCATCTATTTAACAAGGAACTATTTTTGTACAGGTGAGAAATCCCAGGATATCAGGTAGCAAACAGGTCAGCATATTACAGGTTCTTGCTTGGCACTGCTAGACATGAGTGTGGTTTATTTTTACCCCAGCATGTGTCTCTGCCCTTGAGCAGTCATGTTTTAGCTTGATGGCATGAGGAAATCAGACACTTTACCTAGTATATCCTCCCCCAGAGTCATGCTAAAGCCACTCTCCAGGTCCTTCTCCAGCATCCTAAGGTGGATGCTCTAGTTCACCAGGTCCTCATGCCCTCATATCTAGATATAGACCCATTTCTGGAAACTATACCTAACTCAACTTTTTAATCAGCTAGCTTCCAACCCTGGCTTTAATTAACTCAACTCCCTACCTTTTGCACTGCCTGGTTTCCTTTCGTTATTAGCTCTTTTTCCTAGTTTCACCTTTGATCTCAGACTTGCAATTCCTTCCCAAAGCCTTCTTTTGTGCTCAGTGAAAGTGTACAGCCATAGTACACATGGCACTGGAGAGGTGTTCCTCACAAAGATGGCGGGGGGGGGGATGGTAAATGGAAAAAACAAGTTCTTTTTTATTTTTATTAAAAAAATTTTTTATTGTACTTTAGATGAAAGTTAACAGAACAAACTAGTTTCTCGTTAAACAATTAATACACGTATTGTTTTCTGGCATTGGTTGTCAACCCCATGACATGTCAACGCTCTCCCCTTCTCAACCTTGGGCTCCCCATTACCAACTTTCCTGTGCTCTCCTGCCTTCTCGTCCTTGCCCCTTGGCTGGTGTTCCCCTTTAGTTTTGTTTTGTTTTATGGGCCTGTCTAATCTTTGGCTGAAGGGTAAACCTCAGGAGTGACTTCATTACTGAGCTATAAGTGTGTCTGGGGGCCATACACTCAGGTTTCTCCAGTATCTGTCAGACCAGTAAGTCTGGTCTTTTTTGTGTGTGTGAGAGTTAGAATTTTGTTCTACATTTTTCTCCAGCTCTATCTGGGACCGTCTATTGTGATCCCTGTCAGAGCAGTTGGTGGCTGTAGCTGGGCACCATCTTGTGCTAGACTGAGTCTAAGGGAGGCTGTGATTGTTGTGGCCCATTAAACAAGTTCTTGGTAGATGAATACAAAGCTTTTCAAGTGAGATGTTGACAGAGAATCCAAAAACTGCAGAACTGGAATAGACTTACAGTCTTCTCTTCGGACCATGGCCTAACATTTGCACCCTCTCTTGAATGTCTCCCCTCAAAGGTCATTAAGCCTAAGATTGAACACTCTAGGTGACAGGAAGCTCATTTCCTTCAGGATAGTCTTTTACATACAGAGCTAAAATCTGTCTCCATGTAACTTTATTTTTTGGTCTTTGAGAGTTGAGTGTAGGGTTCTAGAGAAGACATAGAATTTCTGGATGTAGGAGTTGGAACCTTCTTTAGGAAAAAGTAAGTAAATAAAGGCCAGCTAGTGAGGAAAGGAACTGAGGGGTTCTTTGTGTGGGGGCCAGGTCTAGACACCTTATATAGGACAGGGGCTGACTACATGTTGCAATAGATGCAAGTTATTGAAATTCTTGCTTTGTTGGGACACTTTCTAAATCACATTATAGTTATTTTAGTTACATTAGGAACAAGTTAAGTTAGAAATTTAGATAAGTTAGGCACCTGAATGCCCATAGAACCCTTCAAAGTTGCAACTCAGGGCTTGAATTTTTTCTTCAGTTCTTTCAGCTTGAGAAATGTCTCTCATGTTCTTCCCTTTCAGATCTTTGCACATTATGTTATAATACTGTACTTTGTCTTCTCAAGATGCCCTTTGTAATCTTCTGTCCAGCTCTTTTACTTCATCATTTCTTCCATTTGCTTTAGCTACTCTACATTCAAGAGCAAATTTCAGAGTCTCTTCTGACATCTATTTTAGTCCTTTCTTTCCTGTCTTTTTAATGACCTCTTGGTTTCTTCATGTATGATGTCATTCCACAAATCATCTGGTCTTGGGTCATTAGTGTTCAGTGCATCAAATCTATTCTTGACATGATCTCCAAATTCAGGTGGGATATACTCAAGGCTGTGTTTTGGCTCTTGTGGACTTGTTTTAATTTTCTTCAGCTTCAACTTATTGACCAACCCAGGAAGCTTCCATCTTCAAAAGAAGATGGCAGGAATACACAGAGTCACTATATCAAAAACAATTGGTCGTTACTGGGGAAGCCAGCATAACTTGTACAAGGCAAGGTCAAGGAAGCTCCATAGACACATCCAAACTCCCTGAGGGACCGAATTGCTGGGCTGAGGGCTATGGGGACCATGGTATCGGGGAACATCTAGCTCAATTGGCTTAACATAGTTTATAAAGAAAATGGTCTATGTTCTTCTTTGGTGAGTAGAGTCTGGGGTCTTAAAAGCCTGTGAATGGCCATCTAAGATACTCCATTGGTCTCACCTGTTCAGGAACAAGGAAGGATTAAGAAAACTAAACATACAAGGGAAAGATTAGTCCAAAGGACTAATGAACCACATCTACCACAGCCTCTACCAGACCAAGTCCAATATAACTAGATGGTGCCCGGCTACCACCACTGACTGCTCTGGCAGGGATCACAAGAGAGAGTCTCAGACAGAGCTAGAGAAAAATGTAGAACAAAATTCTAACTCACAAAAAAAGATGGCCTGACAGAGACTGGAGAAACCCTGAAAGTAGGGCCTCCAGACACACTTTTAGCTCAGTAATGAAGTCACTCCCGAGGTTCACCTTTCAACCAAAGACTAGACAGACCCATAAAACAAAACCAGATTAAAAGGCACAACGTCCCAGGGGCAAGGACAAGAAGGCAGAAAGGAACAGAAAAGCTGGTAATAGGGAACTCAAAATCGAGAAGGGAGAGTCTTGACATGTCATGGGGTTGTTACCCAATGTTGTAAAACGATGTGTACTAACTGTTTAATGAGAAACCAGTTTGTTCTGTAAACCTTCATCTAAAGTACAATTAAAAAAAAGAATTGTTTGATGTTCAACCATTTCAGGAGGTCGCATGTGATTCAGAACTGATGGTATTGAAGGAAGAAGTCCAAGCTGCACAGAAGGCCTTGGTGAAAAACAAGACTCCAGGAAATGGCAAAATACCAAGTGAGATGTTTCAACAAAAGAATGCATCACTGGAGGTGCTCACTCATTTATGCCAAGAAATTTGGAATACAGCTCATGAGGAACCTGTACATAGACCAAGAGGCAGTTGTTGGAACAGAACGCAGGGATACTGCATGGTTTAAAATCAGGAAAGTTATGTGTCAGGGTTGTATCCTTTCAGCATACTTATTCTACCTGTATGCTGAGCAAATAATCTGAGAAGCTGGGCTGTATGAAGAGGAATGTGGCATTAGGACTGGTGGAAGACTCACTAACAACCTGTGATATGCAGATGACACAGCCTTGCTTGCTGAAATCAAAAAGGACTTGAAGCACTTTTACTGATGAAGATCAAAGACTACAGCTTTCAGTATGGATTATACCTCAACATAAAGAAAATAAAAATCCTTACAACTGGAACAATAAGCAACATCATGATAAAGAGGGAAGAGATTGAAGTTGTCAAGAATTTCATTTTACTTGGATCCACAGTCAATGCCAACAGAAGCAGCAGTCAGGAAATCAAACGACATATTGCATTGGGCAAATCAGCTGCAAAAGACCTCTTTCAAGTGCCATAAAGCAAAGAAGTCACTTTGAGGACTAAGGTGCACCTGACCCATGCTATGGTATTTTCAGTTGCCTCATATGCATGCTAAAGCTGGACAACGAATAAGGAACACAGAAGAAGAATTGATACCTTTGAATTATGATATTGGAGAATATTGACTATACCGTGGTCTGCCAGAAGTATCAGCGAGTCTGTCTTGGAAGACATACAGCCAGAGTGTTCCTTGGAAGCAAGGATGACAAGACTTAGTCTTGCTTACTTTGGACATGTTATCAGGAGGGAGCAGAAAGGACATCATGCTTGGTAAGGCAAAGGATCAGGAAAAAGAGGAAGACCCTCAACAAGATGGATTGACACAGTGGCTGCAACGATGGGCTCAAAAATAGTAAAGATGGCACAGGACCAGGTAGTGTTTTTTTCTGTTGTGCATAGGGTCACTATGGGTCCAAACCAACTCGACAGTACCTAACAACAACAAAAGGCACCTGGATATGATGTCTAAAAGTCATAAGAGTGTATGTTTCTTTCATGCAGTAAGAAGTCTGGAGGTTACTCAGGTGTCTGTTGGCATTGGTATCAAGGCTTGCAGATATCAGGGCAGAGTCTCTGACACTCTTTTCACCTTCCCTTGATGATCCCAAGATTGATGCTGATGCTCCAACTGCTTCATCTACTTTTCAGGGAGAAAAGGAGAAGCAAACAGGGGTGGTGCTTGTATCAGGGAAGCAAAGCCAACTCAGATATCCTCAGCAGACATCCTTTTGCCTAGAATTATGTCTACAACCATGCTTAATTGCAAGAAAAGCTAGAAAATGTTCTATGTTAGCTGGGGACATTGCTTCCCCCTACAAAATGGAATTCCATTCATAAGAACGAGTAATAATGGCTATTGCACAGGCAACTAGCAGTGTTTTCCAAAATGTATCACTAGATGTATGTCCTCCCTGGCTCAAACCCCATGCAGCGTTCATGATAAATCAGTCAGAACTCTCAAAGGCCACAGAATCGGGTCCAGCTAGTTTGAACAGAGAAGGGCTTATTAAAGATTATTAGGTAGCTCACAAAGTTCTCTAGGAGAGTCAGCAAAACAGGCTTGTATGCAATCAACCCTGGACAAAATAAATATGAAAAATGCCCAGTCATCTCAGAGAGTTTTATGACTGAAAGGCCACTGAGCACCGTTATTTGCATCATTAATGTCTGTTACTTGCTGCCTAACGTGCTATGAGCAGACATAGAAATTCCACCGTGGCTGACACAAAAGAACCAGGTACCCCTGTTACTCTGTCTGCTTGAAGATCCACTCTCTCTTCATGTTGTCTCCTTCCACATCTAAGCCTGTCATAGGTGGGACTACATAGAGAGTTGAGTGTAGGATTCAACTCATTCAACACTGAGGTCTGCTGGGTTGCATGACTGCATCCTAGCTGTTGAGCACCTGGGAAATGTTGCCTAAGTTCCCCAGCCTCTCTATTATAAGAAGGTTAGATGGTAGGGGGACTGGGTGGGGCGTTCAGTGAGCCAATCTGTGGTAACTGTCACTGCACCTTTAAAATTAGGGGAGATCAAAAGTCCTGCTTGGCTATGTTTTCATCAGAGATGACCAATAGTTTCCCATGGTTTTGAAAAGACAGTTGGTGGAAAGGGCATCCTCTGGTTCTAGAAAAGAATGGCTTACTGTGAAGGAAGAGAATGACACAATCTTCCCAATTCTTTTTTGTTTTTTTTTTTTCTCTTCTGCATTACATGCTGCATTTTTTTTAAGGATAATGGATGAGAATCTATATTCATTAAGGAGAAAAAAATGAACCCTTCATCTGCTAATGTTTTAAATAAGGGAAATATGTAGTATTTACTGCTACACTTTGGAGACCTTTTGAGGATTTTAATTAGCACTGAATGTGTTATTCCATCTGCTTAAATGAGTAGACCACATGGTCACAAGGCCTCTCACTTCAGGCTAGCAAACCAACGTATTGGGCCTCCTTAGTTGGAATGAACAGAAAAACCTCAACTGAAAGGGCACTGTAAATTACTCAATAGTTAAGATTTACAAGAAAAGATATATATGTATATATACATACTTTTTTTTTTTTAAATTCCAAAAAGCCGTTTAAATATATGTCTCTTTGAATTCAGCTCAGTTTCCCACAGGGCAATGATTCCTGATGATACATCTCTGTTTAAAAAACATTTTTATGGCACTCTATATTGCATGGAACACTTTCACATGTTGTTATATGACCCTTTCTATTCTCTAAGATAAAACAGGATAGATAGTATTTTCTTTAATTAAAGATAAGAAAATGAAAGCTCAGAAGAGCCAACAATTGCCCCGGCTTAAAGAGCTCATAAATGATTTGTGCTGACCCTGTAACCTGAATCTTTTGATTTCTAGCCTGATATGCTATTCAGCAATAAAAGCTTAATCATCAAAGGAAGAATTTTTCCATTTTTGTAATAGATTATTCTATGTCAACTGACTTTTACTTAAGTTACGGCTGAAATGTAATGCATGTTAGGAAAGTGACTTCAATAATATGGCAAGATGATTACAACCATCAGGAGACAGACAAGGTATCAGCTACCTCCTGGTTGCACGACCTTGAGCAAGTACCTACTTAATCTCTATGAGGCCCAATTTTCTCATTCATAAATAGGGGCTAGAAATAAAACCTATCTTATATAGAGATCAAGCACACATTCTGTTCCCTAGAAAACCAGATCACCCTATTCCTGGGCTATTTTAATTGAGGTAGAGTCATTTCTTAAAAAATAAAAAGTAGACACTATGTGTGGACCACTGCTCTAGACTTTGAATACAAAGATTAATAAGACAAATGCTTGCCTTTATGGCACAAACAAGGATGGGAACAATTTTATTTGGTTGAGTGTGGGGGTAAAGGGACAAGGGTTGTAATGGAAAGTCCTTGTAGGTGATTTGATTCTTGAACTGAGTCTTGGAAGCTTGGTTACATAAGCCGTCAAGGGCTAGAATCCTGGAGACACTATCTTCTCTCTGTCAGTTTAAGGGAAAAAGGAAAAACTGAAACATAAAGCACCCTACTTAAAATATTAGAATTGACTTTCATTTGAACCAGGCTTTTAATTTCTTCAAAAGCATTTTCCACCTATTAATGTTGTTTACAGAAACTATATGGGGCAGTTCCACTCTGTCCTATAGGATTGCTATGAGTCAGAACTGACTTGACGGCAATTGGTTTTTTTTTTTTTTGTTGTTGTTGTTTCCCCTTGTTCTGTTCAAACGACAGCCTCTTGGCCTATGTACAGATTCCTCTTTAGTACAAATAAGTGTTCTGGAATTCTCATTCTTTGCAATGTTATCCATAAGTTGTTATGATCCACACAGTTGAATGCCTTTGCATAGTCAATAAAACACAGGTAAACATCTTTCTGGTATTCCTTGCTTTCAGCCAAGACCCGCCGGACATCAGCAATGATATCTCTCATTCCATTTCCTCTTCTGAATCAAGCTTGAATTTCTGGCAGTTCCCTGACGATGCACTGCTGCAACTGTTCTTGAATGATCTTTAGCAAAATTTTACCTACATTCCTTTAGTACCATCAGTTCTTGATCATATGCTACCTCATGAAATGATTGAACATCGACCAATTCTGACAGACCACTTGTCTGTCAGTCTGTTGTACTGTGGTAGCTTGTGTGTTGCTGTGATGCTGAAAGCTATGCCCTTGATATTTCAAATACCAGCAAGGTCGCCCATGGACAGGTTTCAGTGGAGCTTCTAGACTAAGACAGACTAGGAAGAAGGACCTGGTGATCTACTTCCAAAAAAATTGGCCAGTGAAAACCGGCCTGCTACTGTAGAGTTTTGGATTACACCACTGGACTCACAGGTAGACATACTGGAAAACCATATATCAGGTTTGTTATAATTTAGTTGACATGGTTAATTCATATATATCTAATTCTGCAGATTTGTGACCATTTTTACTTTTCATTTTTATTGCTTTTTGACCAATGTTGAAGTTAATTACATTTTAAGAAACAAGGCACATATCATTTCTGATTTTTCAAAGTATTTTCTCAAAAATAAAAATTATTGCTTTCCTTTTTTGACATTTTTCTTTATTGAGATATAATTTATCTACAGTAAAAAGCACAGGTCTTAAGTGTACAGTTTAAATGCATTTTGACAAATGTATATATGTGTGTTGCCATCACCCAAATCGATATAGAATACTTCTTCAGCCCAAAAAGCTCCTTTATGGCCTTTTTCCAGTCAGAACCCCATCTGTACCCCTGTCATGGATTGAATTATGTCCCCCCAAAAATGTGTGTATCAGTTAGGCTGGGCTATGATTCCCGGTATTATGTGATTTTCCTATATGTTATAAATCCTGTATTTATGATCTTAATGAGGGAGGATGGGCAGCAGTTGTGTTAGCAAGGCAGGACTCAACCTACAAGACTGGATTGTGTCTTGAGGCAATATCTTGAGATATAAAAAGAAAGAAGCAAGCAGAGAGGCAGGGGGACCTCATACCACCAAGAATGCTGCACTGGTAGCAGAGCGCATCATTTGGACTCAGGGTCCCTGCACAGAGAAGCTCCTAGTCTGGGGGAAGATTGATGAGAAGGCCGACAGAGAGAAAAAAAACCTGCCCCTGGAGGTGACACCCTTAATTTGGACTTTTAGCCTACTTTACTGTGAGAAAATAAACTTCTCTTTGTTAAAGCCATCCATTTGTGGTATTTCTGTTATAGCAGCACTAGATGACTAAGACAACACCCATCCACAGACAACCACTGTTATGATTTCTAGCCTAGCACCATAGATTAGTTTTGCCTATTCTTGAACTTCATTTAAACGAAATCATGGAGTATGAATTCTTTTGTTTCTGGCTTCTTTTGTTCAACATAATATGTGTGATACATACCCATATTCCTGCTTGTATCAGTAATTTCTTTTTAATGCTGAGTCATGTTCCATTGTATGACTATATCCTTTACCAATTTCCCTGTTGATGGACATTTGAGTTGTCTCCATTTTGGGGCTATTATGAATGAGGCCACCATGAACATTCTCAAACAAGTCTTTTTGTAGAAATATGCTTTCACTGGTTTCTATTAGGTGTATATCCTAGGAATAGAATTGCTAGGTCTAAAGTGGTTTAAGTAAAAGGGGCATTGCTAATAATATTGACATACAGCTCTCAATTAGCTGTATTAATATGCTGATAGATACCTAACAGTAGTATTGATAATGTATGTATTGATAGTCTTGCTAACTATTTATGTTCTCTGACCACACCCGGGCGTAGAGATCAGGTGGCTATCATTTCTCATTTTATTTAATATGAAAAAAAGTTGGCACAAAATTTGTTGAGGATAATGTGTAAAGATACGTAAGAGTTGACTGTTATTATTATTACCTACAAAAATATGAAAGTATTCACCACTTTACCTAAAATTTGTGCATTAGAAAGAAAGTTATCAGGTCTGAACTTTGCTAAAAGGAAAGCCTTTTATGCCAATCAGAACTTTAAAGAGACAGTACTCATTTTCTCCCCAAGGAGGGAAATACAATATTCTTTAGCTTGAAATGATGTCTACTTGTTTTTATCCTTTCCCACGTTTTGTCTGTAGACACCATGTGTTCTCCAACCAATACTTGTCCTACTTGTCTTCATTCAACAGATAATTTTTGAGCATTTTGGAGGTTTGAGTTCACCCTTAAGCACCTCACAAGAAAGGCCTGGCAATCTACTTCCAAAAAAAAAAAATCAGCCATTGAAAAGCCTATGAAACCCAGTTCTACTCTGAAGTACTTGGAGTCACCATGACTCAGAACTGACTTGATGACAACTGTTTTTGGTTTGGTTTGTTTTTTTTTTTTTGCCATGAACAAGGCTCTGTAGCACATTCTGGAAATACAGCATTTATGCAAGATTGATCTAATCCCTTCCATCATGGAGCTTGCAACTTAGAAGAAATAGACATTAATCAACTAATTATATGATCAGTTATTTAAAAAAAAAATTGTATTAAGCTCTATATAGATTTATAGAGTTAAAACAGCATGTCATAGGACTGTGAAATTAGACCTGTGAAGTGGGCTGGGGTCATTTTCAGCAGGACTTGTCTTTATCCTGAGAGCAATGAGAAGCCATTGTAGTAAACTGAGGAATGGCATGATTGGATCTGGACTTTTGAAAATTTATTAGGAAGTCGATGATAAAGGATCATTTTGATGACTTCCCATTCCTTTCTGGACATCCTTTTTTTCATTGCCACATTCCACCACACCCAAGGCCGAGCAGCACGTATTTAATGGGCACACTTACGTCCTGGAACAGGTTTCTTTATCATTTCAGGAGGGTTCTAGCAGCAGCATCAGTTTCCATAACAGATTCTCATCACAGCAGCTGGCTACCCACTCTTTTCACCATGTCCAAGGTGCATGGTACATTCCAGGGCATGTACAAATTCCATTTGTCACGCAGCACCAGGACATCTGCTTTGCCTACTTCCTGAAGGAGAGTGAGCAGAGCCATGATTTTATTTGTGGTCTCATTCCCTATGTCGCTCTGGATCTTTTTTTTTTTTTTTTGCGAAGGTTTTGCAGTGGTTTATCTATGTTAAACTAATCCTCAGTAACGTTGGAAAGATGAGAACTAAGGAAGCAGGAAAGGAGATGGTCAGAAACTCTACCAAACACAGTATTATCCTCCTGCTTTTTTAAAGGAATGAACTACTGCTGAGGGTGGGGAGAGCATCTTGATTGAGCAAGTCCTTGCATTTCCCTGCAAAGCTGCTGCTTCTGTTGCTGCCCCTACAAGACAGCCATAGAAACGTGCACCAATCAGGCCCACGTGGTCAGGGAGGAAAGCTCCCCAAGGCACCTCTGGCAGGCTGTGGGCGCAGCCCCTTCAGCCAATGTAGACCTGTAACATTATTTCTCCCGGGGGTCTGGGAGAGTGATGCATTGTGGAGAATAACGCCAGAACAAGTCTGAGCTGCAGAATTAGCAACCAACCCCAACAGCAGCCTTGGGTTTATTCGTTAGAGACACTATCCAAGGGGAGGCATAATTCACTTCTGAGCAGCTTGAACTAACATCACTGTTTCTCTCTCGCTTATATATCAACTTCACACTAGAATTAGAGGAGATAACCTTTGCTGCTTCTTCCTCTAGCAAGCCATTCTCGACAGTTCTCACAGTGGCCTGAGCATTCTCTGCATGATAAAATGTCTAAGAATGGAGAGGATGCACCTTGAATTCTGAAAATGATAAAAATTTCCAAATGGTGCCAGTGAAGAGGTGCAGAAAATAGCAACGCTGGGCTTCTAAGAGAAGACTTTCTGGCTGGAAGCTCATCCAGATAAAGCAGTGTACCCTAATTTGACTGGGCAGGTCATTAGTGACCCACTCACTGGGAAATTGAATGAAAAGAAATGTGTGTGTTAACTTGATATCAATGAAATCTAATAAGTAGCCTCTCTACACTGCCACCTTTGAATTAGAGATGGAAGTCATAGAAGTAAAAATAGCACACTTGTCAAAACACCCAGCGCTATAGTGTTAAGAGCAATGTAATTGAGACTGAGAAAGAGAACGGCTAGGGCAACACTTCAGGAAATCGCACTATTTGCTTCTCTTCTGTCTCTGATGTAACATATTTTCTTAGTGAGGGCTTGTAGAATAAATTTTTCTTAGGTCTTAGTTGTGGAAAATGCTTTGGTATCAGGTCACCTGCGTTCAATTCTTCAAGAGAAAGCCATTCATTCATTATATACTTCATTCATTTATTGATTATGATTATTACTGATTATTCCTTTATTGACTCAAGTAGCTATTATGCCTACTATGTCAAGGACACTACGCAATATCTGGGTAACAAGGAACAAAACCTCATGGACTTTATTCTAGAGCAGTGGGTCTTAAAATTTAGGATGCATTAGAATCACCTGGAGAGATTCTGACTCAGCAGGTCTGGGCTGGAGCCCAAGAGTTTGCATTTTTAACAAGTTGTCAGGTGATACCGATGCTGTCTGTTGAGGATCACACTTTAAGAACCACTAGTCTTGAACAGTGGTTCTCAAATCTTGGCTGCCCACTAAAATCACCCAAAGAACTATTAAAAACCTTGATTCCCAGTCTGTACTCTAGACTCAAATGAAAAAAACCAAACCCTAACTCATAGCTACCCTTTAGGACAGAGTAGAACAGCCTCATAGTTTCCAAAGAGCGCCTGGCAGATGAACTGCTGACCTTTCGGTTAGCAGCCGTAGCACTTAACCACTAAGCCACCAGCGTTTCCATACACTAGATAGGGACGGATTAACTAGTAAGCATGGCATGCACTGCTTTACAGTAAGCATGTGAAACTGTGCACTACGGATTAGTAAGTAAACACAATTAAGCCCATTAAGGGCTTAATTGCTAACCAAAAGGTCAGCAGTTCAAATCCACCAGCCGCTCCTTGGAAACCTTATGGGGTAGTTCTACTCTATCCTACAGGGTCGCTATGAGTCAGAATCGACTTGACAGCAACAAGTTTTTTTTTATTTATACCTTACTTATTGGGTAATCTGTCCCTGCCCCCAGACCACACAAATCAGAATCTTTGAGGTGGGACCCAGGCATCAGATTTTTGAAGTTCTGGCAACCAGTGGTCTCAGGAGAGAGACAAACCAGAAAACAACCTAGGCGTTGTAACAGAAGCAAAGAGAGGGCACTGGTAGAGAATGGGAGCGGGAACCTAGGACAGTTAGGAAAGAGCTTTCCAATGACCAGAAGGAAGAAAAAACAGAAATGAAGTAAACTGTGGAATGACTGTCTCAGGTGAAGGAACTAGCATGTGCAAAGGCCCTAAGACTGGAGAAAAAATCGCACATTTAAGGAATTGAGAGAGGGCTAGTATAGGACTGGATCATCACACTGAGTGAAGGGGAGAACTGTCAAGTTGTAGTTGTAGAAGCAAGTAGTAATGCAGAGACTTGTAGGCCAACGCTAAGCTTTGAGGAAGAGCAGGAAGTCATTGTCTAAACAGATGTACATTTAAAAGATCACTCTGGCTGCTATGAGAGAATTGATTGGAGACAGGATGAGAGGAAGAAGGGAGACTAGTTAGGAGATTACGGTAATACACCAGTCACAAGGTGATGGTGGTTGGAATGTAGCATTTCTTTCACTATAACTGGTGATATTATTGCCCATTTCTGCTACTAAACTTTTTGCATGTTGAAGAGAGGTACTATTTATTGTTTATTTTTAATATATGTAATGCCTGGTATATACTACATACACAAATATCGTGTATACGATTGGAACATACTTACATGTTTACCATAGGTTTATCATTGTTGGCAAAAATTTTCATCAAGGTTTTAGTGTAGAATAAATACTCCCATGCTATAAACATATTATCAAAAGTTCAATTCAATAAGCATGTTGTAAGTATTTATTATATGTTAGACATTGTGGTGGACCCTGGGGATACAGGAACTAATGAAACACATCCCTGCATTTAGGAGCATGAAGGGACCTAAAGAGTGAATAGATCATGCCTGCAACATCAGGAAGAAGGTGGAATGGGAAAAGCAAAAGGAAGGGAGAGGTCAGAAGAACCTGGGCTTCAGAAGGGGGTAACTTTCACAGGGGATGTGACACCTGAGCAGATAGTAGCAAGAATGAAGAAATGGCAAGGCATTATGACTCAAGCATGCTGGCTGATGAAGACCTTTTGGTTTTGCGTATGGGATTTGCTGTGGAAAATCCATTGTAACATTTTCCAGAAGCCCATCCAGATCTTTTTGTTGTACTGGAAATGTCATATCTCTTCAATCTCTCCCTTTTTTATTAGTAACTGTCTGGATCCAACCATGCTGAAGTATCTCATCTTTAAAAATAAATAAAATAGCCACCTGAGAGACAACTAGTTGTCTCTACTCATCTGGAACAAAAGAGAATGAAGGAAACCAAAGAATCAAAGAAGAAACTAGTCCACAGGACTAATAGCTCACACAAACCACGGCCTTATTTAGCCTGAGACTAGAAGAACTAGATGGTGTCTGGCTACCACTACTGACTCTTCTGACCAGGGACACAATAGAAGGTCCCAGATAGAAAGGGACAAAAATGTAGAACAAAACTTAAATTCATAAAAAAGGCCAGACTTACCGGACCAATAGAGGCTAGAGGGACCCAGGAACCCCCAACACTATCGCCCTAAGACACCCTTTGAACTTGGAACTGAAGCCACTCCCAGTGATCACCTTTCATCCAAATAATAGATTGGCTTATAAAATAAACAATATCACCCATCGGTACTGTGCTCCCTTAAGTAATCAACTATATGAGACCAAGCGGTCAATATTTACTGTAAAACAAAGATGAGAAGGTAAGGAGGGGCCAGAAAGCTAGATGAACGGAAAAAGAACAAACAAGATGGAAATAATGAGAGTGTTGACACATTCTGAGAAATGTAACCAATGTCATGGAACAATTCACATAAAATTGTTAAATGGGAACCTAATTTGCTGTGTAAACTTTCACCTAAAACACAATAAAATATTTTAAAAAGGAAAAATAAATAAAATAAATATCAGATATAAATTGTACGCTGACACTTAAAGTGTAAGAAATGCCACATACTTCTCTTTTTATAAATCAAATTAATTTTAGTTGAAAGCCTCACTTGTCAAAAGTTGAGAAGTCCAGGAGCAGTCACCACGGGAAGATTCCTGCCCCTCGTCACAGGCCCAGGTAGTTGAAACAGACCTCTATTGATGTTATTTTCCCAGGTCTATGTGGTCCATTCAAAGGCCTGTGGCTCCACTCCACACTTTCTTTGCTAAGCTTAGCCAGGGAGAACTGAGATGCCCAAGGCCACAGTACTTAGTGGTAAACCCTACTCAGGCTCCACCATCACAGGATTCTGCAACCCTTTTCCCAGTCTTCAGTATCCAACGCCTCCCTGAGGTTAGAGTTACTTCCTTCACATAACCCTCAAAATACAAAACCTTCAGATGTGGTCATTGAGTCACCTGAATCAAAATCACTCAGGGTGTTTGTTAAAATGAGGATACTGTGATCACCTCAGACCCACTCCTCAGAATCCCTGCATGGAATCTGAGCAAAACCGCCTTTAATGAGTTCCTTGAGTGATCCAGTGACCTATATTCTGAATGCCAAAGTTTATGAAGGGATGGTCTCCAGAGCAGCGCATTCTTGCTCAACACCTCCACCATGTCCAGTAATTCCTGTATTCTCATACACTCACACATCTTTTTATTTTCTAAGGGCAAAAAAAGTCTGAATCTGGGCTAGACTTTCCCTCTTGGGATATTTGATGTGGCCAAAGGAAAAGACAAATGTTAGATTTCTCCTTTGATGAATCTACAGCGGTAAATAAACAATTACTGTAAAAACAAAACCAGGAACACAAGGCACCAGTACACTTTTCAGCAAATCAACCAAATCCACTTACAATATAAAAGTATCCCAGCCCTCTCTTGACCTTACTCTCCCTTCTGCCCAATCCCACACCATTCCCTTCTCTTCACATCGAAACTTTATGGAAGAAAAATTTATACTCACTCTCTCCACTGAAATTCACTCCTTAACTCACCTCAGTCTGTCTTCTGCCCCACTATGCTGTGATTTGGAATGGAGATGTTGCTCACATTTTAAGGGATCATGTGGGCCTGAAAAGTGATCACTCAGATAGAAATCATGATGAATGAAAGACTACAGGCCCTTCCACTAATTTCTGGGCACTATGTAATCCTCCCAAATTATCCTGAGACACCGGGGAGAAGGAAGTCACTCAAGCATTCCTGAAATGGGCTTTTTTTAAACAACCCTAGCAATAAGTGACTCTGAAGAAAACTTTATTTGGAAAAAAAAGAACAATGGGATATTCTTACACCCAGCTATTTCTGGAGTAAGGTTCATATTCAAAACAATAGTTGGCAGATGCTTTAAAAGACTTTTATACAAGGCACACTAGGGAGTCAAAAGAAAGTTATCAACTCTATTTAACAGTAATGGACAGCTTCAAAGAGGAGAGAGGTTTGGATTAGATGATTAGACCTTAAAATACAATTAACTGTTCACTATTAAACTCCAGGTTCACAAATTTACAGCTCTCTCTTTACTCCTTATCACTCTCTTCTTCTTGGCAGTGTTTGTAATAACATCCCTCTTTCCATCTTTCTACTACGTGACAATCTTTCCTCTCTTAGTTTTTATGATATCATTATCTCTTATAAGCATTCTTTTAAATCCAATCTTCATTCTCTTCTGATGTTATTGTTAGGTGTCATTGAGTCGGTTCCAACTCATAGTAACCCTAGGTATAACAAAATGAAACACTGCCCAGTTCTGTACCATCCTCACAATTGTTATGTTTCAGCCCATTGTTGCAGCCACTGTGTCAATTCATCTCATCGAGGGTCTTCCTCTGTTTCTATTTTATCAAGCATGATGTCCTTCTCCAGGGACATCATGCTTGATAAAATCTCCTGATAACATGTCCAAAGTATGTGAGGTGAAGTCTTGACTTCCTTGCTTCTAATGAGCATTCCAGCCGTATTTCTTCCAAGACAGATTTGTTTGTTCTTCTGGCAGTCCATGGTATGTTCCACATTCTTCGCCAACACCATAGCTCAAAGGCATCACTTCTCCTTTGGTCTTTCTTATTCAACGTCCAGCTTTTGCATGCATATGAGGCTATTGAAAACGCTATGGTTTGAGTCAAGTTCACCTCAGTACTTAAAGTGACATTTTTGCATTTTAACACTTTAAGAGGATTTTGCAGCAGATTTGCCCAGTGCAGTGAGTCTTTTTATTTCTTGACTGCTGCTTCCATGGCTGTTGATTGTGGATCCAAATAAAATGAAATCCTTGACAACTTACAATCTTTTTCCTGTTTATCATGATGTTGCTTATTGCTCCAGTTATGATAATTTTTGTTTTCTTTATGTTGAGGTGCAATCCATACTGAAAACTATAGTCTTTGATCTTCATCAGCAAGTGCTTTAAGTCCTCTTCACTTTCAGCAAGAAAGGTTGTATCTACTTATCATAGGTTATTAATGAGTCTACCTCCAATCCTGATGATATGTTCTTCTTCATAAAGTCCAACTTTTCAGATTATTTGCTCAGCATATGGATTGAATAAGTATAGTGAAAGGATACAACCCTGATGCAAGGTGTCATGGATTGAATTGTGTCCCTGAAAAATGTCTATCAACTTGGCTAGGCCGTGATTCCCAGTATTATGTGATTGTCCACCATTTTGTCATCTGATGTGATTTTCCTATGTGTTGTAAATCCTGTCTTTATGATGTTAATGAGGAGGGATTAGTGGCAGTTATGTTAATGGAGCAGGATTCCATCTATAAGATTAGGTTGCATCTTAAGCCAATCCCGTTTGAGATACAAAGAGTGAAGTGAGCAGAGAGACAAGGGGACCTCATATCACCAAGGAACAAGAGCCAGTAGAATAGCGTGTCCTTTGGACTGGGGGTCCCTTCACTGAGAAGCTCCTGGACCAGGGATAATTGATGACAAGGACCTTCCCCCAGAGCCAACAGAGAAAGAAAGGCCTTCCCCTAGAGTTGGCACCTTGAATTTGGACTTCTTGCCTCCTAAACTGTGAGAGAATAAACTTGTTTGTTGAAGCCATCCACGTGCGGTATTTCTGTTATAGGAGCACTAAATAACTAAGGCACACAACTTTCTTGACTTTAAACCATGCAGTACTCCCTTGTTCTGTTGGAACAACTACCTCTTGATCTATGCATAGGTTCCTTATGAGCACAATTAAGTGTTCTGGAATTCCCATTCTTTGCGATATTATCCATAATTTGTTATGATCCACACAGTTGAATGCCTTTGCATAGTCAGTAAAATACAGGTAAGCATCTTTCTGGTATTCTCTGCTTTCAGCCAGGATCCATCTGACATCAGCAAAATGATATCCCTTTTTCCATGTCCTCATCTGATCTGGCTTGAATTTCTGGCAGTTCCCCATCAGTGAACTGCTGCAATTGCTTTTGAATGATCTTCAGCAAAAGTTTACTTGTGTGTGATATTAATAATATTGTTTGATAATTTCTGCATTCTGCTGGGTCACCTTTCTTTGGAATAGTTACAAATATGGATCTCTTTCAATCAGTTGGTGAGGTAACTGTCTTCCAAATTTCCTGGCATAGATGAGCACTTCCAGCACTGCATCCATTTGTTGAAACATCTCAGTTGGTATTCTGTCAATTCCTGGAGGCTTGTTTTTCATCAATGCCTTTAGTGCAGCTTGGACCTCTTCCTTCAGTACCATTGGTTCCTGATCATATGCTACCCCATGCAATGGTTTAATGTTGACCAATTCTTTTTGGTACAGTGACTCTGTATTCCTCACATCTTCTTTTAATGCTTCCCATGTCATTTGATATTTTCCCCATAGAATCCTTCAATATTGTAACTCGGGGCTTGAATTTTTTCTCAGTTCTTTTAGCTTGAGAAATGCTGAGTGTGTTCTCTTTTGGTTTTCTACCTCCAGGTCTTTGCACATTTTGATATAATACTTTATTTTGTCTTCTTGAGCCACTCTTTGAAATATTTTGTTCAGCTCTTTTACTTCATCACTTCTTCCTTTCACTTCAGCTACTCCACATTCAAGAGCAAGTTTCAGAGTCCCTTCTGACATCTATTTTGATCTGTTCTTTCTTTCCTATTTTTTTAATGACCTCTTGCTTTCTTCATGTATGATGTCCTTGATGTCATTCCACAACTTTTCTGGTCTTCAGTCATTAGTGTTCAATGTGTCAAATCTATTCTTGAGATGGTCTCTAAATTCAGGTGATACATACTCAGCGTCATACTTCGGCTTTTTTGTTCCAAGACAATTTCATCCAAAGTTGTAAACCTATCGAGCACCTATACAATGATTCTCATATCCATATCCCTAGCCCAGCTGGATCCTCCTTTCATGACCTGAGTGTCTACGCAGTTACCCAAGTCAGAATCCTGAGACTCAGGCAAGAGTCAGTCCTTAAACCTAATCAGTCACCAAACCGTAGCAATTGATCTAACTGTGCTTAAACTCATTACTTCGTCTCTATTGTCATGGCCACTTACTTGCTTAAAATTTTGTCATTTCTCACCTTATCTACTTTATTAGCTTTCCAGGTGTCATAACAAAATCCTACAAACTGGGTAGCTTAAAACAACTGGAATTTATTCTGTCACAGTTCTGGTGGCTAGAAGTGCCTTACATGGTTGTTTTCCCTCTGTGTCTGTGTCTCTTCTCCTCTTTTTATAAGGATACCAGTTATATTGCATAAGGGCTCACCCTACTCTAGTATGACATTAAATTGACTAATTACATCCAAGAAGACCCCATTTCCAAATAAGCTCACATTCGCAGGTACTAGGGGTTAGGACTTCAACATATCTTTTGGGGGGACATGTTTCAACTTGTAATATCAACTGAAGTTCCTCCCTAATTCATCTTTCTACTTCCAGACTGGTTCTGTTTCCATCACATTTTCCATGGCAGTGCTAATTATTATTATTTTTTGTTTATTTAATAAAAATCTAAATATTTTGTGTAAGTCCCTTGCTTAAAAGCTTTCATTGTTCCTGCATCACTTAAGACTCTTGGTTGTATCAACAGAAATGCAGCTTAAACAAATATGGGGATTTGTTGGCTGAAATCACTGGGAAGTCCAGAGGTAGAAGTATAGTCACATCCAGCCATTCTTACAATGACAGCGGGATTCTCTCCCTCTGCCCCACTTGCTTTGCTTTCTTTCTGTTGACTTTATTCCTAAGCAGGCACATCCACATCCAGCCATTCTTACAATGACAGCGGGATTCTCTCCCTCTGCCCCACTTGCTTTGCTTTCTTTCTGTTGACTTTATTCCTAAGCAGGCACATCCAAGTGGAAGCAAGCAGCTCCAAAATTAAACTTTCTACCATTTTTGCCCAGTAGCAGAGAGAAGGCATTTCTTTCCTGATACTTCCCAAAAAATTCAAGAGCTAATCTCATTGGCCTAATTTGGGTCACATGAGAACTACGTGGTAGACCAAATAATAGCCTTGAAAGATGTCTATGCCCTAATCTCTGGGACCTGTGAACATTGTACTTTACATGGCAAAAGGGACTTTGTAGCTATAATTAAGTTAAGGATATTGAGAAGAGGAGATTATCCTGGACTATTTGGGTGGGCAAAATGTAATCACAAGGGTCTTTATAAGAGAAAGGCAGGAGGGGCAGAATTGCGGTAAGAGATGTCACTATGGAAGCAGAGGTCAGAAAGAGAGAGGACGATTTTGAAAAGGCTATGCTGCTGGCCTTGAAGATGAAGGTAGGGGCCAGGAGCCAGATAAAGCAGGTGTCCTGTAGAAACTGGAAAAGGCGAGGAAACAGTTCTCCCCTACAGCCTTCAGGCGAAATGCAGCCCTGCGAACACCTTAATTTTAGGATTTCTGACCTCTGTGACTCTAAGATTATAAATTTGTGTTTAAGCCATTAAATTTATGACCACTTGTTACAGCAGTAGTGGGAAACTAACACAACCCCTGAGTCAATTACTGTGGTTTTGATAATGGAATGCTTTGATTGGCAAGGCCTAAGTCATGCACCATGAAAGTGCAATTATTTTACTTATCTAACCCTGATAATCAGGGAAGGTATGGTTCTCCAAGGAAAGCCAGTGTGCACCTACACCTTCATAGAGAAGGACTGTAAAAGCAACAAATGTCTTCTATAGATCCTCATTGGCACCTAAGATTTGGTTCTTGCATCTTTCCCCACTATTTCTCATTTCTCTTTTGTTTCCTCTGCCTGGATCACCTTTTTTTCATTCCTCAGCTAACTTCTACTTGCCCTTCAAGACAGCACAGGCATCATCTCTCCCAGGAAGCTTTCTAGGGTAGCATGAGCCAGGTGACCCCCCTCTGTGCTTTCAGTTATGCCATGAGCATACCTCTCCCACAGCATTTATCACATTTGCTTAGAAGTGATATTAAATTCAATGACAATTCTCAGAGCCAATTTTAGTAATTGTGCTGGAGGAAATGTGTAAACTTGATTTCCTAAGGAAAACAGAATATTAGCTATTTTTGTAGGTCTTGTTTCCATGGAAACAAACATCAACATGGCAGGAGGGATTCATTGTGACTGTACTGGATGTAGTTCAATAAACCGCTATTTCTTTCCCATTTCTTTCTCTAAAAAGATTTAGGATTCACTTAGCAATCTACATGATAATTAGTAAGATTATTATTGGCCTTGATGGAACTGGAAACTATTGCTGACCATGGAAAGAACAGCTTTCATTTTTTGCCATGACTTCCAGATACAATTGCTGTTAACTTTAGAATATAATCTAAGAAAAAAAATGTTAATGCTGAGGATTGTTGTTGTGTGCCATCGAGTCAATTCCAACTCATAGTGACCATACAGAATAGAGTAGAACTGCCCCATAAGGTTTTCTAGGCTGTAATCTTTACAGGAGCAGATCGCCAGGTCTTTTCTCCCACAGAGCAGCTGGTGCGTTTGAACCACCAAGCTTTCCGTTAGCAGCCAGCTGCTTAACCATTGTACCATCAGGTTCTAATTACATATTACTTTATTCTATCTGCTTACAACAGAATATTATAGGTACGAAAAGGGATGTTTTGGATCTTGTTCCTATTTTCTAATACAAATTGATCTGCTTCAGGCCTATAAATCCTCCTGACATTTTACAGTCATGGCACTAAATCAATAAAGCATCCATGTTGAATGAAAAAGCTGCTGAAAGTAATGGTATTAAATGATAATTTTTTTTTTTTGGTCCTGTCACCGACTTTAAAATGTATTCTTGATAAAGGCATTGGATTTATATGTTAATGGCTGTGTTTCGCCAATTCTGCCTAATATGTCTGCTACAGTCTATAGCAGAAAGTTATTAAGCCTCCAAGGACATTTTGAAGGAGAGAAGTTTTGAAATAAATCAATGAAAATGAGCAGAGCCTATTTTCTGAGCATGGCACATCATTGCTGATTGACAGAATGAGCACAGTGTTTGCTTGTTTTTAATCCAATAATACCCCTTAATTTTTACAAGCCGTGGAAAGCAATTTGATGGACCACAGGCAATAGATTCAGTTATTTCATACACAGAATGAGGCATAAAGTGCTAAAAGGGGACAAGGGGAATTTGCAAGAGTCAATTGCCCTCCTTTTTTAAAAATGAGATTTTCCTTTTTTTTCCTTTTATTTTAACAGTCTTTAGATTTCTCTAAGAAGTTTTATGTAACAGCAGAGCCTATTAGTCTGATGTGGTGGTTCTGATACATATTTATTCTATATTATTGTTAGTTATCTTGGAAATCTAAAAAAGTTTAAAGTTCAAGGAAGGGAATGAATAAACGGCTCTATTTCGCATGCTAGCTCAGAAGTACTTCCAAAGAACATGAAGTGATTTTCATAAAGCTATTCAGTGCTGAGACCAATAGATGCCGTAAGGTAATTTCCCTCCTCTTATGGTGCCCCACCCTTTCGCCCAGACCCTGTTTGGCCAACTTGCTTAAATCAGCCGCTGTTCACATTCCTTTTGCATCAGAACAGCTTGACCTGGGCTGTGACACAGCTTCCTCAGCCTCTGGATCATTATTTTGATGTTGAGATCCTTTGAAAAGTCAAAAAGGAAGTATTTTATGATCTTTTCTCTGTGGATTTTAGCACAACGTGCTAGAGGATTTGCACGGGATTGTCTGTTTGGTTCTTTGCTTAAGGGGGGAAAAGTTGCCATCCAATTCACGGCGACCCCATGTGTGTCGGAGTAGAACTGTGCTCCAGAGGGTTTTCAATGGCTGATTTTTTGGAAGCAGATCACCAGGCCTTTCTTCCAAGGCACCTCTGGGTAGACTTGAACTGTTAACCTTTCAGTTAGCAGCAGAGTACATTAACTGTTTGCACCAGAACAAGTTAACCATATGTACCACCCAAGGTCTCCTTGCTTAAATGCAGCTTTTTTTTGTTTTGTTTTGTTTTGTTTTAATTTCTAGACACTTCTCGGTGGTAAACCAGTAAAAACTTTGTAGCACTTCCTTCTCCATCTGGAGAAATCCACCTCAGTGGAAACCCACATTCCTTTTTTTTTTTTAATTGTATTTTAGATGAAGGTTTACAGAGCAAGTTAGTTTCTTATTAAACAATTAATACACATGTTGTTTTATGACATGATATGTCAACACTCCCTTTCTCAACCTTAGGTTCCCTGTTACCAGCTTTCCTCTCCCCGCAGCGCCCCCCATCTTTGCCCCTGAGCTGATATGCCCATTTGGTCTTGTTCTGTTTTATGGGCCTGTCTAATCTTTCGCTGAAGGGTGAACCTTCAGTACTGAGTTAAAAGGGTGTCCAGGGGCCATACTCTTGGAGTTTCTTCAGCATCTGACAGACCAGTAAACTTTTTTGTGTGTGTGTGTGAATTAAAAATTTTGTTCTACATTTTTCTCCAGCTCTGTCTGGGACCCTCTAACGTGATCCCTGTCAGAAGGGTTGGTGGTGGTAGCCAGGCACCATCTAGTTGTGCTGGACCTAGTCTGATGGAGGCCGGGGTAGTTGTGGGCCATTAGTCCTTTGGTCTAATCTTTCCCTTGTGTCTTTGGTTTTCTTCATTCTCCCTTGCTCCAGATTGGGTGGGATTAGTGGAGTATCTTAGATGGTCATTTACAAGCTTTCAAGACCCCAGATGCTACTCACCAAAGTAGGATGTAAAACATTTTCTTTGTATGCTATGTTATGCCAATTGAGCTAGATGTCCCCTGAGACCATGGTCCCCAGCCTTCAGCCCCGTAATTCCGTCCCTCATGGAGTTTCAATATATCTATGCAGCTTCCATGACCTTGCCTTGGTCAAGTTGTGCTGACCTCCCCAGAATTGTGTACTGTCTTACCTTTCAACAAAGTTACCACTTATCTATTGTCTACTTAGTGTTTTTCCTTCCCTACCCCTTCTTTCCCTAGTGACCATCAAAGATTGTTTCTTGTATGTAAACCTTTTCATGAGTCTTTATAATAGTGTTCTCATATAATGTTTATCCTTTTGTGTTTAACTTATTTCACGTCGCATAATGTCCTCCAAATTCATCTATGTTGTGAAATGTTTCACAGATTCATCATTGTCCTTTATTGTTGCATAGTATTCCATTGTGTGTGTGTACCATAGTTTGTTTATTCATTCATCTGTTGATGGGCACTTAGGTTGGAGAAACTCACATTCTGATCATCATCATAAGCCATCTCAAACAGTAGAGTTCCATTTGATGTCAAGTAGAAGCTCTTCCCCAGATAAGGGCGATTATCTTCATGCAGGGTCAGCATATTCCCACAGATCATAACTTGGTCAAACTTATTTTTATTATTCCTCATGAAATTATAGAATTATACTTAATTCTTGGTTTAGAATCTAATTGACATGTTCAAGTTGAAAATATTTCAAAGCCATATGTAGATTTTTAGATCAAAAGTATTTTATTCAAGGGTAGGGTTTCTAGGGGTTATAAGCACAGACACTATTAAAAAGTGAAGGATATCAGTTTATCAAAATCATCAACACAACTTTATGAAAATTTATGAAAGCAGCTTTGCTGGAGAGCTCTCTCTGGTGTGGGCAGAAGGTAGACACCCATAAATATGTGGCTGGAAGTTTCCGTGATGACCCATGTGAATCAGACATGGATTACAATGAGGAAGGTGGGTCTAGAAAGGGGGCTGGGCAGTCTCATGGAGCACAGTGAGCTTTGGGAGGGAGTCCCCAGTCAAGGTTAGACTCATAAAACTGTAAGGAAGGTTGTTTCAGGAGCAAGCAAGCCTTTGCTGCTCGGAAACAGGCAGAGACTCCTCAGACTGAAAGAACCAAGCCTGAAACAGCTCCATTAGCACAGCTACAACTTCTTCAACCAGGACCCTTTGCTTTCCTTTTAAACAGAGTACAATATCCAATGGTAGGGGTTGGGGCTTCCAAGAACAATGCCAGATTACCCTTTATAGGATTTCCTCCACTTGGAGTCAAATAATCCTCTGGGTCTGGTTTGAGCAAAGGAATCATAGGTCAGGCAGAGAGGCTGTGCAGAAAGGCCTAGTAACAGGTAACACTTGGGGGTTCTGGGAGTAGCTGGAGATGGCTAGAATAATGGGCACCAGAATATTCAACTAATACTTTTTTCCCTGTTTTCAGATGGTATCACAGAGACATAGCATAAAATCATAAAAAAGAAACAAACAGAAATGCAATGATTTCCATTAAAGCCCAATTACTCTGAAAGTTATCCTTACTTGCGCAAAGGAAGTTTCAACACATTAGGTTTAATTTATGCAGCTACTTACATTTGAAAATACATCTTTAGATCTTTAATTCTTTGGCTGCTTCTAAACAAATGATCATGTTTTGACTGCTCTGTTTCTCTGAGTCTATGTGTGTACATGCGTGTGTGAGGGTTGTATTGGGGGTGGTGGTAATGTGACTGACTTTCAAAACAAAAGACCTAAAATTCTAAGGCAATATGAGCAATACAGTATAAGCATGGCTTGGTAGGTGATAAGATTATCTTTTATTCTGTTTTCATTAAGAACATATAATGTACGTAAAAAAGGAAATTTCTGGCTAAGTATGTTTCTATTTTACACTGGAGAGGAGAGAGCCTGTCACAGCTTGAGACTCCACATATGACAGAGGACTACCTAATTAGGGTATATGAACCTCTGTCCATATCATGTTGTGGCTTGTAATGTTGCTGTAACAGGTCTGCAAAAATTATTAGAAAAGATCACATTTCCAAATGTTGATGTGATGTTGAGAACAAAGCCTCCCAAAGTGCCACAGAAGTTGATTTCAGGGGTACAGGCTAGTACACAGTGGGGAAGAAAAAGAACAGGGCAGGAGCCAAAGCCAGGTTTTAATCTGTTTGTTTAATCCATTCTTATGAGGAATTCCACATGTTATGGATTGATTTATGTCCCTCCTAAAATGTGTGTCAACTTGGCTAGGCCATGATTCCTGGTATTGTGTAATTGTCCACCATTTTGTCATCTGATGTGATTTTCCTGTGTGTTATAAATCCTACCACTGTGATGTTAATAAGGCAGGATTAGAGGCAGTTATGTTAATGAGACAGTACTCAATCTACAGGATTAGGTTGTATTGTGAGTCTATCTCATCTGAGATATAAAAGAGAGAATCAAGCACAGAGGAGAGGCATCTCATGCCATCAAGAAAGAAGCTCCAGGAGTGGAGTGTATGCTTTGGATCCAGGGTCCCTGTGCTGAGAAGCTCCTAGACCAGGGGAAGATTGATGACAAGGACCTTCCCCCAGAACTCACAGAGAAAGACTTTTCCCTAGAGCTGGTGTCCTGAATTCAGACTTCTAGCCTCCTAAACTGTAAAAAAAAAAAAAAACCCATTGCCATCGAGTCGATTCCGACTCATAGTGACCTTACCTAAACGGTACAGCAATAAATTTCTGTTTGTTAAAGCCACCCACTTGTGGTATTTCTGTAATAGTAACAGCAGATAACTGAGACACCTCATAAAAAATATTTATTCCTAAAAAGGTTAAATTTGACACTATTGGGGGAAAATATTCTGCGAATGTTCATTAAGCTAGGGCAATATTTAATACTCAATATCTACTGAATAAAAGGTGACTAGTAATATAATTGCACAGAAAGGTCAGTAAAAACGACGGATGGTAAAATATCACTAAATTTGTTGATTAGGGCCTCACTGAGGACCTAACATCAAACCACTGCAGCAGGCAAATGGGGAAAAGGAGTAGGGCACAATCCATAATGTAAAGGAGAGAATAGATGGGAAGCAGTGATACACGGCTACAACAGATCATTTATTCCAAAATTTTTATTTAGGTACAGAAGAAGGAAAGCAGAATAGTACATATTGGAAAGCAGAGATTAAATATCTCACAGAAAAAGTAAAAATGAGACACTGAATAATTGAGACATCAAAACTCTGGATAAACCAAAAAAGGTAGGATGGAAAAGGATTAAAGGTACAGGTTTGGAAAGATGTGAAACTACTTTTTTCTTTGATATGTGAGGAAAAGGGGAAAGAATAAACTTACAGCATCTGAAGGTTCAGAACAGTGCTCATCACCTTGGTGAGACTTTGTTTCATCAACAGTTTGAAGATTGCACATGATGACCAGGCTAAGGCAGAGCCTTTGAATTCTTGACTGTTGCTTCCATGGGTATCGACTGTGGATCCAAGTAAAATGAAATCCTTGAAAACTTCATTATTTTCTCCATTTATTGTGATGTTGCTTATGGTCTAGTTGAAGATAAGATGTAAGAACTCATGTTGCTGTTATCGTTGGCTGCCGTCGAGTCAGTTCCAACTCATGGCGACCCTATGCACAACAGAACAAAATACTCCCCGGTCCTGAGCCATCCTTACAATCATTCTTATGTTTGAGCTCATTGTTGCAGCCACTGTGTCAATCCACCTCACTGAGGGTCTTCCTCTTTTCCGCAGATCCTGTACTCTGCCAAGCATGATGTCCTTCTCCAGGGATTGATCCCTCCTGACAACATGTCCAAAGTATGTAAGACAAAGTCTCGCCATCCTTGCTTCTAAGGGGCATTCTTGTTGTACTTTTTCTAAGACAGATTTGTTCGTTCTCTTGGCAGTCAGTGGTATATTCAAATTCTTCGCCAACACCACAATTCAAAGGCATCAATTCTTGTTCGGTCTTCCTTATTCATTGTCCATCTTTCACATGCATATGAAGCAATTGAAAATACCATGGCTTGATTCAGGCGCACCTTAGTCTTCAGGGTGATATCTTTGCTCTTCAACACTTTGAAGAGGTCCTTTGCAGCAGATTTGCCTGATGCAATGCATCTTTTGATTTCTTGACTGCTGCTTCCATGGGTGCTGATTGTGGATCCAAGTGAAACGAAATCCTTGACAACTTCAATCTTTTCTCTGTTCATCATGATGTTGCTCGTTGGTATAGTTGTGAGGATTTTTGTTTTCTTTATGTTGAGGTGCAATCCATACTGAAGGCCATGGTCTTTGATCTTCATTAGTAAGTGCTTCAAGTCCTTCTCACTTTCAGCAAGCAAGGTTGTGTCCTCTGCATAATGCAGGTTGTTAATGAGTCTTCCTCCAATCCTGATGCCCCATTCTTCTTCATATAGTCCAGCTTCTCGAATTATTTGCTCATCATACAGATTGAGTAGGGATGGTAAAAGAATACAACCCTGATGCACACCTTTCTTGACTTTAAACCAATCAGTATCCCCTTGTTCTGTCTGAACAACTGCCTCTTGATCTATGTAAAGGTTCCTTATGAGCACAATTAAGTGTTCTGGAATCTTTATTCTTCGCAATGTTATACATAATTTGTTATGATCCACACAGTCGAATGCCTTTGCACAGTCAATAAAACACAGGTAAACATCCTTCTGGTATTCTCTGCTTTCAGCCAGGATCCGTCTGACATCAGCAATGATAACCCTGGTTCCACGTCCTCTTCTGAAACCGGCCTGAATTTCTGGCAGTTCCCTGTCGATATACTGCTGCAGCCATTTTTAAATGATCTTCAGCAAAATTTTGCTTGTGTGTAATATTAATGATATTGTTCTCTAATTTCCACATTTAGTTGAATCACCTTTCTTGGGAATAGGCATAAATATGGATCTCTTCCAGTCAGTTGGCCAGAAAGCTGTCTTCCATATTTCTTGGCATAGACAAGTAAGCACCTCCAGTGCTGCATCTGTTTGTTGAAACATCCCAACTGATGTTCCATCAATTCCTGAAGCCTTGTTTTTCGCCAATGCCTTCAGAGCAGCTTGGACTTCTTCCTTCAGTACCATCGGTTCCTGATCATATGCCACCTCTTGAAATGGTTCAACGTCAGCTAATTCTTTTTGGTATAACGACTCTGTGCATTCCTTCCATTTTCTTTTGATGCTTCCTGCATCATTTAATATTTTCCCCATAGAATCCTTCACTATTGCAATTCGAGACTTGAATTTTTTCTTCGGTTCTTTCAGCTTGAGAAACTCCGAGCGTGTTCTTCCCTTTAGGTTTTCCATCTCCAGCTCCTTGCACATGTCATTATAATACTTTACTTTGTCTTCTTGAGAGGCCCTTTGTAATCTTCCGTTCAGTTCTTTTACTTCATCAATTCTTCCTTTTGCTTTAGCTGCTCGACGTTCGAGAGCAAGTTTCAGAGTCTCCTCTGACATCCATCTTGCTCTTTTCTTTCTTTCCTGTCTTTCAATGACCTCTAGCTTTCTTCATGTATGATGTCCTTAATGTCATTCCACAACTCCCGTGGTCTTCGGTCACTAGTGTTCAATGTGTCAAATCGTTTCTTCAGATGGTCTCTAAATTCAGGTGGGATAAACTCAAGGTCATATTTTGGCTCTTGTGGACTTGCTCTGATTTTCTTCAGTTTCAGCTTGAACTTGCATATGAGCAATTGATGGTCTGTTCCACAGCCAGCCCCTGACATTGTTATGACTGATGATATTGAGCTTTTCCTTCATCTCTTTCCACAGATGTAGTCATTTGATTTCTGTCTGTTCCATCTGGTGAGGTCCATGTGTATAGTCACCATTTATGTTGGTGAAAGAAGGTATTTGCAATGGAGAAGTCATTGGTCTTGCAAAATTCTATCATTTGACCTCTGGCATTGTTTCTATCACCAAGGCCATATTTTCCAACTACTGATCCTTCTTTGTTTCCAACTTTTGCATTCCAATCACCAGTAATGATCAATGCATCTTGATTGCATGTTTGATCAATTTCAGAATGCAGCAGCTGATAAAAATCTTCAATTTCTTCATCTTGGGCCTAGTGGTTGGTGCATAAATTTGAATAATAGTCGTATTAACTGGTCTTCCTTGAAGGTGTATGGATATTATCCTATCACTGACAGCGTTGTACTTCAGGATAGATATTGAAATGTTCTTTTGACAATGAATGCAACACCATTCCTCTTCCAGTTGTCATTCCCAGCATAGTAGATTATATGATTGTCTGATCCAAAATGGCCAATACCAGTCCATTTCAGCTCACTAATGCCTAGGATATCTATGTTTATGCGTTCCATTTCATTTTTGATGATTTCCAATTTTCCTAGATTCATACTTCATACATTCCAGGTTCCGATTATTAATGGATGATTGCAGTTGTTTCTTCTCATTTTGAGTCATGCCACATCAGCAAATGAAGGTCCCGAAAGCTTTACTCCATCCACGTCATTAAGGTCGACTCTACTTTGAGGAGGCAGCTCTTCCCCAGTCATCTTTTGAGTGCCTTCCAACCTCGGGGGCTCATCTTCCAGCACTACATTAGACAATGTTCCGCTGCTTTTCATGAGGTTTTCACTGGCTAATACTTTTCAGAAGTAAACTGCTGGGTCCTTCTTCCTAGTCTGTCTTAGTCTGGAAGCTCAGCTGAAACCTGTCCTCCATAGGTGACCCTGCTGGTATCTGAATACTGGTAGCGTAGCTTCCAGCATCACAGCAACACGCAAGGCCCCATGGTAGGACAAACTGACAGACCATGGGGGATGAATTCATAGTGGACCAAATTTATCACCCTTTCATAGAATAAAAAGAAAAAATCATTTTAACATCATACGGCTCTATTCTTAATCATTTTAAGAAAGTAATCACTTCAGTTTAAACCCTTCAATTATCTTTGCACCCACTTTTATTCAAATATTTTTAAATATCAATCTTTAAATAGTTATTTCAATTTCACTGGACAATAATACTAAAACCTTTTAGGTTTTCATTTTGTTAACAAGTGAAATGCATCTTTATCCTATTTCCTACTGTACAGTTTCTGAATCTGAATTGCGTTTTTTTCTTTCAAAATCTGAATCCTTTTAGGAGAGAGTGAGAACATTATGCCTGAAAACAGAGGATAAAGAATAATGTGCTAACGTGGAAATAGAGTGGGAAAAAAATCAGTGAAGAAGAAATCAGATGCTAAATGAGAAAAGAATGCTGAGAGCCTCACAGTTTGAGAAACACTTGTCTAGATCGGATCTTCTAACAGATTGATTTGAATGTCACGGGAACTGGAATCAAATTATTTGCAGGCATGATGGCTCATCACTCAGGCATAGCAAGAAATAGAATTGGTTGGGTATGAATTCTTCTTCACAAAACTGTGCCAATTATTACTATAGGACATGGCCTGATGATCATTTACTTTCTAGCAAATGATGAAATTGTGCCCATTCAGTCTGGCCTTCATAGAAATCAAGCAATATAATTTGATCTTATTATTTCAGCTAATCAATGGCAAAAGCTACCAAATCTGTGGCAGTGCCATGTCACTGACTGGCTGATATTTATTAAAATCTAAAACAAAGAAAATAGGAAAACAGCTAATACCATCATATTTTATGTCATGTATATACAATCTACCTCTTAATTTCCTGTCATTAAGAAAGTGAAGTGACACTGTCAAAACATCAGTGAAGTCCTTTAAAATCTTTTTGCAAAAAACCTTATCTAAAAGTATCAAATTTTGTTGTCAGGAAAAACTCAACTGTATTTTGGTTCTCTTTCAAAGTTTTTAAGAACAGTAGTTCATACTTGGGTCTAAAATTTCATCTGGGGAAATGAAGAACTAGTGAATAACAATTTGCCTACTTCGCAAAGAGGAAAATGTATTTAAAATTATGCTTAATTCCTTGTGTCAACCCAATTAACTAATGCATTGTTAAATGACCCATGGGAATAGTAAGAACAAAGATGAGTATTAAATTGAATTTAAGCTATCATTCTGTGGTAAATGTCAGGAAATCCCTTTTAAGGGACATCAAGATATGCCACAAAAGAGAAGCGGAACCTCTGAGACTCTGTCTGGGACTTCTGAAAGCCTTTTTGTCTATCTTACTGAGTACTCTAAAATATACATTTTCAGACTGAAATTTTTAGTGATCAATATAATTTTGTGTTAAAAGAGGGCCATTTTGATGCAAAATAATATATTACATACATCATATAAAAATGAACAGTACAGTATTATGCAACATTGACTTGTACATAATTCTCACTATTTCAAATTGTTCTTGACCATGGCTCCTATGTCTGGATTCTCCTATGGAATCAAACCTAAGCATGCAACTCCATTGCTTAAATACCTCTGTGGTTTTTTCTCACCTATCAGACAAAGGCTAAAACATTTAACTTTAGAATTCATGGCCAGTCCATAATTTCCTTGTTGGCATGGACTCCAACCACTACTCTCCACTGTTGTTCCCTGACATCCATTCTCTCCTTTTACCCTCCTAATAGAACCCCTGAGTTCTAGCTGACACATGACCACCCAGCCATCCTCTAATCACAGCACTTAATCCTGGATCCTAACTAATACAGATGTCATATTTTTAAGACAAAGAGATAAGTGTACACACACACACACAAAAAAGTCCTGGGCTAAAAGCCACAGCATTTCTTACTACACTGCCGCAGGATCAGATCATGACCTTGTTTCTTTCCCTTCAAAATCCAAGAAGTCTTTAAAATTCCAGTCACTACAGAAATATATGGGAGATATTTTAAATAAAGTGAATCTGGGGCATGAGGCAGTTGCTAGTTAGCTCACCACCAGCACACTTGTAAATGTGAAATAACAAAAACAACAGAATAGTTAGGGCTTTAACCTATAATCTTTGGAGGCCAAAATCAGATCAATTACAGATATAAAGACCTCAAATCTTCAGTGACTAAAATATCCATCATTATTGAAAAGGAAAAATCAGTAGTCACAACGGAATCACAATGACAACTAAAGAATCTGTCAGCCACTCCTAGCTCTAATGAATTCACCAAAGCTATAGCACGATGGGATTGCTCTCTAGTTTGATGTGTATATTATTATTGTTTGTACATATGCTTACATTTAAGCAAGCATTTTGAAAACTCCTTATAGCTCATACTTGATCAGTCTTATATTTATCAAATCCAAAGTTGAAAGATCCCCACTTCCTACTATTAAGAAAATGTACCTAGACTTCTATTTTCAGTATAAGGATGGACTAGAGCTCTTGACAACCTGCCAGTAATGAAACACTGAAATGATGAGTAAAATATTTTGTAAACATCCTTTAAAAGTCATATATGAATTTGCAGGAAAGTAAGAAAAATCCTCTAATGCAGAAATGTGAAGCAAGCTCATAAGACAAGACAGGTAAGGCTTGAGGCCACCTTCCCTCTGGCCTCCAACAGAACCCCCATAAGGATGATAGTAGAACCTTCTGATTTAGCAGTCATGCATGGGGACCAGAGACAAGGCCTTGAATGCAGACATGCAGGAGGGTCAAATTAAAGGCCCACCAGGTAGAGCAGAGACCCAGGAAAGACTATATCCTCCAGAAAAGGGTGAGTTAGGAATGAAAAAAACAAAGCCTGCCCATGGAGACTTGTCAGCCTTGGATTTGGAGAGCCATGGGGTTTTTTTTTTGTTGTTGTTCAGAGGTCTTTTATTACCTCTTCAATCTGTTCTCTTGTTATGGGTCTGTTCAGATTTTCTATCTCAGTTTGTATTAGTTTAGGTAGGTAGTGTGTTTCTAGAAACTTGTCCATTTCCTCTAGGTTCTCAAATTTGTTACAGTACAATTTTTCATAGTATTTTATTATGATCCTTTTTATTTCAGTTAGGTATACTTTAATATGCCCCATCTAGTATCTTTTTTTTTTTTTTTAATTAGTATCTTATTTGGGTTATTTATGTCCTCTCCTGTTTTTCTTTTGTCAGTGTGATGGTTAAAGATGTGTGTCAACTTGGCTGGGTCATGATCCTCAATGATTTGGCAGTTATGATGTAGTTTGGCAACTTTTTAATGATGAAATCACCTTCTTGATGAGGTTTATTTTGAGCAGTTGAAAGGGTGTTTCCTTGGGGGTATGGCCTGCATCCAGTATATGTGGACTTTCTGGTAAGGTTCACTGGCTTTTGCTCACTCTGGATCCTGTAGATGGCTCCTGTTCATCTGACCTCTGGTTCTTGGAGCTTGAGCTAGCAACTTATCTGCCAGCCTTGGGACTCATCAGCCTCCACAGCCTATGAGCCAGAGGCTTGGAAGCTGACCTTCCAATCCTGGTTTCGCCACCAGCTACAGCTACTTCAATCAGGAGAAGCCTCCAGCCTAACCCACAAACTTGGGATTTTCCAGTCTCTCCAACCTTGTAAGCCATTTCCTTTATATAAGTCTGTCACTACATACATGTATATGCTGCACTAGTTTTGCTTCTCTAGAGAACCCAGCCTAAGACCATCAGCTTGGCCATGGTTTGTTGGTTTTCTTAATCTTTTTTAAAGAACCAAATTTTTTCTTCCTGATTCTTTTCATTGTTTTTCTGTTCTCTATTTCATTTATTACTGCTCTAATCTTTGTTATTTCCTTTCTTCTGGTGCTTGTGGGTTTCTTTTGCTGTTCTCTTTCTATTTGTCCAAGTTGTAGGGCTAGCATTTTTATTTTTGCCCACTCTTTTTTGATAATTACATTTACTGCTCTAAATTGACCTATGAGCATTGCCTTTGTTGTGTCCTAAAGGTTTTGGTATGAAGTGTTTTCATTCTCATGTGATTCTAGGAATTTTTTTTTATTCCCACTTTGATTTCTTCTATTATCCAGTTGTTTTTAAGCAAGGTGTTATTCAGTTCCCATGTATTTGATTTTTTTTTTTCTTGTTCTTCCTGTTATTGATTTCAACTTTTATGGTATTGTAATCAGAGAGAATGCTTTGTATTGTTTTGATGTTTTGGATCTCATTGAGAGTTGCTCTGTGGCCTAAAAAGTGGTCTATTCTGGAGAATGTTCCATATGCCTTGGAAAAGAATGTATACTTTGCTGCTGTGGGGTTGAATGTTCTGTATATGTCTATGAGGTCAAGTTGGTTGATTGCAGCCTTTAGATCTTCTGTATCTGTTGAATTTCTTTCTAGATGTTTTTCTTGAGCTTCTCTCAGGACTCATTTTTTGTCTTCTGTTTTGGCAAGTGTGATTATGATATGTCTTGGCTTGCTGATCTTCTTAGATGATCAGCTTTTCATCTTTCATGGTATTTGGAAAGTTTTCTGCCAGCAAATCTTCAACAATCTTCTCTGTGTTTTCCATTTTCTTCCCATCCTGGGGCTATGATCATGTGCATATTTTTGCTCTTGATTGTGTTCCACATAATTCTTAGGTATTCTTCATTTTTCTTCATTCTTTTCTCTGATTTTTCCTCAAAGTGGAGTCAATGGATTTATCTTCCATCTCACTAATTATGTCTTCCATGGCTTCAAATTTGCTCCTAAACCTTCTATTGAGTTGTCCATTTCTGAAATTTCGTTGTTTATCTTTTGGATTTCTAGTTGCTGTTTTTATATGATTTCTAATCATTTATTTATTTTGATGTTTTGTTCTTGTATTATTTTCCTGAATTCTTCTATTGCTTTGTCCAGGTTTTCCTTGATTTTGGCTATGTTTTCATTGATTTTTTCTGTGTTTTCCATGATTTGCTCTGTTTTTCCCTTGGTTTTGTCTGTGTTTTCTTTTATCTCTTTCCTAGTCTCTTGGAGAGCCCTAAATATTAGTCTTTGGAATTCCATATCAGGGAGTTCCACTGCATTTTCTTCTACTGAAAGGTTATCTGATTATTTATTTTGGGCACTTGCCAGAGCCATCTTGTCCTGTTTTTCTTTTGTGTTTTGATATTGTTTGCTGTCTCTCAGACATTAAGGTATTATATTTTTTATTGATTGATTCTATGTTTGTTTCATCCTGCTTTTTTGTTTTGATATGTCGGGGTGGGTGGCCTGGATGTGCTTTTCTGCTTGCTCTTCTATGGGCACAATAGCTCTCTCCACCTTGTCCGAGTGGGCAGGGCAGCAGCAGGCAGGGAGAGCCCTTTTCGCCGTACACTGCTTTGGCAAGATGGCTGAGGGCAGGCCTGGTGGGGACTGTCTGCCTCCTGATGTTGGTCTAGCAGTGTGGGAGAGTTCATAGCTGTTCACCAGATGGGCAGGGATGTTGAACAGGGACAAGTACAGGTTTGCTTCCCACCATTCACCAGCTCATCAAGTGGTGGGAGGGCAGGGGTGGTGTGGGCCTGGCACGGTGGCAACCCTGAGCACCAGGAGTGCTCTAGCCATGGTGACATGATGGGAGCTAGCATGGAGTGAGGGAGGTGGTGTGCAGGGCTACATGGAAGGGAGAAAGAAAAGAGAGAGAAAGAAAAAAAATGCTATTTCGGTAATGGGCAGCAGGTGGGGGTGAGTCAGACCTGGGAGCCAGAGGGAAGGGTAGAGAGGTGGCTTACAGGGCTAGGTGGGAGGGAGAAATAAAAGAAAGAAAAAAATGGTGGCAGAGTGGGAGCTGGTTGTTGGGGTGGGACTGACCTGGGACAGTGGTGGGCCAGTGCTCTGGTGACTCTCTAGCTGTGGCCATGTGGCAGGGGTCAGTGGGAATGGGAGGGAGGTGGCATATGAGGCTAGGTGGAAGGGGAAAGAAAAGGAAGAGAAAAATGTGGTGCTATAGAGGCTGGCAAGTGGAGGGGGGGCAGGGAGGACCTGGGAGCCAGTGTGAAAGGAGTGACAGTGGCCAACGGGGCTAAGTTGGAGGGAGAAAGAAAAAAAAGGCAACTAAATAAATAATGGTGGTACAGCAGGAGCCAGCAGGTGGGGGAGGAGGTGGAGTACAGGGCTAGACATGAAAGAGAACAAAAAAGAAGACAAAGGAGGAAAAAAAGCCATGCAGCAGGAGGCGGTGGGTTGGGTCTGGGGGGGCGGGGCTCGTATTGTGGACCCTGGCAGTGGGGGCTGCTGGGTTGTGGGGGAGGCTTCTTCTACTCACCAGAAGGGCGAGGGATGGGGAAATGTGTTACTCTGGTTACCAGGTACTCTGTCTCCTGTTGGGAGCTCCGCAAATTGCCTTCCTGTAGTCCCTGTCAGGGTCGTTGCTGGCTGTTTCAGGATGGCCATGCTGTGCCTTGTTAGTTGGCAGGGGACCTCTACTCCATATCTGTCCTCATTCTCTGTTTTCAATTAGTTTCTTCTTCCATTTAGTGTTTGATCTAATTCTTTAACCCTTCATTGATACTCAGGGTTTGAGGATTGACATCTGTATCTGTTTTACTTAGTTTTTCAGGTCTTTGCTGCAGCAGAACAGAATGGTGTGTCTGTCTAGGGTGCCATGTTGGCCCTGCCCACCTCAAGGCTTCTTAGAGAATAAAAGCAAATGAGGAACATACAAACAAGGAAAGGGAAAAATTGAACAATAATAAAAAACTCAAACAACTTTAAGAAAGATCAGAAAAATAAAGAAAAAGAAGAAACCCAGAAAAAAAGAGGGCAAAGAGAACATACCAGATGTCATTGGAGAAGAACACCAAAGACACAAGGTAATTGTGAGCCCAAGAGACAGAAAGAGCCACATAAATCAGAGATGCCATCAGCCTGAGACCAGAAGAACTAGGTGGTGCCCGGCTACAACCGATGACTGCCCTGACAGGGAACACAACAGAGAATCCTGATGAAGCAGGAATGAAGACCTCAAATTCTCACAAAAAGACCAGATTTTTAATGGTCTGACTGAGACTAAAAAGACCCTGGAGGTCATGGTCCCCAGACCTTCTGTTAGCCCAAGACTAGAACCATTCCCAAAGCCAACTCTTCAGACAGCGGTTGGACTGGACTATAAGATAGAAAATGATACTGGTGAGGAGTGAGCTTCTTGGCTCAAGCAGACACATGAAACTATGTGGGTAGCTCCTGTCTGGATGGGGAGATGAGAAGGCAGAGGGGGAACAGAAGCTGGCTGAATGGATGTGAGAATACAGGGCGGAGAGAAGGAGTGTGCTGTCTCATTAGGGTGAGAGCAACTAGGAGTATATAGAAAGGTGTATATAAATTTTTGTATGAGAGACTGACTTGATTTGTAAACTTTCACTTAATGCACAATTAAAATTAAAAACATTTAAATTAAAAAAAAGATATCATTAGAAATTAACCAAAATGTAAATGGACTGACTCCTCTCTAATTACATAGATTATCAGACTGGATTAAAAAAAAAAAAACCTCAATGCTGTGTGTAAGAGTCATACCTAAAGCATAAAGACAGAGAAGTTGGAAAGGTTTACCTGAAGTGCTAATTTAAAGAGAGCAGAAGCAGTTACTTTATAATTGTTGTTGTTGTTAGTTGCCATCAAGTCTGACTCATGGTGACTTTATGCATAACAAAACAAAGTGTTGCCCTGTCCTGTGCCATCTTCATGATCATTGATATGTTTGAGCCCATATAAAAATTCAGTTTAAGGCAAAAGCATTACCAGAGAAAGAAGTTCACTACATAATGATAAAACTTTCAGTCCACCAGATATGAAAATTCTAAGCTTGTAGGCATTAATAATATAACTTGAATATATATATTCAAGTTATATAACCATGTATGTGTTGTATCTATATATATGTGTATGCACATATATGTATATATGTGTGTGTGTACATGTATATATGTGTATGTGTGTGTACATACATATATATACAACTTTTTTTAAATGACTAAGTCACCATTATACTGAAAGTCTTGAAAAAGACTCAAAAAATGAGACATAAATCAGTACAAGATTTGAATTGCAGAACAAAATTGCTTGCTTTACTCAGGGTTCCCCAAACTTCCTTAATGACCCAGTACCAGACATATTGAATGAGAATGTCCAGGAGCACAACCTGGGACGCTATATTTTTTATACCTGCTCCAGGTATTTCTATCATACAGGAGATTTAGTAAACACTGATCTAATGAGTACATAGAAAACTTTTGACCCAATTCTTTTTCAATTACAAGGAAAATTTACCAAAAATTCAAAACATTTACCAAAACACGGAAATTTTCTAGTCCATACAAGCAAGCCTCAGTAAATTCTAAAGAATTGACTTCACATTGAATTTCATCTCCTACAATAATTAAACTAAATTAAAACAAAAAATGTATATGAACTTAAATTTCATACTAACAAATACACATGCAGAACAAAACAAAAAACATTGAAAATTAAAAAACACATTTCTTAACTCACGGTTGAAAGAGGAAAAAACAGGAAATTCAAAAATACTTAGAATTAGTAACAAAATACTATAACTCAAATATTTGGAAATATAAGTGAGTGGCATATAGAGGAAAATTTTTAGATTTAAATGCTCAATTGGAAAAGAATAAAGTCTGAAAAATAATGAGCTAGGTGTTTACCTTAAGAATCTGACAAAGGATAAACCTACAGAAAGTAGATGAAAAGAGTAAATACACAAATAGAAAATAATGAAATAGAAAACAAAGACATGAGAGGATGATCAAAGCTACAAGCTGGTTTTTGAAGAGACTAAAAAAAAAAAAATGACAAGTCTCTGGAAAATTGATAAAAGAAGGGATAAGTTACAAGGAAATACTTTAGAAAATGAAAAATTACAGACGCTTTGAAAATAAAAGAATGCTTTGATGACAAAAATTTTGATGAAATGGACACTTTAATAAAATAACTATCAAAGTCTTAATAGGTATTTTAAAAATGTGAGAAGATGACATGTACAGATAATTTTATAGATTAATTCTACCAGACATTCAAGGGAGATAGTTCCAATCTTGGCATAGAAAATGAAAGAACATTCCACAACTCATCTTATGAGGCTAAAGAACTTTGAGACCAAACCAGATAAGGATGATACTTGAAAAGGCACTTAGGAGCCAGCCTCACTTGTGAATATTGATCCACTGATTATTTTTGAGTGCCTAAGTTTTTTTTTTTTTAAGTTGTGGGGATTCTCCTAAGCCTTTGGGATACATTATTGAACAAAGCTGACCAAGATTCCTGCCCTCATGCAACATAGATGTCAAGAGCCTAATGAAAATATCAATAAAGAGTATCCAGCAATATTAAAAACAGGTAATACAGTACAGCCAACTTCACAACTTCCAAATTTTCTTGATTCATACTTTGTGCATTCCATGTTCCAATTATTACTGGATGTCTACAGCTGTTTCTTCTCATTTTGAGTAGTGCCACATCAGAAAATAAAGGCCTTGAAAGCTTTATTCCACCCACTTCATTAAGGTCTACTCTACTTTGAGGGTGCAACTCTTCCCCCGTCATGTTTTGAGTGCCTTCCAAGCAGAGGGGTTCATCTCCCAGCACTACATCAGATAATGCTCTGCTGCTATCCATAAGGTTTTCACCAGACAATTTTTTTTCAGAAGTAGATCCCCACGTCCTTCTTCCTAATCTAAGTTTGGAAGCTCCACCGTAACTTGTCCACCTTGGGTGAACCTGCTGGTATTTTAAATGTTGGTGGCATAGCTTCCAGCATCACAGCAACAAGTAAGCCACTACAGTACGACAAACTAACAGCCAAGTGGTGAACTGACAGACAAACAGAAGATGTAAGGAATACACAGAGTCACTGAACCAAAAAGAATTGGTTGACGTTCAACCATTTCAGGAGGTAGTATATGATGAAAAACTAATAGTGCAGAAGGAAGACGTCTAAGCTGCACTGAAGGGAATGGTGAAAAACAAGGCTCCAGGAATTGATGGGATACCAACTGAGATGTTTCAACAAATGGATACAGCACTGGAGGTGCTCACTCATCTAAGCCAAGAAATTTGGAAGACAGCTACCCTGCCAACCCACTGGAAGAGATCCACATACGTGCTTATGCCAAAGAAAGGAGATCTAAGAGAATGCAGAAATTATCAAATAATATCATTAATATCACCTGCAAGTATAATTTGCTGAAGATAATTCGAAAATGATTGCAGCAGTACATACACAGGGAACACCCGGAAATTCAAGTCAGATTCAGAAAAGGAAGTAGAATGAGGGATGTCATTGGCGATGCCGATGTATCCAGGCTGAAAGCAGAGAATACCACAAAGATGTTTACCTGTGTCTTTTGACTATGCAAAGGCATTCAAATGTGTGGATCATAAATTATGGATAGAATTGTGAAGAATGGGAATTCCAAAACACTTAATTGTACTCATGCAGAACCTGTACATAGACAAGGAGACGGTCGTTCTAACAGAACAAGGGGCCGCTGAGTGGTTTAAAATCAGGACAAGTGTGCATCAGGGTTATATCTTTTCACCATAATTCTTCAATCTGTATGCTGAACAAATAATCCAAGAAACTGTATTATATGAAGAAGAGTACGGCATCAGGATTGGAAGAAGGCTCATTAACAACCTGTGATATGCAGATGACACAACTTTGCTTGCTGAAGGTAAAGAGGACTTGAAGCACTTACTGATGAAGCTCAAAGACTATACCCTTCAGTATGGATTCCATCTCAACAAAAAGAAAACAAAAATCCTCACAACTGGATCAATAAGCAACATTGTGATAAACAGAGAAAATACTGAAGTTGTGAAAGATTTCATTTTACTTGGATCCACAATAAATGCTCATGGAAACAGCAGTCAAGAAATCAAACAACACATTGCACTGGGAAAATCTGCTGCAAAAGACCTCTTGAAAGTGTTAAAAAGCAAAGGTGTCACTTTAAGGACTAAGGTGGGCCTGACCCAAGCCGTGGTGTTTTCAACTGCCTCATATGTATACGAGAGCTGGACAATAAAGCCTGAAAAAAGAATTGATGCCTTTGAATTATGGTGTTGGTGAAGAATGTTGAATATACCATGGACTGCCAGAAGAATGAACAAATCTGTCCTGGAGGAAGTACAGCCACAAGGCTCCTTAGATGTGAGGATGGCGAGACTTTATCTCACATACTTTGGACATGTTATCAGGAGGGACCAGTCCCTGGAGAAGGACACCATGCTTGGTAAAGTAGAAGATCAGTGAAAAAGAGGAAGACTCCTAGTGAAATGGATTGACACAGTGACTGCAACAGTGGGTTCAAGCATAGCAACCGTTGTGAGGATGGTGCAGGACCAGGCAGTGTTTTGTTCTGTTGTATGTAGGGTTGCATTGAGTTGGAACTGACTCAATGGCACCTAACAAAAATAACATATTTTGAAGAGATTCTTTTAACAGCTGCCAGCATATTCTCAATTTACTTTTTTGCACTGATTTATTCAGACTCTATTAATAATTATGAAACTGCATTTGATAATATATGTATTTGATCTCATTATGCAAATAATTTTCTCCATGCAGTTGTTTAGGAGAATCAAGCAGTCTGCTGAGAATTGAAATGAATGTTTACATACTGTTCTGCATTAACCAATACTTCATGCATGGCCAGCTATTTCCTTCTCTTTATTGGAAACTAGTCAATTAGCCAATACATAATTAGTTTGCATATCAAGCAAATGAACTGTTGAATGAAAACATTACACAATATAGTACCAATTAAGGGTCAATCTACTCGAGTAAACAGCTCATAACCAGCCCTTCTCAAATCCAAATAAACAGGGAAGAGAAAGAAAACAATTTTTTAAATTTTTACTGTGCATTAAGTGAAAGTTTACAAATCAAGTCAGTCTCTCATACAAAATTTATATACACCTTGCTATATACTCCTAGTTGCTCTCACCCTAATGAGACAGCTCACTCCTTCTCTCCGCCCTGTATTCTCACATCCATTCAGCCAGCTTCTGTTCCCCCTCTGCCTTCTCATCTCCCCATCCAGACAGGAGCTACCCACATAGTCTCATGTGTCTGCTTGAGCCAAGAAGCTCACTCCTCACCAGTATCATTTTCTATCTTATAGTCCAGTCCAACCGCTGTCTGAAGAGTTGGCTTTGGGAATGGTTCTAGTCTTGGGCTAACAGAAGGTCTGGGGACCATGACCTCCAGGGTCTTTTTAGTCTCAGTCAGACCATTAAGTCTGGTCTTTTTGTGAGAATTTGAGGTCTTCATTCCTGCTTCATCAGGGATTCTCTGTTGTGTTCCCTGTCAGGGCAGTCATCGGTTGTAGCCAGGCACCACCTAGTTCTTCTGATCTCAGGTTGATGTAGTCTCTGATTTATGTGGCCCTTTCTGTCTCTTGGGCTCATGATTACCTTGTGTCTTTGTGAGAAAATATTTTTAAAAAAAATAACTTAAAACACATAGTACTTTTACATCACATCTAAAAATTAACTCAAAATGAATCATAGACCTAAATATAAAACCAAGATTATAAAACTTTTATAAGAAAATATTATATAGGAGAAAATCTTTGTGAATTTGAGTTAGGCAATGATTTTTTAGTTCCAACAACAAAAGCACAAATCATAAAAGAAAAAATTGAGAAATTTGACTTCATCAAAATTTAAAAAGTCTGCTCTTTGAAAAACATTATTAAGAGGATGAAAAGACAAGCCATAGACTAGAAGAAAATATTTGCAAATCATATAGTTGATAATGGGCTAGAATTTAGATCATATAAAGAACTAAAAACTCGATGATAATTAAACAACTCTAAAAAATAAAAAAAAATGGTGAACAGCTCATTTTTTTAATAATGGGAAAAAGATTTGAACAGACACTTTAACAACAAAAAAAAGTGTACAGCATGCAAATGAGCACATGAAGAGATGCTCAACAAACTGAGTGGCTTAAAATAATAGAAACAACTTCTGTTTCAACCAGAAGTTCAAAATCAAGTTGTCAGTAGGATTGGTTTCTTCAGGACCTTCAAGAAGCTGTGAGGGAGAATCCATTCCATGTCTCTCTCTCCTAGTTTATGGTGGCTGGTGGCAATCCTTGGCGTTCCTGGGCTTGTGGGCCAATAGTTTGTTTGTAGACTCATCACTCCAATCTCTGCCTTCATCTTCACCTCATAGTCACCTCTGAGTCTTCTCCCCTTCTCTTCTCTTATAAGGACACTTGTCATTAGGTTTAGGGCACATCCTAATCCAAGATAATCTCACCTCAAGGTCCTTAACTGCATCTGCAGAGGCCTTTTTTCCAAATAAGGTCACATTCACAGCGTCCAGGTAGATATAACTTTTGGGGCACCATCATTCAACCCACTAAAGGACTGTTATTTACTTATTTATAAGTTCACAGCCTAATACCTGAAATCCAGGTGTGTTTTAAAATGTTGAGTTTGTCAAATTTTAGAAATGTAAAACGGGGATACAGCAGACACTTTCCAGACTTGGGGCAGCAATCTGAAATCAAACACATTAGTATTTCTCTTGTAAAATGCATAATTTATATTAAGTGGAATAAATAGACTCATATCTGTTTAGATCCAATTTTGCTGCCAAGAGAGTTCAGATCAGGTTTTGCCATCAAATGAGCTATGGAAAACTTTTGTTTTTCAAGATTGTGAACAGGGAATTGTGAGCTTCTATTAACTTTCAGGGAACAAGAGGATATATAGAGTTCATACATTATTCATTTTGAACAAAAGTAGTCATCAGAGCTCCAATCATAGAGCATTAATTCTCTTCTTATCCTAACCCCTTCACTGTCAAGTCAGTTCATACTCATGCCAAAAAAAAAAACAAACCTGTTGCCTTTGAGTTTGACTCAGAGCGGTGCTATAGGACAGAGTAGAACTGCCCCCATAGGGTTTCCAAGGAGTGCCTGATGCATTCAAACTACCCACCCGTTGGTTAGCAGCTGAACTTTTAACCACTACACCACCAGAGAACCTCTTATCCTAAAGTAAGCCCTAAATGTATTCTGAGTGGGCTTTACTTGAAGCTTAAAAGCCAACCAATGATTTAATGCTGCTTTTTCTTGTTTTTCATCTACTTTATTATTACTGTCTAGTCATTCAAAGAGACTTGGCAGCACAGTGGTTAAAGCGCTCAACTGCTAAGCAAAAGGTTGGCAATTTGAACCCACCAGCTGCTCCTCGGTAGAAAGATGTGGCAGATTGCTTCTGTAAAGATTACAACCTTGGAAACCCTATGGGGCAGTTCTACTCTGTCCTATAGGCTCACTATGAGTCGGGATCGATTTGATGGCAATGGGTTTTGGTTTAGCCATTAATCAGACGTCAATCCTATTCTTACTGATTTCTAATAAACAAAATAAAGTAAAATTAAACTAAATGTAGATTATCAACCTGCTTTTCCACTAGACTATAGATTTAGTTGTCCTTATTATTACTTAATCTATGCTCATCAGGGCTAGGTTCCTTGTTGGTTTTCCTCTACCAAATGATGGGAAGAATATCAAGGAGCCTGCAGAGTCAACATCGAATACTAGTCAGGCTCCTCCTGAATCCTTATCACACATTTCTCTGGACATGAAAAAATATCAGATAAACATACACGCTCTCACCTCCACTCTTGGTTTAGGAGTACAGAAAACTCAGCCAGACTCTCCTCAATTCAATCCTGCTGTGGAAGAATATTCCCATGCCCCCAAGCTTTTCTCTCCAGAAAAACATAAAGTCAAATGAATCCTTCTCACCAGGTTAGTTTTGAGCAACCTTCTTGTGGTACTCCCTTAGGTCCTACATAAACTTAAACTACTTTGTACTGTGGCTCCCTTAAATTCTAAAAATCCTGTAGTGAGGAATGTGCATGTCTTCCAGGTAAGAGTTTATGCCAGGCAGTGTAACTGGGTCAAGCGGCCCTTAGGAATTTAACAGTGTCATAGAATTTTGCCCCCCCAGAATATGTGTATCAATTTGGCTAGGCCAGGATTCCCAGTATTGTGTGATTGTCCACCATTTTGTCATCTGGTGTGATTTTCCTATGTGTTGTAAATCCTATCACTATGAGGTTAATGAGATGGGATTAGGGCCAGTTATGTTGATGAGATCTACAAGATTAGATTGGGTCTTAAGCCAATCTCTTTTGAGATATAAAAGAGAGAAGTGAGCAGAGAGACAGAGGGACCTCATACCACCAAGAAAGCAGTGCTGGGAGCAGAGGGCATCCTCTGGACCTGAGGTTCCTGTGCAGAGAAGCTCCTTGGCCAGGGGAAGATTGATGAAAAGGACTTTCCCCCAGAGCCGACAGAGAAAGCCTTGCCCTGGAGATGGTACCCTCAATTTAAACTTCTTGTCTCCTAGACTGTGAGAGAATAAACTTCCATCTGTTGAAGCCATTCACTTGTGTTATTTCTGTTACAGCAGCACTAGATGACTAAGAGAGTTTGTGATAAATCACATTGGCTACACATAATAACATAAGTTTATTTTTACCACATGATTTTTCCTTGTATTGCATTTATATATTTCCCTTGCTGATTGAAGGTCCTAAAGATTATGAACTCAGCACAGAACAACTCTTTCCTGAAAAGAAAGTACTATTAACATTTTTAATACCAGGTGTATTTAGAAATGTTTTCCTCACATTTGAATTTTTCTTGGTAAAATATTTATAAATTCCCTTAGTGTCTTTAATATATTAAATCTTATGAGAAATGGCACATAGAAGACTAAAAAGCCAAAAACCAAACCCATTGCCATCGAGTTGATTTGTAGTCCTTGGAGTGGCTGGTGGGTTTAAGCCACTGATCTTTTGAGTGCTCAACCACTGCACCACCAGGGCTCCTTCTACCTAAAAGAATAAAATCCTTTGTATGCCTCAAGGGAAATTTAGTCTAAAGGGGACAAATGACACCTAAATCATTATAATGTTAATACTTAAAGGGTAGAATGGTGGGGCTGCAAGAATAGGAATATGTTCCCAAGGTAAAGAAGGGCATTGTGGGCAGTAGGAGCAGCATGGACAAAACACAGGGCAGGAACATGCACAGGAACTTGCTGGACCATGGAGTGTTGGAAGGCTGCAGATGAGCTTGGGGCTGGAGATGACAAATAAATGAGTCAATAAAATAGTAAGTAACCGTTTTAATCCTCCTGGAATCTAGATTTCTGGGTGTATGAAGTTAGGGTGACCCACCCAGGCCATTTTGCCCTCAGGTGTCCCTTTGAACCTTGAGCCTTGAAGAAACTGGTTTTCCAAAGTCACCTTCAAGTTGAACAATAGCCTAGTAAGCAGCTTAGTGAAGACCATTTTACCTTAGACATTGTGCCATTTTGAAGAATTCAGTCAGGTTCAGGAAACAGAGACTCCAAAGGTCAGACTAGGAGGTATGGCTTACAGTAAAACCAAACAAAAAAACCAAACCCAGTGCCATGGGGTCAATCTTGACTCATAGCGACCCTATAACTTAGGGTAAAGCGGTGATTATTTTAATTGTTCTTCAAGACAAAGCTGAATGAGATTCTTCCTAACCACAAATTGTTTATCAGTTCCGTTCCAGCCCCTTTTCCATGGCAATGCCAATAAGATTTGGTATAAGATTGTATTGAGATTCTCTCATCTTTGAACATTCTTGACTCTCTAGTCAAAGTGTCCCTATAGGGTTGGTATGAGTAGGAATCAACTCAACGGCAATGGGTCTTTTAGTCAAAATGTCATCCCAATTGGCAAATTGTATATTAAATAAACTTCAACCAATTTCCATTTTTGGCCTAATATGACTTTTGTTTTAACAGTAGGTATACAAAATCAACCACGAGTGCAACCCTGAGCAGTCCAAAGTAGTGTTATCGTTACCCAAAGCAGATCCTGTTCCATGTAGCTCCCCGTCAATAAACACACACCAGGTGAAGAGGGAGGAACAATGTTTATTGCAAGCCCGCAGGCAAGGAGCAAGGAGGTGTATACCTCAAATCAAGCTCCCTGAACAGCGGGAGGCAAAGCCTTTTATACTGCCTCTCACAAGAAAGTAAGTATAAACATTATGGACTACATAGGTTATCATGGCCTGTGGGCGCAGTAAGACAAGTAGCATTTTTTTTCCTTGGCATGTAGGTTAGTAAACTGGGTTTGACTGGCTTGAGCCACACCTAGGGCTGTGAGGACAATGGACTGGGGCGGGGGCGGGGGGGGGCAGGTTCCACTTGGTCTGAGCAGCTCCCAGCTGAGCCACAGGGATTGCCATCACTTTGTTTTCTAATGGATGGGAGGAGCAGGTCTTGCCTGACAATGGCCAAGCAGCACCTGGCTGCTGTTGGCTACCTTTGTCATGCACTAGCAATTTCACTGGGACTGTCTTTCAGACTTGTAAATTAACTGAAATGTGATTAAAGTGTTTTGGGTTTGGCCAAGCATTTTTAATAATGTTTGTATACAAATAACCTGTTTTACCCATGAAAGAAAAATAGGAAGCATGTGCAGTTTATGATTTTAACTGATAAGTAATTGGCTTTGTGCTTATCAGCATGGAATCTAGAGCCAGCTGCTTGAGTTCAAATCCTGGCCCTCAAACTTATCATGTGGCCAAAGAAATTTATTTAACTTTTTGTGTATTAGTCTTCTCATCTATAAAATGAGAATAATAGTATACTTATCTCACGGTTGTTATGAGGATTAAATACGTCAATATATGTAAAACCTTATCAGTTTACCAGTTGCCTTCGAGTTGATTCTGATTCATGGTCCCCATGTGTGTCAGAATAGAACGGTGGAGCTTTTAATGACTGAATTTTTGGAAGTGAATCACCAGGCCTGGTAGCATAGTGGTCAAGTACTACAGCTGCTAACTAAGAAGTTGGCAGTTCGAACCTGCCAGGCGCTCCTTGGAAACTCTGTGGGGCAGTTCTACCCTGTCCTATAGGGTCGCTATGAGTTGGAATCGACTCGATGGCAATGGGTTTGCTTTTTTTGGTTTTTTCTTCTGTGGAGCCTCTGGGTGGATTCCAACTTGCAACCTTTCAGTTAGCACCGGAGCATATTAACCATTTGCACCACTTAGGGACTCCAGAACTGTGGCTGGAATATAGTAAACAGAAGAGGAAGAGAGAAGTTGGGGGAGAAAAAGGCACAGGAAGAAGAAAGAAGCCAATGACTTAGCCAAGACAAAAATTAAACGTTCCTGGTGAGTGATCTGACAGCTGGGTCTAAAGGGATTGCTTTATTCTTTTACAAATAATGACTGCAAGTTCAACGCACTACCTGAGCTAAGCTAGAACAATTGCATTCAGACCCCTTGGGGCCCTGTAACTGGCCTTTGGTCTAAACCACCACAGGCAAGCAGCTCAGAATCCCCTGAAGCAACTACATTTCCTGTGTTTGCATTAGGTCAGTATTTCAGCAAGTTGTCCTGCCCCTCTGCATTTGTTTCTACTCTTGAAAGTTTTAGAGGTTTTGCATTAAAAAAAGAAAGAAAGAGAAGGGCATAGAAGAAAATAAAGAAGCAGGCAGGCTTGTAGCATTTTCCCCCTAGATAGAGGGAATCTTAAAGGGGCAGAAGCAGAACACCTTCACTGTAAACAGGGAGACACTCAGTCAGGAGGACTTTGGTCCCCTGACCAGGCAGGGGTGAGGAAATTTGGAAATTTGTCTTTCCTGGATGTTTTTGCTCATATTTATGAAAGTGTTTTCTTGATTCAAACAGATAATAAAGCTTTTATTAACTTGGGGCAAGCCTTTTTTCTTTCATCTTTGATGTTTTTAACTGACTTAAAATGAAGAGGAAGTGGAAACAGCGTATTACAATGAAAATATAATGTCATGTTCTTGGCTTGGATATTCTTTAACTGCTTCAGTTCTGGAGTCAGTGTGAGACCATGGTATGCATATATTTGGGGTCAGAAATCGGGGTTTGATCCCAAGAGCTGCTGCTACTTATTAATCTGGCCTTGGACAGACAATTAAAGTTATTAATTAATAGATATAATGCTATCTGCTTATAGGATTGTTATAGAATTTAGTCAGTTAATTAGAGGAAATAATGAATGTGAAGTCCATGGAAAAAAGTAGGCATTCAGCAAATGGAAGTCTCCACCCATCCCTGTCCTTTCCTAAGAGACAGAGTTGTAATGAGGACACAATTTTAACATGAATACAATCGCTTCTTTCCTAATTATGTCCTCCAAATTCAAAAGCTGACACAGAGCTCGTTTTTTCCTCATAGATCTGCTTCTAATTTCTGTCCCTCAAAATCTGGGCTTCTATGGCTTCTTCCTAGTTTTCCAAAGGCCTGGAAAAATCCACTTTTTCAAGGAATGTCCTTGTTCCTGACCTAGGGGTCTGCATTTTCATTCACATTTGGGCGTGCCATAAACTCCGTGTGGCATCTTGTCCGCCATTGATGCCTCTAATACCAAGTGTTACGGACTGAATTGTGTCTCCCAAAAATATGCATTGTAAATCCTAACCTCTATGCCTGTGGTTATAATCCCATTTGAATGGGTTATCTTTTTATGTTAACAAGAAAGGATTAGTGTAGGGCTTATCTTAAATCAATCTCTTTTGAGATATAAAAGCAATTAAATAAGAAAGCTAGCAAGCAGATATGGGGGAAGATTGATACCAAGCCACGTGGAGATCTCCATGGAACCAGGAAACAAGCTGAAGAGACAAACAAGGACCTTCCCTCAGAGCCAACAGAGAGAGAAAGCCTTCCTTCCTCTAGAGCCAGCGCTCTGATTTCGGACTTGTGGCCCTCTGAACTGTGAGAAAATAAATTTCTGTTTGTTAACACTTGTGGTATTTGACTGATAGCAGCACTAGATAACTAAGAAACATAAGGTCTGCTGGGTTGTACGGCCAAATAACAAGCCACTAGCCTCTTTGAGTTGGAATTGACTCGAGGGCACTGGGTTTGGTGTTTTTTTTGTTTGTTTGTTTAGCCTCTACCAGCTGCAGAGCTCTTTTCTGTTCTGGGCCCCATTCAGAGCCTTGTCACCTGGTATACAGGTCAGAGCAGTATTCCTAAAAAAAAAAAAAAAAACTAGGGAGGGAATATGCTGCTTCAAAACCTGAAGAGGCCAACCAGGCATAAAAAAAAAAAAATAGCGCTTCATTTATTTATTATTATTTTTTTTTTTGTAGTGAGAAGTGAAACATATAATCATTTCTTCTTTATTTGGAGGGGATGCCTTAAACCACTGGACCTCCAAAATATCACTGATATGACAGACCCTCGAATCTTTGTAGGGTTTATCTCCTACCTGCTAAGGCACATGTGTTTTACCATAGCCTCCAAAACGCTGACCACATCTTGCTTTTCTGATCCTATCAGGAGATGTTCTGCAGGATGTTCGGATCATCCGAATACCTCTGGAAGATATTATGACAGAGAATAGGAGAATTAACAGAGCCCTGGGGCAAAATGTAAATACTAGCCTTGCAAGTTGGATTCCCTGGGAAGAAGGCTCTGAGAATGAAGTTTACTAGGGAGTGCTCTTCAGAAGGAATGTAAGCAAGACTGGGAAAGGAGAAGTTGGGCTGTGGTGATCCACAGCAAAGGCCTCTGCAGACCCTGCAGGGAACTCTGGAACTAAGATGGCCCTTCAAAGATGTCTCAAACTGGGCCAAAGGGCCAAGGGGTGAGGCCTTTATACTGCCCTCATTGACCAGTTTTGGTTGTGGTCTTCCCTTGGAAGAGGGTGTTGATGAAATGGGTCATCTCTCTTCAGTCAAGGCATTTCCTGATGAGGGCTGACAGCTGGAGATTTTCTTCAGTAGTTCCAGCAGCAGGGGAAATGAGTCCATCATTCCTGAAGTGAGGGTTGGGTGGTGCATCAAAGCATCTACTAAACTTTCCTACCTTCCCTGCCTCACTTCCTTCTTTTCTCACTTCTAGTTTCCTGAGATTGCATTTCCAATAAAGTATTAACATGTAAGCTTTTGCCTCAAGCTCTGTTTTCTAGAAAACCTGAGAGCTAAAAGACCAAAAAGCTATGTATGTTTGTTTTGGCTTCTATTTTATAGTCCTAAAAAAACCTACTCTAAAATGAAACTGTTTACTGTGAAAGGAATGTACAAAAATTAAAAAAAAAAAACAGAAAAAAGTTTGGTTCAACATGGATTATGATGGATTATGGGTCAGGCCCCTTGACTTCCAGTCTAGCTTAACTAACTGATTTGTGGACAGGCCTTTGCACTGGTTAGTTCCGGTTCAAAGCCCTGCTTGCGAATATTAGGAATGTAGGTTGGTCTTTCAGAGCTCTGGTGATACAGTGGTTAAACGCTACAAAAGGTCAGCAATTCAAATCCACCAGCCGCTCCTTGGAAACCGTGTGGGACAGTTCGACTCTGTCCTATAGGATCGCTATGAGTTGCAATCAACTCAGTGGCAACAGGTATGATGGGTAGTTCGGTCTTTCAGATTTTGTTTCTCATTTGATATGTGGGTGTTATGGATTGAATTGTGTCCTCCCAAAATAAGTGTTGTAAATCCTAACCTCTTTGCTTGTGGTTAAAATCCCATTTAGAAATGAGTTTGCTGTTAAATTAATGAGGCTGGATTAGTGTAGGGTGTGTCTTGAGTTAATCTCTTAATAGAGATTTCAAAAAAAAAAAAAAGCAGATTAGGCAAGCAGAGATGAGGGAAGAGAGATGCAAAGCCACATGAAGATTACCAAGGAGACAAGGAATAAGTACCCTCCCCCAGAGCTGACAAAGCCTCCCCCTAGAGCCTGCACCCTGAATTCAGACTTGTAGGCTCCTAAACTGTGAGAAAATACATTTCTGTTTGTTAAAGCCACCCACTTGTGGTATTTCTGTTATAGCAGCACTAGAGAATGAAGACAGTAGGGATAATAATGCCTGATTTTTCTAGCACCATAATGAAAGAACATATGTCAGAGCACTTTACAAATCACACAAGATATCTATTTGCAAATTCTTACCTTTCTCCATCAATTTCTCTAGGAAATATATTCTAGGATCATCGACAGGGTCTATGCACAAACAGTTAAGCAAGCACTTTCCTGCTATCTGAAAAGTTACTAGTTTGAGTTCACCCAGAGGTGCTTGGAAGAACATAAAAAAACTAAACCTGTTGCTGTCGAGTCAATTCCACCTCACAGTGACCCTACAGGACAGAGTGGAACTGCCCCATAGAGTTTCCAAGGAGTGCTTGGTGGATTTGAACTGCCACCCTTTTGGTTAGCAGCCATAGCTCTTAACCACTACATCACTACACCACCAGGGTTTCTGCTTTGGATGAAAGGCCTAGTGAAAACTCAGCCATTGAAAACCCTGTGGAGCACAGTTCTACTCTGACACACATGAGGTTGCCATGAGTTCAACTTGACTCAATGGCACCTGTTTGTTTTTTATGGTGTACAATCCCTTACAAATGGGAAGATGCTAGAAAACTATCAAATATCAGTTCAATTATCTCTCCCATGCCAAGTTTCCTGATGCTCCCCTGTGGGGAGTAGTCTTGGAGACTTTCTGATCTGTCAATGAAAGCGATGGAGTCATAGTGTTGCCCATATCCAGGCATCACTGCCAATGGCTTCTCTAAATGGGGCCTCATGAGATTATAGTATGTGGTGGCCTCATTGATAGATAGCCTTCCCTTTGGATAGGAGAGGAGAATGGAAGGTAGAAATTGGAAGTTAGGACAGTGAACAGAGGAACTGAAAGGTGAAGCAAGAGGGAAAATATTTCACCTATTTCTTTATTTTATTAAGGTCTGACCTGGGATAAATCTGTTAGTCCAGGTCTCCATCAAGGACCACAAGAGTTACAATATGCCAGTGAAAATGGGCATGGGATAGCCATAACCAGAGCTGTTTCACTCCTGCCCGTCACCACTTGTCATTCTCCTTCTTGTCCCCTTCCCTATGAAATCAGCAATGGCTTCCCTCAGTGGGATTTCTATGAATCTCTCCTTTGACCTATGTATGGCAGGATGAAGCTCGTAATTATTAGAATTATTTTTTTATTTCCTTAACTTGAGCCTTACAGTTAAAAAGGCTTTCATTCTGATTAAGAATTGGAAATTAGAACATGGCCCACTATTGTTTAATTAGCCCCGTATTTTTCTGCCAAGATTTAATTCTGTGGGCCTTTTGAAATGCAACATGTCAGAAATAAAATAACACAGAGTCCTCAAGCACTCTCACGGAAGGATTGGGGAGAAGTATTAAAAAAAAAAAAAAGTAACAGGAAAATAATTAAAGGAAACATTTCTGGCATATTAAAACTAAAACAAACCACATGCTGTGGCAAAGAATTATTTGCTTTAGCCCTGGCAGAATGGGAAGCTCCTCCCCTCCCTTTTGAAGATCAGGCTGAGCTAGCCCCCTCTTGGGATCTCAGGGCTTCATTCCTCCTGACCTGAGGACTCTGGGTGGCTGTCATGCCCTTCAGTATCTGTCCCTGAGCTTGCTGCACAGCCAGCAGCAGTTACTAGAATGTCGGGCACTGACCTACTTTCTAGATTCAAGAACAAGTAAAGCTAATTTAATGCTGTCTTTTCCAAAGCCCAAAATTCATTGATTTTCCAAACAAATCAGTGCCACCCTGAACCCAAGACATCATTGAACAGTCCCTGAGCAGTTTCTGCTAAGGCGAATTGAATGGCATAGATAACTACGTATGTGCTTCTGCACTGTATTCCTTCTTGGATCTATGCATTCACTCTGAAATGAAATATTTGTAGATAAATTGACATAGTAACAGAGTGTCATTACTAATCCACCAACTGAAATGGCAAGATGCTAAGGAGCCAAGTCTGAGGCTTCTAGTGCAGGCCAAGTAGGTGGCTGCCCATTTGAGGTAACTGATGAACACCAAAATATTAATTCTGCTCAAAATAGAGATTCATGAAATACCAGTGATGGAAAAAAAACAGACAAATGATCCAGTTCAGTGATCTTCAACTAGTGGGTAGTCTGGGGCAAGGGGATTAACTGGAATCCCTGGGGAACTTCTTCAAAAGATAGATACAGGCTACCTGGAAATTCCCCCAATCAGCCAGAGAGTATATTAGGGTTTGGGAAGGTTTTAAATGTTCTAAAAGTTCACGCGAATGTTTTAAAAGTTCATTGGATAATTCTAATAAATTACCCCCTTCATCTCCCTAGAGAGACCACTGTTTTACTGATAAAGAAATTAAGTTTGAGATGTATGCTTTGGCAAAAGCCACACAGCTATTAAGATGTTGAACTGGGGGTCCCTGCCCAGATGTTCTGATTGAAAATCCATAACTCTTTACAAATATAATTAATTCAGACCACTGTTAAATTTAGGGATAACATGCTATAACTCCTTGTGACCCTTAAGTTCAGCCCCTAGCTGAACTTCTTACAGGTGGAACAAATTGAGTAACTATCTGTTAAATTGAAAAGATAGATTATAAACCTTCTTCAAATGTTAGGATTTTACATGTAAAGTGGGCTTCTTGTAAACAGCATATAGTTGGGTCTTCCTTTTCATACAATTTGACAATCTCTGCCTTGTAAATGGAATGGTTACACTATTTACATTTCGTATAATTATCAATATAGTCAGGAATTAAAAGTTCTCTTGCCCTCTTTTGTTTCTTTTTTTCTCTATCCCTGTCTCTCTTGAGGGTAGTGAGGGTGTTAATAAGAAGCCCTTGTGGCACGGCAGTTAATTGCTCAGCTGCTAACTGAGAGGTCAGCAGTTCAAACCCTCCAGACTCAGTGTGGGAGAAAGATGTAGCAAACTGCTTCCATAAAGATTACAGCCTTGGAAACTCTACAGGGCAGTTCTACTCTGCCCTACATGGTTGCTATGAGTCAGAACAGACTCAACAGCAGTGGTTTGGTTTTGGTTTGAGGGTGTTAATGAAGCAATTTATACATACTTCTACTTTCTGTCTATCACTGGTTTATTAGCTGTACCTCTTTTGTTACTGCTTTTTAGTGGTTGCTCTCAGGTTTACAATACACATTGTTAATATTTTTGCTTTAGGGGGCCAATTATCTTTTAAAATAAAAATTTTAATTAGAAAAAGGTATTTTGTATTTGCTCACGTATTTTTCATCTCTAATCCTTTTCTTTTTTTTTAATCCTTTTCATTCCTTTTAATACATCCAAATTTTCATCTATTATTTTTCTTCTACCGGAAAGACTTTCTTTAACATTTCTTATAGTTTAGGCAGTAGTGTACTCCAACCAGTTCACATAGGCTAACAAGAGCCAATTGTGTGCATCTCTTCCCTCTTCTATATTCAGAGATGTTTGGCTACTAGTTTGAAAATGGCCATGGTGAGAGTATGTACACCATGAAAATTATAAAGTGCTACAAATCTGGATTTGTCTTCCTGGCAAGATGATTGTTAAACATTTTCCAGCACATAATTTAGCACAGGTCTGCTAAGTAATACATTCTCTCAGCTTTTATATGTCTGAAAATGTCTTTATTTCATCTTATTTTCTGAAAGAAGCTCAATGAATACAAGAAAATTACTTCATGGTACCTGTAATTAAATTACTAAAAATTTGTGATAAAAGAAAATGTTAAAAGCATCTAAAAGGGGTAGGGAGGGGCTGGAGAACACATTATGTACAGAGAAATAAAAGTAAGAATAACAGCAGACTTATCAGAAACAACGCAAGCCAGACGAAAATGGAGTTCCATCTTTCAATTATTGAAAGGAATAACTATTAATCTAGAATTCTACACCCCGTAAAAATTTCTTTCAAACATGAAGGTGAAATAAAACTGAAAAAAGCATGCTGTTATCTTGGGAGGTATACACAATAGCCTGATAAAACCAAACCAAACCCACTGCCGTCGAGTTGATTCCTACTCATAGTGACCCTATAGGACAGGGTAGAACTGCCCAATAGAGTTTCCAAGGAGCACCTGGTGGATTCAAACTGCCGACCTCTTGGTTAGCAGCTGTAGCACTTAACCACTACACCACCAGGGTTTCCAATAGCCTGATGTGTTTGGAAAATTTGCAGGGCAGGTCATCTAGAAGCCTACTTGCAGGAGTGGCCAATGTATCTTTTAGTAGAAAGGCATCTGAAGAAAAAGAGAGAGCATAGTGATGCAGTAGTAAAGCTCAGTAGTAATGAGAGTGGGGCAGTACTATTATAAGTGCAGTGTACAGTCACTTAGATTTTGCATAGGTCCCATCTTCCTTGGGATTCAATATCTGAAGCCAGTGATGAAGACAGACTTGGTTGTAATTAAAAACTGAAAGATATGTTTTACCCAAAGTTGTATGAGACTTTAGGAAGTAATCAAGACTACTTGGACACTCTTAACAAAATGTAACACCAGAAGAGTTAAGAGACGTTGTGCCCAACTTTATCCCCAGGTCCTAATGGCCTAGGTTTGTTTATGAGCATGTATGAGACTCATCTGGAGACCCCGTGAAATACTGAAGTTAGCTAAGAGAGAAAGGGCAAGTAAACACTTGGCTCCATTGAGTAATATATTTTATGTACTTTTGTCGTGAATATGACTGTCCAGTATCTTTTGAATTTTCTTTCTGTTATTTGGAGTGTTTCCTTATGATATCCCACCTCCTTAGGGTTAAGTTAGAAACTTTTTCCCAAGCTTTCCTTGCAGTTAAGGTGCAAGGAGTCAGCTATACCAGCATAAGACCGCTGTATAGAAAGAAGTCAACATGAAGAAACAGCTTACAATGGGCAGCCAATGTCTGGTCATCCAAGATGACCATAGAGACACCCAGCTTGCAGAAGCAGCAGTAACGGGATCCTGGCATCAGGTGACAAACAGCAATGAGGCAACTTTGTATTTGTGTTGAATAGCAGCAGCAAAAGCTGCAGAGGCTCTGCTGAACTAATCTCAAGGTATGATTTGGTCATTGTTTGTGGTCCCACAGCACCCAACACCCATTCCCTAGATCTCCTAGTGAGTTGTGAACCTCCTAATATCCTTTAATAAATTCCTTTATTGTGTAAACTAGCATGATGAGGTTCTATTATTTTCACCTAAGAAACCCAGCTGTTTCAATCTCTATTATGTTCTGATTTTCATGGTCATAATCAGTACCTCCCAAACATTCCATTACCCATTCATTCCCTAAAGGGCTAAACTTTCAGGATTCTGACTTTGCATATTCATATGCCATCAACTAGTGGATAAAATGTTTTTCTTAGTGCATTTCTGTCACAGTTCCAAACAGTCTTGTAAATCCCAGAAAACCTCAACTTGGTTAAAGACTGAATATCTTTCAAGGGACAGCAGAGGAATGTTGGATAAAAGCTGGCATTATACAGATAGTTGTTTCTCTCCTTAATAGAAAGAAGACTTCTGGTGGGAACCGTATCATTCTCTTGCCCAGGATGCCTACTCAAACCCTCATTCTCCAACATGAAGACTCTGCCAAAGGTACTTGCAAGAACATTGAATGTTTTGGTCATATAGGCAGCAACTAACTGTCACTTCTATAATCACACTTCACAAAAGGAAGAAAATAATTCATGAAGAAATCTAGAGTCAGGAGTCTTTGGTGCACGAGCAGGAAGGAATTTTGAGCAACCAAGAAACTGTAATGAAAGAAATTGGCTATTAAAGTTTGTGATATCAGTTAAATTTCTCCTCTATTTTTAAACATAAAAGGAGATGTCTTGAATATGGAGGTTCTCCCTATACTTTTAAACTAAGTTTATAATTGACAATTAATTCACATATGTAGTTGGCACAATAATTGGAACTAAAATAATTTCAGCTTTTAATAGGCTTCATCTTCTAGGGCTCTGTACTGTCTTTCTGTGATCCTTCCCTGCTTTGAGGGCTCCCTCCCGCCACACATTCCTTCCTTCTATTACATTCGTTCCCTGTCAGGAGAGGAGCTGATGCATTCATGCATACATATGTGATTGATAACTCTTAACCGCTGACTGCTCACTCTCTGATGGGTGTTTACATTTCACCTTCAAGCCAAAAGGATGGATTGATTTGGGAGTCTGCCTATGGCTTTCTTGTTACATCTGGACTTATATCCCTTGTGAAGCTGCTAACACCATTCATAGCTAGCACATAAGGGAATCATAGGTTGACCCTGCCTTAGGAAGTGGCCCTACATTTCTAGATATTCCTCAGTAGAGCAGAGCTGAAAGTCTCTCTCTGAGGCCTTCTTGACAAACGATATGTGCAAGAGGTACCAAAGATTTAAAAAGTAAAAATATGAAAACAAACCTGAAAAGTCACAATGATGCCTATGTGTTCATGGCCAGGACCCACCAGCGATGTAATGTTACCCACCTCCTGTAGGAACTGGACCTGCTGCAAATAGCATTTTCCTTCCTAAGTGACCTGATAGGTAAGAACTGTGGTGCACCCAGTGGTCAAGAAGGCTCACCACCAACTGCAGGAACCCCTCCATTTCGATCAGTCCTGAATCTAGGCTTGGCATTACAGTTACTTACATTTGTTATATTGCCTAATAATTTGCAAACCCTTTCATACACAGCAGCTTTGGGAGGACAGAAGGAGAGGAATTGCTCCTACTTTATGGGTGGGTCTCAGACATGTCAAGGGAGTTACTGAAGTCACTCATCCAAGAATGCTAAATCAGGAACCCAAGCTGATTATAAACCTAGTGCTCTTTCCACCACATCCCACTCTTTATAATACATCTCCTCTGGGACACACACACACACACACAAACTATAGAAGACTGCTGAATACTAAAATAGCCCTTGGACAAATAATATGTTTATAAGGATCTACAGAAGCATCATGATGGGCTGGTAAGAAACCAAAACCTTTTCACTGAATAGGGAATGATTCAGTCTTCAATCCACAAGCATTTGTTGAATACCTACTGGGTTCTAGACACTAGACTAGGAGCTGGGGTATGACAGTACATAAGATTATCAGAGTCCCTGTCCTCCTGGAGCTAATCTAACCATTAAGACAGTGAGAATATTTGATCAGTAGATCAATGGTTAGATCATTATTTACCAGCTCAGTTTTCGGTTCATACTTGCTTATGACTGGAGCCGATGGCCTATATCACTCATCGGTCACCCATCACATTCTGCCTTATATTGTAATTTTCTTATTTAAAGTCTCTTCTCTAACTGGATATAAATTCCTAGAGGGCAAAGATCGAACATTTTTATAGCTACCATTTCACAACTCAAAGGATGGGGTGGGAGGACAATATGAAAGAATTCCAGGGATAGCTCTCTGGAAAGGGAGTTGAAGGTCATTAAATGAAATGTTAGTTTTGACCTCCCTAAATCACTCCACCAGACTCCACTAGTGTCATATGTTTTCTTTATGCAAAAAAGCCTTGACCACAAAAATGTGGGAGAATTGAACATTCAAAATGAGTTTGTGTCTTTTAAAACTGTTTGAAAAAAACATTTGAGTTATACATTTTATGTTGGCAAGGGCATAGATATCTAGCAGATACTACCTAAAGGTGTCTGTATGCTTCACTATGGCCATATAGTGGGGTATCAAACCCTTACGTGTGCAACTTTCATCTCTCTGTGAGCAGGTACTAGCAGACAGTCTCTAGATGCACAGGGATGACGTATGGACAGCTTGCCTTCTGCATCTTTTTCTCTATCCTATTTTTTGCATCTACCACATTCATGTTCTATAACAAAATAGGAAATAATTTTATAAGAGTATTTTACCCTTTAGTACATGCAGTCCCCTGGCTACAAATGTCCAACTTACAAACAACTCGTACTTGCTCTTTAATGTCCTGTAAATTTGCCCTCACTTTGAAGCAATTGAACCAGCCCTACTCACAAGTTCTTCATCACGTCACCTTCACTTGCAGCACGTGCATCTTCTAAATCATTGAAAAAACTTCGAGCCTTTTCTTGCACTAAAGGCTAAATAAAAACCGTATGCAACTGTTCGGACTTACAAAATCAACTTAAAAACACAGTTAGGAACAGATCTCGTTTGTAACCCAGGGACTGCCCGTATTTAAATTTAACAAACATTTATGCATATCTACAGTGTGCCAACAGCCATACTGGTCACTTTGCATAAACAGCTTCTGATCCGTAAGAGAGAAGAATCCTTCAATATTGAAACTCAAGGCTTGAATTTTTTCTTCAGTTATTTCAGTGTGAGAAATGCTGACTGTGTTCTTCCCTTTTGGGTTTCTAATTCCAGGTCTTTGCACATGTCATTATAATACTTTGCCTTCTTGGGTCGTCTTTTGAAATCTTCTGTTCAGCTCTTTTACTTCATCATTTCTTTCTTTCACTTTAGCTATTCCATGTTCAGTAGCAAATTTCAGAGTCTCTTCTGACATCCATTTTGGTCTTTTCTTTCTGTTTTTTTTTTTTAAATAACATTTTGCTTTCTTCATGTACGATGTCCTTGATGTCATTCCACAACTTGTCTGGTCTTTGGTCATTAGTGTTCAATGTGTCAAATCTATTCTTGAGATGGTCTCTAAATGCAGGGAGGATATACTCGAGGTTGTATTTTGGTTCTCGTGGACTTGCTTTAATTTTCTTCACCTTCAACTTGAATATGAGCAACTGATGGTGTTCCACAGTTTGCCCCTGGCCTTGTTCTGACTGATGATATTGAGCTTTTCCATTGTCTCTTTCCACAGATGTAGTTAATTTGACTCCTGTATGTATTCCATCTGGTGAGCCCCGTGTGTATTGAAAAAAAAAATTTTTTTTTTTTCCGTGTGTATAGCCACCATTTATGTTGTTAAAAAAAAAAGGTATTTGTAATGTAGAAGTCATCAGTCTTGCAAAATTCTACCATGGGATCTCCAGCATCATTTCTATCACCAAGGTGATATTTCCTATCTATCCTTCTTTGTTTCTAATTTTCACATTCCAATCACCAGTAATTATCAATGCATCTCGATCGCATGTTTGATCAATTTCAGACTGCAGAAGTTGGTAAAAATCCTCAATTTCCTCATCTTTGGCATTGATGGTTGGTGCAAAATTTGAATAATAGTCATTTAACTGGTATTCCTTGTGGTCATACGGATATTACCCTATCACTGACAGAATTGTATTTCAGGATAGATCTTGAAATGCTCTTTTTGATGATAAATACCATTCCTGGCATGGTAGACTGTATGATTTTCCAATTCAAAATGGCAAATACCAGTCCATTTCAGTTCTCTAATGCCTAGGCTATCTATCTGTATGCATTCCATTTCATTTTTGATGACTTCCAATTTTCTTGATTCATACTATGTACATTCTGTGTTCTGATTATTAGTGGATGTTTGCAGCTGTTTTGAGTTGTGACACATGGGCAAATGAAGGTCTCAAAAGCTTGACACTGTCCACATCATTAAGGTCGACTCTACTTTGACGAGGGAGCTCTTCCTCAGTCATATTTTGAGTGCCTTCCAACTTGATGGGCTCATCTTCCATTGCTATACCAGAAATGTTCCTCTGCTATTCATAAAGTTTTCACTGGCCAATTTTTTCAGAAGTAGACTCCCGGGTCCTTCTTCATTATCAGTCTTAGTATGAAAGCTCCGCTGAAACCTGTCTACCATGGATGACCCTGCTGGTATTTGAAATACTGTTGGCATAACTTCCAGCAACACAGCAATATGCAAGCGAAGCCATCACAATACAATAAACTGACAGATGCGTGGGACAGGCATAATAGTGAAGCACAATTATTTGTTTATATGCCTTTTCTCCCATTAGATAAAGAACTTTTCAAGAGCAGGGACCATGGCTGAGTTATTCTTTCCATGCCTTATGTCTAGGAGGTCACCCAGCACATAGAAATGAACTGTACTAATGATGTCCACAATGACAGGAGCTAACAGTGCCAATGATATGCCAGGTGCCCTACTGAGTGAATTCAAAAAAATCATTTGAGTTATATATTTTATTATTATCTCCATTTTATAAACAAGAAAACTGAAACTCATAGAAGTTACATGATTTGCCTAATGTCAGAGAATTAGTAAGGAATACTTGATAAATGAGTAAATAGATTTTTATTTTATTACAACAGTGAACTCTTTTCACATGTGCTCATCATTAAAAGTTAGCTATTCAAAAAGCATATGTTCCAAACTTTTTAGAAATTTGGGAGATTTGATTATAATCATCATTGTAAGTGCAAGATCCAGCTACATATCAAGTTTTATAGGTCTGATCAATGTATTAAGTTTCAAAGTTAAACAATAAATGATCCACATGAAGGAACTCTGTTATATAGAGTTCCCAGAGGAACATTTGAAAACCTTGGTTTTCATTTTCTCCTGGATATACATTTTCTCCAAATTTGAAGATAGCTGTTAGAAAGGGATGAGGCAAGTGATTTAGGGACAGTTATGAGACTGAAAAATAGTAAATTGCATTTTTTTTTTATCATGCAATACTTTTTTCCTTCCTTAACACTGTATGAGACATGTGTGGTTACATAGCTGACATACATAGGATCTTGGACCATCATCACAGGCACAGAAATTCATTTTCGTAGTTAACACAGAAAAGTCAGATAAAAAATATTCACACTTGGCTGATTTATCCAATTTTATCTGTGTCACAAAATCCCAGGACTTACTAGGTCATTGTGCACTTCTTTGCCTTTTAAGCTTAAATGGGGCCTATAAAGATAAATTCTGAACATATTACTTACTATTGGTTTGAAGTGCTAGGATACTAATCTTTTTTTAATTTAAAGGTTTGAGACTCATATAGTGGAGATAGCATGAAAAGATACAGAGCTTCTACATTTCTTTTTAACAACATCTTTCTGACAGATATTTCTTTGCAATAAAATTGTCTTTCTTGATATAGAGACAGGGAATAAGGCAGATTTTGACCATTCTCTCTAGGATCATTTTAATCAGCCTACTCCCTTAGCATTCATGAACCATTCATTTTGAAAAGTTCCTTTCAATCACACTAAATAAATGAACCTTTAGAAATGAAATAAGTGGTGATGAGCTTGGGTATGATAAACATTCATGCTCTGACTCTTGATTAAGAGAAATATATTCATCTTATTGGACTAGAACAAAATGTTACTTATTATCAGTATAAACTGGTTATAATCTAAAATCCACATAATTCTACTTATCGGATAAAAACAGGTGAGAAAATACTTAGGGACTCAGCCATCTCTTAGCAGAGAAGAGGATTGTTCACCCCAGACAAAGAGAAATCCATTGCTCTGCCTCTGTTCAACCTTCAACAAAAGGGAGGGGTTAATATAAGTGGTGGTCAGTGAGTCCCTCCCTCAGAGTAATAGAAGCCTCAAGGCTCCAATTTCTTGTCTCAGGCAGAGCCAGGAACTGTAAATCAAGGATTATGACTCAAGATTTTGCAAACTTCTGGGAATGTTTGCGAAATCCCAGTGTTGGTTACATTTGTTATCCCGTTTGTATTTGGGAACTAAGTTGCAGTAAAACCCTTAAAACTAGGTGGGAGGCAGAAAGGAAGGGAGAAAGCTATAGAAGAGACTCAAAGAGACAGCACGTGGCAGCAGCTGCTATGATGGTGAAGCAGGAAAGTGAGCTGAGGCCCAGAAACCAGGAAGAAAGGAGAGCATAGTCACTATGCAGTGGAAAAAGTATAAGCACAAAATAGTGATCTTCTCTTTTTTAAAAGTCACCAAAAGCTTTATGTTAAGTAAAAGAAGCCAGACTCACTTATGATACACTATGATCCCATCCATGAGCCATTACGGAAAAAGCAAAACTATGGCGACAGATTAGTGACAGTCAGTGGCTGGGGGTGGGGAGAGAGGATCGCCCACCAGGAGCACAAGGAACTGCCGAGGATGATGGAAATGCTCTGCATCTTGATTGTGGTGATGGTTACACAGCTGCGTCACTTGGTCAAAACTCATAAAGCTGTACATCTAAAAAGGGTGAGTTTTACTGTATATAAATTATATCTCAATAAACCTGACTTTAAAACGTGTTACCTTACGGTGCTACTGATTTATGTAACTATTGCTTAAAATGTTTGGAGCAAGTATTTGGAACTGTAAGTATCAGTCGCGTTTATTTTCAGCTGCATTACTCAGCATGGACACCAAAACTGACTTGAGATGAATTTTTTTTTTTTTATTGTTTTCAAATATTAATTCACTCGCAAAGAACGATTTTTCACCGTTGGGAATACACACACACACAAAATGCTACATATTTTTTCCCTTAGTTCCTAAAGAAGTCTTGTAAAAATGTTTTGCCTGTTGAAATAAGCATATAACATCCAAAAGTGACATTGTTTAATTTAACTTAGCAAATATTTATTTAGTGTCTTATATGGTATACATGGAAACCCTGGTGGCATAGTGGTTAAGTGCTACCGCTGCTAACCAAAGGGCCCACAGTTCGAATCCCCCAGGCGCTCCTTGCAAACTCTATGGGGCAGTTCTACTCTGTCCTATAGGGTCGCTATGAGTCGGAATCTGTTCGATGGCACTGGGTTTGGGGTTTTTTTTTTTTTTTTTGGTAGTATACATTTTGCTAAGTGCAGGGCTGGAAGTAGGAGCGGTTACAGAAATAATTCAGGAGCAGTATTCAGTATTATCTAGAAAGAAGTAGAAAATAAGAAACAAGTAACTAATACTAAACGAACTCAAACAAAATGTCTTGGGGTCTTAGAAAAAGAAGCAATCATAACCAAATGAGAGGATCTATTTCAAATTGTCGAAATGAGATTTAACAAGGATAATGGATGACTGTAGATTTCAATGAAAGTTCCTTAAACTGCATGGGCAAAGGTGTAGAAACAGGAACATACTCAGGGCACAATGTATACTCTCTTTGAATACAGACTAGAGTACATGCAGAGGAGTGGGAGAAAAAATTAGGAAGGCAATTTAGGATCGTTTTCTCCATGTCTTAAGTGCCAGGTTGAGGGATTTATACTTAACTGAGCCCTGAATGAGCTCTTAATGCAGCGATTGAGAATTTTGAGAATCTGGTAAAAGCTGTGGATGCAGTGCTCCAGAAAAGTGCACATATACAAAATGTCACATACCATCTTAGAAAGTTCACAAATACCTGGAGCTCCTCCAGGCCCTTCACCTAGCCTGGGAACACCTGGATTAAAAAAGTTTTAAACAAGAGCCTAATATAAAAAGAACTAACATGTTATTTTATTTCATTCCTTTATATGTGATCAGAACGAAGAATTAGAATGACACAATGCATGAACTAAAGTAAGTTTTGTTCAAGTATGATCTAGATTAAAATCACCTGCAGGGCTTGTAACACCTCTGTATTTCTCAGTCGCAGCACGGACAAATCGGATTTGCTAGTGGTGGAATCAGGTGAGATACATTTTTGATCAGCACCTAGATGACTGTGATGCAAACTGAACTTAGAAAATAGTTGAACTAGTGATGAAGAAGATATTGTGGTGAACATCCATTGCTTTTGGTATCACAGAGCCTCTTGGAAGAAGCAGGAGGAACTCAAGATTAAATATATATATGTATATAATGGGTATTTTTTCAACTCCATCAATTCTCAAGGCATTCCTTGTAGTCAGTACCAATTTAGGCCAGCATCAGAACATCTTCAGTTACAGTGCGTTAGACAGGACTGTATTTACCCTAGAGAAAGCTGGCTTCTCTGTGTTAGCCAGAACATTTAGGAGGAACGCTAGCATCATACAGTCACAATGTTGAAAGCAACTGATGGGTCCCAGTAGATTAAGATAAATCGTTGTCATCCTTAACCTTAAAATGGTCACCTGCCAGAGCAGCTTCTATTCTGTCTTGATATGAAAAGAATCCAAGGACTCACTTATATATCAGTCAATCTTTCCAGGAAGGATTTTGAAAAATGACAGTTATCGGCAAGGGTCTGGAATCTAAGGTCTGTTGCTTATCAGAGTTTTATGGCATTCTGTTATATTTTATTTAAAAAAAAAAAAATCACCATGACAATGTTCTTCAAATGGTATTGATCCCTAATAATTTTTTTTATTCAGACATTCCACACATTTATTTCTAGTGAAGAAAATATTTTCTGACCTAATATTAAACTACCAAATCAATGTATCACTCTTCCTAATTATTTTTTAACAAAGGAAGAAAAATAAGTGTGAGTAATAGGTTAGTTAAAGAGTTAGTTGTTAAATAAAGCTGCAGTTTTTATTTTCCTGAAATGCCAAACCTGGTGACTGAATATTTACATAGCGAGCACATATACTACCGGCTATACTTAAGTGTTCTTCATCCAAGAATAAATAGTTACATATATTACCTGTCTAAAACAGTTGTTTCTGTTCTTCTTTAGATATAAGTATGCTTTGACTTCCTAGCACATCTCTTCCTCTTCTGTTTACAGCAACCCCTCTTCTTTTGGAGAGCTCTTCTTTCCCCACTTTAGTCATAAGGTTTTATTGAGAACTGCCAATCAGAGAATCCACCTCCTGCCCCAAGCTAGACCAATTATAGTACCTTGCTTCCTCAACAAATCACCTGATAGGCCTGGAAATGGTGACAGTCAGAGTTCTTCGCAAAGATTTTTTTGAACCGGAGCTAGGGTAGTTAGGGAAACAATGATAGGGAAATGAAGAGGAGTCTTCTCTCTGATGGTAAAGCTGTGAGTATGTGAGTCCAGAGAAGTGGGCAGCCATGTGCCCAGACACACAGAGAAAGCAGAACAGAAGACAGAAAAAATAAAGCCATTATACAGAAAGAGAGTTGGCCACTGTCAAATAACAACTTCAATTCTAAGAACTACGCTAATGTGCTTCAGTGCTGTGCTGTCTAATATGGCAGCCACTGGCCAGCCTCATGTGACTACTGAGCACTTGAAATAGTCCAAATTGAAATGTACAGATTTCAAAGACTTCAAACAAACAGAAAAAGTGAAAATATCTAAGTAATGATTTGGGGGGGTAATTATCACATGTTGACATAATATTTTGAATATATTAGACTAAATAAAACATTTTAAAATAAATTTCACCTATTCTTACTTGCTAAGGTGGCTTCTAGAAAATTTTAAATTACATATGAGCCTCAAATTATATTTCTGTTAAAATAGCACTGTTCTTTAGTGAATTTGTTTTTAGTTTATTTGTGTAGCTACTTTGAGTGGTGCGTATGCCATTGGACACCAGTAGAGCTCTAATTGCTACAGAAATTGGTAACTGGAATAGAGTTATTGCAACGGACAGATCCAAAATGTGGAACTGGCTGTGTCCAGGTGCAAAAGAGGCGGGGCAGTTTTGTGGATCGTGAGTAAGGAAACTTAGTAGCAAAACCAGGCACCATGGAGTGGACGCCGATTCACAGCAGGCCCATGTGGAGTTAATCATTAAAAAAAATCATTACGGGGTGTTTATTGTTATTCAGGTCATGTGCCTATCACCACTGAGCTTATAGCTTTACAAGACTTGGTAGAAAAAATAGCAGAAGTTTGGAGGTATTGGCTATATCTTGCAGGCTTCGATAAGATGCAAGAGAGGAAAAGGAAAAAAGAAAAAAAAAAGGAGAGCCCTGTGAAAGTAGAACAGCAGCAGCTGTATGAAAAGAGGCCATTCTGCCACTGGGGATGCTCTGGGTTTCATAAGGCAACGCTCAGCACCAGGAACAAGTCAGTGTACAGCCAGAATGGAGAAGCCAGATCTCCCAGAGATTCCCCCCATGTCACTCCCATCTGGTGAAAGTAATTCTTGGGAATCATATTAGGAGGCCCTGAGGCAGGGGAAGGCTAAATCCTGCCTTACCACTGTAGCCCACAGTACAAAGACAGAGACCAAAACAAAACCCACAAATGAGGCATAGGAGGATGGTCAGAATCCCAGAAACGTCAAGAAAAGACTGAAACTGTGAAGGGGAGTGGTCCAGAATCAAATATCTTGATGTGACAAGAGACAAGACTACTGGCATGAGTTACCAGCAAAAGTAATTCTGAAAGATATTCGACAGGCAGCCAACTGGGATCTTAGGAAGGTTCTATTGTTCTGCCTCCCCTAAATAAACAAACAAAACACAAGAATAAAAACAAGCCTTGGTTAAAGGAATCTAGGATTGCTCACTGCCCCTAGTCCTACACAATAACATTTTTAAATGGAAGCTGGTTTTTTTTTTTTTCCTTAACCTTTTTTTCTTCCATTTGTATAGTGCATGTGTTAGGCGGAGTTAAATTTCTAATTTGGAACATAATAGCAGGAATCACATGGAGCCATATCCAGACATGACTGAGAAGGATGGACATTATCCAGAGATCATGGTTCAGAGATGGCTGCATTAACTGGGAAGAAATAAGAGTTGTATCCCACAGGGGAGAGGGTGAATGTGTTTGGAATTATAGGTGGAATCATTAAAAGACATTTGAAGAAGGAATTTGGAGAATTATTTATAACTGCAGTGAGAATGTATGTGTGTGTGTGTATATATATATATATATATATATACACATACGGCACTAAACTATAGAGGGAGCACTGGTGGCACAGTGGTTAAATGTTCAGCCACTAACCAAAAGGTCAGCAGTTCAAATCCACCAGGCACTCCTTGGAAACCCTATGGGGCAGCTCTATTCTGTCCTATGGGATGGCTATGAGTCAGGATCAACTCGATGGCAACTTTTTTTTTTTTAAAGCTATAGAGAGTTTAATCTCAGTAGTAGAGTTGGAGTCAAGATCCGTGAAAATTTCTAGGCATCATCAAGTAACTAGACTTATAAAAACCATAAAAGGGCTGATCAAAACTGAAGATAAGTGTTTTAACCAAATGTCAATTTTTAATAGCTTGAGTATAATGTACCAATGCTATTGATCCAGCTATATTTCAAAATGTCACAGCGCTTGATAAATTAGCACCAAGCCAAAGAAAAGGTGGATGTGCTCTGCTTCTCTCAAGCTACTGTCTTCCTGGTATTTTTTGGTGAAGACAGTGAGGAAAGTCACAGTATCATTAAATTACCCAAAGATCATCGAAGGAGTCAATCTCTATTTGTTTAATAAAACAATTTTTCTTTTACTTGGTAGTATACTGCATTTTTAAGAAACAGTTTATATAGCTTCATTTTAAAATGGGTTTTTAACATAATTATCAAGATAGTAAAAAAATCCATCTTATGAAAAATTATTAGACTTAAGACACACAAATTATATTTTGAACATAAGGGTCAATGAAATTAAGCCTTTTTTATACCTAAAATAAAGCCAGCACCTTTTTCTGATTACTATTTCAGAGTCGAAGGTAGTCTCTGTATATCTAATTCCACTTTTCTCTAGTCTTTGGGGTTTTGAGAACATTTATCAAGACCTTTGAACCAAGAAACTCCTTTTTTTGACTGCAGCAAGCAAAACAGAAAGAATAATCCCTTTTTGGGGTCAACCATCTCCAAGGCTCCTAAACTAGGACAGTCAATCAGCAGTAGAACGAAACATCAACACGGATCTGAAATATCAATGTCAAGAAACTCCGATTTGTTGCCCCATTGTCCAGCCCCCTCAAATTGACTTCTCGAGATTCAGGCATAGGATACAATTCCCATCTGACCATCCTAAATGCAATATGGTAGAGTTGAAAGTGAACTAAATGATAATTCTAACTCTACCTCATACTTACCCTGGATAAGTAGATCTCTGTGAGTCTATTTCCTCCTCTCTGAAACAGAATGCTTTACTCATGAAGTTATTCAGATGAACTTGTTGCTATATAAATATGATCTATTTGTATAAGATAAAGACACTGGTATACATTTTAGTATTTGACACACACAAAAAATGAGACAAATAAAAATAGTAGGCAATATAACATGAAATAAAAAACATGGGCTCTGTTTCTGGCAGTTTGATAGGATAGATACCCTGCAAGCCACCCCAATTGAAAGAACTACAATTCTGGATAAAATATAAAAAATAAACATCTTTTAAATGCATTTCTGAGCTGACACAAGGGAAAAGATTTTGAAGAGGACAAAAATGAAGTGAAAATAACCATATTAGTAATTATATGTAAATGACCTAAACACCAAGTAAGAAATAGAGATTGTCAGATTGAATTTTTTAATGACCAACTATATGCTGTCTATAAAAACTCTAAATATAATGATATGCATAAATTAAAAGTAAAATGATAGAAAAAACATACCATACAGACACTAATCCAAAAGTAAAAAAGTTGCGGTGGCTATATTACTATTCAGACAAAAAAGATTTCATAACAAGGAAAATTACAAGAAATAAAGAAGAAAGTACATGATGATAAAAAGGTCAATTCATCAAGAAGCAATAACCATTCTAAAAATGTATGTACCGAATAATAGAGTTCCAAAATATATGAAGCAAATATTGATAGAGTTAAAAGGCAATGTAGACAAATTGGAAACTCTGGTCGTGTAATGGTTAAGAGCTATGGCTACTAACTAAAAGGTTGGCAGTTCAAATCTACCAGGTGCTCCTTGGAAACCATATGGGGCAGTTCTACTTGGTCTTATAGGGTCGCTATGATTCGGAATCGATGTGGTTTTTTATAGACGAATTTACAACTACACTTGGAAACTTCTACACTCATTTCTCAGTAATTGATAAACAGGAAATCAGAAAGAATGTAGAAGACCTGAACAACATTACCAACCAACTTGACCTAATTGATAATTAAAGATCACTTGGGCCAACAACAACAGAATTTGCATCATTTTCAAGTGCACATGAAATATTCACCAAAAAGACCATATTCTGGACGATAATACAAACCTTAACGAATTTAAAATAATTAAAATCATAAAACTATGAAACTAGAAATCGATTACAGAAAGCTGTTTGGAAAAAAATCTGAAAATATTTGAAAATCAAACAATGCAATTCTAAATAATCCATGGGTCAAAGAGGAAGTCTCAAGGGAAATTAAAAAATATTTTGAACTTGATGAAAATTAAAAGACAACATGTCAAAATCTGTAGATACTGCTAAAGTTGGTATTTATTTCTTCTCATCCTTCAATCCCTCCCATTGGCTGAATCCAACCTGAAACCAGATAGCAAGGGATAGGCAGGGATTGGATTGGAGTGGGGGTGGCAAATGGCAAATAACAAGCATAGTCCCTATTACATCCTCCTGTCTATTTCCTGATCAACCCTTTCACATCCTGTAATTGTCTTTTTTAATGTAGTTGTCCATTGTTTAATTATTTGTCTGTCTCTCAACCCTATAGAATTTGGAGTTGGAATGCAAGGGTTTGGGAACTTCTTCCTTTAGTCCTAAAGCAGAGATAGAGTGAACCAGAATGTGCAGGTCTCTGCTATGCAGTACATTGATATTTCCCTCTCCTGACACATCAGCGAAGTGGGCAAATTATTATGTTATCTATTTAATCACACTAGAAAGTCATAAGTAGGGAATTTCATTTTCTTTTCTATCACAGAAAGGCTTGAGAGGAGACGGGGAATGATTGAATGATTGAGAATGTCTGCAAATGATGTGATCATTTATTAGATAAAAGTCTTCCATTTTACTATTCTAACCAGTGTTAGAGTTTAACATCCAAATCCAGTCCTTTTTATTTGTAATAAAGCAGAGATCCACACCTTATGGCAGAGGAAGTCAAGGGGAAGAAGTATGTCATTTTTGCTAACATTTGTTGAAAATTTCCCACATACATGTTCACATGTACTTTATGTGAAGGCTTAAAGAGGTTTAAGAATTTGCTCAAGTGCATACAGCTAGGATATGGCGGAGTGGAGCTATCAACTTACATCCTCTGTTTTCCATAGATGTCTTCTCTACCATTCTACATCTATCTCAAAACAACAATAACAACAATCTTTAAATAGGCTTGCCATCTTTAAATAAAACAGAACTTAATAATGCACCAAGAAATTGAAACCTAAGTATATAGTACTTTGGTTTTCCTTGTTTCTAATATTTCTAGTGGGGGGATATTAATTTATCGAGTTCAACAATGAAATTGCTGTGTCCAACTTTGCTGGTTCCATAGCAAAGACTTACAATGTCCATGTTTGCTTTAACTGTATTTGAATCTGAATCCAAATTCCCCCTTTTAAGACTGCAGTGCCAAAGTTTAGAAACCCCAGTTTCATAGCTGTCAAAAACATTTCTAAGCCTTCACATTTTGATGCCATGAATTGCCAGACAGCCTGCTTAACTTTGAAGTCTGAGAGCATCCAGTTTAAATAGTGGAGCTACTGCTATGTAACATAAAAATAATCTGGATAGGACTAAAATGCTAGCTTTCTTCTTAGGTTATCTATATCCTGCTAAACATCTAGGTATTTCCAAATATCTGGATTGAAAACACAATGTAAGGAATATATCGGGATGCTTTAAAGCAGAGGTCAGAGCTATAGTCAGTTCCTAAAACAGAAACTGTAGTCTTTGGGCCAAGTTTGGCTCACCACTTGGTTTTGTAAATAGTTTTATAGGAACACAGCGACACTCATTCGTTTACATATTGTCTACGGCTGCGTTCACGCTACAAGAGCAGAGTGAAGTAGCTGCAAAAGAGACTGGGTGAGTTACAAGCTGTAAATATTTACTATCTGGCCCTTTAAGAAAAAATTGCTGACCTCCAATTTACCTGAAATTTCTCCATTTTCTTGGATTTTGCTTTATTTTGTTATTTCTCAATAACATAATCAGGAAGTAGATCTCTGCTCCCTTCATTTTCTTTGGACCACTTAATCCCTCTGAACCAGTTATTATATCTCACAAACTAGAGTCGGCATCACTAGCTGTAAACCTGCCTCCTTATAAAGCAGATGAAAAAAGGCACTATGTGAACAGTGAATACGTGTAATTCTTGTCAGACAGAGTGTGAGGTAGTTTAAATGGAGCTGGAATAATTTTTCATCTCACAAACTTTAACCATACTTCGGATGAGGTAGGCCACAAAGGGTTACAAGCAAGAATTTGGAATCTGATGTGGGTTCAAGCCCTGGCTTTACCAATTATGAGCTGTATGGCTTCAGCAAGTTTCCTCCTCTGTTACATGGAGATTCTGATAATAGTATCTATCTCACTGGGTTGTTAAGGGGATCAGATTCAATTATAAATAGTTGTGGTTAGCCCAACGCCTAGCAAATGGTGCCTGCCATTGGTGACATAAGAAACTGAAGAGGCATAAGAAGGGAATGGGTAAGGAAGGGAAGAAATAGAGGATTAAAACCACCAAAAGAATGAGGGCATGTTTTTTTGTCTTTACTGTGTTTATACTTCAATACCTACAGTTAAGAAACATTTGTCTATTTAGAGACAAGAGCAAATGTATCAAGTACGAGGTGCCTAGGTAACTCAAATTATTTTAAAACTTAAGGGCTTACTTGTTTAATTTGAGCAAATGCAATTTGCAGTACCCACAGATGTCTTGCTCACACTCAGGGCTCATTTCGAACCTTGCAGACCTTGAATGAGATGTGAGTTCATCCTCAGTGCGTGTGTACACATAAGCAACAGCTGATTTCATAAGCTCAGAAAGCACATTTACCTTCAGCTAGAATGATCTCTTGCTTGGAAAATTGGTCTAAAAACCCATTACTGCAGTGGATTCATTTCCATTTATTTCCTAACTGGTAATGGGGTTTATCTGAAGTATTGAGAAAGAGTGCGTCCCTGAGGCCAGATATTGTCTCATTTACATACAAATATTTTTATCTTCGTCTTAGATAGAAGCCTAATCATACCGTATAAGGCTTGTCATGCACCCAGAATTTAATTAGTGCTGTGTCTGTGCAGAATCAAAATAAAAAGCTAAAACAGGAAAAAAAAAATTATAGAGGTATATTTGGCATCACATAGCTTCAATGCCCTTGTTTTAGTAATTTCACTCATGTGTTCATTCAGTTATTCGCTCATTCAACCAATATTTATTGAGTTCCTACTGTGTGTTAGACACTGGTATGTGATACCGATACACCGATGAAAACATAAATTTGTCTCCAATAAGGTTTACTGGAAAGACAGAGATAAACAGAAAAAATTCTTCCTGGTATAACGAAAGTAAGGCCTAAGGACAATGGAAACATGTTTTCCAGGAAAAGGGAAGACAAGTTTTACACAAAGGTAGTGCCTCAATGAGTGCTGACAAATGAGAAGCCAAATGTGGAAAGCATGGCAGGCAACAGGACAGCATGTCCCAAAGCCGGGCAGTGTGGAAACTACTGAATGTTTGGGAAAACTAGAAGTGGCTCAATACTCTAGAGTTAATGGTGAAAGAGACTGGAGGTACAAGAACAGATGGGAGTTGAGGCCTGATCATGGAAGACTTTGTCAAGCAAAGTACTCCAGATTTATCTGAAGACAATTGGGAGCCACAGAAGAATTTTAAGCTGGAGAAGGAATGATTAGATTTTCACATTAGAAAAGTCATTTCAGCACCTTTGTGAAGGATAGTGAGGTAAGGCTAAAAGTAAAGCAATAAGAAAGTAGCTTATTATGACAAATGGCTAAGTGATGCCCAAGGCATGAATCATATGCATGGCCATAGAAACACACCCTCTTCTCACTTACCTGGCGTGGTCAGTTTCCAAAGACCAGGTCAGTGTGTGAAATCCGTATTATGTGAAAATGGAGGATGACCACATCAAATTATAAAATGGAGGATAACAACATCATTACATAACCACCAGATTACGTGATTACATAACTGCCAAACGACTGAGAATCATGGCCAAGTCAAGTTGACATATAACCTTAACCATCAAAGCCAGTATTACTCTCACCTCATACCTTGGCGTTTGTTACTGCCAGGCGTACATCGATAATACAAAAAATAGTTGGATGGTAGATTTTTTACTATTGCCATAAATGCAAAATAGCAGATATTCAAGACAGTGGGTAAGTGAGGAGAATGTGTAGAGATGGGGTCTAAAACAAGAATGATTTAGAAGACAGCATCAATGGAGCATACAGAATGACCAGACGCGGCCTTTAAAGCAGAATAGTAATTTGGGAAGATACCCTCACCTCTGGCTTTGGCAACAAGATAAGTAATACAGGAGAGGAAGGTTTGGTGGTGTTAGAGTTGGGGATCATTGTAGAAGATGTTGAATTCTGTTGGGGACATCACTGTTATAGTACATCTAACTATGTAGGGATACCTAATAGGCAAATAAATGAAGGCTTGGGGGCCAGCAAAGAGGTCTAGATTAAAGCCATAAATTTGGGAGTCATGGGTATTTAGGTGATATTTATCTAGGACTACTATAACAGAAATACCACAAATGGGTGGCTTTAGCAAAGACAAATTTGTTCTCTCACAGTCTAGAGGCAAACTCAGGGTGTCAGCTCCAGGGGAAGACTTCCTTTCTCTGTTGGCTCTGGGGGAAGGTCCTTGTCATCAATCTTCCCTTGCTCTAAGAGTTTCTCAGTGCAGGGACCCTGGGTGCAAAGGATATGCACTCCTGGCTCTAGTTTCTTGGTGGTATGAGGTCCTCCTGTTTCTCTGCTTGCTTCTCTCTTTCATATCTCAAAAGAGATTGACTCAAAACACAATCTAATCTTGTAGGTTGAGTCCTGCCTCATTAATATAACTGCCTTTAATCCTGCCTCATTAACATCATAGGGATAGGATTTATAACACATAGGAAAATCACATCAGGTGACAAAATGGTGGACAATCGCACAATACTGGGAATCATGGCCTAGCCAAGTTGACAGATATTTTGGGGGGACACAGTTCAATCCATGACAGTAGATATGAAGGAAAACATGCAAGGAAAGTGTGGTAGAAGAAGATAAGAGGCCCTAAAACAAAACTGAAATGATGCAGGTGACTGAAAATTACCTGTAGCACTCCACCTAGGAGACCATTTGTTGACTTTCTGGAGAAAGGTATGTCTTAGTTATCTAGTGCTGCTATAACAGAAATACCACAAGTGAATGGCTTCAACAAAGAGAAATTTATTCTCTTATAGTCTAGTAGGCTAGAGGTCCAAATTCAGGACGTTGGCTCCAGGAAAAGGCTTTCTCTGTCAGCTCTGGAGGAAGGCCCTTGTCATCAGTCTTCTCCTGGACTAGGAGCTTCTGAGGCCCAGGTACCCCAGGTCCAAAGGATGCACTCAGCTCCTAGCACTGCTCTCTTTGTGGTATGAGGTCCCCCTGTCTCTCTGCTGGCTTCTTTCTTTTATCTCGCAAAAGAGATTGCCTTAAAACACAATCTAACTTTGTAGATCTCATCAGCATAACTGCCACTAATTCATCTCATTAACAACATAGTGATAGGATTTACAACATATAGGAAAATCACATCAGATGACAAAATGGTGGACAATCACAAAATACTGGAAATTATGGCCTAGCCAAATTGATGTATATATTTTGGGGGGACACAAATCCATGACAAGGTGGAGGCAGCAGTCAAGAAATCAAACAACGTATTGAATTGACAATATTGAATATACCACGAACTGCCAGGAGAACGAACAAATCTATCTGTCTTGGAAGAAGCACAGCCAGAATGTTCCTTAGAAGAAAGGATGGCAAGACTACATCTCACGTACTTTGGACATGTAATCAGGAGGGATCAGTTCCTGGAGAAGGACATCATGCTTGGTAAAGTAGAGAGGCAGTGAAAAAGAAGAAGACTGTCAACAAGATGGACTGGCACAGTGGCTGCAACAATGGACTCAAGTATAACAACGATTGTGAGGATGGCACAGGACTGGGAACTGTTTTATTCTGTTGTACATAGGGTCGCTATCAATCGGAACCAACTTAGTGGCAGGTAACAACAACAAGTAGCATTTTTAAGTCAGTCTTGTTGTGATAAAAATAAGGGAGCTGATTTGCCAAACATAAGGGGCTTTTGAATAGTAGAACCTCTCTGAGTTGAGAAAAAAAATGGAAGTGTTTTTTCTGAAGCTCATAAACACGGTTTATGTGATTCAAGATACATCATAGCCTATCAATACATGGAGACCTGCTTTTCATAATGGGGTGCCCTTTAATGAAGTGTGTTATTTAATGAAATGTGTGGTGATGCTCAACCAACACTAGAGGTCAAGCCTTCAAGGAGCAGCTCTACAAGCAACAGCACTTCTAAGAGAGAAGATTCTCAGGGGAGCCCAGTTCTTCAGATGTGCTCTCTCCTGCAACCAGCTCAGCCCTGATTCTCCTCCATGAGCGGAGGTGTTGAAGGTACAGAGCCAGGACAGAGAGCCTCAGCCAGGGTCTTCCCTGGGGCCAGACCTGGGTAGTTTCACGTCTCTGAGGCAAGTCTGAGCCAGCACTGAATGGGTTGGGATAGGTGCAAGAAAAGGACAAAAAGGGCAGTAGAGAGAGGAAAAAACCCAGGTTCCTTAGAGATCAGGAAGAGGACAGAGGCTGTAGCTGAAAGACAGGGGAGGGTAAGAAGTCAGCAGAGCCCATTTAGCAATTCAACAGCATTTATCAGAAACCAACTGAGCTAATTTGTCTGGTACTGAAAGGTCCGTGGTTCAAATCTACCAGTTGCTCGGCAGGAGAAAAGACCTGGCGATCTGCTCCTATAAAGATTACCAACCAAACCCACTGCATCGAGTCTTGGTTGACTCATAGCGACCCCATAAAGTTTCCAAGCCTGTAAATCTCTATGGAAGCAGACTGCTACATCTTCCTCCTGCGGAGTTTCTGGTGGTTTCCAAGCAACAACCTTTCAGTTAGCAGTCAATCGCTTTAACCACTGCACCATAAGGGATCCTTCCCATTGAGACTACAGCCTAGGAAACCCTGTGGGGCAGTTCTACTCTGTCCTATAAGGTCACTATGAGTCGGAATCGAGTTGACAGCACAGAACAACAAAAATAATTGAATAAATGCAAATGACTGTGACTCAGGTCCTAGCCGAGAGGATCTACACAATCTACACTAGAAAGACAAGTCTGATTTTAAGTACCAATCCGTTTGTTTTTTCAACAACAAAAAAAATTATTTTTATACCCAGCCAGTCTAAAACACAGATCTCCATATTTACAAGGGGAACATATGTATTTAAAAGTATTCTTTCTGAGGTTAGTATTTCTGTTAACACTTGTCTGCATTACCTGACACATTCTGTTAGTAATTTCAAAAACAGTTCACCAAAATAATGGAATCTGCTTTCATTTTAAATCAAGGTGAATCTGTATTTTTCTATTAAAATGCCTTTATATGTATGTTTATTTATGGGAGATTTAATACATATTACAAAGGGTTCTCCAACTGCCACCTACTTGATATTACACTTCATGGCAGGTTAAAAAAAAAAAAAGTTACTGCAGGAGTAAAAAAGAAAACATATCAACCAAAGCGAAGATACTACTGTGTTTCCTTTTAAGCCTGATGGGATTCCATTTTTAAAAATTGAATTCAAGGATATGATGAGAATATGGAAAGTCCTTAGATGTTAAGAATATAAGAATCAAATTTATACTCCAGTTCTGTATGCTGGGGAAGCAGATAGCATATATTATTCCAGGAACTAGAGATGCAGAAGCAACAAAAATAGCAGCCGAGGTTTATTACTCCTAGGAAAGCTAATATGAATGGTTTGCCTCTATTTTTCTGAAAGCTTGGTCGTGAAAACTGAAAAAATACCAAAGGTCTTTGCTGTCTACTTCTAGACATTCTGCGCTGCTGCAATAAATCATGTCATTAAGACCTTTCTCTTATTCATACTCTGACCGTTTCAGCATATGGAGAAAATCACTCTAATTAGTGGGAAAACTCAGAAAGCCACAATAATACTAATGGTAAAGATGTAGGTTACATACATCTCTGTCTTCTCACAGATTTACCTGACTAACAAGACAAAATGAAAAATATTCAATTAGGGCCATGCCAAGCATTTTAATTCTCACCAAAGGTCACTCAATCAATTTACAATGCCAGCATGTCTTCTTTGCTAGATTACCTGGACATATTTCTAGGATGTCAAACAACTTTCCTGTCCTTTCTTGTACAACTGGGAGCCTGTTGACTTGGTGACTGTGCTTGCCTCGTTTTTTTCCTAACACGATTTTTTGCTCTTTTCCCAAAAGTGCCTGTAAGTAATTCTCCCCCTATGTAGCATGGCCTAATAATATAAATCAGGTCCATCGTGTTGGAGATTAGGATTTCAAGAAAAAGGGGTTCAGCCAAAGTATATTACATATGTCTGATACACTGTCTAAAGCAGTCTATTTGGCTTAATGCAACCAATTATAAGTCTTCCGTGGTCTTGGAAAGACAAAGAGTTGAATAAAAAAAAAAAAAAGGAGATAAGGAGGAAAAGAAATGAGAAGAGAAAAAAAGATATAAACAAGAGAAAGAAAAAATGAAGAGGAAGGCCCCTACTCCCAAAGAAAACACTGAAATAATGAAATTGAATATATCGTATACATATCAGCAAGTATCATTACACAGCATAAAACATTTTGAGTTAGCATATTACTCATGCCATTAGCCATATTTGGTGCTACTTTTAAATCGTGACTAGAATTACACAGTGTCTTAGTCATCTAGGGCTGCTATAACAGAAATACTACAAGTAGATGGCTTTAATGAAGAGAAATTTATCCTCTCACAGTCCAGGAGGCTAGAAGTCCAAATTCATGGTGCCAGCTCCAAGGGAAGGCTTTCTCTCTCTGTCAGCTCTGGAGGAAGGTCCTTGTCAATCTTTCCTTGGTCTAGGAGCTTCTCAGTACAGGGACTTTAGGTCCAAAGGACCCACTCTCCTTCTGGTTCTTCATTCTTGGTGGTAGGAGATCCCCTTCCTCCTCTTCTGTATCTCAAAAGAGATTGACACATCCTGCTTCATTAATATATGCCTTTAATCCTGCCTCATCAACATCACAGAGGTTAGGATTTACAACACATAGGATAAGTACATCAGATCATGAAATGGAGGACAACCACATAATACTGGGACTTATGGCCTAGCTGAGTTGACACACATTTTTTGGGGACACAATTCAATCCATAACACAGAGTTGCCTGGGTCTAAGAGACATTAGTTTCCCTTTGAAGAAATCAGCCCTTTTGCAGACCAAACCAAAACCCACTGCCATCAAGTTGATTCCAACTCATGGCGACCCTATAGGACAGAGTAGAACTGCCCCACAGGGTTTCCAAGGAGCGCCTGGCAGATTCAAACTGCCGACCTTTTGGTTAGCAGCTGTAGCACTTAACCACTACCCCACCAGGGTTTCCATTTTGCAGACAGGCATGCCCAATTCTGTGATAGGAAGTACTCAGCTCAATCTCAACCAACCCTCCTCCTCAGTCAGCTGTCTAAAACAGCTCCATAGTTTTTAAATCTTACATACTTTACAACTACTTCAAAGAGATTTTCTCTCTATAAATATAATGCAAGTCAATCACTTTTTAAAATTTACATTACTACCAGCTGTGAGTCGGAATCGACTCAAGGCAGTAGGTGGGTACCAGCCTGTTGAAAAGAATATTGGCAATGAGTTTCTAATGACACCAATTATTGACAGGATGTCTGAACTTTCTAAAAGATGCCGCCACACTTAAACAGAACAAAGAAACTGGATGCCTGCAAGGCCAATGCACTAATTTTGGTTTTTCCATTATTAATACTGGCAAATTATATTTGTATAGCACTTTAAAACAGCTTACAAAGTAATTCCCCATGCCTGTTCTCACATGTGCCTCACAGCAATCTGGTAAAAGAAACATTATTATGCCCATTTTGCTTATGAGTACACTGAGATTCAGAAGGCTATGCAGGCTTTCCAAGTTCACGGAACTACTAACTAGAAAAAAATCTAAGCTCAAGTTTATTGTTTCCCCATTCTATTCCCAGTCCTCTCCCCCTCCAAGAAGAGGTGGCTCCCCTGGATTCTGAAGTCAGTTGACTAGATGAGGCTTGGTCACTTCCTGAAGTGACTGGAGCATGTTCTGCTCACTTCAGGTATCATTAAGCCCATTGCCTTTGAGTCAATTCTGACTCATCGTGACCCTATGGGACAGAGTAGAACTGCCCTATAGGATTTCCAAGGAGTAGCTGGTGGATTTGAACTGCTGACTTTTTGATTAAAAGCTGAGTTCCAGGTATCTTTAGTATCTATAAATTGAGATATTGTAGTTATAATAACAGATTAACTAAGTATCTTTAAATGTGGAATTTTCTCACCTGTATAGCTTTCTGCTTTCATAAGAGGCCCCTCATGGTGGTGCTTTCTGGCTCCATTGTGCAATTTCACTGAGGATGCTGCAAGGCCAAATTTTTCCAATAGGAAACTTTTCAGTCCTCATCTGGACTTGTCCTGGTTGCTCAGGTTTGTTGTTCTTTGTTGGCAACGCTGTGGTTCAGAAATCACTCACCTGGGGACAGGGGAAGAGTGATGTGAGAGGTTGAATATTCCAGTACAGTGATGTGGGCATCCTTCCTCCACAGGGCTACCACACTTAATATGGAGGCCCTTCTTTCACGGGGCTACCACATGTGATGTAGGCCTCCTTCCTCCACAGCAGTACTGCACATGATGTGGGCCTCCTTCCTCCACAGAGCTACCACACATGATGTGGACATTGTTCCTCCACAGAGCTATCACATGTGATGTGGACACCCTTCCTCCACCAGGCTACCACACATGATGTGGACACGCTTCCTCCACAGGGCTACCACACGTGATGTGGACATGCTTCCTCCACAGGGCTACCACACGTGATGTGGACACCCTTCCTCCACAGGGCTACTACATGTGTAATGGAATGTGGGGGAGGCATGGGAGGCACAGCCTGGCAGAGCAGGGAGCCATGCTACGGATCACGTTAAGGGAGAGCCTTGATGATTTCTAACCTGTGTATTATTTCTACAGCTCCCGTAAAGGCAAACACTCGGCTATATAGACAATGCAGCTCCCTCTGTGATCCTTGACTCCCAAGATCATGACAAAAGCACAAAAGGCTGTGGGGGTCCATTTTTTCTTGATGTGTATCGTTTAAGTTTTGCAATTTCACTACTGTAAGTAGATGCCATAAAGGAATTTTCAAAGCCTTGAGTGGGAGCTGTGAATACCAGAATTGAAAGAATCAGCTCACACACTTAACAATTCTATTCTAAATAACTGAGAAGGTGTTTGGAAAGGAACACATAGCTCTGCTTTAAAATTGCCTGATTTTCTATAAACATACAATTTTATTAATAGTCCAAATGGCTGAACTGTTCTGGCAACAATGCTCTCTACACTGTGCCCTACTTCCAGCTGAACACACTGTACTTACTGAGCACTGGGCCCCAGGAAGTAGGAAAAAAATCTTTTCTGTGATTAAGAAGACTACAGAAACCTTTTTATTCTTCCCAGGAGCCCCTCAGGTACACAACAAGAAAAATCATCCCAAGATGATCCCTCATCTTTTATCAGGGAGCTAGAGGCAAAGAACTAATATATACAAAGTGCAATAAGGGCACTTTTGATAAACAGTGCCTTTCTAAAATCAGTTGTGTGTCAATCAAATATCAAAAAACATGTGTGTACACTTGCATGCACGTGCACACAATTGGGGGACTCACTATTACAAAGAAAGCTTTGCATAATCTTTTCCTAAAGCAAAGTATCTTCTAATGCCACAAATAAAACCCTAGTTTTCTGTTTTAAAAATGTGTATTAGTCTGAATTGCTTCTTTCTCTTTCTCCTTTTTATTTTATCAATAGGGAGGCAAATTTGCATCTTTGTATTACCATTTTACAGATGGTAACTTGAAAGACAAAAAGATTACCTGGCTTAATTTTAGTCACCTACTTTGTGGGGCAATTACCTGCCTACCATAGTAGGCTTCTCTGGTAAAGTGACATTTGGGCAGTGATCCAAAGGAGTTGCAGGACAGCCATGTAGATATCAGGGGAAGAGGGTGCTAAGCATAGGGAACAGCGAATGCAAAGGCTCTGTGGTGGAAGTAGACTTGACATGCTTAAGGACCAGTAAGGAGATGAGTGTGCAGGGATTGGAATGAGAAAGGAGAATTATGGTAGGATGAAAGAGAGCTAGCATTGGGGCAAGTCATGTATGTAGGGTCTAGTGGACCATGTAAGGATAACATGAATAAGCTCATTCAAGGGTTTTTTTCTTCTATGACTTTTTTGTACTTACCTCAAGGGTTGTAGGATTATTGTCCATGAGCCATTTAATTTATGCTAGTCTTAGTCTTACTCCATCGCGGAAAGTTCTGACTGTTCTAATAATCAGGGCTGCTTATCCCCAGAATTCACTGAAGAAACTCCTGTGTGGATGGTGAGTCTGCTGTTAGAGAATTCTAGATAATCCTCACAACAACCTGATAAAGTAGGTATTATTATTCACATTTTTAAGCTTCAGAAACCGAGGCTCAGAAAATTTAAGTTTAACTAGCTCTAGGCTACACAGCTTCCAAGGGGTCAAGTGAGGTTTTCATCCTGGGGTATCTGATTCCAAAGCTTTCAAACTTTGTCACATGTTCTGAAATTTGAAGAGCAAACAATGAATTGGATTTGACAATTTTTGTTAAAAAAAAAAAAAAAACCCATTGCTGTTGAGTTGATTCAGACTCATAGCCACCCTATAGGACAGAGTAGAACTGCCCCCATTGGGTTTCCAAGGAGTGGCTGGTGGATTCGAACTGCTGACCTTTTAGTTAGCAGCCGTAGCTCTTAACCACTGTGGCACCAGGGCTCCGTTTGTTTTTGTTTTTTTTTTGTTTAGAGAAATAAAAATGTCTACCAATGAGGAGAAAATACCAGTGTCCTCAGGGGATGGGTTTAAATCCTTACTCAGAACCCTGGTTAATGTGACTGAGTGAACAAGGAGCAAAGTCCAAATAGGTTCCCTCCTACCTGTTCCCCATGTGCCAACAAAGTGAAGGGCTGTGGCAGTTAGTCGGTGACTAAAGCTAAGCCAGGTAATCTTTTTGTCTTTCAAGTTACCATCTGTAAAATGGTAACAGCAACTCATTGCCATCTAGTCAATTCCAACTCATAGTGACCCTGCAGGACAGAATAGAACTGCCCCATACAGTTTCCAAGGAGTGCCTGGTGGACTCAAGCTGCCAACCTTATGGTAAGCAGCCATAGCTCTGAACCACTACACCACCAGGGTTTCCAAAATGGTAATACACATTTGCAAATTATTATCATTTTCTACATGTGCCATAACCCATTAACCCACTGCCATCAAGTCAATTCCGACTCATAGCAACCCTACGGGACAGAGTAGAACTGCCCCATACAGTTTCCAAGGAGCATCTGGTGGATTTAAATTGCTGACCTTTTGGTTAGCAGCCGTAGCTCTTAACCACTACTCCACCATCTGGTTTCCACCATGTGGCATTGTTGTTGCTGTTGTTAGGTGCCATCAAGTCGGTTCTGACTCATAGCAATCCTATGCACAACAGAACAAAACACTGCCTGGTCCTGAGCCATCCTCACAATCATTGTTATGCTTGAGCTCATTGTTGCACCCACTGTGTCAATCCACTTCGTTGAGGGTCTTTCTCTTTTCTGCTGACCTTGTACTCTGCTAAGCATAACGTCCTTCTCCAGGGACTGATCGCTCCTGATAACATGTCCAAAGTATGTAAGACGCAGTCTCGCCATCCTGGCTTCTAAGGAGCATTCTGGTTGTACTTCTTCTAAGACAGATTTGTTTGTTCTTTTGGCAGTCCGTGGTATATTCAATATTCTTCACCAACACCACAATTCAAAGCCGTCAATTCTTTGTTCTTTCTTATTCATTGTCCAGCTTTCACATGCATGTGATGCGATTGAAAATACCATGGCTTGGGTCACCTTAGTCTTCAGGGTGACATCTTTGCTCCTCAACCCTTTGAAGAGGTCCTTTGCAGGATTACCCAATGCAATGCATCTTCTGATTTCTTGACTGCTGCTTCCCTGGCTGTTGATTGTGGATCCAAGTAAAATGAAATCCTTGACAACTTCAATCTTTTCTCCATTTGTCATGATGTTGCTCATTGGTCCAGTTGTGAGGGTTTTTGTTTTCTTTATGTTGAGGTGCAATCCATACTGAAGGCCGTGGTCTTTGATCTTCATTAGGAAGTGCTTCAAGTCCTCTTCACTTTCAGCAAGCAAGCTTGTGTCATCTACATAACGCAGGCTGTTGAGTCTTCCTCCAATCCTGATGCCCCATTCTTCTTTATATAGTCCAGCTTCTCAGGTTATTTGCTCAGCATACAAATGGACTAAGTATGGTGAAAGAATACAACCCTGACACACACCTTTCCTGACTTTAAACCAATCAGTATCCCCTTGTTCTGTCTGAACAACTGCCTCTTGATCTATGTAAAGGTTCCTCATGAGCACAATTTAGTGTCCTGGAATTCTTATTCTTCACAATGTTATCCATAATTTGTTATGATCCACGAAGTTGAATGCCTTTGCATAGTCAATAAAACACAGGTAAACATCCTTCTGGTATTCTCTGCTTTTAGCCAGGATCCATCTGACATCAGCAATGATATCCCTGGTTCCACCTTGTCTTCTGAAACCAGCCTGAATTTCTGGCAGTTCCCTGTCAATATACTGCTGCAGCTGGTTTTTAACGATCTTCAGCAAAATTTTGCTTGCATGTGATATTAATGATATGTTCTATAATTTCCACACTTGGTTGGATCACCTTTCTTGGGAATAGGCATAAATATGGATCTCTTCCAGTAAGTTGGCCAGGAAGCTGTCTTCCACATTTCTTGGCATAGACGAGTGAGCACCTCCAGTGCTGCATCTGTTTGTTGAAACATCTCAACTGATATTCCATCAATTCCTGGAGCCTTGTTTTTTGCCAAAGCCTTCAGAGCGGCTTGGACTTCTTCCTTCATACCATCAGTTCCTGATCATATGCCAAACCCATTGCTGTTGAGTTTTTTTTTCTCTCTCTCTACATGTGGCATAAAAAAAAAAAAACTTCAGAAGCGTTTCCTCCGGCATTAAAATGACTGCCCAACAAAAATGAGAGTTCCTTTCTGAGCATAAAAAATTGAACGGTGCTCTCCTCTCCTTCCATACCCAGGTGTGCGCTGAACATGAAGCAGATTTCAGATTAAAGGTGGTGATGTCAGTGTTGTAGCTGTTGGGCGCTGTCAGTTAATTCTGACTCATAGTGAACCCATGTGACAGAGTAGAACTGCCCCATAGGGTTTCCTTGGCTGAGCCACTGGGTGTATTTGAACCGCCAGCCTTTCAGTTAGCAGCCAAGCATTTAATCATTATGCCACCAGAGCTCCTAGTAGTGTCAATAGATATCACTATTTAAATTGAGAATTCTTTTTTAAGATGTGAGTGACTTCCTGGAGTATAATGCCTAATTGCCAATATTATACAAACAAGAACTCTAGGGATAGAACGATCTATAGGTTCCATTGTCCCTGGGTGGTGCAAAGGGTTAACACGCTTGGTTGTTCACTGGAAGAGTGAAGGTTTAAGTCCACCTGGAGGTTTCTCGAAAGAAAGGCCTGGCAACCTACTTCCAAAAAATCAGCCATTGGAAGCCGTATGGAGTACAGTTCTACCCTGACACACATGAGATCACCATGAGTTGGAGTCAACTGGACAGCAACTGGTTTTATGGGTTCCACTGAGCTTGCAGGACTCATTTTATAACTTAGACTGGGCTCCCCTGCTTCTGCTGTCTTCTCACCAGATGCCCACATTTCTTAGCTTCTGTGGCCTCAGGTTTCACCTGTATTTATGAGCTATTTCGAACAAGTTCCCTGTCAGTGATGTATAGATTTTCCCTTCTTTGATATTTCTTACCTAAAGTGTTGGAGGAGTATTGCCCATTAGCCATTTCATTTGTGTCAGTCTTCCCACTTCCCAGGAAGAGCTGACTGCTCTCATAATCAGGGCTGTTTATTTCAAGAATTCCCTGAAGCAAACTTCTATGCTGCTGGTGGGTCTCCTATTAGAGTAATGGGACTCATGAGATTCTAGTGATTTAGTGCTGGCCTTCTATTTTGATTCATGTATTCATTTATTCATCTATTAATTCGATAAATATTTATTAAGCATTTACTACATGCTGGGCATGGGGGATAAATAGAGACCAAGATAGGCACCATCCCTGCCCTGATGAATGTTACAGCCCAGAAAGAAAATTAGACATTGCACAACTGATAATGAGCAAGTTGCACCCAAAGAGAAAACCAGGATTTAGATGAACATACAACCTATTCACATATCCAACAGTTGTTTAACGGCTAGCTACTATGTATGAGGAGTTCCTGGGTGGTACAAATAGTTAAACGTTTGACTACTGGCTGAAAAGTTGGTTGTTCTAACCCGCCCAGAGGGACTCAGAAAATAGACCTGGTGATTGGCTTCCAAAAGGTCACAGCCCTGAAAACCCTATGAAGCAGTTCTACACTGCACACATGGGTTGCTGTAAGTCAGAATTGAGTCAACGATGACTGGAAACCTACTTCCAAAAATCAGCCAATGAAAACTCTACGAGTCACAAACTGGCAAAGTCCCTGACCTCATGGAACTTAAAATCTAGTAGGGGAAAGAAAAGCAACAAATAAATAATATAATGTCAGGGAATGATAAATGCTGTGGAAAAAAAAAAAAAGAAAGAAGGATGAAGGAAATGAATAGGAAGCCATAGAAAGCCATTCTGAGGAGGTTGCATCAGGGTTGGCCTCCTAATTATAGAACCAGTCGCATCGTATCAGGCTTTCAGGAAAGTAGCCTTAATTAGGAGCAGAACCATGTAGAGATGTCTTCAGGATTTTAGGTTGGCTTGCAACGCCAACGCCACCACCAGTCTGACCTAGCTCTTCTACACAATCTGCAGCTGCTCTTCATTTTCTCGTTATACTCTCTAAGAGCTTGTTGAGTCTCTTCATGCCCACACAGTAAAAGAAAATAAGCACAGAGTAATTCATCTTCCACAAAGATCTGTGGAATAAGTTAAAAAAGAAAAAAAAAAAATCAACATCTGTTAGGCAAAAGTGGGAAAGTTAATTCTGAGAAAACATTTAAGAATTAAATCTGGGAACATGGGCTCAAATGAGATGCAAAATTGGAAACCTTTTAGCCTAGCCAAGTTTTTCTCATGCCCACTTGAGTATAATACCTGGTGTGTGGAATCATTATTGGCAAGAGAACACTATGCAAATGAATAGTAGGTTTAAGGTTGACCAAAGAATAGACATTTATTGAGCACCTAAAAAAAAAAAAAAAAATTTTTTTTTTTTTTTTACTAAGTACATGGCTACAGGCTAGGTAACTACAAACTAAGCAAGAAACATTTTCTCCAGTTGCTTTTTTTCTGCTTGGAATGCCCCTTTAACCTTGTCCACCTGGAAGCTCCTATTTATGCTTCAGAGTCAAAGTCAGACACGGTCTCTTATATACACCCTTCTCTGATCAGTGCCTCCTCAGCCAAAATAATATTAATTGCTCCCTCCTGTGTGCTAAATCATCACCACCCAACTCACAGCTACTCTGTAGCACAGAATAGAAGTACCCCATAGGTCTTCCAAGGCTGTAAATCTCTACGGCAGCAGACAGCCACATCTTTCTCCCGTGGAGCAGCTGGTGGATTCGAACAGGTGACATTTCAGTTAGCAGCTGAGCACTTAACCAGTGTGCCACCAGGGTTTACTATGAGTCATAGCTGCCTCAACGGCAGTGGGTTTAGTTTTGGTTTTGATATGTACAGGATTGTACATACCATACCATACTAGGCTTGTACACACTTATATTGTTGCTCTTATCATCATGAATTATAAGCAGGGGCAGATTAGCCAATAGGCAAGGTAAGCACATTGCCTACCTTGCTTACCAAATCATTCGTAGTGAACAATTTCACATTTTTTCACGACATCAAAGATTCAGCTTCTAGGTATGGCTGGCATCTCTCTCTCTCCCAACATCATAGCATCTTCCTACAGAAATAAAGCCTCTTCAAATTTACATTCCCTGACAGGGCCGTATTACCCAGTAAGCAAGGTAGGCATGAGCTTGCTCATGTGTACTTACTACTCTGTAGTGACCAATTTCTTTGATGTGGTGAAACCTACGTGAAACTGGTCACTACGGATTAGTAAATAAACACAAGTAAGCCTGTGTTTATCTTGCTTACTGGGTAACCTGCCCCCATTATAATTATTTGACGACATTCGCCTTGAGGGAAGGGGCTGCGTCTTATTCATCTTTGTATCCCCCAGGCCTTATAAGGGTTTAGAACAGGTTTGTTCCAGTTCCAAACCCTGCTGAGAATTTGCATTTCTAACAAGCTCCCAGGCAATGCTAATTGGAGAACCACCAGTAGGGCAGTGGGTCTCTATTATACATAAGAATCACCTGGGGATCTTGTTAAACTGTCTGTCGATTCTGGATTCTGATTCAATATATCTGGGGTGGAAATGCAAATTCTCAGCAGGGGTTCACACTGGAAAGAACCAGTTAGAAGCCCTGGACCTTACCCAGTTTTTCCCAAAAGTCTCTCAGGGCACTTGTTTAAAATTTGAATTATCCAACCTCTCCCTGTAAATTCAGATTCAGTAGCTCTGAGGTGGGCCGTAGAGTTCTGTTGCTTCATCAAGCAATTCAGGTGATTCCGTTCATCATGCAAGATTGGGGAATACTGGCCTAGCACATAGTGGTACTAACCAAAAAAAAACTCATTTCTGTTGAGTCAAGTCCAACTCTTTGAGACCCTACAGGACAGAGTAGAATTGTCCTAGAGAGTTTCCACAGCTATAGTCTTTACAGAGGTAGACCGCAACGTCTTTCTCCTGCAGAGCAGCTGGTAAGTTCCAACGGCCAACCTTTTGGTTGGCAGCGTAGCACTTAAAGCACTGTACCACCAGGGCACCTTGGTAGTGGCACTAAGAAATGCAATTGAATTAATTTTAAAAAACTACCTATGGGTCACCATGAGTTGGGGGCCAACTCGACGGCAGGGAACAAAAACAAAAGAAGACCAGGACTTTTCTTCCTTAGATTAGATATCAGATAAATAAACACAGGTTTCTGAAAATATTTGTCAGTTTTGGTTCCTAATTTTGATGAAACTAGAAAAAGGCAAACATAAGGAATTATTCCACCTTCCTGGACATGAGTGGGATAATTAAATTTTCAGTGGCTGCTGATAATGTATGTAATTATCAGTGGTTCCCGACATTGGTGGTACATTAGAGCTGTGTTTCTAATGCTCTCGTGGAGATATTGGGCAATGTCTGTAGACATTTGGTTGTCACAGTTGGGGAGGTGCTAATGCCATCTAATGCCATCTAGACGGCAGAAACTAGGGATGTCGTTAAATATCCTACAATGCACAAGACAGCCCCCACAACAAAGAATTATCTGCCCCAAAATGTTCACAGTGCCAAGGTTGAGAAGCCCTGCATTTGAATCACCTGGAAGCTTTAAAAAATCCTGAGGCCCAAGCCATGGAGGCCCCAGACCAATCAGTTCAGAGTGCCTGGGGTTGGGACGCAGGCATCAGCATTTTTTCAACTATGTACAACCAGGACTGGGAACCACTGCAGAGCGTGCTAAAAGGAGAGGTGAACTTTGGAACCTGGTTTTAAGGCCCAGGTTTGTCACCTAGTAGCTTGGAAATTAGGCACAGAACTTCCTAGTTTCTGTTGTTTCTTCCTCTGTAAAATAAGAATAACACCTACATCAGAGGGTTATTATAAGGATTAAAGAGATAATGCGTGCAGCAGAGCTTTGTAACTATATACACAAAAGTAAGGTATCATTACTGCTCCTTGTTTGGGCACCTGTCCAAGTGGCAGAACTGGGTAGGTTACTTGCTTGATATCACAAATATGTTCCTGCATGCAAATTCATTCTAATCGTATTTTGCTTAAAGTATGTTCTACATATGCCAAAAGAAGTCAGGAAACTCATATGCTTAGATGAATTTTTTTTAATGTAATAAAATTCTCTCACTCTCTCTAGTTGTTATGTTTGACATGTTTGAGTTTACATAAAGTTTTAATAAAGCAGTCCGTATGTGGTTTGAACAAGTTCCTGGGTGGGACAAACAGTTAAGCCTTCAGCTACTAACAGAAAGGTGGGTGCTTTGAATCCAGAAGTGCCTTGGAAGAAAAGTCTGCCAATCTACTTCCAAAAAATCAATGATTGCAAACCCTGTGGAGCACAGTTCTACTCTGACACTCCTGGGTTGCCATAAGTTGGAGTCAACTCAATGGTAACCGGTTTGCTTTTTGGTTCATGTGGTTGGAAAATAATACAGTTGGGCCTGTGTCCCACCAGCTACCTACAGGTAATCTAGTGACAGACCACACCTGGGAAGGCTACCACTAAAAAAATACCACTAATCCCTTAAAATTAGTCTGGGACTAAAAGTAGGAGAGGTGGTAGAAGTATAGAGACCTTATATGTTTTAGGAAAAGGAAGGTTACACCATTGCTTTGGAGCATGGGTTAAGACTGGTAAGTTAAGGCTAAGAATTCAGGAGCATCATGCACTTCAGAGTGTGGTCCATAGACCAGCAGCATCAACATCAACTGGGTGCTTATTAGAAATATAGAATCTCAGGACCTATTCAGACTTAGTGAGTCAGGATCAGCATTTTAATAAGATCCCCCAATGATATGTAGGCACATTAAGTTTACAGAGGCATTGCAATAGCAAATCCTGCAAGGGAAATCAGGCACCTCAGTTCTTCCAAACATTGAGTCTGTGATAGTCCTCTGTGAATCCATGTCTATTTTGGTTCCTTGGCTTCTCAAATAGAGTCAGGTTGCTGCCAACTGCATTCTTAGGAACGCTGTTTTCTTTATTGATTCTTGCATCCTGTCCCACCTCAGCCTTTTTAGTGGCCATTCTAGGTTATTAGGGAACGATTGTAGAGTTTCCAGCACAAGTTTAGGCATAAGATAGATACTATTTATTGTTGCCATCAAATCATTTGAAACATGTTATTTCTTTGTTTTCATTGTTCTGAAAAATAGTTTATTTGGCAGTAGAAGGGTTAATTCATAAGCTGCAAAACTGGTTTCTTTTGTGCTGAGAGAGCAAGGTGGCTCATCCTTCTTGCTGAGAAGCAGTTAATCAGTATATAAAGACCCATGATTGATGTGGCATAACTTCAAAAGTTGCACGGTTTATTTCTCAACGCCAGAGCCCACTCCCTGAGGGGCAGGCCACGGGGGGGCTGGAGCAGGGCTCTGCGAAGCTGTATCCTCTCATCTCTTCCAATGGCCCTTCTGGTTTTTTGAAGTCAAATCCTCTACACTCTATAGTCACACAGCGTCTCCTACTTCAGATTCTCGGTATCTTTTCAAGAGCATGTTTGTACCAGTGGCACAGCTTCTTCTAAGATGACAATAGTACCGAATACTTAAAACCAGACAAGTTGGCCATCAAGTTGATTTTGACTCATGGCAACCCCACGTGTGTCCGAGCAGAACTGTGCCCGTTAGTCTTCCACAGCTAATTTGTTGGAAGTAGATCACAAGGCCTTTCTTTCAAGGTACCATTGGGTGGACTCCAACCATCAACCTTTCATTTAGCAGACAAACCCGTTAACCATATACACCACTCAGGGACTCCACCTAATATTTAGACTCACTTAAAATTATCTAGGGATTCCTTTCAGTAAGGAAGTACCATTTCCGATGACATGAGTTGTTGTAAATTATATGCAGGCATTCAAATCTCCACTCAAGATATTAAAACAATTCCCACATCATTTGGTAGCTTGTCTGGAGAACGAATTGTTCCTGTGTGAGGGAAAGACACGTATTTCACATGAAAATGCAAATCTGAAAATACAGGCATGTGCTACATAACGTCTGTTTGGGCAATGTTAACCGCATATATGTCTGTGGTCCTATAAGGTTATAACAGAGTTCAGAAATCCGAATCCGAGAATGGGACATAGCAGACATAACTGGACATAGCGAATGCAACAGCTTCCCACATACACACGTGTATCTCACATCTCTTGTATACAAAACGATTGTGCTGCCAGGTGTTTAATGGTACAGAAGCTGTAACACGTATGTCTTGATAGTCATAGTAAACACCTATGTTACTGGCTTATGTATGTATGTTCTGTACTATACTTTCTATTGTTGTTTTAATGTGAACTTTCCCTACTTACGAATAAAAAGTTTACCAGATAACAGTATATAGTTCAGCTGTAAGCAGCAGCATCTAATCTCGTGTATTGCAGATCTCTTGAGTATTGCAGTGTTATCACTCTGTTTAATTTTCTTTTGAAAATATGTAAAGTACTAGCGATAGTGGCAGGAAGAAGCAAAGGAGATGTATCACTTTGGAAGTGAAACAAAATGTATCACATATAGCTTTGCTAAGTATATAATACTGTGTTCAGACAACATCCAAATCATATAACGTCTTATTTCACAGTATGTAATAGTGGACATCAAGCAACACATGACTGTACTTAGTTGCGAAAAGAAAACTAAAGCCTTAAAGAAGAGAGGGGAGAAATGTGAGACTTATTTCTTCAGGAATTATGTGCTGTAAGCCAAGCTAAAACTTTTAAAACCTAGATTATGGGCCCTGGAAAAGAGTTTTAAAAAGGAAGGAAAAAAAAAAAGAATGTTCCAACCTCTGAAGTTACTTAAGAACCCAAGTAACTGCTTAAATTACTGGCTTCTTCACATTTAGCCAGTAAGTAACTACCAGTAAAGTAAGCTCCTACACAGTATATGTGAATTAGGGTTCTTACCCACAGTTTGGTAAGCAAAGCAATCAATAGCCTCTAAATAGTCACATCAATGATTTTTCAATGTAACTACACATTGCATTTCAAGTTCAAGGTCTTTCATCTAATCAACAATGTTAATTATAAGTGGTGACCCTAAAGTTACACTTCCGTTTTGTTTAAGGGCTCAGTCTCATTACTATAAAGTCAGAGTTCATATAACCGAGTTTTTAAAGTAATGATTGATAAACTCTATAAAGTCCTTTAAGACATGATAGCTACTAAATACCGAAAAACTCATTGTCATTGAGTCGATTCCAACTCATAGCAACCCTGTAGGACAGAGTAGAACTGGTGCATAGCTACAAAATAGTTAAATAAAAAGAGTTTATCTTTCGAAGACTATCTACTTTTATCTAAAACAGGCTATCTTTTGTAGGAGACACTGAAGACAGCATAGCCATCAAGAACGTAGGTATACTTAATTAGTAAGACAACAACAAGCACATCTGATATAATTAAAACATAATTTGATTTTTAAAAACCTGACATGGTGTGTGTGTGTATAAAAAGCATTCAGAGACTTCAAAGGTCAGCGGAGCAAGGGTGGGGGTTTGGAGACTATGGTTTAAGGGGACTTCTAAGTCAATTGGCAAAATAATCCCATTATGAAAACATTCTGCATCCCACTTTGAAATGTGGTGTCTGGGGCCTTAAATGCTAACAAGCGGCCATCTAAGATGCATCAATTGGTCTCAACCCACCTGGATCAAAGGAGAATGAAGAACACCAAGGTCACACGATAACTAAGAGCCCAAGAGACAGAAAGGGCCACATGAACCAGAGACTTACATCATCCCGAGACCAGAAGAACTAGATGGTGCCCGGCCACAACCAATGACTGCCCTGACAGGGAGCACAACAGAGAACCCCTGAGGGAGCAGGAGGTCAGTGGGATGCAGACCCCAAATTCTCACAAAAAGACCAGACTTAATGGTCTGACTGAGACTAGAGGAATCCCGGCGGTCATGGACCCCAAACCTTCTGTTGGCCCAGGACAGGAACCATTCCCGAAGACAACTCACCAGACATGGAAGGGACTGGACAGTGGGTAGGAGAGAGATGCTGATCAAGAGTGAGCTACTTGTATCAGGTGGACACTTGAGACTGTGTTGGCATCTCCTGTCTGGAGGGGGTATGGGAGGGTAGAGAGGGTTGGAAGCTGGCAAAATTGTCATGAAAGGAGAAACTGGAAGCGCTGACTCATTAAGGGGAGAGCAAGTGGGAGTATGGAGTAAGGTATATATAAACTTATATGTGACAGACTGACTTGATTTGTAAATGTTCACTTGAAGCTCAATAAAAATTAAAAGAAAAAGAAAGAAAGCATTCAGAGAAAGGAAAGATCGTGGTGCTTGGAAGTTTCAGAGCATGATAAATGAAGAAGGAATGTAAAGCTGGACACCGAAAAAATAGATTTTTGAGTAAATAGAGATGTCATCATTGTTGTGTGCTGTCAAGCCGATACTGGCGTATAGTGACCCTATAGGACAGAGTAGAACTGCCCCGTAGGGTTTCCTAGGCTGTAATCTGTAAGGGAGCAGATCACCGGGTCTTTCTCCCACAGAGCTACTGGTAGGTTTGAACTTCCAACCTTTCAGTTAGCAGCCAAGTGCTTAACCACTGAGTATTTCAGGCAGAGGAAGAACATGCAAACACAGGAAGGCTGAAGTAAGCTTAAAGTGTATGTGACAGACACTGTTGGATGGCTTATCCAATAGACTTTTCCAGCCCCTTTGTTCTTGTCTGCCTGTACTTAGGATCAAGAGAAGTTACTATGTTACTTTGCAGCTAGAGGTGATCATGTGACCATGAGACACTTCTGGACAGTAAGTCATATGAACGGAAGTCAGCTTGGGTTTCTAGGAAACTTTTTTCCTTTCTTGGTAAAAGTGACAGGTATGGCTCACACTACCCTTTCCTCTTTTACTTTCTTCCTGCCTTGAAAATAAATATGATAACTGGAGCTTCAGCAGTCACCTTGTGACCTTGAGGAAAAAGCCTGGAGAATTCAAGAAATATAAACTCTAGTATTGTTGAATTCCTAAAGGAATACCAGCAGCCACTCACCTCCCAATTTCTTATTGTATGGGGGAAAAAAATTAACCCTTATTTGCTTAAGCCATTATAGTCAGGGTTTCTGTTACTTACAGCCAAATGTTTTCCTCCTTGATACAGTATATGAAGAAAAGAATCAAAAATTGTATTTGAAAGACACAGAAAGAATGTTATGGAGTGGTAGCAAATAAGATTGCCTTGGAAAGGCTGGTTAGATTGTGGAGAGCAAGAGAATCTATTCTCAATACATAGGACGATAGGAAGCCATTCAATGTTATCAAAGGGGAGAGACAATACGAAAGTGCTACATATTGGAAATCTTACCAGCAAATGAAAAAGATTGTTCTGAAAATAATGTGCAAGAGAATTTCAAAGAGGAAATTAGATGCAACACAGTCATATACCAAAGATGAATGAACCTTTTATGTAGTAAAATTTAAACTAATTTTTCCTCCTCTAATTCAGAATTTGAGAATTTTTTTTTTTTTTTTTAATTCAGAAATTTAAGATAGCTAGACCAGGCATATGATTTCATATCCTATGCATGGTATGGGTTCTCAGGTCAACATGTTAACATGGAAATTGCACATAGTTAAAAATATGATGGGCAGCCCCCTTAGGAATCAAAGTCTAAAACTCCTTGTGTGTTTAGCATTTTTGCTGTGGCCTCCCTTTTCCTAGAATAGAGGTCAGCAAAATATTTCTGAAAAAGGCCAGTGTCATGGATTGATTTGTGCCCCTAAAAATATGTGCCAACTTGGCTAGGCCATGATTCCCAGTATTGTGTGGTTGTCCTCCATTTTGTGATCTGATGTAATTGTCCTATGTGTTGCAAATCCTAATCTCTGCCTGTGTTTAATGAGGCAAGATTAGGTTATGTTAAAGAAGATTAGGTGGGATGCAACACCCTAACTCAGGTCACAGCCCTGATCCAATGTAAGGGGAATTTTTTTTTTTTTTATGGCCTGCATCTTCTTTTTATCTTGTAAGAGATAAAAGGAGAGAAGCGAGCAGAGGGAAAGGGACCTCCTACCACCAAGAAAGAAGAGCCAGGAGCAGAGCATATCTTTGAACCTGGGGTCTCTGTGCTGAGAAGCTCCTAGACCCAAGGAAAGACTGATGACAAGGACCTTCCCCCTGAGTCGACAGAGAGAGAAAACCTTCCTCTGGAGCTGGTACCCTGAGTCTGGACTTCTAGCCTAAACTGAGAGAATAAATTTCTGTTTGTTAAATCCATCCACTTGTTGTATTTCTGTTATAGCAGCACCAAATAACTAAGACAGCCAGACAATAAACATTTTAGGCTTTTGGGGCCATATAGTATCTGTTGCAGCTACTCAATTCTGCTGTTGTAAAGTAGAAGTGGCCAGGGACAATGCATAAATGAATGAGCATGACTGTGTTCCAATAAAAGCTTATTTACAAAAACAAGTGGCAGAACCGATTTGGCCCACAAGCTGTAGCTTGAAAACCCCTGGCCAACCCCAAGTAGAGGACTGGAAGGCACAACATTCTTTGAAATGGGGAAGGGTCATGATGTTAATAAAGAGTAGACTCTATATATTTCAATTTGCATAATGTAGACATGAATGAGAATCAACTCCATGTTTATAGTGTAAACAGTTTAGTGTATCTTCTGTAATTTTTAGGGTCTTACTGATGAATGAAATAAATCCTATTAGCATCAGTCGCTTTTTAAAGGTAAAGCCATAAACCTTAAGGATTCCTTACATTTGGTTTCAACTTGTAGAAATGTATTGTTTGGATAATTTTTATGTAATCTGATTATTGTGATTACATAAAATAATTCAGTTCATTACTCCTAGCTAATGAATATCACAAACTGTCATAAAATAACATTCCTTAGAAAATATTCTTTAATTCAAACTTTTAAATATGTAATTTTGTTTTTAGAATTTTTCCAATTTAAATATCAGTTTAATTATTTCATTTTTAATTCCAGTTTTCATATTAGTCAGGTGATGCTATGGTAAAAAAACTACTGCCCAAATCTCAGTGGCATCACACAATGAGCCTGATGGGTTTCCAAGGCACCTCTCATCCAGGCGGTGACTCCTGGATCCATCTTGTAGATATGCCATCCGGAATTGGTGGCTTCTAGGTCCCTGAGCAGTGGCGGAGAAATCAGGAAATATTTACAACCACTTTTCTATGATTTGGCCTGGAAGTTACATATATCATTTCTGTTTACAGCCAACAAACCAGAACTAAAGGAGCCCTGGTTAAGCGCTTGGCTGCTAACCAAAAGGTTGTTGGTTCAAACCCACTGTGATGGTTGCTATGTCAGAATCAACTCAACGGCAACGAGTATGGTGATGGTTAAGGTTGTGTGTCAACTTGGCTGTGCCGTGATTCTCAGTGGTTTGACAGTTGTATGATGTTGTGATCACTTCCATGATGAATTTGATATATATGATCACCTCCATGATGGTATCTGCTGTGAGTAGACAATCAGTTGAAAGGGAGTTTCCTCAGGTGTGTGGCCTGCATTGAATATAAGCAGGCATCTGGCAAGGCTCATGGGCTTTTGGTTGCTCTGGATCCTGCAGCTGACTCCTGTTCATCTGACTTCCAGCTCTTGGGACTTGAGCTAGCAGTTTACCTGAGGTCTTGCCTGCCAATCTTGGGATTCGTCGATCTTCACAGCCTATGAGCAAGAGCCCTGTTCTCTGACCTGCCAATCTTGGGTTTGCCAGCTACGGTGGCTATGTGAGTGAGGAGACACCTCTATCCTGACCTACACACTTGGGAACTTCCAGCCTCTGCAACTGCGTGAGCCATTTCCTTGATATAAATCTATCTCTATGAATATTTACACACTTCATTGGTTTTGCTTCTCTAGAGTCCCAGCTTAAGACACCCACTCAGTGGCTCTGTGGAAAAAAGACCTGGCAATCTTCTTCCATAAAGATTACAGCCAAGAAAATCCCATGGGGCAATTCTACTCTGTCACATGGAGTTGCTATGAGTTGGAATAGACTTGATAATACCCAACAACAACAACCAGAACTAGCCACTTGTCCCCTAAGTACCAGATGGCTGGGAAATGCCATCTTCCTGTGTGGTCAAACAGGAATTAGGGGACTTATAGCATTTCCTCTCCTGGACTTTTATTCTATTGTGTAAACGATCATTAAAAAAAAATAATAACCAAAACCTGTTTATAGTGTTTTGTCTGGGGTTCAAGATTTATATTGGATAAATATCCAATATAATATGTAACACTTGCATATGGAGATATATTATAGATTAAAGATTAAAAGAGTTCCTGGTTGGTGCAAAGGGTCTACACACTAGGCTGCTAACTGAAAGACTGGAGATTTGAGCCCACCCAGAGGTGCCTCAGAAGAAAGGCCTAGTGATCTACTTCCAGAAAATTGGCCACCGGAGACCTTACGGAGCACAGTTCTACTCTAACACACATGGGGTCACCATGAGTTGGAATCTAATCTACTTGGCAACTATATATGTATTTTTAAAGGTTAAAGGTTATTACCCAGTTTTGTTCCCCAGTTTAGATAGCTATAATACCCGGATGATGCAGCAAAAGGATTAGTTGAGAATTAGGGAAACGGTGTGGAATGAGAATTTTATTCCGATATTATTATTTGACAGCCCCAAATAATATGTGGTAGGTTAGGGTAATTATTCTAAATCATTCCCTATGAGGATTTAATGATTATCCTTAGGCAGGCATAGTTAAGACAATACCCTTTGTTCTGGGCCATCTTTTTTTGTCCTGGTACCCACCCACCCACCTGCAATTCCACTAAAGCACTTTGGAGTCTCACACCATTACTGTTCTCGCTGATCTGCACTGTGATGCTGCTTCTTTAGATGAGAGCCCTTATTGCTGTTTGCTGGGTATCTTAACTCTTTGATTCTGTGCCTAGTCTGAGATCACTTTAAGCATCAGTTCTTTATCAGCAGGGGTGCCAAGGATGCTTTCCCTCCCACTAATGAACTATGTAAAGCTGGCTGCCTGCTTCGTGTAAGACTACACAAGTAAAGGATGATACCAGAAACCTACACAATTAGCGGGATGCTACCAGAATCTCCTCCTTTCTCTCTAATCTGAGCTTTCTCACTCTGTAAATTTACCCTGAGTTTTCTGTCCAGGTTGGAGCTATATTTTGCTCCTTTGAGGGCAGTGATTCTCCCCAAGGAGGCATGAATTTCTGGATTTGGAGGTGGGAATTAGAATCTCTGGGGGTACAGCCAGAGATGTAGTATGTAGATGTAGTATGAAAAAGCATATTCGGCATACTAATGCAAATTTATATTTTGTACTACAATTGTTTTCATAATTCAAATTTCTGAAAGTAAAATTTAACCATCTTCTTGGCAGCTGGGAATATACAAATGTCAGAGATGGTCAGCAGGGTGGAAGGATGCATTTCTGAATCAGTAAGGGATTGTATTTTCAAGTTTATCCAAAGTGGTATTGGGTTTAAAATGTGCGGTTTTTGTTTTTTATTAAGGAGAAAGCTGAGAATAGATTCTCCACTGGACCGAAAAAGAAAACTATGACACTTTCCAAGAAATATCACGCTTGCTGTGTAAATGTCTCCCCTTACACTAGTTGTCTAAGGATATCACTTTAACCATTCTATGACTAACCTGTTTCCATTGAGTCGATTCTGACTCATAGCGGCCCTGTAGGACAGAGTAGAACTGCCCCGTAGGGTTTCCAAGGAGCGCCTAGTGGATTCCAACTGCTGACCTTTGGGTTAGGAGCTGAGCCCTTTACCACTACACCACCAGGGCTCCATATTCTGTGATTAATACATTGTAAACCGTAAACTCCTTTTTTTTTTGGCCCTCAGCTATTTTTCTTTTCTTTTTTGGAGGTAGTGGTTGTTGTTTTTGTTTGTGTGTGTGTGTGTGTGTGTGTGTTCTAATTTCTCCAATGTCTCTTCTGGATTCGTCAATCCAAGATCTTTTTATCAGTCTTCCCCAAGATTGACTAATCTTATGACAAACCACATCACTTTTCCTGGATTCTAAGACCATCAGAGCAGAGCGTGAACCTCTTCTGACGGAAATGCAGCAGCAGCTACAGTTATGGCTGTGACAACATTTTATTGGTTGCCAGGTTTGGCAGGCTGGCTCTCCTGACAGAAGGTCTTAAGGAGGAAATGGTCTCACTGGTTCCTTGATGTGGCTTTTCCTTTAGGGATCTGTGCTATACAAGGGAGCGTCTACTCCTAGGACTGCCCTGAGAACTGGACCCAGTGAGACCAGGCAAGAATTCCTAGAGTTTTCTTTAGGCACATTCTTAAATGGTTATATGGTTATTAAAAAAAAAATCCCTGAACATAGCCAGGAATTGGAAAGAGTGCTTAGGCATGACGTTTTTGATTTCTAGGTTAAGAGGTAAGTGCTCTCCCTGATGAAACAGGAAGTGGGGTTTGGTGGTTCTGAGCAAGAGCCAGAAGACAGAGAAAGAAGTGAGCGATTGGGAGGATCTGGTAGTCACTGGGGCAAAAGGTGAGAATTCAGAGCACCAAGTGAGGGAATAAGATCAAAAAAAAAGGAGACTAAAAATACCTCTAAGAAATCCCTAGAAATATGCAGGAGGGTACTGGACATACCGGAGTTGTGTGGAATGAGGCTGCAAATTATTTTATTTTGATGTTAAAAGAGGACTGATAATGTTGGGAGCACTAGAGTTGCATTTATGTTTGAAGGGATAATATGTGACTTGCTTTATGGTTATAATCACAAGACCATCCGGGCTTTGGTCTCATCCATAAAGTTAGAGGATGGACAATAGTCAAGGTCTCTTTGGTTCAAAAAATCTATGATTTTCTCAGACTTTTTTTTTCCACTAAAACATCATGGAATTAGCTAACAATCAATGAACAAACATTTATCAAGCTCATATTTTGTACAAGTTTCATATGCGTTGCAAATACAGAATACAGACTTCGATGTTGGCAAGGTGAGATACTATAAATATCATAAAAAGTGTATAATTTTCTATAAGAACATGAGTAATCAAAATATAGATCATGGGCCATATCTAGTCTGACAACTGTTTCTGTAAATAATGTTTTATTGGAACACAGCCATCCCCATTCATTTACATATTATCTGTGGCTGCTTTCCTGTTGCAGAGTTGAGTAATTACAGCAGAAATCCTAAGACTCGCATGCCTAAATATTTGCTAACTCATCCTTTACAGAAAAAAGTTTGTGAATCCCCATATTAGAAAAATTTTTAAAAAGTACAAGGAAAAATGTGATTAATTTCAAGTGCTGTTAGAGTTGGCATGAAAGGCCTGGCCTGAGAAAGCTTTTAGGAGTACCTGAAGCTGTGTCCTCAAAACAGAGAGGAAGGCAAGGAGACTCCAGTGAGTCAGTCTATAATTAGTGAGAAGACATTGAAAGGAATTGCATATTGTATTTATTATGTTCTTTTTCTTATCATTTTCACTATGCTGGCCCTCAAAATAATTTATTACGGAATATCTAATCCTTTCAAATATTCTTCACAATGGTGTTCCAAAATCAAGATTAATTGAAAATTCTCCACCACCCATCTTCTGAAGAAGCAGGAAATATTGTTGCATAGATATTTTTAATAAATGAAAATTTGTGATACTCTCTGAAGATAATGAGAGGAATATATAAATGAGTTACAAGGTATATTAAGATAAAAAAAATTAAGATAGGAGAATGTAAATTGAAAAATCAATATTTATTATATTTTGATTGAGAGATTTCTATTATTGTTTGTCCTTATTTCATAAATGTTTTTTATTAACCACCATAATTTTGACAAGTGAAAATATTTGAAGACAAATGGCAGTTGCTACAGTTTCAGGGCCTAATTATTTTTCACTGAGTAAAACTTTGCAATTGTGGTGAAATGGTTTCATGCAGTTTTGCGTGCTTAGACGCTCCTCAGTGCCTGAGAGCCTGCCCTTTAGAAACCCTGAGATTAGTCACTGTAGGCCACTTGCCCAGTCCTCTCCTCCCCAACAATGCCCCGTGTTCCAGAATTTTCCTTCTTCTTCTCCAAGTTTATTTTCCTGTATTTTCTCTGTATCTTGTATCTTGACGGTCTTGCTAGCTGCTTGAAGACAATTTATGAAAATGAGTTGATGCAGTTTTTACTAAATATCTACTAGTGTTATCACATGGCACTAAGTTAGGAAGAAATTCATTCACTCCTATAACATATTGTACCTGATAATGTGCAAGGCCCCGGGACAGAAAGATGGATATTAGCTTGTGGGTACCTTGCTGTCTTTAGCAGTGCGTCCTAAAAGGTAGTCCTTGAGGGACCTCCATCAGAAACTCTTGTGTTGGTTATTAAAATACACAACTATTTAGGCTTCAAGAGGAGCTTACTTAGTGGGGCTGAGGAGGCCACTTGGAACCTACATTTTTAGCAAGTTCCCAGGTGGTTTTCTTACCAATAAACCTAAACCAAAAAAAAAAAAACCAGACCAGTCACCATCAAGTTGATTCCAATTCATGGCTACTCCATGTATTGCAGAGTAGAACTGTGCTCCATCAGGTTTTCAGTAGCTGTGATCTTTCAAAAGTAGATCACTGAGTCTTTCTTCTAAGTCACCTCTGGGTGGGTTCTAACCACCAATATTTTGGTTAGTAGTTAAGCCCCACCCAGGAACTCTACATTAACGCTAAACAACAAAACAACAAACAAACCAAAAAAGCCCAGTTGTTGTCAAGTTGATTCCAACTCATGGCGACCCAATGTGTGTCAGAGTAAAACTGCACTGATAGGGTTTTCAAGGCTGTGAACTTTTGGAAGTAGATCTCTAAGCCTTTCTTCTGAGGTACCTCTGGATAGTTCAAACTACCAACTTTTCAATTACTTGTTGTTGTTGTTAGGTGCTATCAATTTGGTTCTGGCTCACAGTGATCCTATGTTCAACAGAATGAAACACTGCCCAATTCTACCCCATCCTCACAATTATTGCTGTGCCAGAGCCCATTGTTGCAGCCACTGTTTCAATTCATCTTGACGGTCTTCTTGTTTTTTGCTGACCCTCTACCAAGCATGATGTCCTTCTCCAGGGTCTGGTCCCTCCTGATACCAAGTCCAAAGGACATGAGCCAGTCTCACCATTTTTGCTTCTAAGGAGAATTTTGGTCATAATTCTTCCAAGACAGATTTGTTCGTCCTTCTGGCAGTTCAATAGTCTTTGCAAACACCATAATACAAAGGTATCAGTTCTTCTTTGGTATTCCTCATTCATTGTCCAGTTTTTGCAAGCATATGAGGCGATTAAAAACACCATGGCTTGGATCAGATGTACCTTAGTCCTCGAAGTCATATCTTTATTTTTTAGCACTTTAAAGAGATCTTTTATAGCAGATTTGACAAATGCAATATACCATTCGATTTCTTGACTGCTGCTTCCATGGGTGTTGATTGTGGATTCAAGTAAAATGAAATCCTTGACAACTTCCATCTTTTCTCCATTTATCATGATGTTGCTCATTGGTCCAGTTGTGAGGATTTTTGTTTTCTTTATGTTGAGGTGTAATCCATACTGAAGGCTGTGGTCTTTGATCTTCATTAGTAAGTGCTTCAAGTTCCCTTCACTTTCAGCAAGCAAGGTTGTGTCATCTGCATAATGCAGGTTGTTAATGAATCTTCCTCCAATCCTGATGCCCTGTTCTTCTTCATAAAGTCCAGCTTCTCATATTATTTGCTCAGCATACAGATTGAATAAGTATGGTGAGAGGATATAACCCTGACACACACCTTTTCTGACTTTAAACAAATAAGCATCCCCTTGTTCTGTTCGAACAGCTGCCTCTTGGTCTATATAAAGGTTCCTCATGAGCACAATTAAGTATTCTGGAATTCCCATTCTTTGCAATGTTATCTGTAATTTGTTATGATCCACACAGTCGGATGCCTTTGCACAGTCAATGAAACACAGGTAAACATCTTTCTGCCAAGATCCATCTGACATTAGAAATTATATCCCTCATTCCGTATCTTCTTCTGAATCCGACTTGAATTTCTAGCAGTTCCCTGCTGATATACTGCTGCAGCTGCTTTTGAATGATCTTCAGCAAAACTATACTTGCTTGTGATATTAATGATATGGTCTGATAATTTCTGCATTCAGTTGAATCACCTTTCTGGAGAATATGCATAAATATGGATCTCTTCCAGTCGGTTGGCCAGGTAGCTGTCTTCCAAATTTCTTGGCATAGACAAGTGAGCACTTCCAGTGCTGCATCCATTTGTTGAAACATCTCAATTGGTATTCCATGAATTTCTGGAGCCTTGTTTTTTGCCAAAGCCTTCAGTGCAGCTTAGACTTCTTCCTTCAGTATCAACGGTTCCTGACTATATGCTACCTCCTCAAATGTTGAATGTTGACCAGTTCTTTTTGGTATAGTGACTTTTGAGTATTCCTTCCATCTTCTTTTGATGCTTCCTGCATTATTTAATATTTTCCCTGTGAGTCCTTCAATATTGGAACTTGAGGCTTAAATGTTTTCTTCAATTCTTTCAGCTTGAGAAATACTCTGCCTGTTCTTCCTTTTTCAGTTTTCGATCTCCAGGTCTTTGCAAGTGTTATTATAATACTTTACTTTGTCTTTTTGAACCTCCCTTTGAAATTTTCTGTTCTACTCTTCTACTTCATCATTTCTTCCTTTCACTTTAGCTACTCGACGTTCAAGAGCAAGTTTCAGAATCTCTTCTGACACCCATTTTGGTCTTTTCTTTCCTGTCTTTTTAATGACCTCTTGCTTTCTTCATGCATGATGTCCTTGATGTCATTCCACAACTCATCTGGTCTTTGGTCATTAGTATTCAATGTGTCAAATCTATTCTTGAGATGGCCTCTAAATTCAGGTGGTATATACTCAGGGTCATATTTTGACTCTTATGGACTTATTCTAATTTTCTTCACTTTCATCTTGAACTTGCATATGAGCAATTGATGGTCTGTTCTACGGTTGGGCCCTGGCCTTGTTTTGACAAATGATATTGAGCTTTCCCATTGTCTCTTTCTACAGATGTAGTCAATTTGATTCCTGTGTATTCCATCTGGCAAGACCCAAGTGTATAGTTGCCATTTATGTTGTTGAAAAAGTATTTACAATGAAGAAGTCTTTGGTCTTACAAAATTCTATCCTGCGATCTCCGCATCGTTTCTATCGCCAAGGCCATATTTTCCAACTACTGATCCTTCTCTTCGTTTCCAACTTTCAAAAGTTGGAAACATTAATGCTAAAAAAAGGGGGAGATAATTCCTGTATTCAGGGCATCGATCAGAGGTTAAAAACTGGCAGCCGTGCCAGATTTGACTTGCTTGATTTGACTATGTTTTAAAAATTCAGCAATTTCCCATTAACGTCTGAATTTCTTCTTTCTGTTGAGAAATTAAAAGCTCTGACATCACTACATCTGTATTTCTTAACTCAATACAAGGAATTTTTTCTCTTAGTTGAGTGGGATCTGTGGGCTCCTGATGGCTTAAGTCTCTAGTACTCCCCATTGTCTTATAGCCTCATCAGCCTTATGTAGATATGCTACATGCCTGGCCCTTGTGATCATTTGGTTTAATGACCCATGATCTAGATTCAAGTGGATAATCACATATTAAAAAAAAAAAAAAAGTCTGCTAATGTAATTTATGTCCCAGGTAGCATTAGGGACCTAAATTGAGGGCCATCTTCTGAAAGGTCTTAGGAAGTGGGAGTTTCAGGCAGTGGTCAAGATATTTAGGGCAGGGGTCACTTTCAGTGATCTAGCCTATGTGAGCTTGCTTGGTTTGAGATGTTGAATATGGATAGCAGAAAACAGAATTGAAATCACCTTAAGTATTTTCTTACTAAATCTAGCATTTCTATAGCAATTGTCACCATGGTATCTTGATGTGTTCTGACAGGGGAAATTTCACTTAAGAAAAAACCTGGTAATGCGGGAAAGAAAAGCTCCTTCCATGCTAAACTCCAGAGGCACTTTATTAAGTGCAGAGCTCAGAAATATGCGGGTGTATAGAGGACATAAGTTCCAAAGTGGTCTGGCCACACTAAGGACTGTTGGTGATTATGAATGATGTGGCTGAGGCATCCAACTGAAAGAATCCTTGAATCTGAGTGCTAGAAGGTAACACAAGTTCATAATACTATTTGCATCGTTCTTTTCAGCATTAGAAGCCCTCATACATACTAACCTCGTTTAATCCTCACAACAACCTCAAGAAGTAAGTGTTGAAATGATCATTCCTGTTTTATAGAGATGAAAGATGAGTGACTTGCTTTAGGTTAAACAGAAATCTTACTCAAACAGGTCTTCTCATACTAAATTCCCTGTACTTTAAACTATACCAGTGGTTTTCAATCTTCTTATTCAGACTTTCCAGATGAAGATGGGAATGCCATTTACATAGACACCAGGTAAGTAGTGCCCCCTGGAGCTGTGCAGTGCGGGTAGCTCTGGGCCCTGGCATGTTGATGGGAAATGTTCACATGTGGGTATGCTGCAGGCATAAATAAGACATGCGGCAAGCTCTGTGCAATTTGTGGTGGGCTGACTAGAAATCCTCTTTTTTCTCAGACTCATTAAAACATACTTAAGATCCAGTGAGTGAGATGATAGAGGAATGACCTTGAATCTGGTCTCATGTTCAGTACCAAAAAAAAAGCAAGCTTCAGTACTATGCCTATTATTAGTGATAAATTGCTTTTGACAAACTTCAGAACTGATTGGAACAAGCCAGTTATGTTGGCTCACTTGTATGAGAAGCACTGAGGTACACTGCATTCACTGCATTAAGTCATCTGTTACTTCTTTTCACCCTAGAGATGAGTGCTTACCCTAGGGATGAGCCACATGTTGGAGTGCAGAGAAGAGTGAGTTCTTTCAGAACAGAGGCTAATACCCATCTTTTTCAAAAAGGACATATAAATTGTTAGCATGCGTCTTGGAGTCCTTGGGTGGTACAAAGTGTTAATGTGCTGAGTTGCTAATTGAAAGGTTGGAAGTTTGAGTCCACCCAGAGGTGCCTCCATTGGAGCCCTGGTAGGACAGTGGTTAAGAGTTTGCCTGCTAACCAAAAGGTCAGCAGTTGAAATTCACCGCCGTTTCTTGGAAACCCTATGGGGCAGTTATATTCTGTCCTACAGGGTCACTATGAGTCGGAATCGACTTGACAGCAACATGTTTGGTTTAGAGGTGCCTCAAAGGAAAGGCCTGGTGATTTACTTCTGAAAAGTCAGCCATCAAAAACCCTATGGAGCACAGTTCTACTCTGACACACACAGGGACACATGGCAACTAGTTTTAGCATGTCTTTTGACTGTAGATAGCAAGACACCTGCATCACCAGGACTTAGATGCATTTTCAAGCCCAAGTTTCTTTTCCTCTCCCCTTTATTTTTGTTGAAATGAATAACCAGTTGTCATCAAGTTGATTTTGACTCACAGTGGCCTTATAGGACAGAGTAGAACTGCCCCATAGGGTTTGCAAGGCTGTAATCTTTACAGAAGCAGACTGCCACATCTTTCTTACATGGAGTAGCTGGTGGGTTTGAACCACCAACCGTTTGTTTAGCAGCTGAGAGCTTAACCACTGCTCCACCGAGGCTCCTTTGTTGAAATGAATAAGACACTTTAAATCTCATTGAAATCACCTAAACCTGTAATGTTTTTGCATTAGGGATCACATGTGTAAAGCACGGTGGGAAACAAGCAAGTAAGGCAATGACTGAAGTAAAGCTGGGCAGGTGGAGAAGTATAGCCAGCTGGAGGGGGCATGTGGGTCTCCCAGGGCCTGCTCCACTTCACTGCGAGCCTGGTGGTATCAGTGTCTGAATTTCTGATAGGTTGGAAAGCCGAGCCTTTATACAAAATTTCCTAAATTTTAAAAGTTGACAGTTAATTTCCTTTTTAAAAAAGAAAATACTGTAGAAGCAAAACAAAAGATGCCCACTGAGTTCAGTTTGTGGTCTTGGATTAGGTTGGATTTGGATCCAATGGCCTAGACTAGATACAAGTTTATGACCCCAGCTCTATTTTTTAAATAATACCATGTACTATTAATTTAAACTTAATTTCTTCACTTCATGAAAATGGTGTGCCCTAAATGTAGCAACAACCAACTCGACCTTCCAATTAATATGACCCAGGTGTCATGGATTGAATTATGTCCCCCCTCCCCAAATATGTGTATCAACTTGGTGGGGCCATGATTCTCAGTATTCTGCGGTTGTCCTCCATTTTGTAACTGTAATTTTATGTTAAAGAGGATTAGGGTGGGATTATAACACCACCCTTATTCAGGTCTCATCCCTGATCCAAGGTAAAGGGAGTTTCCCTGGCATGTGGCCTGCATCACTTTTTATCTCTCTAGAGATAAAAGGAAAGGGAAGCAAGCAGGAAATTGGGGACCTCACACCACCAAGAAAGTAGCACCAGGAGCAGAGCAAGTCCTTTGGGCCTGGGATCTCTGCACGTGAGAAGCTCCTTGACCAGGTGAAGATTGAGCACAAGGACCTTCTTCCAGAGCTGACAGAGGGAAAGCCTTTCCCTGGAGCGGATGCCCTGAATTTGGACTTGTAACCTACTAGACTGGGAGAAAATAAATTTCTCTTTGTTAAAGCCATCTACTTGTAGTATTTCTGTCATGGCAGCACTAGGTGAAGACACCAGGCATTCTAAATTTCTCTGTAATGACTTTGACAAATACTTATTGAGAGTTTTAAATATTTAATTTAAAATCTTGGGATATTTGGTTTAAAATTTAAAAAATTATACAATAGCATTGTTAGGAGTATTGTGTAGTTGTAAAATCATTTTATTAAATCCAATAAATTATTTCTTTCTGAAGAGCTGAGCAAAGATATCATAAATAGGACGTCAAAAACACTATACAAGAAAAGGGCCGATAAATTAGACTCCATTAAAATTAAGAACTTATGTTCTGATTTACAAATTCATGATGATAGTTTCCTTCCAGATGCTTTATCTTCCACATTTAAGTTTATGATTCAGTTTTGGTTGGTTGGTTGGCTGGCTGGCTGGCTGGCTGGCTGGCTGGCTGGCTGGCTGGCTGGCTGGCTGGTTGGTTGGTTTGTATAGCTCTAAAACTGACTCACTAAGGAAAACAGATCATACAACGTATATTTGTAAATGGCTTCCTTTTCACCACTGCTCAAACTCAGGGGGTCTTATGCAGGTTCGGTTCAACTCCAACATTGCACCACTTTAATTTTTCGGAGCCACGTTTCCCATCACCATCCCAACGGACATCAGTGACCCAGATGGCATCATGCCTTTTGGGCAGTCAATGGAAAGGAGGTGAAGGCTCTTAGCAAAATTGAAGAGAGAAAAAGAGAGTGGTAAAATACATATCAACTGAATTGATTCTTGGTAAAGAAGATGTTGATGCTGAAAGTGATAAACGATGGCATTAAGTGATGATGTAATGATAAAGGGGGTGTTGACCTGTTTTTGTTTTTCCATAAGGAAAAAATATTGTACTGCTAGCATAAAACTATTTCCGTAGTTCCATGTCCCTTTAATTGCCAGAATAAGGCATTTCAGACTCCTAAACCTTAATGCCGATTTGTCAAAGGTACCGTTCTTGATTGTTCTACAAGTGAGTTTATCTTCCCAGGAATGAAAATAGCAATCGCGTTTTTTTTTTTTTTTCCACTTTCAGTTCTTGAATCATAAACATAATTAAGCCTTCATGTCTAGTAATGGCATTGTTTTATAGATACTGGAAATTATATTTAGTATTTATTGGTTAACTGATTAACTTCTATGATATATATTTATATTATTTCCTTTCAAATAATGGAATCATATTTCCAGGAGATTTTAAATGGATTCAACTGATTTGAATTAACCAAAAAAATTATTTGGTGAACAAAAAAACTATTGTTACCAAGTGAAATTTGGGGCAGTGCGAGGTGAAATTTATGTCTCAAAAATTCCAGAGATGTTTGAAATTCCATTAACTTATGTACTGCTAATGATTATGATTGTCTGGGAAGTGTTGACATATTGGTTTACCTCATAACTTTTACATGGGAGAACTATACATTAAAGGCTTTTATTCTGCTTTTTGTATCCTAAGTTAATACTCACTGAGTCAATCATAAACGCCATCTGCATATTTATTAAAATTGAAGGGCACCATCTTTAATTTCCTTATCAATTCTTTGAACATTCCATTTCTCCTTGTATTGAAGAATACCTAACCCATAAAAAACCAACCAGACCCATTGCCATCAAGCCAATTCCGACTCATAGCGACCCTGTGGGACAGAGTAGAACTGCCCCATAGGGTTTCCAAGGAGTGGCTGGTGGATTCGAACTGCTGGCATTTTGGTTAGCAGCCCTAGCTCTTAACCACTGCGAAAATCTCAGATTTCGTTTTATAACTGTCTCTACATGTTAAAGGCTGCAGTTCCTAGTCAGAGGTGAAAGGGGGCCTGATCTCACTACCTATTTATATAGTTTTAAAACTTTCTAAGAAACATAAAGCTCTGCTATAATTAATGCCTAATGGTATAAACACCCCTGCTTTAGTGGTTGCCTAGTAACTGCATACTGCAGGCTTGTGGGGTTTCTAAAGAGGCTGAGTAAAGGGAAATATTCAGATCCATTTCCAGTTCAGGTGGATGAGGGGCAGCAGTGGGATAGATTCCTTTGTTAAAATTGTTTTTCCATCACATCTTTGCACTAAAGCATCCTTCTGTACTAGAGCTTACTCTTGTAAATGACTTCTGCAGACAAGAGTCCAACCCAAAGAGTAATGGCTTATAATTTTTAAAACATTCAGTAGAACTGAACCAGCACTGTGTCAATGCTGTATCAGCCCCAGTTTCTGTTCTTAGAGTGACTGGGCTGGGGAATATTGCTCTTACTATATCCTTCACCCCTTGATAAAATCTTACATGTGGGTATCACTTTAGCAATTGAATGTCCAAATACAGTTTCCAGTTAAAAGTTGTATTAAAGGGGCTGAGAGTGATTATAATGATATATTTATGTTTAGCTTTGGCTTCCTTCCTACATAGCAGATTTAATTTCCTAATTATGTTTTGCTTTTTTTTTAGCTTAGGTAAAATTAGCTTGCCTTCCCTTTGCACACGCCAACTGCAGTTGGTGGAGGTGACCTTCTAAAACCATAGCTTGTTGACAAGAGTGGTTAACTAGATTAGGATTAAATTTATTGAGTAAAATCCACAAAAAGCCTAAAGCACATGTAAATAGTGACAAGTTGACTATGTGGGAATATAGTTGGGTCATACGAAAACTCATTTCTGACGATGTCCTGGTTTTGAAAACGTGTGAGATAGATATACGGCCCTGAGAGCTCATCTGTGTTCTTTGTTGGAGTTAGTGATGTCAAGATTTGGGGTTTACTAGGTTGGTTACCGTGGTGTAGACAGGGATTAGCATGGTCTGGAATATTTAAATTGTGTAAGTATAACCTTGTGGATACAGTCAGAAATGATTTGCTACTCAGTAATTTTGTCATTTGGCAATACTAAGACATGATGGCATATGGTCTGCTCTTTGGAGTTAAAGTAAGTGTTATCATTTGACTGAAACAGAGGATTCTCTTATCCCGTGAAAGAAACCGTTTTAAGATATGTACCTTTACCTTTTCATACAGAAGGAAGTGTCCTGTTGCAGCATATATAACTCTTTGGGTTCTTGGTTTAGTGGGTTGAAGGATGCGGCTGGTGAGGCCAAGGCTATGGTTTAATCAGAAAACCACTTGACTCCCCAACCAGTCTGCATTCCTAGCTTCAGCCACCCATTTCACTGGTCTTAAAAGAGACTCTTGAAGAGTGTGCTATGGCTGGGCACAAACCCCTCTATTCCAGGGGTTGGAAAATAATCCAAATCTCAAATACTTCTGTCAGTGGGACATCAACGTCCTCATTAGGTTCAAAGAAAAAGATGATGTAAACAATGGCCTTCTCCGTTTGCAATACATTCACTATCTCTCCTTCCACCTTAATGCTAAAAGAAATTTACTGATTCAGAATCATGATTCATTTTTGTTATATCCGAAAAAAACCCGGTGCCGTCCAGTCAATTTCGACTCATAGCGATCCTGTAGGGAATTCTTTTCCTCCTGATTGTATTTCCATCTCTCTTCTTTTACCCTGCCTTTCAGAAATTTTCACTCTAGCCCTGGGATTTTTTTTTTTTTTCTGTTTATTTAGCTGTTTAACGAAGCTTCAAAAGATTTAATTCCTGGAGCCATCAAATCAGTACCCTTGCAGATCTGTTTGGTTCGACTCTAATAGAGCCTGTCTTTGTGCAAAGAATGTCTTTCACAAAGAGTTAATTTGCAATCTCAACAGAGATTAATTCTCAGGAGGGAATTTAAACTTGGAGTGTCCCAGGGGAGAAGCAGCTTCAAGGTTGGGCTATTCTGTGAGGGAGTTAACTCCTTATGCGCTGCTTCTGAGCAATGAGGCCAGCTGCTCAGTCAACACCCGGCAACAGTGGCAGCTTTAAGGTAGAAACAAATACTGTTTATTCTCCTTCCCAGGTCCTGGATTTTGGCAGTAGGAAAATATGCTATTCTGTGATTTTTTTTCACCTGTTTATTTTTCATTTCACACACACACACACAAAAGGCGGTGGGGTGGGGGAGAGGGGAAAGAATTCACTCAGGGATCTACTTGATTATGACTTGATTGTATTTTGATTGTATTTAGACTTACATTGTTAGGTGCCATCGAGTGGATTTGCCCCACAGAGTTTTCTAGGCTGTAATCTTTAAGGTAGAAGATGGCCAGGGCTTTCCACCTGCAGAGCGCAGAACGGCTGGCTAGTGGGTTGGAACCAAAGACCTTTTTGTTAGCCACCAAGCACTTAACCATTGCACCACCAGAGCTCCTTATTTTGACTAATAAACAAAAAACCAAACCTGTTGTTAGACTCATAGCGACCCTATAGGACAGAGTAGAACTGCCCCAAAGCGTTTCCAAGGAGCAGCTGGTGGATTCAAACTGCAGATCTTTTGGTTAGCAGCTAAGCTCTTAACTACTGGGTCACTGCAGAAGCTATTTATTCACAACATTTTTTTTTTTTTTAAATTGATCTGCATGTATAAAATAAACGGGATTTGCTTCACAGAGAAATTATCATGTCATATTCCTAGTGCTTAAACCTAAGTGAAATTTGTTATTTTATTCCCCAGTGGTGAGCCAGTTAATTTCTTAATTTAATGCCAATATTAAGGAAATTTATTGCCTTGTGATGTGTGAAAATGCATTTTGAAAAGAACAAGGAATACTTTTGTTCCAACTTTAAATTTTACTATCAACATCTAGCTTTTTTTTTTTTTTAACTTATAGGTTTATTTTTCTTACATAACAAGAATTCTAGAACTAAGCGACTTCTGGAGTCCCTTTAGCTGTTCCATGATGCCACAGGCTATATCTGTTTGGCTCCACCATCTTTAACATTGCCTTTTTTTAATCTCCATGTCTGTTGCCTCTGGTTGCAAGTTGGTTACTGCGCATTTAGGCATCACATCCACATTTTAGGCAGGAAGAATGGGAAAGGTGAAGGGTAAAGCCAGCTGCCTCTCCTTTTTATCATATGCAATGATTTTCAACACCAGATTTATCGTATCTTCAATTTACAAATATTCTTGGTTTCATTTCTTGACCATTTATTTAGTTCATCTGAAGCAAATATTAGTTTTAATTATTGTAGCTTTATAATGTATTTTGATGTCTATTTAAAGCAATTCTTTTGTCCTTTTTTGAGTATTTTTAGAATTTTTGAATTGTACTTTAGATGAAGGTTTACAGAGCAGATTCTCATTAAACAATTAATACACATATTGTTTTGTGACATTGGTTGCCAACCCCGTGACATGTCAACACTCTCCCCTTCTCAACTTTGGGTTCCCCATTATCAAGTCTCCTGTCTCCTCCTGCCTTCTCATCCTCGCTCCCGGGTTGGTGTGCCCATTTAGTCTCATTTTATGTGCCTGTCTATCTAAACTTTGGCTGAAGGGTGAGCCTCATGAGTGACTTCATAACTGAGCTATAAGGGTTTCAGGGGGCCATACTTTAGGGGCTTCTCCAGTCTCTGTCAAACCAGTAAGTCTGTTCTTTTTTGTGTGTGTGTGAGTTAGAATTTAGTTCTATGTTTTTCTCCAGTTCTATCAGAGACTATTGTGATCACTGTCAGAGCAGTTGGTGGTGGTAGCTGGGCAACATCTGCTTGTGCTAAACTCAGTCTGGTGGAGGCTATGGTAGTTGTCGTCCATTAGTTCTTCGGACTAATCTTTTCCCTTGTGTCTTTGGTTTTCTTCATTCTCCCTTGCTCCAACAGGAGCATGCTTTTAAGACTCCAGATGCTACTCACCAAAGTAGAACGTAGAACATTTCCTTTGTAAACTATGTTATGCCAATTGAGCTAGATGTTCCCCAAGACCATGGTCCCCACAGCCCTCAGCCCAGCAATTCAGTCCCTCAGGAAGTTTGGATGTGCCCATGGAGCTTCCATGACCTTGCCTCATACAAGCTGTGTTGTGTACTGTCTTACCCTTCTCCAAAGTTAACTACTTATCTATTGTCTATTTGGTGTTTTTCCATCCCCCACTCCTCCCCTCCCCCATAACCATCAAAGATTGTTTCTTTTTGTGTGTAAACCTTATGATTTTTTAGAGTAATGGTCTCAGACAATATTTGTCCTTTTGTAATTGACTTATTTCACTCAGCATAAATGCCCTCCGGATTCACCCATGTTGTGAGATCAGGGTCCAACTTTTATTGTCAAATGCTTTGCTTTCATCTTGTAAGTAGCTTGATTATTCTAATATTGAGTAATTTCAGAGAGAATAGTTGATAAAAGAAAACAGTGTAATGAACGGGAATGGACACTAAAGAACTAAGAAAGGGGGTAGCTGTGAGAGTAAAGTCAAAGAAAATAAATCAACCAGCACCTCTGCTTACAGGATAACTCAGAGGTGACTTCCAGGCCTCTGACCCTTAACCCCAGGATTCCAGGTGAAAGTTCTCTCTTGATGTAGCTGTCTTCTGGGAGAGAACTTTCCACAGTTAACCCATAGACTGATTTTTAAATTAAAGGGAAGCTAGGTAGAAGAATGGTATTTGTCATTATAATTGTTGCTTATCTAATGATTTAAATCAACCCCATTCAGGGTCTTCAAAGGAAAGATTTTCTCTGTCCTGATTTGTGTCTTATTTGGATCCAGTTTTGAAAATGGAGCAATTAAAGTGCCAAAACCTTTCATTAGGAGTCTGCCATTTAAAAAAATGAGCTTTTATCTGTAGCCCTTGAATTGAACATTCCATGTCATTCGTCTTCCTGAATTTCAAGTTTAGGATTTGGTTTTCGCTTCATTTTACGTCCTTGAGACACAGTTTGAATGCTGCGACTTGATTTTGTGCTTTCAAGACAGTTTTAGGGATCTGGTGATTTGAGAAGGGCTGGTACCATATGGTCTTGAGAAGGTGATAGATTTTCACATCCTGGGAACTGGCAGAAAAGGGTAGGAACTGAATCAGATGAAAGGAAGGGAAAATAGAGTTTGAGCCTAAGTCACTCATCTCATGAAAAACCTGAGACCTATAATTCCCATGAAGTCAATTTTTAAAAGGATTTTTTTAGTACGTGTACTTGCGTATTCTTACTTGCGTATTCTCTCTGAAAGTAGAGAGCTTCCTTTTAAAAGAGATGACATTTAACACTTCTTGGTTAGTCCTTTAGAAAAGACTTCAGTCATGGAGTCAAAGAACAGCAATGGGCCCCGCGCCACCCTCCCTGAAAAGGAGATTTTACAGAAAGATGAGAACTGAGGGACTGGGGCACAATGTAATAAAAGCGGACACATTATTCATTTTGATTTGTGAATTTAGTTAATGGTTTTCGTAGAAGGAAGGGGTAAAAGCACCCTGGCAGCAGTGTTGAAAAACCAAAAAACCTGGAATTTAAGAAAAAAGAAAAGAGTATCTTATGTCCTTCCTAGCGGTGGGATAGATGGGCATGGAGCGAAGGGTTTCCTTGATCTTACAGAAAATTAAGATTTAGGAAGCCCGACATTTCATCCGGTCTCTCCAGGGTCGGCTTCGTGGGGCTTGGCCGGTCGTATCACATCTTGAGCTCTTTCTCTCCTTCATCTCGCCCGGTGTCTTTCGGATTCCCCCATCTGCGGGAAGGACCAGCCCCGGGCCCGGGCTTGTGCCCTCTTCTCGGACCTCGACGCACCGGATGGCCCAGGGGCTGGGCGAGGCGGCGGGCGGCGCGGCCCCCCGGGGGCGGGCGCCCGGGCGCGCGGGCCCCGGCGCGCAGCGGGTTAAGGCGGCGGGGGCGGCGGGAGGGAGGCGGAGCGCGGCCGGGCCCGAACGCCGCGCCGCCGGCCAGCAGCGGGTTAAGTGCCGCCCGCGCGGAGAGGGCTGAGCCGGGCGCCGCCGCTTCGAGCTCGCATTCGGATCCGCTAGCGCAGGAAGATGGCGACGGACGGCGCGAGCTGCGAACCCGACTTCTCCCGCGCCTCGGAGGACGCGGCGGAGGCTACGGCGGAGGCTACGGCGGAGGCAGCGGTAACCGAGTTCCCGGTGCGGGCGCGCTGCGAGTGTAGACGCGGGCCCAGGCGCAGCTCCAAGTCCCCTGGGCGCTCCGCAGTCCGGGCCCCCTGGGGGCGCCCCCTCCTCAAGCTGCCCCACGGCCGGAGGCCGCCCAAGCTGGGGACGCCTCCTGCCCGTTCCGAGTCTCCAGGGAAATAGCACCGGCCTCCGGGTTCTTGGCGCTCCATGCGTGCGCCCCGCCCTCCTCGCGACCCCGACGCCGGTGCCGCGGTGGTCGGGTTTGGCCTGGGGGTGTTTGCTGGCGAACTTGACCCCCCATTGTTCGCCTCTAGCTGCACGCGTGGCTGTGAGCGTGCGTCTCGGGGTGCCTGGCACGTCTCAGCAGACCTAGGAAACAGCGAGGGGGGGTGCGGGTCGCCGCCGAGCAGGTGTGGGGATGCCTATTGTGTGTCTGTGCGCCTTTGGGGGGCCCCTGGGGAGGGACCGGTGCCCAGCTGTGGGCGCTGTCGCCGCGAAGCGCCGGCGACTTTGGTCTTAGCAGCCCCCTCACTGGGGAGGCGGGGGGTCATCGCGTTCTTCCGAGGCGATGCCCGGGCGAGGTGGAGGGTCATCACCGAGTATCATAGACATTGTTCTCCTTCGCTGGGTTCTAGACGCCAAATGCGCTACCATCCATCCCTGGTCCCCACTTTCAATCCCTAAATATTCCTGTGCACAGAAACTCGCTGGTGGGTTCCAGCCCCTACCTGGGGGAGGGTTGGTTCCCCGTCCAGGGTGGAAAATGTGCTCAGGGTTTGAGAAGCGGCTTCGCTGGAGCTGCGAGGATCTGCAAAGAAAGGCGGTCCCGGGAGCGCCTCCCACCCTTGGCCCACTCCCGCTGGAGACCGCGGTGGGATAGAGTGAGCCGAGGGTGGACGCCCCCTCCGGCCTTGCCACTACCCGATCGGAGTCGGTGCGCGAGCAGCAGAGGGCAGGGCCAGGCGTAAACAGCCAGGGCTGCTTTAACTTCCTCCTCCTCCCTGGGTTTGGAGGTAGGGCTTTTGGAGAGGGAGAGATGGGGAGGAAGGTACTTGGGGGTGAGAGGAGCTGAGCTTGGGAAGGAATAGAGAAAGAGGGGGTGGAGGGGGGAGAAAAACGGAGGAGGAGGGCTGTTGATTTGCACTTGTGAAACTGGCAAGTTTTGATTTGCAGCTTTTAGGAAAATTTATTTTGTTTTTTCATTTCTTGCGTGGAAAATGAGAACTTAAGATTTCAAGTGAAACCTGCCCACTTGTGATACTGTGAATCCCCCCGCCCCCCGCGAGGTACAATAAGGAAGCTAGCTGTTAAGGCAAGCCTCTCTGGGAAGTTTAAATGATTGGGTGTCTTCCTCCCCAGGAGATGATGACGAGAGGCACTGACTGGGAGGAGAAAGAAAGAGGTCTTGTGTGTGTTTCTTGTTCCCCAGGAAGGTTACATTTGTATGTTTAATTTGTTTAGAATGGGCCTTTTTTCTACTGCCCTCAGTGTTTTAATCACCTCCTTACAATTAAACCAAACACAAACATCTGGTTTATGGTCTGTAGCTGATGATGTAGTTTTATTTGGTTAGACTGTAGAGAGTCTTGGTCGTGGGGCAGATTTCGTGTTAACAAGGTCAGGGTTCCGTCTCTGCTGTGTAAAATTTTCAGAAGTCTGATTCTCACTACTGAACTTCGGGGATTTGATCATTCACCTGTGATAATGGGAACAGCCATGGAAAATAGGAAAGCCGACCTCTTGTTATTTCCACAGAATCCTTTAGGGTCCCAAGATGCAATAAGGATTCTTAATATAGTAGCTTTTTTAAACTTTTGGCTGTTTAGTAAAATTTTGACAGTGACTTCTTAGGCTGTAAACTGACCATTTTATTTTTTCCAAAAAGCTTTGACTTCGTAAGGTAGGATCCTGTCCTATCAGCCACTTTGACCTATAGGCTGATTTTTACATTAAAGAAAAGCTGGGTAGAGGCATGGTATTTGTTATTATAACTGCTCCTTACCTAATGATTAAAAATCAAAGGCATTTTTATGCATCTTGGGGTTTTGGCAACTGATGGCTTAAAACAATTTTTGGGTATTTTTAGTGAACAATTCTTTTTTTTGGTATTTTAGCGATTTGATTCATTTCAAATCTGCTTGTATATTCATTTTTATATATACATTTGGCAATAACGAGCCAATGGAACCTCCAAAGCAGTAGGCTATTTTTGAAAGTGAGTGTTTTCACTAAGTTTTGACTATTTAGATTGTTGCTTAGAAACAAGTTTAATTTATAGTTTCATAGTTTTCAGTTTAATATGATTTTTAGTGACATGTTTTAAATTTAGTTTGTGGTCCTCGTTCTTAGCTGTTTAAATCCTGAAGGCATCCCAAGTGTAAAGCTACATTATTCAGTAGGCTCATATAAATAGTCTTTGCTATGAACCATGCTGGGAGACCTGGGTTATTTTCAGTGCCTTAGCCAAATGTGATGACTTTTATAGGCCATATTGCTATTTCTACTCTGAAAATAAGCCCTAATGGATAAGGCAGTATGGAAAACAGAAATCTTCCTGCTTTTTATTGTCATCAGGGAATTTTGGAGTGAAAGGAAAATGGAGGTCTTTTTAGAGCTGTGTTTGGGAAGCCAACCAACATTCTTGCCATTCTGGGTTTTCTGGGGCAGTTAATATGCAAAAAGTAGGAATAAATTTTGTCACGGTGATTGTGACAAGGAAAAACTTGGACAGTGATTTTTGTTAAAAATATGCAACAGCGATGTTAAAATAACAGCTGGCACTTTGAAATTTTTGTTTTCCAGGTGACAGTATTAAATGTAAATGCAGTAAAAAAACCTTCTTGGCCAAGTTTGCTAGGCCTTTTAAAAAACAAAAAAACTAAATTATAGTTATGCAGCAGCTGTGGGATATTGAAAGTTTCACAGCATAATTTTTAAATAGTAAATAATCTAGATTGAAGACACATTTACTGAACACTTACAGAGATGGAGGCACCATGAGTAACATCTTTGCAGCCCTAAAGTAACACATTGCAGTAGTAGAAACTGACATCCACCAGGAAATCAAATTAGAGGAGAGGGTGGTGTCATGAGAGGCACACATGATTTGCATTAGGAATCTAGTGAGGGAGAATCATGGAGTTCCTGGTGGAAGGATCTGGAAATGTTCCACAGAAGGGGAGCATTTGAACTGGGCTTTGAGGTATAAGCAGGACCCGAATTGGGAGAAGGGAGGAAGCAGTGTCCAGGTATAGCTGGTGCCTCTGCCTGTGAGATGTGAAAGGACCTGGGGGATATAGGGAGGGATTTAGAAGCTGAGTTTAGAGGTTTCAGTTTCAGTCTCAGGTGTGCACTTTAGAAAAATAGCTTAGAAGTTGAGAAAATTGACTGAAATAGCACTGGAAGATTAGGCTTTCGTTGTGAGACTTTTCACTCCTTACTTTTTTCTTCTTAAATAATAGGTTCTGTGTTTATAACAGGAGTCCCTGGTGGGACAAATGATTTGAGCTTGGCCACTAACTGAAAGGTTGGTGGTTCAAATCCTCCCGGAGGCATGGGAAGAAAAGTCTGACAGTCTACCTGTGAGAATTCAGCCAATGAAAACCCTATGGAGCACAGTTCTACTCTGACATGCATGGGGTCATCATGAGTTGGAATCAGTCTCCCAAAACCAGGGCTCCATTTTTGGAATTTGTTGTTGTAACATTTCTTGCAGGAGCAATTTTATTTGGAGAAAAACTTATGTCATCCCTGTGATGGGATCCATACCAAGGCTAGATTGCCAGTTTGTTCCATCCTACTGTGTTTTGCTTAACTTTATGAGGTGAGAAAATGTTTCACAGCCTTAGGCCTAGTCAGTCATTTATAAATATATGCTGGTGATCGTGTGGACAGCAAGACCCTGGGTAGGAGAGAATAGCCTCCTCCTTCAAGAAAATTTGTGTCGTTTTTGTTAGTAAAAGAAAGCAAAGGTTGTTTAGCAAAGTGCCAGGCACATGGTAGGCAGTTCACAAATACTGAATGAATGAACGAAGTGAAAGGCCACCAAGAACTTGTGTTGAAACGCTTAATGTTGATCTGCCAATTGGAAAATTTATTTTGTATGTTGAGATTATAGTGAAACAATCGCCGTGTGATTCGCAGTAATTAACATTGTAGGTATTACAGACCGTTTCTTGTTTTAGAAAGATGACCCTGGTCCCCCCTCCCCTATTTTTTTATATTGCCTCCTTTCCGGGCTTCTTAATATCTCATACTTTTCTTTTGTTTGTGTGTCTGTTTCTTTAATTTTAAACACTATTTGTTTTCTGTGTAGATTCTCTTCAAAACAGTGATTGAGGCTGTGGATGGTGGTAGGATGGTAACTAGCCCCCACTCATCTTGATTTGCCCAGGTATAGTCAAGGCTGCATCACCCACTGGAGTGTGAGGAGGCGACAAATGAGAGGGCATTAAAGAGAAATTTAGAAACAGAAAAAGAAAAAAAAAAAAAAAAAGGGAGTAGGGCAGGGAGAAGGAGGTTAGGCAGGACTTGAGAATATTCTTCATCTGCCCAGAAGTGTGGGGATAGAATTCAGGTGGTGTTGGGGCGGGGGGGAGTGGGGGGAAGGTCCTTGGGTTGCCAAGTGGTTAAGCACTCAGCTGCTAACTGAAAGGTTGGCGATTTAAACCCACCTAGGGGCTCCTCCTTGGTGGCATAGTGGTTAAGAGCTACAACTTTTAACCATAAAGCTCAGCAGTTTGAATCCACCAGGCACTCCTTGGAAACCCTATGGGGGCAGTTCTACTCTGTCCTGTAGGGTCGCTATGAGTTGGAATCAACTCGCTGGCAATGGGTTGTGTTTTGCTTTTTTAGAGGCTCACTGGAAACCCTGGTGATGTAGTGGTTAAGAGCTACATCTCCTAACCAAGAGGTTGGCAGTTCGAATCCGCCAGGCGCTCCTTGGAAACTCTATGGGGCAGTTCTCCTCTGTCCTGTAGGGTCACTGTGAGTCAGAGTCGACTCAACGGCAGCGGATTTAGAGGCTCTGAGAAAGCTCCACCTTAACCTGAGTATTCTTTGGAAGGAGACGTTCTTTATTTGAATGCATGTGGTATATTATTCTTGATTAGCACTCCTTTGCAAGGGTTATATAACATGGAAAAGGAGAATTGTCTTTTCTGTTTGGTGGCTGGGTTCAGAAATGGAGAGCAGCAGTTAAAAGAGCAATGATAAATTGATAGCAAAGGATTTTACAGTTTTCAGTTAATCAGTTGTAAATAACCTGTACAAAAACCATGAGATCGTATCACTAATGCTGTGTACAACATAATGCTTTCCATATAGAAATCCTGATTTTAGAAGGAAAAATTGCATTTTTTAAATTGTTAGCAAACGGCCAATACCTTTAGAATCAATTAAAAAGATTATAGCAAATGCAGTATAGCCACTTTAACATTGCTATGGGGCATGGATACTTGGTTGCTAATGATTTTGTTTTGATGTTTTCATATTTTATTGAAAAGGCAACAAGGTGATTCCAAAGGCCTGAGTTCTTCCCACAGACAGGCTTTGTAATTTTAAGAATATTATTCAGGATGCCCTTGTCTCAGTCTCTTCATTCGAAAATCAGCATGGTGACCTTTGCCACCTACAGAGAATCAAGATGATCTTCCTCAGTGCGATATAAGCTTCTAAAGGACAAATGCCAGCTCGCATGTGGAGCTGAACCTGCCCGTGAAGGGTTGATGTAACACTGAAAAGCTGAGTTAGGTTGGAAATAGGCTTTTATCTGAGCTGTGGTCCTTTTTTTCCGAAGAGGTAATGGGGACAGTGAAGAGATCTTAAAGGAGGAAAAGGAGGTAGCTGGGCTTAATTATCAGAGGCTGCCACCCCTTACTGAGCCATTTTTCTGCATTTTCATTCCAGCTTTCTCTTCTTTAAAATTAGTTACACTTGTTTCCGTGTTTCCTTCCTGACATTGTTATTTCCTTCTCGGTTACATCTCCTTCCAGTGTGCTGAGTTGCTTGTCTGTCACCTGAATAAAGACCCTAGGTGGGCTGTGAGGTTGATTTGAGCTGCAGGGCCATGGAGAGCTGACATCAAATGGACCTCCACCTTCTCAGTACAGTATTTTTTGTTTTAAAGGCACACACCCAAGCTGCTTCCCTAGTTTGGATTACTCAGTGATCTTTGAAAGAATGAATGCATGAGGAATGACCAGTTATTTAGTTGCCCTAGAGTAGAACTGCCCCATAGAGTTTCCAAGGAGCGCCTGGCGAATTCGAACTGCCGACCCTTTGGTTAGCAGCCGTAGCACTTAACCACTATGCCACCACGGTTTCCATTTTTTTGTTTGTTTGTTTGTTTTTTAGAGTGGGCTGTAACATTGTAGCTTAGTAAGACTGGCCTATCTGAGACACCTTTTGCAGGCTTTCTGGGCAAAATGGACACATTATACTAAAAGTTGGGCATGGGGCAGCATGTTAGATAAAGTCATGTAAAGATGTAATAACTCTTGCTGCCCTGACACGTCTAGAGGGGTAAGAAAATAGTTAAAAAAGATAAGTATGTTTAATATTGTGAAGAACGCACAAGGCACAGGACATGATTAATTGCCGAGTAAAGGAATAGAAAAAACTCTTAATTGAGAGAACAGGAGATTTCTGGAGTCTGGAAGGGCATATGAAAGTGAGATTTGAACTATGTCCTAAAGAAATACGGGTCCAGATGAATGAGGGGAGAAAGGAGGATTAGGAAGATCAAACTCACTCCTGAAACTTTTTCCTCCTGGTAGAGAGGGAAATACAAAAAATACGAATAATGATAGCAAAGCAAGAAGTAATTTAAGAGATCTGAAAATACTTTGAGAGCATTTCCTCGTGTACTTTCTTATGAAAACCTTTGTAACTGGCTAAATTCATATTTTCTTAAGGCAGTCAATGTTCTGTATACCTGGAAAGTTTGATTTAATTGTTCTTATGCTAATGACCATCTTCAAATTTGATCCTTTTGAAATTTGAAGATGCATTTCATTGCGTTGCCTGTTTACAGCCCTTCTTATTCATCCCCAAAGCGTAAATCTTGCTTACATAGAAAGTTCTAAATGCACTATTAATTATTAGCATGCACTATTTTATACTGGGAGGAAAAGAAGTTATTGTAACTTCTGAGCAAAGAGGCAAAATCAGCTTTCCACAGCTGCTTTTCAAAGGCCTTTAGGCTCAGGGAATGACCTGAATTTTCCTCAGTCCTCTAATCCAGTTGTCCTGATGGTGCATGAAATCAGGACATTTGGCGGCTAGACGAAATATTAGCGATCACCTAGTACAACATCCTCATTTTACTGATGAGAAAAATGAGACCCAAAGGGATGAAACGACTTTGCCTCACATGGCTGGTTGTTGGCCAACTACATCTCTCCTAGCGTGGCTGGCCTCCAGTCCAGTCAGCTGCTTAAGTATCCCACCTCCCTCGCATGTTAAATACGTTCATCGAATGTAAACACAGTCTATTGGATTTCAGACTGGAGAAGAGGCTCTCCAAGCTTAGGGAAATACATTGAGAACTAACCAGGCTTCGTGTTGGGTTACCAAATTTTCGCCAAGCATCCCTGATAGAACAAACTCATGCATTATATCAAGCAAAGCCATGAAGCACTTCTGCCTCCTAATATCTCCTAAAGTCTTTCAGCAGCCATTTGTGTGCTGACTCCATTAATTCTTAAAGGCTGTGGGGTGAGGGTCTTCTGACCCTGTTTGGCTGTGACTGTTGAATTCCCCACATAAACCCAGTATTTTAGTTTTTTTTTCTTTGAGGAGGGGTGGGGTGGAGAAACTTGGTGTTGGCCTGTGTTCAGTTCTGGCAGTTTAAGATGGCTTAATCCAGCCAGGTTCTGTTTTGTCTGCTCTCTAACTGGGCTTGTATGAGAAAAGCCTAAAGAATGCCCTTCCCACCCCAAGTAATTCAGCAGTTGGAAACGGCTGTGCTGTAATAGTTTGGGATTGTGTCTTGTCTGTTTGTCTATGTCTGTCTATATACTTAAATATATTTTCTTGTTGTTATCTCCCAGAGAAGCCTCTCTTTGTTAACCAGGCTCTGGATTAGTTTTAAATGTCTATGCCAGGTTTTTAAAACTAGGTGTTAAAGAAGTGATTTTCCTTGCATACTTCTCCTGACAAATGTGATAGGTAGGAGTGGCTTATGGAATTAAAATCTAGCAGCTTGGCTTTTTGTTTGTTTTTTTTAATTTTTCCTTTTTAAGTGCCTTTCCATCACTAAAAATGAGAGCTGGGTTTTTGTTGTTTTTTAAGTTGGGAAACACAAGTACGGCAATAATAAAGTTTAATCTGAATATTTTTGTTGTGATTTTCTGGGGGGGACAGTGGGGGAGACTGTGGGTGCCTTGTTGGAGATCTTAATTGTTTTTATATGAGTGGCACCATTTGAATCTGTTCTGTTATCTTCTTTTGAAAAGTAGATTCTAAGATAGTCTTATAAAACACTGCATGGTTTAGAACACCTCCTTTTGCCCTGACACCAAGCAACTAGAATACTAACTTTTCCTACATCTGAGTGCTCTTAGGAGTGTTACAGTAATTAAGTCCGATAAATGTCACTTTATAGGAAATAAGAATATTGTTTTTAATTGTGACTTTTTTGCTTCTGGATTTGTTTATTTTTCTAAAAATACCCAAATACTTTGAATTTATTTATAAAATATCTGGAGTCTGAAAACCTAGCATGTTTTCATGTGCTTTCTTTTTACCACATTTTGTCAGGATAGATGATGAATACAGGGATTGGAGAATGAGAGTTTATAAATATTATCATAATAGTTTTATTATCGAAGACCAGGAATTAGTTGTTTTAGTGGAGGGTGGGAACGGGATAAAGGAGAGAGAGAGAGGCAGGCAGGCATACTATATATTTAAAAAAATATATCACTTAATGTGTGGTGCTGGGAAACAGGTTTTTTTTTAAACATTGTAGCATAATCTAGAGCTTAGCGAGAACCCTTGTAACAGTGTTTTATTTTAATCAATTTCCCTTTGATGGCGATTCATAGAAAAACAGAAGTGTTGGTTGCAGGTGGCATGTTGTGATGTTGATGATGATGGAACCAGGGCAAGCTCCCCTGACTTTAATACAAATCCCAGCCTTGGCAATGTCTTTCATAACTTATTCGTTTTTAAAACGGAGTGCTTTGCTTATGAAGCTTTGGGGAAACAAGTACAATAAAATACACAATTAATTAAAATCTTTAGCACAACCAGCAGCAACATTAGTAAAACATCACCCTCTAAAGCACTTTAGAATTTCAGCTTACTATCCCATCTCAGGAAACCCTGGTGGCGTAGTGGTTAGGTGCTACGGCTGCTAACCAAAGCGTCGGCAGTTCGAATCCTCCAGGTGCTCTTTGGAAACTCTATGGGGCGGTTCTATTCTGTCCTGTAGGGTCGCTATGAGTCAGAATCAACTCGACGGCACTGGGTTTTGGACCCCATCTCGGTGGGAAAAACCAGGATAAGAGAGCCTGTCATTCATCATAGTCAGTAAACTGAATTTAATGGACTTGGGCTGGTATATTTTCAAAGACATAGACTTATGCCAATATCCCATTCCTCTCTGTATTAAACTTCTGGGTGCTCTCAGCTTTAGTAATCACAGACACCTGCCTTTATTTAGCATTTACTTCACTTATGTGCTCTTGTTTAATCCTCGCAAGAACTCTGCAGGGTAGAGTTAAGATTGCCATTATATAGACGAGAAAACAGAGACCTGCTTAGGTTATAACAGGACTTCTCAAAGGCTGGTCCTTGCACCAACATCAGCATCACTGGGAGCTTGTTAGAAAGGAAACTCATGGCCTCTTCTCAGACCTACTGAATCAGACTCTTCAAAGGTGGGGCCCAGCAGTTGGTATTATATCAAGATCTCCAGGTGATCCTTAGGTACCACTCTGTTTGAGAACAATTGGGTTATAAGAACTTATGTGACACCATTACACAGTGGGAATAGAATTTGAGTCCTAGTGTGTTGAACTTTGGAAACCTTGGTGGCGTAGTGGTTAAGTGCCACAACGACTATTCAAAAGGTCGGCAGTTTGAATCCACCAGGCACTCCTTGGAAATTCTATGGAGCAGTTCTATTCTGTCCTGTAGGGTCGCTATGAGTCGGAATAGATTCAATGGCAACAGGCTTTTATATTGGACTTGACTATTCAGGGAACAGCTCTAAGGTAACATTTTAAGCAGGGGCCTCCCAGAACTACACATCCTATAAACTTACTATAGGTTTTTCTTTTATTCCATCTTTAGCTCCTTCCTTTCCAAATAACTGCTTAGTCTAATGTATGTGAAAAACTACTAATTTTAAGAGGAAGATCTTTTAAAAAAACTTTCTTCAGAGAACCATTAGTACCCTTTTCCCTTTGTGCCATTAGTATCTCCTTCCAGGAGGTTCCTTTGAAACTGACAAGTGGCCAGTTCTGGAACATGCCTCTTTGAAAGCCCCTGGAATCATTTGTGGGCTTTGCTATGTTTACTCCTATGTCTTCATAGGGCTAGTGTGGAGTCAAACGTATAGGTGCTAAACTAGTTCTTTTTGGCTTATTGATAGAACAGCACTATTTTCATCTCAAGGAACTTATTTTAGAATGTTGGTAGAGTACTGATAAAATGTACAGACATATTATATTATTGGTTTGATATCCTGGTGCAGAACTGGGCAATGTTTCATTCTGTTGTGCATAGGGTCGCTATGTATGAGTCATAACTGACTTGATGGCACCAAACAACAACATGTGTTCTGAGTATGTTATCTAACTTCTCTGAGTTGCGGTTTTCTTAACTAAAAAAGAGCCATGATAATATGCTGCTTTGAAAATACTTGGGAAACCGTGGAGTACTATTCAAATGTAATGTTCCAGAATGTTCTCAGGATGGCTTTCAGGTTGGGAATGAGACATTTGGGGACAAATGTGTGTTCTCCTCCTATGATGGTGACTGGGTTTGTAAAATGATTGCACAAAAGGGAGGAACAGAATGTGTGTTGTCGAAGGAGCTTAGACTTTGGCATCACTGGGGTCCAGATTTGAACACACTAACCAGTCCTCAGGTGGTGTAGTGGTTAAGTGTTACGGTTGCTAACCAAAAGGTCGGCAGTTCAAATCTGCCAGGCACTCCTTGGAAACTGCATGGGGCAGTTCTCTGTCCTATAGGGTCGCTATGAGTTGGAATCCACTTGACAGCAATGGGTCAACGGGAGCCAGTCCTCTCAGCTTCTGTAAAATGGAGGTCAGAAGATCTGCTCGTAATGTTGAAGGAGAGAGTTCAGGGTTGAAGACAAAAGAGTTGAGAGCCAGTGGCATATCAGTGGGATTTAAAGCAATGAGATTGGATGAGGTCACCCTAGGAAGCTGTGTCAGGAGAAGAGGGCAAAGTGGAAGAGCATTGGGTGAGAAATTACAACCCCCAGGGCTCTGGTGCTGCCACCTCAAGGTCAGTGGCAGGCTCTCTTATTCTAGCCTCAGCTCCCTGTCTGTGTGACAGGCATGGTCCCTACAATCCTGCCATATAGAACAGTGAAAAGCTACAGATAGGTTGCATGAGAAAGATCTTTGATAACCATATAGCAGGGGTTCCAAACTCAGCTAACCATAGGATCCAGATGACTGAATGTGGGTGGTGAGATGGGCCTCTTAAAAGTGCATGTGTGTGTTTTGTGGGGGTGGGGGGGTGGTACTTGATGGCAAAGTGAAAGGCATATGCTCCTTGGCTCTGTGGATTACTGCCCTGTGGGAATGTGAATCTGAGGCTACCCCTGTGGGAATATGAATCAGAATTTTGACAAGAAGCCAGGGATCTGGACTTTTTGGTGATATCTTCAGACTTTTTTAAATGCTGGCCAAATTAACAAACAAAAACAAAACACCCTGTGGCCCAAGCTACACACATCTGTGGGCCAGATTTGGCCTGAGAGCTGCCAGCTCGTGGCCTCTGCTGTAGAATGTTCATAAACATGACCTGTTATTATTGCATGTCCTGGAATTCGTAATAACCTCCCAGGGGACTTTACAATGGGGCCCTTCTGGGTGCACATCGGGGCGTTCTTTACCACACATGCAACTTCTCCCCAACATGTACTGGGCCTGTTTAGATACAGACACTGGGACTTTAAGTTTGTGTTGTGTAATTTGGGGAGACCCTGAATCCAGGTGTACAGGCCAGGAAAATAAATCATCTTAAAGGAGAGATTCGGGGAGATGGGCACTGTGGTTTTTACCTCTCCTCCTGGAAGATGAGCTCGTAGATGGATGCCGAGCAGTGCCCCAATGCCCCCTTGGAATGGCTGAGCAACAGGGATAAAAATGGTCTGTTGTGTACTCATAGGACCTGTGCATTGTTCTTAGGAATAGCTTTCTTTATTGCTTTTTTTGTTTGTTTTGCAGAAAAAAGAGTTTGATGTGGACACGCTCAGTAAATCCGAACTGCGGATGCTCCTCAGTGTGATGGAAGGGGAACTAGAGGCCAGAGATCTTGTCATCGAGGCCCTGAGGGTAAGAAAGGACCTTCTGGGGGATGGATCCCATTGCTTTGCCAAACTCTGTTGTTTTCTTTTTTCGAAGGGCTGTTGACAAAGATTCTTCTTCTTATTTTTTTTAAGTCAAATTAGGTTTAAAGTGCTACATCAGCTTAAAATGTGTTTTTCTCCCCCACACCCCTGACCCCAACATCAACCCCTAACTTTTATAATCCAAATAAAACCTGGAATTGGATGGTCATTGACGTGATGGGGACTGAGACTAAACTGTTTAATATAGAAACCTTGAGAAGTAAACCGTAAAGGCTCAGATATCCTTTTATGCTTTGTGTGTTTATTTGGTTAGAGACATATGTTTTCAGAATATTGGGAATTTGGTATCCTGCAAGTATGTGAGGACAGGGAGGGAAAATTAAGGGAATCTTTTATAAATGATAGTGCTGGTGATAGATCTTTTTTCGTCCAATGTAAATTACAAATGATTTATTTTCCAAAGCTCATAATAGTTAAAAAGTATATACACACACATATATCTTAAATAGTTTTAAAGAGTTTTTTTGTCTAGTCTTCCAGTAATTTTGAAACATTTTTATAAGCAGTTGCCAAGAATTAACATCTTCTTATGTATTACTTAAATGCCTTAATAAAGTTTTTTTTTTTTTTTAATAATATGATTAAATTATCTTGATGCAGAGTTTGCTGATTGGGTATTTTTGATATCGCACTTGTTTTGGTGTGTAAATTAAATTTAAAGGTTTTTTTTTTCCTTTTTTTATTTTTAATTATTTGTTTGTATGTAATCAGGAATTTCCAGGCTCTTGGTCATTTGAGCAAGAGGGATGTATTTATTATATATGACACATCTTATTTCACCAGGGTATATTTCCTTAAACTTTTTCTGAGGGAGTTTATTGTGACATATTGCTAGTGACAGGAGCCTCTAGGGAAAGATGTAGTAATGGTGGACACGGTCAGACACCATGGAGAAGGTAGACGTGGTGAGAGGACGGTTGTGTGGGGAGGAGGGAGCTAACTCCTGAAATAATGTCTTTGGTTCATTGTCACAAACCTAAAATTTGATGACAGAGAACAACTGCATCAGAAAAATGGGACCGTAGGTACACCACCTGCAAGCCAATGTTGAGTTGAAGGTGTTGCTTTTTTGGCGACAAGTTTTGCTCAGGAGATGTTAGCACAGTTACGTTGTGAGAGATGTTTATCCTGGTCCATGTTTGAAACATTTACATTGCTTGCTAATACGTATTTTCTTGAGTGAACTTTTTGGGAGAAATGTTAAGGCAGGATATCACCATAATGTGTGACCGCCTGCCTGAGGAGAGTACAAGGGCACAGTCCACTGCCAAGGCCAATAGTGAGCCCTTTGAGACCACACATACCACCTCCACCATTGGTATTTTCCCATCTCTCTCTGTTAACTTGTAAAAGGCATCAGCACCGTGGAATTTCCCAGTGCTCACACAAATGTTTGAGCATTTAGTAGAGTCTGCATTTATGTATCACCTGAGCAACCACATGCATTTCTCTTTTTAACTTAATTGCAGTACTTTTAGATGTAAGAGTAGAGGTAAAGGCTTGCTAATGATCAGGGCTTGCCAAACTTAAAGTTCTTCACAGAATCAGGGAACATTAGAATTACAAGGAGCTGTAGGTGATATTCTAGTTAAGTGGTTTGCATCCCTATCAGATCTGGTGTCTCATTTTGATAAAATATTTTGTATCACTCTTTTTTTATCCTGTAATGAAATTTGTAGATAATTGCATGTGTATGTAGGTTATATTTAAAAAACAAACAGTACATTGCCCTAATTTTGATATAAAAGAGAAAGAGCTGGAAAGTAATGCATAAATAAAATAGCATGTATATTTCAATAAATAAATGTTCAGGCATGACTATACTGGAAGACATGATAAAGTAGGTGGCTGTTTGTACCTATTTGCAGCATCACCCCCAAGTGCAATAGCTGCCAAAGAATACTGATCCAGGCCTGTTACATTGCAGACTCAGATGCAGAGAGTGGATTTGCCATGGGAGAGGTGATTCTTGAAATGGTGAATGACTCTGGGTAAAGTTCCAAACAAAAGTAGACATTTATATGGGAGTTGCATATAAATGTCCGTGTTGTTGCAACTGGATTATAAAAACTTGTCTCTATGTAAAGAGGAGTTACGGTCTAGGCTTAGGTCATTGTAATGGAGATTGTCATGAAAGGAATGAACAGAGGGAAAGGTGGAAGCTGTATGGGATGCAGGACAGTTTCTAGATGTGTGGCGGAGCACACAGACCTTTGGCCTTGCCCCCAAGTGTCAGCCCCGGTCAAAACTAAAAATGCTGTCTCATGTTGCCGTAATACCTCCTAGGGTACTGCTTCATTGGAGAACCACTGGCCCAGGCTAAACTCCTTTGTTTATAGATTAAAACCAACCAACCAAAAAAGAGGCCTCCAAAGATTGTGACTTATCTGAGGTCACAAATGTGGCCTCCTCAGCTTTAGTAGAAACCCAGTCAACAGCATTCCATCCATTTCTCCCTGCCTCCCATGTAGAGCACAGTGTTGTTTGGAGATTCTTAAAGCTTTTTACTGTTTTTTTTAAATTGAGAATTGTGTTCTCTCTCTTTTTCTTCTCTCTTTCTCTGTCTCTCTCTATATGATTGTATTTTTAAGTGCAGATAATAATGTTATCTTCGTATACTTGTGGAAGCCATCATGTACTCACTGTAATGTGGGGGGGGGGTTATCTCCCCCCTTTGGAAAATCCTGCTTTAAAGTAAAACTGGTAAAGGAAATGTCAATTTAAAACTATTTACTAAAATTAATATGTTGTGTACATTGAGTTGATTCCAATTCATAGTGTCCCCATGTGACAGAATAGAGCTGCCCCACAGGGTTTTCTTGGCTGTAATCTTTCAGAATCAGATCACCGGATCTTCTCCCACAGTGACGCTTGGGTGGATTCGAACTGCTAACCTTTCAGTTAGCAGCCTTCCACTTAACTGTTGTGTCACCTAGCACTTAACCTTTAAAAATTAATATAAGGTTGCTAAACTAACAAATAATTTTAATACGTTGTCTTATGATACAATGATTTTCATATGAAATGTTTCCCTCACGTCAGAGTTCAAATTTAATCTGAAAATGCCTATTTTAAACAAATTTCATAACTCTTTCAAAACGCCCCACATATTTTACTATTTAAATATGCATGCTAGATTTTTTTTGGCAGAACTTAACTGCCTTATTTTTCCAACTGTAAAACCTTTAGGATTGTGTGGCGCAGTGCTGGAATCTTTACATAGAACAGAGACAATCTCTTTAAATAGAACAATGCTTCCACTTTAGTTTTTAGAAACAACTTCTGGTATACTACAGAGTATTGCAAGGGTTTTCCTCATATGACATGTCTGCTAAATAATGATAAAAGAGGGATGTTCTTGTTTTTGATTAGCTTCCACGAAGTAAAACAAGCAGCCTTTTTTTATTTCAGAATCGTCCTGTGATTGCAGGCAGTGGATTGACGAAAACATGATTGTTTTTTTTCCTGCTGCTCATTTTAATGAATGAATGAATGAATTTGCTGAACAGAGCTGAATTCAAGAAAACATAAATTAATTTAAGGTTCCTTCTCTGTCTGCTGAGATAACACCTTTGTTCCATGTCTAGAGAAAGGAAGAGGAGTGCTGACCAGACATTGTATTGTTTCTGCAAGCAAATCTGTTTTCATCAAATTCAAATAGCTGATGATTTTTAAATAGCATTGTATTTTGTCCAGTAAGGTCCCCATTTCAACACAGGAAATAACAATTTTGAATCTTCTTCCCTTCAGAGCATTTTTGTTTTCCCTGATGAACATTTGCCACTAGCGAAGAAAGAAAAACAGAATGCCAGGCAAAATAATGCTCTTTTATAAATTAGGGAGTGGAGGCAGTGATGCCAGGAAGTGGAAGTGTTTTATCACCACTGTTTTTGGCTCATCCAATAATCAGCTGAGGAGTCCCTGGATGGTGCAAATGGTTATTGCACTTGGCTGCTAATTGAAAAGTTGGTGGTTCGGAGCCGTCCAGAGGTGCATCAGGAGAAAGGTCTGGTGATCATCTTTCCAAAAATTAGCCATTGAAAACCCTATGGAGCGCAGTTCTACTCTGACACACGTGGGGACATCATGAGTCAGAGTCAACCTGATGGCAGCGGCTTCGTGTGTGTGTGTGTGTGTGTAATAAACAGTTGAAGTCATTTGAACAATATTTTCTTTTTTGTACTTTAGATGGAGGTTTACAGAACAAACTGGCTTCTCATTGAACAGTTAGCATACATTGTTTTATGACATTGGTTAACAATCCCACAACAAATCTGCCTTCTTGACCTTGGGTTCCCTATTACCAAATTTCCTGTCCCCTCCTGCCTTCTAGTCCTTGGCCCTGGCCCTGGCGTGCCCTTTTAGTCTCGTTTTGTTTTATGGGCCTGTCTAATCTTTGGCTGAAGGGTAAACCTCAGGAGTAACTTCATCACTAAGCTAAAAGGATGTCTGTGGGCCATACTTTTGGGGCTTTTCCAGTTTCTGTCAGGCCAGCAAGTCTGGTCTTTTTTGTTGAGTTAGAATTTTGTTCTACATTTTTCTCCAGCTCTGTCCAGGACCCTCTGTTGTGATCTCTGTCAGAGCAGTCAGTGGTGGTAGCCGGGCACCGTTCAGTTGTACTGGACTCAGTCTGATGGAGGCCATGGTAGTTGTGTTCCATTAATCCTTGGACCAATCTTTTCCTTGTGTCTTTAGTTTTCTTCGTTCTTTCTTACTCCCAAAGGGGTGAGATCAGTGGAGTATCCTAGATGGGCGGTCACAGACGTTTAAGACCCCAGACACTACTATCCAAAGTAGAAGGTAGAACGTTTTCTTCATAAACTATGTTATGCCAGTTGAGCTAGATGTTCCCTGAGACCATAGTCCCCACAGCCCTCAGCCCAGCAATTCGGTCCCTTAGGGACTTTGGATGTGTCTACGGAGCTTCCATAACCTTGCCTTGGACAAGTTGTGCTGACTTCCCCAGTACTGTGTACTGTCTTACTCTTCACCAAAGTTACCACTTATCTATTGTCTATTTAGTGTTTTTCCATCCACATGCCTCCCCTCCCTCGTAACCATCCTAAATTGTTTCTTCCTGTACGTAACCCTTTTCGTAAGTTTTTAAAGTAGTGGTCTCATACAATACTTGTCCTTTTGTGATTGACTTATTTCACTCAGCATAATGCTCTCCAGATTCATCTGTGTTGTGAGATGCTTCACAGATCCATTGTTTTGCTTTATCGTTGTGTCATACTTCATTGTGTGTTACTTACCACAGTTTCTTTATCCATTCATCTGTTGATGGGCATCTAGGTTGTTTCCATCTTTTTGCTGTTGTGAACTATGCCGCGGTGAACATGGGTGCCCATATGTCTGTTCTTGTGACAGCTCTTATTTCTCTAGGTTATATTCTTAGGGGTGGGATTGCTGGATCATATGCTATTTTCTATTTCTAGCTTTTTAAGGAAGCGCCATATCATTTTCCAAAATGGTTGTATCATTTTGCATTCCCACCAGCAGTGCATAAGAGTTCCAATCTCCCCCGCAGCCTCTGCAACATTTGTTATTTTCTGTTCTTATGATTTGTGCCTGTAATGCTGGGGTAAGTTGGTATCTCATTGTGGTTTTGATTTGCATTTCTCTAATGGCTAATGATCTCAAGCATTTTCTCATGTGCCTATTAGCCACTTGGATGTCTTCTTTGGTGACGTGTCTGTTCATTTCCTTTGCCCATTTTTTAATTGGATTATTTCTCTTTTTGTTGTAGAGGTGTTAGATTTTCCTATAGATTTTAGAGATTAGACCTTCGTCAGATTTGTCATAGCCAAATTTTTTTTCCTAGTCTATGTGTTCTCTTTTTACTCTTTTGGTAGTCTTTTGATGAATGTGTTTATGTGTTCGCTTTTTACTCTTTTGGTAGTCTTTTGATGAACGTGTTTAATTTTTAGAAGACCCCAGTTATCTTCTGGAGTTTGTGTGTTGTTAGTTATGGTTTGTATCCTTGTCCTGTTAATGGCTGTGTATTGGGGCCTCTAGTGTTGATCCTATTTTTTCTTTTGTGATCTGTATAGTTTTTGGTTTTATATTTAGGTCTTTGATCCATTTTGAATTAGTTTTTGTGTATGGTGTACGGTTATGGGCCCTGTTTCATTTTTTTGCAGATGGCCATCCAGTTTTGCCAGCACCATTTATTAAAAAGACTGTCTTTTTCCCATCTGATGGACTTTGGACCTTTGTCGAAGATCAGGTGACTGTAGGTGGATGGATTTACCTCTGGGTTCTCAATTCTGTTCCATTGGTCAATGTATCTGTCGTTGTACCAGTACCAGGCTATTTTGACTACTATAGCTGTATAGTAGGTTCGGAGGTCAGGTAGTGTGAGTCCTCCTACTTTATTCTTCTTTTTCAATAGCGGTTTACTTCTCCAGGGTTTCTTCCCTTTCCATATAAAGTTAATGATAAGTTTTTCCATCTCTTTAAAGAATGTTGTTGGTATTTGGATCGAGATTGCATTGTATTTGTAAACTGCTTTGGGTAGAATTGACATTTTCACAATGTTGAGTCTACCTATCCATGAGCATGGTATGTTTTTCCATTTATATAGATCTCTTTTGGTTTCTTGCAGTAGTGTTTTGTAGTTTTCTTTGTATAGGTCTTTTACATCCCTGGTTAGATTTATTCCTAAGTATTTTATTTTTTTAAGGGCTATTATAAATGGTATTGATTTTGTGATTTCCTTTTCATCATTCTCTTTATTGATGTATAGGTATCCAACTGATTTTTTTACGTTTACCTTGTGTCCTGCTACTCTGCTGAATCTTTCTATTAGTTCTAGTAGTTTTCTCGTGAAGTCTTCTGGGTTTTCTATATATAGCATCATGTCCACAAACAGGGACAGGTTTACGTCTTCATTACCAATTTGAATGCCCTTTATTTCTTTTTTCTTGTCTTATTGCACTAGGTAGGACTGCCAGCACAATGTTAGATAAAACCAAAACTTGTTGCCGTCAAGTCTATTCTGACTTATAGCAACCCTATAGGAGTGGTGATAAAAGCATCCTTGTCTTGTTCCTGTTCACAAGGGAAATGTTTTCAGCCTCTCCATTAAGAATGATGTTGGCCATTGGTTTTTTATAGATGCCCTTTATTATGTCAAGGAATTTCCCTTCTATACCTATTTTATTGAGAGTTTTTATCAGGAGTGTGTGTTGGACTTTGTCGAATACCTTTTCTGCATTGATAGAGATGATCATGTGATTCTTTCCTTTTATTTATGTGGTAGATTACCTTAATTGGTATTCTGATGTTGAATCATCCTTGTGTACCTGGTATGAATCCTACTTGGTTGTGGTGTTATTTTTTTTTTTTTTGATATGATGTTGAATTCTATTGGCTAGAATTTTGTTGAGAATTTTTGCATCTATATTCTTGAAAGATATTGGCCTGTAATTTTCTTTTTTTGTGGAGTCTTTGCCTGGTTTTGGTGTCAGGGTTATGCTGGCTTCGTAGAATAAATTCAAAAGTATCACTCATTTTTCTGTCCTCTGAAATAGTTTGAGTAGTGCTGGTGTAAGCACTTCTCTGAATGTTTGGTAGAATTCTCCAGTGAAGCCATCTGGGCTGGGGCTTTTTTGTTGAAAGTTTTTTTTTTTTTATTACCTGTTCAATCTTTTCTCTTGTTATGCGTCTGTTGAGGTTTTCAACATTATTTTGTGTTAGTTTGAGTAGGTAGTGTGTTTCTAGAAATTTGTCCGTTTCCTCTAGGTTTTCAAATTTGTTGGAGTCTAGTTTTTGTTAATACTCTGTTATGATCCTTTTTATTTCGGTTGGGTCTGTTGTAATGTCCCCCATTTTGCTTCTTATTTGAGTTATTTGCATCCTTTCCTGTTTTTTGTCAGTTTGGCCAATGGTTTGTTGATTTTGTTGACCCTTTGAAAGAACCAACTTTTGGTTTTATTGATTCTTTCTTTTGTTTTTCTGTTCTCTATTTCATTCGTTTCTGCTCTGATCTTTATTATTTCCTTTTTTCTGGTGGATGTGGGCATTTTTTGCTTGAACAGCATTTTCTTGTGGATTATTATTAATAAATTATCAGGATATCTGAAAGGAGAACATACTAAAGATGAGGATTATGAATGGAATAAAACCCAGATTACATTTTTGTACCGTTTGAAGGTTGTCACAATTGTAGGGACTGCTATTTCAATTAACAATTCCTTTTTAGAATTAGTTCCATGTGATTAGAAAGTACAGGGCATTTATTTCTTTGAGGCATTTTGATAACATTTTGACCACCTTGTCACCACACTTAGTGGCTAAGCTGCAAGGCGAGGGTTCTTGTGGGAATTTTCTTTGCCACGTTTATGATTAATTTTGTGTCTTGATTATAAGCTGAAACAAGGAGACTGAAGTAGTACTCTGAAAATTCTACTTTTCTTCTCTTTGGTTGCAGTTGTTTTAGAAAGAAAAATTAAGAGGTTTTATTTTCTACCTTTCCAATGTACTGAGTAAAAATGTAAATAGTTGCTGAACAAATGAGATAAGAAAGAAAAGGCTATTTCCCATATTTTAAATGGTACTTTAACTGGGTTGGGAAAGAAGGGAGGGGACCCATGTGTTTATTCATTCAACAGATATACAATGGCTTTGGATGCTGTAGGTGTGTCCTGGGCATTGAGGGTACAGAGATGGACAAGGGGCATGGTTTCTTTCTCATGAGTCTTACAGTCTAATGGGAGAGATGGACATTAAACCAATAAACAAAAGCATGTAAGTATAAATTATGATTATGGAAGAAAAGCAGAGAGAATGCTATGAGAGAAACTGAGTGGAGTGATACTGTAGATTGGGAGTCAGGGGAGGTTTCTCTAAGGAGGTGACACTCCCCAAGACTTGAAAGAATGATTGGTGTTAGTTGCGAACACAGATGGATGAAGAGAAAGAGTGTTCAAGCAGAGAGGCCAGCATATGTGAAGATCATCGTAGAGGCAGGAGCTTAGCAATTTACAGGAACTGCAAGAAGTCAGAAAGCAGGGAAGAAAATGGCACAAAGCCAGATGCAGGGCTAGGCAGGACCTGACCATGCTGGGTGGTGAAGGCCGTGGCGAGGTTGGATTTCATCTGGCATCAAATGGATAGCCATTGAAGTGTTTATACTTGAGAATGCCAGAAATTTCGTTGGCATTTTAGAAAAAGATCATTCTGGTAGCACATCATATTGCATTTTATTTTTCGCATTAAAAGTTTTAATTGATTAAATGTAAATATGTAAAATATACTGCCATTTTCAAAGAAGTATGATACAAAGACCACCCTTACTGCTCAGTGGACTAAGGATTGTAGGAGAGCAAGCGTGGAAGCAGAATGTCATCAGTGGTTATATAATAAATGTGAACATCTCAGATGCTTATAGCTATTGCCCTTTAATAAGACATGGAAAATATGCTTCCTTATCACTTTGTTACTTTACAGTGAGTCATGTTTTTCTGCAAACCATTGTGGTTAGCTAATAATGGTTTTTAGTTAAGGTGTTAATAAGCTTAAAATAAGGTTGGTACGGTAAATTCTCCTGACATTTTTGGAAAGGCAAAATCTGGCTTCAGTTTTATTTTCTTCAGTCCAGTTCATCTCAGTTCAGATTTTAAATTAAATATATTTTTAAAAGCCTTCTGCACTCAGAACTGAATATTGCTGCATATCTCTGAAAGCATATGTTATAAAATCAAATTCTCTTAACTTTTTTTACATTAAAAAAAACCCCGTTGCTGTCGAGTCAGTTCTGACTCATAGCTACTCTAGGACAGAGTAGAACTGCCCCGGAGGGTTTCCAAGGAGTGGCTGGTGGATTTGAATTGCTGACCTTTTGGTTAGCAACGAACTCTTAACCACTGCTTTTTTTTTTGGACATAAACCAAAATGAAGCCTGTTGCCACCGAGTTGATTCCGACTCATAGCGTCCCTATAGGACAGAGTAGAACTGCCCCACAGAGTTTCCAAGGAGTGCCTGGTGAATTTGAACTGCCGACGTTTTGGTTAGCAGCTGTAGCTCTTAACCACAGGAGATAGCTTCAAATAGTGCTACAAGTGATCTGGCAAGAATGTAAAATATATTTTAACAGTGTCTGAACTGGTTCTGCTCTAATACATCCATGTTGGCCTATTTTATAAGTGGACCATTGCAGTGTTTATGTTCACCTAATTAACTTTACCATAAAACTCAAACTAAAATAAAATGTAAGTGCTGACAAACTCTTCAGCAGCCCTGATCCCTTCTGATGAAATTCTTCTAATGGAAAATAGACCATGGATAGTGCCCTCTGACAGTGCCAGGCACGGTACTAGGTACCTTACCTGTATCAAAGTGTAGTAGTATCTCATATAAGCATTAGGGTTTTGGTCCCCCTCACCCCAAGTCCTCTGTAAAACACCTAAGGCTCTTGACAATCTAGTACCAGGTTCTTTCCAGCCTCCTCATCCCCTTTCTGCCCTCACTGCCATGCACCCTAGCCCTCAACCATACAAGACTGCTTACTCCACCCCTTCCTGCTTCTGCATGTGTCCCGTACACAGCCCTGTACACCCCTACAGTTCACATTCTGTTTCAGTAATTTAGGGCATTAGCTGCTAATGATTAAAATATTGCAGGTAGTAAACCCTTGGGAAGCTCTTAATGTCTCCATAAAGTATGTCAGATGTGGTTTTGTATATTCCAGCTGGTGCAGTGATCTTTATGGACAGTAAAGGTGGCAGCTCGCCAAATCAGATTGTGTGCTGGGGTCAGAGCCTTGAAGCCATTCTGCCTTTAAGGTGGCCATTAAACCTCTAGGTAAATGGGGTTGGGTAGATGCTTTACTCTCAGACCTCTCTGGCGTAATGCACAGTCACAGATCAGTTTGTTTTGTAAGGATTAAATAAGATAATATGTGATGTGTGTGTATATGTGTGTGTGTGTATCACACACATTTTTTTCAAGCACCTACTGTATATATGTAGCCCATAGAGGTGGGGAACTGTATATATCTAGCCCACAGTTTGGCACTCAGTAGGTGCTTCAAAAAAATGTTTGCAGCATTTCAAATCTAAACTTTCCTTGATAATGAAGATTTCCCCTGAACTTTCTCCTTCTGTTTACACTTTGCAAGTTGTATGACAGCTTTTGGTCACTTTGCTTCCTGTCTTCTGGAGTTGGTGTTTCCTCTTTTTCTGCATGTTAGAGCTCACACTCCTGAAGGCAGTGGGTGTTAGATGGAACTGCAGAGTAGCTGAAGCTACTCTGCTGTATTGTTCTCAGCTCTATTATTATTCTGATGTGAACTTAAGGCAAATTCAGCAGGAAAGTGAAATCAGGTGTTTATTATAGATGATCAGACCTCTGGCTATAATGAGCTGGGGTCAGCCTCACACCCATGGGCTCATGCAGGACCCTGAGTGGTCAGTCACCACAGTATGGCATCTCAGAGGTAGCCATCAGCAAGTGGGAACATGGTGAAAAAGGGCCTTGGAGGGAGAGAAGTGACTTTGGAGGGTATTTTCCAACCAACAGTGTTTTCTAGAGCAAAACTATACCCTCCTCCACAGAAAAGCCAAAAACCAAACCCAGTGCCGTTGAGTTGATTCTGACTCATAGCAACCCTATAGGACAGAGTAGAACTGCCCATAGAGTTTCCAAGGAGCACCTGGTGGATTCGAACTGCCCACCCTTTTGCTTCGCAGCCGTAGCACTTAACCACTACGCCACCAGGGTAGGACTTAGGAATTTTGGAAACTTCTAAAGTACTTTTGGAATAGTATAATATATATTATTAATTTTTTAAAAAGTGATTTTTAAGAACATAGGAATGGCATGATGAAAATTGTTGTTAGGTGCCATCAGGTTGGTTCCAACTCATAACAACTGTGTGTACGACAGAACAAGATTCTGCCATCCTCACAGTTGTTGCTGTGTTTGAGTCTGTTGTTGCATCCTCTGTGTCAGTCCATCTCACTGAAGGTCATCTTCTTTTTCACTCACCCTCTCCCAAGCATGATGTCCTTCTTCAGGGACTAGTCCCTCCTGATAACATGTCCAAAGTACACGAGAAGGAAGTCTTGCCATCCTCACTTCTAAGGAGCGTTATTGCTGTACTTCTTCCAAGACTTACTGCAGTCTGTGGTATGTTTGCTTATTTTTTTACCAACACCATAATTCAGAGGCGTTGATTCTTCAGTCTTCCTTATTCATTGCCCAGCTTTCACGTGCATATGAGGTGATGGAAAACACCATGACTTGGATCAGGTGCACCTTAGTTCTGACCAAAAAAATCCTCATAAGTGGATGAAAATTAGACCTGTGAATTATTTTAAATGCATATCCCCCTGCTTACCAGTCTATTCTTCACTTGTCGTTTTCATATTTAAGCAGCATAATCTTTATGATGTGAAGTCTTACTTTCCATTTTTGATGGCATTGTTTTAAACTTTGCTTGAATAATTCTGATATTGACCGTATCTTTAGATGGCTGTCTAAAAGTCCTTTCCTTTGAAACTGTAACACTTCATTTCTCTTCTTCCTCCTCCCCCTGCCCTATAATGGTGGGTTAAAAAAACTAAGTAAACTAAAATGGAGAAAAGGGACAATTCTGCTTGGCATGTGGTTCACAGGAATCATGAGGTCTGCTGCTATTTCCAGCAGGCCGAGTGTGAGCAGGAGATGGTCGTGGAGATGGAATGGTTAACAGGGTCGGGCTTTAATTATATATTCGGTGCTTTGCATGCATTATTTTATGTCATCCCGCTGAAATCCCTTGAGATCAGTGATAGTACCCATTGAGGAATGGAGAATGAGGCTCAGAGAATAAATAAGCCATTTTCTGTCTGACTTCTGACCTCTGGCCTCACCATGCCTCCTTCTTGAAAGGCAACATTAATGAAACCGAGCCTTTTCCTAGAGCTGGAGACTGTCACTCCTGGGTTCTTTATTTTTAGTGTTGTGAATTCCCAGAACATTTCCATACACCTGTTACCAATTGTTAATATTGCAACACATTTCTGAAGCTACACAGAAATGATTTGTTAGACAGTCTTCTATGTTTAATCATTGATTTGCTCGCTTTCAGTTGATTGCAGGTGATTATAAACAGAAGGCAGTGCTTCAAGGCTTCAGGATCTTAATGAATGACAATTATAATAATGTAGAAGAGTGTCACTGGTTTTTAAGTTTTTCTTCTTCTCCGTAATTAGCATATGAAAATTTGTAGTTTTCTGTCTTTAGAATATGATTCTTTCATCTCTGGATGAGAATGTGTTGGTGCGTATGGGAATACCGACGACCCAAGTTTTCTCTAAGGAAATGGGGGAGATTTTTGAAATGGACAAGGATTCAATAGCTAAGGAACTGCTGTTTCCACCCGACCATCTTCACGTATTTCAGTCATTATGAAATCTATCTCTTGTAGTTACACTTCATTTTTTTCTTTTCTTTGGCTTATCTGATAAAAATGTTTTTCTATTGTATTTGAAAAAAATCGGCAGGGAGTAAATTGAGTCATAAGATATGAATTTAGTTCCCGTGAAAGGCTGTTGTATCTACTTCCTTGATATTATGTAGTCTTGGTTTTCTCCAGTCCATTAAAGTTACTGTGAATTCATGAGGGTGGGTTTTATAGCCCGGGTAATGATAAGAGTCACTATTAAAGAAAAGCTCAGTATTTTTAATAATTAGTATATTTAAATGCAGCTGTATCACTGTCCTTGTTAGAAAGTTCTGGTTTCCTTGACAGAATCTAAGATTTTTAGATTAGAACGTTATTTTGGGAGGAGCCCTGATACTGCAACAGTTAAGCACTCAGCTGTTAACCAAAAGGTTGGTGGTTTGCACCCTTGCAGTGGCTCTGAGAGAGAAAGACCTGGCGATCTTCTCCCTTAAAGATGACAGCCTAGAAAACCCTATGGGGCAGTTTTATTACATTGGGTTGCTATGAGTTGGAATCAACTCAGGGGCACCTGACAACAAAACAGCCTCATGTGGCTGCTGAGCACTTCAAAGAAGATTGTTTTAAATAAACCTTTAAATAATTCCTGAAAATTAACTTAGAGGGAGATGGCAGTGATTTCCTATTGATGAGTAACTAGGGGTATATCTTGAGTAGATATTCACAAAAGTGCCTTGGACTTCTTTCTGGGATGGCTTGACAGGATAATGAGAACTCACTGGTGTAGTTAAGAAGGAACCTTCTATCAACTCTGCTTCACTATATTGTAGGTTCCATGACTTTCTGTGACTGTTACGAGGATGGTAATGAGATGTGAGTTTGGGTTGCTGGGATAGTAGGTAGGAAAATTAATGGGAAAAGCTTTAGAAACCCATTAAGAGTTTAAATTTCTAGCAGTTGAAAACTGGAATTCGCTGAAGGCTCTGAGGTAGGAAAGGGATATGATTAAAACAGTGTTTAAGGGGAATTATGTTAACTGTTCTTGGAAGAAATTGAAAAAGGGAGGAAGTGGATCAAGGAAGCAGTCACAATTGACGTTTATTGAAGTATGTCTCCATAAAGCTCTGAATTCTGCGTAGGGGACGTGTTGTTGGCGGGGTGGTTATTAACAGCATTTGACTAGATGGAGGAGGGATTGTTAATAAAAATAACTCCTCCATCCTAAGAATGCATTTTTTTTTCCAATTTCTGCCAACAGCCAATTATTTCTAAAGCAAATTTAGTGTTAAGATAGATTTTTTTTTTTTTTAAGGGCATTGTGTTTATGCTCCATGTGAATTCATGCGCAAGAGTAATTCAGGCATCAGCTCCGGTTCTCTTAATAGTCTTTTTAGTGCTAGTCATTTGGCACTGACCCAACAAATATTTATTGAGTGTATGCTATAATGCCAGCTGTTTTGCTGGTCATGGGAAGAGAGTGTAAACTAGCAGTCCCTGTACTCCTGGAACTTACTGTCTGGGAAAGGAGACTAGCCATAATTAACAATTCCGTTTGTGATAAGTATAGCAAAGAGAACGTATGAGGCATTAAGATTACGTACCATAACTGATACTTTCCTAAGACCCACTATGGAGGGCATTATAAAAATAAGGTCAAAGTAAGAATACTAATAACTTACCAGAATATCAACTTTTTTATACACAAATAAACATAATCAGGTTTCTCTGGCTTGATCCCCATCTACTTACATTTCCCTAGTTTTTTGGGACTTCCCAAAAGTTGTTTCTTAATGTGCACCAGCTGCTCTGCCCCATTTCCCTTATCTCTCGGGTCCAATGCAGATGGCAGCCTCGTGAATTTTTTGCCTTTAGGTTGGATGGGCAGTTTCCCCTCTTTGTTCTCTAATTCATTGAGTTACTTGAAATTGCAAAGCACTATTGCTGTCTTTGCACCAGTGACTTTGGAGAGGGTTTATTGTTGTTATAACTCTGTTCAAGTTTCAGCTCCTTGGGGTTCTGGCAGAACTCTAGTGGCAGGTAGGGAAAGTAAGGATTAATGTTGGTTTCTCTTGCCCTAAAATGAATTCTTTTCCAGGGAGTTATGTGTTTACTTGCAAAAAAAGAGATCCCCTGGGAGGCCTTTCCCTTCAGAAATGTCTGAATCTAGTGATAAACGATGGTTAGGATACTGATCTGTGGCCTTCTCTGCTAGATAGGAGAAGGGAATTAAAGATAAGACTGTAGCTGTGTTACATTCCACCCTAAGACTTAATGGTTTTAAACAACAGTCATTTATTTTGCTTATGACCCTGCAATTTAAGCTGAGCTGGGGGTGAGGGGACAGATCACCTCTGCTCTGTGTGGTCATGAGGGGAGAAGGGGGTGTTGGAAGGTCTTCTTTCAAGATAGTGCCCTCTTGTGCTGGCTCTCTGCTAGGAGCTCAGTGGGGACTATGAACTGGGGCATGGGTTCCTCTCTGTGGGCTGCTTGGGATTCCTCTTCAAGGTGGCTCGAATCCAACAGTGAGCATCCCAAGAGACAAGAAGTAGAAAATGCCAGCTTCTTAAAACCTGGGTGAGGAAACTGACACAACAGGGAAAGTGACTTTCCATTGTATTCTATTGGTCAGGCAGTCACAGAGTTGATTCAGGGGTAAGAGACATAGACCTGACCACATGAAAGGATTGTCAAAGGGTTTCGGGATTATGATTTAAAACCTCCAGAAAATGGATACCATTATCTACTGAGTCCATGGTGTAAATGGTTAATGTGTCTGGTTGCTAACCAAAAGGTTGGCAATTCAATTCTACCCAGAGGTGCGTTGGAAGAAAGGAGGTTAGGTGGGACTAGATAGAGCACAGACAGGTGTATGAGCAGGTGGAGTGGGAGGTAGGGCAGGCTTTGTTAGGGGGCTTTGAAGGTGGAGCTGAAGCATCTGTATCCTTACTGTGATACACAGGGTGGAGTCCCTGAAGATTTTTGAGCAGGAAAATGGCATGATTTGAAGCAGTGGATCTCCAAGTGTACTTTCCAGACCAGCAGCGGCAGCATCACCTAGGAACTTGTTTTATGAACACCAATTTCCTGTTTTTACTCCAGACCAACTGCTTCAGAAACACTGAGGGTGGAGCCCAGCAACCTGCATTCACTCGGGCCCTCCAGGTGACTCTGATGGGAGCTTAAGTTTGGGAACCACTGGCTGGAGGGCTATTCATTCATTATAAGGCAGGTGTGATCTGTATGACCCAACATCAGGGTGCATCCCTGGTGCTGATGAGGTGTCAGGGCTGGAAAGCTTTCACTCAGTAAACAGAACGGCCAGTAGATTGGTGCTGATGCTGGTTCTAGCTGTAAGGAGATTGCAGTGGGAAAAAGAAGACAGCCAAACGGCTATTCTCAGGTCCTCTTCTCCAAAAGCCATCAGGTGCCTCTGAGTGACTCAGCCCAGACGTGCTCTCAAAGCAGCCTGTGGAAATAGTGCTAGAGGTGCTTTCTTGAATTGCTGGCTTAATATAAAGCATCAACTATTGAGACATTAAGAACTGTGTGCCATAAACTAATATTCTATTATAGTTGATAATTTTTTTTAACTTCTTTATACAAGAGATTGTTCCACAGAAAGTTTGAGGTGGCTTACGAGAATAAAACAGCAAAAGGGAAAAATGTAAATATATAAAAATCAAGATTAGGGACTGTAACAGTGGCTTAAAACATTGTAGCAATGGGTCCTTTTCTTCTAATGAAATCTTACTTGAGGCCTAGGACATAAAACAGGAACTGAACTTCTGGGGTAAAGCAAAGGTTGGTACTCTGAGCTTTCTGATAGGGAAATAAAGCAGTAACAGACAAGACATGTGATTTGTGTTGTTCATAAGGAAAAAAAAAAAAAAAAACTATAGCAATTAACTTCCCTAGGGAATGCAAACTCCTGGTACTGAGGTCTAAAATTTTATTTGTGCCTCTTCAAATGGGGGATATGTTGGGTAATGTGGGCAATGTTTTTAACAATATCCACATAAAAATATGATGTTGTTATTTGCCATCAAATCAGTGCTGACTCGTGGCAGCATTATGTATAACAGAACAAAACATTGCCTGAGCCGGTGCCGTCTTCATGATCATTGATATGTTTGCGTCCATTGTTGTGGCTAATGTATCTGTCCATTTCATTGAAGGTTTCCCTCGTTTTCTCTGACCCTCTAACAAACATGATTTTTTTTCTAGTAATTGGTCTTTTCTGATAACATGTCCAAAGTAAATAAGGCAAAGTCTTACCATCCTCCCTTCTAAAGACCATTCCGGTTGTATTTCTTCTAAGACTGAACTGTGCATTCTTCTGGCCGTCCATGGTATATTCAGTATTCTTTGCCAGCACTGCAATTTGAATGCATCAATTCTTCTGTCTTCCTTTTTCATTGCCCAGCTTTCACATCCATATGAGGTGATTGAAAAAACCATGGATTTCAGTAGGTGCACCCTAGTCGTCAAAGTGACATCTTCGTTTTTTTAGCTGGGTGTAAATGGTATTTGTACATACGACAGAATTAAGAGGCAGGATGCTTAGGTGAAGGAGCCAGCATAATGGGAACGATAGGGGGCAAGGCAGCAGGGGTTTAAATGCACAACGTCCTGATGGTCTGCTATGAACTAGGCATTCAGTAGATCATCTAAATAGTAACAGATGGACTGTGAGACCTTCAAACCATTTGCCAATATGATCTCATATCATCTGCTAAGTTTCTTTGTTTAATTAGTTTATGTACACCTTTTTCAGATTGAACAAGTATATCATTCATATTCAAATATGGTTAGGCAATCGACTGTCCATAAAACTTTGAGCATGGGACAAAAGCATGAAAACAATTATATCACTGTTTCCAAAAGAAAATGCAAGTTGTAAAAAAAATTTTGGCTTATAACGTTTTTTCTGAGAATGCATGATGATTGCCCGTAACACAAATATTTGTAATATTACAAATTTATGGATCTGCCAGATAGTGTAAGTACTGTCATTTGACATTTGTAAAATGACATTTTATTATAACTTTGTAATAGTTTTGTTAAGGTTTTTCTCTAATCAACTTTAATTTGAAAGTTCATCACTTTGAAAGCTGAGTTTTCCACAGGCTTCTTTTTGGGCTGTCCAGCTCCCTTTATTGTTCTCTTTTTTCATTGATTTTAAAACCAGTTTGTGCTGTGTTCTTTCTGGTGTATCACAAATGATTTAAAATGTCAAGCATCTTGGTAACGCTATAATCTAAAATTTTCTTATTCAGCTCTTCCTACCAGTGAATGCTATATTGATTTGTATAGGACCTTGTTGCTACCTTTTTGGTGTTTTCATTTTTAAATTCTGAGTGTAACTTTTGGTGAACGTTCACTACCATTTGTGTTTCTTAGCAACTTCAGCTACCCCTTAAAAATGAGAGTACTTATAGTTGTGGGACAATATTAAATTATATAAATATCTGGTTAAGAAAGAATTGTCACAGTGTTCCCGAACCCAACTTAAATCTTGATACATTTAAGTGAAGATTGTGAGAAAGCAATAATAATGAGATACATTTTATGATTTTATTAGTAAAAAGATTTATTTTTGAGAATTTGAAAGTTTGTATCAATTCTCATATCAGCTTTGTAACATGTAAGAATTTGCCCTACAGGCTATTTAAATGTTTATTAATCTTTGTCTTGGTAACTGGTATAGATAGGATTGTGTGATATTTTAATCACATTACATTGAATTTTTTTTTTTTTTTTAATTTTGTACTTGACTAGGAGAACCAGGTGAGATTAGTCTTTTTCCATGGCCCTGTTTTCCCCTCAATAACCAGTTGATCCTTCAAGTACCAGAAAGTTATACTTCCTTTTTTTTTTTTTTATTTAGAACCTTGAAGTCTCTTTTTTTAAAAAAATTTTATTGTGTTTTAGGTGAAAGTTTACCACACAAATTAGTTTCTCATTCAAAAACTTATACAGAAACAGTTTTGTGACATTGGTTGTAATCCCTGAAATGTGTAAGCATTCTCCAGTACTTCCTTTTCTTGATGAGAATTTCTGTCATTTGATTATTAAGTTTCTGACTTAAAAATTTACCTATAATCTTACCACCATAACTGAGTTGTAACCAAATTATACAGTACGGTTTTATACTTCATTGTTTTTAAATCAAATGTATCAAATATTTCTAATGTTTCTAGAGTTCATAAACTACATGAGCTATAATTTATGTCCTTCTTGGCTATACAGTATTTCACATGATTGAAGAACCAAAATCTAATTGTTCCTCTATATTTGCTCATCAGCTGTTTTTCTGTTAGCTATAAATAGGGATAGTATTCAAAATATTTAACAACAGAAACCATACAGGCTCTAGTGAATCAGAAAAGTCTCTTGACTGACCAGGACAGATTACATCCATTCCACCATCTTGATTTGTACTGGCTGAACATCAGCCCTTGCTATGGGTATTTTTTAACATTGCTTTAGCTTGGAAAGCCAGCACACTCTTCCAGTGGACAGTAGCCCAGTCAGATGCATTTTCTTGTAAAACTCTTTGTGTCATTTTAATGAGGATTGATAGCACCTGTTAAGATTCTTGGTGACCTCTTCATATGAAATAAAACCTGTGATTCAGGTAGGGTACAATTTTACATGACATAATTTGCCAGGAATTTTAACAATTGTGCTGTGTAAAATAACATTTTATACTTTTTTTCTAATTATTAAAGCAATAGATGTTCGTGGTAGAATATTTTTAAAAAGCACAAAGAAGGAAACTTTCCATTGTTCAGAAGTAATCATTTTTCTCTGTATAAATCAATACGCGTATCTCTCAAAATGGGATCATGCTGTACATAGTAATTTGTGTAGCCTATTTGCCTTCTCAGTATATTGTGAACATGTCATTAGTTGTCTCGTTTGTGATTATTAATCACTGCATATCATTTATGTCATGAAACCTCAGTAGTCAGACATCTCCTTACCCATCTTAGGTCCCCTGAGCTCTTCCTTGAATCCCTCCCTTGTGTGTGCCCCTAACTCTGTCCATCCTCTCAGTTTGTCCTCCTTACTTGCTAAAACCCTGATGATGGTTAAATTCACCTCTCTGCTCACCTTTTGCCCACACCTGTAGGGTTGAACAAGATTGTAGAAAAAGCAGGCGATGCTGACTGGTCCCTCTTTAAATTTGTGATTGTATTCTGTTGGACCTTTGTGTTACATTTTCCTAGTGCTTTTAATCACCTGTTCTCCTGTTTTTCTTTTTTTTTTAATTGTGCTTTAGGTGAAAGTTTACAGCTTGAGTTAATTTCTCATATAAAAATTTATACATGTATTTTTATGTGACCCTCGTTACAGTCCCACAATGTGACAGCCCACTCCCACTTTCCACCCCATGTTTCCTGTGTCCATTCCACCAGCTCCTATCCCTTTCTGCCTTCTCATCTTGCCTCTGGACAGGAGCTGACCATTTAGTCTCCTCTGTCTACTTGAACTAAGAACATCACTCCTCACGAGTATCGTTTCAGTCTAATCTTTGCCTGAAGAGTTGGCTTCGGGAATGGTTTTAGTTCTGGGTTAACAGAGAGTCCAAGGGCCATGTCTTCTGGGGTTCTTCTAGTCTCACTCAGACCATTAAGCCTGGACTTACGTGAATTTGAATTCTGCCCCATATTTTCTCCTGCTCTGTCAGGGACTCATTGTGTTCCCTGTCAGGGTGATCATTGGTGGTAGCCAGGTACCATCTAGTTCTTTGATCTCAGGTTGATGGAGTCTCTGGTTTTTGTGGCCCTTTTGTTTCATGGGCTAACATTTTCCTTGTGTCTTTGGTGTTCCTCAGTCTCTTTTGCTCCAGGTGAGTTGGGACCAATTGATGCCTCTTAGATGGCCACTCGCAAGTTTTTAAGACCTCAGACGCCACTCACCAAAGTGGGGTGTAGAACATTTTGTTAATAAAGTTTGTTATGACAGTTTACCTAGATGTCCCCCCAAACCATGGTCCCCAGGCCCCAGCCCCTGCTACTCTGTCCCTCTAAGAGTTTGGTTGTGTTCAGGAAACTTCTTAGCTTTTGGTTTAGTCCAGTTTTGCTGAGTTACCATGTATTCTGTGTTGTCCTTCTCTTCACCTGAGATAATTCTTGTCTACAATTTAGTTAGTGAGTTCCTCTCTCCCTCCCTCCCCACCCTCATAACTATCAAAGAATGTTTTCTTCTGTGTTTAAACCTTTTTTTGAGTTCTTATAATAGTGGTCTCATAATATTTGTCCTTTTGCACCTGACTAATTTCACTCAGCATAATGTCTTCCAGATTCATCCCTGTTGTGAGATGTTTCAGGAATTCCTCATTGTTCTTTATTGTTGGGTTGTATTCCATTGTGTGAATATACCATAATTTGTTTATCCATTCGTCTGTTGATGGGCACCTAGGTTGTTTCCATCTTTTTACTATTGTGAACAGTGTTGTAATGAACGTGGGTGTGTATGTATTTGTTCTTGTGAAGGCTCTTATTTCTCTAGGATGTATTCTAAGGAGTGGGATTGCTGGATCCTATGGTAGTTCTATTTCTAGCTTTTTAAGGAAGTGCCAAATTGATTTCCAAAAGTGGTTGTACTATTTTACATTCCCAGCAGCAACGTATGAGTGTTCCAGTCTCTCCACAACCTCTTTGACATTTATTATTTTGTATTTTTTTGATTAATACCTACCTACCTTGTTGGGGTGAAATTGGTATCTCATTGTAGTTTTGATTTGCATTTCTCTAATAGCTAATGATGGTGAGGAAAACCAGTGAAGTGTGTGTGTGTGTGTGTTTGTATATATATGTATAGTTTAAAAAAAGAGATTTATCTCAAGGAAATGGCTCGTGGTTGTGGCGGCTGGCAAGTCCCAAGTACATTGGCCAGGCATCAGGCTGGAGGATTCTCCTGACTCACGTAGCTACAGGGGCTGACAAATCCCAGATTGGCAGGCAATGCAGCAGGCCACTGCTCAGTGGCTATGGAGGCCATTGAATCCCAAGATTGGCACGCAGTACGACAGGCAGCTGGCTCAAGTGCTAAGAACTGGAGGTCAGATGATGACGAGCCAGATGCAGAATCCAGAGCAAATAAGCAAGCTTTGCCAGAATGCCCAAGTATATATTGGATGCAGGCAGCACCCTCAAGAAACTCTCCTTACAACTGATTGGCTGATCTCATCAGATCCCATCATGGAGGATGACTACATCATTACATAATGGCTAGATTACATCATTACATAACTGCCAAACTACGTCATTATATAACTGCCAAACTACATCATTACATAACTTCCAAACCACTGAGAATCATGGCCCGGCCAAGTTGACATGCAACCTTAACCATCACAGCACCTTTATCTTCCTCCTTATTATACCAGAATGACTTGAAATCATTGTCTCCTGGCTAACTCCATTTCCTTTTCTTCTATTGTCCCCTGAACCCGCTGAAATCAGGCTTTTGCCAGCTGAAAGTCAATCTGTTTTTGTAGTTGGCAGGAAAAAACAAACTTGGACTTTTCCAGCTTTTACAGGTTACCTGCATTCCTTGCCTTGTGGCCCCGTCTTCCGTCTTCAAAGACATCAGTGTAGCATCTTCAAATATCTTTCTCTTACTCTCCCTCTCTCTTCTTCTTCCCCCACCCCCTCTTCTTCTGTCATCACATCTCCTTCTTTGACTCTGACCCTTCTGCCTCCCTTTTTAAAGGATCATTGTGATTACTTTGAGCCTGCCTGAATAATCCCTAATAATCTTCCTATGTCTAGATCCCTTTTGCATTTGAGGTAACATGTTCACAAATTGCAGGGACTAGGACATGGATATCTTTAGGGACTATTATTCTAATACAATCCTCTTGCCTGTATTGTTGTAGTAGTCTTTTTAACTGCTCCCCACTTCTGCCGTTGTGCCACTACAGTCTGTACTTTCTATAGCAGCCAAAATATTTCTATTAAAACAGAAGTCAGATCATGACACCCTTGTGCTCAGAACTTTCCAGCAACCATCATTTCTCTCAGTGGCTCAGTTCTGTACCGTCATCCTCCTTATGCCTCTGCTATGGCCTCCTAATATGTCCCCCTCACTTACTCCTCTGTAGTCCTACTGGCTTCCTTCCTTCTTTTAGCCTCTTTTGCAGTTATTTTCTCTGGCTGGAAAAGTCTTCTGAATGTCTGTGTGGCTTGTTCCCTCCTTTTTTTAAGGTCTTTGCTGAAATGTCATCATAGTGAGAATTCCTCTGAACATCCTATTTAAAATTGCCCTCAAGCCCCACCCACGCACTTCCTATCTCCTTTTCTTGCTTTATTTAGCTCCATTACACTTAGCCACCATCAGATATGATATATATGCTATATATTTTTACATGCTTAGTGTTTATATCATTAACAACCTGCGTTATACAGATGACACAACCTTGTTTGCTGAAAGTGAAGAGGACTTGAAGCACTTACTAATGAAGATCAAAAACTACAGCCTTCAGTATGGATTACACCTCAACATAAAGAAAACAAAAATCCTCACAACTGGAACAGTGAGCAACATCATGATAAACGGAGAAAAGATTGAAGTTGTGGAGGATTTCATTTTACTTAGATCCACAATCAACAGCCATGGAAGCAGCAGTCAAGAAATCAAAAGACGCATTGCATTGGGCAAATCTGCTGCAAAGGACTTCTTCAGAGTGTTGAAGAGCAAAGATGTCAACCTGAAGACTAAGGTGCGCCTGACCCAAGCCATGGTATTTTCCATCGCATCATATGCATGTGAAAGCTGTACAGTGAATAAGGAAGACCGAAGAAGGGTTGACGCCTTTGAATTGTGGTGTTGGTGAAGAATATTGAATATACCATGGACTGCCAAAAGAATGAACATACCTGTCTTGGAAGAAGTACAACCAGAATGCTCCTTAGAAGCAAGGATGGCAAGACTGCCTCTTACATACTTTGGACATGTTGTCAGGGGGGATCAGTCCCTGGAGAAGGACAGCATGCTTGGCAGAGTACAGGGTCAGTGGAAGAGAGGAAGACCCTCAACGAGGTGGATTGACACAGTGGCTGCAACAGTGAGCTCAAGCATAACAATGATTGTAAGGATGGTTCAGGACTGGGTGGTGTTTCGTTCTGTTGTGCATAGGGTCACTATGAGTCAGAACCGACTCGACAGCACCTAACAACAACAACAACAGCGCTTCTATCTGCCTCTTGTCTGTCAGTTCGTCATACTATGGTGGCTTTTATGTTGCTGTGATGCTGAAAGCTATGCCACCAGTATTTCATATACCACCATGGTGGATGAGTTTCAGCAGAGCTTCCAGACTAAGACAGACTAGGAAGAAGGACCTGGTGATCTACTTCCAAAAAAAAAAAAATTGACCAGTGAAAACCTTGTGAATAGCAGCAGAACATTGTTTGATAAAGTGCTGGAAGATGAGCCCCTTGGGTCAGAAGGCACTTAAGATACAACTAGGGAAGAGCTGCCTTGTCAAAGTAGAGTCTACCTTAATGACGTGAATGGAATAAAGCTTTTGGGACTTTCGTATGCCGATATGGCACAACTCAAAATGAGAAGAAACCAGGTGCAAACATCCATTAATAATTGGATAATTGGAATGTGGAATGTACGAAGTTTGAATCTAGGAAAACTGGAAGTTGTCAAAAATGAAGTGGAACACATAAAGATCGATATCCTAGGCATTATTGAGCTGAAGTGGACTGGTGTTGGCCATTTTGAGTGGGACAATCATATGGTCTACTACGCCGGGAATGACAGATTGAAGAGGAATGGCATTTCATTCATCATCAAAAAGAACAGTTCGAGATCTGTCCTGAATTACAATGCTGTCAGTGACAGAATATCCATACACCTACAAGAAAGACCAATTAATACAATTATTCAAATTTATGTACCAACCACTAAGGCCAAAGATGAAGAAATTGAAGATTTTTACCGATTTCTGCAATCTGAAATTGATCAAACATGCAATCAGGATTCATTGATAAGTACTGGTAATTGGGATGGGAAAGTTGGAGACAAAGAAGAAGACTCAGTAGTTGAAAAATATGGCCTTGGTGATAGAAGTGATGGCAGAGATCACATGATAGTGTTTTGCAGGATTAACAACTTTATTCATTGCAAATACCTTTCCTCAATAACAAATGGAGATTATACACATGGAACTTGCTGGATGGAATACACAGGAATCAAATCAGTTACATCTGTGCAAAGAGACAATGGAAAAGCTCAGTATCATCATTCAGAAGAAAGCCAGGGGCCGACTGTGGAACAGACCATCAATTGCTTATATGTAGGTTTAAGTTGAAGCTGAAGAAATTAAAACAAGTCTATGTGAGTCAAAGTACGAACTTGAGTATATGCCACCTGAATTTAGACACCATCTCAAGAACAGATTTGAAGCACTGAACACTAATGACTGAAGATTAGACAAGTTGTGGGACATACACGAAGAAAGCAAAAGGTCATTAAAAAGTTAGGAAAGAAAAGATCAAAATGGATGTCAGAAGAGACTCCGAAACTTGCTTTTGAACGTCACATAGCTAAAGCAAATGGAAGAAATGATGAAAAAGAGCTGAGCAAAAGATTTCAAAGGGTGGCTTGAGAAGACAAATTAAAGTATTTTAATGAAATGGACAAAGATCTGGAGTTAGAAAACCAAAAGGGAAGAACACACTTGGCATTTCTCAAGCTGAAAGAACTGAAGAAAAAAAATTCAAGCCTTGCATTGCAATACTGAAAGACTCTGTGGGCAGAAGATTGAAGTATGAGAAGGTGGAAGGAATATAGAGAATCACTGTACCGAAAAGAATTGGTTGACATTCAGCCATTTCAGGAGGTAGCATATGATCAAGAACCAATGGTATTGAGGAATAAGGCCTAGCTGCACTGAAGTCACTGTTAAAAAACTAGGCTGCAGGAATTGACTGAATACCAACTGAGATGTTTCAACGAATGGATATAGCATTGGAGATGCTCACTTGTCTGTGCCAAGAAATTTGGAAGGCAGCTACCTAGCCAACTGACTGGAAGAGATCCATTGGAATGTGCCCATTCCAAAGAAAGTTGACCCAACAAAATGGAGAAGTATCAAACAATATCATGTATATCACACACAAGTAATATTTGCTGAAGATCATTCAAAAACGGCTATAGCAGTACATCGACAGAAAACTGCCAGAAATTCAAGCCGAATTCAGAAGAGGACTTGGAACAAAGGATATTATTCCTGATGTCAGATCATGAGTGAAAGCAGAGAATACTAGAAAGATGTTTACTTGTGTTTTATTGACTATGCAAAGGCATTAGACTGTGTGGATCATAACAAATAAGATAACGTTGCAAAGAGTAGAAATTGCAGAACGCTTAATTGTGCTCATGTGGAACCTGTACATAGACCAAAAGGCAGTCGTTCCAACAGAACAAAGGGATACTGCGTGGTTTAAAATCAGGAAAGGATACATCAGGGTTGTATCCTTTCACCAAACTTGATTCAGTCTGCATGCTGAGCAAATAATCCAAGAATCTGGACTATATGAAGAAGAATGGGGCATCAGGATTGGAAGAAGACTCATTTATAACCTGTGAAATGCAGATGACACAACCTTGCTTGCTGAAGGCTAAGAGGACTTGAAGCACTTACTGATGAAGATCAAAGACTACAGCCTTTAGTATGGATTACACCTCAGCATAAAGAAAACAGAAATCCTCACAACTAGACTAATAAAGCAACATCATGAAAAAGAAATGATTCATTTTACTAGTATCCACAATCAATGCCCATGGAAGCAGCAGTCAAGAAATCAAATGGCATATTGCATTGGGCAAATCTGTTGCAAGAAACCTCTTGGAAGTGTTAAAAAGCAAACATATCACGTTGAGGACTAAGGTGCGCCTGACCCAAGCCATGGTATTTTCTTTCACCTCATATGCAAGCGAAAGCTGGACAATGAGTTAGGAAGACTGAAGAAGAATTAATGCACTTGAATTATAGTTTTAGCTAAGAATATTGACTATACCATGGACTGCCTTGGAGGAAGTACAGCCAGGATGCTTCTGAGAAGTGAGGATGGTGAGACTTTGTCTCTTGTGCTTTTGACATGTTATCAGGTGGGACCAGTTCCTGGAGAAGGACATCATGCTTGGTAAGGTAGAGGGTCAGGGAAAAAGAAGAAGACCCTCAACGAGATGGATTTACCCAGTGGCTGCAACAGGGTGCTCAAATATTGCAAGAATTGTGAGGATGGCGCAGGACCAGGTAGTGTTTCATTCTGTTGGGATTGGCCCAGTGGTACTTACCAATAAACAATGAGAAAAAAAAATGTGGTATTTTGTCTGACCACACCACTGAGTGTCAGTAACTTACTGCATGGGGCAGTGATGTAACATATGATCATGTATTCATCAATCATTTTTTTTTTTTTCCTTTTGCTTTCTATTGCATGCAATTTTTGATGGGAACGAGGGGTTCAACAGAAAGGCTGTAACTCTATTAGAGACTTACTTTATCCTTGGAGAAGGATGAGGCTAACTCTTTCTGGGTCCTGAGGCTACCAGCTCGTTGACATTTGATGTCTGGGAATTGCTGTTCTCTCATTAACTTCTGACCCAAGTGTATACAGAGGGCTTCTTTATTCTCTGTAGCTTAACTGATAATAAGGCTGAAATGTTCCAAAAGACTTCATGAAATGTGGGGATGGAAGGAAAATAAAGACAGAGTAGCAGAGTCTATATCAGTGGGTATCAAGGGGTGGCCAGGGGCCCCAGAATACCCAGGACCTTTCTGACTCATCCAGGAGGTCAAAATAATATTATTTTTGTTTTTTGGTAAATCTTCAGAGGCTCATCTTTTTTTTTTTCCTTTATGTAATTGGTTTTATTGAATTGTATGTGTGAAAGATGTTGAACCGGCAAATGCTGTAGTCTTTGTATTTTTAGAACAATAAAATTTTTAAAGCATTCTGAATCAGTTTGAAAGCAAACCATTTCACTCTCAAGCACTATGTTCTATTTGTTACCATGTTCAGAGGCTCATCTTTATTAAGGTAAAGAACTTCACAGCATTGCAGTTCTTCACATCTCAGTGGAATATTTTCCAGTGGCACCTCATCAACTGAGGTTTTATGAATGTTCCATTGTCCCACATGATCAATAGGGATTCTCTTTGCTTTTATAATTTAGCAATATTCTTAATTACGATAAGCCATTATTTGCTTTTTTCACTCTGATTTTGTCATTAGTGTACATTGAGGTTTTTTCCAGAGGCTACATGCCATATCATTCTGTGATAGATTTAATGAAAAAACCAAGACAAGAACCTGGCCGTCTTCTATTAAATCAGACATTAAAGAAACTTGTAGAAATATAAAACAATGCCATTTTGCTTGCTTAATTTTTTGTGGTTTGGAAAATAGTTTTTTTTTTTTTTAAATAAAAACCTATTTGTGTTAACAGTACAATAAAGTGGGCTTATTATTGTTTTAAAATAAGTTAATAAATTAAGTATACAACTATTCCTCACTTATCAACTATCTTGCTATCTGATATCTCACATTTAAGACAATAGTAAAAAATATACCACCAACATGCACACCCTACCTACACAAAGCTTGTCCAGGGTGTGTGGAGGTTAGAGCGGCAGCACCTCCGGGGTATTTAACCCCAGTCTGGAACCTGCGGGGCACACCATGCTCTGCTTCTCCCAGGCTTCACCTGTGTGCACCTCCCCTTTCTCCTCCTGGCTCTCCTCACGTGCCCATCCTCCACCCAACGCTTGCTTCACATGCGGGTACTGGCTGGTGGGTGCCAGGAGTGGGGCTAAGGTAACAGCACGGATTCAGATTTCCACGAGCGGAGTGAGGACCATCCCACGACTGCCCCAGGTACTGAGGGCCTCGGCCACCCAGCTGGGAGGGCTAGAGCCAGGGAGGAGGGGAGGCCAGGGCAGGAAAGAGTATTTCACATAAGGCCAATTTTCACATAACAACCTGGTCTTTGGAAATAGGTGTATTTAAAATTTCTCAGTTTTAATTTTTAGTAAATTAACAATAGCTTTATAACCCATTTAAGCATAAGCCCTTTGGCGTCCTTAGTCACTTTTAAAAGTATAAAGGGCAAAAAGTTGGAGAACTACTAGTCTGGAGAATTTGGCTTTTTGAAACACAGCTTACTCATATTCAGTCATGTCCCATTGCCCAGCCCCAGTCCCCTTCCAGAGCCCACGCTGAGATATTTTGGTCCCTCTGTTCAGATATCTTGCCTAAGAACATAACATTTCCTAATGATACTAGAAATAATTGCCCGCGGGAGAGACCCAGACTCCTTTCCAAAGAAATAAAACCATACCGTTTGCAGCCCCTGCAAGCAAACTGTGTAGATCACTGCAGTGTCCTGAGCATGTGTCTGTAAATGATACACCTGTGTGGTTATAGCGTACATGTGTGGGAGTAAGAATTTCTGTGTGTCCTGTGATGTGGCTGACGCCAACTTGGTGCTGGGGATGCTGACAGGAATCAGCAATATCCTTACTCTTGGCTCTTTCTGACAGAGGTCGCTGAGTCAGAATCGACTCGATGGCAACGGGTTTGGTTTTTTTGGTTGGTTGGTTGTTGCTGAGTGCCGTTTCTCACAAAAGATTGTTTTTTCCCTTCTAGGCTATTTCAGGAGCTAAAAAAAAGTTCCAAAAGCCTACGGGTTCAATAAAACTGTGATGTTTACTTAAGGTTTTATACTTTTCAGCCTTCAACAAGCTTTAACATATGCCCTAAATATTTATGGATTGTATGAACAGGTGTGTATGTATATCTGTGTATACTTATGTACACATATACATATATAAACAGATGTGTATAAGTTTATGCATTGATTTTTCTACTCCAAATAAATTTGGAACAGTGAATCTTTTCAAAGTCTGGAAGTAATTTGAGCCACAACTTTGGGAATATAGGTTAATCAGATTTCATCATCATCATCACAATTGTTAACACCACCACCACCACCACTACTACTGCTGAAGAGAGTAGCTAATCCTCATAAAACCATTCGATAGATAAAGCCTATTTTTAAAACCGTTTTGGGGAAATTTCCAGGAAGCCTGAGGTCATCATACTGTAGGTGACAAAGCTGAAGTACAAGGTGGTAGAGCAGTGTGGCCAGAGTCATACAGAAGTCAGCCAAAGACCGTGGAGTAGAAACCAGGACTAGACTCCATGTTCCTGCCACTCTACCCTGAGGCTCCTGAAGTCAGAGATCTGAGCTTGTTCCTTCTTTAGACAGAATTAACATTTTTATTAAATTAACCACATGACTGAAATGCTCATAAGCACACATTAGCAAGAGTAAAAGCTCCTGGATCTCATTAAAATGAATGATCTCCTGGCATATTAAATACAATAACTTGTCATGTTACAAATATGTGTTGAAGTTTTCCACTTAATTTTTATCGTTTCAGCCATTACAAGAGGACTATACTAAACTACTAGATGCATTGAGTCCCTGGGTAGTGTAAATGGTTAACATGTTCAGCAGCTCACTGAAAGGTTGGAGGTTCGAGTCTACCCAGATGCACCTTGGAAGAAGGGCCTGGAGATCTAATTTTGAAAAATCAGCCATTGAAAACTCTATGGAGCACAGTTCTACTCTGACACATATAGGGTTGCCAAGAGTTGAAATTGACTCAACAGCAACTGTTTTTTTTTTTTTGTACTGTAGATGAATGTTTCCAGAACAAACTAGTTTCTCATTAAACAACTAGTACATGTATTGTTTTGTGACATTGGTTGCCAACCCCACGACATGTCAGTACTTTCCCCTTTTCGACCTTGGGTTCCGTATTAACAGCTTTCCTGTCCTCTCCTGCCTTCTTGTCCTTGCCCCTGAACTGGTATGCCCCTTTAGTCTCATTTTGTTTTATGGCCCTGTCTAATCTTTGGCTGAAGGGTGAACTTCAGGAGTGACTTCATTACTGAGCTAAAAGGGTTTCCGGGGGCCATATTCTCAGGGTTTCTTCAGTTTCTGTCAGACCAGTAAGTGTGGTCTTTTGTGTATGTGTGTGTGTGTTAGAAATTTTTTCTACATTTTCTCCAGCCTTGTCCGAGACCCTCTATTGTGATCCCTGTCAGAGCAGTCGGTGGTGGTAGCCGAGCACCAACTAGTTGTGCTGGACTCAGTCTGGTGGAAATTGTTAATACTTGTGGTCCATTAGTCCTTTGGACTAATCTTTCCCTTGTGTCTTTGGTTTACTTCATTCTCCCTTGCTCCAGATGGGGTGAGACCAGTGGAGTATCTTAGGTGGCCGCTCACAAGCTTTTAAGACCCCAGATGCTACTCACCAAAGGGGAATGTAGAACATTTACTTTATAAACTATGTTATGCCAGTTGAGCTAGATGTTTCCTGAGACCATGATCCCCACAGCCCTCAGCCTAGTAATTTAGTTCCTCAGGGAGTTTGGATGTGTCTATCGAGCTTCTCTCACCTTGCCTTGGACAAATTCAACAGCAACGGTTTTTTGTTTGTTTGTTTTACTAGATGAATTATTAAAGCAATACTGTGATTTTTAATATAGGGCTTTGGGACTAAATTCAGCCTTGCTTCTTATTAGCTGTGTGACTTTAGGATATATATTCTCTTTCCTTAAATCTCGGTTTATTTCTCTGGCAAATGGAGTATAAATAGATATCTTATTGTCAGGTTTCCATGAGGCTGTGGATGTAAACTCTAACATTAACAACTAATACTTCCTTGGTGCTTATGATGTCCCAGGTGTGGAGGTAGGAAAAAAAAAAAAAAAAGAAGGGGAAGATGAAAATAATTACAAATTTTGACAAGAATTTGTAATAAGAGAGTAACAAGAAGGCCCCTACTTTAAGCAAGATGGTTAGAGAAGGCGTTAAAATGATTGTTAATACATTTTTATGGGAAATGACCATGAACTTGTGGAAATTACATTTTGGGAGTTTTTTTAAAAATCCCCCATTTGGAATATTCATATACATTATTAAAAAAAAAATGTGGAAAACACTTTCAAAAAAGGAAGAAATTCTAAATAGAAATGTACCGGGGTTTCCAGCTGATACATAAAAGATTGAAAGATAGAAGCCCAGATAAACTATAGTAAATCGTGAAATCTTTAGTGTAGGTTTCCTTCAGTATTTTATATGTCATTGTTTTCATTAACATTTTTGTAAAGGCAGAATCAAAGGTGGTATATAAGAGTTGAACTCCCAAAATGAAATGGTAGATTTGGAGAATTCCCACCCCCAAATCTTCTAAGATGGATCACTCATTAAATGGCTCATCACTTTTAAAGAAGACTGGGTTCAGGTCTATAAATCTTTGGAATATTTGTGATAGTTTTCAAAGATTGGGCCTATGATTAACACAGAGTTACTATATTTTAGTGCATTTTTAAAATTCTTCTTTCTGTAATGATTAAATCATGTCTGAAGAGAATTGTGTGTAGCCTTTCTAAGTTATGCCTCCAAACAAGGTGTCATATTAGAGTCTTTAATAACATTAGCATGCATTGTATGCCACATTACCTTCTAGAGACCACTTTCATGTTTTGTGCCATGTGTTATTTCTAACAGGCCCCATTTTTACTAGATGAGAATCTGTAGCTCATCAGAATGTGGGATAGGGTACCAGGAGTGGGGCTGAGAAGGTGGACAGAGGCCAGATGATGAAGGACCACATGGACCATAGGCTTCAGGTAGAGGTACCTTTCTGGGCCCTCCAGGCAAACCTTGAGATACAGGTATGTGGTATTTTCTTACCTGAGAGAGGCTGTGTTAGAACAAATGACAAAGTATAAGAGCAAAGAAGTCAGCAGAAGTATACCAAGTATGAAGTAGAAATCAGAGGGAAACTGGAAAGCATGCTGTCAGTGTGGTTAGTGTTGATGAGAAAAACAATTAAAGTTTATTAGACATTATTTTGTTGCCACAAAAGTTGTGTAGTTCAGTGCCTTGTTATTTAGGATTTTCTTTGGTTCCAAGTGACAGAAACTAAATACTTCTCAAAAGAGTATATTGGCTCATGTACCTGAAAAATTTCAGAGCTAAGTCTAGCTTTTAGATATGACTGGGTGCAAGGACTCAAATCGTGTTACTCAGAACTCATTCTCACTCCTCATCTTGCAATTTGACTTCCTCAGGTTAACTCCCCTCAGCAAAAATTGGGCCTGGTGTCTCTGAAAGGTACAACATTGGTGTAATTGGAGGATTAGGCCTCTTCTACGAGAGTGACTTATTTATTAACCCTCTTGTCATGGATTGAATAGTGTCCCCCCAAAATATGTCAGCTTGGCTAGGTTGTGATACCCAGTATAGTGTGGTTGTCCTCCATTTTGTGATCTGATGTAATTTTCCTATGTGTTATAAATCCTAATCTCTGCCTGTGGTTAATAAGGCAAGATTAGGTTATATTAAAGAGGATTAGAGTGGGATGCAACACACTTACTCAGGTCACAGCCCTGATCTAAGGGAAATTTCCCTGCGGTGTGGCCTGCATCACCTTTTATGTTACAAGAGATAAAAGGAGAGAGAAGTGAGCAGAGAGAGAGGGACCTCCTACCACCAAGAATGAAGAGCAGAGTGTGTCCTTTGGACTCAGGGTCCCTACACTGAGAAACTCCTAGACCCAGTGTAATATTGATGACAAGGACCTTCCCCCAGATCCGGGAGAGAGAGAAAGAGCCTTCCCCTGGAGCTGGTGCCCTGAATTTGGACTTCTAGCCTCATAGACTGTGAGAGAATAAATTTCTTTAATAAAAAGCCATCCACTTGTGGTATTTCTGTTATAGCAGCACTAGAAAACTAAGACACCTCTCAGTCGGTATTCTTTAGAACCATTCTCTTCAGTTTTATAAAGAGAAATATATGAAAAGAAAACAAATAACACAAACTTAGCAGTATTTCTTTACTTGCTAATCCAAGAACATGGTTTGTGCTTGAAACTTGAAGTAGCAAGAGTATAGAAACATCAGTCCTAGTAATGAAGTCCCATATAACCCTCCAGCTCAGACTTACTCTGAGTAGTTTATAAATGGTCTGTCAGTTATCCTCTCTTCCTGAGAGCAACAGAACTGAACATTTTTCATTGTGTCAGACAACATGGTATGAACCATGCATTAATTATCTCTTTACGCCTTAAAACAACCATGTGACTTTGATATTACTTTTTCTATTTTACCTATGAGAATCTGAGGCTTAGCATAGTTGGCAGGTTTGCAAAGGTCATAGAGCTAATAAATTATAGAGACAGAATTCAAATCTAGACAAGTGGAATACAGAGCCTCCATTTTGGACTGAAGCCCATGATTCTTCATCCCTGTAAACTTCAGTCCTTTCCAGATGCTTAACCAGATCCTCAAGCTTTAAGCAAGACTCACTTACACCTGAGTTAGTGTGCGTATCTTCATGCGGACAAGACACAGTGGTAACTCAACTTGCTGCTCTTGGGGCTCAGAGAGAGGATTGTTCCTGCAAACGCTTATAAAATGCTCCTGCATCCATCCTCTGTGGGAGGCTTGGCAATTAGAGCATCCATCTATGCTTGACAGCTGGCCTGCTTGGGTTAGAATTCCACCTCAGGATATAAGCATTGTAAGCTGTTTTTCTTTATATTGATGCTGGCAATTATCTGCCGAGAGGAGGAAAATTGGAACGGTTGCGTAATTTTGAGGTGTTTCCGAGAGGTACCTCTACATAAACAAGTAAGACCTGAACCTTTTTGCTTGGGTAGCTTTTGAAGGGCCAGAATCATTTGTTTTGAGAACATAAATAAACCCAACTAAGTGTTTTCCATGTGGACTATAGAATTAATATATGTCCCTGTGTTCAGAACCAAATAGAACAAATTATAAAATCCTAGTGCTTCTTGAAAGCAGTCAGCTTGAATGCTCTAAATGAGATTTCTTCACATTTAATGATGGGGGATTTGGGATCGCCACTTTAAAAAGTAATATTTATTCGTTTTTAAATATTAGATTCATTGTAGTTTTTCAATAAATTGATGTAGGTAGATACTTTCTTTCCTCAAACTATGTGTTTAGCTATATTCTAACAACTTAGTATTTAAATCTTAAACTTGATATTTTAATCTCTTGTGGGGAAGAATAGAGAGATCAGTTTGTTTAGATCTGTGTTTAGATTATTTGGAGAAATGTCATGTCTGGAGACATGGACACCAAGCAGGAGACTGATACTTAAAAAAAAAGTATTACAGATGACAAAGGTGTTTGGGATTGAGAGGAGGGCGTAACTATGAGCAGTAATTAAGACATAGCAGTGATAAGTCTTGACTGATACTGTGGGCAAGAGAGGAGTGAAGGTAATGTCTCTGCCGACTCTTCAAGTTTCCGACCTTCGTGAGTTGTAGGGTGGTGGTGCCACAGCCAGGGCAGGGGATAGATGAGGTAAAAGGTGTTTGGTAGTGAAGATAAAGAGTTCAACTTAGTACGTATTGAGTTTTAGAGGCTTGTTGAAACACCCAGGGCAAGGTGTTTAACAGGCATTTGAATATAAGGGTCCAGAGGAAATAGTTCTGGTCACAGAGTACCATTTCTAGAGGCTTAGAGATCAAAGGAAATAGAGAAGAAAAGAAAGGTGTAGACAGAATTAAAACTCTAGAGAGGGGCAAAGAAATGGTTTCCCTTGAGAAACATAAGGAGGGAGCAGAATGTTGAGACTTTTTTTTTTTTTTTAATGATTTTACACGTATGAGGAGGAAAGCAAGGCTGAATGTCATAAGGAGGATAAGGATGGGTTAGGAGCAAAGTGAAGTCTTGGAATGTCCACATGGAAACCAGGGACATACAGGAGAATAGGCTTCCTTCTAGCCAGTACCACTCATTGATGCATTTGTAGTCTCTGCTGCCTGGGTACTGGTGAGTTTGGAGACCTTAAGTGTGTATTGGCTTTAAAATGTGCTGTGTGTGTGTGATAACACTGTTCAGCGTCCTGAACAAGCATAGATGACAGATTCTGGATAGACCCAAGCTTACAGGATTGAGAAATAATGGTTTGAAGAAATGGAATCATCTGGAGAAATGTTATGAGCTCTATGCTGGATGGAGAGAAAAAGTGATTGGGGAGTGGGAGATGAACTGAGGGGAAAGAAAGATGCTGAACTCTTTGTATCTAAACAAACAAAACAAAAACCAAAAAAACCCCAAACCTGTTGCCATCGAGTCAATTCCATCCCATAGTCACCCTACAGGATGGGGTAGAAGTGCCCCATAGAGTTTCCAGGGAGAGGCTGGTGGATTTGAACTGTTGACCTTTTGGTTAGCAGCCAAGCTCATAACAACTGTACCACCAGGAACTCTGGACATAAAGAATGTTGAGGTAGAGCTCTAGTGAAGGCGGTTGGAGCCAAGGATATTATGACACTGTGACCTCTGTTTCTTTTGCTTAATAACTGCATGCTTCATGGCCTCCTGGATAATGACAGAAGCTCTCATTGAATAACCAACCAGCAACCAGTTGCTGTTGAGTTGATTCAACTTATGGCGACCTTATGTGTGTCAGAGTAGAACTGTGCTCCACAGAGTCTTGAATGGCTGATTTTTTGGAACTAAAGTCTTAGATGAGCCTTTTATAGGCTTTATATTTCTCCATTGGCATTTAAAATATGAGTGTAACAACCAATAAACATTTTGTCCATAGTTAGAATTAAACTGTTCCTCAATCTGAAATTCATTTACTTAAAAAAAAAGCTTACATATGGAAACATCGTTAGCCTTTTTCTAGCCAATAGTATCATTTGACCTTTTTTTTTTTTTCCTGGCTTTTATTCCCAAAGGGTAGTTTAAATATAAATTCCTGTATGACATTGTGAAGTAAAAAGTCATTACTTCAATTAATTTAGATGGAGAAATTTCCTGTGAGGAGCAAGTGGCCTCCAGGGCCAAATAGCCAGAGAAGACTGGTGTTCATTCTACTGAGGAGGCATCTGTCATGAAGGAAGAAGAGTCAAACAGATGCAAAACCATCAGCTGTTTAGTGACTCTAATGTCTTCGTAGGTCCCTTCACCCTCAAATAATGTAGCAGTTCTGAGAACATTTCTCCTGGTGGCTCTATGTGTAACTTTCTACTTCTTCACTCTCATTTCCAAATCCAGTTCTTGACACTGGAAGAATCAGAGGGAAGGAGTAGGAATGCCAGATGCATGGTGTGTACCTGTATGTCCCTGCTGGGTTTTACTCAGACGATGGCTTATGAGTTTATTAATCCTAGGGTAGATTCTTAGTTATCATGGTGCTGATGAATTTCTTGACCTTAGAAGATCACTGTGGAACCATTGTAGTGTGACTTTGTGGTTCAACAGAATTATAACAAAAGCACTGTAACATAGATCACCTTTAGAGAAGTATTTCTTCAATTGTTATCCTCCTTGATCTAAAGAGAATTTGACTACATCTCATACATTCCGAAAGTGTGTAGGTTAAAAATCCGTTGTCTGTTAAGAGTCATTTTAACATTGACACATAGTAATAAAATTAAGACTGTTAACTAATACTAAATCAACTTAAAAAAGTTTCCCTGGAAATGTGCTATTAATTTTTCCTTGCGTAGATTGCTTTGAAAAAAATGTCATTTTAGTGGACTCATCTGGTGATAGCGGATGGAGCAGGAATTGTTTCTATGGATGTCAGGCTTAATTCTCAACTACATGTTATTCTTCACTTCTCAAACACAGCTGCAGGTCTCCAGGTGCCTGGTACCAATATTTAAAAATAGACTACACAGGCAAAACTGCCTGTGCGTTCCCTGGCAGGCATGATATTATCTGAGCAGGATCTTCTAAATACGTAACTGCTCAGACAGCTCTCAGGACTCTTGATATGTATCTGACAACTCCTCTTTCATAAATTCTGACGTACGCTTAGAACAATCTGTGTGGGCGTGGTGTTTTTGTGACTGGGGTTGTGGTTGTGACCCCTGGTTTGGTCATTTACTATAGCACCAAGCCAGTTGCTGTGCAGTCAGTTCTGACTCATGCCGACCACATGTACATCAGAGTAGATATGCTATTGAAACAAAAATCATATTAAGCCAATAATAGAAATTGAAGTTTATTTAATACATGATTTGCGAATCAGGGTAACATTGCGACTATAGAGCCAAAAATGTTCCAAAGATTAAAAAAACTTCCAAAGATTCTTATACCCCATGTTATCGACATTGCCATGGAAACAGGGCCAGAACAGTGTTTATATAATAACAGTTTATCCTAAAGCACAGCTTGTAGTCTGACTTTGGAGTTTGTTTCTCAAAACTAATTTCACACAGATAATTCTTCGAGAGAGCACAATGCTAGAGGCAAAACGGTCTTACTAGGCTGTTGTTTGACTTAAAGGTGACTTTAGGAAACCAGTTTTCTCAGGATTCAAAAGAAGATCTCAGGGTAGTAGCCTGGGTGAGTTACCCCAACTCCACTGACCCCAGAAATCTTGGATTCCAGGAGAAATAAACTCTGTTCATCAGTGGTCCATAGGGTTTTCAATGGCTAATTTTTGGGAAGTAGATCACCAAACATTTTTCCCAGGGTAGCTCTGGGTAGACTCAAACCTACAACCTTTTAGTTAGCAGCGAAGTGCGTTAACTGTTTGCGCCACCCAGGAATAGCACAGAGATCAGTCCTTTCCCACTGGTGAGCCAGATGGTGAGACAGTCACAAGCAGGAATGAGGGAAGAAGTACATGTGGATGCCTCATTCCTAGACCCATTGCTCCCAGGGATGCATGTCTTCTGGGGAGGTCCAGAGCATTATCTGCCTGTATTCAGTCAAAAGTGTTCAAATGAGAAGGAAATAATTACCTTTTGTCTGAACTGTTAAGGTTGTCTACTTTGGTAGAGGGACTGTGACCAAGCCTTTTGTTCTATTAAGTAACACTTCTGTGTAACTGATTGCAGTTTTAGGAACTGAGATGTTTTTGGCAGAGGGTGAGGACCTTGTCGTTGTCTTTGTTAGGTGCCGTTGAGTCAGTTCTTACTCATAGTGACCCTGTATACAACAGAATGAAACACTGCCCTGTCCTGTGCCATCCTCACAGTCTTTGTTGTGCTTGAGCCCGTTGTTGCAGGCACCATGTCAATCCATTTTGGTGAGGGTCTTTCTCTTTTTAACTGACCCTCCACCAAACGTAATGCCCTTAGTTCCATCCTAAGTAACTTTGTCATTTTTACTGTCTTTGTGTCCTCTAGGAATATTAATGGGAGACTACGGATATTAAAGGACAGAAACAGATGCCTTCAGTAGCTGCTCCAGGATAGAGGGGGTGGGAATGGCAGGGTCTTGATCCCCTTCCTGCAGCAAATTCCAGCCAGTACTGCAATGTACCACCTACACAAGGATGGTGTCATCTGGTCTGAGGGCACCAAGGCTCTCAGACTCATGCTCTACTTTCAGTTAGAGAGTGGGTGGCATTGTTTGGAGAAGAGAAAACAGATTCCTATAAGAATAGACTTTAAAAATATAGCTCAGGTTTACTCTTTTCAGAAATTGATCCCAGCCAGTCATAAATCACGTAGGAGACTCAGGAAATGATTACCATTCGTCTTAGTCTAAACTTCTTTGGAGGAGAGGCCATACTTAACTATTTCATAATGTGTTGCACATGTTTACAGGGTTCTATTTTTTTATGATTTATTAGAACTATTAAAATACTTTACCCGTTCTCATCCTGCCTGTAAATGCCCCATACAATAGGGACGACAAGGGGCGTTGGCAGCTGGAGAAAAATGGCTCACACACAGACATTGCTTAATGAATTTCATTGAATAAATTATTTAACATAAAAAGAAAAGGCTAACAGAAACATAGTGGAGCATTTTCAACAGTGTGAGCCAACATAAATAGATTGTGACAAATGGCCCATTCAACATTATCATATTAATAATATCAACTAACCTATCCACCACACTTGATGGTTTATAAAGCATTTTTCACAGCTGTTATTTGCATCAGATACAATAAAGGAGGACAAAACTACATGATCTGAAGTGGATTAACTTTGTTCCTGCAAGTGACGCTTGCCCTGCTATCCCTTGAGGAAGATCAACTCTCCCTCTTTTGCCTGGGTCCCTGTACCTCTGACTTAAGGGTAGCAAGTACTATCTCCTCTCACCCCGTCCCCTGTGGTTTCTACATTTCCCCCAATTTGAGGGTCATGCGTCTTTGTTGCAGGAATATGATGAAGTTCCCCTCAAAGGCTCTGCTTTCTCCCTGGGTTAGGTTACCCCATGATCTGTGTGGTGACCCTTAGTTGCCAGCTGCAGAGATTTCCTGATCTGCCATGGTGCATAGCAGGAGGGATGCATTCTTTCAAGGACTGGGGAACTTGTAATGGTGGTAAAATTACTGCCAGAATTTGAATAAAGACTGCTTTTAAACCATGGACGTTCCTTTTCTCTTGATTGTTTTTGGTAGGGAGTGAGTCACCTTCAGCTGGTAGCTGATGAGGGTGTTAAAATCTTCCTGTTTTCTTTCTCCAGATACTCAGCTGCTCTCGCGATGGGTGAGCTGTCCCTCAGTGACCGAGGTTGCTTCAGTAGGGAGCTGGGTGGGTGCTCAAAACCAAGAGCAAAACTGTTTCTGTCATTCTATCTGGGGGAATTTTCATTTTTAACCAAGCCAACTTATTTTTCCTGAAGATATAAAAGTGTTCCCATTTTACATTTTTAGTCACAACTTGACCAGAGAAATTATCTGCTATATTATCCCCAGTAGACAAGATGCTGCCTTAATGTCTTTGTTTTCCACTTTTTGTGGGTGTGGAGATGCTTATGTTAGCACTGTTCCCACACCCACTACTGTTTCCACATTTCTTTCCTCAAGTAACAAATAAGTAGGCATTTCCGGAATTATCTATCATACTTGCAAACTACATTATTCCCCAAATTCTAAAATATATCAAGGAAACTACCTTACATTCTCTTGAGGCTTTTTGTTTATTTAGATACCTGCTTATATGCTCATTTTAGGCGAAAGTTTAATGCTGTTTTTTTTTTTTGCCCTGCTATGAGTCAAAAGGTTCTAGGTGATAAATACATGATTAAAGCCAAATAAGAATATACTTGCGTGCAGTCTTGAAGATGTGAACAACACACAAGTGGGGAAAAGTCTGTTTGGGAATTTTCAGAACAGAAACTTGGTCCAACAAACACAAAGCGTTACCTGCCAAGTCCCTGTCTCTGCGCTGAATCCAGGGATATCCCAAAACATGGCAGTTGTATCTTTGGACAATATCAAACCACTCTGAGAAGCCTTTTTTTCAAACAATTTTAAATCAGTAGTCAAATAAAATTTTAACTCTTTTTGAATCATTGGAAGCATTTTTTTTTTTTAAACAAATGTTTTAAATCATCTTTTTACCAGGAGCTAGGGAAAAAAAAATTTTTTTTTTAGGATCATTATGAGTCGGAATTGACTTGATGGCCACAGGTTTGGTTTGGTTTATTATTTTGCTAGTTCCTTATAATGTGACAAACTTTGGGAAATTTTATGATTAGATTGTTTCATTGGAAAGTGTACCAACTTATTCAGTATCTAGGAGATTTGTTGTTGCTAGGTGCTGTCAAGTCGGTTCTAACTCATAGCAACCCCATGTACAACAGAACAAGACACTGCCTGTCTGGTCCTGCCACCCTCACAGCCATTGTTATGCTTGAGCCCATTGTTGCAGCCACTGTGTCAATACATCTCTTTGAGGGTCTTCCTCTCTCTTGACAACCCTGTACTTCACTAAGCATGATGTCCTTCTGCAGGGACTGATCCCTCCTGATAACATACCCAAAGTATGTGAGACCTAATCTTGCCATCCTTGCTTCTAAGGAGCATTCTGGCTGTACTTCTTCCAAGATGGATTAAGCTTTAGAATACTTAATATAAAGAATATGATTTAGAACCTAAGCAAGTGAATGGCTTTTTTCCATTTGTTATTTTAGGGCTATAGACTAAATTTTTTTTTTTTTTTTTATGTTTCATGTCTAAATTTAGCCTGAAAGCCAAAAAACACACCCACTAAATAAGGGCAAGGCTTATAAAGTTAATGGCATAACAATATTTCCTTTCTCTTAAGTGTTATGCTTTGAAACACATCATTTGACTTACATGATTTCATGTATAAAAGTGGTATTGAAATAGGATTTTGTTGTATTTTTTCTGTCTTTGCTTTTTGCTCTGTAATCCTTTAAAAATATCTTTTAAAATAATTCACTATATTTTCTCTCTTCATGGAGTATCATACTCTCGTAGCTGTGTGTTTTCCCATAAGTGTTGAATGTTGATGAGTTCATTTCCATCCACAGGCATGTTGATTGTATCTAACTTCATGTTTAATGTTTCATGAGTGCACCCTCAGTACTTGGACTTCTGCACATACTGAGGTACCTGTAGGCTAATGGACAGTTAGTAGGCAGGGCTTATTTCCCTTAAGGAGTTTGATGCAGTAGAAGAGACAGAAAAGTTGTAAATGTGTGGATGCACACGTGGAGGACGGGCACTCAGCTTATTAGATGCATGATAAACTACTCTTAAGAGTTCTAACTGCAGAGTTCTACCAGTCAAAGAAGAGGTAACACCACTACTACTAAAGGTATTTCAGAGCATAGAAAAGGACGGAATACTACCAAACTCATTCTATGAAGCCTCCATATCCCTGATACCAAAACCAGGTAAAGGCACCACAAGAAAAGAAAATTATAGACCTATATCCCTCATGAATGTAGATGCAAAAATCCTCAACAAAATTCTAGCCAATACAATTCAACAACATATCAAAAAAATAATTCACCATGACCAAGTGGGATTCATACCAGGTATGTGGGGATGGTTCAACGTTAGAAAAACAATTAATGTAATCCACCACATAAATAAAACAAAAGACAAGAATCACATGATTTTATCAATTGGTGCAGAAAAGGCATTTGACAAAGTTTAACACTCATTCATGATAAAAACTCTCAGCAAAATAGGAATAGAAGGAAAATTCCTCAACATACTAAAGGGCATTTATACAAACCCAACAGCCAACATCACCCTAAATGGAGAGAGCCTGAAAGCATTCCCACTGAGAATGGGAACCAGACAAAGATGCGCTTTATGACCACTCTTATTCAACATTGTGTTGGAGGTCCTAGCCAGAGCAGTTAGGCCAGATAAAGAAATAAAGGGCATCCACATTGGCAAGGAAGAAGTAAAAGTATCTCTATTTGCAGATGACATGATCTTATACACAGAAAACCCTAAGGAATCCTCCAGAAAGCTACTGAAACTAATAGAAGAGTTCAGCAGAGTATTGAGATACAAGATAAACATTACAAAAATCAGTTGGATTCCTCTACACCAACAAAAAAAACATTGAAGAGGAAATCACCAAATCAATGCCATTTACAGTAGTCCCCAAGAAGATAAAATACTTAGGAATCAATCTTACCAGAGATGTAAATGACTTATACAAAGAAAACTACAGTACACTTCTGCAAGAAACCAAGAGAGACTTACATAAGTGGAAAAAACATACCTTGCTCATGGATAGGAAGACTCAACAGTATAAAAATGTCTATTTTACCAAAAGCGATCTATACATTTAATGCAGTTCCAATCCAAATCTGAATGACATTCTTTACTGAGATGGAGAACCAAATCACCAACTTCGTATGGAAGGGAAAGAGGCCCCGGATAAATAAGGTATTACTGGAAAAGAAGAACAAAGTGAGAGGCATTACTTTACCTGATTTTAGAACCTGTTATACTGCCCCAGTAGTCAAAGCCGCCTGGTGCTGGTACAACAACGGATACATAGACCAATGGAACAGAATTCAGAATCCAGACATAAATCCATCCACATATGAGCAGCTGATATTTGACAAAGGCCCCAAAACAGTTAAATGGGAAAAGACAGTCTATTTAACAAATGGTGCTGGCATGACTGGATATCCATCTGCAAAAAATGAAACAAGACCCATACCTCACTTCATGCACAAAAACGAGCTCAAAATGGGTCAAAGACCTAAATATAAAATCTAAAACAATAAAGATCATGGAAGAAAAAATAGGGACAACGTTAGGAACCCTAATACGTGGCATAAAGAGTATACAAAACATTATTAAGAATGCAGAAGAAAAACTAGATAACTAAAAAAAGGAACTCTTAAAAATCAAACACCTATGCTCATCCAAAGACTTCACCAAAAGAGTAAAAAGACTACCTACAGACTGGGAAAAAGTTTTTAGCTATGACGTTTCTGATCAGCGCCTGATCTCTAAAATTTACATGATACTGCAAAAACTCAACTGCAAAAAGACAACCCCATTAAAAAATGGGCAAAAGATATGAATAGACACTTGACTAAAGAAGACGTTCTGGTAGCTAACAGATACGTGAGGAAATGTTCACGATTATTAGCTGTTAGAGAAATGCAGATCAAAACTGCAATGAGATTACATCTCACTCCAACAAGGCTGTCATTAATCCAAAAAACACAAAGTAATAAATGTTGGAGAGGCTGTGGAGAGATTGGAACACTTTTACTCTGCTAGTGGGAATGTAAAATGGTACAACCACTCTGGAATTCGATTTGGCACTTCCTTAAAAAGCTAGAAATAGAACTACCATATGATCCAGCAGTTTCACTCCTTGGAATATATCCTAGAGAAATAAGAGCCTTTACACAAACAGATATATGCACACCCGTGTTTATTGCAGCACTGTGTATAATAGCAAAAAAGATGAAAGCAACCAAGGTGCCCATCAACGGGTGAATGGATAAATAAATGATGGTATATTCACACAATGGAGTACTACGCATCGATAAAGAACAGTGAGGAATCTGTGAAACATTTCATAACATGTAGGAACCTGGAAGGCATTATGCTGAGTGAAATTAGTTGCAAAAGGACAAATATTGTATAAGACCACTATAATAAGAACTTGAGAAATAGTTTAAACTGAGAAGAAAACATTCTTTTGTGGTTACGAGAGAGGGGAGGGAGGGAGGGAGGGAGGGTGGGGGGGTACTCACTAATTAGATAGTAGATAAGAACTACTTTAGGTGAAGGGAAAGACAACACACAATACAGGGGAGGTCAGCACAATTAGACTAAACCAAAAGTAAATAGGTTTCCTGAATAAACTGAATGCTTCGAAGGCCAGTGTAGCAGGGGCAGGGGTTTGGGGACCATGGTTTCAGGGAACATCTAAGTCAATTGGCATAATAAAATCTATTAAGAATACATTCTGCATCCTTCTTTGAAGAGTGGCATCTGGGGTCTTAAATGCTAGCAAGCAGCCATCTAAGATGCATCAATTGGTCTCAACCCACCTGGATCAAAGGAGAATGAAGAACACCAAGGATACAAGGTAATTATGAGCCCAAGAGACAGAAAGGGCCACATGAACCAGAGACTACATGATCCTGAGACCAGAAGAACTAGATGGTGCCTGGCTCCAACTGATGACTGCCCTGACAGGGAACACAACAGAGAACCCCTGAGGGAGCAGGAGAGCAGTGGGATGCAGATCCCAAATTCTCATAAGACCAGACTTAATGGTCTGACTGAGACTGGAAGGACCCTGGTGGTCATGGCCCCCAGACCTTCTGTTGGCCCAGGACAGGAACCATTCCCAAAGCCAACTCTTCAAACATGGATTGGACTGGACAATGGATTGGAGAGGGATGCTGGTGAGGAGTGAGCTTCTTGGATCAGGTGGACACTTGAGACTATGTTAGCATCTCCTGCCTGGAGAGGAGATGAGAGGGTAGATGGGGTTAGAAGCTGGCGAAATGGACATGAAAAGAGGGAGTGGAGGGACAGAGCAGACTCTCATTTTTTTTTTTTTTGGTCTCATTAGGGGGAGAGTAATCGGGAGTATGTACTTTCACTTAAAGCACAATAAAAATTACAAAAAAAAGTTCTAAATAACATGGAGACTTTGGCACTGGTGTCTGACTCCCAACTTCCCATCACTCTAATGAGATAGTCTAAAGGATATAAAAATAGAGGAAAACCTACACTAACAAGGCAAACGAGTGTCATCATAATTATAATGACAGCTATCATTTTTTGCACGTGTAGTGTTATCCAGGCACTTGTACTGTGCTACATGTATTATTATGTATTATTTCTCTTAATTCTAAAAATACAAAAACAAAACAAACCTGGGTTAGGTACTTTAACTGCTGAAGACCCAGGCGGGTAAAGCAACCAGCTCATGTTTACAGAACTTCTAAGTTGTTGCTGTCACTCATAGTGACCCTACATACAACAGAATGAAACAGTGCCTGGTCCTGTGCCATCCTCATAATCGTTGTTATGCTTGAGGCCATTGTAGCAGCCACTGTGTCAATCCATCTCATTGAGGGTCTTCTCCTTTTTTACTGACACTACTTTACCAAGCATTATGTCTTTCTCCAGGGACTGATCCCTCCTGGTAACACGTCTAAAGTATGTGAGACAAAGTCTCACCATCCTTGCTAAAGAGGAGCATTCTGGTTGTACTTCTTCCAAGTTGGATTTGTTCGTTCTTCTGGCAATCCATGGTGTATTCAGTTTTCTTTCCCAACAGTCTAATTCAAACCCACGTTTATCTGATTTCTGAGTTCAGTCTCCCAACTTTTGTACTAGTCATGCAGAAATAAAGGAATATCTGCTAGATGTAATGTCTGTATGGCCAGACGGAGGGAAAAATGAGAACCGCCTCACTTCCCAGGACCTGGGATACTCACAGGAGGTGGAGCTGTAACTTGAAAAGACCCCACGGACTCCCGCCTTTTTTTTTTTTTTTTGTAATTTAAAGCCAATTTTAATAGATTTATAAAAATCATATATACAAAACATGTTAAACTAACCACCGGAGCTGTAAAATACACTTTTTACACTTCATCACATATATTTTAATCTAGTACATGGCATTGATACACCGCTGGATTAGCACTACCGTGGGTGTCTGGTGAAAAGACCCCTAAGGAGTTTAACTCTGATCTTGTGGTGGGCACGTGGGCGGTGAAGCCAAGTTGCCAGCTCCCCCAGTCCCTCTGCAGGGTCTCCGAGGTGACCCCAGTGGGTTAGGGACAGAATGGTGGGTGTAAGGAGGTGGCTGAGTGTATTAACACTGAACTTCCTGGCTACACTTGTGTGGATGGGAGAGTAGCATGGCAGTATTGGGTACTGTATTGGGTTTGAATGGAGTTAAGGAAAAGAGCATTTTGAATGCTTTAAATCAATGTGCACAATAGGTTGGAAGGTAATTATTTGGGATTCTAGAGCCCCAAAGACTCAATAAAACCAAAAAACCAGCTGTAGTTCGAGTCAGTTTCCACTCATGGAGATCCCATCTTGAAGCTCTCCACTCCCGCCTTTTTGTGTCTGGAGAGGCAAGACCAGACTGTGGGAGAGGAAAGGAGATTACTATTACGGCTTGAAATCTTTTCTGGTACTGGAAAGGCGAAACAGTGGAATGTACCATTACAAGGGTCATGTGGCTCAGACAGAAGCTGCAAAACAGCTGGGCATCAAGGCCACTCCCTGATAATCTGCCAGGACTGAGACTGGCACAGACCTGTCCTCATACCTAGTGGGGAGACAGCCAGCGAGATTGCACACCCTTAACAGAAGAGGGAAACCCATGAGGAGCCCATTTTCCTTGCAAGTCCTGCCCATGGCTCTGACTGCCTCTTGCTCGTCTCTGAGCATTGCTGTATAAATTTGCATGTGCCTCCTGATATTAAAACCAAAAACCAAACCCATTGCCATCGAGTCAGTTCTGACTCATAGCAACCCTATAGGACAGAAGAGAACTGCCCCATAGTGTTTCCAAGACTGTAAATCTTTGCGGCAACAGACTGCCACATCTTTTCCTGCAGAGCAGCTGGTGGTTTTGAACCACCAGCCTTTCAGCTAGCAGCCGAGCAGTTAACCACTGTGCTACAGGAGCTCCCCTCCTGGTATTAGAGAGGCATTTTAATGGCAGTCAGCTGGTGATCAAAGATACTGAAGGAGATTCTACCTGCCCTGCTTATGTACACCGGATCTGGGTTGACTCCTACCGGTGCAAGGATGGAGTAAACACGAAAAAATGAAGCATGGGGCTATGAAAGATTTTGTGTCATGAAACAAGGAAAATAACATAAGACTTAAAGTGTGAAGGGTTTACCTGCTTTTGACAAAATTATTAAGAGAAACAAACACATTTTAGAAAGTAATTTTTGATACTATCTGCTTTGTGTCTTAAAATTCAAGGAAGTACAGTCTTTAAGAATGAATGGTGAGGTAAGGCAGAGTGTGATGAAGGGAGAACTGGCTGAGAAGCTGGGGAGGAAAACAGATGGAGACATGGACTCTGGAGGCAGATTGCCGGCATGAGTCCTGACTCCACCACCTCTAGCTTGGAAACCTTAGGCACATCCCTTACCCTCTTGGCACTTCTGTTTCCCTGGCTGTAAAATGAGGCAGATAACAGTAACTACCTTTATATTTTCCGAAGGCTGCCATAGCAAAGTACCACAAACCAAAAAAAAAAAAAAAAAACGCCAAATCCATTGCCGCTGAGTCGACCCAACTCATATAGTGACCCTATAGAACAGAATAGAACTGCTGCAGTAGGGTTTCCAAAGAGCGGCTGGTGAATTCGAACTGCTCACCTTATGGTTAGCAACTGTAGCTCTTAACCACTGTGCCACCACGAACCAAGAGGCTTAAAAGAACAGAAACTTAGTCTCTCACAGATCAGAAGGCTAGAAATGTGAATTTATGGTGGCCTTTTTTTTTTCTAGGGCCATGCCCTGTCTCTGGAGTCTCTAGAAAGGATCCTTCCTTGTGTCTTTCAGCTTCTGGTAGCCCCAGGCATTCCTTGGTTTGTGGCAGCATACCACCAATCTCTACCTTTGTCTTCTCATAGCTGTCACTGGTGTCCCACCAGTCATATTGGATTAGGACCCACCCTATTCTGGTAGGAAACCCGATTGTATAGTGGTTAAGTCCTATGGCTGCTAACTAAAAGGTCAGTTGTTCAGATCTACCAGGTGCTCCTTGGAAACTTTATGAGACAGTTCTGTTCTGTCCTGTAGGGTCGCTATGAGCCAGAATTGACTCTATGGCAACGTGTTTGGTTATTTATTTATTTATTTAATACTCTGGTACGACCTCATTTTAATTTAACTAGTTACATCTGCAAATACTCTGTTTCCAATTAAGATCACATTCACAAGTATCAAAGGTTAGGACTTGAAAATACCTTTTTAGGGGACACAGACTAACCCATAACACTACCTACTGTGGTTATCAATGAGAATTTAACATGCAATAGCAGAATTAAAGCTTTTATTAAAAATAAAAAGTAGGCTGTAAATTGTTCTGGAGGCAGACTGCCACATATTTTCTCCTGCAGAACAGCTGGTGGATTTGAACTGCTGGCCTTTCAGTTAGCCGAGTGCTTTAACCACTGTGTCACTAGGTCTCCTAAAAATGTTGATAGTGTTTATTTATTGAAATGTGAAATACTCAGCAATTTAAATGGGAACAGCCACATAAAACATATTTCCTTGAGACCTTGATAACTGTTCTGAATATAAAAATACAGGCTTAGAAAAAGTAACTTGAAGATACAAGTCAAACTTACTAGTGACTACATTTGGGTGACTGAATTATGGATTTTTTTTTTTCTATTTTCTTTTTCATCAGCATTTGCCCATGTTGGTTAGTGAACCTGTACCATTTTGAATAAAAATGTAAATATTTCAAATATGCTTATAGATTTGAATAAGTGTAGACTTCGTTTTTTTATTACTGATGTTGAATAATATTACCTCTCAGGAAATTTAATATTACTTCATTTTGATCTTCAGTATGGAAGGTGTGTTTTTAACCAATGTCAGAAGGAATGATTAATTTCCGTCATAAAAACCTCAAACACAGCAACAACTGTGAGAATGCCGCAGGACCAGACAGTGTTTCGTTCTATTGTACGTAGGGTCACTATAAGTCAGAATTGACTTGACAAGTAGCTCTGTAAGTTACAAAGATGTGAAAGGCATGGTTTTTACTGTTTAGTAGAGGGTGCCTAGAGCTAATCATAGCTATTAAATGCCCAGGGCAGAGATGGCAGGTAAGTTCCATCTGTATTCCAGTTCTGATTTATGGATGGTGGCTGCCTAGAGTGATGTATTAAGACAAATTGTGGGACCATTCTGGGTTTAGCTTAAAGTGTGCTGATAATTTAATAGTTTCTCCTCTGGGCACGAGAGTGGAACATTGTGGCGCTTGTGTGCCGTACTTGACCTAGTTAGGGAATAAAAGTAATCTTATTTTTACAGATGAACCTGGCCCCCTTACCTGGCTGAGATGAGCTCTGATGGATGAGTCAGTGACATACAAGGTCAGCATAAAGTACTGGGAGTTGCCAGAGAGAACAATTACTGCTGGCTGAGACTTCTGTGAAATCAAGCCATTTTATGTGGATTCCATTACGATGGTTTACATTTCTAAGAGAAAATGCACGGTTTATTGAAATATGTCTTCCAGATTTTAGCCTCAGGGACCAAATAAATCTAAGTCAGTCTTCATATATCATTCACATTGTTGTTGTTGTAGGGTGCTATCAAATTAGTTGCAAGTCATATCGACCCTACATACAACAGAACAAAACACAACCCAGTCCTGCACCATCCTCATGATCGTTGTTATGCTTGAGCCTGTTATTGCAGCCACTGTGTCAATCCATCTCATTGAGGGTCTTCTTTTTCGCTGACCCTCTACTTTATCAAGGGTGATGTTCTTATCCAGGAATGGGTCTCTCCTGATAACATGTCCAAAGTGTGTCAGACAAGTCTCACCATCCTTCCTTCCTGGCTGTACTTCTTCCAAGACAGATTTGTTTGTTCTTTTGGCAGTCCGTAGTATATTCAGTGGAAACCCTGGTGGCGTAGTGGTTAAGTGCTACAGCTGGTAAGGAAAAGGTCAGCAGTTCGAATCCGCCAGGCACTCCTTGGAAACTCTACAGAGCAGTTCTACTCTGTCCTATAGGGTTGCTATGAGTCGGAATCAACTCGACGGCAGTGGGTTTGGTTTTTTTTGATTATAGTATATTCAGTATTCTTGACCAGCACCATAATTCAAAAGCATCAGTTCTTCTTGGTCCTCCTTGTTCATTGCCTGGCTTTTGTATGCATATGAGGTGATTGAAAACACCATGGCTTGAGTCAGGTGCACCTTAATCCTCAAAGTGACATCTTTGCTTTTTAACACTTTAAAGAGGTCTTTTGCAGCAGATTTGCCCAGTGCGATGCATGGTTTGATTCTTGACTGCTGCTTTCGTGGGTGTTGATTGTGGATCCAAGTAAAAATGAAATCCTTGATAACTTCGATATTTTCTCCATTTATTATGATGTTGCTTATTGGTCCAGTTGTGAGGATTTTTGTTTTCTTTATGTTGAGGTTTAGTCTATACTGAAGACTGTAGTCTTTTTTCTTCATCAGTAAGTGCTTCAAGTCCTCTTCACTTTCAGCAAACAAAGTTGGGTCATCTGCATAACGCAAGTTGTTAACAAGTCTTCCTCAAATCCTGATGCCCTGTTCTTCGTATAGTCCAGCTTCTCGGGTTGTTTGCTCAGTATACAGATTGAAGAAGTATGCTGAAAGCGTACAACGCTGATGCACACCTTTCCTAACTTTAAACCATATGCAGTATCCCCTTGTTTTAAACGAACAACTGCCCCTTGATCTATGTAGCGGTTCCTCATTAGCATAACTAAGTGTTCTGGATAACATTCTTCGAAATATTATTCATAATTTGTTATGATCCACACAGTTAAATGCCTGTGCATAGTCACAGATAAACATCTTTCTGATATGCTCTACTTTCAGCCAGGATCCATCTGACATCAGCAATGATATCCCTTGTTCCACGTCTTCTTCTGAATCCAGTTTGAATTTCTGGCAGTTCCCTGTCAATGTACTGGTGCAGCTGCCTTTGAATGATCTTCAGCAAAATTTTACCTATGTGTGATATTTATAGTATTGTTCAATAATTTCTGCATTCTGTTGGATCACTTTTCTTTGAACTAGGCATAAATATGGATCTCTTCCAGTTGGTTGGCCAGGTAGCTGTCTTCCAAATTTCTTGGGATAGACTAGTGAGCACTGCATCCGTTTGTTGAAACATCTCAGTTGGTGTTCCGTCAATTCCTGGAGCCTTGTTTTTTGCCAGTGCCTTCAATGTAGCTAGGACTGCTTTCTTCAGTACCATTGGTTCTTGATCATATGCTACCTCCTGAAATGGCTGACCGTCAACCAATTCTTTTTGGTATAATGACTCTGTATATTCCTTCCATCTTCTTTTGATGCTTCTTGTGTCATTTAATATTTTCCCTGTAGAATCCTTCAGCATTGCAACTCATGGCCTGAATTTTTTCTTCAGTTCTTTCAGCTTGAAAAACGCCAAGTGAGTTCTTCCCTTTTAGTTTTCTAACTCCGAATCTTAGCATGTGTCATTATAATATTTTGTCATCTCAAGCCGCTCTTTGAAATCTTCTGTTCAGTTCATTTACTTCATCATTTCTTCCATTTGCTTTAGCTGTTTGAGGTTCGAGAGCAATTTTCAGAGTCTCTTCTCACATCCATTTTGGTCTTTTCTTTCTTTCCTGTGTTTTTAATGACCTCTTGCATTCTTCATGTATGATGTCATTCCACAACTTGTCTGGTCTTCGGTCATTAGTGTTCAACATGTCAAATTATTCTTGAGATGATCTCCAAATTCGGGTGGGATATACTTAAGGTCGTACTTTGACTTTGTGGACTTGTTCCTATTTTCTTCAGCTTCAACTTGCACTTGCATATAAGCAATTGATCTGTTCCACAATTGACCCCTGGGCCTTGTTCTGACTGATGATATTGAGCTTTTCCGTCATCTCTTTCCACAGATGTAGATTATTTGATTCCTGTTTATTCCATCTGGCGAGGTCCAGGTGTGTAGTCACCGTTTATGTTGTTGAAAAGAGGCATTTGCAATGAAGAAGTTGTTGGTCTTGCAAAATTCTGTCAGTCAATCTCCAGCATTGTTTCAGTCACCAAGACCATGTTTTCCAACAACCAATCCTACTTTGTTTTCAACTTTCACATTCCAATCACCAGTAATTATCAATGCATGTTGATTACATGTATGATCAATATTAGACTGCAGAAGTTGGTGAAAATCTTCAATTTCTTCATCTTTGGCCTTAGCGGTTGGTGAGTAAATTTGAATAATAGTCGTATTGACTGGTCTTCCTTGTAGGCATTTTGATATTATCCTATCATGGAAAGCATCCTACTTCAGGATAGATGTTGAAATGTTCTTTTGTGACAATGAATGCAATGCCATTTCTCTCTAAGTTGTCATTCATGTCATACTAGACCATATGATTGTCTGATTCAAAATGGCCAATACCTAGAATTCCTAGAATTTCAATGTTTATGTGTTGTGTTCCATTTCATTTTTGATGATTTCCAGTTTTCCTAGATTCATACTTTGTACATTCCACATTCCTATTATTAATGGTGTTTGCAGCTGTTTCTTATTTTGAGTCATGCCATATCAGCAAATGCAGGTCCCAAAAGCTTGACTCCAGCATCCATGTCATTAAGTTTTGACTGTCTTGAGGAGGCAGCTCTCCCCTATTCATCTTTTAAATGTCTTCTGACCTGAGGGGCTCATCTTCTGACACTATATCAGACAATGTTCTGCTGCTATTCATAAGGTTTTCACTGGCTATTTCTTTTTAGAAGCAGACCGCCAGATCCTCCTTCCTAGTCTGTGCTAGTCTGGAAGCTCAGCTGAAACCTGTTGAGCATGAGTGACCCTGCTGGTATTTGAATACTGTTGGCATAGCTTCCAGCATCACAGCATCATGCAAGCCCCCACAGTAGGACAAACTGACAGACACATGGGGGATTATGTCTATTAGGAGGTAGAATATTGAAGGTGGCAGAATGATTGGGAGATGAAGGTAGAAAGGGAAAAGAGAGTAAGGAAGAACTCGCCTCTTCCCTAACGCACTGCTGTAGTATTTCATGGTGATCATGTGATGCCATGATGTTCCCCTTCATGTCTGTTGCCTGTGTATGTCTTCTCATCTATAAGCAGTCTCTGAAATATGTTTGTTGAGATGAACCCTTTGGATTCTTTCGGCATTTAGGTCATAATTCAGGAAGTTGTTTTTGGTTCTGGCTAGTGAGTTACCTAGCTGTCTAGACCATTGAAGGTCAGTGATTATTTCTCTCTGGAAGACTGTGAAATTTTTGTGTTTCTATTCTACTCTTTCTAATCCACCTGTCTTCTTACCCACTGTGTGTGTGTGTGTGTGTGTGTGTGTGTGTGTGTGTGTTTAAACTCACTCCTATGCTTTTTCCTGCTCTCTAATTCATTCTCTTTTATTTACAAGTGGGATTTCCCCCCTTTCTTAGAAGAGCTCTTAACTTCAGCCTTACTTAATCTTGATTGTATTTGAACCCCTTACCACTAAAAACAGAGAAAATATTGAAGTTGTCAAGGATTGCATTTTACTTGGATCCACAATCAACGCCCGTGGAAGCGGTAGTCAAGAAATTAAACGATATAATTACATTGGGCAAATCTGCTGCAAAAGACCTCTTTAAAGTATTAAAAAGCAAAGATATCATGTTGAGGACTAAGGTCCCAATATATATTTATACGTTTTACTGGTTTTGCTTCTCTAGAGAACCCAGCCTAAGACAATCAGGAACACTAAAAGCAATATATGCCATACGAGTTGTACCGAGTCACTTCTGACTCATGGTGACCCCGTGTGCAGCAGACAAGAACTGTGCTCCATAGGGTTTTCAAATTACAGATATTTTGGAAGCAGATTGCCAGGACTTTCTTCACAGGAACCTCTGGGTAAACTCAAACCTCCAACTTTTTGGTTAGCGCTCCAGCATATCAACCATTTGCATCACCCAGGGATTAAAAAAATAAATAAAGACAAAGGATACTTTAAATATCCAGCTCTTCCCATACCATGTAAATTCTCTAAGAAAAAGAAACTAAAACTTGCATCGTGGGTCACAATATAAATGACATACATAATATAGTGCCAATCCATTTTAAAACATACTGACAAACTTATAGCTGAAACAGTTTTATCTTATGAAAAGCTAGAATGAAACATTTAAAAAATAATACTAATAAAAATAAACTTTATCAAGAGCTTGTTATTTATTGCTAGGTGCTTTATATTCATTTTCTCCTAACAATACGTCCAACAGATAGCCATTATTTTAATTCACATGTTACACACGGGCCAACTAAGACTCCGAAAGATTAATTTACTTTCTTGAGGTCATTTCAGTAGTAGCTGAGATTCAACCTACACAGCTTTGACCCAAGCCTACCTGACCCAAGCCATGATATTTTCACAGGCATACAAAAGCTGAAGAAGAATTGATGCCTTTGAATTAAGGTGTTGAAAAAGAATATTGAATATGCCATGGCCTACCAGAAGAACAAACAAATCTATCTTGGAAGAAGTATAGCCAGAATGTTCCTTAGAAGTGAGGATGGTGAGACTTTGTTTCATGTTCTTTGGACATGATATCAGTAAGGACCAGATGCTGGAGAAGGACATCATACTTGGTAAAGTAGTGGTCAAAAAAGTGGAAGATGCTCAATGAGATGGATTGACACAGTGACTGCAACAGGCTCAAACATAGCAATGATTGTGGGGATGGCACAGGACCAGGCAGTGTTTTGTTCTGTTGTACATAAGGTCGCTATGAGTTGGAACCAACTTGACAGCCCCTAACAACAACAACCACTAAGTCAGAGATTTAGGGCTGGATAGATTAATTTTTATGTTGACTGTTTAGAACAATCTATGTGTTTTCCATTCCTCTTAATTTTGAATCATGGTATTTCAGGGTTTGAAGGGAGCATAACAGCCAACCACCTTCCTGATTTCTGCACCACATTTTTTTCAGCCTGTGTTTGAAACAGCCAAAGTCAGAGATTTCATTCCCACCCGAGGCAGCCCGTTGTTGCTTTGGAACAGCTTTGACCCTTAAATATTAATTATTATAATGGTCATAATTCTATTCCTTGGGAGGCATGTAAATAAATTGCCAAATACCTCTTCATCAAGTAATGCCTGCAGATATTGAAAGAATTTAAGTTTCCTCTTTTAAGCATCCCTGGTTCCTTCTGCTCTTTCTCTTTAGTCTTCAAATCCCTTTTTATTAGTCATTTTTAAAATACTTCTTAAAAGATGGAGCCTAGTAATTCAGGAATCATCTGGTTCTGGCATCTCTTTTCAATTTATTAGTGAAGCCTGGAATTGAGCTGTTTTTTTGAGGTGTAGGGGGCAGTTTCTATTACATTTTTCACTTTTTGAGTGTACTGTTGGTTGAAATCCCAAAATATTTTTTATACTTGCTTCTGTGTTTGTACTCAAGAACTGACTCATATTTATTCCTGTGAAAGTTTGTCTTGTCAGATTGGACTCAATCATTTCATCCTAAATTTGCCATTCCTTGTGGCTTTGTGTCATTGGCACCCAAGATGGTGACAGCTGTGTTGAGTAGGCTGGAGCTGAGGACAGAATTCATCAGCAGCCTTCTTGCAAATTCCATAGAACAGCACTTAGATCTGTATTCTTTTTTATTGTTCTAAAGTTTTAGGTAATTGGTAGTTTGGGAAAAGCATATCAATTATATTTTGCATTGAAATGATACATCCTCCCAAAAACCTGTTTCAGTCTGATTAAATTACGTTAGTGTATGGCAAATAATAATGAAAATACATATAGAGCATATAGAAAATTCTTAACTTCTTAAGAACATTACATCATATTTTTGTTTTTCTTTTAAACCTCATTTTTTTAAAATACTAGTTTGAATATTGATATAAAAACCATTTTAGTTTTGTGTTCCAAAATACTCTAGTCATACTTAGTAAGGTGAATGCTTGAAAGTGTAGGCTTTTGGTGCAAAGCTGTGTAGGTTGAATCTCAGCTACTACTGAAATGACCTCAAGAAAGTAAATTAATCTTTCGGAGTCTTAGTTGGCCCGTGTGTAACATGTGAATTAAAATAATGGCTATCTGTTGGACGTATTGTTAGGAGAAAATGAATATAAAGCACCTAGCAATAAATAACAAGCTCTTGATAAAGTTTATTTTTATTAGTATTATTTTTTAAATGTTTCATTCTAGCTTTTCATAAGATAAAACTGTTTCAGCTATAAGTTTGTCAGTATGTTTTAAAATGGATTGGCACTATATTATGTATGTCATTTATATTGTGACCCACGATGCAAGTTTTAGTTTCTTTTTCTTAGAGAATTTACATGGTATGGGAAGAGCTGGATATTTAAAGTATCCTTTGTCTTTATTTATTTTTTTAATCCCTGGGTGATGCAAATGGCTGATATGCTGGAGCGCTAACCAAAAAGTTGGAGGTTTGAGTTTACCCAGAGGCTCCTGTGAAGAAAGTCCTGGCAATCTGCTTCCAAAATATCTGTAATTTGAAAACCCTATGGAGCACAGTTCTTGTCTGCTGCACACGGGGTCACCATGAGTCAGAAGTGACTCGGTACAACTCGTATGGCATATATTGCTTTTAGTGTTCCTAATTGTCTTAGGCTGGGTTCTCTAGAGAAGTAAAACCAGTAAAACGTATAAATATATGTATGAAGAGAGATTTATATCAAAATGGCTCACGCAGTTGTAGAGGCTGGAATGTCCCAAGTCCATAAGTCCATGGCTCAGGATAGAGGCTTCTCCTGATTTCACATAGCCGCAGGGGCTGGCAAACCCAAGATAGGCAGGTCAGAGAGCAGGGGTGTTGCTCACAGGCTGTGAAAATCAAGGAATTCCAAGATCGGCAGGCAAGACCTCAGGTAAGCTGCTAGCTCACGTCCCAGGAACTGGAGGTCAGACCCACAGGAGCCAGCTGCGGGATCTAGAACGAGCAAAAGCCCCCAAGCCCTACCAGAATGTCTGCCCACACTCAGTGCAGGCCACATGCCCAAGGAAATTCCTTTTCAACTGATTGGCTACTCACAGCAGATCCCATCATGGGGGTAATCGAATATCACGTCTCACCAGGGAAGTGATCACAACATTATATGACTGCCAAAACACTGAGAATCATAGCCCAGCCAAGTTGACACAATCTTAACCATTACACTGATCATGTCCAACCTACTTAGGTTGATTTTATCAAACAATGAAAACCAGAGGTGGAAGCTCTTATCTGTCAGATCCTCTCCTAATGGCTGTATTTTTACTTCTTGCTTGTGATTCAGTAAAATTTCATAAAACTTCAGAATCTGATGAAATTCTGTTTTTATTTATCAGTGTACCATATTTTTATGCAAATAACACATGCCATCTATGTTTGTTTGCCAATTCGCCCTCCCTCCCACCAGGTATTTTTGTAAGCACCACTATGCCAACATGTGAAAAAAGCAACATGTAAATAAAAGTTGACAGAGCAGCACTCACGAAAATACTTGTGGGTGAGGGGCACGGCTGGCAAACAAACAGAAAGTGCATATTATTTGTGTAAAAATATGATAGGTTAAAAAATTCCTTTAAGAGTCTATTTTATAATTATAGTCTGTCTTCATAATGACTCATTTCCCTGACATGCGTGTCATTCTCAAGTAATCCTGATGCATAACTAAGGAAAAAATAAAATAAAACCATACCCGTTGCCGTCCAGTTGATTCTGACTCTTAGCAACCCTGCAGGGCAGAATTGAACTGCCCCATAGGGTTTCCAAGGAGTGCCTGGTGGATTTGAACAGCCAGCCTTTCAGTTAGCAGCTGTAGCTCTTAACCACTGCGCCAACAGGGTTTCCATAGACTAAGAAGCCATCTGCATATTCAGCTCTCCCTTCTGTAGGAAAAGGCCTCCTTCCTCCCAGGATAAATATTTCAGGTCACTTTTTTGTTACAAGGACATGTATTTAAGTATGACTGTCTTGTTGATCTGCCCTTATTAAAACTAATGTACATTAAAAGTAAGTACTCTGTTACAAAGGAGTCCCTGAGTGGTGCAAAGTTAAGCTCTCGAGTCAGGATGGACTGGATGGCAGTGGGTTTGGTTTTATACTAGCTGAAGAGGTTGGCAGTTCGAATCCATCCAGAGGCACCTCTGAAGACAGACCTGGCGACCTGTTCCTGAAAGGTTGCAACGTTGAAAACTATGGAGTATAATTCTACTGTGCACAAATGGGGTCACCGTGAGTCAGAATCAACTGGATGGCAACAAACAACAACTCTGTTACAAAGTAAAATGACATAAGAAAGGTAATTTTTTTTTTTATAAGGAAGTTAAAAGGAATAAACATCTTGTTAGTTTAAAGTAGGTAAAGTAAGAGAATTCGGATGGCTCAGACGTGTTCAGTTATAGATGCTTCCCTGAATCCAAATAAGCTAAATTCTCAACCTTTTGAGATCAAAAAAGGAGAAGGTGGCCATGAGGTTTGGTGGTCAATCCAAGTTTGGGGCACAAAGAACAATAATCAGTTCAAAGAATCCTGAATTATTCCCCACTAGCACCATATAAAACTGACTGCCACCACTTCAGGGCTGTTACCCACACAGCCCCCTATGGTCCTCCTGGCTTCAGACTGGGGAATTAAAACTGAGTCCTTCCTGGGATCCCTTATTTCTGCTTTGGACAGTGGGTATACTCATCTTTGGCCATCATGTCTTCTAGAATTAGTTCTGCATAGAGGAGTCTGGCATTGGCCTATTTTCCTCCCTAGGTTCCTGGTCAGATTGTCCACTTGTGAAGAGACTTTGCTTCCTCCAACAGGGAAGAATGGTCTGAGCATTTTCCTTAGGGGCCTCTGGGCTACATATTCTATTTTCCTAAGTCTGTTAGATGTTACATTTATTCACTCAACAAGTATGCGTTAAACACCCCCACTGTGTGTCCTGTGAAAGGTTGGAAGGGTGTCAGCTGAGTCAAAGTGTCCCTACTTGAAAGGAGCTCAAAGCAAAATGTTTTGGGGATGACATAGCCCAGATGAGTCTGACTGACTGGACTTTCCCCATAAATCAGACACAAGCTAGGTGCTCTGTGACCAATCCAAGCCTACCAGTCGTATTTTGTTTGGCAAAGTGTCATAAATTTTTTAAAGACTTGAATGCCCTTTGTTAGAGCATACTATAGACAAACAGAAAAATCAACCCATTGCCGTTGAGTCGATTCTGACTCACTGGCTCCTGTAGGCATTTGAGTGTGTCACCACTGCCTCGCATCCTGATGATGGAGAAGTTGGCTGTTGGATCTTGAAATTTCCCAGTTGCCTTAAGTTCCCAGTTTTATATTTGGATCTGCTTATGTTCTCTCTTCCTCCAACTGGGAAAACTCTAATCCACTTGGGATAGGGTATATGAATATAGAAAAATCATTTTCTACTTCTCCCTGGTAAGAATCAGTGAAAAACTTGATGGGCATATTTTACTGTAATACTAAATATATAAACAAACAAACAAAAACATTGCTGTTGAGTCAATTCCGACTCATAGCAACCCTATAGGACAGAGTAGAACTGTCCCACAGGGTTTCCAAGGAGTAGCTGGTGGATTTGAGCTGCTGACCTTTTGGTTAGCAGCCATTGCTCTTGGCCACTGCATCACCAGGCTCCAAAAACCAAACCCATTGTTGCTGAATACTAAATTTATAAAGAAATTAAAAAATCAGATCTTAGTGGGTAATTTGCCATATTCCATGTCATGAATGCTCTGAGTTGACTTTATAGCATCTTTCTTCATGCCATATTCTTGAACTGATTTTTTAAGCTGTAGAATCAAGATGGGAAATTGAATTTTTATTTATAAGCCTGATAGAAAAGCTGTAGACTTAAAAGCGTAGTTGAAGCCTTAGAACTGCTCGTTTCTAGAAACGCTGCTTGTAAGACAATATCACAGATTCATTTTGAACATATATAAAACATACAAACAAATTCCTGTGTGGTCTTAGAATAAAATTATTACATGGGTTCAGGGGTCAGTTTAATGTAAATAGAATGGATGCCATTTTTGACATTCATTTACTTGAGGTTTCCGTGTTTTTAGGAAAAATGAAATTAGCTTTGTTGGCTAATGGAAGGCATCTTAGAGAACAGGTGAGGCTATTCTCTTCTTTCATTTAAAAAATGAAAAATATCAGGGACATAGTCGCGTAGCTGTTTAACAGCAAATATAGAGCCACTGTTTCTACCTTTAAAGGGATCTAGGCTGCTTACTGAAAGGTTGGGGGTTTGAGCCCACTCAGCAGATCCATGGAAAAAAGACCTAGTGACTACTCCCGTAAAGATTAAAAAAATACAGCCTAGAAAACCCTGTGGGACAGTTCTACTCTCAGACGTGGTTGCTATGAGTTGGAATTGATTCAAGGACACACAATAGCAACAACAACAATGTATGTACCTGGTACTTCATTATAAAGACGAATCCTAGTATTTAGGTTAAATGGCAGTTTCGTGTTTATGATCCTGTGCACATATAATTATACAAATATTTTCAACAACAAAAAGTCCTGATTTAGCATTCTTACAATGTACAATGTATACAATTACAGCTAGTACTTTTTAAACAAAACAAATAATAAAATACATACAACTCTTTTGTGCTAGTAGAGAAAATATATGGTATTCAACATTTTCAGACCCTGAAATCTATTGGACAAAACTGCATACAGGTCCTTGATATATGTACTTACCTCTTACATCATGCATAAAATTAATTTTAACTCATTTTTCAGAAGTTCACTCTGGTTCAAGAATAGACTGGTATGGTCAAGAAATGGCTTAAGTTAGTGTTACAAGTACGATACATCATAAAGTATGTTGGTTGAGTGGGAGACACCAGGTAATTATAATGGGTTGTTAAATGGAAGTTTCAGCAGGGAGCCTGTGATAAGTATCAGATACTAAAGTGACAACCAAGATGCAAATTTTCAGAAGTAAATCCTATTTTAAGACTTTTAAACCCTTAACCCACGTTGAGGGTATAAAAAATCCGGTTGTTGGATATTAAAGATAAAGGTTTCCTGCCCCATCCAGTTTCTGTTCCTTTCTCTAGTCAAGAGAGAAGGGCTTCAAGGAGATGATTTGAGGACTTAATAGGTTTCTCCTGCAGGTCTTGGTGAGCTGAATGGGGATGGGACTGAGACAAAGCAGCCCTTCTGTGCGGTGCAGGAGAGGGAGTTGCAGTGGTCATCTGGCACTCCCATGCTTTGTTCAGATAAAGATGAATGAGTCTTTCCTGGAGGCCACATTGGGCCATGGGCATCAAAGAGTGGGAATGAGGTTGTATAAGAATCTATTCAATAGAGAAGTCTGGAGAGAAGATAGAGTCTTGGCCCACAAAACCTGGATTCTAGATGCTACATAAAAAAAAACCAGTTGCCATCCAGTCAATTCCAGCTCCTAAGGAGTAGGCAGAAACAGGGTATGCAGGGCTGGCTTAACGGCATGCAACTTGTGCAGTGACACAGGGCCCCATTCTTGGTTGAATGATGTGCTTTTGCCATCTTGAAATGCTTAACCGTTTTTTAACAGACCCCACATTTTCATTTTGCACTCAGCCACACGAATTATGTAGGCTGTCCTAAGTTTATGGTCTACATAGAAGAAGCCAGATGAAGGGGCTCCATCAGTGGGAGAAGGGGTGGTTCTCTAAGGAAGTCACCAAGCACCTACCAACTGAACCAGCCAGGTGAATGTTCCTGTTCTCCTTACCTCTTGTCCATCATCTACCTCCAGTCCCTTCCAAACCAGAGGGGAATAAACACCTTAGAAAGAGGGCAGAAAGTTTTCATAAATAGAAGTAGTCATACACACTCCATTATCAGGCAGTAGACATTAGCCTGAAGCAGATCCTGGCTGGGGAAGGGAAGCTGCTATACCACTGAAGGAAGGTGGACATTCTAAGTCCAAATTGAGACTGTTTTTTGACTTAAAGTGACTGTAGGACTTTTATTAACAAAAAGTGGTCAGAAGAAAACATGATGCTATTCAAGTTTTCATCCAGAAGTGGGGGAAGAACTACTACCTTGAACAAATTGTGAGAGAAAAGTGAAGGACAAAATAAAATTACTTTGAAATTAATTTCTCGAGTGAGACTCATTCAGTGTATCAATTACATAATTGAATTTGAAGAATCTAGAAGCTTATAAACTTTGCAGTCTTTTAAATTTAAAATCATCTAGCCTAAATGCAATGGTGAAGTGGAACCTTATTGTAATTTTATTTCTTAATCCAATTTGGTAATAGGAAGAGAAATGTTAGATTTTCCCAATTGTCATAGTAACTTATGTTTATCTAGTTGCTGGATTACTGACAGTCATCTAAAAATGGAAAAGCTTAGTTGTTCAGGGCAATTGCTTATAAAGTGAGAAACTGTATGTAATATATCTTTAGAAAACATGTTGAACATTTTGGACAGTTAAGCTTGTTTTATTGTAATTTCATTTTTCCACTGGCAGGGACAGAGAATTTTTTTTTCTATTGGTTTTTCCAGAATGACCAAAGTTAGGAAAATGTGGCTGACTTTCAATATATGTCTGCTGCTGTTTCCCATTTTAATGCAGACTGTTGTAGGCTAATTATAGAAAATTACCTTTGGTGCTTACTATTAAAACAAAAACAAAAACCTAGTGCCTTGGTGCTTACTATATGGGAGTAAAATTAACTCTGATGCTGATGACATTTAGAGTAATATGAGGTTGCATTCTTTACTGAGATTCTGTGAACTGTGTCAGCCCCTAAATGATGAGAAATATTTACATTTTCTTAAATTTTCTGAAGGCTGTTATAATAGATCAAACTTTACAAAATGTGAATATTGTGATTTTTTTCCATAAAATATTTCAGAAAGTATTTTCTTCTTTAGCAGACATCTTGGTAATGTCTTTCTGGTCACACAAAACTTGTTGGGGATTTATTGTTTTTGGATTTAACTGGATAATACTTGTTATTTGAAATATGATAGCTCCCATAAACATAGTTAATTTTGTTTTATGTTTGAGTGTTTTCTAAAAGTTGTTTTAACTGCTGATATTTCTGAATTTAGTTTAAATTAGAAGAGACTACACCTATAAATCAGACCCTGAAGGGAGAAGCACATGATGGGAAAAACGACATTTGCATTATTTGTAATTTAAAAGACAGCCATCCCTGAATAGTGCAGATGGTTAATGCTCTTGGCTGCTAACTGAAAGGTTGGCAGTTGGAGTCCATCCAGATGCTCCTTGGAAGAAAGTCCTGGCAATCTGCTTCCAAAAAATCAGCCATCGAAAGCTGTATGGAGCACAGTTCTACTGTCACGCACATGGGGTCACGATGAGTTGGCAGCTGGTGGTTTCTTAAAGGCAGAACATTTGAGAGTAGACCGAATGGTATGTCAGGTCTTGGGTATTGGGGTCACATTTTCCTCACTCACAGCCTGACATCTTAAACCATTACAGTTGTAAATACCATTTGGAAAAGTAATCCTAAAGCAGTCTTTATAAATATCGTTACATGTAGTTTCATGCCTTTCTTCAGTGCATTTCTCTGGTTTTGTTTTAGGCTCGCCGGAAGGAGGTATTTATCCAGGAACGGTATGGGAGATTTAACTTAAATGACCCATTCCTGGCACTGCAGAGGGACTATGAAGCAGGTGCCAGGGAGAAAGAGAAAAAGCCGGTTTGTACCAACCCCCTCTCCATCCTTGAAGCTGTCATGGCCCACTGCAGAAAAATGCAGGAGCGAATGTCCACACAGCTGGCTGCTGCTGAGAGCAGGCAAAAGAAGGTATTGCAGCTTTTATAAACCATATTTTCCCCATAACTCAATGTAGGATGAAGAAACTGAGCTTGTTGCTTGTCCTAAAATATTTTCAGGATGTGTAGGGTGAAGAACTTAGAAGTGCAAAATGCTGAGAAGATCCTGGTATCCTTTTAAAAGTATAATTCAGGATAAAAATAGCACTAAGCCATAAAGGAAGTATTCACAAAGGTATTTTTTCTCTAATGATTACTTTGATGCTTTCTTTAAAATATGAATCTTTTTTTTTTTTCTTGGACACCCCTTTCTTAATGCCATGAGCTTAGCTGTTTGGTGGGTAACCCAGCAGTTTGCTCAGGATTAACTGATCATGTGGTAGCATCCCCATGTTATTTCATCCGGCTTCTGTCTAAAATGCTTCTTTGCAATTAGAAATCACTGTATTATTTTACTTCACTTTTTCATTTCATTTCATTTGGAGTTTAAAAATAGCACAAGGAGAATAGAATGAGAATTTGCCTGGTATATCCATCTTGCAACCTGTCAGCCTCAAGTCCTGGTTAGTCTCAAACGTGCCTCTGAGATCTGCCTGGCAGTGTCAGACTGCAGACCTCCTGGCTCCTGCTCACATGTGTTTCCTTTAAACCAACCTCCTCCCCCACCCCTGTCCCCAACAATACACACATATTTATGGCACTTGAGTACATAGCTCAAAGAGTACTAAGTTTCATAAAAACTTATTGAGATCAGCCATGACGTTATAGAAGAATAAATTTTGTGCTTCTGATATGATGCTGAGACTATTAAGTCCCATTGTTTGAAAAGGGAGTGAGGAAGTCAGAGAAGTTAATGCTGTCTAGTATTAGAATTCAAATGAATATGCTCTTTCAAAAATTATTAAAGTATGAATTAAGATGTTCCTTGTATTTGGTCTTTTTAGAGAACTCTATATATCTTACAGTAAACACCTGGTTGAATGTACTATACTATACTATGAATGGTTATGATACACCATCATATAGTCTGTGTGTGTCTCTTCCCTGTAATTGTATCTTTGCATAAATATATGTACACCAACGTCCTGGTGTAGGTGTTGAATAAAAGCAAACCTCTTCCTCAGTATGTCACATGGTACAGAGCTGAAAGCACTGGATAAAATAGGACGGAAGAGGAGAAGGCCTTCTGTGGATATGAACCGTAATCAAATAATTTTACTTCAGACTTTGAAAATGTTCTACAAAGCCCTGCAGAAAACCGCTGAGGTTTCTGGAGGTTTGCAAAACCCCCCACAAACCACATAACCAAGAGCCAGTGTGTTTCAGCTGATGTCACTGAAACTCGTTTGTATTCCTTGGATTGGGTGCATTTCAATTATGCTCTTAACATGTCAGATGAACTATTTCATAATAAAGCTTTTATGCTGTGTTATCAAAAATCAAGGAAATATTTTTCTTTTCGTTTACTCTGTAAGAAACACATCCTTTACTAACTTTTGTTTCAGTTTTCCGTTTTATTTATCATTTCTCTTTTAGGGAAAAAGAAGATGATGAAACTAATTTTTAGTTGAATGAAAGGTTTAATTATGTAACTTTTTTTTTTTTAAGTCAATTTACATCCTGTTTGTTTCTGAATGACTGGGTCATTTCCGACCTGGCTGGGAGTGAAAGGAAATTGTGTGTGTCCTATGGGTCCTGGGAGCCTGATGTGAAATGAGCCAGTGGTCTGTCTCCTTCACATTATGGGGATACAGGACTCCTTTATGGCTGAACTCACTGGCTGTGTAGCCTCAGTGTAGGGTCACATTGATAGGAAGTCCTTAAAGGATATTCTGACAAATTATAGCATGTGAGAAGCATTACAATTTCTTGCCCTGTCTATTACAAAGGAAATACCACATCAACTGATGGGACCAGAAACATCAAAGCTATCTTTTTTTTTTTTTAACAACAAAATTACCTGTGACTTTTAGTCCTGAAAATAAATATTTTATCCAAATATCTTCAATTCCTTTGTATCCAGATTAGGTTTCAACTTAAAAATCTAAAAGCAGTAAGAAAAAAATTTTCATTTTTATAAGTGAGTCTAGTTCTTTAAGTCACCGCGAGAGCAAAAGTCTGGGGAAGCAAAGGCCACATTATCTACAATTCAAGTATTTATGATCTGACACCAGGCCTATCTCTTTGGTAATGCTAAGACATTTGGCCTGAACGCTGCTCTGGTTGGCCTCTGAGGGGGGGAGAAGAGACGCCATGCTCATTCATGCATTGGTTCCTGCTGACACTACTAATAGGAGGGTTAACTGCTTGGTCATTTGTGTGCCAGGGAAACTCGGGCAAGAGCCAATTTGGCAAATGGACTGAGTCTGTAAAACTACTTTGAATAAGCTAATGGGGAACTCTGCCTGGGGTGATGTACTTCCCTTTTTGAGCCAGTAGCCCAAGGTAGGAGGACACCTGAGGGTTTTTTATCATTTACATTATCTGTTAATAGAGCTTCTACCCTAATTTATTTGAACACTAGGGAGGAAATAAATATTCTTTCAAACATCTCGTTAACACTTAAAAAGCATAATTTCTAGCTCTGCAATAGGAAAAAACTTTTTAATTTGAGCAGACCCTTTAAAAGTAAGGAGCCAAAAATAACTAGGAAATTCAGTGGGGAGCAATCCTTTTCACCGGTGAGAAAAGCCAAGGTTAACTCTGAGTATCAGAGATGGCTCCTTCTAGGTGTCAGCTTGGGATAATTATGTCACTTGCATGGCACTCTGCCACCTGTCAGTTTGTCGAACTGTGGTGGCTTGTCTTTTGCTGTGATGCTAGAAGCTATGCCAGCGGTATCTCATGTGTCACCTAGGGTGGACAGATTTCAGTAGAGCTTGCAGACTAAGGCAGACTGGGAAGAAAAGCGTGGCAACCTATTTCTGAAAATTGGCCAATGGATCACAATAGAATAGAATAGTGTCCAATAGTGTCTATGGGCTAAAATGCCCATAGAAGCAGAAATCAAGAAATCAAGTGATGTATTGCACTGGACAAATTTGCTACAAAAGGCCTCTTTAAAGTATTGAAAGACAAAATGTCACCTTGAGGATTAAGGTACGCCTGACCCAAACTGTGGTATTTTCATTCACCTCATTTGCATGCGAAAGCTGGATAATGAATAAGGAGGACCGAAGAAGAATTAATACCTTTGAATTATGGTGTTGGTGAAGAATATTGTAGATAGCACGGACTGCCAGAAGAATGAACAAATCTGTCATGGAGGAAGTACAGCCACAATGCTCCTTAGAAGCAAGGATGGCAAGACTTCATCTCACGTATTTTGGACATGTTATCAGGAGGGACCAGTCCCTGGAGAAGAACATCATGCTTGGTAAAGCAGAGGGTAAGCAAAAGAGAGGAACATCCTCAATGAGTTGGACTGACACGATGGCTGCAGTGATGGGCACCTAAGAAATAGCATGGTAGAGAGTCTTCAGTAATAACATTTTTTAGGAACAATATTTAGGATGTTTTGCACATGAATGATTATTTTTGGCTCATTCCTGACTCTTTTTTGTATAATTCACTGTATATTTCAGAATGCGCTTTGACTCCCCCAGGATCATTAAAAAAAAACAAACCAAAAATCATTACATAGTGATTAAAAAGGGAAGCTGCAGACTGAGGTCTGTGACTCTGGGCAGTGATTTCGAGGAGAGTGCAGTTGACTCAAACCATGTAAATGCAAGCAAAACAAACTCATTTTCATTTATACCTTCCCCTTCTTGAAGCTCTAGATTAAGAAGAGGGAACAAATGAGAACTGCAGAGCCCAAACTGCTGACTAATAGCTACAGTTCCATGAGACCCACCCCCCCAAAAAAGAAAAACCTGTTAATATATGTATTGTTATGCATTGGCTTATGTTCTGCTCTGCATGCATTACTTTATTTAATCCTACAAAGTAGTTACTATTATTGCCCTATTGTGCAGATAAGGATTGGGCAGGTGGGTGGAGTGACCAGGTAGAGACAGGGACAAGGATACAATGAGTGATAGAAGATTTGGGGAAGCAATAAAGAATATAGAGAAGTGCCCTAAGAATATTTTGTGGTTGTGACAAATACGCTGTCTGTGTTTCCATTTTATAAATGACCATGACTGCTTTCTTATCTGTTTTCGGTGATGAATTAGAACTAATTGTCTTTACGTTGCTGCTCTGTTCCCACCTACGTAGTTTTGCCTTTGATTCTGTGAAAACATGTATTTGTTGACTCTTCATTCATGTCTCCTAGTCTGGGTGCTATTCTTGGAACAACCACCCACTTTCTCACTACCAGTGTAGCTGTGTCAGTTCTGAGCTCCTCCACACAATCCACTCCTCTTAGCGAAGGCATTTGATGGTACTGCTCCATGAGAGATTTCCCTCAGCCCTTAATTGGAAGTGGTTATGAAATTAAAAAAAAAAAAAAAAAAATGAAAGTGGTTATGAGGAGATATAAATTGCCTGGACAAGAGCACAGCAAAGTCCACTGGAACTCTGTAATCTCCGTGAACAGGAGGCTGTGGTTCCTATTTTTTATTGTAGAACCATGTGGTCCTGTTGTCGGATTGTCTCTTAACAAAATTTAGAAAGTCCCAGAATTGCATAAAAGTTGCTTATGGTCGTAATATCAAGCATGGTACCTTGTACATAGTAGGCAGTTTGCCGTAATGGGTATGAACATAATACTCGGTGCCTTCCAGCTTAAACAAATTTTAGCCACTTAGGTATGTTGACCTGAGCAATCTTAAAAATTTATTATTGCTGAGAGAAAAAGTGAAAAATTGCAGGACAGACTCAAAGACTCTTGGTAGAGACGAGGGGTGTGGTTTCAAGATTATATGATCAAATCCAGAGAAATTAAGGGACTTCCCTGAGATGATGATATGCTCAGAGAGCATTTAGTGTATGGCATGACCTATTGAAATAACTCATTTGATCCTTAGAATATGATGCACTCGGTGCTATTATTTTCTCCATTTTAAACATGAGATAGTGGAGGATTTGAGCAATGCTGTTTGCCTGTGTTTGCAGAACTAATGAGTGGAAGAGCCTAGATCTGAACACAGAAAGTCTGCCTCCAGAGTCCAAAACTCAACCACTGTGCTATGATGTTTCAAGGCTATTTGGCCACTTGATGGCAGAGCTAAGATCTCTGGCTTATTCGGCAAGTGTTCTTTAAGTTTATTGTGCTCTTCCTTAATGTGAGAAAAATGGAAAATCCTTAGTAGTTTGGATTCTTCTTGAATTTATATCATTCGTTCAGATCATTTATTTAAGATTGAGGAATACAAATTTTATCTCTTTTTGTTGCCCTCCAGAGCCTTCAAATAGTTATTTTCTTATATTTGTCAAGGATTTATGATTATTATCTGCAGGAGAATTCATCTAATAAAAGTTAATCCACCATTACCGGCAGTGGGATTTTCTCTGATGTGCTTTGCAATTGTTGAATTCTATCCCCTTCCCTACTTACTTATAAAAATACTCATTTGTAAGTTTAATATGGTCTATCCTTTACATCCTTTTTTGCCCTTAAATGTGTTATAGGAAGAAAAACTGTTGTGGAAGTCAATACATTTTCAAATAACACAGATAGCTATTAAATGAATTGAAAACATAATTTTTGTTTAGTGCCAGGCACTATGCCAAGTACTTTTCATATATTTTCTCATTAAATCTTATAATTACTATTATTGCCTTACTGTGCATGTGCATGTAAGGGAACTGAGTAGAACTGATCTGTAGAAAGATAACCAAGGTCACATTGCTAATAAATCTGGGATCAGAACTCAGCACTACATCTCTTAGTCTCTTAAGCACATTAATTTTATTTGTTTCTGGACTGGAATGGTCAGGGAATATTTTCCTTAATTAAAAAAATTTGAAGTGTGAGAGTACGTTTATGTGCTGATGGGAAGGAATCGGTGGAGAGGGGGATGTTTAATATTTATAAAGAGCAATGTGATAACTGATGGAGCAGGTCTCAAAGATGACAAGAGAGAATAAGGTTAATTGCTGAAGTAAGGTCTGACCTTCAGCCTTTCTCCCTCAGATTGAAGGGAAGGACATAAGCTTGAGGGAGGAGACAGGATTTAGAGGGAGTTAGTCTGAATTTTCTATATGAGAGAATCTGTAAGGGTAGACTGAGAGTCATTTGGGTGGGTATTGAGTGAGGTTTGGGGGACAGTGGCAGAGGTTTGAAACATCCTTTGAAGTAAATGGTAGAGGGAACTAAACAAAGTCAAGTGATTTATGATTGGGCTGAGAGCTCAGCTGAGTTTGGGAGCCATGTGCTTACAGACGCATCAGTTGTGTGGGTTCCTCTGTGCTCTGCTAACTGTGACACATATCGAAGAAGACACGTATTAGCCTGACCCAGGGATTTATAAGGCACAAGTGAAGAAAGGACAAAGCAGCAGCAGAATTGGTGGCTGCTCTTGCAGTTTCTGTATAAATTCTGAGTTTAGTTGAGTTGATCTTCTGATGGAAGGCTTTCTTCGGTTTGATTCTAAAGTGTAAGGTAAAAGTTGTCATTTAAAAAGTAAATATGATGACTCATAGTGAAGAAGTACTGTGGGCAGGATGTGTGATACGGTGAGAAAAGCTTGAGACCAGGAGACCCTGAGTGATTGCTGTGGTTCTGACACCGATTGCCTAGGTGACATCAGGGAAATCACTAACTCACTTGGCCTCTAGTTAGTTATTTTGTAAAATTAAAATTCTACAGCACATCTTTCCTCCCACCTTCAAAGGTACATCATGAAACCTATATTTTAAAGGTAAGCTGAAAATTGGTGTAGTTTGTGCTTTTTCGTCCATTGCTGTGAGAATTTTCTTTTGTTGGCACTGATATAAGTTTAAATTTTTCCTAATAGTTGTGCATGTCTTCTAACAACAGCTTCTTATTTGATGCATTCGAAAGAGTTAAATGTGCTTTAATTATTGCAAAGTCAATTTTCTGTGAGGAACCTATATGAATAAAATGCAACATGAATTAATATATGACAGCACTGTCGTTCCCCAAATCTTGCCTAATCTGTTGAAGTCACCCCCAAAATTTCATATAAACCCATTGCCATTGAGTTGATTCTGACTCCTAACAACCCAATAGGACAGAGTAGAACTGCCCCATAGAGTTTCCAAGGAGCAGGTGGTGGATTCCAACTGCCAGTCTTTTGGCTAGGAACCGAGCTCTTAACCACTACACCACCTGGGTAGTGGTTAATAAGCAACTGTCCTCATTGTTCTTGGGGGAATTATTTATATTTCTGGTCACCTATGCATGGGACGCATCCCAATTCTATTCAGCAACTATTCTTCAAAGCAGGAAGTATCCCAAAATAAATGAATAATATCTCTGACTGCCTGGTTGGGCAGTGAGCTACTTTCTCCTTTTGGTCCCACGACTGCTTGACTGTGATGAACAGAGTAATGGATTTTCACAGCAGAGTGCAGAACAGGAGTACACCTCACAACTAATGTAGCCTGGGAGCCCTCTGTCCACTGTTAGTAATGACTAAAAATGGGGTTAGATAAGTGCTGACTCTCTTGAGAGTATATTTGTATTTAGCATCTTTAAAAAAAAAAAAAAGTACTTTCCATGTCTATAATCAGGTGGACCTACTTTAACTTTTATGGCCCATAAGGTCTTGTATGCACCACCAGTGGAAATTTCTGATTGAGAAGGTAAGGTTGTGGGCCAGCTGACAGCTGCATCCCAGTGCATGGCATGGGCCCTCCACAGGCACCTCATGGTGGGTGTTCCCCTGGAGAGAAGGGAGAGACCTTTACAGACGTGTTAGAGTAGTGCATCTATAGAGCTCTACTCAGAAAGTTCATTAGCGTCTAGAAGTTGTTTCTGTCGAGCTGTATTAATTTTATTCGTTCATTTAACACTTTATGAAGCGCTACTGTGTGCCAGACACTGTTCTGGGTCTTGGGGACACAGTAGCAAAGAAGACACCTGCTTGCCCTCAGAGTCACATACTAGTGGGCGAAGGCAGGTACCCAACAGATGTCACAAGTACATGGGTAGATAGATAGCTGCCATCAAGTCACCTCCAACTCATGGCAACTTCGTGTACAGTGGAACGAAACATTGCCTGGTCCCATATTATCCTCACAATCACCAACATGTTCAAGTCCATCACTGTAGCTATTATGCCAGTCCGTCTCACCAAGGGTCTTCCTTGCCCTGGCTGGCCCTCTGCTTCACCAAACATGATGTCCTCCTCTTGCTATTGATTTCTCCTGATAACGTATCCAATGCAAGCTAGTTGGACAGTATTCTGTTGTGATCCATAAGGCTGGTTTTTGGGAATAGATCACCAGTCCCTTCTACCTTGTCTGTCTTAGTCTGGAAGCTTCATTGAAACCTGTCCACTGTGGGTGAGTCTGCTGGTGTTTGAAATACCGGTGGCATAGCTTTCCGCATTACAGTAACACACAGGCCGCCACAGTATGACAAACTGTCAGACAGGTGGTGGAAGTACAGGGGTGGGAGGAACTTATTTTTATCAGGGTGGTTCAAGAAGGGCTCCTGAAAAGGTGACTGTTGAGCAGAGGCCTGTAGGAAGTAAGGGCACCAGCCTGTTATGCTGTCAGGTGCTTTTGTGCATATGAGAAACCACCACTCTCCCCCCACCCCCCGAGGGAGAAGTTTTTAAAAGTTTCCTCTCCAGGTTGATAGGTTGATCAATTAGAAATGTTTCTTCTACAGAAAGTCCCAGCCTTACGGCTTGGTGAGCAGACAGTGCCTTTGGGGAGGGAAAAGGTGCAAAGGTGTGCCTGTCTCTTGGCAGGTGCAGCCCATGCCTGGGTACACAGCTCAGCGAGTTAGGAGAGGGCTGGATTTTAGCTCCCACTCACCACTCCTGCCAGTCACTCTTGTACAGTTCACAGACTGCTTAACACAGAGTCCTGCCTACAAGTGTGTGCTGGAAGAAGTTCTAGACAGAGAAAACTAAGGTCAAAGACCCTGAGGCCAGGACCATGTTCAAGAGTGTTCAAGAAATAGCAGAGGGGCCAGTGTAGTGAAGCTAAGTGAGCAGCGGGGCTTAAAGTAGGAGATGAGATCAGACTTTGGGTTTACCGATGCTGATTATACCAAAACAGACCAAACTGGTTGCTGTCCAGTTGATTCGGACTCATAGCGACCTTATAGGACAGAGTAGGACTGCCCCATAGGGTTTCCAAGGAGTAGCTGGTGGGTTCGAATTGCCAATCTTTGGTTAGTGGCTGAATACTTAACCACTGTGCCAGATGCTGATTTTAGTTATAAAATCTTATATTTCTTCAGTGCTGTAGTTTTCAGAGAACTTTCATCTGTGATTTCCACAGCAGCACATCTTAAGAAGCTCGAAGACTTAAATTCCTTAGCTAATACAGTAATCAGATATTGGAGCTTAGAATTTATCTGAAAACCATAACCAAACCCATTGCCTTTGAGTCGATTCCGACTCATAGGGATGCTATAGGCCAGAGTGGAAGTGCCCCGTAGGGTTTCCAAGGAGTGCCTGGTCGATTCAAATGGCTAACCTTTTGGTTAGCAGCCAAACTCTTAACCACCTGTTTCCAGCAGTTTTTTTTGTACTTTACCTCGAAGATTAGTAATATCTAAAGCATAAAGTCTTTTTTTTTTTAACATCACCAGTTTCCTCACAGAGCTCTAGTTTTACAAAAGCAGACATTTCTGAATTCAGTGTCGTGATTTGAATTAATCAGATTATTCTCCTTTTCTGTAGTTTCATAGATTTTTAAAAATCTCTGTTGATGTAACAAAGCGTTTTTCATAAAACTATGTGCATCCATTGTTTCATTTTTAATGAGTCTTTAAAATGTTGCTTTTTATATCACAGCATATTTTGGAAACATGGCATTTTAGCTAACCCAAAGCATATAATTGTTAGAAAATTAATAAAAGTCTGAATCTTTAAAATATTATCTTTCATATCATAGTACATTTTGGAAATACGGCATTTTAGCTAACCAAAAGCATGTAATTGTTAGAAATTAATAAAAATGTCACAAAAGGCACATCTTTAGCTAAAAGAATTTTTTGTTGTTATTTATTAACTAGAGTTGTCTTGTGGATGTCTTTCAGCTGGAAATGGAAAAGCTTCAGCTCCAGGCCCTTGAGCAGGAGCACAAGAAGCTGGCCGCCCGCCTCGAGGAAGAACGTGGCAAGAACAAGCACGTTGTCCTGATGCTGGTGAAGGAGTGCAAGCAGCTCTCAGGCAAAGTCATTGAAGAGGCCCAGAAGGTAGAAGAAGTCATGGCCCAACTGGAAGAGGAAAAGAAAAGGACGAATGAATTAGAAGAGGAACTCTCCACTGAGAAACGAAGAAGCACAGAAATGGAGGCTCAGATGGAAAAACAGCTCTCTGAGTTTGATACCGAAAGGGAGCAGCTTCGTGCCAAGTTGAACCGCGAGGAAGCACACACGACTGACCTCAAAGAGGAGATAGACAAGATGAAGAAGATGATCGAGCAACTGAAAAGGGGAAATGACAGCAAACCAAGCCTCTCTCTTCCCCGGAAGGTGAAAGATAGGCGTTTGGTTTCCGTATCAGTGGGAACAGAAGGACCTGTGACAAGGTCTGTTGCTTGCCAAACTGACCTAGTGGTCGAAAGCACTGACCACGTGAAGAAGTTGCCTTTGACTGTACCTGTCAAGCCTTCTGCAGGGAGCCCCCTTGTTTCTGCCAGTGCAAAAGGGAATGTGGTCAGGCCCAGTGTTGACAGGCAGGCTTCCCATGGTGACTTGATTTTGTCTTCTGTACCCACTGTCCCACCTCCAAGTGTGAACAAAACTGAGGAGAATGGACCGAGTACTGGGTCAACACCAGATTTACCAAGCAGCACACCCCCTCTTCCCAATAACACTGCACCTCCCGCCGTTCAGCCACCAAGCATAGCATCCCAGAACTACTCGCAGGCTTCTTCTTTGCACAGTTTACATTCACCATGTGCCAACGCGTCTTTGCATCCAGGTGTAAACCCACGAATCCAAGCAGTTAGATTTAGATTTCAGGGCAATGCTAATGACCAAGACCAAAATGGAAATACGACGCAGAGTCCTCCATCAAGAGATGTGTCTCCTACAAGTCGTGACAACCTAGTGGCCAAACAGCTCGCTCGGAATACTGTGACCCAAGCGCTGTCAAGATTTACAGGCCCTCAAGTGGGTGCTTCTGCCAGGCCTGGAGCACCCACCACGGGGGACATCAGCACCCACCCCCCAGTTGGTCGGACCAGTTTAAAGACTTCTGGTGTAGCACGAGTTGACAGAGGAAATCCTCCTCCCATCCCTCCAAAAAAGCCAGGGCTCTCCCAAACTCCTTCTCCACCGCACCCCCAACTCAAGGTTATTATGGATAGCAGCAGGGCCTCAAATGCAGGGGCCAAAGTTGATAAAACTGTGGCTTCGCCTCCTACCAGTTTGCCACAAGGGAACAGGGTAATAAATGAGGAGAACCTCCCTAAGTCATCCTCCCCTCAGCTGCCACCAAAACCATCCATAGATTTAACTGTGGCACCTGCAGGCTGTGCCGTTTCGGCCCTGGCCACGTCTCAGGTGGGTGCCTGGAGTGCAGAAACCCCTGGACTGAACCAACCTGCATGTTCAGACAGTTCCCTTGTCATTCCCACCACCATTGCCTTTTGCTCTTCCATAAACCCTGTTAGTGCCTCATCCTGTAGACCAGGTGCCTCAGACAGCCTCCTGGTAACAGCATCAGGTAAAGGGATTGAAATATTATACCCTCTTCTAAGAATGTGGCCTGTCCTCTCACTTGCTTTGATTTCCTTCACATTGCTTTGAAACCTTTCTTTTTTTTTTAACTTGATACTTTTTTTCTATTTCTTTCCTCACCTTTTTTTTTTTCCTCGTATTTTTCCTTAAAGCCTCCAGGGTATGGTGATTCATTTTGCTATATAAATTGTGGTTTTATTATGCTAAGTGCATCCTTCTTTCAAAACAAGTTGAAAATAGTGGTTTGGAGCACCATTAATTTTGAGAGACTAAAACATTTCCATGAGAGGAAAGCGTATCCTTCTTATTAAATATTTATCTCACAAGACCTCAGTAAGAGTGGGTCATCACCAAGCAATATGGGTTTAATTTTATCTCTTCTGAGATGACAGCAAGAAAAATCCTTTCAACTAGTTAATAAAACTGCAGACAACCTTGAATTATCAAATTGATTAGATTTGTTCTATAATTGGTAGACTCTAAATTTTAATATCAGGTTGGGATTAAGGTTTTTTTTTTTTAACTTCAAAACTGGAGTGTATATATAAATCTCTGTTCTAAGTTCAGTTTATTTCAGATGCTGTTTACCCTATGTAGAGATGTTGTCTTCCAACACTTGAGCACAGATGGCTAGCGTGGCATGTGGGCTATATTAGAGAAGGCTTCCACATCAGATGTGGTTTATGAAGTCAGTGAACCTGGATGTCTTGAACAAAGAAGGCCAATAAAAAACTGGATTTTTCCCTTTTTTTTTTAATACAAAGAAGCCGATAAGGAACTGAATTTTTCTCTTTTTTAGTACAGTGCCAGAGGAAGCTTTGCTTTTTATTTGTGCTGGATGAGCTCTTCACTGAGTAAACATGGCTCTGTAATAGTGTTACAGTGCTGAAGTTTTCCTCAAGCTTTGGAGAAGTTTATCCTACCATGGGATCTTAGTGGTTTGCAGGGACCATTGTTCTAGCAGGAGGGAACTTTTGGAATGAAAGGAAGGTTTTAGTAGGTTTATTTAAAACTTGGAGACCCTGGGTGGTATAAAATGTTAATGTGCTTAACTGCTAACTAAAAGGTCAGAGGTTCTAGTCTACCCAGAGGTACCTTGGAAGAAAGGCCTGATGGTCTACTTCCCAAAAGTCAGCCGTTGAAGACCCTACAGAGCACAGTTCTACTCCTACATACATGGGGTTGCCATGAGTCAAGGTTGACTCCATAAAAAAAAAGCTGGTTTTTTATATTAAAAACTTAGTGGAGAGTGTGGGAATGAGAAAAACAGGTAACACTATACCTGCTAATTATCAAGTAGTGAGAGCAGTGCACCAGGACTTATTTATCCAATTATTAGTTGTCTCTCTGAAATTAAGCTCCTGGAGAGGCTATATTCATCATACTTTGAAGGGCAAAATTGGGGATTGGAAATAGTATGGACTTTGAAGTCAAGACTCATCTGCATTGGAATTTAGCCTCTTGTCATTTACAGCTCTGCGAGTCTGAGGTTTTCTTTCTTTAACTGAGCAAATTTTTTCATCCTTAATATGGAGCTTATGCAGGTGGCTGTTAGAAGGATTGAATATGTGAAAAGTCTAGAACAGTGTAAGTGATCAATAAATGGAGATATTATTTCTTCAGTAACATCATAGCTTAATATATTTTGAGAATTTTGTTTCAAAGTTGACTTTGGTATTATGTTGTGATGCCTTTACCAGCAGTCAGCATTCCATATGCTTGACCCAAAATGGTAACACTCAGCTGGACAACCCTTCTCATGGCCCAGAATGGCATTTGGCCGTTTCCCAAAAATCAAATCTATTCTCAGAGGAGGAATTTTTGCTACTATTCAGGAGACTCAAAGAAAGGGCTGTAACATCTTAAAAACGGTTGCAAAATACAGCTTCCAGAATTGTTTGGAGCAGGGTAATGCTAATGACATAAATGTACAGACTGAAACAGACACTCCCTGGGATATAAAATTCTGTCAGTTTTTGAAAACACAAAGCCTTGCTTGCTTCCATACCTTGATCCTTTGCCAGTTGTTTCCTTGATCATTACTGTGGTCCAGGGACCAGCTGCACGTGCCCTTTGGACTCACTGAAGGAGCTTTAAAACCAGGATCCACGACTGAGGAACATTGTGTCAGCAAGATTTTAAGTTAACCTTTAAAGAGAGAATTCTTAGTCCTTTATATATTCACTAGCATTGCCTGTCGAGAGAACAGTGGAATTTTGGATCAAGGAGCAGAAACCCCTCAGAAAAAATGCCCTTTGCTTGTGCCCTGATTCCAGAAGAGTATAAATCACAGGACCAAAGAAATAGCAATCACTGAAGATGAATGGAACTGGTCCCTCATTTTCTGCTCTCTGATTTTGCAGTTTGGCCAGCGTACCCTCAGGACTTCAGGATTACCTTTTGTGGGATAACAGGTCTCCATGCCTCTTGATTATGAGATATGACTTATCAGGGGAGGAGAGGGAATGGGGGTCTTTTAGTCATTCAGCATGTGTTTATTGAGCACCTAGTCTGTTCCTAGGTGGCACATATGCTTAAGCACTAGGCTCCTAACTGAAAGGTTGGTGCTTTGAACCCCCCCGAGGCACCTCAGAAGAAAGGCCTGGTGATCTGTTTCTGAAAGGTCAGAAATCCAGTGGAGAACAGTTCCACTCTGACACACATGGAGTCACCATGAGACAGAATTGACATGGCAGCAACTGGTAGTGTGTTCAGGGAATGGAAGCTTTATCACAACCACATTATGGAGGTGTATAAGTCAACCCTAGGTGTAGGTGAGCCTGAACTTCCAGCTCTGTTTCTGTTTAAATTGTCCCTATTTTTGTTGCCATCCACATTGCAACTAGGGAGCAACAGAGCTCCTTCCATTAGCTTCTCAACCTGGTTGTGCCCAAGTGCTTTCGTGCCCCTCGAGGTCATAAGCCCACTGAAGGACATTGATCTTCTAAACAGCCACTAACGTCGTGGTTGTTCAGAGCAGGGCACGGGGACAGAGCTTGTCTGCCAATACCTCACAGGATGTCTGTTCCATTTTCACTCAGAGCGCTGGACTGAGAAGAAGGAGGCGGGCTTAGTCCGTATCTGGCCCTTTCTAGGTGTCACCTTAAAGCACAGATTTTCTCTCAGCTATGTTTTTTTGGCAGGTATTAGCTTTCCCACCTAAAAATGAAGCATTGAACCCAAAAAAAAAAAAAAAACTTCCAAATCGAAAGGAATTAGTAAACTTGACTTTTCAACAGCATTTCACTGCCTCTCCCCCCTTAAAGAACTACTAGATCCCGTGATCCTTCAGTCAGTCTCCTTGAAAATCTAAAATTTTGCCTTTCTGTGTCAACTTATATCTATGACACTTATAATTCGGTTATAGCACTGAGGAGAATTGAGATGACAGCAGATACCATTTTAATAAATTGTGTTGTAAATAACTATAAATCTATTAGCAGCTTTTATGGCCTGAATTTAAAATTTTTAAATAACGTTTTAAATTCCAAGTGAATTAGAATTTCCTCTTTCTCCTGAACTTGCCAAATGAACGCATATCAAATGTTAGATGAACAGAAGCCTGAACCAGGAATCACTCCCAGCAACTGAGTTTCCATACCCTAGGAAATTTTTTTTTTTTTTTTTTTTGCTACATTGATTTATCTTTGTTCAGGCTTTCTTCCTCCGTTAAACATGTGTTTTTTTTTAATTATTATTCTCCATGTATGATTGACTTAGAGGCTAAATCAGAAAACAAGATTGATCCTGGGCTATGACATTAACCTTCTCCACACTCTGAAGCTGATGCCGGAAGCTGTTCTCAATGCCTCTTCCCTCTGTCACTGCACGTTCTGTGTATTCCCTTCACCATTGCCTGTTCTGTATATTCTGTTCATCATTGCATGTTCTGCAAGATGCTCACCTCTGCTAATGTTTGCATATGACACTGCAAAGCTGCATGACCTTTTTCTAATGTCACCAGGGGAGCTGTATGAATATGGGTCTATCAACTAACTATTACCATTCTTATCATTATTGGGAATGTTAAATGAAGAATAAAATATCATTGTGAAATTTTATTTTTCTGCATTTGTAATAAGATTTATCAAAATAATGTTTGTTAGTGCTAGACAAAATTGCAAATGATAGTGAAGACATAAAATCTAAAGTTCAAAAACCTTTTCATTTTTAAAGTATTTTTCTTTTGTAAAAGATTTTTTTTAAATATATTGCAGTCCTCTAAGAAATAAGGAAATTGATATATTTTTTCTATAGCTTTGTGTGGTAGAGAGCTATCAGACTAACTGATCTAAGATCAACAAAATTTTCGAATAAGATATTTTATCTGTTAGATAATTTAATGTTAAAAATGCAACTTCCCTGGAAATATTATCTATAGTTGAATATTTCCATAAAAAGCAGTTGAAAAAGTATATTTAAATTGTCTCCCGGAAAGCCTAGAATTGTGGTGAAAAAGAAAAAATGAAAGCAAAGACCAAAAGAATAGCAAACTGCTTAATATACATCTATAGATATTCCTAAGAGAATATCAATAATCAAAACCCCTTGGAAGAGATCTAAATACAGAGTGAGAGGAGCAAAGATGGAGATGGACGGATGGCATGAGCCTCGTACCCTCCTATACCAGAGAGGGCTGGAATGCAGTGCCTTCTTATTGCCTTTGTGTTTGTTTGTGGCCAAGGCTTTCTACCTTGGTGTTTATAACTTCTCTGTTTATTATCCATTTCTAATAAGTACTGATTTAATTTTTGTGGGCTTGTTTTTTTGTTTGTTTTTAAGAAAATACAAAAGGTAAAATGTACCAGAGAGGAGCCTTCTTGTAAGTATGAAGTAAAAATACTACTTTTGTAAGAAGAACTAATGAATATCAATGGGAAAATATCATAAAGTTTAGATAAATATTTAATTTTTATGAGCATTTGAATTTTGTATGTCACTGCAATCTAATAGGATAAAAATGATAAATTATTCGTGGCCCCAAATAAGTGATTATGGAGATAGAACATCTAGCTTTTAATAAGCACCTTAGTTTCATTTGTACAAACTGCATTTATTTGTTTGGTTTTTGTACCTAGGATTTTAAAAATATGGACAAATTCCTTTGATGTGTGTACAGTTTGAATATTGAGGCCAGGAATTTAAGGTTCAACCATAAGAACTGAGTATTAGGTACATACTGATATCTACATTCATAGAATACTGTCCTGATACCAGTGCGCAGGGAATATAAAGCATGCGTCTGTTATAGCTTATTACAGGGAATATATGTAGAAAATGTACCTGGTGAATGAATATATATACAGATGCCCACGTATGCACACCAGTATTACTGAGATGGATTCGGGGCACCACCAGGGAAAAAAAGTAAAAGGACTTACTTTGAAAATTAACTGTATTTAAGCCTAAAATACAGAAATACTGTGTATCACATTAAATAAACATTTTTACTTTACTGTTTTTACAGCCTTTTGATCAAGGAAGAATTCAGAAAATTTTCCATGCTATATGCAGTCGACTTCACACACTTAACAGATTCTCTTCTAAAGCTGCTAAATACTGATGAGAAATATCTAACTGATAACTCTTATGATTTTTGTTAAAACTGTATGGTAGAGTGTCCTGTTTTTGTTGGCTGATTAAAAGTTTCTGTTAGACTTGTTGTAAAGATGGCCAGATGATAGCGTTTTTAACATTGCGGCGCAGTGGATATTTGTGCTGGTACAGTCTAGATTCAGTTACACACGCCCTGGTTTTATTAGCTCTTGCTACTGAATAGTAGTCAGCCCCCATTATTTTTATTCCCAGATAGGGGATTTCAAAGAATGTAAATGGACTCCTTCATAGTATTTGGTCCATCTTAATAGTTACTGTAAAATACGTAAGTAATTTCTTAGGAAACGTTGAAAAATGAAAATTTCTATTTCTCACAATTATTTCTATTTTATACCTAAACACATTGGTTCACTTTTTCAGATTGTTATTGTAATTGAGGAACCCTGGTGACATAACAAGTAATCTCTGGGCTGCTAAATGAAAGGTTAGCTGTTCAAACCCACCAGCAAGTCCATGGGAAAAAAGACCTGGCGATCTGCTCCCATAAAGAGCACAGCCTAGAAAACCCTGTGGGGGCAGTTCTGCTCTGTCACATGGGGTCGCTATGAGTCAAAAATTGACTCGACAGCATCAAACAACAACATACATAATTTTAAAATTCAAATTGTTTTGAAATCCTAAAAAGGAGTTTAAACTTTTAAAACCAGACAGCCGTCATTAGACAGCCATCTTAGTTTCCTAAAACCAGTCACCACCTTAACACTTACCTGTGCAAGACTGACAACTAAAAATAATTTGTCACCATGTAAATATAATTAGCAGCAGATGTAAGACCTGAAATAACAGTAGACTTGTGCTAAGTCAATATTAACAGATTGAAAATGTTAGAAACCACATAATCCTCTGAGTTCCATGTTCATATGTTTGTGTGTGTGTGTATAATTCAAAAAGGAGTAGGAGAATATCTGTCTTGTGTGTCTGCTTCTACTCTCTAACTGGGGTCACTTTAACCCACAGGCTGGTCACCCTCCCTAACCCCTTTGCTAATGAGTGGTGGTCCTGCCCCCCTGGCTGGCAGGCCCACCCTTCTTCAGCAAGCTGCTGCCCAGGGAAATGTCACTTTATTATCAATGCTGCTTAATGAAGAAGGACTGGACATTAATTACTCCTGTGAAGATGGCCATTCTGCCTTGTATTCTGCTGCTAAGAATGGACATACAGGTAAAGATGATGACATCTTATTTCATTGTACTCACACTTGCTAAAGGATGGAGAGTCAAAAGCAATTGTAACCGTTGTTACAAAGTTCATTTTGGTTTCAAGTTTTCTCTTACAGGTAGTGGTGGGTAATTTATTTTCATGAGCTTTAAAGTTTTTGTAAACATAACAAAATCCAAATTGTTCAGTCCTTGATAATGTAAATATTTTATTGCAGCTAGTATAAAGTATCTTTGTGTTATGCACAATGCAATGTATTGTGCATGTAGAAATTGTGGTTCTGGAACTGAAAAAGCATGTTTTAGAATAAAGCCCTCCATCTGTGACCACTTTGGTCAGAACAAAATAGCCCTAATTTGTGGGTTAGAAATACCTGATGTGTATTAAAGTCAAGCATCATGATTCTAGCACACGCTGCAGCAAGGTAAAATTTTAGTAGTTAGGAAAGGCCATGAGTCTAAAATTGTTTTGTCATTGGCACAATTTATAGTTATTTGGATTTTTTTTAGAAAACTGAGACATTGTGTAACTATAAGTGACTGATTATGAAGTCTGGGGATTATTCTTGTTCCTTAAAATGCAAATTCTGTAGTCAAATATATTAAAACATATGGTAGTATGGAAAAAGACATGATTTGACTGCAAATGCAGTCAAAAAGCATTACATGTGCAAGCCATATGATTGTAAATGAATTCAATCTTGTGCTTCCTTAAAAGTTTTCAGAGCTTCACTGTGTTAAAGTGGACTGAATGGAAGAGTCTAACGAGCTGGAAAGATAGCTCATTATTTTAAAGTACTTTGGAATTCTCCTTTACTTCTAGACCACCGTAGATATACTCTTTAATATAGAGAAATTAAGTCCAGTAAATAGCATGAGGAACACGAGATCTGGATGCTATTTATGCCTGAGTTAGGGAGTTTTCTGTAAGCTTTGTTTTATCCTTATCCGTGGAGTTGAGTATAAGGTGGTTACCACACAAAAGCATTTTAAAGATTAAAATTAAATATAAAATTAGAATTAAACTATTTGAATATAAAGAATGTCATTTTGATTTGGTGAATGGATTTGATTCTCTATCCAAATACATTATATTCTGAGACAGGCTGGTGGAAAAGTCTGGTAAAGCAGTTTCTGAAGTCTCACATTCCTTTCATTCCAAACACGCACACACACACATACAAAATCATGCCTTGGTGAGTCTGGGGTATTATCATCAGGAAAAGAGGCTATCCTTCTAGGTAGAATTGTCTGTGGAGTCCCACATCCCCAGAGTTGTCAGGTGAGCTGTGCAGGGAAGAGTTCCTGTGGATGCAGAATCTCTCTGCAGCTAACTCTAAGCAAGGAGTTACAATGGCTTCCCGTTACAACCCGTAGACTGTGTGAGATTGCTGCTGAATGCAGAAGCCCAAGTCAACGCTGCTGATAAAAACGGCTTCACACCCTTGTGTGCCGCAGCTGCTCAGGGACATGACAAGTAAGTGATGCTCTTTGTTCTTTTTTTTTTTTTCTATGAGAAGAACCTTTTTAAATACTTCTGCACATGTTTTAGTTCTGGCTGACTATGTAAACTGGTGCTTCAAATCCATTGGCAAATCAGTTTACTAAACACATTTGAGGGTTTAAATTCAAAGTAGGAATCCAGACTTGCTCTTCTTAATGATAAATGGTTGGATAGAGGGAAGTGAAGAAGAGAAATATACGGTGTCAAAACCTCACATAAATGAACTCTCTCCTGAGGAAGATAATCTCTTTCTAGTATATCATCACAGAGTGATGGAAGAGAACGTTAAGGAGTTGGTCATTCACTATTTTCCACTGCTGTGACACCCTCCAAAATTATGTGTGTGTATAGATTGTAATGGCATTAAAAATAAAGCATAACCCATTGCCGTCAAGTTGATTCCAACTCATAGTGACTCTGTAGGTCAGAGTAGAACTGCCCCATAGAGTTTCCAAGGAGCGCCTGGCAGACTTGAACTACCAGCCTTTTGGTTAGCAGCTCTAGCACTTAACCACTACACCACCAGGGTTTCCAAAATAAAGCATAGAATTAACATTATTTGTAATAATCTTAACTCCCTAGAGGCAGTTTTTTCAGTATTACATTCTAAATACACATCTTTTTTTAACCATTTGAAACAATGGAGCAGGGGCTTTATATAGTAAAAGCACAAAACTAAAAAGAGCCTCTTCATTAAAATACGTATAACTTGAGTAGTTATTTCTTTGGTAGCTTACTAAGTCAGTTGAATACAGGCATGACTTAAAATGAAGAACTCTATTTTAATAATAAAATATAGCTATGTTGCTTCCTCTTTTTTCCAGTTGCTGTTGAGTCAATTCCAACTCATGGCAACCCTATATGGGTCGGAGTAGAACTGCACTCCACAGGGTTTTCAGTGACTGATTTTTCAGAAGTAGATCACCAGGTCTGTCTTCTGAGGCACCTCTGGGAGGACTGGAATGTCCAGCCTTTTGGTTAGCAGCTGAGCACATTAACTGAATGACCACCCAGGAACCACAGAGGCATGAATAGCTTTGCAAAAAGGGAGAACCTGGGGAATTCAGGGGTTGATTAATTTAAATGTGTAAGGTTGGGTTTATGACATACCTCACATAGATCAACATGTAACATATTTTATTTTTCAAAAATATATGTTAATCAGTTGGCAGTCCAAGGGAAGGGAAGACATACATTTAAGTAAAATAAATGAATATGTTGTGGATTATTTTCTAATTTGCTTATGATTTAGCCCACCTTGCTAAGTTTATTCTCAACTAATTTTACAAACTTAAGCTCTTGGTGTTTACGTAGTTACTGTAAGCACCATGAAGTCTTGGATTTACCTCATTTCTTCCCTTTTTGATTCTCAGGCAGTGAGTTTCTGCCTAGCTGTGTCTCTTGCCTTGTAAACTAGCCCCCCGCAGGAGAGGACACCCTCTGCCGCCTTTGCTCCACAGGGCAGCACTTTTTTCTGCCTCTCTCTGCCTTTTATAGCGGAGCACGGGTGCCCTACTGTCTACGCTATTTATAATTATTTTCTCAAGTGAAATCTCAGAATAACTCAGCAGCCTGACTTTTTAAAAAAGGTTCAAACTATACTGAACCGCAAATAATATATATGTCAAGCACAGTTAAACCGTTCATTCCAGTAAGTCAAACAGATATTCCAAGGACTCCAGTTTTACAAGTTGGTTACAGAGAAATGTCACAAACTAGGGCTTAGCACTTGATCAAAGCTGCTATTTTAAATTTTCATGGGTGTAGTTAAGTTTTGCAGTTGAAATAGATTTCCTGGCCTTGTTGAAATACTAAAACCAGTACCAGTTGCCATCAAGTTGACTCCAATTCATGGTCACCCCCTCCTGTTAAAATAGCAGTATCTGCATAAGATCCGGAGCCCTGTGGTGCAGTGGTTAAGATCTCGGCTGCTAATCAAAAGGTCAGCAATTCAGATCCACCAGCTGCTCCTTGGAAACCCTATGGGGCAGTTCTACTCTGTCCTGTAAGGTCACTATGAGTTGGCATCGACTCGACAGCAACAGGGTTTTTTTTTTTTTTTGGTTATATAAGATCCACAATAATTGAGATATGAATGTATGTATACACACACACAGACACTGCATACATGTAAAAATGCAGGATTACTTTTGCGTTTTTCTGTATTTAGTATCTTAAATACTTCAAAGGTTAAACTCTGTTTTTATGAAATTAATTGTAATCTTGTGTTTAGGTGTGTAGAATTACTAATTGCATATCGTGCTAACATTAACCATGCTGCTGATGGAGGACAGACACCTCTATACCTGGCCTGTAAAAATGGAAATAAAGAATGTATTAAACTCTTGTTGGAAGCTGGAACTGACCGAAGTGTAAAAACCAGAGTGAGTACCAGTTTTGTGATTTTTTTCTGTATATGCAATTTATAGTGTGCCTGCAAAACTCTAAAACTAGAAAAACAAAATGTGTTAAAACAGAGGTTCCTTTGTTTTGTTTTACTTTTTGGATATGGATTTGGGAAATGCCTGACTTCTGGTTGCATCTCTTCTCTGCTAATTAAGGCCTTGTCCAATAGCCTAGCCAGCCCTCTAACCTCTGAGCCTCAGGTCATTCATCTGTAATGGTGTATTTTCTATTTGCCCTACTTTCAGAATTAAGAGAGATGATATCGGTATGTTTTTATTCATTCAACATGACTTACTGAGCACCAGCCATTCTGGGGACCAGAGACAACAGCAGTAAACAAAACAGCCCCTGTCCTCATGGATCTTACATCCTAGCAGGGAGGGGGAGAATCTACAGCAAACAAATGAGCAAGAATTAGATAGTAAGTTGGATGTTTAAAAAATGATGTGGAGAAAATAGAGAGGGGAAAGGGAACCGTCACTTGGAGTGGACAACTTATACTTTGGTGCCTGTAGAAGACTGGTACCCAAGCCAAGTCATCAGCAGCCGAGTAAAGAACAAGCCATGAAACCGCTTTACCTGACTGGTGCACGGGAAACATGCTCGGTGTGCCCTTACTGCCCAGCACAGCTTTAGCTAATGATCAGATGATTCAGTCTAAGTTTAGATCATTACAATTTGTCTTTCTCTCTGTCTTCCACCCCATTATATATGTGTGTGTGTGGGAGTATATATATATTATTTTTGATTATATATATATGTAAGCTTTGCTGTAGCTCACTGAAATGCATTTAGTATAGCAATATGAAATAATACATGAAAAAATACACCAAAGGGAAAATAAAAGTAGAAAGATAAAATAAAGCCAAAATACAAATCACCAGAATTAGGCTCAGATCTTTTACAAAAATAAAGAAAACTTATGAAGTTGGGCACCTGAAAAGAGGGCAGACTCATCTCTGTATAAAAATGAGAGACTATAGAAAGGACCAAGATTTTCCCTAGAATAGTGGCTCTCAAACTTTAGTACATCAGAATCACCTGGAAGGCTTGTTAAGGCAGATTGCCAGGCCCCGCCCCGGGAGTTTCTGATTGAGTAGGTACGTTTGGGGTGGGACTCAATTTGCATTTCTAATGTATTTCCAAGTGAAGCTGTTGCCACTGGTCTGAAGACCACACTTTGAGAACTTCTCTAGAAAACAGATGTGATTCTACTTTAGCAGCCGGCTAAGTACGTGAGGAGTCTCCAAAGAAATAATAGGGAATGAGCTCGATAATTTTAGTCAGAACATTTTCTAAGTTTGTGTTTATCAATATCCCATTGCAGTCACAGAATACTTAGTAGAGACTTATAGAAAATAATGAAATTATTTGGCTTTTGTTTTTTTCCTGCATGTCCACCTTTTTCTTATTATATGGAAACTTTCCTATTGGAATGGTTGGCATAAAATTTTAAGATCAGTAATGTTGGGACAGTGCCTTATAAGTAAAACTGGTTTATAAAAACATTCTTTTAATACATTAACAATAACTGCATTCTTTTAGTACATTAATAATGACATCATACATGTATGTATACTTTTAAAACCTTTCTTATATAATATTGTGTTTTAGATGAAAGGTTACACAGCAAGTTACATTCCCATTTAACGTTTTTTATACAGATTATTCCGTTACATTGGTTATGTTTTTTACAATGTGTCAGCATTCTCATTATTTCCATTGTGTTTGTTCTGTTTCCATTAATCTAGCTTGGAAACTCTGGCATAATAGTTAAGAGCCACGACTGCTAACTAAAAGGTCGGCAGTTTGAATCCATCGGGTGCTCCCTGGAAACCTACGGGGGCAGTTCTACTCTGTCCTAAAGGGTTGCTATGAGTAGGAATAGACTCGAGGGCAGTGAGTTGCCCCTTCTTACCTTTTCATCTTTGTTTTAGGGTAAATATTGACCATTTGGTCTCATATAGTTGATTATTTAAGGAAACACAGTACTCGCAAGTGATTTTGTTAATTTTATAAGCCAATCTATTGTTCAGATGAAAGGTGACCTCTGGGAGTGGCTTCAGTTCCAAGTTCAAAGGGTATCTTAGGTCAGTAGTCTCAGGGGTTCTAGTCTTTATCTGTCCAGCAAGCCTTTTGTAGGAATTTGAGCTTTGCTCTACATTTTTCTCCCATTCTATCTGGGACCTTCTATGGTGTCCCTCCTTAGAACAGTCGATAGTGGTAGCCAGGCACCATCTACTTCTTCTGGTCTCAGGCTAGATGAGAACGTGGTTTGTGTGGACTATTAGTCCTGGGGACTAGTTTCTTCTTTGAAACTTTGAGTCTTTGATTTCCTTCATTCCTTCATTCTCCTTTGTTCCTGATGAGTAGAGGACACTGGTTGTGTCTTAGATGGCCACTCTAAAGCTTTTAAGACCCTAGACGCTACTCACCAAACTAGGATGTAGAACATTATCTTTATGATCTAAGCTATGCCAATTGACCGAATCGCCCAATGAGTCTGGGGTCCTAAGCCTTTCAGCCCAGTTGCCCAAACCCTCGAGGTGTTTGGATATGTCTAGGAAGTCTGCGTTCCTATGCCCCCATGTGCTTTATTATATATATGAGTGCATATGCAGCACATACAAACATGTATATATATATGCCTACAGGTATACCTCTGCATGCACACACGTACTCACATATGCCTCCCTATGCACACATATACATACATATCTACCCATGTAACCACATATTTTTTGGTTATTGTTGCAAAATTTTATGTTATAGCATTTACTGAAGTTGCCATTATTCTTGCGTACTTCTTGTTGTCTTCATTTACCTTGGTCAGGTTGTACAGACTTCACCCATATTGAGTATTGCCTTTCCCATCACCAAAGATAACAAGTGGTTGCTGTCTAGAAAGCGATTCCCTCTCCCTTCTCCTCCCATCCCTGGTAACCATCAAAGAACATTGCTTTCTCTATGTATACCTATTTTTGACTTTTTATAAAAGTGAGACCACACAGTATTTGTCCTTTTGTGACTGACTTAATTTCACTCAGTATAATGTCCTCCAGATTCATCCATGTTATGTTTTGCAGACTCATCGTTATTCTTTATAGTTGCCTAGTATTCTGTTGTATGTATATACCACAATTTGTTTATCTGTTTATCCGTTGATGGACACTTAGGACACTTTTTGCTATTATGAATAATGCTGCAATGAACATAGGGGTGCATATGTCTATTCGTGTTAAAAAATCTCTTTATGCTAAAGTTTGTTCTCTTCCTTAGTATTAAATTGAGGCTTTGGTTTACCATACACAATGTTAAGGTCTTAGGTGATGCCTGCTGACTTCACATGGTTAGCTTTTGGGCAAAAATGGTTACAGAATATCAAACTTAAGCCATAGAAATAGAAATATAGCAATTTTCAGGTCAAGGAACGTTACTCAGCTCACAGGCCGTATTTAGGATTTGAATGCCTGCTTTTCCCAGCTCAATGATCCATGCCCAAGAACAGTAGAGGTGAACTTTAAAGAACATTCTTCTCAACCTTAATGTAATCACCCCTTCCCCCCGGTCACTTTGTTTTCAGGATGGCTGGACACCAGTTCACGCAGCTGTGGACACTGGTAATGTGGATAGCCTCAAGCTTCTTATGTACCACAGAGCACCAGCTTGTGGAGACAGGTTGAACGAGGAGGAGCCCGAGTCTGATGTCTTTGACTTGGATGGAGGAGGAGAACGTCCTGAAGGCACAGTCAAGCCTGTTGTTCCTGCAGACCTCATTAACCATGCTGACAGAGAAGGCTGGACTGCTGCCCACATTGCTGCCTCAAAAGGTTTTAAGGTGTGTCTGCTAGCACCTGCCTCATCCTACCATTATAATTTGACAAGTGGCAAAGTCGTCTGCTGTTGACTGAGCATATTTAAATTGAGTAATTGGAAAATGAGTGATACCATTGCAGAAGATTATTGGCCACCAGAGTGAATTGACTTTTTTCCTATTCAGAAGATATTTATGGTGAAGGGAATAAGAGACTTTTCATAAACCTCATTTTATTTGGAGTTTATCAGTAAAAAAAATGTGAGGGTAATTTCAAATATTTTATCCTATCTACAATTAGCAGAACATTGGTAGTGATTTAGTCCATTGGGTTGTTTGCTTCATTACACTACTGCTTAGGGGTAGGGCCAGGATCCGCACCTGACCTGTGGAGTTCACGCTCTTCCTCATGCCCTGAGCTGCCTGACTTATGTCCTACCTGTGCTGTCTTGCTGATATGTAAGAGGAAGCACTAGCTTTCACTCATCAGTTGTTGTTGTTGTTGTTGTTAGGTGCTGTTGAGTTGGTTCCAACTCATAGCGACTCTATGAACAACAAAAGTCATCAGAGTAAAAAAATTCTGATTCCTAAAGAAACAACATGCTATAGCATGTCATTCACTCATACTTTTTTGTTTAGATCATTTTAGCAATAATAATGCATTAGCAATAATACGCTATTAGGAAGCTCCTGAGTACAAGGCAAGGTCCCTGGGTGGTGCAAAAGGTTTACACTTGACTACTAACTGAAAAGTTGGCAGTTCAGATCTACCCAGTGGCACTGTGGAAGAGAGGCCTGGTGATCTACTTCCCAAAAACTAGCCATTGAAAACCCTATGGAGTACACTTCTATTCTGAAGCACATGGGGTCGCCATGAGTCAGAATCGACTCAGTGGGTGTGAATAGGGGTGCAAGGTACTGTGTGTGCTAACATTTGCAGATATTGTTTCTGCCATTAGGTTCTTCTGGTCCAGTGGCAGGGGTGAGAAGTACAAGTGTAGGTTAAGAGAAGCACAAAGAATTAACACAAGAGTAACATATTGATACAGTATAAAAATGCTATAGTTGTGTGTAAAATAGAACACATGTATTTCAGAGGGCAGAGTTACAGGGATGTGAAGGCCAGGAATGGCTCATTTGGAGGCAGTGGAAATTTTTGGGGACCTTGCAGTGTGGTGCAGATTTCCCATTCCGCACTGGAAAGAGAGCAGTTCAGGTGACAGGAGCAGCAGGAACAGAGATAAGGAAGCAGGGAGGTGGATAACAGCTCCATTTGAACTAGTAAGGAGTGGTGAGAAATAAGACCAGACTAGGGGTTTATTAGTAGAGTATGGGACGTGGGACCTTCCATGCCAAATTAAGGAATTAATTCAGTAGGCAAACAAAGCTACTGAAACAAAGCCATTGCACAAAGGAGCTAAATAATTGATTCTATAGTTTAAAATGATGGATTTAGCAATAATATTTAGAAGATTTGAGGTTATTAAAATGTTGGTGGCAGGAGAGAGAGACTAGGTAAAGGATGACAGCAGTAGGAGTAATGAGAGCTATTATGGACTAGAAATGCCTAGGAATTGAACACCGATTACATATGGGAAATAAGGGAGCTGAGTAGAAAGATAGTAATATTTTCAGGAAGAGAAAGGAAGCAGCGCCATTGTGATCAAGAAGATAGAATGGGATTTTAGACACACTGAGTTTCTTCATCCAGATGGAAATAGCTGGGAAGAGCTGGAAATGTTTTTTGGAGCTCCTGGTTGGGCAATTTCCTGTTGTCGTGATCAATAGCAGAAGCTGTTCGTCTTGGACTTAGATTTTAAAAACTAAGAAAGTAAGAAAAGGAATGACTCAGTTCAGTGTAGATGTATTGTTTGTTAGCATTAGGTTTTGTCCATTTTAAACAAAGAAAGTCTGGCAACTTGGCATATCGTATATTGATTTAAATGGAATGCAATTGCATTTGACATCAAAGTTTTTAGAAGACAAGGATGGGAAATGTGAGAAGTTTAAATGTGAAAATGCAGTTTATCTAGGATAGTGAATCTCTCTTGATGGTAGAGAGGTACATAGAAGGGGTAGATTGCAACCTACCTGCATACCCCCCTGCAAGAAAATCTGAGTGTAATGAGAGATGTTACCAAGAGGAGTGGATTGCGTTGTGAGCTTTACTCGTCTAGGATGTTCAGCCACTGAACCTCTCTCCTTAGGGCAGAAAGTGAAGCCCACTCCCCAGAATTGAGTCCCTCTGCAGTGTAAAGTAATTGTGGTGTTGTTCAGCTCCTTAATTATGAACTTAATTATGATCAAGGATGGTACCATCATCGATGCTCAGGCCCCTGGCACCCCATGAATGGTCAGTCATTATTGAGTGAAGGGAAATACAAGACCTCACTCTCATAGAACATGACTCTTCCATACTCTCTTATTTTAAGAGGAGTAAGATGAATTTTGGACAAGAATAGAGAGATTTTAAAAAGTGAGCATGACAACATTGTCACACTGCTAAGCTATTAAAATAATAGATATTTTAGCCCCAGAGTGGGTATTTAATTTTCCAGTCTAATGTAATCATTTTATGATTAGCGCATTTAAGCCCGAGAGGTTTAAATCACCAACTTAGATAGAGGTTGGGAATGAAGCCCAGACTGCCTGACTTTATCGCTCTTTGCACTATACCATGCTGCCTGCCTTTCTGCTTAAACATATTGGAAAATATTTTTTTATTGTTTGCTTTTAATGTTTATATTCTGGTTGAGATAGTTCTCAAGAAAGGCGGTCCACTTACAACTAAATTACTAAGGCTGGTTTTCTGAAAAAATAATGAATCTGACTTAACCATTGTATTGGTGAAAAGATTATACACTGACCACAAGTAGGACTTTAAAAACTACTTTTTTTCTTTTGACAGTAACTTATATGTATCCTTTATTCATGAGGTGGTAGCACCATTGCCACCCAAGAGGAAGACGACTTCAGTTTCCACATTGTTTTCAGTAGAGAATAGTGGAGTTTCAGAGCTTGAGCGGACATTATAACTCATCCAGTCTGACATCATGTTGCAGATGAAGAAACTAAGTCTCTAAAATGGTGTAACTCATTTCCCAAGGTCGAGTCATAGAAGATCAGATTCCCAAATCGGTGCTTTTTCCATTGTAGTCTTTGGTCTTTTTCCCAACAGTTAAGAAATTTATATAAATCATCATCTAGCATTTGGTACTAGGAGTACCTCTTGCTAAAGCTGGCCTGTGACTACTCCAGAGAGACTGTTGAACTAGTAATCACTAAGGATAAATCTTTTTTTAGTCACTCATTGTGAATAGAAGGGTTTTCTTAGTGAAGCTCTGTGCTCTGTCGTGAGACTTGACACGCGAAGTTCCTGCAACAGAAACAAATTAGGGAGACTGGATTTGAGCATCTCTGTTGTCGAAGCTCTCATACCCAGGAATTTTTTTGATGGACCACTTGTATTTTTGACTACAAGAGTGGATTGTAATTCTAAATTATATATTGCCAAAGAAAGTAGCTTTCTACCACGCATGCTCTTCCTCAGTCTCTCTGAGTTGTTTAACATGTTGACTATTTAATACAAACCTTCCCCGGGCTTCCAGAACACTGAGGCTTCCTGACTTCTTCTCCTGCTTTGTTGAATAGGCATTCTCATCATCATTTTTTTTTTTAACTGATTTTTTTCTCTTTTGGTTTTAACTCTAAGTAACTCCCAAACTTCATTCTTAGACCTCAGCTCCTTTTTTTTTAAGAGTTTATCCAGTCTTTTTGGTTTTAGCGGTGACTTCTATGATAACAGAGCCCTGGTGGCACAGTGGTTAAAAGCTGTGGCTGCTAACCAAAAAGTCAGTAGTTCGAGTCAACCAGCTGCTCCTTAGAAACCCTATGGGGCAGTTCTGCTCTGTCCTTTAGGGTCACGATGAATCGGAATCAACTCTACAGCAGTGTGTTTGGGTTTCTATGTTAACTAGTCTCAAACCCATATCACCAGCCCTGACTTTTTCTCTGTGTTCCAGACATTTATCTCCAGCATCCTAGACGTCATATCTAGGCAGGCCACCCTCCCCTCGTCTGGCAGTGGCCCTCTGGTCACCACCTGTAGGTCATTCTTGTATGAGGTTAAAGCACTCTGCTGCTAACTAAAAACTCAGCAGTTTGAACCCACCAAGCCTCTCCACAGGAGGAAAATGTGGCAGTCCACTTTCATAAAGATTTACAACCTTGGAAACCCTATAAGGAAGTTATACTCTGACCTATAGGGCTGCTATGAGTGGGAATCGACTCGACAGCAGCGGGTTGTGGTCTGCCTGACGTGTTATTAGACTCTGCCATGTGAGAGTCCGATGTTTCTTCTCGTGCTGTAGCATTTACCCCCATCTCGCCAAGCAGTCTGAATGAAGCCTCTCTCTCTCATGCAAAACCCACATGGAACCCTGAGATTTGGGTTCCCCCTTCCTAAATCTTGCTGCAAAAAAATCAAGATAGAGTAGCTATTGAAATTTTTCCTTGTCATGCAGAGTTAGGTCCCTGTCTAGGAGAAGAGAAAGTCAGATAAGATGCCTGCAAAGTTGAACCAAGTCTTTGGGACTGGAGGTTAGCCGTGATAGATAGAAATGTTCTTTGGAACCTGTTTTAGTGCTTTTGGTTCTCTGTGATTATTTCTTTTTTTTCCTTAATTTTTAGTAAAATTATTTTTGAGAAAGCCAAGCTAACTTGGCTGTGGTATGGTAAACAGAGGAAAGTGTAATTTTATCCACAAGCCAGAATGTGCAGTACAGAGTATTACATCCCTACTTAATTTGGGCAGATATGATTGACAGAACCCTGGAGGAAAGGTAAACTTAGCCATCCAGAGCCCACCCTGCACTCAAGACATGGACCTACTACTGTTTTCCACCAACACCTTTCAGGTACGGGGTTTTGATCCTCCTCTCCCCTCACTCTATACTGTCTCCCTTGAGTGATCTTATTGATCCCCTGAATGTAATCTGTAGTGATTCCCAAATCTTATCTCTAGCCCTTCCTAACCTCTTCCTGAGTCTCTCCAGGAAGTCTATCTGGGAGATCCTCCTTTATACTCTCTGTTTATTTCTGTTATTCCAGTGCAAATATTAACAGTGTCTCCTTTTACTCTTAAAATTGTCCCAGTTTTGACAATAAAATTATATGGCAACCCCATTGATGCCCATATTCATTTTTGCTTCCACAAGAGAGTTCCTCATGGGTGTATCCTTGGGCTCCAACATTCATGCTCCCTAACCACTGAGCTCCATCTCCTCTTTTTCCTCTCTTAATCCAATAACATCACCTGATGTCATGTTTCCTTGCTCCTTCTCCCTAACTTAATACATTTAAGTGATCATACAGCTCTAGATTTTATAACTTTCATAGAGGATTTTTGACTGTGTTGCCTCTTTGTAGTCTCATGGGCACTGCCCGTGGGAAGCCCTCATCATCTGCTACCTGGATTCTTGCGGGACCATCCTCCTGGTCTCCTTGTCTCTAGTCCCTCCACTGCCAAGAGAATGGACTTTCTAATAGGTGAATATTGTTACGCCATTTACCTGTTGAACATCTTTCTAAGGCTCTGTCCCCTCCAGGGTGCCTTGCACTTACTGTGATAGCTATGTCCCTTCCTGGTCTGGTCTGTGTCTACTTCCAGAGGTATACTTCTGTCTCTTTCCCTGGCGCACCTGTGCTCTCACCACTCACTGCAGGCTGCTGGGCAAACACCTGTGCTCGCTCTTCTCTACCTGCCTTTGCATCTGTTGTTCCCATTACCTCAAATGGCCTTTTGCCTGTCCTGACCATTCTCTGCCTGGAAAACAACTCAGCTTAAGTGTTGGCCTCCAGGAATTAGGTGTTCCCAGGGCACCTCTCCGCATTTCCCTTAGAGAACTCGTAGTGTATTGTAATTGGTTGCATGTCTCTGTCCCTTTCTCCACCTTCAAAAAATATTCTTTCATCTTTGTATATGCCGTGGCCTACTGAGTCTCTGAGCCAAGAAGACTAAATATTTATTGGATCAATGAATAAATGGACGATGACACTGATTTCTCTCTTAGCTGGTCTCCTTCACATCACCCTTGTCCTCACCGGTATACCTTCCTTATGCACCATTTGGTTTAGAACAGAGTTGATCAAGGTACTCTGCTGCTCATACACATCCCCACACCTACAGAAAAGCTCCTTAGCACTTAGCCCTTCACAGCTGACTTCAGCCAACTTCATCTCTGGCTGCTCACACTAAAATCTACCCTTTTGCTTATGCCATTATTTCCCATTATAGTGTCTTCCAGCCCCCCAGTGCTCCACTCTGCACTCCCAGCCCCCCAGCCTCCCTTTGCAAAAACATCAAGTACACCCACACCCCACCTGCTTTCACTTTCTCTCTCTGCCCTGTTCTAAACTTGGCACCCTGCCCTGGCTTTGATTTTATCTCTAGCCTTTTAGACTTGGGGTTTCTACTTAGTTTCCCTGGCATTGGTACCTTGCTTCTCATCTCTCCCTAAAGGTCCCTGGCAGAGATTTCTCATTGTCCCTCAATATCTCTTCTACACTTTATCTGTAATAATGGATCCTTCAGTTTTCATCTGGGCCCATGCCCACCCAAGTTAAGACTATATTTTCCAGCCTCCATTACAGGTAACCACCAGTGTACCTAAGTTCTGGCCAGTGGGATGTGAGTAGAAGTAAAAGCTGTAGTTTAAGCTATTGCATTATTTAAGTCTTTGTTATCAAAGGTATACCTGTATCCTTGCTTCACATCACTTTGCTGCCATACCCTGCCCAGTTTAGGCCTCCTGGGAATCTGTTTCCCAAAGCAGTGCCTGGCACCATAGCATTTGTCCTCGTCATGCAATCCCACATCTCAAGGAGAGAGCTTAGGTACTTTTCTCCACCTTCCCCCCCAACTTGCTCTCCCTCTCCCACTCCTCCGCCATCCCTCTTCCTCCTCCTCGTAGTGAATTTTTGCTCATTACCTCAACACCCTTTCTTATGTATTTTTTCCCCATGTCTCTTGACTACACTTTGAGTTCCTCCCTGAGAAATGGAAAAAAGGAAAAAAACTAAACCCATTGCCGTCAAGTCGATTCCAACTTACAGCAACCCTGTAAGACAGAGTAGAGCTGTCCCATAGGGTTTTCAAGGCTGTAATCTTTACAGAAGCAGACTGCCACATCTTTCCCCCATGGAGTGGCTGGTAGGTTCGAACCACCAACCTTTCAGTTAGCAGCTGAGCACTTAACCACTGTGCCACCAGGGCTCCATTGAGACTTGAACTATATCTTAATCATTATCACAGCCCTGAGCGCAGTGCCTGGCACAGAGGTGCTTAGCCCTAATTTCATAAAATGATTGTGAGTATTAAGTGAACTTTAAATACTTGCAGAGTGTTAGAACTGTGCCTGGAACTTAGGACATGCTCAGTAGTTGTCATAGCTGTTGTTGTTCAGTTGGTTAAAGTTTAATCCTCTTTGTGTTCCCCTTGGAGCCCAGCACAGTGCTGTAGAATTCACACTTGAAGCAGTGTGTGGATACACATTACCCCTGGGGGACTGACATTTCATGCTTCCTTAACGAGGAAGTCACTGCTCGTATACCACTGACCTACCTCAGTGTAATAAAAATTAGAAGTAACCACTTTGAAGGTGAGAAATGAAAGAATCTTAATTCAGAAGAATTGCAGACATCTGTTGTGTCCTTTGTCATCTCTGTTGGTAGTTTGTGAAGTAACATCACCTAGAATTATCTTGAGCGATCAGTGCTATTTGTTGAGAGGTGCCATAACTCCCCAATTAACTGAATGTTTGGGTTGTTTGCTAATTGATGCTGATGATGTTGATTATAATAATTACAGCAGCTAATAAATATTGAGAGTGTAGAATGTGCCAAGAATAAGCTTTATATGCATCGTTTCATTTGTCACATAACAACCCTGTTAGGAAACTGAAGCAGAAAATGTTGAATGCTTTACAAAAGGTTACATAATAATTTGTACAAGTGAGATTGGAATCTAAGCCTGTTTGGCTTTTACCTGCTTTTGCTACGAGCGCTAACCTGCCTAATAGTTGTGTTATTTTTATCTCTTGTCATTTTGGGAATTCACAAGTTTAGTGCATTCTATTTAATCCTCTTATTAGAGTTCCATTCTAAATCGACATTGTTTGTCCTATTAAGTATCTTATCATTGATTTACTGATTTTTGTACAAATTGGTAACAACTGCTTGAAAAAAAAAAAAAAAAAACAACTGCTTGATAAAAGCTGTTATTTATATATTGGCTTTGTTATCACTTAACTTCTTAGCTTAGTGATTTCTTACATGTAACTCCAGGCCCATGGAAGCCAGACTTTGATTACAGTTTTTAAAGCAGATCCCTGCAACCTGAGCAGGCCAGTAGTAAGAAGCAGATGTTCTCATTGGTTCCCTTTGTAGGTAGGCAGATTTTCTCTACTTCCCTGGCTTTAGTCAGAGATCCCCTCATGGAGCTTCCCCATTTTGTGGGGCAAAAAGTCTAGTCAGTCTCCCATCTCCCCAGGGTCCGTTAATCCCCAAAACGCTAGGTTCTCCATATCATCTTTGCCTTCAAACCAGCACTGGCTTCCTGGTTCCAGTTTCACTAAATTGGTGGTTTCAGCTTACTCGTTATTTTTCTTTCTGGCCCTTGAGAATTTTCTGTACTTTCTTGTGAACTCATTATTGCATCTAAAAGTATGTTTAGGGGGGCAAGATGAAGCAACTGAAACTCATATACTGCTGATGGGAGTGGAAATTGGTATAACCACTTAAGAAAACTCTGCAGTATCTATTAACATAGAACCAGAGCTTCAGATCGTTTCATTCCAGTTCAAACCTCTGCAGAGAATTTGCTTTTCCATCCCAGGTATACTGAATCAGAATCTACATTTTAACAAGAGCCTCTGGTGGTTCTTATGTATAATAAATTTTTGAGAACCATTGCCCTACTCATGGTTCTCAAAATTTGTCCCTAACCAGCAGCACTAGCATCACCTGGGAACTTATTAGAAATGCAAGTTTTCAACTAGGGTTCTAAGTGGAATCTCGCATAGTACATGTACCTTATGACCCAGCAGTCCAGCTCAGCTATATATACCCAACAGATGTGCAGACATGTGTTCACCAAAGGACATGTCCAAGAATATTTATGGTAGAACCCAAATGTCCATCAACAGAAGAATGTATAAATGTATAAATGTATAAATAAATTGTGGTATAGACATATGATGAGATTGTTGTTGTTAGGTGCCGTCGAGTCAGTTCCAACTCATAGTGACCCTATGCACAACAGAACAAAACACTGCCTGGTCCTGAGCCATCCTTACAGTCGTCGTTGTGCTGGAGCTCATTGTTGCAGCCACTGTGTCAGTCCATCTCATTGAGGGTCTTCCTCTTTTCTGCTGACCCTGTACTCTGCCAAGCATGATGTCCTTCTCCAGGGACTGATCCCTACTGACAACATGTCCAAAGTATGTAAGACGCAGTCTCGCCATCCTTGCTTCTAAGGAGCATTCTGGCCGCACTTCTTCCAAGACAGATGTGTTCGTTCTTTTGGCAGTCCATGATGGTATAGTCAATATTTTTTGCCAGTACCACAATTCAAAGGCGTCAATGCTTCTTCAGTCTTCCTTATTCATTGTCCAGCTTTCACAAGCATATGATGCAATTGAAAATACCATGGCTTGGATCAGGCGCACCTTAGTCTTCAAGGTGACATCTTTGCTCTTCAACACTTTGCATCAGATTTACCCAGTGCAATGTGTCTTTTGATTTCTTGACTGCTGCTTCCATGGGTGTTGATTGTGGATCCAAGTAAAATGAAATCCTTGAGAACTTCAATCTTTTCTCTATTTATCATGATGTTGCTCCCTGGTCCATTTGTGAGGATTTTTGTTTTCTTTATGTTGAGGTGTAATTCATACTGAAGGCTGTGGTCTTTAATCTTCATTAGTAAGTGCTTCAAGTCCTCTTCACTTTCAGCAAGCAAGGTTGTGTCATCTGCATAATGCAGGTTGTTAATGAGATGCCCCATTCTTCTTCATATAGTCCTGCTTCTTGGATTATTTGCTCAGCATACAGATTGAATAGGTGTGGTGAAAGAATACAACCCTGACCGCACCTTTACTGATTTTGAACCAACCAGTATCCCCTTGTTCTGTCTGAACAGCTGCCTCTTGATCTATGTAAAGGTTCCTCATGAGCACAGTTAAGTGTTCTGGAATTCCCATTCTTCACATTGTTATCCATAATTTGTTATGATCCACACAGTCGAATGCCTTTGTATAGTCAGTAAAACACAGGTAAACATCCTTCTGGTATTCTCTGCTTTCAGCCAGGATCCATCTGACATCAGCAATGGTATCCGTGGTTCCACATCCTCTTCTGAATACAGCCTGAATTTCTGGCAGTTCCCTGTCGATATACTGCTGCAGCCGTTTTTGAATGATCTTACAGCAAAATTTTGCTTGCTTGTGATATTAATAATATTGTTCTGTAATTTCCACATTCGGTTGCATCACCTTGCCTGGGAATAGGCATAAATATGGATCTCTTCCAGTCAGTTGCTTTAGCTGCTCAACATTTGAGAGCAAGTTTCAGAGTCTCCTCTGACATCCACCTTAGTCTTTTCTTTCTTTCCTGTCTTTTCAGTGACCTCTTGCTTTCTTCATGTATGATGTCTTTGATGTCATTCCACAACTGGTCTGGTCTTTGGTCACTAGTGTGCAGTGCGTCAAATCTGTTCTTCAGATGGTCTCTAAATTCAGGTGGGATGTACTCAAGGTCACATTTTGGCTCTCGTGGACTTGCTCTGATTTTCTTCATTTTCAGCTTTAACTTGCATATGAGCAATTGATGGTCTGTTCCACTGTCAGCCCCTGGCCTTGTTCTGACTGATCATATTGAACTTTTCCATTGTCTCTTTCCACAGATGTAGTCAATTGGATTTCTGTGTGTTCCATCTGGCGAGGTCCATGTGTATAGTCGCCGTTTATGCTGGTGAAAGAAGGTATTTGAAATGAAGGAGTCAATTGGTCTTGCAAAATTCTATCATTCAATATAGAATATGATGAAATACCATACAGAAATTTTAAAAAAAGGGGGTGGATTATGAGTACTCCCAACACATGGATAAATCTTACGGATGTTGTGTTGAATTAGAAGTACATGTAAATACCCGAAGTATGATTCCACTTATTTGCTTTATTATAGAGTTCAGAAGCAGGCTAAGCCACTATCTGGTATTAGAAATCAGAACAGTAGTTACCTCTGGGGGCAGAAGGGCGATCTAGTGATTGAGATGGAGCATAAAGGGGGGTTCTGGATTGCTGCTTACACAAGTATGTTCACTTCGTGAGAATTCTTCAAGCTGTGCACTTATTTGTGAACTTTTACACATGTATATTATACTTCAGTAAAAATATTTACAAAAAAGGGAAAAATACCTTTTTGACCATTTTTGCAGCATTGCATGTTTTATAGTAAGAGTAGGCTTTTCAGACTGCCTGGTTTACTATATTGTCAGAACCTGTGTGTGCATGCGTGTGTCTGTACATATGTGTGTGTAATTGGGGTTAGTGGTAGGAAGGACATTGCTTTTCCTTTATAGTTTCCAGTCCGGTCTGTTTTGTGTTTCTTCTTATGGAGAATCAGTAAACAAACCATGAAGTGATAAAAGTTGACAGAGCAGAGTTCCTTGGTAAATATCCTGATGGAGCATCCTGCTGTGCAATTATTTATTAGAAAATGTATGCATTTTATTTTGTCTTCTCCTTGGCATTTGAAAAAATCTGAAGAACTAAGACTTTTCAGTCCCTGGGTCACTGATTTTTTTTTAAATGGAAACTTCCTTAAGGAACACAAAACAAAAAAAAAAAACAAACCCACTGCCGTCGAGTCGGCTCCGACTCATAGCAACCCTGTAGGACAGAGTAGAACTGCCCTGTAGAGTTTCCAAGGAGCGTCTGGCAGATTCGAACTGCCAACCTCTTGGTTAATAGCTGTAGCACTTAACCACTACACCACCAGGGTTTCCTTAAGGAGCACGGAGGAGGAAAAAGTTGAAAAACAGAAGGAACACAGTTTTCAACATCTATTGGGAATGCTTTTCTAAAGGCTCAATCAACATGGTGTTCATATTAAGGTGTTCAAATAAGGCAGCATACAATCTAAGTATAACTGTTCTTAAGAGGACTCTGGGATGTAATTGTTAAAGTGGAGTCGGCACTTCGCCTACCAGGAAGCAGTTAATAGCTATAATCTAGAAGAGAGCAAGAAGCATCTATTTGTAGCAGAAGTCTCTTTGGTTTATATTGCCAAATTACCGTAAAAGTATCTTGTCTGATGAAGCCAGTTTCTTTCTTAATTTCCCTTGGGAAACCGAGTAACTAGTAAGCTAACTTTTTTTGAAACCTAAGAGACTATTCTGTGGCACAATGTTTTGATCCTATGACTCGCATTGAAATGAAGTATTCTTTGCTTTCCATTTCTAGACATTGTTTAATTAGTGCGTTGGGGTTGCTGGAATTGAAATAAAATTTTTGCTGTGAGTTCCTGATTGGCTTGCTACAGGCAACTGACTTTTTCTTGGGTGTTTGGCCCCAGTTAGCTGATTCTGAGCTGGAGGTGACAGAGCTCTTGTCTTTACAGAACTGCTTAGAAATCTTGTGTCAGCATGGAGGGCTGGAGCCTGAAAGGAAAGATAAGTGCAATCGGACTGTTCACGACGTTGCCACTGATGACTGCAAGCATCTGCTGGAGAATCTGAGTGAGTGGCGTTTACAGCTTCATCATTTGCCTACGCTGGTGGGCCCCTGGGGCAATGGGAAGAATATGATGGTGCAACTGCGGTTTTCTTATTTGCTTCATAACCTGATTTGAACCCTCACTATTAGAAAAACACTTTATAGATTATAAATGGGGTAATTATTTCCTTTTCCATGTGGAGTAGCTTATAGCTTTTTGCAGGATTATCACCACCACCAGCCATTGAAGCAGTTCTGACTCATTTCAAGCCCATGTGTGTCAGGGTAGAACTGTGCTCCATAGGGTTTTCAGTGGCTGATTTTTTGGAAGTAGATCTCCAGGCCTTTCTTCCAAGATGCCTCTGGGTGAACTTGAACTTCTAGCCTTTCAGTTAGCAGCCAAGCACGTTAACTGTTTGTACCACTCAGCAACTCTCTTTGCAGAATTAGCTGGTATTCAAATAATGCTAGATCTTTCTTGCATTTTACTGACCTCAGAGAGCATTTTAAATAATTACTACTCTTTATTTCTGACCTGGATTGTTTTTTCTACAGATTAGACTAGCAGTGCATGAGAAATCAGAGCTGAGTACTCTGCCATCAGCTGATCCTATGAACCTAGGCATGTCAGTTGCCCTATCAGGACCTCATTGAGTACCTATACGTCAAAATAATTGACGATATCTTGGGGTCCTTCCAGCTCTAAGAGTATATGTTCCTCAACACATTTTATGAAAGATTTCCTTGTGGATTTATGAATATGGTGGGCTAGATCATACCAAATATTCTGACCTCTTATATCAAGATTATCGCCCAGTCTACCCAATCAGCCAATTGTATCAGTAATTTTACTTTAAGATATCCAGAGGGTTAAAAATTGAAATGCTTTTAGCTTCAACTAAACACGTAGATTTTTATTCTTTTAGATTGTGAATGTTGTTGTTAGGTGCCTTCAAGTCAGTTCCGACTCATAGCGACCCTATGGGACAGAGTAGAACTGCCCCATAGGGTTTCCAAGGTGCGGCTGGTGGATTTGAACTGCAGACCTTTTGATTAGCAGCCAAGCTCTTAACCAGTATACCACCAGGCTTCACATTCAATATAAGAAAGAGTTGAGTCTAAGAGACCTTTTAGGACATCACCATAGTCTTCCAGATGAGAGAGAATAATGGTGGTGCAGTCCAGGCTTAGAGCAGTGGAGGCAGTGAGAAGTGGTTGGGTTCTGGATATAGCTGAAGTAGTAGAGCCAAAAAGACCTCTTTTGGATTGAATGTGACGTATGAGGGATTAGGGCTTCCTAAGTAACTCTGAGGTGTGTTCGGCCTAAGTACTTGCCAGGATGGAGATACCATCAGCTGCTAGGGGAAGGCTATGGGTGAAGCAAGCATTGCTAAATAAAGTTAGGAGTTCAGTTTTGAATGTACGAATTTGAGATGGCTCTTAGGATATCTGGAAACGTAGAGATGTCAAGTCAGCAGGAATTCCAGTATGAACTGGATATGTAAACTTTGAGTCATCCATCTATAGATATTTAAAGTCATGAGACTGGATGAGATCACTTAAGGAGAGAATATACATAGAAAAAGAAGAAATGAGCCATGGAACACTCTACCAATAAGAGATCTGGAAAAAGTGAAAGGACCAGTAAAGGAGTAAAATTAAAGAGCCGTTAATGAGGTACAAGGAAATCAGAAAGAAATTTATCAAGAGGAGAGAGACCTGTTGCTTCAGATGCTGTTGATAAGAAAGATGAGGACGGAGAACTGAGAATAAAATAACCCGGTAGTCGGTCAGCTAACTGCAAAAGCCGGTTTAAGAAGAGAATCATAAAAATACACATTTTTAAACATTTTATTTTAATTTAAAACATACAAAGTAGTTCACCCACTTTTAGATGGAAGTCTTTGCTTTATACGGTTTTGCTGATGGAAGTTCCACATATTCTTTTTTAAAATAAACCACACCTTTAATGTATTGTCTATGATTTCTAGTGTTTTAAGGGCTTAAATTCATAAAAATTACAGCCAAGAAAACCCTATGGGACAGTTCTGCTCTGTCACATGGATTCACTATGAGTGGGAATCGACGCAATAACACCTAACAACAGCAGCACTTGCCATGTAACAGTGTGCTAAATCTGTTGTAAACATAAGTTCATTTACTCTTCATAACAACTCAATACATATTCTATTTTATAAAAGAAGTTGAGGGATAGAAAGATTGAGGCAGTTTACCAAGACACACAACCAGTAGCAGGCTGACCTGGTGCACATCTCTGTGTGATTCTGAAGCCACCATGCTAAGCCTACTGACCTGTCCAGCTATAAGCTGTCTCACTCATGACATTGTCTTTGAAAGTGAAAGAAACGGCAATACAGGGGATTCAGGATCAAGGGAGGGCTCTGGTTTTCTCCAATTTTTTTTTTTTTTTTTTTTTGAGAATTTGAGAAATCTTGTTGAAGGGAAAGGGTCAATGAAGCTGAAGAGCTCAAAAACACAAAGAAAATGAGTTCATGCAACATGGTAGCAGAGAAACTGGGAAGGGGTTCAGAGACCAAAACTTACTCCAGTATAAGAACAGTCTATTTAATGTTATTTAAAGAAATAAGATAGCTGTGCTTTGGCTTGTTTTAAAAAATGTTCATATCTGTTTTATATAACAGTTTTGCTGTCTTGCTATCAGGGTTTTTTTGCTTTGTTTTGTTTTTAAATTTCTAATTCTTTTATTCTTTCAACAGATGCTCTTAAAATACCCTTAAGGATTTCAATGAGTGAGACCCAACGAGACAGCTATGGTTCTGATGACTTCGAATGCGAAAACACAATATGGGCTTTAACTATCCGCAGACAGACATCCTGGGATGATTTTTCAAAAGGAGTGATTCAAGCTCTGACAAATCATTTCCAAGCAATCTCTTCTGATGGGTGGTGGAGTCTGGAAGACGTGACGTTTAATAACACCACTGAATCCAGCATCGGCCTCGGTGCAAGCAGCGTACTATCCATCATGCTAGGTATCAGCAATCCTGCAGTGAAAACAGTTAAAATTCTGGGTTTATTTATGCTCGTGGGCTACATAACGTGATACTTAGTTCATTGATTAAGCACATTCAAGGCTCGCTTGTGGCAGCTGCCGGTGCTGAAACACTTGAATATTCACAGCGCAGCCATTACGTAATGTTGTCTGTTGGCTTTCATGCCTCAAATAATATGCAGAGAGTAAAGAACATGAAAGGCCTTGATGAGGCTTGTGATTGTGCTTGCTATTCTAGATAAATGCAAGAAATGAATCACACTGCAGCTGCTTTCTAATACACAAGTTCAGAGCACAGCCCCAGATTTATCCTTGGGCCATGCAAGGTGCCGTAGTCCATTGACACCTCACCTCTAGGACAGAAGCCCTCTTCTAGAGTTGGAAGAAGCACCTCAATGATGATACATTCACAACTCCCACATGGCACGAGTTGGGTGACAACTGGTTATTTCTGTTGGGTAGATACCATGAAACAGACCCCAAAGAACTTATAAAGATAAGATTTGCTTTTGGGTGAGAAAAGTAAGTGCTCTATAAATGTTAGCTGACCCTGGTTAGTTTCTTCCCTCTTGCACCAGAAGAATTAACATCCATGGGACACCTATAGCTATGCCAGGACTGTGCTGGGCACTCCATAAATGGGACCTCAGTGAGTCCTTACAACAGCCTCATTGTACAGATAACTAGGCAGTTTACGAGATAATCTGCCCGAAGTCCACAGCTAGTGCGCAAAGCAGCCAGGATTCAAACCACAGTGTGTCTGATCTGAAAGCCTGTGTACTTTCAACTGCACTTTATTGCAGAAGAATGACCAAGTTGGAGGAAGGGCAGCCTGTTAGCATGCTATTAACGTACCAGCTTATTATATAAGAAAGTGTTTTATTCTGTTTACTTGCTGGATGTGCTAATATCACACAATTTTAGAGCAGATTGTTACAACTTACAGATCTTTGGTATGATCATGAAAAATTTTTTAAAGAAGCATTATTATACTGTTAAATAATTGCATTAAGAAAAATAAATCATAAATGGTTTTCAGGAACCCTTTTTGCCCATACAACAAAGTATTGTTCAAGGTGTGGTCTTGCTCCAGGGTCTCATAAACTAAGTCAGCAGGCCATGTGCATCAGCCCTCACTCAGTCAGTTGTTGTTGTTAGGTGCTCTCAAGTTGGTTCCAACTCATGGCAACCTTATGCACAACAGAACGAAACACTGCCCGGTCCTGAGCCATCCTTACAGTCGTTGTTATGCTTGAGCTCATCATTGCAGCCACTGTGTCAGTCCACCTCGTTGAGGGTCTTCCTCTTTTCTGCTGACCCTGTACTCTGCCAGGCACTATGTCCTTCTCCAGGGACTGATCCCTCCTGACAACATGTCCAAAGTATGTAAGATGCAGTCTCGCCATCCTTGCTTCTAAGGAGCATTCTGGTTGTACTTCTTCCAAGACAGATTTGTCCGTTCTTTTGGCAGTCCATGGTATATTCAATATTTTTTGCCAACACCACAGTACAAAGGCGTCAGTTCTTCTTCAGTCTTCCTTATTCATTGTCCAGCTTTCACATGCATATGATGCGATTGAAAATACCGTGGCTTGGGTCAGGTGCACCTTAGTCTTCAAGGTGACATCTTTGCTCTTCAACATTTTAAAGAGGTCCTTTGCAGCAGATTTGCCCAATGCAATGCATCTTTTGATTTCTTGACTGCTGCTTCCATGGCTGTTGATTGTGGATCCAAGTAAAATGAAACCTTTGACAACTTTAATCTTTTCTCCGTTTATTATGATGTTGCTCACTGGTCCAGCTGTGAGGATTTTTGTTTTCTTTATGTTGAGGTGCAATCCATACTGAAAGCTGTGGTCTCTGATCTTCATTAGTAAGTGCTTCAAGTCCTCTTCACTTTCAGCAAGCAAGGTTGTGTCATCTGCATAACACAGGTTGTTAATGAGTCTTCCTCCAATCCTAATGCCCCTTTCTTCATAATAGTCCAGCTTCTCATATCATTTGCTCAGCATACAGATTGAATAAGTATAGTGAAAGGATACAACCCTGACGCACACCTTTCCTGACTTTAAACCAATCAGTATTCCTTTGTTCTGTCCAAACAACTGCCTCTTGATCTATGTAAAGGTTCCTCATGAGCACAATTAAGTGTTCTGGAATACCCATTCTTCACATTGTTATCCATAATTTTTTATCATCCACACAGTCGAATGCCTTTGCGTAGTCAATAAAACACAGGTAAACATCCTCTGGTATTATCTGCTTTCAGCCAGGATCCATCTGACGCTAGCAATGGTATCCCTGGTTCCACATCCTCTTCTGAAACCGGCCTGAATTTCTGGTAGTTCCCTGTCAATATACCGATTTTGAATGATGTTCAGCAAAATTTTGCTTGTGTGTGATATTAATGATACTGTTCTATAATTTCCACATTCAGTTGGATCACCTTGCTTGGGAATAGGCATAAATATGAATCTCTTCCAGTGAGTTGGCCAAGAAGCTGTCTTTCATATTTCTTGGCATAGATGAGTGAGCCCCTCCAGCGCTGCATCTGTTTGTTGAAACATCTCAATTGATATTCCATCAATTCCTGGAGCCTTGTTTTTCGCCAATGCCTTCAGAGTAGCTTGGAATTCTTCCTTCAATACCATCGGTTCCTAATCATATGCTAACTCTTGAAATGGTTGAATATTGACTAATTCTTTTTGGTATAATGACTCTGTGTATTCCTTCCACCTTCTTTTGATGCTTCCTGGGTCGTTTAATATTTTCCCCATAGAATCCTTCGTTACTGCAACTCAAGGCTTGAACTTTTTCTTCAGTTCTTTCTGCTTGAGAAACACCGAGTTTGTTCTTCCCTTTTGGTTTTCCATCTCCAGCTCTTTGCACATGTTATTATAATACTTTACTTTGTCTTCTTGAGCTGCCCTTTGAAATCTTCTTTTTAGTTCTTTTACTTCATCAATTCTTCCTTTTGCTTTAGCTGCCCGATGTTCGAGAGCAAGTTTCAGAGTCTCCTCAGACATCCATCTTGGTCTTTTCTTTCTTTCCTGTCTTTTCAATGCCCTCTTGCTTTCTTCATGTATGATGTCCTAGATGTCATTCCACAACTCGCCTGGTCTTTGGTCACTAGTGTTCAGTGCATCAAATCTGTTCTTCAGATGGCCTCTAAATTCAGGTGGGATGTACTAAAGGTCATATTTTGGCTCTTGTGGACTTGCTCTGATTTTCTTCATTTTCAGCTTTAACTTGCGTGTGAGCAATTGATGGTCTGTTCCACAGTCAGCCCCCTGGCCTTGTTCTGACTGATGATATTGAGCTTTTCCATTGTCTCTTTCCACAGATGTAGTCAATTTGATTTCTGTGTGTTCCTTCTGGCGAGGTCTATGAGTATAGTCGCTGTTTATTTTGGTGAAAGAAGGAATTTGTAATGAAGGAGTCTTTGGTCTTGGAAAATTCTGTCATTCAATCTCTGGCATTGTTTCTATCACCAAGGCCATATTTTCCAACTACTGATCCTTTTTCTTTGTTTCCAACTTTGGCATTCCAATCGCCATTAATGATCAATGCATCCTGATTCCATGTTCCATCAATTTCATACTGCAGCAGCTGATAAAAATCTTCTATTTCTTTATCTTTGGCCCTGGTGGTTGGTGCGTAAATTTGAATAATAATCATATTAACTGGTCTTCTTCGTTGGTGTATGGATATTATCCTATCACTGACAGCGTTGTACTTCAGGATAGATCTTGAAACATTCTTTTTGACGATGAATACAACACCGTTCCTCTTCAAGTTGTCATTCCCAGCATAGACCATATGATTGTCCGATTCAAAATGGCCAATACCAGTCCATTTCACCCCACATGTCTGTCAGTTTGTTGTACTATGGGGGCTTGGGTGTTGCTGTGATGCTGGAAGCTATGCCACTGGTATTCAGAAACAAGCAGGGTCACCCATGGAGGACAGGTTTCAGCTGAGCTTCCAGACAGACTAAGACAGACTAGGACGAAGGACCTGGCAGTCTACTTCTGAAAAGCATTAGCCAGTGAAAACCTTATGAGTAGCGGCGGAACATTGTCTCATATAGCGCTGGAAGATGAGCCCCCCAGCTTGGAAGGCACTCAAAAGATGACTGGGGAAGAGCTGCCTCCTCAAAGTAGAGTCGACCTTAATGACATGGATGGAGTAAAGCTTCCGGGACCTTCATTTGCTGATGTGGCATGACTCAAAATGAGAAGAAGCAGCTGCAAACATCCATTAATAATTGGAACCTAGAATGTATGCAGTATGAATCTAGGAAAATTGGAAATCGTCAAAAATGAAATGGAAAGCATAAACATCGATATCCTAGGCATTAGTGAGCACTCAGCCAACTGGAGACTGGAAAAAGTAAATGAGCAATCACTACCATTGGACATATTAACCCCTATAAGTAATGGATGCTAGGGCTTGATTGGTCCAGTATCCATGCTTATCACAGCAGTGTAGAGGTATACAATTATACACTGAAACCTAGTAGTATTTCAGATCTAAAATTTATTAAGTTTTGTGGGTAAAAGGCTTAGCTTCATGCCTGACTATAACTGGTAACTATGGTGTTATTGTTATTGATATATGCATGTATGTGATTTTGCTGGTTCGATAGCCTAAGGTAGATTAAAAGAACCTTAGACCAACAGATAAACAGAGTTATAGGGCGTTTGCATATGTGTTACGGTGCGTGTGGACAATAGGAATCTAATGAATCGATCTGTAGAAGAGAAGAGGTGAGACCAAATACATATTACTAATCCCTTCCTAGAGAAAAAGGAGTCCTGGTGGTACCAAGGTTAAGCACTCAGCTGCTAACAGAAAGGTTGGCAGTTTGGACCCGACCAGTGGTTTCACAGGAGAGAGACCTGGCAGTCTGCTTCCATAAAGATTACAGCCAAGAAAACTCAATGGGGCAATTCTGCTCTATCACGTGGGGTCACTATGAGTCAGAATCAGTTCAGCGGCACCTAACAACAGCCCTTAGAGAAGACATCTCTGGAGTGAGACCCATCCTGAACAAGAAAAATCAAAAGGTCCACAGTATGAAAAAGCTTACCTTATTCTGAGCACCTCAAGTTACCTGGTTTTTCTGGACTATAAAAAATTGTTCTCTCTCAAGCTGGAAAAGGTGACAGGGAACAGATCATAAAGGGCCTGATGTCCCTTCCAAAGTGCTTGGACTTTGTGAAGTGGTCATTGGAAGAGCCACGGAAAAGTTTTAGGTCTTGATCAGCTTTGCTCTTGAAAACTTAACCCTAGAAATATTTTTACTCTTCAGGCTTCTTTCTCTATCCCTCTTAAAGACTGCTTTGGAGAAGTCTGTAGATTGAAGGCCTTCCTCTTGACTTTCAGCAAACAAGGGAATTACTCCCTCATGTGACCCTTTACATATTCTGTACTGCCTCTGACAACATAAGCTCTGGGTTCTTTAGGATTCTCACAGAGAATGTCATATATTAACTTACGATAAAAATTAACTTTTTTTTGTTTTTGGCTATTTTTTTGGAACAGGAAGTGTATCGTGGTCACCTGGTCAGAGCTTCGCCCAGTCCCCATGGGACTTTCTGAAGAAGAATAAAGCTGAGCAGGTTACTGTGCTTTTGTCAGGTAAAGATGTGCCAAACTGAGGTGACATTTAAAGAGTGCTACACGCTTGCCTCCCAGTACCAGTTTTTAAATGTGCATATTTTTGTCCTGTGACCCCTAGCCGTGCATATATGACTCCTACTAGTAATGGGATGGTTTTTGAATACTTGATTAAGAGAGGGAAGTTAAAAGCCTTTGTTTCTGACACCTATGGTGATGCCTGTCCCCATGACACATTTGCCAGTTCAACATTTCTTACATATACAACTCAGTGCCACCAATTACACGAATCACGTTGTGTGGCTCTCACCACTGTCGGCTTCCTGCCATTCTGATTGCGTCAGTCATTAGGAACAAATCAGAGGCCACTCTGACATGCTGACAAGAGAGTGACAGAGACCATGTTAAGACAAGCATCTTTTGTTACCGTCAAGTGTATATAAACCCGTTGCAATTGAGTGAGTTCCCACTCATAGCAACTCTGTAGGACAGAGTAGAACTGCCCCATAGGTTTTCCAGGAACTCCTGGTGGATTCGAACTGCAGACATTTTGCTTAGCAGCAGAGCTGTTAATCACCAGGATTTCCTCAAGTGTATATATGGCTGTTATAATGGGACAGGCTGATGTTTAGTGAGCACTTCCTATTTGCTAGGCCCTGTTGTTTACACAGGACCCCTGGTGGTACAGTGGTTACAGTTCTCCACTGCTCTGAGGGAGAAAGATGTGGCAGTCAGCTTCCATAAAGATTATAGCCTTGAAACCCCTATGGGGTATCTCTACTCTGTCCTATAGGGTCGCTATGAGTCAGAAATGACTCGACAGCAGTGGGTTTAGTTTTTAAGAGGTTGTTTACATAACCGTGGTTGCATAGTGGTTAAGTGCTACGGCTGCTAACCAAAAGGTCAGCAGTTGAAATCCACCAGATGCTCCTTGGAAACTCTATGGGATAGTTTTACTCTGTCCTGTAGGTTCGCTATGAGTTGAAATTGACTTGACAGCAATGGGTATAAATTAATTTAATCCTCATAGGAACCTAGTGAGGCACGTATTTCTGTTTATACTCATTTTATAGACAAGAAACAGAGGCTCAGAGAGATTAATTTTCTTGCCTAAGATCATACAGCTAGTAAATGGTATAGGAATTCTCAGGTTCTCAGCCCTTGATTTGAAAAGGCTACTGATTTCAACATGTATTTCCCATAATTGTGAATGGGTCTTAAAAAAAAATTCAGTCTCAACTAATAAAGTTTTATTTCTTTCTTTAAACTGTTTTATTGAAATTAAAAAAAAAAAAAAAAAGTGTGAGATCTTCCAAAAAAAATTCCTTTAGGTTCAAACAGTGTCTTAAGAGAGTGCCAGAACTTGGCAGCAAGGCAACAGGGCGTCTACAAGGATACCCCAGACCCGTGCATTAATGCTGGGCAACACTAAAACTTTCTCAGATCTAGGATATTGAACCCACCCATCAGAGTAGATACCAGCCTCAGTATTGGAGCTGGGATCTAGAGACCCCTGGCTTAGATTGACAGGAGATGGGTGGGCATCCTGGGGGAGAGGAAGGAGTAGCTGGGGACCTCTTGGAGGGCAGGAGCAGTGGCTTTTTACCAAGTGGTATGAAATGTTTCAATATTTTCACAGTGTTGAAGGCCTACGGGTGCTTCCTGGCCAAATATCAGCCCTGCCTATGATAAGTCAACAAACACATTGTGTCTTTCATGAGGGATTCTATTGGATTTTGATCATTTGCATTTAGCAAAGAAGAGACAATTTTCCTTCCACATTCTTTTCTTACAGGTCCTCAAGAAGGCTGCCTCAGTAGTGTGACTTACGCATCTATGATCCCTCTTCCAATGCTGCAGAACTACCTCAGGCTGGTAGGTCCATGCTGCCGAGTGGAGTCTTAGGTTTCCCATCCTTGACACTGGAGTATTGCTGGCCTATTTTTATATTTAGAAGAGGGTGAGCCCCACCCATGCTGTGCCCTGCACCCTGGCACCATTGCCTTCCCCAGCAGTTCCCTGCTCATCACTTAGTTCTGGATCTTGGTTAGTGTCATGTCCAGATGTCGATTGCCTGGCCCTAAAGACAACCTGTGACTTGCAGAATATTTTAATTTGAGCAGAAGGAGGTTGTCTTCCATGAACAAAGACTTGACATCAGATACATGATCATCAACATAGAAGGGAACGGCTATAAGTATCAAGATGCAGTGCGATAAACATACTGTATTTTTACCCAAATAACACGTGTTTTATACTTTTTTTTTTTTTACCAGCCATGCCTTCCCTCCGCCCAAGGTATTTTCATAAGTACTCTGTGGAAATTCTTTTTTATGTGTTGCTGTAAAATAGCATAGCGTGTTCGCAAAAATACCTCACAGGGGGAGGGTGCAGTTGGAAAAAATATGGTGTGCGTTCTTTGCGTAAAATACAGTATAGTTTAAAAATTGAATAAATATGGCAGCATTAATTAGCATATTGATTTGGCCACTTTAACAGAAACCAAACAACAATAGCTTAAGGGATAGAAGTTTATTTCTCTTATACACAGAAATCCCAGTGGGTGAGAGGTCCAGGGGTCAGAGGGAGGGCAGGTGACTGCTCTGGTAAGTGGTTCAGGGACCCAGCACCTTCTCTTTCATGGCTCTGCTGTCCCTTAAGGGGTTGACTTTGTCAGCTTGGTCAAAGAGGGCTCAGCATTGCTACACTCCATTCTTGCCTGAGGGAAGAGACTCTACAAGACAGGCTCCTGCATCTAGAGAAGTCGCACACATCCCTAATGCCAGCATCCCATTGGCCAGAATTTAGACACATGATACCTCCTAACTGGGCATTGGTCTTTTGTTGGGTATCCATGCACCGAGCTAAAAACTAGGTGCTTCTGTTACTATAAGGAAGAAGGGGAGTATGATTATTGTGGGAAGTAGCAAATTCTAGATACAAAATGGATAAATGCAGTGCTTTGCATTTATTGAACAATTATTGTATGCCAGGCAATCTGCTAAGTGCACTTAAATGTATTATTTTATTCCTCAAAGCATGTCTATGAGGTAGGTGTATCATGTTTAATAGATGAGGAAACTGAAGCAGAGAAAGGTAACATAACTTCCTCTAGGCCATACAGATAATGAGTGATGAGGCCAGGTATTGTGTGTCTGATAATACGTGTGTGTTTCTATCTAAAACTGATAATATTGATGGTACAGAACATTAAGTAAACACTTTTGCTTGCCACTTTAATTTGTAAAGTCTTAAAAAAACAAACGTGAATGGATTGGACTAAGGCCCTTTATGAAAGCTGTTCCCATAAACTCTGAATTGATGTCTTTGTTTTTTCTTCTGATGAAAAGAAGTATTCAAAACCATTCCATAGAACTTCTAGCTAGGCACAAAGTTGGGGTTGATCTTTGTAAAAGCAGCCACAGTAGTGTATAAACATTCAAAGGCCTTAAAATTCAGGAGAGATGGAGCTCTGAATCTGATTATTTTCACTTTATTTCTTTTGCTGTTTGCCCCCGTCTCCCCCAAGCATCAAAGGACGCCTGAGGGTCACCTTTGAAAGGGAAGCAGATCTATCTCATTCCTCTGCTTCAGTGGAGGTTGAAAGGTGTGACCAACTGGTTTTCAGGAATGTGAGCCTCAGGCCCTGAGCTGGATCACCTGATACAGCTACTTCTCTCCTCTCTCCCTTCTCAGCTTCTTTGAGGAGACAAGGTTCTGTACAAATGGCCCAGGGCTTTCCATTCATCGTGCAGCTGATAAGTCAATAGAAAGGCAGTGACACTGAATTACATGCAGTGTAAAAGAGTCTATTAGTCACAATGCGAGTAGAATATTCCAAGTACACATATATGTGTGCCCCCTTATGCATAAGACAGTTTAACTACTGGTGACAAACAAAAAAAAAACCCAAACCCATTGATTCCATCTCACGGCGACCCTATAGGACAGAGTAGAACTGTTCCATAGGGTTTCCAAGGAGCGGGTGAGGATTGAAGCTGCCGACCTTTTGGTTAGCAGCTGAGCTCTTAACCACTGCCATGTATTATGCGTTTTTATATCCTGTTTTGTTCTTCGTTTGTCAGCCTTTTATTGAAAAAAAAAAAAATTTTTTTTTTTTTCCCAATAAGAGCCTCCTAAATACATTCCTGGAGCTTCTGTTCTGGTGAGAAGACAAAAAGCAAATGAATAAATATACATGTAATGTTGTTGTTAGATGCCTTTAAGTTGATTCCGACGCAAAGTGACCCCATTGAACTGCCCCACTGGGTTTCCTTAGCTGTAAAAATCCAACGGGGCAGCCTAGAAAATCCTGTGGGGCAGTTCCACTTTGTCACATGGGGTCGCTTTGTGTCAAAAATCAACTAGATGGCACCTAACAACAACATACATATATATATATATACGTGTGTTAGTGGGAAACCCTGTTGGCATAGTGGTTAAGAACTATGGCTGTTAACCAAAAGGTTGGCAGTTTGAATCCACCAGGCTCACCTTGGAAACCCTATGGGGCAATTGTGTGTATGAGTACTGTAATTTCTCTTGAATTCTCACTGCTCTCTTATACCTATTCTGTAAAGAAGGGACCTCAACAAATACGTAAAATCCTCTCTAACAAAGGGCTCCCATTTTTTGTATCCTGAACGCTGATGTGCCAGTGTTGTTTGGGGGAATATTATATGAATAAATTGACAGTAACTATGACATTTGTGGCTCTAAAGTCATAAATAAATTAGTTCTTTAAAACTGAGTGTCAGAAGAAGCTGGAGTGATATTCCTAGCTATAAAACATGAGACTTTAAGCTATAGTCATACCAATTTTTATCGGCTTGGTAAAGCATTTCCAGTTTTCATTCTTTTTTTGAGTTCAGTGTCTTGGCACAACCTGGCCTAAAACTTTGGACAGTGGAAGCCTTTACTCAGACATTGATAAGGGAAGTGTCAAACACAGGTTGAGGTTTATTGTAAAAAATGCCATTGCTAGTGAATAACCTTTCCAATGAAATTCTAAATTAAATGCTTCCTGTCTATATTCCTGAGAACCTGCAATCTGAGAACAAATGAGGTGTTGAAATTGAAGATAGCTTATCTATGAAATTGGGTCTCTTGCTGTTTCGTCATTACAAAATCAATCTTAAACCGTTAACCCGTTGCCACTGAGTCAATACTGACTCATAGTGACCCTATAGAACAGAGTAGAACTACCCCGATAGGGTTTCCAAGAAGCACCTGATAGATTCGAACTGCCAGGCTTTTGGTTAGCAGCCATAGCTCTTAACTACTATGACACCAGGGTTTCCCAAGTCTGAAAACATATGGAAAATAGTGGAAACCCCAGCTCCTCTAGTTAAACCAAATTCTGCAGAAAAATATGGAGGAGGAAAAAAAATAGCAATAAAGGAATGGCCAGTCCGTTGTTGAGGTCATTTGTTTCCATTTAATCCGGAATCATTTGCCTTACAAAGCACTAATTCACATGTGATATGAGCTTCCTGAATAGGCAGTGAAAACAAGAATATAAGGGAGATTTGATAGCACTGAGATAAAGAAGGCAGTGTCCCTTCACTAATAAACAGAAATGACATGTTGTAGGCATGACTTAGGGCATAATTTTTAGAAGTTGAGTTAGTTTTCTTTTTCAAAGAACAGAGGTCTCCTTTCAACACAATTGAAATATTTAATATATACAATATAAAATATATTTATAAACATATATGTATGTGTGGTTTATATAGGCACATATATACACACATACACATATCTTTAGAGCCCTCTGCTCGAAGCAGGGGCATGTATATTCCTTATATCCAAGGTCTTGCTATTTGGGGAAATGTAATATGGCAATGCTAGAATGGATGAATATGTTCTCTTGGCAGAGCTTTGCGTGTTCACACCAGTCTCAGAAGAGTAACAGGCTCCCAGCTATTAAGTTAATTTTGTTGTTGTTGTTCAGATCTTAATGGTAAACGATATTATTTGAGAAGAAAGAACAAAACATCACTAACTAAAAATGGACAATGGCTGAAGTGAGAAACCTACTCATAGAATGTAGGAACCATCTGTGCATTTGTTTATCCCTTTGTTTACATACTTAATTCACTTACTGATTTATATTTGACCTTATTCCACAACAGATATTAGACTATGTAAACACAAAGGGCTTATTGCTAGTGAATGGCCTTTCCAATGAAATTCTAAATTAAATGCTTCCTGTCTATATTCCTGAGAACCTACAATCTGAGAACAAATGAGGTGTTGAAATTGAAGACAGCTTATCTATGAAATTGGGTCTCTTGCTGTTTCGTCATTACAAAATCAATCTTAAGAGTGTGTAGGCAGTTTGACAGCATGGTTATAACGACTATAGCACTCTTGTTTTCAGACGTGAGACAAGGTTAAGTAGCAGTACAAGTTGAAAATCTCATGGGTAGAATAGTCAGTAAATCTTGAAAATCTTGATCCTGTTTACTGGTGTGAAACAATCCATTCCTTGTGAGAGAATTCCTCCCCCATAAATCATGGCCCCTTGGGATTAATTTGAAGAGCTCAAGACTTCTACTTTAAAATTGAAACTGGCTAGTACCAGACATACGATTTCCTACTAAGGTACTTTTGAAAAGTAAAACCTCACAATAAAGAAAATTAGAACTGTGTTCTCCTTTGGCAAGAATCTGGAAAAATATTTCTAGTACCTTTAGGGGCAGTGGAGCCCTGGTGGTATAGTGGTTAAGAACTCAGCTGCTAACCAAAAGGTCAACAGTCTGAGTCTACCAGCCACTTTTTGGAAACCCTGCAAGGCAGCTCTACTCTGTCCTGTAGGGTCGCTGTGAGTCAGAATCAACCCAACAGCAATGGGTTTGGTTTCGGTTTGGTTTAGGGGCAGCAGAGTGTTAAACCCACTTATTCAACACTGAACCTGGAATTAGGAAGGAAAGTCCTTTCATCCATTTCTTGCCATCTTTTTGATGATTCAAAAAAGGGAAGATTTTTCCACTTAGACAAGTAGACATAGATCCTTCTGCTGTATGAGCTAGTAGCCATTGAGTTAACTACAGCTCATGGCAACCTGGTGTGTGTCAGAGTGGAACTGTGCTCCATAGGGTTTCAATTGCTGATTTTTTGGAGTAGATCACCAGATCTTTCTTCCAAGGCACCTTTGGGTGGACTAGAACCTCCGGCCTTTCAGTTACTAGCCAAGGGTATTAACCATCTGCACCACCCAGGGACTTTACCGCATAGGCTGTATTTTTTTTGCCACACCATGAGATTCTCCTCCAGCCCTCTGTCAGTACAAATCCTTTCACATCCATTGAGAGACCACAACTCCCAGAATGACCTGAGCAGGTGGTTGGTGGGATTGGTGAGAATGTGGTGCATCCCTGAAGGTGTATTACTCATAAGTACCTCGGCTGCAGTGCTTCATTTGGCTGTAGCTTATTCATTTGTCTGCCACGCTGGACAGCAGGAATTCCTCCCACTGCAGCCATTGCTGGTTCCTTAGTTTAACCTAGTGGCTATAGACATCGGCCTGCCACCCACCTGGTGGCCTAAGGAGAGGATTCAGGCAGAGAAAAAAAATGGTCAGCGAGTGAGGACAGTGGTAGTCTGTATATCCCGCTTTACTGCAGAACTCTTCCTGTGGTTTCTTAGTATATAAAAACTTATAACAACAAATTAGCATGTACCTATGAAAAAATACTGCACGACAGAGGAAAGGAATATCATTCCAAAAACTTGGACTGGAGGAAAAGCGTTCCTTAAAAATTATTTACTGGAAAATCCAGAAAAAAAAATTTGGAAAATCATTTTTTATTTGAACCCACCAGCCACTCTCCGGGAGAAAAGCCTGACCATCTGCTCCTGTAAAAGATTACAGCCTGGGAAACCCTACGGGGAACTTCTCCCTGTCCTACAGGGTGGCCGTGAGTTGGAATCAACTCAATAGTATGCAACAACAACATAGAATGCAATGGGGATAGATGATGAAGCAGATTAAGGAAACCATAGTAGAGTCCAGGTTGCATTAAAAAGGAAAAAAAAAAAGTGTTGGAAAAGGAGCTGGATGAGGTAAGGAAGACTATAAGAACAACCAAACATGCAGTGGAAAAATTAAAGTTGTATTTGAGGCAGTAAAGAACCGAAGCGAGAGAGGGAAAATTGTATTCAGTGTTGTGAAAGACTAAGCTGAGGGGCTTTTTTAGAATTTAGAAGAGAAGGACAAAGTTATGACAATGATGAGCGTCTTAGTCATCTGGTGCTCCTATAACAGAAGTACCACAAATGGGTGGCTTTAACAAAGAGAAGTTTATTCTCTCAACAGTAGAATAGGCTAGAAGTCTGAATGATGCATCAGTCTTCCCTTGGGCTGGGAGCATCTCAGCGCAGGAACCTCAGGTCCAAAGGATAGGCTCTGCTCCCGGCACTGCTTTCTTGATGGTATGAGGTCCCCCACTCTGCTTGCTTCCCCTTACTTTTTATCTCTTGAGAGATGAAAGGTGGTGCAGGCCACACCCCAGGGAAACTCTCTTTACATTGGGTCAGGGAGGTGACCTGAGGAAGAGTGTTACATCCCACCCTAATCCTTTTAACCACAGGCAGAGATTATGATTTACAACACACAGGAAAATCACAAAATGGAGGACAACCACACATGGCCTAACAAAGTTGACACATTTTTGGGGAATACAATTCCATCTGTTATAATGAGATAAGGCGATAGATATCCACACAGAGAGCAGAGAGGAAAGCTAAGCATTATAGCTGTTCCTGAGGAATAAATAGAGTGGAAATAGGAGCAATTACCAAAAACATAATTGAAGAAAAGTATCCTAAGCCAAAAAAGGCCTTAATGTGCATATCAAAAGGGCCTACCATATTCCAATTAAGATTGGGAGAAAGAGGCCACCACTAGACAATTCGGAGTAACATCTTTTAATTATAACCACAACTGCACATTCCCTAGGCTTCCCCATCTCAAGTACAAATGAGGACATCCTTTACATCTGAGGCTTTTGGTTCCAACTATGGAACAGAAGCTTGGCTGAATTTTCTAGGGTATTCTATTCCCCCATATCTCTGAGGTAGTCTCCTGTCCCAGTCTTGGTCCTTATTTGCACCTGCACCACTTCTGGGCTGGCAGACCACCACTACCACAGTATACAGCCCAGGCCACTGTTGAATTCATCCAGCTGCAGCTACTGTCATGTTTCTTCCAAGGCACACTTCTCATTGCCATCCTGGCCTACACGTGAATATCAGCTGTTCCCTTTTTTATTGAAGGCTTAACAATAATGAAATGGTATTCAAAATTAGAGAAAATCACTACCAGATATGTTGGTTTTTAAAACCTAAAAACCCAGTCCCTAGTCCAGTGTCCAGATCACATCCCTCCCTAACTCATGACCTGATGCCCAGTGGCTAAGCCTAGCTTTCCTCTACCTTCCAGGAGTTCCCACAAGCCCTTCTTGGTCTGTTTGGATTCCAGGGTCAGGTCTTAAAGGTTCCAGGCAAGGAAGGGGTTCAGTGGCCTTCCATGCTAAAGGTTGCCCCTTCAGCCTTCCTTTCATATCTCATAATCTGCCTATCTAATTATGGACCATGTGCATGTATACTCTCTTCCTGAAAGTCCATGCCAGCCACCCACAAGGATGTGGCTTCCCCTGTGATCTCAGAGGGATAGCCTTATCAGAGAGCACAATAGATCATCACCAGCACAAAGATACAAATACATATCCTACATTGTCCCATTCCAAATTATTTAAAAAAAAAAAAAAAAAGAACATTTTCATGTTTAACACTTCCCTAAGTCAGGAAGGCTCAATCTTCATACATGAGTGACATCAACAGTACTGGTTATGTTTGAGCTTCACCTACCCAGGTCCTGTTCTGCAAGACCTTCCTAAGAAGAAAACCTCTCCCAAGCACATGGCCTGGGGGTGGAGGTTTCACCCTGGAATAACGGATGTGAGTGGCTGATTTTCCCCTCCCACACTGGCTCCAGACATCACTGCCTTTGTCTTGTACAGACAGGAATTGACTTTCCATCCAAGGCCTAAGAAGCCAACATAAAGGTATTCTCTGGGATACATTAGCTGCAAAAAGATGACAGCCATGTACCCTTCTTTAAGAAAACAAATACACAGCTCAAATATATAGCATCAATTATGTGAAGGAAAAACCATTATTTATAGTGTTTCTTCAGGGTGGTGACACTATCAGTGATTTTTATTCTGCTTCTTTATAAGTTTTTGTATTTTCCAAAATTTACCTAGTGGAATGCATTACTGTTTTATCCAGTAAAAGGGAAAGTGCAATAAGTGTTGGAAAAATTCAAGGAACATCTGAAAGGGATGATAAAGGAAAATATAACAGAGCATCAGCAAGGGACAAAATACACTAAGAAGTATGTTTCTCACCTAACGTACTCAACCTTACTGCAGAAAACAGAAAGAGTACTGCTATGCTGTTTCATAAAATGTAAGCTCTTAATAAGTACTGTACTTCGCCACTGTTTCACATTGCAACGACAGACTTCAAGTGCCCAGTGAATAAAGCAAATTCCTAAAAGATTATTTTGAATCTTTTGAAAGGCTTGGAACAAGCAGAAAGAGAATTCCACCTTTTTTCCCCTCTTCTTCTCAGCTTAGCATTTTCACCTAAGCTCTCCTCTTGGTTTATCCATAGGTCGAGCAATATCATAACGTCATTTTCCATGGCCCAGAAGGAAGCTTGCAAGACTACATAGCACATCAGCTTGCACTCTGCATGAAGGTATTGATTACTTGCATGCTCACTGCATTTCTTTGACAGTTTGAGAGGGCAGAGAACTAATCAGTCTGTTTTCTCATCACAGCACAGACAAATGGCTGTGGGTTTCTCCTGTGAAATAGTGAGAGCTGAAGTGGATGCTGCTTTCTCCAAGGAACAGCTAGTCGACCTGTTTATCAGACACGGTAAGACCGTTTCGGTGGACTGGATTGTGATAACCAGGCATGCTTAAAAAAAAAATACACTTTGTGGCTTGGGGATAAGTTTAAGTCAACTTTTCAGTTATTCAGCAGCTAGTGGGATATAAAAATTGGGAACCCAAGTGAACACGTCCAAGGAAGTATTTTCATGTATGTATCATTGCATCTGTTGAGCGACCTACATTTTCTTTTCGTCCTTCCTTCTCTTTGACTATGTCATAATTTGTTGTGGGCGTACTGTGTAACTGCCACTAGTGGTATGCCTATGGGGATAGGTGGTAGATGCATCCCCTGTACCCCGTGGGGCAGAATATTGTATCATTAATGCTGTTTAGAATTGCTGGAACATGGCAACAATAAAAAGCAGAGCAATTTTTAGTCAATTTTATTATTGTTTATCAACACCATGCCCCCTTGTGCCTTGGTGACTAACTCAGCATGTCTAAATCTATGGTTAGCATCTTCTCAAAGAGAGTTCCTCTTCCTGACTTCGCAGCTTTGGTGAATGATACAATTCTCTTGGCCACCCACACTTAAAACTCTGGTTTTATTGGCAGGTTTGAAAGCCTAAATGCCCCCAGTGCCAACCAGACCATGTTAAGGGGTGAAGCGGGCTGGGGGAAGTTTGGGAAGGCATGTCCCCATCAGCTGGAGCTCTCCACTCTGGTAGCTTATTGCTGGCGGAAGTGTAGATCCAGTGTTTAGAAGTCTTGTAACTTTTTGGAAGAAGCCAGAAATCCAGGTTTTTACATGAAAACTCTTAGTTTTTTTTTTTTTTGCAATGTTATCAATTGTTTCCATTTTTTAAAAGTAACATGAGGACCACATAGAACTGCCAGGTCCTCTCCTTCATGGATCCTTCACCCTTGTCCCCACAGTTAGTCAGTCCATGGTCAGGCCCTGTCAGGTCTGTTTTCAGCGTTCCTTTTTCATCCATCCTCATTGGCACCATCTTAGCTTATGCCCCCATTTCCTAAAGTCCCTGGGTGGTGCGATCGGTTAAGTGCTCAGCTATTAACTTAGAGGTTAGTGGGTTGAATCCACTCAGAAGTTCCTTGGAAGAAAGGCTTGGCAAGCTACTACCAAAAGATCACAGCCAATGAAAACCATATAAAGCGTAGTTCTACCCTGAAACACATGGGGTTGCCATGAATCAGAATCGACTTGACAGCCACTGCTTGGTTGGTTCCTATACCTCATCTACTTTCCTTAAGTGGTGTCTCTGCCCACTGCTTCCCTTCCCTGCATGTACGTCACAGGCCACCCAGCCCCTGATTTAAAGCTCTCTGTGATTCCTGCCCCCCCATATCCCTTTGTTGCTCACTGAATTAAGTCCATGCTGTTCAAAGCTTTCCATTTAGGGCATTGGTCTACGTATTTGGCTTATCTGACCCTTTTTAATAAGTGTCTCTGCTCCAGCTCTTTCCTACATCAGAAAAGTCAACCAGTCATTCATTGATACAGTATTTCTTTCCTGTGTGCCCTTTACTTTCCCGCTTTCCATGTGTTTGCTTATGCCGCGTCTTTCATCTGGAATCACAAAGTAAACATAACCCATACACACATTATTACTGCCCCTGGCAGGAACCATTCAAAGTACTATGTTGTACAGTACTGATTAAAATAGACACAGTCTCTGCCTTTCTGGAGACTACAGGAAAAGCCCCTGTCAAATTTAAGGCCACCTCACACGAAGCCTTCTCTGATCTCTCTAGTGAACAGCAGTAGACTTTGTTTACACCTCTGTGCCCCACCTGACTGTAGGTCAAGGCAGTGAGAGGAGTATTTGTCTGTCTTGCTACCACCCACATACATGCTGCGTGATGCACTCCTTGAAAGCTAGTACTGTAGCTTATTCTCCTATTTAGCCTTGTACACTGATTCCCAATAATTATTTGTTGAATGACTGCGTGAATTTCCCAATGCAGGAAATAACTTGGGAAAGAATAAAGAAATTCTGAGTTACATTCATGTCAGCAAGTAGAAGGTCTTGCTTGGAGTGGAGGAAGAAAGATTAGCGAGGACAGACGTTAATAAGGGAGTAGATGATAGTCAAGGTGGATTGGATTTGAAACACGAGGTTCTTCAGTAAAAGACTGAGGCTAAAGAGTCTCCACGATCACTACTTTTTTATGTAGGAAACGGTGTGTCATCTCCAAATACAAAGGGAATTTTATTCTTTATTTGGCTCAGAAATTTATAAGTAATTTATTAAAACTTCTAATTTTTAAGAAGTATCTTCCTTCTCTTTTTAATAACAAAACTAAGGCACAAATATTAGTTTATCTGTTAAGTCCTCGAATGCAGTTGCCCAGGTGAGTAATCTGAGAATCATGGTGATTCTTCAGTTTGCCTTATTCTCCAGCCTCTGCCCTTCTGGGAACTACAGGGAAAGCCTGAAGTTCCTAATTCTGTTGAATCTGATCCTATATCTCATCTCCACCTCTTCCTCTCCATACCCCCTACCACATATCATTTCTTGTTCAAGGGAATGCAGAGGCCTCATCACTAAAAAAAAAAAAAAAAAAAAGGCCTCATCACATCACTAACGCATCTTATTTCCCGTGGTCTCACTCTCCCAGCCGCCCTCTGCTGGGCCTCAGAGCATTCATTCTAGAATGCAAAAACACTGGGGACAGCCCCCTGCTATGTGTTTCAATGGCTCCAAAATAGAAGCCAGTGTTCTCTGAATGTATGTCCAGGATGTCATGATCTGTCCTCTAATTTTGTCTCTACTGTTGTCCATCCTCATCTCCTAAGACTCCCACCACCTCCATCACCATTTCCTCAGTAGGGCCCACTGCTTTTGCCTGGTGCAACGAAGAGATAACGAAGAAAACATGTAGTCAAGTAGGCAAGGGCACGAGAGGCTGCTGAGCAGTGAGCCAAAAGAAAGGCTCCATCAGTGGCTGTGGGGTTAATTCTTCTATGTGCAGAGAGCACGTAGCCAGAGGATCCTTTGAAGGATGAACAAAGTCAAGAGGTGATGGAAAAGAACAGAGCGTTGAGAAGGCAGAGATCTGAACAAGGAAAAAGGGGTCCCTAGGCTGTTCCAGTCATACTTTTGGAATTATGAGGGTACAGGAAGTGTTTGTCAGCTACTGTCTTCAGGTTTTTTTTGTTTTTGTTTTGTTCAATCAAATTAAATTGATTAAAGCGCATTACTACAAATAAAGAATACACTGATTCGTAGGTATTCTACATTTACTCCTGGTTGTTAACCTTGTTTTCTCTAAAGAAAGAGCCTTGAACTGTTTGGATTGGGCTGGAGTAGATGTGATGATTCTATTGTTGAACCTTTATCTTCCACTGAGCATGGGACATATATTACTTTATTTGTTCCTCTTGACAGCTCTGTAGAAGAAAGCCAGCAAAGACTGTCACAGAGCAAGGAAAGGGGTGTACGAGCAAAACGTGCAAGGCGGAGTAGCAAATGTATTTTAAATAATCAGTTTTAAAATCTGAAACTTACATGGAGATTAAAATGGTGACAGTGAAGAAAAGAATGTAGAACAAAAGAACACCTCAGAAAGAATGGCATGGCACTTATGCTAGTAAGGGTTGATTTGTGTTTGTTTTAAAATAACATCTTCCTTCTCATATTGCCTTTCGTGAGAGACAGTGACATCACATGGTTCTGTTATTGGGTAAGGAGGGTATGAATACACGTTAGAATCAGGTTGAATTTCTCCTCTATGTAAGAGATGGAGTTGGCTTACAAGACAGAGAGACCTACTTTTAATTCTGTGTGGCAGTGAGTGGTTTAAATAAACAGTAGATCTTTATTTTAAAATAATACTTTGAATTCCTGAGAGAACGTTCCTTTTTAGAATTAATGAGTGAAATTACTGTAGTAATACTAGGAGAACACGACAATCGTTATGTGCATAAGTGACTTTACCTCCTTGAATCCTGCTTTGCTGGAGGTTCCTAAAGGCTCACCCTTTATTTTCACTGGCCTCTGAGAGCACCCTCCCCACAGAGCCTTGTTTTAAGTTGACATTGTAGGGGCTGCTTTTTATCCCCAAAGGGGAGACAATAGATTTTGGGTCACCCTGGACACAAAGGTGGCATAGTGGTTAAGAACTCAGCTGCTAACCAAAAGGTTGGCAATTCATATCCACCAGCTGCTCCTTGAAAACCCTATGGGGCAGTTCTACCACATCCTGTAGGGTCACTATGCATTGGAATCGACTCAACTGTAGTGGGTTTGGTTTTTTTGTTGTTGTTGTTTAGACACAAAGGAGTTTGGGGTTAACTGTTAAATGTGATATGTTAATTATTTTTAAACCAACAGGCGTTGCTGTAGAACTGTCTAGGATGTACAAAACTGGGCCCTCAGCCCAGTAAAGGGGTATTTTATTAAGATTAGTAACCTGCAGAATAGGGGCAGGGCTGACGGAGGCCATAAGTTGGAAGAAAAAAGGACCAAAAAAGTAGACCAGTTTCAGAAGTAGGGCTTGGAAGGTAGCCTAAGGCAACGAGAATCCCAGTGTGGCTGACTTTTTGGCCATGGGTTAAAAGGACTCTCTAGCTATGTAACATGGGGTGGCCACTTTCTACATTTCCATAAATCCTGGTCAGAGACTGGTGAATCCTTCAATCTTGAAACTGTAATGAGTCACTGCTTCTGTGGTTGGTTAGAATTTTCAACCTGAAACTATGCTAAATAACCTGAACTACCTGTTGCTGTCGAGTTGATTCTGACTCATAGTGACCCGAACTAGACACATGCTATTTCTCAACTAAAATAAAACTTACCTGTGGACATACTTGTATAAAGATGCTGAACTTAAGTGGTCAAGTGGAGAAACGGGTGTTACTGAAAATTGAGGAAATAAATGAGGCAGGCAACATTGAAGACAGAGCTTTTCATCAAAGGAACCCATACTGTATTACCCCTGATGGGTACCTTCTAGGAGGTCAAGATAAACAAAGATGAGATAGAAATCTAACCTCGAAGAACAGTAACCCCTTTGTGTCTGGGGCACAAGCTGCCCATTAAGTGTGGAATTCACTCATCAGCAATATAATCCTTGCTTGCTGACTTAGGAAAATGAGTTTACTGTCTTTCTGAGAGACCTCCTGCACTCCAGTCAAAGCGTGTATTTGTATCTCCAGCCTGAATCCTCTCTCCTTACTCCCGCCCATCTGCTGGGCATCTCAGAAGGGATGCCTCACCCACATCAGGCCTGAAAAATAACTCATTATCCCAAGTACGCTCCTGCACTCAGGCCGCCGTCGATAGCACAACCTCTTCTCCTACCCAAGGGGGGTGAACTTCAGAATTGTCTGATATTTCCTCTCTGCCTCTCTCTCAATGCAGTCAACCACGGAGTCTCCCTGATTCTGTCTCAGAATACCTTTTCATTCTATGCACTGGCCCTGGATGAGGCTCCCATCACCTCTTGCCCTAAGCACAGCAATCAGAGCCTAGTAGGTGCATCCTCTTGTTCCTTTCCCCCTCTGTCAGTTCTCTACACCAGAGTGAGGATCTCAAAGTCAGAGTCAAATTCCGTTTATCCCCTCCTCAAAGACTTCATTGACTCCCCTTGCTGGCAGGTTCTCCTTCCTAACATGGCATTCTGGGTCTTCCACTTTTCATTTTGAATGGGTTCTAAGGCTTTCAGTCGGCCACTAACCTAAAGATTGGTGGTTCAGACCCACCCAGTGGCTCTGCAGAAGAAAGGCCTGGCAAACTGCTCCCATAAAGATGACAGCCAAGAAAACACATGGGGTCACCATGAGTCGGAACTGACTGAACTGCAGTGGGTTTGTTTTTTTTGTTTTTGGTTTAATGTGAGGAGAAAGACTGAGTAAGTGTGTAAATGACAGTATGTAAATACATGAAGGATGACATGATAAGAAGCAATAGTACACACTGGTTTGGTTTGCGCTTGGGTTTTCTGAGGCTTTATATTAGCAAGTTGCCCTCTGGCTGCACATTACAGTCATCAGGGAGCTTTTTCCAAATACTAGTGCCTGGACCAGCACAGAACAATTAAATCAGACTCACTGGAGATGGGCCCCAGGTGATGCTACTGTACAGCCCGGGATAAGGGCATTGCCTGTAGCGCTCTCCGTGCTTGCAGCTGGGCCTGTTTAATTCCCTTCCACGGACCTGGCTGCCACCCAAGTCTTCAGCCTAGTCCTTAGGGGCTCTGAGCTCACTATCATGCCAGTCTTGTAACTATTCTGGCCATGATTTGATGCCTCGTCCCTCCTAGGACTGACCCCTGCTGGTATCCTGGCATCCATTCTTTTACCTGCACCATTTCTTAAACTTGGAAAACCTTCATCTGACCTGCCCGGCTGTTAAAATGCCATTCCCCGTGATAGGCCAAGCTTAAAATGCCACATTCCGCAGTTAAAATCAGTCACCTCTGGCATTCCGTAGCACTCAGCCTGGACTTGCAGCAAGGCAACGCTGGGTACACATTTGTCGAGATGCAGCTAAACGTTCCTGCAGATCCATTCGAGCTGGTTGCGCAGCTTCAGGGCCACTCAAACTAGTGAAATGTTTAACAAGGAAAAACTGGAGACCTTCAGTCCCAAGTTACAGAGAATCAGATACATCAACCATTCAACCTAGGCAGTGTTTTATCTCGGAAGAGAAAAAGTTCGTTAGGTCGTCATTGTTTCAACCAGCTATATAGGTTTTTCTTATTTCTGTAATATGTTTCTGAAATATTTGAACCCTGAGAAGCATTGTATTAGAGCCCTCTTCACTGAATAGCCAGCCATGTGGAAGGAAATCCAGCAGACACCAGGGCAGTTGCCCTATAGGTGCAGCTAAAGGAGGAGTGGTTGTTGTTTCTAGGCTTTAAAGCATCCAAAAAAGCTATTTCAGTCTCCGAAGAGATTGACTTAAAACGCTCAAGGAGTTCTTTCAGGAGTGAAAATACATTGTGTCTATAGCAACAAGCAGAAAAGCCAATACCAAACCCATTGCCAATAGTGAAAAGTGGATGCTTGACAATTCTCTCAGGTATTTTAAGTTGGTCTTATTCTTTTGAGGTTGTCGGCTAAGACTGTGGCATCTGAGAATCTTCCAAAACATTCAAAATAAATTCATTAATTCATTGGTATATAGGAAGTGGAGTCCCTAAGTGATGCAAATAGTTAATGCACTTGGCTGCTGACTGAAAGGTTGAAGGTTCAGGTCCACCCAGAGACTCCTCAGAAGAAAGGCCTGGCAGTCTACTTCCGAAAAATCAGCCATCAAAAGCCGTGTGGAGCACAGTTCTACTCTTGACACACATGGTGTTATGGATTGAATTGTGTCCCCCAAAAATACGCACCTACTAGGCCGTGATTCCCAGTGTTGTGTGGTTGTCATCCATTTGTGATCTGATGTAATTATCCTACGTGCTGTATATCCTAACCTGTATGATGTTAACGGATCCCTGGTGGCACAGTGGTTAAGAGCTTGGCTGCTAACCAAAAGGTGGACAGTTCAAATCCTCTGCCATTCCTTGGAAACCCTGTGGGGCAGTTCTGCCCTGTTCTGTAGGGTCCCTATGAGTCAGAATCCACTCAACAGCAGTGGGTTCGGTTTTATAATGTTAATGAGACAGGATTAGTGGCAGTTATGTTAATGAGGCAGGACTTAATCTATAAGATTAGGTTGTATTTTGAGTCAATCTCTTTTGAGATGTAAAAGAGGGAAGCACACACAGAGAGAAGGGGACCTCATTACCACCAAGCAAGAAGAGCCAGGCGCAGAGCGCGTCCTTTGGACCTGGGGTCCCTGCCACTGAGTTCCCAGACCAGGGGAAGATTGATGACAAGAACCTTCCCCCAGAGCTGACAGAGGGAGAAAGTCTTCCCCTGAAGCTGGTACCCTGAATTTGGACTCTTAGCCTCCTAAGGTGTGAGAGGATAAATTTGTTAAAGCCATCCACTTTTGGTATTTCTGTTACAGCAACACTGGGTAACTATGTTACGTGGGGTCGCCATGAGTCAGAGTCAACTCGACGGCAACTTTTTTTTTTTAAACGTAGAAATGCTGTGCATATTTTAATTAAAATGTCAATAACATTTGAGTGCTTACCACATGCCAGGCAGGGTGTTAAGTATGTTCTGTGCACTGCTTTATTTGTTTCCTATATATAATAATGATCTTCTGTTTACTTTCCATCTTTCATTTTGGGTTGATATGCCATCAGTTTTTGTGCCCCCCCCCCGCCCCCCAGCCCCGTTCTTAGTGGGAGGAACACTAAAATAAGACTCACAAATTCTAGATTTTAATCCTTCCTCTACCACGGTATCAGAATCCTTGGTCAAATCTGTTTAACCTCTCTGAGGTTTAGTTTCCTCTTCTACAAAGTGAGGGCAAGGATCTGGTTATTTCTCTGAGGTTCTGTCTACATAATTCTAAGGAATTATGTAGTAATTCATGTGTAATGTAAAGGTCATTTAAGGACTTTGACCTTTTGTGTTGTGAGCACTATATACTTAAAATATATGCTACATCTATTTAGATTAATGAATAATAAAATAGCCATTTAGCCACCGACCTGGTCAAAAAATAGAACATTCCCAGCTTCTAGAATGTGCCCATGTACCCCTTTCCCTGGTTATGACCCCTTCCTTCTCAGGGTAATTGTTTTTGTGATAGTCATTTCCTTGCTTTTCTTTATAGTTTTGCTACCCATGTATGAACCCCTAAATTATGTGTATTTACTGTTACCTGTATTTGGCCTTTACATGATGAAATCATATTGTATGTATTCTTTTGTGATTTGCTTCTTAACATATCGCTTGTGACAGACCTCTGTGTTGTTGCCTATACTTGTAATTCGTTGACTTTCACATCCACTGTATGAATATACCCCTATATATTTATCTGTTCTATTGTTCATGGACATTTGGGTTGTTTCCAGTTGGGTTCTGTTATGGAACTTGAAACGCTGGACCATTGTGTGTACCTATCTTCAACTGTATTAAATAATGCCACACTGTTTTCCAGTCATTACCCTGCTCCACCCCAAGCAATTTAAGAGTGTTCCCATTGCACCACATCTTTGCCAACTCTATATTTTTAGACTTTTAAATTTTTGCCGACTTGTGTAGGTTTTTGTAAAAGCTTTAATGCCTGAATTTCCCATTCAACCACAGCTTGTCTGATCCCAGTGAAACAATCTCCTGGTAACAAGAAAGTCATCGTCATCTTGGAGAACTTGGAGAAATCGTCATTGTCTGAGTTATTGGGGGACTTTCTGGCGCCTCTTGAAAATCGCAGCACTGAAAGCCCCTGTACTTTTCAAAAAGGTAAAGAGATGAAGAGCTCATGCTGAGAAGTAAGCTTCTGCAGTGTCATTCTACTTTCTAGCCCCCAAAATACAAGCCATGCTTCGTTTCCCTTTTTTTTAACTTACTTAGTTTGCATTTGTGCCGTAATATGACTTGCCGTGAATAGACTGTAGCATTTGGTTTGTTTTAGGAAATGGAACATCTGAATGTTATTACTTCCACGAGAACTGTTTTCTGATGGGAACCATTGCAAAGGCATGTCTCCAGGGCTCCGACCTACTGGTGCAGCAGCATTTCCGCTGGGTCCAGCTGCGGTGGGATGGCGAGCCCATGCAGGGTCTGCTGCAGAGGTTCTTAAGAAGGAAAGCTGTGAATAAGGTAACAAACAAGCCAGGTAGTCTCCTTGTGCCATGGAGGCAGGGCCCTATCTCTGGAAGAGGGGGTTTTAGTGTCAGGAGATCTGGGCTTGAGCTCCACCGGTTCCTAGTCCATCCTAGTCTGGAAGCTCTCCTGAAACTTGTTCAGCACATTAGCAACACACAAGCCTCCACTGAAAGGTTGTGGCTATACGTGAGGCATATTGGTGGGTGAGGGGACAAGTATGGGGAAGTGCCTGCCACTAGTGATTTGAATTGGTATATGAAATCCCCAATTTAATCAGGTCTTCCACCCCAAGTTAAGTCAGTTGCCTGATTGTAAATATATGCTTTTGGTCAAAGAACAGTCAAGGCATTGCATGAACCGAATGAGTAGGTAGAAAGGTGAGGTAAAGACAGTCATAGACCTGTAGCTTTTCACATTACTGATACATCTGTTAACATCATCATTATTAATATCTCATTGCCAAAAAATTCATATAAGTAATCACAAAAGGTACCATTTTGTAGAATTGGGGCTATTTTAGCTGCTCCCCAGCTTTCTGGAAAAAATAAGAGTTGGTTTTACTTATTTTGAAAGGAAAGTTCCAAGCTTTCTCTGTTTTTCATTGTGCTTGAGAATGGGAGTATGGGGTGTTGTGTGAAGAATAGAGAGGGGGAAAAAAAAGGGGGTAATGCCTTTCATTTACCAAGAATCAATTCAAGTAGGTTTATAAAACGGATTCCTGGGGCAAGCATACAATGGGAATAAATTACTACTGCAAAACATCAGAAATCTTGTAACTGCAGAACAGAGCCAAGTCTTTGGGAGCACTGAAAAACACGCTAGCGCTTTATCACAATTCGTTCTTCGAGTTTCTTACAGGGATATAAGAAAATAGACAATAGCCTTTCTACTAGTATTTAATAAGAAATAATTTTACTAGTAGGAAATTAATATTCAACTATCATTAATTATAGTATATGATCGCTGAATTCTTGCTGGAAGAATATCAGAAAATGAGAGAAATACAATAATGCTGCTTTTTTTTCTATTTATAGTACTTTAGATGAAGGTTTACAAACTAGTTTCTTATCAAACGGTACACACATTGTTCTTTGACATTGGTTAATAACCTCACAACATGTCAATATTTTCCCTTCTCAACCCTGCGTTCCCTATTACCAGCTTTTCTGTTCCCTCCTGCCTTCCAGTCCCTGCCCCAGGGCTGGTGCGCCCCTTTAGTCTCAATTTGTTCCATGGGCCTGTTCGGTCTTTGGCTGAAGGGCGAACCTCAGGAGCAACCTCATTACTGAGCTGAAAGGGTGTCTGGGGTCTATACTCTCAGGGTTTCTCCACTCTCTGTCAAGCCAGCAAGTCTGGTCTTCTTTTTGAGTTAGAATTTTGTTCTACATTTTTCTCCAGCTCTGTCCGGGACCCTCTATTGAGATCCCTGTCAGAGCACTCAGTGGTGGTAGCTGGGCACCATCTAGTTGTACTAGATTCAGTCTGGTGGAGGCCATGGTAGATGTGGTCCATTAGTCCTTTGGCCTAATCTTTTCCTTGTATCTTTAGTTTTCTTCATTCTTTCTTGCTCTCGAAGGGGTGAGACCAGTAGAGTATCTTAGATGGCCGGTCACAAACTTTTAAGATCCCAGACACTACCCATCAAAGTAGAGTGTAGAACGTATTCTTTATAAAATATGTCATGCCAATTGAGCCAGATGTTCCCCGAGACCATGGTCCCCACAGCCCTCAGCCCAGCAATTTGGTCCCTCAGAGAGTTTGGATGTGTCTGTGAAGCTACCATGACCTTGCCTTGTACAGGTTGTGCTGGCTTCCCCAGTATTGTGTACGGTCTTATCCTTCACCAGAGTTTCCACTTATCTGCTGTCTGTTAAGTGTTTTTCCATCCCCACCCCTCCCTTCCCTCATAAGCAACAAAGATTGTTCCCTTTTGTGTGTAAACCTTTTCATGAGTTTTTACACTAGTGGTCTCGTACAATATTTGTCCTTTTGTGATTGACTTATTTCACTCAGCATAATGCCCTCCAGATTCATCCATGTTAGGAGATGCGTCACAGATTCGTTGTTGTTCTTTATCGTTGCGTAATACTCCATTGTGTGTATGTACCACAATTTATCCATCCATCTTTTGATGGGCATCTAGGTTGTTTCCGTCTTTCTGCTATTGTGAACAATACTGCAGTGAACATGGGTGTGCATATGTCTATTCATGTGACAACTCTTATTTTTCTAGGATATATTCCTAGGAGTGGGATTGCTGGACCATATGGGATTTCTACTTCTAGCTTTCTAAGGAAGCACCATATTATTTTCCAAAATGGTTGTATCGTTTTGCATTACCACCAGCAGTGCATAAGTGTTCTGATCTCCCTGCAGCCTCTCCATCATTTGTTATTTTCTGTTTTATTGATATGTGCCAGTAATGCCAGGGTGAGACGGAATCTCATTGTGGTTTTGATTTGCATTTCTCTAATGGCTAGAGATCATGAACATTTCCTCTTGTGTCTATTGGCCGCTTGAATGTCTTCTTTGGTAAAGTGTCTGTTCATTTCTTTTGCCCATTTTTTAATTGGATTATTTGTCTGTTTGTTGTAGAGGTGTTGGATTTTCTTGTAGATTTTAGAGATTAGACCTTTGTCTGATTTGTAATAGCCAAAAAGATTTTTCCCAGCCTGTAGCTTCTCTTTTTACTCTTTTGGTAAAGTCTTTTGATGAGCATAAGTGTTTAATTTTTAGAAGATCCCAGTTATCTAGCTTATCCTCTGGAGCTTGTATGTTGTTGTTTGTGGTTTGTAGCCTGTTAATGCCATGTATTAGGGCCTCTAGCATTGATTGTTTTTTTCTTTTATGAACTTCATAGTTTTTGATTTCATATTTAGGTTTTTGATCCATTTTGAGTTAGTTTTTGTATATGGTGTGAGGTGTGGGTCCTGTTTGATTTTTTTTTTTTTTTCGCAGATGGACATCCAGGTTTGCTAGCACCATTTGTTTAAAAGACTGTCTTTTACCTGTTTGATGGACTTTGGGACCTTTTCAAAGATCAGGTGACCATAGGTGGATGAATTGCTGCTCTTTAAAAAAAAAAAAAAAAATTTTTTTTTTTAATTGCATTTTCGGTGAAGGTTCAAATAGCAGTTTAGGTTACCATTCAACAATTTCTACACAAATTATTCAATGACATTGGTTACATTCTGCACAATGCATGAACATTCTCAATATTTCCGTTCTTGTTGTTCTGTTTGCATTCATCCAATTTCCCTGCCCGCTTACATTCTCATCTTTGTTTTAAGTAATTGTTGACTGGTGTTACATAGATGATTTTTTTTTTTTTAAAGGAGCACAGTACTCATGGGTGATATTGTTTATTTTTTGAGCCAATCTGTTATTTAGCTAAAAGGTGACCTCAGGGTCTAGTTTCATTTCAAGGTTTAAAGAGTATCTCAGGGCAATAGTCTAAGGGAGTCCCCCAGTCACAACCAGTCCAATAAGTCTCATTTTTTTGTTTGCTTGATTTTAGAAATTTGAGGTTCCATTCCACAATTTTCTCCCATTCTATCAGAGTCCAACTTTTGTGGCTGTCATCAGAATGGTCAGTAGTGGTAGCTGGGCACTATCTCGTTTTTCAGGTCTCAGGGTAGATAGATAAGGCCTTGGTTCATGTAGACTGTTAGTCCTGTGGATTAGTTTTTTCTTTGAGTCTTTGGTTGGTTGCTCCTCTTTTGAAGAAAAGAGAAATTATGGTAACAGACCCCAAAGTCACACATAAAAATCTTGATTGCAGGGAAGAAGAGCTTGGTGTGTGGGGAGACTGAAGGACACTGTGTGGTTTTGCAATTATGGGCTTCGCAGCAGAGCTAGGCAGGGACAGGTCAGGTTCAGCACCTTGAATTAGTAACCGTTCAATGGATTGTTTTCATGTACACCTTGTCATTTCTTCACCCATTTTGTTATTTGTAAACGTCAGCATACACCTGCCCCTCTCCCACATTTCCATCCTCATTCCATGCTTGAAATGCTCTTTCTGCCTCCTCCTCACCAGATAAGTATCCTTTACATCCTTTGAGACCCAGCTGAAGTCCCACCTCACGTCTTTACCTTTCCTTACCATTCAGGATTTAGTCATAGTCCCATAGCAGTTTGTATCTGTACTTAAGATTTTGAATCTGGAAGGGACCTTAGCGATAATGAGCCTGCCTCAATCTTCATTTTACACATGGTGCAACTTAAAAGAAAGAAAGAAAATGGAAGGGACTCACAGTACCTGGACCCTGCCCGTGCTCTACAAGATCACATCTCACCCTCCCAACACTGACCCCTTGCTCTCCATGACCTTAGGACATGTCTGTTCTTGTTTTCTCCTCTATTGTTTTTGAGTATATAAACTTTGTCTTGCTTTTTTTTCTCTCTTCTTTCTTAGCAGTGATAATTATCAGGCATGCAATATATATATATATATATTTTTAATTATTTTTGCTGAAAATATACATAGTAGAACATACACCAACTCAACCATTTGTCTATGTACAATTCAGTGACATTGATTACATTCTTCAAGCTGTGCAACCATTTTCACCCTCATTTTCCAAATTGTTCCTCCCCCGTTAATATGGTCTTACTGCCCCCTAAGATCTCTGTCTCATCTTTCAAGTTGCTTTTGTCAATTTGATCCCATAGAGTTAGATCTTAAAAGAGCGTAATGCTCAAGGCAGACATTCTTTATGAGTTAAGTTGAACTATTGTTTGGTTTAAAGAAGACTTCAGGTGATGATTTCAGGGCAATAGTGTCAGAGGTTCATCCAGCCACAATGGCTCCAGAAAATCTAGATCCTGTGAGAATTTGAAATTCTGAACCACTTTCCCCCTTTTGATCAGAACTCCTTTATAGAATCTTTGATCAAAATGCTTAGTAATAGGAGCTGAGTGCCAACTAGTTCTTCCAGATTTGTAGCAAAGGAGGTAGTTGTTCATGAAGGTGATAAATAAATTAAGGCTAAGGGTTGCACAGCTGACTAATGTAGTTGGTATCAATAATTTGTATACTTGTAAAAAATTGAATTGGCCAATGTTATGTGTTTACAACAACAACAAAAAGAGCAGCTTCTGAGACTGCTTATATATAACTAAATACCTCATGGGATTTGGTTTCTTGCTTTGGAGGTTTAGGGTCATGGTTTCATGGAAGATCCCAGTTAATTGGCATAATATTGGGTTTAGTGCTTCTGTTCTACCTCCTAGTTTACTCTGTAGTGCTGGGGGTCTTAAAAGCGTGTAAACGACCATCCGAGGTACAACAATTGGTCTCTATTCACCTGGAGCATCAGAGAAAGAAGGGGAGAGTCAGGAATAGGAGGATATGGAAATAAATGTATTTTTATTTATAGACCTCAAAACATCTTCATAAAATTATCTCCATTTTAAATGAATATATACTAAGAAAAGGAAGTAAAAACCTGTAATAACTAGAAATTCTATTTTTTGGCTAGTCCCTTTAAGGAAACACCAGTTTTTAATGTACTTTCAAATAATAACCACTGTTTCCATGTAACAGCAAACTCGCAAGATGAGAAATTTCATATAAACAACATCTGTACTTTTGAGAGAAGGGATGTCTACCAGTTTCTTCATGTCTGCAGGGCAGGCAGATTTCATCCTGCCTTGGGCATTATGAAATATGCTTCTCTACCAGTACACCTAATAGTCTGGTCTCTGGAAGTAGTTTATTAGACAGTCATTAAGAGAACAGTGCAGTCTTCCAGGAAGGAATGATGTTTCCCTGGGCACTGAGGGAAAATGGAAGATCTGTCATCATTCTCCTTGACTAGGCAGCTGGGGGACCCCAGGGCATATTCAGAGGAGACACCTCCCCCTCTGTCAGTTGCCCCAAAGCTAAGCCTGTTTTTTCCCCTCAGCCCTGGCTGGCCATAGGGAGCGAAGCATGAATAGAGATCGTCAGAAATGGTAAACTCAAGGAAGAAAAGGAAGTTCTTTATCTAGCTTAATGGTTATTAGGAGGTTGTGCAAATGGTTTCGCACTTGGCTGCTAACCTAAAGATTGGCAGTTTGAGCCCACTCAGCAGCTCCACAGGAGAAAGACCTAGCAATTTGCTTTCGTAAAGATTACAGGCAAGAAAACCCTGTGGGGCAGCTCCCCTCTGTTGCGTGGAATCATTATAAATCGAAATCGACTTGTGATGGGGCCCAACAACAATAGTTATTACCAATTCTACTTTAAATCTGATAAACTGCTTCTTTATCCTTTCAGCTAAATGCCAAACAATGTTCTTTTTCGGTCCTATTGCTATTTTCTATTAAAAGTAAACTCTAGGACTGTCATTTCTCATATTACTAGTGGGACTGTGGACAAGTTATTACTTTTTTGTACCTCAATTACCTGATATGTAAAATGGGGTGAAAATACCTTCCTCAGGCTTGTGAGAATTAAATGAGAAAAACGCTTAGCACACTAGCACGTTAGCGCACGTAATACTGTACGTTACTAGCTGTCCCTCCTTCAGCCATCTCAAGTGAAGGTAAAATCAGATTCAGCTACATTTTAAATTGTTTCGTAGTCTTAAGTGTTTATACTTCTAATTTTGGACTTTTAAAAACAAAAGAAATAGAAACATTGCTCTGAGTCAAGCCCTCCATTCTGCCTCCCTGTCTCTAGTTCCGAGGAAAGCTGTCCTCTCCCCGAGATCCTGTGTGCAAGACAGTCGACTGGGCCCTGTCGGTCTGGCGCCAGCTCAACTCCTGCCTGGCCCGCTTGGGCACACCTGAAGCGCTTCTTGGGCCAAAGTATTTCCTGTCTTGTCCAGTCGTCCCAGGACATGCCCAAGCAACAGTGAAGTAAGTGTCATTGCTCCTCGTTTGCCTACTTGAGATAGACCCATGGCCTATTTTACAAATGAGAATGCTGTCTGCCTTGTGCCACCTCCTGTCATCAACGTGGAATGACAATGCTCTGCACTCCTGGCAGAGGGTAACCATGACTTCTCTGCTGAGTGGCTCCTGAGGAAACTGTATTCTTGATAAAAACAAGATAGGAGTTTTCCCTCTATTACAAAACCCTCACCAAAATTGTGTTCAGCTTTGACACGTTCAAAGACATGTTCATTGTCTTTCGGGCAGTGTTCCACATGAGAAATTCCATCAAATATTTTATGCCAGGAAAAAAAATGTAAAAACTGCATGTTATTAAGCAAAAGGCTTCCTCCATTTATTAAGGAGACTTACATACTTACTGTGTTTTTCTCTGAAGCAGTTCATGAGAATAGGCGTATAGACAACAAAGTTAATGAAATAGAAAATCAGGAGCAAATTGAAAGGAAGAAAAAATTTGTCAACATGCCAATTACTGAGGGTTTTTATAATTAGCTACTAGATGTGATTCTGTACTTCCTGGGCTGAAATCCATTTTGGAAGACATGATATAAATAATATATCTTTATGATAAATGTTCTCTTTCTCTATAATAAGAACACTTAACCACTGCACCACCAGGGCTCAACTGCGGGGGTGGGGAGTGCTATATTAAATATTGTTGTTGTCAGCTGCCATCAAGTCAGCCCCCAACTCATGCAAGCCCACGCACGTGAAAAGAAACGCTGCCCAGTTCTGTTGGTTGAAGATCGGACCATAGTGATTCATAGGGTTTTCATTGGCTGATTTTTGGAAGTCGATTGCCAGACCTTTCTTCCTAGACTATCTTAGTCCGGAAGCTCTGGTGAAACCTATTCAGCATCATAGCAACACACAGGCCTCCACTGACAGACTGGTGGTGGCTGCACATGAGAAGCATTGGCCAGGAACCAAACCCAGGCCTCCTGCATGGGAGGCGAGAATCCTACCATTGAGCCACCACTGCCCCCATATTAAATAGACACAGTATTTTCTTGATAAAACCAGAAATACATTTATTCATATACTTGACCCTTCACCAGCATCACAATTAAATCTAATTTCTTTTTGCATCTTGTCCCAAGATTCTTTGGAACCAGTTTTGGCCTTTCCTAGATGAGCACAGTCATTGTCAGGAATGTGAAGTCTGAGAATTTTCCCTTTTGCACACTGACAGGTTAGCTTGCCACAGCTTCATGGGTACCACGCTCAGACAAAGGACTTTATGACTCAGCATGGCGGGCAGCGTGAGCTTCACGTTTCATAAGTTCTCCTGCCCTCAGGTCCCCCGGGGGTGATGCAGAACAGCCCAGATGGATCCTAGGTTTGTGTCACGGCTGAGGAACCCCAAGCTCAGAAATATTTAAGTCTCTTAAAGGGGCTGATAGCGAATCTGCCCACCATTTGCCCTGGAAAAAGAGACTATCCTTACTATCCTGATCAGGAAGCAAATTTGCCTCTACTCCAGGAGGCACTGTCTCTGTCTTCTAAGACTGTTTGCTAAACAGGTAGTCCCTGACTTATGACGTATGCGAGTTACATCAAAAGCTGCTTATGACCGTCCATTTTTTTCATTTCTTTTTTTTTTTTTTTTAACATCTCATTAGTAATACGTTGCAGTACGTAATTTGCTGATGTTTCTCAGGTGTTCACTTGCAGGTGTTCAATTTTATGATTTGTTCAAAACTGCTGGATTTATAAAGATACTGTTAATAAAAGGCAGTAATAATGAAAAATTTTCAAAAAATGAGGTAGAGCTGACTTACTAATGGAATCATTGGAACAGAACCTTGTCATAAGTCAGGGTCTACCTGTATTGACATCCTTGAAAAGATGCTGGTGCACATGTGCCGAGAATAGTTGTCCCCCAACAGCCAGGTTTGTTACTTACCAGAACGAGTCATCTTTACTCCATTAGCACCATTAAGAATAACTGTAATTGATTTACCGGTCTCACCCCTTTGGGAGCAAAAGAGAATGAAGAAAACTGAAGATACAGGCAAAGATTAGTCCAAAGGACTAGTAGACCATGTCTACCACGGCCTCCACCAGCCTGAGTCCAATACAACTAGATGGTGCCGGCTACCACCACCAACTGCTCTGATAGGGTTCACAGTAGAGGGTCCCAGACAGAACTGGAGGAAAATGTAGAGCAAAATTCTAACTCACAAAAAAAGACCACACTTACTGGTCTGACAGAGACTGGAGAAACCCCGAGAGTATGGCACCCAGATACCCTTTTAACTCAGTAATGAAGGCTCGCCCTTCAGCCAAAGATTAGGCAGACCCGTAAAACAAAACAAGACTAAAAGGACACACCAGCCCAGGGGCAAGGACTAGAACACAGGAGGGAATAGGAAAGCTGGTAAAACGGAACCCAAGGTCGAGAAGGGAATGTGTTAACATGTCGTGGGGTTGTTAACCAATTTAATAAAACAATATGTGCACTAACTGTTTAACAAGAAACTAGTTCTATAAACCTTCATCTAAAGTACAACTAAAAAAAAAATAATATTGACTCATGTGGTAGAATACAAGAATTTCGTCTCTATTCCCTATTGTAGTTTCATTTTTTTTCTTGAATTACATATCACTGGAAATTAAACTGAGAAGCTTACAACAGGTGGATGTTTGATGTCTGGGTAGTAGTTGTAACAATACTTGAATGGTTTATGCTAATATGTAATAGCTTTGAAAACGTTCCTATTCTAGGAGATTTGCTTTTGCTTCTACAGCCTTTAATTGTATTAATTTTTTTTTTTAATTCTGAAACAAAGCGTAATCTTTTTTGAAGGAATTTTAATTGGCATTGAGTGCTCCAAGCCTAGGTTAAGATGGTTTGACTTAATAGCTGCTTACAGCCATTAATGTAGAAATTTTGCTTGAAGAGATGGCTGGTCTACCATATCCCCTCTCTGCAGGGCTAAGCCCACCTACTTGCAAGCCGTGATCCCTTGCCTAGGGGCAGGCAAATTTAATTTACCAATAATTATAAACTACATCCAACTTCAGAAATACTTAAATATAAAATGTGTGTGTCTTAGTAAGGAAAAGTGGCAAATGAGTTGATGCTTATTTAGACACAGACTTGCAGGAAATTTTGTCTAGCCTTTTTCATCTGTAAGTTTATCTTCCTTCCCGTATATTTATTCATGTATTCATTCATTTAACAAACACGCAAGCCTTGATTCCTGCTCCCAAGGATTTTATCAAGTAGGAGACATGTAAACAGTCAGTTTCATTGGAAATGTATATATTTTGAGGCAAATTTTAACTACTTCGTTATTGGATAATCTTACTTATTGCAAAACTACCTGGAAAAGGTAGCAAGTCTATAGAAACACTTATGATTTTCCATGGTCGAAAGAATTTAGGCCACCTGTGCTCTTAGAGGGAACAGTCCCAAGGCTCTCCTCACTTCTGATACCAATTGCAAACTCAGGGGGTGTCTTAGTTTCCTAGTGCTACTGTAACACAAATACTACAGGTGGGTGGCTTTAAAGAACAGAAATTTATTTTCTCAGAGCTCTGGAGGCTAAAAGTTCAAATTGGGGTCTCAGCCATGTAGAGTCCTTCCTTGTTGGTAGCCCCCTCACATGGCATCTGTCTTCCTCAGTATGTGCTTGCCCCTGCTTCTAATCCATTCTTTTCATAAGTCCAGAGTGATTGTGTTTAAGACACACACTACACTGATATGGTCTTATTAGCATAACAAAGAAAACCTTATTTCCAAACAGAGCTATATCCGCAGGTATAGGGATTAGAATTCTAACATACTCGGTGGGGGGCGGGGGGGCACGATTCAGTCCATCCCCAGGAAGAGGGGTCCCCAAACCACCTTCAGGTTCATTAATTCACTAGAAGGATTCAGAACTCACTGAAAGCTATTACACTCAAGACGACAGTTTTACAGGAAAGGATACAGGTTAAAATCATCCAAGGGAAGAAACACATAGAGCAGAGCTTTTCCCGTGGAGTGAAGATGTGTGACAATACTTCCGGAGTATTGCCAACCAGGAGCTTCAGTGTCCAGTTTTTATTGGGGGTCCATTACATTAACATGATTCTTTGCTCATGCGGTAGACCTCAGTCTCCAGGTAAACTGACACCAGGTGGCCCTAAGGCCCCAGACAAAGATTACCTCCCAGAAGCCAAGGGCAAAGGCCAGACATCTTTTTGGACAAGGGTAAATTCTTTACTAAACAATGGTCTTACAACCTTTTCACAGTTGTGTGTAATTCATGAGGGTCTGGTCTTGACTTTGGTGAATCTGGTCCTCTCTTGCAAGGTGGATGTCCAAGCTGTGGAATGCCGTTATTGCACCCAGAGTTCAAGAAGCAATATTGTCAAAAGCCTCTGTGAAAAGACAACCTGGCCTTGGACAAACAAATGCTAAAAAACACCCCAGCCAAGGACAGCAGGCTGTCGTTAAAGCTGCTCTCAGCATCTTGCTTAATAAAGCTGTTCTGCACGGCTGTCCCCTCCCAAGAGCAGGTATGTGACCTCATGCTGGGTGAAGAGGAAAGTCACACTCTTTCCAGAAGCTCTTTTTTCCCTCTTGGTAACTAGAGAAGTTATCTTCACATTAATGGACATTTCATGACCTCGTTCCACATCTTGGTCTCCACTTGTAATTGTTGACTCATATTTGAATTCCCTACCTCCAAGTCAAGTTTGTGCTGGTTCATAAAACCCCTGTTTGGGTATTGTGCAGGCCCATGATGTTTAAGAGTCCATTTATTTGAGAATTGGAAATGCTGTATTTTGCTTTGCTGTATAAAACGATATTATCACTGCCTTCCTTTTGGCACAATGTGATCTGTGTTGTTTCAGAGCTAGACCAGTATATTGCTGAGTTCAAAGGAGGAAGTTTCCCTTTATCCATAGTTTCAAGTTATAGCAGTTGTGGCAAGAAGAAAGGGGAGAATGGTGCCTGGAGAAAGGTGAGCACCAGTCCTCGCAAGAAGTCTGGCCGCCGCTTCCCTTCACCCACCTGGAGTAAGCCAGACCTGAGTGATGAAGGTAAGGGCAGTGTGAGGATGTTGCTTAGAAGTGTCTGTATTCATGGTCTGGTTTCTGGATGCAGATGCACTTTTATTTTTATCATTATGCATTCAACAACACAAAATTCTGACTATCTCAATGCACGTTCTCAAGGAATAAACAAAGTATGTAGTAGGTTTATTGTTGTTAGTGGGTTTGAGTTGGCTCCAACTCACGATGAATTTATGTATAACAGAACAAAATGTTGCTTAGTCTTGCACTGTCTTCATGATTGTTGGTATATGTGAGTGTAGTAAGTGGTATTTTCAGAAATACTAGGAGCATCCTACCTGAAAAATACATCTTTTTTATGAGAATCCTGAAATCAAATTTATTTTTATCTTGTTAGTGATCATTTATTTTTTTTAATTTGTTTTACTTGGCATCAACAGTTAAATTTATGTAATAAAATTGTCACATTTTATCTCATATTTTTCTCCTTTTATGTGTCATTCCTAATAAAAAAACCAAACCCATTGCTGTCAAATCGATTCCGACTCATAGCAACCCTATAGGACAGAATAGAACTGCCCCATAGGGTTTCCAAGGAGTGCCTGCTGGATTTAACCTGCCGACCTTTTGGTTAGCAACCATAGCTCTTAACCACTATGCCACCAGGGTTTCCTGAGGCAACCTTAAATTTTTAAAAGTGTAAGTACACCCTATATGATAACAATTTAAAGCCTTTATAAAGCATTAATTTTACAAATTTATTTTTCATACATGACATTGTATCCTGTGCAGTGTGTTTAATGACTTATTAGGATATAAATTCCATGAGGGCAGGGATCGTCCACTGTTTTTACTGCTTAATTTGTACTACCTGGAATAGAGCATAGTGCACATTCCATAAATATTTACTTATTTTACACATACACATTCAATAAATATTTATTTATGAATGGATAAGTTATTAGAGAATAGGTCACCTTTCCTTAGCACCATGTAAGCTGAACTACAATGAATGGCAAATAAGACTTTTCAGATTCACAGTATTGGGAGTGAGGAGAGTAATGTCTTAAGTATTCATTCTAACAAAGAAGGTGCAACACATCTACCAGTATTACACCTAATCTATTTGACTTTGGTAATATGATGGTCAACAATTATATGAATTATAAATAGTCTCCCTAAAGGAAATCCATATTTGAACAAGAATGAAAAGATGGTTCAATGCATCAACCCCATGTGCGTTGTGGATTGCTGACATATATAATTAATTTTAGATCTTCAGGACCCAGTAATGGTTGCGTCGATTTTGTTTTTTGACACCATTGTTGAAAAAAATACCAAAATAGAAACCCCTTTGCATACCATGCCGATCACTTAAACGTATCCAGTTTGGTAGAGATACAACCCATTTCTTTTCTCACCTAAAACAGAGAGGTCAATTCTGTTGGATCACAGGCTTGTGGAGGGCAGGACTGGTGTCTATGAACTCAATAGAGTAGTTAGCAGAGAGCTTACTCATTATGGCTTTCTGATGATGATAAAACTATCAACAAAGAAACTAGTACAGACATTATTTCTGCTGATATACATTTAATGAGGATATATAAAACTCAACTTATTTCCCAAACACACTCTTTAGAGAAAATTTTACTACCAATATTCGTACAATTTTAGAATTCACTCAGAAGAAACTAAATGTTTTAATGAGCCCATAAAATTTGAAGTATTAGAGAAAGTCATATTTTTAGAGTCTAAAATGGTTTGTAACAGTGTTTTTCAAACCTTTTTGACCATAACCCACAGTGAGAAATACGTTTTACATCATAAGCAGTACACACAAACCTATTCATTTGTACACATGTATAATTGATACTAATCAATATATTTACTGCATATAATGCAGTGTAATATTAGCTGTTTCATTTTTTGTTTGTTTGTTTTTTTAAATGGGCCATAACCTGTAGTCTGAAAAACATTCCTGTGATTGGTAGTATTATTTTTAAAATCTCATGCCTTTTTGTGTACCATTTATACTTTCTGTATATACAAAGATAATTAAAACTTAATTTTCTACAGAAAAAGGAAAAAAACACTGCCATCAAGTCAGTGTCCCATGCGTTTCAGAGTAGAACTGCATCCCGTAGAATTTTCAATGTTTGTAATCTTAACAGACGTAGATCCTCCAGACCTTTGTTCAGCAGCACCACCAGGTGGATTTGAACCACCTGTCTTTCTGTTAATGCCGGACCACAAACCACACCAGACACTGTTATTGCCACACACACTATTTATCCATTATAGGCCCACAGATCAAAAACTACGCTTGATCTAAATAGTAGTGTTTGAGGAGAAACAAAAGTAGAGAAAGGGAGAATACCATCATCAAAAGGCAGCTATTAAACTCAATTTCTGGTACTTTGGGAACAAGGACGTAGGGAAATAAGGACTTGACTTGCGAGAAGAGGACAGTTGATACAAGCAAAGTTGAGAATTTGTGGTGGTCTCCAAACCAAACTCTTTGTCATTAAGTCAGTTCCAACTCACAGCGACCCTATAGGTCATAGTAGAGCTGCCCCATAGGGTTTCCAAGGCTGTAATCTTTAGGGAAGTAGACTGCCACATCTTTATCCCACAGAGCCGCTGGTGGGTTCAGACCATTGACCTTTCAGTTAGCAGCAGAATGCTTAACCGCTGCACCACCAGGGTTCCTTCAGGTGGTCTTAGCTGTATTGACTTCAGTAACAAATGTAAATAAGATAGTTGTTCCCTGCCAGCCACAATGCTTGTGCAGGAGGCTACGCACAGGGCCACTGCCCCGAAGAGAACCTCCTCAAGAGATGGATATTAATCTAGGAACAGCACAAAAGTGCTGCAGAGCCCACAACCTGTTTCATAAATACCAGAGTTCAAGATGCACAGGGACAAACACCTGTTCTGTTGAAAGTAATTACAGTTCTTTTTAAAACAGGTATAAAAAATAAGACCGTATCACAGCTGAATTGTAACAGGAATGCTTCTCTGTCAAGACAAAAGTAAGTTCCCCTTTCATAACAAACAGTAAAGATTAATCAAGTAACTAAAGTCACTATTTTTCAAGTTATATGCTCTTATTAATGGTCTGTGCAACTATTATACTGTTAATGTGATATTTTTAAAAGCAACAGAGACCATTCAAATGCTGATATACTTGAATGGAATCTGAAAAATGTTCCTTAAGCTTAATAAAACTGCCTAATTTTTTTGTAAGGTCAGAACTGTTACTGGCTTTATTTTTTTAATCAAGTTAATAATAACTCAATGTCTTTGATAAGAGATATGGTAAAGTCATGCATTCATAATCTTTTAAACAGGCCTTAGATGACTGATTTTTTTAAATTCTAGATTTATAGAAATATAGCATGACATGTTTTTAAGTGGTAAATATTTACAGTGATAATTATATTTATTTTTTACATTACGTATTTATTATTCATAATGTTCCTAGATAATTGATTACTTCAGCTTACAAAATTTGAGGTGTAAGAATGATTTGGCTAAAAGAAAAATGTTTGGGCAATTGTAAATACATCCCCATTGTAGCCCGATAAATTGTGTGCCCTGCAGCTTGACAGGTAACATTTAGGACCCTGTACCCTCATTCTCAGCGTTATAGAAGGGAAGAAGTAAAGAGCGAGATGGAAGAACAAGGAAACTACATCACAGAGCTACTTTCTGCCAGGCCCACTGCTAGATATCTTATATAAAATAGCCTATATAATTTTCACAACAACCCTGTGATGTGGGCATTAGGGTCTCTTTATAGACAAGGGAAACCAGGAATTGAGATGTTTGATAGATACATACATACATACGTACATACATAGATACATGGATGTATAGATAAGTATGTATGTATGCACGCATGTATGTACTAAAAAACCCATTGTTGTCAAGTCAATTCCAACTCATAGCCACCCTGTAGGACAGAGTAGAGCTGCCCCATAGGGTTTCCAAGGAGCCGCTGATGGATTCGAACTGCCAACCTTTTGGTCAGCAGCCTAGCACCTAACCACTGTGCCACAAGGGCTCTGTGTGTGTGTGTATGTGTACGTACATATATGGACCTATATCCATATTGCTAGTAAGTAATAGAGCCAAGCCGAAATTCCTGTTTGCTCCAATATATCACACTGCCCCCATACAACACAGTGTTTATTGTCTTAGTTTTATCATCTGGAAGACAGAAGAAAAAAACTGAAATGTTATCAGTCAAAGTAGATTTCTATATGAAATAAAATTATATCCATTGAGGAGAATTTTGAGTAGGAGTTAGGATCAAAACCCTTTATGCTAAGCTCTCAGGGTATGGGAGTGGGTTGCTACACTAAATGGCATGTATGACATGCCTTAAAGTATATTAAAAAACCCTTTCCCCAATCTACACCAAATCCTGAAAAGAGGTACCATGTCTAGATTTCCATATTGGGCCTTGGGTTGTTGCCCTCACTTTTAAAAACCTTTTTCTGAACTTCACGTTAGGTGTTTAGAGAATGACCTGTCATTGACGTTGAATCTGGATCAAAGACTCTCTCTGGGTTCAGATGATGAAGCCGACCTTGTTAAGGAACTTCAGAGCATGTGTTCCAGCAAATCTGAATCTGATATAAGCAAGGTGAGCAACACCAGTGGGTGTGGACATCAAGTGAGACCCTCCAGCAATGGAGAGACTTTCTGGAGCCACAGCATAACACTTGTTCCCTGAAAGAAAGTCCTTATTGCTTGAAATTAAACCATCCATCACCTGCTTTGAATAGCCATTTCTTCTGAAATATCTTTTGTACAGTAAGGCAGCCTGATTGGGTAAAGTTTGTTTTACCCCACTCTGAAAGACCTAAAACTTATGTCGTGTATGTTAATTGGATTAGCACAAAGAACACCAACACACTTGGGAGTCATTTTTCTGAGCTTCACTCTGAGTTTCCCCAGGTTTTTTTTTTCCTTATTGTATCCCTAACTTTGTGCACATAAGTCGTCTAGGAGCAAGAGATAATTAGAGCAAGCATCATGGCAATCCTGTGTTGGAGACTGCGACAGCAACAACTTTCTTTACCAATAGAAAGAATTGGCCTGTAAAATGCATATAATCATAGTCCGTAAGCAGTGAAATTTGAGATCCAAATATGAAAACCAGTGACCTGAAATTCCAAAGAAAACATTAACAGCATCAAGTTCAACCTGTTTTGGTGCTCCGATATCTCCAAGTTGAACCAGGCTTCCTTCGTAAATGCCTTTTACCAGAAAAGGAACGTAAGAAGATAGAACCAATGCAGGCTCCACTGCAGACTCAGCTATTGTATATGAATAGTCATAATCTCTGGAACAAAGTAGAAGCAATGCTCTTACCTAAACCTTGCTGGAAATGAGCTGAAATAATTGTCCACTGGGAAGTAAGGCTGTGATTAAAGTCTTGCACTCTTTTCTAGTTATATTTTTTTTCCTATAAAACTCTTCCGGTCTTCTCTTGACTTTTTTAATAGAGTGAGAAATGGATCATGACTTGATAAACTGTATTTTCCAGATTGCTGATTCCAGGGATGATTTAAGGAGATTTGATAGCTCCAGAAACAGCCCTGCATTTTCAGCAACTGTTAATAATCCACGAATGCCAGTGTCACAAAAGGTAAGTGTCTCTCACCTCCCAAAATGGGGCCGAGAAAGATTGCTCTGGAATCGACTTCACGAACTTTGAATGTGAAACACAGGTACTTTAAAACAACGGGGATAAGATAAGGATAAAAATGTTCAGAGTTAACCAAGATTAAAGAAAGATTGTTATTTGAGATATCTTGAAAGAATGACATAAAAAAAAAAGCATTACTTTTTCTTTCTATTCGATGCCCAAGATTTTACTCCAAAACTGTGCATTTCTTTTGAGAAGGTCTCCGTTTGTTTTCATTGGAGCATGCCAAAACTAGAAGTAATAGAACTTCGGTTTTCTTGGTTATTCCATTTTAAGATGTGTTGTTTTTCAGTCCTCAACTGAAAAACAAGATTTCCTGCATTTTTGGAAAATTGGAGTTAATTACAGCCAAGGAAAGTCAGGCTGAGTGGTAACATAAAGATATTTTACACAAATCTAATAATTTTTGTTTTCATTTTCCTAACTTGTCATAACATGCAATGTGTTTGAATGAGAGGCTTTCCTTTAAAGACAAAGTCAAAATAGCAAATGGAAAAGCCAGGCTTCAAATAGACTTCATTAACGTCTTGAGAGAAATTCCACTGCATGGTGCTGGACCATTATTGATCAGTTAGTAAGTGGCAAGAGATGGCACTGCATGGTACTCCTGGGTGGATGGAAATAATAAAACAACTTCTTATCCATTAATTATTTTGTGAGGATGCAGATTTCGTGCAGGCGTTTAATTATATGTGGCTTATTCACCAAGGCGTAGCGATTCAGCTCACAGCCTGTTCCCATCTCCTCCCTTGGTGGCACACAAAGGCCAGGGCCGGGGGGCAGTGCAGAGAGCAGGGTTATAATGGAGCACAGTGAGACTATTAAATTATTAATCCTTGTCTGGTCTCATGGCAGGCCCTGCTAGTTACATGTAAAACTTTGCGAGCTATGTGTGTTGGAGGAAGGAGGGGGTTAGGGAAGTTGGCAGGGCTGAGGCCCCCAGTAAAAAATACACGACATGATGACCTGTGTTGAAGAAGAACATGGTCTTTCAGGCCCACTCTATCACAGTGTCGGCTTTTTTTTTCCTCAATTGGGGAACAATTTAGACGCTCAGCAAAAGCAAAATTTGGAGACATTTTAGGGAAGATGACCTAAAGAGGTGACCTGGGGCCTCTACTGAGCATTCTGGTTGGAAAATACTTTAAGAGTTGCCTCTTGCCATCTTTAAAGCCTCCACTATTTGCCCGTGTGTGGTGGCCCACCTTGAGCTTTGGTTCACTGGAGACCAGAACACATTCCCTGAGCTTACACATCAGTTCTGCAGCATTCCTTGTGGATCATAGTGGAAGGGGCTGTGAAGGTCTGGGAGGAGGAACAAGAAGGGCCGAGTCACTGTCCTGTACACAAATGTTGACAAGCAGTGACTGGCTGGGTTGTGTGAATATCTAATGAGATACATTTTTGTATCCTACTTCTCTGTCCCATGACCCTGTTGAGTTTTCAATAATAAGATTGTCGTTGTCAGGTGCCATCAAGCCAATTTCGACTCACAGTGACCCCCTATGACAGGGCAGAACTGCTCTGTAAGGTTTTCTAGGCTGTAATCTTTTATCGGAGCAGATCGCCAAGTCTTTCTCCTAAGCAGCCACTGGGTAGGTTGAAACCACCAATCTTTCAATTAGCAGTCAAGTGAGTGCTTAACCATTGTGCCACCAGGGCTCCTTTATAAGAAAGTACTGTCCATAAAAAGTTTTAAAAAAGGACTGAAAGTAGGGTAAGCTTAGTGCAGCTCAGGGCAGCTTTAAAAGCGATCTTTAAAAAATGAGCTTTATACTGCCTGGTTCTTACAGAAGGACTCCAGGTTATTTAAATGTGCAGTTAATAGGACAGCAATTAATAAAAACAAGCATGCATTGAACGCTGGCCCCCACCCTTTCTTGGAGGGACTCATCCCCAGTGAGTAGAAGATGTTTTTCTCAAGACCTGCCAGCAGAGGGCAAAGTCACACTCATTTGGCAGCCTTCTCAAAGTGTGGTGGGCTCATTCCTTTTCTCTCCTGGGGAAGGTAGGCTCACTTCTGACTCAACTAGCATTTCTTGGTTAGATGCCCAGTTTCTTCTGTTATCAGAAAGTAACTCCCTTCAGAGCTAAGAGCTCTCTGGGTTATTTGAAACCACTTTCTCCTGCATGGCAAGAGACTGGCTATGCCTTCGCCAGAGAGGGGCCTTACAGCTGCCATCACCCTTTAGAAGGCAACACTGAGTGAATTAACCTCATTACTTGCCGTAGTATAACTCCTTACTGCTCCAACAGGAGTGGAATGTAGTTGGGTTTATCAGTTAGATGGCATGTTAGACAGCCTTCTAAATTAAACACACAGACACAATTTTTTAAACCATCAATAGAAAGAGCAAACCAAAACCAAACCCATTGCCATCAAGTCGATTCCAACACATAGCAACCCTATAGAAAGAGCAGAGACTAATAAACATGTTTTCTTCCCACGTGTGCAAACTAATCTCCCTAAAGCAAGAGTTCTCATCTTTGACGTTATAATGAAATCTGCCTGAGGAATTCTTTTTTTCTAACGAATTTTTTTTTGTTGCTGTTGTAAAAATAGATAACACAGCATTTGCCAGTTCAACATTTTCACTTGTACAGTTCATTGAAATCAATTATATCAATCATATTGTACAACCAACACCCATTGCCATATTTTCCATCCCATAAACGGAAGCTCAGTGCTAAACCCCAGTGCTCAAAGCTAAACTAAAATTCCCCTCTTTCCCCTTCCCGCCTGCCCCTGCTAACCACTGTCAAACTCTGATCTCTATACATTTGCCTGTTGTGTGTGTCTCACCTGAGGAGTTTTTGAAGTTCCTATGTCTAGTTTCCACCCTGTAAAGGTTCTGACATAATTGGCCTGAGGTTCATAATGGACATTAGGATTTTTTTACGAGTTCCCTGGTGATTCTCATTCAAAACCAGGGCTGGGACTCATTGCTCTAAAACACAGCTCTGATATATCACCCTCCTCACTTGCCATCCCATTTCTTTCTTTCCAAATGTATCTTCTAAGGGGTTGATACTGTAACCTTTCACATGTAACTTACTTTTTACTCTTCCGGCAACCTCATCGTACATAGTTCCTTTCCTTTAGGACCCTTTCTCTCCTCCTCACCTGTCACAATCATGTACGTCCCTAAAGGCCCGCCTCTAACACCATCTCCTCTGCAGTGCTTTCTGTGCTTTCTGCTTTGCAACCTAGAGGCCAGAAGTTACGGTATCCTCTTAAATTCTAGCAGATACTTAGTATTGAATGAATGGATGAATGAATTGTTCTGACTTCACAATAACCCTTTAAAGTTAAATAACTAGAACATCTACTCCAGGGGCAGTGCCTTTCTATACAAATTATACCTCATCTTGGAGTTTAATATGCATAGCAACATTGATAGTAACCTGATGTGTTTAATACAGAGAATTTTGGGGGTTTGGAAATGCCCTTAACTCTCCTACACCCAGACTCAGGTACCTCATAGCTTTGGGAAAAACACCTCCAAACTTGTGCTTGGCTGCCAGAGTGTCAGGAGCATCACCCTCTGGTTCAGGACATTGTCCCTCAGTCACTTGCTCTTTTCTTGCCCTCCCAGGTTTGAATTGCCATGGCTCTCACTAAGCCCAAGTGCTTCTCCTCGTTCTCATCATGCCTCCTCATCCTCTGTCCTCCTGCATCTAGGGACTGACTCTGCCTCACAGGTCTACACATCCAGCCTCTGTATCCCTAACCACATTTTTCACTGTTGCAGGTGCTTCTTGGTCCTTTATTTCGTGTGGCATTTCCTGCCTCAGACCATGAAGGAGCATTCTCCTTACCTTCATGTTGTAGTGAAAGGAACAGACTAGAAAAAGCTCTGTGCGTCTCCTTTCCTGTCTCTGGTTCTTGGTACCGCCCATGTAGATTTCCAGAGGAGGTTCAAAGATCATAGCAAAATTATTTACAATCGGATCTACATACACACACCTGTAGATTCTCTGTATCAACTAGTGGCAATCCTTACTTTATAGCATGCCATGTTTGTTGTTGTTAGGTTCCGTCAAGTTGGTTCCGACTCATAGCGACCCTAAGCACAACAGAACGAAACACTGCCTGGTCCTGCGCCATCCTTACAGTGGTTGTTACGCTTGAGCTCATTGTTGCAGCCACTGTGTCAGTACACCTCCTTTAGGGGCTTTCTGTTTTCTGCTGACCCTTTGCTTTGCCAAGCATGATGTCCTTCTCCACGGACTGATCCCTCATGACAGCATGTCCGAAGTGTTGCCATCCTTGCTTCTAAGGAGCATTCTGGTTGTAGTTCTTCCAAGACAGATTTGTTCATTCTTTTGGCAGTCCATGGTATATTGAATATTCTTTGCCAACACCACAATTCAAAGGCGTCAGTTCTTTTTTAGTCTTCCCTATTCATTGTCCAGCTTTCACACGTGTATGATGCAATTGAAAATACCATGGCTGGGGTCAGGCACACCTTAGGCTTCAAGGTGACATCTTTTCTTTTCTTTAAAGATGTCCTTTGCAGCAGATTTGCCCAGTGCAATGCGTCGTCTGATTTCTTCACTGCTGCTTCAATGGCTGTTGCTTGTGGATCCAAGCAAAATGAAATCCTTGACAATGTCAGTCTTTTCTCTGTTTATCATGGTCTTGCTCATTGGTCCAGTTGTGAGGATTTTTTTTTCTTTATGTTTTGTTTTCTTTATGTTGTGGTATAATTCATACTGAAGGCTGACCTTAGTAGAGTCGACCTTAATGACGTGGATAGAGTCAAGTTTCGGGACCTTCATTTGCTGTTGTGGCATGACTCAAAGTGAGAAGAAACAGCTGCAAACATCTGTTAATAATCAGAACCTGGAATGTACGAAGTATGAATCTAGGAAAATTGGAAATCGTCAAAAATGAAATGGAACCCATAAACTTCGATATCCTAGGCATTAGTGAGCCGAAATGGACTGGTATTGACCATTTTGAATCAGACAATCATATAGTCTACTATGCTGGGAATGACAGCTTTAAGAGGAATGGTGTTGCATTCATTGTCAAAAAGAACATTTCAAGATCTATCCTGAAGTACAGCGCCATCAGTGGTAGGATAATATCCATACTCCTACAAGGAAGACTATTATTATTCAAATTTACCCATCAACCACTAAAGCCAAAGATGAAGAAATAGGTTTTTATCAGCTGTTGCAATCTGAAATTGATCAAATATGCAATCAGGATGCATTTATAATTACTGGTGACTGGAATGCGAAAGTTGGAAACAAAGAAGAAAGATCAGTAGTTGGAAAATATGGCCTTGGTGATAGAGACAATGCTGGAGATCAAATGATAGAATTTTGCGAGACCGATGACTTCTTGTTGCAAATACCTTCTTGCACCAACATAAATGGCAACTATACACGTGGACCTTGCCAGATGGAACACGCAGGAGTCAAATTGACTACATCTGTGGAAAGAGACGATGGAAAAGCTCAATATCATCAGTCAGAACAAGGCCAGGGGCTGACTGTGGAACAGACCATCAATTGCTCATATGCAACTTCAAGCTGAAACTGAAGAAAACCAGAGCAAGTCCATTAGAGCTAAAATATGACCTTGAGTATATCTCCCACCTGAATTTAGAGACCATCTCAAGAATAGATTTGACGCATTGCATTCTAGTGACAGAAGACCAGGCGAGTTGTGGAATGACATCAAGGATATCATCCATGAAGAAAGCAACAGGTCATTGAAAAGACAGGGAAGAAAAGACCAAGATGGATGTCAGAGGAGACCCTGAAACTTGCTCACAAACGTCGAGCAGCTAAAGCAAAAGGAAGAAATGATGAAGTCAAAGAGCCGAACAGAAAATTTCACAGGGTGGCTCCAGAAGACAAAGTATTATAATGACGTGTCCAAAGAGCTGGAGATAGAAAACCAAAACGGAAGAACACACTCAGCGTTTCTCAAGCTGAAAGAACTGAAGAAAAAGCACAAGCCTCAAGTTGTAATAGTGAAGGACTCTATGGGGAAAATATTAAACAATGCAGGAACCATCAAAAGAAGATGGAAGGAATACACAGAGTCATTATACCAGAAAGAATTGGTTGATGTTCAACCATTTCAAGAGTTAGCATATGATCAGGAACTGATGGTACTGAAGGAAGGAGTCCAGGCCGCTCTGAAGGCATTGGCAAAAAACAAGGCTCCAGGAATTGATGGAATATCAATTGAGATGTTTCAACAAACAGATGCAGCACTGGAGGTGCTAGCTCGTCTATGCCAAGAAATATGGAAGACAGCTTCCTGGCCAACCGACTGGAAGAGATCCATATTTATGCCTATTGCCAAGAAAGGTGATCCAACCGAATGTGGAAATTATAGAACATATCATTAATATCACACGCAAGCAAAATTTTGCTGAAGATCGTTCAAAAACAGCTGCATCAGTATATCGACAGGGAACTGCCAGAAATTCAGGCTGGTTTCAGAAGAGGATGTGGAACCAGAGATTTCATTGCTGATGTCAGGTGGATCCTGGCTGAAAGGAGAGAATACCAGAGGGATGTTTTCCTGTGTTTTATTGACTATGCAAAGGCATTTGACTTTGTGGATCATAACAAATTATGAATAATATCGCGAAGAATAGGAATTCCAGAATACTTAATTGTGCTCACGAGGAACCTTTATATGGATCAAGAGGCAGTTGTTCAGACAGAACAAGGGGACACTGATTGGTTTAAAGTCAAGAAAGATGTCTGTCAGGGTTGTATCCTTTCACCATACCTATTCAATCTGTATGCTGAACGAATAATCCGAGAAGCTGGTCTATATGAGGAAGAATGGGGCATCAGGATTAGAGGAAGATGCCATGTTTGGGTAATATGTATGTGCTGACTTTGCTGGTGTTCTAGGCAAAATTAGAAGTTGGGATTGGCCTAACTAGGCCCATGGCTAAGTAATTTCTTGTACAGCGAAATGGAGCTGGATTATGGTATCTGAACTATCTTTTCACAGTTATTTGTCAGCACGTGACCCTTTTCTCTACCTCAGCAACTCAGGTCATCAAGCAATATAATTATTTCTCTCAGATTTTCTCTCTGGTAGCCTGATGGCATAAGCTTCCCTACAAAACAAAAATAGGTGTTTTGGTTTTCTTTCCATTGACTCTTAACCTGTTGTAAAGTACAAATGGGAGGTGACAGGGGCTGCTGAGATGTGTGTGCCTTTGAGCAACTGCACCTCAGCCACTTTCTTATGCTTCCTTGGAGAGATTTGGCCCTTCTAACATGACAGAACCCAGCTGTTTCATGACTCCCTGATGAGGGAACTTTTATCAGGAAGCTATCTCCTTTCTAAGTCAAACTTTTCCAGCCTAGCCATCCTTCTCTCCTAAATACATGCAGTCTAAATTCCATACTTGTCCCATCTTTATTCTTCACTCATTACACATACTTGATGTTTGGGAAGACTCAAAGCACTGAAACTTCTAGCCAAAAGTATGTTGGAGTAGCACAGCTGACTTGCCATTTAAGATTAGGTGTGTCTGAAGATCCGGTGTCAGCAGATTTTACTTAGGTGATTAGGGATTTAATGGAGGTGTTGTGCTAGGCTTTAAAGAATTATTAGAATTTTAATACATGGAAATGGAGGGGCAAATGGGTTTAAAAGAGAGGTTGAAGCCAAATTTAAAAAGGGCTTTAGTGACATGCTGAGGAATTTGATACTGCGTTAGTAGGCCTGAAAGCATCCCCTTCCTTTCTGTCTGCACTACACAGCCGTAATTCTCTGCCCCTTTTGAAAGCAACATTGGTTTGGGTAGGGGAGAAAGAAGTGGATGCTAAAGATAACTGAGGTCTCCAGCTGAATTAACTGGGACAGCATCATTAACCAGTAATAAGCCAAGAGGAAAGGCTTTAGAAAGGGATGGAATTGGGGAAATAAAAGTTTGGCTTTAGAAAAATTGAGTTTGAAGCACAGGCCAGACATAGAGATGAATTTATCCATTAGCGGTTAGAAATGCAGTTCCCAGCTCAGTAGATAAAGGAGGACCAGAGCTATAACTTGGGGAGCTATTTGATCAGAGATGATAATTGAAACACTAAGAATGGGCAGAAAGGGGAAAGGTCATCAAGTAATACTGCGTGATCTGAAGTGAACAGAGTTGAGAAAAAGGACATTGAGGAGTTAAGGTCAAGGTTCTCAACTTCAGTTGGACATTAGAATCAATTGTAGATTTTTTAAAACTTACATCCATGCCACACCCCAGATCAATTGAATCTCTGGAGTGGGGCCCAGTCATCAATGTTATTTAAAGCTTCCCCTGAGATTCCAACGTCACAGCCAAGGTCTAGAACTACCAATTTAAGAAGAAACCTAGCAGAGTGCAAAGATGAGCTGGAGAGAGTTTCCGGAAGGGAAAGTAATCAATGTCAACTGCTTCAGAGGCATGTGGAGCAGCTCACTTAGTAGGCTTAATTTCACTTTTGCCAGTTTGCAGAATTTAATGTAGCGTAGGGGAAAAGCCCTTGAGTAAAAGTTAGGAGGCCTGTTTTATCTCAGCCTCACTGCTCTGTGACTATGGGCATATTATTTTACCTACCTACCTCTGTTTTCTAGTAGGTAAAATAAGAAACAGGCACCAGGTGATTATAAGGTTCTGAGACACTAAATAAAAAAAAAAAAAAAAGCATGCTATTTCCAAGTATAAAAGATCTTGAGCCACCTAATCATAGAATTTCTGCACAGGAGCCTTAATTTATTAGAATGTAAGCTCCATAAAGGAAGAATGTTTCTCTGTTATGTTGCCTGTTATATGCCAAGCACCTAGAACAGTAAATGCTCAAAAAATATTGGTTGATTATTTGTCGTCCAATTTTCATTCTACAGATCTGAAAATAAAAGGCAGAAAATTTGGGTGAATTACTCATAGTGACATAGTTTATTTGTAGAGCTGTCTACTCCTAGTCAGTTGGACTAGTCCAATTTGGTGATTTCCTTGGGCCAAAGATTTTGTTTGGCTCCTTGGTTGGTGCAAATGGTCTGTGCTCAACTACTAACCTAAAGGTTGGCAGTTCGACTCCACCGAATGGTACCATGGAAGAAAGGCCTGACATCTGCTTCCATTAAGATGATAGCGAAGAAAACCTTATGGAGCAGTTCTACTCTGTAACAGATAGGGTTGTCATGAGTCAAAATCAACTCAACAACAACAGATTCAGGATTTTGTGAAGCTCCTGTTGGTAAGGATAGCCCAGATTCATCAGCATTTGATTCACTGACTCCTGTGTCTCAGACTTATGTGATACGAGGAAAGGCCTAATGAAAATAAGGCAGTGAGTCTACAAGAAATTAATCATGTATGTTCTCCTTTCTCTTATCTTTTTTTTTTTTCATGGGAACCTGAGTTTAGAGAGAAACTCCTTTGTGCTTGCTCAGAGGAAGAATTAGGACTAATTACAGGAGAGGAAGTTGGTAAGCTTGGCAAATGTGACAACCATTGTCTTGTTTCTCTTCTCTTGCAGGAGGTCAGTCCTCTCAGCAGCCATCAAACTACAGAATGCAGCAACAGTAAATTAAAGACCGAGTTGGGTGTTTCAAGAGTGAAATCTTTCCTTCCTGTTCCTAGAAGTAAAGTCGCCCAGTGTTCCCAGAACACCAGAAGAAGCAGCAGCAGCAGTAATACAAGGCAAATAGAAATAAATAACAACTCAAAAGACGAGATTTGGAACTTACGCAAAAATGAACAAGTAGAAAAACCTAACAAATAGGCCTGCCTACAATTTTCTCACTTTTCTGTATATTTCACACCAAACCAAGGACAAGAATGTGTAAATAACTTAGTGTTTCATTGTGATATAAAGTATGAGTGCGGGACCACTATTCAATTTTTTGTAAAGAATGTATTTATAACCAACTTTTTTTTTTTGCATTTTTTTTTTTTTTTTATTCTGTAGGGTCAAACTTCAATACTAAGAAGTTACGCCAGCTTTTCAAGTAGTTTTATAATAGAAAAATTATAATAGTTTTAATGAAGATGTTCAGGGGTATCAAAGCAGAGTTGTTTGTGTACTGTATATCTGTATATATTTGTACATATATGTATGTGTATATTGAAGAAAATCCGTAAATCATATTGTATACTACTTGTTACAAAATGTGTACAGCATTGGCTTAGAAAACATGTACCATTTTAAATGGAAATCATAATTCTCTGTTCACTTGATGAGGAATAACTAGAATGGGGCAATAATAAATCATTTCTAAACAGTTTCTTTTCATTACAAGCCATATTAAGTATTTTGCCTGTTAAATTCTAGTTTCACATTTTAAATCTTTTAATGGTTACATTGCTGTTTAGTTGCATCGTGTATATTTATGCTTAACGAGTTTGCATTATAAATCCTATAAAATACGAAATTATAATGAAATAAAAGTGTTATCTTTCTTACAAAAGTTTTGTACCTAAATGGATATGAAAAATACCTGCATTCATAAATACTTCAATAAATTAATTCAGAATTAACTTCCTCTTCAACTTTAGTTCTAGTAGCACAACTGATATTTTCTAGAACTGTTTCTTCTAAAATTGCAGATAAAATCACTTTTACTTATACAACTCAGAGGTGAGATGCTTTGACATCAAATAAAATACTGACTTAGTGAAACAATTTTGCTGCAGTTTCAATCTGTAGTTCTTAGTTTATTCATGCGGTAGATATTTGTGTGCAACTTCAGAGACATTCATAAAACTCTTGTCCTCACAGAACAAGCTGTTCACAGACTCACTCTTACAGGAGTGTTAGGTAATTGGTTTAAATAAAAATAAAATAGACATTTAAGTGGAGCTCCAGGAATTAGGTGCTCACTGAACAAAAACATTTTCCACCCTCCCCCCTTTTTTCCGTAAATACCAAAAAAAAAAAAAAAGTATGGTTTTATCCCAAGAATCATTTACTTGTTTAAGAGTGTTTAAATCCATTTTTTGGCCAGAATAGTTGTTTACACCTGCGTTCATACAGGATTAAACATTGCAAAACTGCTGGTATCTTGCAAACACAAGATGTGTCACAGGGTGTGTTAGTTATCTAGTGCTGCTATGACAGAAATACCACAAGTAAGTGGCTTTAACAAATTAATTTTCTACATTTTAGGAGGATAGAAGTCCAAATTAAGGGCACCATCTCTAGAAAAAGGCTTTCTTTCTCTAAACTCTGAAGGAAGGTCTTTGTCTCTTTTCAGCTTCTCTTTCTTGGTTCCTTGATTTTCCTGTGGTCTGGCATTCCCCTTCCCCCATGTCTGCTTGCTTCTATGTGCCTAATCTGCTCTTTTACATCTCAAAAGAGATTAACTTAAAGCACACCTTATACTCTACTGTCACTGTCACGTTAACAACAAAGAAACCCCATTCCCAAATGGGATTATAACCACAGGTATAGGGGTTAGGATTTACAGCGCATATTTTGAGGGGACACAATTCAATCCATAACATAGCTTGAAGGTAAGTTCCTGCAAAATACCCTAATACATTTTGCAATTGCTTACGTAAGAGATAAAAAGTAGAGGCTGCATAAACCTTGATGAATGATTAATGAAGAAAACTAACCAATTTTGATAGGGTCTCTTTTACACAAGTACAATTTTTTTTCTATGCATTTAGTCATTCATAAAAATTAAATTCAGTTGGCTATAGCCTAGCCTTATTAAGATATCAGTTCACAACAAGTATGACCCATTACAGGAAGGTCACTGTCTAAAGTTAGGATGCTTTCTGAATTGTTTTCACCCCTTCGCAAGATACTTTTTCTCAGAGAGCATCCTACACTTGTCAAAGTAGTAAATGAGTGAGTAGATATCCTCTGTTAGTTTAGTCTGGTTTTAACTATGACTAAATATGTTTACTTGTGGACCAAGATGCCTTTTCAGTGTTAACTTGAGAAAGAGAAAGGATTACAGAAATAAACTGGGAAGGGATATGCAGAGTCACGCACTATGTCCACTTAGTAGTGAAGGTAAGTAACACTGGAAGAGCAGGAGTCAGGAGCTCAAGTTCTGACCTCATCTCCCTAAACCTACAAATGTAAAGCCATCTCAATCAAAATCCAAGCAGGAATTAATTTTAGAAATCAATAAGCTCATTATATAGGTAACTTCTTTTATAACCCAGAAGTTTCTGGTATATCTGCTTGCCTCCCAGAACTGGAGACAGCACACAGATATTCAAGTCACTGTGGCTCAGCTATATGCCTTTTTTTTTTTTTTTAATTTATTTATTTTTGGTGACCTGTTGATTTGAGGCACTTTACTCTCTTTAGAAAATAAAAACAGTCGGACCAAGTTCATTTGGTGTCCAGGTCTTCGTGCCAAAGGGTATAAACAGTCAGTGTTCTGTTTTCTTCCTGACAAATCCTTCCAGTGGTGTTTAAGTCCAAATACAATAATATTTTCACTATTTTGTTTAAAGCAAAAGCAGCACAAGTTGGTTTTGCCAAGCCAGTTTTTTGTTCCAACCTTTCTGACAATCGATTTTGCTTCACCCTAAAATTTTCAAGACAGGTCTTCTGAGTAAGGAAATAGGAACTAGTGTAATTTGTAGTGGGAAACCTTGGTGGCATAGTGGTTAAGAGCTAAGGCTGCTAACCAAAAAGTCAGCAGTTGGAGTCCACCAGGCGCTCCTCAGAAACCCTGTGGGCAGTTCTACTCTGTCCTATAGGGTCACTATGAGTTGAAAGCGACCCTGCAACAGGTTTGGTTTTTTGGTAATATGTAGCACTTGTGTGGTGTAATTTGTGAGGCAAGAGATGTTACTGCCTCAGTCTTTCTTCCTAGTTTCTGAATTGTCTTATTAAAATGTGATACACTGTAGTCCTCTCCTCTGTGATAGGATGATTAGAGCACAGGAATTAAAGTAATAAAACTCCCTGTTCTCCCTTGAGAGAGATCTGTGTGGCATTGACGCATGACACTTAGCTTTCTGGGGTGTAGGTTTATTTATTTGTGACTAAGGTACCTGCTGACTCCAAAACTTTTTGCTTCTACCATTCATCCAAAAAGCAAAATCAAATCCGCTGCCACGGAGTCAATTCAATTCCAACTCATAGTGACCCTATAGGACAGGGTACACCTGCCCTGTAGGGTTTCCAAGGCTGTAAATCTTTACAGAAGCAGACTGCCACACCTCTCACGTGGAGTGGCTAGTGGGTTAGAACTGCCGGTTTACCGATGAGCGGCCGGGCACTTAACCACTGTGCTGCCAGGGCTGCTTCTACCAATCAGGCACCTCAAGTAATCGCAGATTAACTTTTTTTTTTTTTTTTTCTCCTAGCTGATACCTGAGGGAGCAGAAATCAGATCCCTATATTTCATTAAAGCAAAGGAAACAGAACAAAGGCAATGGGGATGGATGACTGACATCAGGTGCTGCCCAGGTACATGTTGTGGGAGACGGAGCAGGGAGAGGAGGGAATTGTAGGGTCTGACTCCATTTTTGATGTTTAGCTGCTGACAGCTTTCAAGCCCTACAACTCCCCTTTCTCTGTGCCTACAACTAAGAAAGCCTGGAAAGTTCTTTGACACTGGTAGGAAGTTCAAACCACACAAGCCTTGGTCCACTGGAGGGAACCCTCACCCCAAGCCCACTCCCTAAACCAATAAAAACGCAACCTAGTTACCCCTCCCTTTTCTCTTAAGCCATTTTTGGACTTATTTGGGAGCCTGCCCTACTCTCCGTAGAAGACCTCGTTACGTGAGTAAAAAAATGTTCATACCCTCTTGGTGTATGGGTAGCATCATCAGTCTCGGTTTTGGTTGTGGGGGCGGTCCATTTTCTCCGCAGGGGGCCCACAGCACCATCTTCTTTCCCTTCCTTTGAGGTGCTAAATACTAATTTATACCTGATGTAAACTTTAAATACTCTTACATTACGTACTTTTGCCTCTAAGTCTAATATTTGTCCAATATACTCAAAGAGCATTACTGTACCAACTAATTCTTTGTATAGTGTTCACAACTGGGCTGTCATGTCAGTCATGGAAGTCCTGGGTTTTTTTTCCCAGACTAAGCCTGCACCCTGTTAAACTCGTATCTTCCAACTTCCCCATTTATTGGAGCATTTGCACTGCCAAGATGGATCATTATTTTGTTTTTTCTCACACCTCTCTGACAGATCTACTTCATAATCACTTCAGATTTTTCAAAAATGAGGCTCAGATAGGTTTAGTGAATTTCATGGGATCTCACAGCACGTCGAGGCAGGCCTGAGATTAATCATTGGAATGCCTGCTTTCTAATTTCAAACCAAGACACATTTCTCATTGGGAATAGCCAACTGGTATATTATAGAGCCTAACAACCAGTGTAGCCTCTTTAAAGAGACATCTACAGACCGATGCTTCAGGAGACACCATTCACATGGAATTCCATGGATGGTACCTCCTTTGAATTGTGAAAAATGTCCCCATGCCCAGAGTGTCTATCATTCCTGTTCAAGGTGAGAAGGGCCTACTCTGAATTAAAGAGTTGTTGCTTTGAAACCCAAAATGAATGACTCATCTATACCAAAGCCAAAAGCCAAAATGTAAATTGCCAATGTTAAAGACAGATGAAGCATACAGGGTGTGATGGAACCTCTAAGACAGCCATGATTTTTTATTTTTAATTGTTATCTAAGTCCCAATAGTCTGTGGAGCACTCAAGTATTTGCATTTTGATTGAAAAATTATAAAAATAAAAGGCTTTTAATACCCAAAGCAAGAATCTGTAGTTGAGAAAACCCATATGCCATACCCAAAAAGAATTCTTTTTATCCCCCCTCCCCCATGGTCTTTCCCAGCTCCTCTCAATCACCCTATGAGTTAGCCTAGATGCTTTCATTGTCTACTAGCCATAACCCACTGCCGTCAATTCCGACTCATAGTGACCCTATAGGACAGGGTAGAACTGCCCCATAGGGTTTCAAAGGAGCGCCTGACAGATTTGAACTGCCGACCTCTTGGTTAGCAGCCGTAGCACTTAACCACTATGCCACCAGGTTTTCCCAACTAATGAAATGTCTCAAGACCTTTCTTTTGGGCTCACTTTATTGTCCAGCTCAATTCTGTAGTTCCTAAGTTGCAATAGCTCACATTTTTGTTTATTTGTTTTTCTCTTGGTTTTTTTTGTCTTTTAATTTATCAGAAGGATCAATTATGCTAGCAACCTGATTCAATCTCATTTTTTCTAATTGTCTCCTGCTATTTCCAAGAATGCTTTGGCTTTCCAAGTAACATCACAAGGGTTAATATAACCATGAAGAAAGTACTGGAAGCAGCTTGACATTAAGGATTTCTATTTCTTGAAAAGAAGGGCTTAAATGTCTCTGAACAACTTAGATAATTCAAAAATGAGTTAGAAGCCTTGAAACACTTGGTATCAAAGACAACACACAACCTCATGACTCCAGTCATAACTCTGCTGTAGACTGTGTTGCTTCTCTATGAAAATGATTGTATTGGTTTTGTCAAAGAAAATCAGGTTTAGTCATACATATTTAATGCTAAAATAACTAGTCAATTTATCATGGACATAGAATTTTAAATTAGCAGAGACCTTTAAGGACATCTTATGCAAGTCTGTAATTTTACAGAATTGGAAACCAAAACCTAGAGAGATTAACTGCCTTGCTTAAGTAATATAACTACTGAGTGGCAATATTAGACTAAAGCCCAAACTTTATGACTCACACTGCAGCATTCTTTCATCATAGTCCTTTGGTTTTGCCTGCCCAAAATTCATACCCTAAACCCCTTCTTCTGGTAACGCACCACATTATTCCTTGGGAAACCATTCATTCTGTTTTCAACCAAGTGGGACAGGTAGACCTAACTCCCTCCCGAGCACTAAAAGCTGGTGTGTGACCCAGTACAGGTCAGTGAGAGCCAGATACTCAATTATAGGACCATGTTTAGGTTTAAAGAGAGGCATTCTCCCCATTATTATCTACCAAGAGAGCAGATTATAAACCTGGAGTTACTGGCAGCCATGTTGCCATGCAAGGGACAACCCTGCTTTAGAATGGAGTCAGCACAAAGAAAAACAGAATGAGATTGAGCCTGGATGATAGGATTTGAGTACTAACATTTGACAGCATCTAAGGAAGCCATATGGAGTCTCTGGCTAGTGCAATTGGTTAAGCACTTGACTACTAACTGAGAGGTCAGTAATTAAAACCCACCCATAGGCACCTTGGAAAAAAGGCCTGGTGATCTGCTTCCAAAAGTTCACAGCCTAAAAAACCCTATGGAGCACAGAGTTTTACTCTGCAACACATGAGGTCACAATGAGTCAGGATCGACTCAACAGAAACTGATTTGGTTTTAAAGAAGTCACATCCAACCCTAGGCTTGCATGAGCCAATAAATTTCCTCTTTTTGCTTAAGCCATTGTGAGTTGCCCTTCTGTTACCAAACATGAGAAGTTGGGTCTTTGTCTGGCATGCTTAGACTTGCCAATAATCTGGACACCGGTCTTTGAGAAGAGAAAGTACCTTCATTGCAATGCGCAGAACGAAGAGCCAGAAGTTCCTCCGAACCGACTCACTGAGCTACGGGGAAGCAGGGCTTATACGTGATTTGGGCAGTAAGATGGTGGCTGTACCGGCATACTGGGGGAGGAAAATTCTATAAAGTGACCAGGAAACAGGAGGTGATGTGGTTCTTGTTGGACCTCTCACTTTGGAATAGGGTTCAGGCAATGGCTTTCCTTCCGATTCATTCCTCCTGTTACTGTGTCCTCTGCTGAGGTCAATTAGCTGTCACAGCTGACCCTTCTGCATGTGAGAGGCAGGCCAGATCTGGCTTGGGCTAGTTTAAGGACTAATAGAAATTTTCTGGCATTTGTAGAGTCAGGTTACACTTCTGTTTCTCGTGGTTGAAAGCCCTTTATTCTGCCTTCATTTTGAAGGAAATGGTGAATTTAGTTATGGATGCTGGGCAATTGGAGAGCAGAGTACAGGACCCAGTGTGTTTATCCACACTAAGATATTGAAACAGTGGGAAATTCAAGCCAGAGAATGTGTTAAGAAACCTTTAAGAAAATCTTTCCATAGAACATTCTAAGTGTCTTTTTTAAAAGCTAAAACATATATAGAGAAAGAAAGTATATTAGTGGTTGCTTAGTGCTGAGGGGGATGAGAGGATTGGAGGATGATAGCTAAAGGGTATGGGGTACAGGGGATTTCTTTTGGAGGTGATGAAAATGTTCTAAAATTGGTTGTGGCAATGGTTGTACAGCCCTGTGAATATACTAAAAACCATTGAATTGTTCACTTTAAGTAAATTGTATGTACGTGAATTATATCTCAGTAAAGCTGTTACCAAGAAAAGAAAAAAAAAAAACCTAACAAATAATCGCAATCTAGGAATTGCGCTTTCTCTTCCATAGGCTACACACAATTGTTTTACTCTTCCTATGACACTGGTTTTATAAAACTTCCTTTAAAAGATTATAAAGGTAATTCAGGCTTGCCTCTAGCAGAGTTGGTCACAATTTATTTTGATTATTGACAGTTCTGAAAAAAATTTTTTCAGCTTCATTGGTAACACCACACCTGTAAATACCTTCCTAAGGTGGTGTTTCTGGCTATGGGCAGGGTGGGCCAAAAGGCCATGTATGCTGAGTCATTGTGGCCTAGACCAGAGAGCAAAGCAGTGACTTATTCAGATCCCTCTCTTTGGGGCTAAAGATAGGGTTTGATGCTGAATGAGATCTACCAGGGTCACATTGTGGAGGTGTGGAGGTAGAGCTGGTCTAAAATCACCATCGGAGCTTCTGAGGAAGTGTCCTTTGTCTCTGGCACAGGGTTGGGATTACATTATCATCCTGCAACTTCTGAGGAGAATTTTGAAAGCTTGGAAGGGGCTGGTACAAGTGAAGGTCCACGAACCTAAGCTTCAATAGCTTCATTTTAAATTCCTTTGATGAATGCCTAACCCGTGACCTGAGAATCGGCCATTTATCTCAATTAACTACAAGGGTCTCCAAAAGTGAGTCCGGAGGAAAGGGAAGGGAAGAGGATCCAGCCATCAAGGCAGGCATGAGGAAGTTCAAGGCTGAACTTGGGCATGAGGAAGTAGTCTATCACCTGGACATTTTCAGATATTGATCAAGCAAATCTTTTATCTCATTTTATAGATGAGAACAAGAAAGTCTAAAGGTATGGTGTCAGTCCAATGTCACCAGAAACTTAGCAGTTCACAAGCAAACTTGAGAGGTGGTTGAATACTGTTATATGAATCCCCTATAACCATGCATCAATCAATTACTCACGTCTTAGATGTTTTCTTGCCAAGGCATCATGGAAAGTGTTTGGCCATGTTTATTCACTTGGCACTTACCTAATAAAAAGGGGTGGTTGTAAGCACTGTTTGGAAAAGATTTAGGGAAGTACTGCCAAATCCTGGTTCTAGAGGATTATTGGATCAAAGATGCAATCACTTGTTGAAATGGAGCACTGAATGGCCTCTGTGTACAGATCCAGATAGCCAGAGACTCTGAGAATTTTAAGCTAAAAAAGGTGAGAACTTCAAATCAAAATCAAAGGAAGGACATCTCAGTTCCCTCGCCCTCAAAAAATAAAATAAAATGTAAAGAAAAGCTTAGAGTTAAACCATGGAGAATGAAAAAAAAAAAAATTTTCAACTCGGAGAATGTTGTCACATGGGTTTCTAGCACATCTGACAGAGGACAGTAAAGGTCTCTTACAGCCCTTTGCTTACCTGCTCTAAGGAACTGTGCATTTACATCTTTTTTTTATGGCATTAAGTTTCTAGCCTATTCTTCACCTCTAAGCACTACACATTTTTTTTTTTCCTCCAAGTGGCAACAACCCAGGTTGCTGCCTGGGAGGAAAAATATATCTTCATAATCCTAAAAGTAAATACTGTTAATACAAAAGGATTATTAAAATAAATCCACTCTGTGTTCTGTTGACCTTCACAAAGTTTCCTAAAAGAAGATGTCTTTTCCTCTGAAGAACAGGAACCTTGGTAGACCAGTGGTAACAATTTAATAGGTAGAAACTGGAGCTGAAATCACCGCCCTCAGAATTTATGTCTAAATGGAAAACAATATATTAACCTGCAGAAAGGTTGTAAAACCATTAATCATGACACATCTAAGCATTGGTTGTGTGAGTAAACAGCATCAGAAGAGTCTCTTGGAGGGGATTGTGTTGGACAAGGGTTCCATGACTTTAATTTCATTCACATCTGTTTACTGATATTTCTGAATGACACTGGAAAGCCTAGAGTGAATCAGTCAAGTGTGAAAGGCCTCAAACATGTTTTCTTGACTGGAGTATACTGTGTAGCATTAACAATGAAGACGATGAGGCTAGGCATAGTTACTTGATGGACTCTATTCAGCTTCACCTGAAGAACGTGGCTTTGAATAACTTCCATACTATATGATAAGTACAATTACCAGAACAATTGACAAAACACTTATACAAAACTTGTGGTTGTTTTGTTAGTTGTCATTGAGTAGGCTCCATCTCATGACTACCTTCTACATAACAGAATGAAATGTTGCCTAGTCTTGCACCATCTTCACAATCATTAGTATGCTTGAGTTCATTGTTGCCGCCACTGTGAGTTTTGAGTTATCTTCCAACCTAGGGGACTCTTCTTCCAGCGCTATTGGACAATATTCTGTTGTGATCCATAGGATTTCCATTGGCTAATTTTCTGAAATATATCACCAGGCCTTTCTCCCTAGTCCGTCTTAGTCTGGAAGTGTGTCAAAACCTGTTTACCATGGATGACCCTGCTGGTATTTGAAGTATGGGTGGCATAGCTTTCAGCATCATAGCAAAATGCATGCCACCACATTATGACAAACTGACAGACAGGTGTTGGTTACAAGGTTTAGGCCCTGATTATTTGGTGTTGCACCTCTTGTATCTTCCAGTGGTTTTTACCCCCAAGTTACTAGAAAAATGGAAGAGGAAGTTATTATAGTTTTAATGCTGATATAATTAAACAATCCCACATATTACAAGCAGTTAAGGTCTCAACCCATTGGAAACCAACACAAGGATTAAGAGAAATTCAGGATCAGCTTGTCTACAGTAAAGGTAGATTAGTTAACATAGCAGGGCTACTTCCATCCCTCCAAACCTAGATCTTGACTATGACTTACTCTTTGGCAGGTGGAAAAGCTGTAACTAAGCCCCAACACTACTGTGTACCAAGCATGTGTAATTTCCCACCCACAAGGTTATCACAGTCTAGTAGAGGGAAATGCTTTTGTGCAATAAGCTGTCATAGGGCTTAAGATAAAAGTACAAAGTGCAGTAGCATCAGTTATGCTGGCACTAGAGGAAAGGTCTCCAAAGGCTGCATAAACCCATTGCTATACTGTCAATTCCGACTCATGGCGACCTTATTGGACAGAGTAGAACTGCTTCATAGGGTTTCCAAGGAGCAGTTGGTTGATTCGAACTGCCAAACTTTTGTTTAGCAGCTAAACGCTTAACCACTTGCACCACCAGAGCTCCAAAGGCTTCATGGACAATATAATTTACGCTACTGTTTTTGGGTAATGAGCATATGATAGAGTATATTTAAAGAGTGACTAAGTGGCTGATGAGTAATGTAGGCATAAGGTGGTCACCCATCCAGGCCAGTGCAAGGCCCTGAATAGGGCAACTAAAAAGGGAAAGAGGAAGGGTGCCCGGTACAATATGAGATATTGAAGAGAACAAACCTTCACAATTACACCCACTCTATGAGTTCCAACCCAAACCCATCACCACAAAGGTTTTCCTGATCCACTCCCACCATCCACTCAGGTATCTAGACCTCTTACGAAGTCTCATAGCATTATTTGTCTCTCTCTTACACCAACTATCAAAGTCTGCCTTGCATTATAGTTATGAGTGCTAAATTACACATTCCTTTAGGGCAGAAACCCATCTTTATGTTTTCCTCTGTGCTTTTTTATACATAGTAAGTACTCATAAATGTATATTTTTGCATTTAATAAAATGAAGGACACGTTACTAATAACTTAAGAATTATAAAACTGAAGCAGCCTTGGAATCAGGAGTGGCATTAACAAAAGGGATCAGTCCTAAAATCTAGCCCCTCTATTCTAACTTCATCCCTCTAGAGGAAAATGCATAACCATGTCCTGTTAATGCCACTATACATCAGAGTCTATTACAGTTTCCATTCTCAATGTATCCTGGAATGGCACAAAATCTTTTATCTTCTCTCAGTTTCTGCTATTCCAAACTTTCATCACTCAAGTCCCTTCCCCAAGTCTATTCTCTCTTTTCTCAGCCTAGCCAGACTAAACCATGACACTTCTTACTTCAAAGATAAATAGGGCTCTTTTCTTCCTGGTCGCCTCCTTCCTTGACCTGCACACACAACCAGGGTTATATAATTCAGTTTTATAATTCTTAAGTTATTAGTAACGTGTCCTTCATTTTATTAAATGCAAAAATATAGGCCTGCTCAAAGCTTCCTTGGAAAGGTGCTATAGCCCAAGATCCTTCCTACTAAATACTCTTTCCTTCCTCCTCTCCTTCATAGGCATCAGACCTCCAACGGTGTCTAAAGAGTCTTCCCACCTTTATCCTTCACAAGCTTTTCCTCAATATGTAAATTTCATTCACTTAATCACTAGGGTTGGTGTCCTTCAGTGAGGTAACTCATAGTGTCACTCCCCCTCCCTTCTGTCTGGGGTGGGCGGGCAGACCCAGAAACTCCCTGCCTTGTGGGTGGAATGACCTGTCCCTGGCCCTGTGCAGGGCAGAGCTTGGTACCTGCAGCCCCACCTCTCCTGGCCCTGCCCACCCTCCCACAGCTCTTCCCCTCTTCCATTGGCTTAGGCCCTCCTTTCCATCCAATGGCAGGAGCCACAGCCCGGCTGCCCTCACCCTGACTGGTGAGTGGAGGTAGTGATGATGAGTTACCACACTGCGTGATGGGTGACACCAACCCTAGTGATGCCGTTGCCTTAGCGGCCCCTCCCCTGGAAGCACAGGCTCACCTACCACCGCTGCCACCATGGACCCTGGGGTCATTTTGGTGTCACCCCTCTAACAGTATCAGGGAGGGCAATACACACTCCCCCAACACCCTAGTGATGCTACTGTATCACATCTTGGTGCCAGCTTCTCACAGAACCCAAACCAACATACTTCTTATTCCAGAAGTCGAGGTTTTCACTTTCATCTGTGCAATTTCTCCAGGACTTTTCACCTTCAATGATGTCCTTGGTCTCTTTCATCCTTCCTTAAGCTTGCATGTATGCCCCCATTAAAAAATAAAAGACAATTAAAAAAAAAAAATGATCACCTTCTAGCAACTGATTTATCTCTTTCCACGTCTTTTCAACCAGCCTTCTCAAAAGAGTTTGCTTCCTCTCCTTCTCTATTCTTCAGTTAACTAAATGTGCTCTATGTCCGCTTAATTCGTGAAAATGCTCTTCCCAACACCACCAATGACCTTCGAATTCCCAGAACCAATGGGCAGTTTTTAGGCCCTAAATTACTAGATTTCCATGCTGTATTTGACAATATTGATCATGTACCTCCCCTTCATCCTCCATGAGTCTTTCTCTTTCCATGGTCCCCATGATACCAAGTTCTTTGGTCTCCTTCCTCTTCTCTGATGGTTGATTCTCAGCCTCCTTCATTGGAACCTCTTCATCTGCTCACCCCAAATGTCCAGTCCCCACCTGCTCTTGACACTTCCTCTTCTACTCAATGCACTTTTCCTGAGCTATCTCCTCCAGTCCGTGGTTTCAACAACCTATATGCTGAAGTTTACAAAAAATGCCTATCTTCATGTTGTTGTTAAGTACCATTGAGTTGGACTCCTATCAACCCAATGTGACAAAGTAGAACTGCTCCATAGGGTTTCCTGGGCTGTAATCTTCACAGAAGCAAGTAGCAAAGCCTCTTCTCCCACAGAGCTGCTGGGTGGGCTCAAACCGCCAACCTTTCAGTTAGTAGCCAAGCACTTAACCATTGCACCACCAGGGCTCCTTCTATCTACATAAAAACCCGTTGCTATTGAGTCGATTCCAACCCATAGTGACCCTGTAGGACAGAGTAAAGCTGCCCCATAGGGTTTCCAAGGAGCAGCTGCTGGATTTGAACTGCTGACCCTCTGGTTAGCAGGCAAACTCTTAACCACTGCCCGGCCAGGGGTCCTCCTATCTGCATGGTGGACTCTAAATTCTTAGATCTAATTGGCTGTGAAATGAATGTCAAACAATCACCTCAAAGTTGGGATGTGCAAACCTGAACTCATTCCTCCTCCCTTACCCACGTGGGTTTTTATCCTGGGTTCCCTGTCTTGGCTGTCAGGAGTATAAAGGAATAAACCTACAAGTCACGCTTATTTCTTCCCTCTAAAAGTTAGAACGTGCATGGACGGTAGTTTCTGGCATAAAATGCTGAACTCAGTCCTCTACATCTTAACTTCAGGGAAGGATGAAATATTTAAAGTGTCCTGTATAAAAAGGATAGGGCAACCAGGAAGAAAATAGCAAGAGAAAAGCAAATAGATAAATACATAAATTTGGGAATGATTAAACAACATTGGAAGGACCACCTGTTCACTCCTCTGCCTCTAGGCAGATATGGCAATTTTCTAAGTCAGAATCTACTCAACAGCAACAAGTTTTTTTTAAATCTTTATCCCCAATTTACAAGTGGGTAGTTTAGACCCAGAGTGATTAACTCAAGGTTGCCCACCACGTCAATTGTTAAAGGGAAACGTAGACCCAGGATTTGGGTTTATTAGTGCAGTGCAACCCATACTACCCGAGCGCGACTGAATGCTGGCAGACAGTAAATGCCAGGAAGGCCAGGTCTTGCCATAGAGGCTGTCCCACAGCAATGAGACACAAGGACATCTTTGAAGGAAGTTTCCTTTCCTAGCTCCTTGTGTCTCTGAGCACACTGCTTAATCTCAAACACCATCTGGCACACAGTTTAGCATCTGTATAAACAGATCAAAAGGCAACTTAATCTCTGCTTGTCACCTGAAAGAAAGCAGTATTGTCTGCCTGGATAGCAACCAACTGCAGCACCAAGTCAGAGAGGACCCTTGGAGTGAGTCATCCTTCTAATAGCCGTGCACATCCGTGAAGGTCATTTCACCACAGCAATTACATTGGCTGCAAAGAAATCCTGGTGGAGGGAGTTCTGGCTACCCGAAACCTGCACAACAAAGCTCAGAGAATTACACACTGCTCTGACCTTATATGACAATGAGTTCATTGAGATATTAGAGAGTGTGTTGAAGTCATTACCAATTCAATTTCTGAAATCTTACCAAATCACAGTATTGTATCGTGGGCTCATGGCAGAGTATAAGTAGTACTTTTTAATGGACAATGTCTAGGCTAGCTGTTATGTTTTGAATTGTGTCCCCCCAAAAATATGTGTCAACTTGGCCTGCCCACGATTCCCAGTACTTTGTGGTTGTCCACCATTTTGTCATCTGATATGATTTTCCTATGTGTTGTAAATCCTACCTCTATGATGTTAATGAGGTGGGATTAGTGGCAGTTGTGTTAACAAGGCAAGACACAATCTACAAGATTAGGTTGTATCTTAAGTCAATCTCTTTTGAAATATAAAACAGAGAAGCAACAGAGAGACATGGGGACCTTGTACCACCAAGAAAGTAGTACTAGGAGAAGACTGAGTCCTTTGGACCCAGAGTCCCAGTGCTGAGAAGCTCCTAGTCCAGAGGAAGATTGATGGCAAGGGCCTTCCTCCAGAGCCAACAGAGAGAGAAAGCCTTCCCCTGGAGCTGGCACCCTGAATTCGAACTTCTAGCCTCCTAGACTATGAGAGAATAGATTTCTCCTTGTTAAAGCCATCCATTTGTGGTATTTCTGTTATAGCAGCACTAGATGGCTAAGACACTAGCCATGCAAATAAGCACACTAAATTCACCAATCCATGGAACTTTCCAGTCTTTTTTTTTCAACAATAGATAATATCATGTGCTGACATTCTACAATGTAGATGGCCATGTGACTACTTAATCTGATTTAATCTTCACTACAACCTTATGGGGATTGCTACTATTCTGCATTTGAGGAAAGTGAAGACAAAGAAGATTAAATTAATTTTCCAAAGCCATACAGAACTTTCTACCGGGAAGGGAAAAGGCTGGACTTCAGATTCAGGTGTTTATGTCCTCAAAGATCTTGCTCTTCTGCTGTATTCCAAGATATACTGTAAAGGGATAACTATCCTTTTCCTGATTATCCAACTGTTGGCATAGGTTTAATTTTTGCTGACCACCACCATGCTAATCACCTCTCACCCATGCCCACCAAAAAAAAGCATAGAAGCGGCTTAGCCTGCCCAAATATTTACCTAGCTTTGCTCCTTAGAAAATAAATGTGTATCTTCACATTAAGACACTTTGGCTGGACAGGGGCTCGGGGCTAAGGACACTACATGATTATAGAATTAAGCGTCCTCTCCAAACACATCACTTAAGTAATCAGTGTATCTTTTTATATTTTCTTCCTTTGCTTATACAAACCTTCTCAAATACAGATAAACAGATGATAGATGATAGATAGGTAGATATAGATAGACAGACAGGTAGGTAGATAGATAGGTAGATAGATGATAGGTAGATGATAGATAGATAGATAGATGGATGGATGGATGGATGGATGGATGGATGGATGGATGGATGGATGGATGGATGGATGGATGGATGGATGATAGATAGATAGATAGATGATAGATAGATAGATAGATAGATGATAGATAGATAGATAGATAGATAGATAGATAGATAGATAGATAGATAGATAGATAGATAGATAGATAGATAGATAGATAGATAGATAGATAGATGGATGAGAGAGAGAAAGAGACAGAGAGGTTCTTTTAGGGATAGAATAGTTTTTAATCAACTTTGTTGAGAAATAATCGATGTACAATGAACTACATCCATTAAAAGTGTAAGTCCATGAGTTTGGACAGCTGTGTACTCCCATGAAACCACCACCGCAATCAAGATACAAAGCATGTTCATCACCTCACGGTGTTTTTATGTTTTAATCATTTTGTATATTATTGCACTCTACATTTATATATTAATTTTATATCCCAGTCTCCTACTCAAAATATTGTGAACATTATTCTAAGTCAACACATAGAGATGCAATTCGTTCTTTTAATAGCTGCATAGAAGTTTATCACATATATGTACCATAATTTATCCATCTATTTTCTTACCGATGGGGGTCTTTCTTCGAGTTGCTTCAGTTCTTTGCTTGTTGTTTTTGCTATTACGATTATTGCCACAGTAAAACCTCTATATTCTATATTTATGTAATTTTGTTTCTGTAGAATAGATTCCTAGACCTGGTTTTGCTGTGCCAAAAGGCACAGGTATTTTTAAATTAAGAGCTATAACACTGCAGAAGGATATGCCCTGACTGAATGTGTGGTAGAAGGTGGTTACTCCCCCCTCTCACATTGCAAAACCATTGTACCATGCACTGCAGTGGGAGGCAGCATGCCACAAACAACCACCCCTGCAGCACTGCAGTGAAGTTTTCTGCTCCTGGTAGGCAGCCACAGAGCCTCCATTTCTTGCATTCAGGAAGCTCAGACAACTAAGTCAAAATCCACAGGGACCCACCTGATCCAGCCCTGCCTACCTCTTTTCCTTCGTTCCCTAAGGCTCATCTTCTAGCTTACTAGGTTTCAGCTGTCCTTCTTTCTTTCCTCCAATACCCCAAGCTTAGAGCTTTCCAATTTCTGTTCCCTCAACTTGTAAATAGCTTCCCCAAGATATTTACATGGATGACAATTTCTAGTCATTCAGGTATGAGCTAAAACATCACTGTTATGGATTGAATCGTGTCCCCCCAAAATACATGTCAACTTGACTAGGCAATGATTCCCAGTCTTGTGTGGTTGTCCACCATTTTGTGATCTGATGTGATTTTCCTATGTGTTGTAAATCCTACCTTTATGATGTTAACAAGATTATTGGCAGTTATGTTACTGAGGCAGGACTCAATCTACAAGATTAGGTTGTGTCTTAAGCCAATCTCTTTTGAGATATAAAACAGAGAAGCAAGCAGAAAGAGACATGGGGACCTTATACCACCAGAAAATCAGTGCCAGGAATGAAGCACATCCTTTGGACTCAGGGTTCCTGCACTGAGAAGCTCCTGGACCAGGGCAAGATTGATGACAAGGACCTTCCTCCAGAATCAACGGGGAGAGAAAATCTTCCCCTGAAGCTGGCACCCTGAATTTGGACTTCTAGCCTCCTAGGCTGTGAGAGAATAAATTTCTCTTTGTCAAAGCCATGCACTTGTGGTGTTTCTTTTACAACAGCACTAGATGACTATGGCAGTCACCTTCTCAGGAAAGTTTTTCCTGGCTATCCCATGTGATTACCTTCCCTCATGTGCCTCCAGGCCCTGGTGCTGCAGTGGTTAAGAGCTTGGCTCCTAACAAAAAGGTCGGCAGTTCAAATCTACCAGCTACTCCCTGAAACATTATAGGGCAGTTCTACTCTGTCCTCTAGGGTCACTATGAGTTAGAGTCGACTCGATGGCAATGGGTTTGTTTTATTTTTTGTTTTGGTTCATATCCCTCACTCTTTATCACCTAATTTTTACTTCACAGAACTTTTAACTTTCTGAATCCCATTGGCTCTGTGTTCAAATCTACCTCAAGCCCAACCACTTCTCACAGCTTCTTTTTGGCCACACTGGTCTGAGCTCCATCATCTCTTGCTTGGTGATTCCAGTAGTCTCTACGCAGACTCCCTGCTTCCACCCTTGTTCCCTACAGCTCACTACCTTCACACAGCTGCCATGGGGGTCCCTTTTAATGTTCAAAGCAATTCATGTTACTTCCCTGCTCAAAATGCTTCAATTGCCTTGCATAGCGCTCAGAATTTTCACTCTCATCAGGGTTTACCAGGCCCATTGCAGCCCCAAGCTATTGCTCAACCCTGGACTTTCCATTCTTTCCTGGTTCACTCTATGAAGCCACACTGGCCTCCCTGCTGTTCCTGTTCCTAAATATACCACAAAGGTTCTCTCCTCAGGGTCTTTGTGCGTGTAGTTTCTTCCACTAGGCACAGTAAACCCAGACAGTCACAAGTCTCACGCTCTGGCTTCCATCAGGGCTCAGATCAAAAGATATATAGCCTCTCACCCTGTACTTCTCTGCCCCGCCTTTTATTTCTTCATAGCACTTACCACTAGCTAAAAGTATTTTATTTGTTCATTTATTTATAAACTTATTTATGTGCTATCCCTCTACCAATAGATGTATGGTCTATGAGGTCATAGATTTTGCTCTTTTTTTCTCAGCTCTTATCCTCAGTGACTGGAACATACATAGTTGGTTCTCAATAAATATTGCTTGAATGAACAATTAAATTATACTTGTTTATCTCTTTCCCAGCTATAATGTAAGCTTCCTGAGAGCAGGGATCTCATCTCTCTGGTTCACTACTGTGTCCGCAGCACTGTTCCTGGCATGTGATAGAACCTCAGTAAATATTTGTTAAATGAACGAATGAATGAATATAAACGCGAGGCTGGTGGAGCTTGGGACACAGTGATCATTGTCTATTTACATGTTTTTGTTTGAAACATATTCAGTTTTGTTTAAACAAATTTAGAATATTTAGGGAGAAAAATCTGCAAGACTACCTCTAAGAAATTGCTACTAATCAAAAGAGACAGAGCTTGATAGTGATCTGGAAGTCCCTCCACTCTGTATGTTGAGATTCCATAAAGGAGGAGGCAGCCCAGGGTGAGGGATTAACTACAAACTGGTCTGGCCTGTTGGACTTTGTGTGAAAAAATTAGAAGCTATTTCCCCATGCCAGGCAGAGGTGACTGGAAAAGAGCTCCAATTAATAGCAGGTGAGGTGAGTAAACACAAGCTGCTATTACCTTTGCAGACAGACAGCCAAGATCATGTAAATAGTTGAGCCAGAGCTGTGAATATATCCAGAGACAGCCTCTAAGAAAGCGAAAATTTATGTAGGTGTAACATGTAACACACCTAGACAGGTATAACACTCATTAAACAGCATCCTGTAAGGGGTGATGCTTACTTGGCCTATCCATATTGAATACCAAACTCTTCACCAAAGTAATCAGTTGGGGTTATAGACACAGATCACTAATACCTGAAGGAGTTCCTTAACCCAAGACTTTATGAAACAAGAAGAATTGAGAAAAACTAAACTCACCCTATAGATAATAATTTTATACATGTAGCCCAATATACCCCTCCCTCCACAGTAGACTTATGTGGCTTAATTAGGAGAGAAAGTTGAGGACAATTGGTATCCAGGAAATACGAGGCATGGTGCTGAGTACTGGTGGGATTCTCCAAGACATTTCTTGATGCTGCAGAAGAATGGGGGGAAGAAAAATATTCCTAGTGGAAGAGCAGGCTTTACTCACTTCTGGCAATTTCTGCTTATGCACAGCAAAAAGGAAAAGTAGAAAATGTCAAAGCCTGCATTGCAGAAGAAGTTCCTGATTCAAATGTGTTGAGCAATATGAAATTACTGTTTCTGTAAGGCAAAATAGTCAAATATCAGCTGTTACATATGGTTCAACATCCTGACTGGACTTCTCTGGTGGCTTCGTTCTCTGCTCCTTTCAGTTAATAGCCTGTTTTTGCTACCCAAAATCCAAAACTAAATCCATAACTGTTGAGTCAATACCGACTCACAGTGACCTAGAGGACAGACCTATAGGGCAGAGTAGAACTGCCCTCTAGGGTTTCCAAGGCTGTAATCTTAACGGAAGCAGACTGCCACATCTTTCTCCTGTGGAGTAATTGGTTGGTTCAAACCACCGACCTTTCCATTAGCAGCCAAACACTTAACCCCTAGACCACCAGTGCTTCTTAATTTTAGGATTCCAAAGCAAAGGAAACTCACTCCTGTTAAGTCGATTCCAACTCATAGTGACCCTATAGAACAGAGTAGAACTGTCCTATAGGGTTTCCAAAGCTGTAATAATTTTTTTTTTCTGAATGATAAATTTTTTTTTAAAAAAAAATTGTATTTAGATGACGGTTTATAGAACAAACTAGCTTCTCATTAAACAGTCACTATTTTTTTATACATATTGTTTTATGACATTGGTTATGGACCCCATGACATGTCAACACTCTCCCTTCTCAACCTTGGGTTCCCTATTACCAGCTTTCCTGTCACCTCCTGCCTTCTAGTCCTTGCCCCTGTGCTGGTGTGCCCATTTAGTCCCCTTTTGTTTTACGGGCCTGTCTAATCTTTGGCTGAAGGGTGACTGTCAGGGGTAACTTCATTACTGAGCTTAAAGGGTGTTTGGGGGCCATACTCTTGGGGATTCTCCAGTCTCCATCAGACCAGTAAGTCTGGTCTTTTTTTGTGAGTTAGAATTTTGTCCTACATTTTTCTCCAGCTCTGTCTGGGACCCTCTATTGTGATCCCTATCAGAGCAGTCGGTGGTGGTAGCTGGGTATCATCTAGTTGTGCTGAACTCAGTCTGGTAGAGGCCATGGTAGTTGTGGCCCCTTAGTCCTTTGGATTAATCTCTCCCTCGTGTCTTTAGTTTTCTTCATTCTCCCTTGCATCCAAAGGGGTGAGACCAGTGGAATATCCTAGACGGCCATTCACAGGCTTTTAAGACCCCAGACGCTACTCACCAAAGTAGAACGTGAACATTTTCTTTATAAACTATATTGTGCCAATTGAGCTAGATGTTCCCCGAGACCATGGTCCCCACAGCCCTCACCCTAGTAATTTGGTCCCTCAGGGAGTTTGGGTGTGTCTATGGAGCTTCCATGATATTGCCTTGTACAAGTTGTGCTGGTTTCCCCAGTATTTTGTACTGTCTTACCCTTCACCAGAGTTACCACTTATCTACTGTCTATTTAGTGTTTTTCCATTCCCATCCCTCCCCTCCCTTGTAACCATCAAAGATTGTTTCTTTTTGTGTGTAAATCTTTTATGAGTTTTTATAGTAGTGGTCTCATACAATATTTGTCCTTTTGCAGTTGACTGATTTCACTCAGCATAATGCCCTCTGGATTCATCCATGTTGTGAGATGCTTCATAGGGTCATCACTTTTCTTTATCATTGCATAGTACTCCATTGGGTGCCTGTACCATAGTTTGTTTATCCATTCATCTAGGTTGTTCGTGGGCATCTAGGTTGTTTCCATCTTTTTGGTATTGTGAACAATGCTGCAATGAACATGGGTGTGCCTATGTCTATTCATGTGATGGCTCTTATTTCCCTAGGATTTATTCCTAGGAGTGGGGTTGCTAGATCATATGGTATTTCTACTTCTAGCTTTCTAAGGAAGCGTCATATCGTTTTCCAGTATGGTTGTACCATTTTGCATTCCCACCAGCAGTGTGTAAGAGTTCCAATCTCCTTAAATACTCTCCAACATTTGTTCTTTTCTGTTTTTTTTTTATTTGTGCCAGTAATGCTGGGGTGAGATGGTATCTCTTTGTGGTTTTCATTTGCATTTTTCTAATGGCTAGTGATCGTGAGCATTTCCTCCTGTGTTTGTTAGCTGCTTGAATGTCTTCTTTGGTGAAGTGTTTGTTCATTTTCTTTGCCCATTTTTTAATTGGATTATTTGTCTTTTTATTGTAGAGGTGTTGGATTTTCCTGTAGATTTTAGAAATTAGACCTTTGTCAGATTTGCCACAGCCAAATTTTTTTTCCCAGTCTGTAGGTTCTTTTTTTACTTTTTTGGTGAAGTCTTTTGATGAGCTTAAGTGTTTAATTTTTAGAAGATCCCAATTATCTAGTTTATCTTCTGGAGTTTGTGTGTTGTTGGCTATGGTTTGTATCCTGTTACTGCCATGTATTAGGGCCTCTAGCATTGATCCTATTTTTTCTTCTATGATCTTTATAGTTTTTGGTTTTATATTTAGGTCTTTGATCCATTTTGAATTAGTTTTTGTGTATGGTGTGAGGTATGGGTCCTGTTTCATTTTTTAGCAAAAGGACATCCAGTTTTGCCAGCGCTATTTGTTAAAAAGACTGTGTTTTTCCCATTTGATGGACATTGGGCCCTTGTTGAAGATCAGGTGGCCATAGGTGGGTGGATTTACATCTGGGTCCAAGGCTATAATCTTTACAGAAGCAGGCTGCCACTTCTTTCTCCCATGGACTGGCTAGTGGGTTCAAACTATAGACCTTTTGGTTAGTAGCCGAGAGCTTTATCCACTGAGCCACCAGGGTTCCTATTCTAGGAATAGGAATGCTTTAATCAAAACTAGGAGGTACCATTTTTTTTATACGTTGTAAATCACTTTTTTAAATATAAATTTTCATTTTACTATGTTATTTTAGTTAAAATGACCCTTTTAGTTTTAGAAGTATAAAAAAATAGGTTCATTATTCTCCCCTGTATCTTCAACAACTAAAGCAAGCCTAAACGGATGCCACTGTCCTCCTGGGGCTGCCCTCCAAGGACAGACAGCTGCCTAGGGAGAGCTGACTGTCTCATACTTCCTGTCACCCACACTAACCTAATCCAGTATTCAAAGTCATACTGCCATAATCATTCATTAAAGGAAATAGAACTGACTGTGGAAGTAAGATGTAGGAACAAGTAACCAGTTGCCATTTGAATCATTTTCGACTCATGGAGACTCTGTGTGTCAGAGTAGAACTGTGCTCCATGGGATTTTCAATTTTTCAGAAGTAGATTGCTAGGCCTTTCTTCCAAGGCACCTCTGGGTGGACTTATACTGCTAATCTGTATGTTAGGTGCCAAGTATGTTAACCGTTTGCACCACGTAGGGACTTCAAGATGTAGTTATTTTTGTCTTTATATAAAAAATGTTTGAAAGCAATAGCTCGTTTGACCTGAGGAAGAAAGGAGGCAACTTTTCTAGACTCTGAGAGGATGTAATGAACAGGATGAGGGAAAGAAACACTGGATGAAAATCATAGGGATAAACACTATCCAAGAAGTACCTGCTGAAGAGTCACTCATTTCACATTTAGTAATGACATTCTGTGTTCCTCAGATGATATTAATCATTCCCTGGGGTACTGCCAGTTCACATGGCTGCTCCAAAAAGGAAAAAAAAAAAAACAAAAAAAACTCATCCACTACGACAGGCTCTATGCAGGCCAACCTACTTTCTCCCAGCTGCTTTTCGGGAGGCAAAGCACTCACAGGATCCAGGCAATGTTTCACGAAGATCCAGCACGCATTCCTTCAGGGCCTCTCGTGTTTGCCATGGCTTCTTACAACCCAGACAGCAAGAGCGTGAAAAGAAAGTTTAGGGCAAGCTGACAAGATAATTTAATGGAAGTTCATCCAACAAATGGGGTATGTGTTCAAATAACTAAGCTCCTCTAAAAACCACATGAACAACAGTATAAAAGGTTAGAGCAGGGCCAAAATCTACCAAAAATAAAGAAAGAAATGCTGAGAAGATAAACATGATGCCAGCTGGTTTTGTTGACCTGTCTTTCTTCATGTGGATAATGTCTCTTCCAGTTTCAAATTAAACATTACCCCAGCCCTTTCCAACTCTAAAGGGCAAATCATCATGCCTTATGTGCTTTTCCTGGAGTCTATTACATGTTAATATCAGAACTTTATTCAAGGTTTGTATAAAACATGTTGTTGAATATTGGTTTATTTTTTTAACCTCAAAGGATAGAATATAAAATATGTTGTTGTTGCTGTTGTTAGGTGCCGTCGAGTCGATTGCAACTCATAGCGACCCTACGTACCACAGAACTAAACACTGCCTGTTCCTGCACCATCCTTACAATTGTTGTTATGCTTGAGCCCACTGTTGCAGCCACTGTGTTAACACCTCTCGTTGAGGGTCTTCCTCTTTTCCACTGACTCTGTACTTTACCTAGCATGATGTCCTTCTCCAGAGACTGATCCCTCCTGACAACATGTCCAAAGTATGTAAGACTTAGTTGTGCCATCCTTGCTACTAAGGAGCATTCTGGTTGTACTTCTTCCAAGACAGATTTGTTCGTTCATATAAAATATAAAACAGCTGATATTAATAAATATACATAAATTCCTCCAAAATAAATGCAGAATATATAAATGGAAACCCTAAATACTTTGTCGATTGGAATGAATTTTCATTCCTTTTCCACAAAGAGTTCAGCTTTCTCCAGGGATGAAAACTATAGGTGATTTCTTACAAGTGACAGTGACCTTTGCATGAAAAAGTTATACAAGATTGGGAATGGTCATTGATGCCAATGGAATTGAATAGAATGTTGATCATCCCTTGTTCTCTATATAAGTGTCTTCAAAAATTGTAAGACCCGTATGATCTACCCATATTATTGGGTCTTCAAAGTCCCTCAGTAAAGGGAAAACGTTCACTGGTGAAATAAATTTTCTTTCCTGGCATGGTGGCATTAGTAGGTGGAGCTGGTTAATTCAGTTACAGAGTTATGAGATCAAGATGAATTTGAGCCACATATTGCACTGCCCCAAAACCAAACAGCACACAAACTTCCTTTCCATTGCTTCAACTCTGTGCTGTAAAGCCCACACAGCCCCTCACTATGAAAGTTATTGATTACATCCGGTGACTAAGTGAATTTGACCTAGAAAAACCCACTGAGAAAGCAACACAAATTCATGTCACTCATGTCATCTTTGTGGTTGAGGAACAGCATTTGAACTTCCTTCTCAGACTTGATGTTCATTTGTTTTGGTGCTGCTGTTGATTGGGTCTGAGTCAACTCTGGAAATACTGAATACCCTGTTAAGGTAGTTAAGAATTTACCTCTGCACAGAGGTTTGGGCCAGATAGAGTTGTGGGACTGCCTGAAATTCTTAAAGTTTGTATATGCTATCACAGAATTTTTTAATGAAAGTGTGAAAGATTGGTATCTAATCTGCCAGCTTTCTACGAAGTGGAGATCCTGGAATACCTTTCGCTTATTCAACCTTGAACACTTAGGAGAAAAATAGAACTGAGTACAGCACTACTGAACCCATTGCCAAGGTCATTTGAATAGCATAAAAGGAACTTATTTAGCCATAGAGCCATTCAAGAAAAATTTCCTACATTCTGTAATGGAGGCAGGGGGTGGTGTATGAGCACATGACAGCCAGGGGAGACAGGAGAGTTTCTGTGACTAACGGAAGAACCTGAAGGAGGTTTCAGAAATCAGTTTTGGGGAGCAAGTACCTTGTGCAACATTGTGATATGTGGCCAGGTGCAGAAGGAGTCTCAGAAGCATCTTCCCCTAACATGCTGAATTCAGACTTCTAGCTTCCTAACCTGTGAGAAAATAAACTTCTACACTTTAAAGCCACCCACTTGTGGTATTTCTGTTACAGCAGTGCTAGCAAACTAAGACATCAGGACACAGACCTCTTGGAGAGATTCAAATGGACTCTTGCCTGCCTACATTGTCATGGTGTGAATAAAACCCTAATCTGTAACACTAAAAAAAAAAATCTGTAACACTAGCCACAGTTAATTGGACGAAGGATTGGAAATATGATCGTATCCTCTCTCAAGAAAATGCCCATGTATACTTACCCTCATTTTTGGCATATAATTCCAGAAGGTTCATGGTTGCCAACCCCCACCCCCAACAACTCAGAAATCCTGATGATAGGGAAGCTGCCCATCTCCGACGTGGTTTGTTGGTGACCATTTCTGGCAGGGGAGCCTCTTAGTAAGAAGGAGAAAGTGGAGTCAATCAAACACTCTCCCTTGTACAAGGGGAACAAAGAGAAAACATGTTACCTCTCTGCCTTTGATTGCAGCTAGGTCTGTTGTGTTTCCCAGTTCTGAAGCCGTGAGACCAGGAGGAACTGTGCAGTTGATGAGGAAGTTTCACATCCTACCTCAAGGTCTCAACATATTCTGATAATAAACTCCCATCCCTGAAGGTGGTGATTTATGACTCCTTGTGATCTTGAAGCCCAACTAATTAAGTTGTCAAGATGGGAGATGGGATATCCCATAGGAGTTGCTCAACAGCCTGTAGGAAAGCTGGCCTCTCTCCTCCCTAACTTTAGTGCAGTTTCACAGTAGAGATGGGACCACCTCACATGCTAGCCCTTATCCTACATACTGACAGGCTTTATTGCAGAAACTTCTTGTGCTTTTTATTGTGCATATGGGCAGTAGTTAGTTTCTGAGTAATTGGGCTCTGAAATGAGTAATCTGGAAACTTGGAAAAAAAATGCTAACAAATGTTGGCCAATAAAAGGTGGGGAATTGCATCTTAATTAGGACTTGGGCAGACTCCTGGAATTCTCGAGCTGTCCATCAATGCACAGCATTTTTTAAAACAATATTAATCAAGATGAATCATTGCCCAGGTCACACAGGTCGCTAGAAATAGAAATACTATGCAAATTCATAAAAATCAGACCTAAAGAGCATTGCAGACATCCCAGCACATGCACACACACACACATTCATATACATATGCATTTGCATACACTGACCCTCACATCCATAGCAAAGGCTCATATCCTGATACGTAAGATTAAGATGGAATGTGGGCTGCTTATGACTTGGATCAATGTTCAAATCAGAAAGGAGATTTAATAAAGAGGCTTCAGGAGGGAGCCTTGAAGAAACTGGGTAATCATTTTTCCAAAATGAATTACCTCTAGGCAGAGGTTTAGACAAGATTCCCTCTCTCATTTCTGGAATTGATAATTTTGTGGAAAATTTCAAGGAAAGGTTAAGGGAAATTCAAGGAATTTTCTCAGTTAAGTAACGATTACAGACTTGGAAGCCCTATAGGACAGCTCTACTCTGTTCTATAGGGTCGCTATGAGTTGGAATCAACTTAATGGCAATGGGTTTGGACTTTTTTTTTCAGTAGGGTATAGGAGTTTAAACTGCCAAGGGGCCTAGAGGAGGGGAGGATACTGGGGGCATAGGGAGGATTTCCCAGAGGAGGAAGCAGCATGGTCTGCTTCACTCTCTCCTTTGCCTGTAATCACCTACAAAGTGATAAAGGGAGAAAAAGCAAAAAGGGAGGGCTCGGAAAGGAAAAGCCTTGGTGGCGTAGTGGTTAAGAGCTCTGCTGCTAACTGGAAGGTCAGCAGTTCAAGTCCACTGGGAGTTGGAACCGACTCAATGGCACCTAACAACAGGAAAAGAGAAGCCCTGGTTGTACAACGGTTAAGAACTTGGCTGCTAATCCAAATAAATGCTGGTGGTTCAAACCCGCTCAGTGGCTCCCCGGCAGAAAGACCTGATGAAATGCTCTCTAAAGATTACAGTCTAGGAAACCCTGTAGGTCATTGCTACTCTGTCACTTGGGGTCACTATGAGTTTAAATCAACTCAATGGAATCTAATAACAGGAAAAAAAAAAAAAAGCCCAAACCCGTTGCCATTGAGTTTGTCTCCTAGGGTTTCCAAGTTGTGGCTGGTGGATTCCAAGTGCCGACCTTTTGTTTAGCAGCCGAGCTCTTAACCACTGTGCCACCAGGGCTCCCGCAACAACAGGAAAAACCAGAAAACCAAGCCCGTTGCCGTTGAGTGGGTTCCGACTCATGGCGGCCCTATAGGACAGAGTAGAACTTCCTCATAGAGTTTCCAAGGAGCACCTGGTGGATTTGAACTTTCGGCCTTTTGGTTAGCAGCTGCAGCTCTTAACCACTAGCCACCAAGGTTTCCAACAATAGGAAAGGAGGGGCCAGTTTTCAGCTGGAGGAGGAAACCCATCCTCTCTCTCACTCAAAGGCCCAGGCTCTCCTTAAGGACCACCCCCCTCAGGAACCACATGAAAAAGAGGCCACTAAGCTCTACAGAATGTATTTGACAGTGAGTGAGCCCTACCTAACAGGGGCTAAAATTGAACAACTAGTTGCAAAAGCATGGGATGAAAGAATGGTATCCTTGCTAAAGGATCCTGCATAGTTGGTATGAAAGTAGTCATGACCCATGGAGAAGGCTTTGAATCCTGGACCCCAGTGCACATGTATCTTAATGATGTGGATTGTTATGGCTTAGAAGGCTGTTCATACTATGTTAGGCTTCATCATGGCCCAGGCCAACTGCCAATAGAAAACACTGGCCAAGGCCAAATACCTCTATCAGCTGTGAATGTTGGAGTGGCATATGTGGCATGATAATTTAATAAGTCCTAGGAGGTTGAGCTGAGTCCTGAGTCCACTCAATTGTTTCTCAGTGGGCTCCTGACAACCGTAAATCCTCTTTATTGGCAACGATGGCTAATGCCAAAACAATTCAAGAGGCCATTGTCTTGTTGTTGTGTTCCATCAAGTCGATTCTGACTCATAGTGACCCCATGTGACAGAGTAGAACTGCCCCATATGGTTTTCTAGGCTGTAATCTTTACAGAAGCAGATCTTCAGGTCTTTCTCCTGCAGAGCTTCTGGGTGGGTTTGAACCACCAACCTTTTGGTTAGCAGTAGAATGCTTAACCATTGCCTCACCAGGTCTCCTTTGAGAGGCCATTAAATGCCCTGAAATTAATAGAAACTCATGTAAGACAAACTCAGATTCAAGTATTGCACACAAAATCTCACCTGGCCTAAGCCAGCATTACTATCAGCAGTTAGGCTGCCTCCCTCCTAGGCCAGACAGAATAATTACAGATGGGCCACCTGCTTAAGTGGGAACCCCAAGATGAACAAGAGGTTAAAATGGACCCCAAGGAATGTGTTGTTAGTTGCTGTCGAGTCAGCTACGACTCATGGTGACCTTCTGTGTAACAGAACAAAACATTGCCTAGTCTTGAGCTGTCTTCATGATCTTTGGTATGTTTGAGTCCATTATTATGACTATTGTGTCAATCTATCTCATTAAGGGTTTCCCCCATTTTCACTGACCCTCTATTTTACCAGACATGATGTCCTTTTTTAGCAATTGGTCTTTCCTGATGGTGTGTCCAGAGTAAGTGAGCTGAAATCTCACTGTCCTTGCTTCTAAGGAGCGTGTTTGGTTGTATTTCTTCTAAGACTGAAGGATCCCAAACTGGATGATCTCTGGTAAATTGGCAGAGCAACTTCAATATCTACTAGGTTTAGATTACAACCTACAGGCTTTTCCTTTGGTGATAGGCTCACCCTCTGTGTCTGCCCCCTCGTAGGAATCAGGCAGACCCTCCTGACAGACCCCATTCCACTTGGGTGTCTAATAAGCGTCTCACAATTAACATGTCTAAAACATATCCTGAATTCCCCATCACCACCAGCTTCTCCATTAGTTTTCTACTCTTAGTAAGTGACAACTCTATCCTTATAGTTACTCAGCCCCAAAACTTTAGCATCATCCTTGAGTTCTCTCCTTCCTTCCTCTCCTCTGTCCAATCCATCAGTAAATCTTATTCCTTTTATCCTCAAGATATATGCAGAATCCAACCACCTCTCAGCTACACCTTGCTGCCACCTTGGTCCAAGCTGCCATCATCCCTCACTAGGACTATTGCAATAAAATCCTACTTGGTCTCCCTGCTTCCACACTAGATCCCTTTCAGTCTGGTCTCAACACAGCAGCAGAGTGACTGTGCTAGAAATGTAACTTCGTGTCACTCCTCTGCTCATAACACTCCAGTGATTTCCCTTATAACCTGGAGTAAAAGCCAGTGTTATAGAGGCTTATATTGAGGCAGGCAGCCTCAGAGCCCAACCCTTCTAAGAGACACCTGCTCTGTCTTATCCTCCCACACCAACAAATAAGCTGCTCTTTTTTTCTGAAATAGTCCTTGACAAGATAACCACAGAATGGGCCATAGATGGCCTCAACCCACCTCTGGGTAGAGACAACATGCTAATGAAAAATTCACCCCCTCCTCCATCTTGGTGTATAAAACCTTTGTCTAAAGAAAATGCATAGTCATCACCAAGCTCTGAGTGCCTGTATGAAGGTCAATCCCAAATATTCATGATGAATCTGTATTTCCTTGTCTGCTCGCTGTAAAGGCCCACCTCCCCAAGTTGCCTGCAAGCAATCTTGGAGGCAGCAGCCCCTATTGCTCCTTTTCTTGTACAATGAAATAAACGCATCTTTCTGATTTCCTACCTCAGCCTCTTATTTATTGGCTGTAACAAATCAAGCCAAGCAAAACCTGGGGTTTTCATTGAGCAACAATTCCATCCCTCTCACCCTTTGACCTTTAGGATTTCATTTCCTTCTCTTAGCTGGATACAGTGGTCTCCTTACTGTTCTTCCAACACACTAGGCACGATTTCGCCCTTGCATTTGCTCTTCTCTTTGCCTCAAGCATTTTTCTTCAAGATACCCACATGATTTACTTCCTCACTTCCTTCATGACTCTGCTCAATTGCCACCTTACATATGGGATTTTGAATACTGTTAAAACAAAAATCATATTAAGCCAATAATAGAAATTTATTGAAGTTTATTTAATATACGATTTGCAAATCGGGGTAATATTTTGACTAACCCACCCATTGCTAGTGATCTTATAGGACAGAGTAGAACTGCCCCATAGGGTTTCCAAGGCTGTAATCTTTACGGAAGAAGGCTGCCACATCTTTCTCTCGAAGAGCAGCTGGTGTGTTTGAACCTCTGACCCACCAACCTTTGGGTTAGTAGTCGAGTGCTTTAACTGCTGTACCGCCAGAGCTCCTGACTTTTCAACTAGAGAGTCAAAAATGTTCCAAAGATGAAAGAGCTTCCAAAGATTCTTATACCCCATCTTATCGACATTGCCATGAAAATGGGGCCAGAACAGTGTTTATATGATAACAATTTACCCTAAAACACAGCTTTTGGTCTGAACTTGGAGTTTCTGTTTCTCGAAACTGATTGCACACAGATAATTCTTCAAAAGAGTCCAACGCCTAAGGTAAAACCATCATACTAAGCTATTTACTAGCCCATTGTGTGACTTAAAGGTGACTTTAGGAAACCAGTTTTCTCAAGGCTCAAGGTTCAGAAGATCTCAGGGCAAAGGCCTGGGTGGGTTACCACAACTCATGGACCCTAGAAACCTGGATTCCAGGAGAATTAAACTGTTTCTCACTACATTATGTAAGATAATCCCCCTAATTTTCTGCTTTATGTTCCTTCTTAACGACCATATATTACATACTTTAATCCTTTTTTCATTTCCTGTCCTTAGCCCCTGGAATGCAATGGTGACTTTATTTTTTCGTTCTTAGCTATATCCCTAGCACTTAGAACACATAGATGACAATTTTTTGAACATCTGGTTAAGAATTCTAATTTCATGTCACCACCACTTTTTTAATGAGCACCTCAGAAGTACCCCTTACCTCCCCCAACCCCTACTCCCCCACCCCTATATCAGGCAGCACCCTATTGTTCTTGTCCTCCGTTGACAAGCTCTAGTCTCCCTGGTCACACTGCTGCTGTGCTCCACTGGCTTCTTGAGTTTCTAAGCTCTTCAGTCAGCCTTGAAAGCCCAACCACAAGGTCAATGGTTCTTAACTGGCTGCACATTAGAATCACCTGGGAGCCTTTCCACCTATTCATAGCCCAACCCCATCCTCCCAAGACTCTAATTGTCTAGGATGAGGCCTTGCATCAGTGTTTTTGGAAGGTCCCCAGATTTTTCTAATGTGCAGCCAGGTTTGAGAACCACTGCTCTGGTGATTAGCACTTTGACCTTTAGCATAGTCTAGTTCAGTGAGTTTTTTGTTTAAACTTTAATGTGCCTAAGAATCACTTGGAGGGTTTGTTAATCCGGCTTCCTGGTAGACTTCCAGAGATTCTGATTCAGGGGCTAGTGTGGAGAGGATGAATTTCGACTTGTAACAGCTCACAGATGGTGCCTGATGCTGCTGTCCTGAGGACCACATTTGGAGAACCATTGGTATAGCTCTTTCAAGCTTGTTATCAGGTTTAGTATCTAGCAGAGATCCATGGACGAACCTCCAGTATTCTACCAGGGACTGGGCTTAGGGGTTCCTAGTGGAGGAGCACTTCCTGGCATGCTGGCCACACTCTCCAGGCACCTGTAACCCCACACAGGTTCTTGTCCTGTCCTACTAGCCAGTCGAAATAAGACGAACACTACGCCACCAGTTGCAAGGGAAATAAAAAGTAGCAGATGATTGTTTTCGCCAACGAGCTGCCACTGGGACCTAGCAGACTAAAGACCACGAGCTCCCCGTCTTAGCCCTCCCATGTCCACATTTGGAGGTCCGGATGCTGAATCATGTCGGTGATGCTCAGGTCCAAGGACAGATTGAGGACATAGCTCTTCAGGTCCTGCGCATGCACCAAAATCCTGGTTTGCGCATGTGCGGGATTCTGGAGCCAAATTCAAACAGCGGTTAGGGCTGCTGCATGGTCAGACCAAAGCACAGGAGAAGCCCTGGCTTCGCTGGCTGCGAGGGGGCGGAGGGTCGGGGGGCCGCAGCGCAGCAGGGGAAGCCTCAGCCGAGGCTTCACACTAACTCCTGAGGATCCGGAAACAGAGGCTCTTCCACCCTCCCTCTCTTCACAGTAAGTCCTCCCCCTACCAGTCGAGGAGAGAGAATTTTCCTTTTGGGGGAAGCTTGATGTTGAATTGTGCATCGGTTAAGTCCGAGACTAGCACTGGCAAATAAAACAGTGTGTCATTGCCATAGCAAAGGTAACCTCCTGCCGCGAAGTTTTTCTGAATTTCTTTCAAGGACCTACAGGCATCCCGCAGAGCCATTCTGAGTTCTCCAGGTGGGAATGCAGTTTAGGCCTCAACAGGAAGGTTGATAGGCCCTCATAGACCCTTATGGGTGCTGGACAGTTATGTCCATGAGTGTCTCCATTTAAGAGACAAAAAAGTAGGTGCTATCTTCTTTTTTTTTTTATCTTATATAAGCCAACCCTAGTTTTTTTTAGGGGACGGTAGATGGAAGCACTGTCCATATGCAAATATATTCTAGCCAGTGGCAAGGATTTCCTATGCCCTTTCCTTGCAGTGTTTCAGGTCAGCCTTCTCCAAAGCACAGGGTATAAATAGCGCAAGGAAAGAGGGTTGCTAGGCCAAATTAATTGGGAAATACTGCACATGATATTCCACTCCTAGACCCGAGAAACCAAACTTGTTGCTGCGGAGTCTGACTCCTAGAAAGTCAAAATGCACCATTTCATGTTAAAGGCTCTGAAAAGTCCTGCAGTCACCTATCAACATCGCACAGAACACAGCTGATTTAGGTCAGTCGAAGCCAATTGTTATTGCACCTTTACAGACCTTGAGCTACATTAGACAGAATCACTTCAGCAAACACTGTTAAAAAAGTCGATGACAGAGTCACAAGCTTGAATCTTGGTAGAAAACATGAGCTTTATTCTGCTGTGAGTGTTCTGTCTTTCTGAGATTTTTTGCAGTTTGAGACTCCGTGGGAGAGCAGAGCAGGGCTGAGAGGCTCTCCAGAGAGTAAGGCATGACTGGGATGTGGCTCTCTGGCTATGTGGTGAACTCTCAGATGAATCATAGACAAGTTTGGCCTATAAGAGCTTTTTATACTTCAAGCTAAAACATGAAAGAAAATGGGTTGGGGGCCGGGGGGGAGCATCTGAGTAGCAAACTATAAATGTGTCTGAAAAGTGGACTCCGGTATACTGAAGGAGAAAGCATGAGGGTCTGGTATGCTTCTCTCCCTCAAATGGCCCTGCCCTCCCCTCCCCTCCCCTCCCCTCCCCTCCCACAGCCCATCTTGTTGTTTTGCTCTAAAGTTGGGAGTCATAGTTCCAGTTATGAAATCATCTAAACCAAAACCAAACCTGTTGCCGTTGAGTCGATTCTGACTCATGGTGATCTTATGGGACAGAGTAGAACTGCCTCATAGATTTTCTAAGGAGCCGCTGGTAGATTCCAACTGCTGACCTTTTGGTTGTCAGTGGAGCTTATAACCACTGCGCCCCCAGGGCTCCAGTGGAATCAACTGACTGAGTTCAATTTTCAGCTTAAGCTTTGACTCAGTGGGAACGTTATTTAACCTCTCTGTTTCAGACTGGCAAAATTAGGGTAATAATAGCACTTACTTCCTGGGGTAATTGTGAGGATTACATGAGATAATGTACTAAAGCATTTAGCTCAGTGCTTCATACACAGTGGAACTCAGTTAATATTAGCTGCTGTATTTAAGCCTTTGGCTGCTAACCAAAAGATCAGCAGTTTGAAAACACCAGTCATGCCTTGGAAACCTTACAGGGAAGTTCTAATCTGTCCTATAGGGTCACTACGAGTTGAAATCGACTTGATGGCAACGAGTTTGGTTTAGTTTGTTATTGCTATTAAATCCACAATTCTAGGTCTAGGTCAAATGTCCTCCTCTATGAAGCCTTCCCAGGTTTTGTCGTTGTTAGCTGCCATCAGTTTGGGCCCCCAATCATGGCGCCCCCGTGCACAATGGAATGAGACATTGCCCAAGGTTGTGCACGGGGTGCCATGTGCACACATGTATAAAACAGAGAGTTAGATCCAAAGGGTTTCCACTGGCTGATTTTCAGAAGTAGATCACCAAGCCTTTCTTCTTAGCTCATCTTAGTCTGGAAGCTCTGCTGAAACCTGTTCAGCATCATAGTGACATGCAAGCCTCCACCGACAGACGAGTGGTGGCTGCACGCAAGGTGTATTGGCCAGGATTCAATTCCCGGTCACCCACATGGAAGGCAAGAATTCTACCACTGAACTAAAAATAACTTTTCTCTCCTTGAGGTACATTTATAGGACAATGTTTTGTCTTATTTTCTCACTGAACTCATTGCATCCTGTTTTACATTGTGTGTTGTATATATATCAATGTATGCTAAGCCAACATTTATCTTTCTAGTTTAATTTAAAATATTTTAGGGGAAATCATGCCTCGTCCATCCATGTACACTGCAGAGCTGACCAGTGCTCTGTTGTATACATTCCAGGTGTACAACATTCTCTGATTATCTGCAATTACAAATTCCAAGATTTCTTTATTTCTGGACCTGGCTGAATGCCAGCTGCCTAAACTACCCTGCATCTAGTAGCAAACATTTAAACATTTACCCTCTGAAATCTTTGGCATTCAAGAGTTATTTAACAGTTTTTTGTTGTTGTTTTGTTTTTAGGAGCTCATTATTATCACAGGCCAGACTTTTCTAACTGGTGGAAAACTTAAGAGTCAATTTGGAGAAAGACTGGAGGTCGGGCAAATCTTTTGTTATTGATATAAACAATTCACATTGAGAAATACATGGAAAGCCACTTAGCCAGAAATATTGAAGCACTCTCTCAGCAATCACTCCCCAAGAGAATAGTCACTGCTTAAATACTCCACCAACAAAGAAAGTATCTAGTCCTGCTGAGTCTTTCTGGGATAGCTAACGGCTGTGCCAGCCTTTTCCAAGCCACAATGGCTTGAAGGTCCAAAATACTCCAGTTCCCAGGATCAGAGACACCGCAGAAAGACTCAGCCCGGAACCCAGTTCACTCCAGGTCAAAGGCATCTCCAACTTTTTTTTTTTTCAGATGTAGGATCCAATTTGGGCAGCATAAGGGAAGAGAGCCTATAGAGCAGCAGGCCAATGTTAACTGCTTATCCGGTTGAATAATTCATGAAAACAGTGACAGGTAGGACCGGCCACTCAGCCAGGTAGTACAGAGGCTCTGCAGTTGTTCAGATAGCAGACAAAGCAATGAAAGTGCCAGGCACACACATCCATAAACCATAGAGAAGCAGGCCAATGTAGAGGTGTAGATGGAGAGTCTTGCTACTCAAAGTGTAGTTGCCAGACCATGAATACCATATATCAACTGGGACCTTGTTGGAAATGTAGAGCCTCAGGATTCTTCTCACCTTGACCTACCGAATCAGAATTTGTATTTTACCAAGATCCTGGGGGTGATTCCTCTGCACATTACAGTTTTAGAAGCACTGTTCGGAGCATGACCTTCGGTGTTTATTCTGGTCCAACAACTTACGCCTGTATATCTGGCCCAGAAGTTTAACTTCTCTTTTCAAGCTTCCTTTTGTTGTTTTTAGTTGCCATCAAGTCAATTTTGACTCATTGCGACCCCATGCGTGCAGAGTAGAACTGCTCCATAGGGTTTTCAAGGCTGTGACTTTTTAGAAGTATTCGTGTGTAAAATGGAGATTAACGGTCTGTATTTTATAGGACTGTTGTGTGAATTAAATACATCAGGGCATGTGTTGTACACTGTGGGTGGTACCATACTCATTCAGTAAAGGCTCCCAAATTACATTACTTTCAACAGAAGTCACAGGGGCAAGGGCCCTGCCACACAGGTGTGTGTAATGGTGGAATGAGGTACTCAGGTCAGGGATGAGAGCTCCTACATTGGATGCTAGTTAGCTCTGATGTTATTAGAGCTGGTACCCAGGTATTTCTAAGGTACCCATATGAAACACATGGGATATAACTAGAGCAAATGTCAGGTAAATACATACCACTAAAAACAAACATACATTAATTGAATAATAAAGTCAAAAACCTGAATAAGCAGAAATAAGACAAACCAAAAGAAAGCAGAAGGATGAAATCAATAAATATAAACAGAAAAATTAGTCACAAAACAGAAAAAAAAAGTAGAATAAATAATTCCAAACAGTAGTTCTTTGAAAATATCAACAAAATGACAGGCTTCCCCAAACATGAAAAAGGCACAATTATACAAAATTAGAAATGACAAAAGGGAAATACCATTAACACAGAGGAAATTTCTAAGAATCACAAGACTAACTGCACGACCCTCTGCAAACAAATTTGAAAACCTAAATGAAATGGATTTTTTTTGAAAAATAAAAATTGACTCCAGTGGATACAGAAAGTCTAAGAAACCAATTATATAAAAAAATTAAAAAAAAAAAAGAATTATTAAAGAGCTCTCCCCTTTAAAGTAGAAACAAAAGAAAAAGCAAACAAATAAAAACCACCAGGCTCTGACAGCTTTACAGGAAAACATAAAACCAAAACCAAGCCCATTGCCATCGAGTTGATTCTGACCCGTAGCAACTCTATAGGACAGAGAATTGCCCCATGGGGTTTCCAAGGAGCGACTGGTGGATTCGAACTGCTGACCTTTTTTGTTAGCTGCCAAGTTCATAACCACTGCACTACCAGGGCTCAAATGATATTTAAACTATTCCAGCACATAGACATTATGTGTCTATTTTTGTATATATTTGAAATTTCTAAAAATAATTTTTTTAATTGACCAGAAAAATATAAGAGAATGTAATAGTTATCCCAAGCTCACTTTGAATGCTTAATTTTACTTCTCTGGTTCCCGCAACCTAGTAACGTTGCTCCATTCAAGTGCAAAAGCCTGACGTGGACTCCTAAGGAAGAAGGAAGCTATGTACGTGTCAGGACAAGCTGGCTCCTGTTTTGGCTCCCCAAGGACACTGGAGCATACAAAGGAATTGAGAGAGAAAAGGAAATAATAAAAATTTCTTCCTCACAAGAGGATTCTCTAGGATCACGAATTTGCTTACACAACAATTTTTCCTGAATATTAATAAGCCTCTACTACTTGTTGCCACCACCAGCTCTGTGGGAGAAAGGTGTGTGGCAGTCTGCTTCTGTAAAGACTGTTGTTGTTAGGTGCCATGGAGTCAGTTCTGACTCATAACGACCCTATGTACAACAGAATGAAACACTGCCCGGTCCTGCACCATCCTCACAATCGTTTTGAGCCCATTGTTGCAGCCACTGCGTCAATCCATCTAACTGAGGGTCTTCCTCTTTTTCTCTCTCTACTTTACAAAAAAAAAAAAAAATTTTTTTTTTTTTTTTTTTTACTTTACCAAGCATGATGTCCTTCTCCAGAGACTGGTCCCTCCTGAAAACACATTCAAAGTATGTGAGGTGAAGCCTCACCATCTTTGCTTCTCAGCAGCATTCTGACTGTGCTTCTTCCAAGACTATAGCACTAAACAAATGTTAGTTTTCCAAAAAGGTCCTATTTCTAAGAAATGATTGGCCTAAGTTAAAAAACAGTAGTTCACCTTTGATAAAGCACTTTATCCTGTAGTAACTAGGGCCTTAGCCTGATGGCACAGTGGCTAAGTGCTCGGCTGCTAGCCAAAAGGTTGGTGGTTTGAACATGCCAGCTGCTCCATGGGAGAAAGATGTGGCAGTCTGCTTCCACAAAGATTACAGCCTTAGAAACACTATGGGGCAGCAGTTCCACTCTATTCTATAGGGTTGCAATGAGTCAGAATCCACTTGATGACAACAGGTTTGGTTTTGGTTTTTGGGCTTGCTGCCAAGGTACCTGAGTGGTACAGACTGTCTGCCTTCGGCTACTAGAAAAGTTGGGGGTTCAAATACACCCAGCAGCACTGTGGAAGGAAATCCTGGTGATCTGCTTCTGTAAGACTGAGGCATTGAAAGTCTTAGGGAGCACAGTTCTGCTATGAAACATGTGGAGTCACTATGAGTTGGATTGGAATCCATTCAGTAGCAAAGGGTTGGTTGGTTGGTTTTGGTGTATCTGTTGGCAGTGGAGAAGCAGAGAGATGGTTGTTTTGAAAACAGTCTTATTTTTATTAGCTTATAAAACTTTGACAAAAATAATGGCCAGGTTATCAATTGTGGCCAAATGTACTGATGCTTTCTTTGAATAAAACCGAGAAAGCTTATTCCTTTATAATTTTTGGTAAAGCAAGTTATGATTTTAACTTCTAGGGGCTAGTTGTAGATTTTTTTTTTTTTTAAAGCATTTGTGCTGATACTTGTCAATAAAATTACAAATCAGTTAAAAAAATTACAAACCAGTCTTCCTTCAGTTTATCAGCACATCAGTCATTGCTGATCAATTACTCCTTTTATTCTCAGTGCCAAAAGTGGATGGAAAATAACATAGTTAAAGAGCTCTTTATACCCCCAAACTAATCAGGCTTAATTTCCAATAATCAAAATGGCTTAAGGTGAAAATGTCTTGTAGACTCATTGACGTTTGGGTGTGAGGATGTGTACTCATTTTGATCTTTGGCATATGTGCTCTTCTGGGAAATTGGCTACCCTAACAATGAACTAAGTCTTCCCTCAAACCAAGCCAGTTCTTGAAGGTTAATCTGTACTTTCTGCAAAAGGTTAGCTCTTGGATGAATGGAGGATGTATTTGTAATTGTGTCATACCTTTTGATCCAAGTAGCCATTTCGCATTATTGCTGGATTAATTCACTTTGCTATGTGAAATGAGAGACCAGTTTTAGCACTTACCATTTTACGACTAGAGAAACTGAGTTATTAGAAAGCAAGTAAGTGTTTCCGCTATAACAAATTAAGGACAAGCTGAAAACTCTTGCCAAAAATTTTCCCTGCTCTGAGAAAGTACACAGTTTATCAGCTCCCCAGTTCCTTCTCAGATGACAAATAGTCTCAGGTCTCTTTGGCTGTGCACACTGTGGCCAGCTCATAATTCCCCACCTATTGATTTGGAGTTCTTATGCCCCGATGTATTTGCCTTGCATTTATAGATTTTTCATTGTATTTTTAATAGGGAATTGTGATTGTCCACACCTGTTTTAACAGGTCGAACCGGTTTTTATATTGAGCTGTTTAAACCTCATTCTAAATTGTCTCCTACTTAGTATTTGAGGTTCTTTCTTTAGCAAACTACTGAAATGTTTACTTTGGGGGTTTTATTAGCCTTTTACTCTAATAGGTGGCAATTGCCCAGCCCTGGAAAGCCCCTGGTTACTGGAAGGAAATGTAGTTGTTTCAAGCTTTTGCTTTTTTTTCTCATAATGAGGAAGAACAAAGCCAAAGAGCTGAGAAAGAAAGGAAGAAAGTGTGTCTCAGGTAGGAGTGGGCATAGACTGAGGCAAAAAAAAATCCAAAAAATTTTTAAAAATGGGGGAACGAGAGAAGAAAATCTGGTATGAGGAAAAGCGAAGTGTTAGGATGAGCAACACAGCTTGAGTGACCAACACTTACTTTTCCTTCTTAGCTCATTTTTTTTTTTTTTTTTAAGTGGGCTTTCAGAATTAGAGCTTCTTTTGTCCCATTTAGTTTGCATTTGACTTCTTTCAGCTTTGCACAGTTCCTTATTGGACTCAAAATGAACTGGAATAGAGCGTGCTCAGAGACTGCCCTCTTGGGGTCACGTGTGAAAACAAATCTCCCCAAACAAAATATGCAGCGTTGGAGGTCCTGACATTCAGAAGAGATCTACTGTCCATCTACCAGAGGTCCCTGGGTAGAGCAAATGTCTTGACTAATTGGTGCAATGGTTAAGCAAAATTCAGATGCTAACTGAAAGGTTGGCAGTTCGAACCTACCAGCCACTCTGTGGGATCTGCTCTGTAAAGATTACAGCCTAAGAAACCCTATGGAGCAGTTCTACTCTGTCCTATAGGGTCACTATGAATCAGAATTGACTTGACGGCACACGACAGCAGCAACAACAACAACTAACCTAAAGGTTGGTGGTTCGAAACCACCCAGCAGCACCACAAAAGAAGGGTCTGGCAATCTGCTTCTGCAAAGATTACAGCAATTCCACTCTGTAACACATGGGGTTGCTATGAGTCAGAATTGACTTGATGGCAATGGGTTTTTTTTTGGTCCATCTACCCCATGCCAGGACCTGTGCCTTTCATGAAGAAGCTTCTAAAAAAAGAAAAAGAGACTAAGGAGGTCTCATCAGTCAAAAACGGGGATTTGAGAAAAGAAAACCCCCAGGTTCTGGTGTCAAAACAGTGTTTTCCTCGATGACATTTCTTCACTTATCAGGAGCTATCCAATAGCCACTGCCATTTGAATAAGTTTACAAATAAATAAATGGACAATTGCAGAACAGATCTCTTGAAACAAAAAAAGCCTCAAAAGTGTCTTAATTCACTTGGGAATCTCAAAGACACTCTATCTAAAAGAAAGAATCATGTTTGGTGTTCCATGAACTTTGGAGACTGGAATATGAGACTGAAGAGAGATGATTAATGAACATACTGAAAAACAGCTTGTGTTCACACAAATATATGGATCTTTATTGACAGATATTTTCCTTACCGTAAAAAATAGAATGGAAAGTTCTTATGGGTTAGTTTGGAGTTGAGAAGGCATTGTACCCTTTGCAGAAGCAGTCAAACTTTGTGTTAGCATCTTCTTCAGAACTATGTCTAAGAGAGAACCTGTGGCTGCAGGTGTGTACAACATCTGTATCATTTCTATGCTTCTCTCCACATCAGAAAGGTAATCAGGGCCCCTGGCCAAGATCGCCCGAGGGTCCCCAACCCCCCACCCCAGTTTTAACATATCGTAAAAAATAGCTAGTGCCATAAAAAGTCAACACTTCAAATATAAAAATTCTTTTATACAAATATAATTCATAATACAATCACTCTTAAAATACAGCATTGTTATATATGAGTTCAAATCATTATTAAAATAAATAATGTTTCCTAGAGAAAACTTCATTTGCATCACAAAATTATAAAACAGGAGCATATAAAACTAATTCATCATTGATTCCTCATCAGTATGTCTCCCATTCTCTCTCCCATTCAGCGTAGACAGTATGAAGCAATACAGGTAGCTTGAAAACACGAATCGCTCTATCTGCCCAGATCCTTGCAGTTCATGTGTGTCCACCTGGAGTGCCCCATGGCCTACCTGCCTGGGTACTCTCCACCTGCAACTTCTGTGGTAAGGAGGGTTTTCCTATGCATATTTGCACAAAAAGCCACTTTTCCAACCACCCTTCAGTTCAGAGGCCTATGAGCTTGTTAACTCCCTGGAAGCTGGGGAAAGGCATGTCAGCTTCCACATCAAGAGCACCATCCTCTGTCCCCTGCGTGGTAAGGGGTATGTACTGATCATGTGAATTATTTGGATTGTTGGTAATGCTGGAGGTACTAATCCCAATTTCCAGGGTCGGAGAGTTCTCTTTCCCCACTAATCCCTAGATAAGGCATATTTTGAAGAGCTATCTTGTGACTCTCACAGTATTCTAATACTTGCTTAGAGTTGGTACAGTCAAGATGCTTAACAGACAATATAGCCGTGCTTTTAAATATCTTGGAGCTGCAAGTTATGAGTTGCAAGTATCTTGGAGGGAGAAGAGAAAAAGGGAATAGAAACAAATAAACCACTAAAGTTTCCAGTGATCATCATTTCATCTTATTTCTAAGTAACATGATTTCAGTTTGTCTCCAATCATACAAATTAACAAGTTTCACTAAACAATTAAGCTGATTAATTAAGCAGCCGCCTTCCAACTACTACCAAAAGGAGAGTTTTCAGGACAATCTGGTTTGCGTAACCCAAGTGGTAAATCTTCAAGGATTTGAGGTGCCTTTCACACAGTTTGACCACTGTCAGGAAGCCATTTATCTGGATCTGTAGGAACGCCATTAATTCCTCCTACCAACAATTTTCTTTTTTTTTCTCAAAAATAATGTTATTCATCCTTGTTTCGCAAGGCAAAGGCAACTTTTCTCCTCCAACTCCATAAGTGACTCTCCCAGGGCAAACATGCATACTATTCTCTAGAGCCTTGTTTCTTGCACTTCTTCCTCCGTCTCCTCCTTCAGAGCAGCGATCTGGGATCGAGACCTGTGCCTGCTCGAGTTCCGGTGAGGGAGGAGCTTCATACGGTCCAAGGGGCTGATGGCCTGCCTGAAGAGGCTCTTCTCGTTCAGCAGCTTCTGGATGGAATCATACTGCCGCACTGTGTTCTCCTCTATGACCTAGTGAAGAGGCCATTAGTGAGATGTCAGACAGAGGCGGGTCAGACCAGAGCAGGGACAGAAACTGGCAGAGGCTCAAAGGAAGACAAAAGCCAAAAAGAAAACACAGGTCCAGGGGCTTTCATTTTGGACAATCAGGTGTATCTCCTTTAACTGTTGCAACCTCCCGCTTTAAGGAGGCTCTACCATTTGTGAGTCCCGGAGTGGTGCAAATGGTTAATGCGCTTAGCTGTTAACAAAACGGTTCAAGGTTTGAGTCCACCCAGAAGCACCGCAGAAGAAAGGCCTGACAATCTATTTCTAACACGTCAGCCATTGAAAACCCTACGGAGCACATGGGGTTGCCATGAGTCGGAGTCAACTGGAGGGCAAATGGTGGGTTAAACCATTTGTGCATTTTCCTGTAATTTTCTACTGAGCAGCTGGAAGTTTCTTTGTTTTCTTTTTATAGTTAGTATAGTACTGAACAAGGAGCCCTGGTGGTGTAATGGTTAAGTACTCGCCTGCTAACCAAAAGGTTGGTAGTTCGAACTCACCCAGGGCTCCGCAGGAGAAAGACCTGGTTATCTACTTCCATAAAGATTACAGCCTAGAAACCCTGTGGGGCAGTTCTGCTCTGTTATGTGGGGTAGCTACAAGTTAGAATTGACTTGATGTCAACCAACAACAACAACATAGTGCTGGACAATGCACTTCTTCGGAGAATTTTAGAGGAACTCAAAAGTGCTTAGAAACCAAGAATGATTCATATTAAATCCTTTACAGATTACCTAAAAAATCAACCTCTGTAACAATTGATCTGAAGCCTAACAATTCTAGGTGGGTCAGGATATATTTAATATGCGGCCTCTGCATGTTAGAGCTGAGCAAACCCACAGGCAGAGGATAGAAGGGCTTTACCAAGCCTCCTGGGCCTGTCTGTGGCAGGGCAGGAGGTTGTGAGTCTGCCCCCTAATTTGTCACTTGGAGCTTAGTAATGATGATAGTAACAACAATCCTTCTGTAAGGAAGGCATTTACCTCCAGGAGGCTCAAAAGACTAAACAGAAGTGACGCAATTTATCATCCTCAGAACTTTCTTGTGACTAAACTAGAGGGAATGTGTAAACACCACTTGAAGGAATCTGTGACAGTTTTGAAAGCACAATGAAAAGGTGGTTGGGAGAGGCACTAACTTGAGCTCCTAATAATGAATAGAGAAATGAAATGAGTCTTTCAACTACTACATTAAAACCATAAATTAGATCACGGGAAAATCCAGGCCTGTCCTGGACCCTGTCCAAAGGCAATGTAGTTATTGAAAGCATCAGGAGTTTGTTATAAATAATGAAGTCTTCTTATAACTTGGTACCAAAATAAAGGGCTCAAAAGTATAGATGTTCTAATTTATTAATGTAATACGGTATCATTTTTTGAGTTACTGAATTCCAACCTAAACTCATAGCTCAGATCAATGCAAGAAACACGTGGAGCTATTTTGAGTAAAGCTGAAGGCTTTATGATACAAGATTTAAGGAAGAACTTGTACATTGCAACAGTTTGCAGGAACAGTCACATGTGCGATTATTATCAAGAATTAAAGGGAAAATCAGATGTTAAGTCAATTATAAAGACTCACCAAAAATTGTTGACATTCCAACATTGCTTCTACCCTGTGCTCACAGAGGATTACTGTGCAATCAGCGAATGCTTGTTTTAGGGTTCTTCGAATGATTTGGTATGTTCTAGAAAAGAAAGAGAATTCCATGTATAACATTACAGAATATCTGCCTTTATCATTGATTACGTGCCTATTCTTCCATCATTTTAGTTCTTTAAATTGTATCTGTCTTTAAATACTTTTAGCATAATGTTGACAGAGTGAGGCACAATTAATTTCCAACTGTGGAGTAGAGTCTAAGTTTCCATAAATAAACAGAACAAAGATTTTGAAGAAAATTTCAGAGATGGGTACATTTTCCATTACATGGAACCACTAAACCCATTGCCGTCGAGTCGATTCTGACTCATAGCGACCCTATAGGACAGAGTAGAACTGCCCCGTAGAGTTTCCAAGGAACGCCTGGTGGATTTGAACTGCCGACCTTTTGGTTAGCAGCTGTAGCACTTAACCACTACACCACCAGGGTTTCCAATGGAACCACTAGGAATTCTTTATTTTGTGCTATAAACATTTCATATGATATAAATGGACTACAAAGGAAAACCCTAAGGATCAGGTTATACCTATGTAACTGAATATTTCATCATGTGTTGATAAGAGGGAAGAGTTTGTGTGAAATTCTAAAACTATGCTCAGAAGAGAACACAGGGCTCTTAGTTAAGGAGATAAGCACTCAGGCTTATGTCAAATACTGACTTTTCCACTGGGCAATTATTTCCTGTCGGGGGGGGGGGTGCTCCTTCACTGGCAGACATCACAGCCTAATGGGAATATATGTCAATGTGAAGTTGGCCTCGTGCATTAAATAGCAGAATTCTGAAACTCACATTGGATCCAAATGAGCACTGGGTTCATCAAGCAGCAAGATCTTCGCCTTACTGAGAACAGATCTGGCCAGGCACATCAGCTGTTTGTGGCCATGGCTTAGGACGTAACCCCCATCTACAAGGACAAAATCAAGCTTCCCGGGAAACTGCTCTATCACAGATCTGAGTCCAACCTGCAGAAAAGATAGAGGGAAAGCATTGTGCCTATAAACATTTGTTCAGTTACCACAGAGTCAAAAATGCCCAATTAGTTGAAAATCTAAAAATACACACTGGAGTCCTGAAAACTTAAATTTGGTCTGAATGGAGCAAAAATCTACTTATTATCTTGGTAGCACTTAAGGATAATTCTATGGCTTCTTTTAGTTCTGTACTTCATTCATTCCGGAACTTTTAGTGCCAGGTACCCTAATAGGTATTGCGGAAACAATGGTACATAAATGGCCCCTTCGAGGCTCAGGGTTTGCAAAGACACATGCAAATAATTACAACAACTGAATACACACTGTGTTACTTTAAACCTTATTACATCACAGGTGAAAAGTGGGGAAAATAATAGTATTGACCTCACAGGGTTGTTATGAGGATTAAATGAGATACTTTATGTAAAGAGGTTGCCACCGAGTGTGGCACATGAGCACCTAATAAATGGTAACTGTTGGTATCATTAGCCCTGGTGGCACAGTGGTTAAGAGCTCGGCTGCTAACCAAAAGGTTGGCAGTTGGAATCTACCAGCTGCTCCTTAGAAACCCTGTGAGGCAGTGTTACTCTGTCCTATAGGGTCTCTATGAGTCAGAATCAACTTGACAGAGAGGGGTGTTTTGTTGGTATTAGTATGGTAGTGTTGGTAGTTGCCATTGAGTCGATTCTGACTCATGGCAACCCCATGCGTGCAGATAGAACTGCACTCCACAGGGTTTTCAAAGCTGGGACTTTTTGGAAGCAGATCATCAGGCCTCGGGATGAGCTGGAACTGCCAATCTTTCGCTAGTAGTCGAGCACTTAGTCATCTCCACCATCCAGGGACTCATTAACATTGTTGGAGCCTGGGAAATCCCAAGGACAAAGGTCCAGTCACGAAGCACTATCCCGGTGTTACATTAAGGTCTTTAGGATTCTCCTGTCCGTCACAAGTTGCCTTGGGAAATAAGTTAGCACGAAGTATCTCAATGCTATTAAGTTCTATCACGCTCACAGTAACAGGGTAGAGATTTGGTAACAATGTTGAGGGTGTATTCTCCTTCTATATTCATACCAATCGTACACTGATTTCCTAAGGCCACACTAGGAAAGCTACTTCATGAGTTACAGATGCACTTCTCTGCAATAAAAAGCTGAGTAAAGTGTGTGGTTTTCCCCAGATGCAACTCTCTCCTTACTATAAGTAAATAATTATATACTTAAATATATATGACTGTCAATATTTAGAGAACAGAATTTACAAAATGAATGCCAGTGAGGCAGACCAATCTAGGGGGTATTTTGCAATATTCCTGACTTGCTGTTTTATGAAATATTGTAAAAATCTTTTAAGATCATATTTGCTAGAGAAAGGTCAACATAGTTAAACTTTAAATTTTGAAGTCAGTGAACATTCAACAAATGTATTAAGCAATTTTTTTTTTTTTTTTTTTTTTTTGCCAGATACTGTGATAGGCTTTGGAAAGAAAATGGGAAGCAAGATAGACTAACAGTGCTGATAAGAATGGCTTAAATTTGCCAACCAATTGTTTGGATGTAAATGGCCGCTTAGTTCTATATTCCTTCAAAAGGCTCTTACTGAGAGCTTATTCTAGGTACTATGGCAGGTCTGAGAATTCAAAGGTGAATAACTCTGGGCCCTCTCTTGAAGAAGCTCATGGTCCAGCTGGGGGAAAACTAATAAGTGGGAAATTACCGTTTATTCTGAAGGGCCCTATGAGAGACAGAAAAAAGACTGATATGGAAATAGCTGTAGAGATCATTTACTTTAGTGCTCTTCAGCAGCAGAATCATTTATTTTAATTATATATATATATATATTTGGGGAGCCCTGGTAGGCTCAGTGGTTAAGAGCTGGGCTGTTAACCAAAAGGTTGGCAGTTCAACTCTACCAGCCGGTCCTTGGAAATCCTATGGAGCAGTTCTATTCTATTTTATAGGGTCACTATGAGTGAGAATCAACTTGACAGCAACAGGTTTTGTTTTTATATATATACGTACACACACATATCCCAATGTAATCTTTTATAGTATCATTGCAAACCACTTTTCAATAGCTTAAAAAGAAATACTAAATTTAGATCACCCTGGTCCAAACTAAGGTGAATTTAAAATTGCTAGAATCTAAACTTTCTAATTGTTTTCATTCTAACCTACCATTAAAAAAGTAAAGCACTAATAGTTTGTGGATATAAAGAGCTGCTTTTAGGACAAAAGAATTTGCTAGCTTTATTCTGCCGAGCTAATACAGTGAACATGCCTCCCAAATTGCTATTTATCAAAGAGCAATTTTGTTCTGTGGCATATCAAGCTAAATATTGATAGCAGTCTGTAAAGTACCAGGCATTTTCCTCAAAATGTTGACTTTACCCACTGCTGCACTTTGGAATGTTATTAGGAGCAAGAGTTTGCTCTTGTAATGAGGAAACACGGAAAAAAAAAAAATCAGAAAAGTGAGTTGTGGTTGGACTGAAGAGTCCATTAGTGGGCAGTTATAAACACAGACACTGTCAACTCCTTTTGACACTCCTTTTGCTACCGTTCAGGTTTTCCAGGGTAAAAGGCCACTATTTCTACTACTCAGGTAGAACAACTTACCTGAATATATCAATTGATATATGTAGGTGGGAAGAAGGAAACTATTTTAGAAGTAATCTAAAAAGCAAACAATTACCAAAAAGGCCTTCATTTTAAAACTGAAAGACTTAGTGTTCAGATCCATAAATTGCACCGAGATAGCCTACATCGGGGATGCTGCCCTGTTCCGGAATCCATCAGCCATCTCAGCCAAGTCAGGCTTCTTGAAGCTCAGTTTCCTCACACAAAAAAGGTTGTTTTGATGATATAATACATCACGAAGGCACTCTGTCCATGAAAGGACCATTTATTTATTCAATTAGTATTTATTAAATACCATCCACGTGCCCAAACTATTCTGTTGTTGTTGTGTGCTGTTGAGTTGATTCCCACTTACAGCAACCCTACAGGACACAGTAGAACTGCCCATAGGGTTTCCTAGGCTGTAATCTTTATGGGGGCTGATCGCTGGGCCTTTTCTCCCACAGAGTTGCTGGCAGGTTTGAACTGCCAACCTTTTGGTTAGCAGCTAAACACTTAACAAATGTACCATCAGGGCTCCTTAGCACTATTCTAGGCACCAGAAATACAACAGTGAGTAGGACATGTTCCCTGTCCTCAAGGAACTGGCAATCCAGTCAGAGACATGGGCAAGACATAAATTTCTATCCAGTGTGAGAACTGCTATAAAAAAGTGGAGGTAGAGGGACCATCTAAGGAGCCCTGGTGGTGCAGTGGTTACAGTGCGTGACTGCTAACCAGAAGTTCAGAGGTTTGAAATCACCAGTAGCTCTGTGAGAGAAAGATGTGGCAGCCTGCTTCTGTAGAGATTTACAGCCTTGGAAACCCTATGGAGTCACTATGAGTTAGAACCGACTCAACAGTAGCAGGTATAAGGACTACCTAGGAAGGGCCCCTCCCTTCTTGGAGCATCAGAGTAGGCTTCCTGAAAGAAATGATGTCTAAGGAGAGGCTGGAATGATGGACAGGAGCAGGTAGTAAATGGTTGGGGGAAGCTGCCCAGGTACAGGGAACAGCATGTGTTAACACCTCTGGAGAACACAGCACATGGTGCCTTAATGAAACCAAATTAAATTCAGTATGGTTAACTTTTGGGAAGCCAGAAAAATGGGGGAGTGAGCTAGAGGAAGGCGAAGCCCAAACTGTGAAGGAGCTCGTAAGCCACTTAAGGTGTGTGGACTTTGTCCAGAGGGCAATAAGGATGCATAGAAAGGTGAGAAACAAGTGATCGGATTTACAGTTGAGAAAGATCAACAGAATGAACTTTAGGGAGCCAATGAGAGGGAAATCATCTAGGAGCCTATTTCAGAGGTACAAGTGAAAGATAGTACAGTGGTGTCAGGTGGGTGTGGGGGGAAGTACATACATTCTAGATATTTGTAGGAGATAGACAGGACTTGATATGTGGGGGCAAGTGGGGAAGTCAGGAATTAAGGATGTGTCCCAGGTCTCTGCTGTGGGTAACTGGATGGTGGTGAAGCTATTTACTGAGATTAGGAACACAGCACAGGTGTATGGGTGAGGAAGAGAAGAAACCACTTGCTTGTCCATGCTGAGCTGTCTAACAGACAGGAGAACAGGTAGGGTACTCTGAAAACAGGAAAACTGGGGAGTCATCAACATAGACGTATCCGTTAGAGACAAGAGGATGCATGAAATTTCCCAGGAAAAATAAGTAATGTGAGGCAAGAATTGTTACTCTGTAGAACAGTGTTTAAGAGACGGCCAGTTAAAGACCAGATAGAAACTTGATTATAATAGCTAACACTTGTTGTTGTTGTTGTTAGGTACCAATGAGTCAGTTCCGACTCATAGCGACCCTATGCACAACAGAACGAAACACTGCCCAGTCCTGCGCCATCCTCGCAATCGTTGTTATTCTTGAGCCCATTGCTGCAGCCACTGTGTCAATCCATCTTGTTGAGGGTCTTCCTCTTTACCGCTGACCCTGTACTCTACCAAGCATGATGTGCTGCTTCTTCGGAGACTGGTCCCTCCTGATAACATGTCCAAAGCATGTGAAACTAAGTCTCAGCATTTTTGGTTTTAATGAACATTGTGGCTGTACTTCTTCTAAGACGGATATGTTCCTTCTTCTGGCAGTCCATGATATATTCAATATTCTTCGCCAACACCATAATTCAAAGGCATCAATTCTTCTTGGGTCTTCCTTATTCATTGTTCAACTTTCCCTTGGGTATGAGGCAACTGAAAACATCATGGCTTGGGCCAGACACACCTTAATTCTTAAAGTGACATCTTTGCTTTTTAACACTTTACAGAAATCTTTTGCAGCAGATTTGCCCAATGCAGTGCGTCTTTTGATTTCTTGACCGTTGCTTCCATGGGCATTGATTTGTGAATCCAAGTAAAATGAAATCCTTGACAACTTTAATCTTTTCTCCATTTATCATGATGTGGCTTATTGATCTAGTTGTGAGGATTTTTGTTTTCTTTGTTTTGAAGTGTAATCCACACTGAAGGCTATAGTCTTTGATCTTCATCAGTAAGTACTTCAAGTCCTCTTCACTTTCAGCACGCAAGGTTGTGTCATCCGCATAATCCAAGTTGTTAATGAGTTTTCCTCCAATCCTGATGCCTCATTCTTCTTCATACAGTCCAGTTTCTTGGATTATTTGCTCAGTATACAAATTGAATAACTATAGTAAAAGGATGCAACCCTGACGTTCACTTTTTCTGACTTTAAACCATGCAGTATCCCCGTTCTGTCTGAACAACTGCCTCTTGGTCTGTGTACAGTTTCCTCATGAGCACAATTAAGTGTTCTGGAATTCCCATTCTTTGCGATATTATCCATAATTTGTTATGATCCATCCAGTCAAATGCCTTTGCATAGTAAATAAAACACAGGTAAACATCTTTCTGGTATTATCTGCTTTCAGCCATGATCCATCTGACATCAGCAATGATATCCCTTGTACCATGTCCTCTTCTGTATCCGGCTTGAATTTCTGGCAGTTCCCTGTTGATGTACTGCTGCAACTGCTTCTGAATGATCTTCAGCAAAATTTTACTTGTGTGTAATATCAATGATACTGTTCGATAATTTCTGCATTGTTGGATCATCCTTCTTTAGAATGAGTACAAATATGGCTCTCTTTCAGTCAGTCGGCCAGGTAGATGTCTTCCAAATTTCTTGGCATAGACAAGCAAGCATTTCCAGCACTGCATCTGTTTGTTGAAACATCTCAATTGGTATTCTGTCAATTCCTGGAGCCTTGTTTTCTGCCAATGCCTTCAGTGCAGCTTGGACTTCTTCCTTCAGTACCATCGGTTCCTGATCATATACTACCTCCTAAAATGGCTGAATGTCGACCACCTCTTTTTGGTACAGTGATTCTGTGTATTCCTTCCATCTTCTTTTGATGCTTTCTGCACCATTGAATATTTTCCCCATAGAATCCTTCAACATTGCAACTTGAGGCTTGAATTTTTTCTTCAGTTCTTTCAGCTTGAGAAATGCCGAGTATGTTCTTCCCTTTGGGTTTCTACTTCCAGGTCTCTGTGCATGTCACTATAATACTTTGTCTTCTTGAGCCACCTTTGAAATTTTCTGTTCAGCTCTTTGATTTCATCATTTCTTCCTTTCACTTTAGCTACTTGACATTCTAGAGCAAGTTTCAGAACCTCTTTTGACATCCATTTTGGTCTTTTCTTTCTTTCCTGTCTTTTTAATGACCTCTTGCTTTCTCCATGTATGATGTCCTTGATGTCATTCCACAGCTTGTCTGGTCTTCGGTCATTCATTAATGTTCAGTGCATCAAAACTATTCTTGAGATAGTCTCTAAATTCAGGTGGGACTTGTTCTAATTTTCTTTAGCTTCAACTTGCATGTGAGCAATTGATGATCTGTGTCAAAGGTGATCCCTGACCTTGCTCCAGCTGATGATATTGAGCTTTTCAGTCACCTCTTTCCACAGATGTAGTCAATTTAATTCCTGTGTATTCCATCTGGTGAGGTCCACATGTATACTCACTGTTTATGTTGTTGAAAAAAGTATTTGCAATGAAGAAGTCATTGGTCTTACAAATCTTTCATGCCCTCTCCAGCATTGTTTCTGTTACCAAGGCCATATTTTCAAACTACCAATCCTTCTTCTTTGTTTCCAACTTTTACAGTCCAATTGCCAGTAATTATCAATGCATCTTGATTGAATGTTTGATCAATTTAAGATGGCAGAAGTTGGAAAAAATCTTCAATTTCTTCATCTTTGACCTTAGTGGTTGGTAAGTAAATTTGAATAATAGTCATATTAACTGGTCTTGTAGGCATATGGATATTATCCAATCATTGACAGCATTGTACTTCAGGATAGCTCTTGAAATGTTTTTTTCGATGATGAATGCAATGCCATTCCTCTTCAATTTTTCATTCCTGGCATAGCAGACCATATGACTGTCTGATTCAAAAAGGCTAATACCAGTCCATTTCAGCTCACTAATGCTAGGATATGGATGTTTATGCATTTCATTTCATTTTTGACGACTTCCAATTTTTCTAGATTCGTACTTCTTACATTCCACGTTCCTGTTATTAACGGATGTTTGCAGCTGTTTCTTCTCATTTTGAGTCATGCCACATCAGCAAATGAAGGTGCCAAAAGCTTGACTCCATCCATGTCATTAAGGTTGACTCTACTTTGAGGAAGCAGCTCTTCCCCAGTCGTATTTAGAGTGCCTTCCAATCTAAGGGGCTCATGTTCTGGCACTATATCAGACAGTGTTCTGCTGCTATTCATAAGGCCTTCACTTCACTTCATGGCTAATTTTTTTCAGAAGTAGACCTTCAGTTCCTTCTTCCTAGTTTGTCTTAGTCTGGAAGTTCAGCTGAAATTTGTTCACCATGGCTGACCCTGCTTGTATTCAAATACTGGTGGCTTGGCTTCCAGCATCAGAGCAACATGCAAGCCACTACAGTACAACAAACTGACAGATGTATGGGGAGCTAACAGTTACTTAGTACCTATTATTTGCCATGTGTCTATTATACATATAAACCCTAAAAGTTACAACAACTCTACCAATTTATTGGGCCATACTGCTTGATGTCAATTTTTATTTTTTCCAGGGGATTCAGTCTCTTTTGGGATTCTCTTTGGTTTAGGCAGCTCATAAATTCGGTTTGGCACTGCTCCTGGGGGGAAGCTCTCTGAACCTGGGTAATTTTGGGGTGGGGAAATTAGACTACTTCAGTTGTAGGATTTAAACAGAAACTCACTTTCCTTCCCTTGCACTTGCATTAATTTGTCCACAAAGTGATAAAGCCCAATGTGCCACAAAGAAGGTGTGGGCCTAGAATGCCAAAGGAAATGAAACTGTTTGGGCCAGCTTTGGTTCTAGGCCTTAGAGCTAGTAGCTAGGTGCAAGTCCTCGTGGCTTTATGAAACCCAGCCCAGACCAGCAAGGATAAGGTTCCACACTGGAGCTTGGGGCTAAAGTTTAAGCAAGGAATAGTGTGTCTTGGATTGGCATCGTCATCTGTTGCTCTTTATTTCCATTTTAGGGTAGGGGAATTATGAAGGAAGTGCTATTGGGGTAGGATTCAGCTGTTTATCTATCTGCCAATACTCAATTTCGTTTCACTCTTCAGACATTATTCACACCAAGGTTGCAGAGAGGACTACTTAAGATGAAACACATCCTGGTTTACCCTGGATGGTCCTGGTTTACAGTTTTTGTCCCAGGTTCCTATTCAGTTTAGAGTCTGGCACACTCAAAAATCTTCTAGTTTGGATAATAAATCATATGGTCAATCATACAGGCCTATAGTCTAGGCCTAGTAATTTTTAAGCCAGTGCCTTTTCTGCTTATCTAGGCAGTTTATTGGTTGGATAGTTGGTTGGCTGGTATGCTATTTTGGGTTCTCTTCAATGAATACTTATCACTACTGTTCAAAGCACATGGCAATAATGTTTGGACAATATCATCACTGCATATGAGAGCAAATTATTAAAATGGGGATCAGGAAAAAGACGTACCGAAATATGAGATGATCAAACAAAAATCTAAACAGATACAATTTTTACATTATATTGGCATTTAAAATCTTAATCATGTCTTCTAAAGTTTTAGAATATTTTTATGTTCCTGCTTTTCTGTAAATACATTGTGACTTGCAAATACTTGTAGATTTTAAAAAGTTCAATGTCTTTTCTTTCCCAAGTTTTTCTCCTACCCATGTGCTTCCTATAGTTCATTCTCTGAAGTCACATCAAAGATCTTAAAATGTGTTACTTGCAATTTAGTTAATGTTTTCTTTAAAACTCCTGTGTTTGTTGGGTAATAAGGAAACTCTGATAATGAAAACGGTTAATGTAAGGGCATTTTATTAGGGGCATGTTAAGGTTGAGCACTCAACGGTAAGTGTTTAACACTCAGAGGTATTTCAAAGTTGGCAAGGTTCATTCTGAAGGGAGGCAGAAAATGAATGAACATTTGGAATAAACAGAATTGGGCCCAAACAAGCACAAAAAGCGCAGGAAATAGTGGAATAAAGTTGTTCTCTAAGAAGACCTTTGAATCGTAACGTTCTTAGGTCCCATAATTCTAGTCTGCTACCATCCAGAGCTTTGGGTTTAAACCCCAGGTTTGATGAAATAGAATAGCTTATGTTCCCTTTTTCTTTAATATAATGTCTGTCTTGAGAATTATCGTTTACAGCTAGGGTGTTCTGTTAAGGGAATTAAGAACATCTCTTAAACTCTCTTCACTCCAAAATTCCTCTGTATAAACCCTTGACATATAATGAACCACCCTTTGGGTAAATACAGGTGTTAGTTAAGAACTTTGATTCCACTTTAGTCCATGTTTTCTACATGGGGTCCTAATTATCTTTCTGTGCTAAATCCACGCTTCTCAGAGAAATACATCACGCCAAACCAAAGTTTCTCTTTGTGCTGGAGAACTTTTAGAACTCAGAGAGGAAGCAGATAAGAAGTTGTGGGGAGGTGATCCCTTATATCAAGGATAATCCAGGTATACTATTGTTCCCTGGGCCTATCCTAGTTCTTATCTCATGGATGCATATCTGTTTGGGAAGAGGCCAGGGTAATGCTATCTCGGGGAACTGACAATTGGAGCCTTACCCCTGAGGAGAGGGGCAGACCTAATCCAAAGTACTAGGTGTCCAGGTATACTACAGTACTCCATTTTAAAGTTGTACACACACTGATACACAAAGGTAGGCATGTAAAATTACCTCACCTATGTGTAAAATTCTCTCTTGTGTGTGTATGAGCAGCCTTTTCCAAAATTATTTCAGTTAGCATCCTTACCTCATCTGCAACTTTCCATATTTCTTGATCACTACACTGTTCATAGGGATCCAAGTTTTTTCTAAATGTTCCAGAAAAGATGAACACTTTCTATAGCAATAAGGAGAAAAAAAACATGAATCACTTAAATATGTCTTTATTTTTCACTTATTTTATTGTGAAGTATTTCAAGCAAAGTAAATAAAGATAATACAGCAAACACTCACGTACTTACCATTCAGTTTTATCAGATTTTAATATTTTATCATCTTTGCTTTGCCTCAATTTTTAAGAAATAAAATAGTAACATTTGAAGCCCCTTGTGAACACTTTTCTAGTCCCCATCTCTTCAGGATAAAAAACTGAGATAATTATAAGCTGTGAAAAACTAGATAAGGAGCCCCGGTGGCTAAGTGGTTAAGTGCTTGGCTGCTAACCGAAAGATTGGCCATTCAAACCCACCAACCCACTCTGTAGGAAAAGGATGTGGCAGTCTGTTTCCATGAAGATTACAGCTTTGGAGACCCTATGGGGCAGTTTTGCCCTGTCCTATAGGGTGGCTACGAGTTAGAATCGACTCAACTGCAATAGGTTTGGTTACAGGAGAAATTAATTTTTTTTTCCCTATCAATATTCATTATAAGCAAATATAAAATTAAGCAGTTAAAAAAAAAAACAACAAATGTGTACATTCTAATTAACTTGTTGGAACAAATTCCTATTTTGCTAATGCATTTTCCTCCAATTTGCTTTAAAACCTTAGCTTCCTATGTAATTTTGAAATTGTTTTAATTTACAGGCACATTTAAACATACGGCGTCCATTTGGTCTATAAACCAAGGCACAACTCTACTTACACGAGCAGACAGGCACAGGAGAGAGACCTAACTTTGAAATCCGTGAAAGAACAGAAGTTAAATATTTGTTTAACTGAATGCATGTTATGAAGGGAGGCTGATGGGAGCAATCTGCTGAGGTGGAAAAGGGCATCCTCATTCTCGGCAAGGAGCGCTGCGCAGCTATCATCCTGAGATACCCAACTTGCCACAACACTGTCCGCTTAGATTTGCCTATGTGATTAAAAACTGTTTTAAAGGAAAACTACTGTCTCACTGGTAAATGCAGCAGCAATAATATTTGGTTATCTCTCTGTGCTTATGGGGAGCTGAAAATGACTTTTGATGTTATTGTTTAGAATAACTTTTCTTTGCCTTTTCATTCAGTAAGGGGAATTAAGAACTAAATTTCTTGAACAATTTCACTTTCACAAATCACTTTAGACTGAGAAAGAGTGCTTAGTGTCTACCTGGTCTGTACCCATACCCTCACTGCCATCAAGTCTGACTCATAGCGACCCTATAGGACAGGGCAGAACTGCCCCATAAGGTATTCAAGAAGCACCTGGTGGATTCGAATGGCTGACCTTTTGGTTAGCAGCCATAGCACTTAACTGCTATACCACCAGGGTTTTCACCTGATCTGTAAGAAATTAGAAAGGCAGTCTGCTCCAGATTAATGGTGTTCTGTGCCTTTCAGGCACAAAGACAATATCCTCACCACAGCAGCCAAGTTCAGGAAAAGACACATTAGAGACCTCATCCCCCTCTTTTGACTCCAGCCACACTGGCTTTCTTTCACTTCCTCCAACATAGCAAACTCTTTTTTGCCTCAGTTTCTTCACACACACTATTTCCTCTGCCTGGGAATCTCATCTCCTACATTCTTCTAGTGGCCAGCTACTATATCCTTCAGGTCTTGAATTAAATGTCACTTCCTGAGGGGTGTATTTCCAGATCCACCAAACTAAATAAAGTCCCCAAATATATGGTCTCATGGCACCTGTAATGCACTTTAATAGCATATAGTGAATATGAAAATTATATATACATTTGTGAGCTTTTTGTTTTTAACATCCATCTCTACTACTAGACTATAACTTTGCTTACTGTGTACCCTGTCATTAGCACAACCTTTGTACCCACCCACCCACTGCTTACATTACATAGTATATGTTCAATAAGTGTTGCCTGAATGAATGAATGGAGTGATATTAAGGCAAAAAATAAAAACATCCTAGTCAGAGTTCAGCACATGTTATTTTTCTTCCTTCTGGAAGAATAACTACTACAACCCATAGTCTTATTATTATAGAGAAATAATATTAGCAGGTCATTAAAACTTTGCTCTTCCTTCATAATTGCTTGAAATGGAATGCCTAACTTTCATAACAGTCTAATAATTTATATACACTATATAATAAATCTACCGCATGTCTGTCAGTTTGGCATACTGTGGTGGCTTGCATGTTGCTGTGATACTGGAAGCTTTGTCACCGGTATATCAAATACCATCAGGGTCATCCTTGGTGGACAGGTTTCAATGGAGCTTCCAGACTCAGATAGACTTGGAAGAAGGACCTAGCAGTCTACTTCTGAAAAAATTGGCCAGTGAAAACCTTATGAAGAGCAGCGGAACACTGATACAGTACCAGAGAATGAGCTCCTCAGCTTGGAAGGCACTCAATATATGACTAGGGAAGAGCTGCCTCCTCAAAGCAGAGTCAACCCTAATGATGTGGATGGAGTCAAGCTTTCAGCACCTTCATTTACTGATATGGCACAACTCAAAATGAGAAGAAGCAGCCGCAAACATCCATGAATAATCAGAATGTGGAATGCACAGTGTATGAATCTAGGAAAATTGGAAACCATCAGAAATGAAATGGAATGCATAAAGATTGATACTCTAGGCATTAGTGAGCTGAAATGGGCTGGTATTGGCCATTTTGAATTGGACAATCATACGGTCTACTATGCAGGGAATGACAAATTGAAGAGGAGTTGCATTCATCATCAAAAAGAACATTTCAAGATCTAAACACTGTCAATGATAGGATAATATCCATATGCCCACAAGGAAGACCAGTTAGTATGACTATTATTCAAATTTACACACCAACCACTAAGGTCAAAGATTGAGAAACTGAAGATTTTTCCAACTTCTGCAGTCTTAAATTGATCAAACGTGCAATCAAGATGCATCGATAATTACTGGTGATTGGAATGTGAAACAGTCCTGGTGGTGCAGTGGTTAAGAACTTGGCTGCTAACCAAAAGGTTGACAGTTTGAATCCATCAGCCCCTCCCTGTAAACTCTATGAGGCAGCTCTACTCTGTCCTTTCAGGATTAGGTTGCTATGAGTCAGAATCAACTCGACTGCAACAGGTTGGGGAATGTGAAAGTTGGAAACAAAAAAGGACTGGTAGTTGCAAATTATGGCCTTGGTGATTAGAAACAACACCAGAGATTGCATGATAAAATTTTCCAAGACCAATAACTTCTTCACTGCAAACACCTTTTTCCACCAACATAAACGGTGACCATACACGTGGACCTCACCAGAGGGAACACACAGGAATCAAATCAACTACATCTGTGGAAAAAGACAATGGAAAAGCTCAGTATCATCAGTCAGAACAAGGCCAGGGGCTGACTGTAGAACAGATCATCAATTGTTCATGTTCACGTTCAAGTTGAAGTTGAAAAAAATTAGAATAAGTCCAGGAGAGTCAAAGTATGACCTTGGGTATATCCCACCTGAATTTAGAAGCCATCTCAAGAATAGATTTGACACATTGAACATCAATGATGGAAGATCAGATGAGTTGTGGAATGACATCAAGGACATCATACATGGAGAAAGGAAGAGATCATTAAAAAAAAACAGGAAAGAAAGAAAAAGACCAAAATGGATGTCAGAAGAGACTGAAACTTGGTCTTGAACATCGAGTAGCTAAGGCAAAAGGAAGAAATGATGAAGCAAAAGAGCTAAACAGAAGATTTCAAAGGGTGGCTCGAGAAGACAAAGTGAAGTATTATAACAAAATGTGCAAAGACCTGGAAATAGAAAACCAAAAGGAAAAAACACGCTCAGCGTTTCTCAAGCTGAAAGAACTGAATTAAAAATTCAAGCCTCGAGTTGCAATGTTGAAGGATTCTACAGGGAAAAATACTAAACAACGCAGGAAGCATCAAAAAAAAGATGGAAAGAATACCCAGAGCCACTGTGCCAAAAAGAATTGGTTGATGTTCAACCATTTCAGCAAGTTGCATATGATCAAGAACTGATGGTAATGAAGCAAGAGGCTGAAGCTGCACTGAAGGCATTGGCAAAAAACAAGGCTCCAGGAATTGATGAAATACCAATTGAGATGTTTCAATTAACGGATGCAGTGCTGGAGTGTTCACTCCTCTATGCCAAGAAATTTGGAAGACATCTACCTGGCTGACTGACTAGAAGAGATCCATATTTGTACCCTTCTCAAAGAAAGGCGATCCTAAAGAATGTGGAAATTATTGAACAATATTATTAATATCACACAAGTAAAATTTTGCTGAAGATCATTCAAAAGCAGTTGCAGCAGTACATCAACAGGGAACTGACAGAAACTCAAGCCAGATTTAGAAGAGGACGTGGAACAAGGGATATCATTGCTGATGTCAAATGGATCATGGCTGAAAGCACAGAATACCAGAAAGATGTTTACCTGTGTTTTATTGACATGCAAAGGCATTCGACTGTATGAATCTTAACAAATTATGGATAATATTGCAATGAATAGGAATTCCAGGACACTTAATTGTGCTCATGAGGAACTTGTACATAGACCAAGAGGCTGCCGTTCAAACAGAAAAAGGCGATACTGTGCAGTTTAAAGTCTAAAAAGTGTGCATCAGGGTTGTATCCTTTCACCATACCTATTCAATCTGTACGCTGAGCAAATAATCCGAGAAGCTGGACTATATGAAGAAGAATGCAGCATCAGTTTTGGAAGCAGACTTATTAACAACCTGTGATATGGAGATGATACAACCTTGCTTGCTGAAAGTGAAGAGGACTTGAAGCTCTTACTGATGAAGATCAAAGACCACAGCCTTCAGTGTGGATTACACCTTAATATAAAGAAAACAAAAATCCTCACAAGTGGACTAATAAGTAACATCATGATAAACAGAGAAAAGATTGAAGTTGTCAAGGATTTCATTTAACTTGGATCCACAATCAACATCCATGGAAGTAGCAGTCAAGAAATCAACAGACACACTGCATTGGGCAAATCTGCTGCAAAAGACTTCTTTAAAGTGTCAGAAAGCAAAGATGTCACTTTAAGGACTTAAGGTACACCTGACCTAAGCCTTAGTGTTTTCAATCACCTCATATGCATGTGAAAACTGGACAATGAATAAGGGAGACTGAAAAGAAATTGATGCCTTTGCAATATGGTGTTGGCGAAGAATATTGAATATATCATGCATGGACTGCCAAAAGAATGAACAACTCTATCTTGGAGGAAGTACAAACAGAATGCTCCTTGGAAGCAAGGACGGCATCACTTCGTCTCATACTTTGGACACGTTATCAGGAGGGGCCAGTCTCTGGAGAAGGACATCATGCTTGGTAAAGTAGAGGGTCAGCAAAAAGTAGGAAGACCCTCAGCGAGATGAATTGACATAATGGCTGCAACAATGGGCTCAAGCATCAAAATTTTGAGGATGGTGTGGAATCGGGCAGTGTTTCTATTTGTTGTACACAGAGTCGCTAGGAGTCAGAACCAACCTGATGGCACCTAACAACAACAGCAATATAATAAATGTTTGTTAATATTATATGTTCATTATATTTAAAATACATATATATTCAAAATTAGGAAAGGTAGAATGTCGTTTGCTGAAATTAGACATCCATAAGTTTGTGGTGTGGTAGATTTGATATCATTCAGAAATTTTGGAGGTCTTTTGTTTACAATTCATTTTCTAGCATTAAAGTAATAAAATAAGTTATCCTTTAATTTTAGAGGAAATTAACCGAACAAACTGGTTCCATTAAAACTCAATTTCATCCAATAATCAGACATTCCATTCCTGTCTTACAAATAATATCTAGCACTCTTCTGGTGATGCTAGTCAGCATCTTAGTTCTGTTTTCTAAACGGTTTGAACTTTTCCACAAACTCATCTCTAAAGCAGAAAGGTCCAGGGAGGTCATCTATGCCCTCTTTCCTGGTTTACAAATGAAACATCCACAGGCCTGAGAAGTTCCACGGCTTGGCCACTTCTCAGGCCTGTGGCACAGTCTAACTGGATGGTTGTGCAGCAAAAAGCATACCTGAAACCATAAATCAGTGATTCTCTGTCTCTCTTTTAAGCAAATGTTCACGTGTAGGAAAGTTAGGGTGTGCAAATATTTGATATTTATTTTATGTCATGTGTGGTATAAAAAGCAATTCTTGGAAATCAAGGAAGAATAAAGAGAGTACCATTGTTCACCACATGACTAATCTTTCCTGAAGCTGACTCCTCAACTCAATGGAGACTGCCCAGTCTAGATGGAGAGCTCAGAGAGCTGGTTACATGTATCAAAAACAGAAAAGCAATTTGACTACTGTGGCGATTGAATGTAATATCAATTAAATACATAGAGAAATGACTCTTTATTCTTACGCATATAATGCTATTTATTTTTGGCCCAGAAGGGAAATATATGTATACCATGTATCCAAAACACCCAAAACCATACCCATTGCCGTCCAGTCAATTCCAACTCATAGCGACCCTATAGGACACAGTAGAACTGCCCCGTAGGGTTTCCAAGGAGTTGCTGGTGGACTCAAACTGCCAACCTTTTGGTCAGCAGCCAAACTCTTAACCACTGTGCCACCAGGGCTCCATGACATGTATGGTTTTATTAAAATGATACTCCTTACCCCACTTGCCCTCCAGCCCTTTCCATTTCCCATCTCTATACTTTTTCATAATCTCCTTGCCCAGAATCCTGGATCATCTCTGCGACCTCCTGCCTCAACCTTTCCAAAACCTACAAACTTTATGATTCACCTTAATTTTCATCTTCTTCATGAAACTGTCCATATCTATTTGTTCATTTCTATAGCACGTACTTCCAAACCAGTATGAAGATGCAGAAGACATGATCTACCGTCCTCAGAGAACTACAAATAATAAAAGAACCACTACTACAAAGTAGGTCATACTGAATATGTGCCAGGGGATATTCCAAACATTTTATACATATTAACTCATTTAATCCTCACAACAACACAATGAAGTAGTTACTACCACTATACTCATTTTACAGATATGGAAACAGGCACAGCGAAATGAAATAACTCGCCTAATAAAATCAAGGTATTGTTAGAACCTGATCCCTTGTAAAAGAGATAATTTAGTGACTTAGCACAAAACATTAAAGTACTGAATTCCTACCATGCAAGGCATTGTGTTATGTGCTATATGAGACAGAAAAATTAGTAAGAACAAAAATCTGTATTTAATTTCACATTTCTATTATATTCTTTCCACTAGTCTTCTTTGATTGTTGATAGTTTTGTGTTTAAATCTACTCCCTTAGCTAGGATGTCTACCCAGTATTTACAATAAACCAAAATTTGTTGCCATTAAGTCTATTTGTACTCATAGCAACCCAATAGGACAGAGCAGAACTGCCATATAGGGTTTCCAAGGCTGTAATCTTTATGGAAGCAGATTCCCACATCTTTCTTCCATGGAGCAGCTGGTGGGCTTGAACCAACATCCTTTCAGTTTGCAGCTAAGTGCTTAACCATTTGCACCACCAGGGCTCCTTAAGTATTTACAATACTGAGGAGAAATTAAACAAATTCACAGATAACTCTAACACAAGACTACATCAGAAGTACCAGGAGAGATGTATAGCCCAGGTTCTACAACTCATCTGGGACTGGGATATGAGAGTGGAAGGTTGGGGTTAGAGTCAGGGTTAATGGGGTGGGGATGTCAGAACAAGCCACGTGGCAGAGTTTAGCATTTGAGGTGTCAATGTGAGTGTGGTGAAGAGAGATCATCTCAGACAGAGGAAGGGCATGAACAGAAGAAATGAGAGAAAAATGAGTTTTCCTTCAGGGAGCAGTAAGTCCAGCTTGATTAAAGGTGCCTATACTCACAGGGTCACTACGAGTCAGAATTGACTTGACGGCAATGGGACATAGTGGATCTGACTGGACACATTGGATTGAGACCTCATTGGCAGGGATCTAAATGCCAGATAGAAGAATCTGGACCTTATGCAGTGAAGAAGGTAGTGTTCTAGAAGTTTTTTAACTTGGCGTATTATAAAATTGGAAAGCTGCCTTAAAAAGTTTAATTTGTGTCTAGGATACAATGAAGGAAAGCAAGAGAGAAGATGAGGAGAAAAGAGGCTACTTCGCACACACAAGCAAGAAAAAAATAGGGTGCTGCTGTGGGAGTAGAAACAAAAGAAGGATAGATTGACATGGTAAAGTAGTAACAACAGGGTTTGGGGACTGAATTCTCTCCTTCACGGTTGTCCATGAGACTCCCTGACTGGCCCATGCCTTGGCGCATGAGTATATTATCTATATTTAATTTATACACTCTTTCTTCTTTTATCTCTAACCTGTGGAAATGAGTATACTTCTAAGTTTCTTATTAGAAGCTCAGAGGTTGGATTGGAACCTATTTGTGACAGGTCAAGGACAAGTTCTGGTTATAGCTGTTATACAACTACAGAATCCATGGTATTTAAACACAAGCATGCTGCTGCTGCTGTTAGCTGCCGTGCAGTCGGCCCCCAACTCACGGCAACCCCCATGCACAGTGGAACAAAACGCTGTCCTGCACTGTTCCCACGATCAGTTGCGGGTCAGACCATGTGATCCACAGAGTTCTCATTGACTATTTTCAGAAGTAGACTGCCAGGCCTTTCTTCCTAGTCCATCTTATTTTGGAAGCTCCACTGAATCCTGCTCCGCATCAGAGCAACATGCAATGCTTCATTGACATGTAGGCGGTGGCTGCACAAAGGGTGCTTTGGCCAGAAGTTGCACCCAGGTCTCCCACATACAAGAGTTTAATGATAGATTAACAAACTGAATGAGAACTACTGCACCTTCAATTTCATTGTTCAGATTTACAGATAGATGTTTGGACTTTCTCTGATATTCCTCACAGCAAAAGATGCTCCAACCCTGTGATGGGAGTCATGGTGTGGACATGATTATTTTTGGATTACAAAGTCCCATAACAAGCATAGGTCTAATTGTTTCCTAAGAATAGCTTACAGTCTTTCAAACTTGACATTAAAGTTTTAAAAAAATTTTTTTTAAAGATTCATTTCCTTTATTTTTTTAATGAATTAAATGCTTAACAAGTTTCAAAGCTAATGAACAATCTCTAGTCTTGGTGTTCAAATTACCTAAGCCAAGGGGGCTCTAACTATAGCTTCATTGTCTCCTTCCATGCCCTTACAGGTAAGTGGAACAAATTAAAGGAGGCTCCACCATGGATATATACACAGTACCCCACTTATCAGACAAGTGCGTTCTCTAAGAGTGCCTTCTAGATAAAGGTGGGAAGATATTTAAAAAAAGAAAACAAAAAACCTGCGAGTGCTTGCCAAACTCATGGCATCTTGTGATTCCATAGCTGATGTCCGGGATCACTGTGAGGGAAAACTTCTTGTTCAAAGCTCCTGTTTCACCTGTCTGAGAACAAGTAACCAACTGACCCAGAGATCCGTGGTGTCTCCGTGTCAGAGCTCTTGAGGAACTATACCTTTGCAAGGTCAGGAAGATGGAAGGAAGAAAAAGATGGAAAAGTAAACAAAAATAACTCTCATTGGGTTTTAAGACTTTCTGTTTTACTATGTGAAGAACAGAGTCCAGGAAGGAAAAAAAAAAATTAATTTGAAATTTTATAGAAACTTTAGGAAAATAAAAGCATCTTTTGGTCTGAATGTCAAAAATATGTTTCCCTCTTTCTCTCTTTCTTGACCACTCACTGAATGTCCTCAAGTTGTCACCGTAGAAGAAATAGTCCATTTGTCTTAGGCATTTCTGTGATATTGGGGTACAGTCCCAGAAAGCAGGGTCATAAACAGGCATAATCACAAGCATCTATGTCAGCATCATCCCCCCTTTTTTAAAAGCATCTTTGAAAATATTTCTTTTTTAAGTTTATATAACTCTTGGAGCCATAAAAAAAAAAAATTTTTTTTTTTTGGGAAAATGTGAAATAAAGGGAAGTTTGGAAGGTTCACTTTGGCAGAAAGGCAGGATAAAGAATTTTCATAACTTTGGTTCACTTGGATTTCCTCCAGTTCTTGTGTTTTTACCATTCTAAGTGTAACACTGGCTGCATTGCAGTGAGCACTGCAATGGGCACATCTGCTGCAGAAGACCTCTTTAAAGTGTTAAAGAGCAAAGATGTCACTTTAAGGACTAAGGTGCGCCTAACCCCAACTGAATATACCACGGACTGCCAAAAGAGCGAACAAATCTGTCTTGGAAGAAGTACAGCCAGAATGCTCCTTAGAAGCAAGGATGATAAGACTTCGTCTCAAATACTTTGGACATATCATCAGGAGGGACTAGTCCCTGGAGAATGACATCATGCCTGGTAAAGTAGAGGGTCAGCGAAAAAGAGGAAGACCCCCGATGAGATGGATTGACACAGTGGCTGCAACAATGGGCTCAAGCATAACAATGCTCATGAGGATGGCACGGGACTGGGCAGTGTTTTGTTCTGTTGTACACAGGGTCGCTATGGGTCGGAACTGACTCGGCAGCACCTAACAACAAGTTTACCATGGAGCCCTGGTGGCGCAGCGGTTAACAGCTCAGCTGCTAACCAAAAGATCGGCTGTTTGAATCCATCAGCCACTCCCTGGAAACCCTACGGGGCAGTTCTACTCTGTCCTATAGGGTTGCTGTGAGTTGGAATCGACTCGGTGGCAACAGGTTTGTTTTTTATAGCACAGAATAACTCAAAAAACACTTTACCACATGAGATATTAACAAAAGGATTTTCAGGGCCATTACAGCTATTTTTTAGAGCTCTGCTTATTCTAATGGGCAGATTTGTATGAATAAGAACAAAAAAAACCAAAAGCTTTACTGCTGTCCGTTTTAAGTGGGGCCAGAAGACTTAAACTGAACAACACTTCTTGGACAACCAGATTCTATTCCATGTTCTTCAACATTTTTATTTTGCCTTTTGCTATCACCTTGGGATACTTCTATTTTCGGTGTTTATCTTTAGACCATCTGATGATCCTTTTTTTTTTTTTTCTTTCTGAAGAAACAATACTGTTTTTCAAAACCCCAACCAGGACCAAGCTTCTGGCAACATGGCAAAGTCCAGGCAAAGGAAATAAAAACATCAGTCTGGCAGTTACAATATTCAGTGCCTCATTAGCTGAAAGGAACAAACGCTCTGTAAAGGTTATCGATCGAGAAATACAAGCTTTTTTTTCTTGGTTGAGATTTGCAGTCACTCTTTTTTTTTTCTATCTGGAAATGCTCTTGGCATTTTAATTTTGTTTTAAGAGAAGTGTTCAAAAGTACCTGGGTAGTGAAATGGATGCCGTGCCTATTAGTACCAAGGGAGGACAATCACAATTAAAACAGTGCATATGCCCATAGAGATGAGAGCAAATACCAGTAGAAATAGTGCAAATGCCTTTCAGCTTTGGTCTCAGTAAAGACACTCCTTGGCTTCCATTTAGATCATTTCAAACCTGGAATCACTGCTATTTCTCTCATATACAAGAAGTCGTCTTGCACAATAACACAGGTAGAATGATACGAAGGCAGTGTGGCTAGAGATCCTTTGTGACCCAAGTCGAAGAGTGACATTTAAAAAAAAAAAAAGCTGGAGATTAGTCTGACATCGTTCATCCCATCCAAAGAATAGAAAACAATCATTACACTTTCTATTTTCAGTTCCACTACTTCACGCAGCCAAGTGTTTGTTATTTCAGCAGCATCTTTTGTTGTTTTGCAAAGCATTTCTCCACCTGCTGTGATTGCTAACCTGGAGCTCAGACCACTGAAGCAGGAAAAAGAAAAAAAAAAAAAAGCTGATGAAAACAAAAGCCACTGCCCTCCAGCTGTGCATTCTGCCTTATGGGAAACGCTATCAAAACTAGTAGCATTTCAATGCTGTACACCTCAGAGTATTTCAAACTCTTAGAAACAATTTTTCTCCCTATTAAAGGACTACATTGCAGAAAAAAAGCAGTAACATGCCATGAATACAGTTTGCAGAGAAATGTGAATTTCCCAAGTAAAAAACCCATTGTCACTGAGTGGACTCCGACTCATAGCAACCCTATAGGATGGAGTAGAACTGCCCAGTAGGGTTTCCAAGGCTGTAATCTTTACAGAAGTACACTGCCACATCTTTCTCCCATGGAGCAGCCAGTGGGTTCCAACAGCTGACCTCTCAGTTAGCAGCTGAGTGTTTAACCACTGTCCCACCAGGGCTCCTATCTTGAGTACAAGTGTCCAACAATGGTAAAAATATCATTTAGTCGCCTTTTTTCTGGCTAAGTCTTTAGGCTCACCTGCGGGATCACTCCAAAGGCTTTCCTCCACTGTTGCAAAGTTATTGAATCCCAGGACACACCATCAATCTGAATTTCTCCTTCAGTGTTCAGCAGCCTCAAAAAAGCTGATAACAAAGTGCTTTTCCCTGATCCAGTTCTTCCCAACAGGCCCACCTGTAAGATGAAAGTGGTGGAATTATTCCTGTCACACACAGACACCATGCCATCAGCTCAGTTCAGTACTATACTTCACTAAAAGACATCAGAGTTGTTTTTCCAGCCACGAGGGGAAGATTTTCACTCATGGATTCAAACTCTCTTACACACTCCCAAGAGTGATCTGAAACAGAAACAGAATCCAGAAACTGGCCATTAGGAATTGGACCTATGATGCTGGCTTCAGTTATCACTGGCCTTAACTAATGACAAAAAGTTGAATATGTTCATTTCGTATTAAGAGAAAGCGAAAATGCAGTGTATTAATGCACATGATTTCTAAGGATGGTCTCAATCTAGCAGACTGAGCAGAGACCCACAGCTCAATCTAGTTCCAAATATGGATACGAACTTGAAAATTAATTAATCTAAAACAGGTTCCATATTTAGGTACAATCCTTGATCGATTTAAGCAAGAGTCAATCTCAGGCCTAATAATAAACAAGAGTCAGTTAAAAAAAAAAAAAAGAAACAGTTGTCATAGACTTGATTCTGATTCATGGTAATGATGTGTTGTAGAGAACTGTGCTTCATAGGGTTTTCAAGGCTGTGACCTTTTGGAAGCAGACCTTTTGGAAGGCGCCTCTGGGTAGGTTCGAACAGCCAACCTTTGTTTTTTTCTTTTATTGTGTTTTCGGTGATGTTTACAGCTCAAGTTAACTACTCATTCAAAAATTGATACACGTACTGTTTTGTGACATTGGTTGCAACCCCCACAATGTGACAGCACTCTCCCCCTTTCCATGCCATGTTCCCTGTATCCATTTGTCCAGTTCCTGTCCCTTCCTGCCTTCTTCTCCTTTTAGACAGGAGTTAACTAAGAAGCACGTTCCTCATGTGTGTTATTTTTTGTTTTATAGGCCTGTTTAATCTTTGTCTGAAAAGTGGGCTTCGGGAATGGTTTCAGTTCTGGGTTAGCAGAGCATCTGGGGGCCATAGTATCAGGGGTTCCTTTAGTCTCTGTCACACCAGTAAGTCTGGTCTTTTTTTGTGAATTTGAATTCTGTTCTACATTTTTCTCCCGCTCTGTCCAAGGCTCTCTGTTGTGATCCCTGTCAGAGTGGGCATTGGTGGTAGCCAGTCACCATCTAGTTCTTCTGATCTGAGGCTGGTGGAGACTCTGGTTCATGTGGTCCTTTAGTCCTTTGGGGCTAATATTTCCTTTTTTGTTTGGTTTTCCAACCTTTCAATTAGTGGTGAAGCACTTAACCATTTGTACCACCTAGGCACTCCTTGAATAAGCTTAGTGAACTATATATTCCCAGAGAAGGCAGCTTAGGAGGAGGCCTCAACACTCTTCAGTGACAACTTGGTCAATTGTCAAATCATATTCTTATACCCACCTTCACTGGCAAGAGGGGCATTCTGAGAAGCAGAAAAGATATTAAGGAAAAAAATCTATTCTTGTAACCTAGAGGCAGTAAGAACATAGCATGAGAGTGAGAATGCCATGTACTACATAGGGACAGCAGGTGCCACAGGTGACCTACATGGATCCCCAACTCCACATTCCGATTTTCAGTGCTGCTCCCAGCACCTGGAGGAAGGTGCTTTGCGTAGGATAGAACACTCATGCAGTCATTAACTGAACACTGAATAGACAGCCCAGCATTTAGTGGCACTGAATAAATGTTCATTTTCTTCTTCTTACATCATTCCTATTTCTTTGTATCTCTTGGCCTCTTTATGGCGTAGCTGAGAGCAATTGGTCTTCTAGAGCAGCACTTCTCATACTATTTATGGTGAAGGACAGTTTTTCATATTGTTTTGCTTTTTAATTTCCAGTTCACTGCAAGCCAGTACTTTAAAAATATAATAATTTTTTAAATGTTTACTCTCAATTTCTATACTTATCCTGTCATAGAAAAGTAACAGTTTGTAAATCTGGGCCTGTCCATGGACTACAAGAAATGTTTCAGAATGTATAACAAACTACAATAATAATAAGAAATCATTGAACACTTGTGTACCTGGTGCCCTACTAGGTCTTTGGGATAAGTAAGTAAAGAGTAATGAGACAATTGTCTTTCTAGCCATCATAAAGGCTCTACAGTAGGATTTCCACAAATGATTGTTCTCTGAGACAACTGAGAAACCCAGATTGACAAAATGTTATTCACAATACCCTGTTGAGTTTCTTCATAGTACTAATCATGATTGGTAATTATTTTATTCATTTCTTTCTTGATTATTGCTTGTATTTATCCCAAGAATATAAGTTCAACAAGGTCAGGCTAGTCTATCATGTTTTCCATTGAATTCTTGGCACCTGGCATAGTGGTTGGCTCATATAAGGTTCTCAATAAATGCTTGTTTGCATGAATTTAGGGACAGTTCTAGGATGCATGGATGGAGGGAGGGAGCGAGAGAGGGAGGGAGGGATGGAAGGAGGGAGGGATGGAGGGAGGGAGGGATGGAGGGAGGGAGGGATGGAGGGAGGGAGGGATGGAGGGGTGGAGGGGTGGATAGGAAGATGAAAGAACAAACTTAGTTGATTGGACAAACTGATTTGGTCAAGTTTCTATAATCACCAGATAACTCTTAATTTAAAATTTTTATGGAATTTCATATGCACATTTCCCCTTATCAATGAGCCTATGTTGCACAAACACATGTTCCATATGTCGTGATTTCTGAAACACAACTCTAAAGCTTTATACATGCAATCTGAATATGCCCTGGTCAGTGAAGCATGGGAGAAGAGAGGAGAACGGAAGTCCAATACAAGGAAGCGATAATGTTCTAAGGTCATATCAAGAATCTGTGACAAAAAGTACTCTGAAGTACAGATCCCTAAATAATTAGCCAGGGTTCTAATAACTAGGATAAATGACCACACCCGCTTTCCTCTAGAAGCATATACTGAAATTTTTAGAGACATCAACTTTTATATCGAGATAAGACTGGCTAAAGAGGCAATTTTCAAATCTTTTGTTCAGCTTTAAAGCTTTAGCCATTGCCTGGTTTCCTTATAGTACTGAACTGCTGGTTATGCATGTCTGACACCTTTTCCAAAGTGAGGAGTCTTACTGGTTCCTGCCTAACAAAGTCTTCTTGTTGTTTACGTAACTGGCACATAACAATTCCTTTCCGGAGATTTGTTTTTCCAGGCTTCTAAGTAATCTGTTGAATAACGCCAGAGTACTTCCTGCAAATAAGCTTTTAAGACATATCCTAATTCCAAGTCAGTGTTTTCTAGTAACTTCAGTGCACCTCCTCTCTGAGAATTTTGGATCAAGATAAATCAAAGCATTATCTGAAGAGTTAAACAGTGCTGAATTTGGCGCTAGTTGTAATTGCATTGTACCATGAATAGAAGAGTCTCAATACATCCCATTTAGTGTGTCTTGCTTGCCATTTTAATACTGCAACAGATGGAAAACTGCTGTAATTATTTTTCATCTCCTTGTGGTCTCCAGAAATCAAGATGCGAAATCTAGTGAAATTTGGATCCCCAAGGCAATTAAAACCGTACCTCTACTATAAAACAGAATAGTCCTTGTGAATATGCTCCTTTTCAACCAGTATAAATTACTGAATGATTCAGAAACTTTCCACCAATTTTTATCAAGACAGACAATGCCATATGCGTTTAACAAATAAAGGCACTTAGACATCTTTGCTGTATGATCTGAACACTTCACACAGTAATAAATTGTTTCTGGCATTTCTTCAGTATATTAAAGAGACTAAAATGGAGAAGGCAGCTAAGCTCATTCAAAAAAGTAGACCTCGAAGAACTATTAATTACCCATTTAATCAGAGGACTGTCCAGTGCTGTGATATAGGCAGTATACCCTCTGAGGCATTTTGATAAGTCCAGGTTTATCATGAAGGACCTGGCTCCAAATTAAAATTCCAGTATGTGTTTTGAGAAGAAAAAGAAAAGGAAAAGGCAAGGAGACAAAACTTGGGGGAAAAAAAAAAATTTTTTTTAAAGCTACTTGCCATTAAACAGATATATAGGTTTTATAAAAGTTGTGAAACAGTTGCTACGTTTGTCCTGCACTGACAATAAAATTTAAAGCAAAGTTTCTGTGAACTAAAGGCCTCAGGTAAAAGCAAGCCGGTAGTACATTTTCCCCTAAAGTAATTAGTATAGACGAAATGTGTTAATATACAAATAGAATAATTTCATGCAATAATATTGGCCTTTTCGTCTTTACCCATAAAACAAAGAAAACTGAAATCCATTTAAAATTAAGAAGGTTCTCATATAAGAACATTTATTTCAATGTATTATTTTCTTTTTCTCCAAGAAAATTAATTGTCCCACAGCTGAGCTTGCAGTGTTTTTGGATACCTGGAATAGTATACTAAATTTAAGTCTACTCCTTAATTTAGTGTGAGAAAATGTTTGGAACATCTTGTTAAGAGTTTGCAATTTGCTATTATAGGTTGAAACCCTGGTAGTGTAGTGGTTAAGATAGTTCAGCTGCTAACCAAAACGTTGGCAGTTCGAATCCACCAGGCACTCCTCAGAAACCCTATGGGGCAGTTCTACTCTGGGTTGGTTCACCACCAACCTTCTGGCTAGTAGTTGAGCACCTAACTGTTGGTGCCATGAAGGGACCTCCTTTATCCTTACTGTTCAAAATTAAGCAGGAGAAAACAGCACTATAAGGTATCACAAAACAAATACTCAAGCTGAGTTGTTAGATGAAACCAAACAACCAAACCCAGTGCCGTTGAGTCGATTCCAACTCATAGCGACCCTATAGGACAGAGTAGAACTACCCCATAGAGTTTCCAAGGAGCGCCTGGTGGATTCGAATTGCCGACTCTTTGGTTAGCAGCTGTAGCACTTAACCACTACGCCACCAGGGTTTCCTTAGACGAAAGCACATGTCATTTATACAACATAGTTTTGAGAATAACAACTGAAAAATGTTTACATTTTGAAAGACAGTATGCCACACCCTTCTCAAATGAGGTTTTATCTTTTTTCCCACATTTACTAGAACCATAAATTTCTTTTTTGCTCAACAAGTTTTCTTCTCCAAAAGTCTCATTCAATCATAGTGCTTTAATTAAAAGAGCCATCTGAAAGTGAAATACTCTGACTTCTACAATCCTGTGAATTCACTGGGGTTTAAACAACTTTTAAAGGCAATGTTTACTGCTTGCTTGTCAGTAAACACATTGCCGTCGAGTCAATTCTGACTCATAGCAACTCTACAGGATGGAGTAGAACTGCTCCATAAGGTTTCCAAGAAGTAGCTGATGGATTCGAACTGATGACCTTTTGGTTAGCAGCTGAGTTCTTAACCACTGCACCACCAGGGCTCCATCAGGGCTCCATAATAAATACACATGCATACAAAAAGTATCCTTTGCACACAACAGGTTCTAACTCCTGGCCTCACAATTCCTTGTCCTGTAAAATTCTAATGACCTTCATCTCCAACCCGTTTCAGTTTTGCAGGCACATCTTAAACCTCAAAATGAAAAATTTATTTCTAAGTTCTTGAAGTCTTAAGATTCTCCTCCTCCTCCTCTTACTCCTTTTCTCCTTCTAAGAGAAACAGTGTGGTGTGGTGAAAAAAGGACTTTGAAGTCAGACAGACCTGGCTTAGATACTTGCTTCCTTTCTTAATTGAACCCCAGTGTCTTCTGCTATGTAAAATACAGATAATATCATCTACCTTTGTGGTTATAATAAAATCAAATGTGATAACAAATAAAGGTCTTCAGACAGTACTTAGGATGTGGAAAGCACTCAGTAAGTACATTCCCTCTTTGAAGGGCAAGATCCATAGCCTTATGTGATTAATTTTTCAATTCCCCCAAACTACCTGGGGAGTGCCTTGCAATGACTAGTTACTGAACACACTTGGCCTGTTTTCTACATATAGGTTCAGAGCAAACGAAATGCCTGAGCATATCGATTCCCCCTGATTTTGCAGCAAATGAGAACTCTGCGAATTCTATCACTCTACTAGTGTTTGGTTCAATTTAATTTAGTGGGCAAGGGAGCATCAATAAAGCAGAGGGGTGGGAGGATGTCAGGAGGAGGGAAAACAAATAATTTACCAAAGCTTTCCACCTGGTCTATATCAGCCTATTTGTTGTTATTGTCTGTAGTTTGATGGCAGCACTTTTGACATCCATGGCATGGATGACCCATGGCATGGATGTGTAAAGCAAAGCGGACTAATTATGCTTTTCCCCATGCATGGGAAGGGCCAAAGCAAATCATTAATTTTGCACACTTTCAAAAAATAACTTTAACACTTCTCCAAGTTCTAGATGCTAATGAAGCAAAAATGTCAAAAATTGCAGAGATTTAATTAGGGCTCTGATATAACCCAAATATCCACAAACAGCCTCATTCAACTTCTTGTTGTTAGGGGCCATCAAATTGGTTCTAACTCAGAGAGACCCTGTAGGCCACAGTAGAATTGTCCCATAGGGTTTCCAAGGAGCAGCTGGCGGATTTGAACTGCCAAACTTTTGGTTAGCAACTGAGCTCTTTACCACTATGCCACCAGGGCATTCTACTAGGAGGGGAAAATTAAATCTAAAACCTGAAGTCTTTCCATTTATGCACATTTGAAACTCTCCTCTCAGAAAAGAAAAAAAAAAAAATCCTCATCCCAGTCTTGATGAGCAGAAATGTAATAGAAAGCTAATTTTTATGGTATGTGAACTTACATATCCTAACTATAAGATACAAGGGTAAGGTAAAATTTTAAGCCATTTTAGCACAGATGCACAGGAACTTTATATATATATGCATATGCATGCAGTGGTTAGGCATTTGGCTGCTAACCAAAAGGTCGGCAGTTCGAATCCACCAGCCATTCCTTGGAAACCCTATGGGAGAGTTCTACTCTGTCCTATAGGGTTGCTATACTTGGAACTGACGGCAACAAGTTCGGGTTTTTTTGTCATGCATACACACATATATATATTTCTAACAGAACATATATATTTTTTAACAGAAAATATCCACTACATTAAATCAATTTCCTAAAACCCTTGGGCAAATGCAGATGATGATAGTCTGTTCCTATGTCTGGTGTTAGAGGTGGTGTCCTAGCACCTTTACCAATAGCACTGCAACAGTTTAAAAAAAATTCTCCATTTGAAAGTAAACCACAAAGAGATGAAGTTTTTTAATTCAGCCTTCATAGGAGTTGGCTTCCATATTCTATCTCAATAAATTAAATAAGTAAAAACAAAAAATACAATATTCCTTACTACATTTATAATGTGGCCTAGAATAAGGGATCTGAAGACAACATAAAACTCTGTTCATAGAGCATAAAGTGTATGGAGAATGACCATCCCTTCTCCAAGAATCAATCCAAGAATTGGTAAATATTGAGTACCTTCTATGTGCTCGGAGCCCTGGTGGTGCAGGGATTAAGAGCTGACTGCTAAACAAAAGGTCGGCATTCGAATCCACCAGCTGCTCCTTGGAAACCCTATGGGACAGTTCTACTCTCTCCTATAGGGTCACTATGAGTCGTAATCAACTCGAAGGCAGTGGTACCCCCCTCCATGTGTTCATCCCTGTTCTGGGATCCATAATACTTAAAAAGAATTCACGTTTATTTTTGCTTAGTAAATAATTCTTGATTATACTCTCAGTACTTCCGGAAGAAAATTTAAACAATCTAATTTTTATATCTTGGCAAAAAGTCCAAACAAACTGAAAAATGCTGAGAAAAAATGTCACTTGTTTGAAAGAGTGTTAATTAGGTAAAATTTTAAAAAGCATGTATGCAGACAATAACAAAATATTTCTCTTATCTGAAACGGAAGATATTTTCAAGATGCGAAATTTAAAATATGTTATGATTTTGGTTTATATAGTGACTTCTTTAGTTAGTAACCTAGCAATTAATTAGATATTTCTGTCAGGCAGACTTCCATGTAAAATGAACCTATTTATACAGATTCAGAACTCTGCGAATTAAATTTCACATGAAAAATGCCGACTTCATATAATTTGAGGCATGTTCAATATTGGTCCTTATCAATAATAATAGTGTTATGAATGGATTCTGTTCATGCATTGCTTTAGGCTACTGGTATTCATTTATTGAACATGGGTCTAACAAAACAGGCAATGTTTAATACTCACCCTCTGGCCAGGACTTATCGAGAAGGAAATGTTCTCTAATATGGCATTGCCACCATCTATATATTTTGCTGTGAGGTCTTTGACAGTCATGTGACCCCCTGAGGGCCAGTTGTAATCTTTCTTCACGTGCTGGTTCTCAATAATCATAACTTTGGACAGCTGGCCATCCTTGGGTGGTTTGACAGATTTGGCAGGTTTACTTTCTTCTGTTGGCATGTCGATAAACTTAAAGATTCGGCTCACAGATCTCATCTGAAATCAAAGTAACAATATTTGATTTTTGTTTATTTAAGAACTGTAGGCAATGTCATAGTAAGTTTGATGTTTATTAAAAAATAACTTGCAATCCCCTAAAATCTTCTTTAAACCAAACAATGTTGTTGTTAAGTGCTGTCAAGTTGGTTCCGACGTATAGCAACCCTGTATACAACAGAACAAAATGCCGCCCAGTCTTGCGCCATCCTCAGGATCATTGCTATGTTTGAGCCCATCGTTGCAGCCACCGTGTCAATCCATTTCATTGAGGGCCTTCCTATTTTTCGTTGGCCCTCTATTTTACCAAGCATGATGTCCATCTACAGGGGCGGTCCCTCCTTATAACACGTCCAAATCAAACAATAATTTAGCTTAATTAGTAAAGAATGTCTGCCGTCAGCAATATGCTCTTTTAAGAACTATCTATAGGTGATCAGATCGACAACAGTAATTCAAAGGTTAGACAGGAAATTTAGGGGGCAGTGAGTTTATGGGGAAGAAACAATTCAGAAAAAAAGGGTAAGAATAGTTGCATAACTTGAAGAATAATCAATGTCGCTGAATTGCAGATGTAGAAACTAATGAATTGATGTATGTTCTGCTGTGTATATTCCCAACAAAAATAAAATAATAAAAAAATAATTTTTAAGATACTATGTTAGCTATGCATCATTGAGTTAGTTGTCAGATTTTTCATTGAATTAACAGGAAATCATTGGATATAATTAAAAGTTTAACCAAAGATAATTAACTATAACTTATATAAATAGGCTCTGTATAGACCTTTTCATTTTGGTGATCACTGAATTCTCAGTTATGCAAGCTACACATAAATAGCCAAACTACTCTTTAGGGAATAGATGATGTCAAAGGGAAAATTTTTTTTCTAATATGAGCAATATTGCACAATGTTGTACAACCAGTATGTTGTAATAAAAGGTACCACACCTCAAAATTACTGCTGAAGATTCTTGCCTTTCTCTTGGACTGCCTTAATAATAACTAACTACAATTCTGTATGTCAGCCTGGTGGTAAGTGGACTTTTGATGCTTGTTGTTCATGTTGTTGTTAGGTGCTTTCAAACTGGTTCCGACTCATAGCTACCCCATGTACAACAGAAGGAAACACTGTCCAGTCATGTACCATCCTCATAATCGTTGCTCTGTTTGAGTCCATTGTTGCAGCCACTGTGCCAGTTCATCTCATTGAGGGCGTTCTCTTTTTTGTTGACCCTCCATTTTACCAAGAATGATGTTCTTCTCCATGGATTGGTCCAGCCTGATAACATGTCCAAAGTACCTGAGACAGTCTCACCATCCTCACTTCTAAGGAGCTTTCTGGCTGTATTTCTTCCAAGACAGATTTGTTCATTCTTCTGGCAGTCCGTGGTATATTCCATATTCTTCACCAACACCATAATTCGAAGGCATCAATTCTTTTCCAGTTTTCTTTATTCATTGTCCAACTTTTGCATGCACACGAGGTGACTGAAAATACCACGGCTTAGGTCAGGGGCACCTTAGTCCTCAAGCTGACATCTTTGCTCTTTAACACTTTAAAGAGGTCTTTTGTAGCAGATTTTCCCAATGCAGTATGTCATTTGATTTCTTGACAGCTGCTTCCATGGGCATTGATTGTGGATCTAAGTAAAATGAAGTCCTTGACAGCCTCAATATTTTCTCCGTTTGTCATGATGTTACTTACTGGTACAGTTGTGAAGATTTTTGTTTTCTATATGTTGAGGTGGGATCCATTCTGAAGGCTGTAGTCTTTGATCTTCATCAGTAAGTGCTTCAAGCCCTCTTCACTTTCAGCAAGCAAGGTTGTATCACCTGCATATTGCAGGTTGTTAATGAGTCTTCCTACAATCCTGATGCCGTGTTCTTCTTTATATAGTTCAGCTTCTCAGATTATTTGCTCAGTATATACGTTGATATATATATACTATATCAATGTATATACTCAGTATGTATACTCAGTATATATCAGTATATACTGATATATATAGCATATATATATACTATAGCAATGTATATACTGAGCAAATAATATATATATTATTGATATATATATAATTGATATATATACACTATATCAATGTATATACTGAGTATATACTCAGTATACCACTATATATCAGTATATATACTTAGTATATATAATATCAGTATATACTTAGTATATATATATACTATATCAATGTATATACTGAGCAAATAATCTGAGAAGCTGAACTATACAATCCTGATGCCGTGTTCTTCTTTATATAGTTCAGCTTCTCAGATTATTTGCTCAGTATATACATTGATATATATATACTCAGTATGTACCAGTATATACTGATATATATAGTATATATATAAAAAATTTTTTTGTATACACTATATCAATATATATACTGAGCAAATAATATATATAATTGATATATATACACTATATCAATGTATATACTGAGTATATACTGATATATATATACAGCATATATATATATACTATATCAATGTATATACTGAGCAAATAATCTGAGAAGCTGAACTATATAAAGAAGAACACGGCATCAGGATTGTAGGAAGACTCATTAACAACCTGCAGTATGCCGGTGATACAACCTTGCTTGCTGAAAGTGAAGAGGGCTTGAAGCACTAACTGATGAAGATCAAAGACTACAGCCTTCAGAATGGATCCCACCTCAACATATAGAAAACAAAAATCTTCACAACTGTACCAGTAAGTAACATCATGACAAACGGAGAAAATATTGAGGCTGTCAAGGATTTAATTTTACTCGGATCCACAATCAATGCCCATGGAAGCAAAAGATCAGCAGTTTGAATCTACCAGCTGCTCCCTGGAAACTCTATGGGGCAGTTCTACTCTGTCCTATAGGGTGCTATGAGTCAGAATCAACTCCATGGCAATAGATTTGTTTGTTTGTTTTTTAATAGTTTAAATTCTTTATCAAGAACATATTTCTCTGGAAAATTATGACTTATTGAAATTTAAAATGTGATTTTAAAAAAGACTAGCATATAATAGGCACTCAATAAGTCCTTGAAAAAATAATGAATGATGGAATGAATATATAAATGAATAAATACAGTATTTTTATGCAAATAATGCACACCTTCTACATTTGATTGCCCACCACGCCCTCCCCCCTTGAGGCAGGTATTTTTGTAAGTGCCACAATGCCAATTTATTTTTACAGGTTGCTGTAAAAAAAAAAAAAAAATTAGCATTGTATGCTTACAAAAATACCTTGCAGGAGAGGGCACAGTTGGCAAACAAAGGTAAAAGATGGGCATTATTTGCATAAAAATACAGTAAATAATGAATTCTTTAAATTCTATTGATCCTGTTGCACAGCCCTCCCTGGGTGTTATTAGCTTAACAGAAAGAATTTTACTGTTTTTTGAGTATTAATAGTAATTATTGATGCAGGCTTTACCGAGTAAAGAATGTAACTAACCTTCTCCCTTACTATGTTATTATTATCTTATTTACATAAGGCTTAGACTATTAGAAATTATTCCTTTTATAAAAAAGAGGAGGGCAGATCTGCATCGGGGGCATTTCCTATTTCTATTTTTCATTATCATAAGATGAAGCAGGAAGAGTTCTTCATCTTTAGTATGGAATGATCAGTGGATGAAGCAGTGGAGTTTAGATAACGACCCTTGATTGAACATGAAAAGTTCTGTCTTAATTGCATTGCCCATTGTTCAGGAAGTTCTTTTTAGTGATTCTGTGCTTGCATTTCCTTAAACTTGAAAATATTTTCAAATTATTTTCAATAATTATTCAAAATTCAAGAAGAGAATCCTTGTAAGCCAAACTCCCTTTAACGGAAATAAAAAAGGAGCAAAACCCACACCCATCATAATAACTCTAGGTAAAGCAAATGGTGTATAACCACTATTTTTCCCACATGTGGATTTTAAATTCTGCACTATGGGTGACTTTCAGGGATTGCTAAATCCAGATTCAGTTATTCGTGACTAATTTTGAATTAAAACATATTCTTGCATTCCACTGTCATTCATTTTCACAGAGAGCTGCTAGTCTACATAAGGCCCAGAAGATAAATTAAAACTACCAGCGAGGTGAAGCTGCCAAAGAAATAGCTTAAATCCATTTAAAATATCTTATGGTCTTTATCTGGCATAAGAATAACATCAGTCTCTTAAAATGATTGAGGAGAATACAGAAATGTGGCTCATTTTAATAAAATAAAGACTGTCAACATTTCCTCATGTCAATTCTATGAGGAGTACTAAACTAGTCTTTGTTAAGCACTTTACTATGTCACGGAAGAGACATTATAAGTAACACCTCTCATGTTTTTTATCAGTTTTTTATTTTTGGTGAAAATATACACAACCAATTATACCCCCATTCAACAATTTTTATATGTGCGGTTCATTGACAATGGTTACACACATCACCCTGTGTCACCGTTCTCCCCACGTCTGCCCTTATTGTTTCACCACCATTAACTTAGACTCTCTGCCCCTTAAAATTCTCATCTGTGTTTTACAGTTACTGTTTTCCATTTGATTTCATATAGGTAATTCTTTAAAAGAGTGCAACACTCAAGGCTAACAGTTTTTATTTAATGAGACAAATGATTGTTTAGTTTAAAGATGATTTCATGGGATAGTTTTGGTTCAAGGCTTAAAAGTTATAAAACCCTTCATATTTTAATACTTCCAAGTAACCAATAAAACATTTAAATATTGCTAACTAAACTGTTCAAAATTATAGGCAGTGTTATTAGAAAATAAGAACGTTCAAAAACATTACATTGATAGCACTGAAAGGTGCATACTATCTTTTAGTCTGAGGATTTGTGTTTGAGCTTTACAAATGACAGCTTCCATTAGTGAGGCTCACCTCTGAGGGAATCCAGACTAATGTCGCAAAGCAAGACACCTTCTAATGACACATCTGGTTTTGATGCTGGTGAATGGAATGGAACGTTCCTATCAAATTTAGAAATGAAACTTTCCAACTCATCATCTTTCACAGAGTCTAGCTGCTTAAAGAGACTCCAGATCAGGCTATTATAGTTACCCACAGCATGGTCAAATATCCTTGACCAAGAACATGTTATCTCATCTTCACAATGGGCACTCATCCATAGCATAGGAGCAGCCATTCATTCAATGGGTTAGAACATTTTCAAAGGGAAAAAACAGGTGGCTAAACAGATACTTGCATTATGGACAGTCTTGCAGGCACTGAAATGCCACTACAGATAGATGTTGTGGCCAGATAATATTGTGAATTACGAGCCAATTCCTGTACCGCATGGGCTCTCCAGGCTTAACCAGCCTGGACAGTCTACCTCCACTGTCTCTGGGAGAAGCCACATTAGAACCAGAGCAGAGGAAATAAATTCTTGCCTTTTAAGTTTCAAAAACTGGCCGTTGAAACTCAAACTACAGAGATTAGTAGTTTTAAAGTTTTGCGACAGAAGAAAATTGGCTTTTAAGCTTTAAAAGCCAGAGCCAGAAGAACTCAAGGCACAATGACTATGCAAAATGGCAGACATAGACAAAGTCATGATGGATGAGAAGCAGCTCTCCTCCTCACCCCACAAACTGACTCAAGAAAGGCTACCTGTGAACGAGAGTAACAAGAGAGCTTAAATATCAGTTATTCTAAAAACAGATCTTGCCGTGCAACTGAAACCTGGCTGGATCCTCAAGTAGATTTGGGGGACTTTAAAAAAAATTTTTTTTTTTTTTTTTTAGAGCACCAGGAGCCCTGGTGACACAGTGGTTAAGTGCTTGGCTGCTAACTGAAAGGTCAATGGATCAAACCCACCAGCCGCTCCATGGGAGAAAGATGTGCCAGTCTGCTTCCTTAAAGATTACACTCTTGGGAACCCTATGGGGCGGTTCTATTCTGTCCTATAGGGTTGCTGGAAACCCTGGTAGTGTAGTAGTTAAGTGCTATGGCTGTTAACCAAAGGGCTGGCAGTTCAGAGCCACCAGGTGCTCCTTGGAAACTCTATGGGGCAGTTCTACTTTGTCCTATAGGGTTGCTATGAGTCGGAATCAACTCGATGGCACTGGGTTTGTTTTTTTTTATTTTATAGGGTTGCTATGAGTTGGGATCGACTCAACAACCAACTGAACAGGAATGGATTTTAAAGCATAAGAGGGGGTTTCTGGGTGATCCAAAATGGTAATGCGGTTGGCTGCAAACCAAAAGATTGGAGGTTTGAGTCCACCCAGAGGTGCCTCAGAAGAAAGGTCTGGTGATCTATTTCCAAAAAGTCAGTCTTTGAAAACTCTATGGAACACACTTTTAATCTGACACACAAGGGTCGCCATGAGTTGGAATCAATAGCAACTGGAAAACACACACACACACACACACAAAGAAGCCTGTGCTTTGATTCCAAGCTGAAAACCAGGAAAGAGGTGCACTTAAAGAAGCTTCCAGTGCCTGCCATGGTGGCAGCAGAGGGTGAACACAATGGCTTGGTACGTCTAGGCACAGAGGACATGACATAGCTTCAGATTTTCCTGTGTTTTCAGAATGGTGCTCAAAGAAAGCCAAATATTTTTGACTCCTCAAGGGAATGGAAGACGCTGAAAGAGAGCTCAGCTAGGGAGAGCTCACAGTCATGATAACAAAGGACAAAGACACAATCTACATGGACCATAGCCCTCTAGGGCAGCAAGTCTGCCCCACTGACAGGAAAGTCTCATTGCAGCCATCACCAGCTTTGGTGGGAGCACTTTTCTTAGACTTTGAGGAATATAAGATGAAGTCAAATGAGGCCCAGGCACTGAAATATTAAACTTACTTTACATTTGTAGAGAAGCAAATTTGACATAATTTGTATAGACCTCAGTGATGTTGAAATTTAGCCAAGATGAGGCAGGATTTTTGCTTGAGAACCATCCACTTTAAATTCTTGATTATATCATTTAAATTGCCATGATTCCCCTAAGCACACTGAGAAGGAGTCAGTCCTTAAAATTGAATCTTGTCTTTATAATAATGTCTAAAGATACTAATCTAAGCATCAGAATAACAAAGTCTTTTGGGAATGTGATGGTCTTAACAAAAAGATAGCTCCACAGCCTTATCTCAACCTTACTATCTGAGGGATGCAATTAAGTCACAAAGAAAATGATTCTTGATTTCCCTTTTCACTTTTTTGTTGATCAAGAGGGAAAGAAAACGGAAAGCTCAAAGACCTTTTCCACAGTAAGTCAGGAAACCAGGCTCTTCTCCCAATATCTACTCCATTTTCCTTCATCTTTTTGCTTATTTAGAAAGCATGAGATCAAAATTATGCATTAACATCTAAACCCCATGTCATAATATCTCAATAGCCACAATAATAGAAAATACATAAACTTCAGATCTGGCTGGCCACACCTATAAAGAGACTATCGGTTTAGTAACTGCTTATTAAGAGGAAGATTTCAAGAAACAATCGTGAAGAGAATCCTCTGAAAAACGGACAAAATACGAAAAACATCAGACATTTTAAAGGAGAAATTTTCAAAATGGGAATTACATAAAAGGGAGGGTTAAAGTAGTTTAAATCACAGAACCTTTCAGTAGGCCCAAACTAAGTGCTTTTCAGCACTGAGTAACACAGACCTGAAACCCAAGGCCACACGACAGAGACACTGGCATAACCTTTAGGTCATGCTCATAGACCGAAGAGGTAACGGTTATCATCAAACAGGCTCTCTGCCAAGAACATATTCTTCAAACTCTGCTCATCTCTCTGCTTCTATTGCTCATCATCCTAGAGCACATAAAAAATCAGTCAAGTAATATATTGCTATAAATTATTAACAGCCTAAATGAATTACCATTTTTTAAAAGCACATGACAGGCCATCAGTAAGCGCTTGGTGAATGTAACTGGGTCTGTGTGGTTTCCACTAAAAAAATCTTTCATAGGACATCTCAAGAATGAGTCTAAAACAGCAAATCTCAGGATTTTAACTATTTTCATACAATGTTCTCTAAGCATCTTAATTTTGAAACTTGTGGCTTCCTCAAAGTTCTCCGCCATTAAACACCATTCTTTAAATGTCTTGTAAAGATTTATATATGTATTATTGATTGGTATGTTGGGCAAAAATGATTTGCAGGTGGTCCATCAAGTCAAAAGTAAATTCCATCTCAGAGACCAGAGATCAGCAAACTATGGCCCATAGGCCAAATCTGGCCACACCTATTTGTTTATATATCGTCAACAGCTTTTTTTGCCTACAAAGGCAGAGTGGAGTAGTTGGTGCTTTCTAGAAAGTTTGCTAACACCTGCCATAGACTCACAGAAAACCATAGCTAAAATGAAATTTTCTTGCTGTTGGGTGCCATCGAGTTGATTCTGGCTCATAGTTATCCCATGTGACAGAGCAGAACTGCTCCATAGGGTTTTCTTGGTTGTAATCTTTACAAGAAGCAGATCACCAGGTCTTTCTCCAGTGCAGACACTGGTTCAAACTGCCAGCCTTTCAGTTAGCAGCCAGCGCTTAACCATTATACCACAAGGGCTCCTACAATGAATCTTACAGATTATCTAATCCAGTGATTCACAACCTTGGATATACATCATAATTACTTGAAGTGCTTTTAAAAATATAGACATCATACCCAGTCTCCCCACCGCCCCCAACCCCGCAACACACACACAATCTGACTGATATAATTGCTCTTAGTGGAGCCTGGGGAATCTGTACTTTTATAAAGTTTTCTCATGTGCTGCCAGTTGTGAACCTCTGATCTAATTCATTCCCTCATTGTACAAATGAGAAAATCTAGACCCAAGAAGTTAAAGTAACAGCACAAAGGCCAACAAATGTACCAACCTGTCTAGCACTCAAGTAATCCCTTAAGCTTCTCATATGACTCTTCAACTATTCCACACTGGAGAACTACACTGTGGTGCTTTCTTTCTCTTTGTTGTTTCTAGTAACCCACTGACTCAGAGTTCTTTGACCAGCTCTGATCATTGCGGTGATGAATAACTTAATCGAGGAACTTTTACATTCAGGGATAGTGGAGATAAGTCATTCAAGTGAGGATCTGGGATAGTGCCTGCACGCATGCTAATCCAGAATTGAAATCTTTCTTATGAAAAACGTCCAAAAAGAGACAAGGATCTTCCCCAGAGTCAACAGAGAGAGAAAGCCTTCCCCTAGAATCGGCGCCTACTCTGACTTCTAGCGTCTTAAACTGTCAGAAAATAAATTTCTGTTTGTTAAAGCCACTCCATAGATGGAGTTCATGAAAAGAAAATACAACATAAAAACCCACTGGAAAAGAACAATAAAGACAAACATGATTAGGAGACCATAAAAGGGGACTATTAGGGATTGAATCATGTTCCCCCAAAATTTATGTTTAAGTCCTAACCCCTGGTACTTTTGAATATGACCTTGTTTGGAACTAGGGTCTTTAAAGATGTTATCAGTTAACATGACATCTTACTGGTGTGGGGTGGGTCCTTACCCAATCTGAGTGGTGTCCTATACAAGAGAAAAGAGACAGAGAGACATGCAGAGGGAAGACAGCCATGTGAGGACAGAGTTATGCTGCAGCTACAAGCCAAGGAAAACTTAGGGCCACCAAAAGATGAGAGATACAAGGAAGACTCTTTCCCTAGAGCCTCAGAGAGAACATAGCCCTGACGCCACCATGAATTCAGGACCATTAGCCTCCAGAGCAGTGAGATAATAAATTTCTGTTCTTATAAGCCACCCAGCTTGTGATAGTTAGGGCAGCCCTAGGAGACAAATACAAGGACACACAAAACAAGAAAAAGACATGGAGAAAATGAATCCACACCTCAGATTCTAATAGAGGAAACTGCTTTCACTACAAGATAATTAGGTATCGGGAGCCAACTTTCTCTTTTCTCCTCCCATCAGGTTTCTTGTCAGTCATTGTACAGTCAGTCACTTGATCTACTCTGGAACCCAAAATAAACATGGGCAATAAAAGGATAAAGGAGAAACCAAGGGAGTTTCTATTGACAGAAAATTATCTTGCAAGAACTTTCTGGAGCCTCACTAGCTGGAATCTAAACTTGAGCCCTGAAGATACACTGTCTTGCCCACTCGCCCAGTGACTTCCTTCCTCCTGTGCCATTGAGAGCACACAGTACAATAGGGGAGACACCTCAGGGAAAAAGGGATTGTTCATCTGCTGCTGTACTTGCACAGCTGAAGAAGCAGGATAACACATGCTCAGATTTTAGCTGTGCTCACTGTGTGGTGAACAGTCATGAAAAGATAGGAATGGTGAACTGCCTAATTCAAACAATGCCTGTAAGTGTGGACAATGCATCAGTGGCCAGATGGCTTCTTCTGGCTAAGTCTGAAACATCATCCTTGGCACACTTCCTAGCTCTTGATTTATTTCATCTTCAGTCATTCATGGAGGCAGAAAGCAAGCTAGGTATGCATGTCCCTCCTTGGGGTTACATTATGCTTCAGTGTAAGAATGGAAGAAAGAGAAGGTGTACTATACAAAAAATGGCAGGCATCCTGTGAATCCAAAAAGAGTAAATCAGTATACAACTCTGTTAATGAATGAAGCAAAAAATATACAATAATAGCTTTAGGAAGGGGCCCTCATGGCTCAGTGGTTAAGTTCTTGGCTGCTACCCAAAAGGTCCGGTGGTTCAAACTCACCAGCCACTCTGTGGGAGAAAGATAGGGGAGTCTCCTTCCTTAAAGATCAGAGCCTTGGAAATCCTATGGGACAGTTTTACTCTGTCCTATATCCTGTAAGGTTGCTCTGGGTTGGAATCAACTTGACAGCAAAAACAAACAGCTTTAAGAATAACAACTGCAGTCTATATAGTCCTAAAGGTATGGGGTTAAAAGGAATTAACACTTTTTATCCTATCTATAGAATGATGTGAAAATCCAGCTGAATAGAGAGACATATGTACCATTTGTATTAAAATGAAGATTGAATTAAAAGCAAGTTTTTGAAATGTTGTTATATCAATTGAAATAACTCAAAATCCCCTAAAATTGGGGGAGGAGGATTCCAAAGGGAAATATTAAACTGAAAGAAAGGCCTAGCAATCTGTTTCTGTAAAGATTACAGCCAAGAAAACCCTATGGAGCAGTTCTATTCTGTAACACATGGGGTCTCCATGAGTCAAACCCGACTTGACAATGGGTTTGGTTTTTGAGCCTTGTATGATAATTTTAGTATTTAAAAAATATATTCCTGGGATCATTCATAGCCTACTAAACTATATTAATCATAAGGTAACAAAGTTCAGGTTATTTTTCCAATCTGCTATGTTTTGTTGTTGTTAGCTGCCGTCAAGTCAGCCTCCAGCTCATGGTGACTTCATACACAATGGGATCAGATTGTTGTGATCCACAGGGTTTTCACTGGCTGATTTTCAGAAGCAGATGACCAGGTCTTTCTTTCTTGTCTGTATTAGTCTGGAAGTCCTGCTGAAACCTCCTCAGTATCATAGCAACAGGCAAGCCTCCACTGACAGACAAGGGGTGGCTGGGCTTGAGGTGTACTGACAGGGAATCAAACCCTGGGCTCCCACATGGAAGGTAAGAATTTTATCACTGAATGACCACCACCCTAAATCTGCTATAAGAGGCCAGACAGATTAGTTAATAGAGTAGATAGCTTTGTGCCCTTCTAATAGCCTCTTGACATTAAGGACACTGTGGACAGGAACTTATGCCCCAAAATGTCATGTCTACTGGAAGACATTCTATCACTGTGTTTTATGAACATATGTTATTGTTGTTGTTGTCAGGTACATTCTAGCTGGTTCTGACTCATAGCGACCCTACATACAACAGAATGGAACATGTGGAGGTGCCAAGTTGGTAGTTAGGTATGTTTGGTGAGCAGAGGAGAGGTCTATGCTAGAGATGAGAATTTGTGATTCATTGAGGTGTTTTCTGAAACAAGGGGTTGGATAAAAACAGCTAAAGAAAGTGTAGATATAAGAGGGCTGGAATATAGCCGTGGGGCATGCAGATGTCTATTAGAGGTATGCAAGAATAGGCGGGGCCAGAAAAGAGGACAAAGGAGGACCCAGGGAGGTAGAAGGAAACTGTGTGGGAGTAGCTTTATGGAAGCAAGAGAAGAAAGTATCACAAGAAGGGTTTTGTTCATGGCATAATACTGCTGAGAGGTCCAGGGAGACAAGCCCATTGGCTCTGGCAAGGCTGGCTACGAGTCACTGGGTGGTAGAAATGAAATTAAGTAGGTTGTGGAGAGAATGGGAAGTTTTGTTGTGAATAGATCAAAGAAATGGGGTGATAACTTGAGATCAAGGGAAAGTTTGTCACACTGATAAGAAGGTCCAGCAGAGAGGGGGTCGTTGCAGATGTGAAGGAACTGGCTTTATATATGAATAGGGACACAGAGGAGCATATGGTAGAGGCACACATAGTAGGCTGGTGTAAGTGGTGGGAGGAAATGAAGAAATTATTTCCACATCTATATTTTCTATGAAGTAGGCAGAGAAGTCATTAACTGGAAATGCAGGGGGTGGGATTACTGGGGCATCTGAGAAGAGACAAGATGGTGGCAAATAGCTGTCTTAGGAAATAAAATAGAGAATTTATTAGGAAAATACAATAAAAGGGTTGTTGGACAGTGTTGAGTGCTGATATTTGAGATCTGTTGTTATAAATATAGTGATTCAAGTGGCGGGTAAGTGTTATCATCCAAATATTGCCTTTAATAGTTGCAGACTAAAGAAAGCTAGGCACCTGGATGTAAGCAAGGGGTGAGAGGTAAAAGAAAAGCCATATTGCCATTTTTATAACTTCATAATTCTGTTGACATTTGACCCTGTGTTCATGTCTAAACTAAGTCAGATGGGCAAGTAAAATAGTATTTCCAAGTCTAAAGTTCCTTTTTTTCCCTTTCCTGAGGACCCTGCAGCATGTGTCAAACAAAAAAAATCCAGTTTGCTTCATTTTAAATGCAACTCTGGATGCAGTAAACAAGTCAATAAAATATCAATACATTGAATTTTACTTCAGAGTTCACAAAGATTTTTAGTGTTGATAACATATAAATATGAAATTTGAAATCAGAGCTGTATCTATCTCCCTTTTTACTCTCAACATATATGCCAACATGAAAACAAAATGTAGTAAAATTTCACCAGTTGCAGGTTGATGGGAAAGAATAACTAGATAAATGCCCATAAAGGCCCAAGACAGGCCACTGATGCTATCTGGTAAGGGAATGAAAACTAACATATTCACTTTGATATTCAAACAAAAGAACATGACTTTTTCAAATGAGATCAAATGCAAATATTGATACATTTCATAGACTGTATTATAACATAATCATTCTTTTGTAAAGATCTTATTATGCTTTGAGATGAAAGACACAATGCCACACAAATCACAAAGCCCAGAGTGCCCAAGTAAAAAAACTAGAGTGGAAATACCTTAAAGAAACTTTAATGGAGATTAAACCCGTCAAAACCAAACCCGTTGCATGGAATCGATTGCGACTCATAGCGAACCTATAGGACAGAGTAGATTTGCCCCATATGGTTTCTAAGGAGCGTCTGGTGGACTCGAACTGCTGACCTTTTGGTTAGCAGCTGTAGCTCTTAACTGCTATGCTACCAGGGTTTTCAATGGAGATTAGCCATATGCAAAGTACAAATGCACCCAAAAAAGGTTTTGATGTCAACATTTTAGAGGCTATTACATAAATCAAGAAATTTAAAAAGGGAAAGGGAAAGGAACTGTACACATATAAGGTGGAAAGATATTTTTAGATAAAGAAACTGGAAAAATATATGAGATTTTATATGTAAAGTCAAAGTTCTAGAAATTTAGAAAAAAATAAATAAAAGCAAGCACAGTATTAAAATTCTCTTGCTACCTTTCAGCAGAAACATTTTTAACTACATTTAGAAGACCCAATTCCAAAAGCCTACTGGAGTAGAACTGAGGAGAACAAAGATGCTAAAAAGATCTGTTCAGACTCAAAAAATATTACAGGAAAAGAGACAAATCCGACTATAAATTGTGTTAAGTTTATATTACATTTCAATGAATTATTAAAATGCTTTGATTAAATGAAATGTTATTTAAGACATGTGGGCAAGAAGAGAGTATTAAAAAGATTTTTGTTTTTCAACCTAGAGATATTTTTATAATGGTAGTTCCTCTGACAGGGCATGATTCTACAAATCTCATAGCTGTGTGAATGCGAGCAGTTTGAGAACATGTGAAATATTTCAGAGAAGGGAAAAAGAACTTAAAAGTGTCATTACACTGTTGTACAATCAAACTCAACTTAGTTTTCTGGACCCTCCACAAATGCAGTAATGTGCCCCATGGCCACGTTGGGCTTATCATAGAAATGTAACAATGGTTTGGCATTAGGAAGTATTGATACATTCCTCCTAATAATTTTAAAAACCGATTTGACAAAATTCTACATCTTTTATAATCAAATTCTTAGCAAAGTAGGATCCATGAAAGCTTCCCTAATGGTATCCTTAATGGTCTTAAATGGTCTCTGCCAAAAGTCATAGAGGAAACTTCACACAGTGGTAAAATTTTAGAAGCATGCCTTTAAATTTAGAAAAAACAGTAGCGTCACCATTTTCACAGCCTGTACTGAATATTGAAGTGGATGTCCTAGTCACTGAAAAATTATTAGAAAAAGAATAAAAGGATTGGAAAAAAGACAAAAAAAAAAAAAACAGTAATTTACTTGATTTCCTACAAAGAAAATACAACAGAATGAATAAAATTTTTAAATCGCAAGAAAGCGAGACTATAAGACCAATAAACAAAATCTATGTATTCCTATAGACTAGCAATAAAGAATTAGAAAAGCTATTTTTAAAAGGTACACTTTATAATAACAACAAAAATACAAGGTTTAAAGAAAGTAATAAGTCCTTTACATAGTGATGTTATCATCTATGAAAAGGATTCTATCTTCAGGTAGAAAATTGCAAACTTTATTTAGAGACATAATTAGGCACATTCACAAATGGGAAGATTCAATATTGTAAAAAATGTCAATTTTCCACCAATTAATCAATAAAATCACTGAGATTCCAAATAAAACTTCAGTACTTTAAAAAAAAAAAAAAATCTGCTGCATCAATTGGTCTCAACCCACCTGGAGCAAAAGAGAGTGAAGAACACCAAAGGCACAGGGTAATTATGAGCCCAAGAGGCAGAAAGGGCCACATAAACCAGAGACTACATCAGCCTGAGACCAGAAGAACTAGATGGTGCCTGGCTATAACCGATGACTGTCCTGACAGGGAACACAACAAAGAACCCCTGAGGGAGCAGGAGAGCGATGGGATGCAGACCCCAAATTCTCGTAAAAAGACCAGACTTAATGGTCTGACTCAGACTAGAAGGACCCTGGAGGTCACAGTCCCCAGACCTTCTGTTAGCCCAAGACAGGAACCATTCCTAAAGCTAACTCTTCAGACAGGGATTAGACTGGACTATGGGATAGACAATGATACTGGTGAAGAATGAGCTTCTTGGATCAAGGAGACACATGAGACTATGTTGGTATCTCCTGTCTGAAGGGGAGATGAGAGGGTAGAGAGGGTCAGAAGCCGGCCGAATAGACACAAAAAGAAATAGAGGAGGGAAGGAGTGTGTCTCATTAGGGGGAAAGCAATTATGAGTACATAGCAAGGTGTTTATAAATTTTTGTATGAGAGTCCGACTTGATTTGTAAACTTTCACTTAAAGCACAATAAAAATTAAAAAAAAAAATTTTTAGAAAAAAAAACCCTCAAAATGGATCAACAGCCTATGTGTAAGAGCTACAAAAAAAAAAAAAAAAAATGTGTAAGAGTTAACATTATAAAATTCTTGAAGAAAACACAGTAAATCTCCATGACCTTGTTTTTGACAATGGACTCTTAAAAATGACACCAAAAGCACAAGCAATAAAAGAAAAAAATGGATAGACTTCATCAAAATTAGAAACATTTATGCATCAAATGACACTATCAAAGGAAGTAAAGAGACAAAATATAGAATGGGAGAAAATATTTGCCAATCATGTATCTGGTAAGGATATAGTATCCAGAATATATAAAGGACTCTTATAACTCAGCAACAAAAGGATAAACAACTCAATTAAAAAATAGGCAAAGGACTTGAATAAACATTTCTCCAAAGAAAATATACAAATAGCCAATAACCATATAAACAGATGTTCAACTTCATTAGTGATTGGAAAAATGCAAATCAAAACCACAAAGAGGTAATATTTCATACCCTCTAATATGGCTATTATCAAAAAAGATGAAAAATAACAGGTATTAGCAAGGATGAAGAGCCCTGGTGGCACAGTGGTTAAGCACTCAGCTGCAAACCAAAAGGTCAGTGATTCAAACCCACCAGTGCTCTGTGGGAGAAAAATCTGGCAGTTTGCTTCCATAAAGATTTACAGCTTTGGAAACCCTATAAGGCAGTTCTACTCCGTCCTATTGGGTCGATATGAGTCAGAATCAACTTGACAGCAGTGGGTTCATGGGTGGCAAGGATGTGGAAAGATCGAAGCCCTCATACATTACTGGTAGCAATGTAAATCGGCACAGTTACTTTTGAAAATAATTTGGCAGTTCCTCAAAATGTTAAATATAGAATTATCTAATGACTCGTCAATTCTACTCCTAGGTATATACCATCAAGAAATGAAAATAGGTACTCAAACAAATTCTTTAAACAAATGTTCACAGCAGCAATACAATAACCAAAAGGAAAAAAAAAATCAAACTTTCATCAACTGATGAACAGATAAACAAAATGTGCTATATCCATGCATGAAATATTACTCAGCCATAAAAAGGAATAAAGTACAGATACATGCTACAACATAGATGAATCTGAAAAAAATTATGGTAAGTAAAAGAAGCGAGACACAAAAGATCACATATTGTATGATTTGATTTTATGAAATGTCTAGAATAGGCAAATGAATAGAGGCAAAAAGTAGATTAGTGGTTGCTAGGGGCTTTTTAAAAATTTTTTTTAGGGGCTTAGGCACATGAGGAATGGGCAGTGGTTGCTTAATAGATATGGAGTTTCCTATCAGAGTGGTAAAAAAATAGAGGTGATGGTTGCACAATATTGTGAATGTACTAAATGCCATTGAATTGTACACTTTAAAATGGTTAATGGTTGATTTTATCTTCTGGGAATTGTACCTACATTAAAAAAAATGTAGAGAAATAAAAGCAGACCATAAAAAAAAAAATCTGGCAGATATGACACTACAGGCTAGTGGGGAAAGGATGGGCTATTTTATATACGGTGCTGGGGCAAATGAGTTCCACGTGGACACAACAAAATTAGATGCCAACTTCAATATACACACAAAAAGAAATGCCAGAGAGACTGAAAATCCCTTTGCATGAAGCAAAATTTTAAAACTTTTAGAAGAAAATACAAGGTGATATTTTAATGGACGCAAGCTAAGAAAGATATCAAAAGCACAAAACATAAAGGAAAAGATTAGTATATTTAACTTCATTAAACTTTAAAACTTATTTTCATAAGAAGACACTAAACCAAGCTACTGACTGGGGAGCTATGTTTGAAATGCATATATTTGACAAATGATCTAGAGTTCATAAACGTCTACAAGTCAATTTAAGAAAAGTAAAAGGACAGCCTAGTTGAAAAACAGGCAATCAATATGAACTGCCAATTAACAGAAAAGGAAACCCAAATGACCAATAAACATGAGATAAGCTGACCAACCTCTTTAGTAATCACTTTGCATCCATCATACTGTCAAAACTAGAAAGCCTGGCAATGTCAAGTGCTGCTGAGGATGTGGATCTATGGGAATTCTTATACTCTCATTATGGGAGTATAAATTTGTACAACAGATTTCAGAGGACTTTGATACTATCTGATAAAGTTGAGGAGCCCTGGTGACACAGTGGTTAAGACCTCGGCTGCTAACCAAAACGTTGGCAGTTGGAATCCACCACCTGCTCCTTGGAGACCCTATGGAGCAGTACTACTCTGTCCTATAAGGTCCCTGTGAGTCGGAATTGGTAAAAAGTTTGGTTTTTTTGGTTTAGTAAAGTTGAATGTGGGTGTATTATATGACCCAGGATTATCACTCTTAGGTATCTGCCCTAGAAAACTCCTGGGCAAGGAATCTTGTGTAAGAATGTTCACTGAAGTACTAGCTTTTGATAGTGGTTATGGGTAGAAAAAGGAGCCCTGCTGGTTAAGCACTTGGCTGCTAACAAAAGGCTGGCAATTTGAATCCACCCAGCAGCTTGGTGAGCTGCTCCCATGAAGATTAAATCCTTGAAAACCCTATGGTGCAGTTCTACTCTGTCACATGGGGTTGCGATGAGTTGAAAATCGACTCAATGGCACCTAACAACAAAACATGGGTAGAAAAGAAGAAATATGGGGTTAATGAGAGATACACAGTTGGCTTCAATTTATAATGCTTTATTTCTTAAGCTGAGTGTTGGGTATGTAGTTGTTTTTTATGTCATTACCTATACTTTTTGTTTTGTCTGAAATTTCTCATAAAAGTTAAAAAATAAATGACTTACCAAACTGTCCACGTCTATGCTGGAGTTTACAGCCCACTGCAATGTGTTCATGATATTCATGGCTAATGTTAGAATAATGCCAATTGTTCCTTCTCCTTCACCTATAGTTGGGGAAAAGATATTTTAAGAGCCTTGATTTTTCCTGGAAAAAATAAACAAGCCTCACACTAGTTCTCTCTTCTGTGAACCACTTTATTTATGCCTCTCCTCTGAGACATGTCACATTAAAGTTACATTTCAATTCTGGGCTGATTTTAATCTTATTCCTTTCATCTCAGTTCACCATAGCATGTACCAGTAGCAATAACGCTCTGCTCATAGTAAGTGTTCAACCAATGTTTAAAAGCAAAGAACGATTAAATATTAGGAAAGAGTTGCCCTTTTTTTTAAAGTGCTTGAGGTACTGAACGGGTTGTTGGTGTTCAGTAAATACCATCTTTGTTTCTTCTGCTGTAAGTAATAATGCCATAATGCCACCAAAGCCTAGAATGAGCAATAGGAAAAAAAAAAAAAATTTGTGTCCAGAAGAGCTCCTCTATGAAGAAGTCGAGAGCAGAGGAAAGCTGTGTTTGAGCAGCATCCACAGATGTTTAGATGTGCTCATGCCTTTGCAAGTAGAACTTTCTCTGCTAATCAGATGCTGCTGGGAAGAAAGTGTACTTAGAATTGTATGAGACAATAAAAAAAAACTCATGGGTTTGCCATTTGGGAAACAGAGAACATTTTCCTTTATGTCTAGAAAAAAAAAAAAGACCAGTTTATCTGGAAAGAACAATAATTAATTAAACAGTTTTTGAGGCTGAAGGTAACCACTAATTAAAATTTATAAATATTCAGTACTATGGCCATAAAAATTTTCAAAGGGATGTTTTTAACTTTATTATAAATCTAGATTACCAAGTCCCAACTGAAGACCATTCTTTCATCTATAATGCAAGATAAAACTGTCATAGGATTCTAACATTGGGAGAAATAATTTATACTAATAATTGAATTTTTTGTTTCCATGATTCTTCTAACAAAGATAACAGGTGTCTACTTTTAGTAATAATTCATTTATTCAAAATAAGTTTAAGATTCATCCAGGGTCCCAATATATTACTCATGCTGGAGGTTCAGATCAGAACAAGATAAAATTTTAATGATAATAAAAGCAATCTAGCATTTACTGTGTACTTACTATCAACCAGGCACTATACTAAGTGCATTGCACAAATCATCACATTTAACACTCACCGCAAAGCTCTGAGGAAAGTACTATTTACAGATGAGGAAACTGAGGGGGCTTAGAGAGATTAATTAATGTGTACAAGTCAATATAACTAAGAGCTCAATATAAATAAGAGATCTATAATATTTTATGGGTTTTTATTATTTTGAAGCGGGGACTCTACCAACGTGACAGTGAAAAGATTTTCTTTTAATCACAGATTTGTTATCTGACATTCTTCATGTCTCAGGTTAGGTTTTCCTTTTTTTTCTCCCTAACTGTAAAGAAAGGATAATACTATATATATAACTCTAATTCAATGAAATCGCTTATTCAACAATATATCAACAGAAATTTGAAGAAATCATTTGTTCAACCATAAACCGACAATTTTTTTTATTAATAAACTCTCCAAAAAATCTAACAGTGGCACATTTTAAACACTGACAAAGTTTTAAATGAAATGCTTAGGCAAATAGTTAATTCATAGTACCTGTTGTTAAAATGGAAACGAAGGTAACAGCAATGAAGAAGATGACAAAAATAATTTCTATTCTCATTTGAAACCAGCGAAGTGTCGACAGGTACAAGAACCAGTTGGCAGTGTGTAAATTCAGAGCTTTGTGGAACAGAGTTTCAAAGTAAGGCTGGCGTCCAAAGGCACGGAGCGTCCATAGTCCTTTTACGCTTGTAACAAGATGAGTGAAAATGGGACTCCTGGCTGTAAATTATCCCCATAGAAAACAATGCAAATTGTGTAAATTCAGAATGCAAATTCATACTGCAATGTACCTGAAAAGACTAAGCAGTAACCACGCAGCAGTTGTCATTGACTACAGGTTTTTCACTCTGGTGCCATCTCTTAATAGATGCTATTTGTTATATTTTTAAATGAGTTACTCTCTGTTTTGACTTGTTCACCACGGATGGGAACTTCTTATTATAAAATTACTGCCATTATTTATTATTTTTTTGGCTACCACTGGGCATTCATTCATTTCTTTTCTTGCCAATCCTAAATTAATCACTGCTGAAAGAAAAAAAAAATTTTTTTTCTTTTAAGACAATTTATTCATGTGCCTCAAGTAAGAAAGTTTTACGTGCCTTAATTTAGACAATAACTCAAGAAACATCAACACACTAGAAATTTATCCCTTAAAAATGCACCTGCTCCAAAGCTGTTACTGAAAAATGTGCTTCCCAGACAGCACAAGCAGTATCTGGGGGACACAAAAATGCAGACTTCAGGACGTAAAGGAAGGGTGTCTGAGGACAAAAGGCCAGAGGGAAGAATTTTGTCCAATATTGTCTGGGAACCCAGAGAAGCCTTTAGTGATAAAAAAAAAAAAAAAAATTAGTGATAGCAGCACTATTATTTTTAAATTTAATTTATATAAGTAATTTATGAATGAACATCTTATATACCAGGTCTCCAGGTGGTGAAAACAGTTTGTACCAACATCTACCCTAAACGTTGGGGGTCTGAACCCACCTAGCAGTGCTATGGAAGAAAGGCCTGGTGATTTGTTTCAATAAAGATCACAGCCAAGAAAACCACTGGGAGCAGTTCTACTCTAACATATGGAGTCACCGTGAGTCAGGATGGACTCCACAGCAGTGGGTTTGGTGTTTTTGGTTTATCCTATACACCAACCTGCAACAACCTACATACTTGTTTAAAAACCAAAATGAAGTCACGTGGTCATTCATTAACAAACACAATCCATATGCACGTTGGACTACTTCCTTTTATACACACAGTTTAAAAAGTCATTGTTATATACTGTAAGAGATTAAAAACAGGAAAAAAAAAAAAAAACCTTGGGAAAGCAGATTAATAGAGGAAGGAAATTCAGAAGTGCAAATATGTTTTGTGGAGTTTTTCCAGGGCAAGCCTTGCCCCTCAGCCATCATACCTTCAGATTCCAATTGTTTGAGCTGCTGTGAGGTGTGGAGGAAGTATGCTCTCAGTATAATAAACGCAGCTATCACGGGCACTGTTGCCAGGAAGATGTAGGGTTGTAAAACAGAGACGACTACTACAGCGCCAATCACAATTAATAACAACTGCAGGATCAAAGAAATGTGTTGGTGAGTAAACACTGTCATGTTGCAATGTATACAAGGTATGTCAGAAATTTCTCTCTAAATAAGCTCCTCTCACACTGCCCTCTGTTCTTAAGGGGCAGGAATTTCCTACTAGGAAGCCAGCCATTTCTAAGTACGTTTTTCACAGATTTTACAGGCATTCAGAAAATCTTTTAGGTTCTGGTAATAACTTTAATGATTTTTTTCCCCTAAATTTTATTTACTTTGTTGTTGAGAATAGACACAGCAAAGCATACACCAATTCAACAGTTTCTACATGTACAATTTAGTGACGTTGACTACAATTCTTTGATTTGTGCAACCATTCTTACCCTCCTTCTCTGAGTTGTCCCTCCCTTATTAATATAAACTAACTGCCCCCTAAGGTTCCTGTTTAATCTTTCAAGTTGCTGTTGTCAATTTGAGCCCGTACAGATAGTTCTTAAACGGGCCTAACATTTTGGTAGATAGGAGATAAGAGGGGTGTAGCTCAGAAGTCATCTTTGAATGAGTTGTTATTTTCATCTAAAACCTCAGAGAATCATATCTCAGTGATTTAGTGATTTTCTAAGGGAAAATAACCTCCGGGTCTCCACTCATCAAATTCTGTAACACTAACCAAAAGGTCGGCAGTTTGAATCTACCATCAGCTCCTTGGAAACGCTATGGGGAAGTTCTACTCAGTCCTATAGGGTTGCCATCAGTCGGAATCCACTCGACGACAAGTTTTTTTTTTTTTTTTTCACTCATTCAAGAAATACTCAGATGAATTTTTATTGTGCCACACAACAAGCTAGGTACACACAATGACTCAATATTCTAAGGAAAATCTTCCCTATTCCATTCTTGCCCTAAAAGTGCTGCCAGTGCAATGAGAAAGCCCCAGATGTCCTAGTTAAACCAAACCAAACATGCTGCCCTCAAGTTAATTCTGATTCATAGCAACCCTGTAGGACAGAGTGGAACTGCACCGTAGGGTTTCATACGCTGTAATCTTTATGGGAGCAGATCACCAGGTCTGTTCTCCCGTGGAGCAGCTGGTAGGTTTGAACTGTTGGCCTTTTGGTTAGCAGCCGAGTGCTTAACCCTTGCGCTCCTCTATAAGACACATACTACTCTATAAACCACTTTCTATTGATATCATTGTTTTAATAACGAATTCTCATATGGTAGGGATTCGTAGAAATGAAACGGTAACTACATTATGATTGAATAAGTGGGATCAGATAGTCAACTGATCAAGATATCATAGTAGGTCACACACTGGATTAGAGAAGATAGAAGAAGCTGGGTACATTTGAAACTGAAGTAGCATTCACACGGTAGTCACATTTCCAGCAACCACAATCATCTAGAATATACCCCGAGCCCCACAAGAAGTGAAAAATAAGTCTACGCATTGAGGAAAATAACTCTAATTTCTCCGTAAAAGGCCACCCTTATTCACTGAGGCCAGAGCCTAATGATTTAGCACTCTGTGCCCAATTAAAAGCACTGGTTTTGTATATTTGATATTCTGACCCAGTATTATTAATGAGAGGACTACAAAAATAAATAAGTGAATAAACAGAAGAACTTCAGAACATGATGAAAATGTGAGCAGCTGATGCTGAGTTATATCTCTAAACAGGGAAAACTAAAGGAAATCCAAAATGCTTAAAGTTCACTGGAAACAATAAATGTGTTTGGTTGTGTCAATTGTTTCAGGTGAAGCAAGCTGACGGTCTGGATTTTCCGCACCTGCCCATGTAGCTTGTATAGACACACAAACATGGTAGTCATTCTTTCGTTTTACAGGTTCTCTCAGACACAGCTTTATTATTACTTGGGGGGAGTGGTGGGCGGATCCCACCAAGATGGCCAGGATCCTGTTCCAGCTATTTCTCCAAGGAGACCACTGAGACTATGGCATTTGCTCACGGGAGCTCAACCTAGACAGGCAGTGCTGCTCAAACCTTAAGGCCAAGGGTATCAGCTCACAGCACTCCTTAAGTCCTGTTGCTTATGGACTCCTAATGCAGCATCCTTTATGCAACCTTCACCTCCACCCCCTGTCTTATTCCCTACTCTCACCATGGGTCAGTCACCTAGCCCAGAGACCTTCATCCTCAGATCCAGGTTACCTGGAGGTCTATTCAGATCTGTTGGCCAAGGATAACCTTACAAAACTCTGAATTTTTCTGCCCTTCTCACCGGCTTAAAAACTTATCTGGACTTCTATCCGTGTATCATGATCCTTAATACAGGATAACTGACAAGCTAATCTGTGCCAAAGTGTTAATGGTGAGGCTGGATTAAAGGGTAGCCTACCCAGTGAATCATGTTTTTCATTTTAACATGAGCCCTTTGGTGACTGGTAGGCATCCATCAAATAGTTATGCCAGCTGTCCTTGAGTTAATTCTTACTCAAGGTGACCCTATGTGTGTAGAATTGTGTTTTGCAGGGTTCTCAATGGCTGATTTTTCAGGAGTAGGTCACCGGGTGCTTTCTTCTGAGGTGCTTCTGGGTAGGCCCAAACCACCAGCCTGTCAATTAGCAGCTGACCACGTTAACCATTTGCACCACCCAGGGACTTAGAAACAGTGATACCAACACCAAAGCCGTCACACTGCGTTGCTCATGATTTGGGAGAAGGTAGTGTTTTGTGCTTCTCAAATCACTCCCAAGTAGACAGTTTGAATTCAGTAAAACGGTTCTGACATATAATTAAATTTATGTCTGTTTTGAAGAGTTCTGATATCTACAAATTATACAATAGGACTTCAACTCCCAACTAATGACAAATGATCAGAAACTCACTTCTTTTTGTAATTTTTTTTTTAAAAAGCAATATGACAAGTGCAATGACACTTAATAATATTTATTTTTACAAACCTGGATGAAGTCAAACATGGTAAGAGGCAGAAGATCATCCAAAATTGCTATATCTTTGGAGAATCTATTAAGAATCCTACCTGTAATATAAAGAATAAATTCCTCAAAAATCAGTATTTTGAGAAAGACATAAGAATATATTTAATACTAAATTCAGAGGACAGCTGAAACATTCAGAACTCAGATAAGAATAATCATGTAATTACAGGCAGTCCCCAGGTTACAAACGTCCAACTTACATGCAATCTGTACTTATGAACCATCCCCAATAAAGCCTATTGTACTAAAAATTCGAAGTACATACAATGGTTTGTAATAACAAACAGGCACTACTTTGTGATGCACATCAAAACATTATTATCACTGTATTATTATGTTAAAGATGTTTTAGTGTATCTGGAAGTGTTTAATGTTTTATATGCATGGGAAGGTACACTATATACTATTTACTAAGACAAACATTTGACTAACTGACATTACATACTTAACTGTTCTGACTTATGTACAAATTTGATTTAAAAGACTGAGGAACGAAACTTTTGTAATCAGGGTTATGCAAACATTCTAAGTAACTACATGTTCAAGTTATTACTTCCTATTTTTAGACCATTATAAAATACAGATTTCTATAAGATTCAGATACAGACTGATGTCTTGAATAAAAAACCAAACCCACTGCCGTCAAGTTGATTCTGACTCATAGTGACCCTATAGGGTTTCCAAGGCTGTGATCTTTATGGAAGCTGTCACATCTCTCTCTGAGGAGCAGCTGGTGGGTTCAAGCACTTAACCACTGCGCCACCAGGGCTCCTTATTGTCTTGAATAGGAATAGGTACTCACTACTACAACCTCACACTTATAACCCTGAGTTTAATGATAATTTATTGGATATGCGCCACCATTTATCTTATGACTATTCATTACAATAACAGGTAGCTCTCTCTCCCTCTCCTCGGACTTCCATACCTTTTGACACACCTCTGCAAAACCAGTAGCTGCTCCCTCTCCCTGCCCATTCACTACATGGGCCTCCTTTGCCATGTTTTGTTTCTCTCTACCCGCTTCGCAGGCAATCTAAGCTTCAGCCTGTCTTCTAAATTCCTCACTCACGTTTTTAAGTCTGATCATTTGTTCCTTCAACCAAAAAGTTATATATAAAGTGTGTACCTTGTGCCAGGCACAGAGCTAGGCACTGCAATAAAAAAAAGGAGCTGTGTTCCTTGCCCTTGAAGAATTCATGGTCTAGGGGAGAGTTAAGTACGTAATTAGGTAAAATAAAACCTAATACTCTACAAAGTGATATTGAATCTTATCATTCATCCCTCAGGTACCTGCAGTATAAAGTCCAAAATTCTTAGTTTAATATTTAATGCTTTCTATGATTTGGCCTAAAGCCAACAGCCAGTACAACCTTCCTCTTCTTAAAGACTCTATTTTGGCCAAGCTGGTCTATTCTTGAAGCACACTCTGTACTTTTCCTACCCCCCTGCCTTCTCCTATGGGGCCCCCTCTACCATTCCCCTCAGAGCTATTTGTGAAAATCTGTGTCACCTTCCTTCCAGCTCAAATGTCCCTCCTGCAAGGATGTATCAGTGTTGGCACCAGCTGGACTTAATCTCTTCCTCCTGGGGGTACACTTGGTACATTTGATACATCTTGTATGTACCTCTGTGTTCTAGTGATTGTGTATATTCCTTATATCATAGTCTCTTGTATACATATCTTTTTCTGGACTGTAAATTGTTAGAGGTCAATGGGACTATGCCACTTTTTTTTATATCACCCATAAACCCATTGCTGTTAAGTCAATTCTGACTCGTATTGATCCTATAGCATCAAGCAGAAAGCCTTATATGTAGGAATTATTTCCTATGTACTTATTTATTTAAGTTATTATCTCTTAGCCTATCATCAATGATATTTCTTCAGCATATTTAATTATGTGTATTTATATATCTTTAAATAAACCAAAAATTGAACACAAATTAGCCCACAGTACTTATAAAGGCTGTTTAGAAAATGAAAACTGGCTTTAATTAAAAAATATATATATCTATATATACACACACATAAATACATATTACATTTCATAAATTCCTAATGGTAGTGTTCTGTCAAAATATGCATTCACACTTTCATCTGCTCAACTCGTTTTATTGAGCAGCTACTATGTGTCTACGTGGTTTGAGACTGTTTTAAAACTGACATGGGAAAACAAGGCAAGGAGTCAGAGGAAATCAAGATCAATGTACAGCTGCAGAAGGGCACACCTGGGAGAAAGTGCAAATGTACATATGAGGCAAGGAAGCTTTGGTTGCTGCCATGCAGAGTGGAGACTATCTAGGTGGCATAGTGAGAACATATGAACCATCATCAGTAATAGGATGGTTTTTCAAAGACAGCAGTGTTGAAGGGAATGAGGAGACTTGAAGAGGAAAATGGGGAGTGGAAAGTGCACCTCAGGGGGTCAGAAGGGAACAACGACAGGGGACTGGCATTTACTTCATATTGGCTATGTAATAGGCAAGCAGATTGCCTTGTTACGTCCTCACAGTCTTCCTCTGAGATAGCCTTGTCCACATTTTCCAGATGAGAGAGCCAAAGCCCAGAAGAATAACTCCACTATCACTCCACGGGGCCAAGCCAGACCTCAAACAAAGCCCGTGCTCTTTCCATTGCATCTCCTCACCCATTTCTGACTCTTTCAGCAACTTGGGCAAGTCCCTGCCTTCTCTGGGTCTGTTATTCCGTGAAAAGTGAAATCGTTAGATCAAATAAAGATGAAAGTTCCTTTTAGTTCTAAAATGTACTAGCTCTAAAATAGAGGATGGTGATGAGAATATCTCATGGAGACATAGCTTTAGTGACACACAGGGCTTGAGAATAAATGTAAGGATGTTGTTCCTGAATATTGTTGTTGATAGGTGACACTGAGTTAATTCCATCTTATAGCCATCCTATAGGACAGAGAACTGCCCCAGGGGGTTTCCTAGGCTACACTCTTTATAGAAGGAGCCCTGGTGGCACAGCAGTTAAATACTTGGCTACGCACTGAAAGGTCAGTGGCTCAAACCCACCCGCCATGGCATAAGAGAAAGATGTGGCAGTCTGCTTCTGTAAAGATTATAGCCTTGGAAACCCTGCAGTTCTACTCTGTCCTATAGGGACACTATGAGTGGGAATTGACTTGAGGGCAATTTTTTTTTTTAATCTGCAGGAGCAGATTGCTGCAGAGCTGCTGGTGGGTTCGAACCCCCAGCTGTTCGGTTAGCAGCTGAGCACTTAACCCTTGTGCTACCAGGGCTCCTTTCTGGAATATTAAGTATGGAAATTTTGTTACCCTGAAAAAAATCACGAGTTTTTCTTCTCTTGAGATTTTCAGACACAATCATTCTAAAAATCTCTATCGCTGAAATTATTCCTTAACTTAAAATATTTCTGTCTACCACATCCTCTCATCTGTGAGTTCTTCAAGGGTGAAGACTATGCCTTATTCCTCTTTACATGAGTCCCTTGCTCAGTGCCACACATAGTAAGTACTCAACAGGTTGCTGAAAGAATAAAACTTGGCAGAGGGGAAGGTCCTTAATAACTCTGGACTCTTCAAATGTGAATTTGTCTAAAGGAGAATCAGTGGAATTGATTACCTTTAAAGTACCTTCCTGCCCTTCAAATCTCTCCCTCTTTTGAACAATACACTGTCATGCACAGACACCACCTGTCTGTCACTGATATCATGCGTGTTGCTATGATGCTGAATAGGTTTCGGTGGAGCTACCAGACTAAGATGGACTAGGAAGAGAGGCCTGGTGATCTATTTCTGAAAATCAGCCAGTGAAAACCCTATGGATCGCAACAGTCTGATCCATAATTGATCATGGGGATGGCATAGGACAAGGCAGCATTTCATTCTGTTGTGCATGGGGTCGCCATGAGTCAGGGGCCAACTCGACAGCAGCTAACAATAACAGTATGTTGATAATAAGATTCCTGGAAGGGGACTAGACCATATATCCAAAAAGAGAAGGACAGCTAAACCAGAAGGGCCACAGTCCCATCGGCATCCTGTTCTAACAAACTGAGTTACTCTACTTAGCTGATACGGCAATGTCAGGAGCAACAATATATCATAGCCAGTGATATCTGAGAAATGCAGAAGGCCAGTCACAGGGAGGCTCCGTAAAGGGAAGATGCCTCTGTGTAAAAGCCAACACACTACTAGAAAAGCCACTACACCTCAGGCACTATGGATGCTGGATCAGCAGTTTCACGTTGTGTACCTATTCAAGTACCTGCTTTCAATGTGTTGAACGTTGACATAGGTGCTTGAAGAATAGAACGTAACATTTTGTGGTGTAAAGTTTTTGACACTTTGATTAGGGTATGCACCAGTGGTAAACCTCTGAAGATTGCCAGGGCAAACAAACTGTCAGCTATTCCCACATAAATGTACAAAAGATAATATGAGCTGGTGTTAGTGACGATCACTCCGTAGCTGCTATTTGCGTTCACAGTAGTATTATTCCCTTTGTCTTGAAGAGATGATCTGTAAAATGAAAGGAAAATTGTTCTTAGGCAACCAAGTCTGAGTCTAAAGAAACACAGTGTATATTATTAGGAGAGCTGGTGCCTTTAATCTCAACGATTACTATTGTAAGAAAGTAGATAAAGTTTTCTCACCACTAGGATAGATGAAGTTGATCTTTCTTAGAGTAAAATATTTAGAGAAAATATTAAATGTATAACGTTTCAAATATTTTCAGTACATTTCATGGAAAACAGAACACAACTAATTCCTTTAGAAATTGCAAAGGGCTGCATGAACGTCACATGAAATTGCTCGAAATTTTAACCAAAATAGCTAGATTCTCCACTGCTATGCTACTTGAGGGAAATGGAGGCCATTGGATATTAAAATATTCAATAAGGCCCAAATGATCAACAGAAACAAACAAACAATCCCCAATAGGATATGGAATACTCACGTCCTAAGTAGATACAACACAACCAAAGAAACAGCCACCTGGAATGGAACAATACACAGTTGATTTTTTTCTAATATCTTTACCCTATTCTTCCCACACCCACTTCTAATTCTCCCATGACCAGCATCAAAATACACACAATTTCATTTTCCTTTGCTTTCCTTTCCTGGGTCCAGCAGCTGCGATTATTGTTCTAAGCATCATTATTTGTGGTGGGAACATGTTAAGTTAATGGAATTCAAATTTCACTGAAGTAAATACTTCATCATTTTTCTCCTTCACTCAACAGGAACTATTCATTGAACTTCACAGGAGAGCTAAGGTTTCAGTTAAGAATTTTAAATAACAAACTTTTTTTTTTTTTTTTTAAATAGAGTAGCATCATCCTTCAAAAGTCCATTTGAGGCTACAAAGAAGATCAGGCATAGAAAGTATCTGGATATAACGTCTGGCTAAATTTTGCCAATGGTGAATTGATTAGAAGAAGGAAGCTTGCAGCCAGAGAAGGCAGTAGGGTTCTGCATAGATTTAAACAATACCTTACACTGCTGCCAGAAAATTAATCTGGTTAGTTGCTATAAATAATTTCATTTGCCCTGCAATTATTGTGGGAGACTAATACCTGTGAGACCAATTGATTATTGGAAAAGGTGAGATTAAAATTGATGAAAACCAACCAAAATTTCAACAGTGTGAAAATTCACAGTTTATGAGTGAAGATAATTATTGGTATTTGAATTATGTTGGACTTTCTCAAGGTGAATGCACTTGGCTGGGGGAGAAATGGTCTATACCATATGCAACAAAACAAAACCATTTTTTAAACCAGCTGTGATTTTTGTGGCCCTTTCCATAATTAAATTGCTGTGTACTCTGATCTATTTCAATTTGGCATTCCATCTGGTAAACCCTGTGGAGAAGCTTAATCTTGTGTTGATGCCATCACAACTAAGAATACTGAAAGTGACTCTGAAATTACACCATTAGCCCAAAAATAATGCTACCAGAGAATTTAATAGAAAAAAATACAGTAAAACAATTTTTAGTAAAATAATTTTGGAAATGAACAAAGAATTAAAAAAAATAGGGTGGAAACAAATATGCTGCAAGTTCTATTTCATGTTTGAATTTACCTTAAATGAAACTTATTGAGAACATTTAGCATTAGTTAAGAAATTACATTATAAGGCACTATACTGTTAGGAGGTCTATAAGTTTTAGTTAAATTCACATATCAGATGAGAGTGTAATGATAAAAAATCCAATGGCATCATTTTTTCTGTCCTGCTTTTCTTCCTTATACACAGAGCCTCCACATACTGTATTAAAAAAAAAAAAAAGAAAAACTATCTTTGTTTCCTTGGAATTCATGTAAATCCAAAATGACAAGAAACCCAGCAAAAATCTAGCTATTTCAAAAGACTTCCTTCCAGTAAAAATGTCTTCATATTTCCTAAGAATTATCTAACTACTCAAGATCTTCCACAAGGGAATAAGTTCAGAGTTATTCTTTGGCTATCATATTCTCTTTGTTCCAATTAAAGGAGTGTCAATAATATTGATTTTCTGGATATGAGTAAATCTCAGAAGTATTTTGTAACATTTACTAATGGAATGCTTTTCCATCGTCTCTTTCCACAGATGTAGTCAATTTGATTTCCGTGTGTTCCATCTGGTGAGGTCCATGTGTACAGTCGCCGTTTATGTTGGTGAAAGAAGGTATTTGCAATGAAGAAGTCGTTAGTCTTGCAAAATTCTATCATTTGATCTCCAGCATTGTTTCTATCACCAAGGCCATATTTTCCAATGACTGATCCTTCTTCTTTGTTTCCAACTTTTGCATTCCAATCCCCAGTAATTATCAATGCGTCTTGATTGCATGTTCAATCAATTTCAGACTGCAACAGCTGATAAAAATCTATTTCTTCATCTTTGGCCCTAGTGGTTGGTGTGTAAATTTGAATAATAGTCATATTAACTGGTCTTCCTTGTAGGTATATGGATATTATCCTATCACTGACAGCGCTGTACTTCAGGATAGATCTTGAAACATTCTTTTTGACGATGAATGCAACACCATTCCTCTTCAAGTTGCCATTCCCAGCATAGTAGACTATATGATTGTCCAATTCAAAATGGCCAATACCAGTCCATTTCAGCTCACTAATGCCTAGGCTATCAATGTTTATGCGTGCCATTTCATTTTTGATGATTTCCAATTTTCCTAGATTCATACTTTGTACATCCCAGGTTCTGATTATTAATGGATGTTTGCAGCTGCTTCTTCTCATTTTGAGTTGTGCCGAATCAGCAAATGAAGGTCCTGAAAGCTTTACTCCATCCACATCATTAAGGTCGACTCTACTTTGAGGAGGCAGCTCTTCCCCAGTCATCTTTTGAGTGCCTTCCAGGTTTCCAACCTGGAGGCTCATCTTCCGGCACTATATCAGACAATGTTCCGCTGCTATTCATGAGGTTTTCACTGGCTTATGCTTTTCAGAAGTAGGTTGCCGGGTCCTTCTTCCTAGTCTGTCTTAGTCTGGAAGCTCAGCTGAAACCTGTCCTCCATGGATGACCCTGCTGGTATCTGAATACCGGTGGCATAGCTTCCAGCATCACAGCAACACACAAGCCCCCACAGTGCGACAAACTGAACCATTTCAAGAGGTGGCATATGATCAGGAACCGATGGTACTGAAGGAAGAAGTCCAAGCTGCTCTGAACGCATTGGCAAAAAACAAGGCTCCAGGAATTGATGGAATATCAATTGAGATGTTTCAACAAACAGATGCGGCGCTGGAGGTGCTCACTCGTCTATGCCAAGAAATATGGAAGACAGCTTCCTGGCCAACTGACTGGAAGAGATCCATATTTATGCCTATTCCCAAGAAAGGTGATCCAAACCGAATGCGGAAATTATAGAACAATATCGTTAATATCACACGCAAGCAAAATTTTGCTGAAGATTATTCAAAAATGGCTGCAGCAGTATATCAACAGGGAACTGCCAGAAATTCAGGCTGGTTTCAGAAGAGGACGTGGAACCAGGGATATCATTGCTGATGTCAGATGGATCCTGGCTGAAAGCAGAGAATACCAGAAGGGTGTTTATCTGTGTTTTATTGACTATGCAAAGGCATTCGACTGTGTGGATCATAACAAATTATGGATAACACTGCTAAGAATGGGAATTCCAGAACACTTAATTGTGCTCATGAGGAATTTTTACATGGATCAAGAGGCAGTTGTTCGGACAGAACAAGGGGACACTGATTGGTTTAAAGTCAGGAAAGGTGTGCGTCAGCGTTGTATTCTTTCACCATACCTATTTAATCTGTATGCTGAACCAGGCTGAACAAATAATCTGAGAAGCTGGACTATATGAAGAAGAACAGGGCATCAGGATTGGAGGAAGACTCATTAACAACCTGCGTTATGCAGATGACACAACCTTGCTTGCTGAAAGTGAAGGGAACTTGAAGCACTTACTAATGAAGATTAAAGACCACAGCCTTCAGTATGGATTACACCTCAACATAAAGAAAACAAAAATCCTCACAACTGGACCAATGAGCAACATCTTGATAAATGGAGAAAAGACTGAAGTTGTCAAGGATTTCATCTTACTTGGATCCACAATCAACAGCCCTGGAAGCAGCAGTCAAGAAATCAAAAGACGCATTGCATGGGGCAAATCTGCTGCAAAGGACCTCTTCAAAGTGTTGTACAGCAAAGACGTCACCCTGAAGACTAAGGTGCGCCTGACCCAAGCCATGTTATTTTCAATCACACCATATGCATGTGAAAGCTGGACAATGAATGAGGAAGACCGAAGAAGAGTTGACGCCTTTGAATTGTGGTGTCGGCGAAGAATATTGAATATACCACGGACTGCCAAAAGAACGAACAAATCTGTCTTGGAAGAAGTGTGGCCAGAATGCTCCTTAAAAGCAAGGATGGCGAGACTGTGTCTTACATACTTTGGATATGTGGTCAGGAGGGATGAGTCCCTGGAGAAGGACATCATGCTTGGTAGAGTACAGGGTCAACGGAAAAGAGGAAGACCCTCAGCAAGGTGGATTGACACAGTGGCTGCAACAATGAGCTCAAGCATAACAGCAATTGTAAGGATGGCTCAGGACCAGGCAGTGTTTCGTTCTGTTGTGCGTAGGGTGGCTATGAGTCGGAACCGACTCGACGGCACCTAACAACAACAACAACAGCTAATGGAACAGTAACTGAAGCAGCTTTCTACAGAACTGGTCTAGTCAGTGTAAATTAAAGTTATTTCCTGTATCTGTCCACATGGAACCACCACCAACCCAAAGTGTTCTAATTGGCTGGAACAAAAGCATTTTCAAGGACTTGACATAATGACTTTAGTGAAAATTCATGAGATGTGTAGAAACAATTGAGTAAGCAAGTTACCTCATTTCATTTCCAGAATGTTTTATGGTTATACGGTTCACACAGTTTATGAAAGAGTAATAAAACCAGATGATGAAGAGAAAAAACTTTATTTTCAGGGTTTTAAACACCATTGCACATCACACAGAATACTGTATAATCTAGATCAGCCCGGTCTAATGGAAATTTCTATAATGAAGGAAATGTTCCATATCTGTGTATCTCCAATATTGTTGCCAAAAGTCACAGGTGGCTGTTGAGCACACGAAATGTGGCTATTGCAACTCAGAAACTGAATTTTAAATGTTATTCCATTTTAATTAATGCAACTTAATTTAATGTACATAACCATATGTGGCTGGTGGCTACAGTATTAGATAGTGCAAGTATAGATTTTAATCACTATTAGTTACATGAGATTGTAGACAGAGTATTTATTGGATACCCATCTTAGGCATCAGGAATCTGATCAGGGTGTCCTCTAAGGAAGGATCCATGCATGGCCAAGACGATGATTCATGAACTTTGCAAATGGTCCCAAGGCAGAAAAGAAACAGTAGAAGCTAGGTCAGAATTAAAATTATCTAGGTAATTTGTCTACATGATTAAAAACAAAAGGAAAAAGAAGTGTGGGAGGAAAATGTCATAGTATAAACATATGGAAAGAGAAAACAAGCACCCTGTATCTGAAAGAGCTATTTGTAAAATGAATTAGTAAATATCTTAGCAGATGTGATAGATAAAGATTAATCATGAATGCAGTGAAACCCTAATAGTGTAGTTTCCAGAAAAAGCAAAACATGTGATGTAGTTCTAGAACACGAATATATGCAGGACCTGTGAGAAATCCTACTATAACATAACCTGGCCGGATACAAGTCTGATGTTCACAATTAAAGAAAATAAACATGAAAGAGAAGAAACCTGTCCAGGGTAATGTAATAAGTCCAGATATACAAAAGGCTTAAAAGGATGAATGCAAGCAAAGAAGGTATAATTCTATCATGAAGACCTTTAGTAGGCTACAAGGAAGAAAATATTAAAATATTTAGCTGTGGACTAGTCTCCAACCAAAAATCAAGCCCTTTGCCGTCGAGTTGATTCTGACTCAGGGACTCTACGTACAACAGAACAAAACACTGCCCAGTCCTGAGCCATCCTCACCATCTTTGTTATGCTTGAGCCCATTGTTGAAGCCACTGTGTCATTCCATCTTGTTTTGCTGTACCAAGTATGATGTCCTTCTCCGGGGACTGTCCTTCCTGATAACATGTCCAAAGTAAGTGAGACAAAGTCTCGCCATTATTGCTTCTAAGGAGCATTCTGGCTGTACTTTTTTTTTTTTTTTAAATCATAGCACACTGTTTATTTCCTTTTAGGGCTTATTATGACCTGTAGTTTTGTTTTGTTTTGTTTTGTTTTATGTATGTATTGTCTGTCTTATCCCCCAGAATGTGCTTCATGAGAGCAGGAAGGAACCATTTTTGTCCTCTTTCCCACTGCAGTCCCAGGGCCTTTACCTGGTCAACAGCGGCCATTCAAGAAATTTGTTTAATAAATAAAGGAAAGGATACAAGGTACATAAATAAAAACACACTTATAAATATCAAGAGAGGAAATTGTCTAATAATTATATAGAATATACATTTGAAAAAGGAGGTGACATGTTACATAGAGTAAATGTAAAGAACCAAAGCTAATTCTTTCTACCAGGCTTTGTGCGTACATAAAATGCAGTGCTAACCTCCGAGTCACAAAATGAGCTCTACACATAAGTCAGTGTCTTTTAAAACGCTATTAATATTGTGTAGTTTTCACTGAAGGAGTACAGCACTATAAACGCTTCTGATTATATTATAACCATAAGGTCATTAATGTAATTCCAGTTCTACATTCTGTTTTGCTCTTCACTGTATACACAACATACAGCTTTGTGCCTGGCCTATTGTAGGAACTCAATAAACATGTACTGAATGAGTAAATGGCTGCATAAATAACAGCCAGTAATAGTAAAGTGACACTTTGAGGTGACTAAATACACAGATTTCAATGCTTCATGGGCCAAACCGTGTCCTAAAACATAGAACCATGCTTAGTAAAGCTGCTACAAAGACTTACGATCAGTCAACAGCAGCAAAGGTATTGCGGGAATACACCACATCTCTACTCTACTAATAACGTAAAGCTACCCAGAGACACCTTATTAACAAACAGAATGGAGGTCATAAAGGAGGGTACAGCAGTTCTCTGACACATTTTTTAAAAATCACAGAATAAAAGCACTAAACAGGATCTTTAGATAATCTAGTCAACTATAATGCTCTCTGGTCCATAAAAGAAACTAGGAAACCACCTCTTAATCTTTCATTTGCTTTTCTTCTGTATCTAGATGACATACCGCCAAGCAGAATCTTTAGAAAGACCAACATTAATAGAATTTTTATAGCCTATATAGTTAGTGCTGCTATCAAAGAACTTACAGAAGGTATTGATTGCCCTGTAGTGGGGAAAATGGCCCAAAATACAAAGGTAGACTCACTTTTCAAAATGGTGCATTAGGGGTGTTAACAAATTGAGTAGAACAAACTAATTTTTTTTTAATTTTCACAACTTTAAAGAAATTAAAAAGGATAAGTATTTCATATTGCAAAAGGGAGGCATACTGAACCTGCCCTTTAAAACATAAAACCTAAATTGAGATATAATCCTTATGAAAATTAAAAATGAATAAATCACTTTCATCAAGGAAGAAATGTATCTTGACCTTTCTTTAACATGTCACCTCCTTGATCATTAGCATGAGGCCTAAACAGGATTTAAAAGAGCTAAACTGTCTTCTTGGATTAGTATCTGTGCCATGATGTGAAGGTACCTATGAGATATCTCAATGGTAAAGAGAAAGAGGCACCCTGGTAATAAGAGAGGAGCTTAGCCTAAAAGAAAAACTACATATATTTGATTCAAAGAAGGCAATAAAATTGTGAAAACTAGTGAATGAATTATTCAGCTGTATAACTTTGTGTATGTAATTCAAACAATTAATATTTGCCCATTATTGCCAAATTTTTAATATTCAAAATGTCAAGAGGCAGTGAATTGGTGATATCTAAAAGACATTGGCCAAAAAGGCTTGTCATTTATTATATTATTTCTTTTCCAGAAAAGTACATTATCCAGCAATTTGTCCATTAAAAAGACACCTTTGTGATAATTGTAAAAGCTCAATTAATGGGTAGTTATGAGTTGGAATCGACTTGTCGGCACTGGGTTTGGTTTTTGGTTTTTATAAAGCACTTATCGTATTTTTACATAAATGAAGCACACCGTCTACATTTATTTGCCAACCGCGCCCTCCCCCACAAGGTATTTTCATAAGCGCTGCTATGCCAATTTTTTTTTACGTGTTGCTGTAAAACAAAGTTAGCATAGCGTGCTTACGTAAATACCTCACGGAGGGAGGGCAAGGTTGGCAAACAAACGTAGAAGTCATGTGTTATTTGTGTAAAAATACGGTACATCTTCTGTCATCAGTTAGTTTCTTGCCCCAAGACAAAGGACCACTGTCTCCTTAATTAAGTGAGCTAGAAATATTATACATATGTGCAGCAGCTCATACTCATTAGTTAATTAACTATGCAACGTTTTGAAAGGTGCATAAGTTCAACTCTATGGAGCTGTATGGGACAAAGGTCATGTACATTAACATAAACCACCACCACATTCAAATATGACAGTTTTTTCTTATTTAATTCTATGAGTTGATGACAATCAATTAATATGATCTTTCAATGCAGAGGTTCAAATCATTAATAATCATAAAGGACTGGTTTGAGATTAAGTGGGGCACAGGGCTGGGTTTAATGCACATTAACATTGGTCATTCGGTATGACTGGCAGAGATTAATAATGAAAATTTTAAATACATTTCAATGCAATATTACTCAGGTGAGTGTGTCAAAAGAATATAACCTCTGCCATCCATTATCCATTATAGCCCAACCCCACATTTTTGTTAAAGTGTAAAAGGAATTATTGCAACTTTTATTATGTCCCTGTTAAGGACTTGGTCACCTCAAATTATGGTTGAACTTTATAATGGTGATGATGACATTAGGGATATTAATAATAACATCAGCTAGCCATTACTAACTATGTGCCAACCCTTACATTAACTGCTTTGTATGCATGATGTCTCTTAACCCACAAAATGCCTATGAAGTTCATATTATTGCAGTCTCCTTTTATAGATGAGGAAATTGAAGCTCAAAGAGGTTAAATAACTTGCTCTGTTTCGTGGTGCTAATAAGACAGACTTAAAGTTCACCCCCAGGTCTAGTCTGAGTCTATACTGCATCCCACATCAAGCCTCCATTTAGGATTTGGTAAAATAAATAAATAAATAACTCAGCAGGGCAAAAGAAGAGTTATCATCAATACCCAAAGATCAAATAGAAACCCATGGTTGATAGCTAACGGCTTTTTGGTACATACCTTTAGATACATAAGACTATTGTACTTAATCAGGGGGGAGGGATCATACATTGTTGAGCCTTCTTAATCAAGACTAGAAACAGCCTAACAATAGGAAAAATGTGTAGAACAAGTTTGGGTTTCAGTGATTCATACATTGACATACTATTAGTATTCGCCTCCAGGGCAAAAATTTGATCTTAAACTCTGTGTAGCTTCAACTCCTCCAAATTTGTCCAGTTATCATGATGATCCTTTACATCTCAAATTATTTGTGAAAGGGAGATGATAATACAATGATTATGAAATGTGACTGTATTTAAACAGGGTGAGTGGGTGACGGATTACTTGAAAGGTGACTTTTTCAATGTAAAATGTGAACATGAAACAAAATGATGTGTCTGTGGGATTACTGGCATCTGTACACACACACACACGTGTGTATATGTGTATGTACATATGTGTTCATATCTGTGTGTACCTGAGGGAGATGGCTATATGCTCTAAAATCCTTTTAAAATAAAGGAAAAAAAGAAACATGATGATGAAGAAAATAAAATATATAAATATCACGAAGTCCTTAGCTGGAAAGTATAAATTTAAATTGTTATTACTTATCTAACTCTGAACAGTAAACTATGAGCACAATATGAAAATTTAACCTGGATTCAGAATTCAGACCTATTAAGAAACTTCAAACACGTTCGAATTTAACTTTTTCTTGTTTGTCACCAATGTGGCAAGCAAGAAGAAAACCACAGAAAGAGGCCATATCTGAAGATTTTTAATAGTGAAATATAAATGAAATAAATTCTAATCACTATGAATATTGAAAGAGTAGTCAAGAAGATAAATGTTTTACTACCAGAGCGATTAGTTTTGCTCCCGCCCAATGGAGGAACAGAGAAGCTCCAACTGACCACGTGAAATAAACTGGAGAACAGTAAACTTCAGTCATTTATTCATGCATGCATGCATACAAGCACTCATTTTTCTCATTCTACAAATATTTATTGAGAGATCATTTAGTTTAAGGCTCTCTGCTCGAGGATGTCAAAAACAAAGAGGGGAAAGAAGGTAAAGGAGGAAGGAGGGAGTAAGAAAGGAAGAAAACTGCTGTCTTCATGTAGCTCCCCACCCAGGGAGGTGAAGACACCTAAACCATAAATTTTACTGTGGTGTTGGTGAAGAATACTGAATATACCATAGACTGCCAAAAGAACAAATCAGTCTAAGAAGAAATACAACCGGAATGTTCCTTAGAAGCGAGGATGGTAAGACTTCGTCTTGCTTTCTTGGGACGCATCATCAGGAAAGCCCAATTATTAGAAAAGTACATCATGTTTGGTAAAGTGGAGGGTCAGCAAAAATGAGGGAAATCCTCAATGAGATGGACTGACACGACAGCAACAGCAATGAACTCAAACATACCAATGGTCATGGGGATAGCCCAAGACCGGGCAATGTTTAGACTCAACGGCAGCTAACAATAACAAACCATAAATTTTAGTAGCCAAAAAAACCACAACCCACTGCCAGCAAGTCAGCTCCTACTCACAGAAATGCTATAGGACAGAGCAGAACTGGCCCCTAGGGTTTCCAAGGCTGTAAATCTTTAAGGAAGCAGACTACCACATCTTTCTCACACAGAGTGGCTGGTGGGTTTAAACCACTGACCTTTCAGTTAGCAGATGAGTGCTTTAACCACTGAGCCACCAGGGCCCCTGTTTTAGTAACAGTTGAGAAAACTAAAGCAGAAGCAAGTAAAAGGCACAAAGTCATCAGAGTAGTCATGGCACTGCAGGAACTGCCTCCTCCCGGCTTTCATCTTTTCCCACTCCCGCCCCACTGTCTTCCACCAGCCAGACTGGCCTTCATGTTAGATTTAGGCTTCATGTTAGCACACATGCAGGGTGTCCTCCAGAGTCAATATCTAAAATGGTGACTCAGGCTGAATCCAACCCACTGAGGTGTTCTGTTGTGCTCATGTAGTATTTACATATTTGTTTTTATTTAATCAACTGTCCACATATAAAAATGGAAAAAAAAAATCAGAAAAATCTAGATTTCGGGCTTATTATGGTAAATCAGAAGAGGTGACAAAATTGATCCCAAATTCCCTATGACAAGTACTGGCTGGTGCTGAGTTGCAGTTGCCCCCTTTAGACAGGGCAAATGCTCTCCAACCAGCCTCATACCCGCTTCACCCACTGACCTGCCCTGCTAAGCCCCTTTAGGCATTTATGTGGCTCTTCCTGGTCTAACACAAAGCCTCATCTACCACCCAGCTTCAGGAAATAAACTTGTGACCCACTGCGCCATTGCTATTTCTCTTTTTTAACCTGGTGATGTTAAGCAGGGGGATGGCAAGCCTTGATGGTAGCACTGAAGCCAAAAAAACAATTCTGTGAGCAAGTGTATGATTTGAATCTCTGAAAGGTTTGTTTAAAACAATTACTAAGCTACCAATATATACTTATCTCGTCTGTGAAGGTACAGTCATTTAAAAGGGGTGTATCATCACTTGATTATTTAATAAGGCAATATCTAGAGTTGGATGAATTGAAATTTTAGTATAGAAATACTGTCAGGGTTTAATTTCCATTCATATATGGGCCTTCTACTTTGTACTTTTAAATCTTTCAGAAAAAAGTCTTCATATATTTGTGTTTGAGAGTATTTTCTATGTTATGTATAAAATAATAAATACCAAGAGTGATTCTACTCGTTACATTAACAGAATTTAAGAACTATATAGAACGATACCACAGTTATTAATTCAAACTGGCCACAATTTTAAATTACATATATATAGATAGAAATAGATGTAGATACAGTATATATATAAATCTTTCCAAACTATTCTTAATTTAACTTTAAATCACACTAACATTTTCCAACAGAACATTCTTACCTCAGCCAGAAAAACAACTAAACACCAAATTAGCACAAAAATTAAGCTCTTGTGGACAGTAACATATCGAAGGTATGTGTTCCATGTGGTCACTGGTGGCATGTTCTCCACGTCGTCAAAAAAGCACTCCTGAAGAAAAGAGTCATGGCTATTACGATGAGGCAATAGAGTTTCACACCTCTGTTATGGTTGTATTTCGAATGAAAGAATACTACTATTTGAAGCTAAGTGAATTATAACAAGTAGAAATCATGAAAGAAATGTGTGATGTCATGCCAGAACCAAGGTAATTGGAGTAACATGGCTTTTTGAAAAATTAGAAACATTGTAATTATTCAAAATTCTGAAATCATAGGACTGATTGTATAACTATACTATTTGGAAAATTTTTACCATTCAAATGCTTAAGTGTTGCAGCTTTTATCAAATGGATGGCACCAGCAAACAGAAGCTTCTCAGAACGCTCTTTGCGTCAACTTATTTTTTCAGCAGTCCATGAACAAATACGGTTTGGTATTTTGTTGGTTATAAAGGTCTTCCTATAGATCTGAAGACCAACTTTTGTCTGTAGATTTTTCAATAGCCTAGGATTCTCTCTCTTTCTAGCTACGACTTCAGTTACATAATTCGAATCCAGAGGATACTCCCTAGAGATCTTTGTCTCTTGGTAGATGCAGTTCCAAAATTTTAAAAAGAGAGATTCCAGAGAGTCCAAAGGGAAAAGATAGTTTTGTTTCTCATGAAGTTAAAACAAAGCTTAAAGAAGGGGTCCTATGAAATTGGATATGGCACACTGGTTAAAACAAAAACGAGAAACAAACACAGTTGCCATTGAGTTGACTCCAACTCATGGCGACCCTGTGTGTCAGAGTAGATTTGTACTGCATAGGATTTTCAATGGCCGATTTTTTGGCAGTAGATAGCTTTTCTTCAGAGGCATCTCTGGGTGGACTCAGAGCTCTAACTTTTCCATTAGCAGTCAAGTGCATCAACTGTTTGCACCACACAGGGAGTATAGATTTTTGGAGTGAGTCAGATGAACCTGGATTCAAATCTGGGCTTCACATTAACCTCCTGGAAGCTGTTTGAATTCTGGTAAGCTGTTAAACATCTTTTAACTTTAGTTTCCTTAACTGTAAATGAGCATAGTGCAGTGGTGGGACCAGTGTTTGCTATCTGCCACTAGAAGCAATCGATAAATATTGATACTATTAGTGAAAGAGATCATTCTTTACCACTAAATGCGTTGGGCTCAGGTTTGAGAAATTCATTGAGATTGGTATTAAACTACGTAGATGAATTATCTTTCAGGAAACCTACTAATATTATGGAAATTATCTATTTCATTTATTTTACAAAGGAGGAAGGAAGCTTTAGCCTAAGAGGTGTTAAATGACTTGTACATTGCCACAGGTCACACTATTCTTAAATGATCGATCCCATCAAACACATCAATCCATCACAACTCATCCCGTAGTTCAGCTCATCCAAGACTCTTAAGGAATTTTTCTAGATTAAAAAAAACTTTTTTTTTAATAAGACCTCTTTTATATTGCTCCCTGTTTTAAATAAAAGCATTTTATTCTTTAAAACAATACAACAGACTTTCCGTCTGAAGATTGGAACTAGTACATGTATAATTTCCACATACCTTCTTTTAAAAAAACTCTTGCCGTCACGCAGAAATACTTCTCAGGCTCTAAATAACTGAAGCTACTAGTTGTTTATGTATTTATTTATACTCCACCTCTTCCCAGAGAAGGCATAAGGTGGTTCTAAAGTTTCCGATTTCGTAATAATTTTCACTGGTCTATTAAAAGACCAACTCATAGCGACCCTATAGGACAGAGTAGAACTGCCCCATAGAGTTTCCAAGGAGAGCCTGGCAGATTCGAACTGCCAACCCTTTGGTTAGCAGCTGTAGTGCTTACCCAGTACGCTATAGGGTCGCTATGAGTCAGAATCAACTCGACGGCACTGGGTTTGGTTTTGGTTTTTTGGTTTATTAAAAGACCAGGCACTAAACCTCTGTTTTTGATAGCGATACATTTTGTGGGAATAGATATGTCCACTGCAATTGATTCTTTCACATTTTGAAGTTACTTACTGTTTACGGACTTTGGACTTTTTGAGTCTTAAAATGAACCTCATCCTAATCCTGAAGTCTGAGTAAATTTTGTTATATATGAAATATCGCATTATATTTAATTGTACTACTTAAAATCACTAATATTTTATATTGTTGTTGTTTTTAGCTGCTTGGAGTCAGCCCCCAACTCATAGCAACTCTATGCACAACAGGATCGGGCCATTGTGATCTATAGGGTTTTCCCTGGTTGATTTTTCAGAAGTAGATTGCCAGGCCTTTCTTAGTACGTCTTAGTCTAGAAGCTCCACTGAAACTTGCTCAGCATCACAGCAACACACAAGCCTCTCCTGAATATGGGTGGTGGCTGTGCACTGTTGCATTGGCTGGGAATGGAACCCAGGTCTCCTGCACAGAAGGTGAGAACTCTACCACTGAAGTACCAATTCCCCCATATTTCATACATACCTTTAATATTTTACATACCTTTAAATCTTCTTCATTAATTTCTTCACTTATTTCCAAGCCACTGTCTTGAGATAATCTTCTTGAATATATATCCATTTCAGTTAAGTTAGCCTGAGGGGCCAGTGACATTTTTCGTGCGGATGCTGCTGTCCTTCGGTGAATGTTTTGACCTTGGTTAATTGAGGGGCGTGTCATCAGGTTGAGAACAGACTGCCTTCTTCGTCTCTGAAATGTGGGACCCGTGTTGATCACGTTACTTCGAGGTAGGATGGCCTCTCCTTGCTCAGAATCCGGAACTAGGGACAGCCTTCTCTCCAAAGGCTCGTCAGAATCTTCATCAATACCATTCATTTGTAGTGGAGTCTTTTGTACTACTGAAAATTTTCTTATGGAGTTGATTGAATTGAGAATAGAGTTCTTCCTTTTTTCACCAAACTCTCCAGCTTGTTTAAAAGACTGCTTTTTTGTTTCATTCCAGGAGACAGTATCTCCTTCTAATGAGAAACGCCGTAAGGTCTCCGTTAGGATTGAATTTCTTCTTTCTGCACTAAACTGATCGAAAGAATCATATCCCATGAGCTCCGAGCTGAAGTCTGGCCGTAGAGTTTGTAGTTCAGAAAATGTCCCATAAAAATAGCTGCTACCTTCATGTAAAATTAATATTTTGTCAGCTTTCTTTAAATGTTCCATTTTAGAAGTGACCAAAATTCTAGTTTTGTTCGCCATCAATTTACAGACACAGCTTTGAGAACAGAAAAAGATATAAGTAAGGTATCCATTTTATAGATTCTTTATTACAATAATATATGTCTTTTAGCATTTTATTAATGTTTTATTATATAAAACCTCTACTATACAATTTTATTATTATACTTAAAATGATTCTAAAAATAAATGTTCTATATTAATTTATTTGGAGTCTCTTAAATTATTATAGCATGAAAGAGCATGCTATATTGTAAAGTTGAGTGTCAAGAGACCCAGAATGAAATTAAATTTCTTATATTAAAAAGAAGGAGCACTAGTCGTGCAGTGGTAAACACTCGGTTGCTAATCGAAAGGTCAGTGGTTCAAACCCACCAGCTGCTCCACAGGGGAAAGATGTGGCAGTCTACTTTCATAAAGATTACAGCCTCGGAAGCCCCATGGGACAGTTCTACTCTGTCCTATAGGGTGGCTGTGAGTTGGAATCAACTTGATGGCAATGGGCTATATATACACTACATACTATGTATATACAGTGCATATTATGTATATCGCGTAGAAAGAGGTATCATTCTAAATCATAATCTAGCATACGATCACAGCTAGCAAAGTTTATATTAAGAAAAAAAAAAAAAAAAACGCTTGCCATTGAGTTGATTCCAACTCATAGTGACCCTATAGGACAGACTGGAACTACCCCATAAGGTTTCCAAGGAGCAGCTGGTGGATTTGAACTGCCAAACTTTTGGAAAGCAGCCAAACTCATAAGCAGTTAATTACCACAGTTACAGGATTGTAAAATGGCGTCCTAAGTATTAAATTCAACTAACTTCTATTAAAGGTGCTTCTAGGAATAATGCAAACACTTTACACACACATACTATATATCCTTATTAGTTAAAAATCTTTATTTTTAAAAGAATATAGTGACTATTCTCTTAATAAGCTATAGTCCATGAAATCATTTTGAAACTTTGAAATCAAGTCCTATAACTTAACTCTTCCTTTTAGGAACTTTACATACATTAAGTCCTAATGGGAACTCCAGCAACATGTAAATTCTGAGCTCTTCGTGACTGAGGAGGAGACTTGGAGGGAGCTATTGAAGTAGAGGGAACCCTGGTGGTGTACTGGTTAAGTCCTACGGCTGCTAACCAAAAGGTCGGCAGTTTGAATCCACCAGGCAGAAACTCTATGAGGCAGTTCTACTCTGTCCTGTAGGGTCGCTATGAGTTGGAATTGACTCGACAGCACTGGGTTTCTGGTTTATTGAAGCAGATGAATAGTCTGAGCATTCATCTACATTAAAACTTTCAGCATATGTAGTTCCTTAAAAATTTTATTTTCTAAGGACAGAGAATAAAATATTAACACACAAAAAAGGAACAAATAAAAATTTCAGATAATAATCAAAATAATAAAAGATATGCTACAAGGGAATGCTACCATAAAAATTATATAGATAGTAAATTGCTGTAACAGTTTAGAGGTGGAAGAGGATGACTGAGCATGAGATGGTCAGAAAAGGCTTTAATGGGTCTTGAATCTGGACCATGAAGGAAAGATCAGATTGACTAAGTGCTATATTGCGTTCTACCAAATTGAGTCACGGCAATGACAGACATTATTTCTCAAGAGGCAATATGCAGTCTATGATGGTACAGATCATTTTTTTCTTGCCTTGAGCAGGAACATCATAAGTAAGGTATTTAAAGAACATACCTTTCAAAAATTTCTTTTTCTGTTAAAACATCTAGGTATCCAAAAGGAGAGTCTAATAGGTACAAATCAGCATCTTTGTACACTGCCCTAAAAAGAAAATGGAAATTAAATTAGATTTTCTCAATATTTCCCTTGTTATTCAGTGTGGTTGTTGTCGTCAGGTACTGTTGAGTCAATTATGACTCATAGCACACCAATGTGACGCAGAAGAACTGCCCCCACTGGGTTTCCTAGGCTGTAATCTTCACCAAAGCAGATCACCAGGTCTTTCTCCTACAGAGCCGTTGGGTGGGTTTGAACTGCCAACCTTTCAGTTAGCAGCCCAGCATTTAGCCATTGCACTACCGACAATTTTAAATGAAGAACAAAGGTAGAAGACATGGATGACTTTTATGGCTTTTCACAGCATTTCAAGAATAACAGAAGTGTTTTTGCTAACTTCAAGTAACATGCATGAGCAAAAGTTACAAACTGAATCTCACTATACAATTTAAAATGCTACTTTAAAATATTACAAAAAAACAGCTTCCAACAACAATAGCACCTATCAAAAGTCAGACACCATGCTCTGTGCTGGGAATACAACAGCAAACAATACAGTCCCTACCCTCAAAGATCTTACATGTTAGGGAGACAAAGAAGAAAATACTTTCTATCCGATGAAATGCAAGAGAAAGCAACTAAATTACAGTACTTACGTGAAGTGCTTTTTTTTTTTTTTAATGTTTTTCAAAGTCTTGACTGATATCAACAAATCATGGACTGTTTTACAGCCTATCTTAAACAAGCAGTTGGTAGCAATGGTGTTGTGCCTGTATAACTGATGCTGCATTTTGCTTTTTTTATACTCCCATATTCATAAAAGTTCCAAACAAGTGAAGGATGGATAATTCACAATAGAAATTATATCCATATTATTTTACTTTTTAAGTTAAAAAATAAAACTTTATAAGCAACTAAAATCTTCACTGAATTGGTCTTAGAACAGTAGTAAGATGAAGATGGAGTCCCACATTAATGGAAATGAGATAATTTCCTCATAGCATCTTAAATCTTCAGGTGTGATAGTAAGCCTACTCTTATTCCGACCACATAGGATTTAGTGTTTATGTACAATTCTTGGTACTTTTGGTAAGAACGTTGTGTTCAATCAGCATGTAATTAAGAGAAGGAATGAAAAAAAAAAAAAAAACAGAAATGGCAAAAAGTCAAGGTAAAATTTGAGGTTAAAGAACTTTGTAGTATATATTTTTTTCCAAGACTATAAATCAGTTTTTTTTTTATTGTGACTTAGGTGAAAGTTTACATAGCAAATTAGTTCCTCATTAAACAGTTAATACATAAACTGTTTTGTGGCATTGGTTGCCAACCCCGAGATGTGTCAACATTCTCCCCTTCTCCCTCCCAGGCTCCCGTTTCCATTTGTACAGTTTTCCTATCCCTTTCTGCCTTTTCGTCTTTGCCTTTTGGGTTGGTGTGCCCATTAGTTTTGTATAGATGATTGAACTATGAAGCATGTCCCTTGTGTGTATTATTGTTGGCCCTAGAGACCTGCCTGTTTAATCTTTGGCTGAGAGGTAAATCTCAGGAGTGACCTGAGTACTGAGTTAAAAGGGTGTCCGGGGGTCATACTCTCTCGGTTTCTCCAATCTCTCTCAGACCAGCAAGCTTGGTCCTTTTTTTTTTTTTTCAAATTTGAATTTTGTTCCACATTTTTCTCCCACTCTGTCTGGGACCCTCTATCATGATCCCTGCCAGAGCAGTCAGTGCTGATAACTGGGCACCATCTAGCTGTTCTGGGCTCAGTCTGATGGAGGTTGTGGTAGTTGTGGTCTACTAGTCCTTTGAACTTATCTCTCCTTTGTGTCTTTGGTCTTCTTCATTCTCCTTTGCTCTGGCCAGGATGCAACCAGTAGATGTACCTTAAAAGGCCGCTGTTGGGCTTTTAAGACCCCAATCACTACTCACCACAGTTGGATATAGAACATTTTCTTTATAGACTATGTTATCCCAATTGAGCTAGATGTTCCCTGAGACCATGGTCCCCAGCCCTCAGCCCAGTGTGTAGTATAAATTATTTTTGAAGACAACATACAACAGCTGAATAAAGGGCCTGGCATCAAGATGTACCTTCAAGGTCTTTCTCCCCCCACTCAGTCCTTACTTTTCTCTTTCCCTCACACTTATGACTGAGATTTCTCAAGAGACTAGAAATAATATATTTATCATCCCAAACTGGAAATATTATACATTCTGAGGAGAATAACAATAAACAATTATTTTCATTAGTGCTTCAAACTGTGTATATCCTACAATAAACCAAATCTTAAACTGGTATAAACATACACTCAGTCTCTTTGTTGAGTGCCTAGAAGCCATATATTATATCCTATCTAAATTTAAATAGAATGTTTAAGACAAGTCTTACTTTGGTTCATGGATAAATTAATCACCTTCTATTCTATTTATTATATTATATTTATTTAGAAGCCATTAACTGGTCTGTGAGTTATCAATACCTATTGATGTATAACTTCACGGTGTAATCCCAAAATCAATGCATGGTTTATTGTAAAGAGCCTAGGGGACCTAGTCCAAATTCTGACTCTACCATTTCTCTGTGCAGCTTTTGGCAAGTTAATGCCTAACAGCCTCAATTATCTCATCACCTCTTCTGTAAAGTGAGAAGAACAAACCTTTCTTTACAGAGTTGTGTGGGATTAAATAAGATTACACACACACACATACACATACACATATTCTAGAACAGCACCAGGCATTTGAAATGCTTAGCCAATGTTAGTTCCTTCCCTCAGCCTTCTCAGGGAAACAGGAGAAAGTAAGAGAAAGGAGCTGAAACATCAGTGAGTCAATGTGATTTCTGGTTAACATTTGGAAGGACACTGAGAAGAATTTTGTTAAAAGAAAACTTGAGGAACATTTGACATCCCACATTGCCAATAATTTTTTAAACTGAAAGTTATAGTTTAACCACGGTTTTCTTCTTGACACAAATTAACTATATGTACCTCTCTTTGACAGCTTCAGAATGCCCAGACCAAGGGATCTCCCCATTCCACAAACATTAGATGTACTTGTCCTATCTATTTTATTATAAAGATTACAGACTTCAAGCCAAGTGGCACAATCTGCTTTGCTATTTTTGTTATGAAATGTATGAATTATGTTTAAAAATTGAAAATGTATGTTTGTCTAAACCTAGAAGCATAAACCGAAGCCTAAAGCAGGTGTGTGTGTGTTGGAGTGGCCAGGACATATGATGGAACTAACAGAGATATACATCTTCTCTTTCCTTATGCTATGCAGAATCCCAGAGTTTTCCATTTTCTCCTTGAGAAAACCACACTATAAGCCAAACAAGTACATATATATCAAAATAAGAGCAGCATTTTGAAAAAGCCAAACCATTATCAAATCTGCATACTATATCATTACCTACAGTTATGAGATGTGATTCTTAACCTACTAACCATTTTTCAATGCCAGAAACAGAATATAAAGCAATAGAGAAATGCCTATACTTTTTTACATGCATGATATTTACAGCAAATGCTAGCTGGGCCAAAAATCAGATACTCACCTTGCTAACGAGATTCTGGCTCGTTGCCCTCCACTCAGTGTGATTCCACCCTCTCCAAGAACTATATTGTCTTTCTCTGCAAACTTGGAAATGTCCTGTTATCAAAAACAGAAAATTAGAGAGGTATTTTTAGTATGTTGGATCAGAATTTGAAAGGTCCGTCTCCTTCAAATGTAATCATGTGTCAAGAGTATTGCTTTAACCACACTTGAAAGTTTGAATGATGCAACTCAATTATCTCAAACGTAATTCATTTTGTTGGTCAGGGCAACACTTCCAAAATTTTAGATGAAAAAAAAATTTTTAATAGTATTTTATTGTGCTTTTGGTGAAGGTTTACACAGCAGTTTAGGTTCCCATTCAACAGTTTCTACACAAATTGTTCAGTGACATTGGTTACATTCTTCACAATGCATGAACATTCTCATTATTTCCATTCTGGTTGTTCCATCTCCATTCATCTAGTTTCCCTGCCCCCTTACATTCTCATCTTTGTTTTAAAGTGGTTGTTGACTGTTTGGTCTCATACAGGTGATTTTTTTTTTTTAATTACTTTTATTGAGCTTTAAGTGAACGTTTACAAATCAAGTCAGTCCGTCACATATAAGCTTATATACACCTTACTCCATAAAAAAATCCCACTTAAAAATGAGTCAGCCCTTCCAGTCTCTTCTTTTGTGACAATTTTGCCAGTTTCTAACCCTCTCTACCCTCCCATCTCCCCTCCAGAATTTTAGATGCAAATTTTTAATGTCGTTTTTAGAATATCATTCATGACCATTAAGTAAAAAGTTGGAAAATATAAAAAAGTAAATACATGGATATTTATGTGTATGTAAACATGTGTGTATATTATCCATAGCCCCATTACGTGAACCACAGATGCTGTTAACATACTTAAGTGCATTTCCTGCCAATCTAAATTCACTCTCAAAAGGAAACCACCAGAAAAGAATAAGCTTCCTTAAAGGAGAAACTGAAAGAATATTATTTGCACCCCCATCCATGATCAAAAATGCTGGCATACTGGAGGACATGTAGCAGAACTCAGTGGAGTCTGTTGCTCAGGTATTGGTGAAACATAACAGAGAGAACGTTGGGGTCCTATTGGCCTGCATATGGGGAGGACCTGCAGGAACTATGAGACATGTGAGACCACGTGCTTCATCTCTTTCTATTAGGACTAGGTGGTCACTCTTGTGGACTTGTGGACTCTTCAACTTGTGGACTGGGCTATACACCTAGGGATCCATTCAAACACAGTAAAACCTGTGAGAGCTGGAACTCATGGGGACTGCCTTGTTTTTCCAGGTCTCACAAGTTTTCCACCTTTGACAAGTTTTGCTCATTTTTGTGGAAAATACTTAGAGTTTTCCTTCTCTGACAGGTTTCCGCCTTACACAGGCTCCAGATTTCACAGGTTTTACTGCAACAGGGTCTACAGCTAAATTTCAGGCCCTAGTGTCTGAAATCTTCAGCCTTGCTAAAGGAGCACTTCCGTGATCAACTAGCTCTTTTAGGCTTTATCATGCTCTCCTGTACAAGGCATTCACATACAACACAGCTTAAATGCGGATTTCTTTTTGACTCCATTCTTCTCTCCTGCACCATATTTTCCTTCCCCAAATCCCACTGTCTTTAAAAAGCAATATATGTTTTATAGAGGAAAAAAAAGAAAGACTAACTTATGAATAGACTGAGTACAGATTTTTGTAAAAGAAGCAAGTCTTCTAATGCATTGTTAAAAAGCCAGAGGTTGCTGGAGTTATTGAAGTTTTTCATTTTTTTTCAAATATCTCTTTAACATCATGTTTTTAAATTTAGAAATATGAGTAGTTATCTCAATAGTAGTGATTACAACACAGCTAAACTTGGGGATTATGGACTTAGAGGCTGCAAGCACTCAATAAAGACATGGAGAATGAAGGAAGAAAGGAAGAGATGGGAGAAACGGTGAGTAATCAAATATTCAGCTACAAAGGAAGGCAAGCAGATAAGAAAAGGAAACAAAGAACAGTGTACAAGGAAGAAAAAGAAAGAAAATGAATACTTGTCAGAGAAGGAGATAGCTATAGAAAAGAAATGAAGATATAAAAGCAGAATAAAAGAGAAGAAAAAAGTGAAGGGGAATATAAGAAACAGAATATAATGAATGACAGTCTACACTTTAGTAAATATCTGGACCGAATTTAAATGCCCAAAGAGCACAAATGTATAAATTTTATTACATTTATTTTCTTTTCTTAAGACCGGATAAATAAAAGGCTGTTTCAGCCGAATTCTTTTCTTAATAAAGAACCCGTAATATTGATACTTTAACATGTCAAGGAAATAGGAGGAGAGAGATGGAGAATAAAGTTTTCTTTCTTCTTTCCTATATGATAAGGATGAAACAAAATAGAGAAACAATCTGAAGAAAGAAATCAGAAGATACTCCAGTGAGCTCAAGCTTTAGACACTCAGAATTAATGGAACAATATCGGATTCCTCCAAAGAGGAACAGAAAGTGCACCCCCATTGGTCCCATCACTCTTCAATCTCTAACTTGTAGCTGGCTGAGGGAAAGAAGAAAATACTTTAAGAAAATTAAGGATTTGAGGAAGGACTGCTAGATAGTTTCTTGCTGCCTTGTTACTCTGTCGTTTCGATTAAAACCGCAAGCTACTCTGATTCCTTTTCATTTTCAGAGCAGAGCCCAGATGGCCCAGTGGTTAGGCACTCAGGTGCTAACTGAAAAGTCAGCTGTTCGAACCCACCAGCCACTCCTCAGGAGAAAGATGTGGCAGTCTGCTTCTGTAAAGATTACAGCCTTGGAAACCCTATAGGGCAGCACTGCTCTGTCCTACAGGGTCACTATGAGTTGAAATCGACTTGATGGCAACGGGTTTGGTTTGGTTTTAGATTATTTTTCAGCTCCTATAATAGTGTGCAAACAGTAAAACGTGCTCAGCTGCTAATGTGCTCAATTGGAGGTTTCAGTACACACACGGGTGCCTCAGAAGAAAGGCCGAAAACTCAGCCACTGAAAACCCTATGGAGCACAGTTTTACTCTGACGTACATGGGGTTGCCATGAGTCAGGGTTGATCCCATGGCAGTTGGTTTTGGGGCCACAATAGTATAGTATGCGCCAATGCCTGGTCTTTTCTGCACTGTCAATCAGCGAGCCAGGCCTTGCATCCCTGGAGTGCCCCAGGCCTGCTGAGGGGATGCCTGATGAGTGACAGCTTCCTGCTGGGCTCTCCTTCCTTAGCTCCGTTTAGAAGCAATGGAATTTCTCAGTGTACGACCTTCCTCCACACTTGGGAGGGCTTCCAGGTTGGGTGTGCCCTGGGAAGATGCCAAGAAGATGACATCCAAGTGTTCTTGTTCCTGAGTGACTAAGTGAGATAAAATTTGAATTCTGTTTACGATACTCATTTGAGAGCTATCAGATATCGAGTAAATTGTGCTTGTAGTGGTTGCTCGATAAGTGTCAAAGCTGAAATACTGAATTGGATAACACGAGGCTCAGAATTTGAACCCTGGGCCATCATGCTTATTGTGAAATCTCAGACAGTCATTTAACAAGCTGGTGCGACTCAATTCCTCTAACAATACCAGTTCTCATCTCATAAACGGTGTTAAGTATAACAATTAAGGAAATGACATTTAAAAGCAATTCAATAAATACGAAGCAATGAAATAAAATGTGGCAATCCAAGTGTAAAATAGAAAACATGGGAAGAAACATTGGCCAGAAAGCAAAATACCTTGTTTTCTAGCCCTGTCTGTACTACCAATTGAGTAAGTGGCTTTGGGGCAAGTCTTTTCTGGGCCTCAGTTCCTCATCTACAAAATAAGAATTATAGAACCTTCCTTTAATGCTTGTAAAAATTAATGTTGTTAACTACCACCAAGTCAGTTCCCAACTCATGAGTGAGACTCCACAGCACAATAAAACACTGTCAGGACCTGTGCCATCCTCATGATCAGATGGGGGTCAGACCTTTGAGGCTTTCACTGGCCGATTTTCAGAAATAGATCAACAGGACTTTCCTCCTAGACCTTCTTAGTCCGAAAGCTCCACTGAAAACTTTTTAGCATGATAGCAACATGCAACCTACCACTGACAGACAAGTGGTGGCTGCATATGAGATTCATCAGCCAGGAGACCTGAACCCCAGTCTCCTCTTACCCATTGCCCATTGCCAAAGAGTCAATTCCGACTCATAGTGACCTATAGAACAGAACAGAACTGCCCCAGATGGTTTCCAAGGAGCACCTGGTGGATTTGAAGTGCTGATCTTTTGGTTACCAGCATAGCTCTTAACCACTATGCCACCGGTGTTTCTGGTCTCCCTCTTAGAAAGGCAAGAATTTTACCACTGAACCACCAATGCCTCATATATAAAAACTAGAAGTAACTTAATATAAAAAGGCTGGTCCATGATATACACTCAAACACTGGTGACTCTTGCAATTTTAAAATGGGGTATTTACCAGTGTCTGTAGATGGCATTCATTCCCACTTGGCCTTAAGTAGGATACTTGCCCAGGGTGATGTTGTGCCCCATTGCCCCATTGGAGGAAAAGCAGATTCCTATTAAGGCCTGATCACACAGATGTTACTGGCATATGACTTGTGAGGAATGTACAAGGGATCGTGCATAAAAAAAGCATTAGACTGAGAATTAGAAGCCCTGCATTCAAGTCCCCGGTTTGCACATCCTTTCAGGATGTACTGCTGTGATGAGGTCACTATGCATGTAGTCAGGTGCTTTTCAGCTAAAAGCCAGCATTGTTAAGGTTGAGGTGAAGGGGGAGGCACCATGTTCCCGGACAATATCTTTATCTCCTTCTCTACGTTCTAAACACCACCACTAGGGACACGGCTAACTTTATTTTGTTTAATATTTCAGTCATGCTAAATCGTTCTATAATATTTTTATTCATCTTATTAACTTCTCATTATAAGAACGGGAGAGGGGATGCCAGTCAGGGGCGATCTGTTCTTTACCTTCCTTTTACTGAGAAATTTCATCCTGCTTCTAGGAGAACAACCTCTCTGTAATATTTGATTTGGTATTTTCACTAGAAAATGTTTTGGCAGTAAAAACAAACAGGAAGAATATTCTTAAATCCCCACATTTTCTGCTAATTGACTGAAATACCAATGAATAAAAAAACACATCGTTTAGATGTATAAATATTTTAGTAATCAACACCACGCTAACCTTGATAAACCAACATCTGAATACTACAATAAGAAAGTAGATCAATGCAAGCTAACTTTCAGGCAATTCTGTGCTTGAATTCATTTGCTCACATGTTTATTTGCAGCCTGGACTGGACTAGGCTGGAAATACAAAACTAAACATTGCAAATGTAGCTCTATTAAATACTATGTGTTCTTCCCTGGCATTTACTACCAACCCACTTGCCCATCCCCCCCCCCCGAAAATTACTGATAATATCACATTATGCTTTTGTGAATTTCTTTCTATGAGATTTATCCCCATGAATGGAACATATAGGTCAGAAGTTTGTCTCTTTGTTTTTAAAAGATATTACCAGATTCCTTTTCAAACAATTTTTAAAAATTACATTTTCACCAGTGAGATTTCAGACTGTCCTTTTTCTCACATCACCACCAGCAACAGATATGATCACACTTTAATTTTGCTTGTCATTTTAATTTGCATTTTCCTTGATAATGGTGAAGTTTTAAATATTAATTAGCCATGTGGATTTCCTCTTCTGTGAAAATGTGTCTTTTTATTTGACTTTGTCTTTTTCTTATCAATTCATTTTTCTTCGTATGTTATAGATATTAACAACTTTTTCTGCTGTATGTTAAAATCATTTGTCTTATTTCTGTTTTCAAAATGTACATGCCAGTCTGTCATAAGAAAAAATTTTTTTTCATGAAGTCAATTTATCTGCCTGGAATTTCTGTAATGGTTTAAATATACTACCCAACCTTCAGGTTATACATAAAATATCCTAAATTTTCTTTTAAAATGTGTATTGCTCTTTTGGTAATTAAATTTTTTTTGAGATACAGTTTATATTTACATATGGTGTGAGATAAAATTTAAACTTTTGTTTTAGTTGGATAGCAGGCATGATTTATTAGATAAATGTTTTTCACTAAATTTCTGTATCACTTTTGTTGTTGTTGTTAGGCACCGTCAAGTCGGCTCTGACTCATGGCAACAATATGTACAACAGAACGAAACACTGCTGGGTCCTGTGCCATCCTCACCATCATTACTAGGCTTGAGCCCATTGTTGCAGCCACTGTGTCAATCCATCTCGTTGAGGGCCTTCCTCTTTTTCACTTTATCACATATCAAATCCCAAATGTCCTAAGATCTATTTCTTGGCTCTCTGTTTGATTCTTCTGATCTTTTTTTTTCTATTGTTATGCTAAAACACTACCAGGTTTTTCCATCTTTTGGTTTTTTTAAATGGTAACTACTTGTTATATTTTCTCCCCATATGAAATGTAACTTCAGTCTAACAAAATTCCAAAAACAACCCCATTGAGATGTAATAATTATTTTATTAAATGTACATGTAGGTTTGGGGAGAGCTCACATTTTTAAGACGTTGTTGGGTGCTGTCCAGTAGATTTCAACTCACAGCAACCCCATGTGACAGAGTAGAACTGCCCAATAGGATTTTGTAGGCTGTTTTTTTTTTTAGTCTTTATGGGAGCAGATCGCCAGGTCTTTCTCCCACAGAGCTGCTGGGTGCGCTTGAACTGCCAACCTTTTGGTTAGTAGATGAGCGTTTAACCATTATGCCACCAGGCCTCCTTTTTTTAAGATGTTAAATCTTATTAAAAATAGTGATCTACTTTTCCATTAATTCAGATCTTGTTTCATATCTTCAATGAGAATTTAAATTTTTTTCATATATGTCTTATAAATTTCCTGTTAGATTTATTCCTAAGTATTGTGAAATTGAAGTTTTCTATTTTAATTTAGTGATGGTTATTGGTATTATAGATAAAAGCTAATTATTTTTGTACATTTATCTATTATCCAGCCATCTTATAAACATCCCCCTCCCCCCCCCCAAAAAAACCCACCTCCTTTGCCATTGGGTTAGATTCTGACTCATTGCAATCCTAAAGGACAGAGTAGAACTGCCCCATAGGGTTTCTAAGGCTGTAATCTTTATAGAAGCGGACTGCTTCATCTATCTACAGAACTGCAGCTGGTGGGTTTGAGCCATGAACCTTTCAGTTAGCAGCTGAGCACTTAACCATTGCACCACCAGGGCTCCCTCACAGTATCCCCCTATTAATTCTAGCCAGGTTTTTTTGTTTGCTTGCTTTTTATTAGAGTCTCTTGGGTGTTCTAGGTGAATAATATTTTCATTATTCCTGTTGTTTAAAAAATGACATAAATTTTTCAAGATTTAGAATGATGCTTATTTTGGGGTGTTTGTTAATTAAAAAAAGTTATTGTATTTATGAAGGTTCTTTACATTTCTATTGTTACTGTGAATTCTTATTATAAATGAATGCTAAATTTTACATTACATCCTTTTAGCATCTACTAAGTACGTGCTATGGCTGATAACCAAAGGGTCAGCAGTTTGAATCCACCAGGCACTGCTTGGAAGCTCTGTGGGGAAGTCCTGCGCTGTCCTTTAGGGTTGCTATGAGTAGAAATCAACTTGATTGCAACCAGTTTTTGGTTTGTAACTACTGTTACATGTTTTTTCTCCTTTAGTTTGATCTGTGTACATATATGTGTAAGGTGCCTTGGTAGCACAGTGGTTAAGTGCTTGGCTGCTAATCAAAAGGTTTACAGTTTGAGCCAACTGGCCGCTCCTCGAGAGAAAAGACCTGGTGATCTGCTCCTATAAAGATTACAGTCTAGGAAACCCTATAGGACAGCTCTGCTCTACAGGGTCGCTATGAGTCGGAATTGACTAGACGGCACACAATAACAACAACATATATGTGTGTGTATGTATGTAGTACATACGTGTATGTATATACTTATGTATATCTGTATATGAGCACATATGTGTCTATGTACGTACTAGATATGTGTGTGTATTCGTAGAACTTGGTCTCCATCATTCACTATTATGGTGTTAAGATAGAAAATCCCGCATAAGTAAAAGGAAATGATTATATTCTTTCCACACTAGGACACTTATCAAAAAAAGTAAAACATATCTGGAGGATATGGAATTCCTAAGAATTCAGTTGTTCCACTTTCCAAAGGATTATACTCTTCAATACTGTTATATAGCATAGTGACAGTAGACTAACTGTTGAGAATATTTACCACATAAGAAAGCCAAAATTTTTCTCAGTTGATAGAAGAAAGCTTGGTCAACAGATAGCATTAAAAATAGTAGATTCTGTGATCCACATTTCTTTAAACAACTCAAGTTATTCATTTACTTAAACTGATCATGTCACACCCCTCCTTAAAAAAAATTAACACAAAACCAAAAAATATCGGATCCTCAAAAAAAGGAAAACAATAAATATTGGTGAAGATGTGGAGAAACTGAAACCTATCCATTGCAGCGAGAATGTAAAATGGTACAGCCTCTGTGAAAAACAGTATGGCAGTTCTTCAAAAAGTTAAACACAGAATTACCATATGATCCAGCATTTCCATTTCTAGGTATATACCTAAGCAACTTGAAAGCAGCAACACAAACAGACACATGTACGCTGATGTTCACTGAAGCACCATTTACAATAGGCAAAAGGTGGAAACAACCCAAGTATCTATCAATAGATGAATGGATGAAAATTAAAAAAAAAAATGTTATATACATACAATGGAATATTAGCCATAAAGAGAAATGAAGTCCTAATACATGCTACAACATGGATAAACCTTGAAAACATTATGCTGAGTAACATAAGTCAATCACAAGGGGACAAATTATATAATCTCACCTACATGAAATAATAAGAATAGATAAATGTATGGAAACCAGCGTTTACTGGTGGTTACCAGGAGTAGGGCAGGGGGGAGGGAAGGGTGTCATCGTTTGGAAAGCAGTGGGTTTTTGTTTTTTGGTGATGGGAAAATTGCCAAGGATAGATGATGGTTGCACAACATGGTTAATGTAATTGATGTTGCTAAACTGTACACCTGAAAAAGGTTGAATTGATAAATGCTGTGTTTTATATATATATATTTACAACAATAAAATTTTTTTATTATGAAATATTTAAAACAAAAAAAAATTAAAAATACAATGAAAACGCAATTTGGCAGTATCTTGTAAAACTCAAAATGTGCATATATATCCTATGACCCCAGGATTCAACTGCTATATACACTAAAGAAACACTTGTATACTTGGCAAGGAGAAATATTTAAAGATGTTCACTGCAGTACTGAGTAAAAACTTGGAGCGATCTAAACGTTCATCATTAGCTAAATGCGTAAATAATATGTAATGCATTATGAGTACAATGGATTCCCTAGGTGGTGTAAATGATTTCCCCACTTGGCTGCTAACTAAAAGGCTGGAGGCTTGACTCCACCCAGAGGAACCTTGGAAAAAAGTCCTGGCTACCTACTTCTCAAAAATCAGCCACTGAAAACCCTATGGGGCACGTTTCTGCTTTGATACACATGAGTGCAAGACAGCAGTTAAAAAGAATGAAACAGATTCCTACATACCAACAAAATAGCTAGATCTGAAAAATGTAATTGGAATGGAGAAAAGCGAGTTCAACAAAGAACATTTCTGACAGTGCATCACTAGACACTTGGTGCCATTGTTATTAATGAATATAACTGAAGAATGATATGTACAAATTACAGCATTTAAATAAATTTTAAAGTCACACAAATTACTAATTATTATTAATACATAAGCAATATATATATATATTCACTATCATGGTGCTAAGATGGAAAATCCTGCATAAGTAAAAGGAGATGATTATTTTATTTCTGACCTAGGATACTCATCAAAAAAATAAAACATATGTGGATGATATGGACTTTCTAAGGAGGATGAAAACGGTTACACAACTTGAAGAATGTAAGCAATGTCACTAAATTGTACATGGAGAATATAGATAGGTAGGTAGGTAGGTAGAGAGAGAGGTAGGTTGGTAGGTAGGTAGATAGGTAGACAGGTAGAAAGATAGTTGTTGTTAGTTGCCATTGGTTTGATACATGTGGGTACAAATTCACTTAAACAGACAAAAAACCTACTGTCTGGGATTGAATTATGTCCCCCCAAAATGTGTGTCAACTTGGCTAGTCCATGATTCCCCATATTGTGTGATTGTCCACCATTTTGTCATCTGATGTGATTTTCCTATGTGTTATAAATCCTACCACTGGGATGTTAATGAGGTGAATTAGCGGCAGTTATGTTAAAAAAAAAATTTTTTTTTATATGTTAATGAGTCAGAACTCAATCTACAAGATTAGGTTGTGTCTTAAATCAAACTCTTTTGAGATATAAAAGAGAGAAGTGAGCAGAGAGACATAGGGACCTCATACCACCAAGAAAGTAGTGCCAGGAGCAGAGCATGTCCTTTGGACCTGGAGTCCCTGCACTAAAACACTCCTAGTCCAGGGGAAGATTGATGACAAGGACCTTCCTCCAGAGCTGACAGAGAGAATGCCTTCCCCTGGAGCTGAAGCCCTGAGTTTGGACTTCTAGCCTACTAGACTGTGAGAGAATAAACTTGTTTGTTGAAGCCATCCACTTGTGGTATTTCTGTTATAGCGGCACTAGATAGTACTAAGACAGGTACACATCACATTTGTGAGATCACCTGAAACTTGGGATCTTGCAGAAGAATGGTGATGGGAAGGATGAGGAGAGTAAAAAGTCATATTTAGAATTTGACTAGGCTCCTAATCACACATTTAAAGAAAATAGCAATGCCATTACATGAACAATTCTTATCTAGAATAGATGCTAGTGATAAAGATTACCTTTAAAAAGTATGAAAATAAAAGATTCTTGCATCTGAAAAGATCTGATATTCTGAGCCAATGTATTGGCCTCTTTTTCTAGAATGAACCCATTTATAAAGAGAAATGAATACATTTGGATAATTGTAATTTAATAAGTACCTCAGAGATCATAATTAATATGAACTGCCAAAACTGAAATGAAACAAAATATCAGGGGTAGCTTGAGCAGAATTTTGAACAAACCCATTATTTTTAAACCAAACACATTAGTAACACCAATATTCTGCTGCTGATGTGAGCGCCTGCTCTGATTTCCTAGTTTACCGCTCATCTGTAGATTTCTTTATTAGTGTTTGGCTTTCTCTATTTGATTTAACATAAAAACACTTTGTATGCACTGTTAAACATTTATCTTTGCTGATTACTAAGGGCTCTCAAAACTGGTGCTATATTTATCTTAAGGCTGCTGTTTTTCAGTCTTCATATCAGATTTTTCCTTCTATGAAAATTATCCTATAAAACAACGTTATACTACTTGGTGCGATCGTGAGTTAATAAAAAAGGTAGCATAAGAGTATATTAGGGAAGCCTACTTAGGGAAGCCTCACACACAGAGACAAATCCCATTTCCCTTTACTCGCACTGCAACTTCCCTTGAGTTTCCTTGGTGTTATCCATCAAAATTGTTGGGGAAGTCATCTATATTGAAATTAGAATGCTGGATATGATTTGATCACATATAAAATTAACCATCGAAGTTAAGAAAATGCTAAGTCTTTATACAGGGTTGAAAAATGTCCCCCTAAAATTTATGTCCTTCCTAAACAACAACAACAAAAACCCATTGCTGTGGAGTCAATTCCAACTCATGGCAACCCCATGTGTTACAGAGGAGAACTACTCCATAGAATTCTCTTGGCTGTCTTTATGGGAGCCAACCACCCGCCTTTCTTCTGCAGCACCGCTGGATGGATTTGAACTGCTAACCTCTGTGTTAGTAACCAAGCACAAACTGTTTGCACCACCCAGGCACCTATGTCCTCAGAACTTCAGAATGTGAACTTATTTGGAAATAGTATCATTGCAGATAAAATTAGTTAAGATGAGGTCAGACTGGAGTATGGTGGGCCGTTAATCCAATATAACCAGTGTCCTTACAAAAAGAAGAGTCACAGAGATACAGACACAAAGGGAGAATGCCATATGATGATAGAGGCCGAGACTGGACTGATGCACCTACGGGCCAAAGAGCACCCAGGAATGCCAGTAGCACCAGAAGCTAAGAGAAAGGCACGGAGCAGATTCTCCCCTAGAGGCTTCAGAGAAAGCATGGCCCTGCCAACACTTTGACTTAGAACTTCTAGCCTCCAGAGCTTTGAGAAAATAAATTTCTGTCGTTTTCAGGAACCCAGTTTGTGGTAATTTGTTATGGGAGTCTTAAAGAATACAGTCTTAAATAAAATATAAACTTTTCTACATTGTGATCAGTTAATTTTCTGAACCATCCTACACTACCATTTCAAATTTTACTAATTTTCCTAGGACAGTTCATCTACAAAGAAAACCAAAAACTAGATCATTGTTTCTCCAACAGTAGTCCCTGAACTAACTGTTTCAGAGTCACCTGGAAAGCTTGATGAAAAATTTAAAAATGCTGCAATTATTCTCACTCAGAAGAACTGGGGCAGGACCCAGGAATCTGCACTGTAACCAGTGAGTTTTTTTCTTTTTTTTTTTTCAAATTGTACTTTAGATAAAGGTTTACAGAACAAATTAGTTTCTCATTAAACAATTAATATACATAGTTTTGAGATACTGGTTGCCAGTCCCATGACATGTCAACATTCTCCCCTTCTTGACCTTGGATTCCCCGTTACCAGCTTTCCTGTCCCCTCCTGCTGTCTCCTTCTTACTCCTGAGCTAGTGTGCCCACTTAGACTGGTTTTGTTTTATGGGCTTGTCTAATCTTTGGCTGAAGGGTGAACCTCAGGAGTGACTTCAGTACTGAGTTCAAAGGGTGTGTCCAGGGGCCATACTCTCAGAGTTTCTTTCTCCAATTTCTGTCAGACCAGTAAGTTTGGTCTTCTTTGTGAATTAGAAGTTTGTTCTACATTTTTCTCCAGCTTTGTCTGGGACCCTCTATTGCGATTCCTGTCAGAGCAGTCAGTAGTGGTAGCCGGGCACCATCTAGTTGTGCTGGACTCAGTCTTAACCAGTGATAATTATGCCCACAACATTTGAGCTACTCATCTAGATACTTGTTCTGTTGGCTAACTGCCTTTACAATTTACTGGTCAGAAAGACAAATATCTACTTCAAAGAATACTGAGCATACAACGCATTGGGTCTGTTTGAGATTGCAAAGCACTTGAAAATACTTAAAGAGTAATAGAGAGGGTTAAAGTGTTATAACTGTGCAATAAAGATTAACGTATAAGAGGTGTATTAACATGCCCAATGTAATGTATGCACTTTTCACTTAAATGTTTACCTCTTTATGTTTAATAAAAAGCAATTAAACTTCAAGAGCTTAATATTATTCAACTGAACAAAACAAGCTAGAAGTTATTAAAGAGGAATTGCTAGTATAAAGCTCATTAACTCTGACTTGAACATACAACAGAGCAAAGGTATAGGACTGTTTTTATATTTTGGAAAAAAAAAAAGAGCGGGAACTTTAAAGAAAGGGCAGAGTATTACATTTAATGGTCCTGTGTAATTTTGCAATATTTGCTGAGCACATTTGTGCTTCCTGTAACTTTGTAGATAGGAAAATACCATAAACCTTGTTTTATAGCTGGCTTATCACTCTTTAGAACAACCTTGACAATGTAGCTGCTTGTGGTAAGGGAAGAGGGTGAGAAGCTTAGGGTGAGGGAACGTGAACTTTAGAGGTAAACCCATTCAACAAGGCATTTCTCTGACAGTGAATCCCAGACAGCTAGTGCCATTGTTATTAATATTTCATACTTATGCTACATCTGTACTGTACTTTTATGCACAAGGAAAATGGACAAGAAGGAGTGGGAAGAAAAGAAGTATGAGGAAGCAGATGGAGGGGCAGGGAGAGGAAAGGGAAAGAGAAGTAGAATGGTGAGAAAAAGTAACAGAGCTCATGAGAGTATGGAAAAAGAGAGAAAGAATAAATTAAATATTTTTGCATATGAACCAAAACAAACAAACAAACCTTTGCTGTCAAGTAATTCCGACTGATAGTGACCCTATAGGACAGAGTAGAACCGCTCCATAGTGTTTCCTAGGCTGTAATCTTCACAGGACCAGACTGCCACATCTTCTCCTGTGGAGGGCTGATGGATTTGACTGCCAACATTTCAGTTAGCAGCCAAGCGCTTAAACACTGCATCACTGGGGATCCTTTTATTTTTTTGCACACAGCTATTATAAATATGCATGTGTCTCTTGAGAGTCCTGTCTGTAAGACAGGGAGACAGTGTCTTAGTCATCAAGTACTGCTATAACAGAAATACCACAAGTGGATGGCTTTAACAAAGAGAAATTTATTTCTTCACAGTAAAGTAGGCTAAAGGTCCAAATTCAGGGTCTCAGCTCCAGGGGAAGGCCTTCTCTCTCTGTTGGTCTTGTCATCAATCTTGCCCCGGACTAGGAGCTTCTCTATGCAGGGGCCTCGGGTCCAAAGGATGCGTTCTGCTCCCGGCACTGCTTTCTTGGTGGTATGAGGTACCCCTCTCTGCTAGCTTCCCTTTGCTTTTATCTCTTGAGATAAAAGGTGGTGCAGGCCACATCCCAGGGAAACTCCCTTTACATTGGATCAGGGATGTAACCCAGTACGTTAAATGTAATGTGTTACAATCCCACCCTAATCCTCTTTAACATAAAATTACAATCACAAAATGGAAGACAATGACAGAATACTGGAAATCATGGCCTAACCAAGTTGATACACACATTTTTGGAGGGACATAATTCAATCCATGACAGACAGACAGACAGACAGACAGACAGATAGATAGATAGATAGATAGATAGAAGATAGATACAGAGATAGTCAATCAACAGAGGGTAAATTCCACAGCAGGAAAGAATTCATGAAATATGGTTCTGTTTATTAGGAAAGATAATTTGTTGGCCTAAAGTAAACTTGATTACAAATAACTATATATAAAAATATTACCATAAGATTAAATTCTGCTAGAAAATATGAGATGTAAGGACTATTAATCATCTTGAAAGGATTTAAAAAAAAAAACAAACCTTCACTGATAGCTACTGAACAAATTTATAGCAGAACACTCAAATGCCAATATAATCTTTATTGGCCCCAATAAAAGTACAAACAGTACTATTTTAATTGTCTTAATTATCTAGTGCTGCTATAACAGAAATACCACAAGTGGATGGCTTCAATACAGGTTTATTCTCTCACAATCTAGTAGGCTATAAGTCCAAATTCAGGGCATCTGCTCCAGGGGAAGGCTTTCTCTCTCTGTCACCTCTGGAGGAAGGTCCTTGTCATCAACCTTCTCCTGGACTAGGAGCTTCTCAGTGCAGGGACCCTGAGTCCAAAGGACATGCTCTGCTCCAGGCACTACTTTCTTGATGATATGAGGTCCCCATGTCTCTCTAATCTCTTTTATATCTAGAAAGAGATTGGCTTAAGACACAACCTAATCTTATAGATTGAGTCCTGCCTCATTAATATAACTGCCACTAATCCTACCTTATCAACATCATAGAGATAGGATTTACAACACACAGGAAAATCACATCATCAGATGACAAAATGATGGAAAAACACAATACTGGGAATCATGGTCTAGCAAAGTTGACAGACATTTCTGGGGTACAAAATTCAATCCATGACAGTAACTAAATATTACAGTGTTTTTGTCACCAATATTAAATTGTTTATTATTTAGTCATTTATATATATGCTTCTATGTATGAATTTATAAGTATATATGTAGCTAAGTTTACTTGTTGATATTACTATGACTCTTAAGGTGTTTATTTCTATATGTGTATAGGTCTGTATTTGTGTTTGAAAACAAGTTGCTCAAGTTTTTTTAAAAAGAAGAGTGCTGTGATTTAAGGTGTCATAGGGTAAGTGTGCCCAAGGAAGTGAGGTTAGAAAAGATATTAGAAACAAAGGATCCTATTTACTTTTTTCTCTACGTTAGACTTGTCTGCATACAGATTTCTGCATTCTTGTTGTTGTTTTGGGTTCCACTGAACTGGTTCCAACCCATAGCAACCCAATGTACAACAGAACAAAACACTGCCCAGTACTGTGTCATCTTCATAATCCTTGTTATACTTGAGTCCATTGTTGCAGCCACTGTGTCAATTCATCTCATTGAGAGTCTTCCTCTTTTTCACTTTCTACTTTACCAAGCATGAAGTTCTTCTCCAGGGCTGATTCCTCCTGATAACATGTCCAAAGTCTGTGAAAAGAAGTCTCACCATCCTTGCTTCTACTGAGCATTCTGGCTGTACTTTTTCTAAGGCAGATTTGTTCGTTCTTCTGGCAGCCCATGGTATTATTCAATATTTTTCACCAACACCATATTTCAAAGGTGTCGATTCTTCTTCAGGTCTTCATTATTCATTATATAGCTTTCGAAAGCATATGAGGTGATTGAAAACACCATGGCTTGGGTCAGGCCTGTCTTTGTCCTAAAAGTGGCATCTTTGCATTTCAACACACAAAAGAGGTCTTTTGCAGCAGCTTTACCCAATGCAAATGCATTGTTTGAGTTCCTGACTGCTGCTTCCATGGGCATTGACTGTGGATCCAAGTGAAATGAAATCCTTGACAACTTCAATCTTTTCTCCATTTATCATGATGTTGCTTATTGATCCAGTTGTGAGGATTTTTGTTTTCTTTTTGTTGAGGCATAATCCATACTAAAGGCTGTAGTCTGTGACTTTTATCAGTAATTGGGTAAAGTCCTCTTTGTGTTCAGCAAGCAAGGTTGTGCCATCTGCTGTTAATGAGTCTTCTTCCAGTCCTGATGCCCAGTTCTTCTTCATATAGTCCAGCTTCTCAGATTATTTGCTCAGCATACAGATGGAATAAGTATGGTGAAAGGATACAACCCTGATGCACACTTTTCCTGATTTTTAACCACACGGTATCCTCTTGTTCTGTTTGAACAACTGCCTCTTGGTCTATGTACAGGTTCCTCATGAGCATAATTAAGTGTTTTAAAATTCCCGTTCTTCCCAATGTTATCCATAATTTGTTATGATCCACAGAGTCGAATGCCTTTGCATAGTCAGTAAAACACAGGTAAACATCTTTCTGGTATTCTTTGCTTTCAGCCAGGATCCATCAACAATCAGCAATGATATCCCTTGTTCCACGTCCTCTTCTGCACCTGGCTTGAATTTCTTGAAGTTCCCTGTTGATGTACTGCTGCAGCCACTTTTGAATGATCTTCAGTAAAATTTTACTTGGGTATGATATTAATGATATTGTGCAATAATTTCCACATTTGGTTGGATCACCTTTCTTTGGAATAAGCATAAAAACGGATCTCTTCCAATTGGTTGGCCAGGTAGCTGTTTTCCAATTTTCTTGGCATAAACATGTGAGCACTTCCAGCACTGCACCCGTTTGTTAAAACATCTCAGTTTGTATCCTGTCAATTACTGGAGCCTTGTTTTTCGCCAATGCTTCCAATGCAGCTTGGACCTCTTCCTTCAGCACCATTGGTTCCTGATCATATTTACCTGCTGAAGTGGTTGAACATCGATGAATTCTCTTTGGTATAGTGACTCTGTGTATTTCTTCCAGCTTCTTTTGATGCTTCCCGTGTCATTTAATATTTTTCCCACAGAATCCTTGCTCAGCATACAGACTGAATAAGTATGGTGAAAGGATGCAATCCTGACACACGCCTTTCCTGACTTTAAACCACGCAGTATCCCTTCGTTCTGTTCAAATGACTGCCTCTTGGTCTATGTACAGGTTCCTCATGAGCACAATTAAGTGTTCTGGAACTCCCATTCTTCACAATGTTATCTATAATTTGTTATGATCCACACAGTTGAATGCCTTTGTGTAGTCGATAAAACACAGGTAAACATCTTTCTGGTATTCTCTGCTTTTAGCCAGGCTCCATCTGATACCAGCAATGATATTCCTGGTTTCACGTCCTCTTCTAAAGCCAGCTTGAATTTGTGGCAGTTCCCTGTAGATGTACTGCTGCAACCACTTTTGAATGATCTTCAGCAAAATTTTACTTGTGTGTGATAATAATGATAAAAAATAATAATGATATTGTGTGATAATTTCCACATTCAGTTGGATCACCTTTCTTTGGAATAGGCATAAATATGGATCTCTTCCAGTCAGTTGGCCAGGTAGCTGTTGGCATAGACAAGTAAGCACCTCTTACACTGCATCTGTTCATTGAAATATCTCATTTGATATTCTGTCACTTCCCGGAGCCTTGTTTTTCATCAACGTCCTCAGTGCAACTTGGACTTCTTCGTTCAGTGTCATTGGTTCTTGATTACATGTTACCTCCTGAAATGACTGAACGTCGACCAATTCTTTTCGGTATAGTGACTCTGTGTATTCTTTCTATCTTCTTTTGATGCTTCCTGTGTTGTTTATTTTCCCTATAGGAGTTTTCAATATTGCAGCTCAAGGCTTGAATTTCCTCTTCATTTCTTTCAGCGTGAGAAATGTTGAGCATGATCTTCTTCCCTTTTGGTTTTCTAACTACAAGTTATTGCATATGTCATTATAATACTTTACTTTGTCCTCCTGAGCCGCCCTTTGAAATCTTCTGTTCAGCTCTTTTACTTCACCATTTCTTTTGCTTTAGTTACTCAACATTCAAGAGCAACTTTCATAGTTTCTCTGACATCCATTTTGGTCTTTTCTTCCTTTCCTGACTTCTTGCTTTCTTCATGTATGATGTCCTTGATGTCATTCCACAACTCATCTGGTTTTTGATCATTAGTGTTCAACGCACCAAATCTAATCCTGAGGTGGTCTATAAATTCAGGTGGGATATACTCGAGGTTGTGCTTTGGCTCTTGGGACCTTGTTCTAATTTTCTTCAGCTTTACATTGAACTTGCATATGAGCAATTGATGCTCTGTTCCACAGTCAGCCCCTTCCCTTGTTCTGACTGACAATATCGAGCTTTTCCATCATTTCTTTCCACATCTGGCAAGGTTGTCACGGATTGAATTATGTCCCCCCCAAAATGTGTATATCAGTTTGGCTGGGCCATGATTCCCACTACTGTGTGACTGTCCACCATTTTGTCATCTGATGTGATTCTTCTATATATTGTAAATCCTGCCTCTATGACTATGTTATACTATGTTAGTAGGGCAGGACTGAATCTACAAGATTGCGTTGTGTCTTGAGGCAATCTCTTTTAAGATATGGAAGAGAGAAGCGAGCAGAGAGACAGGGGGACCTCATATCACCAAAAAAGCAGCACCGGGAGCAGAGAGCCTCCTTTGGACATGGGGTCCCTGCACCTGAGAAGCTCCTCAGCTAGGGGAAGATTGAGGACAAGGACCTTCTTCCAGAGCCGATGAGAGAGAAAGCCTTCCTCTGAGGCTGACACCCTGAATTTGGACTTCTAGCCTACTTTACTGTAAAGAAATAAATTTCCCTTTGCTAAAGTATTCACTTGTGGTATTTCTGTTCCAGCAGCACTAGTTGACTAAGACAGAATTTGGTACCAGGAGTAGGGTACTGCCCTAACAGATACCTAAAATTTGGAAGCTGTTTTGAAACTGTGAATGGATAGAGGAGTGGCAGCAGCAATCAGCAGCAGCAGAACCAGGAGACCTGCATGAGACGGTGCTGGGGCCTATCCATGGAGTAAGAGAGCTGAGTGTCTGTGCACAGGAGGCTTCCCGGTGGAGTAGGATGCCACCGGACACTTATCGGTGGACCTAGGCTTGCCAATCCGTGGATCAAGAAAGCTGAGTGCCTGTGCACAGAAGGATTCCTGGCAGAGTGGGGTGCCTCCAGGAACTTATTGGTGAAGCTACAAAGCTTTGGAACACCTGCCCCAGCAGGGTAGATGTGAGTGTGAGGCCCGAGGAGCCGAGAGGCCAAGAAACCAGGATGCAGAAGCTGAAGAGACAAGGAACACAAGAAGCTGAGCTGCCTCAGTCTCAAAAGGTATGGTTACGACCTCTGGGGTTCCATGGTGGAGCCAAGGCCTCTGGTGTTTCTAAGGGTGGAGTAGACATTCAGATGGACCAGGAGAATGGTGTGCCTAAAGCTGAGGAGGTGGAGGTGCTGTCCCAGTGAGCCTGGAAGGTGGAGCTGAAGCCCAGGACCAAGAGGCCTCTACTCAGAATCTGGAAAGTGTGCCCAATACCTAGAGTCTAGAGGGTAGGGCCATTGTGCAAATTGTCTCAGAGAACACAGGATTATATTCAAAGCCTTGAGGGCTAATAAAACGTGTTCTGCTGACTTGCTTGGTGCCTGTTATCCCTTCTTTTCCCCTAGTTTCTCCTATTTGTAATGGAAATGTCTAGCTTGGTGCCTGTTCTTCCATAGTACTTTTGGAAGCAGATAACTTGTATTCTAGATTTCACAGATGAAGAGGAATTTTTGGATCCTGAACTTGGAATTAAGACTTTTGCTATGATATGGCAGGGTGAATATGTTTTGCCTGTTGCAAGGATGTGATTTTTGGGGAGCCAAAGGCTGGAATGTCATGGACTGAATTATGTCCTCCCAAAAATTGTGTATCAATTTGGCTGGGCCATGATTCCCATTATGGTGTGACTGTCCACCATTATGTCATTGGATGCGAGTCTCCTATATGTTGTAAATCCTGCCTCTATGACGTTAATGAGGGGGGATGGGCGGTGGTTGTGTTAGTGAGGCAGGACTCAATCTACAAGATTGGGTTGTGTCTTGAGGCAACCTCTTTTGAGATATAAAAGAGAGAAGTGCACAGAGAGACAAGTGGACTTCATACCACCAAGAAATGCACCGGGAGCAGAGTGAGTCCTTTGGACCTGGGGTCCCTGTGCCTGAGAAGCTCCTCGACCAGGGGAAGACTGAGAACAAAGACCTTTCTCCAGAGCCAACAGAGAGAGAAAGACTTCCTCTGAGGCTGATGCCCTGACTCTGGACTTTTAGCCTACTTTGCTGTGAGGAAATACGTTTCTCTTTGTTAAAGCCATCTACTTGTGGTATTTCTGTTACGGCAGTACTAGATGACTAAGACAGAGGCCCATGTGTATAGTCACTGTTTTTGTTGTTGAAAAAAGATATTTGCAATGAAGAAGTTACTGGTCTTGCAGAATCCTATCATGCAATCTCCCACATCGTTTCTATCAACAAGGCCATACCTTCAAACTACTTATCCGTCTTCTTTGTCACCAACTTTCACATTGCAATCACCATGAATTAACCATTCATCTTGATTGCATGTTTGATCAATTTCAGACTGCTGAAGTTGATAAAAATCTTCAATTTCCTCATCTTTGGCCTTAGTGGTTGGTGTGTAAATTTGAATAGTCAAATTAACTGGCATTCCTTTAAAAAAAAAAAAAACCAAACCCATTGCCATTGAGTTGATTCCGACTCATATCAACCCTACAGGACAGAGTAGAACTGCCCCGTAGAGTTTCCAAGGGGCACCTGGTGGATTCAAACTGCCAATCTTTTGGTTAGCAGCCGTAGCACTTAACCACCATGCCACCAAGTTTCCGCATTCCTTTTAGGCATATGGACATTATCTTATCCCTAATAGTTTTGTACTTCAGGATAGATCTCGAAATGTTTTTGACAATGAATGCAATGTCTTTAATTTGTCATTCCCAGCATAGCAGACCATATGATTGTCTGATTCAAGATAGTCAATATCAGTCTATTGCTGCTTACAATGTCTAGGAGATTGATGTTTATACATTCCACTTCATTTGTGACGATTTCCAGTTTTCCTAGATTCATACTTCATATATTTTGTGTCTCTATTATTAATGGATATTTTCTGCTATTTCTTCTCAATTTGAGTTGTTCCACATCAGCAAATGAAGGTCTTGAAAATTTGATTCCAACCACGTCATTAAGGTCGACTCTACTTTGAGTACCTTCCAACCTGAGTGGCTCGTCTTCCTGCACTATATCAGACAATATTCTGCTGGTATTCCTAAGTTTTTCACTGGCTAATGTTTTTCAGAAGTAGACCACAGGTCCCTCTTCCTAGTCTGTCTTAGTCTGGAAGCTCAGCTGGAACATGTTTACCATGGGTGACCCTGCTGACATTTGAATACCAGTGGCATAGCTTCCGGCATCACAGCAACATGCAAGCCACTACAGTACGACAAACTGAGAGACACGTGGGGTTCTGGATCCTAGATTTCAAAATCTCTGAAATGGCCTTTAAAATCTGTAATTTTAAAAAGCTCTCCAGTTGATTTTGATGCAGTTGTGGTTTTTTTTTTGGTCTAAGAATTGGCACTGAGGAATCTGTTAATTCCTTATACAGCTCCTCTAAGTCAGCCCACCCAAGATGCCGGGACAGATCCAAACCCTGAAAGAACTTCTTTCTCAGTATTTCATTGGTTCATGACTGTTTCATCTTGCAGGTGGTTCTGTTCTTGATTTTCTAACATGTGTCACCTGTCCCCAGTAATAACCAAGTTTCCTGCTATATAATTCAGTTGCTTAAGAAATGAGCTTTATAGTATTCACCAATTACCTCTCTGTCTGAAGTTCCTCCCAGGATCCCTGCTCTCTCCCCTCAGCAGGCTTCCTCTCCTGGCAGAATACCCATCTACTTGGACTTTCATATTTTAAGTTGGAGGTCATGGGGTATGAAGAAGGGAGGGGGGGAAAGGAAGATAATTTGAGAGAAGATCTGGACAGAAATGTCATGATCTATTTAAATTTCAAGTATATTAGTAATGGTGGTTTTCCCACAATACATTTATTTACACGAAAATAAATATTCTGAAAACGCTTTTCAAAACTATGTCATGGAATTCTCAACACCATTAGTTCACAAATCTTTGTTATCATATTCTTCTTCTTTGCAAATGGCAGATTTACATTCTTTATGGCTTAATAGTACTGTTACCATCAGAGTGAAATTAACTAGCATGAAGTTCTAACTTAAAGTTAGCAATGTTCCATGGATAAGCATTAGAGTCTGAGATAAAGTTTCATTTCTAATCTGCAACAACTCCAATAGGGTATAGCACAAATGATAAGGAGTCAGAAGTTTTGGACTGTATTGCTGGTCCCACCATTTATGAGACAGTTAATCATTTTCTACCAAGGAAAACATTCTTTTTTTTCCCCTTCTGTAGCACCACACTTGCCTGGTTTTCTTTCCTACTAACTAGGTATCTTTCTCCGGCCCCCTCTTCTCTGCACACCTCCTAGGTGTTAATATTCCTCAGGGATTCTGTCCTCAGTCCATTCTTCTTGTCACTATTCCCACCCTTCCTTGGCAATATTATCTACTCTTATCACTTCATTTACAATCCGTAGGCTGAGGACTTTCATCTCACACTCTAGCCCAGGAATATTTCCTTAGTTCTATACCCAACCTCTTTCTTCTTTGAAGTTCCCTAGTCACCTCAGCACTTCCAAAATGGAAGTCATTATTTTCACCACACAAACCTGCTCCTGTTGTATTCCCTGTCTCAGTGAATAGTACCACCATTGCCCCAACAGCCCAAGATAGATCACTGGGCATCACTCTTGCCTCCTCCCTTCTTCTCCCATATCAGATAATGATTTGTCCATCAACTCTACCTTCTAATTATCTCAGAAACCAGTTTACTTCTCTATCCCTACTGCTTCTTACCCAGGACAGATCATCATTATCTTTCATCTGAATCACTTGCAACAACCTCCTAAATAGTCTCCCTGCCACCAGCCCTATCTCTTCTCCCGTAATTCATTCTCCACATTGCAGCCACAGACAACTTTCAAAATGCAAACTTTATCACATCATAACTTCTATATTTAAAATCCTTCAATGAATCCCATGGCCCTCAATGTAAAGTCCAATTTCCTCAATGCAGCATATAAAGTCCTTTATGATCTGGCTGTCCTCTCACCATTCAGCTCTCACCATATATCTCTTCCTTTCCAGACCCCAGTCTTTCTGTACTACCTGTAGCTCCCCAAATGTGCAATGCTCTCTCCTGGCTCCAGGCCAATTTCATCCTACACCCGGCCACACTGAACTCACTATAGCTCCCCTAATGTACATTGTTCTCTCTTGGCTCCAGGCCTTGTACATTCTGTTCTCTTTCTGGAATATTCTGGTTCTTCTTAACTCAGATGACTCTTACTCATCTATCACCTCTCAGTTTAGATGTCACTTCAGGGAAACCTTCCCTGACCTTCTAAGAACAAATTAAATGCTCGTTCTCTGTCCTCATGTAATGACCTTATACCAACCAGTATCACAGCACTTAAAAAACTGCACTGGTTTTTATTTATCCATCTCTGCTGGAATGAAAGCCCCTTGAAGACATGGATTGTGTCTCATTCATCATTGTATTCCCAGGGTCTGCTGCAGTCACTATTCAAAATTTACATTCATAAATATTTACTAAATGAAAGGATATCTGTATGTTTTCCCTAAAAATATCTGTAAGTCAAAAACTCACTGCAGACGGAGACCCTTATTACACTTGCAGGCGGCATCCACAGTGCCTAACACAGTGGAGTGTCTGTCCATAGGAGCTCAATAAATGGTGTGTCCAGTGATGTGTCCATAATGGTGTGATTGGAGCTCAATAAATGTTTGTTGAAATAAAGTTTTCAATTTATTAAAAGTGAATCTAGGTTAACTAAATCTTGAAATGAAAACCAAGTGTTACGGACTTGGTTCTAAAAGCTAACATTGATAATACAATTGATGTCTCAAGGGTTGTTTTAGCTAGAGAATACTTGTTCTCAGAATTTTTAGAAACACTAAGGTTCCCCTTCCGGGGAGGTTTTATGAATGTTTCTCTAACTGCTATAGAGCTGGAAGCCTAGTGAGAAACTCAAGAACCAGCTGCAGAGGTTAAAAATTAACCAAAGAGTTCTGAGGTCACTCCTAATTCTAAGGTGCTACTAAAGGTAAGTGTAAGATCTTCTCTTTGTCTTCTTAAATTAGACGTTGCTTCAAAATGGAAAATACTGAGAGTCTAGGATCCCAGTTCTTCAAGAGGGATAAAGCATCAGGCATATATATAAGGACACAGTAGGACTTTTACCTTTGGATAATTTTTTACTTTATGTTTTAAATATGAAAGGCTGGCTGAAATGTAAAAGTCTTAATTTCATTATCTCTTCAAGAAATAGCTTTGTCCCTGACAGTTATAATTAATTTTTTACTCTACTGCCCTATTGACTTGCCCAAATCTTACTAGGAGGGGCAATCTCGGTGCTATTTTGGTTTACTCAATCTAAGAACTCTCATTTGTTGAAGTAATCATTAGTTCCAGAATTACAATCCTAAACTCAAAGACCTAGGTCATACCTTTGAAATTCTGTGCCTTTTCGTTTTGACTGCTAGCTCTAGGAGAGCTATCACCAAAAAAAAAAAAAAAGTTGCCATGGAGTCTATTCCAACTCATAATGACCCTACAGTACAGAGCAGAACTGCCCACAGGGTTTCCAAGGAGCGGCCAGTGGATTCGAACTGTTGACTTTTTGGTTGACAGCCAAGTTCTTAACCACTGCACCATCAGGGCTCACTGGAAAGTAAGGATTAAATGGACCAACGTGTGCAAAGTGCTTAGCACAGCAGGAGAGGCATGTGTGTTCTTCCAAGAGATCTTAGCAGTTATTTATTTTTAAGTACCAGGGCTCAAATGAAGTGAAATAACCATTTAGCTCAGGAAACAATATGGCATTTCTATTTGGTTCTGGGTCACCAGTTTCATAAAATAAATGCGCTTGCTTCAAATTACAATAGATAAGTGGCAGTGCTTTCAAACTTCTTTAATTACACATCAGTAGAAAATTATGGTTGGTTCAAGGCACAATCACTTCACATGGTTTATTCTGGTTTAGGGGACATAGTTCAATGGGTTTCAACTATCTGTTTTAGATGTCCATTATGTCTTCACTAGTATTGAATGCCACCATTAACTTCTATGGCACCTTTTTATTTACAGTTCTCCCAACTGAGCATTCATGCATTCTCCTACCACAGTGGTTTCAGCCTCAAGTTTGGTGCAGGTTAGTTTTGGCCAGACCTGAAGATTCAGAGGTCAAATTCAAATTTAATTAGTCCTTTGGTATCTGAATGATGGAATTTATTTCCCAGAACAGTCATTAATTCATTTCTTTGCTTACTTCCCTCCCAAGTTTTTCAAACTTTTTGCCAATTTCCCTCCCAGGTGTTGTGTTTTATTTATTGATTTTTTGACTAACTTCTTGCCAACTTCCCTCCCAATGTTTTTCTTCTCATGACTGAAATATGAAAACTGTCAAGCAGTGGGTAATAGAAAACACTGGCAGATTTTATCTTCTTCAGCTTACACAGTAAATATTTTTATTACCATGCATATGTAACAGCTGTCCTGATAAATACTTACGGAGGATCATCTTAAACTTTGTTCTAAAAATATTGCAACAACTTTGTGGGAATCAAGTATATCCCTAAGCCCCTGACCTCCCTTTCACACTCCCCACCCCTGCTTCCCACCATATATTAATATAAAATCCAAACCCAGGGACTTATCAAGTTTAAGAGTGAGTCACAAAATAAAGATGGTCCAACTATTTGGGACCCAAACACTGGCCAATGCAGAATTCTCTTCTGCCAGCTGTGGGCTGTGAGGTAGGCCTATGGTATTGGCAAAGGGCAGGAGAAGCAATGTCCTAGAAATTAATGGAAAGAAGGACAATGGAGTTTGTCCCTCTTTCAATAACAAAATATGATTATAATCTCCTTAAAGAATAAGTAAGCTAACTAAAAAACCAACAGTTGCCATCAGGTCGATTCAGACTCACGGAGACCCCATGCGTGTCAAAGTAGAATCGCACTCCATGGGATTTTCAATGGCTGATTTCTCAGAAGTAGATCTCCAGGCTTTTCTTCCAAGGTACATCTACATGGACTCAGGCCTCCAGCCTTTCAGTTAATAGCCAAGCACATTAACTGTTTGCATCACCCAGGGAGTCCAAGTAACCTAACTAACCCAGTGCCATCGAGTCGATTCCAACTCATAGCGACCCTATAGGACAGAGTTGAACTGCCTCATAGAGTTTCCAAGGAGTACCTGGCAGATTCTAACTGCCGACCCACTAGGGCCCAATTATATTGATTCTTCTTTTTATGCTAGCAAAGTCACCATTGCCAGTTACAATAGCTATAAATATTGAGTAGAATTCTAAGGGTATTTTTGGGACATGGGAAGGAAAATGAAAGAATAAGTTAATGGGCACAGGGATGCATAAGGGTGTTTTTTTTTAAAACCTATCAATTTGCCTAAGAATCCATTCCATTGCAATCTAGATTCAAAGTAGGGTGTAGAAAGCAGAACATGGAGATATTCCTAAAAGGGGAAGACTGAAGGTAAAGAAGCTGAACATGACTTGCTCACTCACGGCTACACATTCCAAGTTATTCTATCAGCATATAACTATCTCCATGCCCTTCCCTGTGATAAAGTCTTTAAGCTATCCCACTGAGTGAAGAATTTTCAACAACAAACTGAAGTCAGAAAACTATGTGAAATATGTTGTGCGTGCTTTCTTCCATTCACCCAAAGTTACACCTACCTCTCTATTCCTATGACATCAAGCATCATTGCATACGCAAGTGCTTTGCAGATATTAGAGCTGAACAAAAACACAAAAATGAGAAAGAGAATATTCCATTCTCCCCTCCTGTTCCAAGTCTTGAGGTAGCACATTAATAAACAGATCGACGTTGGCAGTCAAAATGAAAACATACTGAATCATGAATGTTTGCACTTGGTGATAGGGGCTGCAGAGAAAACACATCATGGAATTCTTTGCTGGCAGCTGCTTAACCATGAAGGGTTCTGTAGGTGTCTTATGTGGCTATAATTAAAACTTAAAAAAATAAAACCTAACTTCAGCACACAGGCAATAGACTGCATTGAGATTCTTGTGGGCCTTTTTCAAAGGTGAGAAGACTTGTTTAACAAAACAAAATACAAAAATAAGTCACCAAAAATAGGGGAAACTTCCGATTTGATTGTCAAAAAAGTCTAGCACTTTTAATTACTTGTATTTGTTACTCCCAGTGGTAATCTGCTGCCCTGAGATGGTCAGGCTCATGGGAGGACATTTTCTGAGCAAAATTCTTGCAGCTGACACACCCACTTCCAAACATCTCTGAAACTGTCATCCAACAAGAATTTATCATTTTGCTTATCAATGTGCTAGGTGGAGTATACAAAAAAAAAATTTTTTTTAACGTTGCTGTTTTCAAGGAATTTACCGTGTAGTTGAGTAGGTATAATACAAGGGATTTATAAGATACCTGGGTGTTTTTGCCTGTCATTCGATGACTAGGAGGCATAAATCAGTTGCAAAACTCAGCAGGACAGAAAGGAGCAGTAGCTCGAGGATTGTTTTAAAGGCAAAGTTGACTGTTTTATTTGACATTTTAGGCAAAGAGGGAAGTAAGTCAATTGCACATTAAAAAACAAACTAGACTAGAGGTCACCATCATTATTAAAAAGTGTTTATTAAATCCCATCTAGTGGTGTCCTCTCTAAATACTCTGCTAGCAAGACCTGTGATCTCTCTGCCTTGATCAGACATCTCAGTTCTCAATGGCTCACTGCAACTCCTACTTCCTAAACATTTCTCCCTGTTACCTTCCTGAATCCTGTTGTGCAAGGAATCTTAAATCCTAAACTAATGCCTCTCCTCCTCTAATTTCTTTAGGACTCCCTCCTCCCTGAAGGGCCATATTCCCTGATGCCCTTTCCTATGGATGCAAATGGCACATAAAGATGACATTCCTGGTCCATTCACAAGCCCTCTGCTGAACTTTTCTTTCTTCTTGTCCATCACAACCGTTACCTGGTTAACTGAAATAGCTTCCTACTGGTCTACTCCTTCTAGTCAGAATAGTAAATAGTATTACTACAACTAATAGCTGCTTTTACCTATTAAGTACTTCCTAATGCACAAACTCTATGAAATAGGTAATATTATTCCCATATTGCAAGGAGAAAACTCAAATTATAGCAAGGTTATGTAACTGTCTTTAGTAACCTGGCTTTGTCAGATTTCAAAGTCTATGTTCTTTTTCTATCCCACAAACCTTCTAACCTTGCCTTAATTCTGCTACTCACAACATAGCCAAAGTGATATATATTTAAAATACAAAACTGAGTATGTCATTCCCCTGATTAAAGATCTATAAGATCAAATTCTTGAAACTGGTATGCCAGGTCCCCAGGATATGGCCCACCAGCTTCAATACTCCTTACTATCCCAGTTACACTCTGGTTCTGCCAATATGCTTGTGCGCAAGCCAAGTGGTTTCATGTCTCCATGTTTTTGCTTACGCAGTCTCCTCTGTCTAGAATATCTTTTCCATATCTTACTCATCTTTCAAGGTGCTTGTTCTTATAGAAAGCCTTCTCTGAATTGCCCAAGCAGACTAAAAGCCCTCAGCTGGGTTTCTGTAGTGCCCTAACAGTACCTCTATCCCAACATGGTCTCTTTATGTATATTTCTCTCTTACCAGCCTGTTAAGTTCTTCAAGGGAAGGGATGACAAAGCATTCATTTTGTATCCACTCTACCCCTACCACAGTATACAGTGTTTGGCATAAGGTGATAACACAACTAGTGTCTGTGGATCTGAAAGGGATACAGGAACTGGGACCACTTCCCAATCCCCATGCTGTTTCTGGAGCATAGACCCAACGTGCCTACACTTACCTTTGGAATCTCATGTCATTTGTTTTCTTCCACTGAATAACCCAACTTTTGCTGGTTGTGTCACGCATACCAACTACCGTATTTACAGATGACCACTACTTCAGTTTTCTCTTATAACTACTCTTGTGAACAACAAAATTCATACGGATGACTTTTCATGATTCTGTGGCTTCATGATTCCTCCTTCTTCTTAACTACTTCATTCTCCATCTTGTTCCCATAGTAGTCATACTGTAACGAGACCTGACTCTCACAGGCATGTCTCCTACCTCATGAGCTCTAGCAGTATTTTCCATCTCAAAGAAGTGGAAATGAGCTAATCTTTACTGAATGGCTACTTTTCACCAGATGCTGTGTTAGTCACCTTACATATATCTCATCTAATCTTTTCAACAATTCAATGACTACTTATTCATTAATCTTCTACTTCTTCACATCCACTTAACCTTCTCTCTATTGGTAGCTCTCATCTTAATCAAAGGAGTCCTGGTAGCACAGTGGTTAAGCACTCAGCTGCTAGCTGAAAGATGGTTTGAACCCACCAGCCACTCTGAGGGAGAAAAATGTGGTGGTCTGCTTCCATGAAGATTACGGCCCTGGAAATCCTATGGGGCAGTTCTATTCTGTTCTATAGGGTCACTATGAGTCGAAAGTGACTCATCGGCAGCAGGTTATCTTACTCAAAAATCTCTACTGAAGCCGTAAGTTTCATTATTGCCACTCTTGGAATTCCATCATGTGTTGTTCCATCAGAGTAACCCCTAGAAGAATGGACTATGTCTTAGTCAACTTGGTATTCCCGGGATACAGCAGAGTGTTTAGAAGTTAGTAAATGCTCATTCCATGGATGAGGGACCCATAACTCTTAAAATTAGTAATAAAACTATATTCTATATGAGTTAAATATACTTTTACAGGTTAACTTGGGGAATCAAATCACCATTTATAAAACTATTTCTATGGAAAAAGTTACATTCAAAGCAGGAATAAAGTACACAAGAAAACCTTCAACAATTTTTCACTAATAAGACCCATGATTTATCTTGCAAGGTTCAACCACTCCTATATCCTATTCCCATCCTAGAAAAATATCTGTGTTCTCTAGAATCACTAAAATTTTTTTTGTAGCAAATTCTCTGACTGTTCCAACCTCCAGGTTGTGAAATACTATTCCTGGAAGAAGGACTTTTGAGGAATGAAGATTATCTTCTTCAAAGTAAATCTAATGCTTTTTCAGGACATTCAGAAAATAAACAAAAATACTTTTTATTTTCATTTTGCTTTCAAAATGTGTAGAAAACAAGAGAATGAGGGCTTTAAAAACTATAGTACTGAGCCACTTGTACAAGTGTGTAGCCCTCTTTTGTAAGAACTATAGTTTCTGTCTAATTCACCACTAGCCTTTTTCCGTTTTCTCACGCACTGTATTTTAAGCTTCGTTTTATTTATTCCCATAACTTTTTTTTTTCCAAAAAGGTTACAGGAATCCATTAGTGCCAAATGCCATCTATCAAAGATAATGATTTTAAATCCAGGTCACTATCCAGGCAATATTTCTGACAAACCTCACAATAACATCTTCTCTGCCCCAAGATTTACATCAATAATTATTGAACACCTGTATCATACAATGTATGTATTGAAGAGCACAAGACCGATGTTAAAAGCTGTTGAGATTGCAAAGAACATACTAATTTCACTTGAAATACCTTTATGTAATTTCCAGATAATTAGTCCATTCCTTAATATTATTATGAAATGAGTCAATAGCATCACCTTCATTTTGTTTCAGAGAACTGTAGATACTAGAGGTTTATGGTTATATATTTAAGGACAAAGGATAAGATACAATCACAATTTGCTCTTTGATTCTCTACTGATAGGTCAGTGTTTATTTCATTAGGCTATGGTGTTATTAAAATTATTAAAATCCTCTCACGAAATTTTCAGAGTATATTTTAAAAGTGCATGCCATATAAATATGCATGGAGGTCATCTGTCTGACTAATAAGTGAACAAAATTCCCACCATGTTCATAAAAAGCTTTTACTGTAATTAAACCAGCCAGTCATTTAAAAAATAAGCTGCATCTATTTTTTTGTGTGTTTTCAAGCTTCTGGAAAGCAGGCCATGTGTTTTATTATCTGATTAGCCACAGTAGTTTACCCAGAGAGGAAACCTGATTAACACATGTAGGCTGACTGCTTGATTGAACAGGGAATTAAACACGTAGTTTAGGTACTTTGAAGGTTTCCTAGGCATTATTAGACATTTTTCACACAATTGCTTACCTCTTCTAGCTGGCAGGCTTTGATGACACTCCTATACCTATACTCATCATAGGAAACACCAAAGATGATGTTTTCTTTAATGGTGCCAGGCATGATCCAGGAGAACTGAGAACAGAATGAAATTCTTCCACTGTGCTTAATTTTACCCTCTGAGGGCTCCAGTTCTCCCATAATCATCATTAGAAGTGAAGTCTGGAAAGAAAAAAAATATTGCTATTAAGTCATTTGGTCAAATCACTTGCAGGATTCACTTGCCTCAAGTTGTCATCCTAAACAAAGGAACCCTGATTTTAAAGGCTCCGTTAACCCATTTGATTCAAAATTTATTAACCATATCCTGTTCTAGGTACTCTGCTGTGCAGTAAAGATACACAAAGGAATAAAAGAGACAATTACAACAGAGTGTATTAAGGGCTATGATAGAGGTTCGTAGAGAAGGGGTGCCTAATTCAGGTTGTTGGAGTACATTGCATGGCAGTCACAGAAAGGTTAGTTAACAGCTGATATTTGTTGAGTGTTTGCTCTGTGCTGGGCACTGTTCTATATTAATTTATTGTTATTATTAATTTATTTAATCCTTACAATGACCCTATGGGGTAGATTCAGTATTATCCTCATCTTACAAAGAAGGAATTAGGTACAGAAAGGTAACCATAATGCTATACTCTCATAGGTACAGATGAACTCACCAAAGGAGAATGTGTAAAGTGAGATGAGAGCAAGATTCAAAACCCCCGGGAACACCAACAACTGAGCTGAGGAAAAGAAAAGGAGAAAGGGTGATTCAAGAGAGTTGAGGGAAACTGGCAGGCAGTTATATCAAGGAAGGCAAGAAAGAGAGAGTTTCCAGAAGGAATGAGAGGTCAGACTCCAAAGAGATTAAAAGGAGAATAAAGACTAAACTTGTCCCCTGTATTAAGAAGTCATTGATTACATTATGAGGAAGGGTTTGGTGGAATTCTGGGGATTGAAACCATTTGGGGAGTCAAGGAAATAAAAAAGTAAAGAATGAATAGATTATTCATTTAGGAAATATTGCTGAGAAGGAATAAATATGGACTTCCTTATTCATTAACTGTAGCAAATTTTATTAAAAATTTTATTAGTATTCCCTTATGAAATTGACTGTGTAGGTCAACATCTTCCCCTTTTGTTCCTGGAAATCATTTTAAAGCAAAAAAAAGAACAAAAAAAAAATCTATTTTCATTGAAAATAGGAGAAAGATATAATGTGCAGACTCTAAAATAGATATAAACCCATTGCCATCGAGTCAATTCCAACTCATAGCAAACCTATAGGACAGAGTAGAACTGCCCCATGGGGCTTCCAAGGCTGTAATCTTTATGGAAGCAGATGGCACATCTTTCTCCTGCAGAGGAGCTGGTGGGTTCAAATCGGCAATGTTAAAAGTAGATGAGATTCCAAAGAACACAGTGGCAAGGAGGTCCAGCAAAGTGTCGCTCTCAGCAAGTACTGACACAAAGACTCTCTCTCTGAAGGTGAGAGGCTCCCTCCAAAGTCTGCAACAATGAACACACAGACAGGGATGAGTTGAGCAGGTCACAGAAGACTTTCTGAACAAAATTTGGGTCAGAGAAACAAAGAGAGTGCTATCCAAATAATTACACAGATGATCCAAACTTGCAGAAGCAGACTATCTCTGTGACAGAAAGTAAAAATAGAACCTTTGGGTGGTAAGTGTGGAAGGTCTACCCTGGTGCCACCTGTCTAGGAATCTGTAAGTAGCTAATCCAATAAAATCGAATACTTAACTCATTAATATATAAATAATAGAAGTCACACAACACAAAAACAAAGATACTATGGGGAGAAAAAAATGAAGGAAGCCCACAAAACAAAGACACAGAGCTCAGAGAAGAAATGACCAAACAACAGAAGGAGCTTAAGCACAGACTGGCAAAGCTCAGGAAAGTAAAGTAAAATAATAAAACAACAGAAATGAAGATGAAATTGGATGAACCACAAAGGAAAATGTAGTTGTTGTTGGGTGCCATTGATCCTGACTCATAGTGACCCCATGTGACAGAGCAGAACTGCCCCATAGGATTTTGTTTTGTTTTGATATTTTATTGTGTTTTAGGTAAAAAGTTTACACAGCAAATTAGGTTCCCATTTAACAATTTTACATAAATTGTTCCGTGACATTGGCTACAATTTCCATAGTATGTCAGCATTCTCGTTATTTCCATTCTGTTTGTTCTGTTTCCATTGATCTAGCTTTCCCTTTCCCTCCTTGCTTTCCCTTTTGCTTTTGGGTAAATGCTGACTGCTTGGTCTCATATAGTTGATTGTTTAAGGGAGCACATTCCTTATGGGTGATATTGTTTACTTTATAAGCCAATCTATTATTTGGCTGAAAGGTGACCTCTAGGAGTAGCTTCAGTGCCAAGTTTAAAAGGTATCTCAGGGTGATAGTCTCAGGGGTCCCTCTAGTCTCTATTGATCCACTAGGCCTGGCTTTTTTTTAGGAATTTGAATTTTGTTCTACATTTTTCTCCCATTCTATCAAGGATCTTCTATTGTGTCTCACTCCATAGGATTTTCTAGGCTATAATCTTTATGGAAAACTTGGTGGTGCAGTGATTAAGAGTTCAGCTGCTAACCAAAAGTTTGGCAGTTCAAATCTACTAGGCACTCCTCAGAAACCCTATGGGGCAGTTCTACTCTGTCCTATGGAGGGGCTGAGTCAGAATGGATGCAATGGGTTTGGTTTTTTTGTTTGTTTGTTTTCTTTTCCTTCTTTCTTTTTTTTTTTTTTGGTTAACCTTTAGAGAAGGAAACCTGGTGGTGCAGCGATTAAGCTCTTGGCTGCTAACCAAAAAAGTCGGCGGTTTGAACACACCAGCCGTTCCACGAAGAAAGGTGTGTCAGACACTATCAGAAGGTGATAGAGAAAGATATATCTACAAGCCCAGGAACTCCAAGTATGGCCGACTAGAGAAGCTGACACAAGAATATTCCCCTGGACCCAACAGAGAGAGAGCCTTCCCTTAGAGCTGGTGCCTTGAATTTGGAATTTTAGCCTTCAGAACTGTGAAAAGGTCCCCCTAGATGGCACCAATGGTTAAGCACTCAACTGGCAGTCGAAAAGTTGGCAGTTCAAATGCACCCTGATGATCTACTTCCGAACGTTCACAGCCTTAAAAAGCCTATGGAGCAGTTCTAGTCTGCATACATGGGATTTGCCATGAGTCAGAATTGACTTGACCACAACTCACAACAACAAACTGTGAGAAAATAAATTTCTGTCTAAACCACCCACTTGTGATATTTCTGTTATAACAGCACTAAGAAACTAAGACAAAAGCCCTTTATGATCTGGGCCCCCACACCCCCATACCCCCAACATTTACTTCTCTGACAGTTCCCTTTCTGCCCTCTCCCAGCTCACTCTGTGTTAGCCCCTCTAGCCTTCTTGCCCTTCTTTGAACTAGCCAGGCATAGTCTCACTCAAGGCTATGCACCTGCTGCACCCTCTACCTAAAGGACTCTTCGCCTAGATGTCCACGTGGCTTAATCTCTCGCCGTCTAGTCTTTGCTCAAAGGTTACCTTTAATCAGGCCTTTCCTATCACCCCTATTTAAAATCACACCCCTGTCACCAGTCCTTCTCTGCTATATTTGTCTTCATAAGATTTATCATCAAGCGACATCCCATATATTTATTTATTTATTTATTGTCTGTCATCCCCCACTAGAAATTAAGTTCCTTGGAGTGAGTGTGGGACTATGTCGTGGGCTCTGACATATCCTCAGAGTCTAGAATAGTGCCCGGCACAAAGTAGCTACTCAAAAGATATTTGTTAAATGAAGAGTAAGTGATACTATAATTACTCAATAATTTAATTATAATGCATTACCTTAAATTATATTATGAGGATTCAGTAACTTTAAAATAAAAGTGTAGGACTGGTACATGAATAAGCAGACAAACCAGTGGAATAGAAAGTACAAAAACAGATCCAAATGCATAAAGGAATTAGTATTTGATAAGGTGGCATCTAAAATAGTGAGGGAAAGATTCAACAAATGGTGTTGGACAACTGGAAAGCCATCTGGAGGGCAAACAAAAAAATTATCTATATCTCACACCATATGCACAATGAATTTCAAATAAGTCAAAAAGCTAAGTGCAAAAAATGAAACAATAAAATACTTAAAACACTGGAGGATCCCTAAAAAGCAAACTGTGGCATGAGGGAGGCCTTCTGATTCAAAATACAAAAGCCATAAAATAAAGTGAGCCACATTTAAATACCAAACTTTTACATGGAAAACAATGACAAACTGAAGTAAATATTTGCAACTTATATCACAAAAAGGGGTAATTTCCCTCTTTATAAAGTATCCTAAAATCAAAAGGAAAAAGACCAACCACTCATTAGAAAAATGTACAAAGAATTTCAGTGAAACGTACAGGTATTTCACTGAAAATGAAAATATAAGTGGCCTTTAAACATATGAAAAGATTATTTATTATAAGAGCAATGGAAATTTAAAATATTCTGACATACCATTTTCCCCTAGGGGATTGAAAAAACTCAAAAGTTAAATAATGTGATGCGCTGGCAATGCTGTGGGGAAATCAGCACTCACATAGACTGTACAGAAAAGTATAAACTGGTACGGTTTTTAGGGAGGAAAGTTTGGCGATATGTATCAAAATTACAAATACACACACGCTTTACCTTAGAATTCCACTTCTAAGAAGCTATCCTAATGATACATTTGCAGATGTGCTAACTGGCACGTGTACCAAGAGTAATTATAGCATTACTGTCTGTGTTAGCAAAATGTTAGAAGTAACTGAAATGTCAATCAATAGATGATTCATTACATTACAGAACATTCATCCAGCTATGCAGCTGCAACAATGAACTCAGACACAGCAATGACTGTGAGGATGGTGCAGGACTGGGCAGTGTTTTGCTCTGTTGTACATGTGGTTGCTATGAGTTGGACCCGACTCAATGGCACCTAACAACAACAACATATATGAGGAAGTTTTCTCTACTTTGAATATGGAAAGTTCTCCAAAATATATACTTCAGTGAGAAAAGCAAGGAATAAAACTATGTTATGGAATGATACATTTTATATAAGAAGAGAAGTAGAGACAATTAAAAATATATATATACATAATATATATATACATACACATAGTCCATATACACAAAAAAAGTCTCTGGAAAGATACTTAAAAAATTGACAAAAGTGACTACCTGGGGTGGGGAGATAGCAGCGGAGAATGGAAAATGGGTAGATGAGAGAGAAAATTTTCATCCTTTTATATATTTTAATTTTCTATTTTTATTCAATTTTAATAAATGATAATAATATCACCTAAAATATATTAAGAAGTCTTGGTGGCTCAATGGTTAAGTGCTTGGCTGCTAACCAAAAGGTTGGCAGTTCAAACCCACCCAGGGGCTCTGCAGGAGAAAGAACTGGCTATCTGTTTCCATAAAGATTACAGCCCAGAAAACTCCAGGAGACAGTTCTACTCTGTCACGTGAGGTCATTAGGAGTCAAAATCAACTAAATGGCACATGCCAATAACAACAAATTCTATTAGGGAGAAAGTAATAGATACCTTTGTACTATCTATTTCAACAGATTTTATTGCCTTACTGTATGGAAAAAAATCAGAAGTATCTTACTTTTGTGTAAAATCTTTTTACATAAAAGTTAAAACTACAAGTGTAATTTCCATATAGCACCTTTATAAATTCACACACGGTATGGATCTTATTACTCAGGTTTTATAAATATATATACATTTATATACATGTATATATATGTTGTTCTTATGTGCCGTTGAGTCAGTATCAACTCATAGAGACTCTGTGTATGACCGAATGAAACACTGCCAGGTCCTGCACCATCCTCACAATTGTTGCTATGCTTGAGCCCATTGTTGCAGCCACTATGTCAATCCATCTCTTTGGGTCTTCCTCTCTTCTGCGGACCTTCTATTTTACCAGGCATGTTCCTCTCCAGGGGCTGGTCCCTCCTGATAACATGTCCAAAGTACATGAGATGAAGTCTCGCCATCCTCACTTCTAAGGAACATTCTGGCTCTGCTTCTAAGACAGATTTGTTCATTCTTCTGGCAGCCCATGGTATATTCAATAGTCTTCACCAACACCATAATTCTTAAGGCTTCAATTCCTCTTTGGTCTTTTTTATTCATCATCCAGCTTTCACGTGCATACAAGGCAATTGAAAACACCATGGCTTGGGTCAAGCCCACCTTAGTCCTTAAAGTGACATCTTTGCTTTTTAACACTTTAAAGAGGTCTTTTGCAGATTTGCCCAATGCAATACGTTATTTGATTTCTTGACTGCTGCTTCCACGCATGTTGATTGTGGATCCAAGTAAAATGAAATCCTTAACAACTTCAATATTTTCTCCATTTATCATGATGTTGCTTATTGGTCCAGTTGTGAGGATTTTTGTTTTCTTTACATTGAGGTGGAATCCATATGGAAGGCTGTAGTGTTTGATCTTCATCGGTAAGTGCTTCAAGTCCTCTTCACTTTCAGCAAGCAAGGTTGTGTCATCTACATATCGAAGGTAGTTAATGAGTCTTCCTCCAATTCTGATGTCAAGTTCTTCTTGGTATAGTCCCAGCTTCTCGGCTTATTTGCTCAGCATACAGACTGAATATGTATGGTGAAAGGATACAACCCTGATGCACATCTTTCCTAATTTTAAACCACACAGTATCCCCTTGTTCTGTTCAAATGACAACCTCTTGGTCTGTGTACAGGTTCCTCATGAGCACAACTAAGTGTTTTGGAATTTCCATTCTTCACAATGTTAACCATAATTTGTTATGATCCACACAGTCGATGGCCTTTAATTACTCCATAAAACACAGTTAAACATCTTTCTGGCATTCTCTGGTCTCAACCAAGACCCATCTGACAGCAATGATATTCCTCATTCCACAACTTCTTCTGAATCCAGCTTGAATTTTTGGCAGTTCGCTGTTCATGTACTGCTGCAACCACTTTTGAATTGTCTTCACAAAATTTTGGCATTTTGAGAGATACAAAGTTAAATGAAAACATCATTTAACATGTTGTTGTTGTTAGTTGCCATCAAGTCAGTTTCGACTCATAGTGACCCTGTGTGCAACAGAACAAAACACTGCCCGGTCCTGCGCCATTCTCACAATCATTGTTATGCTTGAGCCCACTGTTGCAGCCACTGTGTCAATGCATCTTGTTGAGAGGCTTCCCCTTTTTCGCTGACCCTCTGCTTTACCAAGTATGATATCCTTCTCCAGAGATTGGTCCTTCCTGATAACATGTCGAAAGTATGTACTTCTGAGAATTCTGGCTATACTTCTACCAAGACAGATTTGTTCATTCTTCTGGCAGTCCATGGTATATTCAATATTCTTTGCCGGCACCATAATTCAAAGGCATCAATTCTTCTTTGGTTTTCCTTATTCATTGGCCAGCTTTTGAGGGCACGTGAGGCAACTGAAAACACCGTGGCGTGGGTCAGGTACGCCTTAGTCCTCAAAGTGTGACATCTTTGCTTTTTAACACTTTAAAGAGGCCTTTTGCAGTAGATTTGCCTGATAATAGCTATTATATTCAACGATGTTTTCACTTGACTTTGTATCTCTCAAAATGCCAAAATCTAGATAAAACACTTCATGGACATTTGTAACTTATTTTTAATGTAAGCAAAAACAAGAGCTGGTAGTTTATTCCATACATCCTGATGTTCAATTATTATAAAACCAAGCAAAAATAGCACCAGAGGGAAACAAAGATGGATGATAGAGACTACATGGTGTCAGAGATTGTCAGGAAGGCCACAGAACTGGTTCGCTAGTGCTGGGGACAGCAAAGGACAGAAAACCCCCACACCCTGGATGAGATACCACAAGCCGGTCAGCTTCACTCAATGGCCCCCCAGTGGTGCAGACTCCTAGACCAATTTTTCAGAATTAAAATCATTCAAGGATGTTTCATGAGTGTAAGATACTTAACAAACTTGGGAACAAAATATAAAGCATTTTTGCAAAGATATTCAGTTAAAAACGTTTTTATCAAGCACCTATCACGTGCCAGGCACTGTGGTAGTCCTTGGGATATAAAAATGAAAACAACATCATGCTCTTACAGTTTAGGCCATTACAATAGGAGATAATGACAAAATAAACGTGACTTTACTGCTTTATCAATAAAATAGAGTATTGTTGAAAATTTTAGAAAATGCATAGACATAAAATACACATGTCAAAGATAATAACTTGAGTCATCTGTCCCTCCAGACACACATATACACATACACATATACGTGCGTTTCAAAAAATGTGGTTTTTAAAGTACACGTTCATTTGTAATCTGTTGTCTTTCTTCGCTTAATACTATATCATTCACATCCTTCAGAGTCAACCTTTAACATATCTTTTACTGACCGAATACTATGCCATTATATGTTGATGTTGAAATTAGGGGCCATAGAGACCCTATAGGGCAGAGTAGAACTGCTTCATAGGGTTTGCCAGGGTGTAATCTAAGTCCTGGGGAGTGTAGTGGTTAACAGCTATGGCTGCTAACCAAAAGATCGGCAGTTCGAATTTACCAGGTGCTCCTTGAAAACCCTATGGGGCAGTTCTACTCTGTCCTGTAGGGTCACTATGAGTCAGAATCTTAATGGGAGAAGATCTCCAGGTCTTTTTCCTGAGGGGCCGCTGGGTGGGTTCAAACCATTAACCTTTCAGTTAGCAGCCGAGCACTTAATCATTGCACCACCAAGGCTCCTTCTATAGCTACACCAAAATTTATTTAATCAGCCCCCTCTTACTAGACATTTAGGGTTTTTTTCCTCAATTTTTGACTATTGAAAACAATGTTGTAATGAATATCTTTATATCAAATTTCTGTACACATATAAGGATAATGTCATACAAGTAGAAAACTTACTAGGTTATTTTTAAGGCTTTTGATACAAATTACCAAATTGAGTGGGGGAGTACTTAAAATATTCCTTCTTGTATTTTAGCTAGAACTCCTGTCCAAAAAAAATGATAAAATGCTCCATTCCTCCTACTATGAAAAGGCCTCCTAGATTCAGCTTACAAATGCTATTGCTATTTCTCAGAAGGACTTAACTACTCCTAAGGAACCGCTGCCTTCATCCAACTGTCTTCATAGCCGCTTCCCAGAACAGGCGATCACAAGTCCAGCCAGTATCTGCTTACCATGCTTACCAATTCTTAATACAACTGCCTGAAATTTAATTGCTGGAAAGTCTTGTAATTTGTAGTTCCAAAGCTATTTTTGCACGTCTTTTATAGAATTCATTTTAAACACATAAACACAGAATTAATTTTTAAACTTCTATGAAACATAATTACTATTCTCTCATAAGTAAACCTCTTTGTTTAGATAATCTGTAACTTGTTTGGTAGCAACTCTTCCTTTGGTATAATTTTCTTTTAATCATGAAAATCGCCAGTAATATCATACAAAAAATAGAAGGAAAAAAAGATGACAAGTAGGAAATGCTTTTACAAGAAGAAGAAGCACAAACAGCTACTTTATTTAAAAAGAGTGTTTCACATGTAAGGAAATGTAACTACAGAGAGCACTGAGCAAATTGTATTATTAGTAGACACCAAATTCAGTGACTAGAAACTTTCTGTGGCATTTTGCTTCCCAAGTCTAAGACTAAATTCTTCAAAATATGGTTCTCTATATTGGATATTAATTTTAAAAACTGCTTTTCAGGAGCCTGTCTTATTTTCTATTTTCATTTACATTTTTATCTTACAGCGGCACTGCTTTTATCTTTCTTTCTTTATTATGTCCTGGGGTTTAACTCTAGAACATATCTTGAAAAGTGTTAAGAAGTCACTAAACTATTTCTTATGTATCTGGAAAATCCAACAGCTGAAATAACAGTCAAATGGAAACAAGGGTCTATTTTTATGGACTTCCAAAGCAAATATCTGAAAACCTTAGCTGTTCTTTCTTACCTCTGATTTGGTTCCTTCATGCCCTTTAAAAGTATTTCCTTGATAGTTAAAGAGAGCAAGTGTTTATTGTTACCTGAATGATAGCTCATATGCTTGAAAGATCATTCATTATAAAGTCACTCCTTAGTCATCTCTTCTCTTGACAACAAATTTTGACCCTTTGGCCATTTTTGCTTTCTGACCTATTAGATTTTGTCAGATTTATCTCCAAATATCCCTGGGTCTGGAAAGTGTCTGTAAGTAATGGAGGGACAAGGCTGACCAAAACTCAATAAGTTTATATATCCTATGTAGTTCCCTCAAAATCCTACCCCACTCAATAACTTTTCTTCATAATATATCAAAGCAAGTCTGAGTCCATTCTCCAAAATTCTAACACCAATAAAATGGAGGCCTTTTGCCTCTGTGGTTCCTGAGGTAAAATCTAAGTTATGATTTTCCTGGACCAGTTCTGAGAAAATATTTGTGTCAAAGACTGGTAAAAATGGATGGTTAATTTGTTCACTGAAGTTACTGAATGCCCACCATGTTCATGACGCTGGGTTGAATGCTATGCAAGATACAAAGATATGGAAGAAAAGTTATTGGAAATAATATTAGGAAATAAAAAGCTAGAGAAAATTATCAATGGAATAGTTTGTATTCTTTTTTAAAAAAATCACCCAACATGGGTAAATCTGGAGGACATTATAGCTGAGTGAAATAAGCCAGTCACAAAAGGACAAATATTGTACGAGACCACTATTATAAGATCTCAAGAAAAGGTTTACACACAGAAAAGAAAAGTCTTTGATGGCTACAAAGGTAGAGAAAGAGGGAGAGGGAAAATCACTAATTAGGTAGTAAGCAAATGTCAACTTCGGTGAAGGGAAGGACAACACACAATACAGGGAAAGTAAGCACAACTGAACCAAAGCAAAAGCACAGAAGTTTCCTAGGCATATCCAAACACTTTGAGGGACCGAGTGGCTGGGGCTGGGGCTGGTGACCATAGTCTCGGGGGACATCTAAGTCAGTTGACATAACATACTTCATACAGAAAATGTTCTACATCCGTCTTTGTTGAGTAGTGTCTGGGGTCTTGAAAGCTTACCAGCAGCCATCTAAGATACATCTATTGGTCCCATCCCATTCGGAGCAAAGGAGAAGGAAGAAAACCAAAGACACAAGAAAAATATTAGCCTAAAGGACCACATGAAACTCAACCTCTACCAGCCTGAGACTAGAAGAACTAGATGGTTCATGGCTACCACAATGACTGTGCTTTTACAGGGATCACAACAAACAGTCCTTGACAGAACAGGAGAAAAATGTAGAACAGAATTCAAATTCACAAAAGTGATTGTCTGACTTATTGGTCTGACAAAGACTGGAGGAACCCCTGAGACTATGGCCCCCAGACTCTGCTAACCCAGAACTGAAATCATTCCCGAAGCCCACTTTTCAGACAAAGATTAGAGAGTCCTATAAAACAAAAAATAACACAAGTGAGGAACATGCTTTTAGTTCAGTCAAATATACGAGACCAAATGGACAACTCCTGTCCAAAAGCAAGACAAGAGGGCAGGAAGGGACAGGAACTGGATGAATGGACACAGGGAACCTGGGGCAGAAAGGGGGAGCATGCTGTCACATTGTGGGGATTGCAACCAATGTCGCAAAACAATATGGGTAAAAATTTTTGAATGAGAAATTAATTTAAGCTGTAGAGTTTTACCTAAAGCACAATTAAAAAAAAAAACTATACCAAGTATGCCCCTAATACGTAAGGATTTCTCCAAAATAGCTTCCTATACTACAAACTAGAGAAAGAAAGAATAAGTGTATGCAAAATTAAATGCTTCATGATGAGAAATAAAACAGACAACCTTGCCTGCTCCAGTAGATCCAGCAACCGCCAATAACTGTCCTCTTTCTATCTTGAAATTGATATCCTTCAGGACAGGAGCACCAAGAAGTGAGAAGTTACTGAAGAAGAGGCTGTTATCACCATTGGAAATTTCTCTATTGTTATTATTTTGTTTTGCTTTCTCAAATAATTCCCCAAATCCCTGTAAAAAAACATATATAGGAAAAGAAAAGTTTCTCAGTTATTTTTGATATGTTTTACTTATGATTACTTCGAGAACCAATGGCATGTAAACCATGCTTTATAGCACAAAATTACATAGCACATGATTTCTAGAGCATGTAATTCAAAACACTTGAAAATCATAATCATATCATTTCATGGAGATATAATTTCCCTTTCTCAGATCTTTGCCCACTATCAAGTGAAATTAAATTAACATGTATATTACACATCTCCTATATGCTGGGTATGCAAACATTACTATCTAATCCTCGGAATAATATATAAGGTAAATGTTATAATCCCCATCTTTCACAAAGCTGCAGACTATGACTCAGACTATATGACTAAAGTCACATAACCAATGGGCTACAGACTGGGATTACTACTGCCTTCTACTGTATCACACTGGTAGCACCTTCCCCTGAGAAGCTCAAAGCATTTCTGTAAGTACTTAGTGCTGAGCATAAATGTGATGAGACTGTCAGATGGTCCAAATGAATTCCACAAAGTCCCTAGGTGGTGTAAATAGTTAGCGTTCGACTGCTAACCTAAACGTTGGTGGTTCAAACCCACCTAGCAATATCATGGAATAAAAGGCCTAGTGATCTGCTTCCATTAAGATTACAGCCAAGAAAACTCTACAAAGCAGCTCTATTTTGTAACACATGGGGTCGCCATAAGTTGGAGTAGACTCTACCACTACTAGCAACAAGAGTAGCTGGGCGGAAGGGATTACCTTTTGAAAATTGCCAGCCTCTCTATTGCCACCATGGAAAGCTTTAGGGTAATTTGTGGTCTTCAAACCAAAGCCAGCAGCCCCTGTGGTACTAAGCATTATCCAAGAGGAATCTGGTGCACGTAGTTATAACGGAATCTCTTTCCAGACCCTCAACATTCAAATGTACTCCTTCCTAGATTTCATCTGCCTGAGAACTTGTCTGTCATTTCTCCTTCCCCACTTCCTCTCTCACAAGCAGTAGAAAAGGGCTTTGGAGTCAGAGAAACCTAGCCTGACGTTTTAGCCCTGCCCTAACTAGTTGTGTAACCTTGTTTAGTCACATAAACTGTCTAAGCCTTAGCTTCCTAACACGTAATTGGAAATGATTTTACCTACTTATGGGGTTGATGTGAGAGAGGAGTCAGCTTCCTAGCACGTAAAGAGAAATGTATTTACGTACTCCCAGGTTTAAAGTGAGGGAGGAGTCATATATAAACATCCTCAGGAACATGCCTCTTGGGTAATCAGCTGGATGCTAATGCCATCAAACAAGATGGAGAATGCACTGGAAGGAGGGGATTTGTAGCTTGGGGAGTGGTGAACATGACGTGCGTAAGGAGCACCGAGGAAAATACATCCATGAAGTTCAGGAAAGAAACTGGGGTCAGAGGTTTGCATTTTGAGAGTCATCTGTACACTGGCGTCAGCTGAGTGTGGACGAGGCCACCTACAAAGATCATGAAAAATACTAGAAGGAGGCCCACAGCCACTAATGATGCAGGCAAGGCAAATTCAGAAGTGATGGTCTGTGGATAAAATAATCTGGAAAGCGTGATTCACTAAAACTCAGTTCACGAAAACTAGTGGAAGCTGGGGCATTGATGTATGATGACGACCTCTATTGTCTGCATATTGGAGACAACAAGGCCATCTGGTGAAAGTCCGCAGACCCTGGGAAAGGTTGGTAAAGGAAAGTGGCAAAGATCTGGAATGGCTTTTAGGGAAGGGAAAAGGGAATTGACTAAGGACAAGTGAGTGGATTTCTCAAGAAAGTTACAGGCCCAATTGAAGCTGAAACAATAAACATGTAAAACTTACAAGTGACTACACTGTATGATTTTCCTTAGCTGTACTACCCTTGCCAGCGCTGTTAAAGTGAATGCTCCGCAGAGGTTTTTTTTTTTTTTTTTCCGCAGAGAAGGATTCAGTAAAAAGAAATAGGAATTGAGAGTGCAGCTGAGAGAAGAACTCAAGCTATTGGTCTTGGATGGGGAAGGGCAGTTGCCTGATTGCCATGAGCAGGATGCTACCAAACTTTATTGCACCAAGGGACCTCCTCAAAGCAGGGCAGTCCTGTTGCTAGGGGAGGAAGGAGAGACGTTCCTGTAGGAAGACTGCTCATTTCTCACCCATCCTCAGAGGGCATGGGAGTGGCTCCAGAAGGCATACTCTTACCCTCTGGTCAAGCTGCCAGTGAGATGCAGCTGGGCGCTGCCTTGAGGCGTCCAACGAGGAGAAGTCAAGAGACCAGAAATCTTGATGAAACTGAAAGGTAGTAAAGGTGGGATAAGGAGCCCTGGTTGTGCAATGGTTAAGCGCTTGGCTGCTAAACAAAAGGTCAGCAGTTAGAACCCACCAGTGGCTCTGTGAGAGAAAACACTTGGCGATCTGCTCCGGTAAAGATTTCAGCCTAGGAAAGCATGTTGGGCAGTTTTACTCTGTGCTATTTTTTTTTATAGAGCTGCTAGGAGTCTGAGTCAACTCAGCAGCACACCACTACAAAGGTGGGATTATGAGACTGAGAGCACTAGAGGGGTAGAAAATTCTGGGCAACGAAAGAATTTCAAAGTGTGACTCTTCCAAAGTTGAATAATTCTGGGTGCCCACAAAGCTCAGGATATGACCATGAAAGGAAACTTCCACAGAAGTCACTGGAAAATATAAGTTCTAAGGGCAGTGCTGGAAGGTTTTCTCATGTGGATGTTGAAGTCTCGGACAGCATGGTAGAAGCTTAACAGCCATCAAGAAGTGCCCTGGGGTTTGACAGGTGAAAGTCAAAAGACTTGAGAAGGATACAGCCATGGTTCAGTATCCTGACTCTAGAATGCGACATCTGGGTCCAAAGTCCAGCTTCAGCCCTTGCCAGTTGTGTGACCTGAGCCAAGTGCCTTAACATTTTTAAGCCTTCATTCCCTTATTGGTAAAATGGGAATATTAGTATTACCAAAGTCATAGGTATGATGAGAGAATTAAATCACACAAAACATACAAAGTGCTCATCCTATGTCTGACACACAGTTAGGTTTTAGCATGTTACCTATTTTATCAGATGGGGTGACAGTGAAACGGAGGATTTTTGCACCAGATTGAGAAAACAACTGTCTGAAAGTAGTAATAAAAATGTCAAACTTATTGTCCCTTCATACCTAGTTTGAAATTCCTAAAAACAAGTAAAATAAATCTGATCTTCACACTTTTCCACAAAACAATTTTGCTAGGCAGGTAAAGAATTATTCTCTTGCCTATATCTTTAAAAAATGACATAAAATGAAACCCTGGTGGTCAAGTTACTTAAATAAATAAACCTGATTTAACAGACTGTGAAAGATGTAGGAATAGAACATTGGTTTTAACTCCTATCTTTACTCAACAAGCCTAAGTGATGAGGAAATGGGAATTTAATAGGTATTCTCAACAATCAGATGTTGCTTCCTTAGAGGCTGAAAATTGTTAGTAAGATTTACCCTCTGACTTTAAGGAATACAAGAAAATATTTCATAACGAATGAAAAAAAGTAAAAAGAGGAGAAAACAATACATCGGAATAACTCTCATACATCTTTTTATTGACTGGTGTATACAAAGCACATTGTACTATAACTTTGAGATCAGAGAAAGTGACACTTACTGAGCAACTATTACGTGCATGCAACTTTGTTGAACACTTTACATAATTTAATCCTCACAATATATTTGCAAGAGATGTATTAATATCTCCCATTTTATAGATGGGGAGCTGAAGGCTCCATAAAGTTAAATAACTTGATCTGTATTATACAGATAGTAAATGGCAGACCCAGGCAGGATTCAAACCCATCTCTATCTGATTCCAAAATCTATGATCTTTGTATTATTTCCTAAATTAAGGGAAACTAGAAACCCTGGTGGTGTAGTGGTTAAGTACTACGGCTGCTAACCAAAAGGTTGGCAGTTTGAATCCACCAAGCGCTCCTCGAAAACTCTATGGGGCAGTTCTACTCTGTCCTATAGGGTCACTATGAGTCTGAATTGACTCGATGGCAGCAGATTTGGTTTTTTTTATGTGAAACTAATTATACCAAAAAAAAACAAACCAAACCCACTGTGGTCGAGTCGATTCCGACTCATAGCGACTAATTATACAACTTAAAAAAATACACTAAGGAACTTCTATACTGTATTTAATATTCCTGGGCCCCCACTTCGTAACCTATAAAATAAATGGAGTGGTTCTCTTTGCAGTTCTACCAGTTACATCATAATTCTAACCTTATCGTCTGTTAATATGAACACCAGATTCACAAAGAAGAAAATGTTTAAGTATGTAGAGCAAAAAATTAAAAAAAAAAAAAAATTCTGACCTCCTCCCAGAAGGCTGTCACATTTTCCATCACCACATCTGTAGTTGTTAAGTTATATTCCAACGTCTTATACTCTTGCTTTTGTAAGAAATCCTATTTATAAAAAAAAAAATTATAAAAGAGAGAAAAAACACATTGTTTAAACACAATAATAACATCCATGCACTGTTAACAACTATTTTATGCTATAGTAGGACTTCAGCTTACATTTGGATTTTATGAATTAAATTGAAAATTATATCTTAATAAAATAATTTTATAACAATGTTTTGAAGTTAATTTACCAGTTTTTTAGGATTCATCGCATTGGAAATACATTCTTCAAGCGCGTGATATTTTATAAAGCTGTTTTTATACATTAGATTTTAACACACAACCGATTCTTCCTTGCACTAGTACACGTTAACCTTAGTGATGCCTGTAATAAAACAACCCTGAATTACCCATTGATGTGCCTCCATTCAGCAATAGGACAGGGAGAAAATGAATGTCTTCATCTTTATAGCACCCCCATTAGGGCACCTTTGGCGTGACTTCTCTGGGTTAAATAAAGAATGAAACCTGACTTAACTGGTTTAAGGGCATCACACCATGATTGTAAGAGAAGGGCTCTATTAAAAACTCTGAATCACAGGAATTTTCCTAGGAAAGGGGGAATGAAAGGAAGAATTAAGTCCACGCATGCTGAAGTCTTCACCATATGAGGTATTGAAAACAGCCTGGTCCTTTCCTCCCTGCTTCCCTTTCTTCCCTGCTCTTCTCTGTCTCTCTTTTGGTTTCTCTCAGGTTTGCTTTTGAGATCTGCTTCTCTGTCTCTATGTTGTTCAGTCACTCTCTCTCAATCCAGCCTGTCTGTTGTGTCTCTCTCTATCTCATCCTCCCACACAGCTATGATCGGGTTAACAAAGGAAATAAGATAATTCCAAGAGCTTCTATGGCTCTGAGCGACATTCATCAATTTGTCCAAATCACTGTTCTCAAACTCCCATATTTCTGGGGACCAAGCAGGTCACATAATAGAGGAAGGGGACTGGGTGGAGATTGTGATGAACAAAGAGGGGCAGAATCCGTCTGAAGGGGCAGCTGCCACAGCGTGTGGGGAAGGATGGCCCCATGTTACTAGATACTCAAATTCCTCAAAAGAAGTTGAAAATAGAACGTTTTTACGTAACATCTCCCAATTTTTCAATGCTGGCAACTAATTTAAAAGTTTTTTAAAAATATAAAGGTCAAACAAAACAAGTCTGTGGGCCAAAATTAGGTTTGTGGACCACCATTAGTAATCTCTGGCCTAGACTAAATAATGGCAGAACCACCTAAAAGTGGTTCACCCCTCACGCTCATTTTTATGTATATCACAGTGACTTGTTTGGGGGGGAGGGGGATAAATATTTAAATAAATATCAAAAAAGTATAATAAAGACATTTAATTTGCTTATAAATTGTAATATTTATCACCACACACACGATCATGGCAGTGATTCAATTAGCTTTGCACAATTGAGTCTCATCGCCTCAGGATTTCAGCACTTTTCTTCAAAGCTGGTGGCCACATTAGCATTAATTTAGGGTAATTAATGTGGCATAAAATGTCATTCTCATCTATCATACCTTCCAGGAATATGTTTGGAAAAGTTTAAGGTAAACACGTGTAGTACTAGCTGGAAAGTTTCATAACTTTCTGGCAAATTTGTGCCATCTTTTTGTACATTTGCCAAGTTCATTAGAACCAATCTATTGACTAATCGACTCAACAGTAACAAGTTTTTTTTTTTTTTTTTAAATGGGTGGTACACATGGTTAACGCACTCGGCTGCTAACCTCTGAAGAAAGGCTTGGTGATCTTCCAAAAAATCAGTCTTTGAAAATGCTCTGGAGGACAGTTCTACTCTGACATACACATGGGACCACAGTGAGTCAGAACCGACACTCTTATTGATTAATTACTTGAAATAAAATCCTCTGGAGTACAAAAACAGTATCTCCTTCAATTTATCTGACTTTGTTTTATTTCACTAGGCTTTCATTACAAGTGCTTATTAGACCACATTTAGACATCAAGAGAGAAAATCCTGTGCTTTATTAAAAAGGCCTGAGACCAAGAATTTCTCTCTAGAGAGTCTGCCCACTAGCAAAGTTCTGAGACATTATAAAATCCTTGTATATGATGCACAGTTATGGCACATTACCTGTATTTTGTTTATTGCTCCGAGCGAGTCATACCACGTTTGCACAGCCCAGGGGAACTGCCGAGTGACAGCCATGCGCAGAACGATGCAGAATGAGATGGTAGTGAATATTTTTCGAAGGATGATTCCTTTGAGCATTGCGTAGGGCAGCACAGATAAAAACACCACGAAGAACCCTGAGAAGAAGAAGGCTGCGCTGTTGAAGTATCTCACATAGGCTGCCTTCCGGGTCAGTCTCAGCTCTATTCTATGAAAAAATAAAGTTCAGGAAGCTAGTTTACTGTTCAAATATCAAGCACCTTGGAATGCAGAAACTGAGCACAGGCCATAGAGTCATTCTGCCTTCATTCTGGTCCTGATTCCATCCTACGTAAGCTGTGTGACCTTGCACAAGTAACTCAACCTCTCTGGGCCTCAGTTTATTTGAAAAGGGAAATAGTAATGAACCCACCAGTTTCTTGGATGTAATACCTGTAAATTGTTTTATTTAATTATTATTAATATTCCAATTATTATTAACAATAGTATTATTTCACTATTTTTAGATCCTTATGCACTTTGTTATTAACTTTTAAGATTTTCAAGACTGATCATTTGTGTTGGTTTAAGTAACTAAGGCTGAAAATGGGGACAAAGTTGCAAAATTTACAAAGGAAAAAGACAACTCTGTGATTACCTAATGGATTCCTAACACTTTAGGAATTCTAGCTTAGCTTTGAGGAACACTGAAATAACATATAAGCCACGGGGGAGTGGTTCTCAAACCTTAACCCGTTGCCACTGAGTTGATTCCAATTCACAGTGACTCCATGTGTTATACAGTAGAACTGCTCCATTCAGTTTTTTTGGTTGTGATCTTTAAGGAAGCAGATCACCAGTCCTGTCTTCCTGAGTGGGTTCAAACCTTGGGTTAGTAGCCAAGAGCAAACTGTTTGCCTCACCTAGGGACCTCGAACCTTAGCATAGGTAAAAATCACCTGAGAGATGTGTTAAAAATATAGCATGTCAGAATGGATAAACAAACTATGGTACATACACACAATGGAATTTTACGCAACGATAAAGAACAATGATGAATCTGCGAAGCAGCTCACAACATGGATGAATCCGGAGCGTTTTATGCTGAGTGAAATAAGTCAATCACAAAAGGACAAATATTATATGAAAATAAAAATACTACTATAAAAACTCATGAAAAAGTTCACACACAAAAAGAAACAATCTTTGAGGGTTATGAGGGAGAAGGCGGGGGATGGAAAAACACTGAGTATAAAATAGGTAAGTGGTAACTTTGGTGAAGGGTAAGACAGTACACAATACTGGGGAAGCCAGCACAGTTTGCCCAAGGCAAGGACATGGAAGCTCCATAGATATATCCAGACTCCCCGACGGACCGAATTACTGGGCTGAGGTCTGTGGGGACCATTGTCTGGGGAACATCTAGCTCAATTGGTATAACATAGTTTATAAAAAAAGTTCTACGTTCTACTTTGGTGATTAGTGTCTGGGGTCTTAAAAAACTGTGGTCAGCCATTGAAGATACTCTACTGGAGCAATGGAGAATGAAGAAAACCAAAGACACAAGGGAAAGATTAGTCCAAAGGACAACTGGACCACAACTACCACAGCCTCCACCAGACTGAGTCCAGTACAAATAGATGGTGCCCAACTACCACCACCAACTGCTCTGACAGGGATCACAATAGCGGGTCCCGGATAAGCTGGAGAAAAATATGGAACAAAATTCTAAATCAGAGGGTTCTGGATAAGCTGGAGAAAAATGTAGAACAAAATTCTCACACACACACACAAAAGAAGAAGACCAGACATACTGGTCTGACAGAGACTGGAGAAACCCCGAGAGTATGGTTCCCAGACCCTTTTAGCTCAGGAATGAAGTCAGTCCTGAGGTTCACCTTTCAATCAAAGATTAGATAGGCCCATAAAACAAAATGAGACTAAATGGGCACACCAGCCCAGGGGCAAGAACGAGAAGGCAGGAAGGGACAGGAAAGCTGGTAATGGGAAACTCAAGGTTGAGAAGGGGAGAATGTTGACATGTCGTGGGGTTGGCAACCTAAGTCACAAAACAATATGTGTCTTAATTGCTTAATGTGAAGCTGGTTTGCTCTGTATGCCTTCATCTGAAGTACAATATAAATAAATAAATATATACAGAGAGAGAGAGTATCTCAGGCCCACCTCACAGAGATACTGATTGAGTGAGTCTGTAGGAGAGTTCTAGAATCTGGGATTTTATGAAGAACCCAAGTGACTCTGTTGCAGGTGGTTCCTGAAAAGTTATGAAAATAGATACTGTATCCTCTCTATCTCTCACTTTTGTGTAATTATTTGTAATCATATTCTTTCAATCATCTAGTTTGAATTGCAAATTACAAACTTTTTTTTTATACATACATTTTGCTGTTGTTGTTGTCAGATGCCACTGAATTGATTTTTGCCTTACAGAGACACCATGTGACAGAGTAGAACTGCCCCATAGGGTTTCCTAGGCTGTAACCTTTAGGGGAGCAGAGCACCAGGTCTGTCTCTGGTGAAGTCACTGTGTTGATTTGAGTGCTAACCTTTCAGTTAGCAGCCAAGTGCTTAACCGTTGTGCCACACAGGTTTAAATGTTCTGACAGGCAGAAAACAGGGTGTGCAGAGAGGCAAGTGTAAGGGCTGGTGGGAACAGAAGACAACACTGCCTTCAACCTCAGTCCCACTCTTCCAAGAGCCATAAAAGTTGGAGTGATTTGTAATGCTTCCCACCCAGTTCTTGTATACAGAAAGAGCCGCAGTGATACAAACAGAGGGCTTCAGTGGGAGGGAGTAATGGCTGTGCCTTGGCCTAATGCAGGGGGTGCCAGGCATGTGGGTGTCAGGTTCATAACGCTTGTATAATTCAAAAAAGCAATTCTCATGCTCAAGGGCAGGACTCAGAGGAAAACTTTTTATAAAAGTCTAAAAAGAAAAAGGTAACCCTGAGCACACTGATGATGTAAATGGATTTTAATGTGCCCAGCCTAGACTGTGACTCATGGTCTAATGTTTACCTATTCGAATCATGTGGTATAGAGGGCAAATTATGATTTTGGAATCTGACCCGGGTTTGAATCCTGGCTCTGGCTGTTAGTAGCTATGCTATCTTAAGCAAATTGTTCTTCCCTCTGATTTTATAGAATCCACATCTATAAAAGCGGGACATAGCACCTCCCTTGTAGAGCTGTTGTCAAGATTAAATGACAGCACAGCAGAGGGCTTGGCACTTAATCAGAATCTACAATGTATTTCCTTTCTCAGCAACAGAAAAAAAATAATACTGACTAGGTTGACATTAATAAAATGCTAGAAAACACTGTTTACAAAAATGTTATCAAATTTGTCAAGATTGTTGAAATGGAATTTATTAAAAACAATCATGGAAAGTAGAAGCTGTACTACAGGAAAGGAAGAAGAAACTTTTCAGGAAAGAGAACTGGTAATGTCTGGGAATGGAGTGAGAACATTTATAGGAAGCACCCAGAAAGCAGTTCTCTCCGTAATAAAGTTACTAACACTTTATGAGCCATAAGAACATTTTATCAGTTTCTTATTAAAAAAAGAAAAGAAAGAAAGTGACGTTATTACCATAAAAAAAAAAAACCCATAGGGCAATAAAAGAGTATATGTACAGGAAGTTTTTTGCAGCCTTCTCCCCAGTTCAACAGTGGCCCAGGCCTAACAAATCGCTCCTTTGGAGAGCATCTTGCCAATCTCTTCTAGAACATTATATTTGCTTTCTTGAATAGAAGCAATTCTTGCTTTCCCATATTCACGTCAGCACTTTCCTGCCTTTTCAGGTAACAATTTCATGCGCGATTAAGGAACCAGATTATACAATTTACAACTAAATATTTGCTATTGGAATTGGTCATACAGAAATACACAGTAGAAAGGATGGGTTTCATATTTTGTGGAAGAGAAAAAAATCTCCAAATCAAGACAAGTCAATGCCAAGAATGGCCTGGCAATGAGTTTACTGTGAGGCCTGAGAAAACCCTGGGGGCTCTTTGCTATGCCTGTGCTCATAGGGATAACAGTGAGCAAGGAGATACATGTGATTGGACACTCATTGTTAATGAAAACAACAACGTCTACGAACTAAACAGTTTCCCCAAATCTTTAGGGATGTTTCTGAAGAGAAAATGCCATTCCTTTCCTGGATTTGCCATGTAAGGCATAACAAAAACAGGTGATCAATGAGTGTGTTTAGGAAATAAATACTCTTTTACCCTTTCTATTTACATGTCAAAGGACTTAACATTTCAGCATTTCTTTTGTTGTTCCAATCACACACCTGCAACTCAGTTACCACTGTCAACTGGAACCAGCAGCCTGAATTCCTGATAACCCATATACACACCATCCTAAAAGGTTCTCTTGGTATATATTTCCCTGTCTCAGGAGCTATATGTCCTGAAATTATTGGTCCCTTTAGCAGACTTCCTTGAAGCAGTGTGTCTAACCACACTGAGTCTTCTAGAACCTTCTTTGATTGCAGTTTGTAGAACATGGAGTTTGACTAAAGAAAAATGCTATCGTGGCCACAGAAATGCCCGGCCTTAAATTCTGCCAGAATTAGCTTAGTAACCATATCTCAGCCTGTACTGTACTTTTTTTATTGGATGTAAGCTTTACTAGTTGGTGAAAGAAAAATTCTCTGAGGTGAAACAAGACTGAAGATAGGTGCCAAGTGCTTATTCTATTTTATGAAGTGGCTTTGATTGCTTTAATCTACAGATCTTCAGGTGGAGGGATGGTACGAACACCATTTACAGATTATTGCTAAATTCAAGAAAGAATAAATATATTTTACCCAAACGAGGTTTTTTTTTTTTTAGTTTGTCATGATTGATAAATTAAATGAAATGCAATAATAGGGAGTCATATATTTGGTACAGAATCGTGTTTTTATTCTTGTTATTGTTGGGTGCTGTTGAGTTGGTTCCGACTCATATATTTATTCAAGCTGGGCCATTTAAGGTTTCAAGCAGACTATTAAACCCATTGCGATATGATTCTGACTCATATCGACCCCACAGGACAGAGTAGAACTGCCCCATAGGATTTCCAAGAATTGGCTGGTAGATCTGAACTGCCGACCTTTTTGGTTAGCAGCCGAGCTCTTAACCACTGCACCACCAAGGGCTCCAAAATATATTAAACCCAGTGCCCTCCAAAATATATTAAGTAGCTATAAATACATGTAGAAGATTCTTAAAACGTAAAAAGTGTAAATATCCTTCTAATGCAAAGTAATACAATCAACTATAAAAAAAAAAAACTAGGACTACACACTAATGCATGAATATTGATATCACTGAATACAATTGTCTGATTGTCAGGAACCCCCAAATGGGTGCCAGAAGTCCACTGTGGCGTCCCCATTTTTAAAATGAAAATTGCTATAGATACTGAAATTATCAAAATGACTTACTGTCTTAGGTTTTCGATCATTTTTTCCATTGCTTCCTCCCAGCAGTATGCCTTCACAGATTGGATATTTTCAATCATTTCAGAGGTGATCACAAGTCTTTCATTGATCTTTCCAGCTCTCTTATCTCTACAAATAAATGAATAAATGAATCTAATAGTAAATACAGGTCAAATTATTCACTAAGAACTGCTCACCCTTTTTAAGAAAAATCACTTTTTTTTATTAAATAGATGAGCATGTATTTAATTAGCAAATAGATGGTAACAAAATAACAGCTACCATCTCCCTAATTGCCAGACACTGTATCAGGCTCATCCCATGCAGCAGCTCTAACCCTTATGACAGTTTCACGAGAGGCATATGCTATCCCAGTTGTAAAGATAAAAAACAAAAAACTAGAGACGGCGAAGTAAAGCGACTTGACTAAGGTCACACACTAGTAAATGTGCAACCTGGAATTCACACCGAGAGCTCTCTGGCTCCAAAGTTTGTATGCTGTTGTCATGCTCTAGCTCTCATACTCTAGAAGTCTTCTACTATAGTCATTCCACAATAAAAGTAAAAATTGTGATGACTGGTGAACCAGACTAAGAAAAGTCAATCAACTCAATGTAAAATGTGTGCATTACCTCCAATTCACATAAATGTTGTATTCATTCTACCTATACCTTATGATATATTTATATAAAACAGTAATATATATAAAAATAAATATATATCAATATGTAGATACATAAAATGAACTGAATCTTAACATTTGTAAAGAAACATTTTATATAAACAATTTATTAAAAAACAATTTATAAAGAAATTCTATAGATAAACAAGCAAAGCACTGATTTAACCAAAAAAACCCAAACCCATTGCCATCAAGTCAATTCCGACTCATGGTGTCCTATAGGACAGAGTAGAACAGCCCCTCAGGGTTTCCAAGGCTATAAATCTTAACAGAAGCAGGCTGCTGCATCTTTCTCCCGTGGAGTGGCTGGTGGGCTCAAACCACTGACCTTTTCGGTCAGCAGCCAAGCACCTTAGCCACCGTGCCACCAAGGCCCCTACCCATTGATACAGGACCTGTTATTCACACCATTACAATAATTCCTTTTTAGTGCTACCTCGATGGCACTTGGTTTTTTTTGAGTGAGTGCTACCCAGTAAATTATGGTTCAGTGCATATAGCAGTCCTGGTTTCATGAATGTGGGCTTTTGAAAATCTGATTGAAAATACTTTCAAGCTTTGAAAGGAGGTTGCTACCTGTACTTCATCATCATTCTTCCTAACCCAGCTTGACCAAGGGCGACAATTATCAGGAAAGCAAGTCCACAGAAGGCAGAGGCCTGGAGCAGGTCCCAGATCAGCCCCATCAGAAGTGTCACTTGTAAAGGAGCAATCCACACAAAATGTGCCAGTGCAAGTCCCTAGAAAAGAAAATCACAGCTTAAAACAGTGGCATTTTACACTTCATCCCGAAAAACAAACACATTTGACACAATAGCAAAAGCATAGTGAGCTTATCTAGTCAGAGTTCAAAACACATTAAAATCTAGGAGGTCACTGGATTTTAATTCCAGCTGAGTACTCTAACCTCTTTATTCATCGCTACACCCCAAGTTCACAGTTGTTGAGATGCATGTGGTTACATGAAATATTAAATAAATCAATGCATCAACAAATGGGTATTCATAAATTTTAGTTCTACCTGTATTTACCAGCATTTAGTTACTATTTAGGATAGAGCCATTATTTGCCTCATTGTAGTCTCTGCTCCGCTCATTTTTAATATTAAATGATCCCCAAAACAAAAAACAAACCTCTTGCCATCCAGTTGCCAACCCTACATGTTTCAGAGTAGAAACTGCTTCATAGCGTTTTCTTGGCAAACCCTGGTGGCATAGTGGTTAAGAGTTACAACTGCTAACTAAAAGGTGAGCAGTTCTAATCCACCAGGTGCTCCTTGGAAACCCTATTGGGTAGTTCTACTCTGTCCTATAGGGTCGCTACGAGTCGGAATCGACTCTACAGCAATGGGTTTGGTTTTTTGGTTTGGTATAGACAAAGGGCTCTCCAGAGCCTCAAAGTATACAACTCTGCAGCCCTATCATCTGATAGAGCTATCCAGAATAAATGCACGCTCAGTTCAACAGTAATTTCTCTGGCACCTGCTGTGGGTTCAATACCATGTTAAATGCAAACATAAAATACACTGTCTGTCCTCAACAACCCTGCATTTACGTGTGACATAAGACAGCACTGAACCAGAATTTCTCAGGATATCATATTCAGTCAAAATAAATAATTGGTTTAAATGAAACAAGATCTGATAAAGATTGAACTATGAGAAACCTTACTAAATACACAGCAAGCTGGGGCACCTTTGGCCTGGGTGGTCCCACAAGACCCCAGAAAGCCACTCTGCTAGACAACTTAGCTTTCTCAGTTTTCTGAAATAGGGAAGGTAGGGATGAGTACAGCTTAACCACCTATTGCTATTATCTGACCAAGAAAATTCCACATTTGGATTTATGATTTATAAAAGTAATGATTAAAAGATTAAATTGGTAGATACATACTTCATCAAATTTGTTCAGGTTGTTGGAAAGGAGACTGACAAGTTGTCCAATACTTATTTTATCAAGAACACGGCTGGACAGTTTTAAAGTCTAAAAGAAAAATGGGAAATTAGATGACATCAACAAAGGCAAATATATTTGTAAGTAACATTGTAACACAGCTGAGGACTTAGGTTACTATGCATGCATAATCAAGGAAAGTAATGAAAATTATTTCTGTCCATTCTGCTCAGCATCTTCTCAGATTTATATTCTTCTTCATAGCATGTATTATATTGGCATGCCTCATGCCTCTGTTTCATTTTCCAGCATCTGGAAAGTAATAAATATTTTCTCTCCTCCACGATAGCAATGATATTATACTTAAGTATCTACCTACATAGCTGGGTTTTGTTTGTTTATATACATATTTTTTAAATGAGAGACAGAACCAAAGCAATACCAAATTAAAACCTTGCCCTTACATTTTTCATGCAGTCCTATACAAATTCTATTGGATAAAATTACTGTTAAGGTGAAAAAAGCATATTATGAATAATTGAATCATTAATCATTTTGTGAAAAAATTACATTAACAATACAAAATCCTTAAGTTTTCTAAAGAAAAATACAACAGCCTGCACAAAACAGAATTGTTAAGTCAATAATTTAAGCACGATTATAAAAGTTCACAGGGATACTTTGACTGTAAAATTTAATAACTGATTTGCCCATTAGATGACTTTGACTGGAAAATATCCATTTAATATTTGTTTCAGTTCAATCCCACACATATTTACTCAGCACTTAGTAGATGCAAATCACTGTGCCCAATCTTTCAGGGATTATTATTAATATTTACAAAAACATAATTCTTGCCTCCAGACAAGCTGGTACATGAATATTTACAATGATATGACAAGCGAGTTAAGGGAAGCACAAAATAATAGGGTAACAAAAAGATCACACATGTGGTTAAAAAAAACCTGGAAAGATTTCATTGAAGAGGTAGAATTTGAGAATGGGTCTGGAATGAATGAGGTTTAGCTAAGCAGAAACAAATGAGGAAGCAAAGCAGTTAATCCCAAAACATTATCAGAGCAATCTGAGGGGAAAAAAGTCCATTGAACTGGAGGGCCAGTCTGAGTAACTTTGAGTTCTCTGTGGGGCTTAATATACAGCATGTCCACAGTCAGCATTCAGTAATTGTTCACTGGTTTTAGTTAGCTCTATGTTCTTGAGATTCATAGGAAAAGCTCAATGTAGTTTGTATATAGACTCACTATTTAAAGTGTATCTTGAATGTATCATAGTTATACCAGATTTCGGAACAAAGTAAAATGTACTGTATTACAAAATTTGGAATATTGTACAAAGGGTTAAAGACTGCCTATCATGAGGATAAAACTGGTCAGATATGAAAAAGCATAAGATATGAGAAGAACTAAAACGGGCTCACTTTAGGGACCCAAACAGCACCACGTGGAGATGTCCCCTTGGGTTCTTTGGTTATGAAGTCAGTGTAGGACAAAAAGTGCAGGTAGAGAGGTAAAACAACATGGGTAAGAAAGCAGATATTCAAGGTTGAAAACAAAGAACTGATACAATAGAGTCTAACTTTTCATTAATGCTTTCTGGATCTGAAAGCATATATATATTTGCGCTAAATGTTATATATGGACCAATTTACAAACTAAAAAAAAAAAGCCTGCTCTTTAATCTCATCTTCTCTTTAGCCCAGAACATTTCACGCCTCTCTCTTCCTATGTAACAGTGTGTCTTATTGCTGTTACTTCAGTATTTATTTTATTTACATAGTAATTGGAAAACCCTCCACTTCAGAGACTGAGCTTCACTTATTTTAAAATTTTTTGAAGCAGTTTGTGCACAATTTTCTGTATTTGTTAGATCTTAGAATCCTTGTTCATGAAATAGGGATAATAGCACCTACCATACAGAATTTTAAGGAAGATCAAACGAGCTAATACACCTGAATCACTGAGAAGCATATTGTGAATATTATTAGCTACTAGTATTATAATTACAGTGTGCACTTTTTATAAATATTTAATGGAATCCAACTCTCTATGATACACAAGCTGTGTAGAATCTACCTTCCAAATAAGGCCTAATAATTTATTCACCCCAAAATTTCTGGATCAAAAGAAATTTTTTATCACCCATGTTTTCCTGATACCTGTGAATAGATGAAATTGTAGCTGAGTTGATTTGATTAAACCGTGGACTCCATTTTTCTCATCTGCCTCCATATATGGCTTTTTTGAGCAATAAAATATGGCTATCAAGGTTTTACAACACAATTGACCTTGCCTGTATGTTACGGAAGTCCTATATGTTATTTGCCAGAGGTGAATTTTAGATCCATTGCCCTCATAAGACAAGTACACAAAGTTTTTACATTGGGGGAATTAAAAACGAAGGGTGAAGCATTACCCAAATGATTGAATCAAAACAGCTTTCTACAATGACTTGATAGATCCAAGCAGTCACATCTAGTGCTGAATTGGTTTGGTGGGAATAGACACCACTGAAATGGCTTTAAATCCTGTTTGTAAGGTAACTAAGTCTTGGACTGAATTCCCCTAAATCAGACTTCAGTAACTTCAGCTCTTGCCTGGACAACACATACAAAAAAGTAGGGTAGGTTCTTATGGTCGCAAAGCATATGTACAGGATGATAAAAACCTAACACAAAATAAGGCAGTAAATACCACTGCTGTGTCACAACTAGTTAACAGGTGGGAGCTTTTATTGCTTGGGTTATCATTAACAATTAGGTACTACCCTCTTGCTATTGAACATGGCATTTTACCATAAGATGGCATTTTGTCCTTCACTTTTATGCAGACTGTGAGAGTCGTTTTAACAAGAAATGATAGTTCCCAAAGAATGACGACATAACTAGTGATTAAAATAAAAATGAAGCCTACAATATAGGCGGTTTATAGGGAGTGCTCAATAATTATTAGTTGAAGTAAATTTATTTATCAAGAAAAATTAGAAATCTTAATTATTTCTTCCATTTATTTCATAGGTATCAGTTACCAAATTGATTTCAGCATTTATTCAACGGCAATGGGTTTTTTATACCAGCTTTGCCATCTTATTTGTGGCATTTAAAACATAATGCTACTACATGTATCATGGAGCCTGCGCAAGGACGTATCATTACCTTCTTATAAATCAAACTAAACATAGCTATTCTCATCTGCATTCCCATGTGATGGAGGCCAAAAATGGCTGGGTGTAGGAGCAGCGTCCTCACGATGAAGAGAAGGCACAGGCCTATGGCCAAGTAAATCGCAATGGAGCGTTCCACCTTGTTATCTGGATCATAGGAAGCTATGATTCTTCCCAGTAAGAGTGGCTGGACTGCCTTGGTGACTTCCTGCAGAAGAGAAAAAACAGAGAATGTAAATTTCATTTTATAAATTTTATAAAATGGCCTGACCATTTCAACATGAGAAGTTTCATCTTTAGTTCTTGTTAGTTGCAGTTGAATCAGTTCTGACTCATGGTGACCCTATGTGTGCAGAGCAGAACCACTCCATAGGGATTTCAAGCCTGTGACCTTTTGGAAGCAGATCACTCATCTGTATAGAGTAGGACTTAACAATGGACTTACACAGAAGGCCATACCATACATGAAAACTCCTGATGTTATTTTTAATATCTTGATACTTTGAAATAAGATTTGTTGTTTGATTGTAGCAAAAGTCATTTGGAGACAAGTTTGTATACAAGGTAAATGTGTGGGTACTTTTTACTAAAAAGTGAAGAGTGGCTATAAAGTAAAGGTGTGGTTTACGGAGTGGTTTATTAACTATTAACATTTATAGAGCACTTAACAGTTTATAAAAGATTTTTGCCTTTGATTTTCACGACAACTCTAGCAATTAAAGTAGGCATTATTATTCTAACTTTGAGATAAAAAATTGAAGGCTAAAGAGACCAAGTGAGTTGATGTAATTTCAAATTAGGACTTTGAAAACCATTTTGAGCTGTGGCATTATTTTGAGAATGAACACAACTTTGAGAATCCAGAAGAGCTGGCAAAAGGAAGGGAGGAGCAAGCCCGCACTGTTGTTGTTGTTAGCTGTCATTGAGTCAGTTCCAAACCATAGCAACCCTATGTACAACAGAACAAAACACTGCCCAGTCCCGCGCCATCCTCAAAATTGTTATGCTTGAGCCCATTATTGCAGCCACTGGGTCAATTCATTTCATCGAGGGTCTTCCTCTTTTTCGCTGACCCTCTACTTTACCAAGCATGATGTCCTTCTCCAGGGACAGATTCTTCCTGATAACACATCCAAAGTATATAAGACACAGTCTCACCATCCTTGCTTCCAAGGAACATTCTAGTTGTACTTCTTCCAAAACAGATTTATTCCTTCTTTTGGCAGTTCACGGTATATTCAATATTCTTCGCCAACACCACAATTCAAAGGCGTCAATTCCTCTTCAGTCTTCCTTACTCATTGTCCAGCTTTTGCATGCAATGATGCTGTTGAAAATACCACGGCTTGGGTCAGTCGCACCTTAGTCTTCAAGGTGACATCTTTGCTTTTCAACACTATAAAGAGGTCTTTTGCAGCAGATTTGCCCAATGCAACGCGTCTTTTGATTTCTTGACTGCTGCTTCCACGGGTGTTGCTTGTGGATCCAAGTAAAATAAAATCCTAGACAACTTCAATATTTTCTCCATTTATCATGATGTTGCTTATTGGTCCAGTTGTAAGGATTTTTGTTTTCTTTATGTTGAGGTGTAATCCGTACTGAAGGCTATGGTCTTTGATCTTCATCAGTAAGTGCTTCAAGTCCTCTTCACTTCCAGAAAGCAAGGCTGTGTCATCTGCATAACTCAGGATGTTAATTGGTCTTGCTACAATCCTGATACCCTGTTCTTCTTCATGTTGTCCAGCTTCTCGGATTATGTGCTCAGCATACAGACTGAATAAGTATGGTGAAAGGATACAACCCTGACGCACACCTTTCCTGTCATTAAACCACATTAAACCAGGATACTTGTTCCTTGTTCTGTCCGAACAACTGCATGTTGATCTATGTACAGGTTCCTCATGAGCACAATTAAGTGTTCTGGAATTCTTATTCTTTGCAATGTTATCCATAATTTGTTATGATCAACACAGAGGAATGCCTTTACATAGTCAATAAAACACAGGTAAACATCTTTCTGGTACTCTCTGCTTTCAGCCGGGATCCATCTGACATCAGTTATAATATCCCTGGTTCCACATCATCTCCTGAATCTGGCTTGAACTTCTGGCTGTTCCCTGTTGAAGTACTGCTGCAACTGCTTTTGAATGATCTTCAACAAAATTTTACTTGTGTGATATTAATGATACTGTTTGATATTTTTTGCATTCTGTTGGATCATCTTTCTTTGGAATGGACACAATTATGGCTCTCTTCCAGTCAGTTGGCTAGGTAGCTGTCTTTGAAATTTCTTGGCATACACGAGTGAGCACCTGGGCTCCATTTGTTGAAACATCTCAATCGATATTCCATCAATTCCTAGAGTCTTGTTTTTCACCAATGTCTTCAGTGCAACTTGGACCCTCTTCCTTCAGTACCCTTGGTTCTTGATCATGTGCTACCTCCTGAAATGGCTGAACATCAACCAATTCTTTTTGGTACAGTGATTCTGTGTATTCTTTCCATTTTCTTTTGATACTTCCTGAGTCATTTAATATTATCCTCCATAGAATCCTTCAATATTGCAACCTGAGGCTTGAATTTTCTCTTCTGTTCTTTCAGCTTTAGAAATGCTGAGTGTTTTCTTTCCTTTTGGTTTTCTAACTCTAGGTTTTTCAGATTTCATTATAACACTTTACTTTGTCTTTTCAAGCTGCCCTTTGAAATTTCTGTTCAGCTGTTTTACTTCATTTCTTCCTTTGGGTTTAGCTACTCTAGGTTCAAGAGCAAGCGTCAGAGTCTCTTTTGACATCCGTTTTTGTCTTTTCTTTCTTTCCTGTCTTTTTAACGACCTTTTGCCTTCTTCATGTATGATGTCCTTGATGTCATTCCCCAACTCGTTGTCTGGTCTTTGGTCATTAGTGTTCAACGTATCAAATCTATTTTTGAGATGGTCTCCAAATTCAGGTGGGAATATATTTAAGGTTGTACTTTGGCGCTCATGGACTTGTTCTACTTTTCTTCTGCTTCAACTTGTACTTGAATATGAGCAATTGTCTCTTCCACTGTTGGCCCCTGGTCTTGTTCTGACTGATGACATTGAGCTTTTCCATCATCTCTCTCCACAGATGTCGTTGATTTGATTTCTGCGAGGTCCACGTGTACGGTCACTGTTTATGTCAGTGAAAAAAGGTATTTGGAATGGAGAAGTTGTTGGTCTTAGACAAAATTCTATCATGTGATCTCCAGCATCATTTCTATCACCAAGGCCATGTTTTCCAACTCCCGTTCCTTCTTCTTTGTTTCCAACTTTTGCATTCCAATCACCAGTAACTACCAATGCACTAGCATCATTTAAAGACAGTCACTTCTGGCATCATTACCTTTCAGAGTCTGAAACACGAACAGACTTCAAGGATGGGGGCTTCCTGCTGACTTCAACGTCAGGCCAGTTTCCGATGACTCATCAACTATCTTCTATGCCTGTATGATCTACCTACTAGTATCTTTAATTGACTACTTGCCCATATTTTCATCATATACATTAATATTTCTCCTGAGTATGTAGGAATAGACCTGAACCCAGGGATTTGAACCTTCTTACCCATCCTACTAAACTGTCTTCGAAAGGGAAAGACAAGTAAAAGAGGGATCTAATGCTAAACCCTCAAGGGAAATGATGTTATGCTGATTGGCTGCATTTCAAATTTATATTTCAAGCTTGGCTGGTCTCCCCAGAATTGCTCAGCAGTACTCTCCCTTACCCCTTAATCTCCTTTTCCATTCCCTACAATATGTTTTCTAAACTTCAAGTGCCCAATAATACCACCCCCCTCATTCTCAAGAGATGACTACGCTTTTTCTATATCGGCTTTATCTCTTCACAACCCCACAAGGAATCCTAGCCTAGATATCCCAATACAGTGTCAATACCCATTGCCGTGGAGTAATCTGGTCACATAGCAACCCTATGTGTACCAGAGTAGAATTGTGCTCCACAGGGTTTTCAATGGCTGATTTTTCAGAAGTAGATCACCAGTCACCTCTGGGCGGACTTAAACTTCCAACCTTTTGGTTACCAACCAGCATGTTAACCATTTGCACGACCCAGAGATTCCATATTCTAGATATTTAAAAAAAGAAAAAACTAAACCTGTTGCCATCAAGTCAATTCCGACTCATAGCAACCCTATAAGACAGAGTAGAACTGCCCCCATAGAGTTTCCAAGGAGCAGCTAGTAGATTCAAACTGCCAACCTTTTGGTTAGCAGCCAAGCTCTTAACCACTACACCACCAGGGCTCCAAGAGCCATCATTATTGACCACTGGCTTTATGTAGCCACTCATTCTGTACTTTATATACAGTACTTCATTTCAACACCACTGTGTAGACCAAGGGTCTAAATGTAATGAAAGAAGATTCAAACCTTTAAAAAAGTTTCCAAACTTATCACAAACATGGATATTATAGTTCTATCAGGTCACGATAGCCACATTTTAAATATATTTGAATTATATGAAAAATACAGACAAGTGCTGAAAATAAATTCACTTACCACCTACCCAGACATATCTGCCAAAGAGCACTTGTTTTTTAAAACTAAATAAGCACAGAAAATACCACTTGAGTGCATGTACCATCTTATGCATGCTTTTTCCTTTTCTTACGTGTGCACGCAGCCTTAGAACACACATAAAGAATTGTTTTTTAGGTTTCAAATTGTACATAAATGGTATCAGACCATGCGTTTTTCAAATTTTTCTTTTCTTTTTACTCGACACTGTGTGATACTTATGTGGCTACCTCATTTATTCTGGAACTGTTTCACATTCTATCACATGAATAAATCAAGTTATTTGCCCATTGCCCTACTTTGGGGTGCTTGGGTTGTTTCCACATCTACTGAATTGTTATTTGCTTGCAATTTATAACAAAATAAGTAAAATTGGTATTAATCTAAATGGGACACTTGTTTTATATGCTGTCATTACTGAATTAGTTGTCACCTTGCTCAAACCAAAAGAGGACATATTCCTAGCCTTTGAACGACAATGGCCATTTCACAAAGCCACTGGTAACATTACTCTAGGAGAGCATGTATTCATAGGAAAAAAATAAAACTTATTTTTAGTAGAGAAAAGTCTGATAATAAAACCACCTGCAAACACCAAACCAACATAAACCTCACCACAACACTGAACTGTTAACATTCAAGGGCAAAATCAGCACTCTGACAACTCCCTCTTCTATAGTTTTCACTAATCTGTTTTAAGCAGCATATTCTCTAATATTTACAATGGAACCATTTACAGGTATCACCTGATTTTTTTATTTGGAAGAGAGAAACAATGGTAACTGATACCTGTACTAATCTAGAAGTGCAGTCCTTTATAAAAATCCCCCCAAGATTAACTGGGAGAAACACAGCCCCAGATTCTTGGAAAGTAATGCTTTGTGTACCCATTGCTGTAACCTATTTCCAGAGTCACCGAAATTTCCTGATTTACCACCACAGGACATAGTACAAGCAAACTCAGGCTTGAATGTAATGAGGAAAAGCATACTTTTATTTGGTGTGTGAACGTATGTGTGCCTTTGTGTGTATGTGTGTGTATGTGCAGACAGAGAGCCCTGGTGGTGCAGTGGTTAAAAGCACTCAGCTGCTAACTGAAAGGTCAGAGGTAATAACCCACCAGCTGCACCATGGGAGAAAGATGTGGCCATCTGCTTCTGTGAAGATTTACAGCCTTGGAAACTCTATGGGGCAGTTCTACTCTGTCTTATAGGGTCACTATGAGTCAGAATCGACTCGACGGCACTGGGTTTTTTGGTTTGGGGTGTGTGTATGTGTGTGTGTATAGGCAAAACTAATATATAAAAACTGTTTAAACTCACTAGGAATAAAAAGTAATGGTAATAAAAATAATATACTCCTTTTCACTTAGAAATCTGAAAACACTTTTAAAATGATAGTACCTAGTGTTGGTGATGACTGAGGTTTCACCCCTTAGTATCAAGACAGTAAATTCTTACATCTTTCCTGGGAAGGCAATTTGAAAATCTGCTAAGATTTAGTTTTTAAAAGGATGTGCACTGAAGGGCTGTTTAAAATAATGAAAAATTGGAGGCAACCTAAATGAGGAACTGATTAAATAAATTATGATACAGCCATATGATTCATTAAAATGATTACACAGGAAAACATCTAACGACGTGGAAAGGTATTCACAGTACATTAAAAGATGAAGCAGATTCATAACACATTATGTAATGATTCCCTCCTCCCTTTATTCAGGATTAACATCAAATTATCAGTGATTGGCTGGTTATTTTCAAAATCAGAAAAAACTCTTAAAAGAATAAAAAAAATTAGTATAGACAATTGCATATACCTTATACTTAAGAAAGCATGCATACAAAAAATGGAAGAAAGTAAACACACATATAGGTATACACCCAGAACTTATCATAAGACACAGAGAGCACCGGCTTATATATAAAGCCAAAGCCTTAAGATTCAGCTTTTGGCAGAGTAAACATGAGTGTCAAATTTTTGTTTATCTTGGCACACTAGAGTCTGATGGTAATTTTTGGTTTTATACTAATTGCTGGAGGAAATTTTTTTCTTTCTTTCTTTCTTTTTTTTAATGCAAAAGTGATTTTATTTCCCAAAGTGGGATTGCTGGATTGGGAGATTCTTCCTTACTTTATTCTTTTCTTCTTTATTGTACTTTAGATGAAGGTTTACAGAACATACTAGTTCTCATTGAACAGTTAGTACACATATTGTTTTATAACATTGGTTAACAACCCCACAGTATGTCAACACTTTCCCTTCTCAGCCTTGGAGGTAATAGGGAGATTATCAGCTTTCCTGTTCCCTTCCGCCTTCTAGTCCTTGCCCCTGGGCTGGTGTGCCCCTTTACTCTAATCTTTGGCTGAAGGGTGAGCCTTGGGAGTGACTTCACTACTGAGCTATAAGGGTGTCTGGGGGCCATACTCTCAGGGTTTCTCCAGTCTCTGTCAGGCCAGCAAGTCTGGTCTTTTTTGGTGAGTTAGAATTTTGTTCTACATTTTCCTCCAGCTCTGTCTGGGACCTTCTATTGTGATCCCTGTCAGAGCAGTCAGTGTTGGTAGTCGGGCACCATCTCGTTGCTCTGGACTCAGTCTGATGGAGGCTGTGGTAGGTGTGGTCCATTAGTCCTTTGGACTGATCTTCCCTTGTACCTTTAGTTTTCTTCATTCTTACTTGCTCCCGAAGGGGCGAGACCAGTGGAGTATCCTACATGGCCGATCACAGGCTTTTAAGACCCCAGATGCTACTCACCAAAGTAGAATGTAGAACATTTTCTTTATAAACTATGTTATGCCAATTGAGCTAGATGTTCCCCAAGACCATGGTCCCCACAGCCCTCAGCCCAGCAATTCAGTAACTCAGGGAGTTTGGATGTGTCTATGGAGCTACCATGGCCTTGGCTTGTACAAGTTGTGCTGGCTTCCCTGGTACTCTGTACTGTCTTACCCTTCATCAAAGTTTCCACTTATCTATTGCCTATTTAGTGTTTTTCCATCCCCACCCCTCCCCTCCCTCATAGCCATCAAAGATTGTTTCTTTTTGTCTGTAAACCTTTTTATGAGTTTTTACTGTAGTGGTCTCATACAATATTTGTCTCTGTGATTGATTTATTTCACTCAGCATAATGCCCTCCAGATTCATCCATGTTGTGAGATGCTTCTCAGATTCATCATTGTTTTTTATTGTTGCATAGTACTCCATTGTGTGTATGTACCATAGTTTGTTTATCCATTCATCTGTTGATGGGTATCTAGGTCATTTCCACCTTTTTGGTATTGTGAACGATGCTACAATGAACATGGGTGTGCATATGTCTATTCTTGTGATGGCTTTTATTTCTCTAGGATATATTCCTAGGAGTGGGATTGCTGGATCATATGGTATTTCTATTTCTAGCTTTCTAAGGAAGTGCCATATCATTTTCCAAAATGGTTGTGCCATTTTGCATTCCCACCAGCAGTGCATAACAGTTCCAATCTCCCTGCAGCCTCTCCAAGATTTGTTATTTCCTATTTTTTTGATTCGTGCCAGTAATTTCAGGGTGAGTCAGCATCACATTGTGGTTTTAATTTGCATTTCTCTAAAGGCTAGTGATTATGAGCATTTCCTCATGTGTCTGTTGGCCACCTGAATGTCTTCTTTGGTGAAGTATCTGTTCATTTCCTTTCCCCGTTTTTTAATTGGATTATTTGTCTTTTTGTTTTAGAGGTGCTGGATTTTCTTGTAGATTTTAGAGATCAGACCTTTGTCTGATTTGTAATAGACAAATTTTTTTTTCCCTGTCTGTAGCTTCCCTTTTTATTCTTTTGGTGAAGTCTTTTGATGAGCATAAGTGTTTAATTTTTAGAAGATCCCAGTTATTTAGCTTATCTTCTAGAGTTTGTGTGTTGTTGGCTATGGTTTGTATCCTGTTATTGCCATGTATTAGGGCCTCTAGCATTGATCCTATTTTTTCTTCTATGAACTTTATAGTTTTTGGCTTTAAATTTAGGTCTTTGATCCATTTTGAATTAGTTTTTGTGTATTGTGTGAGGTATGGGTCCTGTTTCATTTTTTTGCAGATGGACATCCAGTTTTGCCAGTACCATTTGTTAAAAAGACTGTCTTTTCTCCATTTGATGACTTTGGGCCCTTGTCAAAGATCAGGTGACTGTAGGTGGATGGATTTACATCTGGGTTCTCAATTCTGTTTCATTGGTCAGTGTATCTATACCAGTACCAGGCCGTTTTGACTACTGTAGCTGTAAAATAGGTTCTGAGGTCAGGTACTGTGAGTCCTCCTACTTTATTCTTCTTCTTCAGTAGTGCTTTATGTATTCGGGGCTTCTTCCCTTTCCATATAAAGTTAAGGATTAGTTTTTCCATCTCTTTAAAGAATGTTGTTATTTGGATTGGGATTGCATTGTATTTGTAAATCACTTGGGGTATAATTGTCATTTTCACAATGTTGAGTCTACCTATCCATGAGTATGGTATGTTTTTCCATTTATGTAGCTCTCTTTTGGTTTCTTGCAGTAGTGTTCTATAGTTTTCTTGTATAGATCTTTTACATCCCTGGTTAGATTTATTCCCAATTATTTAATTTTTTTAGGGTTTATTATAAATGGTATTGTTTTCCTGATTTCCTTTTCATCGTTCTCTTTATTGGTGTATAGGAATCCAACTGATTTTTGTATGTTTATCTTGTATCCTGCTTCTCTGCTGAATCTTTCTATTAGTTCCAGTAGTTTTCTCATGGTGTCTTTTGGGTTTTCTACATATAGTACCATATCATCCACAAATAGGGACAGTTTAACTTCTTCATCACCAATTTGGAGGCCCTTTAGTGGGTTTTGGGTTATTTCTTTTTCTTGCCTTATTGCTCTAGGTAGGACTTCCAGCACAATGTTAAATAGGCGTAGTGATAAAGGGCATCTTATCTTGTTCCTGTTTTCAAGGGGAATGTTTTCAGCCTCTGTCCATTAAGAATGCTGTTTGCTGTTGATTTTGCATAGCCCTTTATTATGTTGAGACATTTCCCTTTTATACCTATTTTATTGAGAGTTTTTAATCAGGAATGATTGTTGGACTTTGTTGAATACCTTTCCTGCATCGATTGACAGAATCACGTGGTTCTTTTTTTTCCTTTTATTTATATGGTAGATTACATTGATTGATTTCCTAATATTGAGCCACCCTTGCTGGTATGAATCCTACTTACCTGTAAACCCATTGCTGTCGAGTCGATTCTGACTCATAGCGACCCTCCAGGACAGAGTAGAACTGCCCCATAGAGCTTCCAGGGAGCACCTGGTGGATTCAAACTGCTGACCTTTCAGTTAGCAGCTGTAGCACTTAACCACTGTGCCACCAGGATTTCCACAGTCCTACTTGGTCATGGTGTATTATTTTTTTGATATGATGACAAATTCTATTGGCTAGAATTTTGTTGAGAATTTTTGCATCTATATTCATGAGAGATATTGGGCTGTAATTTTCTTTTTTTGTGGCAATTTGGCTGGTTTTGGTATCAGGGTTATGCTGGCTTGATAGAATGAACTCAGAAGTATCCCTTTCTTTTTTATGTTCTGAAACAGTTTGAGTAGTGCTGGTGTAAGCTCTTCTCTGAATGTTTGGTAGAATTCTCTAGTGAAGCCATCTGGGCCAGAGTGTTTTTTTTGTTGGGAGTTTTTTTTTTTTAATTACCTTTTCAGTCTCTTCTCTTGTCATGAGTCTTTTCGGATTTTCAACATCATTTTATGTTAGTTTGGGTAGGTAGTTTGTTTCTAGAAATTTGTCCATTTCCTCTAGGATTTCAGATTTGTTGAAGCATAGTTTTTGATAATAGTCTGTTATGATCCTTTTTATTTCAGTTGGGTCTATTGTAATGTGCCCCATTTATTTCTTACTTGGGTTATTTGCATCCTGTCCTGTTTTTCTTTTGTCAGCTTGGCCAGTAGTTTGTCGATTTTGTTGATCCTTTCAAAGAATCAACTTTTGGTTTTGTTGATTCTTTCTATTGTCGTTCTATTCTCTAGCTCGTTTATTTTTGCTCTGATCTTTAATATTTCCTTTCTTCTGGTGGCTGTAGGCTTTTTTTTGCGGTTCTCTTTCTATTTGTCCGAGTCATGTAGCTAATGTTTTTATTTTGTCCCTTTCTTCTTTTTTTGATGTGTGCATCTATTGCTATAAATTGACTTCTAAGGACAGCCTTTGCTGTGTCCCAAAGACTTTGGTATGATATGTTTTCATTCTCATTTGATTCTAGGAATTTTTTGATTCCATGTCTGATTTCTTCTATTACCTAGTGGTTTTTAAGCAAGGTGTTATTCAGTTTCCATGTAACTGATTTTTTTTTTCCTTGCTTTTTCTGTTGTTAATTTCTACCTTGATGGTGTTGTGGTCAGAGATGATATTTTGTATTATCTCAATGTTTTGGATTTTGTTGAGGGTTGCTCTGTGGCCTAAGATGTGGTCTATTCTGGAGAACATTCCGTTGGAAAAGAATGTATACTTTGCATATGTTGGATGGAGTGTTCTATATATGTCTATGAGGTCAAGTTGGCTGATTGTGCCTTTTAGCTCTTCTGTACATTTGTTGAGTTTCTTTCTAGATCTTCTGTCCTTTACCGAGGGTGGTCTGTTGAAGTCTCCTACTATTATTGCAGAACTGTCAGTTTCTCTTTTCAGTGGTGTTAGAGTTTGTTTTATGCATTTTGGAGGCATGTAATTGGGTGTGTAGACATTTATTATAGTCATGTCTTCATGATGGATCATCCCTTTAATCATCATATAGTGCCCTTCTTTGTCTTTTATGGTGGATTTTGTTTTAAAGTCTATTTTATCTGAGATTAGTATTGCCACTCTTGTTCTTTTTTGGTAGCTCTTTGCTTGGTATATTTTTTTCATCCTTTGATTTCTAGTAAATTTATGTCCTTGTTTCTAAGGCGTGTCTCTTGTAGATAGCATATTGATAGATTTTTTTTTTTAATCCATTCTGTCACTCTCTGTCCTTTAATGGGTGCATTTACATTCAGTGTAATTATTGATAGGTGTGAGTTTATTGCTGTCATTTTGCAGTTGTTTTTGTGTGTGTGTGTGGTGCTGATGTTATCTGTGTTGCTTTTACTCTTCTGTGCTGAATTTTTGTTTGTGGATTTTTTTTTTCATTTATTTTGTTTTTGTAGATTTTGTTTCTACCGAGTGTTTATGTTTTTCTTCTTTATTTTGATAAGTAGGCTTGTTAACTTTCTTTGTGTTTTCCTTGAAATTTACCTTTATCTTCCTAGGTTTCAACCAGTTTATTATTACTTGGTATCACCTTGCCTTCCTCTCCATTAAAAAGTTCTATACCTACACTGTTTATCCCCTCTGTTATTGTTCTAACATTGTTGTCATTTACAGATTAATGGAGGAAATTTTTTTTAATACTCTGTGTAGAAAACAATGCCTACTCATGCTTAATACACTGAAGAATTGTTCAAGAGGCTTACTTTTAAGTATTTCCTTTGTTTTGCTACAATTTTTTGTAATTTTTGCAAAATACATATATACACAAACACCAGGAACAGAATCTCAACAGTATTATCATACTACCTGTCTGCCTTTGAATCATGTTTTTAGATACGGTGGCTAATTCAAAATGTTTTGCTTTCGGTATTTACCTTTGCATACTTAGTGATTCATTAGCTATTACTTGAAAAGTCTTCACTAGAAATCTAAGCTATCTTCTCCATGTTTCATAAGTAAGAGTTCCTGGATTTGCTGAGATGGTAGCAATAATAAATTTTGTCCGGAAAATACAATAATGCAAGCTGTGTTAAAATAGTAGTTTTAATTTCTGAAGTAATGCTTGAATCTAGCTATCATTTTTAAACATTAGAAAAATATTTTTTCTGTACCCTATAACAATCAAATGGATTCTTCAAGACAAAGGACCACAGACTTGGGGGACATTGGCACAACATAGTACAGAAAGTCAATGTTCTGTATGCTATTTTGCTGATTAGCAGCTGGGGTCTTAAAAACTTGCAAGCAGCCATCTAAGAAACAACTATGGGTCTCTTCCCATCCGGAGCAAGGGAGAGTGAAGGAGACCAAAGACTCAAGAAAGCAATTAGTCCAAAGGACTAATGGACCACATGAACCACAGCCTACATGACCCGAGACCAAAGAACTAGATAGTGCCTGGCTACCACTACTAACTGCTCTGACCGGGATCACAAGAGAGGGTCCTGAACAGAGCAGGAGAAATATGTAGAACACATAAAAAAAAAAATTAAACTCACAAAAAAGACTAGGCTTACTGGTCTGACAGAGACTGGAGGAACCCTGAGACTATGGCCCTTCTGACCTGGAAATGAAGACATTCTTGAAGACCATCTCCCAGTCAAACAATAGGCAAGCACAATAAGATAAACAATAACACCTGAGAGGAATGTACTTCTTAGAACAATCAATTGTAAGATAAGAAGGCAGGAAGGGGTAGATAATCAAGGCAAAAGAAAATGAGGAAACCAGGGCGGAAATGGGGAGAGTGCTGACACATTTTGGGAAATGAAACCAAGGTCACGAAACACTTTATGTACAAACTATCAATGGGAAAACAATTTTCTCTGTAAACTTTCACCTAAAGCACACGCACACACACACAGAGAGACACACACACAAAAGGATGCTTCAAGACTTGCTTATGTCATGCTCCAAAATTCCCCTTCTTACTCATAACCCTAAATCAAAGTGAAACTGTTGTAACACATTCCAGTTCTCTCAGTTGATCATCAGTTCAAGCATTGGGATCAATTCAACATTTACCTAGCAAATCAAGTTATAAATTAATATCACTGTCACTTAAGGCCCTCCTTGGAAACTCTGTGGGGCAGTTCTACTCTGTCCTACAGGGTCGCTATGAGTCGAAATTGACTCGACAGCAGTGGGTTTGGTTTTTTTGGTTTTGGTCACTTAAGGTAAATACCATTTCACTAGACTCCATGTAAGGAGCTCTGTGGCTCAACAGTTGAGCGCTTGGCTGCTAACCAAAAGGTTGGTCGTTCAAACCTACCCAGCTGCTCAGCCAAGAAACACCTGGAGACCTGCTTTCATAAAGATTACAGCCACGAAAACCTTAATGGGCAGTTCTACTTTGTCATAATGCTAGTGGGGTTGCAATGAGTCAGAATCAATTCAATTGTACCCAACGACAGGTCCCATGTCACGTAATTTAAAAGATGGAAGGAATCATAGAGCTTGTATATCATACTGTAGCCCCTACAATTGTATAGTTAAGAAAACTGAGGTCCAGACAGGTTCTGTTATCTGCCAAGATCACGAAATAAGCTTATGGCATCAGGGCATAAATATATCCCAGGAGAGTTAAAAAATATTGCACCTTTGGAAAAGGTACATGCACATAAATTTTACTTTGTTTCACCACTCATGTTCATGGTTAGCTATACGAACTAAAGATGAACTAAAGATCTGCCATGTTCCTACAGAGGAATGAGATAACTGGGTCATTTTTTAATCACAAGAGCGTGATCACAGGCAGTTAGTCATTTACAAATAAATTTTGTTCCAAAATTTCACATGTAAGAACAGGGGTTGCATTTTCCTTTAGATAGACTATTCTGTTGAACATGCTGTTGGATTCCTAGTTTACTCTTTAAAAGTCCATATAATGCAAAATACTCTTAAAGGACCATTCTGTTCTAAGGTTGTTGTTGTTGTTGTTGTTGTTGTGTGTTGTTGACTCAATTCCAACTCATAGGGACCCTATAGGACAGAGCAAAATTGCTCCATAGGGTTTCCAAGGCTTTAAGTCTCTATGGGAGCAGATTGCCACATCTTTCTCCCTTGGGGTGGCTGGTGGGTTCAAACCACTGACCTTTCAGTTAGCATACCAGTGTTTCAACCACTGAGCTACCCCAGGCTCCTTCTGTTCTAATTAAAAAAAAAAAAAAAAAACCCCATTGCCGCAGAGTTGATTCTAGCTCACAAGGAAAAACCTAACCAACCTGTATAACGATGTTTCTACAGGAAAAAGGTAGTAATAATCTTGGAAGGGAAATCAGAGAGTCCCTCTTAGCTATATTTTACCTCTGTCTAAGCTCTCCTGTCACCTGCCTCTCTCTGGGGGAAGGGGTGCTAGAGATAAGAAGCAGAAAGTTGAAAGCATCAAGGATTTCTGCTACTGTAAACTTGAGACTTGAGAACTCTGGCAAAATCAGTACCAGGATTTCTCCTTTAGGCCCTTGAACTTCTTGGGATTTAATGAATAAAGGTAGTTTGACCCAAGTTGCATTAGGACGTATCTAAATTTAATGGTGGTAACATGCCCAGAATTGCCTAGGAACCAAGAATATTTTTGATTCAATGTTTGTGACTTTCTTATAATAAATATATTGTGGTAACCATATCCTCTTAGGAATCTGCTTCCAGAACTCCCTCCATTTTGCTCCCCTCAGACTGTCCTGAATTGACTCTGACACTCAGTTTTTCAACAGCTAATTTCTCTTCTATGCCTGGAGTCTTAAATGTTAAAGACCATGTTGTACCTGACTGCTGAGTAAGATGAAGAAAAAAGAAGTGCTTAGTCACTGGTGAGCGGCCACAGCTAATATGATTTAAAGTTGCATCAGTATTGCAGAGAGACAAGCTCCTCCATCACGGCACTTCTTTTTTCCTAACCTTTCATGGTCAACAGCAAATTTTACAGTACTTTTTCATCAGTGCTAGAACCAACCAAATACTCTTTATACAGCAATTATCTTGATTTAGAGGGACTGATGCTTAGGAAGTTTTGAAAGTACATCCACCCATATACAACACAGTGTTATAGCAAATTCAAGAATCCTTGCTCAGTAAATGGAATTTAAAAATGATGAAGGTGACACACACAGAAAAAAGAAGGAATGTCCAGAAGGAGCACTATAAACAGTATGGAAATGGTTGTTGTTGTTGTTGTGGTTGTGTGTCATCAAGTCAATTCCAACTCATAGCAACCCCATGTGACGGAGCAGAACTGCACCACAGGGTTTCCTAGGCTGTAATCTTTTGGGGAGCAGATCGTCAGGTCTTTTTCTGCCATGGAGGCACTGGTGGGTTCAAATCCCTGACCTTTCAGTTAGCAGCCAAGCACTTAACCATTGCACCACCAGGGCTCCTAAAGCCATAGTATTACTTCTTTAAAAAGAAAGAGGTCTTATTGTAATGGCTAAATTTTCTCCCTCTTTTCTTCCTTTAAGGGACAAAAAGAATAAGGTCAAGAGATTAGATGCTCTGGAAAACTGCACTCATCTTTTTTTTTTTTTAATTGTGCTTTAGATGAAGGTTTACCGAGCAAATTAGTTTCTCATTAATCAGTTAGTACACACACTGTTTTGTGACATTGGTTGCCAACCCCATGACATGTCAACACTCTAGCCTTCTTGACCTTTGGTTCCCTATTACCAGCTTTCCTGTCCCCTACTATCTTCTTGTCCTTGCCCTTGGGTTGGTATGCCCATTTAGTTTCGTTTTGTTTTGTGGGCCAAAAATAACACTCATCTTAATGGCCAATATGGATATCAAAATTCTTTGAGATTTATAGTTTTCAACCCTTTCACTACTTCCGACGCCACTGCCTCAATGAGGTCTTTTCTCTGTGACAAGGATGGAAAGCCTAGGGTCACACCACACTTATCCATTCCCAATGTAAATATTCCTCTCTGTGCTTTCTCACCATCCACGTTCAACTGCTCTTCCCATAGGTGTCTTATTCACCAATACTCTGTTGGTTATCATTACAATTTGGGCTGATGGAAATACACCTTCTAACATGCTGCTGGTTCCAGACGTGGGGCCTAGTACTCCGGTTTGCTCAGGTGCACCTTTCTCCTCACTCCCACCTTTGGTAATTAATACACCATGACAGACTTTACGGTTCCTTTTACTAAGGTATTTTTAATCTTGAGAAGTTTAAGAATAAGTTAGTCCTTCTCTACACCTATTCCATTTGTCTACCCCTTAATTTTGTTTATCAGTTGACCTTTTAGCACTCCTAGCTCTTGGGTGTATCTCACATAGCCCCTTCCCCAGGTGTAAGTGAGAACATGCTGGTTGGTTCCCCTGTCTTGATACCTGCCATGAACTTTCTTCACATTTGCCCCTAAGGACACCCTGGTAGAATCCTCAACCTTCAAGCTTCTGTAGCCTGTGTCTCCTGAGAAGGTGCAGTGAAGCCCAGCAGAATTAAGGCTTGTGACAAGAGTCACCATTCCATTGAGTAACTAAATACAATCATTATAAATATGATGCTATGCAATCAAAATTTGGTGTGGTGGGAGGTTCACAGGCTTTGGAGCTATAGAGGTCTGGGTATCACTCAAATTTACTGTATCTGTGACTAGGAGAGTTACTTAAATTCCTTGCATCTCAATTTCCTTATCAGTAAATCAGAGATAATAACTGCTGCCCTGTAGAGTTAATTGTTGTTGTTGTTGTTGTTACGTGTTGTCGAATCAGTTCTGGATCATAGTGACCCTATGTACAACAGAAAGAAACACTGCTTGGTCCTGTACCATCGTCACAGTCATTGCTATGTTTGAGCCCATGGTTGCAGCCACTGTGTCAACCCATCTCATTGAGGGTCTTCCTCTATTTTGCTCACCCTCTACCATGGAGTTAACAAAAAAAAACCAAAAACTCATTGCCATCGAGTCATTTCCAACTCATAGCGACCCTATAGAACAGAGTAGAACTGCCCCATAGAGCTTCCAAGGAGCACCTGGTGGTTTCAAACTGCCAACTTTTGGTTAGCAGCCATAGCTCTTAACCACTACACCATTAGGGCTTCCTGTGGAGCTAACAGGAGAATAAAATAAAATACATAAAGGACTCGGTGCTGAACCTGGAACAGATTGTTGTTGTTAGATGCTATCAAGTCGATTCTGACTTGATAGCAACCCTATGTATAACATAACATAACACTGCCCAATCCTGCACCATCCTCACAATCATTGCTATGTTCGAGCTCATTGTTACAGCCACTGTGTCAATCCATCTTGATAAGAGTCTTCATTTTTTTCACTGACCCTCTGCTTTACCAAGCAAGGTGTCCTTCTCCAGGGGCTGGTCCCTCCTCATATCATGTCCAAAGTAAATGAGATGAAGTTGCATCAACCTCGCTTCTAAGGAGCATTCTGGCTATACTTCTTCCAAGACAGGTTTGTACATTTTTCTGGCATCATGGTTTATCTGATATTCTTCACCAATGCCACAATTCAAAGACATCAATTCTTCTTCAGTCTTCCTTACTCATTGTCCAGCGTTTGCATGCATATGAGGTGATTGAAAATACCATGGCTTGGATCAGGTGCATCTTAGTCATCAAAGTGACATCTTTGCTCTTTAACGCTTTAAAAAGATCATTTGCAGCAGATTTGTCCACTGCAATGCGTCATCTGATTTCTTGACTGCTGCTCCCATGGGCAATGATTATGAATCCAAGTAAAATGAAATCCTTGACACCTTCCATCTTTTCTCCATTTATCATGATGTTGTTTATTGGCTAAACTTTTCTATGGTATGTTTATTTTTGGCCTGTGTACACTGGACAAAAAATAAGTCCTATAAAGATATTCATGTATCACACAAACTTTTCACATTTAGGTGGGTGCTTTTGTTCATATGAAATTTCTATGCTTGTGGAATCTAGATGAATACATTGTTTCACAAGGCAGGCAGAGCATAAAAATGAGTTTAATAACCAGGCATCTCTTCCAGCTTCCACTCAGTAACGAAGTGCCTATGTCAATAAAAGGGAGCAGTGTATGATGGGAAAATTCTGAGTTCCACCACAATCTTAGTTTTGGCCTAACAATTATTAAGAGTATAATTCACTACAATTCAATATATATTGAGAATGTTACATTCTTATATGATATGGCCAGAATGAATTGTATTTCTATATACTGATTCAGATGTATAGAATGTGCAACCAACATAACATATTTTTAATTAAGTCGAATAGAGCCAGAAGCTACAGGTAAATGTGTTTCCCAAAGCTCTGGTTTCTCTCATTGAGAAAAATCATCTCAAAGATACTTTAAATGATAATTGATTCTTCAGCCACCTCATTCCTATTTACTAACAAAAATATTTTCACCCCCAAATTGCTACAGGTTCCTATAGGGATATAGCATATATATTAAAAAAACACCAGTATATAGCATATATATATACATACACACACAGCATATATATATGTATGTGTGTATATATATATGCATATATATATCTCTACGGCATATATATCTACAGCATATATATATATCTACACCATATATATATATATCTACAGCATATATCTATCTACACCATATATATATATGTCTACAGCATATATCTATCTACAGCACATATATATCTATCTACAGCAAGTCAGTCTCTCATACAAAAACTTATATACACCTTGCTATATACTCCTAGTCGCTCTCTCTCTGAGACTGCACGCTCCTTCCCTCCACCCTCTGTTTCGTGTCCATTCAGTGAGCTGCTGACCCCCTCTGTCCCCTCATTCAGGGTTACACTTGACAACGGCTGAGGAACAGCCCAGATTGTACTTAAACACCATAAAGTCTGGGGCTTTCAACCACGGCACTCTCTTCATACTCATTAAGACCCAAGAGACTGAGAAAAAATATTATAAGAGTACCTCGCTGCCAAATTTTAAAATTTTGCTCTTTTCCCTTGAAATGATTCGGCATGAACCTATGGTTTCCAAAATATTACAAACATTTGTAACTGGATAAATTTGACCTAATTCCTCTTCTGATATTGTCTTCTGACATTCTCCTGTTGATTACAGAAAAATAAAGGCATCGGTAATCCCATGTACTAGTAAGATAATGTGATTTGGAATCATAACAGAAAATAATTTTTTTAAAACAAACTTTTACTGCACCCATTTTAAATTGTATATTGCCACCTGTTTCTCAGGGAACCTTAGTTCCAAAGCATTTTCATATATCTCAACTAGAGTTTTAGGTGGTTTCTTAGTGTTTGGAGTTGAATTAGTCCTTTATGCCTTTATACCTGTACGCCAGATTACCCTGTTGTCCTGTTCCGTCAAGTTGATTCCAACTCATAGCACCCTATAGGGGACAGTAAAACTGCCCCCACAGGGTTTCCAAAGCTGTAATTTTTACGGAAGCAGGTTGCCAGGTCTTTTCTCCCACAGAGTGGCTAGAGAGTCCGAATCACCAGCCTTTCGGTTAGCAACCAAGTGCTTAACCATTGTGCCACCAGAGCGCCTTCCAGATTACCCTAGTCCTTCTATAATCATAAAAATAAATATAACTATTATATCCATAACCAGTTTACAAACAAGGTCCTTACCCCTAAATATAACAAGATTCCATAGAACACAAATCTCCAGAAAAAGCATCGCCGAAGGGCATTAATGAGTTTGGGATTTTTCTTGGAAGCCAGCTCTCTGTCCCATTCTCTGCAAAAGAATAAAAAGTGGGACCAGTAAGTTGCATGTGCAAATATTTGAGTTGTTCTATTTCCTTTAACGTAGCTTGATTCACTCAAGTATATCCAAGGAGATAAACCTAAGTGATTAAAGAAGCAAAACCTTCTGGAGACCCTCCAATACCAACCACTGAGTCGTGTATTTGGCAGAATTCAATGCCCCACCATAGATCGTTCTGCAGGGAGTTGATTTCACAGAAAAGCCACATTGCACGTGTTAAAAGCGCTGGGCTTCTTAAGAGCAATGCAAAGGATAGACAAAGTATGGCTCTTACAAATACACATTGGACAAGGAAAAAATAAACTAGTAATATAATTTTTTTCCTTCACCTCTTGATCTTCATCTGTTTTGAATTGCAGTAGATTTCAGAACACTTAATTGTCAAACCAAAAAACAAGATAAAAAGTCAGGTGGATTTTTCAGTAATTTCAGGTTAGAAAAACCTGTTATTTAGGCTTGGTTTGTAAAGTAGAGGTATGAAATAAATATCAAACTTCATTTTCAACTACTAAAGTCATTTATTAGCAGAAAAGTCTTTGAAAATGAGAACAGGATCAAATTATACATTTTCTGGGAAATAATAAGAATTAATCTGAAGACTGTGGCTGAAATCTAACAAACTTTTTGTTTTCTTATAAGCCTACAGGCTCATCAGCTGATTGTATTTAAGTTATAGTCACTGCTCTCTGTTAATAAAAGATCTCTTTCTCTCTTCCTAAAGGGATAAAATACCCCTAAATGTTACCATCATCTCAATTTTTAAAGTGTACAGAGATGGGAATTTCATAAACTACCAGTGAGAACGATGAAGCTTTCATTTCATCAATGGCTTTCAATCCTATTACTATCAATCTCCCATGACCAAATGTGGTTCTAAATTATTCCAAAGGAAGAAGACACAACTGAGATTCAAAGGCAAGTTTGGCAGCCTCAGTGCATGGGCCTTGGCTTGCCTCAGAAACAAAGAACTTGGCTGCTAACCAAAAGGTTGGAGGTTCGAGTCCACCCAGAGGTGCCTTGGGAAAAAAGTGCCTGGCAACCTACTTCCAAAAAGTCAGCCACTGAAAATCCTGCAGAGCACAGTTTTACTCTGACACACGAGTCGCTGTAAGTCGGAATGGACTCAAAAGCATCTGGTTATAATGCCTAATCACCTACCTCATCTCTCTACCTGCTCTCTACTCATCCTCACCAACACCATCTCCCACTGTCACAGACATGGGGCTTGCCTCTCATCTATACCATTCAGGTGACTCACAATAGGGTAAGAAGCTAAGTACCAGGAAGGTTTACCTTCTCCTTCAAAGCAAGATTGACCATATGGGTAAACCAGGAAAGAGAGGTGGTACATAAGCCCCCCTCCAAAAAAAAAGTTTCAAAATGGGGAAAAAGTGGTCAACACTGAAGTCAAGTAGGAAGATAATCATTACATGTGATAATGAAAAGGTCTCTGGTAATCCTGGCCAATGTAGTACTTGGTAAATTTCAGAGAGCTGAGATGTAAATGAAAAGTGGAGAGACCACAAAAACGTTGGCTATGAAAGAATTGGGTAGTGACAGGAGAGGAAGGCAGGATTGGTGAATATTTTTAATGAGTAGGACTTGAATAATTTGCAGCCTGAGGGAAGGAGCTAGCAGTAAGAGTAGGTGCTGTGTTCCAGTAACAGCATAACAGGTCCAATGAGCATTCCAAATACCAAGAGCTGACTCACAAGAGAAGAAGCTCTGTACTTATGAAGTTCTTATCTTAGTTATAATTATGAACTGCAGGTGTGATTTGCGCAATACAGTATGTAGAGGAATCAGCCCCACAGCTACAAACTGGATCACATGGGCCAATGTACCTCAGCCATGTAGTAACCACGTGGCGGCCTTTGTCACAAGGCAGTTATGAAATTTGAGGCCGGGGTAACTTCTCAAGGATGTAGAGATAACAAGCTACTATAAATAATACTCTTTGAATAAATTCCAAATACCAATTTTACAAGAAAAAAAAAACATAACAGATGTGAAGAAGAGAAAAAAAGAATAAGGTTGGATTTGGGGGCTTATGCTTGCACAGAATTGCTGAATTAAAACAAAACAGGCATATTTTTAAATCGAATTGGAATTGTGGGACACTTTTTTTTATGAAACCTGAGGAGAAAAGAAAATGTTACGATAGACCCGGTAATCCTACAAATTCAGCTGTGTGTCTTTTATATCAGCCATACATAAAAATACACCCTGAATACATAGTTTTCAATTAACCTAGCCCTACTCTGATTAATCTCTTTCTCAGCCTCCATTCAGAACTTAGATATTCAATATCTACTACATTAACGTGAATTTGCTAATATATATAATGATGGATTATGTTTAACATCTTATCTCCCCAGCAACGTTATGGGTTTTTATATAATGCTAGCCAATTCACATTCAATCATTCATTCAACAAATATTTGTGGTGCATCTACTGTATGCCAGGCCCTTTTATAGGCACTTGGGGAAACATCATAAACAATTCCACCACACAAAACAAAAACAAATATGAAATGATCCCTGCCTTCATGGTACTTATGTGCAGCAAAGGCTCAATATAGGAGTAGCCACTTGATCTTGGAAATATAAATCAGCTGTTCTCACTAGCCTAATCCCTCTAATAAAATTTAACATAAATAAGTTTGGATATCCTATTTTGCCTTGAAAATATCCAAAAAGGAAATAAATTTAAGGAAAACAGATTATAAGTTGAATCAACTTTCTTATTTTGGTACAATAATTTTGTAACTACTTTTTTTCTTGCCCAGTCTTTCCCACCTCCCCCTTTCACCTGGGATGGGACCACTCATAGACTGTGGCTAGACCAAAGGGTGAGCATGTGACCCAGGAGTCTCTGGAATTTTGCACACTTGGGAAGAAAAAGGGCACTTTCCTCCGAAGTCCATAAAGATATGAGTAGAGAATTCTAACTAAGGAACCACCACATGGAGGAAGCTTGTCTGAGAGAATAAAACCAAAAGCCAAGAGGTGGCATTTAAGTTCCTGGTCCCATTGAGTTCCTAAGGTCAGTTCTCCACCTAGACCTTCACACCATTAGGCTATTTCGTTGTTGTGTGACATCCAGTCGATTCCAACTCATAGCGACCCTACAGGGCAGAGCAGAACTGCCCCCACTGGGTTTCCTAGGCAGAAATCTTTATGAAAGCAGATTTCCAGGTCTTTTCTCCTGCAGAGCAGTGGTGGGTTTGAACCACCAACCTTTCGGTTAGCAGTCGAATGCTTAACCACTTCGTCACAAGGTTTCCTTCATTAGGCTACTAAGCCAATAAATTCCCTCTTTTTACTTAAGCTAGTTAATTGAGTTTCTGTTACTGGCAATCCAAAGGGTCATGACCAACACTCATTGCAAAAGTGGATTCTGAGAAGTTCTTCACAGTGGAGAATATCATTGCTAGAGGGGCAGGTAGTGCTGACCTGGGTTAGAATCATGGCCCCATAATTCATTAGCTGGCAAATTACATCATTTCCCTGAGCCTCAGTTTCCTCTTTTGTAAGATGGAGATAATGATGCTTTCCTCCAAGAGTGGCTGAGAGGAGATACTGTACTTGGCATGTAACAGGTTCTCAAAAATATGAGGTTTCTACATTTCTTTGATAGCCAATGTTCACTACCATAAGATTTCCCAAGAAGTCCATTTGCATTCATATGTTAGGATTTTTGAAGCAAACATAAAAGAATTCATTAAGGAAATAGGACATTTCTATTTTAAATATAACATTTTAATATGTTAATATGTTAATCGTCTAGTCGCGAAATAACTAAGAATATAAATTTCTCTCTTCAGTTGATAAACAATGGGCAGGGGCATACCTTTCCAGTTTTTCAGAGAGATTGTCAGCAGAATCAACAGATGGGATTTGGTATATGTCTGATAATTTCAGGTGCTGTCTGTAACCTTTCCTCAAAATTGGTCCGGGCCAGCTAAAATAAAGAGAAGAGAGGCAGAAATAAATATTCACTTGATTTGATTACCAGTATTGACTTAGAGTCTAATGCCATTTCAAATCTTTTAGCATGTGAGAAATGGTGGATGCATAAACATGAAAATAAACTAAGTTCACTTATACCAATACCTGGGGTTAATATCTCACAGGACAAACCTGTACAAAACACCAACACCTCTACTAATATGACACTTTGTCAGAGGGTCCAAGAATGATGATACAATCCTTCCCAGGGAAAATAAAAAACTGCTAAAAAATCTACATTAAGTTATACTTCAAAAAAAAAAACACTACCAAAAATGTAACTCGATACTAGGAGTTTATAGCACTTTGCTGAAGTCCAGTCTGATTCACTTCAAATATAAAATGATCTGTGACTGATAAGAAGATACCTCATCAAGACCCTTAAATAATTTCATTAAGTACTTAACTGTAGCACATGGTAAACAGCAATGAACTATTTGTTGAATAAATTGACTATACCTAGAGGGTTAATAGGTAATTTGTATTAATTTGTTGATCTAATCACCATATCTGAATCAGTTATTTGAGGGTGGGGGTCATAATTTTCTTATGTTTTGTCTCCTCACCCCACAGCAGTTACACATATCTGCCCTCTAAGCATCAAATAAATAACAGTTTATCCTGGAAATTAGCAAAACTGGTAAGGGAAATAGCTAAGCAGTTTACCCTAGTTATTTCCAAAGACACTGCTTGTAACTATTACTGCTAGGGGACAATGATCTTTAGATAAGAAAATCTAAAGAATAAGGAAAAGGACAGGGAATCATAAAGCAAACAAAGAAATTATGTGCAAAGAGAACTGTCCAAACGAAGTCTGAGAGAATAAAACTCTTTTTGGGTGAAATTTCATGTATTTATTGAAAAAGGGAATTGAATCTGGAATTAGCGATTATGAAATCTATGCTTTTTCCCTTTGCATCTTTCTTTTCTCCAGAAAGTTCTAAAACATTGTGTCATCAAGACATGTGTATCAAAACGCATATTAAACAACTAAAAATCAAAAAAGAGTGTTTGTGTTTTAGTATATCTGTTGTTGTTGTTGTTAGGTGCCGTCGAGTCGGTTCCGACTCATAGCGACCCTATGCACAACAGAACGAAACACTGCTCAGTCCTGAGCCATCCTTACAATCGTTGTTATGCTTGAGCTCATTATTGCACCCACTGTGTCAATCCACCTCGTTGAGGGTCTTCCTCTTTTCCACTGACCCTGTACTCTGCCAAGCATGATGTCCTTCTCCAGGGACTGATCCCTCCTGGCAACATGTCCAAAGTATGTAAGACGCAGTCTCGCCATCCTTGCTTCTAAGGAGCATTCTGGTTGTACTTCTTCCAAGACAGATTTGTTCATTCTTTTGGCAGTCCGTAGTATATTCAATATTCTTCACCAACACCACAATTCAAAGGCGTCAATTCTTCTTCGGTCTTCCTTATTCATTGTCCAACTTTCACATGCATATGATGCCATTGAAAATACCATGGCTTGGGTCAGGTACACCTTAGTCTTCAAGGTGACATCCTTGCTCTTCAACACTTTAAAGAGGTCTTTCGCCACAGATTTACCCAATGCAATGCTTCTTTTGATTTCTTGACTGCTGCTTCCATGGGTGTTGCTTGTGGATCCAAGTAAAATGAAATCCTTGACAACTTCAACCTTTTCTCCATTTATGATTATGTTGCTCATTGGTCCAGTTGTGAGGATTTTTTGTTTTCTTTATGTTGAGGTGCAATCCATACTGAAGGCTGTGGTCTTTGATCTTCATTAGTAAGTTCTTCAAGTCCTCTTCACTTTCAGCAAGTAAGGGTGTGTTATCTGCATGAAGCAGGTTGTTAATGAGTCTTCCTCTAATCCTGATGTCCTGGGGCATCAGTGTATCTGAGGCAGGATAAACTGTAATATGAAAACTCTTCTAGCAAAGCCATTCAGAACAACAAGAGGAAACGCTATACCAAATACAATTATATTGACATTGTTTTAGGGCAAAACTGTGCAGTCCAGGATCTAACAGTTCCTTGGACCCCAGCTTCTCCAGTAGGCTCCTGCCCTATGTTCCTGATGGCTCCGCAAATCATTCTTCATTAAAACTTAACTGAAATTAGGGCCCCGCTTTTAAGGCTAAGTAACTTCAACAATCATTTCGTGCTTAGGTATTAATGAATGACAGTGGTTTAATATGTTACTTTTTTCCATTAACTTGCAATTTTTTGTATTTTAACAAAAGACTTCAAACCTTCACTTTTATTATTTATTTATTTTATTGTACTTTAGATGAAGGTTTACAGAACAAACTAGCTTCTCATTAAACAATTAGTACACATATTGTTTTGTGACATTGGTTACCAACCCCATGATATGTCAGCACTCTCCTTCTCAACCTTGGGTTCCCTATTACCAGCTTTCCTGTCCCTTCCTGCCTTCTATTCCTTGCCCCGGGCTGGTGTGCCCCTTTAGTCTTGTTTTGTTTCATGCGCCTGTCTAATCTTTGGCTGAAGGGTGAACTTCAGGAGTGACTTCATTACTGAGCTAAAAAGGTATCTTGGAGTCTCTCCAGTCTCTGTCAGGCCAGTAAGTTTGGTCTTTTTTGTGAGTTAGAATTTTGTTCTACATTTTTCTCCAGCTCTGTCCAGGACCCTCTACTGTGATTCCTGAAAAGACTTCAAACCTTAACAAAAGGGTGATAAGTAGGTTTCATCTTCATTGCCCCGTCTGATCTACTGGAAATTTTCCCTGGAGAAGAATAATGAAAAGAGGCGAGGCCAGTCTGAACACAGCAAGAAATGACGTGACATGATCACGCAGTGTCTGCAGTGGGCATTTCCTGGGAAAGTCATAGGACCCTCACCTGGCATTCACCAGCTGGTACCCCACATAAGGAGTGGAAGGTAATCACATGGGGGTGGTTAGGCTGTGAAAAGTCTGGAACATCAACCTAGAATATAAACTGCATCCTATAGTAGAGCAGCCTTTGAAAACTTAAGCCAAGACGTGACAAGGTGATGCAAGTGTTTACCACTAATACAAGCTTATGTGTACTCAGCACTTTTCAAAGAGCTTTCGTGAACACGAGCATATTGTGATTCTGACTTGAAAATTATGTTATGTAGATATAACAGAAAAGGATCATTGTCCAATTCTAAGGATGAAGAAATGGATCCTCAGAGAAATTACATTTGTTTGAGTTACTAAATGGTAAAAACAAGATTTTTATCACATTCTTCTGACTTTCTTTCTTTGCCTTGTACAGATTTTCTTACTTAAGAAAATTAAGTGTGGTGGGTTGTGCTAGACAGACTGCTGGGAAAAGAGGCTGAGAGCAGGGAGACAGAAAGCTAGGGAACTGCAAGCAGTGATGTACTCCTAAATATTTAACAACCTCTTTTTTTTTTTTCTCCAGGAGAAAAAAAAGACTTGTGGCGGCTGCTAATTCCAGTGGTGTGAATACTCCCACCATGACCAATTTCAAGCTACCCAAGGTAACGTCATTGAACAGGGAGTTGGCAAGGGATACACAGTTACATATCATAATGTAATATCATAATGCTGTAATATCATAATGTCCACCATTTGAATACAATAAACATAAATAATTTCAAGCAATAGATAATAGTAAAATGTAAAATAATTAGAAAGTGATGAATTTTGAGTTTTTAATTACCTTTGTTTCAATATAATTTGCTTAATTGGAAGCTTGTTTGTTTGTTTATTGTTTAATAATAGTTGTGTTTAACAAGTGGCTCACAAAGTTTCTGAAAATTTAACAATTGACTCAGCTGGAAAGGGTCAGCTACAGCAGATCACTGACTGCTGGATGGTTGTAAGGTTGGAACCGGGGTAATGGTGCTGGGGATGGATGGCAAGAAAGGTTGGCACAGGGGTAACGGTGCTGGGGATGGATGGCAAGAAGATTTAGTAAAAAGGAAAACATGTTCAACCTCTTAGTAAACCTCGCATTTTTTAATATGTTTGAAGTTATTAACATATGACACTAAATATACAAATAAGTAGAATTTCACTATCTGTCAATATAGATCCAAAAAGCCATTTGCAAGAAATTAAAAAATAAATGTTAATCTCTATAAGCATATACACATTTACATATATATATACATATATATGCACATACATACAAACATGACTCTTTCGATCCAAATCTAAGACCTGAGAGCTGTTCACTTAATGAGTTTCCAGATCATTTCAAAGCAACACAATTTGTAGGCTGCTTTTACAAAAGCTTCCCGGGTTATCTGTGTTGGTTTTAATATATGATGTTACACCATGATACCCAGTTTTGATTATCAAGAGTTCCATAGCCCCAGCATCATCAAAGCTATTCTGTATGCTCAGAATCAAGTTTGCCACCCATATTTCCTAACATCATTTAGTATTTCCTGGCAGGATCACCAGAAACCCTAACCAAACCCATTGCCATCGAGTCGATTCCAACTCATAGCGACTCCATAGGACAGAGTAGAATTGCCCCCATAGGGTTTCCAAGGAGCAGCTGGTGGATTCAAACTGCCGACCTTTTGGTAAGCTGAACGCTTAACTACTGCGCCACCAGGGCTCCACAGGATCACCAGGGTAAATCAATATTTGCATCCCGAAATAGAAACTTGGCTTAAGATAAATTATGAAAAACCAAAATCTCTCAACTGTAGGCTATCTGGCAATTATCACAGATACATGTTAGAGAAAGAATTTGTTCCCTGAGATGGTTTTTGTTAGCTGCTGTTGAGTCAGCCCCCGGCTCAATGACAACCCCTGAGATTCATGGCAACTCTACGTAAAACGGAGAAAAAAAAAAAAAAAAAAGCACTGCCCAGTCCTGCATCATCCCCACGATCAGATGTATACTGGACCATTGTGATCCACAGGATTTTCACTGGCTGATTTTGGGAAGAGGATCTTCAGGCCTTTCTTCTTACTGCATCTTAGTCTGGAAACTCTGCTGAAGCCTTTCAGCATCAAAGCAACACACGAGCCTCCACTGACAGACAGGTGATGGCTGAGCATGAGGTGCACCGGCTGGGAATCAAACCCAGGTCTCCAGCACCGAAGGCAAGAATTCTCCCACTGAACCACCAATGTCCCCATTCCCTGAGGTTAGGCCAGTAAAATAAAAACCCATCACAGTGTTCTCCACACTGGCCTCAGACTAGAGTTAGGAATACAAAAAGAAAAAGAAGACATCTCTACTTAGGCACTCCATGAAATATTTTAAGAAAAAAAAAATCCATTGCCATCTAGTCAGTTCTGACTCAAACCGACCCTACAGCACAGAGTAGAACTGCCCCATAGGGCTTCCAAGGAGTGGCTGATAGACTTGAACTGCCAACCTTTTGGTTAGTAGCCAAGCTTTTAATCACTGTGGCACTAGGGTTCCTATGAAATATTAATTACTGCAAAACTTCAGCCACCACTCCTTCTGAATAATCCTGACTGGGTTAAACTGGTGTGGACAGAATTTGGAAATACCGAATCAGGATTTCTACTCAGTATTTCTTCAATTAAAAATCAATGAGCAGTCACCTGATCTTCAACAAGAGCCTAAAGTCCATCAAATGGAGAAAGGCAGTCTTTTTAACAAATGGTGCTGGCAAAACTGGATGTCCATCTGCAAAAAATGAAACAGGATACATACCTCACACCATATACAAAAACTAATTCAAAATGGATCAAAGACCTAAGTATAAAACCAAAAACTACAAAGATCATAGAAGAAAAATAGGATTAATGCTAGAGCCCTAATACACGGCATTAACAGGATATAAATCATAACTAACAACACACAAATTCCAGAAGATTAGCTAGATAACTGGGATCTTCTAAAAAATTAAACACTTAAACGCTCATCAAAAGACTTTACCTAAAGAGTAAAAAGAGAACCTACACACTGGGAAAAAATTTTGGCTATGACAAATCCAACAAAGTCCTGATCTCTAAAATCTACAGGAAAATCCAACACCTCTATAACAAAAAGACAAATAATCCAATTAAAAAATGGGCAAAGGAAATAAACAGATGCTTCACCAAAGAAGACATTCAAGTGGCTAACAGTCACATGAAGAAATGCTCTCGATCACTAGCCATTAGAGAAATGCAAGTCAAAACCACAATGAGATACCATCTCACCCTGGCATTACTGGCATGAATCAAAAAAAAAAAAAAAAAAAAACAGAAAATAACAAATGTTGGAGAGGCTGCGGGGAGATTGGAACTTTTATGCGCTGCTGGTGGCAATGCAAAATGATACAACCATTTTGGAAAACGATATGACATTTCCTTAGAAAGCTAGAAATAGAAATACCGTATGATTCAACAATCTCACTCCTAGGAACATATCCTAGAGAAATAAGAGCCATCACATGAATATAAATATGCACACCCATGTTCTTTGGAGCATTGTTCACAATAGAAGAAAGATGAGAACAACCTAGATGCCCTCAATAGATGAACAGATAAACTATGGTACGTATACACAACAGAGTACTATACAATGATAAAGAACAGTGATGAATCTGTGAAGCATCTCACAACACGGACGAACCTCGAAGGCATTATGCTGAGTGAAATAAATCAATCACAAAAGGACAAATACTGTATGAGACCACTACTATAAAAACTTATGAAAAGGTTTACACATAAAAAAGAAATAATCTTTGATGGTTTCAAGGGAGGTCAGCGGTGAGGGATGGAGAAACACTAAATAGACAACAGATAAGTGGTAAGACAGTACACAATACTGGGGAAACCAGCACAGCTTGTACAAGGCAAGGTCATGAAACCTCCAAAGACACATCCAAACTCCCTGAGGGACTGAATGACTGGGTTGAGAGCTATGGGAACCATGGTCTGGGGAACATCTAGCTCAGTTGGCATAATACAGTTTATAAAAAAAAAAAGTTTATGAAAAAAAGTTCTACCTTCTGCTTTAATGAGTAGCAATCTGGGGTCTTAAAAGCCTGGAAGCGGCCATCTAAGATACTTCACTGGTCTCACCCCTCTGGTCTCACCCCTCAGGAACAAGGGAGAATGAAGAAAATTAAAGACCAGAGGAAAAGATTAGTCCAAAGGACTAATGGGCCACAACTATCACGGCCTCCACCAGACTGAGTCCAGTATAACTAGATGGTGCCCGGCTACCACCACTGACAGCTCTGACGGATTACCACAGAGGGTCCCGGACAGAGCTGGAGAAAAATGTAGAACAAAATTCTAATTCACAAAAAAGACCAGACTTACTGGCCTGACAGAGACTGGAGAAACCCCAAGAGTATGGACCCCAGACACCCTTTTAGCTCCGTAATAAAGTACCTCCTGATGCTCACCCTTCAGCCAAAGACTAGACAAGCCCATAAAACAAAACGAGACTAAAAGGGCACACCAGCCCAGGGGCAAAAACTAGAAGGCAGGAGGGAACAGGAAAGCTGATAATAGGGAACCCAAGGTCAAGAAGGGAGAGTGTTGACATGTGAGGTTGTTAACCAATGTCATAAAACGATATGTGTACTAACTGTTTAATGAGAAGTTAGTCTGTTCTGTAAATCTTCATCTAAAGTACCATAAAAAAAAAAAACTAAAAGCACCCCAGGTGTTTTATGAAGCAAAACAAAGCAGGTACTCCTGAAATAACCTTACACCTACTCTTGTACCTCTTCCCCTCCCCTAACTCACCTGTCTCTTCCTCTTATCTCTGGCTGATCTTATCCTTTTCTTTCATTCACAACCAGTCGCTATGTATTGACAACAGACTTATGAATCATTCTACTTAGAAATGCTGACATTTTTCAAAGTTCTGGTTATTTTATTGGAAAACAGCTAATGACTAACGACCAGTTAGCACGCAGAGATCACTAGGGTATATAGTTTCTTATAATATATAGTTTTAAACTAACTTTGAAAAAAAAAAATCTGGTAACCCAGACACATTTTTTACTTAACTATAGTAGGCTTCAGGTTGTATTGAGATGAAACTGGATTTAATTAATTCAAGTTTTTAGCACAAACTTCCTAATTTTTGTGATTTGTAATTCCTTATAATGAAAAGAATTTGCCAATTATACCCTCTAGCAAAGCTTTGATTTTCATGAACCTATCCTCTTAAAACCACATAATTAAAGCTTATGATTTTTGCATGTGACATTTGTTTTTTATTAATCCAACAGAGACATCCGACATTTTCATCTGCTAGAACTGAAGGTCACGTATTGGATCTTTCTAGCTCAAACTGATTTTGCTTGCATAGAACAATCATGCTTCTACAGTATTCAACATCAATTTTTATTTAACTAGCCAAATGAAATGAACTAGCAAATTCAACCCACTAGCTGCATGAAACTTCTCCCAAATACTGCCAAATTAATACAACCAAAGACTAATAGTCTTTTGTCTTTTTGTATGAAAAAACCAATACTTAAGAACTAAGTAGAAATAAACTACTTTGTATAGACAATTGTAAATACACTACAGGTTTTCTCATCAGCCATTATTTTGCTGTTCTTAGTTGTCAAAGGAACCCTGGTGGCAGAGTGGTTAAAGCTCTCAATTGCTAAGCCAAAGGTTGGTGGTTCAAACCCACCAGTCGCTCCGTGGGAGAAAGATGTGGCAGTCAGCTTCCATAAAGATTATAGCCTTGGAAACCCTATGGGGCAGTTCTACTCCATCCTATAGGGTCACTATGAGGCAGAATTCCACTCAATGGCAATGGATTTGGTTTAGTTAGTTGCCATCAAGTCAGCTCCAACTCACGGCAAACTTAGGTATAACAAAACGAGTTGTTGCCTGGTCCTGCACCATCATCTACTAATATTTGCCTTGAATTTCAATAGCCCTCATAACTAGATAGTCCTAACCAAAATAAAAATGTTGTGGGCAAGCCCTGGAAAAAGGGAGGAATCACTTGTACAGATTGTAATAATATATCCAACCTACTGGAGCATAGCTCTACCACTTTGTTTTAGTTATTTTCACAAATGGCTGCGATAGGGAGGATTGGCTTAAGACCATAAGTAATCTAGTCCCTACAAAGATAAGAGAATACCCAAGTAAATAACACCAAATATCACAGTTGTTTTATCAACTTAAATTTTATGGTATCGTATTTTTTATTAAATAAATAAATAAATAATTTTTTTTTATATATATATATATATAAAAAAAAAAAAACTGGTTGCTGTAGAGTCGATTCCGATTCATAGCGACCCTATAGGACAGAGTAGAACTGCCCCACAGAGTTTCCAAGGAGCACCTGGCGGATTCGAACTGCCGACCTTTTGGTTAGCAGCTGTAGCACTTAACCACTACACCACCATTAGTTTCCAAATATTCAGATTATTTTTCTCAATGAATTTTAGTCTCTAGCTCTCAAAAATTATGCATAAAACTTGCAGGCTTCAAGAATGCAACCCAAAGTCCCAATGTCAAGATCAGGGTCAGGTGGGTGATGATTGCTTCTTCTCTGCTTCCACAAGGTATTTAGTAGAGTGTTTGCTGTGTCTCCATAAAATGGAGAATTATTAAGCCATAACCACTTCAGTCTGCTGGACCAACTTTGGGATTTACATGCTTGCTAAAGATCAGCTACCTTTGTGTTTGATGGTTAATTATTCATAATGATCTAATTTTACCAAGGGAATTGTAATTCTTTTTTTTTTTTTCCGCTAGATGGGTAAGCACGCTAAAGTAGTCAACGTATTTCAGAAGTCTGGGAAGCTAATTATCTGATGTTCAACAAAAGATCACAAACCAATTCTGAAAAATTGCCAGGAGACCCAGAATTTAAAACCATTCTAATGTAAACAAATTTGTTAACTTCATGCCTAATTAATCCAAACATTAAGTAGAAAAATCTATCCACCCATTTTATGCGATGCTTTTAAATGTAAGCACATTAGGAATACAAGAAAATGTCTGGAAAGATATTTCCTTTTTTTGCTTATTTATATTCTCTAATGCTTAACAGGAAACCCTGGTGGCGTAGTGGTCAAGTGCTACAGCTGTGAACCAAAGGGTCAGCAGTTCAAATCTGCCAGGCACTCCTTGGAAACTCTATGGGGCAGTTCTACTCTGTTCTATAGGGTCGCTATGAGTCGGAATCGACTCGATGGCCCTAGGCTTGGGCTGAATGGTTAACAGGAGCTTTAGTGGCATAGTGGCTAAGAGCTCAGCTGCTAACCAAAAGGTCAACAGTTCAAGTCCACCAGCCACTCCTTGGAAATTCTATGGGACAGTTCTATTCTGTGCTTTAAGGTCACTATGAGTTGGAATTTACTAGTTGGCAACAGGTTTTGGTTTTTGGAATGCTTAAATGATCATGTATTACTTTGGAAATAAAAAGGAAGTTCTTCTTAATTAAAGAAGAAGGTACATATAATAATTCATTGTAATGTTAGCTATGAACATAAAATTTCTGCTCATTTATATTCTCACTCCATGATTCTCATACACTCCATGATTCCCATAAAATTGCTTTTCTTTCTCCCCTGATACAGTTTTCTGAGGAAATATTTCATTCTGAAAAGTACAAAGCTCCAGTACCTAACTCCTACTACAAATCTGTTACTGAAAAAGTGGAAATAGAGATTTAAAACAGAAAAGACAACCACAGGTTTTAACCCTATCTCTACCACTTACTTCCCAGCCATATGACCTTGGAAAAAGCTCTTAAAATCTCTTAGCTGCAGCTTGACTACTTCACCTGGTCTTCATAGGACCAATCCAGTGCTGTCTATAAAGCATTCCAGTTGTACATTATTACGTAGTTCTTTATATAAATGTCTTGGCTTCAGCTTAATTTTCAGATCACCAGGGTTTGTTGTTACTGGGATTTTCATAATAGCTACATTTGTAGAGTACTACCACATCCCTGCAAGATTTTAAGTACTCCACATGCACTATTTCACTTGATCCCCACAAAAACTTAAGAGGTAAGTCCTAGTATTACTGACATCTTACAGATAAGACATCGAGGCTTTACCAGTTGTGGTGGAGTCGATTCCAACTCATAGCAACCCCATGTGTGTCAAAGTAGAACTGTTCTCCATAGGGTTTTCAGTGGTCGATTTTTTGGAAGTAGATTGCCAGGTCTTTCTTCTGAGGTACCTCTGGTGGACTCAAACCATAAATCTTTCAGTTAGCAGTGAGTCTATTAACCATATGCATCACCCAGGGACTTGGAACTTACATAATTTGTCCAGGGCAGAGTTAGAATTAAAAAATAGGATTGTGACACCAGAAGAGCAGCAGTTTGAATGCACCAGCCACTCCTTGGAACCATATGGGGCAGCTCTACTCTGTCATATAGGGTTGCAATGAGTTGGAATTGACTCAGTGGTAAAGGGTTTGGGTTGGTGATACCAAAGCTTATACTTGTAACCAATTTGCCATATTAGAACTAACTTAAAGAACAGCATAGAATTAGATATGACATCAAAAGTACAAGCAACATAAGAAACAATGATAAACTGGACATCATCAAAATTAAAAATTTTTATACTTTAAAGGACACAATCAAGAAGGTGAATAGCCTACAGAATGAGAGAAAATTTTTTGCAAATCATGTATCTGATAAGGGATTTGTATTTAGAATATATAGCTAACTCTTATAACAACAACACAAAGACAAATAACCCAATTAAAAATTGGGAAAGGATTTGAATAGACATTTCTCCAAACAAAACATACAAAGGACCAATAAGCACCTGAACAGAGTTCAACATCATTAGCCATTAGAATACTGCAAATCAAAACCACAACGAGATACCACTTCACTCCTACTATGAGGACAATAACTGAAAAGAAAAATAAAAAGTGTTGACAAAGATGTGGAGAAATGGGAACTCTCATACACTGCTGATGAGAATGTAAAATGGCGCAGCCACTTTGGAAAGCAGTCTGCCACGTCTTCAGACCTAGGGTTGCCGTGTGACCCAGCAATTCTACTCCTAGGTATGTACCCAAGAGAAATGAAAATATACGTCCACACAAAAACTTGTACAAAAATGTTCATAGCAGCACTATTCATAATAGGCAAAAAGTAGAAACAACCCAAATATCCATCGACTGACAAGTGGGTAAATAACATGTCGTATATATATATATATATTTATATATTCATACTAACAGAGCATTTTTCAACAATAAAAAAGAATGAAGTACTGATACATGATACAACATGGATAAACCTTGAAAGCATTATGCTAAGTAAAGGAAGCCAGTCACAAAAGACCACATATTTTATGGTTCCATTTATACGAAATGTCCATAATAGACAAATCCATAAAGACAGAAAGTAGATTAGTGGTTTCCTAGGGCCGAGGAGAGGGAGGAGTTGAGGGGAAATGGAGAGCGACTGCTAAGGGGTACAGAGTTTCTCTCTGGGGTGATAAAAGCGTTCTAGAACGGACCGTGGTGATGGTTACGCAATTCTGTGACTACACTAAAAAACACTGAATTGTACACTTTAAATGGTGAATTGTATAATATGTGAAGTATATGTCAATACAGCTGCTTAGGAGCCCTGGTGGAGCAGTAGTTAAGAGCTCAACGGCTAACCAAAAGGTTGGCAGTTCAAATCCACCAGCCACTCCTTGGAAACCCTATGGGGCAGTTCTACTCTGTCCTATAGGGTCACTATGAGTCAGAACCGACTCGACGGCACCTAACAACAACATGACAACAACAACATGACAACAATAGCTGCTTTAAAAAAAGTGTATAGAAATCAACTGTGTCAATTTCGGAATATTTCCTTAAAAGTTTAATTTTTCACTCCGGAAAAAAAAAAAAAGAAAGAAACCCATTGCCGTAGAGTCGGTTCTGACTCATAGTGACCCTATAGAACAGAGTGGAACTGCCCCATGGAGTTTCCAAGGAGCGCCTGGTGTATTCAAACTGCCAGTCTTTTGGTTAGCAGCCATAGCACTTAACCACTCCGCTGCCAGGGTTTCCTTTCACTTCTAGAACAGGCAAAATCAAAATTCTCATTATGGTGATTTTCAAAGATGTTAACATCTGGGTAGCTACTGCAGGTGATTCAGGATAGCTGCACAGCTGATGCGAGGAGCTGAGGATTGATGACATGCAACACGAGTTGTGTAAAGTGCTCCATGTCTGCCAGAAGCAAGGTACTTAACCTCTGGAAGTACTCTGAATTCAGAAAAACGGGTAATAGTGATAGCATTGTAAAGAAACCAAGAATGGATTGCACTGGCATGGAGAGGCCATTTCTAACAGCAATACTACGACTTGGATTTCAGGGACTCAGGCAATTGAAAGGCAACAAGCAATGTTGCAACAGATCCCACCCATCTTGAAAGATGCAAGAGGAAAAAAAGCAAAGCGCTGTGATTTACAGTCAGTGCCATGTACTTTAGGAAAAAAAAAAAAAAGGCCTCTGAGTGGTTTTCCATGGTTTGAGTTTGATTTTCATTCTAGCTGGGCATGAAGCCACTAACAAAAGCCACAAAATTTACTGTAGCTGGAACAACTAGCTAGAAAGATAGGATGAGGAACTGCCCTGTAAAATTGTTGCATCCTATGTGAGTTTGCTTTTAGGAGCTCTTCACTCACCAAAAAAGACAAGCAATACTATTGCTCTCTAATTGCCAATTTTTATTTCCATTGGCGATAAGAAATATATTTGAAACCAAGAAAATAAGGAAGAGGGGGAATGGATTGGCCTTCAGGTTTTACGGTAGAAATGCCACTGTGTTACTGGCTGGCATTTTTAAAAGCTTATAGAGAGAAACACGTGTGACTGTCCGAACTTCACTACTCTCACTGTTATTTCAGACAACCGCATTCTAGAAAACAGAGCAGAGAAGCACTTTTGAGCATGCCCAGTGGTAGCTGCAAGGGAAAGAAGGAAAACAAGTTCCACCTCTTCTATTGTTTAAAGTCGTAACAAAATATACTTCACACAAGTGATATAAGGTTATCTCCCACATGATATTTTGATTTAACTTTGCTGGTGTTTGTTTTATAATTATCCCATTTATTCTGTATCCCCTTCCTTTTTCTAGGACTATAAATCCTTTACTGAGGCTCTCTGTTCACCTACTTCATTGGGATACTATCACTGGGACTCAACGTAAACACTCTCTAATGGGCTTTTCTGTCCTTCTACAGAGAAATACCCATCTTACCAAGCCATGGTTGTCATCCTAGAAATTACCCAATACCGACAATCAAACCAACTTGGTTTTTCTCTGCTAAAGTATTTCTCTCAATGTGGAGATGACACCTTTCTCTTTGGGACAGACTCCCTGAGAAGCTGTGTGGGGTCAGGCATCTGGTATGAGCCCCTACAGGCAAAGTGCATGCTAGACTCTCTGGTGACCTTCAACATTCAAGTGACTTAATGACCCTTCACTAGGTATACAAAAAAAAAAAAGAAAATAGCTGTTTATTAAATCCTTCCTGACACCTGCTTGCCAGTTACTGCCTCAAAACTACTTTTTCCAAAATTAAAAAAAAAAGGGCAGTGTAATTACATCCAACATGCTTTGCTTGAGGATGTTTATTTATTTGTTTGATGGATGGAATGGTAAAATGAAGGCTGGAGGCAACCTCAAAAATGTTTTATGATAGAAATGATTAAGAATCTAATACTCCAAGGATAACACTGGAGCAGGCTCATCAGAAAGATAAAACTGACGACTTTTTCAATTCAGCTGGGATGAAGTTGGTCTTTAGCTTTCTGCTTGGAATCATCTAACCAAATAAATGATCTGTGGATTCTAGAATTCTCCTCCTTTGTCTTAGTTCTCTCTTCACCCTAACTTATTTATGCTCTCTCCTCTGTTACAACTTCCCCACTACTGTGACTTGTGATAATTCCTCAGAATCCCAAGGGCATCATGACACTGGATTCAGACCTCTCAGCTGCAGATGATTTCCTATCTTCAAACTACATATGAAATTTGGTTATTGGTGGCATTTCAATTCCTTTTTATTACCTTCCAGTGCTTTTATTTCAACCTCTAGAAAACAAGTAGCATTCAAAGGTAAATTTGGCATCTTCTTTATTTCTCCCTCCTTTTTGGGAGGGAGGGTGTCTAGACACACCCTGTCTGACTCGAGAACTAAGTTTCAGATCCTATTCCTAAGTTCGTGGGGCAATGCCAACGCAACTTTCATTACCTTGGAGCCTTGATAGCACTGAGAGGGACACTGATAGTAAAGCTCTTGAGAGGTGCAGGGGAGAGAGCAGCAGTGACTTATCCCTCACCCATCCCCACCGTGACTCCCAGAAAAAGAAGCCTGGCAGTGGCAGGGCACAGGGTCAGCAATGACTTCAAGGTTTACCAAGGCAAGCAAACTCTACTGCAAGAAACAGCCCTACTTTAAATCTCTTTCACTTAATTGTTAAACTTTTTTTTCATATATGCAACATAGAGATCAGTAAAGGTCCACAAAATACCCTGAGTTGCTTTTTTTTTTTTTCAATAGCAAAACACACAATAATGGATGATTGCTTCATTAACTGATCCTAATAAGCAATTCAAGAATTCAAAATGGTACCCTTTGCAGTCAGGTCATTAAAAACACAAACCATAAGGCAAATCATGACAGTTTACAGAGAACAGTTTTGCTAGGCATTTAAGAATTATTGTGACCTCAAAATGTCATGATCTCTTTTGCTTTCATTCATGCTTTGGGAAAATGAACTTTACAGGAACAATGAGCCAGATTTTCTTCCTTTAGAACTCTGCAGGCGCTCCCTTGGGATGAAAACATAGATAATAAGGTGGCTCTTAATTTTTAAAAGGATTATCCTAGTTCCATCACCTGGTATGGCATTCTCTGGGCTTTACCAGGACCAGCTAAGTGCCCAGCCACACTGGAGAAAAGTTAGTAAGCGCTCTGAAACAAAACCTGGCCTCTATTTCAAAGAAGCCCCAAATACATCGAAATTGTTTCATTAGATTATGTATGTGTGAAGCCTGTCTCAAGTCTAGGTTTAATGCCCCTTTGTGTGCTCCCATTTCGTTCTATACTTCCTCCGCTTGAGAATTTACCACATCGCCCTATGTACCCAAGCACCAGACTGTAAGCGCCTCAAGGAAAGCACCTTATAGATCCTGTTTACTGCTGTATCCTCAGCAGCTCCACAGAGCACAGCACGTGATTGTCAGTCATAAAACATTTGTTGAATTAATATGACCACGTAACACTTTGTCTACTAGTTTATTTCCCTCCTGAGACTAACTTCTTGAGGACTATGTAGGTATAATATCTATCTTTTCATCTCCATTATCTTGCCCAGTGCCTGGGACAGAGTAGAAACTGGATGAATGAATGTGTTAATTAATTAATTGCACAAACACTCCACAATGTGAACACATTGATCTGATTGCAAATAGGTGTTGCCCAGCCATTACCCCTGGGCTAATGTATTAAAAGGAAAAAAAAACAAAAAAAAGTCAAGACATTTTAAAAGTCTATGGTAAATGCAATGTGGGGTGCCCATACTTGTTCAGGGACTGTTCTATGATAATACCCCGTTCTTTTTCTGCGTCATAATTTAAAGCCGATAATCCTAAAGCTTCCAGCCAAAATGATTTAATTCTCCTCAATAAAATGTTCTCATATTTAACAACCTTCACTACCAAAACATTATTCCTAATGGCCGTCCTTCATTCCACTCAAAATGAAGATGAACCAAAAAGTTCATGAATGGAAAGTCATTCTTCAGTCTTCTCAAGAGCAAAAATTGTTGCTGTTGTTAGGTGCCATCGAGTCAGTTCTGACTTGCAGGAGCCCTATGTACAGCAGAATGAAACACTGCCCGGTCCTGCGCCATCCTCACATTTGTTGTTAGGCTTGAGCCCACTGTTGCAGCCACTGTGTCAGTCCATCTAGTTGAGGGTCTTCCTCTTTTTCAATGACCCTCTACCCAGCATGAAGTCCTTCTGCAGGGACTAATACCTCCTGGTAACATGCCCAAAGTATGTGAGACGTAGTCTCGCCATCCTTGCTTCTAAGGAGGATTCTGGTTGTACTTCTTCCAAGAAGAGCAAATGGTCACTTTTATATCAACCCTCCTTTACAGATCCTATATCACATCAGTTGATGTCCTCTGCATTGTCACCAAGTTATTAACATACCATTGTAAGTGAGGTGCACAAAGCTTTTGAAAACTTTCATAAATTACTATAACATTCTACATGTATTATACTCTACGGTTTTTCAGATTGCTTCCATATCTCATTCTGCCCCTGGAGATTGTTGCTGGCCCAAGCTACAGGGAAACTCCATGTTAGGACAATGTACATGGTGAGGGGAGGGGGAGAGCACAGACAAGACTCTGAGTATTGAAGAGAAGTTTAAAAGTTGGAGTTGAAAGCCAACGGTAAAGCGAAGGCTGAAGACGTGAAGTGGACAGAGGCATTTATGGAAGTGTCATCCCCGTAACTCAGTGAAGACATAAGGTCTAGTTCACAGGAAAGAAGAGTTAGATTTGAAGAAGAAAGGTATTTTCATGTAGCCTGGAGGGAATGCTGAAAAAGGTTAATTATAATAATGTTGTGGATCATGATGGTGATGGCAGTGTTTACCTTTTATTAAAGAACTATTCTGCGTCTAGCATTATTTGCTGTCACTTAATCCACGAGAAGTGCTTACAGGGCAAGCACTCAATGAATGTTGGATATAATGCTGGGTCATTCTACACAGAAGGATAACTCATTCTTCTGATCAGTGTAACTGAGCTTCAAAGACATTAACTAAATTACCCAAGATCACATTGTTAATAAGCCACAGGCTGGGGATTCTAGCCCAGGTCTGTCTGGTCCCAATATACGTAATTCTTCCGCCATAGATTGTTACCCATTGTTCTTAGGTGCTGTCGAGTCAATTTCGACTCACAGCAACCCCATGTAACAGAGTAGAACTGCCCCATAGGATTTTCTTGGCTATAATCTTTACACAAACAGATTGCCAGGCTGAATGGGCCCGAATCACTAACCTTTTGGTTAGGAGCTGAGTGCTTAACCACTGTGGCACCAGGGCTCCTTAATTGCTACCTAGGCATTAACAATGAGAACAGAGATAAATTGGAATACAGCACCATTTCCTAAGGGTGCAGAATCGTGTGAAATGAGGGACTCAAAGGAAGGTCAGGAACAATCAATACGCAGAGGAAAAGTAGTTCAGCAGTTTTCAAATTATGGGCCCCCAAACCCAGAGCCACTTCAAGGAATTCACCAACTTTTGACTTGAAATGCCAATGGTTTTTACTATCGTTTAATAAAAAAAAAAAAAGAAAGAAAGAAAAAGCATCACACATTCTCAAATATACTGCATTCAAATTTTGGCACACTGAGTTTATCCTGACATTATCCTGGATTGTCAGGCTAATTTGTTTAGTGTCCACTTTGTAGCAAAGCTTCCCCTGACGTCTTTTTGCATATATTTAAGCCTACTGTGATCTGTCATCAATTGTCTCCACATGCATAAGTGAGCATGTCACTACAGCACACACCGGCCAAGCTCAGTTAACAGCCCGTCATATCTCCAGCATACCTGCTCCGCACAAGGTCTCATCAGTAGGTAGCAGACAGTTGTGCAATGATAACAACAGGGAATGCTAACGAGCCACACACAATATCGTCATGGTTTTATAATACTTTACCTTGCTTGATTATAAGGCTCACCATTGATTTAATAATAGCCTTTTCCAAAAAGGAACCCTACATTAAATATACACAGCTTTTAAAAATTAACAGTATCATATACTTATTCTCACCATTATCTACCACTTTCCTCTTCAGTATCATAATTAAAGTTTTAGTCTAAGCCTTCTTCACATTCAGGTCAAAAAGATCTTCTGAATCACTCTTGGCCCTTCACAGCTATGAACAGCATTGCAGTGACAAAGTACATTCCTAACTCCTTCACCTGTAGGACCAAAAACCAAAAACCAAACCTGTTGTTGTCGACTGGGTTCTGACTCATAGCTGACCCTATAGGACAGAGTAGAATTGCCCCATAGGGTTTCCAAGCAGCAGCTGGTGATTCAAACTGCCAACTTTTTGGTTAGCAACTGAGCTCTTAACCACTGCGCCACTAGGGATTCACCTGTACGACACGTGGTATAATTTCAATGCATAGTGAAGTGCTGAGCTTGGCCAACTTCCACTGTCTTTAATTACATTACTAGGTATGTCAGACAAACTTCAGACAAAACAATAACAGCTTCAAAATTATCAAAACTGAATCACAGAGTAATTTTTCTCAAGAAATATCAAGGAAGAAACTAAGTTTAAGTTAAATGTCAACCTCATGCAAATAATTCAACTGAGGTCACAGGAAAATATTCCTTCGTTGGTTTTTGTTTTGGGATTTATTCCTAAGTTCCCATCTTACAATTTATTCCTGGGCCCAATGGCTAATATGTTTCCTTTGACATCAATTGTAAGAGGCACCCCAGTTTCAGAAACCTGACATTGGAAAAAAACGCAAGCATGCAGGACCAATAGGGCATAAATGTTATATAATCATTTTAGTCTATTTTGTTTTATTTTTTGTCTTTATTTTAGTCTATATATTTATGAAAGTGTTGTTTTTGACACCACTTTTATTAGTATGCTGCAGTTCTGTGAAACATTTCATTTGAAAATTTGGATACACTGCTAAAAATATTGTTTTAAAAAAACATTGCACTAGGGAAATCCATGACTCAAATAAAGTGTCAAGCTTCAGGTTGAAGAAATGTCTACCAGGTGATTCTGCATCTTCCATCAGGGACCTACCACCCTCAAAACTAGAATGGAATTAGTTAAATATATAAAATAATTTCTTGTAATTTTGTGTACAGCATTTTCTTAATTTTCATCTCCGAAATGTATTGGTCTTAATGTGAACAGTATAAATAATACTATTTGAATAAATGAGCATATTTATTTATTGAGAGCCCTGGTAGTGCCGTGGTTAAGAGCTCAGCTGCTAACCAAAAGCTCAGCAGTTCGAATCTACCAGCTGCTCCTTGGAAACCCTATGGTGCAGCTCTACTCTGACATATATGGAGTTGCCTTGAGTCAGAGCCAAATCAAAGGGAACTGGTTAGATAGATGATAGAGAGATAGATTGATAGATAGAAAGATCTCAGATGTATAATGACACATGTATGTGCGTTGTAGTTAATTTTTTTAACTTGGTATATTTTTTAGCACAGGTAATTAGAAGACCACAATTTGAGAAGCACTGTGCTAAAGCTATAGAAAATGACTGTTAAGTAGGAAGTGAGAGCTCCTAGTTTTAAGAACATAAGCATTTACTAAAGAATTTCTTCTTTAGTATATCCTGTTTCTAGCCAGATTTCCTTTTCAACAGAGTAACTAAACTTTGAGGAAATTTTCAGTAACATCAGACACACTGGTTCATTGTTTTTCATCCATATGTTACATCTGTCCACTCATCACAGAATCTACTCTCCAGTATCAATGGCCGGAGCAATGGAACGTGACCCAGGAAGGTAAGCTGTGCTGCGGCCCTTGGCAGACGCGCTGTATCACCAAAGCTTCGTCTGAGTCCAAAAAGTCTGCCAAGTTACCAAAATAACGTTTCAGTAAACCCAAAGATCGTGTTCAATGAATAAGTTCAATTTACATTTCTAAACAAAATGACCTTATGTTTACATTTCCTACGGTAGTGGAGTGAGTTATGATGTAATTTTAAAGATTTTTTTCAATACAATAAAAAATTCTTGTTGTCAAGGAATTATACTGGTGACTTTAGATGTTTGTTTCATTATGTGAGATGTCCTTTATACAGTCAATTGTTTTTATAAATCCATAAAAGAACTTAGATCCCCTTCATTAAATGGGGAGCCCTGGTGGCACACTGGTTATGAGCTACTACTGCTAACCAAAAGTTTGGCAGTTCGAATCAATCAGCCGCTCCTTGGAAACCCTATGGGGCAGTTCCACTCTGCCCTATAGGGTCGCTATGAGTTGGAATTGACTATACAGCAATGGGTTTGGGTTTTTTTTTTTTTTTTAATTAAATGGAGTAAGGGTAAAACCTATAGACATATTTGATCATCTTTGTGTTCCAAAGGAAAAAAAAAAGTATATCATTAAAAATAGTAACGTGAAAATTCCAGCAAAATACGAATGATTAGAACGTATCCTAAATTTTGATCTGTATTCAAAGTCTTCAAATTACTGTATCCCTGACACATCTCAGGGGCTCAATATTTATGCTGTATGAATACAGAAGTGAATGCATGAGTGAATACCATGTTTGTGTTTCAAAGTTATTATTTTTACATTAATGAGTTTATTTTATAATGGTTGAGTTTCTGGCTAATAAAATTTCATTGCATAAAATCTTAGCTCTGATACTATTGGAATTATTACCCTTAAACTTTAATTTCACCAGTTTTATAAACTCTTGATACAGTGAGTGAAATTTCGGATCTCAATAAAGCTATATATTTTATGTTCTGAATTAGTTAATTCATGTAAACACCTAATGTTTAACTATACTAATGATGCTTGTCCATGTCAGCTCCGTAATCAAGCTGAATCCATGTGAGATTTACCTGCTTTGTACACTTTTGTTCACAGTACATATACGTTGACTTTTAGAAGTAAAAGAGAGCTACTTTACTAGGTATCAGGTGAAAAGGGATGGAAAGGAGGTTAAAGTAAGTTTTTAGAAGCAAATTCTATCTTTCAGTTAGTTCAGGTAGTTCTTTTGGTGATAAATGTTTGGTCAGCCTACTTATTATTTCATTGAAAAATGTATTCAGATGCCCAAGAACAAAATTACTTAATAGAAGGTCCTTTAAAAAAAAAAAAAAAAGTAAACTATGGCACATAAATTTAGGAAGGAATTTTGAAAATAATCATTTTAATAATCTGTTTTAAATTTAAACTGCCAGGATCCCTGAATATGCACATAACATTTGAAGAGAAAAAATATTTCAGGGGGAAAACCTATCTATAGCAAAGCTGGCTATAACTGATCTTCTAAAGAGAAATAATAGAATCTGTATACTAGCTTAAGCTACAATTCTCCTAGAAGGCCCAGAAATGATATAAGAAAGCACAAGTAACAGTTTTCTTACTTCTTGCTGTACTTCAGAACACATAGATTTGGTAAAATCATTTTTTTTTTTTATTCGACACTAGATATTTCATCTTCAGAATGCCAAATGGAAAGCTTTTAAAATTCCAAATTTGTAAGTAAAATGTTACATTTCCATGAAAAATTAAATTTCAGAAGCATAGCTACAAATTGAAGTGGTCATGTTTTACTTTATTCAACAAATAGATTTTAAGGGCCTACTATGTACCAGAGGAGCTCTGGTGGCTCAGTGGTTTAAGCATTTGACTGCTAAACAAAAGGTCAGCAGTTGAAATCCACTACCCACTCCTTGGAAACCAGTGAGGCAGTTCTACTCTGTCCTATGGGGTTGCTATGAGTCAGAATCGACTGAACAGCAACAGGTTTTTTTTTTGTTTTTTTTTTAATGCACCAGAGGTGCCTTGGAATAAGGGCCTGTCGATCTTTCAAAAGCTTTGAAAATCCTATGGAGCACAGTTCCACTCTAAACACTTCAGGTCACTTTGAGTCAGAATCGACTCAAGGGCAACTGATGCTATGGTACTATGCACCAAGGACTCAGACAGGTGTTGGGTACCAAAAGGTGAATAAGATACAGTTTCTGCCTTGAAGGACACATTAAAAGATGCACATGCAAAAACTAAGAATAGTAGATTCTCGTAAGGCAAAAACTATTTTGAGAAATTATCTAGTAGCTGTTAATCACCATTCACCAAAGTCCATATTACATGTCTAACTTTTCCATTTTCTTTTAAAATTACTCCATTACTGAGTAAAATAATGTTAACTGCAGTGAACCTTGAAAAAAAAAATCTAGATCTTTATTTTAAACTGAATAATTTTGGAGCAGTATCATTTTGAAGCTTAGTGCAACAGAATTAAAAGTAAAATAAAATGACCTGAATATTTAGAATATTTTAAAACTAGGAATGGAAAAACAAAAAGTCAAATGAAACGGTCAATGAGTTATAAATTATCACTGAATTATTTGCCTGAACTATAGTAATAAACTTACCAATGGAAAAGAAATAAGCTTATTTAATTTCCGGTATTGCTTAAATTGTCCCTGGGTGGAACAAACGATTAATACGATCAGGTGCTAACAGAAAAGCTGGAGGTTCGAGTCCATGCATGGGCTGAAGGAAGGCTGCCGAAGTCCCTACGGAGTGCAGTTGGGGCCACCGTGAGTCAGAATTGATTCAACAGCAACTGGTTCAGTTACTGGTTAAGTTAAAAGAAACTACTACTTGGGTAGAGTCAGAATTGACTCAACGGCAATGGGACTTAGATCTTAGTAGTTATCAAAATTTGGGCAGAGAGTTTTATTCTAAAGTGGTTTACACAGTTAGTATTACTAAGTGGCTATTCCTGTTACCAGGTTTACTTAAAGTGTGGTCCTTGGACCAGTGCTGGTCAGCCACAAGTACTGAAATTGAGAGTTAGTGTTTAGAAATGTTTACAGCAATGGGCATTGCTGTGACACCCAAGATCATAATCAGCAGACTTGTCTTAGAGAACAATGTATAGATCAATCAGGGTGTTGCTGAAGTTGCAGGTTGCAAGAGAGTTGCATGTGGTGTGAGCTGCATAAAAAAAAAAGTGTTGATTTGCAATTAAGTAGGGGGGAAAAAAAACAGGTCCTTCACCGTAGATACTTTATGAAGCCCTGTTTTATACCTTGAGTATATAGCAAGTATTTACCATGGATACTTTAAATAGTATATATATGAATGTCTAGCAAATGGTGAGGAGGGTACATCTCATAGCTGAGACATAACCACTAATTCTGCTAAGCCTCGTCCAGATATATCTGGTGCCACATTTATGGCCCCAGAATGGTTCTGCAAATGTCCCTATCACGCTTGGCTATAACTAGGGTGCCCAAAGCAGACTGATCTTGGAAAATGACAGTGGATTATCGAAAGCTTAACCATGTGGTGACTTCAACTTCAGCTGCTGTTCCAGGTGTGGTTTCGCTGCTTGAACAAATTGCATCACCTGGTGGCGTAGGGGTTAAGTGCTACGGCTGCTAACCAAAGGGTCGGCAGTTCGAATCCACCAGGTGCTCTTTGGAAACTCAGTGGGGCAGTTCTACTCTGTCCTATAGGGTCACTATGAGTCAGAATCGACTCGAGGGCACTGGGTTTCTGGGTGGGTACCTCGTATGCAGCTACTGATTTGGCTAAAGCTTTTTTCTCCATGGAAACCCTGGTGGTGTAGTGGTTAAGTGCTACACGGCTGCTAACCAAAGGGTCAGCAATCTGAATCTGCCAGGCGCTCCTTGGAAACTCTATGGGGCAGTTCTACTCTGTCCTATAGGATTGCTATGAGTCGGGATTGACTCGACGGCACTGGGTTTGGTTTTGGTTGGTTTTTCTCCAAACCTATTTCAAAGGACCACCAGAAACAGTTTGCCTTCAGGTGGCAAGGCCAGCAATACCCCTTCACTGTCCTACCTCAGAGGTATATCATCTCTCCAGCCTATGTCATAATTTAGTTCACCGAGAGCTTGACTGCCTTTCCTTCCACAAGACATCACACTGGTCCACTACATTGATGACATTATGCTGACTGGACCTACTAAGGAAGAAGTATCAATGACTCTAGACTTATTGGTGAGACGTGTGTGCTGAAGGGTGGGTAATTAACCCAACAAAAACTCAGGCACCTTCCACCTCAGTGAAATTTCTAGGGGTCCAGTGGTATAGGGCAGGTCAAGAAATTCCTTCTAAAGTGAAGGATAAGTTGTTGCAGTTGGCCCCTCCTACAACTCAAAAGGAGGCACAACACCTGGTGGGCCTATTTGGATTTTGGAGGCAGCATATCCCTCATTTGGGTGTGCCGCTCCGGCCTACTTATCAAGTAACTCGAAAAGCTCCTAGTTTTGAGTGGGCCCCAGGATAAGAGAAGGCTTTGCAACAGGTTCATGCTGCCGCGTAAGCTGCTCTGCCATTTGGGCCATGTGATCCAGCTGATCCAACGGTGCTTGAAGTGTCAGTGGCAGAAAGAGATGCTATTTGGAATCTTTGGCAGGCCCCTATTGAAAAATAACTGCACAGACCCTTAGGATTTTGGAGCAAAGCCCTGCCATCCTCTGCAGATAACTATTCTGCTTTTGAGAAACAGTTTTGGGCTTGTTATTTGGACATAGTAGAGCTTAACCATGGGCCACCAAGTCACCATGCAGCCTGAGCTGCCCATCATGAAGTGGGTGTTGTCTAGCCCACTGAGTCATAAAATCAGATGTGCATAGCAGTAGTCCATCATTAAATGGAAGTGTTATATACAAGATCACGCCTGAGTAGGCCCTGACAGCACTAGTAAATTGCATGAGGAAGTGGTTCAAATGCCCATGGTCTCTACTCCTATCACATTACGTTCCCTCTCACAGTATGCACCTATTGCCTAGTGTGGAGTCCCTTATGATCAGTTGACTGAGGAGCAGAAAACTTGTGCCTGGTTTACAGATGGTTCTGTGTAATATGCAGGCACACTTGAAAGTGGACAGTGGCAGCACTACAGCCCCTTGCTGGGACCTCCCTGAAGGAAAGTAAGAAGGGAAATCTCCCCAAAAGGCAGAACTTCGAGCAGTGTACCTGTTTGTTCACTTTACTTAGAAGGAGAAATGGCCAGATGTGTGATCGTATACTGATTCGTGGGCTGTGGCCACTGGTTTGGCTGGATGGTCAGGGACTTAGAAGGAGCATGATTGGAAAATTGGAGACAAGGAGGTATGGGGAAGAGGTATGTGGATAGATCTCTCTAAGTGAGCCAAAGAAATGAAGACATCTGTGTCTCATCTGAATGCTCACCAAAAGGTGACCACAGCAGAGGAAGATTTAACAATCAAGTGGATAGGATGACATGTTCTACGGAAATCAGTCATCCTCTTTCCCCAGCCACTCCTGTCATTGCCCAATGGGCTCATAAGCAAAGTGGCTATGGTGGTGGGGATGAAGATTATGCATGGGCTCAGTAACATGGACTTTACACTCACCAAGGCTGACTTCGCTACAGCCACTACTGAGTGCTCAATCTGCCAGCAGCAGAGACCAACACTGAGTCCCCAATACGGCACCATTCCTCAAGGTGATCAGCCAGCAACCTGGTGGTAGGTTGATTATATTGGACCGCTTTGTTCTTACTGGGTACACTTACTCTGGATACAGATTTGTCTTCCCTGCAAGCAATGCTTCTGCCAAAACTACCATCCGTGGACTTACAGGGTGCTTTATCCACTGTCATGGTATCCCATACAGCATCACTTCGGATCAAGGGACTCGCTTCATAGCACATGAACTGCATCAATGGGCCATGTTCATGGAATTCACTGGTCTTATCACTTTCCTCATCATCCTGGAGCAGCTGGCTTGATAAACAACAGAATGCCTGACACTTGATCCACGGACTTGGGACTTGCCACCTTCTACAACCACATCAACCATTCCTTGAAATATGTATGTGTGTGTGTGTATACACACACACACACATATAGTCATGGATTGAATTGTGTCCCCCAAAAATATGTGTCAACTTGGCTAAGCCATGATTCCCAGTATTGTGTGATTGCCCACCATTTTGTCATCTGGTGTGATTTTCCTATGTGTTGTAAATCCTAATCTCTGCCTGTGGTTAATGAGGCAAGATTAGATTATGTTAAAGAAGACTAGGTTAGGATGTAACACCCTTGCTCAGGTCACATCCTTGATTCAATGTAAAGGGAGTTTCCCTGGGGTGTGGCCTGCACCACCTCTTATCTTACAAGAGATCAAAGAAAAGGGAAGCAAGTAGGGTGGGGTGGGTGGGGAGGTGGGGGGTTGCATCATACCACCAAAAAAGCAGTACTGGGAGCACAGCGTGTCCTTTGGACCCAGGGTTCCTGTGCAGAGGAGCTCCTAGCTCCTAGTCCAGGGAAGGTTGATGACAAGGATCTTCCTCTGAAGCTGACAGAAAAAGCCTTCCCCTGGAGCTGAGGCCCTGAATTTGGACTTGTAGCCTACTAGACTGTGAGAGAATAAACTTGTGTTTGTTAAAGTCATCCACTTGTGGTATTTCTGTAATAGCAACGCTAGATGACTACTATATATATAATTACAGATATATGTATATATACACACATATATACATGCTTCACTGGTTTTGCTTCTCTAGAGAACTCAGCCTAAGATATTAGTCTTTACCCTGCCTATGGAGGTGAGTGTGAAGTTGGGTAAGAGATGGCTGTACCTCAGTAGGCAGTGCCGAGGAAGAGAAAGGTCTGTGTGTTTTAACAAGGCTCGGAGTTTTAGCCTAAAGCGATGTTACATGACCTTTTCAAGAGGAAAAAGAATCTCTTTTTAACACACACACAAAATTCATGATAGTAACTGTGCTCTTATTTATTCAGTCACTATGGAAAATACCAGTTGCCATCAAGTCGATTCTGACTCATGGTGACCCTATGTGTTTCAGAGTAGAACTGCACTCCAAAGGGCTTATGATGGCTGTCACCTTTTGGAAGTTAATCTCCTTTCTTCCAAGAGTCTTTGGGTAGGTTCCAATCACCAACTTTACAGCTAGTTGTCAAGTGCTTAACATTTGTGCTACCCAGTGACTCCTTTTCTCATGATTAGACTAGAGTTAGGAGTACTGGATAAAAAAACTACAGGGATAAAGTGCCATCCTCATCATACTGTATCAAGGGTGCAAGCTATTGACTGGGCAGCAACTTGTTTTTTTATAGATAATACCTGAAGCCCAAGCATATTTTTGCACCTCCTTTTGGATCTCTCAGCTGTGTTGTGTCCAACAGTGTGAAAGCCACTGCTTAAAGGAACGAAGTTAGAGTGGTGTCATGGATTGAATTGTGTCCCCTCAAAATATGTGTCAACTTTGTTAGGCCATGATCCCCAGTATTGTGTGGTTGGCCTCCATTTTGTGATTTTCCTATGTGTTATAAGTCCTAATCTCTGCCTGTGGCTCAGGGGGCAAGATTAGGGTGGGATGTAACACCCTTACCGAGATGATATCCCTGATCCAATGTAAAGGGAGTTTCCCTGGGGTGTGGCCTGCACCACCTTTTCTCCCTAGAGAGATAAAAGAAAACGGAAGCAAGCAGAGAAGGGGGAACCTCATACCACCAAGAAAGAAGCACCAGGAACACAGTGTGTCCTTTGGACCTGGGATTCCTGCACAGAGACGCTCCTAGTCCAGGAGAAGACTGATGATAAGGACCTTCCTCCAGAGCCAAAAGAGGAAGCCTTTCACTGGAGCTGATGCCCTGAATTTGGACTTGTAGCCTACTGGACTGTGAGAGAATAAATTTCTCTTTGTTGAAGACATCCACCTGTGGTATTTCTGTTACAGCAGCACTAGATGACCAAGACAAGTTTGGTGGGAAAGCAACAGTTGATGCAGTTTTTTGCTTGTTTGTTTGTCTGAGGGAGTGGGGTAGGTGAGTTCTAAGTAGAATTTAACTAGTGGTGCCCCTAGAGTACAGTTACTTGTTCCTGATACACTCTGAGGTCATACGGTACCACAATAAGGCCAAGCAAGAGGACACTTTAGATACTTCCCAAGATGCCAACCTGGACATTACTGAAATAATGTGAGGAAAATATTTAAAATTCTGATTGTCACCTCAGACATCTCAATATCTCTTGTCACTTTAAATATTTTCTATTCACCATATTACTTGGCCTTGAGCCTTAATCATCATTTCCTTTTTTATTTTAAAGAGAAGTAGAGAGTCTGCATAAGGAGCTCTGGTGACATAATGGTTAAAGTGCTGGGATGCTAACTGAAAGGTGGGTAGTTCAAACCCACCAGCAGCTCCATGGGATAAAAGACCTGGTGATCTGCTCCCACAAAGATTAAAAAATTTAAAAAATACAGCCTAGGAAACCCTATAAGGCCATTCTAATTTAGCATACAGCGTCGCTATGAGTTGAAATTGACTAGACAGTACACAACAACAACAACAGAGGGTCTACATAGGCCTCCACCCCTACCTCAAGCTTTCTTCTGCAACTGAATTTCTTCACTCACTAAATGGCACCACCAACCATCTTGTTACCCAAGTCAGCAAATCTAGGTGTTATCCTTGATTCTTCTCTCTCCTTTACCAGTTATATCTAATCAAATACCAAAATCTTTTGATTTATTCCCTCTAAATGTCTTTCAAATCCATCTCTTTCTCTCCATTTCTGCTGCCCTCTTTCAGTTCATGATATCTTTTATAAAACTCAGCTTCTGAATGGGTTATGTCACTCTCTTGCATTACATCAGTCATTTTTCACTTCCAATATGGTAACGCCCAAATAAAGCTTCTGATCTGGCTCCTACTAGAGTTTACAGGCCCATCTCCCACAAATCTCTGTCACAGATCTCATGCTCCAATCACAGGGAAGTCCTCTTAACTCTTTGAAGGTGCCATGCTTACTCTTGATACCAGTCCCACACATAGCCTGTTCTCACGTGTAAATTTTTCCTAAACCTATTCACACCCTCTTTGTGCAGATAACTCCACTGGATCATCTCCTTTAGGTGTCAACTTAAGAGTCATTTCCTCCAGCAAGACCTCCTTGGCTGCCCTTACACTTGTATAGGTACCCCCGTTGAGTGCTTTTATAAGACCTATCCTTGGCTGTTGAGACTCTGTGTTTCAGAGAACTCATTCAATGAAGGTACCAACAATTTCTTTCTTGTCCATCTCTACCTTCTTGATGTCTCCAAGCTGCCCAAATCATGACCTACAAAGGAAGAACCATTCTGACTCAGCTCCTGGAAGTAAGCCACCTGTGGGAGAATTCACTGGCTATATCAGAATAAAGCCCAGGTTTCAGGGATGAGAATCCTAACCTTAAAGACTTGGCAAAACACTTCAAATAATGTCTTTACCCTGTGGCAAGAAACAGCAAGCAGAATGACCCACAAAGGCTTGGGCCCCATCATAAGAAGACACAGGAGAAAGCTGTTGGGATAATGGCTCTAAGTATTAAAAATCTGCCCACAGTCCTGCTTGCTTTGACCCCTTTTTATCAAAACGATGCCGCATTGTAGGTCTGTTGAATGTTATCGATCTATAACATCCCTAGGTTTCTAAGGTTGATCACCATGGAATCATTATCATAAAGCCATATTTATTAAACCATTACATGCAGGAGTCTTGGAGTGGACTGAATATTGTACTAAACAAGTCAGAGCGGGCCCTGACTTCTAGGGCTTTACAGTCTGAAACAGTCATTGATGTCAAAAGGCAGTAAGAAGCAAATGGAGCTGCACAGAGAATAGTAAACTTGACAAGCACCGTGACTTAGGAAAAGCTGTGAACGCCAGATCTTTCAGAGCTCGGAAGAAATGGAATCATTCTCCACATCAAGCAATCTAATAGTAAATAGAGTTTTTACAGGCTTTTTGCTAAGAGAAGCTTAAACTCTTTGCTGACATAAAGCTCTACAGTGAAGGCACTTTGTAATGCTAATTCCACACTGACACAAACACAACCACATGGTAAACAGCCACACTGATTCTTAGCAGCTGAAGAGAAGCCACTGAAATAATAATGTTTTGCTCTGTGAAACCTGTCAGAGCCGGAACTCGATGGGACTGCCTTGTTTTTCCAGGTCTCATAAAAGTTCCACCTTTGACAGGGTACTACCACTATCCTATAAATCATTTTAGTGGAAAATATTTGAGTTTTTCTTCTCTGACAGGTTTTCGCCCTACACAGCTTCACAGGTTTTACTGTACTACACTTGATATATTCATAAATTCAACCTTCTGTCAGGGTCCCCAAACACCCAGACCCCTACTGTAGCTTGTTTCCCCTCCTGACCTCCTTGCATCCAGGGATTTTGCTCCAGGGAAATGTTCTAGGCAGATGCATCAGGAATCAGTGGAATCAAAATTGTCAAAACTGCGGCTGAGTCAGAGGTGTTTTTAAAGTTTTGACAAACAACAAACAGCTGCATGCTAAATGGTTAACATCCTCCCCTAGTGGTGTTGCAATCCTATATTTATATTGTAGCTCTATCACAACTGAAATTACAGGTTCTTGTGAAATGACACTAACAATCAGAATACATTTCATAGCAGTGTTCATTCAAGGACCTTTTAAACAAGTTTCAACATTTATGCATTGAGTATTATCACACTAAGTCCTATTTCCTTCCAAGAGACATAAAAGGGAAAACCATGATTTCCCTAGTGTATCAGTTGGCTCCACAGGATATTTAGATTGTCACATCAAACATAAAATATTGATGACGCAGTTAGAAAAACAGATTCCACTTTTCTTCTGAGCAAAACCAAACCAAACCAAATCCACTGCCGTCAAGTCAATTCTGACTCATAGTGACCCTATGGGACAGAGTAGAACTGCCCCATAGAGTTTCCAAGGATCACCTGGTGGATTTGAACTGTCGACTTTTCGGTTATCAGCTGTAACTCTCAACCACTATGCCACCATGTTTCCATCTTCTTAGCAAGGACCTGAATATTAAAGTTACATCATATGCTACGGATTATAAGTATATAAGAATATTTCTAGAGTGTCAAGTGGGTAATAATTTGATCTAGAATATAAAAACTGTTGGAATACACTTCAAAACCAAGAAGGAAGTTAAAAACTTGCAATATTAGCTAAAAGAAACTTAAATATATATCAAACCCAAAACCCATTGCTGTCGAGGCCATCCCAACTCATAGCGACCCTACACGACAGAGTAGAACTGCCCCATAGAGTTTCCAAGGAGCACCTGGTGGATTTGAACTGCCGACCTTTTGGTTAGCAGCTGTAGTTCTTAACCACTACACTACCAGATTTTCCATTAATTATATATATCTATATAATTTTTTCTATATATATAATTTTAGTCATGTCGTGTAGAGGGAGTATTTTTAAAACTCTGAAAGTTAAACAAATCAAAATTAACATATATTCCCAGCTGAAAATTCTAACCATATTAAGTGCTATGGCTGCTAACCAAAGGGTCGGCAGTTCGAATCCGCCAAGCGCTCCTTGGAAACTCTATGGGGCAGTTCTACTCTGTCCTATAGGGTCGCTATGAGTTGGAATCGATTCGTTGGCTCTGGGTTTTTTTTTTTTTTTTTTTGGTCTATCATAGCAAAGCTTTGTCAGCAAAAAGATTACAATTGGAAAGGAATATTGGGAGAGTGATGTAGAGAATCAACATTTGTCAGCTGACCCTCGAAATGAAACTGGGGAAGAGCTGCCTCCTCAAAGTAGAGTTGACCTTAATGACACGGGTGGAGTCAAGCTTTTGAGATCTTCACTTGCTGATGTGACACGACTCAAGATGAGAAGAAACAGTTGCAAACATCCATTAATAATCAGAACATGGAATTACGAAGTATGAATCTAGGAAAATTAGAAGTCATTAAAAATGAAATGGAACCCAAAAAAGATCGATATCCTAGGCATTAGTGAATTGAAAGGGACTGGCTTTGGCCATTTTGAATCAAATAATCATTTGGTCTACTACACCGGGAATGACAAACTGAAGAGAAACGGCATCATATTTATCATCATAAAGAACATTTCAAGATCTATCTTGAAGTATAATGCTGCCAGTGATAGGATAATATCCCTATGCCTACAAGGAAGGGCAGTTAATATGAACATTATTCAAATTTACACACCAATCGCTAATTCCAAAGATGAAGAAATTGAAGATTTTACCAACTTCTGCAGTCTGAAATTGATCAAACATGCAATCAAGTTGCATTGGTAATTACTGGCGATTGGAATGTGGAAGCTGGAAACAAAGAAGGAACAGTCATTGAAAAATATGACCTTGATGACAGAAACAACACAGGAGATCACATGATAGAATTCTGCAAGGCCACCAACATCTTCATTTCAAACACCTTTTTTCAACACCATAAACAGCAACTACACACTTGGACCTCACCAGATGGGATACACAAGAATCAAATCGACTACATCTGTGGAAAGACAATGGAGAGGTTCATCAGTCAGAACAAGGCCACGGGCCAACTATGGAACAGACCATCAATTGTTCACCCAAATGTTCAAGTTGAAGCTGAAGAAAACTAAAACAAATTCACAAGAGACAAAGTACAGCCTTGATTATATCCCACCTGAATTTAGAGGCCATCTCAAGAATAGATTTAATGCACTGAACACTAATGACTGAAGATCAAAGCGGTTGTAAGATGATATCAAGGACATCCTACATGAAGAAAACAAAAGGTCATTAAAAAGACAAGAAAGAAAGAAAAGACTAAAATGGATGTCAGAAGAGACTCTGAAACTTGCTCTTGAATGTAGAGTAGCTAAAGTGAAAGGAAGAAATGAAGAAATAAAAGAGCTCAAGAGAAGATTTCAAAGGGCAGCTTAAGAAGACAAAGTATTATAATTAAATGTGAAAAGGCCTGGAGTTAGAAAACCAAAAGGGAAGAACATGCTGGGCATTTCTCAAGCTGAAAGAACTGAAGAAAAAATTCAAACCTCAAGTTGCAATACTGAAGGATTCTATGGGCAAAAAAATTGAACAACACAGAAAGCATCAAAACAAGATGGAAGATATACATAGTCACTGTACTAAAAAGAATTGATCGATGTTCAACCACTTCAGAGGGTAGCATATGATCAAGAACCGATGGTACCGAAGGAAGAAGTCCAAGCTGCACTGAAGGCATTGGCAGAAAACAAGGTTCCAGGAATTGACAGAATACCAACTGACATGTTTCAACAAATGGATGCAACACTGGAAATGCTCACTTGTCTGTGCCAAGAAATTTGGAAGACAGCTACCTGGCCAACTGACAGGAAGAGATCCATATTTGCAACCATTCCAAAGAAAGGTGATCCAACTGAATGTGAACATTATGGAACAATATCATTAATATGATATTAATATTACTGACATCATTGCTGATGTCAGATGGATCTTGTCTGAAAGCAGAGAATACCAGAAAGATGTTTACCTGTGTTTTATCAACTAGGCAAAGGCATTCAACTATGTGGATCATAACAAATTATGGATAATGTTACAAAGAAGAGGAATTCCAGAACAGTAACTGCGTTTATGAAAACCAACAACAACAACAAAAAAACCATTGCCATCAAGCTGATTCAGACTCATAGTGACCGTATAGGACAGAGTAGAACTCTCCCATAGAGTTTCTAAGGAGCACCTGGTGGATTCGAACTGCCAACCTTTTGATTAGCAGCCATAGCTTTTAACCACTACACCACCAGGGTTTCCGAGAAGCAGTCATTCAAACAGAACGAGGGGATACTCCGTGGCTTAAAATCAGGAAAGGTATGCATGAGGATTGTATCCTTTCACCGTACGTATTCAATCTGCATGCTGAGCAAATAATCCAAGAAGCTGGACTATATGAAGAACAATGGGCCACCAAGATTAGAGGAAGACTCATTAACAACCTGCGTTATGCAGATGACACAACCTTGCTTGCTGAAAGTGAAGAGGACTTGACCCATTTACTGATGAAGATCAAAGCCCACAGCCTTCAGTATGGATTACACCGCAACATACAGAAAACAAAAATTCTCACAACAGGACCAATAAGAAATGTCATAATAAATGGAGAAAATATTGAAGTTGTCAAGAATTTCATTTTACTTGGATCCACAATCAACGCCCATGGAAACAGCAGTCAAGAAATCAAACGACGTATTGCATTTTTTTTTTTTTTATTGCATTGGGCAAATCTGCTACAAAAAAACCTCTTTAAAGTGTTAAAAAGCAAAGATAACACTTTAAGGACTAATGTGCACTTGACTCAAGCCATGGTATTTTCAGTCGCCTCATATGCACATGAAAAGTGAACAATGAATAAGGAAGACCAAAGAAGAATTGATGCCTTTAAATTATGATGTTGGCAAAGAATATTGAATATACCACAGAGAACAAACAAATGGTCTTGGAAGAAGTATAGCCAGAATGCTCTTTGGAAGTGAGGATAGTGAGACTTCATCTCACGTACCTTGAACATGTTGTCAGGAGAGACCAGTCCCTGGAGAAGGACATTATGCTTGGTAAAGTAGAGGGTCAGCAAAAAAGAGGAAGACCATCTACAAAATGGATTGACATAGTGGCTGCAACGATGGTCTCAAACATAACCACTGTGAGGATGGCACAGGATCAGGCAGCATTTTGTTCTGTTGTACCTGGGGTCGCTATGAGTTGGAACGGACTCCACGGCACCTAACAGCAACTACGACACTGTCCGAAAGAGAGGGCCCCTGTCCCACAGGTAAATTCCTCCAATTCCTACAGGAGACAAAGCAAAGAGAGAGGACTGAAACTCTGGGCTGTGCTCACTGAATGACATTTGCCCAGGGACTCCTGGTATTCAGGCACCTTTGGCAATTATACATCTCCTTGCAGGTTCATATATTGACTCTCTGTATTATGCATGCATTTGTTCTTATTTGGATAGCCTAAGCCTTGACTAAGAGACAAATCTGAACTAATTCATGTGTGTTAATCAGGACTAGACAGGCTTTTGTTTGCAGTCAGCTAGTAGTTTTGTTTGTGATCAGCTGGTCTCTCTTAGCAACATTTTTATGAACACCTCCAACAAACTGCAAAAGTATTTATGATGTTGCCATAATTTTAGATTTCCCCCTGCATTGCAAACATGTAAATAAAGTATAAATGTGAAATAATAATGCCATAGTCTATATATCAAATAAATGTGGTCCTCTTCCAAACCATCATCTTGATGGGTCTTTCATTATGTATGTATGATAATCATGCTTCCATTGCTCGAAACATAGTTGTCTTCGTTTGCAATTCATTTTTTTTGCATGATTAAAATATATGAACTTAGGTAGTACTTCGCAGTTAACAAAGCAAATTGTGAAAAAATAAAGAAAAAATCTTTATCCTTTCAGGGAGGAGTTGATTTTGAGATATAGTCAAAAGTCATTTATAAACATATCCAAATGAGCAGGCCGGGTAATATATATATATATATTTTAATCTAAAGCAGGTTATGGCTATAAAATAATGAAGATGCCCTAGTGGCACAATGGTAAGGCTCAGCTGCTAACCGAAAGCTCAGCGGTTTGAACCCATCAGCAGCTGCATAAAAGAAAAGACCTGGCAATCCGCTCCCATAAAGATTACCTACAGCCTAGGAAACCCTATGGGGCAGTTCTACTCTGTCCTAAGAGTCGCTATGAGTCGAAATCAACTCAACACCACACAACGAAAACAACAGCATAAAATAATGACGAGCTAGCATACACTTGTGAGAAGAAATTTATAAACTGTTTTTTATAGACAAGTCCAAAAAAAAAAAAAATCCAAAAACATTTTAATCAAAGGAAGAACACTTGGAATAGTAGTCTGATTTTCACTGGTAGCTATTTTGAACCACCATACCCATTCTGAGGTATATATTCTAGTGTATTCATTTTAAAATCTCTTACTTTGTATTAAATAAATACAAAAGTGCCCTAAATGATCTTACCTATTATCCTGACACTTGTAATATGCAATTCTCTGCTGCATTTCCACCTTAGATCTTAATGTTCTTTACTCATTGGCCTTATTGAGATTTAACCATAGAGTTTATGGGGAGCACTATATTCAGTCTTGTAAGACATCTGTGGCATTGTACACTTGGATTCTGTGGGGCTCGCACAATTCCTGGAAAACAGACCTAGATTTCTGGTATGGACATAATGTGTAAAATTCAAGCTGGGTCATCTGACACATTGTCTGATACAGAAGCTAGTAATGAAAGAGAATACAGGAATTCCAGGACATGAAAGAAGTAAGAGGAACAAACTTAATAACTGCCTTAAAAGTTATAAGAAAATATAAACTTGGAAAATTGCCCAAAATCAACAAGCATACCTGTTGATAACATATGTAAATAAATCCCGATGGGATGTGAACCATAAATTCTATGCAAACATATCACCTCTAGTCTAAAAACATGTTCTATTACATAAATATTGTTTTCATAAAAGCTTCAACTAAACGTACTTGTTTTCCATGGTACTTGTAAACTACTTAAATTTGTTGTGGTTGAAATTCTCTTTTAGATTACATTTGTAAAAAATATATATTAGCAGTATGACAGTCCGGAGCCATTTAAACTTTGTGCTGGTGTGAAACCCATGCAAAATTAAGAAAATACTTAGTAGATTTTTCCCAAACGCTATTCCTTTTCCAGTAACAAAACCTAGACAATGAAAAAGATATTTAATATAATCCATAACCTGGAACATAACAGTTTTACTCTTATATTATTCTGAAACTGAAGGGATCATATTCAGAAAGCTAAATTCTAAGGCGTTTAACAACGTATGATACAAGCATATGACTTCTTTCTTATATTATCTGGTAAGGCTATACAAGATGAGATCTTACCCAAATTAAATTCTCATATAAAATAAAAAACCCATGGCCCCCGGACACCCTTTCAGCTCAGTAAGGAGGTCACTCCTGAGGTTCACCCTTCAGCCAAAGACTGAACAGGCCCATGGAACAAAACAAGACTAAAGGGGTGCACCAGCCCTGGGGCAGGGACTGGAAAGTAGGAGGGAACAGGAAAGCTGGTAATAGGGAACCCAGAGTTGAGGAGGGAGAGGGTTGACATGTCGTGGGTTTGTTAATCAATGTCATACGACAATGTGTGTACTAACTGTTTGATGGGAAACTAGTTTGTTCTGTAAACCTTCATAAGTTCAATACATATACATATATATAAACCAAAAACCCAAACCCGTTGCCAGCAAGTAGATTCCGACTCATAGCGAACCTATAGGACAAAGTAGAATGGCCCCATAGGGTTTCCAGGAGCAGCTGCTGAGTTCGAACTGCTGACCTTTTGGTTAGCAGCCTGAGCTCTTAACCACTATGCCACAAGGGCTCCATATTCTCACATATGCCCATTCATTTCATATACAGACAGATAGTCACAAAACTGTATTCAACAAAGATGAATTGAGCATCTCATATAAATAAGAGGTAATGGCAAAGAATTAAAAAAAAAACATGGTAAATAACAATAGCAGCTAATATTTACTGGGCTAAACATTCTACAAGCATTTTCTCAGCTAATTAACCCCTCTGACATAGGAACTATGAGTCTCCAAGTCTTAAAAGTCAAGTTACAGAAACTCGGAGATGTTAAACAACTTGTCTCAGGTCACAAAGCTGCTAAGCAGTAGTTCTGGGATATGAATCAAAACAGTCTGAATTCAAAGCTTCCTAACACTCTTGACAACTTAAGCAATGTTGCCTAACCCAGAAGGAAGTTTATAATCACTGGGGCTTTAGATGCTCTTCTGTTACTAATAATAGTAAGAACTTACCATAACTTTTACAGATAAGGCACCTTTTCCTAGAGCAACTTATTACGAAATAGTTTGGAGAACATGAGTAAGTATGCTCTTAACAATTTAAGCAGCCTTTGTAATACATTTCTTTCCATATCAAGCTGAGAGCATTTGTAATCTATACTAAAATTTATGAGATGATGAGCAAAAAGGAAAAAAAAAAACGACTTTGATAAATCAACAATTAGGTAATTTAGGGTTTCTTCATACTCAGTACTTGGAAGTACCTGTGAAATATTCACTCTTTTGAAAACTGCAGTTTTAGGCTGATTGGCACTTAGATTCTTCAAAATATTCTGCTAAAAAGTCTATATTTTGTGCTTATTAGCATTCTGATTTTGTAACAACAGCAACAAAAAACAAACCCTTTGCCGTCGAGTCAATTCCAACTCATAGCAACCCTATAGGACAGAGTAGAATTAACCCCATAGGGTTTTCAAGAAGTGGCTCGTGGATTCGAACTGTCAATCTTTTGGTTAGCAGTCAAATGCTTAACCACTGTGCCACCAAGACCCCGATTTTGTAAAGTAGTAGGAAGTTAGATCTATAGATAAGACTATTTTATTGATGGACTAACAACAGATGCTGTAAACATCAATACAAACGGTGATTCCAAAGAGCAAAGTCCTTCTCTCCCATCCACAGGGAGGAGCTCTCCTTCAGTGGCCACTGGCCTCTCTTTAGTACCTGAGTTCCAGGCTTCACTGCACATGAAGAGAATAAAACATTAGAGAGATGTGAAAAGCCAATCTCCTTCCCCACTCACACATATATGCACGTATTTATAATAAATTTCACTTTTCTGATACCTAAGTATGCTGATTCACTGGAGAATTATGAGTCAAGTTATATCCCACGAGAGAGCTGTATCTAAGTATTCAATCAAACAGGTGTACTAAAAGAAACTAAGTGGATTCAGTATTCAAAGAACACTTCAGATTTGAAATGCTACATCTAATTATGCTTTGCCTGAAACTCTGGAACTCTATTTTTAAAAATCTCATTAGCGGAAGTTTGCAAGCTTTTATGGCTCATTCCATGCAAAGAAGATGAAAGTACCATTTATTAAATGTTAGTTGGATATATCTTCAGTATCTATTCTCGTGGCTCCAGATCTGATAATTTTGACTCCGTTTTTTAATTTATAGCTACAGAATTAGCTTTCTTTTTAAGAAAAATATTTCAAAGGGTTTGCTTTCATTCTTAGAAGAAAGAATAATGGAATGGTAGCAAATACTTGTTATGAGATCTAGTCAACATCATAACAATGGAAAATTTACTGAAGCACATACTGCCACCACCATCCCAAAGAAAAAAATCAAAATTCAGACAACAAATGTTTTCTGAGCAACTACTACATGCAGGTAGGCGCTTGTAGTATATGTGCCAAGAAGATTAAGTTTTCAAAGCATGAAAGGGTTTGGAAAACAACGGACCAAACTTAAATATTTGTTAACTAACAACTTCATAATTTATAGTTTCTAGAAAATCATACAGAACAATTGCACAATAGCATATTTAGGTCTTGAGAGTCTGACTTTCAGTTACAAGTGGACTATAGCTCTCTAGCCAAACAATCCTCCGGTTCATTCCTTCACCGCTTGTTTTCTAATTCATTCCACAAGATCCACGTTTTCTTTCATGACAACGTGCTAGCGCATCTTTAGAAAAAAAAAAAAAAACTATTCCTCTTTCCCCAAAACCCAGCCCATACACACGCCCTCCTCTCACACGGGCACGTATCCTTCCAAAGCTCGGCGGCCACCCCTCACCTGAAGAAAAGTTTGGAGATGACGCTGGCCCTTTCCAAAGGCGACTTCTGCATGGTCCTGCGGGGCGCCAGGGTCCCTGACGAGGATGACTGGGCTGTAGCTCTTAATGGCCAAACTCGCCCTACTCTTCGCAGTGCCGGGCGCTCGCCCCTTTTTCTTTGACCTGCTGTGATGTCATTTGCTTCCAACTCCCCCGACCCACCCCCACTCCACACACCTCCCCTTTCCTTTGCTCCTTCCCCCTCCTCCATTGCCCAAGTTGAAAGACAAGCGCTGCCTGGTCCGGCTCCAAATTTGTTCAAGCTGCTTTCTCCACCTCCTGCGCACCCTCCGCGCGCAACCCGACCGCTCCTTCCTTTTCGCCTCCTTCCCTCCCTCGCTGCCCTGCGCCTCCCTTTCCCGGTTCTACGTGCCGGCCTCCCTCCCTCATGCGCGCTCCTCGCAGGTCCTAGTCCCGACAGTCCAGCCTTACCCACAGGTGCGCAACAGTCACGGCCGCTCTCCAGGTCCAGTCTCCGGCACTCGAGGACAGAGCAGCCACCGGCAGGAGGGGAACCGGCCCCGCGGGAAGCCTCCTGGACCGTCCTACGCGCCAGGTTCCGCCCGACCCTGGACCCTCCGCCGCCAACTTCCCCGCTCCTTCCTCCTCCTTTCTCCCGAGATCCTAGCCACCACGCTCGTGTTAAGTTTGCAAGGTGCATTTTGAAAAGAGCGGAAATGTGTCTCTCGTGTATCAAAATGCAGCCTTGGAGAGCCGGAAAGTTCCGCGGCTGCGTCTGCTGTGATCGTGTTCACCTTAGCTCTTCCTTTGGGTGTCAGAGGGAAGAGCCAAGCTTTGTTAGTTTCAGGTTTAGGTGCGCTCCAAGTGTGGCATAGACACCTTATGGGGGGAAAAAAACTTACAAGGAGGTAAGAGGGGATATTGCTTTACCCATTGCCCACCCAGGATTTGTTCACTGCCTGTCCTAAGTTTTTCAGTCCGGCTTGAGGTTTTAAGGAAGAATTTTGTGAGCATTCGCGACGACAGTGACAAGTGAACAGCGCGTAAACTAGCCCGCCCTCCTATGGATTTCCTAGTCTCAGTCAGCAAAACATCTTGACTAAACCACTGAAAAGAATCCCGTCTTTGAAGCAAAGGTACCGAGTTAACTTTGACCGGACGCGTAGAAACGCCATCTTCAGCACTCCGAGGGCATCTAGGCTTTCCCGCGCGTGGGCACATCGGAGTTTTTGGTGTGTGGATTGTGTGCAGGTCTGATAGTTTTTAAGGAGCCAGGAATTTAATTCCTGAACTCTGTTGTGTAGAAGCATTTGCACATTGAGTTTGAATTGAAAAATTCAAATGAAAGCAAAAATTTCAGTCCGATTACGTTATTGGCTTCACATCAAAGGCAAGGGTGTTTACTTGTGTGTACCTTGTTGTTGACTCGTGGTCAACCAAATAAAGTACAAATAAAATGTGCATTTCATGAAGACAGGGCTATATGTTTGAATTAAGGAATGTATTCCACTGGTTTTTATGGTTCTGCTTTGCATTTCAATGCCACCTTTTTTTCTATCTTAATTTTTAAAACATTGACATTTTATTATTCTAAATTTAAATGCAAAGAAAATAAAAACCAAAGAGTTAAATCAAATTGCATAATGTTCTATAACAGCAAAAAACTTCAGCATTCCTAACTCATGATCCCTTGCTTCAATTCCTGTTTCTGTGACATAAAAGTCAAGGTTCTGTCTTTACTGTTGACTTTTCCCAGGTATGTCGATTGAACGCACTCCATGCACTTCCCCACCCCCACCCTGTTGTTTGCTTTCTAAGGGCTAGTGTGACCGATCAAATTAATACACACATTTTTAAATGAATTGGTAATCAGCTCCTCTTTGTTATCAAACAGTAAGTGACAAAAAACGGGATTAAGTTGCAAAGGACATCATAGAAGCTGACCAAGTCATTTGGCTCCAGGAGAACCCAAATATTTGTCAGTCTCTTTCCCCTGGAAAGAATAAACAAAATAATGACCAATTCTGGAGTTCTTACTATTTGCCAGGAATCATTGCACATAAATAGTACAACCTCCATGTTAGTTGGTGTTATTATCCCATTCTTCAGTTGAGGAAACAGACACGTGAGGTTAAGCAAAATGCCTAAAATAGTAAAGCTCAGATTCAAACCCAGGTCTAACTCTAAATCATCACTTGTACAGGTGTGTACCATTGCTTCTTATTAAACCATCCTTCATGTATTTATATACTGTCATTTACACACCAACTCAGTCTTTCTCCTCACATTAAATGGGAAAAAAAAAAAATACCAAACATGTTGCTGTCAAGTCAATTCCTACTCATGGCAACCCCATGTGTTACAGAGTAGAACTGCTCTGTAGGGTTTTCTTCATTGTCATCTTTATGGAAGCAGGTCACCAGGCCTTTCTTCTGGATGGATTTGAACCAACAACCTTTAGATTGGCAAACCATTTCTGCCACCCAGGGACTTTGTTTCATGAAATCAGAACAGCTAGTCCTGTTTAAGAATGAAACAGGAAACCAGAAAGCTAAGAACCAAGTAGTTACTGAAGATATATATATTTTAATAACTAATGTTTAATAGTAATATTACATTTTAAGTGTATGCATACATGCATGACTAGGAAGATCCAGGGATCTTATTGTAAAGGATTACAGCCAAATACCAGCTCACAGCATTTTCTAACAATATTATACTAGTTAACATTTGTTGAGCACTTAACATATACATATCAGGTTCTGTGCCAAATACACAGCAAGCTTTACTTTGTTTAATCCTTGTAACACCTTCACAGGACAGGTACTTCCTTCATTATCCGTGTACTGCAGACTAATAAACTGAGGTACAAAAATTTAGTAATTTACCCAAGCCATTTGCGCAATAAATAATTACAGAGGTAACTGGGATTTGAACCTAAACAATCTGTTACACCTTACATGTCAAAGCATTTAACCGCTACTGCACTGGGGTTTTTTTTGGGTTTGGGTCCCTACAGAGGAAGCCCTGGTGGTGTAGTGGTTAAAAGCTACAGCTGCTAAAAGCAGTTCAAATCCCCCAGGCACTCCTTGGAAACCCTATGGGGCAGTTCTACCCTGTGCTATAGGGTCACTATGAGTTGGAATCGAGTTGACGGCAATGGGTTTGGTTGGGGTTTGCCCCGACAGAATATCCTGATATTTTAAGGAGAAATGACCTTAAATATAGATTAGGTTGTCATTTGTGTGGCATAATTTTAAAAGTATATTAAAAAGAAGGAGGAGGGGGAGGAGGAGAAGAAATGAAAGAAGCCAATATTTATATTTATTGAGTACTTTATCAGTCAGAGAGCCCTGGTGGTGCAGTGGTCAAGAGCTACAGAGAGCTAGGGCTGCTAAACAAAATGTCGGCAGTTTGAATCCACTAGCTGCTCCTTGGAAACCCTGTGGTGCAGTTCTACTCTGTACTATAGGGTCACTATGAGTCGGAAGCGACATGACGGCAGTGGGTTTTTGGTTTACAGACTAGCCACATTGGCACATAAAACTAACCATCACAAATACCTACTATGTATTCAATAATGTACCAGGTACTTGCTACAAATTATCTCAACATATGTAAAGTTTATAGGAGATAACCTTTATAAGAGATAATTAGGTCACTCATTCTGCCAGGTGATGGCTGAAGTTTCACTATTGGAGAGCCTGACAGTGAGCGTTGACAATACTTATCTATCATGTTCAATTTAATTGGAGTGATATTCCTCCTTCAGAGTGGGCTTTAATAGTGATAAGTGGGTAGCCATCTTGAGTACACTAAAAAATAGAAAAGTGGAAGAAGGATGATTTTTCCACTGATCTCTTACATCATATTACCCTGATCAAATGCTTGCACCATGTTCAAATACTCAGCAATTTTTTCATATCCCCTGCCTGCATTTTCCCATAACTTCCTCTCAGGAGGATACAATGTTTCAGATATACTGACAGTCATAAATGCGGTTCATCATAACTCAAATGTGTCATAAGTCAAGGACTACCTGTAGTCTGCAAAGATGTTTCAGGCCCAGAGAGAGGTGACCTGGTACATGATTAGGCCAGAGATATTTGTTTACTTTTACTGCTTACAACATTATGTTTGGCTCTCACAATTCAGTTTATAAACACACACATGCACACATACTTGTATTTATATACATACAGAGTCCTTCTTCCCCAAACTTACTTGGAAGCAGGATTTGTGTCTTCTTTTTTTTCCCTTTTAACTCACATATTTAACTCACAAACATCCAATATTTAGTAATACAGTGTATACAATCAAACAGTGATTTCACCTTAGGATGCTGACCTGATAGTTGAAATGTCATCCTAAATGGGAAATCTGAATATGCTCAAGAGATGAATGGTTAACATTAATTTTTCAGCGAGCTAGAGCTTGGCATTCAGGCAGGTATACAAAATAAGACGGTATTTCCACCCTTCAAAACTCAGAATCTACTGATGGTCAGTAAAATCTTTTAGGGATGGTTAAAAAAAAAAAAATTTTTTAGGAGAGTATGATGGAAAGAGCTTGGGCTTTGAGGCAGTAAAGAGCTAAGTCCTCAATTCTGGCACTACCACTTACTTAGCTATGTGATCTTAGGTAAGCAAGCAACTTACCCTTTCTGTGTCTCAGTTCCCTGTTCTGAAACTGAGGTTAATAATACCCACCTCACAGGGTTATTGAATGGATTAAGTCAGGGGTCTCTATTTCGGCACTATTGACATACAGGGCTGGGAATTCTTTGATTTGGGAGGCTGTCTTGTGCACTATAGGATGTTTAGCAGAATTCCTATCTTCTCTCCCCATCACAGTTATGACAACCAAAATTGTCTCCAGACATTGCCAAATGTCCCCTTGCGGAGGGGGGGGATCATTCCTGGTTGAGAACCACTGAATGACGTGAATTAAATGTGATACATATAAGACATAAAGTGCTTAGAACATAATAAACACTCAATAACCCATTGCCCATGAGTCAATTCCGACTCATAGCAACCCTTTAGGACAGACTAGAACTGTCTCATAGGGTTTCCAGGGAGCGGCTGGTGGATTCAAACCACCAACCTTTTGGTTAGCAGCCTATCTCTTAATAAGTACTAGAAATTGTCATTACCTATCAGTGGTGATAAATCAGAAATTGATGTGCCATTGCAAAATGGAACACTAGAGAAAACTGAGCTCCTGGAAAGCTGTCGGAATTCTCTTGGGAACATTGGACTTTCTCATTTCCTCTGAAGTTATTTGCTTGCATTTGGACTAGATGTAAAGGCGAGAAATCAGATACCCTTCCACTCTAAGGTAATTTTGACTTAGAGGCAGAAGTATATTTTTAAATGGCAGAAACCTCCTTGTTCCTTTTGCATTGAAATGGCATTTGAAAGCTCTGCTTTTTTTATTTCTCTAATTTTCAGCTCACCACCAATGGTATATCCTTCACAACTGCGTCCAGATGGAATTTGGCACCCTGGTGGGTCTTCTGTAACGTCAAGGTACTTGCTCCTAAAGGAGCTCTTAAAGATCCTTGCTCAGCACAAAATAGGAGATTATTAATGCTACTAATGAACTGGAACAATTCTGAATGATATTCAGAATATAACTTTGCATGAGTATAAAAATCTAATAAATATTCTGAGATTTTCCTAAAATTGCTGTTCATGAAATGTTCCATCATTTATATTCACTCTCTTCTTATTCTCCTACTGAAGCTTTTTTAGAAATAAGAACATTCATAATGCCAGATTAAATTTTCATTGGTGATATCATGCAGAAAGCCAGATACCATCTATAGAACTAAAATAGTGTTTTTTGTATATTTGAACTCCAAAAAGAAAAGTGATTTTATTTCCTCAGATGAGTTTTGTGCTAAATTTTTTTTTTTTTTATAGGCTACACAGAAGAGTTAAATTTACAAAGGAAGTAAAGAAGTCAAGTCGACTCTGACTCATGGTGACCCCATGTGTGTCAGAATATAACTGTGCTCCATAGGGTTTTCAAGGGCTGATTTTTTTTTAAGTAGATTGCCAGGCCTTTCTTCCAAGGCACCTCTGGGTAGACTGAAACCTCCAATCTTTCAGTGAGCAGCCAAGTGCATTAACTGTACCACCTAGTGACTGCAGAAAGGCAGTGAGTACAATAAATAAAAGAGTGACATATTTACATATTTATAACTATCTTCGCCAAAACATAATCTGTAATAACAACATATAAAGTAGAGCATTTGAAATAAAGAATAAAAAGAGTGGGAATTTTTTTATCGTGTCTAGGCACTAAAAGTAAGTCTGAATATCTTGGCAACCAAAGCCCAGTAGATTGTATTACTCTCACAGTCTAATACCTGACAGAAACCAATATGGAAGCTCACCTGGAGAGAAAAACCATCCGCTCCATTCTTGGAAGAGTTTGCCAGTTCAGAGGCTTATACACTTATCCCTGAATGATATCATGGACAGTATTTTCAGCTCCACTTCTTCAAAAACATTTATTTTATGGTCATTTCTTCTACCAGTCCATGATAAAGGCCAAGGACACAGTATGAAATCGGTTACTCATGGAAAGATTTTTGGCCAGGGAAACTAGAATTTGAGAACCCGCAGGCTCAGGGTCTCCTTTCTGGCTTGCTTTAACTTATCGTGTATAGGCTTTAATCTAGATAGATTCTATGGGATCTTGTCATTTTAAGACACTGTGTTGGCCATTTATTGATCTTCAAGTTCAATGTGACTAGTGAAGCCATGGCAATTTATATGGTCAAAAGGACAGCCAATTCTTGCTTCAGTGACTATGGCTCATTGGGCCCCACAGTCTGCATTCCTGTGACTGGCACGTAGTAGCTAGAACCTTCTCACTTCAGAGACTATTGAGAGGCAACACTGGTGAAATGATGGCAAAATACTTATGAATGCTTACTGACATGTGCAGAAATTATATTTAAAAAATGAATGAAAATAGTCTATGTCCTTTCTGTAACAAAGCATAATATGCTAAATGAGTAAAATCAATTTGATAAATTTGTATCATGTTTTTCATCTAAACAAATTTGACTGCTACAAAGTTTTACCTAAAAACATAGAAATCACTTTTTTTATAAAAACAAGTTCAAAACACCATTTAGCATGATCCTGCTTTTGCAAAAATAATAATAAAATTTATACTCATTTGCTGCCCAAATTGTATTACATGCATTAGAAAAATTCTATAAAACTGGTATTATTAGTAGTGTAATTATTTTGTTAATCATCCTCAACCCATTTTACAAATGAAGAAACAGAGTTACAAAAGGTTAAATGCCATACCTAAATTCAAGAAATAGAGCCAGCATTTGAAAAAACCCAGTGGCCAGACTACAGAGCCAAGTACTTCATCACGGCGCTCTGTAGGCAGCTGCACCATGTAGAATTGTTTTTTTTTTTTAAGCTAAGAAAAGTTGCCTTTACAATTTGTCCACTTGCTTCCCTGTTTAGGTGAAGTCAGGGACTTATCATGAAGATCTTTCTTTTCTTCATGTTCCTCATTTCTTCAGAATCCATTCAGTGGCTTCTCTTTATTATAGGAAGGTAAAGTAAGTAGAAATCCATGAAGAGGGAAGGGAAGAACAAGATCTGTTCTGCGGCTTGACAAAGACTACCTATTCTATTTCTTTTTGATATTAAACATAATTAGAATCTCTCTGATGGGTTGAGATGACACCAATTGAAGAGCTTAAATAGACAGAGGCACCACAGGTGCCCTAGGAAAACACACCACACAGTGGGAGGAAGAGTTTAATGCCAGTGCCTACCACTTGATGGGAGATTGGTTGCTCTTCATTTTGGAATGAAACTGGAAGGTTGGCTTTACCTACCCACCTGTTCCAATAGGGTGATCATCGTAACAGTGGACCAGGATACATCAGACTCTGTGGGAGAACCTCTTTCCATGAGTGACACAACATTGTGTCAACAGAGATTCTTGCAGCACAAAATGGGCTGGGACATGTGATGGCGGACAGATCAGATCCTCCATGTTCTCCATTTCTCTGGTGTTGGGAAACAGAAATGATTCCTTTGGATCAACTGAGGGTGGAAGAGTCCTTAAGAAAAAGTTTCTGGGCTCGTTGCTAACCTGAACATTTAAAAATAAAAGTGAAGGACTCTCTGTTAGCCCAAAACTAAAACCATTCCTGAAGCCGACTCTTCAGACAAAGATTAGACTGAACTATAAGACATAAAATGAAACTGGCGAGGAGTGTGCTTCTTAGCTCAATTAGACACATGAGACTATGTGGGCAGCTCCTGTCTGGAGGCAAGATGAGAAGGCAGAGGGGGACAGGAGCTGGTTGAACGGACATGGGAACTACAGGGTAGAGAGGAGGAGTGTGCTGTCACATTATAGGGAGAGCAACTAGGGCCACATAACAACGTGTATATAAGTTTTTGTATGAGAAACTGACTTGAATTGTAAACTTTCACTTAAAGCACAATAAAAAAATTATAATAATAAAAGTGATATGACCTTATTTGTACCCCCGAGCAGTAGACGAAAGGAGACATACAGGTTGGCATACATGTTTGTACAAGCATTGAAAAAAAAGCCTGGAAGGAAATATGCCATAATCATCTTGCACCATAAATTTCTAAGCCTTATTAGATAAAAATAAAGTATTTTAAAAGAAAGAAAACAAATTCTTCCTGTGAAGTAAAGTGACTTTCTTCTCAATCCGTTCTACAGGTGTTTTTAGAAAGCCCATCATGTCCAGCTCTGTGCCAGGCTGGGGATGCATACAGCAAGCAAGACAGAATTCTGCTACAACTCCCAGAGGGCCTCTTAGATCTAAATTGTTACTAAAGCTCTGACAAAACAAAGCGTTAGTTGCCTGAGCCCAAAGTAAGCTACCATCATCAATGTCTCTTTCATTTGTTGTGGATTCTCCTCAGCCCTGCAAAATCTACAGTAAGTCCTTAAGCCTTCTCTAGTGTCCTTTTGTCTCACCCAGGCCTACATTCTTCCCCCACAGTCTGATCTTAGGACTGAAAAAGCCTTCTCAGTAGGCCATTCATGAAGGAGTTTGAATTAGACTTTTACCGTCACACAAATAAGGTTATATATAGTCACAAAGGTGCCCTGCTGGGAGTAGAAGAAAACATTTCCATCAGGAACTTTAAACATTTGACCCATAACCAAATCCTACCACCACTAGTTCATTGCTGTTGTTAGCTGCCATCAAGTGAGCCCCAGACTCATGGTGACCCCTGCACAACTGAGCAAAATGCTGCCCGGTCCTGCGCTGTCTTCAGGATGGGTTAGGGATTGATTAGCTGATATTCAGAAGTAGATTGCCAGGCTTTTCTCCCTAGTCTGTCTTAACATGGATGTCTGCTGAAACTTGGTCAGCATCATAACAACATGAAAGCCTCAACCAACAGATGGGTGGTGACTGCACGTGAGGTGCATTGGCTGGGAATCAAATCCGTGGCTCCTGCGAGAATTCTACCCTTAAACTACCAATGCCTCATTAGTTCATTGGGAGCTGATATTCTTATAAATTTTCAGTTTCATACATTTTGTGTGAGCACCACAATTACACTGCATTTCATTTTTTGCAGGTTAAGAGTGTTAATTTTTTATATAGAATACAATTTTTAGAAACCTGTGTTGGTTTTTTCTTTTATTTTCCTTTAAAAAAATTTGGAAACCTCAGAAATGGAAGTGGCTCAGTCTTCTCTCTTCTTCCAAGAGGACCCATTCATCAGCAAGGCCAAGCTAAGGCATATAACAAACAGAAATAGTTTTCAGCACCCCTGTCAATGCAAAATCTTTGCCCAAAGCAAAGAAGCAGCTCTACTCTTTGTGCCCCTCACTGCCCACAGGGTACTTGTCTTCTGGTTCCTGTCAAATGATTGGCATGTCTTGAACACTAATGGGGAACAGAAACCTTGAACCTTTCTGCACCTGCATAGTGCTTAGCACTGTGGGAACCAAATGACTGACAGCTTCCTGGAGGAGAGCCACGCCACGGTGGAACACCCAGTTCCAGGCCACCGGCCCACCCAGCTCCAGGCCACCGGCCCATCGACAGTCTCAGAGCCAACCACCGTATGTAAGTGTACCGCTATGTTTTTCAAGACCCAGTTTTGGTCATGACTCTAATTGTCTTTAGGAATTCTTTTTATTAATCACCTATCAAATAATATAAAAAAAAATTTTTTTTTAATCAAATAATAAAACAAATGACTCTTGGAAATGATTTGTCTGGCCCAAAATGGGGTGGGAAAGAAGAGCCAACTTGATTATGAGATTGTTTTGCTTGCTTTTGAGAAAGTGAAGATTTTTAAAAAATGGAAGCAAAGTAAATTCAGATTTAAACATTCGGGAAAAAATATAGACTTCTATTCAATTACTTAAATGTGGCCTCGAACAAACCCAAATAAACTTGAGGCTTGTAAGTCTGGATAATTCAAAATAAATGAAATATTTTCTGTAATCTGTCTCTATATTCACTCGTCATTAAATTTAAAATGTACTTTCCTTAGTTGTGTTAGTAAACAAGCTGTAGATCATTTCATTTTAAAATGTATTATCTATCAGACAGCATGATGTAGGGGTTAAGACCTCCTACACTGAGCGTAAGCTTGGGTTTTCTAATTTGTAAAATGAGGGAAACAAAAGTTTCCGGTACGTATATAGGGTTGTTGTGATTTGACATAAGTAAAGAATTTAGCACATTACCTGACACACGGTAAGTACTCAATGAATGGTCTGTGTGAGTGTTTCAAATTTCACATCCTTATGTTAGTGAACTGACTTTTTAATGATTTTTTCATATGAATGAATGAAATGTGCACAGGATAATTCTTGATGACTTTTTAAATGTACATCTTCTCAATCAATTTTAATTTTTGTTTACTTATTCCCTTCAAAAATGTGGGATAAGAAAACAAGCAACCCAACTGAGAAATGGGCAAAAGATCTGAACAGATGTCACACAAAAGAAGATGTATAGATGACAATTAATCATATGAAAAGATGCTCATCCTTGTTTGTCATTAGGCAATTGAAAACTAAAACAACAATGAAATACCACTATTCATCTATTAAAAAAGAATGGCTAAAATCCAAACAACTGACAGCATCCATCTATGGGGACCTTTTAAAAGGACATAAGAACCAGGTAAAAGAGCTTCCAATGGCCAAAACTAGAACAATTTGAGCCACAATTTGAATTATAACCCAAAGTATAAAATATATATCCATGAGTCCATATTGGCATAAATAAATGATTGAATCAACAGAATAGAATAGACAAATCTCCTGTGAAGAATAATTCTAAGTATAAGGAATTCAGATATTCTGCCATCAAAGAGGTGGACCATAGGTGTGGGCTGCACGTACTGACTTTCTTCCGAAGAGTATAGATTGGAAGTGGGGGGAAAAGAGTAACTTTACTGAGAAGAAACCTAACAGCCAGGCGATCAAGGTCAACATTAAAAGTGATAGAATGCTGATAGTATGTACCCTCCATATGATGTACCGAGAATGACGCTTAACCTCTGGGATCTTCTTCCCAAAAACTCACAACCCCAGTAGAATGATGAGAAAAATGTCAGAAAAATCTCAAATGAGGAACATTCTAGAAAATATCTGAAAAGTACTACCCCAAACCGTCAAGGTCATTAAAAACAAGGAAAAGTCTGAAAAACTGCCACAGCTGGAAGGAGCCTAAGGAGACCCAACAACTAAAGGTTATGTGGTACCTGGATGAGATCTGGGAAATGAAAACAGACATTAGGTACAAACTGAGCAAATCCCAATAAAGTACAGATTTTAGGTAATAATAATGTATAAATACTAGTTCATTAATTGTGGCAAATATACCATAAAAAAAAAAAATCCATCGTAAAATGTTAATAATAGGGTAAGTTGGATGTTGATGTACTTTGGTACTCTCTTCTCAATATTTCTGTAATTCTAAAATTAAAAAAAAAATTAAAAGTTTACTTAAATGTAGGGGAGAATTTTTTTTTTTATTTTACTAATCTTTGGCACATTTTCTATGCAATAATAAATTATAATTTAAAGCTTTAATAATGTTTAATATTTAATAATAATATCTCTGGCCCAGTAAGGTCCTTTTATCTCATTTTTAGCATTTTCAAAATCACTACTCTTCATTTTTGTCTCAATTATTTCTCTTGCAAGGGTGACCCTAGAATCTAGGGCTTAGAGCATGAATTGGGCAAGTCTGAAAATCTGACTTCAAATTGAGTTGCTCTGTGACCTTAAAAAACTTCCAACCCCCAGTGGGAAACAAATCATTAAAATAAGTTAAGTTGATAAATGCTTTTTTAATAAAACACAGAAAAATAGACAGAAAAAAAAACCACTAAATTTCTTGACCCCAAGAAAGCTCACAAGAAAAAATAAAATAATTATGTCCACTTGTAAATCCAGGCCTATCAAACTGGTGCAAATTATTCAATAATCTCCAGCCATTATTAACATGATTAAATTCATCAACCATGCCAAAATTTCACTACTTACTCTGAGAGTTGTATGACTTAAAAATAAAAGTGGGTGTGGCCACATGGTGGGTGATGACAAATAAATTTCCACTCTCACTGTATTGTATAAAAAGCATTTGGAGTCTAGAAAAATATTGGATTAAAAGAAACTCAACTCTGAGGTTCTGTCGTTTCCTTTTCTCTAGGAAAAACTTTTGCTTAAATAATTACAGTCTATGTGATTCCCTTTCTATCTCTTCATTTTTCCACATTCAGCGTTCCCGACTTACAGCTTTAAATGTTTAAGTAGAATTTCTATGAACTAAAAAAAGAGCTGTTACATTTCACTTAAAGAAAGCATTTTGGAAGTAATTGAAGTTGTCCAGTTTTTGTTTTACACCCCATTGGAAAAATTTTCATAAAAAGTGTCTAGAAAACAAACTATTTTTCTTTGTGGAACTAATATTTAAGTCACTGAGACATAAAATATGCATCTTTGTTTCTGACTTGATTGCTCCTCTCTTGCTTCCCAATCTAAATCAAACTCATCATTAATTAAATCAAATTAAATACAGAAAATTAATTTTTATCGAGTCTCTCATATGCTAAACCTTTTATGTGTTTTTTTCCTCCATTTAATTCTCTCAATATCCCTAACAGATAATTATTATATCATTTTATTCCTGAGGAAAATAGGATTCAAAAGACTCGTTCGTATACTTATCTATAGTATCACACCCACTACAGGCCATCCTGGATTAGGTCTAACCAATCCCCAAATGACTGTCTTGCACTACATTGTTGTGGGGTAAAAAGTCATTCAATGAACTAAGTCATCTAGAATAGGAAACTGTTTAGAATTAATTTCCTTTAAATTTGTAACAAGACACCTTAAACTGAGTAAAGACATTTTTTTTTCCCCCACCAGTGAAATAATTTGAACTGGAAAATTCATCTGGCTTCCTAACATCACACAGATTTTTGGCATTTAGCAAAAGAGCCTCCGTGTAGTTCTATTGAATCCCAAGAGGTCCATGTTACAGAACAAAGGGTAAAGAAGGAGGGAATTAAGGAGCATTACCCTCTTCTTACACTTTCCATACTCAAGAGAAGCCCAGTTGATGGTAGACCACTTAACCAAATTAATGCCTAGGGCCTGCATTTGGCATAAAGGGTATAGGGTAACTTATGGATGTGCAGGGTTGTGGGAAAGGAGTCCTGGTGGTGCAGTGGTTAAGAGCTCTGCTGCTAACTGAAAGGTTGGTAGTTCAAATATACAGTTGCTATGTGGGAGAAAGATGTGGCAGTCTGCTTCCCTAAAGATTACAGCTTTGGGAACCCTAGGGGCAGTTCTACTCTGTCCTACAGGGTCACTGTGAGTCAGAATCGACTCTATGGTGATGGGTTTTTATTTTGGTTTTATAATTATTTGGGGTCCCTGGGTGGTGGAGACAGTTAACACACTCAGCTGCTAACCAAGAGGTTGGAGGTTTGAGTCCATTCAGAGGCACTCAGAAAAAAGATCTGGCAATCTACTTCTGAAATCACAGCCATTGAAAACCCTGTGAAGCAGAGTTCTACTCTAAAACACACATGAGTTCACCACTAGTTGAAATCAACTTGAGGGCAACTGGTTTTTATAACTATCTTGCAAACAGTATAAATACATTGGGGATTATTGTGGGTGGGTATGTGTGTTATAAACATAGGTTTTTGTTTAATATTTAATATATACTACAATTTTGTGACTCTGGCACATCTTCAGTTTTGAATATACTGGGGCCTCAAAAATGCAAATGTGCCTGACCTCCCTGGAAGTCTGATGAGTTCACCTTGCTGAAGGGCACCATGCTAACCAGGTACAGTTCCTGGTGTCAAGGATCTTCTACAGAGCAGAGCAAAGAAACGAATGCGCAAACACCTATAATAGAGACAGAATAAGATGAGGCCCATTCCAGTGATGCAAATTACCACGAGATTCCAGGAGGCACCTAAAATCATTTCCAGTTATAATTAGAATGTCTTCAAGAGATGTCATTGAGATAGATTTTGAAAGACAAGGAGCTGTTGACAGGCAGAGATAGTGAGAAAGATATGAGCAGAGAAGGGTATTCTTTGGGAAGAGCACCATTTGGTTGGCCTGTGAAAAGCAGAGAAGAAAGTCAACGAGGAAAATCAGACTGGGGTCGTGTTGTACAGGATCACAAATGGTTATGGAAAGCAGACTGCCACATCTTTCTCTCACATAGCAGTAGCTGTGTGTCTGAACTGCCAACCTTTCAGTTAGCAGCAGAGCTGTTAACCACTGTGACCTACCAACTACGGTAGGCACAGGGAAGTCAGCATGGAGTTTTGAGCAAGGAGGTAACATCATAACACTCCATTTTAGGAAGATAAAACTGGAATGAATATACAACATGGACTAGTGGATCAAGGAGAGACCATGGCAGGAAACCAGTAAGGAGACTATCACAGCAGCCCTAGGCCTAAAGCTTCATCACTATTTGCTCAACTGGGAACATTTCCTTTTTCTCCAGTTCTGAAGATCCTTTTCTTGTGTTTTCCTTTCACCTAGTTCCTAAGTTATAAGCTTGTCTTCACTGGGTGATCAGAGGAAGTCCTTTTTTGTTCAGCGTTTTTGAAATACTCCTCCTTAAGGCCAGGTGGATTACCCCTCAATGGTAAAACGTTTCTTCCTCATCCTTAGAAGAACTATATCTTATTCTACCACATATTCATTGTAAATAGTCAGGAAATTCAACACTAATTCACAATACCAGGAAGCATTTACTAACTAAATGATACATTATTCCTCCTTTGCTCAGTAAAGTAAGTGCTAAAAGTCCCCCAAGTTGAGGGTAATTTTCCAGTGAATAAATTAAGAATTAACACTTCTGAGAATGAGATCATTTTTCTAGTTTTTCCTTTTATTGGAGAATCAATTTTTTAATTACTTTATGGGATCCTACAGCCTAGTTCAGTAAAGGGACTAAACTCAACATAAGCCTATGAATTTATACTAATGTTAACACTTATAAAGCACTTATTATGTGCCAGCAGTGTTCTAAGCACTATACATAACCTTGTTTGACAGTTTAAAAAAACAAAGATTATGAAAGATGAGGTTCACAGTAAGAAGAAGAGGAAAGAATGAATTCCTAGTACTTGGAATAAGCAGTAGGGAAATTTATCTTCCCAATGATACAGCATCTATTCAATTTCTCCCTGCTCCTGTACTTCAGAACAATGACATTACTCAAGCTGAAAAGCCAAAAAATCCAGGTTGCTGCTTGACTTTTGATTGAACAAGGAATACATGCAAGATGGCCTGAACTATTGAATTACATAGTTATCATACTTTCTAGTTTTGAAAAGGATCTTTTATTATTGATTAAACAAATCTAAAGTTGCAAGAGAAAACAATCTTAATATACCTACTAAAACTGTTTTTAGACAACCCTGTGGGGTATACTGGAGCCTTGGTGCCCAGTGCTTAAGTGTTCACAGGCTAACCAAGAGGTCAGCCTTTCGAATCCACTGCTCCTTGGAAAGCCTATGAGGCAGTTCTACTCTGTCGTATAAGGTCGCTATGAGTCGGGATTGGCTGGATGGCAATGGGTTTGGTTTTTTTGGGAGTAGGATATACTACCATGAAAAAAAAATTGTGGAATTCCATTTTTGTTTCTTTCAGTTGTTTTAAAATATACATTACTCGATTAATAAAACTGCAAACTATGCTTAACAACTGTGCATATCAAAGTAATGATCAAACAGCTGTTATTAGAGGTGTCTGGAAAATACACATGTAAACACTTCTATAATTAAATTAGGAAATCAATATAAAGAGTCTAATTAATTGCTATTACCCAAAATAAGAGGGGACATTTATGTAGATCACTTCAAAATATAAGTAATATTCATATTTTTCAATACTCTCACTGATTTATGGCTGTAATTAAAAATTTAGAATATTAATTTCATTAGAAATTCATTAATTAAGCCAAATACGTTTGTAAGAAATTGAAATTTACACTTAGATAAATTATTCTTAAAATAAAATAATTAAATCTAGTAAAAAGACCAGACTTAATGGTCTGAGACTGGAGGTACCCCAGAGGACATGGTCCCCAGACTCTCTGTTAGCCCAGAACTAAAACCATTCCTGAAGCCAACTCTTCAGACAAAGATCAGACTGGACTATGAGACATAAAATGATACCGGTGAGGAGTGTGCTTCTTAGCTCAAGTAGACACATGAGACCATGTGGGCAGCTCCTGTCTGGAGGCAAGATGAGAAGGCAGAGGGGGACAGGAGCTGGTTGAATGGACATGGGAAATACAGGGTGGAGAGGAGTGTGCTGTCACATTGTAGGGAGAGCAACTAGGGTCATATAACAATGTGTGTATAAGTTTTTGTATGAGAAACTGACTTGAACCGTAAACTTTCACTTAAACACAATAAAAAAAAAATAATAAAGAAAAAACATAATAGCCCTCTCTGTAAATATTTCAAAGAAGTGTTCAAAGAAAACTCAAGACCAGGAAGAAGTACCTTTATTTTCTTCTCTCTTTCTAAGCCGCCCTCTACTGGCAAAAGAGAAAAGTGAAAAACAAAGAATTTTCATATACACCATACTGAAAAAGCACATTTTTAAACAAAATATGCACAGTATTATAAAGATTTTCATAAGGTTAAATGAATTTGTTACCTTATTATCCAACTATGCATATTGGGAGCCACATTGATACATTAAGTGTATAGCCTATGGGTTAAGACTGGGACAAAAAAAACTTTAGGACTTGGAAATATTTCACTGTTTAATCTAAAACCCAGAAAACCAAACCTGTTGCTGTCTAGTCAATTCCGATTCATAGCGACCCTATAGGACAGAGTAGAACTGCCCCATAGGGTTTCCAAGGAGCAGCTGGTGGATTCGAACTGCCAACCTCTTTAATCGCTGTGCCACCAGAGCTCCATTCTATGTTGTTTCCATCCTTACATCCTTACAAACAAAGCAAACATGAGCTGGGTGAGAGCTGTGTCAGGAATATTCTAATCGGTTGAACGGCCATATCCCAAAGGGTCTGATTACTGGATGACTGTTAGCCAGAATAGAGGTTAATAATCTACAGGACTATATCTTTAGTTCTCTCTGAGTAACATTCTCAGTTTTGAGAATGAAAATTACCGAATTCCAATCCAAAAAGATCTCAACAGACTGGACACTAGCCAATTCTACCAAGATAAAACAGGTCCAAGATATAAAAATTACACAAGCCTAAGATTCATAGTGGTATCATTTGTGAAAGCAACTTTGAAAGCAAACTCAAAATGAGTCTACTGTGTAATGTTGTTTTTGTTGTTAGGTGCCATCAAGTCAGCTCTGACTCAAAGCAGACCCCATGTGTAACAGAAGGAAACATTGCCTGGTCCTGTGTCATCCTCACAATCGTAGGTAAGTTTAAGTCCATTGTTACAGCCACTGTATCAATACACCTTGTTGAGGTCTTTCTCTTTTTCGACAACCCTCTATTTTACCAAGCATGGTATCCTTCTCCAGAGACTGGTCACTCCTGATGAAGTCTCACCATCCTTGCTTAAAAAGAGCATTCTGGCTGTACTTTCTTCAAGACCAACCATTGCCATTGAGTCGATCCCAACTCATAGAGACCCTATAGGACAGAGTAGAACTGCCTAATAGAGTTTTCAAGGAGCACCTGGTGGATTTGAATTGCTGACCTTTTTGTCAGCAGCCGTAGCATTTAACCACTAAGCTACCAGGGTTTCCAAGACATTGTAATGTAAATGAGAAAAAATAGTTAATAATAACAATAACTGTCTTCACTGAGTGCTTAGTGTGGGCTAGATCTACAATGAGCACTTAACATAATTAAAAAAAAAAAAAAACCTCAGAATAATGCAAATCTAGATTGGTGATTAGCTTATTTACTGCCCAGCTCCCATTGTCAAACAGAGATGAGCTACAATTCTTTTTGGAGCATTAGGGTTGGGGGTGGAGTGGAAATTAGGAAATGACAATCTCTTGATATTTTCAGATTTTCTCAATATGAAGTTTAAACTTGTGTACAGAATCCTTACTATTGTCCTTATTATGAAAATATAGATTCATTAATTGTACAGTATGACAGCCTTGCATTTTAAATAGTTAGAAATTTTTGGAAATAATGTTTTTTTTTGAAGTTAATTCTTTTTTTGAAATTTAATACACATTCTGAGAAGTACACAATTCATATGAATACAGCTTGATGAATTTGCACATGTGAATATACCCAGATTAAAATACAGAGTATATTAGCTACACAGAAGCCCCCTATGTGCCCCTTGCCAGTCATTACCTCCTCCAAAAAAAAAACACTATTCTGGCTTCTATCACCATAGGTTTATTTTTGTACTTCATATAAGTTGCAATCCTACAGTGTGTGCTCTTTAACTCAAATTACGTTTGTGAAATTCATCTGTGTTGTATGTAAAATTCATTCATCTTCATCGTTGTTAGCTGCCATCGAATTGTCTCTACTTGACTCCTAGTGACCTTATGTATAACGGAATGAAATGCTGTCCATCTTCATGATCGTTGGTGTGTTTGAATCCATCGTTGCAGCTACTGTGTCAATCCATCTCATTGAAGGTTTCCCTCGTTTTCACTGACTCTCTATCAAACATGTTTAGTTTTCTCACTTCCAAAGAGCATTTATTTAATGTGACTATGAACTCAGAGATTTAGTACATGTGCCTCTATCTATAAAAATTTTATATTAACATCAGCACTTCTTAGCGAGGGAACCATCTACCAAGTTTTTCATTTCAGATAAGTAACTGTCCCAATTCTTTGTTACTGCTTTCAAAGTCAGTTCCTAATGGAAACAAAGTTTTTCCTGCAATCCTGTAGTTACACTTTTAAGAAATAATGTCTGGCTAAGGCAAGGTCATGTAAGCTCCATAGACATATCCAAACTCCCTGAGGGACTGAATTACTGGGCTGGGGCAGTGGGGACTGTGGTCTCTGGAAACATCTAGCTTAATTGGCATAACATAGTTTATAAAGAAAATGTTCTGCATTCTACTTTGGTGAGCAGCGTCTGGGGCCTTAAAAGCCTGTGAGCGGCCACCTAAGATACTCCACTGGTCTCACCCCTTCGGGAGCAAGGGAGAATGAAGAAAACTAAAGACACAGGGGAAAGATTAGTCCACAACTACCACAGCCTACACCAGACTGAGTCCAGTATAACTAGATGGTAGCCGGCTACCACCACTGACTGCTCTGGCTGGGATCACAATAGAGAGTCCTGGTCAGAGCTGGAGAAAAAAGTAGAACAGAATTTTAACTCACAAAAAAGACCAGACTTACTGTCCTGACAGAGACTGGAGACACCCTAAGAGTATGGCCCCCAGACACCCTTTTAGCTCAGTAATGAAGTCACTCCTGAGGTTCACCCTTCAGCCAAAGATTAAACAGGCCCATAAAACAAAATGAGGCTTAAGGGGCACACCAGCCCAGGGGCAAGGACTAGAAGTTAGGAGGGGACAGGAAAGCTGGTAACAGGGAACCCACCGTCAAGAAGGGGAGAGTGTTGACATATCGTAGGTTTGGTAACCAAGGTCACAAAACAGTATGTGTTTTGAGAAGCTAGTTTGTTCTGTAAACCTTCATCTAAAGGGCAATAATAAAATAAAAATTTTTTTTAAAGAAATACTGTCTAACATGAGTCTCTGTGTGTGTGGAACACAGCAGAGAAGGAAGGCTTTGTCACAGGCATTTTTTCTAGTGTTAATAAGTTACATCCACTTGTTCCTCTTTTTCCAGAAATAGCTATTTATCATTTCACTGAACTCAACTTGATTAGCCGGCATGATTTCTCATTACGTAAACTTTACTGTTCATCCCCAAATAGATTATGTTTACTCAACTGTTCAACAACTACATCATTCATTACAAATTCTACCAGTTTCACTGACCTTGAAGTGAAAGTAAGCAATCTGTGGCCAACAGGGGCCCCCCACTGGAATGATCTGCGTGGATCCATTACACAGAAGTTATTTGTAATGATAAGATACACATTTTAGAGAGTCAATGATAGTACATTAATCTGTGCTTGAAAAAATGAAGTCTTTCATGAGCACCACCTAGCCAAATCATTTTGTTTCTTAACCTTCTTTAGGATTTTTAAACTCCTGACCGGATACTCTATAGTAAATCTTTATTACTGCATTTTTCTTTTAACCCTGGATATATATACAATTTACTTCATAGAAACTACAAAGCACTTCCAGAACTCAGGAGGCACTTGAAAAGCTAGGGGCAAAAACCCATAATACTCTAAGACTGAGAAAATACATGCTCTTCCACAGAACCTGGTTTTCTGTTATCAGAAAATAATGAAATTTTGTTTTTAGTAATCTAATTGGCATTACCAGAAAAAAAAGTAAAATACTAATCCTAATTCTACCCAGAGAAATATATTCCTAAATTTATACTGGATGTCCTTAGGCCAACAGTACCCATGGATTATTGCAACAGTAAATCCGTGTTCAGCTTCTAAATAACTCTTAACAAAAGAACATAATGTAAGAGAAGCCAAGCCTGATTGTAAGATGCATTCATTACAGGGATTTGCTCTATTGTACTATCCATCTACATGAGCAATTGAAGAAACTTCTAGGAGATAGTTTACAGTAAGGAAAGAGAGAACTGAGTAAACACTCTTGGTCCAATAAAAAAAAAAAAAAAAGAAGGCAACGTATTGTGGTTAGAAAACAGGATTAGGAATCTGTTTTGATCAGTTTCCCTAGAAGAAGAGCTGGAGATGACTTTTCTTGTCCAAGCAATTTACTAGGGCATACTTTGGAAAGAAAGTAGGATAGGTCAGGGGAAGCAAGGATGTCCCAGCGACAGACTAGCTTCAGTCCGATTGCACGGGAAAGCTCTAGAGCACTAATCGCACCCCTGAGTTAGTTCCACCATGAGGCAAGGGGTCAGCCTTTTGCAACTCCCTATCAATCAGTCAGGAGCCTTGGTGGCGCAGTGGTTAAAGTGTTTGACTGCTAATCAATAGGTCAGTGGTTCAAAACCACCAGCAGCTCTGCAAGAGAAAGATTTGGCACTCTGCTTCCATAGAGATTTACAGCCTTGGAAACCCTACGGGGTGGCTATGAGTCAGAATCAACTCAACGTCTGTGGGTTTGGTTTATCAGACAGTCAGGAACTCTGGTGGCACAGTAGTTAATTGCTCAGCTGCTAACAAAATGTCAGTGGTTCGAACCCATTAGCAACTCCAGGAGAGAAAGATGTGGCAGTCTGCTTCCTTAAAGATTTACAGCCTTGAAGGCAGTTCTACTACGTCTTATAGGGTTGTTATGAGTCGGAGTCAAATCTACAATCGGATAATGATGATGATGATCAGTCAGTCAGGGTCCCTGGGTGATGCAAAGGGTTAACACACTCAGCTACTAACAAAAAGAGAGACCTGGTGATCTACTTCTGAAAAATCAGCCATTAAAATCCTAATAAGCAAGTTCTGTCTGACACACATGGGTCTCTATGAGTCAGTGATGACTCAATGGTTATTTTTTTTTCTAATTTTTTATCAGCTAGTCATTGGTCAAGGTCTGCGTGGTAGAGGTGGGAGGAATCACAGCCTCCCAAGAGAGAGCAATTCTCCAAGTTCTTAGCCCACAATCACATCTGCTGGAGGATGGGATCACCCACAGGGAAAATGGATCTTGTGGTATCACCAGCATCTACTACAAAGCCTAGTATTAGGCCTTTGTATTATGCCTGGCTTTGTATTATGCCTCCACCACATAGCTAATAGTTAAGTGACTGTTGGCAAGTATTTAAGCTCTCTGCACATTAAGTTCCTTATCTATAAAACTGGGAAAAATAGTACTCAGCTTTCAAGGTTGTTTTAAGAATTGAAAAATTAATACATATACAGCACTCAGGCTGGTGCTATTAAAAAGTGCTCAATAAATGCATGCTTAAAAAGTGGTAAGTGGCTCCAAGACAGGAGTAATTAAAAGAATAGAAGACTCATTAACAACCTGTGACTTGCAGATGACACAAACCTTTCTTGCTGAAAGCGAAGAGGACTCGAAGCACTTACTGAGAAAAAACTAAGACTACTGCCTTCAGTATGGATTACATCTCAACACACAGAAAACAGAAGTCATTACAACTGGACCAATAAGCAACAGCATGATAAGCGGAGAAAAGATTGAAGTTGTTGAGGATTTCATTTTACTTGGATCCACAACCACACCATGGAAGCAGCAGTCAAGAAATCAAAAGACTCATTGCACTGGACAAATCTGCTACAAAAGATCTCTTTAAAGTTTAAAAAGCAAAGACTGACCCAAGCCGTGGTATTTTCAGTCACCTCACATGCATGTGAAAGCTGGACATTAAATGAGAAGACCAAAGTAGAGTTGATGCTTTTGAGTTACAGTGTTGGTGAAGAATGTTGAATATACCATGGACTGCCAGAAGAACGAACAAGTCTGTCTTGGAAGAAATACAGCCAGAATGGTCCTTGGAAGTGGGGATGGCAAGATTTCGTCTCATGTACTTATGATATGTTATCAGGAGTAACCAGTCCTTGGAGAAGGACATCATGCTTGGTAAGGTAGAGGCTCAGCAAAAAAGAGGAAGACCTTCTACAGGATGGATCGACCCAGTGGCTGCACCAATGGGCTCGAATGTAGCAACAATTGTGAGGTTTACACAGGACAGGGCGGTGTTTCATTTTGTCACACGTGAGGTCACTGTCTTAGTCATCTAGTGCTGCTATAACAGAAATACCACAAGTGGATGGCTTTAACAAAGAGAAGTTTATTCTCTCATAGTCCAGTAGGCTAGAAGTCCAAATTCAGGGCGCCAGCTCCAGGGAAAGGCTTTCTGTCTCTGTCAACTCTGAAGGAAGGTTGCTGTGATGCATCAGTCTTCCTTCAGTCTGGGAGCATCTCAGTGCAGGAACCTCAGGTACAAAGGACGCACTGTGCTCCTGGCACTACTTTCTTGGTGGTATGAGGTCCCCATGTCTCTCTGCTGGCTTCTCTTTTTTATATCTCAAAAGACATTGACTTAAGACACTACTTAATCTTGTAGACCTCATCAGTATGATTGCCACTAATCCAACTTATTACATCATAGTGATAGGATTTTCAACATTTAAGAAATCACATAAAATGGTGGACAATCATACAAGGGAATCATGACCTAGCCAAGTTGACAGATAATTTTGGGGGGATACAATTCAACCCATGATAGTCACTATGAGTTGGAACCAACTCGATGGCACCTACAACAACAACAACGTGATTCTTTTCGCTAGGACATGGAGTTTGACAAAGCTGTACAAGTAAGGAAATATTTTTTGGGTCCCCTTCTGGTAACACATTATACAATAAAGGCATTTTTACAGATGTCTGTGCAATCACTAGGTCTTCAGCAACTAGTGGTGGTTCTCAGTGAAAAAGACCGAATGGTGGAGCAAGTGCTGTGATTCCCAGGAGAGCAGCAGTGTTGCCCAGAAGATATGGAAAAGCCCGCATTAGGGTACTAGAATGTGAAGAAAAGAGGAAATGGCCAAACCTATGTAGTAGCTGATCAAAGTTGTAGAAGAACTTTGCACAAGACTCAGGTCCTATAAAAGCGATGGGGGAGGGGATAAGAGTCAGTTAAAAAAGGATGGCAAGAGGTCCTTGGGGACTACTGCTTTGTCATTTGTATTGATGTTGGGTAAGTTTGACTAGCTTAAATGTACAAGTATAGCTTCAGAGGTGGCATCTGTGGTTACCATCGGCTTCAGCACTGTTCTAGGGTCTTAAGATATAACATGGAAAAGAAAATAAAGATCCCTGCTATTAAGGAGCTCATTCTCTAGCAGGGTATACATATAATAAGTAAGTAAATAAGGTACCATAGTATGTAAGGAGATGCTAACTACTACTGAATAAAAAATGCATGTATCACCTTCCTCTGTTGCATGTTATCACCATGTTATTGAGGGAATTCTACAGTCTGACACTTCCGAACACTATCATTAAAACGTTAATGAGTTAAACAGAGCTTGTATGTGTGCCCTCGACTAGCAAGTGATTAAAGTTCACCTCTTTGCTTTCTGAAAAAGAGAATTTCATGAAATGACCGTAATCTGACAGATGTAGAGTACTTTAAAGCATAGTAAATACATTTTCAACACGATAGTTACTATTCTTTCTTTTTCTTATAACCTAGCTCGGTGTCAGGCCAATATTTTTTGGACAGCTTTGGAACAAAACACCTGGATTCAAATCTGAACTTTCTGGGCCTTGGTTTTGTCAACTGCAAAATGGGGCTGACACGCAATTCTCAGAGTGATTTCAGATTTAACTAAAATAACATTAAAAAGGCTCCAACCATTGTAGGTGCTCATTGGTAATTCCATCTCCATCTTAAATATGCTTTTCTCTTTGCCTTGTTGCTTTCAGTTTACCTTGTTCATAACACTAAGCACAAGCCTATGAAGTTTCAGAAAATCTATTCTTTAGTTCACTGTAATTTCTTAACTCACGTAGCTCTGGTTAATTTGGCTACAATGAGAACACGAGAAAAGCAATAGTCATGAAGCCAGGTCAGAGCAAGGAGACAGCTGCTTCTCTCTCCCAGAATATAATAAATACCATTCAAATAGCTCCTATCGAAGATCTGTTTCCCAAATAACAAATTATGAGAGACATGTTTCTGAAATTTTTCTTGGAGGCCAAAAACATTCCATTTATACCGCTGGTCTATTTTAATGTGACAATTCCAAACATGGCTTTAAGCTAAACACATGCAAGCTAACATTAGCTAAAATTACAGTATGTTAGCTATTGCTGTAAGAGATTGCTAGGTACCATCAAGTCAATTCCAAAATTACTATATACGTGTTTGATGATTAAGGTTGTGTGTCAACATGGCTAGGCCATGATTCTCAGTGGTTTGGCAGTTATGATGTAGTCTGGTAGCTATGTAATGATGTAATCACTTCCATAATGAGATCTGAAAAATATAATGCAGTCACCTCCATGATGAGATCTGTTAAGAGCAGCCAATCACTGAAAGGGAGTTTCCTTGAGGGTGTGGCCTGTATCCAATATAAGTGGACTTTCTGAAAAAGGCTTTTGCTCACTCTGAATCCTGCATCTGGCTCCCGTTCATCTCACCTCCAGTTCTTGGGACTTAAGCTAGTGGCTTACCTGCTGTTTTACCTGATGATCGTGGGATTCGTTGGCCTCTGCTGCCTATGAGCCAGAGACTTACTGTCTGACCTGCATATCTTGGGTTTGCCAGTCCCTGAGCTATGTGAGTCAGGAGAAGCCTCTAGCCTGACCCACAAACTTGGGACTTTCCAGCCTCTATAACCACGTGTGACATTTCCCGATATAAATCTCCAAGAGCCTTGGTGACACAGTGGTTAAGAGGTACAGCTGTTAGCCAAAAGGCCAGTGGTTCAAATCCACCAGCTGCTCCTTAGAAACCTTATGGAGCAGTACTACTCTGTCCTGTAAGGTCACTATGAGTCAAAATCAACTCTACGACAACAAGTATATATGTATTTATATGCTTCACTGGTTTTGCTTCTCTAGAGAACCCAGGCTAAGACAACCTATAAATAAATATAAAACTCTTCTGATATGAGCAAGAGATCATTTTCCTCAGGTTCATAAAAACATTTATGAGTATTCTATGGAAACCCCATTTTTTTAAGTTAAATTGACATCACTGAAAAAGGAAAACTATTTTGACATAGTTTTCACTTGTCTATGCCAAGAAATTTGGAAGACTGCTACCTGGCCATATTTGCACCCATTCCAAAGAAAGGTGATCCAACCAAATGAGGAAATAATCAAACAATATCATTAATATCACACACAAGTAAAATTTTGCTGAAGATCACTCAAAAGTGGCTGCAGTAGTACATTGACAGGAAAATTCCAGAAATTCAAGCTGGATTCAGAAGAGGACATGGAACCAGAGATATCATTGCTGATGTCAGATGGATCTTGACTGAAACCAGACAATGCCAGAAAGATGTATACCTGTGTTTTGTTGACTATGCAAAGGCATTCGACTGTGTGGATCATGACAAATTATGAATAACATTACGAAGAATGGGAATTCCAGAACACTTAATTATGCTCATAAGGAACCTGTACATAGATCAAGAGGCAGTTATTCAAACAGAACAAGGAGATACTGCATGGTTCAAAGTCAGGAAAGGTGTGTGTCAGGGTTGTATCCTTTCATCATGCTTATTCAATCTGTATGCTGAGCAAATAATCCGAGATGCTGGGACTATATGGAGAACAGGGCATCAGGATTGGAGGAAGACTCATTAACAACCTGGGTTATGCAGATGACACAACCTTGTTTGCTGACAGTGAAGAGGACTTGAAGCACTTACTGATGAAGACCAAAGACTACAGCCATCAGTATGGGTTATGCCTCAACATACAGAAAACAAAAATCCTCACATGTGGACCAATAAGCATCATCACGATACGCTGAGAAAAGATTGAAGCTGTCAAGGATTTCATTTTACTTGCTTCCACAGTCAACACCCATGGAAGCAGCAGTCAAGAAATAGACATTGGGCAAGTCTGCTGCAGAAGACCTCTTTAAAGTGTTAAAAAGCAAAGATGTCACCTTGAAAGACTAAGGTGGCGCAGGGCTGGGTAGTGTTTCGTTCTGTTGTACATAGGGTTGCTATGAATTGGAAGCAACTTGATGGCATCTAACAACAAGAATATAAGAGGCTATTTTTTTTTCATTAAATATCTGCTGGTATAGATGGGTAACTTTAGGATAAATTTTTATTAAATTTACAGAAGCATTGAAAGGAATGTTACATTACAAATTTTCCCACATAAGGCAAAGGCTTAAAACTTTAAAACTGAGCGTTTAAATGTTTCTTAATTTATTTTCTTAGCAATTGTCTCTGAGATATCATATTCGATAAAAACTAGTCCTACTGGTTACTTGACATTTTGACACGTATTTATGGCTCTATTTTATATGACGTATTTCTCTGAGTAATTATAAATTCTCTACAGGAAATGAATTATAAATTTTGTTGAGTTGTTGAAAGAAATTAAAAACTCACTGATATCATTTATGTCAAGTATTTTTTTTCTATTGGAATTAATCCTTTCCTTTGTTTCTCTTGATCAAATAGTTATCTTCCTTACTATTTTTTTCATACTATAATTGACAAACATTGGTTTTTAAAAAATTCCTACAATGTATCACAAATAAACAAAATTGAACTGGTTATTTCCCTTTAGCAAACTTCTCTTGTTTAGCATATTAGCATGTCAAAATTGTTGTTGTTGTCATTGTTAGGTGCCATCGAGTCACTTCCAACTCATAGCCACATGAACGAAAGAACAAAACACTAGCTATGACAGAATGAAACACTACCCAGTCCTGCGCCAACCTCACAATCATTGCCGTGTTTGAACTCATCATTGTAGCCACTGTGTCAATCCATCTCACTGAGGGTCTTCCTCTTTTTCACTGACCCTCTACTTTACCAAGCATGATGTCCTTCTCCAGGGATTGATCCTCCTGATAACAAGTCCAAAGCATGTGAGACCGAGTCTTACCATCCTTGCTTCTAAGGAGCATTCTGGTTGTACTTCTTCCAAGACAGATTTGTTCCTTCTTTTGGCAGTCCATGGTATTGTCAATATTCTTTACCAATGTCATGATTCAAAGGCATCAATTCTTCACTCTTCCTTATTCCTTATCCAGTTTTCACATGCATATATGCCATTGAAAACACCATGTCTTGGGTCAGGTGCACCTTAGTCTTCAAGGTGACATCTTTGCTTTTTAACACTTTAAAGAGGTCTTCTGCAGCAGACATGCCCAAAGTTTATTTCTTGACTAGCTGCTTCCATGGGTGTTGACTGTGGAAGCAAGTAAAATGAAATCCTTGACAGCTTCAATTTTTTCTGTTTGTCGTAATGTTGCTTAGTGGTCCACTTGTGAGGATTTTTGTTTTCTGTATGTTGAGGTATAATCCATACTGACAGCTGTAGTCTTTGGTCTTCAACAGTAAGTGCTTCAAGTCCTCTTCACTGTCAGCAAACAAGGTTGTGTCATCTGCATAACCCAGGTTGTTAATGAGTCTTCCTCCAATCCTGATGCCCTGTTCTCCATATAGTCCCAGCATCTCGGATTATTTGCTCAGCATACAGATTGAATAAGCATGATGAAAGGATACAACCCTGACACACACCTTTCCTGACTTTGAACCATGCAGTGTCCCCTTGTTCAGTTTGAATAACTGCCTCTTGATCTATGTACAGGTTCCTCATGAGCATAATTAAGTGTTTTGGAATTCCCATTCTTCGTAATGTTATTCATAATTTGTCATGATCCACACAGTCAAATGTCTTTGCATAGTCAACAAAACACAGGTAAACATCTTTCTGGCATTGTCTGGTTTCAGTCAAGATCCATCTGACATCAGCAATGATATCTCTGGTTCCATGTCCTCTTCTGAATCCAGCTTGAATTTCTGGAATTTTCCTGTCAATGTACTACTGCAGCCACTTTTGAGTGATCTTCAGCAAAATTTTACTTGTGTGTGATATTAACGATATCGTTTGATAATTTCTGCATTTGGTTGGGTCACCTTTTTTGGAATGGGCACAAATATGGATCTCTTCCAGTCAGTTGGCCAGGTAGCAGTCTTCCAAATTTCTTGGCATAGAGTGAGTGAGCATTTTCAGTACTAATTCTATTTGTTGAAACATACAACTTGTATTCTGTCAATTTCTGGAGCCTTGTTTTTCACCAACGTCTTCTGCACAGCTTGGATTTCTTCCTTCAGTACCATCGGTTCCTGATCATATGCTACCTCCTGAAATGGTTGAAAGTTGACCAATTATTTCTGTTTACTGACTCTGTGTATTCCTTCCATCTTCTTTTGATGCTTCCTTTGTTGTTTAATATTTTCTCCATAGAAACTTTCAATATTGCAACTCGAAGCTTGAATTTTTTCTTCATTTCTTTCAGCTTGAGAAATGCCAACTATGTTCTTCCCTTTTGGTTTTCTAACTTCAGGTTTTTACACATGTCGTTATAATACTTTACTTTGTCTTCCTGAGCCACTCTTTGAAATCATCTGTTCAGTTCTTTTACTTCATCATTTCTTCCTTTCACTTTAGCTACTCGATGTTCAAGAGCAAGCTTCAGAGTCTCTTCTGACGTCTATTTTGGTCTTTTCTTTCTTTGCTGTCTTTTTAATGACAGCAGTGGTTAATGGGTTGCTTTCGTTATGTATGATGTCCTTGATGTCATTCCACAACATGTCTGATCTTCAGTCATTAGTGTTCAATGTGTCACAACTATTCTTGAGACGGTCTCTAAATTCAGGTGGAATATACTCAAGGTCATACTTTGGCTTTCATGGACTTGTTCTAATCTTCCTCAACTTCAACTTGCATATGAGCAATTAATGGTCTATTCTGTAGTCAGGCCCTTGCCTTGTTCTAACTGATGGTATTGAGTTTTTCTATCATCTGTTTCTACAGATGTAGTTGATTTGATTTTTGGGTATTCCATCCGGTGAAGTCCACATGTGTAGTGACCATTTATGTTGTTTGAAAAAAGTTATTTGCAATGATGATGTCATTGGTCTTGCAAAATTCTAATATGTGATCTCTGGCATCGTTTCTATCACCAAGGCAAAATTTCCAACTACTGATCCTTCTTTGTTTCCAACTTTCACATTCTGATCACCAATAATTATCAGTGCATCCTAATTATATATTCAATCAATTTCAGACTGAAGAAGTTGATAAAAATCTTCAATTTCTTCATCTTTGGCCTTAGTGGTTGGTATGCAAATTTGAATAACAGTCATAAGTATTAACTGGTCTTCCTTGTACCGTCTTCCTTGTAGGAGTATGGATATTATCCTATCACTGAAAGCTTTGTACTTCAGGACAGATATTGAAATGTTCTTTTTGAGGATGAATGCAATGCCATTCCTTTTCAATTCATCACTCCCAGCATAGTAGACCATACAATTTTCAGATTCAAAATGGCTGATACTGGTTCTTTTCAGCTCACCAATGCCTAGGATATTGATGTTTGTGCATTCCATTTCATTTCAAGAATAGCCTGGCTCTGTGTTAATCTGGTGGAAACTTTGGTGGTGTAGTGGTTATATGCTACAGCTGCTAACCAAAAAGTCAGCAGTTCAAATCCACCAGACGCTCCTTGAAAACTCTATGGGGCAGTTAGGGTCACTGTGAGTTGGAATCGACTCGATGGCAATGGGTTTGGTTTTGGGGGGTATTTTAATCTGGGTTTTGGTCCATATCTTTTTGACACAATCTTGAGCTACTATTCACAGTTATCCCATGAAATAACTACATCTACCTCAGTCTATCTCTCACAGGACTCATAAGGAAATCACAGGTATGAAAACATGTATAAAGATACTTAGAATTATTTGAAAGGGTAACTTTATAAATTTAAGTTGTTAACCATGTTGTTTATTACCATATTTTTACACAAATAATGCATGTCTTATATGTTTTTTTTGCCAACCATGCAACCCCCTTCACTATTTTTGTAAGCAATCCATGCTGCATTTTATATGTGTGAGCCCATTATTTGTGAAAATACGGTATTATTCATTTAATAGGCGTGCATAAGAGCAATAGCAAACTAATTTAATTGTTTCATTAGGTAATTATCTATAATAAATAATGTATCATACATGAGAACATTAGAAAATTATGTGAAAAATCACTCACACAAGAAAGCGTAATGTCACATCTGTCTATGGCTTTATTTCCAGAAAATAGTGGAGTGGCTAAGAAAAGGGTGAACTTCGGAGGTAGTACACCTGAATTGACTCCTAGTTCTACCACTGGTCAAATTTCTTAATTTCTCTGTGTCTTAGTTCCTCATTTACAAAATGATGATAAATAATAGTACCAACAGGACTTTTTCAAGTTATTAAAGGTAATATCCCCTATGGTACTGTAGAAAATAAGCAGGAATTATAAAAATGTGATAACATTTATTACATTTAAAACAAGTTCCCTACGAAATGCAGCATAATCATCCCAGAATGGTAAAATGAACTGTATTAGCTAATCATTACTAATGTTTGACTTAAAGCTTGGAAGTTTAAAAAAAAAAAATCCAGGAACCGGGGAGAGCTTACATTTGAGTCATATTTATTTCTCGGATGCACCTGGTTTCTTGCCCTCTTTTTTTACTGCTCTTCTGTCATCAGTGAACCAAGCAGAACACTGCAGTCATTAAAGCAGTGGGTAGGTGGCTTTCTGATCCACTCAAGGAAGTCACTCTGGGGGAATTCTCACATTTCTTCAGATAAAACCAAACTACTGATCTCTTATCTAGCTAGGAATTAAGCTTGTGATTTACTTGTACCTGAGTCATGGTTTACTCTGAGTGTGGTTTACTAGTCAGATGACAAAATCTACCTAACGGTGTGGTAGCGAAACACCTGGAAGAAACAAGTATTCTAGGAAGGAAGCGCTTTTGTGGACATTCTACATTCCAAGTTATATCTGAAGCTGACTTGATCTGATGCCATCGAGTCAATTCCAACTCATAGAGATTCTATAGGACAGAGTAGAACTCCCTCCTAGGGTTTCAAAGGAGAGCCTGGTAGATTTGAACTTCTGACCTTTTGGTTAGGAGCCATACCCCTTAACCACTGTGCCATCATACCTGAGGCTAAAATTCCAAATTAATGCCTTGACTGGGCAATGCAACCTCCGAGTCTCTAGGGAAAGATCTTTTCTTGTCTCTCCCAGGCATCCCTTGGTTTGTGGATGCATCTTTGCTTGGCCATCTTCCCCTTTAGTCTGTTCTCACACCATTCAGATGTGATTAGGACCCACCCTACTCCAGTATGATCTCATGTTAATTAAATTGACAACATCTTCAAAGACCCTATTTCCAAACAAGGTCATGCTGTTCACAGGTACCAGGGGTTAGGACCAGAGGCTTAGTGAGGGTAATGTTCCAGGTCAGCTTGGTGAGTCCACAGAGACACAAAAGAAGTGAAGGAGAAAGAAGAAGCTTTATTTGGTTGGCCAAGCAAAGGAGCACACAGGAACTTGCCTAGTCAGGATTGCCCCCAGAACGATAGCCCAAGGGGTTTATATGAGTGAAGTAAATCAGGTCTGGGGTCTTTAGGAATGCCTCAAGGTGGGGCCAGCTCGCTGACTGGTCTGGCCCAAAAAGATGTTTCCGTGCAGTCTGGCCTTTCTGTACGTGCTTAGCCTGAAAAGGGTCGGGGGGGAGGGTGGGCTCTCAAACTGGATGTTAGGCTTCGACCCCTCGCAAGCTTTCGCCCAATCTTGGGCCACTAACGATTGGCTCTGTCCAGTGGGAGAAGAGTTCCGGGGTCACCCAGAGGACAGGGGGTCAATGGTTCTGTGCATGTCAGGCAGGCCAGATCTAGTTCTGGCCAGTTTCAGCTGGTCCTGCCACCCCAGTCTCTTGTTTTCCTCAGCTTATCCAGAAACAGGAAGCACACCTAAATAAGGAGACAGCTTAAAGACAGGGAGTTAGTTCCTATATCACAGAAGTTGGCAGGCACAGCCCTTTGCCTATTCAAGATGGTGAGTAGACTGCTGGTCTCAGTAAAAAGTGTCCAGGGGCAAGCTCTAAATTGCAGCCCCCACCCCGTTCCAGCACCCAGGGGCAATCTCTAAATTGCATGCCCCCTCCCAATTCCAAGATGAATACATGTTAATAGCAGCTTCTGTCAGCAGAAACACCTTCCCCTCCTCTTCAGGTGCCTTTCACATTTGTGGTTCCTCAGACAATCATGCCGCACCTTGTCTGATGCCTCCTTGGACTTGTGCCTGGGAGCAAGTGCTCCCCTCTACCACCCTCTCACTATGCCTCTGGTTAGGACTTCAAAATATTTGGGGGTTGGGAGAGGCACAATTCAGTCCATAACAGGTGGTAATGACCAAAATCATGGACTTCAGAGGCACCTGCTTTCTTTGTTTGAATTCCAGCCCTGCTGCTCACTGACTTTGAACAAGTGACTTTATTACTCTGTTCCTCAGTTTCCCCTTATGCAAAATTAGCATAGTGGGTTGCCATGAGTCAGAGCTGACTTGATAACAACCGTGTTTTGGTTATTTACCTCCATAAGGCTTTGTGGGTATTAAGTACTATGTGAGTATTAAATATTAAAACCCTTAGAACAGTGACTGGCATATAGGTGACACTGTAAGATGAATTCATTATTGATTGCTATTGTTGCTGTTACCACTACTGTCATTATTGTTACCTTGTACTACAATTCAGTGCCAGATTTTTGAGGTATGAAATGGAGTTTTGATTCTCCCAGAATCCAGATTTCTGGATTTTAAAAGAATTAAAAATTTTAAAGGAATTATCTATGTGCAGTTTCAACTGAAACTTCAGAGGTCACACTAGGAGCTATGTTTTAGGGTAAACCAGTAATTATTTTAATTGTTCTTCAAGACAATGCTATATGGAATTCAAGACCACAACTTGTTTTATTAATTCTATTCCCAGCCCCTTTTCCAAGGCAATGTATAATTACAGGAAGTCCCCAACTTATCACGTATTCAAGTTACGACAAACCACACTTAATACTGTGAGTTTCTTTTGTCCATCTTATCATTAGTAATACGTACTACATACAGTGTGGCAGTAGGTAATTTGCTGATGTTATCATTCTCATGCCAACCCCCAAAGTCAAATAAAGATTGGATTCATAAAGATGCTGATAATAAAAGACAATAATAATGAAAACTAAAAAAAAATAAAAGTGAGGTATCTGACTATGTCAGAACCAACTCACGGTGGAGTCCTCAGAACAGAAACCTGTCATAAATCAGGGACCACCAAAACCAAAAACCACACCTATTGCCATTGAGTAGATTCCAACTCATAGAGACCTTATAGGACAGAGTAGAACTGCCCCATGGGGTTTCCAAGGAGTAGCTGGTGGATTCCAACTTCCAATCTATTTGATTAGCAGCCATAGCTCTTAAACACTGCACCACCTTTGTTAGTGATAGGATGGGCTATTGAAACTTTTGGAAGTTCTTTCTTCTTTGCAACATTTTTTACTCCCTAGGGTACTCAGCTGCTAACCAAAAGGTCAGTGATTCAAACCCACCAACAGCTCCATGGGAGAAAAGACCTGACAATCTGCTCCCCTAAAGATCACAGCCTAGGAAACCCTATGTGGAAGTTCAACTCTGTCATATAAAGTGGCTATAAGTCAGAATGAACTTGATGGCACACAACTACACAAAGGACAATAGTTGAAACGTTACCCTGATTTGCAAATCGTATACTGAATAAACTTCAATCAATTCCTAGTACCAGCTTAGTATGATTTTTGGTTTAACAGAGGCATTGATCTCCCCTAGTTCTCCTGCTTGTTTGATCACTATTTCTCAGGCTCCTTTGTTGTCCTTTTTGTAGATGGCTCCCTAAATGAATAGCTGGTCCCTAAGTGTTCCTGGTGTTCTGATCTCCTCAGCCTATCCCTTCTCCCTTGGCAATTTCATCACTTTAACATGTTCATTGCTACCTCTCAGGAAGATAATTTCTAAAGCTTAACCAATAGCCCGGGCCTCAGGAAGCTTCAGATCATATGTGTACAAGGATGTTCCTCAGGCATTTCAGATTCTACAGTCATGCATCACTTAACGTCCAAGATGATTCTGTGAAATAGAACATTATGTGATTTGGATGTTGCAACAACACCATATATATTATAGGTTACAAGCAGTCGTTGGGTTATGAGTGTCCAACTTATGTACAACACATAGTTATGAACCAACCCCCGTAAAGCCTATTATATTAAAAATTTGAGGTACATACAATGGTTCGTAATAGTAAATGGGCATTGCTTTGCAATGCACATCAAACATTATTATTATTATTATTATTATTATTATTATTATTATTATTATTATTATTATTATTATTATTATTATTATTAGTGTTACTATGTTAAAGATCTCCACGCTTCTGTTAGTTTGTCATACTGTGGTAGCTTGTGTGTTGCTGTGATGTTGGAAGCTATCCCACCGTATTTCAAACACCGGCAGGGTTACCCATGGTGGACAGGTTTCAGCAGAGCATCCAGACTAAGGCAGGCTAGGAAGAAGGACCTGGTGGTCTACTTCTGAAAAAACTGGTCAATGAAAACCTCGTGAACAGCAGCTGAACATTGTCTAATATAGTGCAGGAAGATGAGTAGCCCAGGTTGGAAGACACTCAGAATAAGACTGGGGAAGAGTTGTCTCCTCAAAAGAGAGTTGACCTTAATGATGTGGGTGGAGTCAAGCTTTTGGGACCTTCATTTGCTGATGTGGCATGACTCAAACTGAGAAGAAACAGCTGCAAACATCCATTAATCATAGGAATGTGGAATGTACAAAGTATGAAACTAGTAAAATTGAAAAATGTGAAAAATGAAGTGGAATGCATAAAGATCAATATCCTAGTCAATAGTGAGCTAAAATGGACTGGTATTGGCCATTTGAATGGGACAATTGTATGGTCTACTATACTGGGAATGACAAATTGAAGAGGAATGGCATAGCATTCATCATCCAAAAGAACATTTCAAGGTCTATCTGAAGTACAACACTGTCAGAGATAGGATAATATCCATACATCTACAAGGAAGAACAGTTAATAAGACTGTTATTCAAATTTACACATCAACCACTAAGGCCAAAGATGAAGAAACTGAAAATTTTTACTAGCCTTTGCAGCCTGAAAGAGATCAAACATGCAATCAAGATGCATTGATAATTACTGGTGATTGGAATTCAAAAGTTGAAAACAAAGAAGAAGGATTGGTATTGGAAAATATGGCTTTGGTGATAGAAACAATGCCAGAGATTGGATGATAGAATTTTGTAAGCCCAACCGCTTCTCCATTGCAAATATCTTTTTTCAACAACATAAATGGCAACTATACACATGGACCTCATGAGCTGGAATACACAGGAATCAAATTGACTACGTCTGTGGACAGAGACAATGGAAAAGCTCGACATCATCAGTCAGAACAAGGCCAGGGGTGAAATGCAGAACAGATCATCAGTTGCTCATATTCAAGTTGAAGCTGAAGAAAATTAGAACAAGTCCATGAGAACCAAAGTATGACATTGAGTATATCCCACCTGAATTTAGAGACCATCTCAAAAATAGATTTGATGCATTGAACACTAAAGACCAAAGACCAGATGAGTTGTGGAATGACATCAAGGACATCATACCTGAAGATAAGAGAGGTCATTGAAAAGACAGGAAAGAAAGAAAAGACCAAAATGGACGTGAGAAGAGACTTTGAAACTTGCTTTTGAACATCGAGTAGCTAAAGCAAAAGGAAGAAATGATGAAGTAAAAGAGATGAAAAGAAGATTTCAAAGGGCAGCTTGAGAAGACAAAGCAAAGTATTATAATGACACATGCAAAGAGACCCAGTGCTAGAAAACCAAAAGAGAAGAACATGCTCAGCATTTCTCAGGCTGAAAGAACTGAAGAAAAATTCAAGCCTGGAGTTGCAATATTGAAGTATTCTGTGGGAAAAATATTAAATGACACAGGAAGCATCAAAAGAAGATGGAAGGAATACATGGAGTCACTGTACCAAAAAGAACTGGTCGATGTTCACTAATTTCAGGAGGTAGCATATGATCAAGAACTGATGGTACTGAAGGAAGACGTCCAAGCTATACTGAAGGGATTAGAGAAAAACAAGCCTCCAGGAATGGACAGAATATCAATTGTATGTTTAAACAAATCGATGCAGCACTGGAAGTGCTCACTTGTCTATGCCAAGAAATTTGGAAGATAGTTACCTGGCCGACCAACTGAAAGAGATGCATATTTGTGGTCATTCCAAAGAAAGGTGATCTAACCGAATGTGGAAATTATCAAACAAAATCCTGGTGGCTTACTGGTTAAGTGCTACGGCTGCTAACCAAAGGGTCGGCAGTTCTAATCCACCAGGTGCTCCTTGGAAACTCTATGGGGCAGTTCTACTTTGTCCTATAGGGTCACTATGAGTCAGAATCAACTTGACAGCGTGGGGTTTAGTTTATCATTAATATCACACACAAGTAAAATATTGCTAAGATCATTCAAGAGTGGTTGCAGAAGTACATTGACAGGGAACTGCCAGAAATTCAAGCCAGATTCAGAAGAGGACACAGAACATGGATATCATTGCTAATGTCAAATGGCTCTTGGCTGAAAGCAGAGAATACCAGAAAGCTGTTTACCTGTGTTTTATTGACTGTGCAAAGGCATTCGACTGTGTGGAGACTAACAAATTATGGATAATATTGCAAAGAATGGAATTCCAGAACACTTAATTGTGCTCATGAGGAACCTGTGCATAGGCCAAGAGGCAGCTGTTCAAATAGAGCAACGGCATGTTGCATGCTTTAAAGTCAGGAAAGGTATACATCAGGATTGTACATTTCACCATATTTATTCAATACATATGCTGAGCAAATCACCCGAGAAGCTGGACTATGTAAGGAAGAATAGGGCATCGGGATTGGAGGAAGACTCAGTAACAATCTGTGATATGCAGATGACACAACCTTGCTTGCTGACAGTGAAGAGGACTTGAAACACTTACTGATGAAAATCAAACACTACAGCTTTCAGTATGGATTATGCCTCAACATAAAGAAAACAAAAATCCTCACAATTGGACCAATAAGCAACATCATGATAAATGGATATAATGAAGTTGTTAAGGATTTCAATTTATTTGGGTCCATAATCAACACCCATGATAGCAACAGTCAAGAAATCAAACAATGCATTGCATTGGGCAAATCTGCTGCAAAAAAAAGACCTGTTTAAAATGTTAAAAAGCAAAGATGTCACTTTAAGGACTAAAGCGCACCTGATCCAAGCCATGATGTTTTCAATCCCCTCATATGCATGCAAAAGCTGGACAGTGAATAAGAAACATAAGCAAAGAATTGATGCCTTTTAATTATGCAGTTGGAGAAGAATATTGAATATATTGTGGACAGCCAGAAGAACAAATAAATGTGTCTTAGAAGAAGTACAGCCGAAATGTTCCTTAGAAGCAAGGGTGGCAAGACTTCATCTCACATACTTTGGACATGTTATCAGGAGGGACCAGCCCCTAGAGAAGGACGTTGTTTTAGCTACCTAGTGCTGCTATAACAGAAACACTACAACATAGAGGTAGGATTCACAACACATAGGAAAATCACATCAGATGACAAAATGGTGAACAATCACACAATACTGGGAATCATGGCCTAGACAAATTGACATATTTTGGGGGGGACACAGTTCAATCCATGACAGACACCATGCTTGGTAAAGTAGAGGGTCAGTGAAAAAAGAGGATGGCCCTCAATGAGATGGATTGACATAGTAGTTGCAACAATGGGCTCAAGGATAACAATTGTGAGGATGCTGCAGGAATGGGCAGTGTTTTGTTCCATTGTACATAGGGTTGCTATGAGCTGGAACTGACAACAACAACTTGTTAAAGATGTTTTAGTGTATCTGCAAGTGTTTCTTTAATGTTTTTTTTGTGCATAGAGGGGTACACTATGTACTAAGGCGAATGTTTGACTGATGTTAGATACAAACTATATCTTACTGTCCTGATTATGTACCAAGCCAATTTTAAGACAGATTTAGGAGTGGAACTCATTCATAATCTGGGGACTGCCTGTATATATGTACTGTATCATTATATGCCTCTTGGCACAATCACTTTGTATGGTACAAGAGACATGAGATACATGGGTTGCGTGCAGGAAACCGTTGTGTTTGCTATGTTTACTTATGTCTCTTATATCCCAGTCCCTATCTGGATTTCTGAACTCTATTATAACTTCTTGGTACCACAGATGTTTATGTGGTCTGATGTTGCCTAAATGGTTGTTATGTGGTGCATACCTGTATTTGCAGGACAGAACTTATCTCTGTTTCCTCAAAACCTCTTCCTCCATCTGTGTGTTCCTTGTCACATCAACTTTGACTCCTCTTTCCTCGCCATCATTTACAGCAATCACCAAGTCCTACTGATTAGCATTCACAATAAATTTTGAAAGCATCATCTCTCAATTTTTCCTACCACTTCTCTGGGTTACAAATACAGTAACCTTCTAATGGGTCCTGCTACTTCCTAAAAATCACCCTCTGAAATCAATAGTACACATTACACAGCACACAGAGGAATGAAGTACTGATACATGCTCCAACATGATGAACATTGAAAACAGGCCGAATGATACGTGTGGTATGGCTATGTATACATGACGCTGTGGAGCCAATTCCAACTCATAGTGACCCTACAGGACAGAGTAGAACTGCCCCATAGAATTTCCGAGGAGCGCCTGGTGGATTCCAACTGCTGACCTTTTTGTCACCAGCCATAGCACTTAACTACTATACCACCGGAGTTTCTGGTACGGATATAAAAAAAAAAAAAAAAAAAAAATTTTTTTTTTTTATATCCCATGTATTATTTAACCATTCATTAATTGATGGACATTTGAGTTGTTTCCACTTTTTGGCTATTATGAGTAATGTTGCTATGAACATTTGTGTACATCTATTACCCATTTTAGCCATTTTATAACTGACTTTGTCCTCTAATTTAAGTCTATACTTCCTGGAAGGAAAGCGTTTTGATGGCCTGTAGTTTCTAAATATAAACCGAGATCTAAGAGTAAGTGGCATTCAAAGCAAGAATTCTTTGTGACATTGTTTTCTCTCGCTCCCATTCTGATCACTAATTTCCTGTCCCCCTTATTGGTTCCAAACCCTGGTGGCGTAGTGGTTAAGTGCTATGGCTGCTAACCAAAGGGTCGGCAGTTTGAATCTGCCAGGCATTCCTTGGAAACTCTATGGGGCAGTTTCTACTTTGTCCTATAGGGTCGCCATGAGTGGGAATCGACTCGACGGTACTCGGTTTGGTATTGGTTTTGTTGGTTCCAGGGGCACTGGTGGCACAGTGGTTAAAGCGCTAAGCTGGTAACTAAAGGTTCGGTGGTTCGAACCCACCAGCCACTCTGCTGGAGAAGGATGTGGCAGTCGGCTTCCGTAAACGATTTACGGCCTTGGAAACCCTATGGGGCAGTTCTACTCTGTCCTATACGGCCACTATGAGTCTAAATTGACTCGGCGGCTTCCAGTGATGGTTTCTTGAACGTATATAGATGGCGCTCTTTACGATGTATTCTGCCCAGTAGCAGTCCCTCTCCAGGGTGAAACATGTTTGATAGAGGACTTAACAGAAAGGCGATAGAGTCTAGTTTTAAACCAAATACTCATAGAGACCCTATAAGACAGAGTAGAACCGCCCCATAGGGTTTCCAAGGAGCGGCTGGTGTATTTGAACTGCAGACCTTTTGGTTAGCAGCCAAACTCTTAACAGACATCAAATTCTATTCTGTTCTTGCCACAAGTGGCGCATTACTTGCAGAGAAAAAACTTCGTCAAGCAAATACCGCGAAAGAATAAGCCCCTGAAGGAAGCTGGAAAAGGCCGCCCGTAGGCTGGAATCTCGAGAAGCGCCTGCCCCGCTAGCCACGCCCAGGATTTGGGCGGAGGGTGCGAGGTGACAGCGGCGTACGGCGCACGCGCCTGCGCAGCAGGCACCAAGGCCCCAGCGTTCGCACGTCGCGCCTTCCCGCCCAGCCCTACGTGCCGCCGTGCGCCGACGCTCTGGCGCGGCGCAGTGCGCTGTGGAGAGGCCAGCAGGTATGGCTGCGTCCGTTCAACGCGGATTGCCGGTGGCCGGAGGAGGCGAGAGTAGCGAGAGCGAGGATGACGGCTGGGAGATTGGCTATCTCGACCGGGCATCTCAGGTAGTGCAGGCAGCCTTGACTGGGCCACACCTGGTAGCAACCTGCCTTGGACCTCGAAGGCGAGGCCCATGTGAAAACTCTTACTTCCTCCCCGGTGTTGCCCAAACCTTTTCCCAGGGGAAATAAGGAGCCTTTGGACCCCAAGCAAACACGCAGAATTTTCCTCACCTTCCCGAAGTGTGTTAGATCAAACGCGCGTTCCCTAGGCAAGCACGTTTCCGTCCTGTCCCATTGTTATGGTGGTCGAGGGGAAGTGGAGCTGGCGTTTCCAGGCCTCGCCTGCCCGGAGAGGGAAGGCTTAGGTCTTCCATGGAGCTCTTCCGCGGGGTTTGGACCCCGTCATTCCTCCTTCCTTTAAAGATCATTCTTTACGCACTTGGTATGTTAGCAACAACAACGAAATCACGTACCAAACACTATTGTTTTCTGATGCAGTGCAAATGAAAATACATGTAACAAGAATTGCTTTTAAACTTTCTATTTCTTTAGAAATTAACGAGTCCGTTACCCACTGAAGAAAAGAATGAAATATTTAAGAAAGCATTGACCACAGGAGATATTTCGTTGGTCGAGGAGCTCCTAGATTCTGGTGAGAGATAAAGGACATTAGTTTCAACTGAACGCAGTTTTCTAAGTTCACAAGAGTTCCTTATTTTAATAGGTTTATGTTGTTTTTCTAATGGAAGCATGTATCAGGTGTCCCATGTATCTTACTTATTCTTGATTCTGAGCTCTTGTCTGTTTTATTTTCTCCATCTACTCTCAAATTTAGAATGCCACCCTGATTACCTTCCATCAGTTCTGCCACCTCCTTCCAGAAGCCTGTTCTGCCATTCTCCATCAGCTGCATAATTCTTGCTTTTCTCAGCATTTACTTGGTTATGATATTATTATGGAGTGCCTGGGTGGTGCAGACAGTTGACTTAACTGAAAGGTTGACAGTTCCAACCCACCCAGGAGGTGCCTTGTAAGAAAGGCCTGGTGCTATGCTTCAGAAGAGTCACAGTCTTAAAAACCCTATGAAGTGCAGTTCCAGGCTGCAACAAAAGGGGTTGTCCTTAGTTGGAATCCACTGACCAACTGGTTCTGTTTTTGGTAGTGTTATATGTTCTTTAAGGATTGTTTGTTAGCTGTTACTCTGGTAACGTGAGAAGGATCTATGTGACTTTGGGAACAATGAAACATGAGTTTGTAATTGAAGACTGAAATTTGAATAGGTTCTGAATACCTGGTATGAACATATACAGGAGTGTACATAATGTTGGATGGGGTGGATTAGGCAGACATTTGTTTTAGAAAAACAAGAGAGTTGTCTTGGGAGTAGTGGAAATAGGTACAATGTAGTTTTTGGAGGGTCTTAAAAGATTAGGACCTGGTAAAATTGATGGGCAAACACTGGGTTTTCCAGCCTTTTGAACAGAGCCTACTGGTAAATTGGTATTTAGTCAACCTTTTAAAATTTGTTTTTAATGGAAAAAAAAATTAAAAGTGGCTCACTTTTAAAAGCCACTTTAAGTGTATAGGTATAAGTAGAAAGATACTTTTGTTCCCACTCATAAGTGGTCTCCCAACCTCCTGTGCCACTCTCAACAGTGGTACCTCCGTTGTCTTCATAATACAGATATAATAATACCACTCCCTTGATCACACAGTACAGTCTACGTTTCTTAACAGTTTTTATAATCTCACCCTGATCCTTTTAACTTCATGGTTTGCCAGACCCCCATGAATAAGTTTTGCATAGGGAAGGTTTGAACCCACCGGCTGCTCCACAGAAGAAAGATGTGGCAGTTGGCTTCTGTAAAGATTCTAGCCTTGGAAACCCTATGGGGCAGTTTTACTCTGTCCTGTAGGTTCGCTGTGAATGAGAATCAACTTGACGGCAGTGAGTCAGCTAACCTGAAGGTTGGCAGTTCGAACCAATGCAACAATGCCACTGCAGAAGAAAGGCCTGGCTGTCTGTTTCCATAAAGATTATAGCCAAGAAAACCCTGTGGAGCAGTTCTGCTCTGTAACATGGGTTTGCCATGAGTTAAAATTAACTCAGTGGCATTGAGTTTGGATTTTTGGTTTTAGAAGGGATTAGTATTAGGACCTACCGTTTTCCATTATGACCTCCTTTAACTTAACTAATAACAAAAGAAAAACCCTGTTTCCACAAGCATGGTCACATTCACAGGTACAGGGGCTAGGATTTCAACATATTTTGGGGGGGAAAACAATTCAATCCATAACAGTCATTATGCATAATACTTTAAGCATATTATGATGACCCTGATTTTTTTTTTTTTTTTTTGTGAGGGGCAGGGTTAAGAGCTTGTTTTTGTGTTGACAGGCATCAGTGTAGAGTCCAGCTTTCGGTACGGATGGACTCCCCTTATGTATGCTGCTAGCGTTGCCAATGTAGAGCTGGTTCGGGTCCTTTTGGACAGAGGTGCTAATGCAAGCTTTGAGAAGGGTAAGATGTGTGAGGTAACTTAACCGATTATGTGTACTATGGTTTTCTTGATTCCCCAGCAGCTGTTATACAGAGTGAAAAAAATTAAAGCAGTTAAAAAAATTCTTCCTATTAGTTTTTTGTAAATAACATACTAAATCAAATAAGAAGTCATAGACAAGAAAATCTTTTTTTCTTCAAAGAAGTATATTCCAGCTATATTCTGTTTGTTATTATATACCTTTAAGTTCTGTGTTCAACTACTAGCCTAAAAGGTTGGTGGTTCGAACCCACCCAGAGGTGCCTTGGAACACAGGCCTGGTTATCTGCTTCCAGAAGGTCACAGCCCGGAAAACCCTGTGGAACAGTTCTCCTTGCACACATGGGGTTACCATGAGTTGGAGTCGACTTCAGTGGCAACTAACAACAGTTTCCATGTTAGGGGATTTTGATGATTTTAAAGAAAAAATTCATTGAAAGAAAATATGAAAAAGTTGATAATTTTGTGGAAAGTTACTTGAAAATCAGGTTTTGGAACATTAAGCTCAACTCTAAATTATAATGCCATTTGTACTTGTTTCAAAGACAGTTTGTTAAATCCATATGTTCCTATCTTTGCTTTTAAATAATTTCCACTCAGTAATGCTTTTGAGGAAACCCTGGTGGCGTAGTGGTTAAGTGCTACGGCTGCTAACCAGAGGGTCGGCAGCTCGAATCCACCAGGCGCTCCTTGGAAACTCTATGGGGCAGTTCTATTCTGTCCTATGGGGTCGCTGTAAGTCGGAATCAACTCAGCGGCAGTGGGTTTGGTTTTTTTTTTTGGTTTAATGCTTTTGAAGAACAAGAGTATGTGTGTAAATCGTGTTCAATTACTGATTACTTATTTTTAATGTTTCCAATAGGCAGTTAATTTATAGTTCATGTGTAGGTTTTATTTTAGGATTAATTTTTGCATTAACTTTGTATCCGTATTAGATATTTGTAAAATCATTTCTATTCTGTTTTCTCATTTATCTATTAACATAAATTTCTGCCTTAATGACAGATTCATGTTTAATCTGTTATAAGTTTTTGTTTTTGTTAGGTCATTCTAAATATAGCCCCTGAAGGCTATACTAAGGAATGAAATTTTTGAAAACATAAGATATTGTGCTCAAAAAATTAACATTTTTAGTAGTTTTTTTTTTTTTTTCCTTGTAATCAGTTGGAGCTCTGGTAGCGCAGTGGTTAAGAGCTCAGCTGCTAACCAGTAGGTCGGCAGTTCACATCCACCAGCTGCTCCTTGTAATCCTATGGGGTAGTTCTACTCTGTACCGTAGGGTTGCTGTGAGTCAGAATTGACTTGATCCTAACAGAGTTTTTGTAATCAGTTACAGTTATAAAACACTTTATATTTTTCACAGCATGTTCACATAAAATCTTTTTGTATCCTATAATAGCCCCTTTAGGTAAGGAGGGGGCAGGTATTAGTTTCATATCTATAAGTTAGGTCTAATGTGATATAAAGACAGCACTGGAGCCACAGTTTATTAGTGGCAGAAGTGGCAGAATCTTTATCTTTTTGCTCCATCAGTATTGAACCATGAATCTAAACCTTGGTTGTTGTGACCTGTTTTGAATTCCCTAGTTCCTATTTCAGAAGTTCTTACGGCATCATGATCTCCACTGATGCCGGAAGAGCTGAGACAAGCATTTTAGGAAACGGTGTGTTCGGAGAGATCAAGTAGGAAAAGCATTGAAAAGAAACCAACTGATGTGGCAGTTAAGTCAGTTTCAGTAGAGTGATTTGGGCATAAACCAGATTTCAGTCAGTTGTGGAATGAGTTTGAAGAAGTGAAGCTAGGGAATACAGATCATTGTTTTCTGAACATGAGCTCAGGAGGCAGATTTAAATCAACCAGTGTTTGAATTCTGGCAGTATACTGCTAAGAGTAAGAGCTTTGGGAATAGATTGTAGAATTTTAAGAGTGCAATAAAGATTTAGAATGTTTCAAATGGTAAAAGAAGCCGATTAGATACACTCCTTGATGTGTGGGTTTTTTCCTCACCTTTCTATTCACTGTAGATAAGCACACTGTTTTGATAACTGCGTGTTCTGCTCGAGGCTCACAGGAACAGATCTTGAAGTGTGTGGAGCTACTGCTTTCAAGAAATGCTGATCCAAATGTTGCTTGTAGGTGAGAACTTTACTGTCCCTTCAAAGTGGTGGAGATACTTTTCTTTGACTATTAGCCAGCTAGGCATTTGGTAGCATGGCACATTCCTTTAAAAAAAAAAAAAATGAATAATATGTGTTTACTGACCAAATAGTTGATGAATGGAAAGAGGTCATAAAGGCTGTGGAAAGGAGGACAGTCTTTCACCTTTTGATTTTTACAGGAATGGCATAAAAATTTGGAGTGAGAGGTAAAGGAGGACAAGAAGCTGTCTTATTTCCTATGGTCCATATACTCAGTATGATGATTGAGCTGTAACAGTAGAGCCTCACAGTGTGTGTTCTCTCTGTGTAACATAAAGAGTTTCACACAAATACCAAGAATTCCGAAATAATAAATAGGAGTGTTTGCATCTTCCTAAGACTTCACCAGTTAACTAGGTAATACCGTATATGTAATTGTAGCTCAATGGATAGGGGACATGCAGTAAAATGTATCTTAAGTCTATTGAAATGTCAGTAATAACAATAAAGATGAATCAGATTTTTTCATCACGTTGAGTTTCTTGTCTGGCTCCATCTTCCTATTAAATCTCCCTGTTCTGTTTAATTTTCAAATTGAAGGAAGTAGCCCATTCAATAGAAATAGGTCTAACATGAATAGACTTATCATTCATAATTCATTAATTCAAATAATACTGATCCTAAACCCACTGCGATCGAGTCAGTCCCAACTCATAGTGACTGTATAGGACGGGGTAGAACTGCCCCATAGGGTTTCGAAGGCTATAAATCTTTATGGAAGCAGACGGCCACATCGTTCTCCCTTGGAGTGGCTGGTGGGTTTGAACCGCTAACGTTTCTGTTAACAGCTGAGCACTTTAACCGCTGTGGCACCAGAGCTCCTTAATATTGATCCTAGTGCCTGATATCTACAAATAACTATGCTAGTCACCAAGGGTTTTTCTAATTTAGTACTTACGGCACCCGTGAAGTAGCCTTGGAAGGTACTGGACAGCTTTAGATAATTCCCAGATCTTTTTTGAGACACAGAGATTTTGGTCTAGTGCAGTAGTTCTCAACCAAGGTCTGTTTTGCCTCCCAGGGGATATTTAGCAATGTCTGGAGAGATTTTTTGTGGTTGTCACATCTGGGGGATGCTGTTGACATCTAGTAGATAGAGACCAAGGATGCTGCTAAATACACTACAATGTACAGACAGTCCCCCACAACAAAGACTTATCCATCCCAAGATGTTAGTAGTGCCAAGATTGAGAAACTCTGATCTAGGTGTGAGAAATGGCAAGACTCATAGAGTAGCTGCTCAGTATTTAACAAATAAAGATAAGAAAGAATTGTAGAAAAACTATCGGTCAATTTTTAACATTAACAAATCAGTTCACAATACTCCTGTCATATCTCATATGATCCCTGTTTAGGTATAACTTTCAGATCTGGTTATTAACTTGGAATTGGAACATACCTTTAGTTGAAGTGAACAGTAATTTCAGTTCTTGGGTTTTTTGTTTTTTTTTAATTTCTAGAATTTGATTGATTTTTTTTTTAATTAGCAATGTTATTTTTTATAGCTTCTCATTCCCTGAAAATATTTTCAGGCTTTAAATTGAAAACTTATTTAATCATAGTAAACATGTAGTGTAGTCTTGTTAGAACGGTTTCAGTATCTGAAATCTTTGTAGGTTTGTTTCTGCTAGCAATATTGTGGTTTTCACTCATGATTAAGTGCTAATCATTAGATATAAGAACTTATGGGAATAATATGAGGCCTAGGTTGATCCATCAGAGAGACTTTTGTGTATTTCTAACAAGTGTATGGTGCACCATCAGTCCAGAACTCATTTCTTGTGAGTTCAAGGTTGTGGTTCCCTGAATCATCTTGGTGATGTAAAGGCCTCTAAAGCCACAGTTTATTTTCACATTGGGTACCCCTGGATTGACAAATGCCCTCAAGGGTAAAGCAAGTGTGAGTGCTGAGTTTATCTCTCTGGGTTTTTGCCTTCTAGATTTTGTGCAGTAGTTCCCTTTATGTATCTTTTTAATTCTTTAGTTTTTAAGAAATTTTTTAAAATTTCATGTAACTTTTCAAATGCCTTCACAAGTTTGCTCCAAATTACCTAGCTTGCCATTACCAGAAGTAGAAATCCCTGTCTTCTAAACTTTGAAATTGTGTTTTACTTATATATCTTCCTTTAATACTGCCTACCTTTGTTTTCCATGTAGACTTTTTATATCTTGTTGATCTTTGGAAATAACACTGGCTTATTATTTTGCAAAAAAAAAAAAAAAAAATTTTTTTTTTTTTATTATTTTGTGGCTAGCTTTCAGTATTAGTATGTATTGATTGACCTTGTCCTTTTGCTATTTTTTTATTAGTTTTCTTCTCATTTTACCTCCTGTAGGACTGATGCTGACAACTTGAAAGCCATTTTTAAATTAACTTTTCAGGCCCAAGTCACATCTTACATTTTCCTTGGATCTTGCGACTGACAATACTTAGCACAGTGGGCATATTTGTAGCCAATAAGGGAGTTTAATACCAGTTTGCTTAGTTTGGCTTTAGAATTTGTTTCTGGGCTTGGTCATTTTTTTGTTTAGTTTTTTCTAAATGAACTATGTATTGAATGTTTGCTGTATGCCAGGCACTGTGTCAGTTGCTCTCAAATATGTTGTCTAATGAATAACCATTACAGTTCAGTGGGAGATAGTATCACGTTACTTTTACAGGTCAGAAAATTGAGACTTGGGTATTTAAGTGCTTTTGAATGTAGCAGAGGTGTGATAAGGACATTTACAACAGTTTAACCTGAGCAGGGTCCACCACTGGGATGCATTCATATTCGCCATTTTGTCTGTTTGTATTTAGGATTTTTTTCAACACAGTCCGGATTAGACAGCATGACTTTTGTAATTTCTTTTTAACATGCGTTTGTGTTAAACTGTTTTATATCTTCAGGGTACTTTTCCCCTAAGTTATAATAGGTAGTGAATATTTTGACCTAAAATGTCCACAGACTGCAACGTGAAGTATGTGAACAGAAAAATGTTTTCACTTAATTCAGCTCAATAATGTTTATGTCTGGAAACAAGGTAGCCTGCACTCAATTGAATTGGGGCTTGGCGGTTGCTTATGGTATGGACTTAGAATCTTTATTTTCCTTTGTATGTTTATAATGTAATAAAGAAAATGATAGCGTAAACTAATAAACCCCAAAATAGATTTTTATAGACATGACAGAATTTAAAATTTTCTTAGATTTAGTCCTGAATTTGGAGCTTGTATTTTTATTGTGATAAATATATTTTCAAATGCATGTACTTTATATTCCATTTTCGGAAATTGTGATCTTTTTTCCTAGTTTGCTAAAACCTTTTCTTGTAGTAAAAAGATACATTTGTTGTTGTTAAATACACAGTTTTTATTTTTGAACACCCCGCAGGATAGAACAGAATTATCCCATAGAATTTTCTAGGCTGTCATCTTTATAGAAGGAGATTGCCAGGTCTTTCCCCTGCAGAGCTGCTCTGTAGGTTTGGACCATCAGCCTTTCAATTAGCCGCCTGGTATTTAACCGTTGCACCGGCAAAACTCCTTTTCTTTACGTTTAGAAGGTAATAAGTCTGGGAAAGGAGCTTGTTATAGTTAGATTGTTTAATCACGAGATAAGGGTTTTGTAAAATGATGTGACGTTTTAATTTCAACAAATGTTTTATTACCATTGATAAGACAGCACATATTAACTAATGTTCAAGGCTTTGACGTAACCATTGTGTGATTGTTAACTTTATGAATGTTACTGCATATTTTAATAAGTAGAAGATACTATGGGAAAATGTTACTTTATTTCTCAGAATATAAATTTAGTTGTAAATGTCAGTGTAGCAGCTTGGTAGATTGAGGTGTTATTTAGGATTACCATACTAACTTGTTTTCTAGTTGTAAATAAATTTGTGATGTATTTTTATTCTAAAAACATAAACTGAAGTCACAAAAATATTTAAAGGAAGAATTTTTTTTAAAAACTCATTCAGAAAACATCACTAGAAATCGGCATTTATTTTGTAATATTTCTTCCTGGCCTTTTAAACCTATGAAACAGAATTAATATATTTTTTTCATAAAATATGTATGTAATTAAAGAAGTCAGAGTAAGTAGGAGCCCTCGTGGCATATTGGTTAAGTGTTTGGCTGCTAACCAAAAGGTTGGCAGTTGGAATCTACCAGCTGCTTCTTGGAAGTTCTATGGGGCAGTTCTACTCTGTCCAGTAGGGTCACTATGAGTAGGAATCGAGTCAAGGGCAACGGGTTTTTTTTTTTTTTAAATATATAATAAATCATGAGTATTCCATGAGTAAAGGAATTCCTTTAATTCCTTGCCTCAGAGATAGCCACATTTAGTAGCTTAATATCTGTCCTTCCAATCTTTTAAGTAAGTTTACATACAAACAAAATATTTACATACATAGTTTTTATTTTTGAACACAAATAAGTTCACATTAGATGTATTGTTCTGTGGCTTGTTCCTTAAAAATTTTGGGGGGATCTTTTCTTGTCAGTACAAAGTAGGTTTATATCAATTTAATAGCTGCACTATAGTCCTTAGCATTAAAGCACTGTAATTTATTGAACCATTGCCATGTTGATACATATTTAGGTTGTTTTATAATTTTTACACTTTTGGGTTGTATAATGGTTAAGAATATGGTCTTATGAGCCAGACTGCCAAGGTTCAAATCCCATTATTTTCTAAAATTGAACTGAATTCTCCATCAAATAGACTTCCTTCTCACAACTCTCATTGATTATGTTATAGACTCTGGTTGGGTTATAATTGTATACTGTTTCATTATGAAATTAGTTTGATTAATTTGATTTTTGTCTTTTGTTATATTTTAAATTCTATGTATGAAATAAAAGCTCAGTAGCTTATATAAAAGCGTGATTTTTTTTCTCATTTATCTTTCTGAAGAGAACAAAAACTTTACATACCCTGTGTAATGATTAAAGCCATCCCAGGTCACTAAAGAATTGCTATCAAGAGATAAGAATTTTTCTATTCGGGTATGATTAATTTCCTGAAGTATTAACAATTGGTGGCAGAGAACTACCATATTTTTACGCAGATAACAGGCACCTCCTACGTTTGTTTGCCAACCATGCCATCTCCCCACGAGGTATTTTCGTAAGTACTACTGTGCCAATTTTTTTTTTTTTTTAGGTTAGAAAAAAAAACTGGCCTAATGTGCTTACAGAAATAACCTTGCAGGGGGGTGGGGGGGGCCAGCCATGGTTGGCAAACAAACGGGGAAGGTGTGTATTATTTGCACAAAAATATGGTGGTAGTATAAGAGTTTATAATTTATTATTTAGAAATTATCTCACTTTAGTGCATTAGTTCCCAACAATGTAATGGTGACCAGAAGTTCCCAAGAAGAATAAAGAAAAAAATTTATTTTCTGTGCTTGAGGATATTTTTTCTTTATTTGCTTTTTTTTTAAACATTATTGTGTTTTGTCATTGTGAAATCCTATTATGTTGGTAAAGGAGTCACAATGTTTATTTCTGTTAATTAAGCAAAAAGTGTGTTTTGAGTTACCTAATTAATGGTAAGTCCCTGGGTGGTACAATGGTTAATGCTCTCAGCAGCTGACTGGAAGGTTGGCAGTTTGAATCTACCCAGAGGTGCCTCAGAAGAAAGGTCTGGAAATCTGGTTATGAAAACTAGCAATTGAAAACCCTGTGGAGCACAGTTCTACTCTGACACACATGGGGTCACTATGAATCAGAATAGGCTTGATGGTAACTAATTTGTGTTTTGTTTTGTTTTTAAATTATGAATAGGTGAGAATTGAAAATGTTTTATTTGTGAAGTATCTTGAAATCAGAATTACATGTCCCAGCTCCTATTGCTTCATAGCGTTTTAACCTTGGTTGAACCTCTGAAACTCTTTGAACTCTTTCGCATCTCTAGAATAAGATGAAGGAACTTGTTTTACCTATTTTACTAGGTTCTTGTGGCAATCAGATGAAATATCATGTAATATCAAATTGTTATAAATTATGTAATAGTATTTTGTAAAACGTGTATAAACATAGCAAGTGTTTTTTATTGTCGTTGTTGCTATTAGGTGCCCTTGAATTGTTTCTGACTCATAGCAGCCTGGTCCAGCACCATCCACGTGATTGTTGTTATGCTTGAACCCATCGTTGCAGCCACTGTGTCACTCTGTCTCCTTGAGGGTCTTCGTCTTTTTCATTGACCCTCTGCCTTATAAAACATGATGTCCCTGGGACCACCCAGGGACTGATCCCTCCTGATAACATGTCCAAAGTTTTTGAGACACAGTCTTGCCATCCTTGCTTCTAAAGAGCATTCTGACTGTACTTGTTCCAAGACAGATTTGTTCCTTCTTCTGGCAGTTCATGGTATATTCAGTATTCTTCGCCAACACCATAATTCAAAGGCATCAGTTCTTTTTTGATCTTCCTCATTCATTGCCCAGCTTTCACATGCATATGAGGAGGGAATTGAAAACACTAAGGCCTACCTTAGTCTTCAAAGTGACATCTTTGCTTTTTAACACTTTAAAGAGGTCTTTTGCAGCAGATTTGCCCAATGCAGTGTGTCCTTTGATACCTTCATTGCTGTGCTGATTGTAAATGCAAGTAAAATGAAGTTCTTGACAGCTTCAGCCTTTTCTCCATTTATCATGTTGTTGCTTATTGGTCCAGTTGTTAGGATTTTTGTTTTCTTTATGTTGATATAATCCATACCAAATATTGTAGTCTTTGATCTTCATCAGTAAGTGCTTCAGGTCCTCTTCATTTTCAGCAAGCAAGGTTGTGTTATCTGCATAACACAGGTTGTTAATGAATCTTCCCCGTTCTACTTCATGTATTCCAGCTTTTTGGATTATTTCCTCAGCATGCAGATTGAATAAGTATGGTGAAAGGATACAACCCTGATGCACACCTCTCCTGACTTCAAAATACGCAGTATCCCCTCCTTTTCTTTGAACAACTGCCTCTTGATCTCTGTATAGGTTCCTCATAAGCACAGTTAAGTGTTCTGAAATTCCCGTTCTTTGCAATGTTATCCATAATTTGTTATGCCACACAGTCAAATGCCTTTGCATAGTCAGTCAAACACAAAAATAAACATCTTTCTGGTATTCTCTGCTTTCAGCCAAGATCCATCTGACATTAGCAGTGATACCCCTGCTTCCCATGTCCTCTTCTGAATCTGGCATGACTTTCTGACAGTTCCCTGTTGATGTACTGCTGCAACCGCTTGAATGACCTTCAGCAAAAATTTTACTTGCCTGTGATACTAATGGCATTGTTTGATAATTCTCATGTTCTAATGGATCACTTTGCTTTGGAATGAGCATAAATATGGATCTCTTCCATTCAATTGCCCCAGTAGCTGCTTTTCAAATTTCCTGGGTAGACAAGTAGGTACCTCCAGCACTGCATCTGTTTGTTGAAACATCTCAGTTGGTATTCCATCAATTCCTGGAGCCTTGTTTTTCGCCACTGCCTTCAGTGCAGCTTGGACTTCTTCAGTACCATCAGTTCTTGATCATATGCCACCTCCTGAAATGGTTGAACTTTGACCAGTTATTTTTGGCATAGTGACTGTGTATATTCCATCTTCTTTTGATGCTTACTGTGCTGTTTGGTATTTTGCCCACGGAGTCCTACGCTATTGCAATTCAAGGTTTGAGTATTTTCTTCAGTTCTTTCAGCTTGAGAAATGCCAAGCGTGTTCTTCCCTTTTGGTGTTCTAACTCCGGGTCTTTGCGTGTGTCATCATAGCACTTTATTTTGTCTTCTCGAGCCACCTTTGAAATCTTCTGTTCAGCTCTTTTACTTCATCATTTCTTCTGTTCACTCTAGCTACTCAGTGTTCAAGAGCAACTTTCATAGTCTCTTCTGACATCTGTTTTAGTCTTTTTTTTTTTTGTCTTTTTTAATGACCTCTTATTTCTTCATGCATGATGTCTGTGATGTCATTTCACAACTCATGTGGGCTTCGGTCATTAGTGTTCAGCACATCAAATCTGTTCTTGAGATGGTATCTAAATTCAGGGGGAATATTCTAAAGGTTGTACTTTGGCTCTCGTGGACTTGTTCTAATTTTCTTCAGCTTCCTCTTGAACTTGCATATGAGCAATTGATATAAATTATTGTTACAATCACTGAAAAAGTCACACTTTATTTCTTAGTTATAACTTTTAATACTAATTAGATACCAGGAAACCTATTAATTAGGAATGATAGGTTTTCAAGGAAATAATGAAAATAAGTCATATACCTACGAGACCTATTCATAAGGTGTATATCATGAAAAATAATAGAAAATAGCATTTATATTATAGTAAATGTGTAACTCCAAATGGATTAATGAAAATTTCACGTTTTTTAAGCAGGCAGCAGTTTGGTTAATAAACAGCCATAAATGTGATCTTAATTACCTGTAACAAAATGTGGAAATTATCAAACAGTATCATTAATATCACATGCTAGCAAACTTGTCCTGAAGATAATTCAAAAATGACTACAGCTATGCATCAACAGGAAACTGCCAGAAGTTCAGGCTGTGTTCAGGAGAGGGTGTGGAGTGAGGAATATCATTACCGATGTCACATGCATCTTGGCCGAAAGCAGAGAATACCAGAAAGATGTTTGCCTATGTTTTATTGACCAAGAGGGCATTTGACTATGTGGATTGTAACAAATTATGGATAACATAATGAAGAATGTGAATTTAATTGTGCTCATGCAGAACCTATACATGGATCAAGAGACAGTTGTTCGAACACAGCAACGGGATACTGCTTGGTTTAAAATCGGAAAAGATATGCGCCAAGATTGAATCCACTGACACCACTTACTCATCTGTCTTCTGAACAAATAATCTGAGAAGTTGGATTATGTGAAGAACACAGCATCAGGATTGGAGGAAGACTGGTTAACAACCTGTCATACACAGATGATACAACCTTGCTTGCTGAGAATGAAGAAAAACCTGAAGCACTTACTGATGAAGGTAAAAGACTACAGCCTTTAGTATGGATTACACCTCAACATAAAAGAAACAAAAGTCCTTACAACTAGATTGATAGACAATATGATAAATGGAGAAGAAATTGAAATTGTCAGCGATTTCATTCTACTTGAATCGACAGTCGATATCCATGGAAATAGTCAAGTAATCACACAGTGTACTACATTTGGCAAACCTGGAGCAGAAGACCTCTTTAAAATTTTAAAAAACGAAGCTGTCACTTTGATAACTGTGGTGTGACTGACCTAAGCTATGACCTTTCTATCACCTCATAAATGCATGCAAAACCTGGACAGTCAAAAAGGAAGATAGAAGTGGAATTGATGCATTCAAATTGTGGTATTGGCAAAGACTATCAAAGAGAATGAACAAATCAGTCTTAGAAGAAATTTATCAAGAATACTCCTTAGAAGCAAGGGTGCCAAGTCTTAGGCTCACTTACATTGGACATACCATCAGGAAAGATTAGTCACTAGAAAAGGACATCATGGTTGGTGAAGTAGGTGGTCAGCAAAAATGAGGGAAACCCTCAATAAGATAGGTTGACATAGTAGCCACAACAGTGGACTCTAACATACTAAGGATCATGAAAATGGCACAGGACCAGACAACCTCATGAATCAGCCACTAGCAACAGTAATTCTAAGTTAAACATAGTCCCATTTCTAGTTGAGAGAGGAAAATCTTGTCTTGACTGTAAGGACCACTTGATTTCTTTAACTCCTCTTGAATTTTTTTTTTTTTGAAACCCTGGTGGCCTAGTGGTTAAGAGCTATGGCTGCTAATGAAAAGGCCGGCAGTTCGAATCCACCAGGTGCTCCCCCCATCAGACTTCCCTTTTATCTCTTTGTCCAGGGATTATATCACTTGACCCTTATTAAACTGGCTAGGGAAATTGAGTTACCATGAATGGCTTAATGAAGCACACGGCCATATAGAAGTAGATTAGTTACTGGAATAAAACTTGTGTTCTTTTGTAAAGGATGAGAGGATATACCTGTTGGGGAAAGAAGGGATTTGAATTTAGGTAAGCAAATGACAGTGCCTGCTGTGTTGTATGTTTTTGATTATAATTTGTATCAGTCAGGATGACTATATCTTGTACTAAACTATTATGCGATAGTAACAAACGATTCCAAAATCTCAGTGACTTTAAAACAAAACTACTACTCACTCAGACTACTTATATATTAAGGGTCTTTTGGGGGCTCTTCCCATGTTGTTCTTAACCTAAAACTCACTGTGAGAGCATTAATAGTGGGGGGAAAGAAAATGGTAAATTGAGTACTGGCTACTGACGCTTCCACCTGGAAGTACCCATGCCATTTCTAGCATTTAATGGCGTATTTAATTGTGGTCACATAGCCACACCTAACTTCAGAGGAGTGAGGAAGTGGAATCCTACTGTGTACCCAGAAGGAAAATCAAAAATATTTGGTGGACAGCTGTAATGGCTGGCCATGTCACCTCAAATGTATTTTCTTCACAGTCCCAGTAATAGTATGTTTCCTTTATACTGTACACTTAAAGCAATAATTAATTTTAAATTTTGAACATAAACTTCTACCAAGAGAAGGTGGTATTTGTTTCTGACTCTTGCATTTCTTTTTATATATAATTCATCCCTAACTTGTTCTTTATGTTTCTTAGATTTATTACAGTTTTGATATTTCCTGTTATAATCCTTCTTTAGGGGCTACTTTAATAGTTTCCTCATTGATTTTTTTTTTTATTAACTTTTATTGAGCTTCAAGTGAACATTTACAAATCAAGTCAGACTGTTACATATAAGTTTATATACACCTTACTCCGTACTCCCACTTGCTCTCCCCCTAATGAGTCAGCCCTTCCAGTCTCTCCTTTTGTGGCAATTTGGCCAGCTTCCAACTCTCTCTATCCTCCCATCCCCCCTCCAGACAGGAGATGCCAACACAGTCTCAAGTGTCCATCTGATATAATTAGCTCACTCTTCATCAGCATCTCTCTCCTACCCACTGTCCAGTCCCTTTCATGTCTGATGAGTTGTCTTCGGGAATGGTTCCTGTCCTGTGCCAACAGAAGGTTTGGGGACCATGACTGCTGGGATTCCTCTAGTCTCAGTCATACCATTAAGTATGGTCTTTTTGTGAGAATTTGGGGTCTGCATCCCACTGATCTCCTGCTCCCTCAGGGGTTCTCTGTTATGCTCCCTGTCAGGGCAGTCATGGATTGTGGCCGGGCACCAACTAGTTCTTCTGGTCTCAGGATGATGTAGGTCTCTGGTTCATGTGGCCCTTTCTGTCTCTTGGGCACTTAGTTATCGTGTGACCTTGGTGTTCTTCATTCTCCTTTGCTCCAGGTGGGTTGAGACCAATTGATGCATCTTAGTTGGCTGCTTGTTAGCATTTAAGACCCCAGATGCCACATTTCAAAGTGGGATGCAGAATGTTTTCATAATAGAATTATTTTACCAGTTGACTTAGAAGTCCCCTTAAACCATGGTCCCCAAACCCTGGCCCTTGCTCCACTGACCTTTGAAGCATTCATTTTATCCCGGAAACTTCTTTGCTTTTGGTCCAGTCCAGTCCAGTTGAGCTGACCTTCCATGTATTGAGTATTGTCCTTCCCTTCACCTAAAGCAGTTCTTAGCTACTAATTAATCAGTAAAAAACCCTCTCCCACCCTCCCTCCCTCCCCTCCTCATAACCACAAAAGTATGTGTTCTTCTCAGTTTATACTATTTCTCAAGATCTTATAATAGTGGTCTTATACAATATTTGTCCTTTTGCCTCTGACTAATTTTGCTCAGCATAATGCCTTCCAGGTTCCTCCATGTTATGAAATGTTTCACAGATTCGTCACTCTTCGTTATTGATGCTTGGTATTCCATTGTGTGACTATACCACAATTTATTTAACCATTCATCCGTTGATGGACACCTTGGTTGCTTCCAGCTTTTTGCTATTGTAAACAGAGCTGCAATAAACATGGGAGTGCATATATCTGTTCATGTGAAGGCTCTTATTTCTCTAGGGTATATTCTGAGGATTGGGATTTCTGGGTTGTATGGTAGTTCTATTTCTAACTGTTTAAGATAACGCCAGATAGATTTCCAAAGTGGTTGTACCATTTTACATTCCCACCAGCAGTGTTTAAGAGTTCCAATCTCTCCGCAGCCTCTCCAACATTTATTATTTTGTGTTTTTTGGATTAATGCCAGCCTTGTTGGAGTGAGATGGAATCTCATCGTAGTTTTAATTTGCATTTCTCTAATGGCTAATGATCGAGAGCATTTTCTCTTGTATGTGTTAGCTGCCTGAATATCTTCTTTAGTGAAGTGTGTGTTCATATCCTTTGCCCACTTCTTGATTGGGTTGTTTGTCTTTTTGTGGTTGAGTTTTGACAGAATCATATAGATTTTAGAGATCAGGCGCTGGTCGGAGATGTCATAGCTGAAAATTCTTTCCCAGTCTGTAGGTGGTCTTTTTAGTCTTTTGGTGAAGTCTTTAGATGAGCATAGGTGTTTGATTTTTAGGAGCTCCCAGTTATCTGGTTTCTCTTCATCATTTTTGGTAATGTTTTGTATTCTGTTTATGCCTTGTATTAGGGCTCCTAAGGTTGTCCCTATTTTTTCTTCCATGATCTTTATCGTTTTAGTCTTTATGTTTAGGTCTTTGACCCACTTGGAGTTAGTTTTTGTGCATGGTGTGAGGTATGGGTCCTGTTTCATTTTTTTGCAAATGGATATCCAGTTATGCCAGCACCATTTGTTAAAAAGACTATCTTTTCCCCAATTAACTGACACTGGGCCTTTGTCAAATATCAGCTGCTCATATGTGGATGCATTTATATCTGGGTTCTCAATTCTGTTCCACTGGTCTATGTGTCTGTTGTTGTACCAGTACCAGGCTGTTTTGGCTGTATAATAGGTTCTGAAATCAGGTAGAGTGAGGCCTCCCACTTTCTTCTTCTTTTTCAGTAATGCTTTGCTTATCCGAGGCGTCTTTCCCTTCCATATGAAGTTGGTGATTTGTTTCTCTGTCACCTTAAAAAATGACATTGGAATTTGGAACGGAAGTGCATTGTATGTATAGATGGCTTTTGGTAGAATAGACATTTTTACTATGTTAAGTCTTCCTATCCATGAGCAAGGTATGTTTTTCCACTTAAGTATGTCCTTTTGAATTTCTTGTAGTAGAGCTTTGTAGTTTTCTTTGTATAGGTCTTTTACATCCTTGGTAAGATTTATTCCTAAGTATTTTATCTTCTTGGGGGCTACCGTGAATGGTATTGATTTGGTTATTTCCTCTTCGATGTTCTTTTTGTAGATGTAGAAGAATCCAAGTGATTTTTGTATGTTTATCTTATAACCTGAGACTCTGCCAAACTCTTCTATTAGTTTCAGTAGTTTTCTGGAGGATTCCTTAGGGTTTTCTGCGTATAAGATCATGTCATCTGCAAATAGAGATAATTTTACTTCCTCTTTGCCAATCCGGATGCCCTTCATTTCTTTGTCTAGCCTACTTGCTCTGGCTAGGACTTGTAGCACAATGTTGAATAAGAGTGGTGATAAAGGGCATCCTTGTCTGGTTCCCGTTCTCAAGGGAAATGCTTTCAGGCTCTCTCCATTTAGAGTGATGTTGGCTGTTGGCTTTGCATAGATGCCCTTTATTATGTTGAGGAATTTTCCTTTAATTCCTATTTTGGTGAGAGTTTTTATCATAAATGGGTGTTGGACTCTGTCAAATGCCTTTTCTGCATCAATTGATAAGATCATGTGGTTTTTGTCTTTTGTTTTATTTATATGGTGGATTACATTAATGGTTTTTCTAATATTAAACCAGCCTTGCATACCTGGTATAAATCCCACTTGGTCGTGGTGAATTATTATTTTGATGTGTTGTTGAATTCTATTGGCTAGAATTTTGTTGAGGATTTTTGCATCTGTGTTCATGAGGGATATAGGTCTGCAATTTTCTTTTTTTTGTGGTGTCTTTACCTGGTTTTGGTATCAGGGAGATGGTGGCTTCATAGAATGAGTTGGGTAGTATTCCGTCATTTTCTATGCTTTGAAATACCTTTAGTAGTAGTGGTGTTATCTCTTCTCTGAAAGTTTGGTAGAACTCTGCAGTATAGCCATCCGGGCCAGGGATTTTTTTTGGTGGGAGTTTTTGGATTACCGTTTCAATCTCTTTTTTTGTTATAGGTCTATTTAGTTGTTCTACTTCTGATTGTGTTAGTTTAGGTAGGTAGTGTTTTTCTAGGAATTCATCCATTTCTTCTAGGTTTGCAAATTTGTTAGAGTACAATTTTTCGTAATAATCTGATATGATTCTTTTAATTTCAGTTGGGTCTGTTGTGATGTGGCCCTTCTCGTTTCTTATTCAGGTTATTTGTTTCCTTTCCTGTATTTCTTTAGTCAGTCTAGCCAATGGTTTATCAATTTTGTTAATTTTTTCAAAGAACCAGCTTTCGGCTTTGTTAGTTCTTTCAATTGTTTTTCTGTTCTCTTAATTCATTTAGTTCAGCTCTAATTTTTATTATTTGTTTTCTTCTGGTGCCTGATGGATTCTTTTGTTGCTCACTTTCTATTTGTTCAAGTTGTAGGGACAGTTCTCTGATTTTGGCTCTTTCTTCTTTTTGTATGCGTGCATTTATTGATATAAATTGGCCTCTGAGCACTGCTTTTGCTGTGTCCCAGAGGTTTTGATAGGAAGTATTTTCATTCTCATTCCTTTCTATGAATTTCCTTATTCCCTCCTTGATGTCTTCTATAACCCAGTCTTTTTTCAGGAGGATATTGTTCATTTTCCAAGTATTTGATTTCTTTTCCCTAGTTTTTCTGTTATTGATTTCTAGTTTTATTGCCTTGTGGTCTGAGAAGATGCTTAGTAATATTTCGATGTTTTGGATTCTGCAAAGGTTTGTTTTATGACCTAATATGTGGTCTATTCTAGAGAATGTTCCATGTGCGCTAGAAAAAAAAGTATACTTTGCAGCAGTTGGGTGGAGAGTTCTGTATAAGTCAATGAGGTCAAGTTGGTTGATTGTTGTAATTAGGTCTTCCTTGTCTCTATTGAGCTTCTTCCTGGATGTCCTGTCCTTCTCCGAAAGTGGTGTGTTGAAGTCTCCTACTATAATTGTGGAGGTGTCTATCTCACTTTTCAGTTCTGTTAAAATTTGATCTATGTATCTTACAGCCCTGTCACTGGGTGCATAAATATTTAATATGGTTATATCTTCCTGATCAGTTGTCCCTTTTATCATTATATAGTGTCCTTCTTTGTCCTTTGTGGTGGATTTAAGTTTAAAGTCTATTTTGTCAGAAATTAATATTGCTACTCCTCTTCTTTTTTGCTTATTGTTTGCTTGATATATTTTTTTCCATCCTTTGAGTTTTAGTTTGTTTGTGTTTCTAAGTCTAAGGTGTGTCTCTTGTAGGCAGCATATAGACGTATCGTGTTTCTTTATCCAATCCGAGACTCTCTGTCTCTTTATTGGTGCATTTAGTCCATTTACATCCAGCGTAATTATAGATAGGTAAGTGTTCAGTGTTGTCATTTTGATGCCTTTTTGTGTGTGTTGTTGACAGTTTCATTTTTCCACTTACTTTTTGGTGCTGAGATGTTTTTCTTTATGAATTGTGAGATCCTCATTTTCATAGTATTTGACTTTATGTTTGTTGAGTCATTACTTTTTTCTTGGCTTCTATTTTGAGTTATGGAGTTGTTATACCTCTTTGTGGTTACCTTAACATTTACCCCTATTTTTCTAAGTAAAAACCTAACTTGTATTGTCCTATAGCACCTTGTATCCCTCTCCATATGGCAGTTCTATGCCACCTGTATTTAGTCCCTCTTTTTGATTATTGTGATCTTTTACATATTGACTTCAGTGATTCCCTGTTTTGAGCATTTTTTTTTTAATTAATCTTAATTTGTTCTTGTGATTTCCCTATTTGAGTTGATATCAGGATGTTCTGTTCTGTGACCTTGTGTTGTACTGGTATCTGATATTATTGGTTTTCTGACCAAACAATTTCCTTTAGTATTTCTTGTAGCTTTGGTTTGGGTTTTTGCAGATTCTCTAAGTTTGTGTTTATCTGTAAATATCTTAATTCCGCCTTCATATTTCAGAGAGAGTTTTGCTGGATATATGGTCCTTGGCTGGCAGTTTTTCTCCTTCAGTGCTCTGTATATGTCATCCCATTGCCTTCTCGCCTGCATGGTTTCTGCTGAGTAGTCTGAACTTATTCTTATTGATTCTCCCTTGAGGGAGACCTTTCTTTTCTCCCTGACTGCTTTTAAAATTTTCTGTTTATCTTTGGTTTTGGCAAGTTTGATGATAATATGTCTTGGTGTTTTTCTTTTTGGATCAGTCTTAAATGGGGTTCGATGAGCATCTTGGATAGATATCCTTTCGTCTTTCATGATGTCAGGGAAGTTTTCTGTCAGCAGATCTTCAACTATTTTCTCTGTGTTTTCTGTCCTCCCTCCCTGTTCTGGGACTGCAATCACACGCAAGTTATCCTTCTTGATAGAGTCCCACCTGATTCTTAGGGTTTCTTCATTTTTTTTTAATTCTTTTATCTGATTTTTTTTCAGCTGTGTTGGTGTTAATTCCCTGGTCCTCCAGATTTCCCAGTCTGCATTCTAATTGCTCGAGTCTGCTCCTCTGACTTCCTATTGCATTGTCTAGTTCTGTAATTTTATTGTTAATCTTTTGGATTTCTGCATGCTGTCTCTCTATGGATTCTTGCAACTTATTAATTTTTCCACTATGTTCTTGAATAATCTTTTTGAGTTCTTCAACTGTTTTATCAGTGTGTTCCTTGGCTTTTTCTGCAGTTTGCCTTATTTCATTTCTGAGGTCATCCCTGATGTCTTGAAGCATTCTGTAGATTAGTTTTTTATATTCTGTATCTGATAATTCCAGGATAGTATCTTCATTTGGGAAAGATTTTGATTCTTTTGTTTGGGGGGTTGTGGAAGCTGTCATGGTCTGCTTCTTTATGTGGTTTGATATCGACTGCTGTCTCCGAGCCATCACTAAGATATAAAAAAGATATGGTAGTGATTTTTTCTATATTTGCTCACTGAGTCTTATCTTTTGTTTTCTTTCAATATACGTGGTTGGGCTACTAGATTGTGCTGTCTTGTTTGTTGTAGCCCTTGACTTACTTATGACCTGTTACCAGCTGGTTTGGGCTGTTGCCAGATATATATGCCTGAGCCTATTCACTATTCTTGAGTAGAATCTGATTTGGGGTCATCAAGTGTGTGCTGCACCCTAACACGTATCCACCTTGAGAAGTAGTGGTGATAGTTGTGTGCACCAGATTCTATTAGCAGCTGGGGTTCACACTCCAGGGGGGGGCAGGATGCTGACAGGCTTCCCCCAAGTGTCAGTGAGGTAGGTGTGTCTCTATTCCTATAGCGCCTTGGTGGGAGGGCTCTGCAGCTGTACCTTAGGCCCCCAATGCAAGTACCTCTACAGATTGGTAGGTGTCACCCTCCTTAGACCCCTAAGGCAAGAGGCTAGGTGGTCTGGGGGGAGCTTCAGCCCTCAGTTCCCTGTTATGGGTCAGTGAGGGCTCTGTTGAATAAGCAGAGATATCAGACCTGGGGAACTTGTTTGTCCAGTAAATCAGCTAAAAAAAATGCAGTCAGATCCCTATCAGAACTGCCTTTGCATTATAACAGCCACCTTGTTCCCTGTAAGGATGAAAGCCCGAGCTTTGGAACATATATGCTTGGCTGTAGCTGGTTCTGTGTTTTTAGTCCAATTAGGGAAGGATTTTTGGTCCCTGGGTTTTTTGTGGTTGCTTCTCTCAGGCCAGAAGAATGGGTTAGGAAAAGACCAAAAAAAAAAAAAAAAAGGGAAAAGCAAAGCCACGGAGCCAGAGCTGTTACTCCCTCTGGCTCAGGAAATTCCAGTGTTAATGAAGCCGCCTGGGAAGGGGAGGGGAGGGTTCAGAAAAACAGCAGAGAGTAGCACCCCGGAATATAGCCAAAGTTGCTTATCTTGCTTGGGATGACTATTTTATCTGAGATTCCCGAGGGGCGTGTCGCCTATGTGTGCTGGCTGTGTGGAGATTGTCCCCGAGGGTCTGGCCCGCTGAAGCCGCGGTCAGATCCTCCGCTGCCAGTCCAAAGCCCAGCGTCAAGGTTCCCCTGCTGGGACGCTGCACTCCCGGCTCCAAAATCAGTCGCTGCCTCCTGGGGACTTCTCGTCCTGCCAGCCGCGTCACCGCGCAGCCCCCGCGGACGGGCTGGGCCCCCTCCCTGGGTTAGTTCAGGGGAGTAGGGCTGCGCCCCGTGTTTGCGCCGTGACCAGATGCCACGTTCAGCTCCCCTGTGCCCAGTCCAAAGCCCGGCGCCAAGGTTCCACAGCTGGGACGCTGCACTCCCGGCTCCAAAACCTGTCACTGCCTCCCGGGGACTTCTCCCACCAGCCGCGTGGTCGTGCTGCCTGCGCGGACTGGCTGGGCCCCCTCCCGGGCTCAGTTCAGGGGGCTAGGGCTGCACTCCGTGTTTGCGCCGTCACAGATGTCGTGTTCAGCTCCCCTGGGCCCAATCCAAAGCCCGGCGCCAAGGTTACCTGACTGGGACGCTGGCTCCAGGCTCCGAAAACAGTCGCTGCTTCCCCGTAGTTGTTCGTTCTCCGTCTCTGTCACTCAGGTCAACTCTTTAAATCTGTGTTTGTTGTTCAGGGTTTGTAGATTGTCATGTATGTGATCAATTCACTTGTTTTTCCGAGTCTTTGTTGCAAGAGGGATCCGAGGTAGTGTCTACCTAGTCAGCCATCTTGGCCCCGCCTCCTCATTGATGTTTTTGAATACACTATTTCTGTGTTAGCCAATCCTGTTACCTGATCATACTTCCTGTAGAAGCTTCTTTTTGCCTGTTAGATGAAATCCAAAACTCTCCATAATTTGATCCCACCTTATGGTGCAAACCGTTAATGTGCTGAGTTGCTGATCAAAAATGTTGATGTTTCAAGTCCATCCAGAGGTGCCTCGGAAGAAAGGCCAGCGATCTACTTGCTGAAAAAAAAAAAACCGTCAGCCACTAAAAATCCCATGGAGCACAGTTCTGCTCTTGGCACATTGGCCCGCCACATGCTGGAATGGACTCGATGCCTATTTGTTTGGTTTTTGGTATTTATTTCTAACTGGTCCCTAATGTCTCACTTTTATTTTGTGTATTTTTATGCAAATAGTGCACACTTCCTATGTTTGTTTGCCAACCATACCTGCCCCCCATGAGATATTATCATAAGTGCCATTATGCCACTTTTCTTTGCATGTGCTGGAAAAAAAATATTATAGTGCATTTACAAAAATACCTCACAGGAGGAGGGCACAGTTGGCAAACAAATGTAGAAGGCATGCATTAGTTGTGTCAAAGTACAATATTTATACACTTATGACACTCTCTGTCCAATATACCATTGTCATACCTGCCTCCAACTTTTTGCTTTTGTTATTCTTCAGGTTGAAATACCCTCTCTTGTCCTTCTTGCATATTCAGATTATGCTTCCAAGGACCAGCTTAATCTTTTATTAAAAATTTTCATATTGCAGCTACCAGGGGTACTTTCTGTTTGTGACCTACTATTTTAGGAGGTGAATATCTTGTTTAGCGTATTTTTTTATACATCTTGTGTTATTCTTTCATTTTTTCAAGTGTGAAAGTCTTGACTACCATGGTGCTGTGAGTGTGTGTGTGTATTTTTATTCTTGTACAGTTCTTTCATGTTTATGTTTATCAAGTTCTTCCCTGAATTTAATAGATTGGAAATAGAATCATTTTGTGTATATTATTTGCAAAAAAAAAAACTGAAATGTATTATTTGTGAAGTAGCTAATATATTAATCCGTTTATACCACAGAAAGCATGAGGCATGATAAAAAGGAACTTAAACCTGAAGATCTGAATCCAGATTCTGTCTTAGCAACTTGTCCAGCCTAATAAAACTATTAAGTCTTTTTGACCTCTTGGTACCTCAGTTTCTTTGGTGATTGGTAGTTGGGATAACTAGCTAGCAGGGTGGTTGTGATAAGGTAATGAATATGAAAATACTTGACACGCTGCCTTTTCACCAAAAAAAAAAAAAAAAAAAAACTCAAACCCGTTGCCATCCAGTCGATTCCAACTCAAGTAGGTGGTTATTAAGTAGAACATTTACTTAAATTGATACTGTTTTCTGAGCTGCGTTATGAGACCCACCATTTCTAAATGTACAGTTCTGACTGATTTATAAAACTAAAGCAACCAGTAAATATATACTGTTTTTCTTTGAATATTTATTGTGTTTTAATAAAATATGCATACAAGAGTAAGTATATTCAGGTTTTTTTTTTTAATTTTATTGTGTTTTAGGTGAAAGTTTACAGTACAAATTAATTTCTCATTCAAAAATTTATACGCAAATTTTTTTCTAACATTGGCTGCAGTCCCTGCAGTGTGTTTGCACTCTACTCCTTTCCTTTACACCTTGGGTTCCCTGTGTCCATTTGTCCAGGTTTCCTGTCCCTTTGTGCCTTCTTGTCCTTGCTTTTGGGGAGGTGTTTCCCACTTGGTCTCACATACTTCATTGGCCTAAGAAGTGCTTTTCTCATATGTGTTATTATTTGTTTAATAATTTGTTTAATAGGCCTGTATAATTTTTGGCTGGAATGTGGACTTCAGGAGTGGCTTCGGTCCTGAGTTAGCAGGGTGCCCAGGGACCATAGCACCAGGGGTTCCTCCAGTCTCTATCAGACCAGTAAGTCTGGTCTTTTGTGTGTGTGTGTGAATTTGGTATGTGCAGTTATGTGTCCTTTTGACCGAACATAAAAAATGATTAACTACAGTGCCACATAACATCTGTTCGGGCAGTGTCTGACCACATATATGTCCGTGGTCCCATAAGGTTAAGACAGTTAAGAAATCCCGATCAGAGAATGGGACGTAGCAGACGTAACAGAATGTAGTGAATGCAATAGCTTCCTGCTTGCAGCATGCGTATCTAATGTCTCTTGTATACAAAATGATTGCACTGCCAAGTGTATATCAGTATGGTATTATATAACCTATGACACGTCTATCTTCAAGGCCGGGGCTGACTGTGGAACAGATCATCAGTTGCTCATAGGCAAGTTCCGGTTGAAGCTGAAGAAATTAAAACAAGTCCACAAGAGCCAAAGTATGACATTGAGCGTATCCCATCTGAATTTAGAGACCATCTCAAGAGTAGATGTGATGCAGTGAAAACTAATGACCAAAGACCAGATGCATTGTGGGATGACACCAAGGACATCGTACATGAAGAAATCAAAAAGTCATTTAAAAGATAGGAAAGAAATAAAAGACCAAAATAAACGTTAGAAGAGATCCTGCAACTTGCTCTTGAACGTAGAGTAGCTAAAGCACAAGGAAGAAATGATCACATAAAATAGCTGAACAGAAGATGTCAAAGGTCAGGTCAAGAAGACAAAGTAAAGTATTATAATGAAATGTGCAAAGACCTGGAGTTAAGAAAACCAAAAGGGAAGAACACACTTGGCATTTCTCAAGGTGAAAGAGCCTAAGAAAAACTTCAAGCCTCTAGCTGCAGTATTGAAGGATTCTGTGAAAATACTGAACAACATAGGAAGCATCAAAAGAAGATGGAAGGAGTATACAGAATAACTGTACAAAAAAGAACTGGTTCACGTTTAGCCATTTTAGGAGGTAGCATGTGATCGAGAGCCAGTGGTACCGAAGGAAGAAGTCCAGGCTGCATTGAAGTCATTGGTGCAAAACAAGGCTCCAGAAATTGACAGAAAACCAATTGAGATGTTTCAACAAATGGATGCAACCCTAGAAGCACCCACTCCTCTATGCCAAGAAATTGGAAGACAGCTACCTGGCCAACTGACTAGAAGTGATCCATATTTGTGCCTGTTCCAAAGAAAAGTGATCCAACAGAATGTGGAAATTATCGAGCAATATCATTAATATCGCAGGCAGGTGAAATTTTGTCGAAGATCATTCAAAAGCGGTTGCAACAGTACATGACAGAGAACTGCCAGAAATTTAAGCCAGATTTAGAAGAGGACGTGGAACCAGGGACGTCATTGCTGATGTCAGATGGATCTTGGTTGAAAGCAGACAATACCAGAAAGATGTTTACTTGTGTTATATTGACTAAGCAGAGGCATTTAACTGTGTGGATCATAACAAATTATTGGTAACATTGTGAAGAATGGGAATTCCAGAACACTTAATTGTGCTCATGCGGAACCTGTACACAGATCAAAAGGCAGTTGTTCGAACAGAACAAGGGGATACTGAGTGGTTTAAAATCAGAAAAGGTGTGCATCAAGGTTATATCCTTTTCACCATACTTACTCACTCTGTATGCGCAGCAAATAATCCAGAAAGCTGGACTATATGAAGAAGAACTCGGCATCAGGATTGGAGGAAGACTCATTAACAACTTGCGATATGCAGATGATACAACCTTGCTTGCTGAAAGTGAAGAGGACTTGAAGCACTTACTGATGAAGATCAAAGACCACAGCCTTGAGTATGAATTACACCTCATCATAAAACAAAAATCCTCACAACTGGATCAGTAAACATCATGATAAGTGGAGAAAATATTGAAATTGTCAAGGATTTTGTTTTACCTGGATCCACAGTCAATGTCCTTGAAAGCAGCAGTCAAGAAATTAAATGCAATAGTGCATTAGGCAAATATGCTGCAAAAGACCTCTTTAAAGTGTTAAAAAGCAAAGCTGTCACTTTGAGGACTAACCCAAGCCATGGTATTTTCGATCACTTCATATACGTGGAAAACAGGACAGTGAATAAGGAAGGCTGAAGAAGAATTGATGCCTTCAAATTGTGGTGTTGTGAAAGAATATTTAATATACCATGGACTACCAGAAGAACGAACAAGTCTGTCTTGGAAGAAGTACAGCCACAGTGCTCCTTGGAAGCAAGGATGGTGGGACTTTGTCTCATGGATTTAAGACATGTTTTTAGGAGCAACCAGTCCCTGGAGAAGGTAGAGTAGAGGCTTGGTAAAGTAGAGGCTCAGCAAAAAAGAGGAAGAGCCTCAATGAAATGGAATAACACAGCGGCCACAACAACGATCTCAGATGTAGCAACGTTTGTGAGGATGATGCAGGACTGGGCAGTGTTTAATTCTGTTACACGCAGAGTTGCTGTAAGTTGGAACCACCTCAGTGGCACCTAACAACAACACTTATGTGTTGATAGTTACAACAAACACCTATGTTACTGGCCTATGTGTGTGCCGTGCTGTACTTTCTTTCGTTATTTTAATGTGAACTTTCCTACTTACAGATAAAAAGTTTACTGTATAACAGCGTATGCTTCGACTTGTAGGCAGCAGCACCCAGTCACGTGTATTGCATTATCTGTCCAGTATTGTAGCGTTATCTCTCTGTTTAATTTGCTTTTGAAAATATTAAGCGGGAAGTTCATCATGGCTCCCAGATGGTGTAAAACCAGTGCTAGTGTTAGCAGCAAGAGGAGAAGTAGTAGCATCAATTTGGAAGTAAAACAAAAGGTATCCCATATAGCTTTGCTAAGAACATAATACGGTGTTTGCACAGCATCCAAATCCTATAATGTCCTATTTCACAGAACATATCACGAACATAAGTGACACATGACTGTATTTCAGTATAAAAAAATGTGAATTATTAGTGCAGTGAATCAGGAGTAAATGACAATTGAGGATGTGGAAAGAGTGGATATTAACTACTCTTTCTAGAAGCTTTGCAAAAAAGAGAGAAGAGCTGTAAAATGTTGGCTAAATGAGGGTGTCAAGTACAGGCTTTTCTTCAGCAGTCTTTAAACTCTGTTTAAATGAAAAAAATGAAACTGGAATTTGCCTAACACTCCTCACATAGATTACTCAGATGGACAAATGTAGTTGTTTGAATGCTTTATAATTAAAAATTATACTCCATCCTCTTCAGTAGTCTCTCTTTGAGCTTTGATATTAATTAGATTTATGTCACCATATAAATTTTCACAAAAATAATTTTAAGCAAAAAACAACCATATTTCATGTATTCTAAAACTCACATTTTTTTCACATACTAGCATCTCAGATTGGTGTTTCTCCTATAATTTATGATGTCTTAGTCCCAATAAAATGTAGAAGAGTTATTATATATCCATTTTTTGGTTTTGTCTTAGAGTATACTTTTTGTATAATCTAAGGGGGTGTCAAGTGGTAGTAGAAGTCCTGTAAGAAGTTAGCAGTATAAAGTAAAAAGTTAGAGTATAAAAACAATTTAGGCCTTTCTCATGACTTTACTGCTTTCAGAATTTAGACTTTGTCTTGAATATACTGTATCCTTTGTCATCAGAACAGGTTGCTTTCTATGTATTAATGGTCTGTGCTAACAAAGTTAGAAGAAGAATGACTGTTGATGTAAGAGAAGCATCATATATAAATTATTTATCTACTGTAGTAACTTATGTGCATAGATGGGTGATATTATTATTAATAAGAAGCATAATTAGAGTGCTATGATTATATTTCCTTATTGGAGATTTTTGCTCCCATCCAATGTTACAGGTATAACAGTGTACCTATGTATAGCAGTGAATCCATTCTTGCTAAGAGAGTTTAGTATCTCCTGTTGATATGTTTTTGTGGAACTCTGCAATAATTGAGGCCATTATTCAATCACAAATTTACTGGATCTTCTCAGAAAATCAATTTTTAATATCCATTGACCCTTATTAAAGCCAGTAAAAAAGACTTACTAAAAATGTAAGAAAAATACGCAGAACTTCTGCATATCAAAGCTGTAATTTGTATAGACTTTGAAAAGCTGTGTTTTGCTTATTCTATTTGTGTGTTAAATGTGTTTTAAACAAAATAATGCAATTGTGGTTAAAGGCCATTTTCTGTGCTTCCCCATCATGTTTTTTCTTCCTCCCCCAGAGGCAACCACAGTCTTGTAATTTGTGTGTATTTTTTCCGTCCATGTTAAGTTATATATACATACAATGTTCCGTCCACTCATAAGCATCACAATATCACTTACAAAAATTGAGGTCTGATTTACAGAGTGAAATGCACAGATCTTAAGCAATACGGTTTGAATAATGACAAATGTATATACCCACATAACCATTACCGTAGGAAGTTCCCTTAGGTACCTTCCCAGACAATCCCCTGAAACCCAGAGGCAGCCACTGTTGTGATTTTTTTGTCACCACGGATTAGTTTTGTTGAGTACAGCATATGGTATGTGCTCTTTACTGTCTGAATTCTTTTGCTCAGTGTGTTTTTGGGAAACATCCATGTTTTATGTATCTGCTGTTTATTTTAGTGCTGTGAAATATTGCAGTGTTTGAGTATACCACAATTTATATTCAAAATTTATTCATCTCTTTTTGTTACTAAGTTCTAGCTTAATTTCATTGTGGTCAGAGAACATACTCTGAATAATTTCAGATCTTTGAAGTTTGTCAGGACTTTTCAGGACCCAGCTTTAGGGTCAGTTTTTGCAAATGTTCGGTATGTACTAGAAAAGAATGTGATTTTGGCAGTAACTGAGTGTAATATTCTATGTGTGTTAATCAGGCCAAGTTTATTAGTTCTTGGAGGTCTTCTAAGTGACTGCTGATTTTTGCTTTCTTGTTCTATTAATTACTGTGATTCGTTTTAGTCACCTTTTGCTTGTTTATTTTAAGACTACCGTATTCTTGATGTATTGACCTTCTATCTTTATGAAGTGTTTCCTTTTATGTTTAGCGCTTCCATTGTTATATACTTTGTCTAATAGTAGTAAGAAGGAGCACTGGTGGCTCAGTGGCTGAAGTGCTCAGCTGCTGATAGGTCAGTGGTTTGAATCCACCCAGCAACTCTGAGGGAGAAAAGACCTGGCAATCTGTTCCTATAAAGATTACAGTTTAGGAAGTGCTATGGGGCAGTTCTGTTCTGTCCTGTAGGGTTGCTCCGAGTTTGAATTGACTCAGCGGCACACCACACAGCACAGTAACAGTAGTAGTATGAGTGTGCTAGCTTCTTTTTCTTTTTAGTATTTGTTTTGTATATCATTTTTTCATACTTTCAACCTTTCTGTGTGCTTTATTTAAAGTAAGAAGCATGTAGTTTTTTTTTTTTTTTAATTTGACGGATAGTAGTTTTTTCTTTTTGTGGTATATTTGGTCCATTTACATTTAATATGTACACTGGTATGTCTATTTCATTTAGCCAGTAACCTTTCTTTTTTTGACTGTTTTTAGATTAATCAATTTCTTTTTTTCTATTTCTTCTCTGTACTAGCTTGCTAGTTATAGTTATTCTTTGTTTTATTACTTTTTTAGAGGCTAACCTAGAGATTGCAACATGGATTTTGTACTTACTAGATTCTACTATAACTTAGTACTTTTACCAATTCCTAGGCAATGTAGGAATCTTACAGTATTTAACTCCATTTGCCCATCCCACTTCTGCCTTTATGCTATTTTTGTCATGTATCTTAAATCTATATATGTTTTGAACTTTACAATACATTATAATTTTGTTATCAATTATGTTATTATTGCCAACTTAGATTTATCCACATAGACATCTTTTCTGATGCTCTTCATTCCATTCTGTATTTCCATGTTTCAGTTAGGGATCATTTTTATTCTGAAAACCTTTCTTTAGTACGTCTGAAGACATCTGTTTTTGTTTGAAAATGTCATTATTTCATTTTCATTTTTGAAAGCTGTTTTCATTGGGTATAGAATTCTAGGTTAGAGTTAATTTCCTTTGGTACTTCCATTGCTTCTGTTGAAAAGTCAGCTGTTTGACTTATTGTTGATTTTTGAGGGTGTTGCCTTTTTTCCCTCTCTGATTCTTTTAAAGATTTTCTACTTGTCTTTTGTTTTCAGCAGTTTTGTTGTGTTATCTCTAAGTATACTTTTCTCTGTATTTGTCCAGCTTGTGGTGTATAACCACCCAGTGCCCTCGAGTCAGTTCCGACTCATAGCGACCCTATAGGACAGAGTAGAACTGCCCCACAGAGTTTCCAAGGAGCGCCTGGCGGATTCGAACTGCCTTCTTAAGTCTATTGATGCCTTTCATTAGTTTGGGAAAATTTTCAGCCAGTATGTCTTTAGCTATTGTTTTTGCCTCATTCTCTCTTCTCTCCAGTTCAGATTTAAACTATTACATCATACCCCATATGTCTCTTGACACTCATTTCTTTATTTTTTATCCTTTTTTTTTGTTGCCATGTTTCCCTCTGAGTTTGTCTTACATATCTTCCAGGTCATTAATTCTCTTCTGCTGTATCTAAACTACAGTTAAACTTGTCTATTACATGCTTAATTTTAATAATTCTATTTCTAAGTTCTAGGATTTCTGTTTGACTCTTTTTTGTGGAATCCAGGTCTCTAAATGTGTCTACTATTTTCTGAAACATCCTAATGCTTATTTTAACGTGTTTCTGATAAGATCGTAAGTCCATTTTTATTGTCTAGTTTCACTTGTCTTTTGGTCACTTGCTTTTGTCTCCGTGAATGCCTGGTAATTTTCTATTAGATGTTGGATACTGTATGTAAGCCTCTAATTGGGTCTATTTACTTCCAGAAAATATTTAATTTCTTCTGACTGACAGAGCAGGGGCCAGCCACCTTGATGTAATCAGGTATTAAAACGGTTCAAGCCTGGGCTTCAGGGTTAGTGTATTTCCCATATAGCCCTTCAAATGTCTCAACTCAAAGTCTGAGGTATTTACCTGAGCCTTAGTCCCCTGGAGAAATTGGGATGCCAGTTTTTGTCTCCTCAAAACCAAACCCAGTGCCGTCGAGTCGCATCTGACTCGTAGCAACCCTATAGGACAGAGTAAAACTGCCCCATAGAGTTTCCAAGGAGCTCCTGGCGGATTCAAACTGACGACCCTTTGGTTAGAAGCCCTAGCGCTTAACCACTACACCACCAGGGTTTCCTTTGTCTCCTCTACTCAACATCCTCAGCCTTATGTAAATAGTAAAAACCCTTCTTAGCATTTTTAACTTCTTAGCAGCAGGTTTCTGCTTAGTCTGTGGTCCTTGACCCATCCCCCCCTCACTCCATACACATGTGCCATTTAGGAATTTGCAAGTGCCTTGAAAGCAAATGGAGCTCTAGTGGTACAGTGGTTAACTACAACTGCTAACCAAAAGGTCGGCAGTTTGAATCCACCAGCCGTTTCTTGGAAACCCTTGGGGTAGCTCTGCCTGGTCCTGTACAGTGGAATTGACTTGATGGCAATGGCTTTGGTTTTTTGAAAGCAAAAGCTCAGCAAATGCTTCTTTTCTGCCTAGGATCTTGACCTCTCATGTCTGGCTGCCTTGGTTTTTCTGCATTGCCTTCAAACATATTTTATGTATTTGATAAGCTTTTACAATTTTTCTTAGTAGGAAGGTTGGTCTAATAAAACTACTTTGACTGTTGGAAGTTCGGTTCATAGGATTTTAGCATAGTCAAAATCTCCTTTATCATAGTGGTTGTTTCATTAATCTCCCAGTTAAAAGCTGATTGTTCTAAACAGATTAAAAACAGGAGATAGGTAGATTATACTAAAGTACACAGTAAAATATGACAGAAAGACAACCCATTTTGCCCTTAGTACAGAGAAGTGGTGAATACATCATTTTGAAGGTATACGTGTTCCCGGTCAGATTCACGAATTAGTTGTTTCTGCTTTTCCTTGTGTGCCCTCTAGTGGAGGTTTTGCTGAAGTGAAATAACAGGAAAAAGAGACTAGTAAGAGAGTCTGTCATCCAGAAAAAGATTTAATTACGGGTATATAATGTACAAAAACTTTATTCTTTTTAAGCCATTATTTTACTGAAGAATATTTAGACTGTTTCCAGTATTTTTATTCTTTCAACAAATGCTACAGTGAACATGTTTGACAACTTGGGCAGGATTTCTACAGAACACATTTCTATCCTGATTGAGAAAACCAGTTGCCATTGAGTCTGTTCCAACTCATAGCGACCCCAGGTGTGTCAGAGTGGAACTGTGCTCCGGAGGGTTTTCAATGGCTGACTTTTTGGAAGTAGATCGCCAGGACTTTCTTCCAAGGCACCTCTGAGTAGACTCAAACTTCCAACCTTTCAGTCAGCAGCCGGTCACATTAACTGTCTGCACTACCCAGGGACTCCTCTGTTCTGATAACCAAAACCCATTGCCATCGAGTCGGTTCTGACTCAAAGCGACCCTGTAGGACAGAGTAGAACTGCCCTAAAGGGTTTCCAAAGAGTGCTTGGTGGATTTGAACTGCCGACCTTTTGCTACCAGGGCCCATCTGTTCTCAGAAGTACCGCCAAATTGTCTTCTGCAAAAGTTGAATCAATTTACACTGTCACCAGAAGTACTTGAGAGGGTTCATGTAGTGACATCACGAGATATTTTTTGTGTTTCAATTTTTCCAATCTGATTTTCAGAAAAAAATCGTACTGTAAAATTTTAGTTTTCGTGTCTTCGAATAACATATAGTTGATTACTGTCCTACATCTTTATTGGTTTCTATTTGTGTATTAATTGCCTATCTGTATCCCTTGCCAATTTTTATATTTGGTGCTCCATGTGTTTCTTACTGGTTTATAAAGAGTTTTTTGTTCTTATATGAATCTTTTAGCTTTTTGGAATGTAATATGTTGTAGGTGTGATTTCTAATTTTTTTTTTTTTTGCTTATACTGTTTTTCTCTGATTTTTAATTTTATGTCATGAACTTTTGTCAGAAAGCTAACCTCCAAAAAAGTGTCAGCTTCAGATAATTTCACAGTTATTTCTTTTAAACTGTCAAGGAATAGATTACACTAAGGCAATTTAAATAATTCTAGAACATAAAGAAATAAATCTGTTTCTTTTTATAAAGCAAGCATAACACATACTTAAATCTGATAAAAAAATTATCCAATCCAAAAAACTTTAAATTAGTTTCAGTTATGAATGTAGTTACAAAAATCCTAAATGAATTATTAGCTAATTGAATATTATAGTACCTTAGGTGAGTAATATAGAATGATCAAATGGAATTCATATCAGCTATGGAAAAGTGTTTCAATATTAGGGAAACAGTTTTTTTAAAGAAAGCTATTGTAATAGATGCCAGAAGGACATTTTATGAAAGTTAAAATCTATTTGTAATTTTTATAACCTTAGTAAAATTGGATTAGATCAATAGTCCCTTAATTTTATAAACATATATCAGAAACCAAAACAGCTGCATGCTTAATAAAGGAGCACTTGTAGGATTTACATTAATGTCAGGACAAGACAAATTTGCTTGTTATAAGCACTCTTTTTTTTTTTTAACCATTGTTTTGAGAACCCTAAGGCAATTCAATTATGCAAGAAAAGAAAGATGTAAAATAACAACAGCTAGTAATGATAGAGCATTTACTTGGAGCCTAGTACTGCTTTAATTACTCAACAGTATTACTGTCACCAATGATGATAATATCACAAATGTTGTGTTGTGTGCCATCAAGTCAATTCCAACTTACAGTGCTCCTATATGACAGAGTAGAACTGCCCCGTAGGGTTTCTTAGGCTGTAATCTTTATGGAATCAGATTGCCAGATCTTTTCTCCAGTGGAGCTGCTGGTGGGTTCAAATCACCGACCTTTCAGTTAGTAGCCAAGTGCTTAACCATTGCACCACCAAGGCTCCTTATATCACAAATGGATACCACAAATGTAAAAAGTATTAGTATGTCTCTACAAATTTTTTTTTTTTTTACAAAGTTGTAGAAACTGAGACAGAGTTTATAAAAATTGCCTAAGGTGACACAGCCAGTAAATGCAGAAGACTAGATTTGAACCTAGGCGGTCTGACTCCAGAGCTCATACTCGAAACCAGAGGTCAGCAAACCTCTGAAGTTTTACTGGAAGACAGCTGTGCTCATTCATTTATGTATTCTTTCCGGCAGCTTTCATGCAGAGTTGAGTGGTGACTACAGAGCCTGTATGGCTCACAAGCCTAAGATATTTACTATCTTGCCCTTTACAGAAAAAAAGTTTGTGAATCCTTACTTTACATCATTGAATTACGCTGCCTTTTATTAAACTATTATGCTTTTTTTGTTAGGGAAAAAAACCCATTTGCCTTGAGTTAATTCTGACACATAGCGACCCTATAGGACAGCGTAGAACTTCCCATAGAGTTTCCGAGGAACACCTGGTGGATTTGAACTGCGAGTCTTTTGGTTAGCAGCTGTAGCAGTTAACCACTACACCACCAGGGTTCCCTTATTAGGAAAAAAAAAAAAAAAGAAAGGGGGACCAAATTATAATTGTTCAGATGTTATGAAAATATGCTTCGTAAACCCATATAATCAACTCAAAAATCTGCTAGAAATAATAATCATAAAGTGAAGTAGTATTTTTCAATACTACTGTGCAAAATTCAATTGGTTTCCAATTTACAAATAATAACCAGTTTGACACAGTGGCTGCAATAATGGGCTCAAGCATAAAACAGTTGAGAGGATGGGGCAGGACTGGGCAGTGTTTTGTTCTGTTGTATGTAAGGTTACTGTGAGTCGGAACCAACTCGACAGCACCTAACAACAATAACCAGTTTGAGGATACAATGAGTTAATAGATGCCATTCTCAGGAATAAAAAGCATAAATATCTAGAGATAAAGTATACAAGGAAAGTGAAGGACCTAAATGAAGAAATGCTAAAGATGATACTGAGTGAAATAAAAGAAGATTAAATGTCATGTTCTTGGCTAGGATGACTCAGCATTTTTTAAAAAACCCTTTGCCATTGAGTCGATTCTGACTCATAGCGACCCTGTACGACAGAGTAGAACTGCCCCATAGGGTTTCCAAGGGAGTGCCTGGTGGATTCGAACTACAGACCTTTTGGTTAGCAACCGTAGCACTTAACCAGTATGCCCCGAGTTTACCAGCATTTAAAAAAACACTTGTTTTTTATCTAAATTAATTTGTAAAATTAAATATCCAATCAGAATGCCAAGGGTATTGTTTTAATTTGCTGAAATGATTCTCAAAATTCTGGAAGAGAAACATGATGCCCCTCCCTGCCCCCAAAAAGACCAGAAATTCTCTGAAAATTAAGTTTATGACTTCGAGATGTTAAACTGAGTGTGTACTAAAGTCTTGCCCATCCATACCAAATTACAGATAATCAAACATATTAAAATATTTTAATAAAGTTCTCCTCAAAATAATCGAAATTATCTCTGGAGTAGAAAAAGAGTAACCTCCTGATAGAAACAGATGGAATCCTTGGCAGTACCTAAGAACTGTTTTTGTGATAGGCCAAGTCAGGGCTGCTGGCTCAAGTGGGCCATGCCTGGGGAATTTTGACAGGCCAGAAGATGGGTTCACAAACCACAAATCACCAAAATCAGGAAAGTGTAAGCATCATGAAACAGGGGCAATAAATTCAACAAAAAAATATCGTAGAGAAAGTGAAGAAAATAGAAGGGTCTAAAAAGGACTGAGCCTTCATCACTTTTCACTGTTACTTGTTTTCATCCTCCTTCATCAGGATGTTCTGGCCCATTTTTTGTTTGGTTATAGTCTTTTCTCTTTTTTTAATATTATTTTACTGTGTTTTTGGTGAAAATTTACACAGCAAATTGGTTCCCATTTGACAATTTTTATACAGATTTTTCAGTGATGTTAGTTAACATTTTTCACGATGAGTCAGCATTCTTTTTTACTGCATTCTGGTTGTTCCACTTTGGGTGCTCTAGTTTCCCTACCCCCTTATCTTCTCATTATCGCTTTAGAGTAATTGTTGACCCCTTAGTCTCGTATAGTTGGTGTTGGTTAGTGTCTTTTCTCAAGTATTTTCCTCAGGTGGAATACTTGGGTAATATACTTTATAAATTCTTGTAATTTCCTTGAACATCTTTCTTTCACTCTGAAAGGTAAGTGATATAGCTTGTCCAAGAATAAGATTTTTAGGTTGCTTGTATGTCTCAGTCTCTAGACACAGTTCCACTCTTTTCTGGCTTCAGCTGTTGCAAATGAGAAGTCTGATGCTACTGTGATCTTTTTATTTTCTTTTAATTCTGTAATCTAAATTGATGTTTAAATGTAGGTTGTTTTTCATGTGAGTTTAACCAATATGGTCTAGGCTTTTATAGAAGAAATGGCTCCACCATTTTCATTTTTTAATCCTGTGAAATTGAAACTTATCCAGAGTTTGGGGAGTTGAAATAATAATGGTAAATAATGTATATATCTGATAAGAAATTCCCGAGATAATCCCAGACTTTGGATAGAAGAGAACAACTACATGGTGTGTAACTTATTATATCTAATTCATTTTAATAATTTGCCAACAGCAGTAAGCATTATAATACTGATAGGTCACTCTAGAAGTTTTTATTTAGTTATAAACCAAATACCTGTTAGCCTGGATAGATGACAAGGTTAAAATCATCTAAAATTAAATATATAATAATAGAGGAAAGACTTACTGAGTTTTGATAAGCTTTTTTAGACCATTGTAATTCCGTTGTATTAAGATGATACTCCACTCAGGGTAGTAAACAAACAGTATTCTGAGTTTTTAGCAATGTATAAGTGAAATAAAAGATTATGCCAGTACTACTGAATGCTATATTCAGAAAAAATATTTTAAACTGAAAATATTTTGTGACGTGAAAACACAGGATTTTGGCATTCTAATTTATCAGATATTTATAAACTCATTGATATATTCTAGCATTACAGCGGAACTTGTAAAACTTCCAGTTTCTGTAAAAGATCTTCATGTTCAACCATCTTTAGTGGTATTGCCGAATCAGCAGCAACAGCAATAGCAGCAGCTTACTTGACTATAAGCTCCATGTGGTCAGTGACTTGGTTTTGTGTATTACACTGTCTCTAATACTTAGAATAGTATGTGACACATGTAAGTGCTCAGTACATTTTTTTAAATAAATGATTGAATGTTAACTAACACTTGCATGTCAAGCATCTCACATGTGTTAGATCATTTAATCCCCATAACAACTCCTAAAGTATGTACTATTATTATTTTCAATTTATAGATGGGGAAACTGAAGCGTGAACAGTAATTTATTTAATGTCACAGCTAGTTAGTAGTAGAGCTAAGATTTAAAATCGGGTATTCTGATTCCTTTGACCCATTCATTTAACCACTATACAATATTTCCTCTTGTAGCCAACCTCTGTAGACCTGTGTTTGGGCTAGAGACATCTGGATCCAAATTGCAAGTGAAGCTATCAGTCACATATATACAAGTATGTGAGTGTGTAGGTATGTGTGTGAATATGCCAATACTGGTTGCATTTTTAATAAATAGCAGATTTCCCTGTTTCCATATTTTGATTAGCATTATGTATGATAATTGTTTTATTAATTTTCATTTCAGATTGTTTATTGCTATTATATAGAAATATATTGATCTTGTATCTTGCAGCCTTCCTAAATTCATTTGTTAGTTTTAGTGTCTTTTTTTTGTAGATTGCATCAGTTTTCTACATAGATCATGCCATCTGCAGATAAAGACAATTTTACTTCTCTATCTGGATTTTTTTTTTTTTTTTTAATCTGGATACCTCTTGTTTGTTTTCCTTTGTTTTATTGCACTCACTGGAACTTTTAGCACAATGTTGACTGGAAATGGTGAGATCAAACATCCTTGTCTTGTTCCTCTTAGAGGCAAAACATTCAATCTTTACCATTAAGGATGATGTTAGCTGTTGGTTTCTCATAGATGTCCTTTATCAAGTAGAGGAAGCGTGCTTATATTTCTGCATTGCTGAGAGTTTTTTGTTTTGTTTTGTTTTTTAATATCATAAATTGATGTTAGATTTTGTCAAATACTTGTTCTGCATTTATTGAGAAAATCATATGGCTTTTCATTTTTAGTTTGTTAATATGGTATATTTTACTGAATGACTTTTGAATGTCAAACCAACCGTGCATTCCTGAAATCACTGCAATTGGTCATATGTATTATATGTTGTTAGATTCTGTTTGCTGAACTTCCTTCAGAATGTTTGCACTCGTGTTCAGTGAAGATCATTGATCTGTAGTCTTCTTCACCCCAAAAAACATCTTTCTCTGATTTGGTATTAGAGTAATTCTGGCCTCATAGAATGAGTTGGAAAGCATTTCCTCCTTTTCAGTTTTCTGGAAGAGTTTGTGTAGAATTCAATAAGTTTCTTTATTAACTGTCTTGTAAAATTCACCAATGAACCCATCTGGGCCTGTTGTTTTCTTAGTGGAAAGGTTTTCAATTGCTGATTCAATTTCTTTAATAAATATAGGGCTTTTCAGGTTATTTATTTCTTCTTGAGTGAGCTTTGGTAGTTTGCATCTTCAAGAAATTTATCCATTTCATTTAGTTGTTGAATTTATTGGGTTGAATTTTGTTCATAATATTCCCTTATACTTTTAAAATCCGGTGACTGTGTACTGATGTCACTTTCCTCACTCCTGATACTAGTAATTTGTGTCTTCTCTTTGTCCCAATCAGTCTGGTGAGAGATTTATCAGTTTTATTGATCTTCTCCCTTTACTAAGGATCTGAATAAAGTGAAAGAATAAGCAATATAAAGATCTGGGGAAAGGTGGAGGGAATAGCACTTCCACAGTCCCAGAGAGGAAAGACCTTGATGCTTACAAAGAGAATAAACTATAAGGGGCCAAGAGTAGAAGCAAGAAGTCAGTTGTAATAATATAAGTCAGAGGAAGGAAATGATGACTTGGACTACTTCAGTGGCTAGCGAGGTGATGAGAAGTGGTCAAATTCAGAATATATTATGAAGATAGAGCCAATAGAACCTGTCGGTGGCTTGCACATGGAGTGATAACAAGAATAGTCATGACTGATGCTTGGGCCTGAGCAATGTGGTTAATGGCGGCCTCATGAAATAGGGAAGATTGGGAGTATATACGGACTGTTGTGGGAAGAATGGTGTCTTAGTCATCTAGTGGTGCTATAACAGAAATACCACAAGTAGGTGGCTTTAACAAAGAGGAGTTTATTCTCACAGTAAAGTAGACAAAGTCCAAATTCAAGCCATCAGCTCCAGGGGAAAGCTTTCTCTCTCAGTCGGCTCTGAAGGAAGGTCCTTGTCCTCAATCTTCCCATGGTTGAGGAGCTTCTCAGGCGCAGTGACCCCTGGTCCAGAGGATGTGCTGTGCTCCTGGTGCTACTTTCATGGTGGTATGAGGTCCCCAGCTCTCTGCTAGATTCCCTTTCCTTTTACCTCTTGAGAGATAAACAGTGGTGCAGGCCACACCCCAGGGAAACTCCCTTTACATTGGATCAGGGATGTGACCTAGGTAAGGGTGGTGTTACAATCCCACCCTAATCATTTTAACACAAAATTTAAATCACAGAATAGAGGACAACCACAGAATACTGGGAATCATGGCCTAAGCAAGTTGATACACACATTTTTGGGAGGACATAATTCAATCCATGACATTCCACCCTTTGGCCAAATACAAGATGTAAACAGGGCTAGTGCATTTTTTGTTTACGTGTGTTAGTTGTATCATGGTAGGTGCAAGTATTACTTTGTAATTGTGTTTATTCAGAGATTATGTATGGCTTGGGGAGATGTGTACAGATGCGAAGTTGACAAGGGGTGGACTGTGATGGTTAAGATTGTGTGTTAACTTGGCTGGGCTGTGATTCTCAGTGTTTTGACAGTTATATAATGTTGTGATCACTCCCCTGTTGAAATATGATATGTAATCACCCCCATGATGGAATCTGCTGAGTGGTGCCTGTGGGGGGCGGGGCCTTTGGTGGCTCATCGCCCCCTCAGCCTTCATCTGTCTGCCTTCTGCTGCCTGCTACCTTCCTGCTCGCTTTGCAAAGGTTGTTGGCTTGTTCTGAATCTAGCAGCTGTCTCGTCTGACCTCTGGTTCTTGGGCCTTGAGCTGGCAGCTTACCTGTCCATCTTGGGATTCGCCAATCTTCACGACCTGTGAGCAAGAGTCATGCTCCCTGACCTGCCTATCTTGGGTTTCCTGGCACCTGCAGCTAAGTGACTCAGGAGAAACCTTGCGGTCTTGCCTGCCGACCTTGGGGATTCCTCCACCGTCACAACCTGTGAGTGGGATCCCTTCTCTCCAACCTGCTCATCTTGGGTTCACCAGCTTCTACAGCTCCGTGAATTGGGAAAGGACTCTATCCTGATCCAAGGACTTGAGACCTTCCAACCCCTACAATTGTGTGAGCTGTTTCTTTAATATAAATCTCTCTCTGTTACACGCATTACTGGTTTTGCTTCTCTAGAGAACCCAGCCTAAGACAAGTGGGATGGAGGACAGACATCAAGAATTGATTTAGGTGTTAACCATCTGGATAATTAGTTTACTTAGATAATTTTTCCTGCCCTGATGGCACAGTGGTTAAAGCGTTCAGCTGCTAACCTAAAGGTCAGCAGTTTGAACCTACCAGCCACTCCACGGGAGAAAGATACGGCAGTCTGCTTCTGTAAAGATTTACAGCCTTGGAAACCCTGTGGGGTAGTTCTGCTCTGTTCTTAGGGCTACTATGGGTTGGAATTGACAGCAGTGAGTTTTTGGTTTTATATTTTTTGTATGTTTGCTTATATTGTCCAGGATATTCATTCTTTACCTCATGACGATTGTTTATCTGATAGAGCCACTATGTAGGAAATATTCATGGTAGAAGATGCAGTGCTTTACAGCTACCTTAACATATTTCACATCAAACATTGAAATTATAATCAGTGTTACCGTATTGTACGTGTAAAAACGGTTGAATTGGTGTACGTTTTGCTGTGTATATTCTTAACAACAAAATAAAAAAAATATAATACACTAGGAAATAGAAAAGACAGATAATTGTGTGAATCTTTTTGTGCTAAAGACATTGGCGTGAAGTGATCATATTCAGGATATACTTTATATAGACTATAGAAAAATGAAATTGTCTGTAAAAGTGATCATATTCATAGAAAAACGAAATTGTCTATAGATAGTTATAATGTGAGTAACTAACTTGAGTTTCCTTAGTGAGATAAAACAGAGAATTTTGAAATTATTTAATTTGTTGTTCTTAAGTTCTTTGTCTATAAGTCATATACTGGGGATGACTCAGGAAGATTGAGCTCAGAATCCCAGACCTCCTTTAAAACAGACCAAGATCAGCCCCAGTAGAACTGATAGAATCTTTCTGGTGCTCTTCAGTATGATGGTTAAGGTTATGTGTCAACTTGGCTAGGCCATGATTCTCAGTGGTTTGGCAGATACTCCAATTTGTGATCCGATGTGAGCAGCCAGTCATTTGAAAGGGGCATTTCCTTGGGGGTATAGCCTACATCCAGTGTGTGTGGATGTTCTGGCAAAGCTTGCCCTCTCTCGATCCTGTGTCTGACTCGTCAGCCTCTGACCCCCGGTTCTTGGGACGTGAGCCAGAAACTTGCCGTCTGACCTGAAGATTTGGGGATTTGCCAGCTCCCACAGCCCCATGAGCCAGCAGCCTACTGTGTGACATGCCAATTTTGAGGTCATCACCCCTGCAGCCACATGAGTCAGGAGAAGCCCCTAGCCTGATGCCTGACCCATGGATTTAGAATTTGCCAGTCTCCACCACTGTGTGAGCTATTTCCTTGAAATAAATCTCTCTCTGTATGTTCGTGTGTGTGTATATATATATATATATATTTCATTGGTTTTGCTCCTCTAGAGAACCCAGCCTAAGACATTCGGAATAGGTCCAGAAGCTGACAAACTCCCAGAAGTAGATTACAGTAAATATGAAATAGGATATACTAGACAGAAATCAGTATGCTGTCTTAGAAAATGCTCTCAGAGACATACTGAGAATATTAGACTGGTTAAACTATTGGGCTGATCTGTTTCTTGACTGAGAGAGACTCCCAGTCAGGGTAAAATTTTTCAGACCCAAACTTAAGTAGAATCTGAATAGACTACATTAAGAAGTAAGAGAATTTTACATTTCATTTTTTTTTTAATTTCAGAGACAGCACTAAATAAAATGTAGGAAGCATTTAGTATGAGCAAAGCCTGTGAGAGTAGGGACTTACTTGTGTCATTCATTATTCTGGCATGAGCATCTTGTTGGTACTCTGATATTTTTCTAGGTGAATATGTAAAGTTATAAAACGTCATATGAAAACCTGGCTTATTTCGTGATTTTTTTTACACATTTCTTCACTAGAGGGTGCTATGTAAGCATTCAATACTTTAGTATCATCTCTTCTACGTTTACTTATTTGCTGAGAGATGGGGTTTTTAAATCACCTGATTTATTGTAAGCTTTCATTTCTTTTTCATTGCTGTCAAAGCAACACTGAGGTAATGTGTATGGTTAAATTAATGAAGTTGAGTGGCTGTTAATGGAAACGTTAACACAGATGTTTCTTTTTTCCTCCTCCTCAGGAGACTTATGACCCCGATCATGTATGCTGCACGAGACGGTCACCCTCAGGTGGTTGCTCTTCTTGTTGCTCAGGGAGCGGAAGTTAACGCCCAGGATGAGAACGGTTACACTGTGAGAACCACTTTACGCTGTCCCTCTTTCATTTCTAAGACATAGGTGTCTCGTGATCAGTAATTCACAAAACGAATCTTCTGTAGTAGTAAGGATAGAAAGACAGGGCTATAATTGTTCTTTTGGTGAAGACAAGCACAGCTGAGATAGGAGAAGAGAATTATCTGACTCCCTGGCTCCTCAATCCTGACAAAAGAAGCTGTAACTACAAAGCCTGGGCTAGAATGTACATAAGAATTCTTTTTTTGTAAAAAAAAAACCTCAACGATTAGTATAACATCATTTGACTATAAAACATTTGGTTTTATAAAATCAGCACTGACAGGCTACTTTGCAATTAAACTTTGGAATTATGTATATTTCACATTATATTGTGAAATGAAGAGATTGCATTATTCCATTTATTAATTAACCATGTTTAGTTTATTGTTGTGCCACAAATACAGCTGAAAACTTTCCTTCTCTGTCTCATACACACTCCCTCTCTTTAAACGTTGTTTTTCCCCCAATCGTAGGCTTTAACATGGGCAGCACGTCAGGGTCATAAAAATGTTGTTTTGAAGTTGCTTGAACTTGGAGCTAATAAAATGCTACAAACCAAAGATGGAAGGACACCAAGTGAGGTTGCAAATAAAAATAAACATCCAGAGGTATCCTTCTATATATTTTTCTATGGCATGTTACATTATCATTTGTAGAACCTTGGTATTATCTTGTTAAAACTCACAAGTGAAATAATAATGTATCTGGCTATTATTAAATGTTTAAATAGGTACAATCTTTTTCCTCCTGCCAGGTGATAAAAACTTTATTTTTTTTTTATGGTACTCGTCTTTTACTAAATAAACAGGCATTTATAATGTGGTAATGCAAAGGTTATATAACGAGGGTAAAAAAGTTTTATTCTGGCCCTGGAAATAAATTGTTACATGCTATTTATTTGTTTAAACATTTGAAACTGGCCCCAATTTTTAAATATTAGCATACTGAGAAAGCTAGTAAAATGTTAAAATTTGAACATATAATTGAAGCATTGTTTTGTAATTTTAATTTGTAGATATTGGACAAGTTAATAATAAAATTTTTCAAGCCATATTACTTCTTAAATATGTAACAAGGCAAATGATTAAGTGATAACAACTTTGGTTATGTGAACTATTGTCATTCAAAAGTTAAAGTCAGTAGCAAATATTTGCCATTCATTAGATTATTGTTAAAACATCGGGTCTGAACATTAGAGCTTTTGGTCAAAGGTCTGTAATTTCTCAACTAGAATCAAATGTAGTACAATCTTAAAACCAAGTTATGTAGCTCAAGATTTTCTGAAACCGGGTTTCTGAATTTGAAGTGACATTCCGGAAGGGGTCATCATATATCATTAGACCCCACCACTTACACAGCATGTGAAAAACTTTTTTAAGCAATCTGATAAATATATGATCATTTTCCAAGTAAAATCTACATTTCCAAAATTATTCTAGAGTAAATGTTAATCGCCAAAGCTCTGTGAAACTTTTAAAAGAAATTTAGTTTTTCTCCTAACCTTTGAAAATTTGAAAACCTATAATTGGTTTACTACATTGTTAAATTTAGGGTAGATGACACCAAGTTTGACGTAACAAGAAATTTGTGAATATCAAAGGTTAAATATTTTAAGGCATCGTCATTTCTTAAAGTGAGATTTGATCTTGTATTTTGACCGATTACATTTACATTTTATTGGATGTGACATACCATGACTTCCTAAGCAGTTAGACTTTAAAAGTAAGGAATGTCACCAAATGTCTCTTAAAGGTGTAGAGTTGGGATTTATATACATTTGTGTACAGTTGTATACATTTGCATACCTTTAGGTGTGCTTAGGACTTCCTCCTTGCTGACCACAGTGTATTTTAAGAACAGACTTAGAATTTCATCTTTAACTCGTAAAAATGGAATTTTTTGTTTTATGTCTTGCTGACAGTTTTGTTAATTATTGTCTTCCTTTAATTTTTATTTCTGATTATTATTTTAGGTCAAGGAAATATTTATTTGATTTTATAAAAGTTGTTCTCAGGTGTAAAGGCATTTATTGTCTTACCTTGCTAAAATTTCCTTTGTTGACATAATCACACGCTCAGTTTCTTTTAAGTGGAAGTGATAGTACATAATAATATTAAGCATTCGAATGGCTTAACTTTTTCAGATCTTCAGTTTACTTTCTTTGACATTAAATCCGTTGGAAGGAAAGCTTCAACAACTAACTAAAGAGGAGACTATTTGTAAACTATTGACGACAGATTCTGATAAAGAAAAAGATTATATATTTAGGTAACAACATTTTAGTTCACGAATACCTACAAATGAGTAAAATTTGTGCATGTTCTTATTACTTATAATAAATGGGGTGACTTAGCTAAAAGTATTTTAAACGACATTTTTTAATATTACTTAGAAATGTCAGGATTTTAAGTACTCTGTTCTCCAGAATGTTAGAAGAGTTATATTTATGCGAATAACTAATACTAATGAGAATAACTTTTGACTTTAAGTGTAAACTTTATTTTAAATAAAACACATTAACAATAAAATTTATTCCTGAAAGGTTCTAAGATTGTATTTATGTTAGTGTTCAAACTGTATTGCATCTTGCTTTCTAATTCTTTTTAGCACATTTCTGCTTTTACAAGCTAAAATTAAAAATGTATTTCTTTCCCCAAACACAATTGTGAATTATATGGCCACAAAACTGTTCTGTACTTACCCACATTTAAAATTACTTAATTTTCACTTATTTCAATTAAAAACATTTTTTTGTGTGCAGATATCTCGCAACAAATACATACTAGCAAATACTATCATTCTTAGGAAAGATAAGCTGCATTTTATCATTGCCGTTTTCTCTCTTGTATCTTCACTCAAGAAAACTTGCTCATTTGATATAGCATAAATCTGATATGTAAATTTGCAAATGTATTCTGCATGGATTCATTCTTACTCATTCTTATTCTCTCTCTGAAACCTAAGTATATGTATGTATATTGTTCTGTTCTATAAATATTCATAGTTCATATGCAGCATTTGGAGATCTGGAAATATTTTTATATGGTCTTGGACTTGAACACATGACAGATTTATTAAAGGTAAGATTCCATATGATAACTTACAGTTAGTTGTGTATATGTTTGTTAGTGTAACATTACATTTTAATTTATAAGCATGCCTGTGAATGAGTCTCAGTTGCACTTTCCTCTGTAATTTGTAGTACACCCCGTTTTAAATGTGTAATAAGCATTTCTAAATTTGTTCCCAAAATTTGCGTATACTTAGGAGATGGTTGGATTAAACAGTTTTAGGAGCCCTGGTGGTGCAGTGGTTAAGCATATGGCTGCTAACTGAAAGGTCAGCAGTTCGAGCCCACCATCCACTCTGCAGAAGAAAGATGTGGTAGTCTGCGTTTATTATAAAGATTACAACCTTGGAAGCCAGTGGAGCAGTTCTACTCTTTCCTTTAGGGTTGCTATGAGTTAGAACCCACCAGATGGCAATAGGTTTTTAAACAGTTTTACCCACTGCCTAATAATTCATAGAATTCCTCCTTGTCTGTCTAAGTCCATAGTTTGTTTTTCTAGTTCCTGATCTTCCTGTAGAGAATATTAGGAGAAGCCTGATTTTAAACTGGACAACCGTATTACCAGATTCTGACTCCAGTGATTATTAAATGATACGTTACTTTAACATCTTTTTTTTTCATAAGGATGATAACATGTAGTGTAGGGTTGTTAAGAAGATTTAATTAGGTCATATCCCGAGCATTATCTGCATGTTTTAAGCATACAGTATGTGGTTTGAGTAGATGATAATTTTGATCAGCTAGATGGGGATACTGGCACACTAAAGTACCATTGACTTAAGACAGGCTCTCCTCAGGATATGTACCTTCTATTTAGGTACTTCTGAATTGAAATGCATTGTACAACCTTGAAAGTTCTTCCTATTTGAGAAATATTGAGTAAAATAGATGTTACTGATGGTTTGATTTGATACAGTTAGAAATTTAAAATATTCATAAAACAATTTCCATCAAACTATCAAACTGCTTTTATTTTTGTAAGCAAATATAAATTATAATTATTTTCTTTGAATCTGGAAAACTAGTTATGTTTACGCTTTCTTAGGTGAATATAGGTACTGTGACACTCATTACTAATTACCTAGTGGTGTACTTCTATATCTGCATATCCTAACTCCTCTAGACAGTTGGAAGTCAAGAGTTGAACATATAACTGACTTATGTATCCTGGCCTTACTTCCCTTCTGCTACTTTATTTATACTGAAAAGTAGTATTTTTTTTTTCCCTTTTCTACAGGAAAGGGATATATCTTTAAGACACCTTTTGACCATGAGAAAAGATGAATTTTCAAAGGTTAGTATCAATTTTAAGGAGCCTTGGAGATACAGTGGTTCAGTGCTTGGCTGCTGACTGAAAAGTCAGCATTCAAACCCACCAGCCACTCTGCAGGAGAAAGATGGTAGCAGTCTGCTTCTGTAAAGATTTGCAGCCTTGTAAATCTGCTCTGTCCTGTAGAGTCACTATGAGTCAGAATCCACTGGAAGGCAGTGGGGTGGTATCAGTTTCAAAAACTTCAGACATATTCTTTCATGCTGTTTTAATTGTGGATCCTTTTATTTTCTCTTAAAAATCCTAGAGCCACAGACTTTGATTAATCTTTTACTAGGTTCTTGATTATGGATAACCATATCTCATTGTTCTGTTGTAGTATTAAGTTACTTTAAGAATATTTAAGGACTTATAGAGTTAAATTTTTATTTTTATCTTTATTCAGATTGTCATGATATCTCAACTAAAACTGGTACTTCATTCCTAAATGTGAAATAGATTTGTCAAACAGTAGGCGACTTAGAATTAAGAGGTGGTTTTTTATGTATGTGGGTATGAACATGTGTCTTGCTTTGCTCCAGTCCCAAAAATTATCAAAACCTATTATTTTGTCATCTAATAAATAAAGCAACAATTCAGAAATAGCTGTTGGAAGGGTTAGAGATACTTTGATAAATATGATATCTAAAAAGTAACGATCTTGCTGCATGAGCACATTGGAAACTTAAATATTCAGTATTACTAAAAAAGTAACTGTATTAGCTAAATCTAGGGTAGAAATTTTAGTTTAATACTAAAAGTCGAATAGAGACAAAAATAAGGCTTAATTCTCACTTGTCACTGATAATAGTTTGAAGGAAAAATTATTGTACTGTGGGTTTTTGAAAGATTTATAAATTAAAATCTAGTATTTGGTTTTTATAGTCTATCATAATTTGTATTTATTGCAAATAATTGTAGTCACTAAATATTTTAATAATGTAACCTTGTCCATCATGGTTAAAGGCATACCATATACTTCTTCATGTTTGTTATTTTTCCAATATGTATCTACTTTTTCAAGATGTAAATTAAACAGAAAACTTGTTTAGTAATTTTGAATATTAAATAATTCAAGTATAACTGTCTTAATGCACTTTAAATTCGTTTTCTGTATAGAATGGAATTGCCAGTAGAGATCAGCAGAAAATTCTGGCTGCTCTTAAAGAGTTAGCAGTAGAAGAGATAAAATTCGGAGAGCTTCCTGAAGTGGCAAAGTTGGAAATCAGGTAAAATCACCGATTTACATTAATAGCGGTTTAAAACAAGCTGCTCTTTTTCTTAGTTTAATTTTGATCATTAGAGTCATTTTACTTGCTACCATCATTTTCCCATAGAAATGGACAACTCATTTTGCAATATACCATGTTCTAAAATGAGGTGTACTTTATAAAGTCAATTTTTATGAAGTCATTTTTATCAGTTAACAATTATTATGAAATTATTTTATGATGCATTATTTTGAAGCAAAATGGTTCCCCTTGTCAACTCACATGGAAACATTTTTTTCCTTGCATTTTACTTACTAAATTGAACTATGTAAGAGATTCCGTCTTCGTACCATAGATTTTATTCTCTTTATATCATTTTATGTGTTAAATCGAAAATTAAAAGTAATATTTTTGCTTAGGGCAGTAAGAAAGCATTTCTTATGTAACTCTGCTCTCTTTATTTATTATTTTTATTGTACTTTAGATGAAGGTTTATAAAACAAACTAGTTTCTCATTAAACAGTACACATACTATTTTATGACGTTGGTTAACCATCCCACGACATGTCAACACTCCCTTCTCAACCTTAGGTTCCCTATTACCAGCTTTCCTGTCCCTTCCTGCCTTCTAGTCCTTGCCCCAGGGCTGGTGTGCACCTTTAGTCTTGTTTGTTTCATGGGCCTGTCCTGTCTTTGGCTGAAGGGTAAACCTTAGGAGTGACTTCATTACTGACCGGATGGGCGCCGGGGGCCATACTCTTAGGGTTTCTCCAGACTCTGTTAGGCCAGCAAGTCTGGTCCTTCTTTTTGAGTTAAAATTTTTTTCTACGTTTTTCACCAGCTCTCTCTGGGACCCTGTCTTGTGATCCCTGTCAGAGCAGTCAGTGGTGGTAGCCGGACACCATCTAGTTGTACTGGACTCAGTCTGGTAGAGGCCGTGGTAGATGTGGTCCGTTAGTCCTTTGGACTGATCTTTCCCTTGTGCGTTTAGTTTTCTTCATTCTCCTTTGTTCCCAAAGGGGCAAGACCAGTGGAGTATCCTAGATGGCCGCTCACGGGTTTTTAAAACCCAAGACGCTACTCACCACAGTAGAATGTGGAACATTTTCTTCATAAACTATGTTATGCCAGTTGAGCTAGATGTCCCCGAGACCACGGTCCCCGTAGCCCTCAGCCCAGTCATGAGTTTTTACAGTCATGGTCTCATACAATATTTCTCCTTTTGTGATTGACATTTCACTCAGAATAATGCCCTCCAGATGCATCCATGTTATGAGATGTATCCCAGATTCATCGTTGTTCTTGCTCTCTTTATTTTTAGCATTATTGTATGAAATTGTTATCAATATGTAAAGTTAATTTCCAGTATTATAAACATGTCTTATACTGATTATAAGTATTCAGTTATGAAAATATTTTATTTTATTATTATGTAACTCTTAAGTGATTTTCTTAACTTTTTATTTTGAAATAATTATAGGTTCACAGGAAGTTGCAAAGAGATGTACAGGGAGATCCCATGCACCCTTCACCTAACCTCCTCCAGTATTAACATCTTGTGTAACTATAGTATATCAAACCTGAATATTGGCATTGATACGATCCACAGAAGTTACTCATTTCTCTAGTGTGTGTTTATGTAGCTGTATGCAGTTTCATCATATGTTGCTTCAGGTCACCGTTACCATAAGGCTCCCTCATTCTATCCCTTAGAACCGGATCCATTCCTGCCCCCCTCACTAACCCCTGGGAACCACTAATCCATTCTCTGTCCCTATGATGGTGTTATTTTATGAATGTTACATAAATGGAATCATGCACTATGTATCCTTTTTAGATTGGCTTTTTTCACAGTGCGTAATTTCCTTAAGGTTCATCCAAGTTGTTATTTTGTATATCAATAGTTTCTTTTTTATTGCTCCATAATATTCCATGATATGAATATACCACAGTTTGTTTAATCATTCACCCATTGAAGGACCTTTGAGTATTTTTTAGCTTTTGGCTATTACAGTAAAGCTGCAGTGAACATTACGTACAAGAATTCTGCATGAAATAAGTTTTCATTTCCATGGAAGAAATGCCCAAGAGGGCAATTACTAGGTCATGTGATAGTTCCATGTTTAGTTTTTTAAAAAACGGTCAGGATGATTTTCAGAATGGCAGCATCATTTTATGTTCTGCCAGCAGTGCGTGCATGATCTAGTTCTTCTGCATCCTTGCCAGCATTTGGTGTTACCACTTTTTTTAAAGCTGTTCTGATAGATGTGTAAATAATACCTTACTTTGGTTTTATTTGTATTTCCCTGATGGCTAATGATTTTGAATAACTTTTCTTGTGCTTATTGGCCATCTCTGTCCTCTTTAATGGAATGTCTCTTTATGTCTTTTGCTTGTTTTCTTATTGGATTGGGTTTTTTTTTTTCCCTGATTTTTTTAATGTTGAATTTTGGGAGTTTTTTAGGTACAAGTCCTTTGTTGGATATGTGATTAGCAAATATATTCTCCCAGTTAGTAATTGGTATTTTCTCCCTCTTAACATGGTCTTTCACAGAGCAAAGTTTTTTATTTTGATGATGCCCAGTTTATCAGTTTTTCTTTTTATGGATCGTGCTTTTTGTGTCAAGTTTAATAATACTTTGCCTAGCCTTAGGTCCTAAAGAATTTCTCTTAGGCTTTTTTCCTAGAAGTTTTATGGTGTTACATTTTACATCAAAATTCATGATCTAATTTGAGTTCGTTTTTATAAAAGTATGAGGTTTAGGTCAATGTTCATTGTTCCCCCCTGTGGATATCCAGTTGCTTCAGTACCATATGTTGAGACAGCTATGAAACCTCCATTAAATTGCTTTTGATCCATTGTTAAAAATTAATTGGGTGTATTTGTGTGGATCTATTCTAGGTTCAATATTCTGTGTTCTCTACACGTCTCTTTCCATCATTACCACACCATCTGGATTACTCTGGCTATATATATAAACCAAAACCTAAACCCATTGCTGTCAAGTCTATTCATAGCAACCCTTTAGGACAGAGTAGATCTGCCCCATAGGGTTTCCAAGGCTGTAAATCTTTATGGAAGCAGACTACCACATCTTTCTTCTATGGAGCAACTAGTAGGTTTGAACTGCCAACCTTTTGATTGGTAGCCAAGCACTTTAACCACTGTGCCACTAGGGCTTCATGTATATATACGTGAAAACCCTGGTGGTATAGTGGTTAAGAGCTACAGCTGTAAACCAAAAGCTTGGCAGTTTGAATCCACCAGGCATTCCTTGGAAGCTGTATGGGGCAGTTCTGCTCTGTCTTACAGGGTTGCTATGATTCGGAATCGACTTGACAGTAATGGGCTTGGTTTTTGGTATATGTATACACACACGCATATACACATATATACATGTGTGTATGTATATATGTATGTGTATATGTGTGTGTATATATACACACACATACAATATGTATACTGTATACATATATATGGACATATATGTACACTGTATACATACATATGTATTGAGCGTTTATTTCAGGAAGAGTGATTCCTCTCATTTTGTTCTTTTTCAGAATTGTTTTGGCTATTTCAGGACCTTTTCTTTTTCATATGCATTTTAGAATAAGATTATCTGTGTCTAAAAAGCACCTCTCTGAGATTTTGTAGTAATTTGCATTAATCTTCTTGATTAATTTATGAAGAATTGACATCTTTATTACATTGACTCTTCCAGTCCACAGACATAATTGTACAATTTTTAGATCTTCTTTGGTTTCTTTCATCAGCATTTTCAGTTTTTCATTGCACAGATCCTGTACATGTTTAATTAGATTTATGTGTAGATACTTCATTTTTTTATTTTGGCCCACATACAATTGATTTTTCCATGTCGATCACTTATCCTGTGAACTTACTGAATGCACTTATTAGAGCTAGGAAGTTTTTGTAGATTCTGGGAGATTTTCTACATAGGCAGTCATGTAGTCTGAAAAAGAGACAAGTGTATTTCTTCCTTTCTAGTCTGTATGCCTCTTTTTTTTCTTGTGTATTGTAGTGGGTAGAACTTCCACTATTGTGTGAAATAAGAATAAGGATAGCAGACATCCTTGCCTTCTTCTCAATCTTAGGTAGAGAGCAGTCAATCTTTTGCATTAACTATGGTGTAACTGTCTACCATGGGTGACCCTGCTGGTATTTGAATACTGGTGGCATAGCTTCCAGCATCACAGCAACATGCAAGCCCCTGCAGTATGACAAATTGACAGATGTGTGGGGGTCTGAGCTGAGCTTCCAGCCTAAGACAGACTAGGAAGAAGGACCTGGCAGTCTACATCTGAAAAGAATTAACCAGTGAAAACTGTATTAATAGCAGTGGAACATTGTCTGGTATAATTCCGGAAGATGAGCCCCTCAGATTGGAAGGTACTCAAAGTAAGACTGGGGAAGAGCTACCTCCTCAAAGTAGAGTCAACCTTAATGACATGGATGGAGTCAAGCTTTCGGGACCTTCATCTGCAGATGTGGCATGACTGAAAGTGAGAAGAAACAGCTGCAAACATCCATTAATAACCAGAATGTGGAATATATGAAGTATGAATCTAGGAAAATTGGAAATGGTCAAAAATGAAATGGTACACGCAGACATCGATACCTAGGCATTAGTGAGACAAAGTGGACTGGTGGGCATTTTGAATCACACAATCATACATCCTGCTATGCTGGGAATGACAATTTGAGAGGAATGGCATTGCATTCATCGTGAAAAAGAACATTTCAAGATCTATTCTGAAGTGTACAATGCTGCAAGTGATAGGATAATATCCGTATGCCTACAAGGAGGACCAGTTAATACGACTATTATTCGAATTTTCGCACCAACCACTTAAGGCCAAAGGTGAAGAAATTGAAGATTTTTACCAACTTTTTCTGCAGTCTGAAATTGATCGAACATGCAATCAGGATGCCTTGGTGATTGGAATGCAAAAGTTGGAAACAAGAAGAATCGGTAGTTGGAAAATATGGCCTTGGTGATAGAAATGATACTGAGATTGCATGATAAAATTTTGGAAGACCAACAACTTCCTCATCGCAGATACCTTTTTTCACCAACATAAACAGCAACTATACACATGGACCTCACCAGATGGAATACACAGGAATCAAATCGATTACATCTATGGAAAAAGACAGTAGAACAGTTCAAAACCATCAGAACAAGGCCAAGGGTCTACTGTGGAACAGACTATCAATTGCTCACGTGTAAGTTCAAGTTGAAGCTGAAGAAAATAAACAAGTCTGAGAGCCAAAATATGACCCTGAGAATATCCCACCTGAATTTAGAGACCATCAGAAGACTAGATTTGACACATTGAACACTAATGACTGAAGGCCAGCGAGTTCTGGAATGACATCAAAGACATCATACAAGAGGTCATTAAAAAGACAGGAAAGAAAGAAAAGACCAAAATGAATGTCAGAAAAGACTCTGAAACATGCTCTTGAATGTTGAGTAGCTAAAGCAAATGGAAGAAATGATGAAGTAAAAGAGCTGAACAGAAGATTTCAAAGGGCAGCTCAAGAAGACAAAGTAAAGTCTTACAATGAAATGTGCAAAGACCTGGAGTTAGAAAACCAAAGGGGAGGAACACACTCGGCATTTCTCAAGCTGAAAGAACTGAAGAAAAAACTCAAGCCTCAAGTTGAAGTTGAAGAATCCTACAGGGAAAATATTAAACAACACAGGAAGCATCAAAAGAAGATGGAAAGAATACACAGAATCACTGTACCCAAAAGAATTGGTCAATGTTCAGCCATTTCAGGAGATAGCCAATGATCAGGAACCATGGTACTGAAGGAAGAGGTCTAAGCTGCACTGAAGTCATTGGCGAAAAACAAGGCCCCAGGAATTGGTGAAATACCTATTGAGATGTTTCAGCAAACGGATGCAGCACTAGAAGTGCTCAATCATCTAAGCCAAGAAATTGAAAGATAGCTACCTGGCCAACTGACTGGAAGAGATCCATATTTATGCCTTTTCCAAAGAAAGGTTATCCAACCGAATGCGGAGATTTTTGAGCAATATTATTAATGTCACACCCAAGTAAAATTTTGCTGAAGATCATTCAAAAGTAGTTGTAGCAGTACACCCACAGGGAACTGCCAGAAATTCAAGCCAAATTCAGAAGAGGACGTGGAGCCAGGGATACCATTGCTAATGTCAGATATATCCTGTGTGAAAGCAGAGAATACCAGAAAGATGTTTACCTGTGTTTTATTGACTACGCTAAGGCATTCGACTGTGTGGAATCCAGAACACTTAATTGTGCCTCATGCGGAACCTGTACACAGACCAAGAGGCAGTCATTCTAAGAGAACAAGGGGATACTGCGTGTTTTAAAGTCAGGAAAGGTGTGCGTCAGGGTTGTTTCCTTTCACCATACTTATATAGTGTGTATTCTGAGCAAATAATCCAAGAAGCTGGACTGTGTCAAGAAGAACAGGGCATCAGGATTGAAGGGAAGACTCATTAACAGCCTGCGTTATGCAGGTGACACAACCTTGCTTGCTGAAAGTGAAGAAGACTTGAAGTACTTAGTGATGAAGATCAAAGACTACAGCCTTCATTGTGGTTTACATCTCAACATAGAGAAAACAAGTCATCACAACTGAACCGATAAGCAACATTATGATAAACAGAGAAAAGATTGAGGTTGTCAAGGACTTCATTTTACTTGGCTCTACAGTCAACACCCATGGAAGCCCCAATCAAGAAATCAAACAAGACATTGCATGGCAAATCGGCTGCAAAAGACCTGTTTAAAGTGTTAAAAAGCAAAAAATAAACTGTTAAAAAGAAAAGATGTCACTTTAAGGACTAAGGCCCACCTGACCGAAGCCATGGTGTTATCAGTCGCCTCATATGCATACAAAAGCTGGACAGTGAATAAGGAAGACCAAAGGAGAATCGATGCCTTTGAATTATGCTGTTGGCAAAGAATATTAAACATACCACAGATTGCCAAAAGAATGAACAAATCTATCTTGGAAGAAATACAACCAGAATGTTTCTTAGAAGCAAGGATGGCGAGACTGTGTCTCACATACTTTGGACATGTTATCAGGAAGAATCAGCCCCCGGAGAAGGACATCTTGCTTGGTGAACCAGAAGCTCAGCAAAAAAGAAGACCTTCAGTGAGGTGCATTGACACAGTGGTGCAACAATGGGCTGAAGTATAACAAAGATTGTGAGGATGGCGCAGGACTAGGCAATGTCTCGTTCTGTTGTACATAGGTCACCAGGAGTTGAAGCCAACTTGGCAGTACCTAACAACAACATCATAATGTTAACTAGGTAATTTTTGTAGTTGCTTTTTTATGAGATTGAGGAAATTCTTCTCTATTCCTACTTTTTGGTTTTTTGTTTGTTTGTTTTTTAAATAAATTTTATTGTGCTTAAGTGAAAGTTTACAAATCAAGTCAGTCTCTCAAACAAAAACTTATATACACCTTGCTACATACTCCCAGTTACTCTCCCCCTAATGAGACAGCCCGTTCCCTCCCTCTGCCCTCTCTTTTCGTGTCCATTTCGCCAGCTTCTAACCCCCTCTGCCCTCTCATCTCCTCTCTAGGCAGGAGGTACCAACATAGTCTCAAGTGTCCACCTGATCTAAGAAGCTCACCAGCATCCCTCTCCAACCCATTGTCCAGTCCAATCCATGTCTGAAGAGTTGGCTTCAGGAATGGTTCGTATCCTGAGCCAGCAGAAGGTCTGGGGGCCATGACCACCAGGGTCCTAGTCTCAGTCAGACCATTAAGTCTGGTCTTTTTATGAGAACTTGGGGTCTGCACCCCACTGCTCTCCTGCTCCCTCAGGGGTTCTCTGTTGTGTTCCCTGTCAGGGCAGTCATCAGTTGTAGCCAGGCACCATCTAGTTCTTCTGGTCTCAGGATGATGTAGTCTCTGGATCATGTGGCCCTTTCTATTTCTTGGGCTTGTAATTACCTTGTGTTCTTGGTGTTCTTCATTCTCCTTTGATCTAGGTGGGTTGAGACTTGTTGATGCATCTTAGATGGCCACTTGCTAGTGTTTAAGACCCCAGACGCCACTCTTCAAATTGGGGTGCAGAATGTTCTTAATAGATTTTATTATGCCAATTGACTTAGATGTCCCCTGAAACCATGGTCCCCAAATCCCTGCCCCTGCTACGCTGGCCTTCGAAGCATTAAGTTTATTCAGGAAACTTCTTTGCTTTTGGTTTTAGTCCAGTTGTGCTGACCTCACATGTATTGTGTGTTGTCTTTCCCTTCACCTAAAGTAGTTCTTATCTATTAATTAATGAATACCCCCTCCCACATTTCCACCCACCCCCCTCTTGTAAGCACAAAAGAGTATTTTCTTCTCAGTTTAAACTGTTTCTCAAGTTCTTATAATAGTGGTCTTATACAATATTTGTGCTTTTGCAACTGACTAGTTTCACTCAGCATAATGCCTTCCAGGTTCCTCCATGTTATGAAATGTTTCACAGATTGCTCACTGTTCTTTATTGACGCGTAGTATTCCATTGTGTGAATATACCATAATTTGTTTATCCATTCATCCATTGATGGGCACCTTGGTTGCTTCCATGTTTTTGCTATTGTAAACAGTGCTGCAATAAACATGGGTGTGCATGTATCTGTTCGTGTATAGGCTCTTATTCCTCTAGGGTATATTCCGAGGAGTAGGATTGCTGGATCATATGGTAGTTCTATTTCTAGCTTTTTAAGGAAGCGCCAAATCGATTTCCAAAGTGGTTGTATCATTTTAAATTCCCACCAGCAGTGTATAAGTGTTCCAATCTCTCCACAGCCTCTCCAACATCTATTATTTTGTGTTTTTGGATTAATGCCAACCTTGTTGGAGTGAGATGAAATCTCATTGTAGTTTTCATCTGCATTTCTCTAATGGCTAATGATTGTGAGCATTTCCTCATGTATGTGTTAGCTACCTGAATGTCTTCTTTAGTGAAGTGTCTATTCATATCTTTTGCCCATTTTTTAATTGGGTTATTTGTCTTTTTGCAGTCGAGTTTTTGCAGTATCATGTAGATTTTAGAGATCAGACGCTGATCGGAAATGTCATAGCTAAAAACTTTTTCCCAGCCTGTAGGTAATCTTTTTACTCTCTTGGTGAAGTCTTTGGATGAGCATAGGTGTTTGATTTTTAGGAGCTCCCAGTTATCTAGTTTTTCTTCTGTATTCTTAATAATGTTTTTATACTGTTTATGCCATATGTTAGGGCTCCTAACATTGCCCTATTTTTTCTTCCATGATCTTTATCATTTTAGATTTTATATTTAGGTCTTTAATCCATTTTGAGCTCGTTTCTGTGCATGGAGTGAGGTATAGATCCTGTTTCATTTTTTTGCAGATAGCTATCCAGTTGTGCTAGCACCATTTGTTAAAAAGACTGTCTTTTCCCCCATTTAACTGTTTTGGGGCCTTTTTCAAATATCAGCTATCGTATGTGGTTGGATTTATGTCTGGATTCTCAGTTCTGTTCCACTGGTCTATGTATCTGTTGTTGTACCAGTAACAGGCTGTTTTGACTACTGTGGCAGTATAATAGGTTCTAAAATCAAGTAGAGTAAGGCCTCCCACTTTGTTCTTCTTTTTCAATAATGCTTTACTTATCTGGGGCCTCTTTCCCTTCCATGTGAAGTTGGTGATTTGTTTCTCCATCTTATTAAAGAACGTCATTGGAATTTGGATGGGAATTGCATTAAATATATAGATCGCTTTTGGTAGGATAGATATTTTTATAATGTTAAATCTTCCTATCTATGAGCAAGGTATGTTTTTCCACTTATGTAGGTCTCTGGGTTTCTTGCAGAAGTGTATTGTTTTCTTTGTATAAGTCTTTTACATCTCTGGTAAGATTTATTACTAAGTATTTTATCTTCTAGGGGGCTGCTGTAAATGGTATTGATTTGGTGATTTCCTCTTCGATGTTGTTTTTGTGGTGTAGAGGAATCCAACTGATTTTTGTATGTTTATCTTGTATCCCGATACTCTGCTGAACTCTTGTATTAGTTTCAGTAGTTTTCTGGAGGATTCCTTAGGGTTTTCTGTGTATAAGATCATGTTGTCTACAAATAGAGATACTTTTACTTCTTCCTTGCCAATCTGGATGCCCTTTATTTCTTTGTCTATCCTAATTGCTCTGGCTAGGACCTCCAGGACAATGTTGAATGAGAACGGTGATAAAAGGCATCCTTGTCTGGTTCCCATTCTCAAGGGAAATGCTTTCAGGCCCTCTCCATTTAGGATGATATTGGCTTTTGGCTTTGTATAAATGCCCTTTATTATGTTGAGGAATTTTCCTTCAATTCCTATTTTGCTGAGAGTTTTTATCATGAATGGATGTTGAACTTTGTCAAATGCCTTTTCTGCATCAATTGAGAAAATCGTGTGATTCTTGTCTTTTGTTTTATTTGTGTGATGGATTACATTAATTGCTCTTCTAATGTTGAACCATCCCTGCATACCTGGTATGAATGCCACTTGGTCATGGTGAATTATTATTTTGATATATTGTCAAATTCTATTGGCTACAATTTTGTTGAGGATTTTTGTATCTAAGTTCATGAGGGTTATAGGTCTGTAATTTTCTTTTTTTTGTGGTGTCTTCACCTGGTTTTGGTATCAGGGATATGCTGGCTTCATAGAATGAGTTTGGGAGTATTCCATCCTTTTCTATGCTCTGAAATACCTTTAGTAGTAGTGGTGTTAACTTTTCTCTGAAAGTTTGGTAGAACTCTGCAGTGAAACCATCTGGCCCAGGCCTTTTTTTTGTTGGGAGTTTTTTGATTACCTCTTCAATCTCTTATTTTGTTATGGGTCTATTTAGTTGCTCTGTCTCTGTTTGTGTTACTTTAGATAGGGAGTGTGTTTCTAGGAAATCATCCATTTCTTCTAGGTTTTCAAATTTGTTAGAGTACAGTTTTTCATAGTAATCTGATGTGATTCTTTTAATTTCAGTTGGATCTGTTGTAATATGGCCCGTCTCATTTCTTATTCAGGCTATTTGTTTCCTGTTTTTCTTTTGTCAGTTTGCCAAGTGGTTTATCAATTTTGTTGAATTTTTCAAAGAACCAGCTTTTGGTCTTGTTAATTCTTTCAATTGTTTTTCTGTTTTGTATTTAGTTCAGCTCGAATTTTTATTATTTGTTTTTTTCTGGTGCCTGTGGGTTTCTTTTGTTGCTCTCTTTCTATTTGTTCAAGTTGTAGGGATAATTCTTTGATTTGGGCCCTGTCATCTTTTTGGATGTGTGCATTTTTTTATACAAATTGACCTCTGAGCACTGCTTTAGCTGTGTCCCAAAGGTTCTGATAGGAAGTGTTTTCATTCTCATTGGATTCTATGAATTTCTTTATTAGATCCTTCATGTCTTCTATAATCCAGTCTTTTTTGACCATGGTATTGTTCAGTTTCCAAGTGTTTGATTTCTTTTCCCTGCTTTTCCTGTTATTGATTTCCACTTTCATGGTCTTATGGTCAGAGAAAATGCTTTGTAATATTTCAGTGTCAGTGTCTGCTAAGGCTTGCTTTATGACCTAATGTGTGGTCTATTCTAGACAATGTTCCATGTGCACTAGAAAAGAAAGAATACTTGGCTGATGTTGGGTGAAGTTTTCTGTACATGTCTATGAGGTCAAGTTGGTTGATTGTGGCATTTCGATCTTCTGTGTCTTTATTGAGCTTCTTTCTGGATGTCCTGTCTTTCACCAAAAGTGGTATGTTGATGTCTCCTACTATTATTGTAGAGCTGTCTATCTCACTTTTCAATGCTGATAGAGTTTGTTTTATGTATCTTGGCAACCCTGTCATTGGGTGTATAATATTTAATATGGTTATATCTTCTTGGTGTATTGTCCCTTTAATCATTATATACTGTCCTTCTTTATCCTTTTTGATTCAACTTTAAAGTCTGTTTTGTCAGAAATTAATGTTGTTACTCCTGCTGTTTTTTGATTGTTGTTTGCTTGATGTATTTTTTCCATCCTTTGGGTTTCAGTTTGTTTGTGTCTTTCTTAGTCTAAGGTGTGTCTCTTGTAGGCAGCATATAGACGGATCTTGTTTTTTAATCCATTCTGCCACTCTCTGTCTCTTTATTGGTGCATTTAGTCCATTTACATTCAGTGTAATTATGGATAGGTATGAATTTAGTGCTATCATTTTGATGTCTTTTTTTGTGTGTTGTTGAGTTTCTTTTTCCCCACTTAATTTTATGTGCTGAGTAGATTATATATTGTCCTTTTCTCATATTCGTTGTTGTTGATTTTGTTTCTGCTGAGTCTCTATTTTTTCTTGTATTCTATTTTGATGATTAGGGTAGTTTGTCTCCTTTGTGGTTACCTTATCGTTTACTCCTGTTTTTCTAAATTTAAACCTAACTTTTATTTCTTTGTATCGCCGGGTCTTCCTCTTCATATGGAAGGTCTGTGATTACATTTCTTAGTCCCTCTTTATTGTTTTAATGTTGTCTTCTTTCATATAATAACATCGCTGTTACCCTGTTTTGAGCTTTTTTTTTTTTTTTTTTTTAAACCTTTGTTTTTTTTGATTTCCCTGTCTGGGTTGAGTTCTGATTGCCCTGCCCAGTGTTCTAGTCTTGGGTTGACACCTGATGTTATTGATTTTCTAACCAAAGAACTCCCTTTAGTATTTTTTTTAGTTTTGGTTTGGTTTTTACGAATTCCCTAAACTTGTGTTTATCTGGAAATGTCCTAATTTCACCCTCATATTTAAGAGACAGTTTTGCTGGATTCTTGGCTGGCAATTTTTTTCCTTCAGTTTCTTTTTAAATATGTCATCCCATTGCCTTTTTGCCTGCATGGTTTCTGCCAAGTAGTCCAAGCTTATTCTTATTGGCTCTCCTTTGTAGGTGGCTTTTCATGTATCCCTAGCTGCTCTGAAAACTCTTTATCTTTGGTTTTGGCAAGTTTGATTATAGTATGTCTTGGTGACTTTCTTTTAAGATCTACCTTATGGGGAGTTTGATGAGCATCTTAGGTAGATAGCTTCTCATCTTTCATGATATCAGGGAAGTTTTCTGCCAACAAATCTTCAACAATTCTCTCTGTATTTTCTCTTATCCCTCCCTGTTCTGGTACTCCAATCACTCATAGGTTATTTCTCTTGATAGAGCCCCACATAATTCTTAAGATTTCTTCTTTTTTTTTTAATTCTTTTATCTGATTTTTCTTCAAATATGTTAGTGCCAGATATATAATATATTTGAGTTCAGAAATTCTGGCTTCTACTTGCTCAATTCTGCTCCTCTGACTTTCTGTTGAGTTGTCTGCTTCTGTAATTTTATTGTTAATCTTTTGAATTTCTGATTGCTGTCTATGGATTTTTCCAACTTACTTAGTTTTTTGTTATATTCCTGAATAATCTTTCTAATTTTTTCAATTGCTTTATCAGTGTGTTCCTTGGCTTGTTCTACATATTGCCTCATTTCCTTTCTAATGTCTTAAAGGGCTCTGTATGTTAATCTTTTGTATTCTGGCTCTGGTAATTCTAGGAGTGCACTTTCATCTAGAAGATCCCTGGATTCTTTGTTTTGAGAGCCTGTTGAGGTGATCATGGTCTGTTTCTTTATGTGACTTGATATTGACTGTTGTCTCCGAGCCATCTGTAAGTTATTGTATTAGTTTATGCTTGCTTACTGTGTTGTAGCTTTTTGCTTTGTTTTGTTTTGATATACCCAAATGGGTTGCATGAGTGAGCTAGCCTGATCATTTTTGCCTTTGGAGCTCTGACGTCCTGTCCCCAGCTGGCTAGAGCTGTTATCAGGTATATCAGCCTAGGAGTCCATTCAGTTTTCTTGATGAATTTGGCTCAGGTTTCCAGGTAGCTGATCATCAAGTGTGTGGTAGAGGCTCTGTCCTACAGTCTTAGAGGGGCAGGGGTGATTGGTGTATGTACCGGTATCTGATTGCAGCAGGGGGTCATGCTCTGAACAAGGCAGGGGGCTGAGAACCGACCCCCAAGTGTCTCTGAGAAAAGTGTGTCCCTGTTCCCTAGAGCGTGCAGGTGGGTGGGTTCTGTAGACAGACCATGGGCACCCAAAGTTTTTGGTTGTACGGACTGGGAGGTACCAGTTATCCTTGGACCCCTGTCGCGGGTGGCGGGGTGACCTGAGTGAAGCTACCAATCCTTAGATCCCTGATGTGGGTAGGTGAGGACCTTGTTTAATAGGCAAAGCAATGTCAAACATCAAACACCCACCTCTCCGCCGCACAGCTGAAACGGCTGGAGTCTGTCAACAAGGGCCTGTTCTCCCGAAATAGTCACACACAAAGGTCCTTAGAGAAGGGAATGGTGCTCAAAGTCCATAGACGGTTTATGCCTGAACAGGAGCCACTTCTGTCCTGAGCTCCCCCAGTTAGTGGAGCTCGCAAATTATGTTTTCCCCCAATTGCAAATTTTTTCCTTCTCCAAGGCCAGGAAGATGGCTCTAGGCGCTCAACAGGGCCTGTCTCAGGCCCAGGGAATTCAGCCGCTGAAGCCGGCTTGGAGGTGGGGGAGTGGCGTGGTAAAATATATGCAAGTACTTAGCTTTTGCCGAGAGCACCGTTCTTCTTAGGTTCCAGAGGTGTGAGTAGGCTGTGTGGCTGGCTGCTTCTCCCTGAGGAAACTGCAGCCGAACGCTAGTACCAGCCCACTGTTGCCGCTCCGGGAATGGTGCCTGAGAGCTCCCCGCAATTCAGGTCTGTTAACTCCTCTCCGCTTCTGAACGGTCTCTTCCTTCCCCTGCCCCTCAGTTCATTTTCTAAGCTTGCCTTTGAAGCTCAGGGCTACTAGCTTGTCACAAATATACTCGTTTCACTTGTTTTTTCGGGCCTTTGTTGTAAAGAGGTTACCGGAAGAGTCTGTCTAGCCTTGAGTTTATTTTTCTAGATTCTTGAGGTGGATGTTTAGATTATTTATTTGGGATTTTTTCCCCTCTTGTTTTTTTTATATGAGCACTTAGTGGTATAAATTTCCCTCTGGCACTGTTTTAGTTGCATCCAGCAAATTTTGATGTGCTTCCTTTTCATTCAGCTGTACGTATATTTTTATTTCCTTTGAGACTTCCTCTTTTGACACATGGATTGTTTAGAAGTGTGTTGCTTAATTTCCAAGTGTTTGGAGAGCTTCCTGTTGTCTTTCTGTTAATGATTTCTAGTTTGACTCCATTATGACCAGGAAAAGTATGATTTCAGTTCTTTAAGGTTTGTTTTATGGCATTGGATATAGTCGTATGTATTTTATTGCCATCTTATTATTTGTTTTATGTTTGTTATTTCCGTTTCATGTTCTTCTGTTTCTTTTTTCTTGCTTTCCTGTGGGTTGCTTGAACATTTTTTTAGAATTCCAATTTATTTAGTTAGTTTTTATGTAAATGATTTTTAAAATGATTTGCTCCCAGTTTAGCACTTGGTTGGGTTTTTTATCCAGTTTGAACAGAAAAGAGACTTGTGCTTTAACAAGTCTCAGTAGCTAAGTAAGGCATTTAACATAATCCCAGTGGCAATAACATATCTTTGGAAGTACTCATTTGATGCTACTTCTGCTCAGTGGTGCCTATTTAAATATCACTGCTTCTATTTTTTTTTATTATATGTTCCATTGAGCTCTCTATCACTGATCATTAGATCAGTTCCCTATTCTCAAAATGAAAACAATTGCTATTTAAAACCTTAAATTCTTTTACTTCTTACTTCCCATTTTTAGGCAGTCCCCTTAGAGATAATTCACATTGTTTCAAGACTTTTAGGATAAGGGAAGTTGAATATGAGTCCCCAGCCAAATATTCATTGAGAACAAATCATGAGAAAACTGATAAAGAAGAGTAGATTATAGGACTAAGGTATGTTGTGAATGAATCTAGTAGGACTTTTAACAAAGTCCCTGAGAATTCCTTTGTCGATAATGTGGAGAAAATGTTTATTGAACTGGATTTGTCAGTAATTGTCATGGATTGAATTGTGTTCTCAAAAAATGTGTCAACTTGGTTAAGCCATGATTTCCAGTATTGTGTGACTGTCCTCCATTTTGTGATTGATATAATTTTCCAATGTGTTGTAAATCCTAATCTCTGCCTTTGGTTAATGAGGCAAGATTAGATCATGTCAAAGAGGATTAGGGTGGGATATAATACCTTTACTCAGGTCACATCCCTGATCCAATGTAAAGGGATTTCCCTGGGGCGTGACCTGCACTACCTTTTACTTACTAGAGATAAAAGGAAAGGGAAGCGAGCAGGGATTGGGGGACCTCATACCACCAAAAAAGCAGTGCCAGGAGCAGGCCACATCCTTTAGACCTGGGGTTCCTACACAGAGAAGCTCCTGGTCTCGGGGAAGATTGATGAGAAGGACCTTCCTCCAGAGCCAGCAGAGAGAGAAAGCCTTCCCCTGGAGCTGACACCCTGAATTTGGACTTGTAGCCTACTAAAAAAAAAAAAATTTCTACTAGACTGTGGGAAAGTATATTTCTCCTTGTTAAAGCCATCCACTTGTGGTATTTCTGTTATAGCAGCGCTAGATGACTAAGACGGTAATCAGATACCTGTCCATAAAGCAGATTGATGAATGTGTAATGGCCTTATAATTATCTCACCATGGTGCTCTTTGTTTTCAGCTCTGGCCTGTTCAAAATAGTTGATGACTTGAATGAAGACAAAGTGTATTTTTCAACTTTAAAGATGATGGAAAATTGGTAGGGTTAAGTGTTATCTAGAGCAGTGCTGTCCAGTAGAACTAGGGGAGTCACATATGTAATTTAAGAATTTCTGGTAGTCACTTTTAAAAAAGCAAGAAGAAACGCATAAAATTTATTTCGATAATATATTTACTTAACCCCAAAAAGTCAAAAATATTATTTCAGCATATAATCAGTTTTTAAAAATTACTCATGATTGTACACCAAGGTTCATTGCATCATTATTCACTATAGCCAAAAGGTAGAAACAGCTGAAGTGTCCATCAACAGATGACTAGATAAACAAAATATGGTATATACATACAATGGAATATTATTCAGCCATAAACAGAAGTGAAGTTTTGATATATGCTACAGCCTGAATGAACTTTGAAAACATGCTGAATGAAATAAATCAAACACAAAAGGACAAATATTGTATGATCTCGCTTATATGAAATACCTAGAGTAGGCAAATGCATAGAGACAAAAGATTAGTGGTTACCAGGGGCTGGGGGGAAAAGAGTGGAGAGTTACTGCTTAAAGGATACAGAGTATCTGTGTTGGAGGATGAAAAAAATTGGAAATAAAAGTGGTGATGGTTGCAAAAAATTTTATTTTGATATATTTTATTCATTTACCTTAAGTCTTTGAAATTTGGTATGTATTTTAAACTCACAGCATATCTTAATTCAGACTGACTATATTTCAAGCACCAAGCACTTGATAGCTACATGTGACTAGTGACTAGCTGCAGATCTAGAGAATCAAGATTTTAAACGTCTTGGCAGGTTGAAGCAAACTTCCCAAAACTTAATAGGGTTAAATTTAATAAGGATAAATAGAAAGCCCAAAATTAGCTATATTATTATAGAATGGATGAAACCTAACTTAATACACCTCAAGAAGGCTTTTAGTTGGCTTTTTATCACCTCAGTTTAGGTGAATATTGCACATGACTAGCTAAGAAAATCTAGCACTCTTAGAATACATTAATAGAAATACAGTGTCCAGAATAAATAAGATAATAATTTCATTGTATTCACTGTATATAATAACTTACCTCTGGGATATTGCACTTACAGGAGAAATTCAAATGTAGGATGGTATCATAGATTGAATTATGTCCCCCCAAAAACTGTATGTATCAGTTTGGTTGGGCCATGATTCCTGGTATTGTATGATTTTTCTGTATGTTGTAAATCCTGTCTCTGTGATGTTAATGAGGGAGGATGGGTGGCAGTTGTGTTAGTGAGGCAGGATTCAATCTACAAGAATGGATTGTGTCTTGAGGCAATGTCTTGGCATTTAAAAGAGAGAAGCAAGCAGAGAAACAGGGGGGCTCTTACCACAAAGAAAGCAGTGCCAGGAGCAGAGTGCATCCTTTGGACCCAAAGTCCCTGTGCAAAAAAAAAAAAATTTTTTTTTTTTTTTTTTTTTTTTTGTGCAAAGAAGGGGGAAAATTGATGAGAAGGCCAGCTAAGACAGAAAGTCTTCCCTGGAGCTGATGCCCTGAATTTGGACTTTTAGCTTTCTTTACTGTGAGGAAATAAACTTTTCTTTGTTAAATCCATCCACTTGTGGCACTTCTGTTATAGCAACACTAGATGACTAAGACAAATGGGTTAGAAAATGTTCAAGATTTCTTCTGTCTCTAGGACTATATGATTGTCTAACTCTTTGTTCATAATTTTCTTAAATTACTTTTAGATATAGTAATTTAGACACTCAGATTTTGGAATCCTAAATAACCCATAATAATTACTTTTTTCTCTATGCAACTAGGTAATTTTGAACTTCTTTTACTAAACAATACCGCTTAATAACCAACCTGTGAAATTTTCTTTTTTTCAACCATGGTTTTCTTCCCTTCTTGGGGATTTGTGCACCAGATATGTTTTCCCTCTCCCTCTGCCTCTCATTCTACCTCGTCTTGTTAATTACATATATTTTACTGAGTCTATTTTGCTTATGTATAAGCATTTCTTCTTAATTCATCCTTTCTGTTTGCTCTTTCAGTGCTTGGGAAGCTTTCTTCCCCTTCTCCTTTTGGTTTCATATGTATCAAAAAATAACAGGGAATAAATATAGCAAAAATACCTGTGCAGAGGACAAGTAAGATATTTTGCCTTTACCAAACCCGTTACTGTCGAGTTCTGACTCATACCAAACCCATAGGACAGAGTAGAACTGCCCCATAGGATTCCCAAGGCTACACATCTTTACAGAAGCAGATTGCCACATCTTTCTCCCACAGAGTGGCTGGTGGCTTAGAACTGCCGACCTTCCGGTTAGCAGCCAAGTGCTTAACCACCGTGCCACCAGAGTTCCTCATTTTGCCTTTAGACCTCTTAAAAGTACATAAAAGTTCTCTGTTAGAAGTTCCATGAAAGTTTTTCTACTTCGCCAGCTTCGTGTAATCTTACTTTTAATACCAATTTGGCATTGTTTTATAATTTTTCTTTTTTAGTTAACTGAGTGTAGCAAAAACTTTATTTTCCACTGATAATAAAGGTACTATTTTTTATTTCAGGATTTTCTAGTTTCATTTTTTTTTTTCACTAGAAATAATATAAATGAGGATTATATGCTTGACCAAGTTAAAGCACCGTGTATATCAGTGGGAACTTGGTCTTTACGTATATGCTTTTAAAACACATTGGGAATTACAGCCATGATTTATGCTTGTAGTTTCCATACCTGGCAATCCTAACAGAATAACCTAGGGAGTTTAATGTGTATCTTAACCACAGTCTCCATTGCCTGTGACATAAATATATAGACAAATTTTATTGAGTAAATGGCTAAATGAATCTAAGAATTGTAATATCCTATAAAATACAGTGTTAACAAATGCAATAATATCATCACAAGCATAGCTTGTCTAAAACTAACATTGCAACTATGATAAACATTAATTAAACATGCAAATAAGGTTTTCACAGCATTTTAGAATTTAAAGAAGTCTTGTGGATAATTTAGATGAGGGATGTTTCTTTAAAATCTTTATTGCGAAGTTTAAATTATCTCCCTGTTTCTTAATAGATCACCTTATGATATGAATATCTATATTCAGATTAATTCCTCATCATTATTTCAAAAATAACATTATGGTTCTTAAATGTTTAAATGCGTTATGAAGGATTTCAGTTGTCTGCACTGAATCTGTAAACCTTTTTGAATCTCTTCTTTGTTCATTTTCTTTACTTTTTTTTTTTTTCATTGTTTCTATGAAGGAATATTCTCAGTTCTACATGACTGACGTGGAAATTAAATTTTATAATATAACTTATTTGTATGATGACATGGTTGCCTGCATGAATTTACTTTGTGGAATTCAATAGATGTAAAGAATGTGCAGAATCCTGAATGGTTCACTTATTAAAACTGCTGAATTTTTAAAAAATAAAACTGGCAGACGTATATTCCAGGAATTTGACCTTGTTATTAAATCACAGGCTTTGTTTACATGCTGTTATGGAAAAGGTTTTACTTCCCATTTGCTCCAAGTCATTCTTTAAAGAAGAAATTAGTCATTAAGTCATAAGAAAACTAACAGCAGGAAAAGTTGAACTGATTGATTGTAATCTCCTAGTAATGTGACTTCAACAATAGCTACTGATTTATTTTAAGATACTTTTCTTCAGTGTCAAATTTTCTAAAATACTGTCTGTTACAAGACACATATGCACAGTACATTTATTTTTTTTCTGCAATTAGCATTAGTATGTTTTCAAAATTAGAGAATGCAATTTAAAAATATTAATAACCACTCCATTACTATTGTGAAATATTTTGAACAGAAATAATATATATTCATCCATGTCTTTAATTTTTCAGTTTCTGCCCAGACCTTTCTCTGAGCTCTGAGCCTACCTGATATACACTGGAATGTGTTAAAGGCATCTCAAGATTATGGCAAGCCCCTCCACATACATACACACACAAAGAAATATTTGTGGAGATACAAATTTTGTGTATAAAGATATTATTCACAGCTATTATTTTTAACATTCTAAAATTGGAAACAATCTAATTACTTAACATCAGGGGAATGGTTGAACTAACAGTACATTAATACAATTATTTTATTCAGTCATTAAAAATTATTTTGAGACTTAATGTTTTGGGAAAATAGTCATAATAAGCATAAAAGACACAATATAAAATGGCATGTCAAGTATAATGCCAGTTGTATACATGCATAGGCAAAATACTGGAAGAAAAGGAATACTGTAAGAAAACATTTTGGAAGAAAATAGTACCAGTAATTATTGTTGGTGATTTAAATTTTTGCATATAGTCTACAAATGAGTATGTAGTACCTTTATTTAAAATATTAATTTTGTCTTAATACTTTAAATTTTTAAAATACGCCTGTTGTTTTAGAGAGCTTACAGTATGTTATGCTATTGTAGAAAATAACTTCTAAATCTCAGTGATTTATAACAAAGTTTATTTCTTGCTCATCTGTATCTTGGGTTGGCTACAGTGGCTCTGCTCCTTGTTGGGGTTATTCTTATAGCCTGCTGGAGGGACAGGTCCTCTCCAGGACATGCTCTTCTTGTGGCAAGGGGAAGAGAGACATGATGGCAGAACCGTTCCATGGCTTTTAAAGCTTCTGCTCAGAATTTGCATCATGATTTTCAGTCATATTTTACTTTCCAAAGCAGTCACATGGCCAGGTCTTTTGTCACTGGGGCATAAAATATAATCCTCTGGTAGGAGGGACCTGGTAGTGTTGGGCTCAGTAGAAGGAACATGGTAATTTGAACACATAATACAGTCTACCAGATCTATGTCATGTCTTCTTATTTTGAATTCTGTAAGTAAGTACAAAATACTGAGGGCTGTAACATAAGTTGTGTAGTTTGACAATGGCTTTTTGAGGCACACCTTAGACATCAAAATGACATCTTTGCTTTGGAAAGCCTTAAAGAATTTTTTTCTAGCAGATTTGCCCATGAAATAATGTCATTTGATCTCTTGACTGCTGTTTCCATGGACGTTGATTGTTGATTCAAGTAGAATGAAATCATTGACAACTTCAATTTTTTCTCCATTTATCATGATATTGTTTATTGGTTCAGTTTTGATGATTTCAGTTTTTCTTTACATTTGAGTATGACCCATACTGAAGGCTATAATCTTTGACCTTCATCAGGTTGTCTTCATTTTCAGCAAGCAAGTAAATGTCATCTGTATATCGTAGGGTGTTAATGACTTTTCCCAAAAGATCGTGGCACATCCTTGCCAACTCTTTATGTTAATAGTCTACGTAATTTTTGCCATTCTGCTAGAAAGGTAGCATCTTATTTTTATTGTATCCCCCCATATTTATTATTTAAGTTTCTTTTTCTCTGAATCACCTGTTCATATCCTTAGTCCACTTTTCTATTGGCGTTGTGTAAGTTTTTTTGTGGCTGCCACTGTAAATTGGCTTCTGTCACTGAAACGAACCTAGCTGCCAGTATCTCCTCATTGCCAGAATCATCGGACTTACCTTACTTTTTAACATGCTTGTCTGTTTCCTTCTTCTTGAATCCATCTCCTTCATTGCCTTTCATAACTCTTGATTTTCTTCTTACTTCTCAGGCTACTTTTCCTTTGACAGCTTTTCTCTTCCACCCCATCAGCTCTACCCTCTTCACAGTATGTGTCTTTTTTGTCTGTGCTCTTCTCCATGACTGACCATAAGTTTGATTTCTGTTGGTGACCAAATCACAGACACTGTGAATACTACTCTGGCTTGTGCTTGTGTTCAAAACTGGAGGAAATAAGAATTTTGGTTAGAAGTTAGTGAAAATAAAATTTAATTTTTTCCCATCTAAATTCATGAATTTCCCGATTTCTCTCCAGCCTCAGGGATCTCAGGATCCCATGTTAAGTACCTGTGCAAAACCAAAAACTAAACCCATTGCTGTAGAGTTGATTCTGACTCATGGCAACCCTATGTGACAGAACAGAACCGCTCCATAGGATTTCCAAGGAGCAGCTGGTGGATTCAAACTGCTGACCTTTTGGTTAGCGGCCATAGCTCACTGTAGCTCTTAACCATAGTGCCACCAGTCCTACATTTTCTACTGGTTGCTGTCATTGCCACTTGTATGTCTCATCATGTTGTGGCCATCATAATTTAAGCTTACTTGAATACCAGCTATGTGCTAGGCACAATACTGGATGCTTTACATACATGATCTCCTTCAGTCCTCCTGACAGGTCCTCCTATTGTCATTCTAGAGATATGGAAACACTCAGCTCAAGATCATAAAGCTAATAAGTGTGGAAGCTGAATTCAAATTCAGATTTTTTTTTTATTCCAAAGCCTACGCTTTTAATTACTGTGCCATAATATTTTCTCGAAAGCTTCGAGAAAATATTATGGTATAGTAATTAAAAGCGTAGGCTTTGGAATAAAAAAAAAAAAAAGACCCTCAACAAGGTGGATTGACACAGTGGCTGCAACAATGAGGTCAAGCATAACAACGATTATAAGGTTGGTGCAGGACCGGGTAGTGTTTTGTTCTGTTGTGCTTAGGGTCGCTATGAGTTGGAACCTACTTGACGGCACCTAACAACAACAACAACAATATTTTCTCGTCACCTCACTCTTTTTCCCAGCACCTAACCCCAAGTGTACTTTCTTGCTTGGTGGCACCTGCTTCCATTGAAAGCAGAAACCGAGAATTATCTTAGAATCCTCCTTTCTTTTAAATGCTATCCATAACCAAGTTTCTTCAATTTGTTCTCCAAAATATTTCTTAAATACCACTCTGTCTGCTCCCAATCTGACTAATAGATCCTTAATTTAAGCTTTCTTTCATCATCTCTTGGATGGATTTTTTTCATTAGCCACCTGACTAGTGTCCTTACGTCCACTCTTGTGCCCCTTTAATTCATGCTGTTGTTATTAAGTGCTGTCAGGTTGGTTCCGACTTGTGGTGACTCTGGGTACAACAGAGTGAAACACCACCCGGTCCTGCGCCATCTTCACAGTCATTGCTACATTTGAGCCCGTTGCTGGGGCCACTGTGTCATTCCATCTCATTGAGGATCCTCCTCTTTTTTGCTGACCCTCCACTTTACCAAGCTTGATGTCCTTCCCCAGGGACTGGTCCCTCCTGATAACATGTCTAAAGTATGTGAGATGAAGTCTTGCCATCCTCGATTCTAAGGTGCGTTCTGGCTGTACTTCTTCCAAGTAGATGTGTTTGTTCTTCTGGCAGTCCATGGTATATTCAATATTCTTCACCAACACCATAATTCAAAGGCATCAATTCTTTTTTGGTCTTTTTTATTCATTGTCTAGCTTTCACATGCAGATGAGGCGATTGAAAATACCATGGCTTAGTCTTCAAGGTGACATCTTTGCTGTTTAACACTTTAAAGAAGTCTTTTGCAGCAGATTGCCCAGTACAACACTTCATTTGGTTTCTTGACTGCTGCTTCCATGGGTGTTGATTGTGGATCCAAGTAAAATGCAATCCTTGACATCTTCAGTCTTTTCTCTGTTTATCATGGTGTTGCGTATTGGTCCCGTGTGAGGATTTTTGTTTTCCTTATGTTGAGGTGTAATCCATACTGAAGTCTGTGGTCTTTGATCTGCATCAGTAAATGCTTCTTTGCTTTCATCAGTAAGTGCTGCTTTGCCTTCAACAAGCAAGCTGTGTCATCTGCATATCACAGGTTAGTTAGTCTTCTTCCAATCCTGATGCCACATTCTTCCTCATGTAGTCAGGCTTCTCAGGTTATTTGCTCATCTCTCAGTTTGTCGTACCGTGGTGGCTTGCATGTTCCTGTGATGCTGGAAGCTATGCTGCTGATATTTCATATCCTAGTGGTGTTACCCATGGTAGATAGGTTTCAGCAGAGCTTCCGGACTAAGACAGACTAGAAAGAAGGACCTGGAGATCTACTTATTAAAAAAATTCGTCAGTAAAAACCTTTAATTAATACCACTCCTAAGATAAACTTTCTAAAGCAAAAATTTGATTTTCTACATTCCTGTTTAAAATTTTTTAATAACTCTACATTATCAAAAAGATAAAATCCAATTCCTTAGCATGCCACAAATTTCTTTTAATAAACGGTTACATTCAGCCCCTTCTCTGATTACTTTCTCATAACTCATAATTTAGTTATAACTTGGTTACCTTCTACCCTTGTACTTTTGCACCTGCTCTTCTCTTCATCTGGAATCCCTTCCTTTCATTATCTACCTGGCAAATTTATCCCTATTCCCACCATACTGTGTGATACTAAGTTCATTCTCTCTCAGTTTTAGATACCTCAGTTATACACTAGTGTTAACATATACCTCACAGGGGAGATTAAAAGAAATAATGTAAAATACCTAGTGCAGTATCTGCGCATAGTAGATACCCAAATTTTGCATCTTCCATCTTTGTGCCATTGTGAATAATGATGCTGTAATTGTTTGTCTGTGTATCATCCTAAACCTTGAGATCCCAAAGATCAGAGACTTGGCTTGCTCTGTGTATTCAATATTTATTTCATTTCCTAGTAGATACTGGCTATTTTGTAAGTATTTTTGAAAGAATCTAATTTTAAGAATAGATTTCGAGTAACTACCCAATAGAATGAAGTAAACTGCCATTATTAGTGATTCCTGTTTGTTTTTCTTTCTTTAGTGGTGATGAGTTCCTCAGTTTCCTTCTGAAATTAAACAAACAGTGTGGCCATTTAATAACAGCGGTTCAGAATATCATTACTGAGTTACCTGTCAGTTCTCACAAGGTATTCTACAAACTTATTAAGTGAAGAAAAAAATGAATACTAAAGACCATTCCAGACAATTCAAAAGCACAGTACTGATCTGGTTAATCTATTCCTCCACGAAATCATGTATGATTAAATAAGTCAATTGGTTGAAATATTACTACTTTAAATACTAGTTACTTGAGAAGTATTCTGGCCCTCAGAAAAAGGAAAATGAGGCAGATCAAAAATTAAACTGATCAGTGTATTGAACTTACTTGTTCTAAAAGGACATCCAAGTGAAAGTTGAAACAAAACTGTTGTTTAGTATTATTAAAAAACAAATCAATATTAAGATTTTTTTAATGAAGGAAATTTTTAGATAGAGAAAGTGTAAGTGACCTGAGAAAGCAAAATTATTTTGTAGACTTTTTAGGTGAATCGGTTTTAGCTACTTGTCTATAGTGAAAATTTTTAAATGCACTTGTTTTCCTATGATTTTTATATAACACTAATATGGGGATCATATCATTCTTAAAACCTTCATGAATTGGCATATCCACCATAAATATTAATGTTATTCTCCACATAGAAAGTTATACATACATATATTTAAGTAAATGGATTGAGCAAACTGATAACGACTATTTATATAAAATTACTGATTTATTTTTGCTGTCAGGAAAATTGAACAAAAAATGCTTTTAAATTATAATTTTATATTTAAAAATGTTTTATAATCTTTGTGGATATAAAGTTGTGAAGCTTTTCTATTCTCTAAAATGTAACTTTTGATAATATTAACAGATAGTACTAGAATGGGCGTCTCCCCAGAATTTTACTTCTGTTTGTGAAGAACTGGTTAGTAATGTTGAAGATTTGAGTGAAGAAGTCTGCAAACTAAAAGATTTAATTCAGAAGGTATTTATTTAGCGTAAAGAAGTGTAAAAAACTAAGGAAAATTATTTACAGCATGTCTTAGACAATGAAGCAGTTCTGAAAAGAGCAACTGAAGCTCCCATTAGACAAGATGGAAAAAAAGAATGTTTTTTAAAGAATGTGGGCTTTCTGGTTCTTGTTTTTATAGTCATATAGAAGTACATATCTGGATTTAAGAATAAGTAATTTTTTTCCCCTAAGAAAAAGGAAGAAAACAAAATCTAACTTCTTGAAATAGAAAACTTTGTTGAAGATAGGCAATTAAAAAAGTAAACAACTTTCAGCCAGCTAAGAACTCATTTCTGAGTTCTCCAAGTTCTGTTTAATTAATAAACTTGATGTCTATAAAGCTTTTGGATAAAAAAATGGATGTGAAAGTTAGATTATGCATTAAATTTTTGTAGCTCCAACCCATAAGCCGTTTAATATTTTCATTAATATTTTATCCAAACAGTTATTTTTCTCCAAAACAAAGTTTATACACATTCCGGCTAAGCTAAACTGTTAATCTAGCTAATATATCTGTAAATTACAAGAAGTCTTTTAAAGGGAGCAGAAAGTTGAGACACAAATTCTTCAAAATAGTAGGGAAAAAAGACATTTTAAATGTGGCAAATGAACAGTATGTTTCAAAATTCTTACAGAAAATAACTCCTTTCCAGAGAAAGAAGCATCTTAGAAATTGTATTATCTCTGATATTTATTCATTCAACAAACATTAAGGCAACTGCTACACACAAGCTAGGCTTGAAGCTGAATTTGCTGACAACACAAAAATTGCCGCCATTTGTCTTCACTACGCTCATCTCATCTGGAAGAATCAAAAGAAAATAGTACCGATTTTACTTAACATGGTCTTTTTTATAGCTATCCAAGGGAAGTTTGGAACAGTTTTTGTAAACACACTTCCTGCAAAGCGCTAACCTTAGCATAAAAAAATTCCCTAAGACGTATTTGTTCAGGATATATAATAAACTATTTGGTTTCTCCAAGATGAACTAAAAACCTTGGGGCAAGAGGAGTAGAGGGTTGATATACAATTAGAGATGGAGAACTAGATTTTCCTTAATTAAATGAAATTAAGAAACACTGCTTTAGAGACTGACTTTTGACTCTAAAACAGAAACAGTCCAACAGTATTTATTTTAATAATGCTAACCTGTAAAGAGAATTTCCCTTTTCTTTAGCTAAATGGAAGACCTTCTTTCTGTGACTTTTTCTGCCTTGAATTTATACATTCCCTCATAAGGACTAACTTGGAAACACACTTTTTGGTCTGTAATAATGGCAAACACAGCTCTTTGGGCAGGAGAGTCTCAATTTTGAAGGAAGTTAGTGGATTGGTTTTACTGGATTCATTACAAGTAGTTATCACCTTAATGAGATTTGATTTAAGGAACTATGAGAGCTTCCAGATTTGGGTATATGCTACCATGCTTATTAAGCTTTTTATATTTCAGAGTTTACCAATAATAGCTGAAGAGGATTTAAAAAAAAAAAGGAACCATATGAGTTATCACAGATAAGTGTATGGAGGTGACAAAGAAAGAGGGTGGGAGAGGTCAAGGCTAGACTTTAACACCACATCACTCTCTTGCAAACCAACACACTGACAGGCTCTTGTCAGAAAGGGTCATTCTAAGTAATTGGTTAATAAAAGGAATGACTGTCTCAGGATTCAGTAAATGGAGCATCAGTGTCAAAAAGGAATCTGTTGCTGAATGAAGCCATTTGGAAGTTAGACCAAGATTACAGTATTAATGAGATTGGCATTGAAGTCCTTTTTTCTGCTATAAATTTAAAATTAATTTTGCAGGCTTTTTTAATTAAATATTTACACTGTAGATTTTAGAAGTGGTTATTCCTGTTAATGTTGAAAATATATCACCACTCAAGCACAGGATGTTTCTAGTAAATATCACTCTATAAATGTGCCAGATTCTCTTTATCTTTCAAAGATCTTTTGGTTTCTGTTCATTCTCCTTTTCCTGACCCATACCCAACAACCATCTCTCTTTCTGTCTCTCACACATACACACACAGACTACACCACACCATACGGAAGCAGTGTGTGCGAGGGGGTGCTTCTTTAGCAAGAAATTTCTGTCTGTAAGAATTTAGAAACTGACTGGGCCATGTGCTTTGATTGCTGAAAAGTGCTGAAAGCGCTTTAAATTTTTGCTGACCTTTTGCTCTTGACATTATATGTTAAACTTCTAGCATTAGCTTCTGATCATCTAGTTTTTGCTAAATTTTCATGTATTTTAAGTTTGCTGAAAGAATGATTCACTTTTTTCTAAGACAGCAGTTGATAAGGAAGTATCAATTGTCATTCCTCATAGGTAGAAATAGAAACTTTAAGCTAACATTAAAGGAACTTTATCTCATTATATAAAATATCATATTAGAATGTGATAATACATGAAAGCATTTAATTTTAATGTGAAACTAATAATTTAACATATTGAGATCCTGGTGAAAGAAAGGCTGTCTTTCAAGACATATGTGTTCACTTTAAATCTTCCAAGGGAATCTTGAGTTGCCTACATCTCAATCAAGAGAATTAACATTATTTTCTTTTTAAGTAAATACATTTTTATTTCCAGTGTATTGCATATTATGTCTTTTCTTTTCCTCTTCTAAATATTAGTTGCAAAATGAACGGGAAAATGACCCAACTCATATACCATCAGTGGAAGAAGCATCTCCATGGAGGAGTAGAATTTTGAAGAGGACAGCTGTTACAGTATGCGGATTTGGATTTCTTCTTTTCATTTGCAAGCTAACTTTTCAGAGAAAATAACCCTAATTTTTTTTTAGTAGTGTACATATTTTTGTTCATCTTACTCAAACTGTTAAACCAAAAATTGCTTTTAACCATTTGTGGCACAATATAACTTTACACTCTTTGTCAATTCTCTGTAGGAAAAATTATGATAGCATAAATGAGAATGTTTTTCTTTAGAAAGTGGTTTGTCATTTTGAGTTATAAATGTAATTTTTTATATTTTGTTAATTTGGATCACGCAATAAATTATAAGTAATTCTTTAGTTTGATCTTATGACTAACATTTTAAATAAAAGTATCTAATATTGTTTGACATTTTTAAAAAAGTATGTTCATTTGTCATAATGAATCTTACAAAATTTGAAAAGTGTGTATGAAAGTTTGTAAATAAATGGCTTTTTTTGTCCTTATGTTCCCCTCTGCCCATTATTATGTAATAAGGAATTTCTTATTGGGTCTTACGTTATTACAAAAGTACTGCTTTTGAAAGTATTCCAGAAAATTTAAAGGATAAAGATAAAATACAAAATTTTTGAATTATGGATTAAAAACTTAGAAAAAACACTTAAAATGTAAAGTAAAAGGCACATAATTAGGGAATAGTGTCGAAAGTATAAAGTATATTAGAATTTTTAAAGCAGTGTACTTTTGGGAACATTCGATATGTGCTATGTATAACCTTTCTTGGAATGTTTCTGAAAGCGAATGACATTTGGCATGTTACTTCTCATATCAGTCTAAAGAAGTAATATAAGATTTCTTGTTTTCCAAAAAAAAAAAAAGATACCCAGATTTAAAACACAAGTTAATAAAAAAGCAGACTCAATTTAGCAGGAAATATAGTAGTGAAATCTTTCTTGACTTAGTGCCGTGCTTAGAACAGATGTAGTTGATCTACAACTGCTTGAAAGGTAAATATCAAGTAAAGGGAAAGGATTTTAGAAAGGAAAAACCCTATAAGAAAGTATATAAAAAAAAAAAAGTATAGTTAGTAGCAATTTCTGCTCTCAGTTATATCAAAGCAAAGGACTGAAATTATTTTTCTGAGAATATACTCAATCATATATTATTGGAAAGTATGAATTAGTGTCTGACATTGTAACACAGATTTGGTATCAGGGTAATACCTCATGGGATGAATTGAGAAGTGCTCCCTCCTCTTTTATTTTTGGAAGAGTTTGTGAAGAATTAGTATGAACTCTTCTTTGACTGGTAAAATTCATCATTGAAGCCAATAGGACCTGCACTTCTCTTTGTCCTATAGGGCCACTATGAGTTGGAATCAGCACAATGGTAATGCCCCCCCTACCCCCGTAGGAAGTTTCTGATTACTAACTTATAGTTTCTTTACTTGTTTTTTATATCTAATCAGATTTTCTGTCTCTTAAGTCAATTTTGGTAGTTTTTGTTTTTCCAGAATTTTTCCCATTTCATCTGAATTATCTGTTTGTTGGCATAGAGTTGTTCATAGTATTCCCTTATAATTCTTTGTTTTTCTGTAAGGTTGGTAGTCTCCTTTTTTATTTCTGTTCTTGGTAATTTGAGTCTTGTCCCTTTTTTTATTGGTTAGCCTAGCTTAATATTTCTCTGTTTTGTTGATCTTTTTGATGAGACAACTTTGGGTTTTGTTGATTTTCTCTATTCATTACTTTCTATTTTAACACTTATTTCCTTTCTTCTTGCTTTCGGTTTAGTTTGCTCATCTTTTTCCAGCATCTTAAGGTGGAAGGTTAGGTTGTTGATTTGGAATCTTCTTTTTGAATGTAAGTGTTTACAGCTATAAAGTTTCTTCTAAGCATTGCTTAAGATGCATTTCATAGGTTCATAAGTCAACACTCTCCCCTCCTCAACCTTGGGTTTCCTATTACCAGCTTTCCTGTCCCTGCCTGCCTTCTCGTCCTTGCCCCTGGGCTGATGTGCCCATTTAGTCTCATTTTGCTTTATGGACCTGTCCAATCTTTGGATGAAGGGTGAACCTCGGGAGTGACTTCATTACTGAGCTAAAACGGTGTCCGGGAGCCATACTCTTGGGGTTTCTCCAGTCTCTGTCAGACCAATAAGTCTGTTTTTTTTTTTTTGGTGAGTTAGAATTTTGTTCTACATTTTTCTCCAGCTCTGTCCGGGACCCTCTGTTGTGATTCTTATCAGAACAGTCGGTGGTAGCCAGGTACTGTCTACTTGTGCTGGACTCAGTCTGGTGGAGGCTGTAGTACTTGTGGTCCATTAGTCCTTTGGACTAATCTTTACCTTGTGTCTTTGGTTTTCTTCATTTTCCCTTGCTCCAGATGGGGTAAGACCAGTGCAGTATCTTAGATGGCTGCTCACAGGCTTTTAAGACCCCAGATGCTACTTATCAAAGTAAAATGTAGAACATTTTCTTTATAAACTTTTATGCCACTTGAGCTACATGTTCCCTGAAACCATAATCCCTACAGCGCTCAGCCCAGTAATTTGGTCCCTCAGGGAATTTGGATGTGTTTATGGAGCTTCCATGACTTTGCCTTGTACAAATTGTGTTGGCTTCCCCAGTACCGTGTACTGTTTTACCCTTTACCAAAGTTACCATTTATCTGTTGTCTGTTTCGTGTTTTTACATCCCCATCCCTCACCTTGCTCATAACCATCAAAGAGAGAGACAAGAAGCAGAGAATAAAAAAAATGCCTCACGCAGCCTACCAGAAGTGGGTCCGTGACCAAGCATCGTTGCACAGCCTGTCAAGAAAGAGTGGAGATGGCATACGGCACTAGGTGTTCAAGAGAAACGTAAGGAAGGTAGAGAGAAACAAGAAATGAGAAAAGAAGAGGAAAAAAATGTCCTGAGGGATCCCACTGGCTTGGTGGCATGGACCGGGGAAGGGGCTCCCTAGCCGAGTGGTGCTGCACAGTCATCCAGAAGGAGCAGAGATGGCACATGGGCACCAGGTGTCAGGAGAAAGGAAATGAGGTAGAGAGATAAACTGAGGAAAGAAAAAAAATGCCTTGAGGGAGTCCTCTGGGTTGGTTGTACAGCTCGTCTAGAAGTCACAGAGGTGGCACACGGTGGCAGGTATTCAGGAGAAAAGAATGGAAGGATGGTAGAGATAAGAAACTGAAAAAAGGAAAAAAAGCCCCAAGGGGTCCAGTGGGTTGGCAACATGGAGCAGGTAAGAGGCTCCCTAACCAAGTGGCACTGAACAGCACATCTAGAAGGAGCGGAGATGGCACACGGTGCCAGGTATTCAGGGGAAAGGAAGGAAGGTAGAGAGAAACAAGAAACCAAGAAATGAAAAAAAAAAAAATGCCCCCAGGGAGTCTACCAGCATGGTGGCACGGACTGTGAAAGTGGCTCCCCAGATGAGTGGCACCGCACAGCACAACTAGAAGGAGCGAAGATGGCACATGGTGCCAGGTATTCGAGAGAAAGGACAAGAAGGAAGATAGAGACAAGAAACTGAGAAATGAAGAAAAACAAAAATGAAAAAAAAGTGCCCCAAGGAGCCCACCAGCATGGCTTGCAGACTGGGGAAGTAGCTCCTCAGGTGAGAAGTGCTGCACAGGCTGTCAAGGAGCGGAGATGGCACACAGAAACAGGTGTTCGAGAGGAAGGAAGGAAGGAGATGAGAGAGAAGAAACCAGAAAAAGACAAAAAAAAAGCAACAACAGCAAGAAAAAAAGTTATACTGAAGGAGCCAGCCAGTGTGGATGGGGTAAATCCAAGTGGCAAGGAGCTGGTGTATCCCAGCCAAGCGATTGGCAGAGGCCGAGCAGGGGGAGGAAGGGTGCAGGGTGGGAAAGCGTGTATCACTGGTTACCGGGTGCTCTGTCTCCTGCTGGGAGCTCTGTGAAACTGTCTCCTTGTACTCTCTGTCCACTGTTCTTGGTGGCCGAGGGGTCCAAGATGGCAAATCCATACCACATTAACTGATAGGGGGCCTCCACTCCGTAACTCTCAGCGCTGTCTATTCTCTGTCAGTTTCTTATTCCATTTGGTGCTTGGTTGAGTTCTTTATCCCTTCATTTGACGCTTAGGGTTCCAGGATTGACATTTGTCTCTGTTTTACTTAGTTTTTCAGGTCTTTGCTGTGGAGGGACAGTGTGGTGTTTCTGTCTATAGTGCCATGTTGGCTCCGCCTCCCCCCTACTATTGCTTTTTAAGTCACTTAGACAAGAAAGAATGATGCTTTTGTTCTGTATTTTATAATTACAAATTCTACTGCTGCCTTTTGTTTTTTTGTATGGACTCAAATTTTTATCTGGGTTCACTTTCAACCTGAAGAACTTCCATTAGTATTTTGTGTAAGTTGGGTCTGCTGGCAATGAATTCTCTCAGTTTTTATTATCTAGGAATGTCTTTATTTTGCCTTCATTTTTGAAAGATAGTTTTGCAGAATATAAGCTTCTTTGACAGGTTTTTTCCCTCTTTTAGCACTTAGAATTTGCTGTCTCATTGTCTTCTAGCCTCCGTTGTTTCTGATGAAGTTCGCTGTTTATTTTATTGAGATTCCCTGGTAGATGAAGACTCATTTTGATGCTCTCAAGATTTTCTCTTTGTTTTTGGCTTTCAGCATTTTTACTATGATGTGTCTGGGAGTGGATCTGAGTGTACTGACTTGCTTGTTCAATGAAGTATGTTTCTCCCAACGTGTGAAGCCTCTGATGTTGATCTTCAGAGGACATAGCCTTGAGCGTGTGCACAATCACCCTGGGTTCTCAGTGGTTACAGCAAGGCTAGCTGTAACTATTTCCCTAATCTCTCTGTTAAGCTGTCTGCCTCCTTTGGTATTTCTCCCAGTCCTTATACACCACTAATTACTGTATCTTTGCTATATTGTTTTCGTCAATGCCTTGGGTATAAATTGCTCAGTAGTCTGATCCACTTCAATTTAGCAGAGATAACATTTGAGGGCGATCTCTGAGGTTTGTTTTGACCCCAGGAGGGCTCTTAACTGTCTTTCTGAGACTCTTTAGTGAACTAGCTGGCTTGTGGTTTAGCTTGTTGCTCTTAATTAAGAGGGGAAGGAGCCCTAGTGGCACAGTCATTGAGCACATAGCTGCTAACCAAAATGTCAGTAGTTTGAACTCACCAGCCACTCCAGGGGAGAAAGATGTGGCATTCTGCTTCTGTAAAAGATGTACAGCCTTGGAAACCCTATGGGTCAATTCTGGTCTGTCCTGTAGAGTCACTATGTGTTGGAATTGACTTGATGGCAATGATTGGCTTTTGTTTGCTTTTTGGTTTATTGTTTTTGATAGTGCCTGTAGGCATGAACTTACCTACCCAAACCCAAAAAAAGCAAACTTGCCGTCAAGTTGATTCCACCTCATAGAAACCCTATAGGACAGAGTAGAACTGCACCAGAAGGTTTCCAAGGAGCAGCTGATGGATTTGAACTCTATTTCAAATGAAGGCACTTCCTTTGGGGAGAACTTCTTAGGTCTCTTCTCTTACGAACTGTCTATCATCTGGGCAAAATCTCTGAGCCACTGTCCTGGATGCTAAGTGCAGTGGTAGTCTCTAGTCTTCTCAGCTTGCCTGTCACAATGTGGAACATCTGCCTTATGAGCAGGCAGACATGGAGGTAATGAAAGCTCCAATATTCTCAGCCTTATGATCCTGAGGTAGAGCCCCCATTCTGTTGGTAGGGACTGGGTGGAGGGGGCCCCCAACCTCTCAGCTGCACTCAGCAGTACATCCATTCCGTACTTACAAACATGGTTAGGTTCCAAAATCCAGGTTGTTATGTGAAAATCAGCATTACACAAAAATGGGGGATTTTTTCTTTCTGTTTTCAGACCATCCATTTGAGGTTTTTTATTTAGGAAATATGACCATAGCTAAGATTTGCTGATGCGCTTATCACTGTGCTGAGTCCAGTTATGGATTATTTCTCCGTGGAGAAGGAGGCTTGGAGGAGATAAAGCTGGGTAAAGCTGGGCTATGTGACTGGACCCACACAGCTTAACCACTTCACCTTCTTCCTGTGCTGGGACAGAGCTTCCCTGCTGGAGCCACCTCCAGGGCTCCACTCCCACCCTGCAAGCCCTGCTTCAAGATTCCAGAGGCAGCTCTGCCCTCCAGGCATGGTGAGTTACCTAGACTGGGGGCTTCCTGCGAGAGTGCTGGGAACCTGGCCCTGCACCCAGCCCCACTGAGGCAGAGGCTTCAGGCCCAGTTTGGCTCACTTTGGGATGTCTTTAAACTCACATGCATTTCTTCCAAACCCCCTCCAATGCCTGTTTCCTTTCCTCCCTTCCCATTCCACATTAATTTTGAGCTGGAGGGCCTCAGGCTGCATAGGAGCTGGGAAGCTGGAACAGGTACCCACTGGCTCAATGCTGCCTGTGCATCTGACTGGAGACTATGGCCACTGAAGAGGACAGCCCTGCTGGCATGAGGGAGTCGACAGTGTGGGGCAGCATAGCCCAGCTTCCCAGAGGCTGTCCAGAGACCCTCCATGAGGGAGCGAATATCCTGCAGCCATTGCTGCCATGCCCACCACCTCCTTAATGCACAAAATAGGATAGTAAATTTTTTACTGCTGTCATAAATGCAGAATGTCAGGTAACAAGATAGTCAATAAGTGAGAAGTAAGTGTAATTTAGACTCTTTAATTTGGAGTTGGAGGGGATGAGAAATGCTAGCAACCTTCCCCTCCCAGTGAAATACATTAATTTTAGTTTGGGAGCTGAGGAGAGACTTGCTGTTCTTGCCAAGTTTTAGTAGATTTTTTTGCTTATACGTTTCTTCATTTACTCTATGCCCTCAGGACACTTTCTGGAGACTTCCAATAGTTTTATTTTTGTAGTTTTTGCCAGCTCTGGTTGTTTCAATGGGGAGTGTATCTACAGAGCTCCTCATGCTACCATCCCAGAAGTGGAACTCCTCAGCAAGGGTTTATGGCTTATCTGTTAACATGCTTGGTATAGTGCTCAGCCAAGAACAGTGTACAAGATTTTTTTTAAAGCCAGGAACATTAACTAAATTTTATGTAAGCTTTACCTAGCTCTGCAAACCCTTGTGGTGCAATGGTTAAGTGCTACGGCTGCTAACCAAAGGGTCGGCAGTTTGAATCTTCCAGGTGCTCCATGGGAATTCTATGGGCCAGTTCTACTCAGTCCTATAGGGTCGCTATGGGTCGGAATCGACTCGACGGCACTGGGTTTGGTTTTTTTGGGAGATTTTACCTAGCTCTAGGTTAATTGTATACCCATACCCATTGCTGTCGAGTAGCGACCCTATGAAACAGAATAGAACTGCCCCATAGGGTTTCCAAGGAACGCCTGGTGGATTCGAACTGCTGACCTTTTGGTTAGCAGCCACAGCACTTAACCACTACGCCACCAGGGTTTCCAAGTTAATTGTATATAATAAGCTCACCTAAAGTCGACTGAAAGCAAAAGGAAGGACTCGTTAGTTTTGTCCAGGATACATGAGGGCTAGATAAATGATGGATAAAGAGGGCTGCACTTTGAATTTTGAAAGCTTTTCTGTGGAAGATATTTCAGCTAATACCTAATTTAAATTAATTGCACTTACTAAATATGGGAAATGGCAGCAATTTAAAAGTCTAAAGGAGTACTGCTGAGAAATGAAGCTAGCCACTATTGGAGGCACCAGAATCATAATTGAATTTTGGTTTGTTTTTTCCATATGGGAATCTTTATAGTGCTAACCATTTTTTTATCTTAACACTATGACAAAAGTTAATCTTTAAGAACACAGATAACCATGAAGACTTCTGTTTTGTACTCCAAGTCACTCTGTCACAGCTTAATAATCATTTGTAGTTTTATGGGGGTGGAAATAGGGTGGGGATTTTCTTCTTGGCATATCCACTAGTGAGTAATGCATTTATCTCAAGTGCCAATAAAAATGTTATACTGGACTTATGTGACACATTTGTTAGTTATTAAGGAAACTAATTCTAAGCCATTTAAGCAATGTTCTATTTATTATATTTTCCACCTGTAACTTAAGATTATTTTATCAATATTCCAAACAAAACAAGTTTTTAATACTGTGTAACATTTTTAGAGAAAAAATAAGGACATTTTCAGGAGTGGCACTATCTCTGAACCTGTTTCCATAAAACAGTATTGTTCACCTTTTTCTTCTCAACTAATCAGTCATAATTGTTCCCATGAATTTCCCTCCTTTCTGGAACCTTTATAACACTTTAATATTTTTTGTTTTCTTTTTTTGCCTTTCAGACCCTGTCAACTGTTGCATTCTGCCACTTTCCCTCTCAACCCCCACCCTGCCCATCCCTTCTGTCATGACTGAGACAGAGCAGAAGGTATCCTAGAGCCTAGCCCTGTTGTCATTAGCTCATAGATTCTTTGGGTCTTAGTTTCCGCATATGCAGAGTGGATGATCTCTAAGACTAAATGAATCAGAATGATGTCGTACTCTGAAATGGATCCAATTTTGCAGTCTGCAATTAAAAACAAAACCACTAGGGACTATGTGTAAGAGTCAATGCTTACTAGACAAATCGAACCCCTTACAAATGCTTTTATAGGTATACATCACTTAACTTCCATGATACTTTCTATGAAATGGAACATTATGTGATTTGGACATTGTGCGAACACCATATTGTATACAGGAGAGAGGATTGCAGGACCTGTGCTGCCACCGCCATGTCGAGGATCTGCACAAAAACTTTGGCACCACAGCCACCATTCCTGTATGGCCACTACCCGGTTTCCAAGAGCCGAGCCTGGCCCCCACCCGCTTCAGTGCACAGGCAGTCCTGCCGGCCACTTTCTGGGCTGCCTGCACAGGCTCCCTTTCCTTCCTTTCTTCATGCCTGCCTTCCTTGCCCCCCAGGGGGCTTTAAACTCTCCCAGCCCCTCCTCCGCCTCCTCCTCCGTTTCCATCTCCATCTCCTCTTCCTCCCCCAGACTCCTTTTCTGTTCTTCCTGCCACTGCCACAGCCCAGACCATTCAGCAGCTGTCACCACAGGAGGGCCTGGGCATCACAGGCAGGGTACCCAGACTGGAGGCAGTGTGCCAGTGGCACATCCTCCTCAGCAGCTCTGGTGGCATCTGTGCGGTCCCTGCTGAGGCAAGTGCTGGTACCCCCTCCCCTGTCACTCCAGGACCAGGTAGACACAGACCCAGAGAGCTAGTGAGAGACAGATCAGATCTCCATACTTAGCAAAATACCCACACTACTCCCACTCTCCCATCGAGATTTCTTAACTCTCTTATAACCTTGTGAGACCATGGACGTATATGTAGTGGGACGTTGCCCAAAGGGATGTTAAAGCAACACATTCCTGTACTTCTGATGTCACATTCAGAGATCTAGTATTAAGGGAATTCATAGTAATTTGGTCATTGCCAACGTTTTATAACATTTTTGGAAAGTTTACTTATAATTACATTTCAATTCATTAAACAATTATTGAATGCTTACTGTGTGAAAGACACTATACCCATATATTATGTATTTTATACAAGATCAGGAAACTCAAATACTTTTGCCATTATTAAGAGAAATGATGTAACTACTGTACTTTTAAGGATGTAAACTTTTTTAATTCTCTGAAGTTGAAGAGTGTGGTCATGGATTCAGTTAACTTTACCTATGAAGGTATGTCTCAATCTAAACCAATGCCCTTCTACAAAAAAAAAGCCACAAAGTAAAAATACCAAAATCTTCGTTGTATGACATTTCTTAAAAGATTTAGACCAGATTTCAAGTAAACTTCTATTCAGCATGGATTCAGGGTTCATGAGTGTTAAACCAGTTGTTGGAGTTACATGTGTGTAACATTTCCTGCCACAATGAAAGGTACAGTAAGTCCCCAAATTACAAATGTCTGCCTCATGGACAACTTGTACTCGTTATGAAAGTTTGCCCTCACTTTGAAATGACTGAAGCAACCCCTACTTGCAACAAATTCACCCTCACTTACTGCACATGCAAAAGGTGATTAAAAAGAAAGAAAATGCCAAAATGAATGTCAGAAGAGACTCTGAAACTTGCTCTTGAATGTAGAGTAGCTAAAGTAAATGGAAGAAATGAAGTAAAAGAGCTGAACAGAAGACTTCAAAGGGAGGCTTGAAAAGACAAGATATTATAATGAAATGTGCAAAGACCTGGAGATAGAAAACCAAAGGTGAAGAAGACACTCAGCATTTCTCAAGCTGAAAAAACTAAAGAAAAAAATTCAAGCTTAGAGTTGCAATTTTGAAGGATTCTGTGGGCCAATATGCAGTTCCCTGTATTACAGTTCCCTGGCAGGGACTGCCAGAAATTCAAGCTGGATTCAGAAAAGAACACAGAACCAGGTATATTATGGCTGACGTCAGATAGATCCTGGTTGAAAGCACAGAATACCAGAAAGATGTTTACCTGTGTTTTATTGACTATGCAAAGGCATTCAACTGTGTGGATCATAACAAATTATGGATAACATTGCGAAGAATGGGAATTTCTTGACACTTAAATGTGCTTATGAGGAATTTGTACTTAGATCAAGAAGCAGTCGTTTGGACAGAACTCGGGGATACTACGTGGTTTAAAGTCAGGAAAGGTGTGCGTCGGTGTTGTATCCTTTCACCATATCTATTCAGTCTGTAGGCTGAGCAAATAATCTGAGAAGCTGGACTATATCAAGAAGAACAGGGCATCAGGATTGGAGGAAGACTCATTTACAGCCTGCGTTATGCAGAAGGCACAACCTTGCTTGCTGAAAGTGAAGAGGACTTCACTTTCTGAAGATCAAAGACAATAGCCTTAGGTATGAATTACACCTCAACATAAAGAAAACAAAAATCCTTACAACTGGACCAATAAGCAACATCACTATAAACGAAGAAAAGATTGACGTTACGGATTTCATTTTACTTGGATCCACAATCACACCCATGGAAGCAGCAGTCAAGAAATCAAACGACACATGGCATTGGGCAAATCTGCTGCAAAACTGTTAAAAAGCAAAGATGTCACTTTGAAGACTAAGGTGTGCCTGACCCAAGCCATGGTATTTTCAGTCACATCATATGCACGTGAAAGCTGGACAGTGAATAAAGAAGACCGAAAAAGAATTGACGCCTTTGAATTGTGGTGTTGACGAAGAATATTGGCTATACCATGGTCTGCCAAAAGAGCAAACAAATCTGCCTTGAAGAAGTACAACCAGAATGCTCCTTAGAAGCAAGGTTGGCAAGATTGCATCTTACATACTTTGAACATGTCGCCAGGAGGGATCAGTCCCTGGAGAAGGACATCATGATTGGTAAAGCACAGGGTCAGCGGAAAAGAGGAAGACCCTCAATGAGGTGGATTGACACAGTGGCTGCAACAATGGGCTTGAGCATAACGGCGATTGTGAGCATGGCGCAGGACTAGGCAGAGTTTTGTTCTGTTGTACAGAGGGTTACCATGAATTGGAACCAACTGGCGGCACCTAACAACGATAATAACATGGGCAAATATATTGAATGACACAGGAAGCATCAAAGGAGATGAAAGGAATACACAGCTGATTATTTTTTGTTATATCTCTGATTACTACTGAAATTGAGGATTTCTTTCGAGGCCATTTTCCCCCTATAAATAGCTTTTTACTGTCATGTACCTGTTTATCTACTGTGTTGCCTTTTTCTTGTTGACTTTTAGTACTTTAAATATTTGAGTACTAAATCCTTATCTGTTATACATGTTGGAATATCTCCTATTTTTAGTGCTTATCTTTTGTGGTGTTCTTAGTTGCCGAAACGTTTTAAGTTCTACCCATATTTTCTTCAAATAGTTTTAAAGTTTTGCTTTTCATACTTTTATCGTTAATATATCTGAAAATTATTTTGTGCACAGTGTGAAATAGGGGTATAATAGCACTTCTTTTCTTACAGTAAGTCAATTTTCACATCACCATTATTGAATAATCCATTTTTTCCCACTAATTTGAAATGGTACCTATGTCCTACAAATGGTACCTATGTCAAATATGCTTATATTTCTGTTTCTGAATTTTTTGTTTTCTGCCGTTCATCTGTTTGCTGCCAATACCACACTGTTTTAAATGCTTTGACTTTCCAATATGTCCTAATATCTAGTAGGGCAAAAGTAATTTTCCATTACATTTTAAAATGTTCATTGCTAGCTGAGAAATGTAAGTTATTTCTGTTGTTGATCTTCAATCCAGTAATCTTGCTGAGCTATCTTAATTCTAATAGTTTTGTCCATTGATGTTTTAGATTTTATATGTAAATGTTTATATTACATGCAAATAATGAAAATTTTAACTCTTTCTTTCCGTTTCTTATACCTCTTATTTCTTTATCTTATCAGAACATTTTAGGACTTCCAATACCATGATGAATAATAGTGGTGATAATGGGTATTCCTGTTTCATACTTTGGGGATTATACATCTAATACTTCATTATTAAAAATGATATTTTGCTGTAGGCTTTTGTTAGATTTCTTTAAACTTCTCCTATTTCTGTTATGTAAAACAGTTTTTAAAATAATTCATGTCAACTGTTGACCTTTATCAAATATTTTTCTGCATTTTGGGGGATAATCATATTTTTCTCTTTCATATGTTTATGTGATGAATTACAGTAATAGTTTTTTTTTTTTAATGTTTAAGTATTGCATCCCCTGGGCATGATTTACAAATACACACTCAAAACAGAGTTTGGAATGTTATTTATGATATTTGCATCTATATTCATAAGTGATGTTAACATTATTTCCCTTCTTGTATTGCCCTTATTTAGTTTTGGTATCAAGATTACACTTACCTCATAAAAATGAGTTGAGGCTCTCTAATTATTTTTAAAATCTTGTGGGATTTGTAGTTATTCCCATTTTTATTCCTTACAGTATATGCGTTTCTCTTTTTTTTTTTTCCTGGATTTGTCTTGTCTATTTTATTAATCTTTTAAGGAACCAGCATGTGTCTTTGTTAAATTTTTCTATTGAATCCCTGTTTTCTATTTCATTAATCTCTGTTCTTTGTCATTTTTTTCCTCCTGCTTTCTCTGGAGTGGGGCTTTCTCTGAGTTTATTCTGTTGTTCTTTTACTAATTGAGGCACAGTAGCAATGATGGACATGAACATACGGGTAATAGTGAAGATGATGCAGGACTGAGCAGCTTTTCGTTCTGTTGTACATAAGGTCACCATGAGTCGGAGCTGACTTGAAGGCAGCAGTCTATCTCAAGCATGACTTTAAATATGGCAGCTTTTACCATTACACCTACTTACTTATTCACTACCTCGTTATCTGATATTTCAAATTTATGACAATAGTAAAAAATCTACTATCCAACAATTTTGTGTGTTAAGGAGGCAGTGGACATGGTGGCGATGGCTGTGGAGGGTCCCCTCCCACACAGTACCCAGGTAGCTTCTGGGAAGCTGGGCCTTGCTGCCCCTCACCCTCCACTTTTCTTCTGCCAGCAGGGCACTGCATCCAGCTGCCACACAGGGCCAGCCTCCTCCGTGGCCATGGCCTCCAAGCGGATGCACAGGCAGCACCAAGCCAGTGGGCACCTGTTCTGGCTTCTCAGCTCCTATGCGGCTGGAGGCCCTGCAGCTCAAAATTGGTGTGGGGTGGGAGGAGAGGAAAGAAAGAGGCATCAGAGGGGATGTTTGGAAGAAATGCTTGCAAATTTAATGACATCCCAAAGTGAGCTGAACTGGGCCTGAAGCCTCTACCTCGTTGGGGCCAGGTGCTCGGCCAGGATCCTGGCACCCTCACAGGAAGTCCCAAGCCTTGGTAACTCACCAGGCAGAGATAGCAGAGCAGGCTCCAGGTTCAAGAATGCAGGGCCTGCAGGGGTGGGAGTGGAGCCCTGCATGAGGGAAGCTGTGTCCAAGGGAAGGTGAAGTGGTTAAGCTGTGGGCACTCCCGTCACCCAGCTTGGCTTTTCCAGCTTTGTCTTCCTCCAAAACTTCTTCTCCACAGAGAATAATCCGTAACTGGACTCGTCACAGTGATGAGCACCTCAGTAAATCTTAGAGGCTATTATTTCTATGATCATATTCTCTAAATGAAAAGCATTGGACAAATGGATGATCTGAAAATAGAAACTCTTCCATTTTCAGGTCTTTGGAACCTAACCATGTTGATAAGTGAGAAGTGGGAGTATTTCTACAAATACATATTTTTTCTGCGTTGGATTGTGTTTCCTCGCCTAGAACTCCAGTGATACAATGATATACCTTGTGGTGATTGTTCCATAGTTCCCTGTGGCTCTGTTCTTTTCTTCTCTCTCTCTCTCTGTTGTTCAATTAGATACCTATTGCTCTATCTTCAAATTCACTCACCCTTTCCTTTGTCATCTCCATTCTGCTACTGACCTTATCTACTAAGTTTTTTTTATTTGTTATGTATTTTTCAGTTCTAAAATTTCCATGTGGTTCCTCTTTCCATCTGCTGTTTCTTTGCTGAGACCTTCTATTGTCCATTTGTTTCAGGAGTATTCGTCCTTACTTTTTGGATCATTTCTTATAAAAGCAGCTTTAAAGTCTTCATCTGATAATTTCAACATCTGTATTACCTAGGTATGGACATCTCTTGTTTGTATTTTCCTGTGTGAGTTGATAATGTCCTTGTTCTTTGTACATCAAGTAATTTTGATTGCATCCTTGATGTTTTGAATAGAACATTAAGAGACTTCGGGTCTTGCTTAAATCCTGAAAAATCTTGAGTTTCTTGTTTTAGCAACCACTTCACCCAACTGGGATCAGACAAATTCTGACCAGCCTTCTGTGTGTTCATGTTCCAATGTCAGCTCAGTTTTTGAAGCCTTTGCAGTGCTATTCATGCCTGTCTCACATGTGTGAAACCGAGTGGCTTGTCTGGGACCTGGGTGGTGGTGGTCTATCACATATTTCTGTTCTCAAACTCTGGTATGATCTTGAGGGTCAGATCTACCTGTGCACAGTTTGAGGGTTAGCACAGGAGTCCATATATAATTTTGTGGGATTGCTTTCCCCAGGTCCTTCTTCTCTTCATAACTTTCTGGGAAGTTTCTTGTTCCCTAAGACTCCCCTTTTTGGTTCTCTGACCAGAATGGGTGGCTTTAATTATCCCACTCTGCTACATACTCTTTGTGACTGCACCCATGTCTGGAGCCACACAGCAGAAGGAAAGAAGGAGAGAAAGAAAAAGCAATGGGATTTTAACCCACCCTCTTGAGCCTACAGTTCTTGTGATTAGAGAGGAATTTTTCCATCTTGCAAGAGTTTTAGGCACCTGAGGGGTCCCACTCCTGCTGTTTTCACCACTGCCAGCATCGACACAGGACTGCCCAAGGGTCTAGGTGTGAGAGAGAATGGATGAAAAAAAAATGAGATTTCTCCCACTTTGTGTGTGTTTGTGTGTGTGTGCGGGTACATGTGTGTTTGGAGTCCCTTTCCCACTCCTTAATTCAGAATTTCACTAAATAGACAATAGATAAGTGGTAACTTTGGTGAAGAGTAAGACAGTACACAATACTGGGGAAGCCAGCACAACTCGTACAAGGCAAGGTCATGGAAGCTCCACAGACATCCATACTCCCTGAGGGACCGAATTACTACACTGAGGGCTGTTGGGACCATGGTCTCAGGAAACATCTAGCTTAATTGGCATAATACAGTTTATAAAGAAATATGTCCTACTTTCTACTTTGGTGAGTAGTGTCTGGAGTCTTAGAAGCCTGCAAGTGGCCATCTAAGATACTCCACTGGTCTCACCCCTTCGGGAGCAAGAGAGAATGAAGAAAACCAAAGATGCAAGGGAAATATTAATCCAAAGGACTAATGGATCACAGGTACCCCGGCCTCCACCAGACTGAGTCTAATACATCTAGATGGTGCCTGGCTACCACCACTGACTGCTCTGACATGGATCACAATAGAGGGTCCCAGACAGAGCAGGAGAAATATGTAGAACAAAATTCTAACTCACAAAAAAAGACCAGACTTACTGGTCTGACAGAGACTGGAGAAACCCCGAGAGTATGGCCCTTGGACACCCCTTTAACTCAGTAATGAAGTCACTCCTGAAGTTCACCCTTCATCCAAAGATTAAACAGGCCCATAAAACAAAACGAGACTAAAGGGCACACCTGCCCAGGGCCAAGGGCAAGAAGGCAGGAAGGGGTGGAAAAGCTGGTAATAGAGAACCCAAGGTGAAGAAGGGAGAGTGTTGACCTGTCAGGGGGGTGTTAACCAATGTCATAAAACAATATGTGTCCTAACTGTTTAATGAGAAGCTAGTTTGTTCTGTAAACCTTCATCTAAAGTACAATAAAAATAAAGAATTAGTTTCTCCTTGAGGTCTTTCTGTCCACACCTGGTTTCCACATAGAGGTTTTGGCTATCTTCGTCCTGTTTAGGGGCTATCAGAGGAAAAATAAAATGGGAAATTCACCACTGTTTAGTGGTACTTAAGATCTTGGCCTTCTTCACTTGCTACCATTTTCTTTTCAGAGTCCTCAAATGGCTTCTTCATTGGCTGTCCAAGTTTTACAGCTGCATTTAGTGAGAGAGACAGGGTAGAACATGCTTACTCCATTTTACCTGGAATCAGAGTCCTGTACTGCCTTTTTGTGCTATTGATGTCATATCTTTTTCTTCTACATGTTTTAAACTTCACAAAATATTATCATCATTGTTTTAAACACTCGATATTCTTTTCTATTTATCTACAAACTTAACATTTCCAATGAAGCTTCATAATTCCATCTGGGATCATTTTCTTTCAGTCTAAAGAATTTTGTTAATATTTATCATCAGCTCTGCTAATGACGAATTTTCTTAGAATTTAGGCTAGTAGCCTCTCCACCATCCTGACCCCTTTCAAAGATGCCATCCTACTGTCTTCTGATTTCGGTTAGTTTCTGTTGAGAAGTCAGCTATATCTTTTTTTTCTCTGCCGAAGCTATTGCTTCTCTTTCATCTATCATCTTTTAAGATTTTCAGGAATTTAACTGTTACTTGCTGAAGTGTGGTTTTTTGTTTTGTTTTTTCTCTGTATTTGTCTTGCTTCAAATTTGTAGATTTATTGAACACGTGGCTTGATTTCTTTCATCAGTTTTGGAAAGTTCTCAGTCCATATTTCTTCAAATATTGTTTTAGAATATCCTCTCTCTTCATTCTCTCCCTTTCTTCTAGAACCCCAATTATAATTATGTTAGTCCTTATGATGGTTAATGTTGTATCAACTTGGCTAGGCCATTATTCTCAGTATTATGTAATTATCCCTCATTTTGCGATCAGATAAAAGAAAGTTTCCTTGGGGCGGGGTGGAGGCAATGTGGCCTGCATCCAGTATATATGGATGTTCCGGCAAAGCTTACCCTCTCTTGATCCTGCATCTGCCTTGTCATCCTCTGACCTCTGGTTCTTGTGACGTGAGCCAGCAGCCTGCTCTCTGACCTTCAGATTTTGGAACACACCAGCTCCTTCAGCCCCGTGAGCCAGCACCTAGCTGTCTGACCCGCTGATTTTGGGTTTGTTAGTCCCTGCAACCACGTGAGTTAGAAGAAGCCTCCAACCTGATGCCTAACACATGGATTTGGGACTTCCCAGCATTCATAGCTGTGTGAGCCATTTCTTTGAAATAATCTCTCCATTATATATGTATACTTCACTGGTTTTCCTCTTCTAGAGAACCCAGCCTAAGACAGTCCTTTTCACTGTATCATAATTACTATTTTTTCTGCATTTTCCAGCCCTTTAATTCTCTGTGTGCATTAATTTGGGTACTTTCTACTGACCTATATTCTGGTTTACTAATCCACTCTTCTGGTATTTCTAGATAGTTCTTCTAGCTATTTAATTTTATATCCATCTATCTTTAATCTCACCTATTGTTTTTCCCCTAGTTCTAAGATTTTTACTTAACTCTTTTGTATGGATTCCAACTCTCCATTTAAATTACCCATCCTTTTATTTATTTTTGGAACATTTTAACTGTAGTTATTTTGGCATTCTCAGATAAATCAAAACTTTAAATTACCTATGGGTCTATTTCTATTTTCTCTCTCTCTCTCTTTTGGTATCTTTTAATTTGATGCTGGATATTATAAATAAAAATGTGTAGAGACCCTGCATGATATTATATTCCTCCAAAAAGAGTTAAGTTTTCTTTTGACTTGCAAATGGAGTACTAGCTGACCAATTTGGTCCTGTCAAGGGTTGGTTAAACCTGGCCTGTTTCAGTTACTAATACGATGTGGTCCTTGCTTCCAAGGGAGGGAGAAGAAGAAGAAACAGAAGAATTGTCCTTCATTTTGAACATTTGTACTGACTATAGAATTCTGTACAGACCATTTTTTTCTTTTAGCATTTTAAAGATGTCATTCTATTTTTTTCTAACCACCATTGCTTCCTATGAGAAGTAGCTGTAATTCATATCCTTGTTCTCCTATATTTAATATGCACACTGCATCTTTTTTTTTTTTTTTCTGCATCTAACTTGTATCCTCTGTGGCCCACCAAGGGGATTGGTCAGTTTTGCCTTAAAAGAGAGCCAATTCCAGAACAGAGAGGAAGATCCCACCACCACCAAGGAAGAACAGCCAGAAACAGAGAACTCATCATTTGGACCTGGGAACCCTGCACTGAAAAGTTCCTAGAAGAAGGAGACTGAGAGAGAGAGAACAAGCTGTAACCCTGAAAACGGTGAGAAGTAGTAACAGGAGAGACCTAGCAACAGGGACCCGGCAGCAGGGGACAGCAAGGTGGGCTTCCCACCCCATGGAGAAAGAATGCTGAGTGCCTTTAGGGAGAAGCCTAGGGCCAGGGAGAGGCATGCCTGCCAGCATGGTTGGGAAGAGGCTGTCCTGATGAAAGAACTGTATCCTGAGTGTTCTCTAGCCTGAATTGTAATTGTTACTTCCCTGATAAACCCCATAATCGTGAATATGGTCTTTGAGTTCCATGTGGCCATTGCAATGAATTATCAAACCCAGCAGAGAAGTAGAGAGTGCTGTGCAAGGGACAGTTGGTGTCGGAATTAGTAAAGATGGTGGAGAGAGGAGGCTTGTTTGGCCTCCACTTCATGGGAGTCAGCCTTGGGCTGTTGATCTTGGTTCTCCTTCCCCCTTGTGGGGTTGGAGGAAGTCATTGTCCCCACACCGTTTTTACAGTTCCACACATCACTGCGGTAATATTTTATTTTCAATATCTTGTCTCTCTGTACTTCAGATTAGATAACTTCTTTTTTCAAGTTCACCATCCCTTTCTCCTGGCAATTCCATTCTGTTGTTATACCCAGCCAGTGAATTTTTCATTTCAGGTACGGTACTTTTTAGTTTTGGAATTTTCATTTCTTTTTTATGGTTTCTATTTTTCTACTGAGATTCTTCATCTGTTTCCTCATTATAACCATAACCAAACCCATTGCCGTCAAGTTGATTCCGACTCTTAGCGACCCTATAGAACAGAGTAGAACTGCCGTATACTGTTTCCAAGGAGTGGTTGGTGGAACTGAACTGCCAACCTTTTGGTTAGCACTCATAGCTCTTAACCACTACGCCACCAGGGTTTCCCATTATAATCACAGTTTCCTTTAACTCCTTGAAAATATTATAGCTACTTTAAAACAGGATCTTGCCAATTCCAACATCTGGGTTAATCCAAGGTCAATTTCTATTGACTACTTTCTCTCTTGAGTGTGGGTCACATTTTTCTGTTTTTTCACATCTAGTCATTTTTGTTGTATGCTTGACATTGTGAATGATACTTCGAAGAGAGTCTGGATTATGTTGTCTCCCTTTAATAGTTGTTGGGTTTGACCTTATAAATTCTCTTGGTCCTGTCTGGTTTAATTTCATTCTTTGTTAGAGCATCCGATGTGGGGAAACAAGATTTTGTACTTTGTCCTAAGACATGTTCTTTACACTAAGGCATGGCCTTTACTTTTAAGGCATGGCCTTTTTGGGGTCTTCAGCATTGAAACTGAATGCCTGAAGTGCTCAATGAGGTCTCTCCACTGGAACTCAGCGTCTCCCAGCACTGCATGACATGTGGCAGATGATCTCTGCTAGACTTTGCAGGGTATTGCTTTGCCTATATTCAGCCCAACTCTTGGCCAAGAAGCAGTGGCGAATCTTAAAAGTAGACTTCTGGAACCCCCCCTTTTCAAAGCTATCTATTCCTATTCTGTCATGCATATTTCAGTGGCTTCAGTAGCCCAGAACAACAATCTCTGCCTCCTTAGTTAAATGAGACCACTTTTCTGCTTGGATTCTACCATTTTTCACCCCAGAAGAAAAGTTCCCTCAGGCAGAAAAGCCAGGGCAAATATGGTACGGTTGTGGAATTCACCTCGTGTGTTTACCTTTTCTCAAAGCTCACAGCCCTGTATTTTCTATTGTCCAATGTCTGAAAAGATTTGTATAACTTTTTCCAGTCTATAGTTGTTTTCAGTGGGAGAGCAAGTCAGGTAATTTTTTTCAGTGGGAGAGCAAGTCAGGTAATTATTACCCTTTCCTAGTTGGAAGCAGAAGTCCAACCAGGAACACATTAAATTTACACTGAGATTTAAATGACTAATACTAGAACATTTCCTAAAAGCAAGTTTGACAAAGACCAGGTAAGGGTGTAATTGATAAAAATTTTGGGAGTGACTGAAAAAGAAAGAGGGAGTGCTTTTAAGGGCATTAAAAACAAACTTTGTACTTTACACTTAACCTATATCGTTGTGTATATGAAACTCTTAGATTTAGCCTTGGAAGTAAAGAGTTCTAATGATACATATTCTTTCCCATTCTTGACCTGTTAACATATAATGTTCTCTCTTAGAGTCACTGGAGACCCTGGACTTTTGAGTCATTGGTTGGTGAGTAGCTAAATTAGGAGTCACCGCCTTAGAAAAAAGCCAATTTAGACTGAAAGACAAATGATGATTTGAAGAAGTAACTCTCCATTTTTAATGGGTGGAGATACTTTGGTTGTAAATTAGTTCTTTTGCTCTGGGAGATTAGACAAACAATGGATCTAACTAAGAAAATAGACTGACTCATCTGGCTACAATGCTATACTGAAGTTACAAGCAAATAACATTAATCTCCAGGAAGAAAATTGGGTTCTGTATACAGTAAATGAATTTTACAGTTAAGTCTGAGATTTCTTATTGCAGAAATAATAAATTCATAGATCTGAAGGTACCCTGAACCCTGTCTTTCCCTACCTCATCATCTGCTATAGAGAGGTTGAAGTCAAATGCAATTTACTTCATTATTTATTAACTCTTCTTTAGGACAGTAGTTGCAGTTGCAAGAAAAATGAGGCTTGCTGTAACCTCTTTTTCTCCTAATTTTCTTCAGCATTTCCCAACTTTCTTTACTAGTTGACAAATTCTGTATCTTCAGAATGAAGGATCCACCAAGGGAATAGGCATAAATGAGCAGGGAGTAAAGTCAACCCCTGCTGGCAGTAAGAGAAATTGTACTGGGCTAACTAAGTGAGTAGAGAGGGAGACTGCTAGAAAAATGGAATCACAGGTCTAGAAGAGACAAATCATCTGATCCAGACTGCCTCTAGACAGGCCAGGAAGGGCCATTTTCACATCTGGATTTAGCTTCTCTTGAACTTTTCAGTCTTTTGCCTTTCATCAAGACTGATTTCTTCTCTACAAGACACGTGGCACTCCTCCTCCTGCCCCAGGATGAAGTCCTTTGAAGTGGATTTAATTAGCTTTGGGGATGGTCAGTTCCTTTTCCGGGAGGTCTGTTTCAGGTTTAAGTCATTCCATTGGCCTCACCAACAACTGAAGGGCAGGTCTCCTGGCCAGTCAGTAATTCCCTGGGTGGAGGAGAAGGGCCTCTAAGCTGATAGTTACACTCCATGTATTTCCAACTCCCCTTAGCTGTAAGGACACGGTGTACTGAGGTGGGTGGGAACTTTGAGTAGTTTTTTAGGTGGTTTCCGTTCTCATTCTCCATGAGAGGAGTGTACAACTATCTACCTTCCCAACTTAAACATCTACACCTCTGCTTTATTCGCTGGTAGAAGTGAAATTTTGATAAGTTTTGGTCCCTCTAGGACCATACCACCGTCTGTTCTACATGTCCCAAGTGTCTGAATTTACTGCAAGAGACGCTGGGACAAAAGAGGGTGGAGGTAAATTTTGGCTTACTCTCTGCTTGCAGAAAGAGGTTTATGAGCATAAGTACAGAGGTAAACGGGGTTATTTGTCTCTGTTTGGTGCCTGTCACATCGCTCCCCACACCTCCAGCACTAGCCCATCATGCGCACGTTCTCTGAGCAGAAACGCCCTCCACCCGCGCTCCCGCCCGCCCTTGCGGCCGGCACAGACCGACCAGAACTTCCCCTGGGTCGCGGCCCAGCGATACGGAGCGGCCCTGGCGCAGAGCCTCGCTCTTCCCGAGTCGTGGGTGGCGCGATGCTTGTTTCCCTCCCCTCCCTTTCCGGACCCAAACGGGGATGTATCTGGGTCAGCCTGGGAGGGGCTGGACCTGCCAGGGACCGGAGGGGGAGAAAGGGGTGGTGATGACAGCATCTTTCAGGTTTTTGGCGTCGCTGAGCTTCGCCCCGTCCAGCCTCTCACCGCGCTCGCTCCCGGCGAGGGCTGACGTTCCGGCCACTGCAGGCCGGAGGGCGGGCGCCGCGTGGGTCGGGGAGAGCCGGTCCTTCCTATCTGGACACCACTACCCCCTGCGTCCTGCGAACGATGCGGCGCAGACCCCCTCCCCACCCGTAGATACGCACTCCCTGTTCCTAGAGCACGCTTTGCCAGCGCGCGACGGGTCCCTCCGCCCCAGGAAAAGAGCAATGGAACAGTTCACGGCCGCCGCGAGTTCCTCGTCTTCCTTCCTTTCCGGTGATAAACGGCAGGGCTACAAGCCAGTTGCCGCTCAAGATGCTCCACCCGCGGGCCCAAGCCCTTCTGTCATGGCTCCGCGGGGGTTCAGACCCCGAGGGTCCTTTCACCTACGCAAGGCGCGAAGGAGGAGCGCCGGGCGGCGGACGCCGGGGCCCAGACCCCGCGCGGGCGCCTCCCCGCCGTTTGTCCGGTCTCCGCGATCGTTTGCGCTCCGCAGCGCTGGGAGAAGCTGGGCGTGTGTGAAACCGCACCTTCCCCAAGGGCCGTGCGAGGACGCCTGTGTGAGGTCCGCAGGTCACGGACCTTCCCGGGTCCCTCCCTGCGAGCTCTGACTATAGGCCCAGCCCCCGGAATCGAAGCCGCGGGGTCTTCATCTCCCTGAGGCCTCCCCCCGCTCCCCCTGCCTTGCCCTGCGTAGACGCGGCAGCGCCAAATTCACAAGTGCTCGCGCTTTCCCTCGGCGTCAGGGAGAGACGCAGAGCTACGAGTTGCAAACCATCTCTGGATTTCTGTCTCCTGTGCACAGTCATCTCCCGCTCCTCTCCCGGGTCCCCCACCTCGCACGCGCGGGGAGCTCTGTGTGCCGGAGAGCCTCGCCTATCCGGAACGCGCGTGCCTGCGGCGGGAGCCCACCGACGCTCTCTGGCCGCAAGCTCCCCGAAGGTGTTCGCGCCGCAGGCACTCGAGGCCACGCCGAGGTGTTCCTCCCCCGACCCCACCGCACCCCACACGTCTGCTGCCATCACTTGGTCCCCTCTCGACTCCCCGTGCCCCGCTCGGCGCAGCAACCCGTCCCTCGGCCGCCGGCAGGGAGCGCGGACGGGCGCGGAGGCGCAGAGCTCCGGCGGCCGCGCTCGCCGCCCTCCGGGGAATTGACTGTGGGCGCGGCAAGCCGCGGCCTTTATCGCTCGCCGGGCTCGGCGCTGGAAACTTTATCAGCCGGGCTCGCCGCGCGCCGCAGACGGGCGGGGGGCGGGGGCGCGGCGCCGGCCGTGACGAGGCGCTGGGGCGCTGAGCGCTCTGCTCTGCACGCATGGCGCCCGCACACGGAGTCTGACCTGATGCCGACGCAAGGGGGCTAATATGAACGCCCCTCTCGCCGGAATCTGGCCCTGGCTCCCTCTGCTCTTGACCTGGCTCGCCCCCGAGGTCAGCTCTTCATGGTGGTAAGTCCACACGCCCTGCGGGCACGGGGGGGATTATTGAGACGGGAGTGGGAACCACACTGGCCACACGGACCCCCCTGGCGGCGCTGCCCTGCGGCCACGGCGGTGGCCGAACCCGGCCGGAGCCCCGGCGGCCGTCCTCTCCTCTCGCCCCATCCTCAGCCCCTTGCTCTTCCCGACAGACCAGTCCAGCTGTGACAACTCCAGAAAAGCCACCTTCTCCCTCAAATGAGAGCTCGGATGTTGGTTTATTTGGATCCAGCTGAGCGACAGCAAAATCATGCAATTTCTTATCCCGTTGAGAGACGCGCTAGCCGGGTCTCTAGCACAGACGTGTGTGTGTGTGTGTGTGTGTGTGTGTGTGTGTGTGTGTGTGTGTGTGTGTGTGTGTGTGTGTGTGTGTGTGTGTGTGTGTGTGTGTGTGTGTGTGTGTGTGTAAATTCACCTTGAAAGCTACAATCGCCTCTCCTCTCTACCCCTCACCCCCCACCTTCAAAAAAAAAAAAAAAAAAAAACCGGCTCAAGATGAACCGATGGGCCAGCTGAGGCAGACAGGAGCTGTAGAGCCCGAAGCGGGTGATTTTGCATTATTTCCCGTCCTTCCACATTCCTAATACTTCACCCCAGTGGGGCGGAAAGACGTTCAGCTGCCTCCAGGTAGAGATTTTTGCCTTGATACGGCGCTGCACGCCCTGGGGGCTTTAAGATGTTGTCCTGTTCCGAACCGTCAGGCCAAAGAGTAACCTTGCTGCTGTCCCTTGTACGTTGATCTGCGAATTTTTTTTTTCCATTAATGAAGGAACGCTGAACAGGAACAGGTCTTAGCATCGTTCATAACTCCAAAAGGAGATTCCCTCCCCACCCAGAAACTCTTCCCCATCTTCCGCAGCCTTCTGATCTTGAAGAGATGGAGTTGAGAGCTCTGTAACTTCCTTGCACATAAAAGTTTCAGAACAGATCTTAAAATACCGATTCAGAAAGACCTGTTATCGTGGGCTCTACTTAAAAGGATCTGACAAAAGTAAGGAGTCTCAACCAAATGAAAGACTAGAGCAGGGACGACACTGGTGGTGCTTTTCAAAGGTGTAAGGCAACCCGTTGCTGGGAAGAGGGGATCCATTCCTTCCTAAACCCGCTTTGAACAGGAAGGCGTTTAGCCTTGACATTGCTGACATCGGATCAAAGATTGATTTATCAGACTGACCATTTTTTCAATAAAATGACTATTTCTGTTTTCATGGGTGTATAAACATTATTTATTGCTCAGGCTTTTTGTCACATTGTCTCTCAGCTGTCATGTAAATATATTTTTTGGAAGTCACAGCTGTAACGATTTTATGATCATATAAAATAATGAAAATACAAGAAAAAGACCTTCTCCCTGTTTGATCGCTTCAAAAGACACCTATGGCAGCTTGGGTTATATAAAGGGTACCTTTCTAAACATTTCACAACTAATAGAGAACATCTGGGTACAGATGATGATGTAATTTTTTGTTAAAGTTTTTTTTCAAAAGTACTTTGTGGAGCTATAACACTGTTTGAGTCTTCCAAACATTTAGTGTCCTTAATAACAATAGAAGGAATTTTTTTTTCCAAAGGTTTTCAGTAAAAGCCAAAAAGAGCTGGAAAATGGAGATATTTAAAGGATTCTTTGGTAAGGAAAGAACAGCATGTCTGGGAGGAGAGTGTAACATCAGATACCAGCAGGTGTTGATTAGACAGATACAGACCGTTTTTAAGGCACTTGAACATTAGGTCAAATAAAAGAGAACAAGGCACTTCGAAAGGCCAGCTTCCTCCAAAGCCAAGTCCAGACACATTGTGTCACTGAGATCAGAGCCTTCTTGGGAAAAGCCCTTGAAACATTCTCTCCAAAACACAGTGCCCTTCCCCCTCTCATTCCTTTTTCTGACGGCAGACCTTGTCTGGACCCCCCTGCCCAAAGCATCATTTGCTTGCGGAGGCTTTATAGCAAGAGACAGCCAGAGCCCCACTTTGGATTGGTTTCTGCAAGATCATTGCCTATCCCTGCCTGCCTGCTTCTGCACTGAACTAAAATTGAATAAGCCATGTTCTCTAACCCAGCAGAAGGATAAGGAATTCATATTTGAAAAGTGCTCTGGCCTCTTTAGTCTCATTTTGCACTCACCCTTGTGTTGGTTCCTCACAGGTACATGAGAGCTACAGGCGGCTCCTCCAGGGTGATGTGTGACAATGTGCCAGGCTTGGTGAGCCGCCAGCGGCAGCTGTGCCACCGACACCCGGATGTGATGCGTGCCATTGGCCTAGGGGTGGCCGAGTGGACGGCAGAGTGCCAGCATCAGTTCCGCCAGCACCGCTGGAACTGCAACACCCTAGACAGGGATCACAGCCTCTTTGGCAGGGTGCTGCTCCGAAGTAAGTGTCCTACCTTTGCCCAGCTCCGCAGGCTCTCCCATCACACATCTGTGTGCTTCTCACCTGCCCTTCAAACCTTCTGCTCATCTCTAATTGCATTTTATTCAACTGGAAACGTGTTCTGTTGGGTGGCACTCTTCCAGTCTTACAGATAAGGACTGGAGAATCAAGGAACTTGTCTGAAGTCTTAATAGGAGGCCAGTCCTAGAGCTGGATATAGTGACCTGGGCTCTTGTCTTTCAGCAATGTGCTCTGTCCCTCACTTAAACCTTGCTTGTCCCCCAAGGTTTAGACTCTGTCTTAGGAGGAGGGAGGAAGCAGCCACAGGGCCCTCTGGACTTTTTTTTTTTCCTCATCTTTCTGGGGCTTGAATCTTCCAGAAGGACTTGAGCAGAAGGTCAGGATGGAATGCTCTAATCTTTTATCAGCCGAAGATGATCATGATTATAAAAATACCGCGTAAGTTTTATTAAGAAGCAGAGATAAATCTCTGCTCATCACCTTTGACCTCCCATCTAGCTCCTCAGCCCTAGGTCACGCTGTGTCCAAATTAAACATGTGTCTCAATAGACTACAAATTCCATAAGGATAAGGACTGTGCTTCTTGCTCCTCACTTGGTGCCTTGTGTATTGCAGACACTACTCATTCATTACAGTGAATGAATGGATGAACTTGTAGTGAACGCCTACCACTTTCTGGATGCATTTTAGGCAGTAAGGATATCTATGGAGGGTTGGGGTGGGGACCATGAGTATATAGATTTCTTTTTAACTTAGAAGGAGTGTTCAACATTGTCTAATTATATACTAATAAACTTCTTAAAAGTTCTGAATATGTAAAGTAGCTTGCTGTTGTTATTGTTTGGTGCGGTTGAGTTGATTTCAACTCATAGCAACCCCATGTGTCAGAGTAGCACTGCCCCATAGGGTTTCCTAGGCTGTGTGTAATCTTTGGAAACCCTGGTGGCATAGTGGTTAAGTGCTACGGCTGCTAACCAAAAGGTCAGCAGTTCAAATCCACCAGGTGCTCCTTGGAAACCCTGCGGAGCAGTTCTCCTCTGTCCTATAGGGTCGCTATGAGTCGGAATTGCCTCGACGGCAATGGGTATGTAATCTTTATGGGAGCAGATCACCAGAGCCACTGAGCGGGCTCAGACTGACAACCTTTCAGTTAGCAGCTGAGTACTTAACCATTGCACCATCAGCTGGTGTAAAATCAGAGAAAATTACTTAAAAATCAAATCTTATTTTCAAAGAATACCCATCCACTGACCTGGCACTATTACCATTCTCTAAGAAATAACACCATCCATTTGCTAGTGGCAAATCTGACTGAAAACACAATAGTTTGTGTGCGAACCCCAGACACAGGAAACTTTACCCTTGTTTTTTGCCCGTTCCCCCCCATTCCAAGGAAAATCATTCAGGCTACGCACTTGGTAATGCTTAACAAAGGGTGTTTCTATCATGTAATCATCACAGCCCTAGGGTTTTATGAGGCCAAATGCATAACTGAACGTCTCTAAAATCCCCCAAGGGCGTAGTACTCTCACTGTTCGGGTATCCCTAAAGTTAATTTACTGCGATATTCTGCAATTTTGTTCTCTAGTTTAGAATGATATTCTTCTGCATTCCTTTTGGAGTTTCGATAGATATGACATCGCAAATTTCTGAGATGGTAAATTTCAGCTACATGGAATTTAAGACTTCACCTAGATTAGCTCACCAGTAAATCAATTAAAGTGCTGGACACTGTCAAAGAGAGTTTGCAAACATCTAGCATGAGTAATCTTTGAATATGTTATATGCAGACCCCTCCTTGGTATTTAAGATGCATAAGGAGTTTTCCTTTTCAAAGTGCTCACAACCGTTTTCCAATGATTAAAAAATCAAATGCACATATTTAGAAAGCATCCATCTCTAGATTCTGTCTATGAAAATCTATTACTGTCTCCATATTGGGAAACCTTTAGGTTACAAATCAAAGGAAGCAGTTTTGACCAGTGCTCCTAAAGATAGTGTATCTGGGAATTCATTCATAAAATTTTTTAGCTTAATCTTGGCATTGTTTGTTTCTTCAGAGCTGTAGAGTTGCTGAGAGGGAAGAGGTTAGAACATGAGAAAACAGAACTAGTTTGGCTTAGTCTCAGGCCCCAGGTAAATAAGAGATTTTAACTTGTACTTCCTTCACGTTTCTTTCAGATGAAGCTGTGTGCTTTGCCAAAGTACTCAAAACTTAAAACATGCATGCTACACAATTTCTTTCCGTTCTTTACAGAAGGCCAGATTCCATTCTGGACATTTCTGCAAACCCCGGCGACTGTCAGTGATGATTTTGTATTGGTTATGGGAGGGCTGAATTTGGCCTGAAGCAGCTTATCCTGGAAATAATCATGAAATTCCAATGAAGCTATCCAAAGAGTTTTACAATTAATTGCTTGGAGGGGAGTTCACATCTCAGACTTGTAAAGAACTCTCCTCTGGAAACCCAAATGTCCTTATTGATGAATTAAAAACAAAACAAAAAAAACCCCTCAAACCCGTTGTTGATTCTGACTCATAGTGACCCTATAGCAGAGAGTAGAACTGCCCCATAGGGGTTCCAGCTGGTGGATTGGAACTGCCTGCCTTTTGGTTAGCAGTCAAGTTCTTAACCACTGTGCCACCAGGGCTCCTGTAGGTAAATAGGCAAGACAGAGGGCAGCACCATTTATACAGAGAACATAAAAGTTACTAAAGTATTCGTGATCATAGAGAAAAAGAGAACATTTATCTCTTTTGCTTCAGAGACCCAGACTAAGAGAGAACAATTTTTAGGAACATTTGTAATTCACTCATTCAACAAACATTCACCAATCACAGGCAAAGAAACTTGATGACAGAACTAGTAAACCCAAAAGTATTCCTGTAATAATACACCTCCAGGATTCTAGAATAAACCTTAAAAATCAGAAAGGTGATTAGGTCACATCTTTGCAATTCTCAATAAAATAAGCCAGCACTTTAGAAGCGAGTTGGACAACCCATAACCTTCAAGAAAGCCTAGCTTATAATGTCTTGCTCTTCCAGCTAACAATCGTCTCCCACCCCTCAAAAAATACTCGAAAAGTAAGCATATGTACTTAATAAACATTGCTGGACGTGTCTCAATCCCCAAATTAGAGAAACTTCAGTAGTAGCGCACCAGGAAGTATAAATATCACCATTTAGATTTTAATTTTATTCCATTTTGTGATGGCTTTTTAAAGAATCAGTTTTTCTAAGAAGAGGCTCAAGATCAAAATTTGTTTTGCTACAAAGCCAACTCCGAAATGTGCTACTATTTCACACATAGCATTTTAGTGATTCATCTGAGACGCTTAACTCAAAACATCTTAAGGCCGTATCTACATGACACCAAAACATCGGGAGGTAAAATGAAAAGTTTAGTCAATGTGCTAAATTTTTAAAATAAATAATCATTGGCTGTTTAGTAAAGTTTTGTGAATAATAAATCAGTAGTATTTTTGCTTTGGAAATTATTTCTGAAATGTAGCAGATTCATATGATTTGTTTTGTTTTGTTTTGTTTCAGCCAACAAGTTAATGTAATTGTTCGCAAATTACACCAGGATGAATTCTGCTCCCAAATAATTTACTTTTCTACTGTTTTCAGAATACTGTCTGGTCACTGTCTCCCACTCCTTTCTGCTAACAGACCGCCCACCTCGTGAAACCTCTCTTCTTTCTCCTTAAAAAAATAAGACGAGTACTAAATACATTAAACATTTGGGAATTTTTCCTCTATTTGATTTCTCTAAACATGGGCACTGGACTGCTAATCAAAAACCAAGCTATAGTGGGTAAACAGGATAACTGGAGACAAGGCTAGTCTCCTAGCCTATAAAATGGGTATAATAAAAAGCTTTATTTATCTGAAAGCCACTACCTGAGACTAAGCCACATTAGCATCTAACCCCTAGTCACCTTATTTTAGAAAACATCTCAACTCCACTTAGACAATTTGTGACCCTTGTAATAGGAGCAGGGGCCCTTTAAAATAGCTCACATGATCATCACATTTCTCTCTGGAGAGTGTTACCTGCTACCTATGGCAAATATTCGTATAATTGACTTTACCTAACTACAGGGTATGATTGATTCCTTTTTTGATGGTTGGAGGTTTTGGGGAGGTATTTTTTGAAGGCTGAGGTAAGTGCCATTTAATATGGTGTAGATGCGTTTTCCCTATTTTTAATAATGAGACTAGCAGAACAAATATTGCAAGGGACGTATAATAAATTTTAACACTGAGTGACAAACGGAAACAAGCAGGGCTTCGATGCGAAAAGGTGGTTTGTTCTCCCAGCTGTGTGGTTCAAAAGTCACACTTGTCTTGACATACTGAATCGCCGAATGGCTCTCTGTTTTCTGCCTTGCGTTGGCATTAGCTTGTTCAGCTTCTATTTTGATTGTTAATATATTTGCTGCAGCAACCATTAATAAAAACGCATGCTAATAACAATGAAATACAACCCCACTTGAAAAACGAGGTGCACACGGACCCTAAAGAGCCTTATATCTGTCACTATACCACAACGCCGTATTATGAGTTACTACAGATTATTAAAATAATTTAATGTAGTTATTGCACTGAAATATGTACCTTTCAGCCTGTAAGTGAAAGTAGCCTGCACTCTAATAAAGAACAATTCTAAGAAAGCACCCCAAAGGGTTCTTGCCCAAGTCTAATTATAGGCGGTAAATTTGTTTCCTTCCAGAAAAACCAAAGAAAAGCTTTTCACTGTCTTTTGCCCAATACCAGTGATTAGTGCAGGTGTTCCAAAAGAAAGTAAATTCACCTTAATAATTAGACATAGTATGTAACTCAAGGATATTGCATATTGCCTTCAACAATCTCTCAATTACTTGTGAACGTTGATGCCAAGCCAAAGCTCTCCAGCACTTACGCGGGGAGTAGGGCGTCGAGCGGGGTGGTTACTACCTGGATTCTCTCCCCACCTCAGCCCCTAGATTTCTCTGAATTCAGTATTTGAATTTCAATAATTCAAATGTAGATAAGGGTCCTCAGTAATGCCTGGAGGTTTGGAAGGGTTTTTCCAAGGGAAGATGTAGCATCATGAATACCCAAATATGTTATGGAATTGTAGATTGCCATGTGATGGGGTGGTGGAAACGGTTAATGCGCACAGCTGCAATCCTAGAGGTTGGAGGTTCAAGCAGCCAGAGGTGCTTTGGGAGAAAGTCTTGGTGATCTACTTCCAAAAAATCAGCCGTTGGAAACCCTGTGGAGCGCAGTTCCATGTGGGGTCACCATGAGTTAGAAGCAATTCAACAGCAACTGGTTTTTTTAAATCTTATTTTACAGATGAAGCAATAAGACCTAGAGATGTGATGACCCTCCCTTCTAGGACATTTAGGGATGGCATTAAAGCAAGGAGGCACACAGATAAAACTAATGGTTAGCCAGGAGCTGGATAAGACAGTCTTTTCCTCCTTCTTCTCTCTTTTTTTTTTTTGTATTCTTTATGTACTTCAAGAATAGCTGTCATTCAGATATCTAAACAGACAAAAACCTATCAATTAGTTGCTGATGGTTCACATTAGAGAGTCTTGGCTCTAGAAAAATTCTTCAAGAGTGCCAGCATCCATTCGTCTAGTGGCGAAGCATGCCAGAGGCAGATCAAGAATTAAGCGGCCATCTTGTGAAAGTTACTGAGAACTAGCGATACCGGACCACTTTTAAGAAAAGTGTTTTTGTTTCAGGTAGTCGGGAATCTGCCTTTGTTTACGCCATCTCCTCAGCTGGAGTTGTATTTGCCATCACCAGGGCCTGTAGCCAAGGAGAGTTAAAATCCTGTTCCTGTGATCCAAAGAAGAAGGGAACTGCCAAGGACAGCAAGGGCACTTTCGATTGGGGTGGCTGCAGTGATAACATTGACTATGGGATCAAATTTGCCCGTGCATTTGTGGATGCCAAGGAAAGGAAAGGAAAGGATGCCAGAGCCCTGATGAATCTTCACAACAACAGAGCCGGGAGGAAGGTATGGAACCGCAACTGGTACTCATTGTAGACTGCATGGCCTTATCATAAATGTCTCAAGTAAAGCTTTTCTTAAACTTTTCTAGAGTTGATAAGACGCTGTATAGTCACAACTTTCCACTGTCCCCCAGCCTAGAGTTGTTTGTTCTAAAGAATACCACTGACTGGGTTGAAACATCCCCACCCGCACTCCACCTTCCTTCCCACAACTGAGCTGATGGTGTCCACCCATTGCTTTTGGCATTGTGTATAGTCAAGTGTTTTATGGTCACTCTGGATACTGTATCATCCAGACAGAAAATATAATCGGTGGGTAGGATATGCTTCCTCCCACATAGCAATGGGGCCTGGAATGCTTGTTTCTAAGTAATACCAGGACACAGAGTATCTTCTCGCAGACTCTTTGTGGAAGCAATCCACCAGGCATGGCAGGTTGGCTTTTTCTAGATCCAGGATGCTCTTTCTTAGACCCAGGTCTCCCTCTTCAAAACACCAGTTTGTGGTTTCCAGTGCTGGGTAAACGGACCAGGAAAAGACAAGGTCCCAAAGGGATACTCTGGCCAATTACGCTCTAGTCCCGACTAACCTCCTGGCTGTGGGTATATGCTCAGTATTCATCTCCAGCCCCCGTTTGTTACATGAGAAGACTGTGGTCCTCAGAGTGCTCAAGGTCTTACGATGAGTCAATAGGAAAGTCAAGACTAGATCTCAGGTTTCAACTCCTAGTCCAGGGTGCTTTGGCCTAGGGTAAAACCATTTCAGTGCCAACATTCAGATGCATTGATTAGCCATATCTACTTGCACGATGGCAAGGCCAGAATAACTGGAGAATCTGAGTGCTGCACTTTACGCCTGTGTGTAGAAAGCCAAGACTGGCTGACTGATCAAATATTTGGTCAGAACCATTCTAGAATAATGTAATTGCCAGTGGGAAGAGATAACCATAATTCATCTTTTATCACTAGAGCATAAAAATTTGCTTTATATTCATATATATAAAGAAAGATCTGCGTAAAATTGAAAGGTCCCTAGCCGAGGAGTTTAATAGAAAAAAATGCAGATCTGTTTGGATAACCACCCTCTTAATAGACTCATAGAGAGAACAAATCTCACTTAAAGGAAACTGGAAGGAAAGAACTGTTGCTTAGCACATGAGCTAAGATGAGTGTGACCTGAACTGTTTACAAATAGTACCTTTCTTGAACTTTAAAAATCAACATTCCTTATTTTCATGAATTTGTGGACATAGAGTGACTACTGCCAAGAATATAGACTATGGTTGTGCAATCCTATAACTATTGGTAATTACTATTTGTGCAATGGGTTAGATAAAAAAAATTTCACGTTGACCTTTGTCTTGACATTGATATGGCATGTATAAGTTATAAAGTGTGGTGTCTTTGATAGGAGTGTGCTGCTTGATGATTAGATCTCTTAGACTATTTGAAAAGATGAAGGCATACGGTCATACATATGTCTCAGAGAGAATGTGGACTTATCAAAATAAATGTTAATTTTGCTTAATAGGTCAATAGATGTTGAATGTTTCAACTCTCTTCAAGACAATAGATCTTGGCTCTTATATGTTAGGCCCTGAATAAACATGGACTTTTAATGTAAATCACATGATTCCTCGCTCTGTAGAGGTGAACAGCTGTCAGGCCTCAGATATTCTCCTGCCTACTCTGTAGAACTTAGGAGGCTACTTTTGATTGGAATAAAAGTGCACACACTGACTTTTTAAAATGTGGCTTTAATTAATGGTGGGTGGGCAGACTTCTTCAAGGAGATGCATGATGTCAGTGAATATGAACTTTAATGAGAGTAAATGTATTGAGATAAACATGCGTCTCTAATTCTCTTCTTGCGGTCATTAGACCCCCAGTCTCTACTCCCCCTTCATACCAGCAGAAGGTCTGTGGAATCAAAATGAGAACAGGCTGGGCTTGTGTTTAAAGGCAGACCTCCTGAGCTAAGCTTCTAACAGGCCTGGTTCTAGAAAACCCCAGCCTCCCTGGGCAGACAGTGGCATCAGTTCATTTTTATTTTCTTCTTTGTGCTTTTCTGTATTTTCCAAAGTGTCTGATATGAACATCTTCTACTTTTTAAACTAGGGGGAGAAAGACCAATACATCTTATTAAAAAAGAAATCATCTATTCCGAGATCATTCTCTTTGGCCCATGCTACAAGTAAGCATTCAACACTGCCATTCACAACAGGCCTAATTTTTCCCCAGTTTATTTAAGTAGTTTAATTCATTTGTTATATCAGCTGGTTAGAGCACCCTCATGTGTCCCTATGCTGTAATGTCATTTTTACGTCCTAGAAAGTATATATTTTATTTTAATATATGCTGATTTACAATGGTATTTTTTTTCCTTCCTGTTGACTTGAAGACTCATCCTGGATTGAATCTAGTCTTCCACCTCCAAATGGGATGACTATTAAGTCCTAGAAAGATAAGCCCACCCAGTTTAAAATGAACATTATAGCAAGGGGAAGGCACCACAGCTTCTCTCAGCAGCACTTCTTAGGTCTAAAGGTTTCATTCTATGAAACCTCCTGAAATGTATTTAAAATTAGATTTAAAATATATTTTAGGAGTTTCAATCCGGAGGACATAGGATTGAAATCAGACCCACTTTAGCTGTAACCATACAGTAGTAGAGGCTTAGTTCACTGAATTGCAGTTTTTCTCGCGTGTAAGCGAGCATCGCGGAGTGCTGTGGCCAACAACACAGAACCCCGCTTGTAGGTGTCAGTAAAAATGAGTTCCTTTCTCCTTTAGTGAAGTGACGTTTACTTGTCATGTAGGTAACAGAGGTAGGCACAGATCTGATCTGAACTACTGCGTAGGATTCAGTCTGATCCTTTGTGTACCCAGAGACTCATCTTCTATACGATTGAACGTGCTAGTAATTAACAGGCGTTGAGTGTTTTCTAATTTACAAAATTTCATCTTCCAAAAACCACTACAGGAATTAAAAATAGTATGAAAATGCCTACTTTTCAGATGAGAAAACAGCCTCAGAGGGATGACGTGACTAATCCAGGGTCACACAGTCAGTGCTGGGCTTGGGGAGTCAAACCTAGTTGTGTTTGCCCTTAGGCACTTGTCAATGTTTCCATGTTGTCTGTGCTGGGAATTCTAGGAAAAAGAAAATTATTTCTGTATCTTAAAAAAAAAAACAAAAACTGCTCGTGGGAGGTTGTTTAACTGATGATTTTTCCCTTTTTGTGTGTATCTTTATTTCCCAACTTCTGTATAATGAAAAGTGTATTATTTTTGTAACAACTGGAAAAAAAAGTTACATTATGTTTTAAACACCAAAAACAGAACTGTTAGTCATTATGAGCACGCCCAAAGCAATTGAGCCTTAGCTGGCGGATTCACCGTTTCAACTAACAGCACTGTAAGTCTGTTATTGGGCTAAACTTGGTTCAAAAGATAATTTACTAAGGAATTGCTTTGGGAAAGGCATCATTTTTGGACCTAAGGCAGAAGTGGAACAGAATAAGACAAAGAAGCCCCTGAAAAGAAACTACATTTTACTTGGGGAGTCAAGTGGAGTGTAATAGCAAGGCAAGCTATGCTAAGTGGGATACTAGAGAAATAGGCCAAAGGGCCAGTTAGCTGAGGACAGGAAGGTTGTGTACTAAAAGAACTAGTGTTGGAACTGGAGATTGCCCTTGGCTGAGATAGGAAAAGTGCTTTCTAGGATAAGGAGACTGCATGACAAAGAAAGTCGCCAGAAGTACATCATAAAGCTGAAGCGTTTTGAGGGCTCTAGGGTAGAACTCGGGACTGAGAGTTAATGGGAGCTGAGGCTGGAAATTGAGTGGAGGCCAGAGCTGGAGATCCTCGAATGCTGTGCTGAGATATGTGGATGTTACTGAGAAGGCTACAGGAAGGCATTGAACAACACAGGGAAAATGGAATATTTAAGTTCAGTATTTATGCATATGCTAATTTCTTTGGAATCTGTTTTGAATGATAGATTTCATCAAAGTTCAGATGTTCTGTAATACACTTTGTTAATGATCTGAATAGATTTTCTAGGAAAATTATGAAAAATTTCTATCTCCCTGAATTTTGTTTCCAGTTTTAAATTTATGCAGAGTGACTAATAAACCTCCTGATGGTTACTAATAATGTAAAATTAGCATATGGCAAGTGTGTTGTTCTTTATATTATTAACCTGATAGTTTAATTTCTTATTGGCTTCTTTACTCATTAGGAGTTCTGAGCTATCAATGCCATGAGGCTGGGGCTCAGAAAGCTGGCTCTAATCCTTGAGAACGACCTTGGGAAGGTTACCCAGCTGGGTTATTGTTGTTGTTAGGTGCTGTAGCGTCGATTCTAACCCACAGTGAGCATATATGACAGCGTAGAGGTGCCCCGTGGGGTTTCGGAGCAGATCACCAGATCTTTTCCCTTGTGGAACTGCTGGGTGGGTTTGAACTGCCAACCTTACAGTCAGCAGTTGAGTACTTAACCATTGCACCACCAGGGCTTCTTACCCAGCTAGGGCTGCCATATAAAATATAGAAATCTCGGCTTAATTTAAATTTCCGATAAATTCAAACTTAAGCCTCCTGTATTTTTATTTGCTGAATCTGGCAGCCGTCTTAGATCTCAGTCTTCTCATATGTAAAGTGTGGATAATCCCAGTACCTACCTCTTAGACTGGCTTGAACCCTGGTTGGGAAAAGTTAGGAGCACAAAGGGATTCAGAGTTTCTCGTTCATGTGTTGCCCAAAAGAGCACCTCCCTAGACCAGTGCGCGGTGCTGTCAAGCACCAGGGCCCACACGTGAGCATGGCCCCTGGGTGCTGGGATAAAGGAGACTCTCCTAAGTTCCATTCATAGGAAACGCCTCCAAAGGAAACGGAAACAGGTATTGTACAATTTGTAAGCACAACCTCGTTGTTGTTAGTTACCATAGAGTCGGCTCTGACTTATGGCAACCCTCTATATAAAAGCACGAACATTGCCCAGTCCTGGGCCATCTTCACATCGCTGGTGTGCTTGAGCCCACTGTTGTGGCCAGTGTGTATTTTGAGTGCCTTCCAACCTAGGGGGCTCATCTTTTTGCACTATATCAGACAAAATTCCCTTGTGATCCATAGGGTTTTCATTGGCCAATTTTTGGAAGTAGATCACCAGGTCCTTCTTCCTAGTCTGTCTTAGTCTGGAAGCTCTACTGAAACCTGCCAACCATGGGTGACCCTGCTGGTATTTGAAACACCAGTGCCATACCTTTCAGCAACACAGCAACATGCAAGCTACCACAGTACAACAAACTGACCGATGAGTGGTGGAAACACATCCTTACACAACCTTGCAGGGCAAGGTTCTAGTAAAAACTTTGAAAAATAGACCTGTCTTAGTTATCTGGAGCCCTGGTGGTGCATTGGTTAAGAGCTTAGCCGCTAACCAAAAGGTCAACAGTTCGAATCCACCAGCTGCTCCTTGGAAACCCTGCGAGGCAGTTCTACTCTGTCCTGTAGGATCGCTATGAGTCAGAATCAACTCGATGGCAACAGGGTTTTGTTTTTGTTTAGTTATCTAGTGGTGCTATAACAGAAGTACCACAAGTGGATGGCTTTAACAAAGAGAAATTTATTCTCTCACAGTCTAGAAGGCTGTGGCTTCACCCTTCGAAACCCCAGAGGGCATGGCTCCACCCTTTGAGACCCCAGATGTCGTGGCACTGCCCTTTGAGCCTGACGCAGCTCTGTTTCCTGTGCTCCTTGCCTCTTCAGCTTCTGCTTCCTGGCTCCTTGGCGTTTCAGCCCCTCGGGTCTCACCACACACATCTGCCCAGCAGGGGCAAGTGTTCCAAAGCTCTTTAGCTCCACCCATAAGTGCCTGGAGGCACCCCACTCCACCAGTAAACTTTGGCTGGAAGGCACTCTGCTCTTTTGCTCTATGGGTCGGCAAGCTTCCCTCCACTGATAAGTACCCGAAGGTACCCCACTCCACCAGGAAGCCTCTTGCCAAAGGTACGCAGCATTCTAGCTCCACGGGTTGGCTCCAGCGTTGTCTCACGCTGGTCTCCTGGTTGTGCTGCTGCGGCTTCTCTGCTGCTGCTGCTGCTGCTTCTCTGCTGCCGTTCCTGCAAAACCCACCATTCTGACACCAACTAAACGAATCATTTATTTTATAACGATCAGCACAAAGCTGGTTCCTGTGAGGCAGAGGTTAAAGATGTCCCAGATGTCCAACTTTTCCAAGCTGCTGTACTGCTCCATCGTCTCTAATATCAACTACTCCTTCTCCCCTCAGCACTCTCCCATCTGTCTTTGGGTTTCCTAACTCACTGCAATGTCTCAGAGAACTCACAAACTGTATAAAGGAAGTGGTTCACGTGGTTGTGGAGGCTGGCAAGTCCTAAATTTGCGGATCAGGTGTAGGCTTCTCACAACCCATGTGGCTGCAGGAGCTGACGGACCCAAACCATCAGTTCAGACCACAGGCTGCTGGCTCACAAGGTTGAGGAAGCTGGTGAATCCCAGAATCGGCAGGTCAGACAGTAGACCCCTGGAGAGGTCAGTTGATCATAAACTGGACACGGGATCTAGATTCAGAGAGTCTTTCCAGGACACACACATATATCAGATGCAGGCCGCACCCCAGGAAGGGTCTAACTTCAGTAAGGGTGGGGCTTGAGTCGCAGTCTCCAAGGCTGTGATCCAAAACACACCTTACACTAATCCTGCCTCGTGGACATATAGAGTTCAGGATCCACAACCATACAATGGAGGACAACCACACAATACCGGGAACTGTGGCCTAGCCAAGTCAACACATAATCCCAACCATCACAGGTTCCATATACCTTATTTGCATAGTCTCAATCATTGTCAATCATTGTGTTTGAGTCACAAAGACCATGGCTAGAAGGACAATATTAAGTAATTCATTGCCCCACCAGACATTTTGATGCCACTTAAAATAAATAATAATAAAAAATGGGCTGGCCTGTCCTAAGAGAACTGAGGTATGATTAAAAGGAAATCACACACTCGTAAAAAGTAAGGACTATCAGTATGAAATAAAAGGATAAAGCCGGCGGAGCCAAGATGGCGGACTAGGCAGACGCTACCTCGGATCCCTCTTACAACAAAGACACGGAAAAACAAGTGAATCGATCACATACATAACAATCTACGAACCCTGAACAACAAACACAGATTTAGAGACGGAGAACGAACTAATACGGGGAAGCAGCGATTGTTTCCAGAGCCTGGAGCCAGCGTACCAGTCAGGTACGGCACAAGCACAGAGACCTGCTCCACCCCCTTGAACTAACCCCGGGAGGGGGACCAGCTGGTTCCACGGGCGGCGTGGGACGCAGCCGGTAGGAGAAGTCCCCCGGAGGCAGTGACTGATCTTGGAGCAGAAAGAGCAGCATCCGAGCCGGGGAACCGTCCCGCAGGGATTAGGACTGCACGCAGGTACGCCATAAACACGGAGAGTTGCTCCACCCCCTGAACTAACCCCGGGAAGGGGACCAGCCGGGTCACGCGGGCGGCGTGGGACGCAGCCGGTAGGAGAAGTCCCCAGGAGGCAGCGACTGGTATTGGAGTGGGGAGAACAGCGTTCCAGCCAGGACACTCGGTCGCGGCACAAGCACAGGGAGCTACTCCACCCATCTGAACTAACCCCGGGAGGGGGCCCACCTAGTTCACGGGGGCGGCACGGCCACGCGGCTGGAGAGACGAGAAGTCCCCGGGAGGCAGCGACTGATTTTGGAGTTGAGAGTGCACCGTCCCAGTAGGGGAGCCTTGACGCTGGGCGTGGGGCTGGAAGCGGAGGATCTGACCGTGACTCCAGCGGGCCAGACCCCCCGGGGGCAATCTCCACACAGCCAGCACACATAGGCGACGCGCCCGCGGGAATCTCAGATATAACAGTCATTCCAAGCAAGACAAGCAACTCTGGCTATATTCTGAGGTGCTACTCTCCTATCTCTCTGTTCCCTCCCCCACCCTTCCCAGGCGGCTTCATTAACATCTGAATAGCCTGAGCCAAAGGGAGAACTCTGATAGGGATCTGACTGCAGTTTTTTTTTTAGCGGATTTTCTGGAAAAACTAGTTTCCCAGTGATGGCTCGGAGACAACAATCCATATCAAACCACTTAAAGAAGCAGACCGGGACAGCTTCTCCAACCCCCCAAACAAAAGAATCAAAATCTTTCCCAAATGAAGATACAATTTTGGAATTATCAGATACAGAATATAAAAAACTAATTTACAGAATGCTTAATGATATCACAAATGAAATTAGGATATCTGCAGAAAAAGCCAAGGAACACACTGATAAAACTGTTGAAGAACTCAAAAAGATTATTCAAGAACATACTGGAAAAATTAATAAGTTGCAAGAATCCATAGAGAGACAACATGTAGAAATCCAAAAGATTAACAATAAAATAACAGAATTAGACAACGTAATAGGAAGTCAGAGGAGCAGACTCGAGCAATTAGAATGCAGACTGGGACATCTGGAGGACCAGGGAATTAACACCAACATAGCTGAAAAAAAATCAGATAAAAGAATTAAAAAAAATGAAGAAACCCTAAGAATTATGTGGGACTCTATCAAGAAGGATAACCTGCGGGTGATTGGAGTCCCAGAACAGGGAGGAGGGACAGAAAACACAGAGAAAATAGTTGAAGAACTTCTGACAGAAAACTTCCCTGACATCATGAAAGACGAAAGGATATCTATCCAAGATGCTCATCGAACCCCATTTAAGATTGATCCAAAAAGAAAAACACCAAGACATATTATCATCAAACTCACCAAAACCAAAGATAAACAGAAAATTTTAAAAGCAGCCAGGGAGAAAAGAAAGGTTTCCTTCAAGGGAGAATCAATAAGAATATGTTCTGACTACTCAGCAGAAACCATGCAGGCAAGAAGGGAATGGGACGACATATACAGAACACTGAAGGAGAAAAACTGCCAGCCAAGGATCATATATCCAGCAAAACTCTCTCTGAAATATGAAGGCGAAATTAAGATATTTACAGACAAACACAAGTTTAGAGAATTTGCAAAAACCAAACCAAAGCTACAAGAAATACTAAAGGATATTGTTTGGTCAGAGAACCAATAATATCAGATATCAGCACAACACAAGGTCACAAAACAGAACGTCCTGATATCAACTCAAATAGGGAAATCACAAAAACAAACAAATTAAGATTAATTAAAAAAAAAAAAAATACACATAACAGGGAATCATGGAAGTCAATAGGTAAAAGATCACAATAATCAAAAAGAGGGACTAAATACAGGAGGCATTGAACTGCCATATGGAGAGTGATACAAGGCGATATAGAACAATACAAGTTAGGTTTTTACTTAGAAAAATAGGGGTATATAATGAGGTAACCACAAAAAGGTATAACAACTCTATAACTCAAGACAAAAACCAAGAAAAACGTAACGACTCAACTAACATAAAGTCAAACACTATGAAAATGAGGATCTCACAATTTACTAAGAAAAACGCCTCAGCACAAAAAAGTATGTGGAAAAATGAAATTGTCAACAACATACATAAAAAGGCATCAAAATGACAGCACTAAAAACTTATTTATCTATAATTACCCTGAATGTAAATGGACTAAATGCACCAATAAAGAGACAGAGAGTCACAGACTGGATAAAGAAACACGATCCATCTATATGCTGCCTACAAGAGACACACCTTAGACTTAGAGACTCAAATAAACTAAAACTCAAAGGATGGAAAAAAGTATATCAAGCAAACAATAAGCAAAAAAGAAGAGGAGTAGCAATATTAATTTCTGACAAAATAGACTTTAGACTTAAATCCACCACAAAGGATAAAGAAGGACACTATATAATGATAAAAGGGACAATTGATCAGGAAGACATAACCATATTAAATATTTACGCACCCAATGACAGGGCTGCAAGATACATAAATCAAATTTTAACAGAACTGAAAAGCGAGATAGATACCTCCACAATTATAGTAGGAGACTTCAACACACCACTTTCGGAGAAGGACAGGACATCCAGCAAGAAGCTCAACAGAGACACGGAAGATCTAATTACAACAATCAACCAACTTGACCTCATTGACTTATACAGAACTCTCCACCCAACTGCTGCAAAATATACTTTTTTTTCCAGCGCACATGGAACATTCTCTAGAATAGACCACATATTAGGACATAAAACAAACCTTTGCAGAGTCCAAAACATCGAAATATTACAAAGCATCTTCTCAGATCACAAGGCAATAAAACTAGAGATCAATAACAGAAAAACGAGGGAAAAGAAATCAAATACTTGGAAAATGAACAATACCCTCCTGAAAAAAGACTGGGTTATAGAAGACATCAAGGAGGGAATAAGGAAATTCATAGAAAGCAACGAGAATGAAAATACTTCCTATCAAAACCTCTGGGACACAGCAAAAGCAGTGCTCAGAGGCCAATTTATATCAATAAATGCACACATACAAAAAGAAGAAAGAGCCAAAATCAGAGAACTGTCCCTACAACTTGAACAAATAGAAAGTGAGCAACAAAAGAATCCATCAGGCACCAGAAGAAAACAAATAATAAAAATTAGAGCTGAACTAAATGAATTAGAGAACAGAAAAACAATTGAAAGAATTAACAAAGCCAAAAGCTGGTTCTTTGAAAAAATTAACAAAATTGATAAACCATTGGCTAGACTGACTAAAGAAATACAGGAAAGGAAACAAATAACCCGAATAAGAAATGAGAAGGACCACATCACAACAGAACCAAATGAAATTAAAAGAATCATTTCAGATTATTATGAAAAATTGTACTCTAACAAATTTGAAAACCTAGAAGAAATGGATGAATTCCTGGAAAAACACTACCTACCTAAACTAACACATTCAGAAGTAGAACAACTAAATAGACCCATAACAAAAAAAGAGATTGAAACGGTAATCAAAAAACTCCCAACAAAAAAAAGTCCCGGCCCGGACGGCTTCACTGCAGAGTTCTACCAAATTTTCAGAGAAGAGTTAACACCACTACTACTAAAGGTATTCCAAAGCATAGAAAATGACGGAATACTACCCAACTCATTCTATGAAGCCACCATCTCCCTGATACCAAAACCAGGTAAAGACATTACAAAAAAAGAAAATTATAGACCTATATCCCTCATGAACATTGATGCAAAAATCCTCAACAAAATTCTAGCCAATAGAATCCAACAACACATCAAAAAAATAATTCACCCTGATCAAGTGGGATTTATACCAGGTATGCAAGGCTGGTTTAATATCAGAAAAACCATTAATGTAATCCATCACATAAATAAAACAAAAGACAAAAACCACATGATCTTATCAATTGATGCAGAAAAGGCATTTGACAAAGTCCAACACCCATTCATGATAAAAACTCTTACCAAAATAGGAATTGAAGGAAAATTCCTCAACATAATAAAGGGCATCTATGCAAAGCCAACAGCCAATGTCACTCTAAATGGAGAGAACCTGAAAGCATTTCCCTTGAGAACGGGAACCAGACAAGGATGCCCTTTATCACCGCTCTTATTCAACATCGTGTTGGAAGTCTTAGCCAGGGCAATCAGGCTAGACAAAGAAATAAAAGGTATCCGGATTGGCAAGGAAGAAGTAAAGTTATCACTATTTGCAGATGACATGATTATATACACAGAAAACCCTAAGGAATCCTCCAGAAAACTACTGAAACTAATAGAAGAGTTTGGCAGAGTCTCAGGTTATAAAATAAACATACAAAAATCACTTGGATTCCTCTACATCAACAAAAAGAACACCGAAGAGGAAATAACCAAATCAATACCATTCACAATAGCCCCCAAGAAGATAAGATACTTAGGAATAAATCTTACCAAGGATGTAAAAGACCTATACAAAGAAAACTACAAAGCTCTACTACAAGAAATTCAAAAGGACATACTTAAGTGGAAAAACATACCTTGCTCATGGATAGGAAGACTTAACATAGTAAAAATGTCTATTCTACCAAAAGCCATCTATACATTTAACGCACTTCCGATCCAAATTCCAATGTCATATTTTAAGGGGATAGAGAAACAAATCACCAATTTCATATGGAACGGAAAGAAGCCCCGGATAAGCAAAGCACTACTGAAAAAGAAGAAGAAAGTGGGAGGCCTCACCTTACCTGACTTCAGAAACTATTATACAGCCACAGTAGTCAAAACAGCCTGGTATTGGTACAACAACAGACACATAGACCAATGGAACAGAATTGAGAACCCAGACATAGATCCATCCACGTATGAGCAGATGATATTTGACAAAGGACCAGTGTCAATTAACTGGGGAAAAGATAGCCTTTTTAACAAATGGTGCTGGCATAACTGGATATCCATTTGCAAAAAAATGAAACAGGACCCATACCTCACACCATGCACAAAAACTAACTCCAAGTGGATCAAAGACCTAAACATAAAGACTAAAACGATAAAGATCATGGAAGAAAAAATTGGGACAACCCTAGGAGCCCTAATACAAGGTATAAACAGAATACAAAACATTACCAAAAATGATGAAGAGAAACCCGATAACTGGGAGCTCCTAAAAATCAAACACCTATGCTCATCTAAAGACTTCACCAAAAGAGTAAAAAGACCACCTACAGATTGGGAAAGAATTTTCAGCTATGACATCTCCGACCAGCGCCTGATCTCTAAAATCTACATGATTCTGTCAAAACTCAACCACAAAAAGACAAACAACCCAATCAAGAAGTGGGCAAAGGATATGAACACACATTTCACTAAAGAAGATATTCAGGCAGCCAACAGATACATGAGAAAATGCTCTCGATCATTAGCCATTAGAGAAATGCAAATTAAAACTACGATGAGATTCCATCTCACACCAGCAAGGCTGGCATTAATCCAAAAAACACAAAATAATAAATGTTGGAGAGGCTGCGGAGAGATTGGAACTCTCATACACTGCTGGTGGGAATGTAAAATGGTACAACCACTTTGGAAATCTATCTGGCGTTATCTTAAACAATTAGAAATAGAACTACCATACAACCCAGAAATCCCACTCCTAGGAATATACCCTAGAGATACAAGAGCCTTCATACAAACAGATATATGCACACCCATGTTTATTGCAGCTCTGTTTACAATAGCAAAAAGTTGGAAGCAACCAAGGTGTCCATCAACGGATGAATGGGTAAATAAATTGTGGTATATTCACACAATGGAATACTACGCATCGATAAAGAACAGTGACGAATCTCTGAAACATTTCATAACATGGAGGAACATGGAAGGCATTATGCTGAGCAAAATTAGTCAGAGGCAAAAGGACAAATATTGTATAAGACCACTATTATAAGATCTTGAGAAATAGTAAACCTGAGAAGAACACATACTTTTGTGGTTACGAGGGGGGGAGGGAGGGAGGGTGGGAGAGGGTTTTTTATTGATTAATCAGTAGATAAGAACTGCTTTAGGTGAAGGGAAAGACAACACTCAATACATGGAAGGTCAGCTCAATTGGACTGGACCAAAAGCAAAGAAGTTTCCGGGATAAAATGAATGCTTCAAAGGTCAGCGGAGCAAGCGCGGGGGTCTGGGGAACATGGTTTGCAGGGACTTCTAAGTCAATTGGCAAAATAATTCTATTATGAAATCATTCTGCATCCCACTTCGAAATGTGGCGTCTGGGGTCTTAAATGCTAACAAGCAGCCATCTAAGATGCAGCAATTGGTCTCAACCCACCTGGAGCAAAGGAAAATGAAGAACACCAAGCCCACATGACAACTAAGAGCCCAAGAGACAGAAAGGGCCACATGAACCAGAGACCTACATCATCCTGAGACCAGAAGAACTAGTTGGTGCCCGGCCACAATCGATGACTGCCCTGACAGGGAGCTCAGCAGAGGACCCCTGAGGGAGCAGGAGATCAGTGGGATGCAGACCCCAAATTCTCATAACAAGACCAAACTTAATGGTCTGACTGAGACTGGAGGAATCCCGGCGGCCATGCTCCCCAGACCTTCAGCTGACACAGGACAGGAACCATCCCCGAAGACAACTCATCAGAAATGAAAGGGACTGGTCAGCGGGTGGGAGAGAGATGCTGATGAAGAGTGAGCTAATTATATCAGGTGGACACTTGAGATTGTGTTGGCAACTCTTGCCTGGAGGGGGGATGGGAGGATAGAGAGAGAGGGAAGCCGGCAAAATTGTCAAGAAAGGAGAGACTGAAAGGGCTGACTCAAGACGGGGAGAGTAAGTGGGAGTAGGGAGTGAGATGTATGTAAACTTATATGTGACAGACTGATTGGATTTGTAAACGTTCACTTGAAGCTTAATAAAAGTTATTATAAAAAAAAAAAAAAGGATAAAGCCTAACATTTTGCTTTTGGGAACACCTTCTAAACTGAACTACAGACCCAGGTTGCTTTCAACTCCTATTTATCCTAAGCCTCCTTTCAATATAGTCCAGCTTCTCGTATTATTTGCTCAGCATACAGATTTAATAGGTGTGGTGAAAGAATTCAACCCTGACGCACACCTTTCCTGACTTTAAACCAATCAGTATCCCCTTGTTCTGTCTGAACCACTGCCTCTTGATCTATATACAACAGGTTCCTCATGAACTCAATCAAGTGTTAATTGCGTTATGCAGATGACACAACCTTGCTTGCTGAAAGTGAAGAGGACTTGAAGCGCTTACTAATGAAGATCAAAGACTACAGCCTTCAGTATGGATTGCACCTCAACATAAAGAAAACAAAAATCCTCACAACTGGACCAATGAGCAACATCGTGATAAACAGAGACAAGATTGAAGTTGTCAAGGATTTCATTTTACTTGGATCCACAATCAACAGCCATGGAAGCAGCAGTCAAGAAATCAAAAGACTCATTGCATTGGGTAAATCTGCTGCAAAGGACCTCTTTAAAGCATTGAAGAGCAAAGATGTCACCTTAAAGACTAAGGTGCGCCTGACCCAAGCCATGGTATTTTTAATCGCATCATATGCATGTGAAAGCTGGATAGTGAATGAGGAAGACCGAAGAAGAATTGATGCCTTTGAATTGTGATGCTGGCGAAGAATATTGAATATACTATGGACTGCCAAAAGAACGAACAAATCTGTCTTAGAAGTACAACCACAATGCTCCTTAGAAGCAAGGATGGCGAGACTGCGTCTTAGATACTTTGGACATGTTGTCAGGAGGGATCAGTCTCTGGAGAAGGATATCATGCTTGGCAAAGTACAGGGTCAGCAGAAAAGAGGAAGACCCACAATGAGGTGGATTGACATAGTGGCTGCAACAATGAGCTCAAGCATAACAACGATTATAAAGATGGCTCAGGACTAGGCAGTGTTTTGTTCTGTTGTGCATAGGGTCGCTATGAATCGGAACCAGCTCGACGGCACCTAACAACAAGAACAACTCCTTTCAATAATCTTGAACACCTTTATGGGCTGCAAATTTCACTTTTACAGTTTTTTACAGTTTCTCAGTAGGTATATGTTTTGTGACTGGTCTGCTTAGTTTATAAAATTTGAAAAATTAGATCAGTTCTGCCAGCCCCACACCTCTGCCTTGGTGGACCCCAAAATAGTAGGTACTTGATACTATAGATTTTTTGATATCACAGGAATCAAAAACTAACCAGAATTTAAGTTCCCAAACAGGGAATAACTCTTAACAAAATTGTTACAGTTCCATGTACAGTTCTATTATTAATGGAAAATGTTTGTTTAAACTGGCCTCATTAGTCAATAAGAATTATTATATATATGGTTAGTCAACGGTAATGTTCTTGAGTTCCACAAATATGAGTTCCACACCTTATATTTTGTAGTCAAGCCCACCCGCAGTCACTGTTTTTAAAGAATGACAGTGCTGAAGAAATCATGATGTCTTATTTAAGTTAATAAATGATTGCATAAGAGAGTCACCGGCACACTTTGCTAATAAATATTCCTTGTTTTCTTAGCTCCAGGGCATACATGTTTGAAAGCTATAAGTTGGTCCAAATTTTAAGTAACGCCCATCTTAGAGATGTGGACCTGTCAAGAGGATTTAATTGTTAGTAAATGTACTTGGCTTTAAGCCAGAATCCAAAAATTAAAAAATATGATTTTAATGTGTTTCCCTCAGGAAAACTGATGTAGGACCAGAAATATATTAGTTGCTTTGTGTAGTACACCCAACTAAAAAGTGAAATGCTATCACTTCTTTGAATGCTCAAGTCTAACTAAATAATTTATCTAAGAGAGACATCATATAGAGACCTAAAATAAATTCTAAAAAAGATTTCTAAGGCAAGATCAGTTGTTAAATTTGAATATATTTTATACAGTATAAAGGGATTGCTTTTTTTTTTTAATAGGAAGAGAATATGGCATGACATGGGGTTCATAAACTTAGCAAAATACAGGTCACTCCAAGAAAAAAATTCTCATGTTCCACAGAAGAGTTAGAAAGACACTGGGAGGTTGCTTGGTCAAAAGTGCCAGTTTCTCGCCCTTTCACCAGAAAGCAAATCTCCCTGGTCCACAAGCCCACCCACATAACCAGTGTTCTTAAATATCTTTTTACTGCTTCATTTTTAAATACAGAATGATTCTTCAAGGATTACCATTTATCTGATTAAATTTACAAAAACTGTAGGAAAAAATGACTCTTGAGGAAAAAGCAATAATTCAGGGAGGAGTAGAGAACTTTTAAAAAGCCTTTTTAGTCTTTGCACAGAGATTCAAGAAGATATTACGTCCATAAAAAAAAAAAAGAAAGAAATACATGCTTTGAAAAAGTGACAAAGAACAAGAAAGAACTTTGAAGATAATGCCAAAGAAATTTTAAGAGAGTAAAACAAAAAGCCCAAAAGATAAATGGAGTTTAAGGAGGTCCATAAACCTCTCTCTACTTGAATTTGAAACCAACTGAAAACTGGACAGGAGAGATGGACAGATGGAGTAAAAATGTCAGCTTCACTACTGAAAAGAAGCTGCCCTTGGGATTTGGAAGTGCAGTGCTTTCTAGCATTCGCTCCTGAGCTAGGAAGACTTAATTCATCCTGCCCAGGCCTCCCCTGCAGGGGCAGCCTCTTACTGGATGGCAGCAGCTGATCATAACACATCTTCAGGGGATGTTTTTGGCAATAGTCTCAAGGGTTCATCCAGCCATCATGGCTCCAGAAAGTCTGGGATCCATGAGAATTTGAAATTCCATTTTGGATTTCCCCCTTTTCATCAGGATTCTTCTATAGAATCTTTGATCAAAATGTTCAGTAGTGGTAGCTGGATGCCATCCATTTCTTCTGGTCTCGAGGCAAAGGAGGCAGTTGTACATGGAGGCAATTAGCCACACAATTCATATCTTCCTCCTATTCCTGACTCTCCTGCTTCCTCTGTTGTTCCGGGCAAATAGAGACCAACAGTTGTGCATTGGATGGCTGTTTGCAAGCTTTAAAAACCCCAGTCACTACACATCGAACTAGGAGGTAGAACAGAAGCACTAAACATGTTATTAGGCCAGTAACTGGATTGTCCCATGAAACCATGACCCTGAAACTTCAAGCCAAGAAAGCAAATCACATGAGGTTTTTGGTTGTATATAATCAGTCTCAACAGCTACTCTTTTTTTTTTTTTTTGGTCATTGTTGTAAATGTATCTATCACACAGCTTTTGCCAATTCAGCTTTTTACAAGTGTACAGCTTACTGACAGCATTTATAGTTATCAACTGTACAACCCTACTCTCAATCAATGTGGTATTTCCATCACTCTTAACCCCCCTTTCCCTCTCTGTCCTGCCGAGATGCTTGTTGTTTTCAATTTTGCGAACCAACCTCTAGACATATGGTGAGAGTCTTAACTATGGCTACAGAACAGAATTTTAATGTTATCATCATTGTCGATATAATGATGATAGAGTGTCAGAGATTGGGAAGTGTAAAGCAAGGAGGAAGAGGGGCCACAAGTATCCTCACCTCAGAAGAGATAGTGTCTATGACTTTTGGAACCAGAAACGGAGGTTTAAGTTTGCTGCTTGAAGTTGTAGAGATCACCAGAATCATGATACAGTCATGCTGGAAGTTAGTGTTAGGGGAATTGAGGGATGAATTAAATTCTCATCTTTCATAATTAGAAGTCTATTGGGAAATATCCAAAGTTGAGTAATAAGTAAATTAATAAATAGTGACATACTGGGCTGCCACATTCAGCTGAGCCAGCATTGCACAGCTTCAGAGGACACTGTTCCCCTCATTGTCATTGTAGATTTGTTCCATTATTATGATAGTTTTCTGGCAGATGTCCTTGAGGACGAAATGCCTCTATTTTTCGCAGAGTCAGCTATCAGCTACCGGAAGACTGGCACGATACACATGTAGGCAACCACCAGAAGGGGGTAACCACCAGAAGGAGGTAACCACCAGAAGGAGGCAACCACCAGAAGGGGGTAACCACTACAAAGACTAAAGCAGAATTCCTTAAAAGTACTTGTGCTCTGCAGACCCAAGAGAGGAGTGAGAAGGGGAGAGTATGGGAGGGAAAGGGTCACAGAGGCTACTGCTTTTCACTGTAATCCTTTCCGTACTATTTGTTTCATTCATGTGCACATATTTCTCTCATTAAAATTTCGAAAAGTAATAATTAAAAACAAACAGCCTCAGCCTCAGGGATGCCCCTTGTTGCTGTCGTTAGCTGCCATCAAGTTGGCCCCGACTCATGGGGACCCCGTGCACAACAGAATGAGACATGGCCTGATCCTGTGCCACCCCTGTGATTAGTTACAGACTGGACCATAGGGTTTTCACTGATCGATTTTCAGAAGTAGATCACCAGGCCATTCTCTCTAGATTTTCTTAGTCTGGAAGCTCCACTGGAACCTCTTCAGCATCGTAGCAACATGCAAGCCTTCACTGACAGGTGAATGGTGGGGGTGCATTGACCAGGAATCAATCCCGGGTCTCCCACATGTGAAGCAAGAATTCTACCACTGAGCCACCAATTCCTCATGGATGTCCGCCGCTTCTCTGCTTTGGTCACTCATTCCTTTCTCATTCAAATAAAATGTCCCCAGCCCCTCCATCAGTGACCACATGTAGGAAGCCCACCAGCTCCACGCCAGTGCCATCTTCTGAGTCAGGACCCACCACTGTAGCCAGGTACCCTGCTGTGACCCCCTGGCATTCCTCTTGGCTTTCCTAGGTCTCACCCTGCTGGTCGCCACCCATTTTCATCTCCCTTCAGACCAGCACTAGCACAAAATTGTTGCTTGTGACAAATTTTTCTGGAGTTTAGGTCATTTTGGAGGCATAGGGTAGGAAACAACTTTAATTCAATAATCAGGTGTTCCTAGAAATGTAGTGCCGTCTTCAGCCACAGGGAATTTCTAACCACTCTACTCCTCTGACTGGAAGAGATTCACAGTTATGCCTATTCCCAAGAAAGATGATCCAATGTGGAAATCATCAAACAATATCATTAATATCACACGCAACCAAAATTTTGCTAAAAATATTCAGTAGTACATCAATAGGGAACTGCCAGAAGTTCAAGCCGGATTCGGAAGAGGACCTGGAACGAGGGATATCATTGCTGGTATCAGATGGACCCTGGCTGAAAGCAGAGAATACCAGAAAGATGTTTACCTGTGTTTTATTGACTATGCAAAGGCATTTGACTGTGTGGATCATAACAACTTTTGGATAACATTGCGAAGAATGGAAATTCCGGAACACTTCATCGTGCTCATGAGGAACCTGTACTTAGATGAAGAGGCAGTCCTTCAAACAGAACAAGGGGATACTGCAGGAAAGGTGTGCGTCAGGGTTGTATCCTTTCACCATACCTATTGAATCTGTATGCAGAGCAAAGTATGCGAGAAACTGGACTATGTGAGGAAGAACGGGGTATCGGGATTGGAGGAAGACTCATTAACAGCTTGCATTATGCAGGTGACAAAACCTTGCTTGCTGAAAGTGAAGAAGACTTGAAGCACTTACTGATGAAGATCAAAGACTACAGTCTTCAGTATAGATTACACCTCAACACCAAGAAAACAAAAATCCTCACAACTGGACCAACAAGCAACATCATGATAAACGTAGAAAAGATTGAAGTTGACGGTATTTGGGACGTGATTTTCCACCTGGGCTTAGTATTAGAATCTCCTGAGTAACCAGAAGCTCCGTCGTCAATAGCAGCCCCGCCTCCACCCCAGCTGCTGATTTACTCAATCTGGAGAGAGGCTGGAACCTGTGTGCTTGAAACAACCCCCCTGCCGAACTCGGTGCCCATTACAACTCATAGCGACCCTGTAGGACAGAGTAGAACTGCCCTATAGAGTTTCCAAGGAGCACCTTGTGGATTCAAACTGCTGACCGTTTGGTTAGCAGCTATAGCACTTAACCACTATGCCACCAGGATTTCCAAAACAATCCCCAGGAGATTTTAATGCGTAACCAGGACTCAGAACCATGGTCTGCTTTCTTTGGTTGCCAGGGGACAATCCCCAAATGCCTGTTATTATGCAGGGCAGTTAATTTTTTTGTTTTTCTCTCTCTTTCCAGACCATGCAACCCCTAGACTGCAGCCAGATTGTAAATGGTCATTTTTTCCCCCTCCGCCTCTGTGTTTACACGGAGGTACAGGCCTTCAAAAAGGGGATCATATCATATTTATTGTTCTGCATTTTGCTTTTATCATTTGGCTTCCTTTCATACCTGTAAGATTGATCTATCTCATTATTTAAAGACCACACAATATTCCATTATGCATATACCATAATTTGCTTAACCATTTTCCTAGTGATGTCATTTGAGTTTTATCTCATATTTTGCTGTTGCTACTTATGCTGCAGTGAATATTTGTGTGGGTGTGTCCTTCAAAACGTGTGCACACATTTTCAGAGTGGACTCACCCGGTCATTTTAAATTTTGACAGGCATTACAAAAACGCTCTTGCATTTAAATGGTGTATCAACTTACTCTCCCACCAACAGTTTGTTGAAGCATCTCTTTCCCCATACTCTTAGCAACACTACTTAGTGTGAATCTTTTTACTATTCGCTAATCTGCTAGGCCAAAAAAAAAAAAAAAAAAAAAGGTGTATTGTTTCAGTTTTCATTTCTCTGATTATTAGTGAAGTTGAACTTCTTTTTGTGGATTTATTAGTACCTTGTATTTCTTTGGTGCATTTTGATAGATGTAAAGATTTTTTGGTTTTCTCTGCCTCTGTCTCTATGAATGAGCAGAGTTTGTCCTCTCCAAGGTTAAGGATTTGAATTTTGAGTCTGCAAACTCAGAAAACAGAAGTGGTGGTGGTAGTCCAAAACTGTGATGGGGCATTGAGCAGGTGACAGATGCGAGCAAACCCAATACCAGAGAAGTTGTCCCACTTTCCCCAGGGTTAACCATCAAATAAAGTCCTGTGGTTCATCCTCGGTCAAGAACTGACCATGGTACCAGCTGAGATACTTTTACTTACAAGTAACAGACCCCTGGGGTACTACGTAATAAGGAAAACTAGTTATCTTGGATCACAGGTCTTGACATAGGGCAGGTCTGAGGTGGCTTCGTTCATCATCTCCACAATATCCTGAAGAGCCGTTCTTCTCATCTTCCAAGAATGGCATCTGCAGCTTTGTGTTTATCCCGCATTGGCTGCCGTCATGAGCCCACAGAGGCTGCTCCAGAGAACAGCACCCAGAGACAGAGAAGAGATGTTTCTCCTCATGCATCTCTTGAAAAGAGTGAAGAACCCTTTCAACACATCCCTCATCAGATTTCGCCAAACATCACATCAGCCCCAATTGCATCGTATCAAAGAAAACCAGCAGCTGGATAATGAGATTACTATTACCAATTCAGGCTATGTGGGTCGGAGAGGAGTCCTGGTGGCACAGTGGTTAGGAGCTCAGGCTGCTAACCAAAAGGCTGGCAGTTAGAATCCTTCAGCCGTTCCTTGGAAACCCTATGGGGTAGCTATACTCTGTCCTATAGGGTTGCTATGAGTTGGAATCAACTCGACAGCTACGGGTTTGGTTTTTTGGTTTGGGGTCAAAGAGAAGAGCCCTGATGGCACAGTAGTTAAAGTGCTCAGCTTCTAACCAAAAGATCGGCCATTTAAACCCACCAGCTGCTCCGCAGGAGAAAGATATGACACTCTTCTTCTGCGAAGATTTACAGACTTGGAAATTCTATGGGGCAGTTCTACTCTGTGCTATAGGGTCACTATGAGTCGGAATCGAATCGACAGCAATGGGTTTGGTTTTTTGGGTTTAGGTCAGAGAGAGGCCCAGGGACCTGTGAAACACATGACTCCCCCAGTGCCTGAACAAAACTTAGCAAGGAAGAGGGGGTTATGGCGGCTGCACAGATGATCGACAGTGTCTGTCACCACCATGCTTATTTATATGGTGTATTTAAGATGCACTTTCCCTCAGTTAATCTCATAAGCATATCAGCTTTGAGGTTTGTCACCTGGAAGCTTAGCATCACAAAGGGAGGACAGTATGTTCGCACTGATGAGTAAATAACCTAGCTTTAAAAGGAATCGGTTTTGAAGAACGAGCATTCATAATCTATTCCTGTAGCATGAAGTGAGTTTTCTCAGTTTTGATCTGGGAGTCCCTGGGTGATACAAATGGTTAACATGCTTGGCTGCTAACCAAAAAGTTGGAGGCTCGAGTCCATGCAGAAGCACCTGGGAAGAAAGACCCATGATCTGCTTCTGAAAAATCAGCCATTGAAAGCCGTGTGGAGCACAGTCCTACTCTGACACACACGGAGGCACCATGAGTCGGAATCGACTTGCCGGAAACTGGTTATCCCAGATGTGAGGGAAAGCTCCCAGACAGTGGGGCCCACGTAGGGCAGAGTGGGGGAACCGAGGTGGCACTCATAGGGTTTTGTCTGTGGAAACATGTCTTCCTCTGAGTGGTTGTCCAAGAAAGCAGAGACTTGCCGTCAGGGTCATCCCATGAGGCTCATACCAAACACCCAGATCATAAAGACGTATATATGTGGAGAGGCTGATGAGTGGAGAGAGGAAGTTCGTTCTAAGATACCTTTTCAGGATGCCCAGATCTCTGTAACTTGGAGAATCCAACTAATGAGGTTATTCCTGCCTACTTCTCTGTCCTTGCCTCCAAAGTGGGCTCCTGCTGAAAAGGACAGATTTCCACTGTCAGTTATGAAGGGCAAACAGAGAAGCAACTGGACGCCGAGGCCTGACCTTGGAAGAGCATGAGCAAATTCCCGTTACCGATCAACCCCAAGGGCCACCTCTTGTCCTGGCTCCTTCAGCTCTAGGATGCTTTTGACACATTTTTGGGCACGCGAATGAATCGGGGCTGACTTTCTGGAATGAAGAGGATCTCCACACACCTACCTCTCCAATACACTTGGTTGGAAACCTGGTCTGTGGAAGAAGCAAAACTAGCTTCAAGCACCAGGCCACTTACCTGGGGTGAGGCCATGGGGAGGGGCACCCTGGATATTGGATTATGTGTGTTGGGAGACTGAGCATGTGCACTGCAGGTTGTTCCACCAGGGTTGTGTGCTAGAGCCACCCACCCATCACCCAGGCCCATACCCAGACCGACTATATCAGAATCTCAGGGATTGGGCAGAGCAAGGTTGAAATTACTACCTCCAAGTTCTTAAAAATAGTTATCTCAACATGTTACCCTAAGAGTTTTGTTCAAAGAGTGCCACTTCAGAGAATGTCATGAAGGGGACTCACTGCCCCCCTGCTTCTGCCCTCCTACTCCAGACACCTTCTGTCTTGGGGACAGAAATCAAGAGAATGGAGCCCTCAGCAGGCAAGCTTCTGCTCTGCTCCGTGACTGAGCCCAGAACCACAGCCACAGCCTTGGGGAGATCTCCAAGGCTGGTCTCCCTCACAACCCTTTTTTGAGTCACACTGCTTTGAGTTTCTGATGCTGTTGTTCTGTACCATCGAGTTGATTCCAACTCAGCGGCCCTATATGACAGAGTAGAACTACCCCATAGGATTTCCTAGGCTGTAATATTTATAGGAGAAGATCGCCAGGTCTTTTCTTCTGCAGAGCTACTAGTGGGTTCAAATTGCTGACCTTTCGGTTAGCAGCCAAGCACTTAACCATTGAGCAACCAGGATTTCTGATGGGGGAGGATAATTGTCAGTCATGGTCTCCCTTGAGCAATAGAAAGCTCCTTTCATATTATTTTATCTTTGAAAGTTGATTAACAGAGCAAGAATTCAGTGCTGTTGGGAGAGAAAAATAATGATTGTTAAAGCCGTGAATCTTGAGAAAGAGAACAAGGAGAGGTTTTTAGTCAGAAAATGTGCTCTCAGAAAATATGTCGAAGAAATCAATTTATTTGCATATGCTGTGAATTGGAAAAACTTGAGAGTCTAGGTTTGCATTCTAGTCATTCCACATCCTGGTCCTGGTTTCCTCATCTGTAAAACTGGAAGAGCTCAGGGTTACCTCTAGGACCCCCAGTACTAATAACTCTCCTCACTTAGGTGATCCAAGGAGAAGTGGGTGGGGCGGGATAACCCTCACCAAATCACTTTGGGAATGGTGCAGCAATGCTGGCTAACCCTGAGACCACAAAGAGAACCTCTCCTGGATGGCTGCAGGGCCCACTGGGTTCCTTCCCTGTCCACAGGCCTCACGGCCCACAGAAGAGGTGTCTGTAGGCCGGGAGCCAGCTGAGATGGACTTGCCCCTGCTTTCCTTTGCCCCCTCCCTGAGAGAGAGCAGAGCAAGCTAAGCCCTGTCACCTAAACTGAATATGAAGTTGAATGATAATTTCTCTAATTTAGTGTCAGTCTCACAGTCACCAGCTGACTTGCCAGGGGAAAAGCATTCTTCCCTGTGCAACCTGGCTTTGTCCTTTAACACCTATATAACTTTGGGCAAGTGCCTTAACCTCTCTAAGTCTTGCTCCTCAATCATCTGCAAAATCAATCTGGTAGTACAGACTTCATAGGATTGTTGTGAAGATTATAGTCATAAAGACAGAATTTATAAAGCGTTAGCACAATGCCCGAAACATAGGGAAAAAAAAAAAAATCCAAACCCACTGCTGTTGAGTTGATTCCGACTCATAGTGACCCCATAGGGTTTCCAAGGCTGTAATCTTTATGGAAGCAGACTGCCGCATCCTTTTCCCTCAGAGCCACTGGTGGTTTTGAACTACTGACCATTTGGTTAGCAGTTAATAGCAACAAATAGCATTATTGGTTTGTTGAAAGATGTTTAGCAATTACTTTGTTAATCTAATTTGAGTATTGGTGTACATTTTTGAGATAATAAGTCTATGTTTATTCAGAAAACACTCTCTAATGTATTCCCTCACTCTTCCCTCTGGCCCTGTACCTTTCTGAATTCAAATTAATGAGGTTTTTGTCATACCAATAACCAAATGAGGTTTGGGATTAGGCACTGCACCTGTACTGTCTACCCACCAGAGTGGCTGAACGGTGGACCTTCTACCAGTAAGGGACACTCCAAAACCTCCCAGTCATAAGCCCCTGGATCCAACATTGCCTGAGTCACTTCCTGATGGCTCAGAGGTAAAGAAGTTGTAGCTATGTCCTGTACCTGAGCCCACCCCCACTGAACCTGTCCCTGTCTTTTCTGGTAGGCGGTCAAGCGGTTCTTGAAACAAGAGTGCAAGTGTCATGGTGTGAGTGGCTCATGTACTCTGAGGACATGCTGGCTGGCCATGGCCGACTTCAGAAAAACCGGCGATTATCTCTGGAGGAAGTACAATGGGGCCATTCAGGTCGTCATGAACCAGGATGGCACTGGTTTCACTGTGGCCAACAAGAGGTTCAAGAAGCCAACAAAAAATGACCTTGTGTACTTTGAGAATTCTCCAGACTACTGTATCAGGGACCGAGACGCAGGTAAGTTCAAAATTCTTTATTCACAGCACCTAAGTCTTTCAGCAGCTGTTACTACAAAAATTAAATGAAGCTCTGCATTTCAGTGGCTATTTCTATAAATGCAACCCGCTGCCTTCAGGTTCAAAGCTCATGTTTCTTATAATTCAGACTTAAAGCACGCAGGAAACTTTCCTAAACACCTGAAGAAACTGGTTGACAGCGGGCAAATTAGGAGACGTGGGAACCCAACAGGAAGAAAATATGTGGCAAAAAGTCAAAATATGTAGATTAGCAAAAATCTTCAGCCTGGACAAAATTCTTAAAGCTTGACAAATATACACTAAGTGTCACAACCTAGCATCTTTCATGGGATCTTGTAGCTGCAACGAGGCTAGCTTTGAGTGTTATTTCCCCCCATGTAAATCCCACCTTGGTGACTCATCAGCCTGTTCTGAAATCTGCCATACTTCACACATCCTTGCTCTTTCCAATATACTCAGGAGTTGCCAAGTACTAGAAAAGGCAAGAATCCATTCCCCCTTGCTAGGCTGTAGGTGGGTGGTGTGTGAGGACAGTGTAAGAGGCGCTTCATTTATTAAAGTCACACCATTCCCTTCCACAGACAGCACCTTCCCCATCTCGAACTGACTCAAAGAGCACCTCCGCCACCGTCAACACAGTAGCTATTCCCATCTCTCTGGTTTTACACAGGTGCGGTCCTCCACCACTCACCGTTATGACCAACACTGAACTCCAGGCTTAGAGCCTTCCTTGCAAAGACTCTGGTGCAAAATGGGAGGTTGATTGGGAGCTCACAGCTCACTTTGGCTCAAGCCAACTCCTCAGACTCGATAGGGAGCAAGGAGCGCATTATCAGGCAAAACATACTCTAATTCAAATTCTGAGTTTGTTTTTCATTCCAAAATAATTGCAAAGAAATTAGTAAAACAGTAAAGATGGCTGCCAGCTCCTAAGTTTCGATTGACCAAGAGGCACGATTACCAGAGAACGTCACGAGAAGTCCAAAGCCTCTTTTTGCCCTTGAGTGGATCAGTGTCCTTTGCAGTTTGGTGAGCTCGTTCTTTGCAGCAGCTGAGTTGGTTTGTACGTGCAGGCCGTGGATTAATGACTAAGAGCCCCAAGGCCACATTCTGTACCCTGCTTCATCCCTGACATGTTTTGGGATCTTTGACAAGTCATAGTCATTCTACCTGTCAGGCCAAAGTTTCAGCCATGTTGCCAGGAAACGTGTGCTTTGTCATGATTGTCCCAGAGGTCTGGGTCCCCCTCTACCATTACCTAGCTGACCTCAGCCTTCTCAAATGGAATGGGGGGATGATGACATCTTGATCATTTTAGGTACTAGCTATTGATTCCTGTATGCGAGATTCTGGGCTAAGACCTTTGCACACATGGTCTTATGTATGCCAGAGATCAGCGCTGTGACATTGATGCATTGGAACTGGTTACTTTAAAAGAAAAAAAAATAAGAATAAGAAGACAGTGACTCTTGGTTGATCAGCGCCAACCAAGAACCAAATTCACACCTTTTTTTTTGTTTGTTTGAAGTCAGGTAAGCCAGCCCTAGATATCATCAGGATATCTTGGTGGGGCAAATGATTAACGTGTCCGGCTGCTAGCCAAAAGGTTGAAAGTTTGAGTCCACTCAGAGGCACCTCAGAAGAAAGTCTGGTGATCTGCTTCTGAAAAACCAGCCATCGAGAACTATGGTGCCCCGTTCTACTCTAACACCCATGGGGTCACCATGAGTTGGAATTGACTCGGACGGCAAGTGGTTTTTTTTAGAAATCATTATCCCCATTGTATGGACGGGAAAGCGAGTGACTTGGTCAAGATCTTGTTTGTAGCAAAAAACAGAGCTCAGGTTATCTGACCCGATGGGCTCTGTTCTTGACGCTGATGTTACACACTTGCCCCTACCTATTTCCCGGGACATGTATGTGAAAAGGCTTTGTGAAGCAAAAACCTTATTTCAAATGCAAGAGGACTTGCTTCCCAGGATATCTTTTCTGGTTCTAAGGACTGACACAGTGTCCACAAGGGTAATAGTTGTAGAACATTTAATTACCTGTGGATGTTCAAAGCGATAAAGACCATTTCCTCTGAGAAAGCCTGCTTCAACTTATAGAAAACCCATTGCCGTCAAGTCAATTCTGACTCATAGCAACGCTACAGGACAGGGTAGAACTGCCCCCATAGAGTTTCTAAGGAGCACCTGGTGGATTCAAACTGCCGACCTTTTGGTTAGCAGCTGTAGCGCTTAACCACTATGCCACCAAGGTTTCCTCAACTTACAGAGGTGCCCACAAGCCTTGCTCTTAACTGTGCGATCTATGGCCTTCTAAAAGACAAGCCTTTATTCTTCCAATTTTTTACCAGAGACTTGTGCGCTAGCAAGTCAATCAAAACAGTCGTAGAAGTTTGTGGGTATAGAATCATCCTGGAGTTGCCTCTAAACTCTGTTTATGAAGGTAAGGAGAGGTGACAGAATCTGAGCTCTCCAGGAAGGGAGGCTTCCTGCCTGTAACTCATGGTAGGACATGGGAGCCATCTCTGTCTGAGCCTCTGCTCCTCATCTGTGGAATGAAGGTGTTGGGTTAGTGCTCACATCCTATCAGCCTACACTAAAGAACCACCCGCATGTGCGTGTGATGGGGAATGATGAGTGAGCACATCACTGCCAGCACTCTTCCCTGCACTAGAGTCATACTACATCAGGAAAGGCCTGTTTCTGGTACACAGAATTCCCATGGGTTAGAAATGGGTTACCATCATGGGTATCCAGGCTCCAAAACAAGGCAAAAGATTGCAGTCAAATTTAAGTCAAATGGTATATAGTTTTTTTCATTTTCTCTGTTAAGATTGACCTTAATCCTTCCCTAGATTACATTTTTTTTGGATTACATTTCATACCACACAGTCTGCTTCATTGTGGTCATTTTGTTTTGTTTTTCATATCATGCACATTGAATATTCAGCTTATTGGGTAAATTATACTTGGGAGCATTGGAAAAGCTGTGATGGTGAGCAGGTTGAATATTGTCAAGTAATACATATTTTTGGAACTGATTAACTTTATTATCGCGAGTCAGCAACTACTTCAAGCTCTAGCTAACTGGTTGACAGATGTGAACTGGCTTGTTCTGTCAATTAGGTTTGTGTGTGTGGATGAAGTTTACAGGTCTAATCCACTGTTTCCCAAAGTGAGGGCCTCTACAGAGACCTCTTGAATCAGAATCTTGGGGTGTTGTTCCTGAGACTCAGTATACTTATCAAACTTAAGCGCCTCAAAGTTTAAAAAATCAATGATTTATGTAGTCCATGACTCCCGATTTTCCCTAAGTATTAGGTAAGAAGAAATTCAAGGAGACTTTCTTTTCTCTCTCTCTCTCTCTTTTTGAAGTGCCTGATTTCTTACAAAGGAAAAAAGAAAGTTCTTTATTTGAAGGGCTGTAGATAAATATCACCCCAAAAAATCCCCCACCTTGGCTTGCTGAGTATGAGAGAGTCGCTCCGTCATGTTTTGGCCCTGTGTCTCCAGGAACCCTCTTCTACTGTGTGACTAACCACACTGAAATTATTTCAGCCATCAAAGGTTTCACTGAAATTAGCTTGAAAGAGATTATTATCAAGTCATTCCTCTAGTGAAGTCCTGAAATAACACTAGGCCTAGTTAACTTTGATGAGAAGGATCGCATAAGGGTAAGTAAAGACCCTGGGGAATTCCTGGGTGAGGACAGACTTAGCTGGGGAAGGAAGATGGGAACATTGTTTGAGCACCTATTAGAGTCAGGCCCTGTGCTACACACCTCATGTGCATGTTCTCTGAACCTTTACAGCAATTACCTCCATTTATAGAGGAGAAAACTGAGGCTCTCAAAAGTGACTTAACTTGCCCAAGACTGCGTGGCCTCCAAATGGTAAACAAAACAAAATAAACATTTAAAAAAAAAAAACGCAAAAATCCTTTCTTATTATACCATTTTACCTCCTGAAATTTGGTGTGCTGGTGAAGGCAGTGGTGCTGTACGTGTGTGTGTGCATGTGTGTGTGTGCATGTGTGTGTATTGGAGAGGGCCCGTCCTGTGTAATAAAGAGGCAGCATGAGGGGATGGGAACTTAATGGGGTTAGGCACCCATGAAGAGGTGAGGTGTCGGAAGTGATTGGAATCAAGCTCTACCTATTTTAGGTGAGGTTGGCTTGAAGCCCTTTACAATTAGAAGCACTTCAAGTTTTCAAGAGTGTAGTATCTTTAATTGTTCCTAAAACCTGCTCAAAAACTGATTAAGGAAGATATCATAGCAGCAACAAAAACAACAGCAAAATCCATTTTCTCCTAGTCTTCAGCTGAAGAAAGTAAGTGCGCTGAGGTTCAACTATAAATATTCCCTTACACGGCTCAGACTTGAAGAGTACATAGACTGGGTGATGTGCATGTGACATTTTGCAGGCCAAATTGGAGGCTAGATCTTGGAAGCTGGGTTTTCTGGAATGGGTATTCTGGTGGTTCTGGGGTTATCTATTCTGGTTATTGCCCCAGGCATCTGTAAATCAAAGAAGCCCTTAAGTTAGAGATAGATTCATCCCGAGCTGAGGAATGCCGCTCTCCTCTGCAGAGACGTGTCTGCACCTAATCACAGACCACTTTCACTGGTTCTGATGTAAAAACACTTCCCTGGGCCAGAGGTCACCCTAAGGTCTCCTCTCCCACTGTAGGAAACAAGCAACCCTCTACCTTTTCTCCAGTCAAGTTCAAGAAACAAATGGAGTTCAACAGTTGTTTAACTCGTGGCCTGCTGAAAGCCCAATACTTGGCCAGCAGCTGCAGGCTGTGGATGAGGTGAGCTCTCAGGTTTCAGGTTTTTTGCCCACATATATCGAATGTGGCAAACAGAGCTCAGAACCCATGGGAATGCAGTCCCAAATGTGGGTTTCAGAAATTAGTGTTCTAGACATGCCGCTTGGTGTGACCAGATTTGCAGAACCTTGTGAAGACTGTGATTGTGACCCACTGGCTAATTAAACACAAAGGAACAATATGTTGGTCAAAAGCATGGGTAGACCTTATTTGTATGCTGAAATGATGGTTAGCAGCCGTAACACTTAACCACTACACCACCAGGGTTTCCAAAGGAGAGATAGGGAAGAGAAATTCCAAGCACATGAAGATTGCCCAGGAGCAAAAGCTCAGAAGAAACAAGGACCTTCCTCCACAGCCAATAGAGAAAGCCTTCCCTAGAGCCAGCACCCTGAATTTGAACTTTTAGCCTCCTAGACTGTGAGAAAATAAATTGCTGTTTGTTGAAGTCATACACTTGTGGTATTTCTATTATAGCAGCGCTAGATAACTAACAGCCCTCATGGTCTTTGCAGGCGAGTCGATCAGTAGCCAGGCAGTGGGGCACAGTCTAGGTGCTGGGGAACCCTGGACAGGAAGGTATGTCTCTTAGGTTTCAGTCCTTGCTGCATTGCCCTGTTATAAGGCCTTACCTTATACTTGTAGTTTTGAAAATGTGAAGGGTAAGTCATCCATCCCTTTTTATTTTAAGACTTATTGTAGAAATTAATGAATTGATACCTTAGAGGTGCCAAGACAACCAGAAGAGAACTCTGTGGAAAATGTATTGGTGATGCTGATAAGTCACTATTTTCATAGGCAACTATTGATTATGTCATATACATATATACATATACATATATATCCAAACCATGGTATTTTCAATCACATCATATGCATGTGAAAGCTGGACAATGAATAAGGAAGACCGAAGAATTGATGCCTTTGAATTGTGGTGCTGGCGAAGAATATTGAATATACCACGGACTGCCAAAAGAACGAACAAATCTGTCTTAGAAGAAGTACAACCAGAATGCTCCTTTGAAGCAAGGATGGCGAGACTGCGTCTTACATACTTTGGACATGTTGTCAGTGGGGATCAGTCCCTGGAGAAGGACATCATGCTTGGCAGAATACAGGGTCTGCGGAAAAGAGGAAGACCCTCAATAAGGTGGATTGACACAGTGGCTGCAACAGTGAGCTCAAGCATAACAATGATTGTAAGGATGGCTCAGGACCCGGCTGTGTTTTGTTCTGTTGTGCATAGGGTCACTATGAGTTGGAACAGACTCGACGGCACCTAACAACAACAACAAATATATATATATGTATATATATATAAATAAACCTGTTGCCATTGAGTCGATTCCGACTCATAGCGACCGTATAGGACAGAGTAGAACTGTCACATACTGTTTCCAAGGCTGTAATCTTTATGGAAGCAAACTGCCACATCTTCCTCCACCAGAGTGGCTGCTGGATTTGAACCGCCAGCCTTTCAGTTAGCAGCCAATTGCTTAACCACCGTGCCACCAGTTCTCCTCTTATATCATATAAGTAATATTAATTACTACCCAATGGACCCTCTTTTCAAATGCCTAATAGCATATAACACAATTAGCCCCCATCTCCTTCCTAAAAATACTCTATTCCCCGGTCCTCTGTGACACACATCCTTGATGTTTCTCACGTCCCAATGGCGGCTGTTGTTGTTAGGTGCCATTGAATCGATTCTGACTCATAGTGGCGCTATGTACAACAGAACGAAATACTGCCGGGTCCTGCACCAGCCTCACAATCATTGTTATGCTTCAGCCCATTGTTGCAGCCCTTGTTGAGAGTTTTCTTCTTTTTTTGTTGACTTCACCAAGCATGATGTCCTTCTCCAGGGACTTATCCCTCCTGATAACATCTCCAAAGTATGTGAGACATAGTCTCGCCATCCTTGCTTCTAAGGAGCATTCTGGCTGTACTTTTTCCAAAACAGATTTGTTCTTTCTTTTGACAGTCCATGGTATATTCAATATTCTTTACCAACACCACAATTCAAAGGCATCTGTTCTTCTTCGGTCTTACTCATCTTCGCACTTTTGCATGCATGTGAGGCGATTGAAAGCACCATGGCTTGGTTCAGGTGCACCTTAGTCTTCAAGGTGACATCTTTGCTTCTCCACATTTTAAAGAGATCTTCTGGAGCAGATTTGCCCAATGCAACATGTCTTTTGATTTCTTGACTCATGCTTCTATGGTGTTGATTGTGAATCCAAGTAAAATGAAATCCTTGATGACTTTGATTTTTTTCTCTGTTTATCATGATGTTGCTTGTTGGTTCAGTTGTGAGGATTTTTGTTTTCTTTATGTTGAAGTGTAATCCATACCAAAGGCTGTGGACTTTGACCTTCATCAGTAAGTGATTCAAGCCCTCTTCACTTAAAGCAAGTAGGGTTGTGTTATCTGCATAACACAGGTTGTTAATGAGTCTTCCTCCAATCCTGACGCCCCATTCCTCTTCATATAGTCCAATTTCTCGGATTATTTGCTCAGCATACAGATTGAATAGGTGTGGTGAGAGGATACAACCCTGACACACACCTTTCCTGACTTTAAACCACACAGTATCCCCTTGTTCTGTTCGAACGACTGCCTCTTGGTCTATGCACAGGTTCTTCATGAGCACAATTATGTGATCTGCAATTCTCATTCTTCTCGATGTTATCTATAATTTATTATGATCAACACAGTCGAATGCCTTTGCCTAGTCAATAAAACACAGGTAAACATCTTTCTGGTATTCTCTGCTATCAGCCAGGATCCAGAGGCAGGTCTTTCAGAATTTCAATTTCTAGATGCTCCTCTCCTACTTCTAAATTTTAAAGATTTTCAGCGCTCAGTCTGGGTCCTCTTCTCTCTCTGCAGTTTCTCCCTGGGTGGTCTCATCCATTCTTAAAGCTTTAAATGTGCCCCCAATCCTCGTCCTGTCTCCTCTGTCCTAATCCCGTATCCAGCTCCCCACTTAACAGCTCCACTCAGATTTCTCACGTAAGCATCAACAGGCTTCTGTTCAAAACTGGTCTTGATTCCTTCCGTTCACCAAACCTCCTTCCCCCTAGTCTTTCCCTTCCCAGAAAATGACACTGTCTTCCACTCTGTTGGTCAAGACATAAACCTGCAAACCACTTGCCACCGTGCTTTCCCTTTTAGCTCCATCATCCAGTCCATCACCAGGTCCTCTTATGATCTATCACGGATCTATCTGCATCTCCATCTTCTACCTCCCAGTTCCAAACAGGGCTTTGTTTCTTTCATTCATAACACACTCCACAATTTTTAGTTCTTTGTTTAAATATTTGTTTGTTACCTGTGTTGACCCCATTGAACTCTGGATTCCATAATGGTAGGAACTATGTCTGTCTTGTGCACCCCTGGAGCACTAACCATATAAACATGTGTTGAATTGAATGGCAAATTATAAGCAACATAAAATATATTGTTCATCATATTAGCTAATTTTTAGATATGTTGGACAGCTTCATAGCTTAAAGATAACTTGGTTTCTTGACAGGTGACTACTAAGCATGTCTTCACTCATCACCAATTACCTTATAACACACAGCCTATGAAAATTCTGGTTTAAGCTTAAGACATTTCTGGGCCATTTCCCTGAGTGAGGTAAAAAACAAAAAAACGTAAATGCCGCAGTAGATTATTTCTACTGCCTTTAGCTGCCATCACATGCTCTGTTCTTTTACGCCTTGGGGGTCTTTTTCTTTTGCAGCTATCAGTGGGATCACTGGGTAATTAATCAGATTTCCTTGTTAATATAAGCAAAACTACTTTTTTAACCTTGGTTGCTGTTTATGTTATAGGCATGATCTATAAATCTGTGTTATCTTTCAGAATATATACTTAGTAGAATTGCTGTTTTAAGGATACGCTGAAAAGTGCCCTAATTTGAATTTATTGATGGTGGCAGATTGAATTTGTGAAAATTGAAAAAAAAGAAAGTTTAAGGAAATTTTTATTTTCTTATTTCCAACTCTTCAATTATAACCTGAATTACTAATAACAAAGAATTTGCAAAATAGATGTCCTTCTATTTTTTGGAATAGAAAAAGTCCCTTTCTATTTACCGTATTCATGTATTGCAACCAAAGGGATATTAAAGAACTTTAAAACAGTGTTTTTGCTTACTTTGTTTCCGCATTTCCCGTGAAACCTGTTTTGCTCTGGTGTGGTAAATCTCTTCTTTAAGATTATGCAAATTTCATACAAGTAGGAAAAGAGCCCTGTGTGATGGATTAAACCAAACCAAACTCGTTGCCGTCGAGTCAATTCCAACTCATAGCGACCCTATAGGACAGGGTAGAACTGCCCCATAGAGTTTCCAAGAAGCACCTGGTGGGTTTGAACTGCCAACCTTTTGGTTAGCAGCCGTAGCACTTAACCACTACGCCACCAGGGTTTCCCTGTGATGGGTTAGGTGCTACCAATTACTACTGATTACTATTTCTAGCAATTACTGGTTGGGTAAAGGAGCCCTAGTGGCACAGTAGTTAAGCACTTGGCTGCTCACCAAAAAAGGTCGACAGTTTGAACCTACCAGCCACTCCAGGGGAGAAAGATGTGGCAGTCAGCTTCCGTAAAGATTTACAGCCTTGGAAACCCCGGGGGTGGTTCTGTTCTGTCCTACAAGGTCACTATGAGTCAGAATTGACTCGACAGCAACGAGTTTAGTTTTGGTTTGGTGAATAGTTGGGTAGCCACAGACAAATCAACATCTCTCAGTCTGTCTCACAGACTGAAATATATTGGTGTTTCATCTAGTAATTTCTAAGGTTCTTTTAGGCCAGAAATTCTAAGATTCAATAAATGAATGAATGATCAATTAATTTTACTGTAGGTTTACAAAAACAGAGCCTTAACTTTGATGCCACAAATTCTCTTAAATTGTCGTTTGAATTAAAAAATGTGCCACATTGCTTGTCTCTGTTTTCTACACAATGAGCGGTGTATTTGAATATGAAAAGGCTTTTAGCTAACCTACTCCCACCATAGTAGGAGCCCTGGTAGCGAAGTGGTTAAGCACTCAGCTGCTAACCCAAAGATCCACAGCCGACAATGGGTTTTATGGGTTTCTCACCGTGGTGCTGAGGGCTGAGTAGGTGGTCACCTGGTTCTGAGAGTAGGACCACACCAGAGCCCAATGAGAGTTGACCACCTGGGGGCTGATGCTGACTAAGCCTCAGGAGGCCATGTGGTGAGGCCAATAAAATCCTTGGAAGACAGGCTCATGGGAGCTTGCTGGGTTGGAGAGTATGAACAGTCTGCTCTCGGGCGAAGGGTGTGCATGTCTAGGGAGGGATTACCCATTAAGCAAGGTACGAACGGGCTTATTTGTGCTTACTTACTGCTCTGTAATGTACAATTTCACCAGATTAGTAAGTAAACACAATTAAGCCCATGCATACCTTGCTTACTGGTTAATCCAAACCTGAGCATGTCCCCTGAGACATGGAAGCTCTGTGCTGAAGAGCTCCCCCTATCCTTGTCCCGGGGTGGTGATGTCAGCCAGGGGGATAAGAGATTGGAAATTCATCAGAAGGGACTGGCATTGGAAGCAGCAGAAACCCTGGGCCTGATAGAAGGCAGAGGGAGGAGAAACAGCAGTAGAGGCCAGGAGAAGCAGAAGTGGCAACTGAGAGGTCTGAGAGGAGTGGCTGAGAGCTGTAATGCCCCTAGGGCTGTGAGAGCACCAAAATCAATGGAGACCGTGAACAGGCCAGGCAGCTACTGAAACCTGCATTTGTAATGCACCCACAGAAGAGTGAGAGGAAAGGCCAGTGCAGATGAGAGTAACTTCTATGAGAAAACAGCCTACATGGAGGTGACATCAGAAGGTCATGTCAGTGGACAGGGAGGAAATGGCCTCACGAAACGGTCCAGGTATGGGATAAGGAGATAAGGTTGGGTAGGTTAGGTAGTGCCAGATACGCAGAGCTGTGAAAGAGCCTGATCCTAACAACTTTAATTCCATTATAGGATTTGCTTATTTAATGGGATGTGCTTTCCTGTGCCAGTCAAATGTTTCCTAATTATTATGAAAGCATTGAACAAAACCATCTAAGTGAGGATATTGTCTTGCCTAGGTAGCTTTAGTTTTGCGGTCCTTAATGGAAAGAAAGGGTAAGCCTTGCAAGTAGATGAATGTGCGGTCTCTCACACTTGCTCTTTAACATTCTTTTCTTCCTTCAATAAATCTGTGTCATTAATGACAACGTGTAAGTCAACCAGAGGAGAAACAGCCTATTGGATGACGGGCTTAAGTGAATCTTGCTTTATGCCCTAATGGTCAACATATGGGCCTCTGTCAGCCTGGAGTGGCAGGAATTTCCAAAGACATAGGCCTATCCACAGAGACAGAGTGAGCGCCCTTCCTCCAGGTCCCAGAGGTGTGGGTCTGGGAACTATTAGTGAAAGCCCTCTGTTCCTCCTCTGCTGTCAGGAAGATGCATGTCGGTGGAGACAGAAATGTTTTTACACTGGGAACCCTGACTCCATTATTAATTTTATAGCCCTGGGGATGGGATGCTCTCTTCTGAAAAGTTTCCTCAGCATTGCCCCACCAAAAGTGCATTATGTGGTCCCAAACGATATAAGCTAGAAACTCCACCTCTTCACCCTCCTTCTCCCCCTGCATCTGGGTGCTCTTGTGCAAGTCAGGGTACAGACAACACGTGTGGGGAGGGAAAAGGTATGTCTGTATGGAATAGCACCTTCTCAGCATAGACACCGCCTGCCTCACAGACCTCCCTGGACCTTTCAGGCACTAAGCTTAGGCAGGTAAGCTCACAACAGTTTGGTGGAAAGATGACAGGTGAGGGTGGGCCTGGCTGAGTCTGAGTCTGCAACACTGTGTATCTGGGGATTGAGAACTGTATCCAGGAAAGTCACACACTTGAACATACTTCACAAATAAAAACAAAGTCAGGGAAATGAGCTTTCAGTTTGTCACTTCTCACTTGAGTGAACTATGTAAATCAGAGGGCAAGAAGAGATAACTTATCCTAATAAAGCAATGCGAATGATGTTTTAAAGTAAACATGTTAAACGTTAAGCATCAAATATGTGTTTTTCCTTTAAAACTATCTATTTTGGGGTCTCTAATGATAAGGCCGTTACTCAGATATATTTTAAGAATTTCTTCGTTGGAGTAATTTCGACATGCTTTTATAGACACTGTGTGGTGCAGATATTTTCCCAGTAAAGATCAGTTTGATTTTTGGAAATGGCTCAGAGAATCTCAGCATTGAGTCTGGAGGGTTAGATGAGTGATCAGGGTGAGGAATTCCATTTTTAATGAGCTACACATTGATGACATCAGCTTTCCTGGATCAGAAGGTTTGCCTTAGAGAGGGCTTTTTCTAATATCCTCAGCAATGGAAAAATATCCCCCCCCAACAAAGTTACATGTGAGGACCTTTGTGAGAACTTCATTTGGTGAGTTAAGGGCAAAAGCAGGAAAGATACAAAAGCACTGACTGTATACAGTTACAGTGAACCTGCTTTGTGTTCTGGTAGAGCTCTGTGCTGTGAGGCAGAGCACCATAGTGGTCGAGAGCTTGAGCTTTGGAGTCAGATAAGTCTGGCTTCAAATCCTGGTCCTGCCACCAGCTACTTGTGTCATCTTGGGCAAGCTACGTAACCTCCTTGACCCTCTATGTCCTCATTTCTGAAATGGAGGTGATAATAGTACCTACCATATAGGTTTATGAGAATTCAGTGAGATAATGAATGTGAAATGCTTATCAGAGACATGCTACAACATGGATGAACCTTGAAAACATTGTGCTGAGTGAAATAAGTCAGACTCAAAAGGACAAATACTGTTCATTTCCACTTATGTCTAGACCAGGAAATGCATAGAGACAAAAGATTATCAGTGGTTACCAGGGAGCGGGGGAGGGAGGAATGGGGAGTTATTGCTTAAGGGGTATTGGATTTCTGTTTGGGGTGATAAAATTTTTTTTGGAAATGTATAGTGGTGATGGTTGCACAGCATGGTAAATGTGATGAAGTCACTGGATTGTACATTTAAGACTGGTTGTAACAGCAGATTTTTTGGCAATGTATATTATATCACATTTAAAAAATCCCTGTAAGTGCTTCATATATATTGGCTCCAATAATGAATGCAATGAAGAGAAAGAGTAAAAAGAAAGAAAGAAAAGAATAAGGGGGAGGGGAGAGTCAAGTTAAAAAAAAAAAAAAGTATAGATGGACTTCACTTATCTCCAGCTTTGACCATGTGAAAACTGGCTCTTATGGGATTATGCTGATAGGTGTAGCTGGATTTATTTCCCCAATGGTTCTTGTTGTGGCCCAAGCAGGGGTGAGTTACTTGTTAATCGATAAGTTGGGGTATTATTTGGAAAAATCTAAAAATGTATGTCCCAAATATTCAGATCTAAACATGTGGGCAGATCCCTTTCATTAAACACACACACACAAATATACACATATATAAATGCAGTTTTGATTCTGATCTTTTATTTTAAGAATAAAGGTGATGCACTCTGATATTTTGGAAAGGCTGATGGGAGATCTCTAAGACAATAGCTGCTATCTTAGTTCCTGTCTACTGTAATCCCTTGTAAGAGCGCAATGATAGCGCATTTTGTGAAGATTCTGTGCTCTGGAAATGCTCTTCTTCAGGGTTTCGATGAAATGGTTCTATGTTCTGCTAACATGACAGCAAGTGTCAAAACTTCCCCTCTGCCCTGCTACAGTCTATCATTAGATCTAATAGGACCCAAATCCCAAAGCAGGGCCAATGTGTAGACCATTGCTGGGCCGCCTCCTCTCTTCCCACTTCAGAGAGCACCCTTCCCCTCTAGACTGGCCATTCCTTGGGGCCCTGATGTCTCAGAGGAACCCATTACCAGCTGCAGGCTGCTGCGACCTTGCTGCTGCTCTCACATCAGTGGCTGTCACCCTGAGAAACCTTTTCTCAACTTCCTTCTTCTGGGCCTGCATTATGCCGTTTGGGCAACCAGTGCGGAGTGGCATGTTCAGATTAATTGTGTTTTCCAGCACTTTGTAACTGAACACTGAACTGCTGAGATATTTCATTGCCAGAATCTTTATTTCCTTTACTGAAACCATTTCTGAGTTAAGTCCTGGCCAATAGCCATTGCTTTGTCTGTTCCTCTCTAGAGTTCTGATGGTGTTGAGGTCATTTCACTGAGCAATTCATCTGTTCAGAGTCCAGTCCAGCTTTCTGTATCTGGGGGACAAAAACACTATGACCATTACTCAGGCCTGAGTTGGTCCATCAGCTCAGATCCTGGTAGGCTTCAAACCACTGGGAAAAGACCACCAAGCTAGATGCCAGTACAAAGATCCACATGAGACAGTCAGCTCCCTAGGGAACCCCCTACACTCCATAACCCCAGATGGGGGTAAATCCATTGCCATTGCCGTCAAGTTGATTCTGACTTGTAGCAACCCCAAAGGACAAAGTAGAACTGCCCATAGAGTTTCCAAGGAGTAGCTAGCAGTTTCGAACTGCTGGTCTTTTGGTTAACAGCCAAGCTCTTAACTACTGAGCCACCAGGGCTTCTCTACACCCCACAACCCAAAATGGGGATAAAGAGCTTTAATTAAATGGTTAATGTATTCACATTTTGATAAATTACATATTGGTGGAAGTGAAGAATGTTTATTGGTATGCATGGCTTATAAACAAAACACAGAAAGGTAAAAATGCAAAGTCACCTGGGGAGTGCCAGGTGAGAGCCATTTGCATACCTGCTTTGGGTCCAATTCACAAACATGGCTTAGTTACCTCATAGGTGCAAATTTCCTAATCTGTGTCTCCTCCTGCCCTTTCTCCTGAGTTCCAGAGGGTATTTTCAGCGAACACTTCTACCTAGATGACTCACAGTCGCAGCAAACTCAACATATTCAAAACTAAACTTATTGTCTTTTCTCAAAGCCTGCCCCTCTTCAGGTGTTTCCCACTTCAGAGAATGTCACCAGCATAAACCCAGTTGCTCAGGCCAGAAATCTGGGAGTCCTTCTTGATTTTTCTCATCCTCTCACCCATCCATCCAATCACCATACCCTGCCTGCCTCCCAAACTTCTCTCAAGTCCGTTTCCTCTCCCCATTTCCACGACCACTGTCTGAGTCCAGTCCTCCACCTTGTCTTGCCAGACTGCTGTAATGGTCTCCAGCTTGTCTCCTTGCCTTCACTCTGGCCCCACTTCAATCCTTAGTGATCCTTTAAACACAACTCAAATCATGTTATCCTTTTATGTAAAAGCCCTCAATAGCATCCCATTGTCATAAGGTTAAACTTTAAACCCTTTGACCTGTTACACGGGGCCTTTTACGGTGAGGCTTCTACCCACCTCTTCAGCCTCATTTCTTGCCATTCTCCCCTTTGAAGGCTACATTCCAGCCATGTCAAACACCTTTCTTCTCCTCAGATATTAGAGAGCTTTGCTTGTTTCCTAGCCTTTCACACGTCAGCCACCTCCTCCTCTTCCTTCTTCTTAACTAGTTACTGAAAATTTAAGTGCATGTATAACATGTTTTGGAGCCCTGGTGGCACAGTGGTTTAGAGCTCGCCTGCTAACCAAAAGGTCGGCAGTTCATATCCACAAGCTGCTCTTTGGAAACCCTATGGGGCAGTTCTACTCTGTCTTATGGGGTCACTGTGAGTTGGAATCAACTTGACAGCAGTGGGTTTCGTTGTTTTGGGTTTATCACATGTATACAGCTCAATGAATTTCCTCAAACAAAATGCACTGATGTAACCTGCACCCAGGTGAAGAACTTGAAGAGTACCAGTGTTCCAGAAGCCTCCCTCATCTCTTTTTTCACTACTCTCCAAAGAAATCACTACCCTGACTTCTAATAGCATTGATTGATTTCTCCCAATTTTGTACTTTGTGTAAATGGAAAGCTACAGAATTGTGTCAGACCTATTGCTGCATAACAAACTACCAACAAACTTCGTGGCCTAAAACAACCTTGAAGTCCCACCTTTGGCCTCATGACTCCTTGCAGCTGTGCTCTCTGTTGTCTGCTTCGTCACCAAGCTTCTTGAAAAAATTGCCTACATTCACTGTCCCCACATCCTCTCCCATCATTCTCCAATCTACTGCATCCATCCGTGACATTCCACTGAAACCGCTCTCATCAGGGTCAACAACTGCCTCCTTATTGTTGAACTAAATGAATATTTTTCTGTCTTTTCCTACTCAACGCTGTCTACCCACCTCCTAATTTAATGAGTCACGGAGTCCTAGTGGGAACCCTGGTTGTGCAGTGGTTAAGAGCTGGGGCTGCTAACCAAAAGGTCAGCAGTTCAAATCCACCAGCACTCCTTGGAAACCCTGTGGGGCAGTTCTACTCTTTCCTACAGGGTCGCTATGAGTAAAAATTTACTTGACGGCAGTGGGTTTTTGGTTTGGAGTCCTAGGGATTCTCCCTCTTTAACCTAGCATTCATTTGTCCCACTCTGTCTCCATTCACCATCTCTTGCCTGGGCTATCCCAATAGCTCTAGGCTTACCCTGCTACCCTAAGACGTTCTTCCAGATTTATCATTCCCATGTGTTTATGGGTCTGGTCATGTTTTTCTCTGATTAAAAATCTGGAGTGGCCTATCACCCACCATGGAATAAAATTCAAACCTGTAGCAGGGCATAAAAGACTTTAAAAATGTTGCCCTAACCTCCCTTTCCATGTTCGTTGCCTAACACGCACCCTGTGCCTCGCCACACTGAATCTGCATGGTCTTTTGTTAACTTACTCTCTGACTTCCTGCTGCGAAGTTCTCTTGCCACCCCATGCTTTTCACCCATTCCTCCCCTGAAAATCTTTTACTCTTCCTTTAAGTTTTATTTCAAATGTCATTTCCTCTGTGAAACCATACAAAGTTAGTGGCTCCTTTTCAATTCATGTTTGCTACTAATAATAACAATGCTGGAAAATACCATAATTGTAATATGCCTGGCTTGTTCCCTCTAGAACAGAAGGTCCTGGGGCCGTATCTTTGTTTTGTTGGTTGATACATCCCGAACTTCCAGGGCTGTGCCTAGCACTCAGTAAACCCTTGTCAAGTGGATGAATGAAGATTAACCTTTACTGAGCACTTATTCTGCCAGAATGGAGCCCTGTTGGTGCAGAGGTTAAAGCACTTGGCTGCCAACCAAAAGGTCAGTGGTTTGAACCCACCAGCTGCTCCACAGGAGAAAGATAAACACTATGGAGCAGCTCTACCCTGTCTTACATGGTCGGTATGAGTCGGAATCAAATAGATGGCAGAGGGGTTGGTTTATTCTGCCAGACACTCTGGTGCATTATCTCATTCCCTTCCACAACCCTATGAGGAAGGAACTCTTTTATCCCAATTTTGCACAGGAGGAAACCGAACCTTAGCAAGATTACATAACTTGCCTAAGGTCACACATGTGATACTTGGCATAGGTAGGATTTGAACCCTGATTTATTCATGCTATAAATAATCTCACTCTATGTCTTTGAGCTCTGTCCACCATGGTACTTTGCATGGTGCTTTCCAACTCTACTGGAGGTGACAGTAGGTCTTCAGCAAGTGAAACCATCACCCCAAAGTAGTGGAAATATGTTTACACATCTATTTCTTTATTACACTATGAGTTCCTGGGAATAGGAACTGGATCCCAAGTTACCTTTATTTGCCCCCCAAAACTCCAAGCAGAGAACACAGTGTCTTACACACATTTTTGTTCAATAAATGCTGTTGTTGTGTGCTGTCGAGTTGATTTTGACCTACAGGGACCCCATGTAACAGAGTAGAACTGCTCCATAGGGTTTCCTAGGCTGTACTTTTTACGGGAACAGATCACCAGGTCTTTTCTTACGCGGAGGCATTGGGTGGTTTTGAACCAATGGCCTTTCCATTAGCAGCTGAGCGCTTAACCATTGCGCCACCAGGGCTCTTTAATGAATGTTTCCTGGATGAAATAATGAGAGAGCTGTTAAGAGCAGCATCTGGCAATGAGTGCTTTTGAGGACTGTCCTGGTTGCCCTGAATCTGGGCCCAACTGCTGCCTCTTCTAACCTTTTGCTTCTTCAGCATGCTAGGCTCAGGGCCTTCCATGGCTGACCCACACACCACCCTGACCCCAGCCCTTTGCCATCCTTCCTGTCCCCATGAAATTCCCCTGCCTGCCTTCCTGCTGTCAGTGACCTGATCACGCAGAGCAAGCTTGGCCCCGCCCTCTTCTCTTCTTGACCCTATGTCTTGCTTGAACCTTGCTGCTTCCCTAGTCATTTGTCAGGCAGGGGCAGCATAACACTTCGATAGATAATTCTAACACAGTGAGGAGTGTAGTCAACTCAGGGAAAGCCACGAAGCACTGCAGCACTTACAAGGAGACAGAAACTTCTAGTTAAATGATGAACTAAAAATGAATTGTCACTGTTTTTATCCTGGAGAAGTTTCATTTTAAATGAAGAGTTTAGCATCTCTAGGTTTATCAGCTATTTAGGATCTTTGATTGCAAGTAGTAGAAACTGCAGCAATTTAAGCTAAAAGAGGGAATTTATTATAAAGGTATCGGATCTCTAGGAACCCAAAGGTTGGAATGCAGCCAGGTCTTGGGGGGAAACGAAAAGCAGAACTAGAAAACAGCACAGGTCCTGGGCAGCATCCTTTCATGTCTTATCTTCTCCCGGTACATCTGCTTTGTTCCTGCCTCTCTGCAGATGTCCTCTAGTCAGCAGACCTTATTATCATGGTGCATGGCTGCCAGTGGCTACAGGGTTTAATCATCAAGAGTCAGTCTTTGTCAAAATCATAAATTCCCAGGGAAATCTACCTGATTGGCCCAGCTTGAGTGAGGTGCCCACCCCTGTTCTAATCATCTGTAGCCAGTGGAGCAAGGTAATGTTGGACAACATGGCTGACAAGGGCCAATCTCTGTAGAGGAAGGAGTCATTGTAAGCTGAACAGGCTCCTCAAAAATGTCCACTACTCTTGATTCTGTTTTGTGATAATGTTCTTGTAAAAGAATTCTGGGTGCTTCCCCAGGAACAGACGAAAATAAGAGGCTTCCTATCTTTTGAGATTCTTTTTCAGAAACAAATACACACATACGGATTGCCATTTAGCAAACATCACCCTGATTAACCAAGAAGACATTCCATTGGTGATTGCTAACTAGACATGTTTTCGATGCTGGTTTTGTTCAATGAAGGCCTAGAATCCTGGCTCCCACCAGGTGCCTCACATACATCTCTATGGCCCACTAGTGTGTAGCGGGGAAGAGAGATAATTATCTGGTGAACCAGGCTGGGCTGTTCTCCCTCCTCAAGGTCTCATAAGAATGATGCCCACTCCTCTCCTTTAGTGACCAGAGTTCTACTCTTCCCCTAATAAGCCAGTGTAACTAGGTCTGAGAAAACAGAATTCCCTCCTTTCAAGGGTTCCACACCCTGACAGAGAGGCAACTTTTGCCACTGCTTCCTAACATGGTTTCAGGTAGGGAGAGAGGGAACCAGAATAGATTCTTCTTTCATTCTAATCTGGCCCTGTCCATTTAGTGTGTCCGATCCTGGATCTGTGAATCCAGGGCTGGATCAGAACAACCTGAAGAGTTTATCCAACTGAACAGTGAGAGAGCTGGACTCAGGCTGACAAGGTGAACCCAGAGCTTCATGTCCATCCTCCCTGGACTTGGCCTCTCAATGCCACTGATCTCACTGTGGCTGGCAGAGGCTGGCACACACCGCATAGCTCCATGGAATGGGGCTTACAGCTCTGGGCTGTGGTGAGAGGGGCCAGGGCCCTGTCTGGAGGATGGACCTCGTGGCTCTTCTCCTCCCCAGGCATGTTGTATCTGCCCAGACCTTCTCAATGACACCTCCTTGGCTTGCTTGTCTTCCAGGCTCCCCGGGTACAGCAGGTCGAGTGTGCAACCTGACTTCCCGAGGCATGGACAGCTGCGAAGTCATGTGCTGCGGGAGAGGCTACGACACCTCTCGCATCACCCGGATGACCAAGTGCGAGTGTAAGTTCCACTGGTGCTGCGCCGTGCGCTGTCAGGACTGCCTGGAGGCTCTGGATGTGCACACGTGCAAGGCCCCCAAGAGCGCCGACTGGGCAGCTCCTACATGACCCAGCAGATATCACCATCTGCCCTTCCTCCTGCCAGGATGCCATTGGATCTGCAAGGACGCAAGACCTTTGGGTTCCCCCCTGGGGAATATTTCCTAAGGCATGTGGCCTTTTCCTCAACAGAAGCCCCTTCTCCCTTCTTGGGAACCCAAAATCTAGGGCCACATACTACACATAAGGCATACCCTATTCTATCTATCTTCCAGCATTCTGGGGTCACACCTTTTCCTGGTGAATTCTCTTTGGAAAAAGCATGACAGGTTTTTAGAGGGGAAGGATGGTAGGCCCAGATTACTGTCTCCACCCACCTAAACTTCTCTTTCAAGAGCAGCTGGCCGGGAGGGGGGAAGAAGCCTGTCTCAAAGGAACTTTCTCTGTGTCTTCCAACAAATTCTCACAGTTAAGAAATTTCATACTTTTCCCTGGGGAGTGAAATAAAGAAATCAGAATCAACTCCCACTGAATTAACGTTAATTCTTGAAAAAATCGAGCAAGGCTTTTGTCTGATCAAGCGAATTCCACAGCCACCACCCCCGAGGGTTAATGGGTAATTGCCTGGAGCAGGATGTCTTTCAATAAACTTTAGGTTTAAAGTGCATATTGTTCAAGGCATTTATTGCCATATTAAAATCTGATGTAACAAGGTGGGAATGTATGTCTCTTGGTACAGTAGCATTTTGAGTCTTTGCAATGGCAAAACCCTTGGAAAATGATTGCTTTGAATTATTGTCCCCTCAACATAAAGAACTTGTAGGAAATGAGACTTCCTCCCCGCCTGGATCTGATATGAATTAAAAAGAGGACTGAGGAGCTGGCAGTATTCTGTAACTATTGGGTAGATATATAGAGGAAGATAAATTAGTGAGTGGAATATCAGAAAATGTGTCTGTTCGGCTAAGGAAAAAAAGAGGGGGGTAAAATTCCTGTTTGGTGTTAGGCATGTGACCCATGGAATTTTGTAACTGAAACAGCTCTGAGAATGAAAACTTCAGGATGACGAGAACAGGGATCTAAAATGCTGACAGAGAGGTTTCCGGAGCTAAGTCATGCCTGGGACAGACTTTACCATAAGCAGATGGCTAAGAGAAGTTGGCCACGTATGCTGATGAGCATCAGCTATTAGCCATCATCCTTCAAGCACGTTTAAAGACCTGTCACATTTAATTGTGTTCATTTGACGCTTACAAGACGATATGATACAGTAGCCTAAAGCAAATGACACACAGTCTTACTTAGAAAGTTGGCAACCCCAGTGTATTATATTGCAAACATCTTCACTTGGAGACTGTATTTAAGGGACCCGGCTATAATTGTGGGAACATCATTATGCAGATAGTGGTTGCCTTCTGCCATGAGCCAAAAGATGACATCCAGGGAAAATGGAGGGACTGTCTGCCCTGTTTTTTATTTTAAAAGGTGAAATGTACAAAGCTACTTCTCATCACCTTCTACAATTAAGGTCTCGTTCTAAATATGCTCTCGGCACAGAGCTACATCGGTTAACAGTATGTTTCATTATATGCATCTGGTGTTGGATTATTGATTCTTGCCCATTCTTTAACACTTTAGCTTTTAGTTTCTCTATCCTTGGTTTGCAGTACGTCCTTTAGACTGAAGCTCTTGGGAAACATCCTACTGGGGTACTCCGTCATGATTGATACTTGCCTCCTCCCGTTGCCATTGAGTGGATCCTGACTCATACCAACCCTGTAGGACAGAGTCAGGATCAATTTCCAAATGGGAGGATGAGAGAGACTTTCATGAGAGTTCCAAAGCCTCATAAATCCATGGATGTATTTAGAACTGGAAAGGATCTTTGAGGACATATCAGTTCCCCTCAGTTTGTATCTGGGGAAACTGGGGCCAAGAGAAGTGCAGGGATTTATAAAACTATCAGCCATTAGGCCAAGGCTCCATCACAAACAGGACCACGCTCTAGAAGTATTTAAGAAACTTAAGAACTTTATCTATTAAATGAAACTTCTTTCTCTCAGATTAACCCAACAGATAACAAATAATTTTAGCATCCAGTGGGGATGTTCATTGTTTGTTTTATTCCTGGGGTGTTTAGATCTGACTTTCTTTTTGTGGTGAAGTGCATCCCTCCTGATAAGGCGCAAGGGGACAAGCCATATCCAGGTAGACTGCATGAATTTTCCTCATCTATAAGGGTGACTATGGGGACCATCTCAAGTGGTAGTGGGTCCTGAAGGTCATAGAAAGAGAGTGAAACATTTTTATCTGCTTTTACTTCTGAAGGACGTAATCTCCATTATTTGACAAATGTTAAAAATACAGGTGAAGATAATTTCCAGCTCATTCTCTTTAGGGCTTGATTGTTGTTGTTGTTAGTTGCCATTTAGTAGATTCCAACTCGTGGTGACCCCATGTATACAGAGTAGAACTTCTCTATAGGGTTTTCAAGGCTGTGACCCTTTAGAAGCAGATCACCAGACCTTCATTCCGAGGCATCTCTGAGTGGGTTCAAACTGACAACCTTTTGGCTAGTAGTCAAGCGCGTAACCATTTGTGTCACCCAGGGACTCCTGAGTGCATGGTAGAAGGTACTGTTGTTTTCCATGGAAGTGCTTGCTCTTGGCTGAAATGGCATTCCATGCCATTGGTATTCCAAGATTCTGATATCTGAAGCGTCTAAGGGGCTGTATGGCACAAATTACCCACAACAAAATCATGGGAAAATCCATTCAGGTCAAACCCCCTTACAAATTCTCTTCCAGTAAAAATCTTATTATAAATGGAAGCCTCCTAGGCCCAAGATGATGATTGTCTAAAGTATCTGAAAGAGTTCCAACACAACAAGAGATCTTGACCAGTTCCCTGGAGTTTATACAATAAAGATATAATCTGCACGTGACTCTGAGACTTGGCATGTGAGCTCTCTCTTCAGTGGATTTTCCTCCCCTGACGAGTTTGTGATGCTGACTGTGTTCTCTGAGCATGCCGGTCAAGGAGTATTTCAGTGACGGCATCCCAGACCGTCCCCCATGGTCTGAAAGAGTCAATGGCCTACCTAAGAGATCAGTTTACCCCTCGAATGTCTTCAGCTCAGACACAAAAGCCTCCAGTGCCATGACCATACTCAGCTCCAACTCTGTGCCCCTCAGGAATGGGGGCCCGGACATGTTATTGAACCACAGAGGCTCAAAAAGAAGTGAGAGAAACGTGGGACACCCCAGAACCATTATCTGCTTTCTCTTATACGAGTGTCACCAGATTGCAATAAACACCTGAAACGAAGGATCCACCAAATGGCAGCGTAGTCTGATTGGGGCCAGATGACGGGAGGATGGATGAGAGGAAAGAGAGGGGTAGCTGTTACCAGATACTGACCGCTCTTGGAGATGGTAGGGAGTGGCTTTCTCAGCTCTGATGGTAACTCCCCGCCCTTCCTCCAGCCTTTGCTGCCTCTTCGTTGCCCAGCACCTACTGCCTCACCACTGTGAGGCCCCAGGGCTCAGGGCCCCAGGCCACTGCTCATATCTGCCATATTCCACCTGTAGCTCTGCTCGAGGCTGCCAACAGTCATTTCAACAGGTGTTTTGAAATTGCCAAAACGATATTTTATTATTCACTCTTACATTCAAATTATTACAAAGCTTGAAAAAAAGATCAAGTATATCTTTCAAAAAGTGGCTTTAAAGTCAGATAATCCAGTTTCACAATGGCCTTTCTGGGCCATATCCATTTATTAAGGAACCTCCTAAGGAGCCCTGGTGGCGCAACAGTTGAACACTTGGCTGCTAACCTAAAGATTGGCGGGTCGACCCCCCAGCCACTCGGTGGGGTAAAGACCTGGTGGTCTGCTTCCCACAGCCTAGAAACCCCTATGAGGTAGTTCTACTCTGTCACACGGTGTCACTATGAGTTGAAATCGACGGCACCTAACAACAAGATCAACAAGGAATCTCGTATGGACTCAGTGAGACCTGAATCAGGGCTGTCCTGAAGCAACTGGCCTGACTGAATGTGTGCCAGGCCTGCCAGCATTTTCAGGCAGGATATTGTTATTTCTTCCACTTATTGAAGGCTGGCCGGTGGCAGTGTCACTCAGCTGATGAGCATTCATCTACCCTCTTGCCCACTCTCAAAATAAAAGCTCAGAGAGGAGTCCAGTGGACCAGAACCATGCTTTTGTATCTACTTAGTGTATTTCAACCTGGGTTTTCTGATGTCTAAGTGCAAGAATGGTCCTCTTAATAGTCTTTGCCAATCCAAAACCTGGTAAATGCTTCTGGCAGGTCTGTGCTGAGCTTCTAAAAAGCAACCCGCGGGGGTGAGCTGAGAGCTGAGGCATACTTATTTTGACCCTCTCCTTCCCTGGGCAGAGAAAATTTTCATTCATCCGTGAGATTGTTTTTTATATTTTTCTGCAGATCAACAAGGTGACAGGTGGTTTGCAAAGCCCAGCATGGTGATTATTTTTCTAAATCATACTTGTTCCAGCTCTAGTTTTTTTTTTCTTTCTTTTTCCTGATACTTACATGGATTCCTGTTTAACCAAACCTCTCACTTCCACCAGCTAATAAAAGTGTCACGCAGATTGTTACAAAGAACTATTGTTATTTACAAGTCTGCATTTTCTGTGAAATCAAAACATAATAAAGTGAATTTTCAGTGTTAACTTTGTTATTTTAAACTTCTAATACTCTTGCCAAACCCTCTGGTGAAAAGAAATCCCTGCAGGACCACACTTCAGACAGCTTAAGAGGCATCTTTCAAGTTTGTGAAGATTTTCAGGGAAGGCAATTGACTTACGTTGCTGATAATGATTCTGTGAGTTAATAGGTAAGACTATGTTCCGGACTGCAAAATTATTCCAGCTTTTCAGTCTGTTTCCCTATGGTTACCATCTAAGTGCTTGCCCGCTCCTACTCTGTGCCAGAATGCTTTGCCCAAAAACCGATTGCCATCAAATCGATTTTGATTCATAGTAACCCTATAGGACAGAATAGAATGGCCCCATAGCGTTTCCAACTGTAATCTTTAGGAAGCAGACTGCCACATCTTTCTCCCACGGAGCAGCTGGTGGGTTTGAACTGCCGCTCTTTTGGTTAGCAGCCGAGTGCTTTAATCCACTGCACCATCAGGGCTCCTTGAGTGCTTTGGTAGTGTTTGTAAATTTAGCGTCTCTCTACAGCAGCTAGATCTGCCACCGTTGACTTCTCTGGGTTATTGTTTTCCATAGAAGTGCTTGCTCTTGGCTGAAGTGGCATTTTCTCAGCTTGATTAGAAACATACAAACCCCCTTGCCTCTTTACAGAGATTTGTGTATCCTGTTTGTTCTACCTATCTACAAGCAGTGAAAGCTTGGGAAATGGAAATCAACTCTCCCCATTTTCTCATCCCTAATAAGTTGTGTTTTAGGGGTGACCTAAAAAAGCAAGGCACTGACTGCACTTCAAGCACAAAGATGGCCCCGTACCCGGCTGCTTGCTGTCCCTCTAGGATTTCATCATTCTTTCCAGAAACTCCCACACCTACTTGGATGATCTGAAAAAACAATGGCGAGTCACGTGTCTGTATGTGTTTTCCAAAGGACAATTCCCCAACGTATTTTTGCCCAGAAATTATCAATGAAAATTTTTGTATCATTCAGACCTTTGGGCTTCTCAGTTTTGACATTCTTGACATTTTGGATCAGATAATTCTTTATATGTGTGTGGGGAGGTGGGGTGGGAGGCTGTCCTGTGCACTGTAGGATGTTTAGCAGCATCCCTGGCATCCCACTAGATGCCAGCAGCACCCCACCACCCCTGTTGTGACAACAAAAATGTCTCTAAACCAAAACCAAACCTGTTACCTTTGAGATGATTCTGACTCACGGCAACCCCATGTGTTTCAGAATAGAACTGCACTCCGTAGGCTTTTCATGGCTATGACCTTTCAGATGCAGATCACCAGGTCTTTATCCCGAGGAGTTGATGGGTGTGTTTGAACCACCAAGTTTTTGGTTAACAGCCGAGTGCTTAACCATTTTGCCACCAGGGCTCCTTTAGGATCTCCAGAGAGGAGGATGATAATAAAGATGAGCTGTGCAAAATGGAGAAAGTCTGAGTTTCAAGGGAAGAAAGTGAGACTTTCTGGCAGTGGCTTTACCCAAAGACTTTTAAGACCAGGATGGGTGTCGTTTACAGGTCTTTTGATGTACTTTGTTCACTGAAACTCCCCCAGCCCCACTGCCAGTTGCCCCTACCTCAGGTAACCACAGCCTTGTGTGGGGGATGTTTTATCAAAGTGAAGGATCAATGTGGTGTCCAACAAGGGCCAACCAAAAAAAAAAAACACCAGTTGCTGTCAAGTGAATTCTGACTCATGATGACCCTATGTGTTGAAAAGTAGAACTGCACTCTATGCAGTTTTCAAGACTATGATCTTTCAGAAATAGATCACCAGGCCTTTTCTCTGAGGTTCCTCTGGGTCAGTGTGAACTACCAACACTTCAGTTGGTAGTTGAGTGCTTAACTGCATCACCCAAGACTCCACCCCTGGGCCAACAAAGGGTGGGAGAGGGACAGCACCTGCTGGGGGTAAGATGAGGTAGAGTGTAGACTGAAACAAGTCAGGGGTGATAGGCAAGACAAAAAGGTATTATTATGCTCTCAGCTGACTAGAGAACTTGGGGCAGATGACAACTGGCTTCCAGAAGGAATCAGAAAGCTGTCTTCTTTTACTTGACAATTTTTCATGGGCCAGACTGACCTTATAGTTTATGCTGCCCAAAGAAGTCCAGATCAGATGAGAACTGCTGGGACGAACAAATAGCTCTTCATGTGTTCCTTTATGCTATTATCCACTTCAAGATAATAGCATGATTAAACTCTGATCAACACGATCAATGTAACATTTAGACTACTTTTGGACTCTTAACTTGATGTTGTAATTTCCGAGTAGTGACTGACCCTGTGAAAGCCCCTGTAATTGAATCACTGGCCCTGGGTTTCCCCAGGCCGTCCACCCACCCCTATTTTAATAGCATCACAGGCTTTCCTAAGTTCCACAAATGAGAGGCATCACATTACTGCCCATAAACCCAATTCAAATAATTAAATGACGAAGATACATCCAGTATCCTCTCAGCTGGATTGCTCACACTGGTTACTTCAGCAGAGGCTGGGGAACTTTGTGAACCCATCTGTGAATGTTTAGGGGCTTCATATTACAGGTGGAGGTTGCACACCAGCCGAACAACTAGTAGGAAATACAGAAAACTGGAAATCTCCACAAGTCTACCAGCCCACATAAACATTGGCATCTGCCCCTTGGTCATTTTTCTCCAATAGTAATGAAGATTTCATGAAAGCCTTGAACTCCGAGTCATCATTTTGGATTCATACTTAAGACAAATGCTCCCAGCCCAAGAGTACGACTAGGAGAAGGGAGGATGGGTTTAATTTGCCTACATATTGCTGTAACTATAAACAGTGCCTTATCTTCCCAGTAACTCTCGTGAAATAATAAGCACTTGAGTTTTTTTAAAGTATTTACACCAGCCCTTGGAGATTTTGTTAGAATCATGATTCACACATGAGAAATTTTCCTCTCCTACAGGGCTTAGTAACTGGAGTAAGAATTAGTAGACTATGTCTATACAGTCAACTGAATTTGAATGCTTCTTCTGGCTATTAACCATTCATTCACTGGCTATTTTATTTTTTCCAAATTGAATGTTTAGGGCAAGATGGTCCCTCTGGCTTGTATATTGTAGACAGATAATTAAACAGTTTCTGAGTTTTGTGTTGTCCTGTTATCTGGATATGGGGCTTCAACAGAGCTGTGAGGTGACAGGAAACTTCCAGAATCCTGAGGGCAAGGATTCCTGTCATATTTGGAAAGAACCTGACACATAATTTATTGCAGCCTCTACATTTATTGATGAGAAAACAGAAGAAACTTCATGGTTCGGACTGCAATGTGAGCAAGACACTGACTCATCTTCCAGGAAAAATACTTATTCATTCAACAGGAGATGCTCAGTAAAGACTTGGTGAATGAATAAGTGTGGCCCTAAGGACTAAATCAATCATGCATGTGAAAATGCTTTGCAAAGGAAAAGTATGAGTATTAGGTGTTAGCTCTTCCAGAAGGCTCTGAGCAAGGGCATGTCTGTTTTAGTTACTGTTGCGTTTCCAGACATGCCCTTGCGCAGAGCCACACTTAGATACAGATAGGATTATCCCCGTTTTTGAGACAAGGCAAGTTTTAGAGAGATTGAGTAATTTCCCCAAGGTATAAAATGCCCCTGCCCCCGCAAAAATCCAAACATGTTGCTGTCAAGACAATTCTAACTCATAGCAAGCCTATAGGACAGAGTAGAATTACCCCATAGGGCTTCCAAGGCCGTAATATTTATGGGAGCATACTGCCATAGCTTTCTCCCGTGAAGTGGCTGGTAGGTTCAAACCATCAACCTTTTGGTTAGCAACCTAGTGCTTAACCACTGAGCCACCAGGGCTTATAAGAGGCTTATAAGCTCATAAGAGGCAGAGGCTGGATGAAATCTTTGTCTTTTAACACCCACTCCAGTGTCTTTTCTAGTATACCAAAGCTCCCTCTGATTAAAACTCAGTGAGAAATATTCCGTCCAATGGGCTACTAAAAATGACCTAGTTGGTTCAGTGACCATATTTTCCAAACAAAAATGAAGATTGCAAGGATTTTTATGATTTCTGATTTCATTTATATGAAATCCAGACAGCAAATCATATGTAGAGACGCACAGAACTGTACAAAAATGTGACTTTTAATTATACATTTAACAAAGCACCTTTATTTTTAAAAAAAAAAAAAAAAACTAGTGCCATCGAGTCGTTTCCGACTCTTGGCGAAAATACCCCCTAAAATCAACAATAAGTCGAACAGTTGACTTTTCAATAGAAACAATGTAAGCCAGACAATAAAACAATATTTTTAAAGTTGTTGTTAGGTGCCGTCCAGTTGGTTCCAACTCATAGCGACCCTATGTCCAACAGAACAAAACACTGCCTGGTCTTGCGCCATCCTCACAATCGTTATGCTTGAGCCCATTGTTGCAGCCACTGTGTCAGTCCATCTCACTGAGAGTCTTCCTATTTTTCAGTGACCCTCCACCAAGCATGATGTCCTTCTCCAGGGACTTGTCCCTCCTTATAACATGTCCGAAGTATGTGAGATGTAGCCTCACCATCCTTACTTCTAAGGAGCATTCTGGTTGTACTTCTTCCAACACAGATTTGTTTGTTCTTTTGGCAATTCATGGTATATTCAGTATACAGGTGGCATAGGTTCCAGCATCACAGCAACACACAAGACCCCACAGTACAATAAACTTATAGACGTGTCGGGAAACATGAAGTATGGTTGGTCTTATCTATCATAAAGCAAACTGGGAAGTTTTATCTAATGTTAGATAATTAGGTAGAGTTTCTAAGTAGATTTCCTACTTTCTGATCTAAATATAGTCCAGGAAGGCCGGAGTAATACAGGTTCCTGGCACTGACCTCCAGTTGATCTCCAGTTGACCCTAGCTTAGTCCAACCTATGGCTGAAATTGTTTCTGATAATGCCAAATAAGTAAACAGAAAGTCTCTTCTTTAGAAAGTAAGGGATCTGAGGATAAGTTCTTACGTAAATATCTGAGGGGTATAGGAGAGCAAAAGAGAGAATTTTTGTCTAAATGGAATCTTAAAAGATGGATCAGGGGAGAGGGTGGAGAATTTTTATTACAACCATTCTAAAAGTGTGTGGCTTTACACTCATGTTTATTAATAATGGGGGAAAAAAAACCCAGCTGTCCCCGGATATGCATTTTACTTTGTGAGAAAGCTGCTAAGAAATGTGAGTTCATGGAGAAGGTGGAACTTGAAATAAATAAGCAAATAAAATCTAGGCAATTTAATCCTGCCTAGAATGTGATTCATCCTTTTGGAGCAATGAATAGTGTGAGATGATGTCCAAAAGCAATTTTTCTATTTCTTGGACATATGAGCATTTTTCCTTATACCAGCTATAGCAGAATCAGATCATTTGGTAGATAGGTTATATTGACACCCATGTGGGGGAAAAATGCACCCCCAAATGTCATTTTCCTTTCATAGTCTTTAAGTGGGGCTTAAAATTCTTACCCTTAGTACTTCTGTCTGGGGGTTAAGACCCTATTGTCTGAAATTTTATTTTAAAATGGATGTAAGTCGAGTTTATTCCTTAATTCAACAATTATTTATTTAACAAGTATCTGGCCCAACTTACCACCTGCCAAATATTTTTTCCCAGTGTTGAGGGAATGGCATTGAATAAAATAAATTAAATTAATTAGACTTCTATTGGTAATATGGCAGAGTGTCCAAAAAAGAAGCCTCCTGCTTCGAAACAGCTAGAAATTCTGAGTAAGATGAAAAAAAAAAAGCATCTTTTGAAATGTGTTAAGTGAACTCCCCCTACTCCCACCTTCAAATACAGGAAAGATCCAAGGATCAAAAATTAACAAGAGACTGAAAACCCAAGTTTTGATGCCCCAGTGGAGGTTTATTAATATTCTTATATAGAAGTTTAGGTGTTAAAGGCCATGTAGGCCTTCTTGAAGAGGGGAATTAGAATTAAGACATATCACATTCCTTCCACATAAAGTCAAAATCTTCAAAGGACTATACACTCAATAACGGAAAAATCTTTCAGCAGCACAGGAAATCAACAAGGAACCAGTTTGTTGTGACATGGGATTGAAATAGTAAAAAATGTGTCTTCTGACCATTTACAGTTACCAACCTCTCCTCACCTTAGTTTGGTGTTAGAATTTACCCAGCTTGTATGCTCTAGGAATTGCGTAGCCAAGAAATTTAACCTAAGGACAAAAGCAGTCCCAAACTGAGGTGCCTAGCAGATGTAAGAGCACAGCTTCTTTGAGAGTCATATTCTCAACCAAACTTCAGAGGATTCTAACAGTTAAAGCTTCACCTAACCTGCGTTCACAATCCAAAATTACAAAACAGGCCACAAAATAAGCCACCATGATCAAGAGTCACAGAAACAACAAAACACACAATTAGACTTCCCAAAATTTCAATAAATAGAATTATTACACATAGAACAAAAAACAACTGTTGAGGAATGATAAAAGAAAATCCAAAATGAATAATAAACATGAATGAGGTACATGATACTTAAAGGAAAAAAAATTAAGCATATTTGAAAAAGAGCTAAAAAGAAAATCTAGAAATTAAATATAAAACAACTGATATCAAAAGTTCAGTGATTTTCTACCTCTGGACATTAGAAACATTGTTAAAGTCTTTCCTCCTGTTGCCATCATGTCCAACTCAGAGTTTCCCAAAAAACCCAAACAGCTCCAGGAGCTCTTTATCAGAGGTTTGAGCATTGAAACAACCAATGAGAATCTGAGGAGCCATTTTGAGCAATGGAGAATGCTCACAGACTGTGTGGTAATAGGTGATCCAAGCACCAGGCACTCAAGAGGCTTTTGAGTTTGCCACATACGTCATTGTGGAGAAAGTGGATGCAGTCATGAATGTGAGGCCACACAAAGTAAATGGAAGAGGTGTAGAACCAAAGAGGGCAGTCTCAAGAGATCTCAAAGACCAGTTGCTCACTAACTTGTGAAAAAGATCTTTGTTGGTAGCACTAAGGAAGACACTGAAGACCATCAGGTAACAGGTTATTTTGAGCAGTATAGGAAGATTGAAGTGACTGAAATCATTGCTGATTGAGGCAGTGACAGATTTTGCTTTCATAACTTTTGGTGACCATGACTCTTTGGTTAGGATTGTCATTCAGAAATACCATACTATGAAGTAAGGAGTGTCTTATCTAAGCATGGGATGATGGCCAGTGATTCATCCCAGTCAAAGTGGTACTAAAAACTTAGGTAATAGTTGTGGAGGTGATTTTGGTGGGAATGACAATTTCAGTCACGGAGGGAACTTCAGCAGTCTTGGTGGCTGTGATGGTGGTGGTAGATATGGTGGCAGTGGGATGGCTATAATGGATTTGGTAATAAGAGAAGAAATTTTGGAGTAGGTAGAAGCTACAACGACTTTGGCAATTACAATGATTAATTTTCAAATTCAGGACTAAGGAAGGAAGGAAACTTTGGAGACAGAAACTGTGGTTCTTAGGATGGTGGAGGCCAATACTTTGCCAAACCACAAAACCAAGGTGAATATGGAGGTTCCAGTAGCAGCACTAGCTACACAAGTGGCATAAGGTTTTATGAAACAAAGCTTAGCTGGAGAGCCAGAGAAGTAACAGGAAAGCTACAGGTTACAACAGATTTGTGAACTCAGCCAAGAACAGTGGTAGGGCCTAGCTGCTACCAAGAAGACATGTTTTAGACAATGCTCCTTATGGGCAAAAAACAATGTCTGTATTTGCAGCTAACCGTATGACAGTTATTTTAGTTTTCTGTTCTGTAGAAAGTGCAAAGCATCCCAACAAACAGTTTTGATGTAGTTTTTTTTTTTCCTTTTTGCATCCATGTTGTTGGTTGCTAAATATGATAGTCTGATCATGAGGCTGAATAAATGTATCTTAAAAAAAAAAAAAAACCTCCATGAAGGTGGTGAACAGAGAAATAGATATAGCTAAAGAGCGAGTTAATGAAGTGGAAGATAAAGCTAAAGGAATTATCCAGAATACTGCCCGAGATATAAAGAAATAGAAAATATTAAATAGGTTAAGAGCCATGGGGGATAGGATGAGTAGGTCCATCACAGGTCTTATAATAAGAGTTCCAGAAAGAAAGGAGAGAGAAGATGGGAAAGATGAGAATTTTCTAGAATGGGTGAAAGATATAAACTGTCAGATTCAAGAAACTTAAATTCCAAGCAGGAGAAGTAAAATAAATCCACACCAAACACGTTGCAAAGAAAGATGGGAGTAAAAAAAAAAAAAGATATCAAAAGCTACTAGAGAGAAAATAAAAATTGCCTACAAAAGAACAATAATCAGACTAAATAATCACATACTTCTTAAAGGTAATGATGCAGACCAGAAGGCACTGGAATACTATTTTCAAAACCCTGAAAGAAAATAACTGTCAGTCTATAATTTTATACTGAGATGAACTAGCATTAAAGAACAAGTAAAAAATAAAGACATTTTCAGACAACAAAGTCTATGAAGAGCAGACCTTTTCTATAGAAATTTCAGGAAAAAGGAAATATATTCCAAAAGAAAGGACTGAGATGCAAGGAGTGATGAGAAAAGAAATTTGTAAACATACACTTAAATTTAAACTGTAATGAGTATACAAAAATAACTGTAGTAATTAGTAATTTCTGTTAGCACAAAACAAGATTAACTAAAGTACTGGCAACAATTTTGGGATGGGAGTTGAGTGATCAAATTTAAGCATTTTAAGTTTCTTATATTGTTTTAGAAGGAGAAGAGAAATAATGATAAACTTTAGACTTTTTTTTTTTAGACATAATTATATATACATGTTAAAATTTTAATGATAACCATTTAAACAACAACAAAAATGCATAATTTCCTATCTGGTAGAGGAATAATTTTTAAACTCTTCAATCAATCCAAAAGAAGGAGAATAGATTTGTAGGTATAGATGTGGGGAAGGCTTAGACTGGAGGTAAGGAAACTTGTTAAGATTCTATTGCTCATAATAACAATAAAAATACTTAGGAATATACAATAATAACTGTGCAGAACTAGAAGAAAAAAGCTATAAAACTTAATAGAAATGAGGTGTTTTGAATAAACAGAGAGACTACCATAAAAAGACCTAACATTGTCAACTAAAATGTCAACTATAAAGCTATAATTCTAATAAAATTCCAAAAAAATTAAGCATAGCAATATAAGAATTATTGAAGAATAAAAAAAAAATTTTTTTAATTTTAAATTCCCAAAATATTTTGAAAAAGAATTAGAATGGGACTTTTCCTATCAGATATCAATATTTATATTAAAATGACAATAATTAAAATTGTGTGGTACTACTGCAAGAATAAACAGATACATCAAGGGAACCAAATAACTATTAAAAAAAAAAAAAAGCTCAGAGCTGTAAATGATAAAAATATTATTTCAAATAAAAGAGTAAATAATTCAGTAAATGAATTTGGAAAAAAGTTAGGTACATACCTTACATCCTATACCGAAAAATTGCAAATGGATTGATTTGTTAAATGTTTTTAAAAATTGTGAGAGTAATAGAAAAATATATCATAAATATTTTATGATAGGAAATGAATTGAGGGACCTCAGGATAGAAAGATAAATTTCACAATTGATACAGGCTCCGCATGAAAAATATCATGGATCATGTTTCAAAATTAAGAGAAAGGATTTTAACTCCTGTAATTTTTGAACACCAACAAGTAGATTAATATGTATGATGGTTAATTTTATGTGTCAGCTTGGCTAGGTTATGGTTCCCTGTTGTTTTGCCAAACACTAGTTGCTGTCATGGATTAGTTACATGTGATTAAATTAGTTAGCTTTGGGTAGAGCAGATTACTTTCCATAATATAATCTAACGTGATATAACCTAATCATCTTCCATAATATAATCTAGTATAATAAAATCAATTGATCAGCTGAGGTCACAGGGTGGATCCTAAACTTAATCGCTCCTGAGTTATAAAATGAGCAGAATGGACACACACATACACACACACACACGCTTTGCCTTACATACTGGCTTGAGGACCTACCTTTTGGGTAAGATGGGGCCCTACCAGCTTGGACCACCCAAATGGAATGGGATATCATTCTGTGAATTGCAGTCATATGTATAACCTATCCCTCTCAAAGAGCTCCATGGTGTTTACATAAAATTAGAAAGACAGAGTGTTAGATTCTTGCTCTTCTTATATAAAAACCAGAAAACCAAACCCGTTGCCGTGGAGTCGATTCTGACTCATAGCAACCCTATAGAATTGTAAATATGTTTTCATTTTGCTTGAGACTGACAAACCAAAATGCCTACTGAGCTGTGGTTTTGTTGGCAAGCAAAATTTCTTTCTTGTGCCTTTGTCTTGTGAGATGCTCACCACCTGCCTTAATGGGGTAAACCAGTCTGGGTGGATTCTCTTGTGCTGATAACCTTTGGGCCTCTGGTTTGCATTAGTGAACTGCTCTGAGGTTAAGAATGCATGTGAGAGGGGAGGAAAGAAACTGATTTTTAAAAAGACTGGGTAGCATCCCAGCTTAATTGAATCAGAAGCTCTAGAGATGGACCCAAGTGCTGGTATTTTTTTAAAATCATCCAAGGTGATTATAATTCAAACCGAAGTTTGAGAACCATTGATATACATCAGCCCAATGAATCCTCTTAGCCATATTGTTATATGACTTGAATAAGGTCAAATAGCTAGTACATGACAGGAGATGGATAGTAGAACTCAGACCCTGATCCCCAATCTAATACTTTGCTGGCTACATCACAAATAGTTTTCTCTTAATTAATTCTAAATTGTCAATTGTACTGACGATTATCAAGGATAAGGCAGAAGAGTATAAGGAATTCATACACTATCATGGTGAGGCAGTGAAGGCAGCTGTAGGCCACATTCTAAAGGGAAAAACATTCCAGAATTCCCAAAATTTCCACTTCTGAAGGCAGCATCATTACTATGCTAGTTGTCTAGACCTAGGGCGGATTACCCAATAAGCAAGGTAAGCACGGGCTTACTCGTGTTTACTTACTCATCTGTAGTGCTTACCTTGCTTACTGGGTCACCTGTCCCTATCAGGGATTGTAGAAAATAGGCTTTGATTCTGTAGGAAGGTGCTATGGGGTTGGGAGAGAGACAGATGCCAGCCATACCTAGAAGCAGTATATTTGATAATCTGGCCCTGTCTAGATCCCAAAACCTCAGCATTCTATTGAGTTTTTACACAATGTCTGTATTCAACCATTCCCATTTATTCTTTCTTTTAAATATTTCTCCCCTTTCTCGCCTTTCGCATTGCCGCCACCCAAACCAAGGCCTGTATAACCTAATTTCTAAATCATAATTAGTCCACAATAAGGCTCACTGGCTCCAGACCCACCCTTTCTTCAATCCATCTTGCTCACTCTTTTCAAGTAAATCTCTCTAAAACTGTGTTTTCACTATTTCACTGCTGTTTTCCCAAATCTTCACAGGCTCCCTGTTGCCTGAAAGGTCCAAACTCCTTACCCCTCCACAATTGAGCCTGAACACACCTTTCCAAATTTATTCCCCGCCCTTGTAGTCAAACGCCTCCACATTAGCTCTTAGAAACACCAAGCACATTTTCACCCGAGCTCTGTGCCTCCTGATTTGAAATTTGACAACCCTGCATTCCGATCCCTGTTCTGCCCCTCTCTTGCTGGGTAAGATTGGAGAAGTCATTTAATCTCTCTGGACTACATTTAAGGAGCTCTGCTGGCACAGTGGTTAAAAGCTTGGCTGCTAACCAAAAGTTTGGCAGTTTGGATCCACCAGCCATTCCTTGGAAATGCTACTGGGCAGTTCTCCATCTTATAAGGTCACTATAAGTTGGAATCAACTTGATGGCATTAGGTTTGGTTTTGGTTTTTTGGTGGAGCAGTGATTAAGGGCTCAGCTGCTAATCAAAACATCAGTGGTTTGAACCCACCAGTCTGCTCCTATAAAGATTGCAACCTTGGAAACTCTATGGGGCAGTCCTACTCTGTCCTATAGGGTCACTATGAGTTCGAATTGGCTCAACAGCAATGGGTTTTATTTTGAGTTTGGAGCTACTTTTCTGCCTCTGCCACAGGTGAATAATAGTGCTGACTCTATATAAGGTTGTTGTGAGAATTAATGAGTGAATGGGTAAAATGACACAAAGTAGTTGCTTGGAAATGGTAGGTGTCATGGATGGAATTATGTCCCCCCAAAAATGTGTGTATTAATTGGGCTGGGTCAAGATTCCTGGTGTTGTGTGATTTTTCCGTATGTTGTAAATCCTGCCTCTATGATGTTAATGATGGAGGATGGGCAGCAGTTGTGTTAGTTAGGTTGCAGGTCTCAATCTACAAGATTAGATTCTGTCTTGAGGCAATCTCTTGAGACATAAAAGAAAGAAGCGAGCAAGGAGACAGGGGGATCTCATACCACCAAGGAAGGACCACCGGGAGCAGAGTGCAGCCTTTGGACCCATGGTCCCTGCCCCTGAGAAGCTCTCCAACCAGGGGAAGATTGAGGCCAAGGACCTTCCTGCAGAGCTGACAGAGAGAGACAGCCTTCCCCTGGAGCTGACGCCCTGTATTTGGACTTTTAGCCTACTTTACTGTGAGGAAATAAACTTCTTTGTTAGAGCCAACCACTTGTGGTATTTCTGTTATAGCAGCACCAGATAACTAAGACAGTAGGTATTTTACTTCTTTGCTTAAACTACTTCCTTATTTAAAATTTTTTTTTAAACAAAACCCTAAATAAATAAATAAACAGTTGCTGTAGCATAAACTCCAACTCATGGTGATCCCACGTGTGTCAGACTAGAACTGTGCTCCATGGGGTTGTCAATGACTGAGTTTTTGGAAGTAGATTCCTAGGCTTTTCTTCCCAGATGCCTCTGGGTGGACTCCAACCTCTGACTTTTTGGTTAGCAGCCAAGCTCGTTAACCGTTTGCACCACTCAGGGACTCCAATTGAGCTTAGGCATCTTAATAAAGGAACACTTCTGTGAAAATTGTAGTCCTGTATACAGTATTTGGCCCTGTATTGCAGACACTGTATGTGTGGGCAGTTAGTGAGGACTCCAAATAAAAGTCGGAGAATGAATTATTTAATTTATCTAGAACGTTGAGCATACAGAATTGATGTCCACACCTCTCGTAGTTTCTAGATTATTGCTAGCAATGGTCAACATCTGGATTCAATAACATCTGGAAAGAGTAGTTTATGGCCTTTGAAATGGATGCTGAAAAAGTCTTCTGAGTTGTTTGCTCCTTAAATGCAGCAAAACAGAAGCTTTAATAGAATTTTATAAGAATGTATATACCCTGCTTGTTAGAAAGGAAGCTCACATAAATTCACAGCACAGTTATATCAGGTGATGTTTCCTCATTGGCAGACTTTAATATTAAAAGCTATAAATAAAGTCCTAATGGGAGAAAACATTCTAAAGCAGTAGTCTAGTTTCCAAATTTCCTTGCATAAATTTGGCTGTAATATAAGAACCTCAAATTATGCAAAGGAGAGAGCGAATGTGGCACGGGGAGTGGCTGACTCAATGAGAGCGTTTTCCAGCAATTTCTAGGGCAGTGCGTGGCTATGACAGCTGGATGCAGGAACAGCGCCAAGGATTCCGGGCGTGTGACCCGATTGTTGTTGCTGTCCTCACCTTCTGTACATGCTTTCCCTGCAGAGCCTCAACTACTTCTCTCCCAAGAAGGTAGGCTCTGCCTTGGGATCAATCTGTACAAACAACTCATGTCAACATGCAGCTGCCGGAGTGATGACAAGAGAAGGGGCTGGAGGATGTCAAGGGGGTGTCTCTAGCCAAAGAAAGGCAATCAATGATCAAGACAAATTAGTAAAATGTAACTTTGGCCTATGTTTCCCAATTTTTTCATTTTGATTTGGGAAATACTACTGGAAATCAATCTGGAGCTAATGTTAGCCAGATAATTCTTTCTCTGCTTGTTTTTTGCTTTGAAATTTTTGCTGACCTTAGAATTTGGGGATAAAGTGTCTAGTGCACCAGAAAAGCATATGGGATAAACATCAAGTGCAAATATGTAGTATACATACTATGTGTCAAACACTGGGGGAAGCACTGAATAGCCTAAGGCAGAGGTTCCTCAACTTTGCTGCACATTAGAATCGGCTGGGAAGCTTTTAAAAAGCCTGATGCAGGGTCATGGTTTCTTGGGACATTTCAGTGAATTGGCCTAATTTTGATTTTAGTGCTTCTGTTCTACCTCCTAGTTCACTGTGTAGTGCCTTGCATCTTAAAAGCTTGCGAGTGGCCACGCACGGTACGACAATTGGTTTGTGTTCAGCTAGAGCAGCAGAGGAAGACGGAGGGTTAGGAATTGGAGGAGGAGCTGGAATGCATGTCCAGTTGCCTCCATGAACAACTGCCTCCTTTGCCATGAGCCCAGAAGAACTGGATGGTGCCTGGCTACCAATTACTGAATGATTTGATCAAAGATTCTGTAGAAGAATACCAATCAAAAGAGGGAAAATGTGGAACAGAATTCCAAATTCTCATAGAATCCAGACTTTCTGGAGCCATTCAGGCTGGATGACCCCCTCAAAACTATTGCCCTGAGGAAATCTTTAAACCTTAAATGGAAATTATCCCTGAAGTCATCGTAAACCAAACAACAGTTAATTAGAAAAAAATGTCTGCCTCAAGCATTGTGTTCTTTTAAACAATAATCTATATAAGATCAATTGACAACAGCAACTCAAAAGGTTATATAACATGCTTAGGTGGCAATGAGTTTGTGTTGATGACTGTGACACAATTCACAAAAGGATATCAAGAAAGGTGGTACAACTTGAAAAATGTAATCAGTGTCACTGAATTGTACATGCAGCAATTGTTGAATTAATGTATGTTTTGTTATGTATATGTTCATCAAACCAAAAAAAAAAAAAAGCCCAATGTTCAGGTTGCATGTCATACTAACTAAATCAAAATGACTAGGGGTGGGACTCAGGATTGGTAGTTTTTAAAGATCCCCCAGTGATGTCAATGTACAGCAAAAAGATTAGGAATCACTGGCCTAAGGGAAAGAAAACAGGCTTTGGAGTAAACCAGACCCACGTTCATATTCTGGTTCTACCACTTACCAGCTGTGCGATAAAGAAAAAATTTAAATTCTTTGAGCCTCAGTTTCCTCCTTGGCAACAGGGAATAACAATGCCACTTTGAAGAGCTGTGGTAAATTTTAAATAAATGAGAACGAACGACAGACATTACTCAGTAAACAGCTGTTATTAAAGAACTCACAGATAGAAATAAAAATGACCAATTATAACAGGAGGCAGAGTCAAAGAGTTGCTGAAGCTGTGCACTAGGGAAGACAAGAGGAGCAATTGCTAGTTCTGTCCAGGGAGGACTCAGAGAAGGCTTCACAGAAGAAATGGCTGTTGACCTGGACTTTGACTTATGGGAAGATTTGGATTGGCAGAAAACAAAGATAACTGTCTTCACAAAGGAACTACTAGTGAAGGCATATGATATAGAATAGCAAGTTCAAGGAAAATAAACAAACTTTCAGGTGTTTTTTCCTCCCATGGCCCAAAGATGAGCATCCCATTCCCTTACCAGTGTGATTACTTTGTCATATGCCCAATTCTAGCCAATGAAACCTAAGGGATAGTCTGCTGCAGGGTGCCAGGAAATGGTTTTCTTCCTAATAAAAAGGATTTGTCATGGGAGGAAATGCCCCTCTTCTTTGGTCAGATATTGCATGCGTACAGGCGAAGTCTGGCTCTCTGGCAGCCATCTTGCTATCACGGGAGGAGATAGCACCAATATACCAAGGATGGCAGAGCAGAAATATGGAAAGCCTGTGTCTGTGATAACAATGCTGAGCTGCTGAAAGAACCCAGAGCTGCCCTGTTGCCATATTTGTTTTAACAAATTCCTTACTATTGAATCTGCTTTTTATTGGGTATTCTGTTACTTGCAGCTGAAGGCATCGTAACAGTTATAAACTCCTGGGCACCAATCTAGAAGCCTCTTTGCAGTGTTTATCTGATACTGCCTCTGGGCAGTATAGGAATCTATGAGTCCTTACAAATATGAAAAAATACACTGATGTATTGCAAATTTTAGGAGGAAAGTGATATTTACATAGTTTCAAAGTTTCTCCCCACAAAATACTAATTAAGAGAGCGGAAAGAATAGCCTGGCAGGCATACCTTAATCAAGTGATCAAAGTCTTCAATGCCAGCAATGGGATGAATCAAAAACATATGTTACCTGATAAGACACATTGAGAAGACCACAACGTTACTTCTGGGATATTCCTGTGAAAGATGCATAACCTGAATCTAATCATGAAGAACTATCAGACAAGCCCAAACTGAAGGATATTCTATCAAATAACTGGCCTTAATCTTCAAAAATGGTAAGGATTTGAAAATCAAGGAAAGGCTGCGGATCTCTTTGAGAGGGAGAGAAATTGAAGAGACATGACGACTAAATGCTACATGGGATTCTGAAGTAGATCCACTTGCTATGAAAACATTGGGAAAACTGGATAAATGAGAGTGGGGTGCGAGGAGTGTAAGAGTGAGATTGCGCTGTATCAGTGCTAATTTCCTGATTTTGATAGTTGTACTGTGGTGGCGCTACTTAAGCGTTTGGCTGGCTGCTAACCAAAAGGTTGGCGGTTCAACCTTAACCAGTGGTTCTGCAGGAGAAAGACTTGGTGATCTGCCCCTGTAAAGATTACTAGCCCAGCAAACCTTATGGGGCAGTCCTACTCTGTCAGATGGGGTCACTATGAGTCAAAGTTGACTCAACAACATCTCACAACACAACTGTGGATAAGTGGGAGAATGCCCTTGTTTGTAGAAAATACTAAAGTATAGGGCATCATGTCAGCAAGTTACTCCCCCCTGAAAAAAGAGTTTGTGGGCCATACTTGCAACTTTTCTGTAAGTTTTTATTTGTTTCTAAAGTTAAAAAAAAAACAAAAAACGAAAAACAAATCCTAAAATATAAAGAGATCAATCTTTATGCTTAAATTAAAAAACAATGGAGCTTTGTTTTGGAGTACTTTACTCCTCTCATTTTCTTGGAAAGAGAAAAATAGGTCAAGACTGAAAGCTAGATGTCCTTTGTGTTGACTTTGTTTTTGAGTTGTGCTTAGGAGACCCCAGTGTTACAAAATAGAGCTACTCCATGGAGTTTTCTTCGCTGTAATCTTTATAGAAGCAGATCACCAGGTTCGAACCGCCAACCTTTCGGTTACCACTTGATCACAAACTGTACCACCCAGGGACCTTTTGCAAGATATCCTTTTGATATCCTCACCAATTTAGGCTGTAAAGTTCAGAGGGGGGACATTCACCCTTTCAACAGGCATGCTGAGCTCCTGAGGAAAATGACTTCACCAAGCTACGAAAACCCGAAAAACCAAACCCGTTGCCATTAAGTCAATTTTGACTCATAGCAACCCTAAAGGACAGAGTAGAACTGCTGTATAGGGTTTCCAAGGAGTAGCTGGTGGATTCAAACTGCCTACCTTTTGGTTAGCAGCCTGAGCTTTTGACCACTGTGTCAGCAGGGCTCCTCACCAAGCCACAGAGTCAACAAATACTGCATCAAATACATACCTCCCCACTGATGCCTTGGCTGTCCAAGCTCCAGGCATGGTGGGACTCTTCCTAAGGCAGAGATTCTCAACCAGGGGCAATTGTGCCCCCAGGAAATATTTGGCAATTTTGGAGACATTCTGGTTGTCATAACTGGGAGGTAGGTGTTAATGGTGTCTATTGGGTAGAGGCCAGGGATGCTGCTAAATATCCTACCATGCATAGGACAGTCTCCCACCACAAAGAATTATCTCACCTAAAATGTCAATAGTGATGAGGTTGAGAAACCCTGTCCTAAGGGAACAGCTTCCTTTTTTTTATTCTGATCTACAGAGCACACTGAAACTTCTGGGTCAGGGTAGAAACAGGAGAAAGGAAAAGGCACTCTACAGATGCCTCAGGTCTTCTAGGCCTGGTGGCGCAATGATTAAGCCCTTGGCTGCTAACCAAAAAGTTGGCAGTTCAAACCTACCCAGCAGCTGCATGGGAGAAAGATGTGTCAGTCTGCTTCCATAAAGATTACAGCCTTGGAAACTCTTTAGGGAAGTTCTACTCTGTCCTATAGGGTCACTATGAGTAGGAATTGACTTCATGGCACCTAAAAGCAACAGCCCCCACGTGTCTGTCAGTTTGTCATACTGTGGGGGCTTGTGTGTTGCTGTGATGCTGGAAGCTATGCCACCGGTATTCAGATACCAGCAGGGTCACCCATGGAGGACAGGTTTCAGCTGAGCCTCCAGACTAAGACAGACTAGGAAGAAGGACCGAGCAGTCTACTTCTGAAAAGCATTAGCCAGTGAAAACCTTATGAATAGCAGCGGAACATTGTCTGATGTAGTGCTGGAAGATGAGCACCCCAGGTTGGAAGGCACTCAAAAGATGACTGGGGAAGAGCTGCCTCCTCAAAGTAGAGTCAACCTTAATGACGTGGATGGAGTAAAGCTTTCAGGACCTTCATTTGCTGATGTGGCACGACTCAAAATAAAAAGAAACAGCTGCAAACATCCATTAATAATCGGAACCTACAATATATGAAGTATGAATCTAGGAAAATTGGAAATCATCAAAAATGAAATGAACACATAAACATCAATATCCTAGGCATTAGTGAGCTGAAATGGACTCGTATTGGCCATTTTGAATCGGACAATCATATAGTCTATTATGCTGGGAATGACAACTCAAAGAGGAATGGTGTTGCATTCATTGTCAAAAAGAATGTTTCAAGATCTATCCTGAAGTACAGCGCTGTCGGTGATAGGATAATATCCATACACCTACAAGGAAAAAAAAAAAAAAAAAAAAACATGGAAGACCAGTTAATATGACTATTATTCAAATTTACTCACCAACCACTAGGGCCAAAGATGAAGAAATAGAAGATTTTTATCACCTGCTGCAGTCTGAAATTGACCGAACAGGCAATCAAGATGCATTGATAATTACTGGTGATTAGAATGCGAAAGTTGGGAACAAAGAAGAAGGATCAATAGTTGGAAAATATGGCCTTGGTGATAGAAATAATGCCAGGGATCGAATGATAGAATTTTGCAAGACCAATGACTTCTTCATTGCAAATACCTTCTTTCACAACATAAACGGCGACTATACACATGGACCTCGCCAGATGGAACACGCAGAAATCAAATTGACTACATTTGTGGAAAGAGACGATGGAAAAGCTCAATATCATCAGTCAGAACAAGGCCAGGGGGCAACTGTGGAACAGACCATCAATTGCTCATAGGCAAGTTCAAGTTGAAACTGAAGAAAATCAGAGCAAGTCTACGAGAGCCAAAATATGACCTTGAGTATATCCCACCTGAATTTAGAGACCATCTGAAGGACAGATTTAATGCATTGAACACTAGTTACCAAAGACCAGACGAGTTGTGGAATGACATCAAGGACATCATCCATGAAGAAAGCAAGAGGTCACTGAAAAGACAGGAAAGAAAGAAAAGACCAAGATGGATGTCAGAGGAGACTCTGAAACTTGCTCGTGACCGTCGAGCAGCTAAAGCAAAAGGAAGAATTGATGAAGTAAAAGAACTGAAGAGAAGATTTCAAAAGGCCTCTTGAGAAGACAAAGTATTATAATGACATGTGCAAAGAGCTGGAGATGGAAAACCAAAAGGAACGAACATGCTCGGCGTTTCTCAAGCTGAAAGAACTGAAGAAAAAATTCAAGCCTCGAGTTGCCATACTGAAGGATTCCATGGGAAAAATATTAAACGTCGCAGGAAGCATCAAAAGAAGATGGAAGGAATACACAGAGTCATTATACCAAAAAGAATTAGTCGATATTCAACCATTTCAAGAGATGGCATATGATCAGGAACCGATGGTACTGAAGGAAGAAGTCCAAGCTGCTCTGAAGACATTGGCGAAAAACAAGGTTCCAGGAATTGATGGAATATCAATTGAGATGTTTCAACAAACAGATGCAGCACTGGAGGTGCTCACTCGTCTATGCCAAGAAATATGGAAGACAGCTTCCTTGCCAACTGACTGGAAAAGATCCATATTTATGCCTATTCTCAATAAAGGTGATCCAACTGAATGTGGAAATTATAGAACAATATCATTAATATCACACGCAAGCAAAATTTTGCTGAAGGTCATTCAAAAACGGCTGCAGCAGTATGTCGACAGGGAACTGCCAGAAATTCAGGCCGGTTTCAGAAGAGGACGTGGAACCAGGGATATCATTGCTGATGTCAGATGGATCCTGGCTGAAAGCAGAGAATACCAGAAAGATGTTTACCTGTGTTTTATTGATTATGCAAAGGCATTGGACTGTGTGGATCATAACAAACTATGGATAACACCGTGAAGAATGGGAATTGCAGAACACCTAATTGTGCTCATGAGGAACCTTTACATAGATCAAGAGGCAGTTGTTTGGACAGAACAAGGGGATACTGATTGGTTTAAAGTCAGGAAAGGTGTGCATCAGGGTTGTATTCTTTCACCATACCTATTCAATCTGTATGCTGAGCAAATAATATGGGAAGCTGGACTATATGAAGAAGAACGGGGCATCAGGATTGGAGGAAGACTCATTAACAACCTGCGTTATGCAGATGACACAACCTTGCTTGCCGAAAGTGAAGAGGACCTGAAGCACTTACTAATGAAGATCGAAGACCACAGCCTTCAGTATGGATTACACCTCAACATAAAGAAAACAAAAATCCTCACAACTGGACCAGTGAGCAACATCATGATAAACAGAGAAAAGATTGAAGTTGTCAAGGATTTCATTTTACTTGGATCCACAATCAACAGCCATGGAAGCAGCAGTCAAGAAATCAAAAGATGCATTGCATTGGGTAAATCTGTTGCAAAGGACCTCTTCAAAGGGTTGAAGAGCAAAGATGTCACCCTGAAGATTAAGGTACGCCTGACCCAAGCCATGGTATTTTCAATCACATCATATGCATGTGAAAGCTGGACAATGAATAAGGAAGATCGAAGAAGAGTTGACACCTTTGAATTGTGGTGTTGGCGAAGAATATTGAATATACCATGGACTGCCAAAAGAATGAACAAATCTGTTTTGGAAGAAGTGCAGCCAGAATGCTCCTTAGAGGCAAGGATGGTGAGACTGCATCTTACATACTTTGGACATGTTGTCAGGAGGGATCAGTCCCTGGAGAAGAACATCATGCTTGGCAGAGTGCAGGGTCAGCGGAAAAGAGGAAGACCCTCAATGAGGTGGACTGACACAGTGGCTGCAATAATGAGCTGAAGCATAACAACGATTGTAAGGATGGTGCAGGACCGGGCAGTGTTTTGTTCTGTTGCACACAGGGTCACTATGAATCGGAACCAACTCAACGGCGCCTAACAACAACAACAAAAGCAACAGCCCCAGAAGTCTGTGTTTCACAGTAGGACATGGGCTGTGGAGGAGGCATGAGGAACAAGTAGAGGAGCTCCCAGCCTCACACCCTCTTCAGGGAGCTCTGGTTCTTTACTACCCACCAAGGAGAGAATTTTCAGAAGGTGACTGCAATAGGCCCTTGCTATGAATTGAATTGTTTCCCTCCAAAATGTGTGTCAACTTGGCTAGGCCAGGATTCCCAGTATTGTGTGATTGTCCACCATTTTGCCATCTGATGTGATTTTCCTATATGTTATAAATCCTACCTCTATGATGTCAATCAGGCAGGTTTAGGGGAAGTTAAGTTAATGAGGCAGGACACAGTCTACAAGATTATGTTGTATCTTGAGTCAATCTCTTGAGATATAAAAGAGAGAAGCAAGCAGAGAGACAGAGGACCTCATACCACCAAGAAAAAGAGCCAGGAGAATAATGTGTCCTTTGGACACAGGGTCCCTGTGCTGAGAAGCTCCTTGACTGGGGAATATTGATGACAAGGATCTTTCCCCCAGAGCTGACAGAGAGACAAAGCCTTCCCCTGGAGCTGGTACCGTGAATTTGGACTTCAAGCCTCCTAGACGGTGAAAGAATAAATTTCTCTTTGTTAAAGCCATCCACTTGTGGTATTTCTGTGATAACAGCACTAGAAAACTAAGATGGAAACTCTGGTGGCATAGTGGTTAAGTGCTGTGGCTACTAACCAAAAGGTCGGCAGTTCAAATCCACCAGGCGCTCCTTGGAAACCCTATGTGGCAGTTATAATTCATCCTTTAGGGTCACTATGAGTCAGAATCGACTTGACGGCAGCAGGCTTGGTTTGGTTTTGGTTAGATAACTAAGACAGCCCTGAACATACCTAATGAAATATTTCAATTCTAATTACCAAACTAAATCTTACAAAGGGCACCAGTGCCCTGGTCATGCACCCTGGGAGCTTAAGTCCTCACATGACACAGCCTGGGAGGAAAATGCTTCTGGGACTCTTTCAGCACCACTGATGTCAGTATTGTGCTAAACACTAGAAATACAGCGATGGAGAATCTCATGATCTGGTAGGAGATTATGCAGAGACATCAAAACATGAAGTTCTCAGGGCTAGCCTAAAGGTCTCAATAGAGGGAGAATTTTCGAAAAAGCACCCTATACCTGAATGGGCAAATCAAATAGGATTTCAGGAGATAAACTTCAGACTTCCATCAGAGAGATGGAAAAAACAGCCTAGAAAGATAAAATGGCTCAAACCTGGCGTCGATCACCCCTCCCCATGGCAGAAACCTGGCTGTGGGGGGAGTGGAGCTCCTAATTTGTGAAATTCCAGAGTTTTTAAAATAGTAAGGCCTTTCAGAGCTGAAAGACATCTACATATATTTTTGAAGGCAACTGTGCACATGGGTCCTGAAGATCTACATGTAGGAAAACATTTCCTTCCGAGACCCAAAAGGAATTTATTAGTCTTGCTGTGGAAGCTATAGGGCCCCTTAGTTTTGGGGCTGTTAAAAAAAAACATTTGCGGTGGAGTCAGTTCTGACTCATGGCGACCTCATGTGTATCAGAGTAGAGCTGTTCTCCACCGGCTTTTCAATGACTTAGCTTTTAGGAAGGAAAAATGCCAGTCTTTTCTTCCAAGGCACTTCTGAGTAGATTAGAACTGCCAACCTTTTGATTAGCAGCTGAGTTCATTAAGTGTTTGCACTACCCAGGGGCTAGGGCTGTTAGTGGATATAATTACAGCTGAGCACAGCAGAGGCATTAGGGTCCAGGGCAACTGTCATGTTTCAACTGCTTTGTTCTTACTTGGGTCATCTGGGAAAACCAAGTAGATTGCCTGAATGATCCTTTTAAGTCTGTCTTTGGTTGTGGTAACTGTGATCTTTGGGCTGTCTCATTTTACACTGTGAGTAAAAGGTATGTTTGTTTATAGCTTGACTGTCTTTAAACTTAAATGTTTCCTGGAGACCAAGATCCTTTGCAAATATGAACAAAGTTACTAAAAGGAGTCGAGGAAAGAGAAGAGGAGTTCTTTGCAGGCCTTGCGCATGAAATCACAGTAACAGTGCCATTTGGGTAGCCAATATCCTCTCTGTGTTAGTCATCTACTGCTGCTGTAACAGAAATACCACAGGTGGATGGCTTTAACAGAGAATTTATTTCCTCACAGTAAAGTAGGCTAAAAGTCCAAATTCAGGGCGTCGGCTCCAGGTGATGGCTTTCTCTCTCTGTCGTCTCTGGAGGAAGATTCTTGTCCTCAATCTTCCCCTGGCCAAGGAGCTTCTCAGGCACAGGGACCCTGTGTCCAAAGGACATGTTCTGCTGCTGGTGCTGCTTTCTTGGTAGTATGAGGTCTCCATCTCTCTGCTTGCTTCCCTTTCCTTTTATCTCTCGTGAGATAAAAGGTTGTGGAGGTCACACCACAGAGAAACTTCCTTTACCTTGGATCACGGAGGTGACCTGAGTAAGGGTGGTGTTACAATCCCATTCTAATCCTCTCAACATAATATTACAACCACAAAATGGAGGACAACCGTATAATACTGGGAATCGTGGCCTAACCAAGTTGATACACACATTTTTGGGGGTCGTAATTCAATCCATGACACTCTCCTTGTGATGGTGCAGGCTCATCAGAGCTGGGGACTGCTCAGCTAATCGAAGTGCCTTGTAGGTTCTCTTTGTCTTCAGGAACCTTTCTGATAAATAGCTCTTGACCAGCTCCTTATATGGCCACAGATAGCTTTGAGAGGTTGTGATGTATGCTGGACACAATCTAACTCTCATTTCTCAAGCATCTCAGACCCTCAGCTTTGCAGCCAAGGGGGACAGCAGTGGGCTTCAGAGACTCTCGCGCCCTGACAGTCACTTTTCCTCTGAAGATTCCCCTTATCTTAGAAAACAGAGGTGCCTGGCCTGGGGCTCGTCATACTGTGTTGGGCAACAGCTAAGATAGCTTGAAAGAAGGCATGTGGGGCAATCAGAACCAGCAACGTTGCATAGGGACAAAAGTGGCTCTTGACTTGTTCACCTTTTGAGAGCCTTTGGGGCCCCCTGAGAATAACTTCATAAGGCCACTTGGGTACAACATGCAGGCTATTCAAGTTTGCTTGTTTACTACTCAAAAGAGCCACCAGAGGGGACAGATATTGGTGTTTCTTGGCATCAGGTGCCATGTAAGAACTCCACCCAACTGCACGTGAGGACTTTTGCCCCAGAGGACTGTGCCCCCTGCCATATGCCACAAGCATGAGATCGCTAAAATCTTTCTTGTTCACTGATGTATTACCAGAGCCAGATGCTACCCAGTGTATAATATGTGCTGAATGAATGTGCCGAGGAAAGAAGCAGGTGGTTCTTTGGAGGTTTATGCTTGCCTCCGGAGTCAACAGAAATAAAAAAAATAAGTTGTCATTCTGGACTCTATTGATGATGTGACTAAAAAGATTGATGACATGACTAAAAAGATTATATCCTGTGAAATCCCTAAAACACTTTTCATGATACTACAAAACAGCTGCTCAAGCGCATGCTAGACATCGAAGACAAAAACTCACTTTGGCATAAATGTTACAGAAGGAAAACTATTGTGGCTTTTTGTCAAAGACCTTATTGGATCCTGGCACCCCCACCCCCTGCTTCTTCTAATCCATGTGGCCACTCATGTTCCAAACCATCGAAGGCTTGCGCAGAGGGTTCGCCAGCACTCTGTCCCAAATAGCTACCTATTTTCTAAACTCTTGGAGTCCCTATAGGGTCACTGTGGGTTGGAATCAGCTTGACCATGGCAACATTTTTTTTCTTTTGGAGTCCCTGATAGTGCAAATGATAAACACACTTGGCTGCCAGCTGAAAAGTTGGTGGTTCAACTCCACCCAGAGGTGCCTTAAAAGAAAGACCTGGGGATCTACTTCTGAAAAATCAGCCATTGAAAACCCTGTGGAGCACAGTTCTCTTCTGATACACATGGGGTCGCCATGAGTCAAAGTCAACTGATGGCAACTGGTTTTCTAACTTCCACTCCAAAAAACTCTAGAGAAAGAGACTTTCTACCTTCCCCAGGGAGACTTTTCTTACTGGAGAGCACATCTTCCCCGAGGAGTATAAAATAGAGGGGGAAGAGAACTTCCAGAGAAAACAAGGAGCCGGGAATGGAACAACTCTCTCAGGCTCCGCTCATGGCAGTCCATATTTAACGTGAAACTGTAACTGTGGAGTGAGAGCTATTCAGAAATGTATACCCGGGAGTGTAATGAGCTATAATATATGAACTGACTTTGGAGTAACATGTAATATGCTTAACATAACATTGCAACCAGGGGAGCCATTTTTTAAGAATAAAACAAGAAGGTGAATAAATATCATTAATACGGAATGAGTGACATGGGAGTGCCTAGTGAACAGGAGATTTTCTCACTCTGACATCAGATTCTAATTGCAGAAGGACCATCCCGATTGTCACTAACCTGCTTAAAAAAAAAACAAACATAAAATATAATTTGTGACATTTAAAACTCATAGGCCTTGGGGTTGTTGGGAGGGTTCCTGAAAAACCCTACCTGCGGTTTCCACTTGATGTGGCCCCGGGAGAGTATTGGTTACTGGCTGGTCACCACAGCCAAAAAACAGCTCTTCATAGGCTCTTGCAGGTATAGTCACTGGGTTTTGCTTGGATGACTGGAAAGAAAACAGAAGTTGAATTATGACAGCTGCCCAAATCCTTAAATTCTCCACTTTGTTGAGTTGTGTCGGTATCTGTGGACAGTTAGAAGGCCCCACAACCCCGCTGGGGGTCTGTGGCCAACAATCATGGCCAACACCAAGGGGGACTCATGGGAAGATTGGGATGCATAGGAAGCCGAGGAGGGAGCACCACAGGAGACCGGGGCTGGATGCAGCCTGGGATTCCTCTAAGAGTTCTGTCTGGCAGGCCCCCAACCGGTCAGGGTGAATGAGATGTTCAGAAGGACAACACCCCTTGTTTCTGGGACCCTCCTTTTGATTCGGCATTAGTCTAGTCCAACGTTTTCCAAAATAAATGCTGGGAGATGTTAATAAGTATTCTTTACAAAAGGAGAGCGTGTCCTATAATTAAATTAATGAAAGTGCTGAGTTAAACATGTTTCTATATTATGAGTCTTCTGGGGGGGGGGGTTAAAAAATAATATTTATTGTGTTTTCAGTAAAGGTTTACACAGCAGCTTAGGTTCGCATTCAACATTTTATACACAAAAATGTTCAGTGACATTGGTTATATTCTCCACAACGTGAACATTTTCTGTACTTCGGTTCTAATTGTTTGTTGTTGTTAGGTGTCATTGAGTCAATTCTGACTCATAGTGACCTTATGCACAACAGAATGAAACACTGCCCAGTCCGGCACCATCTTCACAATCATTTTTATGCTTGATCCCATTGTTGCAGCCACTATGTCTGTCCATCTTGTTGAGGGTATTCCTCTTTTTCACTGGCCTTCTACTTTACCAAGCATGATGTCCTCCAGGGACTGGTCCCTCCAGACAACATGTCCAAAGTATGTAAGATGAAGTCTCCCCATCTGTCTTAGTCATCTAGTGCTGCTATAACAGAAATACTACAAGTGAATGGCTTTAACAAAGAGAAATTTATTTCCTCACAGTAAAGTAGGCTCAAAGTCCAAATTCAGGGCATCAGCTCCAGGGGGAGACATTCTCTCTCTGTCAGCCTTCTCATCAATGTTCCCTCGGACTAGGAGCTTCATGCGGGGACCTGAGTCCAAAGGACACACTCTGCTCCCTGTGCTTCTTTCTCGGTGGTATGAGATCCCCAGCTCTCAGCTTGCTTCCCTTTCCTTTTATCTCTTGAAAGATAAAAGGTGGTGGAGGCCATACCCCAGGGAAACTCCCTTTACCTTGGATCAAGGAGGTGACCTGAGTAAGGGTGGTGTTACAATCCCACTCTAATCCTCTCACCGTAAAATTACAATCACAACATGGGGACAACCACACAATACTGGGAATCGTGGCCTAAGCAAGTTGATACACACATTTTTGGGGGGGTCATAATTCAATCCATGACACCATCCTTGCTCCCAAGGAGCATTCTGGCTGTACTTCTTCCAAGATATATTTGTTCATTCTTCTGCAGTCTATGGTATAGTCAATATTCTTCACCAACACCATAATTAAAAAGCATCCATTCTTCTCTGGCCTTTCTTATTCATTGTCCAGCTAAATTTTTTAGTTTCCATTCATCTAGTTTCCTTGACCCCTTATATTTTCATCTTTGTTTTAAAGTAATTGTTGACTGTTTGGAGGCTTCTCAAGGTTTTCAACATGTTAGTGTATATCGGGAATTCACAAGAGGATGGTTGCAATGTTTCCGAAACAAGCATTACATTGGACTGATGTTTCTCAAAGCTTGTGGGAAACACTGGTCTGTGCTCACCAGGGGAATCCCCTTCCTGTTTCAAGCCCACAGCGTTACAATTTGTTTTTCTGCTTATGTCATCTAATCCAGGAACATTAGCCCCCCTATCTCCTATCGTAACATATATGGCTAGAATGGGAAGAAAAATGTGAAGTCCACCTTGTTTTTACGATCTGTTCAGGCTCTATACCTTCCTGGGGTATTTGAGAAGCAGTGTCCCTCGTGTGGAGTCCCTGGGTGGTGCAACCTGTTAAGAACTTGATTACTAATCAAAAGGTTGGCAGTTTGAATCCACCCAGAGATACCTTGGAAGAAAAGGCCTGGTGATCTACTTCTGAAAAATCAACAATTGAAAACCCTATGGAGCACGGTTCTACACCGACACACATGAGGTCACCATGAGTCAGAATCAACCAGAAGGCAACTGATTTGGTTTTTTGGTTTTGGTCCCTGGTGTACGTTTTCATAGAACCAAAGTTCCACTGATGATTAATCTGCTTCCACTTAGAGAAACTAGACAGACAGGGAGGTAGGATAGGTGGACGAGCAGCCTGTAGTAGCACCACATGGTGCCCAGAGCCAAGGCGCTCAGGGATCCAAACCCCAGCTCCTTGACTCAGCAGATTCTCAGTGGGGACAACATCAGTACCCACTTCACAGAGTGGCTTGCAGGATTACAAGAGGTGTTGCACAGCAAGTACCTCGCATGGAACTGGCACACCATAAACTTCAACGACCATCATTTGGGACAATGGAACAAGAAGAAATAATACCGCCCAGATAAAACTTAAATCTGGGAAACTTTTCACAAAATCTCCCTCATTAAGCTGCACTTGCAAGAAAAGAAGAAAAAGAAATTTTATTTTAATAAGTTTTTTTTTCCTCCCCTGGACTACTATAAAACAATTCTCACTTCCGGTTTGGGGTCACCGCTCCTCCCCCCGCCCCGAGTACCTAGTCTTCCTACCAATGCACACTGAGCTTCTATTTTCCAGAATATAGAATAGTGAGCTCTAGATCACGAGGATGTGAAAGTGAATATGTCATAACCTGGAACTCGAATTCCTTACAGTCCAGAGGAGGACGCAATCAAGTAAACACACAACTAAAGCAGTGTAAGAAGTGACGCAATTCATGGTGCGCTTGGGGGAACCCTTGGATACCCCTGGCCCACAGCAGGTCCTCAAAGAGTTTCGACTGAATAAAGGAATGAGTGAACAAAGTAATCTAATTCACACTGGATGTGAAGGAAGCTATCTTTGATTTGTAGGGCATTTTTGAGATAGTAATGCATATTTTCTTCCTGTACGTCCCTTTTTGTCATCTCAAGCAGCAGTCCAGATTTTGTAATTCTTTGGCACCTGAAAGCCGTCAGGGAGAGAAACAGAAGCAGCTTGAGAAAGCCTGTGTTTGGAAGGGCCCGCCCCAACTGGGGAGATCATCCTGGGTGTTCTGGGGGAGAAGGGAGGAGCCAAGAGGCCTAAGGGGCAGTCTTTGTACCTGCAAGCAGCAGGCAGACCTCAGAGGGGGCGGCAGCGAGGTGCCCGTGGGAGCGGAGGTGCTATGGCCATGTGTGCCACAGGGCATCAGGGACACTGAGGACTTGGATAACCATGCCGTCAGAGGTCACCAGGTCAGACTGATGATAGGGTCACCAGCTATCAGAGTGCAGACCCAATCTGGGAGGAGGGGCCCAGTCCACTAATGACTGAGATGAAGTCCCTGCCAGCTTGGTGGGAGGGCAACTTAGAGCAGGATGCCAGTGGTTTTAAAGAAAAGAAAAAAAAAAAAATCCTTGCAGACCCTCTGAAATTGTTACTTACTGACTTTCCCCCTGACAAACGCACACCAACTTCAGGGTTGTTGCCCCTTGATGATGATCATTTGAGGTTTTCTAAGGGATTCTTCCTGAGACGGCTTAAGGACTGAGGACCTAGGGATTGTGAAATTGGCTTGAGTTGGACGTAACAGGTGACAAGCTGGAGAAAGAAGGGAAGGTAACTGTCTTCCTTTCTGCCTGTATTGCTCATATTAGAGGATTATAGATATTACCGTAGGGGAGATAAAGATATTGCCTCAAAGCCATCTGCCCCCTAAGCATCCTGTAGCTCTCCAGAACACTGCTGACAAAGCATCAGTCTGCCTCTGTTTGGACATTTCTGCTTCAGCCAACTCCTGCCTCAGCCATCCTTGATCGCCGAAGCCAGAGCTGACAAACTAGTCCCTTCAAGCCCTTGTCTAAAGCCCCCTCCTCTGTTTTGAAAATTTCAATTCCTAGCATAGTCCAAGCAGTCACTACTGCAGAGCAGACCCAAATACAGTCGATTCTTATTATTTGTGGTGGTTACGCTCTATAAAGTCACCACAAACACAGAATTAGCAACTACTGACCCATGAGCCTAAGGGAAATACAGGGTTAGGTTCCTATGTGTTTCTGTTTAAAAACGTCTTACTTAATACATATTGTTGAGTCATTAACATTGAACTCAGGGCCAACAGCGCTATAACTCATGCCTGAATGAGGCTTATCTAACCCACATATTTTCTCCATAAGGCACAGCACGGCCTTCTTGGGTTTAGGAACACTAGACAGCACTTCAGTACATTTGGGGGCCATTTTAAACAGTGAGAGCATCAACAAGAAGCACAAAGAATGTGAAAGACATGTCACTAAATAGACTGTAAGGATCTCTGGTAGTGCAATGGTTATGCTCTTGGCTGCTAACCGAAAAGTTGGCAGTTCAAACCCACCCAGTGGCTCTGTGGGAGAAAAGACCTGGTGATCTGCTCCCGTAAAGATTTCAGCCTAGGAAACTTTATGGGCAGTTCTGCACTGTCTTACAGGGTCACTATGAGTTGGAATCAGCTTGAGAGTACACAACAAATATACTATAAAAAGAAAAGAATTCTTTACAGTATGAAAGCTGAAATAAGAGGGCAGGGCTTTGCCTTGCTCAGCTCCATCCAGCTGGAGTCACACGTTGGGTGATTCAAATTTTTGCTGCCCTGGGCAGGTTGTGAATGACTATAAGGCACCACGAGTATTGGTCTAGGGTTACAAATAAATTTTAGCGATTAGGTGAATTCACAAATACAGGATCTGCAAATAATGAAGATCCACTGTACGTGATGTGAACGCACCCTCCTCCCTCATTTTAAGCAAAGCATAGAGGAGCAGCTGCACTAACTTGGAAGAACGCTTGCCTGTGTTCGCTCAGCCCCTGGTGATTTGGCAAAAGGGTTTGTTTCAGCTTGATGAAGCCCATGGTCATGGCAGAAGTAGAAAAATATGAGCCAGCGGAAAGCACATACTGTGTTTTAAAATTTTAATATTGCCCCTGAAGCTTTGTACTAAAGAAAGGTGAAATTTAAAATACATACAGAAAATCAAAGTTTCCAATCACAGGTAGTCCCCAGCTTACGACAGGGTTCTGTTCCGATGACTCCTTCATAAGTCAGTTCTGAGGTAAGTTGAATACTTTTTTTTTTTTTCCAGTTTTCATTATTATTGCCATTTATTGTCAGTATTTTTGTAAATCCAATCATTGTCTTTGTGGGTTAGAAACATTACATATAAACATCTGCAAGTGAACATCTGAGAATGAACACGAAAAAATTATGCACTGAAGCAGCCATCTAAGATGCATCAAATGGTCTCAACACATTCTCAAAGGAGAATGAAGAACACCAAGGACACAAGGTGATTACAAGCCCAAGAGACAGAAAGGGCCACATGAACCAGAGACTACATCATCCTGAGACCAGAAGAACTACATGGTGCCCGGCTACAACTGATGACTGCCCTGACAGGGAACACAACAGAGAACCCCTGAGGGAGTAGGAGAGCAGTGGGGTGCAGACCCCGAATTCTCATAAGACCAGACTTAATGGTCTGACTGAGACTGGAAGGACCCCGGTGGTCATGGCCCCAGACCTTCTGTTGGCCCAGGAAAGGAACCATTCCCAAAGCCAACTCTTCAGACATGGATTAGACTGGACAATAGGTTGGAGAGGGATGCTGGTGAGGGGTGAGCTTCATGGATCAGGTGGACACTTGAGACTATGTTAGCATCTCCTGCCTGGAGAGGAGATGAGAGGGTGGAGGGGGTTAGAAGCTGGCAAAATGGACACGAAAAGAGAGAGTGGAGGGAGAGAGTGGGCTGTCTCATTAGGGGGAGAGTAAGGTATATATGGGTTTTTGTGTGAGAGACTGACTTGATTTGTAAACTATCACTTAAAGCACAATAAAAATTATAAAAAAAATTATGCACTGCAACACTGTATGTAGTGCATATTACAAGATGTACCAAAAAAAAACCCCAAAAAACAGATGGCCGTAAGCGCTGTTTGTCACACCTCAAATACGTGGTAAGTTGGAGACTACCCCGTATTTGGCAATGCCCAAAGGTAATCACTCCTAAATAAGAAGAAACCAAAACAGAAATTACAAAATATCTAGAAAAGAATGAAAAGGGGAGCTCTCCATAGCAAAATCTAAGTGCGAGAAAAATGTCTAGCTTTAAATACCTTCCTTCTTGAAAGAGAAAGAATAAAAATGAACCAAACACCTAAAGAAATGAGAAAAAACTATAATTCTTATAAATAAGAGACATTAAACCATTGCCAGCGAGTTAATTCCCACTCACAGCATCCCTATAAGACAGAGTAGAGCTTTCCCACAGGGTTTCCAAGGCTGTAATCTTTGCGGAAGCAGATTACCACATCTTTCTCCCACGGAGCGGCTGGTGGGTTCAAAATGTCGACCTTTTGGTTAGCAGCTGAGTGCTTCACCACTGCATAAACAGGACTTGGAAGAGCAGATTAATAAAGATAAAAGCTGAAAATAATAGAATACAAAAGAAAAAGAATAGTAGAATGCATCAGTAAATCTAAAACTTGTTTCTTCATATAAAATAGATAACTTTCTGGGGCTGAATAAGGCAGAAAAAGAGAGAAACATGCAAAATTAGGAATGAGGAAAGAGAAGCGCCAGAACCAGTTGCTGTCACGGTGATTCCAACTCATGGTAACAACATGTGTGTCAGAGTAGAACTGTGCCCCACAGGGCTTTCCATAGCTGATTTTTCAGAAGTAGATCACCGGGCTTTTCTTCCAAGGTGCCTCTGGGTGGACTCGAACATCCAGCCTTTTGGTTAGTAGCTGAGAGCATTAACCATGTTCAGTACCCAGGGACTCCTATTAAGTTAGCTTCCTAATTTGTCTTCCCATATCCAGGCTTACTTTCCAATTTATCCTCTATACTTCTGCCAGAGGAATTTCTGTAGATGAACCAATCTGACTATATCCTAGCCTTGAGCAAATCTTTCAGTGACTCCCCCATCACTTGCACCATGCTTCAGCCCTAGGGAGCTGGACAGGTCACGTTCTCTCCCACCATGGAGTCTATGTTGTCCCCCTCTGCCTGGAATGCTGCCCGGGCCACCTCCTCTGGGATGTCCTCCACCACTTCTCATCTTGAGCATTATGTTAGTTGTTTCACAGAGCTCATTTCTCACAGGGTTGTTTCTCACTGGCTACTTTAGTCACACACCTGCCTCTCCAGCTGCCTGGGATCCTTCAAGAGCGGTACTACGTCTTTTTACTTTGGAATTCCAGATCCTGGCACATAGTAGGTTCTCAAAAAAAAAAAAGATGAATAATGAAACTCTTCTATACAATTTCTAAATTAGTATTTCTATTGTTAACCTTTCTTAAACTCTAAACACTAATTTACAATTGTCTGCCAGGCAAAATGAAAAAAGCCATCGCTTTCTGTCAAAAAAAATCGTTCCCCTTTCAACTTCCATACTCTTGGTAACAGTATTGCCATTATTATAGACTCTTATGCTCAACGTCTCCTCATCTTGCATTTTTCCCTTTCTTGCTACATCTAATCTGTTGTCAAGCACCATGGATTCTTTTTTTTTTTTTTAAATTGTGCTTTAAAGTTTACAATTCAAGTCAGTTTCTCATACAAAAACTTGTACGTACGTTGTTATGTGACCCTAGTTCCTCTCCCTAAAATGTGACAGCACACTTCTTTCTCTCCGCCCTGTACTTTCCATGTCCATTCAACCTGCTCCTTCCCCCTCTGTCTTCTCATCTCGCCTCCAGACAGGAGCTGCCAACATAGTCTCATGTGTCTACTTGAGCTAAGAAGCTCACTCCTCACCAGTATCATTTTGTGTCTTATAGTGCAGTCTAATCTTGGTCTGAAGAGTTGGCTTCAGGAATGGTTTCAGTTTTGGGCTAACAGAGAGTCCGGGGACCATGACCTCTGGGGTCCTTCTAGTCTGTCAGACCATTAAGTCTGGTCTTTTTACGAGAATTTGAGGTCTGCATGCCACTTTTCTCCTGCTCCATCAGGGATTCTCTGTTGTGTTCCTTGTGAGGGCAGTCATTGGTGGTAGCCGGGCACCATCTAGTTCTTCCATTCTCAGGCTGATGGAGTCTCTGGTTTATGTGGCCCTTTCTGTCTATTGGACTCATATTTTCCTTGTGTTTTTGGTGTTCTTCATTTTCCTTTGCTCCAGGTGGGTTGAGACCAATTGATACATCCTAGATGGCCGCTTGCTAGCTTTTAATCAGATGCCACTTACCAAAGTGGGATACACGTTTTCTTAATACACTTGGTTATACCAATTGACTTAGGTGTCCCCTGAAACTAAGCACCATGGATTCTGTCTCTGGAGTCTCTCATCAACGACACTCTCCCACCTCTTCTGTATCTACTCTACAATCCTCACTGCCTGAGTCTGAGACTCACTAGGGAGTCCCTTGGTGGTGCAAACGGTTAATGTCCTCAGCTAACTGAAAGGTTGGAGGTTCAGGTCCACCCAGAGGTTCCTTGCAAGAAAGACCTGCCGAGATACTTCTGAAAAATCAGCCAGTGAAAACCCTATGGAGCACAGTTCTACTCTGATATACATGGGGTCACCATGAGTCAGAATCAACTTGATAGCAACTGATTTTGAAGACTCCCTGGACTGTTGCAATAATGTCCTTCACCCTTTCTCTCCTCTGCTTAAACATTATCCATCTCCTGCAACCTGCGTTTAAAACAACTTGAGTTGGGCCCCTTCAAATTCCCATTGCCTACAGGTATTGGGAACTCTTTCATCCAAGGCTTAAGCACAATCTGGAGTCCCAACTCAAGCAAGTAAAAACCTCTTTGGGCTTTAGTATTCTCGTCTAGTAAGTCAAAGAACTACCTTAGATAATTATTATTTTTTCTTCCAGCTCAAAATTACAATTCTAAGCCTTCCCTGATCCATCTCAGCTGGAACCAATATCTCTCCTCTGAACATGAAATAAAAGTTTATTTGTACCTATGATGCACTGCATCAATCCATTCAACAAATCATTTGAGCATCCACTTTTTATGTCAAGGGCTCTGTTGAGGGAAGAAGAGATAATGGGATAAACAAGACAGACATGGACCCTACCCCTGAGAGCAACAATACTGGTATGTATGTGGGAATCAACTACCTACTAGGTAATTTTGTGAAGGGCAGGAGTCAGCTGAATATCCCCACCAGGGCTTCACCCAAAACAGGTACAAAGAAATGTTTGCCAGAAGCATGCAAGGCCCTTGTACACCTAAACTTCATCTGCTAACATGACTCTGCTTGGATGAAGATCAGGAACCAGCAGGAAGCCCAACTGGGAAGGAGATGTGGTGTGGGACTGTCCTCATGCACCACCTATCTTAACACCAGTGGGGACAGACGTAGAATGCTAAAAAAAGGGAAACAAACCTTGCTAAGGACAGTCTTTTTTTTTTTAAGCACTGGATTGGGATTTTTAAATAAAGGTACTTTTCAGATGGAAGATTCTATGTTGTTTCCTTTTGTTCTTTTGCTGGATCCTTAGCAAGGAGTGAATCACATAGGCTTTTCAAGGTGGTGAGGGCAAATGATCATTTTGGTTCAGATCGCTGAAATACTCAAAGAATGCTCCCATTGAAGCACTGAGAATGTAAACGTGATTTTTTTAAAAAAGTACTGTCTATGTTTAATAAATAAAAATGGCAATGTTGGTGAAGTGGTCAGATTCTACCACGGACTGCTGGGATTGTAGCTTCTCACCAGAGATTCTTTTTTCTCACAGGAGCAAAAATGAACTGATTCCTGGACTGACAGTGTTGACCACCACTCGACAAGTAGTCTCTGGGCTGGAACAACCTGTTGTGGTGCATACATTTCATTTCATACCTGCTTCCTGTCATTCCTTCTGGAAATGTCTTTCCACATTTGGCTATGAGGACACTCAGTTCGAGGCTGACGGATCCCATTTTCCAAGCCAGTAAGTGTTTTTAAGAGCCTGCTGGGATGAGGTCCATTAGCAAAGAAAACCATGGTGTGGCATTTAGCACACGGCTGGGCTGGTTCCTTGCGAATTAAATGTAAACCCATTGGTTTGTTTGGAACAACACTTTTAGGGCTAGAAGATATAGAAAGACACAACTGGTTGCTGCAATACACAAAAGTTTATTTTTGACTTTTTTTTTTTCTCTTCTGAGGGCAAAATATAATAGAACTGAACATCAATGAATTTTGTACAACAAAAAACAGCTTTTAATATGGAACAGACAGTCCATGAACGTTTCTAAGTCTCGGAATGGCTTCCCCTTTTCAAAGTCATGCTTTCTTGCGGTCCACGGGGAGTTGGCACGGAAGAGATGATGGCAGCCAGCTGGGGAGGTGAGCAGAAGCCAGAGGGCTTCCCTCAGATCCGGGTCAGCTGGTGCCACAGACTGGATGGGAGGATGCTCTCGACTTTCTCCATGACAAAGTTTAAGGGGGCAAACAAAGTGCTGAGGAACTGCAAGGAAACCAGAAAGACAGACGTCAGGAGAGATCTCTTCACGAGTACACAATGAACCTCTCCCACCCACACGTGCATCTTAAGTCTCTCTGCTATGAAACTCTCGAAAGGCATACAATTTCATATTCATGTTTATAGGAGACAGAGGCTGGTTATCAAACCTGAGTCCCAGCCCCTGGGCTCTGTTAGATAAGGCAAGAAGTGTCTGCTGACAGCCCCCTTCACTCCTCTGACAGCTGGGGTCTTCCAATCAGTCTGCGAGCTTGCTGGCTGCCCATGCAGATGCCTTGTGTCATCAAAAGGGACTACAGACAGGTGGCCAGTGGGCAGAAGGTTAAAACACAGTGACAACTCAGACTACCTGCTCTCCTAGCTGGGTGTGGAACTCACTTTAAAAGGAAAAGGTCAAGTTCATTATATAGTTGTTAATTGCTCTGGGATTCTAGCCTCTCCCGCACACCGGCAGCCTGTGCTCAGTTCTGAAGGGCCTACTTCATGGCTGCCTCAGAGGAGCCTGGGGAAGGCTGCAAACAGGCTACTCCCTGGGGCGCATGTCCCTGTTGAAGAGGTGCTGCTCTGAGCTGAGGAACCTTTGTGAGCTCTTTCACTTCTGCTTTTCTAGTAGAGAATAATGCTCATTATCTGTGCCTTTGAAGAAAGCCAAGTGCCTTGGTCTGAGACTCATTTAACATCTCACATCTACTCTAAGTTCTTGTGAAGAAGAATCCTCACTCTATAAACCATCCAGCATTTGAAAGAAGAGGCATCCTACCTAACCCCAGCCAGGGCTGAGAGGGGTGTTTTGATGGTTTCCTTTCCCTTGATCTGTTCAACCAAGACAGCGCCTCACTAGGGTCCAACACCTGGTTCTTGTACCATGGGGTCCTTTGTCCCAATCCCTTGTTCACTGCATAGCAATGCCTACATGACCTAGAGTATAGCTGCGTAATGCAGGATGGGAGTATCCTATGCAGAGGGGGACATGGTTCTCAGGTCTAACAAGGTATTAAACGGGTCCCTCTACTAATCATATGTTCTTTGGATGGTGGGTCTTCAAGAAGGGGTATTGTAGGCAAGTTCCCCAAATTCACTTGGCCTTCAAATCTTATATATATGTATATTATATAGAGAGAGAGAGAGAGAGAGACTGCAAAGGCTCCATAGAACACATCATTTGCCTATAATACTGAACTCCATAAAGAGGAGCTAAGTGCTAAAGTGGCCTATATAAATCAGAGATTCTGACAGGAGCTGGAAGATGGGGTTCCATAAGTAAAGTAATATGGCTGTTGAGGTTATCATATCCTAAACACTTGAACAAAATGGATGTAGAGACACAAGGTTGTGACCAAATGGGAAAGGAACTGCTGAAGTAACAGCATGAGGCAGAGGAATGCGATGAAAAGTATCAAAGTCTGTACTCTGAGCAACTGCACACACTAAAATGTGGGACACGGGGTGCCTCAACTTACATCTGAGTGAATGGAGACATTGTTACAAAGTTCATTCAGAATAAAGGCTTTTTTTGGTTTCCCTGCTTTGTTTTGGGCACTGATCCGATTTGAATAAAAAGTGCAAAAGCATGGCTTTTAAAAATGAAGAGGAGAGCTTCACCCTGCTTGATATCCATTCACTGTCCCTCTTCCCACACTGCCAAGCACGCTACAGCATCCCTGCTTCCCTGGATTACACCTGTCCTCTTCCACCAGGTTCCGCAAAAGAATTAAGCCCCAATGCTGCCACTGCATGTATTTCTCTCCTCCACTCTAGAATGTACCATTCCTAGGAGAGTTGAGCCCTGGTGGCATAGTTGTTAAGTGCTTGGCTGCTAACGGAAAGGTCAATGGTTTAAACCCACCAGCCACTCCTTGGGAAAAAGATGTGGCAGCTTGCTTCTAAAGATTAACCCAGAAAACCCAGGGTCTAAAGATCACAGCCTTAGAAACCCTATAGGGCAGTTCTACTCTGTCCTATAGGGTTGCTGCTGCTGTTGTTGCGTGCTGTTGAGTCAATTTTGACTCATAGTGACCCTATAGGACAGGGTGGAACTGCCCCATAGGGTTTCCAAGGAGCCTGTAGTGGATTCAAGCTGCCAACCTTTTGGTTAGCAGCCTGAGCTCTTAACCACTTTGCCACAAGGGCTCTGACTATAGGGTTGCTATGAGTCAGAATCAATTTGACAGCAATGGGTTTGGTTTTGTGTTCCTAGAGGTCTTGATTCTCTTGCAGAACCTGTGTACTAAGCTACCTTCTACCTTAGCACCTCTCCCTACATCCTCCTCCTCACCCGACACTGACAAGGAAGCAGCAGACAATGCAGTTGGGTGTCCTAAACTGCTAAGCCCTTTCATTTAGTAACCAGATAATGGCCAGTGGCTTTCAGCAGGCACTATTTAATACAAATTGTTTGGAGGAGAATGCCTTACTTGAGATGCTCCTCTGTGTTTCTTTTCATGTTTTAAAACCAGTCAACACTTTTTGGCCAGAGACTCAACCGATGCACAAAGAGAAACAGCAGTTTCACTTATAGGCTTAGGGGGAAATTTATTGCCTGAAAAGTTAAGTCTGAATGAGTAACACCAGACAACCCTGGAACAGCCCATCTATCTCTATGTCCAAAACTTCTGTCCAGAGGGCAGAGATACTCGGTCAAATTTTTGACCAAAATGTACCATAATTCAATCAGTGTCTTGTGGTGAGAAAAAGCAACTGAGATAATAAAAAAGAGAGTGACACTTCAATCCCCTGAGCCAGCTTTTCTAGAAACACCATTATTTAGAAGAAGGTCACGGCTCCCAACATGCCTCATTAACATTCGAAACGCCTCTGCTTATCTGAATAAGTTCCAGGTGCCCTATTGCAATCAGACAATTGACATTTCACTGTAATCAATATCAGACTTCAAAGAGGTCGGGGCCTATAAGTGAAGACGAGAGGCAGGAGTCAGTGGGGCTCGTCTCAGGGAAGGAGGGAGGCCATGGGAGGAAAGACAGGGCCCTTGAAAGCAGAAAGGGTCAGAATGCTGACCTTCCCACGTTCTACGAGGGCTGGGTTTGGAAAGATCACTTACTTATATGAGCAACCTTATCTTGGTAACCAAACATCCTAGGAAGAGTTAGTCCTAAATCGTTGAGGCTGATTAGATTAGGGGGAGAGCCAGGGGAAGCCTCTCATTTGACTCCTCTCCAGTTGCTCACACTTCCATGTGGGGTTCCCTACCAGCTGCATATCAACATGTAAACACACTGGAGCGTTCCCAAGCTGCTGGCAGCCTGGGGGGTGGCGTAGCAATTTCCCTGCATCTCCTGAAAGTCATTATCCTGGGGACATTATCTCAGGCGGGAGTTGAGAAAATCACTTCACAAGCTGCAAATGGTTGCAGGCAGCCTATAGGGCAGCCGTGATAACCTGCATGTGGGGCTCCATGAGGGTCCTGATGAAGTGACAAGGGGAAAATGTGGAGAAGACTCTGGGGGCAGGGTGGTGTGGAGGGGGAGATGGAGCTTGTCTCATTCAGGCCATCCATCTCCTTCCCCTCCAAGTCTCTCCAAACATTCTGGAAAGTGCTAAACCTTACTGAAGGGCAAGATAAATGTGACCCTCCTGACAGAGCTTTAAAGGCAAACTTACCTAACTACATTTTCAAATTATGGGTGGCTGACCAGACCACCACACCATGGCAGAGTACAGAATACAAGGATCTTGAAAGCATCTTTATATTTCATTTAATGCATAATTTGAACTCAAAACTAAAGCTTCAGAAACATGAAACAAGGAGTGGGGCCCCTTGTATGATGTCTGTGCCAAGCACACCCTCCGAAATTCTACAAAGCAGCTGTGTTGTCTTTCCCAGAGAACCCCAGGTATTCTCTCTACCATCCCCCACACGTCCCAATCACCTCCAGGGTTAAAGTCATTTCCACCAATTATGTATCTGAAGGTGAGTCACTTCATTCAGTAGGGTGGTTCTCAACTAGAACCACCTGGGGAGCGTTTGAAGCTCAGATACCCATGCTGCACCCAGGCCAATTAAGTCAGAGTCCCCGGCTGGGGCCCTGGCATCAGCATGCCTTAAGCTCCCTAGATGGTTTCAGGGTATACCAAAAAACCAAACCCACTGCCGATCAAGTTGATTCTGACTCACAGAGACCCTACAGGAAAGAGCAGAACTGCCTCATAGGGTTTCCAAGGCTGTAAACCTTGGACTGCCACACCTTTCTCCCACAAAGCCAGAGTGGCTGGTGGGTTGGAGCTGCCTACCTCTTGGTTAGCAGCCAAGAGTTTAACCACTGCACTACCAGCGCTCCTTTTTGAGGTCGAGTCAGGGTGAAATCACGGATTAACAGAAGGAGGGTCAACACTTTCACCCGGGCAGCTCCGACAGCACGCCCACACCCGTACAATGGCTCCGCAGAGGCTCCGCTGTCTCGACGCTAGTGTTCTTGGGAGCAAGAGTGGCCTCAAGTGCATCCGCAGTACCTGCAGGGGTTCTTGTTAAGAATACAGAGTGCTAGATACTAAGATTCTGAATTTCTGGGGGTGGGAATGTGTGAATTTTATGCACACTCACCAAACCAAAAAACCAAACCCATTGTTGTCGAGTCAATTCTGACTCATAGTGACCCTATAGGACAGAGCAGAACTGTTCCCACAGGGTTTCCAACAAGCAGGTGGTGGATTTGAACTGCTGACCTTTTCGTTAGTAGCCAAGCTCTTTAACCACTTCGCCACCAGGGCTCCTAGGGGCTATGAATCTTTATTCTACCCCAAAACTCCTACCAAGTGCTATTAGTGAGTTTAATGGAGAATACTAGACTGATAACATACTTTTACAATTGTGCTTTAAAAAAAAGTTAAAGGAAGAACAATAAAAGGGAGAAACAACAATAGTCTAATGTAAATATATTCTTATTTTCAATTTTATTATGTTGCACTCTAACCTACTCTGAGCTTGGGCAAGAAATTGTTACTCAGAGGTTGGGCTGGGAGTAGAAGACAATAATGAAGAGTGTAGGCCTGTAAACTGGAGCACATCCACGGAGGCAACTTGGGTGGTACTGGGTTTAGAAATCAAGCCATGTACAGAAGACTTAAGGGAATTTAAGATATTCTGCCTGGAGAAAAGAGAAGAAGGCAGTCAGTTAGAGATTAGAGGGGGCCATGAATGTATCAGCTGTCTTAAGAATGTACAGGAGGAAGTAGATTTGTTAGTGCAGTTGCAGAAGGTAGAATAGGAATAATAGGAAACGAAAGGGAGCCATATTTTATCAGTATTAGGGAGTTCTGAGGGTTCCAATAATAGAAGGGACTTTAATGTTAAAGAGGTGAGCTCACTGTCACTGAAAATATTCAAGAAGAGTTTAGATGGTCTCCATCAGGGATACTGTTGAAGGGAATTTGTTCAAGATCCCATTTCAGCTCTGAGCATCAATGATTATAAGAGAAGAAATGCTAAGCTGTATCTGAGTTTTACATTGATTCTTTCTGCAGAAACCACTACCATTTATTTATTTAATAATCATTTATTGAAAACCTACTATTTCCAAAGCACTGAGCAAAGCTTTGGGGATACACAGATGAGGAAGACACAGTCCTGCCCTCAAGGAGCTCACATTCTAAAGGAGGGACAGACAAGTTTGCAACAATTAAAATACAATAAAGGTATCCATGGAAGACTGTGGGATCATAGAGAAGAGGCACATAACTCAGCATGGAAGAAACTTATGGAAAGCTGAGTGTACAAGAATGAAGAGACGTTAGTAGGGTGGACAAGTCGGGGTGGTAATGGTGAAGGGCATCCATGCAGAGCAAACAGCACATGCAAAGGCACTGAGGTGCATCTGGGGAATGGAAAGTAATTCACTATGGCCCAAGGGTGATGTCTGTGCAAGAGTTGGGAGAGATGAGGCTGAAGAGCCAAGCAAGGGCCAGATCATAAAGGGCCTTGTATGCCATACTAAAGAGCTGAACCGTTATCCTGATGTTAGTGGGAAACCACTGGAGAATTTCAAGCAGGGATGTGACATGCTCAGATGTGCAATTTAGAAAGATCATTCTTGAGTCAGTAGGAAACACAGGCTGCCAGAGGATAAGACTGGAAGCAAGGAGACCAGTTAAGACTATTGTAGGAGTCCAGGCAAGGAATAATGAGACCCTAAACTAAGAAGAGGCCATGGGAAGAGAAAGGAGGGGCAGGACAGCTGAGTCACACTGACTGAATGGCAAGAGGAGGTTAGAACTGACAGACTGTGGAAGCCGACACAGATCGGATGCAGGGAGTGAGATGGAGAAGAGCCTGGGACGGCTGCCGAGTTTTGGCTTGAGTAACTGGGTGGATGGCAGGGCCATTACTGGTGGGAGTCAGGAATACAGGAGAAGGAGGGGTTTCGGTGATGGGAGAAGAAGAGTGATGAATTCAGTTTTGAAAATGTTGAGACTGAGGTGCCGGTGGAATGTCCAGTTCATCTTCAACACGCATGAAAATACTCTTGCAATTCCAGTCCCTGAACTCTGCCGAGCAGAAAATGTCAATCATCTGGAAAGGGATTAAATCAACCCAGCCACGTTAGAAATCATCCTTGCTGACTCCACTCTCCTTGAAATCTTAATGGCGTTCCAGGGACACAACTCATACATTTTTCCTTCTCTTTGAAACTCATCTGCAGCAAAATCAGTAAACTTATCCTCACTGCGTGTGCAGTTTTCAACAAGGAAACAGTGGTTCTTGGCTGTCAATGCAGGAGGCTATTCTTATTACAGCTACTCTCCACAACCTACCTAACGACTCTTAATGGATTTCCATATTTCTAAATGTCATGTCGGTTTACTTCTTAATACTACAAGCCCTTCACACCCTCTCAGTTCATCCCCCAAACAAGCCAAGGGTTTGTAGCCATTTAAAAAATGTTACTTCATCATCTTTGAAAATATAAATCTCATCCTTCTGGAAGGAAAGACCCACAAATATCTAAAGATTAGAATTAATGCCATTCAATTTATATAAAAACGAATTTCCCACACATTTTTTCATTTGCTAGGATTCCCTTAAAAATATATTTTATCCTTGTGGACCTCATACTTTTTTGGACACAGTTGAAATTTTTTTTTTTTTTTGGTGGAATGAGGCAAAGCATGCATTAACAAGCAACCCACACTCTTTTTGACACTCAACCCTATGATGCTAATGAAAGTTAAACAGTGAGCAAACGGTCAATACCGGCTCATATCATTTGTAAATGACAATCCCAGTTTCCCTCATGCTACTTCCCCAAGGCCCTTCTCTTGCCAAATACTCACAGCTTTTGCGAAGACCCCCATGAGTTCTGGGAACTGATGTGTGAGGAGGGCCAGCATGGCTGTGAAGGAACACAATCCAGCAGTAAAGAGAATAAAGAAGGGAAGCTCCTTCTTTGGGTAAACTGAGACTTCATGGAAAGCTGTGGAGAAGACCAAAAGGGAAATATGAGGGTGGAGTGAACTGCCTTCTCAGGAAATTCCTGTATGGTGGCACAGACTCTATAGAGCTTGGACGGAGCCAGCTAGCAATGAAAAATGTAGGACATGAACAGAGCACACTCAAACACCTGACCTGGCCTTTGGCTGCCTATCTGCTTCTCTCAAGTCCATGTTCAGCCTTCAACCCCCTGTCTAGGAGCAGGAGAGGGCTGTCTTGTAGATGTCAGACATCCAGGGCAGGGCCAGTAGCATCATTTATGTCTAATATATAGTATTCCTTTCTCAAAAACAAACACAAATAAAACAGCTAAACCTCATTCAAATTATAAAATGCATGCATGTTCATTGTACAAAACCTGGAAAATCCCAACTCAAGTATATTGGGGAAAAAAAAATCCTCTCTACATTTTCAGCTTTCTGTAGCTCTTCCACCACGACGATGAGGCGCTATTAGTTTAGCTACTATTTTCTCCTGGCACGCTGTAAGTATGTCAGTGGAGGGTGCTGCCCTGATCGAGAGGTATTCAGCGGGGGGCTTGGGTGCTGGCCTCCTCAGCCTGCAAAGGCTGAACTGAGGGTCCACGCAGCGGCGGTCATGTCGCACAATTATAGGAGACTCTTCATGATAAATAGACTTCCAACAAACACCAAAAATAAATAAACAAACAAATGGTGCTCTTTAGGGTGCCTTTCAAGCTTTTAAACTTCAAACTTTGGGTTTTAGAAAAACCAAAAAGCTGTGGTACAAAAGCCAAGAGAATGGGCTCCCCCAGCTTTCTGCTCCTTGTATGGCTGCCTGTGACTATCTGGGTTATAGGGAGTGGGGGCTGCTGGCTAAGAGGGGGAGGGGCTGGTCTGTACAGAGGAGGGAAGACCCACCTGCCTGGGGCCCTGGGAGGGGAGTTGTGAGGAGCGGCATTCAAGGAACCCAAAGGGTAGAAGCCTAATTAGAAATTGTTCCCTTTGCCTCAGGAAAGCTAAGATCTGAAGGCCTTTCCTCTACCAATCAGCTCTTGTGACTCAGAGTCCTAAACAGTAGTCCATACTGTTGAAACCAGAGGGCAGAGAGGGTCTGGATGGACAAACCACAGACCTGAATCCAGCTGAGTCAACCTGTGAGGCTGCAAACACAGGGTTGGAGGTATGCTCAGAGTCTGATGTGGCAACAGCTGCACTTTCCATGTGCAAAACAGGGGCTCCTTTAAAACACCTGACCTCTTCCTACCCTCACCCTCTGCCCTGAACCCCCCAAAAGATTTTCTGAAGAGATCACTTTGATCATTATATTCAATTAAACACTTATGAGCCATAATTTTAGAACTTATCAAGATTATCCCTATAAAATTTCTTTTAAGAACTACAATTTCCTAATTCTTCTGTTCTCACAGAAATTTAACTGGACCCAATTAAAACATTTAAACACTGCATTTTCCAGAAAACTGAAACTTTAACCAGGATCTTCATGAAGGGGAGTCAAAAGGTAAAGTATGGGCCCATAATAGGGATTTCTGAAATCAAACGTAATGCAGTGGGAGGCACCAGACTCATTTTACAAGGAGACTTGGACAAGGAGGACCGCATCACTGAGCTCTCCCAGTTCCCCCAGTAACAAATTCCACATGGGGTCTGGCTAACAAGGAAACTAAGCACCTCCCGCTACTTTAATTGGATGACAGTCATCAGTTTTGCACCCAGACCCCGCCACATGGAGATTTACGACTGGCTCGATAATGTCGGCGTTTGGAAATTTACTATGCACCCAGGCCTCCAAAGTTACACAGTTCCTCAGGGCAAAGTATTTACATACGATATAGCTATGAGCTATTATTGATATGACTGTGGTTGTTAAAAGGAAGGGGGTGGCAGGAGCGAGGAGGTGAAAGAGAGAAGAGTCACGATTTGGAGCTTATTATCTGAAGGAGAAAAATATGTCCTAAGTCAGGGCCACATGAAAAGCCTGGACATGAGCCTTGTACACAGTATGATTCGATAATAACTATTTAGTCCGAATTGTCAAAACAATGTTCTATTACAGTAACCATAATAATATCTTCCACATGTGGTGTGGGCCATTAGGCTGCTCGTGTGTAAGGCACTCGAGGGCAGGGTTCGTCTTTCGTGAGCCTTGATACAGTGCTGAGGCTGCACGTGGGCTCTGCACACGTTACTCCAGCTCACTAGTCCCACCCCTGAGAGGCTCACAGGAAACCCCTCTGGCCACAGCCTCCAGGCGCCTCCTCTGCAGGGATGCCACGTCCCGGGGCTGCCCTCCCGCTTGTGACTCATCTGGAGCTCCCCCTGAATTCAGCTTCTTCTTCAGGCCCTAGTCTGTGCGGGCCACATTGGACCAGTTGGAGAGCTCCAGCAGAACCTGCACAATGGACCAGCCCAGCATCTTGCCTGAATATCACTCAAACTAGGGGTCTCCAGGCTCAGGCCAATCAGTGCATGATACCTCTTCATCTAAATACTAGTCCTTTAGAATCTTTTCCTTTGTTGGGTCTGTAGAGACTCAGAGAAACAGGAATCCGAGCCCACTCACATAACTCACTTTAACCATATGTTATCCCACACTGGAAGGTTTAGGAGAAGAGTACTAAAAGACCAGGCACATTATAGGCATTCAGCTTTCCCCACCTCTTCCCAACCCCACCTTTAGTCACAGCAACCTTACTGGCTGAAGAGAGGGCTATAGGGGGTTGAAACTTACATGGAAGCAGTTCTCTGTCTGCTGTTTCTGTACAGATTGGGTAAGGGTAAAATAGATGCCCCTTTTCCAAGGGATAAGGGATCATCCGAAAAGCTGAAAAGGAGAGACAATATGTTAAAAAAAAAAAAAAAAGAGTTAGAGGTCCAATATTTGTCTCACAACTACCTAATTCCAAAACAGGCCTTTTGAACATTTTCATGACGGCGAACACTTCTACAAACAACTCCAGGAACAGATGCAAGACCTACCCAACCTCTGAAGGGCCTACTGGGTAAACTCTCAGAGATACACTGTGATGTATTACGCGTGCATTAATCTCACACTATATATTCTGGGCAAACCTCACAGAACTGGGTGGGGGTGGGGGTGCAGAGGGGTAGAGAAGCCAACAGTACCAACGCCCAGGGTTTTGTCATCTATAAAATATTATAAAAATGTTATAAGCACTAATCCAATAACCCGGTCGATGGTAATAACACAAACCTGGAATGAAATGCTTCCCTGAGAAGCAAACGTGGATCAACTTGGAGCCTGTCACATATGTACAAGTATGAAAGGCATTCTACCACATCTATTTAAAAAATATGTCTAAGTGGATTAGAATTCCAACCAAGATGGATAAAAACAAAAATCTAAAAACGCATGACTTGGGAGATATTTCTAAACTTTATGAAACTTTTAAATCTTTACTATCATGTGGAAAAATATGAATCTGGAGAGATTGATTATCTGTATGTTGATGATGTCAGGCCACCTAATTCTGCTCTTGTGGCTTCAGACAACATTAGGCCTCGCAGCTGAATTATAGCTTTCCAATCAATCTATCCTTTGCCATTATCACATGTGTTACTCTCCCGGTTACGATGTCATCAGCATGTTAGTCTCACTGTGCCTATGAACAGTGCTCATGGAGGTAATTTTTTCTCAACAGATGTCCTTTAACTGCGGCATGCTGTAGCTATAAATATAAAAACTACACCCTACACCAGGAATGTCAGTTGCCAACCTGTGCCCTCATGTGTGTCACTAGGGGATGGTGGCAACATGCAGTGATATTTTCAGTTTTAAATACTACATTTCAAGGACTCATAGCAACATCCTAAGCTGTGTAATTACCTAAGCCTTCTCCAAATGCTGTCACTGTACATATTTATCTTTTGCATACTTATTTCAAACAGGAATCAGAAACAAAGAATGTTCTCCTTCACAAGAAATGACAAGGTTCCATTGTAACCAGTATCAGTGCACATATGGTATTTATTCTGGTGTCTGAATATTATTTAAAAGTAAAAACGTTATGTATGTGATTCCAGCATTTGGAATGCAGTCAATCTACACCGCAGTGGTATCGCTCTGAGGTTACAGCCCGTTGCCACGGAGAATATAAATCACTATAAACGTGGGATTAGAGCAGAGCCAGTTTGCTGGCAGTTTGCTGAGGTAAAAATGTTATCAATTTTCCTCTCGTAGCAGAAATCTCTTAAACAGAGATTAAAACATTAAAAACACCCCAGGCTTTAACTCTTCAGAAAATGAAAAGCTCGCCCTCGTTGAATCAGGCCTTTTCTTTCTCGCAAACAAAGGTGACTTTTGCCCGCTCAAATGAGCAAGAGAGGAGCACTTCGCGCAGCGTAACACATAGAGATCGCTTGAAGGAGCCAACGTTTCTCTCAATGACACTAGATTTTCGAGAAAGGAAAAAAAAAAATGCAAAAGCACGAACGACAAAGAAACAAAAACATTTTAGTGCTTTTTTAGGATATACTAAAATCTCTTCTGGGGAGCACTGATTTAAAGTAAAACATAGTGAGATTTTAATGCCATTTTCCTGGCTAAGAATGCATCTCAGAAATGTGGCAAAACCTACATGAAAGTTTTGTTGGAAACCCAGATTCTTCACATGCATCAGGGCTGCTGTAATTAAGAATCTGTTCAGGTTTATGTGATCTAAATAAGCCCAGACTTTTCAAAGTGGCTATAAATTTGAATGCTAAATTTTACTCAAAATCGAAGTCAGTATGCACTGCAGGGAGCGACTGTTTAAGTGAAATACAGGAGCGCAAGATTTGAGAGTGTTGAGCCATAAAAAGCTAACGGTTTGTTGGTGTCTTTTCAGACAGATGCCAAATGTTTTTCACGTCAGTATTTGGCATGCATACAGAATTTTGGGCTTCAAGTTCATCTTTTTCTTCTTCTAATCGGTTCTGGTCTTTTTGGAGAGGGTAAAGATACTTATTATAGACAACTTAAAAAATATATATATATGTACATCCTGCAGTCTCTAGTGATTGTAATGACACTATGCAGCTCTTGCAACTCTCTCTTTCTCACGTCAGTTGTCATTTACATTGAGTTCATAAAATAATATTGAGGCCTTTGGCTTCACTAAACAAAAGCAAATACAATTTCTGCCTGTAATCCTATCTTTCACCCACCCTGCTGAGCAGGGTCCAGCAAAGTGTGAGATAAGCAGTAGAGGTCTGGAAGAGCTGGGAGAGGCCGGTGTCCCCTTGCCAGCCTCACCTCCCCGCCTCCTGGTCCCTTTCACTGCAAAGACATGTAAGAGCCTTCTGGCTTCAGCTGCACGGCCACAAATTTTGCATGTGCAAGTACTAAGAACATATTGATTTGGCAGTGCAAATAAGAATGGAAAAAGGTCATTTGAACAAATCTATTTTATGAACGACTACAGACCTCTGAAAAGTCTTTGTCTGAGAGAACACACATTTTAGAAGAATTAAAAATATATATGTACTTGGTTAAAAACAAAAGCTGGGTCACTCAAAGTTAACACGTGGTATACAAATGACATTTCTGCATTTTCCTTTGTGTGCGATCCCCCTCTCTACCTTGATTTCTGTTATACTTTTGTTGAAGAGTCAAAATGAAACTGGGAATTAGTTAATGAATACATCAGGCCCTCTACAACGAAGTCTGGGGCACGGCACTACCTCCCTCTATCCCTGGCCATACGGCATTTTCCAGGCTGCAAGTCCATCAGTGAGATATGGTGGGAGAACCAAAAGATCAAAAGAGTGGACAGAAGGATGGATACCTGAACAAGCTGACTGCAGATTTCCCCAAGGATTCCCTAGTGACCCCTCATTCTACCCACAGGACAGAAAGGATAGCGGTTGTTTTAATACTGTGCCTGTCTATAGTGTCTTTTCAAAGAGCATCTTAGAGAACCTTATACAGATAGGTTATTAGTAGTCAGATGGACCTGAGTTTGAATCCCAGCTCTACCTCCTACAGTCAGTGATTCGTCAAGATGTGAGGCCTTCTGTGTGCACGAAGGATACAAAGGTGAGCTGAAAACACACTGTCCCTGCACTCAGGAGCTCACATCTTGGATGGAAAGCAGATGATCCACTAATGAGGGAAATAAGTAAAAAGTTCCCACTATGACAAGCACCACAAAGGACAGACTTGTGGTGCTGTATGCTTCTAATGGAGGAGCAGGGAAGCTGACACCTACGGGGTGAGTAGAAGTTGACCAGGTTAAAAGCTGTATGTTGTTGAGTGGGTCAGTTAATCTGTGTCCAAGTCTCTTCATCTGTGAAAATGATAAGAATTCCACATACTCCCAAGGTTGTTAAACATACAACGGCATTGGTTAAGGTATCTAAACACCATGCCTAGCAACTCAATGAGGGTCCCTTTCCCTTTCCTTTCTGCTAAAGTTCCTACTTTATCAGGTCACCCACTAGCTTATAAATAAAAATCGTCCTTGGTTGTAAACAACCAGAAGTACAAATAGTAGAACAGAAAATTATCATTAAATACAAAATGTATGTTCTCACATTTGACTGCAATGTAGGTAACATGACTTTCAGGAGGCATTTGGACACAGCAATAAAGAAAATTGGTCTAAAAGTCAAAAGCTTGGGTTCTGATCCACATTCTTCCAGTCTCTAGTTATGAGGCCTTGGGAAAATCATTTTCCCTCAGCTGGAATCAAGTGATAATGTTGGATTCCAATTCTGAAGAGAAATTCTAGAGCTCTACAGCAGATTCACTAACTTGTTAGTGACCCTCAACACTCTGCTCCTACTTCCATATCGTAGTACTATTTATATTTATATCATATATATATACATACATATATACACATTTATATGTGTATATATACACACACATATACATAAACACACACATACATACACACAAACACACATATTAATGTTCCTCCCAAAGCATTTCAATGTCTTAGTCATCCTGGTATCTTTAACTCAATGCCTGGCAAAAAGGATGGACTCCATAAATGTCTGTTGGATAAATGTATGACTGAATTAATGCACAATCAGGAAGAGACAGAACTGTCCCTTTAGAAACTCAGGGGGATCCAAATTACGGTCACTAACCGAGACTGAATAAATGAAAGGAGCAAAAGGAGCAAGGTGGCTCTATTAAGCAGTTAGGTGGGGGGGCATCCTATGATGTCTGGCAAAAGGCTTAGATACAGGCTTATTCAGTTACTTAGCTACGCCAGGGACTTTAGCTGATCATTGTTTCCTCCGAAGTTACAACATTTAGCCTTGGATCTATAGGAGAAAAAAAAAAATCTCTCTTTAGTAGTCCAAAAAGTGCCAGCCATTTGGAGGAAAGATTTGGTTAGAGGAAATATCCTAAGGACCACATCTTACAGCGATTAGCATTTACCATTAGGTTCAAAGAGAATAAATTAGAATCAGAATCTCATCCTATCCTTCAACAATGGGCCATTTTCCCCTCTCAAGGGAATCTTCTGCCCTAGCCCCCCTAAAAAACACCACCTTGAAATCTTATACATTATTTAGTGAATTCTTTGAGGGAAAAAAATCTCCAAAAGGAAAATAAAGAATCTTACTTGGTCAAATGGAAACAAAGAAAGGTTAAGTGATTTACCCCATGGCAATCTAGTTGTCTGATATATGGAACTAGAAAATTAAATCTTAAAGTTCACAGTTGTGGTCAGCAGACGACCCTGCTTTATAAAATAAATACAGCCAAAACAGAGCCTTGAATAGATCAAGGTAAGAGGGAGATAATGCCACATCAGTATTTAATACAGGTTTGTTTTTTTTTTTAAAACGGAAGATGTGGCATTTAAAATAGGGCCCCATAAAGCATGATATTATTGTAAATAAGACCCAGTTCAAACAAGATCCCTCATTCATGTATGCTTTTTATATTCAACTCATACTTGCAGTGGTGTGTGTGTGAGGATAACCAGAACCTACAGTGTTTAAAATGTGTATAATTCAGATAAGGCGGTAGCTGTGTAATGAACTAAGCTACAGGGCAAAACATAAAATCTTGTAAATTAAAACTTTTCCCCTTTCTTGATTATCCTGACTTTGAGGAACATATTGTGTAATTTCAGGGGCTGGGACAGTGATGAATCAAACATTTTGGAAACCTTTGAAATGCTGATGTATTTGTGGTTGAGAATTCAGATTTTTTTTTAAAACCACCATATGTTTCAAACCCAAACAATCTCTGCCATGCATCAGCTGAACTTTGGGGTTTTATCAAACATGGGAGTTTTTTCAGTCTGGTTGGTGGGAAACACACTTAATTCCACAGGATGACTAATGCTCCAACATAATAAATTCATTAAAGAGCAAAGTAAAATATACCTCCGCCAACCAACAGTTTTGACTGAACTAAGAATTTTTTTTTTTTAATCTCCAAAACATAAACTGACGAAAACAATAACCATTTTAAACATGGAACCTAGTGAAATTAGATGCTGTAATCTTCCTCCTTACATTTCCTTTCTAATGAGAAAATGAGGTTGGAAAGGAGTTGGGGAGTGGCCCTAAGTTTTAGAATGAAGAAAAAAATGATTCAAACAGGAATCTCTAACCTAGGAGGCTGGAGATATCAAAAGGCACCACCAAGTGGTGGACTGGAGGAAGTACAGCCTCCATTGCTCAGGCGCAGAATGGCCAGGGCTGACAGCTGACCTCTGGAGCAGCCACAAACTTGGGGCGGGAGGCTGGCATTCAGTATCATCAGTGCTTCACTGTTCCACAAATTAGGTAAATTAAGTACTCCTCAGGTGTAAAATCTGGGGCGGCTCTGATGCTTACATTTAATTTAGGTTATAATGATACAGATCTAGAAGTGATTTCAAAGTACTGCACACAATTGTCTGCACTTGGGCGGTAGTTCTTTCTTCTAAACTGGGTGACAGATTCATAGGTTTGTCCCTCCCTCCCAGGTTCTTATCTTCATTCTATTTCATTTATTTTTTAATTTTTATTGAGCTTTAAGTGAAAGTTTACAAATCAAGTTGGACTCTCATACAAAAATTTATAAACACCCCACTATATACTCCTAATTGCTCCACCCCTAATGAGACAGCACACTCCATCCCTCCTCTATGTCTTTTTGAGTCCATTCAGCCAGCTTCTGACCCTCTCTACCCTCTCATCTCCCCTTCGGACAGGAGATGTCAACATAGTCTCATGTGTCTACTTGATCCAAGAAGCTCATTCTTCACCAGTATCATTGTCTATACCATAGTCTAATACAATCCATCTGAAGAGTTAGCTTTAGGAATGGTTCCTGTCTTGGGCTAACAGAAGGTCTGGGGACCAGGACCTCCAGGGTCATTCTAGTCTCAGTGAGGCCATTAAGTCTGGTCTTTTTACAAGAATTTGGAGTCTGCATCCCACTGCTCTCCTGCTCCCTCAGGGGCTCTCTCTTGTGTTCGCTGTCAGGGTAGTCATCGGTTATAGCTGGGCACCATCTAGTTCTTCTGGTCTCAGGCTGATGGAGTCTCTGGTTTATATGGCCCTTTCTGCCTCTTAAGCTCATAATTACCTTGTGTCTTTGGTGTTCTTCATTCTCCTTTGGTCCAGGTGGGTTGAGACCAATTGATGCATCTTAGATGGCTGCTTGCTGGCCTTTAAGACCCCAGACGCCACTCTCCAAAGTGGGATGGCGAATGTTTTCTTAATAGATTTTATTATGTTAACTTATAGCTTTGTTTTCAAGAAGGACCAAAGCTTGTCTTGAGTTTTGTTTGCAATGCCTTTTCAAAGATAATTTTTCTAAACATATATACATATACACATACATATATATTGCTGTTGTGTGCCACTGAGTTGATTCCAACTAATAGCAACCCTATAAGGCAGAGCAGAACTGCCCCACAGAGTTTCCGATGAGTCTCTGGTGGATTTGAACTGCGATGTTTTGGTTAGCAGCCAAACTCAACCACTGTGCTACCAGGGTTTCCATACACACACACACACACACACACACACACACACACACACACACACAATACATAAATGTATATACTTATACATGTAGAAAATATATATGCTTGTTTTAGAAAATTTGGAAAATATAAACATGAGGAAGAAAAATGAAATCACTTAAAATCCACAACTCAGTAGTAAACACTTAAAACAATTAGATGTATTAATATTTCTTTCCAGTCTTTCCTTTGTGCGTACATAGAATTTATTTTCTTTTTTATAAAATTGGGCTCATTCTATGTCTAAAATGTGTAAGTCAGCATTCAAGAACACAGTGTAATTTTATATAGAATTATTAACTTTCTATCTATTCTAAAGGAGCCAGGTGTAGCATTAGCCTAGTTTGTAAGTAGGGACACAAATTTAAATTGCGGGCTTTCAAGCAAATGATTCAGACAATTGAGCTCTTATCCTTAATCTGTTATTATAGAAAAGAACAGTTGGAAGAAAAGGGAAACTTGGGTTGACACCCTGGCTCTACCAACAGGGGCTGCATGACCTTCAACAAATCATCAACTAAATGGATCTGTTTCCTCTCTGAAAAAATCAAGATGGCCAACCCCATCCTGCCTAACTCAGAACATTGGCAGGAGTCAATGAAATGATGTAAAAGCAAACCCTCTGTAAATTACCCAGTTATACAAACACTCTTCAAGGTTCTTCATATTCTCCAAGGCATCCAGTACACAGTCGGAATGCTCATGGTTCATTTCTAAAATTGAATGTCATGGCTCTCTTTTCTAAAACCTAAAAGCTATGTAACTGATTTCATGGGGGTTCCCTCCCCCACTAGGATACAGAATTTAATTGGCTGGGATCACAGTTACTTGATTTTCAGACACTTCCCTAAAGTGGTTCCTATTTATTTATAAGCATCAAACGCAGAATTTCCCTTTCTTATAGGCCCCTGACTGCCTTGCCATTCTGTTTGATGTCTAAAAACTTGCCTCTTCTTTTTATCCTAATAGAGCATTCTGCCACTATAATTTGGGGTCATTAAATTCCCCCAACACTATGACTCGGCTCGATTTTGCAGCTCCCCGGTGTCTTTTCCCATGTCCCTCAGGCTCATTGTCCTTCCCAGCTGACCCAGAGCATCTCCCCATTGTTACCTGAATACATGGGTAACTAATTTCCAAATAGAATTTCCAGTTATTCCTGAGAGAATTTTTATTTTGTTATGGTTATACCATTCCTAACATGGTGTCTCTACACTGTTCCCTATCCTAATCCCATCCCAGCCACTGTTTTTGGTCCTTTCTATAGGACTGGTCAATAGTTAAGCATTAGGCTGCTAACCAAAAGGTTGGCAGTTTGAATCCACCAGCCGCTCCTTGGAAACTCTATGGGGCAGTTTTACTCTGTCCTATTGGGTCTCTATGAGTTGGAATTTACTTGACGGCAGTGGGTTTGGGTTTTTTTGTTTTTACGGGACTGGTAACTTGGGCTCATCAGATCCAATTGATGAGATTCTATTACTAGATTTCCAAGATGCCAATCTATAAATATGTTCTACTTTTGTGAGTCAACCTGTCCATTTCATTTTTTATACTACTAACTTTAGGTGAGGTCTCTCATGTTCAACCTGGCTGGGCTTTTTCTATCTCTTCCTCATGGTTAAATACAAATTCCTTTTGTCTCTTCCAGTTAAAACAGCCTGCATGCAACAATAAGCCAGTGGGGCTCATGCACAAGCCCACACACGCCCTGAATAGAGTGTGCTACATCTGAACAGACCCAGAAACAGCTGCTAGCCCCAATCAGCACACCTAGAGTACATTATTACCTTGATGGAGATGAGGGTAGAAACACCAACCAAATCATCTCTCTCTAGTTATAAACAGTAAATTGTAAGTAGGTCCCATATTAATTCTCTAAATAAATCTTTTTCACAACAGCTAAACTAAAAACTTTCAATCAACTTTGAGTCCCATCTCTGTCAATTTACCCCACCCCATTTTGCTGGCCCCACCCCCACTCCCACTGGTGCTGCTCCACCAACTTGGATTCCTGTTGGGTTAGGGAAGGGCAGGAAAAGGGAGGAGCTGGGCATTATCAAAATGAAAATGGAAGCTGCAAAGATAAACAGAGTGAAAGGGATTAAAAAGACATTTGTCTGTGAGGCTGATCAGAATAGGGGTGAACTAGGAAAAAATTATCAGAAGACTCTTATTTTTGTTTTGATTCCTCATGAGAGAGGAAAAAAAAAAAAAACACCGTGCTACACGCTGTACTTGTTTTGCTTAAATTAATGACAACAGAGTGTCAGTGCACATGTTCAATAATCTGCAGTCTTGGGCCTTTTTTCTTAATTTATATTCTCTGCAACAGTCCCACTACTTAGCATTTCTTCACACAGTGTCCTTTGCTTATAATACTTTCCTAGTTCTTCATGGCTTGGTGCAAATCTCATTTGACCCATAAGGTCAACCATGGTTGCTCCACCCTATAGAACTCTCCCTTCTGAAAAACTGCTGGGAAGTTGCCACACGCTGCTGGCTACTCCTCCCAAGTAGATGACATGCTCCTCTGCTCCAGGGCAGAGAACGTGTCTCACCCACCATCAGAGCCCCTTCTCCCTACACAGCCAAGAATGATGCTATCTGTAGATAGCATGCATTCAGATTTATTTATTCCTACAGCCATCCAAAAGGCATTTATCCATTAGCAAACACTGCCATACTTCCCACCAAACACGAGGGTCCTGGAGACACTGCTCTTGTTTTGAAGCTGATTTAGGAGATAATATTGGAGCCATTATTCCCTTCCTTGAGCATAAAGAATGTGACCCAGCTGGAGACAGACTCACAAGGACACATTAACTGGGCCCTGCCATATAAACACAATAGCTAGGACAATCCTGGAAAACATCTTTCAGGAAAACTTTCACATAAACAGAGCACAAAAGACCCACTATATTCCACTCTTTTAGCATTTAGAGAATAACAAGATTTGTTGGACCAATGAAGACCCTCCTGGTTGTCCTTATAGAAACCTGTACCAATGATTATTAAGAAAGACAATTTAAAATGTAGAATCACAGTGATTTGGCAGTTCTTAGCAAATCTGTGAAAAGGTGAAGCCTTCAATGATCTTGCCCATTTTTAATGTTAATATGTACTGAAGATCCTCTAACGTTCCTTGGAGTTGGGCAGACATGGCTCTGGCAGCATACTTGTCCATTTCTTACTTTTGCCTCTTTGAATATATGCCAAATAAAACCTTTCTTTTTGCTTTATGATAACTTTGTGATGATTTTATCCTAGAACAAAGCATAACTGCTGCTCCTTTGTGTATAGCCAACCTAGCTTTTGGTAGGACAACTGTGGCTCTTTAGCCAACCCTCTGAGAAAGGCCATCAAAGGGTGGTGATCAAAGACCAGCATGAGGTCTCGCCCCGTGCCAATGACCCCCGTGATGCCTAAGGGCTCCAAAGTGGATTCTCAGGGTGGGAGATGCTCCTCAGCTGGAATAGTCCTGGCTTCGAACAGTCTGTTTTATCAACTTGCCTTCTTGAGCTGCAGAGATGGCACCACTGGAATAATACCCACCACCAACAGAGAAGTGGGGAACCTAAGTCATCAGCGGTCTCTCAGAGATGAGACATCACTGAGAGAAGAGCTCTAGGTATGCAAGTCTTCATTATTCATCATGAGCACTCGGGGTAAAAACCGTCTTAGCACTTTTCAGGCTCTTAAAAAAATGTTTCAAAGAAAGAAAATTACTTACTGCCTTCCCACGTACAATGCAAAAGGTTCAAAGCCCCTTCCACCCTCTTCCAGTGTGCAAGATGGAAGAACGCATATGCTATTGCTTCACTGTCTCCTCTCTTCAGGATATGTTCTGGGGGTAGGATTAAGCTTTTCATTTCTAGTAGGTACTGAAATAAAAAAGGCAGGAGACAGATGTGTTAATACATAGCAATTTGGAATTCAATACTGAAAATAGAGAGGTTGATTTCCCTAAAGCCACCATTCACAAGTATTTCATCAAATCTGCAACCTCATGACTATATTTGAAGGCAATTACTAAAATAGCCAGCAATACAAAGTTTGCTGACAGATGATTAGCCTTGTACTAGTTTGCTACAGTGAAGATCAGAGGCTTGCAGGCTGAGGTACTCTAATCAAAGAAATACATACAGACTCAAACAGCACCAAGGAACATTTAGGAGACACAGTAATTTGGTGTAATTTTGTAACCAGAATGAAAATACATTAAAACCAACACATGAAGGCTAAGAAGTCATACGAGAGACTGGAGATTGACTAGGGCTGCCCCTTATTTTTTCTATACAGCTCTATCTAGGAGAAGGCCTAGCCCTGTGAAGAGGGCCACCCGTGGCTGCTCACATGCTGGAGGGAGTGTGGCCTCCTGAGCACAGGAAGACCCAATGAGGGGCTATGGAACCCAAACTGCAATGCTCTTCTAGGTCTCCTCCCAAAGACTGGAGGGTTCTCAGTTAAGCCTCTTCCTTCCTACCTTCTTCAGAAGAGGTGGGAGTACAAGACAAGAAAGAACATTCTTCTTGGAACTCAGAAGACTAAGTTTCTATCTTTAGTCTTTTGTATTTACTATAGAAAGGAGAGCAAATTTAGAAGGTTTTTTTTTTTAAATATTTGCAAATGTAAACCTCTTTTTTCTGGCTGGCGCTCTTTCTGTGCTCCATTCCTGTTCACCTCCCCTCCCTGACTCATCCTCAATACACAAACACACACACATGTGCACACACATGCACATACACACTGGAGCACACACAAACGCATGTGCACACACAATACACATGCACACACTCTCCACCACAACTGCCAACAGTGACCCAAGTAATCTCCTTTAAAATGGAGATTAGCAGGTGACAGAGGGATGTGTTTCATTAAAATGGAAGGAACACTAAAAAAAGGAGTGCTGTGAGATGTTCAAAAATTTTAATGTCATAAACAATTGCCTGACGTGGTATCTGTTGGTGGAAATTAATGAAAGAGAATGAGGGGTGGAAGAGCATGGAGACTAGGATGTAACTGTCACTTGTTCATTACCTAGCTGTGCATTTATACCCTGCGGGCATTACCCTGTTGCTCTGAAGCTTCCTCTCTTGCCGGCCCACTCCGTGTGACATGTACAGCTCAGCAGGAGTGTGTACGGAAGGTGAGGGGGGGCATTCTGATTTCTCGATTCAGCAACTGAAACTTTCCTCACTCTGGGTCTGATACTTGAAACCTCCAAGCCTCTGGTCTCGAAGCAGGAAGAGTAGGGAGGTGAGAGAGACACCTAGCGGGCAGCTCAAGAACAGTGACTGGTCATCACACTTGGGGTGGGTGGGAGAGCAGGCACTCCTGGCGGACTTTCTACCTCCCTCCCCCACCCATGCTGGCCCATGAAAGGTATTTATTATCCTGATGGAAACTCCTCAAACATGAGTTCCATAGAACTTTTGGGTCATTTGCCTTTTTGGATTCTACAAGTTACTCCTTTCCTCCTACATCTTTCAAAACAGCAAAAGACAAAAATCTCTTGGGAAAAATAACAATAGAGAATTACCTAGTAATTGAAGTAGCGCTGTATTTATAATGAATACAATCTTAATAAAAATACAAAAGGTGGATTTTGTACTCAGAGACACCTGGCCATCCTCTCATGATTTTGTTACTTTAATAGAAGCCATTATAATATACTTTGCCACTGCCTGTGATGATCTTAAAAGACCCTAAGGCCATGAGCCATAAAATAGACATATAACCTCTAAAGTGCTATGAAATGCATTGTTTCAGAGTGAGTTAGAGAATGAAGACCATTTGGTTACCCTTAATAATCATCTGGAAAACCAGAGAAGAGAGTGACAATTTCTTACCTAACAAGAGTCCTAGAGTAAGATTTTGATTTCTGAGTTTAAGGAGCCGTGGTGGTGCAAGGGAAACCCTGGTGGCGTAGCAGTTAAGTGCTACGGCTGCTAACCAAAGAGTCGGCAGTTCGAATCCACCAGGCGCTCCTTGGAAATTCTATAGGGCAGTTCTACTCTGTCCTATAGGGTCACTACGAGTCAGAATCGACTCAATGGCACTGGGTTTGGTTTTTTGTTGGTGGTGCAAGGGTTAAGCACTCGATCACTAACTAACTAAAAGGTTGGTGGTTTGAAACAACCAGTGGCTCTGCAGGAGAAAAACCTGGCAATCTGCTAACATTAGAGCCTAGAAAACCCTATGACGCAGCTCTACCCTGTCACACTGGGTCTCTGGGAGCAGGAAAGCACCTAACAACAACAATCCTTGTTTATAGCTACTCTGCCTACCAAACAGTCAATTTTTAAAGAAGGATCACATATGACTTAGAAAAAACTAAATATGAAAACAACCATTTTGTGTGTCCCAGGTGTACAGAAATCTCTTCAGTGCCTCTGAGAATCAGATGGTGGCTTAAAGAAAAGTGTACAACACCATTTTATTTCTATAATTAGGAAAGGTCTTTGACATGGTTTTTTTTATTACGCATCTGTGAGAGAGCTCTTCTCTTAACCGAATGAACCTTGAGGAATAGGGGCACCTAAGAGGAAGCGGGCCTGGTAGCCACTCACATTTGTGGGTAGAGGTCAAAACAAACTAAGAAGGGGCAGCGCAGAAGAAACTTGGTGGGGGTGGGGGGACTTTAGAAAACCACCTGCAAAGGGATACTTTACATCTGCACAGTTCAATATGGTAGCCTCTAATCAAATGAAATTAAAAATTCAGTTCCTCAGTCCCATTAGCAATATTTCAAGCCCTCAAGGACCACATGTGACTAATGACTACCACATTAGACAATGCAGAGAGCATTTCTATTATAGAAAGTTCAATTGGACAGCATTGCTGTAGACAATGGTTTCCAACTTTTCAACTAAATGGACCAATTTTTAACATGAAAATTCTCAGATGCTCAAGAGTTATTAGTATCTACTGATTGAAAATATACACTAAGACAAAAAGCTACAATAAATTTAATAAAATAAGCATTCATTTAAGAGCACTGTAGGCCACCAGAGCAACGACATACATTTGAAAAATAATGTGTGTGAGACAGATGGTTTACTCAGCCTGTATAGGATGAATGGGGTCCATATGGCTTCAAGGACATAGTTGGCAGCCCCAAATGTGGGGCTGTGAGGTAGTGCTGTTTCTCCTCTAGGCTCCTCTGAACTGTGTTTACAGGTACTTTCCATACACTGCCTTATATTAGATAGCCATGTGTCTTTTTCTCCAGTTCGACCGTAAGACCTTCAAGAGCATGAACCTTGTTATTTTCCTCATCACTTTCCCCACTGCACCTCTTACAGTGTCTTTCACATCAAGGTTTAAACAAACAAACAAAAAAATGAATTAAGTGGAAATCTCACAAGAAGTCTTCAAAATGAGTGTCCCTGTTCTAAACGTCAGCACCCTGAGTCTAACCAAAGCAGCTCACCACGGAAACTTAGCTGCCTTCTCATCTTATCTGTGTTATGGCAGCAATGGGTTATACCTATAAAGGAGATTTACACTCCCGTATAGTTCTAAACACAATGTTGGCCCTAACCAAACGACGAAGGCTAATAACAACAATGTGTTATGCTTTTGGCCAGGCTTAAAATGGCTGGCAAGATCAGTTCTCAACATGTGCAACGTTTAAATTAGAAAGGCATGGAACAACATTTCACATCTTACTTGTCAAGAGAAAAATAAATGGAAGAGGGCAGATCCCTATCCACAAGTATGCAGAAATCAATTAGAACAACTGTAGCTCCCAAAGCAGAGAACACTCTGTCTATAATAATTATTTGGCTTCTATTAGCTCAGCCAGCACTCCAAGCTATCCTCCCTTCCATCCCATCTCTAACTTCCTTCCCAGATTGCAAAATCCCATTGATCCTGAAGTACAGTGCTCCTAAAGGTTTTGGAAGCAACTTTTCAAAATCTACTTGTGTCAGAATCTACTTCCCTATGCATAATATGGGAACATATAAATGTTAGGATGTACAAAAAGGAGCTGAGGGCTCTGGTCTTTGGGTGTGAGCAGTGCCTAGTATGGATGTATCTGAGCAGAGGCTGGCTCATCTGTCAGGAAAGCTGCAGAAGGGACTTGGCCTCTCCAAGGCTACCCCATGTGACTCTTCAGGTCTCTAGCTGGTAAGGTCTTATCATTCTATAAGAATCTGAGTGAAAATGACCCTAATGTTACCCTTCCTTCACAGGGATATTAACACCAAGGGATTAAATAATAATCTCTTTTTGGGATTTTCACTACCAACAAGAAAAGTCTTATGAAAACCATTAGCAAAAATATATGAATAAACAAAATGTGCAACAGATTAATTAAACTACAGCACATTCAGTTGATTGCTATCGAGTTGCTCCAAAAACCTGGTAGTAGAAGAAAGTTTATTAGCATGGGGAAAAGTTCATGACAAACTACTAAATACAATATATACAGTTGTTTGGTGCCAGCGAGTCAGTTATGATGCATAGCAACCCTTTAGGACAGAGTAGAACTGCCCCATAGGGTTTCCAAAGAGCAGCTAGTGGATTTGAACTGCTGACCTTTTGGTTAGCAGCCAAACTCTTAACCACTATACCACAAGGGCACCATACAATATACACAGATTATGATTTTGGTAATAAGGATGTATATGTAGGCATTAAAAAGCATTGGAAAGTCACAGGCTGAATATTCACAGTGGTTAAATATTGGATATTATGAGTAATTTGTGCATTTTCTATGCTTTCCAAGCTTTCTCTTATAGGTATTTTAAGTGTTTCTCTATACATATGTATGTATGTATGTATGTATGTGTGTCTATGTATACAAATATGTATGTATACACGTGTGTGTATATAAAATACAAGCCTATTTTCTAAACTTGCATTAAAAACATAAAAAGCAAAGAACACAAATAAAGATAAACACAGAGAGAAGTTTTCTGCATGTCTATGATACTTTGGTGCAATGGGCTTTCAAAGAGACTTTAAATCCAGGAAAAATAATTTTTCTTTAATTAGTAAAGAGTTCAGAGGATAAACGTAGTGCTATTTAGAAGAGATGCTATATATTCCCAGTTTCAGTGTTGCCTAGTCCCTCGACTCAGACACAATCACTGGGACAGAACACAAAAATGCAAAGTGCCAGTGCTCCCTCCGGTCCTGCTGTGAGGGAGAAGGAGAGGGGCATCACCAGGCCTGGCCTCACCTCCTCTCCTCTCTGTGATCTGCCATATGAACCACTGTTTGACTCCTGGCTCCACCCTCTAGCTATGAGGCCTTGGACAAGTAGTTAATTTCTTTAAAACTCAGTTTGTTCATCTATAAAAATGGAATAATAGTAATACCCATTTTTCTAGCTTTATTTTAGAAGATTAAATAATACATTCAAAGTATTCACAGTATTTGGCACATAAGCGTTCACTGAAGAATAGCTATTTTTGCTAATTAAACAAAATGAAATGTTAGTTTTTAACTGTAGGCATAAACTGTGTGTTTGTGTGTGTGTGTCCCACAGATAAGTGTGTCTGTTTTTAGGTAAAGTACCTGAAGAGAACTGAGGCACAGATCTGGGAGCGTCCACAGTGCACTCCAAGAGCGTGGATCTGAGAGTGTCTGCAGTGCACCCGAAGGACACAGATACCATAGCACCCACCATGCATCCCAAGGACACAGATACCAGAGCATCCACAATGTACCCCAAGAACACAGATATCAGAGCACCCACAGTGTACCCCAAGGACATAGATATCAGAGCACCCACAGTACATCCCAAGAACACAGATATCAGAGCACCCACAGTGTACCCCAAGGACGCAGATACTGGAGCACCCACAGTGCACTCCAAAGACACAGACCCGGCACGCCTGCAGTGTACCCCAAGGTCATAGATCTGGCACGCCTGCAGTGTACCACAGGGACCCAGATCCGGGAGTGTCTGCAGTGTACACCAAGGGCATGGATCTGAGAGCACCCGCAGAACACCCCAAGGGCGTGAATTAGGTGAGGTCCCTGATTTGGTAATCCATAATCCTAATAAGAGTTACATACTAAGTACTAAGGAAGCAAATGGGGAGCATTGTATCTGGCAAAACTTCACAAAAAAAGATACAAGCCAGTCTTACTAAACAAGCAAGAGTTTGCCAGGCATAGAGGAGGGGTGGGGATTCCTGGCCAGGCACAAGCTCGGGAGTGGGAACAAGGCATCAAAGGCCCTTATGTGCTTGGAATCTGGTGGCTTCAGGTGTTAACATGATAGTGGGTGCTGACGCTGATGAAGCACTGACATGTGCCAAGCATTCTCTCAGGTACTCCTTGACAACTCTGTGAGGGAAGTATTATTATTCCTATTTTACAGACAGGATAATGGAGGCTTTGGGAAGTAACTTCCCCAGGGTTGCAAAAGTAGTATGTGAGAACCTGAATTTGAATTTGGGTTTTATGCTACTCCCCAAGAAAGTGAAGCTGGAAAAACAGACCGTGAAAGGCCTTCCGCGATACACACCAGAATATGACCTTTACCGGGAATTACTCAGTGGCTTACAAACTTGTTTGTTCAAAGGAAAAAAGAAATTTAAAACAATATATGAACTTGATGAAAAATAAAGCTGTGGGCGAACCTGAGGGAGGGACCCACGAGAGGTCTCAGGAATCCTCAGGAATCCTCACGGCTCCTTGGAAGACAGCTTGAAAACTACTGCAGTAGGCGACTGGGAAGTGAGTTGGTGCAGTCTGTTTTTGAAAGGAATGAGCGAGTGGCCTGGAGCACCACTGGATGGGGAAAAGACTGAAGTGAGCACAGCCTTAGGATGCTCCTGCCACAGCACAGGTAAAGGGTGAGGAGGCCTGCAGGGAGGGCAGAGGGACGGGGAAGACTTCCTCAGGATTCAGTGCCTGATTGAATCTGAGGGCAGGAAAAGGAATCAAGATGACGGCAAAACTTTAACTTAAGAAACTAGAATAACGTGAAGCCATTGGCTGGACAAAGGCACCAGAGGAAGAGGTTAAGAAGTGGGAAGGTTGCTGTCTTAGTTACCCAGTGCTGCTGTAACAGAAATACCACAAGTGGACGGCTTTAACAAACAGAAATTTATTATCTCACACTTTAGGAGGTTAGAAGTCTGAATTCAGGGCGCCAGCTCTAGGGGAAGGCTCTGGGAGAAGGTCCTTGTCTCTCTGTTGGCTCTGGAGGAAGAGTCTTATCTTCTTTCAACATCTGTGGGCCCTCCTGTTACTTGGAAATCTCGATGTGTCTTGCCATCAATCCTTCCTGGGTCTAAGAGGTTTTCAGCACAGGGGCCCTGGATCCAAAAGACGCACTCCTCTCCTGGTTCTTCTTTCTTGGTGGTAGGAGGTTCCTATCTCTCTGCTTGCTTCTTTCTCCTTGTACCTCTTGTAGAATAAAAGGTTTTGCAGGGCATACCCCAGGGAAACTCCTCTTTACATAGAATCAGAGCTGTGACTTGAGTAAGGATATTGCATCTCACCCTAATCTTCTTTAACGTAACCTAATCTTGCTTCATGAACCACAGGCAGAGATTAGGATTTACAACACACAGGACAGTTGCATCCGATCACAAAATGAAGGACTACTATACAATACTGGGAATCATGGCCTAGCTAAGTTGACACATATTTTTGGGAGACACAATCCAATCCATGACAGTAACAAAACCAGTTTGAAGGGGCCTGCAGAACATCCCTGTAGAGACGGGTGTGCAAATCTGGAGCTTGGGAGAGAAGCCAGAGACAGACCTGGTAATCTGGGCCAGAGGCTGAAAAAGTGGGAGCACATGAGATCTCACAGGCAGAGCTTTGAGCAGAAAGGAGAGGGCAGTGAATGGCGATCCCTGGCAAACCGACACGAAGGGGTGGCAGGAGAGGAAAGAACGTAGGAGCAGGGGAGTGCTCAGAGACACAGGAGTGGCACAGGCGGAGGGTATCATGGAGCCAAGACAGCCTCAAGATGCAGCAAGTGGCCAGCTCTGTCAAATGCTGAGGAGAGGCAAAATAAGATACGGTTTGACAAGGGGCCAAAGGATCTGGTGACCTTGGTAGAGGCAGCTGCAGAGCTTTTTGTTAAAGAAAGAGACCTCTTAAAGGCTTTCTATTCCCAGCAAATGTGGCTAAAACCTGTTTTGTGCTAATTTTCTTCTGGATCATATTTCCACAATACATTTTCCTTACTCTAATCCAAAAAAGCTTTGTCACAAAATATTACTCAATTCAAAGAAATTTATATTGAAATAATATTTCTGAAATGTGCCATTGATATACAATATCACAGACAATCAGGCCAGGATATTTTGAGTTTCTGCTTCCACGCTTCAAGCATTTTTAAATGCTAAAACCCACTACACATTTTGTTTCCTAAATTGGATTAAAAAGCAATTTTATACTCTGTCAATCAGCTTTACCAAGATATAAAGGGAGGATTGCTTCAGTGTTTGTACAAAATGGTTTCCATCACTATAACAATGTCTGTGGACACTCTATTAGCATATACAATTACTAGGGTGTTTCCCCATAAGCCTCATGAAATCAGTTTCTAGATTAATATCAGATGAGATTTTTTTAAGTGTAATTTTTAATGGGAATGCATGTCTGACACAACATTCTTTGTTCTTTTCTAATTTCTCATAATGTTTCCACAGCCCTAGACTTACAATTTAAAAACTAAATATTGAGGTCCTTGCCTCACTAGTCTGTCTAGTCCAGGCTGCCCTGCTGGTATAACAAGTTTCTCTCAGCACCCTCAGGGACTGCCCACGGCTCCCTCTGCTGCCCCCTGGGTTGGCCATAGGAAGAGCACATGGTTTAATAGCACGGGATTTCAGGCAAGACTACCACGAGAGCTTCCCCCACTGGTGCTGGTGGTTTTTCTCCCTCAACAGCTCTACCCACAGCACCCAGGCAACCCCAGGGGCTGTCACTGGCTCTCTGAGCCCACTCCAGGCAGCTCAGAGTGGCCATGGGGCCTCTGGTCCAATGGGTGCAGATCTCAACAGCCTGGGATTTTTGAGGGAGGGGGGCTGTCATAAAACCAAAAAAAAAAAAAAAAAAAAGCCAAACCCAGTGCCCTCGAGTCGATTCCGACTCATAGCGACCCTATAGGACAGAGTAGAACTGCACCGTAGAGTTTCCAAGGAGCACCTGGTGGATTTGAACTGCCGACCCTTTGGTTAGCAGCTGTAGCATTTAACCACTATGCCACCAGCGTTTCTGAGGGTTGTCATAGGCATCCGTTATTTTCTAAACCCTAGGCAGAGATGCCCTGTGGTTACTGGGCTATTGGGCTTCTCTTCCGAGTTGTGACCAGGGTAGTTCCACTTTTATTTGTTTCATTTATTAAGGTTTCATGTAAGGCTATATTAAGAGGAAAACAATGTTTACAGCTTAAAAAAATTAAAAATTACTCTTAGGGTTTTTGTGTTTGTGTGTGTGTTGAAAGCAAAGGCTAACCCTTCCCTGAGTGGTCTAGGCACAGTGGTCAGTGGGGACCATGACTCGTGGGAAAGAGGACTGTGACTTAGGAGGCCCTCCTTGTCGATGTTGACCACGTCTGACTATTAGTCAGGGCTCAGTCCTGGTGACCACCATGCCCAGGGTTTTCAGAGCTGAGGAAGGCTTGTGCATTGAGTACACACATAAGCCACCTCCGCAGTGCTACATACTTGGAGAATGTTTACAGCAACAAAGGGCAGATCTGTCTTCAAGGAGCAACAGGGCCCTCCCAGGTTACGTTCCCCAGCTCTGAGAGTGAGCTGGATACCTGCCCCTCCTATGCAGTCTCATAGCACTCTGCTGGTCTCACAGATATGTGGCCTGGTCTGTCTTCTCACTGACTGGGAGCTCCTTGAGAGTATGGACCATGTGGTTATTAGTGTCCCAGTGCCTGGCAAGTGGTAGGCACTCAGTAAGTGTAAGCCAAATGCGCTCTTGGGAGGGAAAGAGGATTGTGCTGCTGAACTGTCCACCTTTGGAGAATACAGAGGCTGATGGGTGGCAGGAAGACTGTGCCCTTAGGATCAAGTAAGAGTTGGGGTGCCTCCTGGTTATCCTGCTAAAGCAAAGTTAATACTGCTTAAGTAAAAGTAGTTCAAACATGCTATGGGTGACAGGAGACCTAGCAAAGTGTGTAACTCCCAACCAGGCAGGAAAAGGAAAAATTCCTCTGCCGAGGGTATGGGAGTCCTTACCTCTGACCAATGAGAATAGACAGCAAGCCAGAGAATGTGGAGGCCGGGAGGGAAGAGGGAGGGAGAGCTAGCAAGGCTGGGACACTCCAAGCCTGTCATTCCTGGTCTGAAAGACACATCTAGTGAGTCTCAAGTCTGCCCCTACGTCCTCTCTGACTCTGGGAGTGTGGAGCCCCTGACCACACAGCCTGTGGTAGAGGGGGCTGCCCTGCTGCCTCCATCTCATGCACTTACTGCTTCTCTTGTCCTGGTGGTAAGCAGTCAAGCATCACTTAACAGCACACTTCAGTTGGAAGGTGGAAAGAAGCACCCCTGAGAATGAAACAAATAACTGCTTGTTTTTTCACGGGGTGAAGAAGAAAGGCTTGGAGAAGAGTGAAAACAGAAACAGGAAGCACTTTGTATGTACGTATGTGTGTACATGTTACCTCTGTGTGTGTATACATGTGTGAGTGTATACGTATATGTGTGTGTGTTAGGGACTGTTAAGGAGGCCTTAACATCTGCTTACTCAGATAAGGAAATTTGAGTTGTACTATGGTGGTGCAACGGTTAAATGCTCAGTGCTGAGCCGAAAGGCTGGCAGTTCAAACCCACGCAGTGGCTCTGCAGAAGAAAGACCTAGTGACTTGCTTCCACAAGGACCACAGCCAAGAAAACTCTGTGGGGCAGTTCCACTCTGTCACATGGGATTGCTATGAGTCAGAATCAGCTGGACGGTACCCGACAACAACAAAATGGAGAGACAGTCTTGGTGGGGCCTCAGCCTCTAGGATGGGGGGACACCCTGTCTCTTCTAGGGTAATAAAGGTGAAAAAGGCAGATACACTTCATAAGGTAACCTCATTCATGCCTAGAACAAACTTACAGGCCTAGACCACCTGAGGAGGCGGGGGGCAGAGAGACAAGGAGAGCAAGAGGCCTGAGTATGGAGAAGCTTCGTCCCAGATACAAAGCACTGAGTTGAGGCAAGGATGGGGTTGGGGGGGGCGGGGAGAGGGGAGCAGGGATGGTATAAAGCTCAGAATGGGAATACAAGACACTGATTGGAAGTGGGTAACTATCAGCCACAAGCAGAAAAAGAGCTACAAGCTGGGAATCCCTGAAGACAACAGCTGCAAGGAAAATACGCTAGAATCTTCCCACAAATCTGGGACCCTAAAGTGAGCCTGTGGGTACTCAAGATCGGGGCAGTGGTGTGCCACTGTTGTTACTCACACTCTCTGGCTTTTCTGCAGGCTAGGGTGACCCAAGAAGCACCTGCTAATCATGTTTCTAGGCAGCCTCTACTTCCACCCGGGCTGCAAGTACATAAATGGAGCAGAAGGAAAAAGGGAAGTAATGAGGAAGAGGCCAACATGTGTGAGTACCTACTATACACTGAGTGAGTTACATAATGTAATTCTATTTACTTTTCATCAGCCCTGTGAGGCTGTTATTTTCATCCCTATTTTATCAAAAAAGGAATGGGCAGGAAGCTAATTAACTCCCTCCACGGCTGCCTTTGGTCCCATAATTAGGATGTAGTAGGCATCCATGTTTTGAACATTTTTTAACCCTTTCAACTATACTTCACAGCTCTGCCTACTCTTATGTTGCCACCCCTAGCTCTGTCATAATCAATGTATTTTCCTTGTAATAAAGGGAATTCTGCATAATGGGCAAGACAATTCAGAAAAGAATAAATATACATGGCTGACAGTGTTCCACTTTACTAAGAGTGTCAGAGACATGCAAACTAAAAGAGCAAAATTCCATTTGTACTTAATAAAATCATAATGCCTTTTGTTTTCCTTCTTTCTTTTCTTTTAATAAACTGCTCAGTGCTGGTGAGGGTGTAATGAAATGCTAAAGAGGAAGTCGTCTGCTGATGGGAGTATAAACTGTCAAATGTTTTTTGGTAAGAAATTTAGCGATAAGTATCAAGAACCTTAAAGTGCTTCCATACTTGACTTGGTGATTCCAGTTCTTTAAGTCTATACTAAGAAAATAATGCCAAAGACCAAAGTGTCTTTATGTCCGAAGAGGTTCACTACAGGCTTTGGCCACAATCTAATATTTGAATATAGAGGACTGAAGAAGTAAGTTATCCAGAAAACAGTTACTGAGAATATTTATAAAGGGTTTGAATGCTCATGGACAAAAAGCTTAGACTTTAAATCGGGGTTAACCTTTTCAAGGTCACGGAGCTCTGAAAATCTGATGATTTTCCCCCGGAAACAATAAATATATGTCTAACACCAAACCACAAAGTTTAAGAGCCCCATGTTAATTTTTTTAAATATGAAAGTATATGTATTAAAAACATATACAAAAAAGGCTGGAAGGAAATATTGTTAAATATGACCAGATGACAGGATTACAAATGACTTTTTTCTCTTCATAATATTCTCTAATATAAAGAATTCATTTTTATAAAACCACTGCAGAGAAAAAAATAGATCTAATACTACTTGTAACAAATGGATAATTTAATTTTTTTTGAAACTTGTCAGAAAATGAAAGTTTATCACCTTATCAACTGATAAAATGAAAGTTTACCAGTTGTTCTGATGGAGTTCATGTAACATCCTCTACACAAATGTGTCTCTTCATAGAGACAGCCTTGCAGTGTGCACAAGCGCTAGTCAATTCAGATACGTGTCAAGTACTGAGTCGTTGACAGAACCACTCTCCAACATATTTGCAGGGCAACATATTTGCAGAGAAAGAAGAAGAAAAAGCCAAAGCCAAAAATCTAATTAACTGTAACAATACGAAGATGAGGGTATAAAATCGAGATCAGGGTAATGCTTCCATCTATCCATTATTGTATGAGTATAATTTTCTCAAAAATGGGGAATAGTCCCTTTAACTTGCAAAGCTCCTATTTTAATCCCATCAAATGGACACATCCTATAATTGATAAGAGATCTTTCTATCTTCTTAAACAGTGTACCCAGTTCTCAAAAATCACCAGCAGCATCAAGGCCCTAACACTTCTCCTCACAGTGCTGACAGTAAGTGCACAGGAAATATCAACTTAACAGAGGGACAGCCAAGTGCCAGACACTGATCTAGGCGCTGGAATACACGATCCCTCTGCCTGCTCCCAAGCACACAGTCAATGCACTATGTATGTGAGAGACCACAGAGGGGAGAGCAAGGCAGGACAGGAAGGCACAGGCTTCCTGGTGGTGGCTTTTAATGGTGGGGGCGGGGGAATGTGTGAAGGATGAGTAGGATTTCCTCAGAGGAAGCAGAGAGGGAAGGGGAGGAGGATGTTTCTGGAATGATGAATGTTAAAAGGAGCTGGAAAAAATGAAAAACAAGTTGGGTCAGGTTGTAAAGGGTCCTGAAGAACCACCCAAGGAAAGGAATTCAGACCTTCTTCTGCAGGATCTGGGAGCAAAACAATATGATCTGTAATGGTGAATCTATGTGCCTATTTCTTCCTTACTAATCAGTTTTTTTTTTTAATCAGCTGGGATTTAAACCTTCAGAAACCCTAGGGTTTAGAATCTGGCTGACTTGTTAGAGGCTCTCCGATACAAGAGAGATCTGAGGCTTTCCTAAGTTTTTTCCCAGTCCTGCAGTGTGGTAAGGGCAACACTTACTCCCCCCTCTTCAGGTTTCCAGGTGAAGAGAGTTCCTAAGAGAACCCTCCTGGAGTAAACAACTAATATTCATCTTGGATGTTAAAATATTATCTATGTACCTCTGCTTAATGGAATTCCAGATGGAAATTTATGGAAGGCAGGCCTAAGATGTATTTTGTATTTCTTCTTGGAACAGACTAAAATTAGGTAAAACAGCATGTAGATACTGAAAATTCCTATGGTGGGTCACTGACCACTTCCTGCGGTAGGGGAAGGGAAGCCATGACATGATAGTATGATAGTGTTTAAGATATGATAACCCAGAAACCCAGTGCCATCGAGTCAATTCCGACTCATAGTTACCCTATAGGACAGAGTAGAACTGCCCCATAGAGTTTCCAAGGAGCGCCTGGAGGATTCAAACTGCCGACCCTTTGGTTAGCAGCCGTAGCACTTAACCACTACGCCACCAGGGTTTCCTAAGATATGATAGTATCTTGAAAATAATAGGAATTGTCCTTAAGAAATGGGGTGCCTTGGGAAAGAATGTGTCCATCACCATTTGAAGCACTCAAGCCTAGGCTGGACGGCCACCTGGTGGGATCCCAGATGCAGTGGAGTGGGAGACTCTGGAAGAAGTGTAGTGAGCCCTTTCAGGAGCCGAATGTGTGAAACTGGATTACTGCTAGGACTGAGGAGAGTGACAAACATTCAAAGTTGCACAGCCGGCCGCCATCTTTGAGACGGTACCGTTGTTTCAGACTCTGCGCAGAATCTGACAGGCAAAATTTTGTTGCTATGCTGCCCTTGTCTTCTAAGAGGGAAGTTAAGTTTCTAGCAGGGCTTCGACCCATAATTTTTTCATTCCGGGTCACCCAAATTAAAAAAAATTCAGGTCTGTTCCAGTGTCACCTCTTCAGCCATGCCTGAACCGGGAGGAACCAATTTGAAGCCCTCCTGGAAACAACACATTCCCCCTCAGCACAATCACCAACTAAGCAAACTGGTGGAGAATCTATTTCCTGGGCACCTTATCCTCTCTCGGTTTCATGATTAGAAAGTAGAGTGGGACGAAATATTTAAATGTGTCCACTCTTAGAAGAATTGTATTTTGCAGGTGGGGTGCTACTGGACTGAGTCGAATTCTTCCATGGCAGGCTTAAACTACTTCTTAGGGCTTACTCTGAGAGGCTCAACTAACCTTTTCTGACCATTATCATAAAATTAAATGGTTTTTTCAATAAAAAATTCTAACCTACAACAAGCATCATGCTGATTTTCTATCTTGTGCCCAGGTATACTACAAGGGTCAATGTAGTATACCTCAAGAAGGTAAGACTTGGTTCCTAGCCTTAAGGGGTCTCCAACAAACTAAACATCAATTATTTTATAAATACAATATCAATTATTTTATAAATACATGGTGCTCAAGCTTTTTCAAAGGACTTGATCTTTATCACATAAATTTGTTAGGGCTTATTTTTTTAAATCTTCATTTGAAAGATTGAGGGAAGACACTGAGTTCACAGAAACTAAGTCCCAGGTTCACATGGCTAGTAAATGACAGCCAGAACTTGAACCCAAGTTTTTGTCTCAGAATCCAGGACCCTACTGCATAATACTACTTCTAAAGGAGTCTTATTTGTGCTTACAGAGGAACTCTGTAGTCAGAGAATGGTGCTTAATAAATGTTCATTGATGACCTAAGTTTACTGTAATTCAGGAAAATATTTTCATGTTTAGCTTTAAATTTTAACCAAAGTTGAATAAACATTTTTAGATTAGCAAAAAAAAATACCACATAAAGATATCTTATGGTACCCTATCGTCAATCCCTAAGTCTATACATACTATGTTGTTCATCATCACCTGAACTGTTGTTGCTGTTAGGTGCCATCAAGTTGGTTCCGACTCATAGCGAACCCATGTACAACAGAACAAAACTTTTTTTTCCACTTGAACTAGAGCGGACAAATACATCCTTATGCAACTGTGGCACCGTGCACTGCTTTTCAATTTCCTGCTAAGTGAAAGGATGACCTTGACTTTAGTAAAACCTCAGGAATGATATTAGATCACTTATCTCTGTCACTGTGGATATCAACAAAATGAATTAAAATAGGAAACTCCATAAATCATCATCATACATACACACATATACAACAGACCCACACACCACCCTTTTGCTACATTACTGGAACAATGCAAGAAAAAAAACCTTCCTTTGTCATTTTTCACCAACATAAGTCCTTAGCAGACATCTCACCAACAAAGTTATTCATTTTAGTCCCTGATGTGAACCGCAAGAATAGTTTTTTGGAGGACAAAATGTGCTTTACCCACAAATATCCCAAACTGAAAGAGGCCCTCAGTTACTTGCCTATCACACAGCAGGTACTCAAGTATAGGTAAATCATAAATACAAATCCATCTCCTGAATAAAATGATCATAGAGATACAGTAACAATTTTAGAAATAAAAAATAGATGTGATTCCCTTAAAATTAGTGCTTATCAATGATCAATTGTGCAGTTAACAAGACAAATATTTCCTACTATATATACCTATTAAAATGGCAATCACAAATCGAAAGAAAGCTACTTCATACTTTGAGGTTATCCCCTACTATCTTCTTGCCAATACTGATTAATTATGTTTTATTTATACAGACAGGGAATGTAACCTTAGACAGTATTTATTACTTTTATTCACAACAAGATTTACTTCTCGAATTGGGTCTGAGACAGACTATAACTGGTGTGAAATTCCTATCAAATGCATCAACACCCTCGGGATCTTTACATTTTGCCAATTGCAAATTTCCTGACCTGGCCTGTCTAAGCCAGGTCCATCAATTTACCCTTATTATGTAAAGCCCTGAAATTGGCCCCAAAGCTTCTCAAATGTAGCTTTTGCTTAAAAATGAGGCTAATGACCACAGACTTTACAGTGCCTCAACATTTGTTAGTTGCAATTTTTTTTTTTTTTTAAATAACTGGGTGTATTTGAAACACGACATTGTGGTCAGTGAATGCTTTCTCTGCTATCATAACGAGTTCCTGTGGGGATTCCACTCACTTTTGGCACGTGAGGATTGAATTCCACAGCTCTATGAATGGCCTCTACCGCGTTCATCTCTGCTGTGCTCAGCCCCCGCCGAGATGCAGCCTCGGGAGAGAATCTGAAAAGCAGAAAGACAAACACCATCCAGTTGGGACCACTGCTTGGGCAACAACCTGGAAAAGCATCTACACATTAAGGGCCCATAAAACCACAGCGAGCCAATGGCACCAGCTCTCCAGACCTCCACTACATGGAACCTCTGAGTGAACCCTCAGACCGAGGCCAACAAAAACCCCAGCAGAAGCAGAAAGCGTGCTTGCATCTAATTGCGGCAGGAATTAGATTCAGCTGTCAAGCCTCTCTGTCTAAATAGCTAATCTAAATTTTCTAGAGGTACCTGCTTAGGTCGGGGGGTGCAGGGGAGGGAGGACTGACAAGGGCAGACAGTGTAGGAAAAAGAGAAAACGATGTTACAGAAGAGCGCACTTGGTTAAAAACAGAACTGGGGAGAATTTTAAAGGGGGCTCCCAACCCAATGTCAGTGCTGCCATGGAGGGTTAAGTCGTTGCAGCTTCAGCAGCAGGTGAGCCTGCGAGGGGCCGTTCCGGCAGGGGGGTGTGCATGCCCAAACTGCGGGCGAGACACCTGCCCAAGTGAATGAAAAAAACCAGACCATGCAATCTCTTTCTCACCTCACACCCAGGGCTAACTCCAGAGCTGTGCTTGGCAGGCAGACACCACAGGGGAAGCTGTGACAACCCTGGCCCTGCCCTCCCAAGCTGGAGTCGCTGTGTAGGGAGAAAAGATGTTGCAGTAGGTACTGGCGATCTACAGGATAAAAAAGAATGAAAGAAAATTACTTCGGTCTTGAAGTGCACACACACTTAACAGCAAACCTGTCTGACATAGCAGAGGCTGTTTTCTGTTCCTGTTATCTGTTTTCAATGCTACAGAGGGACTGTATCAGGAAGGGCAGTGGTTGTGAACTCAAAAACATTTAAGCCATCTATTCTCTTGTACCTGCCAGTCATTCTTGGGTGCTTAAGGAAATTCTCTCTGTCATAGCCACCTGCCTGAATAAAACGGGCAAATGTCCCACTGAGATGGCAACTCAAATTAAATGGGCCCTGGTGTGGGGAATGCTTTTAGAATTGATAAAGTGAAGAATGGGAGCTGACCACCCCCTCGGCCATATTACATGTTGTCACAACTACTACCCAATTGTGGACTGCTGAAGGAAGAGGAATACGCAAAAAGTGAATAAAAGGAAGGCATTTTGTGTCAGTCCCAAGCAGGCCTTTTGGTATCTACTGTCTGGCAAAAAAAAAAAAAAAATCACCTCAGAGGTATAGAATTTCATATAAATCCCTCTTTAGGGACCCATACACCCTTATGATACCTGGGGATACACATTTCCTCCTTCTAGTAGTGAAAGAAAAGATCAGCCGGTTTTGGAAAATGCATGCTCATAAGCAGGGATCTTATAGGCTATCAGAAACTTCCAGAGAAAGCCCTCAGAGGCAACACATCTCCTTAAGTCAGGCCAGGCATTTAGTACCGCAGAAGTTATTATTCACTTACTTGTCAGAGACAGCTCTTGCTTTGAGCAAGGCAGCTGTGTAGCATATTGTTGCCGACTTCGGTAAGCTTATATCTGTTAGAGAAAAAAGAAAAAGTAGGGACTCTTGTAAATTTGCAGAAACAAAGAGCAATGATTTTTAATACACTTTTTAATCACGTAAGTATTTTAGTCATGAAAGTCAAATAATAAAGCATAAATCAGGGATATTTTAATGTATAGAGTACATAAGAACTTCAGCTGTTTCTTTAAGTAGCAGGGGTGGTGTGCAAAACTAAGGGTTATTCATATTTGGTGAATAATTTGTGTTAAATCTATCAGGCTGATTTTTCATCTAATATCACCTTTTTAATATCTGGATTGTCATATGTTGAGCTTATTCAAAACAGAGAATAGGTATAAATACATAAATTTAGGTAATAAGTGTACATCCCTGATATCATGAAAGGCAAACATGACTTCTATGTCACTCATAAAAATTTTTCAACAAATACAAATATGAAGAAAAAAATATTACCTAGATTAAAAAAAAACACAGCAAAAAAATTATTCTTTAACAGATATAAACCAGATTTTTAAAACTCCTTTGCATTAAATTTTAAGGATTTCATATTCAATTTTTTATAGCATATGTTAAACATGTAAAAGTCAAGGGTATATACAAAAAAAAAACCAAGGGTATGTACAAAAAAAAAAAAAAAGGGTATATATTCCGACTCATAGTGACCCTACAGGACAGATATGATCTTTTTAAAACTATACGATTTTTGTTCATTCTAACTCATGACAAACCCTCTTCCAAATGAAGCCTAATTTATCACCCAGAAAAATGGTTCTTTCAGTTTGTGCAGAAAATTTCTTATAGAAAATTACTCATCCTTGTCCCTCCTTCAAATGGGAGAAAGAGACAATGATGAGTAACAGATTCAGGTAGAGTTTACCGGGAAATAAAAATACAGGGTACAACTGAGAGTAGATACAGTCAAAGAGGATAGTCCCTTTGTGGAAAATTTTATTTTTAAATCATGATTCCATTTCTCACCAGAATAGGATGGGTTGGTATTTTTTTTTTTTTAACACCTGCAACCCAATTTACAGTATGATAAATGCTTTGTTAATTCAAAACAGATAAAAACATGCCATTCACAGGCCCTGCACTCTTGGTCACTCTAGGTTAAAGAAATTCTAACACCTGGAATGCCCTGCAAGTTTCTTCAAAGAACTGTTTATAACTTAGGATTACGGAAGGATTTAAAAGGAAAGTCTCATAATTAGTCAATAGATAGTATAAGAAGAAAATAATTTCACAAAAGAAAACCAATCCCGCATCCAATAACAAGTATTTACCATCAATTTCATCGTGAGGAATTTCTTTTGGGGAAATTTCAATAAAACACAAATAATCATAGAAAATACCAGCATAAAACTGAAAGAGAAAAAAGCCTTTATAACCCAGATCTTATAGACTACATTCAAACAAAATTTTACCACCATATGCATAGTATAAAATGACATGCTTATGACTAAGTAGAAAAAATGAATGTTGGACACTTATGAATTTGTCTTGCTGTTTTGCCCATGTAAACATTTAACAGCTTCCCAATGTAAAAAATCTAACCAGAAAGCAAATATCTTGTTTTCTAGGGTCCACTTGCTACTGGAAGATGATAAAAAGCTACAGATAATACAAGCTCTGCTTAAAAGTTCAGTTTTTTTATTTAAAAATTATCCATGGCTTTGTCTCCACCTCTGGTGTGTGTGGCCTGTGTTCCTTCTATGTTAACTTGGCATCTTGCTGTGAAGTGGGAACCAAGGAAAAGCTCTAGGAAGCTGTTGTGGCTGAAAATAATGATCACAATCCTTTCAAAGTTGCAATGCAAAATGATTCCTCACTTGGTAAGCTAAAGAAAATCTGCTAAGGACTTAGCTTCTTAAGGAGAAAGATCAGATTGTGTTTTGATGGGTCCCTAATCAATCAAACAAGCACCTTTACCCACTTGGAAACTCAGAAAATGATAAAATTGAGGTGTTTCAGGAGAAGACTAAAGAGGCCCAATCAAAAATCACACCAGAACCTTGTCTCCCACCACATAGACAGGACAGTTACAGCCAAAAAATGCACTGGATTCAGCAACATTATGGCTACAATAGTACATTTTTTTCATTAAAGAAAAGCATCACTTCTACTCCTATGTACACAAACATAAAGCTTAAAAACTAAATAGTCAGGGGCAGGGACTGGAAGGCAGGAGGGAGCAGGAAAGCTGGTAATAGGGAACCCAAGGTTGAGAAGAGGAGAGTGTTGACATGTTGTGGGGTTGTTAACTAATGTCACAGAACAATGTGTGTACTAACTGATGAGAAACTAGTTTGTTCTGTAAACCTTCATCTAAAGTACAACAAAAATAAAAATTAAATAATCAAAAAAAAATTTAAATCAATATCAAATGGGAAAGGGGGTAGGGGCATGGCTCTATGAAAACACCCCATTCCCCATTAGTGGGATGCTTACTCCACCCTGGCAAGTTATTTTGCTCTCACTGTTTAACAAACATTTACAAAGTAAAAAGCTCGGGCATAACTTGTTTATTTAGATTTTGTCAGATCTTTTTTTTTCTTTAAACTGTAAAAACAATAATGTCTCTTAGGTAAGGAGATATTACACCCACGGCAATTTGTCTTTAAGGAGGATGAATCACTCTAAAGAAATTGGTCCTAGATAAGTTTCCCTTCAGAAAAAGCATCTTGTTCAAATGAAGGTTTTGTTTATAACATTAAAAAAAAAAATTATGCCAATCTTTCTGCAGATCACTCTGGCAATGTAAACCAAAAAAGCTTTAATGTTTTGCATACCCAGCAATTTCACTTCTAAGGCTTTATCCTAAGGAAATAATCATGAATGTGTATGAAGAGCTAGTTTAAGGATGTTCATTACAACATTGTTTCTAATGGTGGAAAACTGGCAACAACAAACATAAACGTTCAACCACAGGAGACTGATTAAGGTACTATATATCCCTAAAGTGCAATTCTATGCAGTCATGAAATCAAGTGGTAGAAAGTATTTCACGACCTGGGGAAATGTTACACTGTTGTGCACACATCCATGTGCAACCATAAGTAGAACAAGCTTACAAAAAGTATGATCTCACATTTATTTTTAAAAGCATTTATATGCGTAGAGAGAAAAAGATTGGAATAATAAATGCCAAATGGCAATTGTGTTTATTTCTGGGCGGTCAGATTATAGGCATTTTTTCCTACTGTTTATCTGTATTTTCTTTAGCTTCCTGTAATATATATGTAATAAGTGATTTTTTTTTTTTTTTTTTTAACGATAACAATGATGCTAAAAGGAAGATTTCTGCTATACAATTTATCTGAAGCAAACTCATGGGTGGAGCTAGACATGGACAGACAAAGGTGGGGTTTATGACAGGAAGTGCTGTCTGCCTGCAGATCCATCGGGTGCACTTACACGCACTGTTGTGAAAGTTAGTGTGGATATTCCTTTTGCAGTGTGTCTGGTACAGGGCAGTCACCATTAAGCATATTTTAATCTAATAACCATGGAGCCCTGGTAGCGCAGTTGTTAAGTGCTCAGCAGCTAAATGAAAGGTTGGTGGTTCAAACCCACCAGCCGCTCCTTGGGAGAAAGATGTGGCAGTCTGCTTCTGTAAACACTACAGCCTTGGAAACCCTATGGGGCAGTTCTACTCTGTCCTACAGGGCATCTATGAGGTGGAACTGACTCGACGGTACCAGATTTTTTTTTTTTTCCAAATTTAATAATCATTTAACATCTAAGTCTGAGGCAGGAATTGCAGTAATTTGGCTCACTCTGGAAAAAGCCATATACACTACCTACTGAGAAAGAGAATTATTTTGGGCCGCTTGCCACATGTGCAGTACCTCTTTGATTCCAAGAAAAGGGCTTAGCCAGTTGCCATCAAGTCCATTCCGACTCATGGCGAGCCCACAAGTGACAGAGTAGAACTGATCCATAGCATTTTCAATGGTTGATTTGTTTGGAAGTAGTGTACCGGGTTTTTCTTCCCAGATACCTCAGGGTGGACTTGAATCTCCAACCTTTCAGTCAGCAGCTGAGCACATTAACCATTTGCACCACTGCAGGACTCCAAAAAAGGGCTTAGACTTGTTTATTGTTCTGACTATAATTTTTTTAACTTTGTATCTTACATAATTATAAGCTCACAGGAAGTTGTAAAAATAGTACATATCTTTCACTCAGCTTCCCCCAATGGTGATATCTTATACAGCTGTAGTACCGTATTAAAAACCAGAACACTAACATTGGTACAGTACTGTTAACTAGGCTATAGACATTGTTCACCATTTTTTATGTGCATTCTGTGTGTGTGTGCGTTGTTGTTGTTGCTAGTTACTTTCAAGTCACTTCCGACTCATGGTGACTCCACGTGTGCAGAGTAGTATTGCTACATAGGATTTTCAAGCCTGTGATCTTTCAGAAGCAGATTGCCAGGCCTGTCTTCTGAAGCACTTAAGGGTGAGCTCGAACTGCCAATCTTTTGGGGCTCGTAGTCAAGTGCTTAACTGTTTGCGCCACGCTACAGCTCTATGCAATTTTATCCCATGTATGTATTCGTGTACAGGACCATCAAGATACAGAACTGTTCCATCGCCACAAAGGAATGCTCTCATGGTACCCCTTTATATTTCTGTACACTCCTCATCACCACCCACCTGTCCATGGTGACCATTAATCTGTTCTCCATCTGTATAGTTTTGTCTGCCTACTATGATTTTATGCTTTTATCACTAAGGAAATGGATATAATGATCAGGTGAACAGAGTGGCTAACAGTAGTCATGAAAATAGTTATGTCAGAAGTTTTGAGCAGAAAATAACAAAGAATCTGCTTTGCAATACTGACAGTGATTTATGGGAAATTTTATTGTGAGGAATAAAACCAAACAAAAAAAAACAAACCCATTGCCATCAAGTTGATTCCGACTCATAGCGACCCTTTAGGACAGAGGAGAACTGCCCCATAGAGTTTCCATGGAGCGCCGGGTGGTTAGCAGCCATAGCACTTAACCACTACACCACCATGGTTTCCTACTGTGAGGGAAAGACTCTCGAAATCATTCTAAATTAGTCAGATTTTGTATGAACAGGCCCTTCAACTATGCCATTTAGCTATCACTATTCCTAAAAAAAAAAAAAAAAAACCCTTAATTGGAATCCAAGATGGAAACAAAAGAAAATAATAAGACATCACATAATTCTCTCATTCACTGCAGAAACAAGGAACGTTATGTAAATGCTTCTCACTTAAGTAAAGCAGAACTGCTGCCATTATTTCAATTTTCCTCCCACTTTTTTGCCATCTTGTGTTTCACTCAGGTCCTTTTCTGAAAGGCAAAGAACTTTCCCCAAGTGTCTTAGACATGCAAAATAGAATTGTCATAAAAGTCTTTCATTAATAACTACAGTCTTGGACTTAATACAAATGGAATCACAGAATATGTGTTTATTTTCCTTCACTCAGCATACTGTTTCTGAGCTTCATTCATGTTGTATCATGTATCAGTTGTTCACTTTTTTTTTATTGCCAAATAATACTCCATTGGTTAGGAGTGTGGCTGCTAACGAAAAGGTCAGCAGTTCGAATTCACCAGCCTTAGAAACCCTATGGGGCAATTCTACTCTGGCTTACAGGGTTGCTATAAGTTGGAATTGATTCAATGGCAATGGTTTGATTTTTTTTTTTTTTGGTTAATATTCCATTACGTTGGACTATACAAAGAAAAATGGGGCATCAGGGGTGGAGGAAGACTCATTAACAACCTGCATTATACAGATGACACAACCTTGCTTGCCGAAAGTGAAGAGGACTTGAAGCACTTACTAATGAAGATCAAAGACCACAGCCTTCAGTATGGATTACACCTCAGCAAAAAGAAAACAAAAATCCTAAAAAAACCAGACCTATAAAGCCACATTATGATAAATGGAGAAAAGGTTGAAGTTGTCGAGGATTTCATTTTACTTGGATCCACAATCAACAGCCATGGAAGCAGCAGTCAAGAAATCAAAAGATGCACTGCAGTGGGCAAATCTGCAGCGAAAGACCTCTTTCAAGTGTTGAAAAGCAAAGACGTCACCTTGAAGACTAAGGTGTGCCGGACCGAAGCCATAGTATTTTCAGTTGCATCACGTGCATGTGAAAAGCTGGACAATCAATAAGGAAAACTGAAGAAGACTTGATGCCTTTGAATTGTGGTGTTGGCGAAGAATATTGAATATACCATGGACTGCCAAAATGACAAACAAATCTGTCTTGGAAGAAGTACAACCAGAATGCTCCTTAGAAGCAGGGACGACAAGACTGCGTCTTACATACTTCGGACATGGTATTAGGAAGGAAAAGTCCCTGGAGAAGGCCATCATGCTTGGTAAAGTACGGGGTCAGCAGTAAAGAGGAAGATCCTCAATGAAATAGATTGACACGGCGGCTGCAACAATGGGCTCAAGCATAACAATGATTGTAAAGATGGCGCAAGACCAGGCAGTGTTTCGTTCTGTGGTACAACTCGACGGCACCTAACAACAACAACAACTGTTATGTGGATATATCACAACGTGTTTATCTATTCTCTTGCTAATAGATATTTGGATTTTCAGTTTGGAGCTATTATGAATAAAGGTGCTGTGACTATTCTTGTACAATTTTTTTAAACATATAAACTCATTTCTCTTGGATATATACCTGGAAATAGAGTTGCTGGTTATGAAGATAGACGCATGTTTACCTTTACTTGGAAACTGTTAAACAGTGTTCCAAAGTGGTTGTATGAAGTTTGTAAAGCTAATATATAGTGACGGCGGTCGGGAAAGTGGTGACTTCTCAGTTGGAGAGTAGCCATTGGCTGAAAAGCGTATGAGGCAACCTTCTGGGATGATGGAAAGTTCTATGTTGCATTCTGGGTGATGGCCACACAGCTGTGTGAAAAATAATCCAGTTCTACACTTAAGATTGTGTGTGTTACTATATATAATTTTTACCTCTATAAAAAATAATTTCTTAAAACCTACAATTTATCATTCTGCTCACCTCCACTCTCTCCACACATCCTCCTCTAAAATTACTTACTAGTTTTGCCTTCCACAGCAAATGGAATATGACTCTCCTTCAAGCTGGCCTTTCAAGTACTGTTGCTGTTGTTGTGTTGCCATCCAGTCGATTCTGACATATAGTGACCCTATTAGATAGAGTAGAACTGCCCCATTAGGGTTTCCTAGACTGTAATCTTTATGGAAGCAGATCCCTGCTTTATGGGAGCACAGCTGCTGGTGGGTTCGAACTGAAGTCTTTTCAATTAGAGCCGATTGCTTTAACCACTGCACCACCAGGACTCCTTTTTAAAATAGTAATAATAAAAACCAAACTCATTGCCATCGAGTCAATTGATGGTTAAAATATCTCCTATAAACCTCTTCTTTTGCGGGATAACTACCTCCAGTTCTTCAACTGACATACTCTTCAGAACTCATCATTTTTTTTTTTACTGGGCCATGGGTAATTTCAAAGTATGAGAACTAGAAACAGGAATAATCCTCTAAATCCCCCAAAACTGACCAGTCCAGAGCTTGGGGAGATGTACAGTCTGAGGAACTATGGCCACCACACCTCTCTGAATGCCAGCAAGGCTGGCCCTGGGATTGAACAGCTGGTGTTGGGCAGAAATCTCATTTGTTCCTATGATCGTGTAGTCAACAGAGACTCCAAGATTCTACTCACACTAAGTTCAGCCAAAGCCAGGTCTTTCCTCTCTTTTACTAAAACCAAGAAAACTTTGAATTTATAATCAGGGTTTCACATTTGACCCAATTAAAATTTAAATATCAAAATTAAATCTAAACCATTAAATCTCAATGGCTTCAGCACATCATTCCAGCCTCTTGGTCATCTTTGACTCAAGCTACCAGCCTCAGCTGTGTTCCATCCATACACTGCAAAAACATGCCTTTCTTCATATTATCATTATCATCATCGAAATTACTCGTCTCTATTCACCTGGAGCAAGAGAGGAAGAAGGAGAGTCAGGAATAAAAGGAGGACACAGAGTGTGTTGCTAATTGCCTCCACAAACAAATGTCTCCTTTGCCACGAGATCAGAAGAACTGGACGGTGCCTGGCTACCATTACTGAACATTTTGATCAAAGATTCTAGAGAAGAATTCTGATCAAAAGGGGGAAAACATAGAACAGAATTTCAAATTCTCACAGACTCTCGACTTTGTGGAGCCATGGAGGCTGGATGAACCCCTGAAACTACTGCCCTGAGATAATCTTTAAACCTTAAACCAAAAATATCCCCTGAAGTCTTCTTAAAACCAAATAATAATTTAGCTTAACTAGTAAAAAGTGTCTGCCTTGAGCATTAGGCTTTTTTAAGAACTAACTATATGGAATCATATTGACAATAGCAACTCGAAAGATTAGATAGGAACATTAGGGGGCAGTGAGCTAATGTTAACAGGGGAGGGACAACTCAGAAAAGGAAGGTGAGATTAGCTGCACAACTTGAGGAATGTAATCAATGTCACTGAATTGTGCATGTAGAAATTATTGAATTGGTGTATGTTTTGCTGTGTATATTCTCAACAACAGCAAAATAAATAAAACTTAAAAAATTACTGCAAATTTATTGAGGGCTTACTATGTAAAAAAAAAAAAAAAATTTTTTTTTTTTTTTTTTTTACTATGTACCAGACACTGCTGTTAATCACTTACATACATTATCTTATTTAATCTTCTGAGCAACTCTACGGGATAGAACCTACAATTAGTGCCATTTTATACATGGGGAGAACAAGGCATAAAACAGTTAAGAAATATGCCAATATCATATAGCCATATCACAAGTATCAGCCGTCTCCAGAGCACATGACTTTTAACTGTACTATGTTGTCTCCAAGAGTCTGAGAGAAAAATATTCTAAGTTTACGCAAATAATGCATACCTTCGATATTTGTTTGCCAACCACGCCCCCCCCCGCCCCGCGAGGTATTTTCATAAGTGCAGCCATGCCGACTTTTTTTACATGTTGCTGTAAAAAAAAAAAAAATAGCATAGTGCTCTTACAAAAACACCTCTCGGGGGGAGGGTGCAGTGGCAAACAAACATAGAAGGCATGCGTTATTTTCATATAACACAGTAGTGACCGTGTTAATACCAAGGAAAGGAGCCAGGAATAGTAGTCTAGAGATCACCTTCAACTTACAAGGGTTGGCAATGATATATGTGCAACCATTTATTAACTAGGTATTTTGACCACATTGCTCCATGTTACACACAAGAATAACATTAAAAACATTTTTAAATGTTTTACTTAAATAAGGATGTAAATATGCCTACGGCAGTCCTCTAACTCAAAACATGAAGAAAAATGATCACTTACACTAATAAAATAAACATCTAAATACTGTTCTACAGACTACCAAGTATTTTCATACCCACTATCTCATCTGATTTTATTTGGCACAACTTCTTTAGTAAATCCAGGCTGGATCTTTCCTTGCCTCTTTTATTCTCAAGTGTTCATAAAACACACTTCTTCTATAATTTTGCTGGAATTGACTTATTTGCTGAAATTGTTCAAAAAAATTAAGGGGAAAATAAAAAAGAAGCAAATAATTGTATCTTCTTAACAACTTATTAATATAATACTTTCTTCCCCAAATAGTATCATCACAGAGATTCAAAGGTCCCCCATAATAAATCTTTTATTTTACAGATGAAGGAATATAGGCCCAGAGAAAACAAATGATATGCTTAAGAACCAGTCAACTAGTTATTGGCAGAACTGATCTTGCAATACTATGTCCTTGTCACCATCCCATACTACCAGTGTGATGCTTGCTTTTATTTTCCCCATCATTATTCTCTTACACTTGCATCACCCTTTTGCTTGGAAAACAGCTCCACACATTAAAATCTTAAGATTTTTGCTCTCTCTGGACTTTTAGCCACTCAGAGAGCCAGCTTAACTCACTTGTATATACTTAAGGAACCCTGGTGGTGCTAGTGGCACAGTGATTAAAGCACTCAGCTGCTAACCAAAAGGTCAGCAGTTCAAATCTACCAGCCAGCCGCTCTTTGGGAGACAGATGGTGGCAGTCTGCTTCTGTAAAAGATTTACAGCCTTGGAAACCCTATGGGGCAGTTCTACTCTGTCCTGTAGGGTTGCTATGAGTCAGAACTGACTTGATGGCAGTGGGCTGTATATGCTTCCTTAGCTATATGTCATCTGATTTTTTCATGTACTTTAATCATATGAGCTTCCTTTACATCCTTTCCCATTAGGAATAACAATTTCATCTTTTAGAGTCTCTTATCCTTCTTGAACCATATCTACTTAAAAAAAAAAAAAAAAAAACTCTATTTCCAGTGCCAAATAGTGTTAGCAGAAAGTAGGTTACTTGTTGAATCTCCATTTACAGGTTCAATTAATCTTTTCCTAAGCATCCCTGGTGGCACAGTGGTTAAGTGCTCAGCTGCAAACCAAAAGGTCAGTGGCTTAAACCCACAAGTCTCTCCATGGGAGAAAGATGTGGCAGTCTGCTTCTGTAAAGATTTACAGCCCAGGAAGCCCTATGGGGCAGTTCTACTCTGTCCTGTAGGGTCACTATGACTCAGAATCAACTCAATGCCAATGGGTTTTTGGTTTTGGGTATTCATCTTTTCCCTGAACTAAGAAGAGTGGGGCTTTGACTCTTTGTTGTTTATTTGTTTTTAGATTCAAGAAGCATAGCTATACTTAATTATTCCCTTCTTTTACTATTATGAGCTACAGAATAACATAGTCTCTTTCTCTTAAGGTTCTTCTTTGTTGGTAATAATTAAAGCCGGGCTATTAATTACCCTCATGCTTTGACTACTTTAGGAGTAAGTAAAGGGTCAACAAGCTAAGGCAAGAACTTATCAGAGGATTTGCTTTTAGCAAATGAGACTTATAGATCTACACATGCAGGCAGTCACACGAAGGACACTCCACCTATTCCCCACAACCACGTTTTTTCTCCTTGACTCAGTAGAAGTAGGTAGATGTTGATGGGTTGTATGAATCCTGGAAGGCTCTTCATCATGTCTTAGCTACACTACTCCCCGTGCCCAAAAGCCAGATTATTGGAAGGCTATGCTTTTTATTATTATTATTATTATGCTAGGGGATACACAGGCCTCAATTTCCTGTAGCTGAGCTTACCAGAGAGCAAATGAAATTAAGTGGTTATAGTTCAAAAAGTAGGATGTTTTGAGAACTCAGGAAACAAAAAGTTTCTGCAGTGGGATTCTCATTTCTTGTTTAAAGAAGAAAAACCAGTTAAACTCTAATAACTCTTTTGTACTTATTGGCTAGAAGACCAATAATAGAATTCAGCTTCACTGCAGTGTCTGAAATCTGGCCGTCAGCTTTCTTCAGTGGTGCTCTGCTCTCTTTCAAGACTTCATGCTTTCTCACTGTGGGTTCACTTCTCAACCACCTCAGCAAAGGCTAACATAGGGCACAGTATGGATTCATCATGTCACTCTCTTCACTTTGCAGTCAGATTGGAGTTCTTCCTCCACTGAAATGTCTTCCATGTCTCTCCATTACCTTTAGGATAAAAGCTAGATCCAAAGCCCTTTGAAGTCTGGTCCCTCCCAAACCCCATCAATGCATCTTCTGCACTTTTGCCTCCTCCACCCCTCTGCTTGGTGGGATTTGTATCTTAGTAAGTATTTGCCGTTCTCCAGACAAGCCATGTCAATCAAGCCCCTGAAAGTTTCAACATGCTCTCTTTGCCCCAAGCACGTTCTCTGCCTGGCTCAGCTGACATTAACTCCCTCACTTCCCCTTGCTGTTGAGGTATCACTTCCATGGAGGGTAAAACTCCATAACAGCTCTAATACTTTATAGCATTTGTCTGCTCCTTTATTTCTTTCTCCTATTTCCATAGTATGTTCCTTAGTAATAAAAGCCATGTTTTTTGTTGCTTTGTACCTACAACAAAAAACAATGTCTGGCACACAGTTGGTGGTCAGTATTTGTTGAATAAAATCCTAAATTAATGTACTATCATCTCAAATCACTTGATATTAGCCTCCATCAATATGCAAACATGAACATCTAACTTAGCCTCTGGGAACCAAAAGCAATCAGTGCTGAAGGGTGCTTAAGAGGGAGTCAGAAAGTTCAACACTCATTCATGATAAAAACTCACAGGAAAATAGGAATAGAAGGAAAATTTCTCAACATAATAAAGGGCATTTATACAAAGCCAACAGCCAACATCACCCTAAATGGAGACAGCCTGAAAACACTCCCACTGAGATCGGGAACCAGACAAGGATGCCCTTTAACACCACTCTTATTCAACATTGTGCTGGAAGTCCTAGCCAGAGCAATTAGGCTAGATAAAGAAATAAAGGGCATCCAGATTGGCAAGGAAGAAGTAAAAGTATCTCTATTTGCAGATGACATGATCTGATACACAGAAAACCCTAAGGAATCCTCCAGAAAACTACTGAAGCTAACAGAAGAGTTCAGCAGAGTATCGGGATATAAGACAAACATAGAAAACTTCTGCAAGAAACCAAAAGAGACTTACATAAGTGGAAGAACATACCTTGCTCATGGATAGGAAGACTTAACATTATAAAAATGTCTATTCTACCAAAAGTGAGCTATACATTTAATGCAATTCTGATCCAAATCCAAAGGACATTCTTTAATGAGATGGAGAAACAAATCACCAATTTCATATGGAAGGGAAAAAGGCCCCAGATAAATAAGGCATTACTGAAAAAGAAGAACAAAGTGGGAGGCCTCACTTTAACTGATTTTAGAGCCTATTATACCGCCACAGTAGTCAAAACAGCCTGGTACTGGTACAACAACAAATACATGGACCAATGGAACAGAATTGAGAATCCAGACATAAATCCATCCACATATGAGCAGTTGATATTTGACAAAGGTCCCAAAACAGTTAACTGGGGAAAAGACAGTCTTTTTAACAAATGGTGCTGGCATAACTGGATATCCATCTGCAAAAAAAAATGAAACAAGACCCATATCTCACTCCATACACAAAAACTAACTCAAAATGGATCAAAGACCTAAATATAAAATCTAAAATGATAAAGATCATGGAAGAAAAAATAGGGACAATGTTAGGAGCCCTAATACATGCCATAAACAGTATAGAAAACATTATAAAGAATGTAGAAGAAAAACTAGATAACTGGGAGCTCCAAAAATCAAACACTTATGCTCATCCAAAGACTTCATCAAAAGAGTAAAAAGATACCTACAGACTGGGAAAAAGTTTTTAGCTGGGACATTTCTGATCAGCGCCTGATCTCTAATATCTACATGATACTGCAAAAACTCGACTGCAAAAAGACAAATAACCCAATTAAAAAATGGGCAAAAGACTCTTCACTAAAGAAGACATTCCGGTAGCTAACAGATATATGAGGAAATGTTCACGATCATCAGCCATTAGAGAAATGCAGATCAAAACTACAATGAGATTTCACCTCACTCCAACAAGGCTGGCATTAATCCAAAAAACACAAAAGAATAAATGTTGGAGAGGCTGTGGAGAGACTGCAACACTTCTACACTGCTGATGGGAATGTCAAATGGTAAAACCATTTTGGAAATCGATTTGGCGCTTCCTTAAAAAGTAAGAAATAGAACTACCATGCAATCCAGCAATCCCACTCCTTGGAATATATCCTAGAGAAATAAGAGCCTTTATACGAACAGATACACGCACACCCATGTTTATTGCAGCACTGTTTACAATAGCAAAAACATGGAAGCAACCAAGTCACCCCTCCACAGATGTATGGATAAATTATGGTATATTCACACAATGGAATACCATGCATTGATAAAGAACAGTGAGGAATCTGTGAAACATTTCATAACATGGAGGAAACTGGAAGGCATTATGCTGAGTGAAATTAGTTGCAAAAGGACAAATATCGTATAAGACCACTATTATAAGAACTTGAGAAATAGTTTAAACTGAGAAGGAAACGGTCTTTTGTGGTTATGAGAGGGGAGAGGGAAGGAGGGTGGGAGAGGGGCATTCACTAATTAGATAGTAGATAAGAACTACTTTAGCTGAAGGGAAAGACAGCACACAGTACAGGGGAGGTCAGCACAATTGGACTAAACCAAAAGCAAAGAAGTTTCCTGAATAAACTGAATGCTTCGAAGGCCAGTGTAGCAGGGGCAGGGGTCTGGGGACCATGGTTTCAGGGGACATCTAAGTCAATTGGCATAATAAAATCTATTAAGAAAACATTCTGCATCCCACTTTGAAGAGTGGCGTCTGGGGTCTTAAACGCTACCAAGCAGCCATCTAAGATGCATCAATTGGTCTCAACCCACCTGGATCAAAGGAGAATGAAGAACACCAAGGACACAAGGCGATTACAAGCCCAAGAGACAGAAAGGGCCACATGAACTGGCGACTACATCATCCTGAGACCATAGGAACTAGATGGTGCCTGGCTACAACTGATGACTGGCCTGACAGAGAACACAACAGAGAAACCCTGAGGGAGCAGTAGAGCAGTGGGATGCAGACCCCAAATTCTCATAAGACCAGACTTAATGGTCTGACTGAGACTGGAAGGACCCCGGTGGTCATGGGCCCCAGACCTTCTGTTGGCCCAGGAAAGGAACCATTGCCGAACCCAACTCTTCAGACATGGATTGGACTGGGCAATGTGTTGGAGAGGGATGCTGGTGAGGGGTGAGCTTCTTGGCTCAGGTGGACACTTGAGACTATGTTGGCATCTCCTGCCTGGAGGGGAAATGAGAGGGTGGAGGGGGTTAGAAGCTGGCGAAAAGGACACGAAAAGAGAGAGTGGAAAGAGAGAGCAGGCTGTCTCATTAGGGGGAGAGTAATTGGGAGTGTGTAGCAAGGTGTACATGGGTTTTTGTGTGAGAGACTGACTTGATTTGTAAACTTTCACTTAAAGCACAATAAAAATTATTTTAAAAAAAAAAGAGGGAGTCAGAAACGCATTATTTCTCAACATGTTTACTGCATTTATCTTTGCTTAAGGTGTTCCAGCAGAATGCATGAAATTGTATTGGTGTTCTAATCTAGATGTCTATCTGAAACAGAAGTGGGAGGAAAAGTGGAGTAAGAAGAATAAGCAAAAGCTTGAACAAGGTTGAAGAAAAGTAGAAGAATTTTGGGCCAGTACCAAGGAAGGCGAACCACACCTCTTCCGGCTCTTTAAGGGCCCTTTATTGGAATGATGAAGCTGAAGGGAAAGATCATCTGAGAGAAAATGACTCTTAAGCTTTCAAAAGTCATAAGTGCCTCATAATAACAAAATTCAATGCAATAATCTTGAGAGAAGTTTATCTAACCATGAGTAAAACCGTCATTTAGATGGGTCATGGAGAAACTCACAACACAAAATTTTAGATAGGATAGAACAATTTTCAGTGATAATCTTTTTGACTAAATTTCCTTTTTTCTCTACTAGTTATGACAATCAAGATGTAGTTTTAAAACGGTCATTACTGTTCCTATGCATAAGACTAGGTCAGTTGAGGGTCAATTCTCATGAGATATAAGATATGTCTATGATTACAAAACAGTGTTTTCAAGGGCAGTAGCTAGTAGACATAAAAATTCCACAGTGTCTCTCAAGTGAGGACACTCTGTCATAGTGCATCTCCATTCGTCATTCAACACAGATGTTCTGAATGGTGACCCTAGTACACAGGTGTCAAAGATGAAGATATTGGTCTTGCCCTCAAAGGGTTTCTTTCTCTGTACTTGCCACAGCACGTTTCAAATGGATTCATTAAGTACTGATTCATCCTGCCTCCACTTATTGTGGGTTTTTTTTTTTTTCTTTTTTAACATTTTCTGCACTAGACTGAAAGCTTCTTGGTGACAAAGAATAGGTTATATTACCTCTGAATTCTGGCAGCAGCTGAAAATTAGTATCATCAACATAATAAAGGTTTGATAAATCCTTGCTGAATTGATTTGGAAAAATTAACCTAATTACTCTCTGTAATCCTTTAAGATTATAGAGTATCAAGTATACCTTTTCTTGGTCAGGAAACAAATTGATATATTCAGCAGACATACTTTGAGCTTGTATTAATCCAATCTATGTGGCCTTGAGAGATGATTTTGGAGTCAAGAGCCATGAACCAACCAAACAAAAAACTGGTCTATTTCTCCTTCCCAGTATGTTTATGGATTACAATGTGTTGTTACTGTCTATTAAGTGATACTGTCCTCCTTGGGGCTGTCTTCAATAAAATTTCTCAGGTTAGTCCCGTTCATGAAATGATGCCCCCCCCCCCAAAAAAGATAGAAATGCAGAATTCTATCCTTAGATTTTGCTGTTGTTCCTGAAGATATGTGATGTTTTTGCCCAACCTTCAAAAAGTCAATCCATGGTCCCCTGTCAACCAAAGGGGAAAACTTAACAGCAGAAATAAAAAAGATTGATATGTAAGAACCTCAAAAAGATGTGCCATATGGGAGTTCAATGATTAATTAGGAAATTCTACATGACCTTAGTAATTTTGGGCAGGGGGGAGGGACAGATACTCATTCAACTATACCCAGGGAAACTCATTTGATGCTACAAAGCCAAAGACCAGATGTTATTTGCAACTTTTTGACTGGATTACTCTAGAAGGTCTGTGTCAGAGGGACCTACTATGGCTGGTGCCCTGGAGCCAAACATGGCAGTTTACCTGATGGCAATGGCTGACTGGGGAGGGATGTTACCTTGGTAAGTTACAATAGCTGGACAATAAGGATTACTAAAGCCAATGTAAATTTAGAGAGTCTGTGCACGTGCCAACTACATGAATTATAGATGTACACATTCATAAAAGGTCTTCCATCATCAGAGACAGTAGAAGCTTCTAATGCATAGAACGTTTATTGAAATGATATCAATTATTAGTACTTTTCTGCTCAATGCAGATATAGTTTGTCTCAACAGTATATCATCTCATTCTGAAGTGATCGCAAAGATCTAGTCCTTTTGAAAGATCTACCTCTTGGTGTCCAAGTCAGCAGGGCACCCAGTGCAAAGCTATGCAGGGTCATCACTTCTTAGTGACTCATGCTTACAGGCCTAAAGCCATAGCCCATTGTATCAGTGCTGATAATTACTTTCTTCTGTGAAGCAGCAATGTGATTCATCTGCTGTCTTTTATGCAAGAATGTTCTTTGGACATCTTCCTGGCATCCCTGATCATTTTCCCTAAGAGCCAGCCCAGGGAAGGGAGCTGAGCTCCGCTCAAACACTTGGAACTGAGGCACTTGGAACCATCTTTCTCAAATGCAGTCTGATTTTGTGGCAGATATGATTTAGAAGCTGCTTGTGCCCATGGCATCAGAACTCACATCTCTATTCTTAACTGTAAAGCACTGCTTAGGAGGTATAGAGGGCTTGAAGCACTGAGGAATTCAGATTTTATCCACTGGTCCTCATTACATTTCAACTCCCTCTTATTCTTGCCTATTCTTTAAATATATATGGAAACCCTTAGCCAAGAAGCAGGACATCCAGTAACCATTTCAGTGGATTCCATGAGTGGCACAAATGGTTATCGCATTTGGCTGCTAACCAAAATGCTGAAGGTTTGAGTCCACCTAGAGGGGCCTCAGAGAAAGACCTGGTAATCTACATCTGAAAAATTAGCCACTGAAAACTCTATGGAGCACGGTTCTACTCTGACAGACAGGTCCACCAGGAGTCAGAGTCGATTAGAGAGCAACTAGTAACTGGGGATGACAGTTGAGTAACATGTGCTGGCTATAAGGCACTGGGCAAGAAACGTAGTTCACAAAACTTCTACTTATAACTAACTACACGCAAACTATGCAAAACAATATCAGTGAAAGGCTTATTATCTGAATAGTCTCAACAAAGTGATTACCTAATGACTTTCTCTGAAACTTTTGTTTTCGAACTATTAAGAGGGAAACATTTCCCCCAATGTTAGAAACATGCTCTGTCCTAAAAAGCATATCCTCTGCATATTACCAGAAGACAGATTATGATGCTCATTTAGGATGGGATTGATGGCATTAGTAAAAGAGGTCTTGATACAGTTAGTGCATGTATGTAACAGTTGTGACTATAGAAAAGACCAGCTGGCCCTCATAAGGAAGTCTTTGTCCCTAAATTAAGGGAATCACTAAATGATCTAAGGGAGTATAGACCCAAAAGAGCTTGGATTTGTATTTCCATTGGTGTAAACTGCCCCAAGCCTGAAGCCCTTTTGTTAGGAGTGAAAATCCTTGGCATTTTTTTTTCAGCTGCTGGTGGTTTCAAACCACTGACCTTTTGGTTAGCAGTTGATCGCTTTAGCCACACTGTGCCACCAGGGCTCCTTAGTTAATAGTTACTGAGCTCTTGCTATGTGCGCCATACTATTCTAAACAATTAACATGGATTAACTAATTTAATCTTCACAACAAATTAACAGCTGTGTGCTCTTGGGCAAATTACTTAATCTTTCTAAGCCTTGATTCCATTTCCAGAGAAAGAAACCGAGGCTTAGGTTAGGTGATTTGCCTGAGCTTAATTCAGCTGGAGTCCTGGTGGCACAGTAGTTAAAAGCTCAGCTGCTAACCAAAAGGTCAGCAGTTCAAATTCACCAGCCACTCTTTGGAAACTGTACTGAGAAGTTCTGCCCTGCCCTATAGAGTCGGAATTGACTCGATGGCCTCGGGCTTAGGCTTACTCAGCTAGTGGGTGGAAGAGCTGGCACTCATCACAGCACATGTGACTACCTCTTAGTATCCCCAGGGGTCACTAACTAGAGACAGACATCACCATTTGCTCCCAAAGGTGCCTTGCAGCACTCACATTCACTTGCTGTGTGAAATTCTTCTATACCTGAAAAGCACACATGATAACGAGTAAGAACACATGAATTTTTTTCCATATTACCATCCTAATCTTTGAGACTTATGTTTTCATTCTGGGTGGCCTATAAACTTCTTTTAAAGGGAATCCTATGCCTGCAACAACTTTCCCAATGGCTTCTAAAAGAAGGTTCTGATGACTTAATGGTCTTGATAACATTTCTGACTTTACAACAAATGTAGGACTAAAAAAAAGATGACAAAGCCCAATTTAAATGAACAGTGTACATCAAATTCTCTTCGTGATTAAAGAGATTAGGCACAAGTTGATTGAAGATGCAAAGTCGTATTTGAAGATAGTTTTGGAAATACAAGCAGTAGAGAGCAGGCCTTAAAGAATGATTAGAAAGGAATCTCAAAGACAATGTGGCATCTGTGAAATTCTGCACAACTATTCCCACCCACCTGATTCATGCTGTGGGGAGTGAAGATAGGCAGAGAGTTACTTTAGCCAGGCTTATGTTTATAGAAAACAATGGGCTTTAGATCCAGCTTGACCTGGATTTGAAGCCCAGCTCTGCAGTTTTCTAGAAAGGTGGTCTTGCAAGTTATTTAAATCCACGAAAGCCTCAGTTTCTGTATCTGCTAAGATGGGATAACTACCTTCCTGCAGGGTTATTGTGAGAGTTACAAGTAATATGTATAATATGCTTGGCACATGGTAGGCTCTCAATAAATTGTAGCTAACAACAACAACAAGAATAACAGTATTAATAAAAATAAAAAAATACCGCCAACCACACAGACAGTGTGTAATGGTGAGGAGCATGGGCCTAGAGTCAGACTATCTCGGTTTATATCTTTGCTTTCTTTTCCTCGTAAAATTCACACCATATTTAACAAAGATTTTTCTTGATCTCTCTCTTCTCTCAGTAACAGAACATCTGCATGGATTTACTATGACATCTTAGGCTGTTTGTTTGAGAAAGTTACTTAACTTCTCTCTGCCCAGCTGTAAAATGGGGATAATAAGAGTATCTATCTCATACACGGATGAGGATAAATGAGCTCATCCACGTAAAGATTAGGATGGTGTTTGACACATAATAAGAACTCAATAAACGCCAGTTGGTGCTGCTGCTGTTGTCATCGTGTGAAGAACACTGCAGAACCAGGACCAACCACCTGGATAAAAATTCTGCCCACCCATAATGTTGCGATCTCAAGAGTATGAGAACTCTTGAGATCGCAAGACAGTATTTCAGACTAAGAGCTGGAATCATAGAACATAAGAAGCTATCTCAAGGGCAAAATCAAAATTAGACTGCAGATTACAAGGAGGTGTGACCGATTAACTGGTAATCCTAGTAGGGAGGGACCAGGGTTTCCAAAGAGCTTCATTATAAGGAGAGTTTGTGAACGTCACTGATTCCATTTAAAATCCAAAGCAAAAAAAAAAAAAGTTGAAGACGAAGAAGGCAAGAGAAATCTATTTTGCCTTCCTCCTTTCCCCAGAAATGTTCTTTCCCTCCCCCACATTGCCGTGCCTTGCAATTTTCAAAAAATCCTTTTTGCAAAGGTCAGAAAAGCAACACTAATCTTTGTTGTGTCACTTCCCAAAATACTACTTAAAAAACCCAGCCACCTAGCAAATGTAATAAAGCAGGATTGCTGTACCCATAAACCATCCAAGAAACAGCTACCCAACCAGAGCATTCCAATTTGCAAAGATAACATATAATCCTGCGGCTCTGGGTGTGTCTCTGTGGAGTGGGACGGAGAGGCCGGGATTCAAAGTGCTGTCTCCGGCATCTCATGGATTAGAATGATGACATCTGAACTGAGGTGAAGAACAGGGTGCCCTGAGAGCTGTCTATACTCTGAGCTCTAAAGCACCCACTTCCTCACACAGGGTCAGGTGGTTGCCCAGTAACTCTGTCGAAGTCCTTCAGGTCTCCAGGAAAGGACGCAGGGATGAACTTGAAAGAACCCATTTCATAGTACAGAGTGAGAAACAACAGGCATGTTTTTCAACAACCTTGAGTGGTTGCAGCTCTCCCCTCAGGAACAGTCACTTCAGCAGCCGCTTCATTATATTTCTACTGTAAATGACACAAGCCTGTGCCAAGTCAGAACCAAAATTCCTTTCTGAATTCAGTTGGGGTTAGGTCATCTGCACTCTATTGACAACTGCTGAACTTAAAACCCATAACAAGGCATCTCAGCAACAGTCTGTGTCCTGCCACTAATGAGGCTCTTTTTCCATGAATAATGAACAAGAACATCATCTCTGTTGCCAGGTACACAACATAAACACAGCTCAACACAAGGGACTTGGTATGGTGAATTTGTCCATTTGCAACAAAGGAATTTCTCAAAGTGTGAGCCAAGTTTTAGTGGAGGGTGGGACAAGCTGTTGTAACAAATAATGTGAACATATGTTATCAGAATCTAATAAATCAGCTGTTGGTTATTGTGGAACTGAGTCTGTGCAGTGGGATAGAGAGAAACAACAGAAAGCTCCAAATGAGTTCATTTCTTTATTTTACAATCAGTCTTATAACACAAGGCTGATGATTTCTATAATGAGCTGAGATCTTCATGAAAGCAGCCTTATGAAACTTGTGATCCCAAAGGCTCTATTAGTTAAATCTTGATTTCTTAAGCCTGGATATGTCAGTTGGAGTACAGGTCAGCAGTGGGGATGGGAACACGGAAATTCTGCTATGGCACTGATGGCTATAAGATGGCATTTGGAAAAATGCAGGGCCACCTGTGCCCACATTCATGGGCCTGGGTTCCTTTGGTACCGAAAGAACCTCAATGCACAAGCACCCGCCCATAAAGCAGCCTCATGACTTGGCCCCCAAGGTCAGCTGAACAGAGACTTCAGTGTATAAACAGAGAATAAAAGTGAGCTGACGTGGAGGCCAAACAGCCTGTATTTTGTTTACTTTAAAGTGCACCACAAATACTTTTCTCTCTTTCTAAAATGAGTTCCATACTAAGGTAGCATATATCTTGTTACACAGGGTGCTCATGTCTGCAGAGGCAAAGCGGTACTATCATTGGCAGAGGGCTTTTAGTTTCCATCAATTTGAAGAAGAATTAAAACCAAATAAAAACAAAAACAGCCTTGTGATGCCTCAGTTCCCTCAACCGTAAGGGGTAAAAACTCCAACTCATTTCAGAGATTCTTTATGAAGAATGTGTGTCAAAAATAAGTTCCAAATGGTACAGTCTGCTCTATATGTTTGGTGAATTCCTAGAAATTTGTGAACTGAATAATTATTTAAAACTACTAAAGAAGTTACTAAAGAAAGAATGTAATGTTTTATAAAGCAAAGAATATAATGCAAGTAATTACACACTAACATCAATTTTAAAAGCAAATGTGTTTATTTTGGGGAGAGCATTATTGAAACAAGGCAGAATAGTATGAAGTTTTGAAGAGATTCCAGTAGCTAAGTCATGGTGGATAATTAGGCGGATAATTTTTGTACAATTAATCACAGAGTGAATATTTATGATAATGGCAATAACAGCAGAAGGATTTTCAAATCCTTAGGATGTGCTGCTTTATTTTCCTGGTTTATTAAAAACAGGTAAAATGGAATGAGTTCATAGGCAAGTGACCAGAATGGCAAAAGGACTTCAAAGCCTACCATGTGAAGAAGTGGGGTGTTCTGCTGATGAGAAGATGGGGGGTTAAGGGGACATGATCTTATCATCAAATATTTTCTAGGCTCTCCTGTATGCAAGGGATTTTAGCTGTTCTATATCCTCCAAAGGATCAACGTGACTATGGATTAAACTGTGTCCCCTAAACCATTATGTTCAAGTCCTAACCCCTGCACCTATGAATATGAACCTGTTTGGAAAGAGAGGGTTTTTCTTATGTTAATGAGATCATGCAGGAGTAGGATAGGTCCTAAACCTAATCCATTCTCAGTCTTACAAAATGAGCAGAGCAGGCACAACAGACACATACGGGGGAGGATGGATGCTATATGACGATGGAGGCATTAGCAAGCTCAGGAATACCAAGAATTGCCGGCAGCTGAAAGAGATGAAGAAGGACTTTCTCCTACAGTAATGCCCTGAATTCAAATATCTAGCCTCCGGAACTCTGAGGAAATAAATCTCTGTTCTTTAAAGCCACCTGCTTGTGATATTTTTGTTACAGCAGTAGTAGGTAACTAAGACAATGACCAACAGGAGTGCCATAAGTCAACAAGTGCTCTAATAGTCCATGTTGACCCAGCAGCGCATGTGCTACCTGCAGAAGTTCCAAATGATTCTTGACCATGGAGGTAATGAACAAGTGTGTGTAACTGCCTGACAGGGGCAGTGCAGAGGGAACCTGCTCGTAGGGATTTAGAGCGGAATGTACATGGCACAGCCACACAACATTTCTGGCCCCTACTAACCACGGAATTCTAAGATTCTACAAAACACCATCATAAAATTGTTGGTGAAAGCCCTATAAGAGGATAACTATCAAAGTGCTGTGCTATTTGAAATGATCCTTTCAACCTAATCACTGAAATATACCAAGAAGAGAGAAATACTCAAGTAGATAAAAATACTCAAGGGCTTACCATCATACTTTGCTAAGACTGCCTGAACATCAGCATATGCTTGCAGTTCCAGGAGGGCTTCTAAAAGGTTTTCGTGGATGTTGAACATGCTCAGGAGAGGGAACTCCTTCATTAACTAGGAAAGCAGAAAACATGGAATAATTAATATATATTTTTTTATTTTTTAGGTATAATAAATACTGAATTATAATATATTTATGTTATAAAAGTACAATATACTTTTTAAAGTATAGCTAATATGAAAATATAAGCATTCACACCTAATATCATCATTTTGCAAAGCATTAAATGCTTCCCTTTTTTTCCCCTGCTATTTTGGAACAACGGCAACTTTGATTTTATGAGAACCTAGAATGGGAGAAAAGTCAGAGAGGACTTTTCATAGAAACCAAAGAAGATGCTTAGATGTAGTGCTCAGCAATGTTAAAATTCCAGAGAGTGGCCAAGTAAGATGAAGCTGGAAAACACCTCACAGGCTCTAACAGCTAGGTTACTGGTAATTTTGTCAAGAGCAGTTCCAACGGAAGCCAGACAGCAGGAGGGCCAGCAAGTAGGTACCACTCGTCCAAGCAGCCTGGTGACAAAGTTAAGGAGAAAAATAGGAAGGCAGCTAGAAAGTGATGTCGTTGAGGAAAAAAACTGTAGGCAGTGATGGGGGATGGTAGAAGATGGGGACAGATGTTCAGGAGTTCTTGTCTGGTGACTTCAGTAACACCGGGGTCAAGATCATCTCCTGAAACTGAGGAATTAGGTATGCACGGAGGAAGTTTACAGAGAGGGGTAAAAGTGTAGAAGAGCCACTGAAGGGAAAACTGCTTAGAGAGACAAGGATAGCTAAGGCTGCTGGACAGCCTAACTACACTGGAGGCCATGAGTGTACAGAGGCTACAATTGGCATAGAGTCTCTGGCTGGCACAAATGGTTATAGCATTCGGCTGCTAACCAAAAGTTTGGAAGTTCAAGTTTACCCAGAGGTGCCTCAGAAGAAAGGCCTGGAAATCTACCTCCAATAAACCAGCCATTGAAAACCCTATAGAGCACAGTTCTATTCTGACACACATTGGCCACCATGAGTTGAAATCCACTCCATAGCCACTGGTTACAACTGGCATGGTTGTCAGGTGTAAGCTAGCAGGGCTCAGCAGCCCAGGTGCAGTAGTAAAGATATCGAGTGATTAGGTTTAGCCTGAGCTGATCGAATTAGGTTCACTGAAAAGTCAAGGGGACAAGAGAGTGATGATAATGGTGAAAAAACCATTAAAAGAATGGATGAAGGGTTCTGCAATGGATGGAGAGAAAGAGAAGTCCAAAAGGAGTTAAATATATACAATATTTAACTTTAATGGAAAGCAAAGAGAATGGAGAAGACAAGTTCAAGAATTTCAGAGTAAAACTTCGTCTTGTAAGAAATGTAACCAGGTGCTTTACAAAGCAAAATCTTGTGTGTGTATGTTTACATATACACAAACACACATACCCAAAACCAAAACCAAACGCGCTGCCGTCAAGACGATTCCAACTCATGGTGACACACATACATACATATACATATATATGTGTACACACACACCTGCACAGACACACATATATAACTTTTCTGTTAGCTTTAATTTATATAGATAGTCATTCTACCAATTATAATGACTTCTCAAGAAGTGATAACTATTTTTTATATCAACATCAGTTGATTGTGCTGGGAGAAATGACACTCAAAAATAGGCTAATTCACTGTTAGCAAGCAAAGAGTGGATACAGAGCACTGACAAGGCACTTCTTCCTACACTAGAAACATACGATATTGGTCTGTTTTTAAAGCCAAGACTCATTTAGCATATCTTTAAAAATAAATAATTTTTTGCAGCCGCAAAGAGCATCACGTCCCATTACCCACAAAAAACACGTATCAAAGTGATTACGTGTTCAGTAAGACTGACTGTCTGAACCCCCTAGAGACAGGCTGCAGTATTTTCATTGTTAGGAAAGGAAGTGAATAAGACTATCCCACGCATTATTGATGTCCTGTAACCAATAAAAATATTTCTTGTTCTGGTTCACTCTGATTCTGGTTGACACCACTCTTTGATTTTTCTTCTCTCTTTCTAATTAGAGCTCGTTAGAATTAAAGCTCTCTGTCATTCAACACTTGGCAATGCAATAAAGGCAGTAGAGAAACTGCAATATTTAAACATTTATCATTTTTGACCAATCCTTCAGGTAACAGTCAAACTTCAAGGGCACATGTCATAGTCTGTAATTTAAAAAACTACTATTCTACATATTAGTGTGCTGAAGCTTAAAAACTGAGAAGGGAGTCCTACTAAAACCCATGAAGCAAACATGGAGGTCTCCATGTGTCTAAGCAGAACTTAAGTAAGAGCCTGAGCAGCTTCACTGGAAGCCTGGAGAGAGTCTACCATGTCCAAAATAAAAAAAAAAAACAATCACAAATAAAAGGATTTTAAACATGGCAAATAGCAAATGTTGGAGAGGTAATCTAAGTCATATGACAATTTGGAAACCTAGCTTTCCTTATTTAATATAAACAAGAAGGAAAAAGCAAGCCCTCCAGTGACCCTGTCCCTGTTCAGCTATCACTTTGCCATCTCCAGCCCTTCACAACAGGCTACCTGAGAAAAATGCTTATGAACGCTCTACTCGGTCACCTCTGTTTACTCCTGATCCCAATGCTGTAATCTGGCTTTCAGCCCCACCATTCCTCTGAGTCCTCTCCTCTCAGGTTCACAGGTGACTGAAATTGCTCCCTTGGAAAACTTCCAGTCTTTTCTTGCTTGACCTCTGCATCATCTGACAGTTTGATGACTTTTTCCTTGAAGCTTTTGCCTCTCTTGGCTTCCTCAACACCATTCTCTTCTGGATTTCTTCAAACGTAGCTCCTTCTCTGGTTTCTCCATTGTCTGCTACTTTGGAGTAAGCAGTCTCCCGGGTTATGTCCCAAATTCTCTTCTCACAAACATCCTGATCTCTGGGACTACTTCTGTGTCCAGGATTTCAACACCTCTGTCTTTGTGGGGCTGGCCCTCTTATCTTAACATCTTGCTCTGACTCCTTTCCTGAGCTATTAGATTCATTTATAAACTACCTTCCTGGCAGTTTTATCTGGTGTCCTCAAAAGTCATACACTTAATACTGAGCTTATAATTTCCCACTCCCCAAGCCAACCCTTCAAACCTGTTCCTCTCCCTGTATTTCGTATCTCAGGGAAAGGTACCACCAGCCTCCCAGTTTCCCAACCCAGACTCTACCCTCTCCCTATCCACCATAGACATCTTAGACACCCTTAAACCACTAAATAAATACATATAGCTTTCATCAAGTTTGCAGAAACAAATAAAACCTTAAGAATAATTTCCATCTCCCCTTTTCTCTGAGCTTGCTGCCAATAATTTAGTTTATGCCCTTGTACTTTGCCTAAATTGCTCAACTAACCTCCTCATTCTCCTGCTTGCCTCTGGATCACCTCTTTCTACCCCTCACACTGCTGCTATCACAGTTTTTCAAATGTACACACTTGATTCCACCATGCACCTGCTAAGAGGCAACCACTGACATAGCTGGACCTAGTCCAAGGAAAAGGAGCTCTGGTAGGACAATGGTTAAGCACTCAGCTGATAACTGAAAGGTCAGCAGTTCAAACCCACCAGCAAGTCCACAGGAGAAAAGACCTGATGATCTGCTCTCATTAAAGATTAAAAAAAAAAAAACAATCTGTTGCCTTCAAGTCAATTCAAACTCATAGTGACCCTATAGGACAGAATGTAACTGCCCCACAGGGCTTCTGAGGAACTGCTGGTGGATTCTAACTGGTGACCTTTTGGTTAGCCACTGAGCTCTTAACAACTACACCACCAGGGCTCCAGCCTAGAAAACCCAATGGGGCAGGTCTACTCTGCCCTACAGGGTTGCTATGAGTTGGAATTGACTTGACAACACACAACAACAACAAAAACACATCAAGGAAATAGACATGAATACAAATTTAAAAACAAAGCTGTTTATCACATTATTTGTAATAGTGAAAAATACAATTTAAAGTTTAATCCATTATGAGACATTTGAGTATACCAAGGTGTAGTCATCTTTTAGGTTATTACATGTAGCCATTAGAAATTAAATGTTCAAAGAACTTTTAACAACACAGCCTAGAAAATGCCGACACACAATGTTACGCAAGAAAAAGCAGGTTACAAATTTTATTTGCAGTAAGATCATGCTTTTTGTATGTATCTATGCACAGAAACTTATTTGGTTAGAAACATATCCAAACATTTTAACAGTGGTTATTTCTGGTTGGTGAGATTTAAGATGATTTTTATTTCTTCCTTCATATTTTCTGCATGTTCTAACATTTTTAAAAGGAGTATGTATAACTTCTATAAACTGGGGACGGGGTGGGGTGGTGGGGAACTCTAAGAATATTGGCTCCTCATCAAATTCAAGATGTAATCCAAAACCCTTAGTGAGGCAAACACAGCCCATAATGACCACAGTCTCTGTCTACTGCGCCAGCCTCATTTCCAGCCACTTCACTACACACACCATGTTCTAGCGAGAGAACACCTGTCAGCTCCTCAAACAGGCCAAGTTCAGTCATGTTCCCAGGATTTTTGTCTATGTTGCTCCCCTTTCTGCCTCCTCGGTCAAACTGGCCAGCTCTTCCGCCTCCAGGAATCTTCACCTGCCCCCTGACTCTTGACCCCAAACCTCTTCCCCTCCTCCGCCTGCCAGCTTAAGTACTCCTCCCCTGATCTCACAGAGGCCTTGTCACAATGTCTCCATAAGCCTGAGAAGAATATGACACCACTTTGCCTTAACCCTGTATTCTCAGTCAGTTCCTGACCCACCCTAGCTGCTCAATACATATTTGATGAATGGAATGCCTAAAAGCTTTTGAAAGTTCTGTTCCTTTGGCGTACATATTACACATGTGCTGCCACAAACCTACTTCGTGCTGTTGGTTACGTATCCCTGAATGTCTTACTCTACCAATAAAAATTTTACAATTACTTTCCATTATCTACACCTTGTAAAAAGTAAGGTGTCGATACTACACATCAGTAAACTTTGACTCAATATGAGAAAGAACCTTTTCACACTTACAGCCATCTGAAAATGGAATAGGTGGTCTACAGAGACCTCCATCACTGGAACTGTTCATATACAGAGAGGCCAATTACTTGACTTGATAGGGATGTTAAAGAAAGGACCAAGGACTTCTCAAATTGTGATTCCAGAGGGGAAAAAATTCCACCTCGTAAGCATGACTTTTAGGCCCTACCCAAGCTCAGTGCCAGGCCTCTCCTGCCTCTCCTTGTCTTCTACAGGAATAAACTCTAGCCTTGTCAGATCAGACTACCACACACCACTCCCAGAATTCTTTCTACAGTTTCTAGCCACTGTGTTTTTGTTCAGACTGTTTTTGCCACCTGGAATACCTTTTCCACTCATTTGCAAGGCAGCCTGTCAAAATCACCCCACCCTCCGAAGCCCAGATCAAACGCCACCTCCTAAAGTCACAGGATCATGAAAAGTGAGAGCCAGAGGGCCCGTGGAGATCACCCAAACACTCTCCTCAGTTTACAGACAAGCTCCCTCCCACCCCTGCCCCACCAAAAAAACAATGAAGGCTGCAGGTCTAAGTGATTCAGCCAAGGTTAGTGCCGGGACTATGATTCAAACCCAGTCATCAGTACTGATTCCAAATTTCAACACATCAGAACCCCAGTTGCTGGGCAGCCAAGTCCAGGAGAACGAAAACCGTTGCTTGTGCTCCTGCTACAGCACTTACGTGCCTGGTTTGTATTGTGTTTACATGAATATAAGAGGTAGCTGTATTACAGAGGAAAGAACCCTATATGCGGAGCCATTCCAGAGTTTAAATTCCACCTCTGTCACTTACTAACTGTGTGATTTTGGACAAATTATGTAACCTCTCTGGGCCTTGGTTTCCTCATTTCCTGGCTCTCAGCTCACATGGTGCCTTCTCATACCCTCCACACTACTCATCCCACTCCATTCAAATCACCATTTCCTACTGCTTCTATCGCATTCTGAAATCACTTGTTTATTTTTTATGCGGCTGAACATTAGATAATTTAAACAGTAAAATAAAAAATAATTAAATAGAAAAATAATAAACCCAAACCAAACCTATTACCGCTGGGTTGATTCCGACTCATAGCAACCCTATAGGACTGTGTAGAACTGCCCCACAGGATTTCCAAGGAGCGGCTGGTAGATTCGAACTGCCGATCTTTTGGTTAGCACTTGAGCTCTTAACCACTGAGCCACGAGGACCCCAAGGAACTAATAAAATACTGTTATTACAGAGGTCAGGAACTTTTCTCTATAATAGGCCAGAGAGTAAATATGTTGGGTTTTTCAGGCTATAAGGCCTCTCTCACAACTTACTCAGTTCTGCTGTTGTAAAGCAAATGCAGCCATAGATAATATGCAAATGAATTAGCATGGCTGTGTTCCAATAAAACTTTATTTACAAAAACTGGTGTTGAACAGATTTGGCCCACAAGCTGTGGTTAACAGACCCTTGGCTAATAGGAATAAAATTAAAAAAAAGGTCTTCCTCAAAAGAGTTTCATAGTGATATTACATTTTTAAAATGTAACATTTCTTCAACACAGCTGGTTTACAGAATCCAGTAAAATGGGAAAGGACTACCCTGCAGCCCAGCACTTCGTCTTCCAGCCATAGTCCCTAGAGATCACTCACACATCTCTGAGGGGTCACATGCTGGGATAGTCACTGCAGCATGAGGATACACTGTCATAATGGTGGAATGAACAGGTAAAACTTTGATATGACAAAATTCTTTTCAGGAGGTAAAAGGAATGAATTAGAACTTATTTTAATATGGACAAATATCAAGCAGTTTTGAATGAAGAAATAAGCTGTAAAGTGATATGTAGATTATGATACCATGTAATTAAACTAAAAAATGCACACAAAACAATACTACATATTGTTTATGGGTATATACTCTGGAGATGTATGAAGCCAAACTGAAAAAACAAACTCACTGCTGCTTCAGGGGAGGTAAATGGAATTGAAATGGTGGTCATGTGGGGGCAGGAACTTTATGTCATTTTATTTCTTTTTTTTTTTAAAAAGGCGAACAAAAACCAAAATTTTTAATTATTAATTTATTATGATTTATGATTAATTCTGGGCAATGGGGCTATGTTTTTAAAATATATTATTCTTTATTTTTTTTTTATACTTTTACAGTTTCTACCTCAAAAATAGGAAGTTCATTAGATGTACTTTTCACCTGTAATTTCTCAAGTCACAAAGAGCTCAATTTCCATCAGTTGCACCTTGATTTATTTTCCTATTTTCTAACTACTTTTTGAGGCAAAATTATTTCTTCCTGGTAGGGGTTTGACCATTTGACTTTGTAGCTTCTAAAAATATTGTTATTTAAAAAAAAAAAAAAAAGTCAGTGTGTGACTAAACATTTAGAGCATATGCTCAAAAACAGAATTTGATCTAATAGACTTTAATACACTACACCTGAATTCTATGATGATATGAAAATAATAACTGTTAATCTCAGATGGACCACAGCTTAGAGCCCCATTTCTTAATTCTCCTTCATCTGAGTTCCAGGGACTGGGTTCACTGACAGATGAGGCGTGAGGATTTATTGAACTGTTTCATCCAAAAGAATGCCTCACAGTTGAGCAGACTATATAGTAAGTCCCTCCCCTGCCTAACCCCTAGCATTGGGGTTGGGGTTAAGGTTAGACAAGACTACTTAGTTGGAGGATTCTTCTGCCATAGAAGTCCTTCTTGCTTCCTCTCCAGAACCACATCAGGGACTCCCATAGCACGCTGAGCTAAGACATCTCCAGTAGCAGTGGGACTACTGGAGAGGGTTCACCATGGAAGAGGTGGCACATCACAGCTAAGTCAAGAGCACCGTCTTTGGAATCAGATCTGGTTCACATCCAGGGGCAGTGCAATTTCATACCACTGGTGAACTCAGTTTTCTTATCTGCAAGATAGGATAATACCTGGCTCACAGTGCCTGTACAGCTCCACCCTGACATGATTGAGGCAGGTGGGAGGGGGCTGATAAATAGTAGCCATTATCCTTTCATAATGTTCACACAGGTAGACTGCATTTTCAAAGTGCTATTTGTTTGTTTTGACACGTAGTTTCCCTCTTTTTTTAATTGCACAATATAGCATCTCCCAAATTATTCATTTATTTAAAAACAATGTATACAAAATGGGTTTGGTGACATAATGAGTCTCTCAATTTAGAAAAGGTCATGGTTCCCATATCAAGCTTGAATGAAGGTATTTGATAAACATAAAGGTCTGTTTTCTATAAGCTAAGTCATTCTGAATAAATCTTTAAACTTGTTCACTATCAGTTCTGTTTATTTATTGCCAGCTATCTCCTCTATGTTGGTAATTGCTTTCTCCTGGCAGCAAGAAATTTATATGCCCTGTTTTGCCCAAATACCGCAGTTCATGTTGAATGAAAACACTAACTCTCCTGATTCCTCTAATACCTATGGGGAAGAACATGGGATGGGCCAAGGATAGAATTTCAGTTTCAATTTTACATCATCTGGCTATTGTCAGTTCAAGTTTATTTCAATGGAAGAATTTGAGGCACTTCTGAGGTTAACATTTATGAGCTTGAATGGGAAGAAAAGGAGAGTTAATTCACTGGACTTGAAATGCTCTATGGACATAATTCAGGACTACACACTGTATGCTTTTTCTCAGCTGACTTACAGGATGAAAACAACAGTTTAAGCCTTTCAAGTTTGATTTGTAACTATTTAAACATTTTATTAGTTTAGCTATCCATCTATTGTTTCTTGAGAAAGAAAAGCAATGTGAAAATTCTTACATATTTTAAGGCAGAGGTAATTAAAAGAGATCCCTACTGAGGTCAATGCAAGCTTGGCCTAATTAAAGTTTATAGAATTTGGCCTGTATTATATTCAAACAGCAGATATTATTTTGTTATAGTTGCAAGCTTGACAGTATTTAATTACAGTTTCAAATAAAGGCATAAACAGAAAATAGAAAGGACACTGGGTACTTTATGGTTATTATTTTGTCAGTTATTTTTACTGACACCAAAGGCCACAAAAGGAAAGAATGAATTGTTTACCAAAGTCCTCAGAAGCCCATGAGAGTTCCATTTACACAGATTGCTATAAAATGCAATGCCGAGAGGCTTAAACATACGTTCATAGACAAATGCCATTTTCAGAGCTACTCTAAAAGAAAATATTAAGCTGCATCTATTGAAAAGTAACATGGTGAAGACACGCTCTGTATAGACAGTTAAATTACCAGTTAACTAATTCTTTACAAAGCTGAGCACATTATGTAAATGCATCCATCATTGAGAACTGAACTAGTTTTTTACAAAACTGAGCATATTATGTAAATGTATCCATTATTGAGAACTGAAGAGAGAAGTAACAGTTGTTGGCATGATGGTCACTGACCAATGACAGGTTTGTATCCTCCAAAACCTCAAAGGCTGGAAAGTCATCTAAATAACTATCCACTTTTCCAGTCAAAACCATTTCAGAGAGAGAACTATTCTTTAAAAATTGTCTTCTTAAAAAAAAAAGAGGGAGGTGGGGCCAAGATGGTGGAGTAGTCAGATGCTTCTGGTGGTCCCTCTTACAACAAGGACCCCCAAGAAAACAAGTGAATCAATTATATATGACAATCTAGGAGCCCTGAATATCAAAGATAAAGTTGAGGAATCGGACTGAGTGGCGGGGGGAGGGAGAGATGGTTCAGAAGCAGCTAGGACTTTCCAGACCTACCTAGGGGGAGCTGGCACCCTGCAAGCTGAATTGGCTGATGAGCACAGTGAGGCCAGCAGTGGTGTTTGGGATGCATTTTCCACATCAGGAGAGACCAAGTGGCAGAGAGTCTGCTCAACCCTCCAGAGCCAGCAAGAAGTGGCCCTCAATTGGCAAAAGATTAAGTACATGCATCTAGCCTACCATACCTATCAAAAAATACCCCGTTTGGGAAGAACCTCTCTCCCTGCTCCCTCCCTGCTCTGCACCAGGTCCTGGGCCTGCTTCAGCAATTGCCGATTGCCACTTCCCCTGGGCTGGAAGTAGGGCCCATTATCCACCCTGAGCCATTCTTCTGGCTTTGGAAAGGGAACAAATTAACAAATAGGAAAAAAATAATCTGCTAGTTCCTCTAAGCTGGCAACTCAGGGTAGGTACAGCTCCTTTGCCTAGGCACAGGCGTAAGGGGTCCATGGACTTTGAATGCCTTTTATCCCTTCACAGACCTATGTGGGCCCATTTCAACAGTGTAGGCCCTCATTAGCACAGTACAACAGGGTATATACCTGAAGCCTAACCTCACTGTATCAGCTGTATGGTGAAGTGGCAGGTTTGTGACATTTGACACTGCTGTGCCCATTAAGAAGGGTCCTCACCTACCCACACCAGAGGCCTAAGGACTGGTGGCTCCACCCACACCATCTAACCACGTGCAACAGGAGTCCCAGAATAAGTGGTGCCTCTCAGTCCTTACAGCCAACAACACTGGGTGCCCATAATCCAGCTGCAAAACCTATCCACCTATACACTCTAGGGAACAGGGACATGCTTTCGTCCCAGACACTCAGGGGCAGCCATCAGCACCCTGCCTTGCTCAGTGGGTACCCCCTATTGTAGCCAGATACCTGTCACTACTCCTACCACCTCTACCCATCTAGGACTGTAGGTAAGAGCCTGCACCACAAATTTGGTGACCGACTATCTGGACAGCTGAGCAGAATCCACACAAGAAAAGTAAACTGACTCCTGGGCTCATATACCCAGTAACAAATCTAACCACCTGGTGACCAGATGTTAGAGCTTCAAAGGTGCGAATAATCAAACTAGCTCACTCAAGGAGGCTATTTGGGCATATCAAAACGAAACAAAACAAGAAAGCTAGGACACAGTAAGCAAACAAAAAATAAATAAATATAATTTATTGATGGCTCAGCAACAACAGTCAATATCAAATCACATAAAAAGGCAGACCATGATGGCTTCAGCAAGCTCCCAAAAGACAGAATCAAGAAATCTTCCAGAGGAAGAAAGATTCCTGGAGCTACTGGAGGTAGAATACAAAAGATTAATATACAGAACTCTTCAAGAGATCAGGAAGGAGATCTGGCAAAATGCAGAACAAGCCAAGGAACACACAGACAAAGCAACAGAGTAACTTAAGAAGATTATAGAAGAGCACAATGACAAATTTAACAGGCTGCAAGAATCCACAGAGAGACAGCAAACAGAAATCCAGAAGATTAACAATCAAATTTCAGAAGTAGACAACTCAACAGAAAGTTATAGGAGCAGATTTGAGGAAACGAAGTTAGAATTCGTAAGATTGAAGATAAAGCACTTGAGGCCAACTTATTTGAGGAAAAATCAGATAAAAGAATTTTAAAATCTGAAAAGAAAATCCTAAGAATTATGTGGGACTCGATCAAGAGAAATAACCTATGAGTGATCGAAGCACCAGAACAGGGGGATAACAGAAAATACAGAGACAATTGTTGAAGATTTGTTGACTTCCCTAGTATTGTGAAAGACGAGAAAATATCTATCTAAGATGGTCATCAAACTCCACACAAGGTAGATCCCAAGAGAAAGTCACCAAAACATAATCAAATAAAGAAAGAATTTTAAGAGTGGCTGGGAATAAACAAAAAGCCATCTACAAAGGCGAGTCAATAAGACTAAACTTGAACTACTCAGCAGAAACCATGTGGCCAAAAAGGCAACGGGATGACATATATAAAGCCTTGAAGGAAAAAAATTGCCAGCCAAGAATTATATATCCATAATCCAAAAAATGTTGGAGAGGCTGTGGAGAGATTGGAACTCTTATACACTGCTGGTGGGAATGTAAAATGGTACAATCACTTTGGAAATCTATCTGGCATTATCTTAAAAATTTAGAAATAGAACTACCATACAACCCAGAAATCCCACTCCTCGGAATATACCCTAGAGAAATAAGAGCCTTCGCACAAACAGATATATGCACACCCATGTTTATTGCAGCTCTGTTTACAATAGCAAAAAGCTGGAAGCAACCAAGGTGTCCATCAACGGATGAATGGGTAAATAAATTGTGGTATATTCACACAATGGAATACTATGCATCGATAAAGAACAGTGATGAATCTGTGAAACATTTCATAACATGGAGGAACCTGGAAGGCATTATGCTGAGTGAAATTAGTCAGAGGCAAAAGGACAAATATTGTATAAGACCACTATTATAAGATCTTGAGAAATAGTATAAACTGAGAAGAAAACATACTTTTGTGGTTACGAGGCGGGGAGGGAGGGAGGGTGGGAGAGGGTATTTTACTGATTAGTTAGTAGATAAGAACTGCTTTAGGTGAAGGGAAGGACAATACTCAATACATGGAAGGTCAGCTCAACTGGACTGGACCAAAAGCAAAGAAGTTTCCGGGATAAACTGAATGCTTCAAAGGTCAGCGGAGCAAGGGCGGGGGTTTGGGGGCCATGGTTTAAGGGGACTTCTAAGTCAATTGGCAAAATAATTCTATTATGAAAACATTCTGCATCCCACTTTGAAATGTGGCGTCTGGGGTCTTAAATGCTAACAAGCGGCCATCTAAGATGCATCAATGGGTCTCAACCCACCTGGATCAAAGGAGAAGGAAGAACACCAAGGTCACACAATAACTATGAGCCCAAGAGACAGAAAGGGCCACATGAACCAGAGACCTACATCATCCTGAGACCAGAAGAACTAGTTGGTGCCTGGCCACAACCGATGACTGCCCTGACAGGGAGCACAACAGAGAACCCCTGAGGGAGCAGGAGATCAGTGGGATATAGACCCCAAATTCTCATAAAAAGACCAGACTTAATGGTCTGACTGAGACTAGAGGAATCCCGGCGGTCATGGTCCCCAAACCTTCTGTTGGCACAGGACAGGAACCATTCCTGAAGACAACTCATCAGACATGAAAGGGACTGGACAGTGGGTAGGAGAGAGATGCTGATGAAGAGTGAGCTATTTGTATCAGGTGGACACTTGAGACTGTGTTGGCATCTCCTGTCTGGAGGGGGGATGCGAGGATAGAGAGAATTGGAAGCTAGCAAAATTGTCATGAAAGGAGAGACCGGAAGGGCTGACTCATTAGGGGGAGAGCAAGTGGGAGTATGGAGTAAGGTGTATATAAACTTATATGTGACAGTCTGACTTGATTTGTAAACGTTCACTTGAAGCTCAATAAAAGTAAAAAAAAAAAAGAATTATATATCCAGCAAAACTGTCTCTGACATATGATGGTGAAATTAGGGCATTTCCAGATAAATGGGAGTTTAGGGAATTTGCAAAAACCATACCAAAATTACAAAAAATACTAAAGGGAGTCCTCTGGTTAGAAAATCAATGACATCAGATAAAAACCCAAGACTAAAACACAGTGCAGAGCAACCATATATAAACTCAGATAGGGAAGTCACAAAAATAAATAAGCTAAAATGTTGAAAATAGGGAAACAGACATGTCAGCATGTAAAAGATGACAATATTAAAACCAAAAAAGAGGGACTGAAAATGTAGTCATAGATTTTTCATATGGAGACTAAGTCAAGGCTATATATAAAAAAGAAAAGATTGCCTTAAACTTAGAAAAACTGGGGTAAATATCAAGGTAACCACAAAAGAAACTAACAATCCTACACATCAAATTAAAAAAAAAAAGAAAAACATAAAAGACTCAGCAAATACAAAATCAACAACAATGGAAAAAGATGAAAATACATAAAGAAAAATGATTCAGCACAGAAAATTAACTGTCAACAACACACAAAAAAAGACATCAACATGACAGCACTAAACTCATACCTATCAACAATTACACTGAATGTAAATGACTAAATGCACCAATAAAGAGATACAGAGTGGCAGAATGGATAAAAAAATGTGATTTGTTTATATGCTGCCTACAAGACACACACATTAGACTTAAAGATGAAACTAAAACTCAAAGGACGGAAAAAAACATATCAAACAAACGACAATCCAAAAAGAGCAGGAGTGGCAATATTAATATCTGACAAAATAGACTTTGAAGTAAAATCTACCACAAAGGATATAGACACTATATAATGATTAAAGGGTCAATACACCAGGAGGACATAACCACAATAAATATTTATGCAGCAAACCTTAGGGCTCCAAAATACATAAAACAAACTCTAAAAGCAATAAAAACAGGGATATACAGCTCCACAATAATAGTAGGAGACTTCAATATACCACTTTCAGTGAAAACAGAACATGCAGAAAGAAGCTCAATAAAGACACAGAAGATTTAAATGTCGTAATCAACTAACTTGATCTCATAGACATATACAGAACACTTCACCCGACAACAGCCAAGTATACTTTCTTTTTCAAGGCACATGGAACATTCTCCAGAACAGACCATGTATCAGGCCATGAAGCAAGCCTTAACAGAATCCAAAGCATCAAAATATTACAAAGCATCTTTTCTGACCCTAAAGCCATAAAAGTAGAAATCAATAACAGAAAAAGCAAGGAAAAAAAATCAAACACATGGAAACTGAACAACATTTTGCTCAAAAACTACTGGGTTATACAAGAAATTAAGGATGGAATAAAGTAATTCACAAAATCAAATCAGAACGAAACACATCCTACCAGAACTTTTGGGACACAGTGAAAGCAGGGCTCACAGGTCAATTTATAGCAATAAATGCACACATCCAAAAAGAAGAAAGGACCAAAATCAAAACACTGAGCTTACAACTGGAACAAATAGAAAGAGAGTAACAAAAGAAGCCCTTGGGCACTAGAAGAAAACAAATAATAAAAATTAGAGCAGAATTAAATGAAATAGAAAACAGAAAAACAATTGAAAGAGTTAATAAGACCAAAAGCTGGTTCTTTGAAATGATCAACAAAATTGATAAACCACTGGCAAAACTGACAAGAGAAAAACAGGAGAGGAAGCAAATAACCTGAATAAGAAATGAGATAGGTGATACCACAACAGACCCAACTGAAATTAAAAGAAATCAGAACAGTATATGATGAAAAACTATACTCTAACAAATTTGAAAACCTAGAAGAAATGGACAAATTTCTAGAAACACACTGCTTACCTAAACTAACATAAACAGTTAGAACAACAAAATAAACCTACAACAAAAGAAGAGATTGAAAAGACAATTAAAAAAATCCTAACAAAAAAAAAAGCCTGGGCCCTGATGGTTTCACTGGAGAATTCTACCAAACTATTATAGAAGGCTCAACTCCACTATTACTAAAGGTATTTCAGAGCATAGAAAATGAAGGAATACTTCCAAACTCATTCTGTGAAGCCAGCATAACCCTGATACCAAAACCAGGTAGAGACACCACAAAAAAAGAAAATCACAGGCCAATATCCATCATGAACATAGATGAAAAAATTCTAGCCAATAGAATTCAAGAACATATCAAAAAAATAATTCACCAAGACCAAATGTGGTTCATACCAGGTATGTAGGGATGGCTCAACTTAGAAAAACAATGGATGTAATCCATCACATTAATAAAACAAAAGACAGGAACCACATGATCTTATCAATTGATGCAGAAAAGGCATTTGACAAAGTCCAACATCCATTCATGATAAAAACTTTCAGCAAAATAGGAATAGGAAGAAAATTCCTCAACAAAACCAACAGTCAACATCATCCTAAATGGAGAGAGTCTGAAAGCATTCCCCATGAGATCGGGAACCAGACAGGGATGCCCTTTATCACCACTCTTATTCAACATTGTGCTGGAGGTCCTAGCCAGAGCAATTAGGCTAGATAAAGAAATAAAGGGCATCCACATTGGTAAGGAAGAAGTAAAAGTATCTCTATTTGCAGATGACATGATCTTATACTCAGAAAAGCTGAAAGAATCCTTAAGAAAACTACCGAAACTAATAGAAGTGCTCAGCAGAGCATCAGGATACAAGACAAACATACAAAAATCAGTTGGATTCCTCTACACCAACAAAGACAATGTTGAAGAAGAAATCACCAAATCGATGCCATTTACAATAGCCCCCAAGAAGATAAAATACTTAGGAATAAATCTAACCAGAGAAGTAAAAGACCTATACAAAGAAAACTACAAGACACAACTGCAAGAAACCAAAAGAGACCTACTTAAGTGGAAAAATATACCTTGCTCATGGATAGGAAGACTCAGAATCGTGAAAATGTCTATTCTACCCAAAGCAATCTACAGATACAATGCAATTCTGATCCAAATTTCAACGGCATTTTTTTTTAAATAATTTTTATTGTGCTTTAAGTGAAAGTTTACAAATCAAGTCAGTCTGTCACATATAAGCTTATATATGCCTTACTACATACTCCCATTTACTCTCCCCCAATGAGTCAGCCCGCTCCCTTCTTCCTCCTTTCATGACCGTTTTGCCAGTTTCTAACCCTCTCTACTCTCCCATCTCCCCTCCAGACAGGAGATGCCAATACGGTCTCAAGTGTCCACCTGATACAAGTAGCTCACTCTTCACCAGCATCTCTCTCCAGCCCATTGTCCAGTCCCTTCCATGTCTGATGAGTAGTCTTCAGGAATGGTTCGTGTCCTGGGCCAACAGAAGGTTTGGGGACCGTGACTGCCGGGATTCTTCTAGTCTCAGTCAGACCATTAAGTCTGGTCTTTTTATGAGTATTTGGGGTCTGCGTCCCACTGTTCTCCTGCTCCCTCAGGAGTTCTCTGTTGTGTTCCCTGTCAGGGCAGTCATCGGTTGTGGCTGGGCACCATCTAGTTCTTCTGGTCTCAGGATGATGTAAGTCTCTAGTTCATGTGGCCCTTTCCGTCTTGGGCTCATAGTTATTGTGTGACCTCGGTGTTCTTCATTCTCCTTTGATGCAGATGGGTTGAGACCAATTGATGCATCTTGGCTGCTTGTTAGCATTTAAGACCCCAGACGCCACATTTCAAAGTGGGATGCAGAATGTTTTCATAATAGAGTTTATTATGCCAATTGACTTAGAAGTCCCCTTAAGTCCAATGGCATTTTTTAATGAGATGGAAAAACAAATCACCAACTTCATATGGAAAGGGAAGAGGCCCCAGATAAGGAAAGCATTACTGAAGAAAAACACTTTCTTATCTTAGTGATGAGAAATAGGGCTGTGCCCTGACATGATGAACAAACCTAAACAATTTGGCCTTACACTACCTGATTTTAGAATCTACTACAGTGCCACTGTAGTTAAAACAGCCTGGTACTGGTACAACAACAGATACATAAACTGATGGAGCAGAATTGAGAATCCACATGTAAATTCACCCACCAAGGAGCAGCTGATATTTGACAAAGGCCCAAAGTCTCCTAACTGGGGAAAGGACAGTCTCTTTAATGAATAGTGCTGACATAACTGGATATTCACCTACAAAAAAATGAAAGAAGACCCATACCTCACACACATGCAAAAGCTAACTCAAAATGGATCAAAGACCTAAATATAATATCTAAAATGATAAAGATCATGGAAGAAAAAATAGGACTATGCTAGGAGCCCTAATATGTGGCATAAACTGAAGACAAAACATTACTAACAATGCACAAACACCAGAAAAGACACCAGACAACTGGGAGCTCCTAAAAATCAAACACTTATGCTCATCAAAAGACTTCGTCAAAAGAGTAAGAAGACAACCAGCAGATTGAGAAAAATTTTTTGGTTACAACAAATCCGATCAGCACCTAATCTCTAAAATCTAGAAGATACTGCAAAACCTTAACAACAAAAAGACAAATAACCCAATTAAAAAATGGGCAAAGGATATGAACAGATACTTCACCAAAGAAGACATTCAGGCAGCTACCAGATACATGAGGAAATGCTCACAATCATTAGCTATTAGAGAAATGCAAATCAAAACTACAATGAGATACCATCTCACCCCAACAAGGCTAGCATTAATCTAAAAAACATAAAATAATAAATGTTGCAGAGGCTGTGGAGAGACTGGAATACTTATACATTGCTGGTGGGAATGTAAAATGGTACAACCACTTTGGAAATCGATTTGGCACTTCCCTAAAAAGCTAGAAATAGAAGTACCATATGATCCAGCAATCCCACTCCTTGGAATATATCCTAGAGAAATAAGAGCTGTCACACAAATAGATACATGCACACACATGTTCACTGCAGCACTGTTCACAATAGCAAAAAGATGGAAATAACCTAGATGCCCATCAACGGACAAATAAACAAATTATAGTATATACACACAATGGAATACTATGCAATGATAAAGAACAACGATGAATCTGCGAAACACCTCATAACCATGAATGAATCTGGAAGGCATTGTGTTCAGTGAAATTAGTCATTGGCAAAAGGACAAATATTGTATGAGACCACTATTATAAGAAATCAAGAACCAGTTTAAACACAGAAGAAAACATTCTTCGATGGTTATGAGAGTGGGGAGGGAGGGAGAGCGGTATTCACTAACTAGATAGTAGATCAGAGTTATCTTAGGTGAAGGGAGCATAACTGGACTAAACCAAAAGCTACAAAGTTTCCTGAACACAACCAAACATTTCTAGGCACTGAGAAGCAGGGCCGGGGGTCTGGGGACCATGGTTTTGGGGACATCTAGGTCAACTGGCATAACAAAGTTTATTAAGAAAATGTTCTACATCCCACTTTGGCGAATGGCATCTGGGGTCTTAAAAGCTAGCAAGTGGCCATCTAAGATACATCAATTGGTCCCAACGTAGCTGGAGCAAGGGAGAATGAAGAACACCAAAGAGAGATGGAAAATATGAGCCCAAGAGCCCAATGGGCCACATAAGTCTGAGACTCCACCAGTCTGGGACCAGAAGAACTAGATGGTGCCCAACTACCACCAACAACTACCCTGAAAGGGAACAAAACAGAATCCCTGGCGTAGCAAGAGAAAAATGGGGTGCAGAACTCAAATTCCAGTAAAAAGACCAGACTTAATGGTCTGACTGAGACTGGAGGGACCCTGTGGCCCCCAGACTCTCTTTTACCCCAGAACTGAAACTATTCCTGAAGCCAACTCTTCAGACAAAGATTAGACCAGAGTATAAGATGTAAAATGATACTCATTAAGAGAATGCTTCAATAGATACATGAGACTAAATAAATGGGCAGCTCCTGTCCAGAGGTGAGATGAGAAGGCAAAAAGGGACAGGAACTCACTGAAGGGACATGCAAAATCTGGGGTGGAAAGGAGTGTGCTGTCACATTATAGGGAGAGCAACTAGGGTCACATAGCAATGTGTGTATAAAGTTCTGTTTGAGAAACTAACTTGAACTGTAAACTTTCACCTAAAGCACAATTAAAGAAAAAAATACAAATTCTGTGTGTCTACATTTCATTATATTTATATAGTGAATTAACAGATCACAAAAAAAATATTTCAGTGTAAAACTTCCTCTTCCATTTGTTCCTTAGTCAGTTGAAGATAAAACAAACGCAACCCTGGTCAGAGCTAAGAAATCTTCAGATTCTTCTCTTCAACCTCTATCCTCCTCAATGAAATTTTTTTACCCCACTTCACAACACCTAGGAAACTTCCTTTCTAAAATCAAGGATCTGATAGCACCACCGTTTTTATATATGTTGTATACATAATTTCCTACCCTAAACTCAACCATAAACTGTAGTTTCAAGAGCCCCAACAGTGAGGTTGTGTGAGAAGGGGGCAGAGAAGAAGTTGGCCCTCACACTGTCTTGGGGAAAAGGCTGATTTATACTCTCCTCAAAACTCACGAAAAGAAAAAAAATTTTTTTTTTTTTTTTTCAAAACTCACAGGTAACACTGTGTAAAACACTTTCTTATCTTAGTGATGAGAAATAGGGCTGTGCCCTGACATGATGAACAAACCTAAACAATTTGGTGCATATTTCAGATGGCTTGGAAGCAGGCCCAGGGAAAACAGGACGATAAGCACCCTTCCCTCTGTGATGACATGGCACTTCTCTCCTATTCCAGGAGTGGCCTCAACGAGCAGCTACACATGCTGGCCAACAATTGTTGCCAGAAAGGGCTTTTTTTGCCAAAACCACAATCACTGTGTTTGGCAGACACCCTTCCACATTCACATGGGTAATGGTAAATAAGTCTATTCAGGAGGTTAACTCATTTAGTTATCTGGGCACAGTTTAACAAACACTTGCCTGGCAGGCATCTCACAACAGGGTCATGCTGAAAGTTAACTATTATGGAAGGCTCTTTTATGGCAACAGGCAGAAATCTAGGACTCCAACACTTGACTTTCATTCCCACACTGCTCTGTGATGACTTTGACTTCCAGTGCTTTGTCCCCAGATCTTTCCGCTGGACCTCCTAGGGCCTGAGTCCATGACACACAAACCCCCCAACCTATCCATAAGCTAGTTACAGAACACAACCTGAGTATACTGCTTCTGTTCTAGTTGCTAAATTCCCCCACAAAACTTATGTCTCCTAGGGAGGATGTAGGGCTGGCTTCCCCAAACTCGTCCAGACCATTACCGTTCAGCCCTTCGGCAGCAGCTCCTGCTCCTCTGAAGCTCATGCCACAATGCTCAAGTAACCACTACCATCCTTAACTGTGTTTTCTATCAACCTCAGCAACAGACCCTCCTACACTGAGGATTTTGACACCTGACTCCACATTCTTACTCTTGACCTCAAGCCCTACTCTCAATATAGATGATTTCAGTCCATGTGAACATTCCATCTAATATCCTAGACTCTCAATTGTTTTACTTTCTCAAAAAAAAAAAGACTGTGATGGTTAAGGTTTTGTGTCAACTTGGCTGGACCATGATTCTCAGTGGTTTGGTAGTTATGTAATGATGTACTTTGGCAGTTATGTGATGATATAGTCATCCTCCATGATGCAATCTGATGTGATAAGCCAGTCAGTCATAAAGGGAGTTTCCTCAGGGGTGTGGTCTGCATTCAATATACACATAGGCGTTCTGGTAAAGCTCGCTTGCTTGCTCTGATCTTCCATCCAGTTCCTCATCATCTGACCTCCAGTTCTTGGGACTTGAGCCAGTGGTCTGCTGTACTGCTTGACGATCTGGGGTTCATCAGCCTCTGCAGTCTGTGAGTCAGTAGCTTGCGATCTGACCTGCCAATCAAAGATTCGTCACCCCCTGCAGCCACAGGAGTGAGGAGAAGCCTCCAGCCTGATGCCTGACCCACGGACTTGGGAGTTGCCAGCTTCTACAACCACATAAGCCATTTCCTTGAGATAAATCTTTCTCTCTCTCTGTCTCTCTCTATATATAATAAAACCAAACAAAAAACCTCATTGCCATGGAGTTGATTCCAACTCGTAGCGACCTTATAGGGCAGAGCAGAACTGCCCTACAGGGTTTCCAAAGAGCAGGTAGTAGATTCAAACTGACCTTTTTGGTTAGCTGCCTGAGCTCCACTGTACCACGAGGCTTTATACACACACACACACACACACACACACACACACACACATATATACACACATACATATATATGTGTGTGTGTATATATATTTATGTGTGTATATATATACATACGGAAACTCCGGTGGCGCAGTGGTTAAATGCTATGGCTGCTAACCAGAAGGTCAGCAGTTCAAATCCACCAGGCACTCCTTGGAAACTCTATGAGGCAGTTCTACTCTGTCCTATAGGGTTGCTATGAGTCGGAATCAACTCAAGGCAGTGAGTTATACACACAAACATACACACACATGTATATAATATATATACATATACACATACACTTCACTGGTTTTGCTTCTGTAGAAAACCCAGCCAAAGACAGACTGCCCCTTCAGTGCAATTAAGCAACTCAAGGTTATAGCCGAACTCCTTGATATCATCTGGATATGTTTTATCTAACATTCATATATGCAACTTTCTGACCATAAGGTACTGCTCTCCAGTTATCTCATACCACACTCCCACCAGGCTTCCTTTTTAGTTTTACCAAGACCACTAGTGCCTTTTTCTTTCTACTTAGAGTTTTCTGTCCTTGTCTTTTTCAGGCCACTTCCATTACTCTTGAAGTTTCTTCTTTTAGCTTCCACGATTTCACACTCTCCTGGTTTCCTTCCTACCTCTCTAGCTGTCTCTTCTCAAAAGCCCTTGGATACTTCTACCCAGGCTGCCAATGTTGGAGACCATCAGGTCTCACTTCTTAACCTTTTCTCTTCTCCATCTACAACTCTACATACGTAGTCTCACTTAATATCACATGTTAAGTCCTCCAAATATGTAGATAACTCCAAAACTCCTAACCCCTGATATCCAGGCAGAAGAATAGACCACTCTTCCACAAAGAAATTGAACCACTCCGAAAAAAGACCCAGATACTAAAATTTGAGGAGCAGGCGTATAACTCATAGATTATCTAGTTTTATGGGTGCCCAAAAGTAATGCCCACCAGGCAACAAGCCCAGGCATATGTTCAGAGACTCCAGAAGACATTTCAGTGGCTGGATTTTAAATATTAACATTTAGCCAAGGATCACCAGATATCTGAGGTAAGTTCCCCAATTTACAAAAGAGACTAAAGCAAAAGAAAACAAAAATGAACCCAAAGAAAAGATACAATAAAAGAAGCAGAGCCAAACTTCAAGAAAAACAGTAACTACTATTACTGGAGGGATAAGAGAAGAAATCATATACCTAAAACAAGAACAGGATGCTATAAAAAACACACAAAGATCAAGAAAAACCCTGAGGAATTAAAATGGTATCCAGAATCTTTTTAAATGATAGGCAAAATTAAGAAAAGAACAGTGCTGTCAGGTGCCATTGAATCGCTTCCGCCTCACAGTGATGCTATGTACAACAGAATGAAGCACCGCCCAGTCCTGTGACATCCTCACAACTATTGCTGTGTTTGGGCCCACTGTTACAGCCACTGTGTCAGTTCATCTTGTTGAGGCTCTTCCTCTTTTTCACTTACCCTCTACCTTACCAAGCATGATGTCCTTGTCCAGGAACCTATCCCTCCTGATAACGTGTCCAAAATATGTGAGATGAAGTCTTGCCATCCTCACTTCTAAGGAGCATTCTGGCTGTATTTCTTCCAAGACATATGTGTTCGTTCTTCTGGTATAGCTTGAGATATTTGATACTCTTTGCCAACACCATAATTCAAAGATATCAATTCTTCTTCAGTCTTTCTTATTCATAGTCCAGCTTTTGCATGCGTATGAAGCAACTGAAAATATCACGGCTTGGGTTAGGCACACCTTAGTCCTCAAAGTGATACACAGCACAAAAAGAAACAATGGTAGTCATAAGAGAGAGAAGTTAAGAGAAACTACAAGATCCACCCAAGAGCCCTAACTAACAGAAGTTCTAGAAACAAAGAACAGAAAAAACAGAGTGAATGGAAATTACCAAAGAAATAACACAAGAACGGAACAATCAAATACCAAGCACCTTGATATGACTTTAGTTGTCTATATGACAGTCATATCAAGGTATATCATTATCAAATTTCAGAACCACATTGATTAAAGAGAAGACTCTAAGAACATCTAGAAAGAATGAAGAGGCCACCACCAAAAGAACACAAATGGAAATATAAGCATATTATTTAGGACAGTAAAACCTGCAAAAGCCATAACCTGTGTAAGGCAGAACCCTGTCAGAGAACAAAACATCAAATATTTTCCACTAATAGACAGTCACAGAAAAGTGGTAAGATTGAGCCCTGTCAAAGGCGAAAACTAGCAAGACCCAGAAAAACAAGGCAGTCCCGTCAAATTCTGGCTCTCACAGGTTTCACTGTAATATGGAATGGAATACCAAAGTACCAAAGGAAAGGACTAGAAGAGTAATCAAGAATGGTTGTCCAAGAATGGGTCTGTGGGTGGGGCATGAAACTGCTGATCTTTCATTATCAGTCTGTTAATACTATTTGACTTTTAAGATACATATGTGTATATACCAGATATGTACATTTGATATAAATTAAAACTAATTCTAAATTTTAAAAAAGTATGAAGATGAGTTGTTGCTTAACGGCTACAAAGTTTTTGTCTGGTGATGAAAAAGTTCTGGGAAAAAAAAACAGTAAGAATGGCCTACTGTGTGAAAAGCTTCAGAGGGGAAAAGCAAACTGGGTAAGCCAATATACTCTCTCAAGGAAAGCCAGCTAATCCACAAATATCACTCATCTAAACAGGGCTTGCAGTTCAACCATAGAATAAACTGTTGTTGTTATGTTGTTAGGTGCCATCAAGTCAGTTCCAACTCATAATGGCCCTATGTACAATAGAACGGAACACTGTCCGGTACTGTGTCATCCTCACAATTGCTGTTATGCTTGAGCCCATTGTTGCAACCACTGTGACAACCTATCTCATTGAGGGTCTTTCCCTTTTTTGCAGACTCTCTAATTTGCCAAGCATGATGTCCTTCTCTAGGGACTGGTCTCTCCTGATAACATAGCCAAAGAACATGAGACGAAGTCTCGTCATCCTCGCTTTCAAGGAGCATGCTGGCTGTACTTCTTCCAAGACATATTTGTTCATTCTTCAGGCAGCCCATGGTATATTCAATATTCTTCACCAACACTATAATTCAAAAGTGTCAATTCTTCTTTGGTCTTCTTTATTCGTTGTCCAGCTTTCGCAAGCATTTCAGGCAATGGAAAATACCATAGCTTGGGTCAGGTGCACTTTCGTCCTCAAAGTGACAGAGTGGAACAGACATAGGGAAAAAGCAAAGGAAATATAACCAGCTACTCATGTTAAACAATCTAGACCTTCACCTGTAAATATGAAGGAATAGCCAAAGACCACTAGACATTAAAAAAGGAGAATAAACAACACAAAAGAGAGAATTAAGAAAAATAAGCTGCAAGACTGACCCTAAAGAAATGGGATAATTTGGGAAATAAAACTTAAGGTATTTTTAAAAGTGGTATTCTTTTTTTTTTTTGGGTATTAAAAATCACTTTATATATATATTTTTTTTATTTATTTATTTTTTTATAATAACTTTTATTAAGCTTCAAGTGAACGTTTACAAATCCAATCAGTCTGTCACATATAAGTTTACATACATCTCACTCCCTACTCCCACTTACTCTCCCCGTCTTGAGTCAGCCCTTTCAGTCTCTCCTTTCTTGACAATTTTGCCGGCTTCCCTCTCTCTCTATCCTCCCATCCCCCCTCCAGACAAGAGTTGCCAACACAATCTCAAGTGTACACCTGATATAATTAGCTCACTCTTCATCAGCGTCTCTCTCCCACCCGCTGACCAGTCCCTTTCATGTCTGATGAGTTGTCTTCAGGGATGGTTCCTGTCCTGTGTCAACAGAAGGTCTGGAGAGCATGACCGCCGGGATTCCTCCAGTCTCAGTCAGACCATTAAGTTTGGTCTTCTTATGAGAATTTGGGGTCTGCATCCCACTGCTCTCCTGCTCCCTCAGGGGTCCTCTGCTGAGCTCCCTGTCAGGGCAGTCATCGATTGTGGCCGGGCACCAACTAGTTCTTCTGGTCTCAGGATGATGTAGGTCTCTGGTTCATGTGGCCCTTTCTGTCTCTTGGGCTCTTAGTTGTCATGTGGGCTTGGTGTTCTTCATTTTCCTTTGCTCCATGTGGGTTGAGACCAATTGCTGCATCTTAGATGGCTGCTTGTTAGCATTTAAGACCCCAGACGCCACATTTCAAAGTGGGATGCAGAATGATTTCATAATAGAATTATTTTGCCAATTGACTTAGAAGTCCCCGCAAACCATGTTCCCCAGACCCCCGCGCTTGCTCCGCTGAGCTTTGAATCATTCATTTTATCCCGGAAACTTCTTTGCTTTTGGTCCAGTCCAATTGAGCTGACCTTCCATGTATTGAGTGTTGTCTTTCCCTTCACCTAAAGCAGTTCTTATCTACTGATTAATCAATAAAAAAAACCCTCTCCCACCCTCCCTCCCTCCCCCCCTCGTAACCACAAAAGTATGTGTTCTTCTCAGGTTTACTATTTCTCAAGATCTTATAATAGTGGTCTTATACAATATTTGTCCTTTTGCCTCTGACTCATTTCGCTCAGCATAATGCCTTCCAGGTTCCTCCATGTTATGAAATGTTTCAGAGATTCGTCACTGTTCTTTATCGATGCGTAGTATTCCATTGTGTGAATATACCACAATTTATTTACCCATTCATCCGTTGATGGACACCTTGGTTGCTTCCAGCTTTTTGCTATTGTAAACAGAGCTGCAATAAACATGGGTGTGCATATATCTGTTTGTATGAAGGCTCTTGTATCTCTAGGGTATATTCCGAGGAGTGGGATTTCTGGGTTGTATGGTAGTTCTATTTCTAACTGTTTAAGATAACGCCAGATAGATTTCCAAAGTGGTTGTACCATTTTACATTCCCACCAGCAGTGTATGAGAGTTCCAATCTCTCCGCAGCCTCTCCAACATTTATTATTTTGTGTTTTTTGGATTAATGCCAGCCTTGCTGGTGTGAGATGGAATCTCATCGTAGTTTTAATTTGCATTTCTCTAATGGCTAATGATCGAGAGCATTTTCTCATGTATCTGTTGGCTGCCTGAATATCTTCTTTAGAGAAATGTGTGTTCATATCCTTTGCCCACTTCTTGATTGGGTTGTTTGTCTTTTTGTGGTTGAGTTTTGACAGAATCATGTAGATTTTAGAGATCAGGCGCTGGTCGGAGATGTCATAGCTGAAAATTCTTTCCCAATCTGTAGGTGGTCTTTTTACTCTTTTGGTGAAGTCTTTAGATGAGCATAGGTGTTTGATTTTTAGGAGCTCCCAGTTATCGGGTTTCTCTTCATCATTTTTGGTAATGTTTTGTATTCTGTTTATACCTTGTATTAGGGCTCCTAGGGTTGTCCCAATTTTTTCTTCCATGATCTTTATCGTTTTAGTCTTTATGTTTAGGTCTTTGATCCACTTGGAGTTAGTTTTTGTGCATGGTGTGAGGTATGGGTCCTGTTTCATTTTTTTGCAAATGGATATCCAGTTATGCCAGCACCATTTGTTAAAAAGGCTGTCTTTTCCCCAGTTAATTGACACTGGTCCTTTGTCAAATATCAGCTGCTCATACGTGGATGGATCTATGTCTGGGTTCTCAATTCTGTTCCATTGGTCTATGTGTCTGTTGTTGTACCAATACCAGGCTGTTTTGACTACTGTGGCTGTATAATAGGTTCTGAAGTCAGGTAAGGTGAGGCCTCCCACTTTCTTCTTCTTTTTCAGTAGTGCTTTGCTTATCCGGGGCTTTTTTCCCTTCCATATGAAATTGGTGATTTGTTTCTCTATCCCCTTAAAATATGACATTGGAATTTGGATCGGAAGTGCGTTAAATGTATAGATGGCTTTTGGTAGAATAGACATTTTTACTATGTTAAGTCTTCCTATCCATGAGCAAGGTATGTTTTTCCACTTAAGTATGTCCTTTTGAATTTCTTGTAGTAGAGCTTTGTAGTTTTCTTTGTATAGGTCTTTTACATCCTTGGTAAGATTTATTCCTAAGTATCTTATCTTCTTGGGGGCTACCGTGAATGGTATTGATTTGGTTATTTCCTCTTCGGTGTTCTTTTTGTTGATGTAGAGGAATCCAAGTGATTTTTGTATGTTTATTTTATAACCTGAGACTCTGCCAAACTCTTCGATTAGTTTCAGTAGTTTTCTGGAGGATTCCTTAGGGTTTTCTGTGTATATAATCATGTCATCTGCAAATAGTGATAACTTTACTTCTTCCTTGCCAATCCGGATACCTTTTATTTCTTTGTCTAGCCTGATTGCCCTGGCTAAGACTTCCAACACGATGTTGAATAAGAGCGGTGATAAAGGGCATCCTTGTCTGGTTCCCGTTCTCAAGGGAAATGCTTTCAGGTTCTCTCCATTTAGAGTGATATTGGCTGTCGGCTTTGCATAGATGCCCTTTATTATGTTGAGGAATTTTCCTTCAATTCCTATTTTGGTAAGAGTTTTTATCATAAATGGGTGTTGGACTTTGTCAAATGCCTTTTCTGCATCAATTGATAAGATCATGTGGTTTTTGTCTTTTGTTTTATTTATGTGATGGATTACATTAATGGTTTTTCTGATATTAAACCAGCCTTGCATACCTGGTATAAATCCCACTTGATCAGGGTGAATTATTTTTTTGATGTGTTGTTGGATTCTATTGGCTAGAATTTTGTTGAGGATTTTTGCATCAATGTTCATGAGGGATATAGTTGGCTGATTGTTGTAATTAGATCTTCCGTGTCTCTGTTGAGCTTCTTACTGGATGTCCTGTCCTTCTCCGAAAGGGGTGTGTTGAAGTCTCCTACTATAATTGTGGAGGTATCTATCTCGCTTTTCAGTTCTGTTAAAATTTGATTTATATATCTTGCAGCCCTGTCATTGGGTGCGTAAATATTTAATATGGTTATGTCTTCCTGATCAATTGTCCCTTTTATCATTATATAGTGTCCTTCTTTATCCTTTGTGGTGGATTTAAGTCTAAAGTCTATTTTGTCAGAAATTAATATTGCTACTCCTCTTCTTTTTTGCTTATTGTTTGCTTGATATACTTTTTTCCATCCTTTGAGTTTTAGTTTGTTTGTGTCTCTAAATCTAAGGTGTGTCTCTTGTAGGCAGCATATAGATGGATCGTGTTTCTTTATCCAGTCTGTGACTCTCTGTCTCTTTATTGGTGCATTTAGTCCATTTACATTCAGGGTAATTATAGATAAATAAGTTTTTAGTGCTGTCATTTTGATGCCTTTTTATGTGTGTTGTTGACAATTTCATTTTTCCACATACTTTTTTGTGCTGAGGCGTTTTTCTTAGTAAATTGTGAGATCCTCACTTTCATAGTGTTTGACTTTATGTTAGTTGAGTCGTTACGTTTTTCTTGGTTTTTGTCTTGAGTTATAGAGTTGTTATACCTTTTTGTGGTTACCTCATTATATACCCCTATTTTTCTAAGTAAAAACCTAACTTGTATTGTTCTATATCGCCTTGTATCACTCTCCATATGGCAGTTCAATGCCTCCTGTATTTAGTCCCTCTTTTTGATTATTGTGATCTTTTACCTATTGACTTCCATGATTCCCTATTATGTGTATTTTTTTTTTAATTAATCTTAATTTGTTTGTTTTTGTGATTTCCCTATTTGAGTTGATATCAGGACGTTCTGTTTTGTGACCTTGTGTTGTGCTGATATCTGATATTATTGGTTCTCTGACCAAACAATATCCTTTAGTATTTCTTGTAGCTTTGGTTTGGTTTTTGCAAATTCTCTAAACTTGTGTTTGTCTGTAAATATCTTAATTTCGCCTTCATATTTCAGAGAGAGTTTTGCTGGATATATGATCCTTGGTTGGCAGTTTTTCTCCTTCAGTGTTCTGTATATGTCGTCCCATTCCCTTCTTGCCTGCATGGTTTCTGCTGAGTAGTCAGAACATATTCTTATTGATTCTCCCTTGAAGGAAACCTTTCTTTTCTCCCTGGCTGCTTTTAAAATTTTCTGTTTATCTTTGGTTTTGGTGAGTTTGATGATAATATGTCTTGGTGTTTTTCTTTTTGGATCAATCTTAAATGGGGTTCGATGAGCATCTTGGATAGATATCCTTTCGTCTTTCATGATGTCAGGGAAGTTTTCTGTCAGAAGTTCTTCAACTATTTTCTCTGTGTTTTCTGTCCCCCCTCCCTGTTCTGGAACTCCAATCACCCGCAGGTTATCCTTCTTGATAGAGTCCCACATAATTCTTAGGGTTTCTTCATTTTTTTTAATTCTTTTATCTGATTTTTTTTCAGCTATGTTGGTGTTGATTCCCTGGTCCTCCAGATGTCCCAGTCTGCATTCTAATTGCTCGAGTCTGCTCCTCTGACTTCCTAGTGTGTTGTCTAATTCTGTTATTTTATTGTTAATCTTTTGGATTTCTACATGTTGTCTCTCTATGGATTCTTGCAACTTATTAATTTTTCCAGTATGTTCTTGAATAATCTTTTTGAGTTCTTCAACAGTTTTATCAGTGTGTTCCTTGGCTTTTTCTGCAGATATCCTAATTTCATTTGTGATATCATTAAGCATTCTGTAAATTAGTTTTTTATATTCTGTATCTGATAGTTCCAAAATTGTATCTTCATTTGGGAAAGATTTTGATTCTTTTGTTTGGGGAGTTGGAGAAGCTGTCACGGTCTGCTTCTTTAAGTGGTTTGATATGGATTGTTGTCTCCGAGCCATCACTGGGAAACTAGTTTTTCCAGAAAATCCGCTAAAAAAAAACTGCAGTCAGATCCCTATCAGAGTTCTCCCTCTGGCTCAGGCTATTCAGATGTTAATGAAGCCGCCTGCGTGCAGTCCAAATCCCTGTGGGACGGTTCCCCGGCTCGGATGCTGCTCTTTCTGCTCCAAGATCAGTCACTGCCTCCCGGGGACTTCTCCTAACGGCTGCGTCCCACGCCGCCCGTGGAACAGGCTAGTCCCCCTCCCGGGGTTAGTTCAGGGGGGTGGAGCAGGTCTCTGTGCTTGTGCCATACCTGACTGGTATGCTGGCTCCAGGCTCTGGAAACAATCGCTGCTTCCCCGTATTAGTTCGTTCTCCGTCTCTAAATCTGTGTTTGTTGTTCAGGGTTCGTAGATTGTTATGTATGTGATCGATTCACTTGTTTTTCCGTGTCTTTGTTGTAAGAGGGATCCGAGGTAGCGTCTGCCTAGTCCGCCATCTTGGCTCCGCCCCAAAAGTGGTATTCTTAAAGACATCAAAGAGCAGTCTGTATCAACAAAAAGGAACAGGCTACTATGAAAAAAGGGCTGTAAGAAAGTATTTCGGGGAATTAAAATCAGTGCCAAAATTAGGAAAAAATCAATTAAAGATTGGACAGTTTTGCTGGAAAATATTTCCTAGAACTTAGACCAAAAACACATAGAGATGGAAAAAAGATAAAAGACATAGAAGACCAATCCAGGAAGGCCAATGTCCATGTAACTGATATTTTAGAAAGTAAGAATGGAAAAAAGAGATGGGAGAAACAATCAAATAAGTAATTAAAGAAAACCTGGAAGTGCATAAAGACCAGTCCTCAGATTGAAAGGGTCTCCTCAGTGCTAAGAAAGATGAATGGAAGTGGGGGAAAAAAAAAACTCACATCTGAACATACAGTTGAAAACTCTCAAGTCATTAGAGACCATGACTGCAAAATCTTCCAAGGAAAAAGGCAGATTACTTACAAAGGAATGAGAATCACATTGGCAGTAGATTTCTCATCAGCAATACCGAATATCAGAAGAAAATGGATGAAGGCCTTCACTAGCAGAACAATCACCAGATAGTTAAATATCAGCTGTTAAACAGTTCAGGAACTGTGAAGGTCAACTTTCTATCTAAAATAATTTCTTGAAATGCACTCCCAGCAAAATAAAGGAATCAAAATCTAAGAAATAAATTTGAGAAATAATGGAAATAATCCAAGAGTTTCAATATAAAGAAGCCCAAGACTACAAAGTTTAAAGTCAGAAAAGGTATGAGTCAGGGTTGTATTCTTTCACCATACCTATTCAATCTGTATGCTGAGCAAATAATACAAGAAGCTGGATTATATGAAGAAGAACGGGGCATCAGGATTGGAGGAAGACTCATTAACAACCTGCACTTTGCAGGTGACACAACCTTGACTGCTGAAAGTGAAGAGGACTTGAAGCACTTACTAATGAAGATCAAAGACCACAGCCTTTGGTATGGATTACACCTCAACATAAAGAAAACAAAAATCCTTACAACTGGACCAATGAGCAACATCATGATAAACAGAGAAAAGATTGAAGTTGTCAAGGATTTCATTTTACTTAGATCCACAATCAACAGTCATGGAAGCAGCAGTCAAGAAATCAAAAGACACATTGCATTCGGTAAATCTGCTGCAAAGGACCTCTTTAAAGTGTTGAAGAGCAAAGATGTCACCTTGAAGACTAAGGTGCGCCTGACCCCCAAAAAATGGTATTTTCAATCGCATCATATGCATGTGAAAGTTGGACAGTGAATAAGGAAAACTGAAGAACTGACACCTTTCAATTGTGGTGCTGGCGAAGAATATTGAATATACCATGGACTGCCAAAAGGACGAAGAAATCTGTCTTGGAAGAAGTACAACCAGAATGCTCCTTAGAAGCAAGGATGGCGAGACTGCGTCTTACAGACTTTGGACATGTTATCAGGAGGGATCAGTCCCTGGAGAAGGACATCATGCTTGGCAGAGTACAGGGTCGGCAGAAAAGAGGAAGACCCTTAACAAGGTGGATTGACACAGTGGCTGCAACAATGAGTTCAAGCATGACAACGATTGTAAGGATGGCTCAGGACCAGGCAGTGTTTCACTCTGTTGCGCACAGGGTCGCTATGAGTCGGAACCGACTCGATGGCACCTAACAAGAACAAAGACTACAACTGGGCAGTGGGTCTGGAAAACTATCAGTTCAAATAAGAACAGAAAATCAGAGGGATCAAGGAACAATACTTTCAAGGAGAAAAAAGTAGGACACAGTCAAGGTCATATAATGAAATAACTTGCCCAGAGGAAACTGGAGGGCAAGTTTGTCTCTTTATACCTTAAAAACAAAAGGAGCCCATCAGGGCAGGAGCAGAGAGCATCCCCATTATTAGAACGTGAAAAGGGCTGTTCCTGACCCTCCAGAGAATAGCAAAGGAGCCATGAGTCAGAGTGGGAAAAGGGGCAGTGGCACATTAAGCTGGAGGGACAGCCCTTTTATACCTCAGGAGAGAAGTGATTAAACCCATTGCAGTCGAGTTGATTCCAACTTACAGCGACCCTATAGGACAGAGTAGAACTGTCCCATAGGGTTTCCAAGGAGTGGCTGATGAATTCAAACTGCTGAACTTTTGGTTAGCAGCTGTAGCTCTTAACTACTGCACCACCGGGGCTCCAATATACTTTTACAAGTTGGCGGGTTCAAACTGCTGACCTTCCAGTTAGCAGCTGAGTGCTTAACTACAGAGCCACCAGGGCTCCTTAGAGAGGTGATTAAAGGTAGGAAAAGGATGGTAACTACTTTTACTCATGGTGACCCTATAGGACAAAGGAGAACTGCCCCATAGGGCTTCCAAGAAGCAGCTGGTGGATTTGAACTGCTGACTTTTGGTTAGCAGCTAATCTCTTAACCACTGTGCCACCAGGGCTCCTTACTCTGCCTAGATAGTAAAAACTTTACCGATGACACAGTATAGCAAAATACCCTTATGGAGACTAAACTTGCATTTAAAGGGCTCAGCGAAACGTCCTAGCAAGTAGGCTTGTGTACAAGAGGACTCTTGAATCACAAAGGTATATTCCACAGCCCCAAGGAGAGGGGGAAGGCTATCAGGTATCTGCCCTTAGCAAGTAGGAGAGACAAACTGTGCAGGAAGGGAGATATGATCAATGCGTTTACATCCATTATTAAAAAAGGGGAAGCCCCAAAGGTCAAACTCATTGGCCTCTTGGGTCATCGCATGCATTGCTAGCTTTGCTTGCTTTATAGCTTCTGTTCCTGCTGGCCCACGTAAACCAATATTTGATGATCACTGTTTCCAGTGATTATCTCTCTGTTCACCCCATAAATCAACAGCTTCACTGGCTGCTGGCCCCAGAAGCAGTCCTGCCAGGCAAGCAGGGACTCAGACATTAGTGCTCCCTGCACATATTCATAGACTGAGAGGCTGCTCACAAATTTCCCTGGTTGCTATGTGAGTCTAGAGGGAGGAGAACACATGCTAAATCAATTGACTCATTTGGGAAGAAGATACAGATGTTGATAAGCTTAAGAATAGATAAAAATAAATATAAGCATCGATCTTAGTAAGTTGGAACCACCAGAAGAATAAAACAGAATGTATGAATATTAAACCAGCAAAGGATCTACTCAATGGAAGAGAAGAAGGGGGGGGGGGGAGTATGATAAATAGAAAACAGGAAAGACAGCAAAAACATCTCAACAGGATAATAATTAAAATAAATACATACGTATTTGGGCTAAATGCACCAACCAGAGGAACAAACTCTCAGATTGGAGTAAAGATAATATTCAGCAAAAGGTTTACAAATCCAAACGGTCCATCAAAAAGTCACAGAAGACGGTTGTACAATGTTGTGGATGTAATTAATGTCACGGAATTGTACACAAATTTTGTGGTTGTGTATATTTTACTACAAAAAAAATGTTTCTTGTGGTAAAATATATGCAACCACAAAATTTGCTATTTTTTTCAAAAGTTACAGAAAGCTTTATTATAAAATTTGGAAAAAATACACCAGGTAAATATGAATTCAATTAAGCTAGGACAGTAATCTTAATAAAAGTTTTTTTTTAATCAAGGCAGAAAAAATGAGAGATATTACATAGTATTAAAGACACTATATCAAGAATACATAATAATCATCAACATTAATGTATCTAACAATACAACCTCAAAATATATGCAGCAACAACTAAGTGGCCATGGGAAAAAAAGGATAAATGAACAATTTAAAGTTAAATATATCCTTCTCAAAAACTGATAAAGCAAGCAAACAAAAAAAGCTAATATATAAAAGATATGAAAAATACAATTAAATACAACAGAGAACACGTTTCTTTCCAACATAAATTTAATGTTTACAATAACTGACCACATACTAAGCCTCAGAGGAAGTCCCTGTAAATTCTGCCCAAATCAATATCATATGATGTATGTTCTCTAAGAATAACGTAGAAAAAAAAATATAAATCAATGACATGGGGCTAAAAAAATACTGTATGGGTTAGGATAAAATTCTAAGGGGATAAATAAATACTTAGAAGCAAATGGAGCTAAGTGTTCAACTTAAGAAATTGGTAAAAGGGCAACAAACAGAGGATGGAGGAAAGGGAGAAAGAGGAGGTGAAGAACGAAAAGAATACAGACACAAACGACTGGAATAAAAAACAAAAGAGTTGAGAAAATAAAATGAAAACTTGGTTGTTTTGAAAAGATTGATAGAATAGACAAACCTCTACCAAAACCAGTCAGGGAAGATAAAGGTAAAAAGAGGCAAATAAAAACATACAAAATAAGAGAGCAAAAGAACTACAGATACATATTTTTTTAATTATGAAAAACTATATACAATAAGGGAAACCCTAGCAGCATAGTAGTTAAAAGCTATGGCTACTAACCAAAAGGTCGGCAGTTCAAATCCACCAGGCACTGCTTGGAAACTCCATGGGGCAGTTCTACTCTGCCCTATAGGGTTGCCTGGTGGCATAGTGGTTAAGAGCATTGGCTGCTAACCAGAAGGCTGGCAGTTCAAATCTACCAGGAGCTCCTTGAAAACCCTATGGAGCAGTTCTACTTTGCCCTTTAGGGTCACTATGAGTCAGAACCAACTCGATATCAAGAGGTTTTTTTTTTTATAGGATCGCTGTGAGTTGCAATTGACTCGACAGCAATGGGTTTGGTTTTTGGATATGCAATAAACTTGAAAACCCTGTCAAAGAGATTTTGCTAAAGAAATATAAAATACCTATGTAGACTCTGGAAGAAATAGAAAACGTGACAAAACCAAAATGAAGTGCTAATGAAAGACAAAGGCCATCTTACCCATGTTCAACCTAGCTAATAAACAGCAGAATACAAATTAAAACAACATGGAGTTGCTACTCTGCACTCACCAGATTTTCCAAATTTAAAAGTTTTCTAACTAGATATTAGCTCTGGGCCACACCAACTGGGTTCAAATTCTGACCACTCACTAGCTGTCTGACTTAAGTCACTTATCCTCCCTGTATCTCAGTGTCCTCATTGGTAAAATAGATATAATACTAGCACCTACCTCATATGGCTATTGTGAGGATTAAATACATAAATACTTACTTACACACATACACACACACATGCACGCACACACACACACTGCTTAAAACAGAGCCTTGCTAGTACTGAGATGCATGGGTGTCATGGATTGAATTACACCAAAAAACCAAACCCAGTGCCATCGAGTCGATTGAATTATGTCCCCCAAAAATATGTGTATCAATTTGGCTGGGTCATGATTCCCAGCATTGTGCAATTTTCCTATAGCTTGTAAATCCTGCCTTTATGATGTTAATGAGGGAGGATGGGCGGCAGTTGTGTTAGTGAGGCAGGACTCAAATCTATAAGATTGGATTGTGTCTTGAGGCCATCTCTTGAGATATGAAAGAGAGAAGCAAGTAGAGCAACAGGGAAAACTCATACCAACAAGAAAGCAGTGCTGGGAGCAGAGCATGTCCTTTGGACCCGGGGTCCCTGCCCAGAGAAGCTCCTAGTCCAGGGGAAGATTGATGAGAAGGCTGACAGAGAGAGAAAGTCTTCCCCTGGAGCTGACACCCTGAATTTGGACTTTTAGCCTACTTTGCCGTGAGGAAATAAACTTCTCCTTGTTAAAGCCACTATGCCACCAGGGTTTCCAAAGGTCAGCAGTTCAAATCCACCAGGTGCTCCTTGAAACTCTATGGGGCAGTTCTACTCTGTCCTATAGGGTCACTAAAGAGTCAGAATAGACTAGATGGCAGTTAGTTTGGTTTTTTTGTTTGGTTTTTGTAAAAGCCATCCACTTGTGGTATTTCTGTTACTGCAGTACTAGGTGACTAAAACAATGGGCATAGTCATGTATCTCTGATGAGAATATACACAACCACAGGCCATTCTCCAGAGCAAAACGACAGGACATACTGAAACCAAGCATATATATATAACATATGTGTATATACATATATGTATAGTTATTGTTGTTGTGTGCCATTGAGTTAATTCCAACTCATAGTTACAGCATAGGACAGAGTAGAACCGCCCCATAGAGTTTCCTAGGCTGTAATCTTTACAGGAGCAGATCACCAGATTTTTCTCCCTCAGAGCCACAGGTGGGTTAGAATCACAGACCTTTCAATTAGCAGCTGAGCTCTCAACCACTACGCCAACAGGGCTCCTATACCCTAAGATCCAGCAATCCCACTCCTGGGTATCAGCTTCTCCCATGTCTACAAGGATGATCACAGCAGCACTATCGGAATAATGAGAAGTTGACTTTCATGTCAATGACGATACCTAATGGCAAAGAAAATAGTGCTATTTCTAGCTAAAGTTCTCGCCTGCATTAGCAATTACTGAGTGATTTTCACTCTATAAAGTCAATACGGAGTATAATGCTGATAAAAAGATCTTTCATCATTAGGGACTACCATTGGGTACATGAATAATTAATCTATTGTTTGCTCATAAATTAAATATTGTCCTTTCTATATAACACACTAATTGCCAATAATTTACTAAAAACGTTAATTTAACTAACGATTTCAGGCAAATCCAGAAAGCAAATCATGATCAAAAAGAAGGCAGAGATTCATACAAAGTCTACCTTTGAAGATCAGTGAGTTTTAATTTATAGCACTTACTGTCAAGGTTCACTTTTTCTTTGTAAGAATAGCAAAGATAGAATCTAGAAACATGCCAACGATCACTTCAGGAACACTTAATAGTAATTAACACACTTCATTTTATATTTTGTCTTTAGTTCAGTGGTACATCTGGGTATCTTAAAAGCTTTGAAAGTAACTATGTTCAAATGATCCTTGATTTCTTGGAGGTATTAAAATACCCACCCACCCACCACCCTCACAAAGTAGTACTTTAGTTTCTTCAACAACCAAGCGTAACATCTCAATCAATCCATCAATCAAGTTACCTATAATAATCATGACAATTTTAAGGCAAAAAAAGAAATATTGCATAAGAGAGAAATAATGTGACACGTGTAATGGAAAGGTAAAGAAAGACTAAACTAGAGAGTTTGAGAATGAGGAAAAGAGATAAAAGGCCATAGACACTAACCTCTGAAATATTCATTTATTATTTTTCCTCCCAAAAAGATCTTTTCACCTTTGCAGTAAGGTGAAATATTCTGTTGCAGAATGTTCCCTAAAATAAAATTTAAAACCAATTCGGGAAGGGCATGCTATTCCTCTTTTACAGATCATTGATTTCTTGAAGGTTTTTCCTTATGCACATAAGTGGGCAAAAATGCAAATCAACAGTCCTTAATGCTCCAAAGGCTTTGATTAATCCAGCAGGGATATGTTTTCTAAAGCAGACTCTCATTACAAGTGCTCCTCTTCACCAATCATTTAAAGGGCATCCTCATACTATTAAGACTATTAATCTAATTCCCAAAGTTCAGCTGCTCTCATCCTAGAACAACTTTAATGACCTAAAAGGGACATATAATGAGCATCTATGGTAATTTTCTAAAAAGAACTCATTTTAATTTAATTTATATTAGAAAACCAGTAGAATCAAACCAGTAACAAAGAGGTATCATAATCATGAAGAAGCTGGAAATCAAACATCACAGGTACAAAGCGCTAACTGGGTATCTCTATGCCATAGCTGTGATTCCCAATTCAGGTATTATTTGACTGTGTCTGTCAACAAGATACTGTTCTGAGAATTGGGAGAAATGCACAGGAAGAACAGATATGGTACCAGGATGCAAGAAGTTCAATATCAAGTGAACTTCACTTACTCTTTTGTATGTTTTTAAAACTCAGCCCAAAAAACCTGTCTTTCTCTGCTCATCCAAACCTAATCTCCCATCATGAAGGATCACATGAATAAATGATTTGAGACCAAAAACACTGAGAATAGGGATAAAATAATTGTAGAAAAATAAGATCAAGGAAGATGGCACTATATTATTTCAAAACTTGTATGTTTTCTTTAGTGAGGGAACTCCCACAGAAGATGCTCAGAAATTGGGGCTTAATACTCTCACAGGACCTTGGTTAAGATACAATCAACTCTGCTCAAAACCCTTACATAATCAGGTATGTGTTTGTACGTGGTGCAAAGAAAAGAAGATGGAGAGATATACACCAAATTGAGAGTGCTCTTTACCTCAGTGAGATGACACTGTAGATATGGAGGGATATCACTAAATTCCTTATTCTTTTACTTGTTACAATGAGCCAATATTACTTCTGTGATTTAATAGGGCACCTATAGCACATGTGAATTAAATTAGATGGTATATGTAAACTTCTTAGCAGAATTTCTGGCACACAGGGACTAATTACATAATTTGCTGATAACAAAAATGGGAAATCTAGTTCTCAGCTGGGAATCCTAGGGAAGATGCTGAGATGCAGGAAGGATACAAGTCCAGAGATGGGCTAACTACAGCTTCCTCTGATTATTTTTTACGAAGTGACAAAGGTAAGACCACAAAAAGAATACTTAGCAGTTATAATTTTTACAGGCCGGGCTGAGAATGGGTTTAACATGGCTAAAGGTAGATGAAATGTGTCTTCAGCTGACCTGATACAGCTACTGAAATTTTAGAAAGAATGAAGGCATCTGAAGAGTATCTACATTTTGCTTTTATATATGACCTGGTAAAAAGAGGGTCACAAGTCTAGCTTTAAGCTAAAATTTTAAGTGGGTTACATTTCTATTTGATATCCACCTTTCCCTGTGTCTTCCCCGTTTTCTATTTTTTCCTTTTTTGAAAGTGGTCGGCAGTTAAAATCCAGCAGGCACTCCTCGGAAACCCTATGGGGTCGGTGTGAGTTGGAATCAACTCGTCGTCGGGCTGTTAGGAGGACTGAATCATAGAATGTTTGTCAGCACTCAGATGGTATTTAAAGCTCTGGGACTGAATATAGTCACCCAGGGTTGTAGATGGAGATAGGAAAGAAGGCGGCTCAGGGCTGACCAGGGGACACATCAAATTTTGGGAGTCAGGAAGATAACAAGGATCTGGCCATAGAGACCAAGATTCTAGGAGAACTAAGAGAGCATGGTGTCCTAAAATCAAGTAAATAAACATCTTAAAGAAAGGATTGATGATCTGTGCCAACTGGAAGGTCAGGCAATAGATGGACACCAAAAGAGGCAGTGCTGCACAGAGAGAGTGAGTGAAACAAGAAGGATGTAGTGACTCGGAGGTCTGCAGAAAACTACAAAAAAGGAGGGGAAACGGGGTAAAGTCTGAGAGCTGACTTTCAAAGGAGCTCTACGTTTTAGGGAAGAAAGACAATGATCTGAAAAACATTGTCTCTCTTCCCTAAAAGGAAGAGGGAGGAGCAAGGAAGACAATGATCTGGCACCAGGCCCTCACATTCTCCTCTCTCTCTTTTTCATCTCTCTAACCAGCATGCCAAAAAATCTCCAAGTTCATTTGGCTCTTCCTATCATGGAATGCTGCTTCAAGGAATCCCATTTGGGTCCAAACTAGCCTGCGCCCACGTCAAGTGTTCAAGGACGACCTGACCAATTCTACCTTGGGTGGCTTAGGGGTTTGTAGCCACACCATTAAAAAGGTAGGAAAGACAAGACCAAAAAGAAAAGACTCTGAAACTTGCTCTTGAACACAGAGTAGCTAAAATGAATGGAAGAAATGATGAAATAAAAGAGATTAAGGGAAGATTTCAAAGGACAGCTTAAGAAGACAAAGTAAGGCATTTTGATGACATGTGCAAAGACCTGGAGTTAGAAAACCAAAAGGGAAGAACATGTTTGGCATTTCTCAAGCTGAAAGAACTGAAGAAAAAGTTCAAGCCCCTAGTTGCAATATTACAACTCCACATGTCTGTCAGTTTGTCATACTGTGGAGGCTTGCGTGATGCTGGGATGCTATGCCACCAGTATTTAGATACCAGCAGGGTCACGCATGGCAGACACGTTTCAGCTGAGCTTCCAGACTAAGACAGACTAGGAAAAAGGACCCAGCAATTTCCTTCTGAAAAGAATTAGCCAGTGAAAACCTTATCAATAGCAGCAGAACATTGTTTGATATACTGCCGGAAGATGAACCCCCCAGGTTGGAAGGCACTAAAAAGATGACTGGGGAAAAGCTGCCTCCTCAAAGTAGAGTCAACCTTAATGATGTGGATGGGGTCAAGCTTTCAGCACCTTCATCTGCTGATGTGGAATGACTTGAAATGAAGAGACAGCTGCAAACATCCATTAATAATCAGAACGTGGAATGTATGAAGTACAAATCTAGGAAAATTGGAAACTGTCAATCAACACCCATGGAAGCAGCAGTCAAGAAATCAAAAGATGCACTGCACTGGGCAGATCTGATGCAAAAGACTTCTTTAAAGAGTTGAAAAGCAAAGATGTCACCTTGAAGACTAAAGTTTGCCTGACCCAAGCCGTGGTATTTTTAATCATATCATATGCACGTGAAAGGTGCACAATGAATAAGGAAGGCCAAAGAAGAATTGATGCCTTTGAATTGGGCTGTTAGTGAAGAATATTGAATATACCATGGACTACCAAAAGGATGAAGAAATCTGTCTTGGCAGAAGTACAACCAGAATGCTCCTTTGAAGCAAGGATGGAGAGGCTGTGTCTCACATACTTTGGACAGGTTGTCAGGAAGGATCAGTCCCTGGAGAAGGATATCATGCTTGATAAATTAGAGTCAATGAAAAAGAGGAAGACCCTTAACAAGATGGACTGACACAGTGACTGCAACAATGGGCTCAAGTGTTAACAATTATTGTGAGCATGGTGCAGAACCAGGCAGTGTTTCATTCTGCGGTACATAGGGCTGCTATAAGTCAGAACCGACTCAACAGCACCTAACAACAACATGGACAAAATACTGAACAACACGGGAAGCATCAAAAGAAGATGGAAAGAATACACAGAACCATTGTACCAAAAAGAACTGGTCAATGTACAATTATCTCAGGAGGGGGCATATGATCAAGAACCAATGGTACTGTAGGAAGAAGTCCAGGCTGCACTGAAGATATTGGTGAAAAACAAGGCTACAAGAATTGAAGGAATATCAATTGAGATGTTTCAACAAACAGATGCAACGCTAGAAGTACTCACATGTCTATGCCAAGAAACTTGAAAGACAGCTACCCAGCCAACTGACTGGAAGAGATCCGTATGTGTGCCCATTCCTAAGAAAGGCGGTCCAACAGAATGTGGAAATTACTGAACAATATCATTAATAACACACACAAGTAAAATTTTGCTGAAGATCATTCAAAAACGGTTACAGCAGTACATCGACAGGGAACTGCTGGAAGTTCAAGCCAGATTCAGAAGAGGACGTGGAATAACGGATATCATTGCTGATGTCAGATGGATCTAGGCTGAAATCCTTCTGGCAGAGAATACCAGAAAGATGGTTTCCTGTGTTTTATTGACTATGCAAAGACATTCGACTGTGTGGATCATAACAAATTATGGATAACAATTGCAAAGAATGGGAATTCTAGAACACTTAATTGTGCTCATAAGGAACCTATACATAGACCAAGAAGCAGTCGTTCGAACAGAACAAGGGGATACTGCACGGTTTGAAGGCAGGAAAGGTGTGTCTCAGGGTTGTACCTTTCACCAGACTTATTCAGTCTGTCTGCTGAGCAAATAATCCAAGAAGCTAGACTGTATCAAGAAGAACGTGGCATCAGGATTAGAGGCAGACACACTAAAAATCTGTGATATGCAGATGAAACAACCTTGCTTGCTGAAAGTGAAGAGGGCTTGAAGCACTTACTGATGAAGACCAAAGACTACAGCCTTCACTATGGATTGCACCTCAACATAATGAACAAAAATCCTCACAACTAGACCAACAAGCAACATCATGCAAAAGAGAGAAAAGATTGAAGCTGTCAAGTATTTCATTTTACTTGGATCCATAATCAATGCTCATGGAAGCAGCAGTCAAGAAATCAAACGCCATACTGCACTGAGCAAGTTTCCTGCAAAAGACCTCGTTTAAAGTGTTAAAAAAAAAAGCGAAGATGTGACTTTGGGGACTAAGGCATGCCTGACCCAAGCCATATTTTCAGTTGCTTCCTATGCATGCAAAAGCTGGACAATGAATAAGGAAGAACAAAGAAGAAGTGATAAATTTGAATTACGGTGTTGGTGAAGAATATCGAGTATACCATGGACTGCCAAGGAACAAACAAATCTGTCTTGGAAGAAGTACAGCCATAATGCTACTTGGAAGGATGATAAGATTTCATCTCCCACACTTTGGACATGTTATCAGAAGGGACCTGTCCCTGGATAAGGACATCATGCTTGGTAAAGTAGGGGGTCTGTGAAAAAGAGGAAGCCCTCAAGGAGATGGACAACAGTAGACTCAAACACAGCAACAATTGTGAGGATGGCACAGTACCAGGCAGTGTTTAGTACATAGGATAGCTATGAGTTGGAAGCAGCTTGACAGCACCTAACAATAACAACAATAATAGCCACACCAGGGGAATCCCAAACTACTAACAAGTGGATAAGAACCCAATGTCTGCCCTGAACAGACATACTCTCCTCAAGAATTTCTAGAGAAGTGGCTCTCAACAGGGGGCAATTTTACTCCACAGGGAACATTTAGGGAGCCTAGTGGTTAAGAGCTATGGCTGCTAACCGAAAGGTCGGCAGTTTGAAGCCAGCAGGCGCTCCTTGGAAACTCTATGGGGTAGTTCTAGGGTCGCTATGAGTCAGAATCGACTCGATGGCACTGGGTTTTTTTTTTTTTTTTGTGGCATAGTGGTTAAGAGTTTGGCTGCTAACCAAAAGGTTGGGTGTTCAAATCCACTAGCTGCTCCTTGGAAACCCTATGGGGCAGTTTACTCTGAAAAAAACAAACAAAAAAAAATTTTTTATAGGGTTGCTATGAGTTGAAACCAACTCAATGGCACCTAACAACAACAACGTAATGGAGATATGTTTTGGTTTTCACAACTGGAGAGATGCTACTGGCATCTAGTGGGTAGAAGTTAGAGATACTACTAAATACTAAACATTCTACAACACACAGGAGAGCCCCTCACAACAAAGAATTATCAGGCCTAAAATGTCAATAGTGCTGAGGTTGAGAAAACCTGGTTCAGATCACATGACCTGGAGAATAGGAGCTCTTGGGTTCTTTCTGATGGACAGACCATCACATGCACATGAGTTCTGACTGGGATGGCTAAGGGCCCAGACCGAACAGCCAACAGCCTTATGAATTCTACTCTAAATCCACTCAAACAGGGACAGGGAAAGATAGAAGAACAACTTGAGGTTACATAACAGGTTGAAGTTAAAAAGGAAAGAAGAAATGGCATCATATATCAAATGTTAAAGAGGAAAAATTACCAAAAGTAAGAACCAAGCAAAGAGACTTTCCCTTAAATTTAAGAAAGCAGGAGATGCAACCCTTTACATTTATATTCTATAAATAAAATCGTATAGTAAGGGTCAAAAGTTAGCATGTTCTCCCAGCTCTGCCCACCACCAAAAGTCAGTTAGCAGTAAGCTGCTTCCATTTTCTTGATTGCAAAAGGAGGCCAGTTAATATGCTTTTTGGGAAAACATTCTGGAAATTCAAAATAATTAACGTTTTGCTGTAAAAAAACAACAAAAAACAAACAAGATGCTATGTATCTTGACATAAGGAAGTCAATACATTTTTACCTCATTAATATTTCATTAGATCCATAATGCAATCTTGAGCCATGGAAACAATCAGAATCATTTACAGCTGGCCTTCCCAGAGTTCCCTTTCATTCTCTTTCAGTGTTGTTGTTGTTGTTGTTAGGTGCCGTCGAGTCGGTTCTGACTCATAGCGACCCTATGTACCACAGAAGGAAACACTGCCTGGTCCTATGCCATGTGCTTGTAATTGCTGTTATGCTTGAGTCCATTGTTGTAGCCACTGTGTCAGTTCAACTTGTTGAGGGTCTTCCTCATTTTCTTTGACCCTCTACTTTAGCCAGCATGATGTCCTCCTCCAGGGACTGATCCCTCCTAACAACATGTCCAAAGTATGTAAGACGCAGTTTCACCATCCTTGCTTCTAAGGAGCGTTCTGGTTGTACTTCTTCCAACACAGATTTCTTCGTCCTTTCGGCAGTCCATGGTATATTCAATATTCTTCACCAATACCACAATTCAAAGGCGTCAATTCTTCTTTGGTCTTCCTTATTCATTGTGCAGCTTTCCTGTGTATATGATGTGATTGAAAACACCATGGCTTGGGTCAGGCAAACTTTAGCCTTCAAGGTGACATCTTTGCTTTGCAACACTTTAAAGAGGTCTTTTGCATCAGATCCGCCCGATGCAATGCATCTTTTGATTTCTTGACTACTGCTTCCAGGGTGTTGCTTGTGGCTCCAAGTAAAGTGAAATCCTTGACAACTTCAGTCTTTTCCCCGTTTATCGTGATGTTGCTTATTGGTCCAGTTGTGTGGATTTTTGTTTTTTTTATGTTGAGGTGTAATCCATACTGAACACTGTGGCCTTTGATCTTCATCAGTAAATGCTTCAAGTCCTCTTCACTCTGAGCAAGCAAGGCTGTGCCATCTGCTTAATGCAGGTTGTTAATGAGTGTTCCTTCAATCCTGATGGCCTGTTCTTCTTCATATAGTCCAGCTTCTCCGAGAAGCTCTCTTTCAGTATCTCTCACAAGTTAACAGTTTTCCCTTGAAAGCATTTCCAGAAGCAGTTAAAAAACAAACACACAAACAAAAACAACTATGCTTTCTATGTGGAAGGCATTCTGACTCCAGCATTTCCACTTCCACATTAAAATCTGCTCTAGGAAAGTTATGCATTTACACGAATGCATATGGGGAAAGGATGGCTGTATCTGAATGAAATATTAGGTGCTCCTGCCTAAGTGCTTCGTCACCAGGCTGCCTGCAGACCACTGTGCTGTTTTATCAGGGGAAGTTTTCCAGCAAGACGGTTTATGTGCATGTTGTAAAGGGAGTGAATCTCTCAGTGAAGTCCCCATTTATGACCTCAGATGGGTCAAAGGGTGAGGCCCCACCAACAACCATCTTCTGCAAGGCTGGGACCAAGTGCTTCTTTAACAGAAACATGAGTCCTCTCCATTCTCTCTTCCATTTGGGGTGAGGGGATTGATTAAGGAGTTTCTGAAGGAATTAGCACTGTTGTGGATTGAATTGTGTCCTTCCCAAAATGTGTATCAACTTGGCTAGGCCTTGATTCCCAGTATTGTGTGACTGTCTACCATTTTGCAATCTGATGTGATTTTCCCATGTGTTATAAATCCTACCTCTATGATGTTAATGAGGCAAGATTAGAGGTAGTTATGTTAATGACGCAGGACTCAATCTACAGGATTAGGTTGTATTTTGAGTCACTGTCTTTTAAGATATAAAAGAGAGAAATAAGCAGAGAGACATGGGGACCTCATACCACCAAGAAAGCAGCACTGGGAAGAGAACACATCCTTTGGACCTGGGGTCCCTGCTCTGAAAAGCTCCTAGATCAGAGGAAGATTGATAACAAGGACTTTCCCCCAGAACTGACAGACAGAGAAAGTCTTCCCCTGGAGCTGGCACCCTAAATTCGGACTTCTAGCCTCCTAGACTAAATTTCTGTTTGTTAAAGCCATCCACTTGTAGTATATCTGTTATAGCAGCACTAGACAACTAAGACAAGCACTTTGAGTATTTCTCTTCAAAACACATCTCCACCATGTCTGACAGTGTCCTTCACAGGACTGTTCTGGAGTCTCTGGTGGCACAAAGAGTTAAGCTACTAACCAAAATGTTGGTGGTTGGAAACCACCAGGATGTCCCTTGGAAGAAAGGCCCAGTAATCTATTTCCAAAAAATCAGTCACTGAAAACCCCATGGTGCACAGTTCTGCTCTGAAACACACAGGGAAGCCATGAGTCAGAATGGACTCGATGGTAGCTGGTGGTGGTTTTCAAACTCACAAGCTGAGAATTTTATCTCGTCCCTTTATAATGAGCAGTTATCTATGTCTCCTAATTCAGGGAGATGGTAGAAGAACAAAATGTTGACAGAGGTTTTCTGAGATTGTTTTTAAAAGGGAAATGGCTTAAAAGTAGAATTCATTCTGGTATCAGTTCCTTTATGAAAAGTATTTTTTATGTAAATGTGTAAGTAACAGCTCCTCAACTGGTTTCCCTTAAAAGCACTGTTTTGATTTAAAGCCATATAATAATAACCACCCTTGGTTTGCTTTAAAAATTCTCACCTATTCTCTCTTTTCTTAATTCTCACATTTACTACCAATAATAAACACCCTGACTCAAGGAAGGATCTAGGAAAATATATAAAATGACTATAATAGAATTAGCTCATACTTTTTTTTTTTTTTACTATTAAAGGTATTTTTTTATACTATTAAAGGTGAGGGTAGCAAGTTGACCCTGAGTTTATTCAAATCTTCCTAACAACCATACAGAAAATACTAGTTAGCTAAAACGGCTAAGCTGATTCATGGCTTCTGGCTATAGCCCCCAAAGTTTGATAATAAGGGCATTTACTGAGATTTTTTTATACACTAGTCATTCTATTAAAAGCTTTGCATGTATTTTCTCATTTAATCCTCACAACAATCTTAGGAAGGAAGTTTTAAGATTGTTATTCTTATCCCTATTTTACAGATGAGGAAACTAAGGCACAGAAAGGTTGAGTGACTTGCTCAAAATCACTCAACTAGTATGTCAGGGGCTAGGGCTGAGCCCCAGACAGTCTGGCTCGGGAGACCACGGGGCCACCACAGCAGCACTGGTACTCTTTACTATGGTTGCTTACAGGGCTCCTCCTTCTCTAAATCAGATGCACTGCCACTGATCCCCAACACAAATTCAAACTCACATCTCTCATCATTTTCACTGCTTCCCTGGTCCTCCCAAGTCGTCTGGCACACATTGCTAGCCTTCTTTTGATGTAGACCAAGACATTGGTGTCTCGTCCTAAAGAGGGAGATAGGAAAGACCAAGGTTTTAAAAAAAAACATTAACTTTCAGCTGAGCAGCAAGAGAAAATACAGAGGTCGATTTACCATGCCCTTAAAGGAACATCCCAGAGAGAAAAGACTGCTCTTTTGGCCCATCCTTATTGCCAGGAGCACTGACAACTGTGTTAATAGTTGGATGGCTACAGCGTGAAGTCAAAATACTTAGAATTGCAAAGGTCAATTCACATGATTAGTGACCTAATTCATGCTTTTGAGTTAGGATGTTGGGTATTTGATAAATAAAATCATCTGCCACAAAGTGCTGAGAAACTGAACATCTCCACTCTGTGTCCAGTTTCCCAGGAAGAATTTTGCATTCTTCGAGTGTGCGTGGTTTTGGTAAAGATGCAAGGAGGTGAATCTCAGGTTGCATCCTGATGAACTATTTTTTTTTCTTCTTGACATTAACTCTGGAGAAGCCTCATCTTGAACTTCTGTTTTATATTATTCTTTCCCTAACAGTAGTGACATCATAATCATCTCCAGGTCCCCAAAGCAGTCTACTTTAGATGGCAATAGAACACATTCCAGACATGACAATAGGGTATGCAACAAAATGAAAAACTACCCTAGTGTTACAGAGAAAGCATTGACAAGCTAAATAGTTATAACAACAGTCACCAAAAAGGCTCTTAAAAAATACATTAACAACTTCTTATCTTAATCTTTTATTATTTAATTATATGTCTTTTTGGATATGTTTCCAGACCAGTGAGAATATGCATGTGTTTAATCCTCAATAAAATTACCATGTTTTAGAAAAATATGACACACCTGTTATAGATTAAGTATATGTATACTATGCAGCCATTAAAAGATGTTAAGACTAAAGTCCTAACATTTCAAGTTTTAAACAATGAGAACAAGATGTGTGTAAGAAAATTTGTCAAGTACCTACAAATTATTTTAAAGATTCGATTATATTTTTTGGATAGATTTAGGCAACAGGTTGAAAGGATTTAATTTTGAAAAGAAAAAAATAAGAAAGAAATTCTTGAGCTGTATAATAGGTTATGTAATTTTAGGTATTGATTCTCATTTCGTTTACCAAATAGACATTTACTGCAGAAGTTTTCAAAATTCACTGTGCTATCCTGAGTACTTTATTTTTTTAAGAGTGAGGAATAGATGGTGACTAGAGACTTGCTTAACAGATATACTCATTGCAAATAAAAAGAAAAACCTCTGTGTTGACAGGTTGTGTGGACACACTCATTCACATAAAAGCTATAGTCCAAAGGCCTATGGCACCTGAGTCATAGGGACTAATGCATTTAGCTTCTACACCAAATCCAAATTTAAAACTAAAATTTAATTTTATAATCCCAAATAAGAATGAGATGCAAGATTATTCTCCAATTTGCAGGAGAGAGCAATGAGATGAGAGCAAGACCACATAAAAGAAACAGTCTAATTTTTTGATGAATGATGAAAACACAAAACACCTCTCCCACCCACCAAGGAATGCTAAATTTTGTTTAAACAACAAAGCGACTAGTCAAGGGGCTCAGGGAGTTCCAGAAATGACTTTGTTGTCTTGTTTCTGTAACACTCCCTCAAAATATCACTGACTCTGTTTAGTGGACTGAAGTGAAAGAGTTATCTTAAATAAAGAAGTCCTTATTTTTAAAATCAAATAAGAAAATAATTAGGAATCCTAGCTCTTCCTCTCAGGAAGCCAACCCTAATGTTTCTTAAATGTGAGCTAAATGCTGCGACAATCACCAGTAACTGCTATGTTCTTAATTGTCTTATTTCAACCCATGCTGTAGAAGACCCATAAGAGAAAACCTTTTGGTAACACTGACACTAATTTAAGTCCTATTTCCCAACTAGGACTTAAAATTCTGGGACAGAGAAGCAACTAATGAACAGAAATATGCAGGAATTCTGAGAAGAAAAAAAGGTACCATTCAAGGTTATTATCACCTATTTCTGAGGTTAGGAATCTGCAGGCAGAAAAGGGAATCGGAACATAAGCAGTAATGAAGCTATAAGTTAACTGCACAACAAGTGCCCTTACTGGACAGAAAAACAAAAACAAGAAAGCCCATCCTGGTTCTCTCCTAAGAGAATTATATTTGAACTGGCCTGAAAATTTGCTCTCATTAATTATTTCATAATTCTGATCCCCCAGTGCATCAACCTGGAGGAAACCTTACTATGTTGGGCTTCATACTGGGATCCGTGGTGCTGTAGCTGCTGAGAACGCCGGTAACAGCCATCTCCAGCTTTCAGGGCCTGCTTAAATAGCTTTTCCGCTTCAGCAATGGTTGTTGCTTCCTCTTCAGCCAAGAGAATATACGCAGTTGCACACCTGTCCATTCAGATAATAAAAATGAATTACAAATTCAAGAGCATTGTAATAGGGGGCAAGTAGGAGTGCATGCAGAAGGGTAAGGAGTTACACCAGAACATGCAGAGTGGCCAACCGATTCATGCACCCCTGTTTGTAGTTGCTGACACAAAGTAATGGCACAAAAGAAACATCTGTATTTTAGCTTGAGTGGTAGGATGTGTAGTGTTAGGAGCATGGGCTCTGGAGTCACACAGGCCTAAGCTCCCATCTGCACTCCACCCCTTATTAGATTGGGCAAGTTTTTACTCTGCCTCCCTGATGGAGAGCAACATGAGGCCCATTTGTTCCCAGTGCTGTCGTGAAGGCTAAGTAAGGTGATGCCTGTGAAATCCTCAATACGGTAATAAGCCTGTAGTACGTGCTCAATAAATGTCAAGTAATGATGGTGACGAAAATAAGTTAAATGTCTCATTCTGACATCAAAGTTAGAGGTACTATATATAAGTTTACCTCTGTTTACTAAACAGATTCTCTTCAATCTATAGACTCTTTCAGAGTGAGAAATTCATTAAGTCAAGTAAGTTACTCATTCAAAACAAACAAACAAAGCCAAAACCAGTGCTTCCCCATCTCATTGCCAGTTGCACTGGATTTTCTGTTCCAGAGAAGAACACTAGAAGAACCTACAGCTAAAAACATGATCCAGCTACATAGCTAAGAAAAATGAAATCTCATGCCTTTACCAACAATAGCTATCACTTGTTGCTCAGTATAGATTAAACACTGCATCAGGCACTTAACATGTATCATTTCCTATAATCCTTTCAACAACCCCCTAAGGTAGGAAGCCAGGAAGGATGTGATGCTAACTAACAAACAAGGGGAGCAATTGGAAATTTAAACCTTCCAAATTATACAAGGAACAATCCAGTGCCAAAGAGAGGAGATGTAATAGGGAAATGGTGAGGCCAGAAGAGACTGCATAGGCCCTGATCCGCACTGGGTCCCTTCGCTTTCTTTCTTCTCCACTGCCTCTCTTGTGGCCATCTCCCTACTTAATCTGAACCTCCAGCAGACCACAAAACAGAAAATAAACAGAAAGCAAATCCGAATGTTATTTTTACTATTTATTAACCATAACAGCCAGTAGGAAAAGAAGGTTGAATTCACAGCTAATGTGAGGTTTGGGGTTGCCAGTTACTCATGGAGCCCTGGTGGCCGAGTGGTTAAGAGCTCGGCTGTTAACCAAAAGGTTGGCAGTTTGAACCCACCAGCTGCTCCTTGGAAATCCTATGGGGCAGTTCTACTCTGTCCTATAGAGTCGCTGTGAGTCAGAATAGACTTGACAGCAATAAGAGAGAAGGGAGAGTTAGTCTTAGCCTTGAGGATGGGTCTTGAAAGTTCTTTTGCCAATTCCTCTAATTTCAGGCAGGACTGATCAGTGGGGTTTTAAATTGAATGTGCTGAGGTACGGAGAAAAATGTCCAGGAGAAAAGGCTGTAAAATCAATTACCATGGAGGGCAGCGGATATGACTTGGAGAGAACAATAATGATGCTGAAACTGCCCAGAGACTCACTGAAAAAAATAACTGACACAGGCATCAGAAGAGATTCTTAAGGCTTCAGTCCCAACATATAAATACGGGTCAAGGATAACAAAGTGAAAGTTGAGATTATAATACTGAAAGGTAGATACAATAACAGAGGAATAACTGTAAGATTGTAATTGGTAGGCTGGGAACTCAAGACTGGATGGGGCTAGCTTGCTTACTCTATTTAGATTTCAAATGGGTCATCTTAGGAGGAGAGGCAGAGTAGTACTACCTGCCAAGAAAACATACATCTGTGTGGAAATTCATGAGTCTGGGGTAGAAGCATGCTAAGAGCTTGTGAATGAAGGAAAAAGGAGAGCAACAGAAGTGCTGATGGTTGGAGAATACTGAACAGACTGCTAAGCTCAATGGAAGACATAGATGATGCATCCTTGTCACAACACAATATACATATGGAAGCAAGAAAGTATGGTGATGGGGGAGTCAACCATCCAGACATCAGCTAGAAGTCTCGTTTGGTTAGAAGTAGGGCACGAGACGGGTCCTTGACTTACTTTGGTAACAATTTTATCTCCCAGATGGTAGAGGAAGCAATTAGGGGAACTTCAACTCTGGACCTAATTCTGAAGAAAAAAATAGTTGGTGAAATGAAAATTGATAGGAACATTCAGAGAGTTACTATGTGATTCTGGAGTTCAGGGTAATCAAAGAGGGGAAAGTGGACTTCAGAAATTTGAAGAAAAGAGGCATGATTCAATGGCATGAGATTCAGAAGAAAAAATGGTTTAAGAGGGTTGGGCAGTTTCCAAATGTGTATTTGTAACTGCAGTAACAAATGAGCTTCTAAGGAAGAAAAGAGGAACCAGTATGGCTGCCCAGAGATCTCTCACAAGGTGACGGTTTTAAAGGACATGTAGAAAAGATGAAAAGAAGGGCATGTAATGAAGGACTGTAAGAGGGTGGAATGAACTTATACAGTAGTGTCAGGGGAGCTGAAGTTTTCAATTAGCTGAACTTGCAAAATGAAATAAAACATAATGCTAAAGACAACCATCTAGTCCCTGTTTATAAATTGCATTTAAGACCCCAGCACCACCTCCCTTTTCTCCAAGACCACCACAAAAACAAATAAGCAAAAAAAGACAAACACCACAAGAATGACATCAAAATGAGGACGGTTTATAGTTAATAGCAGTGCGTGATAAACAGAAAGCAAACCTCTAACTACTATTTTGTTCCTGACTTCTCCATCAAGGAAAAGGATCATCAGATGGAACAGGAGAGAAGAAATCAAACTCTAAAATGGGTAGAAAGATGTAAGATAGCAATTGACTGATCTATTCTAAATGAATTAGTAAAAATGGGATGGGCAAATTAGATCCCAGGAAACCAACAGACCTTCCAGACAGGTCACAGAATTGCTCTGTGGATAGTTGAGGAATCATGAAGAGTAAAGAGGTACCAAAAGATGAGATGACAAATGTAGCATAAATATTCAAAATGGGGAAGAAGGCAGAACTTCCCAAACTATAGAACAGTGATTTGGAAAGATACTCTAATGGATTATTAAATGGAACCACTTTGAAAAGAAAGTAGTGATCACTAGAAGCCAGCTTAAACTCACTAAGAATAAGCAAATCAGGCTGTGTTAGCTTAATTGACTCTAACAGAGCCACTATACATTAAAGATCCATAGCTACAACTGACATTCTCAAGATCAAAATGGAGAAATACAGGCTGAATCACAATGTAACTGGGTGGCTGAGTAACTGGCTGAACAATACCAAAGGATGGTGATTCATGAGGACATGAGCCTAGAGGGTAGCTTCTATATGTCATGTCACAGGTGTCTCTCTCTGGCCCTGATGTTGTTTATCAGAAATATGGATGACATACAGAAGGCAGGCATGTCAAATTTTTAGGTGACAAGAAACTGGAAAATAAATATGTTGCATGATAGATCAGAAACCAAACTGATCAACAGGTTACAATGACAGGGTTTCCAACCCTCAAGTGAATCTTTTCTTTTTTCTCGTAAAATAGTTTAACAATGACCACTTGGCAGGGATTTTGGGGAGGTGATTCAAGCACCAGATGGGTGCTTGAGCGAAATGACCTTTAAGGTCCCTGCCAACCCTGAGTTTTTATGACTCCAATTTTAAGAATCTTTCTCATTTCCTAGCCTTCCTTGGGAAGCTAGAGGAAGTTCAACAATAGTAAAGACAGTATTTTCTCTTATCTTTGTCTTGATTTTGAAATATTTTGAAAACGTTAGGGTTTCTTTTCTTTTTTACCTCCTGTCTTTATTATATTTCTCCCACTAGCGGAGGTTCTACGTAGAAAACTTGATGGCACAGATGAGCATTCTACATCTGGAAAAATTTCTCTGTCAAAATGTTTTAGATATGTAAGGAGCTGTATTTATTTTACGTCCTCACAATATCCCAGGGACAGCCCTTGAAGGGTTTAATTTAGGGTCACAGCAAAGCCACTGAATTGCTCTCTAAAATGACTAAAACCACTTCCACACAGCTGTCCTTCATAAAAACAATAATAATAATAAAGTAATACTCCCCAAAATAATCCTCAAGTTTGAGTTGCAACTGAACACATTCAGCAAAGGATGAGACTTTCTTTTTAAAAGCAAGATTTCCCCCACTTACTCATTTATTTCCAAGGCTTCATGAGCTGCAGAAATCCTAGCTTGGGGGTTTCTCTCTCGCCAGGCTTTCTGCATTACTATTTTAGAAAAAGAGAAAAAAGCATTTCAGTCATCACACATCATGAGGAAGACTCAATGGCAGGATGACAGCTAAATTAATAGCTTTCAGCTTGATTTACAAGAGAATATTTCACTTATGAAGAGGGTCAACGCCAATCTCCAAAGACACACAAATATATCCTAATTTGCTATTCCACTGTTCTTCAATTGCTAATATAAAAATTCTGTGCTCGTAAAACGATAGAATTAAATCAAAAACTAAAAAACCAAGGAAAGAAAAGGCACTCTAACAGAGCTTTTATATTTCTTTTGCTCATTAAAGTGCATTTGCTGTTAGAGAACATATATTTTTTCTTTTTCTTTTTAATCGGAGTGTGTGTGTATATATATATATATAAAAAACACAGAACATTTGCCATTTCAACATTTTTCACATGTATAATTCAGTGACGTAATGTTTACCATGTTGTTCAACCATCACCATTATCCATTTCCAAATTTTTCCACCACCCTTAAGAGAAGCTCAGTGTCCACTAGGCAATAAGTTTCCCATTTCCCCTCCCTCCTGCCCTTGATAACCACTAATAAACTTTTTTGCCTATTCTAGATAGTTCACATAAGTGGGAACACAAAATATTTGTCCTTTTGTGATGGACTTATTTCACTTGGAAACCCTGATGGCATAGTGGTTAAGTGCTTATGGCTGCTAACCAAAAGCTTGGCAGTTCGAACCCACCAGGTGCTCCTTGGAAACTCTATGAGGAAGTTCTACCCTGTCTTACAGGGTCACTACGAGTCCAAATTGATTCAACGCCAAGGGGTTATTTCATTCAGCATAATTTTACACATTTTTGAGATGACATTGCTACTAATCTCTAACTTCCTTCCATTTAGACAGAGCATCACTACTATCTGTCATTTTCCTGAGCACTTGCTGCAGGCTCTACATATTACACCATTTTGAAACCCCTTGAAGAATTATGAGCTGGGTCAGAAAAAAAATGCTTGAGGCTTTTGCTTAACCTGTGTTCCTGCTCCCAGAATGTACCTGCAGACCCAGGTTTTGTGTATCAGTTTCTGAACAAATCATGGGAAGCTCAGTTGCTTAGAATATTTATTGTACTATGGTTTTCTACAACGGCAAAGAGTACCTTTTAAAAATGAGTATCAATCTCCTTATTTAATATGTTTTATAAATTCAGATTTTATAAATCAGCTTCATAAGAATTTATAGATATTCCTTTTTAAAAAAGATTTGTTTAGCTATTTACTTTGCATAATTTTGATACTATAAAAGTATCAGAAGGGTTATTTGGAACTTGAGCAGTGTGAAAAGAAAGGCTCTAAGAAATGGTAACCAGGGTCTCTGTTAGGACGGAAACAAATATGGCCTTCACCAGCTGACGCCATATCCCTATTCAATGCTACTCAACCTATATGTTGTTGTTAGGTGCTGTCCAGTTAATTTTCGGCTCAGAGCAACCCCGAGTGACACAGTAGAACTGCCCCAGATGGTTTTCTAGGCTGTAATCTTTATGGGAGCAGATTGCCAGGTCTTTCTCCCTCAGAGTTGCTGGGTGGGTTTGAACTGTCAACCTTTCAGTTAACACCCAAGTGCTTATCTGTTGCACCACCAGGGCTCCTTGTGAACCTGTATTTAGGCATATAAATCACACTAAAATATATTCAATAATCATTTTAATTCACTGAATCCCCATTTCTAACTAGAATATTATCACTGAGACAAGACTCTTTCTTCTATCTCAGCCATGTTTCTTTTTTTTTTAACTTTTATTAAGCTTCAAGTGAACGTTTACAAAGCCAATCAGTCTGTCACATATATGTTTACATACATCTTACTCCGTACTCCCACCTGCTCTTCCCCTATTGAGTCAGCCCTTTCAGTCTCTCCTTTCGTGACAATTTTGCCAGCTTCCCTCTCTCTCTATCCTCCCATCTCTCCTCCAGACAAGAGCTGCCAACACACTCTCAAGTGTCCACCTCATATAATTAGCTCACTCTTCATCAGCATCTCTCTCCCACCCGCTGACCACTCCCTTTCATGTCTGATGAGTTGTCTTTGGGGATGGTTCCTGTCCTGTGCCGACAGAAGGTCTGGGGAGCATGGCCGCCGGGATTCCTCTAGTCGCAGTCAGACCATTAAGTATGGTCTTTTTATGAGAATTTGGGGTCTGCAACCCACTGATCTCCTGCTCGCTCAGAAGTTCTCTGTTGTGCTCCCTGTCAGGGCAGTCATCGATTGTGGCCGGACACCAACTAGTTCTCCTGGTCTCAGGATGATGTAGGTCTCTGGTTCATGTGGCCCTTTCTGTCTCTTGGGCTCCTAGTTGTCGTGTGACCTTGGTGTTCTTCATTTTCCTTTGCTCCAGGTGGGTTGAGACCAATTGATGCATCTTAGATGGCGGCTTTTTAGCATTTAAGACCCCAGACGCCACATTTCAAAGTGGGATGCAGAATGTTTTCATAATAGAATTATTTTGCCAATTGACTTAGAAGTCCCCTCAAACCATGTTCCCCAGACACCCGCCCCTGCTCCGCTGACCTTTGAAGCATTCATTTTATCCCGGACACTTCTTTGCTTTTGGTCCAGTCCAATTGAGCTGACCTTCCATGTATTGAGTGTTGTCTTTCCCTTCACCTAAAGCAGTTCTTATCTACTGATTAATCAATAAAAAACCCTCTCCCTCCCTCCCTCCCCGCCTCGTAACCACAAAAGTATGTGTTCTTCTCAGTTTTTAGTATTTCTCAAGATCTTATAATAGTGGTCTTATACAATATTTGTCCTTTTGCCTCTGACTAATTTTGCTCAGCATAATGCCTTCCAGGTTCCTCCATGTTATGAAATGTTTCACAGATTTGTCACTGTTCTTTATCGATGCGTAGTATTCCATTGTGTGAATATACCACAATTTATTTACCCATTCATCCGTTGATGGACACCTTGGTTGCTTCCAGCTTTTTGCTGTTGTAAACAGAGCTGCAATAAACACGGCTGTGCATATATCTGTTTGTGTGAAGGGATTTCTGGGTTGTATGGTAGTTCTATTTCTAACTGTATAAGATAATGCCAGATAGATTTCCAAAGTGGTTGTACCATTTTACATTCCCACCAGCAGTGTATAAGGGTTCCAATCTGTCCGCAGCCTCTCCAACATTTATTATTTTGTGTTTTTTGGATTAATGCCAGCCTTGTTGGTGTGAGATGGAATCTCATCGTAGTTTTAATTTGCATTTCTCTAATGGCTAATGATGGAGAGCATTTTCTCATGTATCTGTTGGCTGCCTGAATATCTTCTTTAGTGAAATGTGTATTCATATCCTTTGCCCACTTCTTGATTGGGTTGTTTGTCTTTTTGTGGTTGAGTTTTGACAGAATCATGTAGATTTTAGAGATCAGGCGCTGGTCTGAGATGTCATAGCTGAAAATTCTTTCCCAGTCTGTAGGTGGTCTTTTTACTCTTTTGGTGAAGTCTTTAGATGAGCATAGGTGTTTGATTTTTAGGAGCTCCCAGTTATCGGGTTTCTCTTCATGAAATGTTTTTTTTGACAATGAATGTGATACCACTCCTCTTCAGTCTATCATTTCCAGCAGAGTAGGCCATATGATTGTCTGATTCAAAATAACCAATTCCAGTCCATTTGTAGCTCACTAATGCCTAGAATATCAGTCTTTACGTGTTCTATTTCATTGTTGAAGACTTCCAGTTTTCCTAGATTTATACTATGTACTTTCCACATTCTGATTATTAATGGATATTTACAGCTGTTTCTTCTCATTTTGAGTCTTGCCACATCAGCGTACGAAGATCCTGAAAGCTTGACTCCATCCGAGTCATTAAGGTCTACTCTGCTTTACGGAGGCAGCTCTGCCCCAGTTGTCTTTTGAGTGCCTTCCAAAATGAGGGGCTTGTCTTCTAGCACTATATCAGACAAATGTTTCGCTGCTATTCACAAGGTTTTCATTGGCCAGTTTTTTTTAGAAGTCATCATGTCCTTCTTAACAGTCTGTCTTAGTCTGGAAGCTCCGCTGAAACCTGTCCACCATGGGTGTCCCTGCTGGTATTCGAAATATTGGTGGTAGCATAGCTTCCAGCATCACAGCAACATGAAAGCCACCACAGTAAAGGCTGGCAAACAAGTGGTAGGAAGACTGCGTCTGGACAGGTCCCAAGGGGTCCGAGAAAGCAGGAGCTTGTCAGTGCCTGACTCTGGCTTTTCAGCTCCTCCTGGTCCACTGCGGAAGACATCACCGAATCCCACCAAGACTATGCCAAATGTTGTAGAGAAAATACTCTCCGATTCTCTCGGTGGCTGCGGGCGGCCCGGGAGGCGGTGCCGCCCCCTGCCCGCGGACTCCTCAGCTCAGCCGGCCGCCGACCCGCCGGCCCCTGGCAGCTGCTGAGGCCACCGGCGTGGGAGCGGCGGGCCGGGGCGTCGGCGGAGGCTGGAGTGGGCGCAGCGGCGACCGCCATGGCGTTCCTAAGACTCCGCGACCAGGTAGGTGAGGGGCGACGGAGGGGCAGCCTCAGCCATGTTTCTTTAATATGTAAATTCAAATCATGCATTTTTTAAAAATCCCACTTAAAAATTATAATGAGTGAACTTTTTTCAGGAGGTCTGATACTTCATTGTGATAAAGCCTTTAAGGAGCCGAATTCTGGGTGTTACTAGTCAATCTCCAATTTAATATTTTATTTATTGAGGTTTTTATAGAATAAACCAAAACAAAAAACCAAACCCATTGCCGTCGAGTTGATTCCGACTTATTGTGACCCTACAGAACAGAGTAGAAAGAACTGTTCCACATGGTTTCCAAGGAGCGGCTGGTGTATTCAAACTGTTGACCTTTCTGGTTAGCAGTCAAGCTGTTAACCACTGTACCAGTCAACCTCCAATTTACTATTTTATTCATTGAGCTTTTTATAAGACAGATATTCTAAAAGTGGAAACTCTGATAGTTAAACAAACAAACAAAAGCCTCCCACTCAGCCACTATCTGAAGTTTCCATACTTGCATCTGCAGGACGCATATGGTCGGAGTCACAAGTAAAGAATGTCTGGTGGTCCTGGGCAGAGAGATTCATGTCATAGTAAGTCAGAGGCTCTCGTCCTGTCACCCAAGTGTACCTAGGGAAGGGAAATAAAACGGTTGAACACTTTTAAGAGAAGAAGACCAACAAAATATTAAGCTGCATAGGAATTGAAAAATAAACCATTAACTATGTACTAAAACAGTTTTGCTAAAGGATACAAAATGCATATATATATATTTTTAAATCATCCTATTTTCCCTTCAGGAAGTATCTCAGGAGGAAAAAAGGAGGCATTTCTCCCTAAATTTCTGTCTTAAAAATTTACTAGCACCAGATAATGAAAACCTTCTGTAATTAGTACTATAAATAGATGTTTCTCAAGAAACTATGACAATTCTGATTTGCCTAATTATTTTGCTAAATTAAATTCCAACATAACTTCTGTGACATTTTTATAACCATGTTCCAAGCAAGTTTCAAAATGTTTTGATTCTTTGAAAAGAGTAAGTGTAATAGAAAAATTCTAAAAATGTACATTTTTGTTCATTATCTCAATGCCAATGATAATGTATGTATAAAACAGAAATACCAAAACATTTGAGGATAGTATCAAAAAACGGAAGAACTAAACAGACTGTTGCAATGGCCTCTAAATGAACCGGCAAAAACATTTGCTGCTGTCTTTGCTCTCTGAACCAGATCTATTTGTTTTCCAAGCTGTCAAAATACTTACCGATTATATTCAGCACCTCTAAACAAATTTAGTGGATTTCGCCATACTTTGCATTCTGCAACAAAGAGAAACATGAAAATGTTACACATAAGTTCAGAAACCCTAAAAGTTAATTAACTCAGCAAAACACCCTTCCTGGCCATTTGATAAGATAATTTTATTCTTCACCCCACGTAGAAGATCTCTGGGTGGTTAGTCAGGAAATGTGGCTTAGACACCAGGGCTTGTAAAAAGTTCCACCTAATCTCTCTGGGCCTGAGTTTCCTCATTTGCTAAATCAACATACATGCCAAAATCAGCTAGTTCCTAACTTCTGTGGTCATTTCAGGAGGTCTGACAGATTTTATGAGTTTATTTCTGAAATAACAGCTAGAAGGTAAAGGTTTAGGTAGAAGCAAAACCAGTTTGTTTTTTATACATACCCAGGAGTGGAACTGCTGATATGGTAATGCCAGCAGCATCACCATTTGAAGTTTCCACCAGCAGTGGATGAGGGCTCCAATTTATTCACACCTTAGCCAACATTTGTTATTTTCTGTTTTTCTGTTAAGCCATGTGGGTGTGAAGTGGTATTTCACTGCAGTTTTGATTTACATTTCCCTGATGACTATAATTAGCACCCTGGTGGCACAGTGGTTAAAAGCTGGGCTGCTAACAAAAAGGCTGGCAATTCAAATCTACCAGCTGCTCCTTGGAAACCCCATGGGGCAGTTCTACTTTGTCCTATAGGCTGGCTGTAAGTCAGAATTAACTCGACAGCAATGAGTTTTTTAGTTTAATGACCAGTGATGTTCAGCATGTTTTCATGCACTTATGGGCCATTTGTATAACTTCTTTGATGAAATGTCTATTCAAGTTGTTAGCTCATTTTTCTATTGGGTTGTCCTTTTGTCTTTGATTATAGGATGTCTTAGTCATCCAGTGCTGCTGTAACAAATATCACAAGTGGATGGCTTTAACAAAGAGAAATTTATTCTCTCACAGTCTAGTAGGCTACAAGTCCAAATTCAGGGCATCAGCTTCTGGGGAAGGCTTGCTCTCTCTGTTGGCTCTGAAGGAAGGTCCTACTCGTCAATTTTCCCCTGGACTAGGAGCTTCTCTGTGCAGGAACCCTGGGTCCAAAGGATGCGCTCTTCTCCTAGTGCTTCTTTCTTAGTGGTATGAGGTCTTCCCTCTTCCCCCGCTCTGCTCCCTTCCCATTTCTTTCAGCTTTTGTAAGATAAAAGGTTGTACAGGCCACACCCCAGGGAAACTTCCTTTACTTTGGATCAGGGATATGACCTTAGTAAGAGTGTTAAAATCCCACCATAATCCTCTTTAACATAAAATTACAATCACAAAATGGAGGACAAGCACATAATTCTGGGAATCATGGCCTAATCAAGTTGACACATATTTTGAGGGGACACAATTCAATCCACGACATAGGATTTCTTTATTTATTCTGGATATATAGGGCCACTATGAGTTGGAATTGACTTGACAGCAGTGGGTTTGGTTTTTTTTTTTTTATTAATCCCTTATGTGATATACGATTTCCAAATATTTTCTCCCATTCTGTGGGTTGTCTTTTCACTTTTTTTTTGACAATGTTCTTTGAAACATCAAAGTTTTTAATTTGACAAATTCCAATTTATCTGTTTTTCCTTTTGTTGCTCATGCTTTTGGTGTCATACCTAAGAATCCATGGCTAAATCCAAGGTCCTGAAGATTTACTCCTTGTTTTCTTCTAAGAGTTTGATAGTTCTAGCTCTTATATTTAGGTCATTGATCCACTTTGAGTTAGTTTCTGTATACGTAGGAGTCCAGCTTCATTGTTATGCATGGGAAATCCAGTTGTCCCAACACTATTTACTGAAGAGACTATTCTTTCCCCACTGAATGGACCTGACAACCTTATCAAAAATCAACTGGCCATAGTTGTGTGGGTACTCCAAATGCATTCTTAAAATAATTTCATACAAGATAAGTTAAACTTAAGCTCTAGAGCATAATATGTGAAGACCCTTAGACTCTTAATTAGGGTCTATACAAATACTGATTTTGTGATAATTCAGCAGAGCCCAGATTACTTTTGCATTAGAGAAAGGGAGTATTAAGAAAATTAAGAATATTAGCATTAATGTAGGGAGAAATACTATAAATTGTTTTAAAGCATTTTAACATTGTCCACATACACAGACATAATTTACTAATCATCATACTAATATCAGAATGTAAGTATGCACTAATTGATTGTATGTCCTTATTATACAAAGACCACAGGACTTTAACTTAAAAACTTCAATCATTAGCTTAAAAACTGTGCTATAGTATGCTTGTGACTAATAAGCTACTATTCCTTTAATACAGCCTATGATTAACACTTTCCACGGATACACATTTCTTTGGAAGACTAAGGTTTTATTTTATATTAGAATATAAAATCAGTTAACAGTACTCAAATCATCCATGCGAGTAGTCAGCCAAAAACATACCCAAAGCATAATCACACAAAAGTAATCCCTTATTGTAGAAATCAAAAGATGAGGGGTTTGTTAGGATTCTCTTCTCCTGTACGTTCAATGCCCATCCATCAAATGAGCACTAATTTGAGTGCCCAGTGAGGGAAAAAAGCAAGTAAATCATCAATTAAAATACAATGTGATAATGGAGAGCACTATGTGTACTCTCAATAAATATTTGTAAAGATAACAAATGAAAGATGTATACAGAACAAGGAGACATGTTTTTATTTTAAAAAGACAAACTTAAGGAGGCAGGGCCAAGATGGTGGAGCAGTCAGGCACTCCGGTGGTCCCTCTAACAACAAAGACTCGAAAAAACAAGTGCATCGATTATATATATGACAAGCTAGGAACCCTGAACATCAAAAGCAAAGTTAAGAAATCAGACTGAGTGGCAAGGGGAGGGAGAGACAGTTCAGAAGTTGCTGGACTTGACTTGGTGGGAACCGGCGCCCCCAGCCCCGATCCCCTGGCACGACCACAGTGTGCTGGCGGTAGCATGCTGGATGCAGTTTTCTCAGCCACAGACAGAGAGTGGTAGAATCTACTCATGCCTCAGGAATCAGTGGAGAACAGCTCTCTCGGCAGACGTTAAGTGCTTGCATCTAACTTACTGCGTGGATCTAAAAACACCCCTGCTAAAAGAACTCTTTCCCATTTATCTGATCCCTCCTCCCTCTGCCCTAGGCCCCAAGCCAGCTTCAGTGACAGTTGATTTCCCTGGGCCTGAGATAAGTCCTGCTGCGTGTCCTGAGCCATTCTCCCAGCCTTGGAGAACAAATTAACAAATGGGGGAAAAATAATCTGCTGGCTACCCAGTGCTGGAAACTTAGGGAAGAAGAGGGTCCTGTCCTGGCACAAATGGTCTGTGAACTTTGAATGCCTTTCACCCCTGCAGGGACTCCTGTGGCCCCATTTCAGTAGCTAGGCCTTTGTTGTTACAGCGCAAAGGTGTATGTGCTTGAGGTCTGACTTTAACTGTTTCAGCTGTGCAGTGGAGAGGCGCGTTCTTGACGTTTGACACTACTCTATTAAGCAGGGTCCTCACCTACTCACATCAGGGGCCTAAGGACTGGTGGCTCCACGCATGCCACTTAGCCACCCGAGACAGGGGTCCAAGGATAAGTGATGCCTCTCAGTCCTTACAGTTAAAAGCACTGGGTGCCTATGGCACGGCTGCAGAGCCCACCCACCTGTGCGCTCTAGAGAACAACAGAGGCACACCTTCCTTACAGACACTCAGGGACGGTTGTTAGCCCCCTGCCTTGCTCAGAGTGTGACCCTTCTACTGCAACCAGAAACCTGTGCAGACACCAATCACAACCGCTCCTCTAAGACCATATGTGAAAGCCTGGACCACATAGTTGGTAACCAACTACCTGGACACCTGACCTGAATCCATGCAAGAAAACTGATGGACTCCTAAGCTCATATACCTGGTAACAGCTCCAGCCATCTGGTGAGAGGACATTACAGCTTCAAAGGCTCCAATAATCAAGCTAACTCACCCCAGCAGCCTATTTGGGTATATCAAAACAAAACAAAGCAAGAAGCCAAGACACAGTAAGCAAACATAAAATAAATTAATACAATAACTTATAAATGGCTCGGAGAAAATAGGCAATATCAAATCACAAAAAGATAAACTTAACTTTAAATTAGGACAGAATTCCACTTAAAATTTACTCAGTATTTATAAACAATGGCCCTAAATTGTCCTAAGTTTGCCATTTAGGAAATTATCTTTGCTCAGTTAGTTCAATATCTCTGAATTTTGTTCTTAAGAAACTAAGATTCAGTGATTGCAAATGGCTGTTTCACCTGGCACTGACTAGAAAATGATGCTTCCTTAAATCATCATTTTTTCTCCACACATAAGGCCCCTTAAAGGCATTGACTCCAGATCATGGATTGAAACACACTGGAGAGTCAAGAGCCATGATCCCTGTCCCTGTGGCTTTTCTAACTCTAGGACCACCTCACCCCAGCTCCCTTCTTAGGGAATCTCTTTCAAAGTTAAAAGCGCTCTTCTTGAAGCTACATGAATATTACAGGGTTAATATTTAGCATATAATAAAGATACAGATTTATATACAAGGATTCTCATGGTAGCATTATTGATGGTAAAATGGGCATGTTTTAAGACATACTTCTTCCCACTAGGTTTCATTCAAAATATTAGTAAAAAGTTTCTGAAAAATATTTTGTCTCCAACAAATACATTATTAAACTGCATGGAAGGATAAGCACTGTTCAAACATCAACTGATAAGTTACAAAAGCAAATTTCAATTCTATTATATATCAGATGCAAATGAAATTATTCCTAAACAACAATAACTCCAAAGAGGGACAGTGTGTATACCCAAAGTACTCACTGAACAGTATCTAAAGATGCTGCTTGATTATAGAGCCAGCAGGGGGTGCAGCAAACATTATGAAATATAATATGCTTTTATGGCTTCTAAAAAGTTTAGTTTATTAAAGAACTATTTTTTATTAAAGAACTATAATTAGAAAAAAATCATTGTTAACATGTGTGTCATATATGTGTTTTGTATTCAGTTTTCTTTAACTGTCTCTGAAACTTAGAAATGAGGATCTAGGTTATTTTAACATATAGAAAGTGTTCTCAGTGAGAGAAAATATGTTATAAAGAAATACATATAAATGTCTTCATTAGCTCTACCTTTTAAATTAAGGGTACAGGACAGGTGTAATTTTCTTGTAAGAAATAACTGAAGGGGTAGTAATCTAGCTACCAAATATGGACAAAAAAAAAAAAGCAAACCCAGTGCCGTCGAGTCAATTCTGACTCATAGAGACCCTATAGGACAGAGTAGAACTGCCCCATAGAGTTTCCAAGGAGCGCCTGGTGGATTCGAACTGCCGACCCTTTGGTTAGCAGCCATAGCACTTAACCACTATACCACCAGGGTTTCCAAATTAGGTCATAGCTACATTATTTCTTCTTTGCTGTTTTGTTCCCCTGCTCTTATCTGTACTATAAAACCCCCCTTAGTCTGTAATCACTCCAGGGAACATACCTCATAAATACCAGGCTGTCTGATGGGTTAGTGATATGGGTAAAGGATGTAAATGCCAAACATATTAAAATATGATGATTTACGTCAAGAAATGGAACTCAGGTCTCTAGCGGATAAAAGTTTATCCCATGACGCTCAGATTCTTATCTTATTTGTGCTTTTGAGGAGTAAATACCATATTTCAAATCAGATTTAATATTTTACTCCAAATAGAATTTTCCATCTTCCTTTAACTCAGGCTCTTTGGAAGCACTGAAAGTTGACTGGGACTCCATCAAGGGCTTGCTAATATCATTAATAGGTTATATGCCCCTGAGACAATGAACTTGTGTCACACGATGGCTTCCATTTTCAGCAGTTCACAATAGAGCCTCTATCCACAACTGCGGACACAAATGTTCACCACACCTCAGCATGCATGCAAGAATGCAACTGAAGAGAAAGAGAAGCAGCAAATATTGGAATACCCATTGCCATAGAGTCAATTCCAACTCACAGTGACCCTATAGGAAAGAGTCGAACTGTCCCATACAGTTTCCAAGGCTATAATCTTTTACAGAAGCAGACTGCCACATCTTTCTCCCGTGGAGTGGCTGGTGGGTTCAAACTGCCAACCTTTTGTTTAGCAGCCAAGTGCTTACCACTGCACCACCAGGGCTCCTTAAATATTGGAATAGCACTTGTTTAGTTCCCAAAGTCTGCAGAAGAGATTTCCTCCTTTGTCATAATGGGATGATTACAAGTTTCTGTGTAGGAGACAACATAGAAGAGAATGCTTACTACCATCAAGGATTTCTAAAGCCTGGCCCCAATCTTCTTTTCAGCCTTCCCTCTCACTATCCCCTACTAAAACCTTCAGTCACAGTCACACTTATTTTGTGTTTTTTCATATTCAGTTACTCCTCCAGAACGCCCTCCCCATCACTCATAGAACAGTTAGGTTAAACATATATTGAGTGACTATTAGGTATTCATCCCTGCACTAGGCCCTGGGTTATGAAAAAAGATACGACTTATGACATAGAGGAGTTACAGTCTTGGTGGAAAAATAAAAAGGACATTGAACCCACTACCTGACATTCTATAGAAAGAATAAACATTCTCAGAGAATCACAGATTTTCCCTTTGTCACAGTTTTCAAGGAAAAATAGAACTTAATTCTCAAAGAAACCCAAGAGGGCTTTTAATCACATAGAAGAGAATATCATTCTAAATCCAACTTACTTAACTCTTAAAATGTTTTTTTCCCTAAAATAAAAAAATAATGTAGAATCCTCAATCCTAGGGCATTCAAAATATGTAAATTACTAATTCATAACCTACTAGTTACCTCCTCTTCCCAGAATCTAAAATCTGATAATGATGGTACTATTGTTATTAAAATAAAATTTTAATATTAATGAAAATAATTAATAAATTAATATTAATAAAATTTTTATTGTTATTAAAAGTAGCATCAGCTTTTATGGTAGCAATAACTTGATTTCTCATACAGGGTCTGGGAGCACAGGTAGGACAGTGGTTAAGAGTTCAGCTGCTAACCCAAAGGTCAGCAGTTTGAATCCTCCAGTCGATCCCTGGAAACCCTATGTGGCAGTTCCACCTTGTCCTACAAGGGTCACTGTGAGTTGGAATTGACTCGACGGTAATGGATTTGGTATGGTTTGGTTACACAGGGGCTCAAAGCTCAAGTCATCTATGTCCTTAACATAAATTAGTGAGGAGCATGTAGTAAAAAAAAAAATTTTTCTTTTTTATGTAGTAGGCCTTTTTTACAGAAGGAAAAAGTAAAGCATAGATAAGCTAGATAATTTCCCTAAACTGCACAGTAAGTGAGATATAGGCCTGAGGCCCAGACTGCCCAACCCTTGCCCACAATGTACAGTAGAACTGTTAATCTACAACAACATATTCTGAAAATCCTGGAACTTCATCGATTAAATTTTCCACTAGGGAAACAGTTTTGAAAACTCCTTTGAGGAAATGTTAGGCTCTTTTTAATAATACAGACAGTCCCCAACTTAGGATGTTTTTGAGTTACAACAAACTGCACTTAAAACTCTCTCTTTTTTTTTTTGGCTTACATAATGTGTGTATAACCGAAGAAGCAGGGATCACCGATGTTGAAGCTGTAAATTTATATGTAATGTTTCCAACCTCCAAAGACAAATACATGTCAGATTTATAAAGATAGTGATAATAAAAGGCAATAATAATGGAAAAAAAAGAGGTAACCAACTTATGTCAGAACCAACTTATGATGAAGTTGTTAGAACAGAACATAGGGGACTACCTGTATTTTTACACACTTCAACTTCAAAGAACAGTATTAAAGGGCCCTACCTAAAGTTTTATAAGATGCATTATGTCAATCAAGACAAACTCAAGGCAATCAATTTTTGAACAGGTGATTCTGCAAATATTTATTAGTTCTGACGTCTTAGAAATGAATACCCAATTCCCCATGTCACACGGATTAATTTTAAGGAATCATTAAGCATTCAAAAATACCTATTTTTCTAACTAATTTAGCTTTAACTGTTTTCATAACTTTTCAAAATAATTATTTTGGAAAAATTATTATTAGAAGTACAGGCACAAAATAACAGGTAGGTGGCTTTCAATTCAACATATAATGTTGCACCCTCAAATCCTTTTATGGAGTAAGGAAAGATAAATATGTTATTAAGGCCATTTTTATTGATCTTCTTTACTCAAGATAGTATACTTTTTTCTTCAGGAATATTGCCAAGACGGTTAAATCTTTAATTTCATATATTTCTCATTGGTCATTTCTGACCTAAGTCAATCAACTCTACCAAATGATGTGGAAATTGTGAAATAAGAATATTAAATAAATGTTCACCAGGGACTAAAACTGTTTTAGGCATTTGTACCATTTAACTGAACACCTAATTCATACAACATAAATTTTAGCGGCAAAAGATTTTAAAAGATGTTACAAGCATTGGCTGAGAGAAACACTTTAAACAAACACATTAAACTTTGGCAAGTACAGATGGAGCTTCCCCTGACTGAGGCTATTAGACAGCATCTCCAAAGGTCCTTAGCCAAAGAAACCAAACCCACTGCAGTCAAATTGGTTCTGACTCATAATGACCTCATAGGGTTTCCAAAGATATAATCTCTACGGAAGCAGACTGCCACATCTTTCTCCCACGAGTCGCTGGTGGGTTCAAACAGCCAACCTTTTGGTTAACAGCCAAGAACTTTAACTACTGCACCACCATGGCCTTAGTATGTAGCAATTTGCGATTTTGCTAAGGGATATATCTGAAATGCAAGCACTGAAAGGCCAGGATGCAAAAGTAAGTCACTTGAGCTACTAGCTGACCACTAGCCATATCTCCAAGTGGTTGTGCCATTCTCCCCAGACATCTTCATATAGGAGTCAGCTCCTCTAGGGACATTGCCAAACCGTTGTCCTCTGACTTGCTATTTCTGCATGACCTCATTTAACCTCAAAACGACTCTATCAAGTGGATACTACTGTTATTCTCATATTTGCAGATTAAGATACCAAGGCTTAGGAAGGTTAAGTGACTTGTCTAAGGTCACACTGTAAATGACGGAGCCAAGAATAGGGCCACATCTGTCTGACCCTGGAGTCTGGGCTCTCCACCAATCCTGCCACTGGTCTGTTTCTAAAGTTTAGCCATTATCACTTCAGATATAATGACAGGTACTGTAGGACAGGTTCTAATAAAATTATTTATTTTGATTGTTTAATAATTATGTTAGTCCTGGGTGGGGTCAGTTAGTACTTATGAGCTTGGATTCTAAAGCAAGACTGCCCAGGTTACCAGCCATGTGGCCTTGGACAAATGACTTAACTAACCTTCCTGTACTTAGCTTCCTCAACCATAAAGTGGAGATAATAATAGTACTTGCCTCATGGGGTTATTGTGAGGATTAAATGAGATAATACAAGTAGAGCTGACAGTAGCAAGCACTAAGGGTGTTCGTTATCACTATTAGAACCATGTGGCTTTTTACAGGGAAAACTATTTGCTCTGGTGTTATTATTACAATTCAAGGAAATAGGAAGGCCTTAGGATGCACCCTTACACTCCCCCTGAGTTTCTTCTCCTCCATTGTTTTTCTTTAATTTATTCAGTGTTTGAACTGCCTCCAGAGATAATCAATATAGTGAACTTTAATTTAAAACTAAAGGTGAAACTCTTATAAAGATTAAATGAGATTAAAGTGAGATGATTTGTGACAGGAAGCCAAATGACTATCACCGGAGTTTATCTAAAAGTCTAGTTCTACGCAAAAGGCTATTAGAGTGTCTCAGAGAGCTGAAACTTAATTTTGGCAAGGATACCTCTCATGTGATGGAGTACCCTGCACTTTTCCAAGTAACTTGAAGAAGGGGAATGCTACAATCTTCTGTGTTTATGGCATCTTATTTGAGAACAGGGTAAATTATCCAACAGATGTTCCCATAAACCCAAATTCAGAATGTTACTGGGCCCTGAGAATCCCTGCCCTTAAGGCTGGGAGGAGCTCACCAAGTTTTAAATCCCTGTGCACCATCAGCTCATAAGCTAAGTTGAATTAAGAAATGGCAATGAGAAATATGGTGATGTAGCAAATATTTCAGCAGGGTTTATCAAAAACTGAATATTTGGGAGAAAGACAGCGGTTTAGCTCCCAAATAAAGCATGACAAGTGAAATGTTCACAAGTGCTAGCCTAAGCCAAACAATCAGAAGTTTGGCTACAGTAAGAAGTTTGGTGGCACAGGGGTTAAGTGCTCGGCTGCTAACCGAAAGGTCAGAGGTTCAGTGAGAAACTGTAATTAACTACATCTCTCCTCTGGCCAACAATATAGACGACTGCAAATGTGCAGCAGGTCTGCACTCAGGCCACTTTGCATGGATCCAAAAGTTAAAAATATATATGAATAATCCGCCCTGTAACAATAGCAACCCCTCTCACCCCCCACCATGCGAAACCTTCTCAGGTATGCCAAGACTTTCGGCTTCTAGCCAAAACAAATAGTTCTTTAAGGAAAGAAGCTACAGGATAAGCCTTCAAATACACCAATGTTTTTAACTGGTATTTTCAGTTTATTTTTAGCTTTCTCAAAGATTTTCTCAGATAAGCAATGCCACTAAGCTATCTTTGTCAATATCTATAGGCCTTTGTTAGCCACATTATATTTCAAACAGCAAAGAGCTGTCTATGAAGTGCCAAGAAAATAACAGACCCACCCTTCAATTTTTAAGGCAATAAGGATTTCTAAACAAATTTCTCTGTTTTAAGGAAATACACTGATCCCCCAGCTTTGGGCCTTCTTTTACCCTTATAGGTAGCTAAAATCAGGATGTGAAGCAGAATTAAGGGTGGAGATAAACACAGACAGTGTCCTTTCACAGTATTTTTCTTATTCAAAAATAAAAATCACCAAAAGAAAAGAAGAAAAAAGATGGGATTAATCCTGTGGTATCTGGCACTGCAGCATTTGTTGAATTGAATTAGTCAAATATTAGAAGCCCAAATGTCAGGGAGAAATGGGGAGACTGAATCCTAAATATATATTTAACCAAAAAAAAAAAAAAAAACAAAACTATCGCCATCTCAAAGAGACCAGGATAGAGTAGAACTGCCCCACAGGGTTTCCAAGGAACGCCTGGTGGATTCGAACTGCTCTTAACTACCATGCTACCAGGGTTTCCAAATATATACTTAGGCAAGGTAATTTCCATTTTCCTAAATGTAGCTATCTGATCATTACTAACTAAACTAACCTGTTGCTGTCGAGTCAATTCCAACTCATAGCAACCCTACAGGATAGAGTAGAACTGCCCCATAGAGTTTCCAAGGAGCGCCTAATGGATTTGAACTGCTGACCTTTCTGTCAGCAGCTGTAGCTCTTAACCACTATGCCACCGGGGTTTCCGAACATTATAGGAGATCAAATCACATGCGCTGTATCTATTATACTGGAAATGAATGGAGACATAGAATGTATAATAGGCATGAAGTAAATACTAGTGGAATTGAATTAGTAGTAACATTTCAAAAGCTCAGTCTTAGCCAGGTAAAAACTCCATACAAATAAAACTGGGAATTTCCATGATTACTATCGCTGAGTGTATTGTTATATGGGGCTTAGGATCTCCCTTACAAAGCCGTTGCTGTAGCAGCACTAAGAATAGCACCAAAATCTATGTAATGAATAAAAACCAAAATCTGTTGCCATCAAGTCAATTCTAACTCAGAGTAGAACTACCCCATAGGGTTTCCAAGGCTGCAAATCTTGACTGAAGCAGACTGCCATATCTTTGTCCTGTGGAGCGGCTGGTGGGTTTGAACCACTGACCTTTCAATCAGCAGCCAAGCACTTAGCCACTGCATCACCAGGAATGCTCATATAATGAATAAAACAGACTTAATCAAAGCATCCACTAAGAGAGGCAATAAAATAACAGTGACAATAAGAAGAATATGAACTCTTCATTGCATTAAAAAATGATGTCAAGAGATTTATATCGAGTAAAGAGAAAGAGAACTTTAATGAAAAGAAAATATAAATGTATTCACTATGAACACAGTCCTCAACAAGGCTGCTCTCTGTTTTAATTTTCTACAATGTTCTGTGTCATTCAAAGAGAATAGTAACTTGAGTCAGAAGAACACATATAATCTGTGGGGCCTTTATTGCAGATGCAAATTGGTGGCAATTATCTGTAACTGCTTTTGTGATGATGACTGAATGATCAAGACTTTGCATTAGAATAATATGCAACATTTATTAGAGTAGGTGGTTAAAGTAATGTTCTGCTTTCCTGAGCTCGTTTTCTGTTTCTTTCACAAAGTCCCAGACGATTTTGTAACCTAATGGTGCCATCTCTCATGCCTGTACCCTTCAGGATGAAATAAATATGTACCTAAAGCTGCCCAGTGCCACTCTGGCTGGCTGGCAAAAATTCTATTGACAAACACCAGAAGAGAAGCTAGATAACTGGGAGCTCCTAAAAATCAAGCACTTAGGCTCATCAAAAGACCTCACCAAAAGAGTAAAAAGCAACCTACAAACTGGGAAAAAAAATTTGGTGTCTAATCTCTAAAGTCTACAAGATACTGCAAAACCTCAATAACAAAAAGACAAACAGCCCAATTAAAAAATGAGCAAAGGATATGAACAGGCACTTCATAAAAGACGACATTCATGCAGCTACTAGATACATGAGGAAATGCTCACAATCATCAGCCATTAGAGAAATGCAAATCAAAACTACAATGAGATACCATCTCACCCCAACAAGGCTAGCATTAAATCCAAAGAAATGCAAAATAATAAATGTTGGAGAGGTTGTGGAGAGACTGGAACACTTATATACTGCTGGTGGAAATGTAAAATGGTACAACCACTTTGGAAATTGATTTGGCACTTCCTTAAAAGGCTAGAAAAAGAAGTACCATATGATCCAGCAATCCCACTCCTTGGAGTATATCCTAGAGAAATGAGAGCCATCACACGAATAGATATATGCACACACATGTTCACTGCAGCACTGTTTATAATAGCAAAAAGATGGAAACAAACTAGATGCCCATCAACAGATGAATGGATAAACAAATTATGGTATATTCACACAATGGAATACTATGCAACCATGAAGAACAATGATGAATCCATGAAACATCTCACAACATGGATGAATCTGGAAGGCATTATGCTGATCGAAATTAGTTGCAAAAGGACACATATTATATGAGACCACTATTATAAGAACTCAAGAAAAGGCTTAAACAGAAGAAAATATTCTTTGATGGTTATGAAGGTGGGGAGGGAGGGAGAGGGGAAGTCACTAAATAGAAAAAAAAGTATGAATTATCTTAAGTGAAGGGAAGATCAACACACAATACAAGGGAAGTCAGCATAACTGGACTAAACCAAAAGCTAAGAAGTTTCCTGACACTAAACACTTCGAGGGACAGAATAACAGGGGCAGAGGTCTGGGGACCATGGTTTCAGGGGACATCTAGGTCAATTGGCATAACAACGTTTACTAAGAAAATGTTCCGCATCCCACTTTGGTGAGTGGCATTTGGGGTCTTAAAAGCTTGCAAGTGGCCATCTAAGAAGCATCAACTGGTCTCAACCCACCTGGAACAAAGGAGAATGAAGACTACCAAAGAAACAAGGAAAATGTTAGCCCAAGAGACAGAAAGGCCACATAAACCAGAGACTCCATCAGCCTGAGACCAGAAGAACTAGATGGTGCCTGGCTACCACCAATGACTGCCCTGACAGGGAACACAACAGAGAGTCCCTGATGGAGCAGGAGAAAAGTAGGGTGCAGAAATCAAATTCATGTAAAAAGACCAGGCTTAATGGTCTGACTGAGACTAGAGGAACCCCAGAAGACATGGCCTCCAGACTCTGTTAACCCAGAGCTATTCCCGAAGCCAATTCTTCAGACAAAAATTAGACTGGACTATAGAACATAAAATAATACTCATGAAAAGTGTGCTTCTTCTTAGTTTAAGTAGATAATGAGAGACTAAATGGGCAGCTCCTCTCCAGAGGCAAGATGAGAAGGCAGAAAGGGATAGCAGCCGGTTGAATAAACGTGGAAAATGCAGAGTGGAAAGGGAGAGTGTGTTGTCACGTTATAGGGATTGCAGCTAGGGTTACATAACAACATGTGTATAAATTTTATATGAGAAACTAACCTGGGCAGTAAACTTTCACCTAAAGCACAAAAAAAAAAAAAAAAAGAGAGAGAGAGAGAGAGAAAAGTCCTGTTGAAAGAGCAAAAACCAATATAAGGAACAAAATCAATGCAGAGTGCTCCCTAATGCTTATCACCTGGCCAGATAGCTACGAAAAGTGGATTGAGTTATTCTAGAAAAGGAGAGAAAAAAGATCTAATCAAGCTGTTTAATTTCTTCTTCTTCATCCTTCAAGTCTCAGAATCAGTGCTATCTCATTCAAGAAGCAAACTCCCACCCCCAGTTTGGGGTAGGAACCTCTCCTTTGTTCTCCCTAGCTTTGTATGTTTCCCTCATATATCAGAGCACTTGTCACTTTGTCTCCTTTAGTAAACAAAGTTTCATGGGGATAGGGACTTTGACCTTTTTTAAATCATAATATTCATACAACCCTGTACAAGGCCAGGTGCACAATAAGCATTCAGGAAATGTTTAATGAGTTGACAAAGAAACTGATCTAGGGAATTATATTTTCATCTTCTTTTAGGAGCAGAGAAAGTACAGGCCTACATGCATTCATTCATTCAAGTTTCAATGACAGGAGACACTATGCTAGAGGCTAGAGATACTACTATAAAGAAACAGTTGCTTAAAAATTACAAAGAAACAAAGATTACAAAGTAATCGGTAAGTGTTGCTAAAGGTAAAAAATACTAAGGATCAAAGAAGGTGGAAAAGTTGGCACAAAATGTCAGAGAAAGCTTCCCAGGAGGTGACATTTGAGTTGGGTTGTGAGGATAAATAAACACTGTAGAAAGGGACACAGGCTTCTAGGCAGAGTGTCATGAGACAAGTGGCAAGTTCAAGAAATGAAAAGTGGCTTCATGTGGCTAGAACACTGGACATATGGCAGCGGGGCGGCGGGGAGGTGGGTACTGGATAGAAACAGAAGATGACAGAAGACAGGTTTAGAAGCAGTTTATGTGCTGTGCTAAGGAATTGGGACTTTATCTTCAATGCAATGAAAACCAATGAAGCCTTTTAAGCAGAGGAGCGATGTGATCAGATCTAGTCAGATGCAAGATTCTGCCATCAGCAATGAAGGGAAATAGATCAATTCAATGAGGTTTGAGAAACTAGGGGCGGCGAGGCTGAGCCTCAGGTTAGGAATATTGACCTAAACCACTGCTGTTGTTGTTGTGCGCCATCGAGTTGATTCCGACTTATAGTGACCCTCTGGGACACAGTACAACTGCCCCATTGGGTTTCCGAGGCTGTAATCTTTACAGACGCAGACTGCCACATTTTTATCCCATGAGGCCGCTGGTGGGTTCAAACTGCCAACCTTTCGGTTAGCAGCTGAGTGCTTAATCACCGTGCCACAAAAGCTCCTCAAATGACTGCTAGCAAAATCAAATGGAAGAAAACAAGGTAGACATTTCCTTTCCCTGGGATGCTTATTCCCTACTTTTCTGATACAGGCTGTCAACCTCCTGGGAAAATAACTGCATTTGCTTTGAAGTCTAATATTTCAACAATAATATTATTTTTGTCTTACAGTCACAACAATTTAGTAAGAAAATGCAAACCATGTTGCAAAATAAAGGAATTTCCATACCTGAGACACTTTGCCTGTTGGAATCTGAGTCCCCATTACTGGAGTTAGAATTGTTGGAGGAGTTGTTGTCAACCCCTCCCAGAAGGGGGCGCAAGTGGCTCACTGAGACTTGTTCAATGAACGATGTTCCATACTTGCGAAAATACCACCATTCAAATATCTAGAGCAGGAAAAATAATAAGCATGTGTTTATGATCCATGTTATTGCCTATGATTTCTGTATACACGTACATAAAATATGTCATGGCTACTGGTTATTCCCACCTTAAATAGTTGATGAAACAAGTTTTTTATTCCAAAAAAAAAGTTTTAATTTGTTCCAAAAGTTAAAGATTTTAATAATATTAAAACACCAATTGTATTTTACATTCTCACTGCTGTTTTCTCCATTTAACTCTGGTTTACAAAAAATCTACAACTGTAATCATGGATAAAAGCACAAATTAAGGTCTGCTCAATATTATTTTCCTCCAAACACACATGATATTCAAATGACAAAATCACTACCGCTGAAAGGCAGCACCAGCAATGTATACAAATAAGTCAGTTTAAGAAGTATGGCTTATGAAGTATTCCAATTCGTGGCGCTTACATTCTGATAAAACCATACCTACATAAAAATTTTAAGATTGCAAAACTTTTTTTTTTTTTTTTAAGAAACGTCTGTTTAGAAAAACGCTGGTTTTATAGAAAGCAAGCATGAGAGGCACCAGCACCCAAGCACTGAGAGACTCAGCAACATCCCACCAACTAAGCAGTGCTTCATGAACACAGGCATCTGTTGCATGCCATTTAAGTTTTCCTAGTTCACAAGTTTACCAATTCTTACATTACTCATGGATTCCAAAAGAAAGAGAGAGGGAGAGAAAAAAAAAAACTTCAATAAAAGGAAAGAAGTAATGATATTTACATGACTAGACAGAAATCAAGACTCCTTAAAATTATGCATTGGGAAAGTAAGTGAGCTTCCTCAACCCTTCTTACTGGGACCCCTTTGCCCCATACAGTGAACACTTTCCCACCATTGTTCAAAGTTGTTCTCTCCCACATCCCTTCCTCTCCTCCCCATCTAACTTGAGATTTGTTTCTAAACAAGTCTTGAGATTTGTTCAATCAGGAATCATTCCACAGAAGAAATGTAAGAATCAACTATATCCCAGAGTCTCACAGGACGGCTATACTACACTTCTATAACATAGAATGTAGAATTAACATAGAATTAACTATATCCTTACTTATTTCATAAAAGTAAAATTTTGCAATGGACTTTGGACTATTATTTAAAACGTTTTCTCTCTTTTACTCTACTAAAAACTTTTAAAAAAAAGACCGAAAGAACATCTATGAGTGACCAGAAGGGCTATCAATCAAACCAAATGTCGCCAGGCCTATAATAGCTTAATTTGATTTAATTCCAGGGAATTACCCTTTCTGATTATATGAATTTTCACATGTTAAAATATTCAAGTAATTTCACTGGGCAGATGGTGGGGGAGAATATAATACGAAAGCTAAATTAAGAAACAGCACTAGTCTATTACATTTGGAATGCTAGAAATAGGAGATCTTGCTTGAAGAAGGGAGAAAGTTTAAGAATGGCAGATTGATAAGCCATGGATCCAGAAGCAAGTTTATAATTCCAATGAGTTATTTCATCTATTTGAGCATTGGTTTTTTTCATCTGTAAAGTGGTAATCATATTTTCCTCAAGGATCCTCATTTAATTTCCCAAACAACCCCATATAAAACACCTAATCCAGTGCCCGCTACATAGTTGGTGCTCAAAAGTAATAGCAAAGCTATTATTATATTACCAATGTACACACAGCTTAAGGTCAGCACACCTCACATACTGCCATGGTGCACCCCTCTTTTTGCCAGTATACAAGTCAAGTTAGTACAGCATGTTGTCTATTAATAAGCAGTTGGCTGAAAGCCCTAGAAAATAATTGTGAAAAAGAACATGGCTCATCATACAGTCTTGGCCACTCAACAAAGCCCTCAAGAAATGGAAGAGAAAGAAGGCTCCAAAGGACCTAGAATATCAGTCACAGAATGGCAAAGGCTGGCCTCCTTTGCCCCAGGTCTTTGCTTTGCTTTTGATATTGTACTTCTGGGGGACCTGCCACCTCCGCCAGTTCATTGGTTTACTCACACAGCCCAAGGGCTCTTGCACCACGATGAGCTATGCTTCCAGGTTTTAAAGCTGAGCTGTGGCCCCTGCCACTACAGGTCCATGTTGTGGACCGCCAATGTCTCTCACAGACTGCTCCCTGGCATGGCCTCTGCCCATCACAAAAACCGTGGGACTCTTTAGAGTCCTCAGTTCCTCCAGCAGAATCACAGAATGTCAACATGAAAAGAGAACTTCAAGGGCCATCTACAACTACAACCTCCGTTTACGGATAAGGAACAAGGACTCAAGGTGCAATGACCCGACCAAAGTCACACAGCTAGTTAAACTGCTTGGCCTGGGGCTGCAGCTCCCAGCCACTGATCATACCTAGGCCCTATGACAAGACATCTTTCTGTGATTTTCTTGCTTCATTTAAATAAACACAGACAAATGGAGGCCTATCATTTCCTTTTTCAAATCTTCACTTCCAAGGGCCCTCCAACTCCACTTTCTCTCCATGTTTTCTTAAGTATCAAAACTAATCCATAGGAGTCTTCCAAAAAGAATAATTCATCCTAAGGTATAAATGACTCACATTAACTGGATATTTGCATTATAACAGATTGTCATTCCACCCCGTATTTCTAACGTAAGAATGTTATTGTTGTGTATCATCTCATAATGATCCGATTCATAGAGCCCCTATAGGAAAGAATAGAAATGCCCCATAGCATTTCCTAGGCCATAATCTTTAAGGGAGCAGATCGCCAGGTCTTTCTCCTGCAGAACAGCTTAGTGGGCTTGAACCCCAACCTTTCAGTTATTTAACAGTTAAGCACTTAACCATTGCACCACCAGGGCTCCTTGCAGGAATAATAAAAAAAAAAGACTGGGTTGTTCATGTACCTGTTTGGGGAGAAAAGAAGGGTCTTCTCGGAGCCTCTCACATCACAGCAATAGATGGCTTCTTACCCAACCCTGACCTTTATATGAGTGTCCCCAGACACAGCAGAGGCTCCACTATTTATTGAATGAACTGGGGAAAGAAAGTAGCAATGGGACTTAAAGCCTTATTCAAACCACTAAAGAAGTGAGGCTTTAGCATAACAATCAGCCCCCTGCCCTTATCCTGAAAGAGGTCAGGCTTTGGGCCAGCACCCCACAGTATTTTAAAAGAGCTGCAAAAATCCAAATGGGAAGATTGTGCTATTTAATGCATACACAATTCGTGTCACTTTGAATTTTCCTTGGTGCATAACCTACAATGTAAACTGCAAAGCTCTCATTAAACAAATTTAGATTTCAAAACCAGTTCTTGAATACACTAGAAGCTTAGCGGGCTTGCCACAGTGAAACAAAACAAATAACCAAAAAATTAAGATATAAATTTATGCATTTTGTATTTAGTCTTAAAAACTTAATCCCTCTGGTGTTTTTTTCCTACTCATGCTCGGCCCCAAGAATTATTCAGATCAAGAAAGATGAGAGCTAAAAAGCGTCAATTGGTTTTGGTATTTAGGAAGTCAACAGTGGCCCTACTATCCAGTTTAAAGGCAAAAGCCATAATATACTTCATGACAGCCAGTTGTGCAATCTTGGTTCATTCTCCTGATTCTCTGGGGCTCAATTTTCTAATGTGTTTTTTTAAAAAAGAAAAAAGTAACAATAAACACTCAGCAAATGTTGTATAGATGGATGGACGGGCAGACAGAGAGACAGACGGACAGATGGATGGGTGATGAGAAAGTTGGATGAATGGATGATGAGTTGGCCAGTTGATTTAATGAGACAGAGTCTAAAGAAAGAACAGAATCAGTGAAAGGTTTTGTGTTCATTTTGTTAGTTATAAAACAGGGGACACGTACACATATTTGTACAAGGGGAAAGAATCCAGTGGAGAGGGAGAAACCAAAGATGTGAAAGAGTGTAAACGACCAAAAGCATGATGAAAAGAGCCCAGGGGTCACATCCTATCATGAAAAGGTAACCTACCATTTCTCTCTGAGACAGGAAAAAAGGGCAGGATGAATCAACAGAGATGTTCTGTTTAAAAGAGTAGGGTGTGATATGAGCTGTTTGACAGGTGAGAAGAAAACAACAACAGGATAAGCTGGGTGACACTGATCTCAAGGGAGTTGCCCATCTGCAGGGGATAACAGAGGAGGGATGGAATTGGATACACGATGGTCCAGGAAGTTGTTCGCGCCTATGTATTTATTTATGCCTTGTGAGACAGAAGTGTCAGAACCTACACTTAGGACCCAGGTCATATTTAAAACAAAGACCCATTTGTGAAGAACCTGGTTCCCAAAATCCACTGACTTCCTGCATTACTATACAACAGAAGCAGAGAGGATGGCTAAGGAGCACTGGCGCTGGTGACCAGAGGTGGAGATACAAGTCTGCAGCTAGCCTAAGGTGCAAATTTGTCTCATCATTTTCCCCTGTGAGGGAACAAAAATTTGGCAAAGGGACCATAAACAAGGTCCTTACATCTATTTAAAAAAAAAAAAAAATTGCCATCGAGTCTGACCCTGTAGGACAGAGTAGAACTGCCCCATTGGGTTTCCAAGGAGCAGCCCGTAGATTCCAACTGCTGACCTTTTGGTTAGCAGCCAAGCTATTGACCACTACTACACTACCAGGGCTCCACTTATCTAGCAGACCCCAAATCTGAATCTTTTCTGAAGATGTCTAGATTTTTCCTATCTAATACAACGCTCTCTTCCTCTTGAATGCATGTTCTATATGTAAAACACTTCTCTTCATGTACCATGGACTTCCCCGTGCCCTATATCTTACTCAAAAATATTTCAAGATTTCCATACAGCAGCACCCCAGTAATTCCACACCAATTATAAATACAAAGATGTCGACGCCTTAAATTAACATCATCCTTCCTCAGTGGTTCCTAAGTATTAACATAGATGATGATGTTGGTATCACAGAAGGATAGACACAGTAATGATAGATTGAAGAGGGAATATGAAACTTTTCCCGCAGTCTCCTCCCAGATGGAAAGACTGCCAAACTGACACCTCCTCTAAGTCTTCAAAAAGATACCTGGTGGTAGGTAAACATTTTTTTGGCTAGGGGGGATGCTCTGCATTAAACCAGATAAACCATGGCAGTTGGCATGGATTATAATAATATCCATAACCTTTTCAGTTTCCTTTTTGAATTCTCAAATATATTCTTTTCTCTATGTCCACTCTCCCAATTCCTCATGACAAACAGAACTTTTTTTTCCTTCCACTCTTGGCTTTCATACATTTTGTTTAGGAATACTGAACCGCTAGCTACAGAGTGGAAACCCTGGTGGTGCAGCAGTTAAGAGCTTGGCTGCTAACCCAAAGGTTGACAGTTCGAATCCACCAGTCACTCCTTAGAAACCCTATGGGGCAGTTCTTTTCTGTCCTTTAGGGTTGCTGTGAGTCAGAATCAATTCAACAGCAACAGGTTTGATTTTTTTTTTTTTTTTAAGCTACATAGTGGGTCTTGGCCTCCTGCTTTTTAAGCCTTAGTCTATTCCTCCTCAGCCACCTGTTCCCCTAAACAGTTGTAGGAGCTATTTCAAGAACTGGCATTGTGCTTTCCACCCCTTTCCCTCGCCATCTGTTTCCAAGGCTTTAAGAAAAAGAAAAGATGGAGAGGCAAGGCTCTCTACATGGTTGACAGTCAATGACCTCTCCACCTCTGTGTCACATAGGAAAAGATTCTCCATTGTAGCATTAATCACTGTAGCCTGCAGGGGAGGGTAACTCTCCTGGGGTGAAGCTATGGAGACCACTGAGAAGCAGGAGAAGCTGGCCAATGCCATGTGCCCTCTGCCTGTCAGAGCGGACTGAGGCAGCAGCTGTCTTCTAAGGCCCCAGAGACTCTGATTCAGTTGGTCTAGAGTGGTGCTCGGACTCTGTCATTTTTTTAAACAAGCTCCCCAGATATTTCTGACATACTCAGATTCGATCATTCACTGGATCTTCTCTTCATTCAACAATATTTTTAAGTGTTTACCCTAGCCTTATAGGTGTATACAGTCATATACACAACACAGATATCATTCCTGCCTTTGCAAAGCTACATTTTAGAAAGAAAGAAGATATTAAATGATTATACAAATAAAACATAAGCTGTGGTAGGTGCTGGTCCATAGTTCTATGATCTAATCCATGATCAACTGGAAAAAGAAAAATACTCTTCTCCAGAGACACTCTTTCCCCTACCTCATGCATTTCTGTGGGTCCATTAAAATGAAAACATCAACTGCTAGACTCAGCTATCTGCCTTCCTAGTCAACACCTATATGAGAGACAGAATGATTCTGAGGCAAAGCACTGAAAATCAAAATTCTAGTCCTCACTCTACCTTTACCTAGTGTGGTGACCTGGGCAAATCCTAAGCTTTCTGGAAGCCTAGTTCTTTACCAGCTTAAATCAAATGGCTCTGAGAGGTCCTAGCCATACTCCTGCAATTGCAGCATTTTTAAGCCGCTCGATTTGTGCTCAGATATAAACTGAAAAAGTGAAAAAGGAAATTTCGTCCCACTATTAGCTTGTTTACCTTCTTCAGTTTTGCCATGTCTAGTCTTTAATCCGATCAACTCGGATGCTCATGTCCACAGTCAGACCCTGATGGGCATCTATCTACTTTCTTTCCTTGGCATTTGGTCTCTCCTGTGAAAGATTATCAATTTTCATGGTGAACCCAAGAAGCTGTTCGGTGATAAGGCTTAAGGAACCTCAGTTTCTTCTCACTGTCTGCAGGCTCCCCTGCCACCTGGCTTTCACAGCATCTCTCTCACTATTCTAGAGCCAAGAGACAAGCTGCTTCATAACTGACACAGCCAGATACTTACATGCTGCTTCCCCCACCCCAAGAACCCTCTAATCAAGTTTCCTTGACTCTTTTTACACTCTTATCTCCAGGACCACCACCATTTGGCTGATCCATATGCCTACCAATTAAAGTGCTACCTCAACTGCAGGTCAAGTCCTTTAGGACAAAAATGAGTTAAAAGAAACCATCAATCTTCAATCCCATTCCTTATTTTTAACAGGAGAGGATGGGGGCATAATAAGAGAGAGCCGGATTCAAATTCTGCCTTATTTGCTGTATAACTTTGGCAAAACTATTTAACCTTTGTGTATCTGTTTACATTCAGCAGCATAAAGGGGCTGGTTCTAACTACCACAGAGAATTTCAACGAGAATTAAATGAAATGATATACGTGAAGTGCTTAATACATTACATGGCATAGAGTGGGAATTCAATAAATGGGTCTTTTGTTACAACTGATTCTGACCAAATCATCATCCCTTCCACCACTTTCCCAATTACATGCTTCTTTTACATCAAATCCATAGCCTAATTCTTTTATTTACTATTCAGATTTTTCTCCATTTTTGTTCTCGAGTCTCACTTTTAAAATTTATGTCCCAGAAGCCCTTTTTTATATCTCTCTATTTAACATGGAAACCCTGGTGGCATAGTGGTTAAGAGCTGAAGCTGCTAACGAAAAGGTGACAAGTTCGAATCCACCAGGCACTCCTTGGAAATTCTATCAGGAAGTTCTAACTCTGTCCTATAGGGTTGCTATGAGTTGGAATCAACTCGATGGTATGGGTTTTTTTTGTTTTTTTTTTTCTGTTAAACAGATAAGGAGCCCTGGTGGCTCAGTTGGTTAAGTGCTCGGCTGCTAACCAAAATGTAGTCAGTTCGAACCCACCAGCCACTCCACAGAAGAAAGATGTGGCAGTCTGCTTCTGTAAAGATTTCAGCATTGGAAACACCATGGCGCAGTTCTACTCTGTCCTATAGGGCCACTGTCTTAGTTATCTAGTGCTGCCATAACAGAAATACCACAAGTGGATGGCTTTAACGAAGAGAAGTCTAGCAGGTTACAAGTCCAAATTCAGGGTGTCAGCTCCAGGGGTCAGTTTTCTCTGTTGGCTCTGGAGGAAGATTCCTTGTCATCAATCTTCCTCTGGTCAAGGCGTTTCTCAGGCGCAGGGACCCCAGGTCCAAAGGATGCACTCTGCTCCCAGTGCTACTTTCTTGGTGGTATGAGGTGTGTCCCCCCCCTTCTTTCTTTCATATTTAAAAGATTGCCTCAAGACACAATCCAATCTTGTAAATTGAGTCCTGCCTCCCTAATGTAACTGCCACCCATCCTCCTTCATTAACATCACAGAGGCAGGATTTATAACATACAGGAAAATCACACAATACTGGAATCATGGCCTAGCCAAACTGATACACACATTTTTGGGGGGACATAATTCAATCCGTGACAGCCACTAGGAGTTGGAATTGACTTGACAACACCAGGTTTGGTTTTGGTATTTAAGATACAGGAGTCCCTCAGGAACACAAATGGTTAAGTGCTTGACTATTAATTAAAAGGCTGGTAGTTCACACTCACCCAGAGGTACCTCAAAGACAGGCCTGACAATATCCTTCCAAAAGGTCACAGCATTAAAAACCCTATGGAACACAGTTCTAACCCTGTACACATGGGGTCGCCATGAATTGGAATCAACTTGAGGGCAACAGGTTTGCTTTTGGTTTGGTTTTATTTAACATATATGCATAAGATGTAGGGGTAGGAGAGTGTCAACATACATGTTAATGTGGCTATAGGCACCTATGGATGAATGTCAAGACAATACATGGCACTTAATCCATTCTACAAACATTTGGAGAAGTTAAGGACTGTATTTTCTTTATATATCCCACCTTACCACTCCTAAAAGCAAAAACGAAATCCAGACATTTTCTCTATTGAAATAAACACAGTAGGCAGAGGCTACTTCGAGCAGGCTGGACATGGCCTTGCTAGAGCAGATAAAAGACTAAATTGGCAGGTTTGGACTATGGCGACAGGTGCAGTTCCTATGGCTGAACTGGACTGAGATGGGAAGGCTTGTGCCAAGTGGACAGAGGGGTAGCTTGAAATTAAGCAAGAGAGCTGCCTGGGTGAGTCTGCACAGGAACCAAAGGGGAGCAGGGAGAGGGAGGTGTTGCAACAATCACCTTGCTAGCTTTCAACCCATGAAATAAAGAATTATCAGGGAGACCTAGTAAAATACACAATGATTAGTCCTCATTTATTTTTAAACACATGAACGTAAAAGACAGCAGCATTTGCCAAATGAATTTTATTTCTATGTATATTTGTTGAGTTAAACAACTATTTCTTTATAGGAGAAATGCCAGTTTTCTTTCTTTGTATGTTCTCCTCCCATGACGTCAGTCTCTAGTACAGGAATCCTGAGGTCCCCAAACACCTGGTTTCCCCAGGGGCAGTGGTGCACTTTGAACGTTTACTGCCTGGCTCTCAGGACGCTGCTCAGAGGAGAGCGGTTAAGTAATTGTCTCCCTGGTGCCAGGAAACAAACCGCTAAGCAGTTATTTGCACACAGCTATTTTGCGAAGCACCTGATCCTTTCTTTACCCCAATGCTGCCTTTCCCTGAAATGCACTTGGCAGAAAAGAATACCAGCTGAATAGAATCCTCAACCCTGGTACTTTTCAAGGGCTAGGAAAGTTGAGTACTGAAGGGCTAGACGACACCAATGTCAATAATTTCCGAAAGTAAGAGCCTAAAGCTATCAAGAGCTAGTCCCACATTGTAGTTACTTTGCCCTCAGACCAGGCCACGCGTTTTTTGTGAAAGGCCTTTCAAAAGATGCATCCATTTGAGGTTTTGTTCAAAATTTCCTAACAGTCAGGAGTCTTTTCTGCCTCCTGAGAATGCTGCCAGGCAAATGTAGCATAAGAATACACAATGGTGATCACCAGGTTTCAGGACCTGTGCTCCACATCCAGGGAGAAAGCCTCTCCAGCCCAGGTCTTTTTGCAAAAGCAGTCATGGTCTAGAGAAATCCCTCTTGTGGGAAAACCAAGAGAAACAAGCTGATGGAACATCACCACCCCTGGGTTGGAACGAAAAACGACTATGGGGCCTAGCTCGTCAGAATGAAAGGAAATAACCCGCGCTGTGGTAATTAATTTATAATCTAGTTGGTTTTATTTTTAGTGAACCCACATGATACTGCTAGAGTAAAATCCAGACTTGCCACTTTTCAGCAGGCTGAGAACCAGAGAGGTAGTGAAATGAATCATGAAAGCATGGGCTCTGGTGCAAGGCTGCTGGGTTCAAATCCTGGCTCCGCTGATTACTCGCTTTGTGACCCAAGGCAGGTAACTTACTTTCCATTCTACCTCAGCTTCCTTATAGGTAAAATGGAAATCACACTAGCAATTACCTCAACGGATTGTTGTGAGGAACTAATGAGTTAGCGTGTAACTAACTAAGTCCTCAGTGTTTAGTAAGATCCCATTAAGTGAACACCCCCTGAGAGGGTGAAAGCACAAACGAAAACCTACCTTTCTGCCTCAGAGTGAATTTCTGGTTTCTGTACAAAATTCCTGTTCAAATTGTACTTGTTCAATTAAAAAATATTTCAAAGATGTTTTAGAAAGAAAATGTCAAAATACAATTTAAAATGTAAACGATAATTTTTGGAGACTTGTAATATCTCCCCCACCCTGAAAAAAAATATATATATATATATAAATTGGTTGCCATATTTTCACCACATACTAATTAAGAATTTATCAAGCATATGAAAGTATTTCCCAAGTCTGAAGTTTCTTCTGTCCTTTTAACAATATTAAAGTGAGAATCTAAGACACATGCTCTGGACTTGGCTTTGCCACAAGTTAACTACGTCGTTGTCTTACCTTTGCAAGCCTCATTTTTCTCTTCTGAAAAATGAAAAGCTTGGAATGAATGATTGTTTAGTCCTAGAACATCAACAATCCATGATTCTTGCCATGGTTTTCTTTTCCATCACCTGTCTCACTGATACTATTCCCCCCTTTTCATTACTTTCTCTGTTTTTTTAAGTTTTATTTATTTTGTTGTTGTTGAGAATATACACAGCAAAACATACAGCAATTCAACAATTTCTGCATGTACAAGTCAGTGACAATGACTACATTCTTTGAGTTGTACAACCATTTTCACCCTCCTTTTCTGAATTGTTCCTCCCTCATTAATATAAACTCACTGCCCCCTAAGGTTCTTATCTAATCTTTCAAGTTGCTGTTGTCAATTTGATCCCATATAAACAGTTCTTAAAAGGGCATAATGCTAAAGGCAGACATTCTTTACTAGTTAAGCTAAGCTTTTGTTTGGTTTTAAGAAGGCTTCAGGGGATATTTTTGGTTTAAGGGTTAAAGATTATCTCAAGGCAATAGTTTCATGAGTTCATCCAGCATCCACAGCTCCAGAACGTCTAGAGTCTACGAGAATCTGCTGTTACTTTCTCTTTTACTTCATCTTCTACCTATTCCTTGTCTTCTTCTGGATATTGCATAATTCATGACATATCAATATCTTTCTTGAGTTTTGGAGTGAAAGATTCATTCCCATGCCTTTAAGAGTTGTATTGTTTTGTTTTAGCACTATGGTTTCTGTCAGCTTCGCTCCACAAAAGCCTCTCTCTGATCATTTTCCTCTGCCCTGGACCACCTAGATTGGTGAGCTTTTCAGACTGTCTAAAACCTTTCTTTCCTTCAGTCATTGCTCTAGGTTAGACTCAAAGAGTCTTGTTTACTTTTCTCCTTTTGGACAATTTATGCTGCTTCTCCATAGGCTCAGTAGAAGTAAATGGTTGAGGTTGGTCTCTTATGCCAGTAAGAGGCCAGTGGTCACCAGACCTGTGGATTTAACATTCTATGAAAATCCCTCCCCCACTAAAAACCAAATTTGGAGACCGATATGAGGTTGCTAAAGTTTTCTTTGCCAAGTGACAAGAGTAAAATAAAACCATTATCGCCATCATTTCAGAAGTAAAATTTAACATTAAAAAGTAGAAAGGACACAATCTCCAAATAAAATATGATTCTTAAATGGAGCAAATTAATGACAACTTTTTAGCTTTATGAACAACTTTCTACAATGTCCTTATTTTTCCTCATATCTCCGCAGAAAAGGGGAAGGCTTCAGAGACACACATCTGCAGACGGGCATTTGAGAGCCAATTACTACACACATCTTATTTCAACCCTTTCAGGGATGAACTTTAATATGCTTCTGCTCACCTGGGCTTGATCTTTGCAGCTAGCGGTGGGCTTTCTATCTGGACTTCTGTTTACATAACCAATCTTAGGGTGTCTCCTGCTGCTGTTCGTCACATACCAACTTTAAAATCCCACTCCGTGAGTTCACTAGCCCGCAGATGGCCCACAATGATAGAGCAGAGCAAGGTTAACCTGAATATCCTCTGATCAACAAAAAGATACTCCCACGCCAGCACCAGCCCTTTCCTCTAAGTACAGCTTCTGCCCTGCATACATTTCCTCACCTTTTCACTCTCTAGAATAACTGCTTGCTCTCCTTAGGAGCTCAAGCTTCTGAAATCCTCTATTAGTCTAGGTCCATTTATGCTCTTTGCTCCACATTTTTGTGCACTTCTCTCCTAAGACTTTTCTGTTTTTCTACGGATCTTCTATTTTTCTTCTCTTCAGCTCTGTCAGAGCTTTCTTGTTCCTGTTTCTCTAATGTAAGCATGAAGGTATCATCAGTACAGGGGAAAAAAAAAAGTTTTCTAAAACCCTTTTTTCTGTAAAGGTCATTTAATTATAGTAGAGTGGTTCCACCAAGTTTAGATGGCCCCTGTTTAAGGTCACTGAGTCGTTATGAGTCAGAATCGGACTCCACAATGCACAACAACGAAATAAAGAAAACTGCTTTAGGTGTCATGATTTAGCACACCTAGAACGATTTATTATACAGCATAAAGTAATGGAGCCATACAAATGAAAGCCATATTGCTTTTTGCCTATTGGGGATTTATTTTTCCTGAAGGGAAAAAAAAAAATTTTTTTTTTTTTGAAGCAGTAGGGAAATATATGCAAGTTTTGAAAGAAAAAGAGATGAAGGAAAAAAGCTTAGAATTGCCATGATCTTTGTCAATATATTTAAAGAAACTGAGCTATATTCTTACTGACCTTAGTTATGCCCCTTCAATAATCAATTTTGATAAGAGTGATAAAAAACACTTTTTAGTCAAACTGAGTCATATTTTTATAGTATTTATTTCTTAGACATTAGAATTTGACACAAGATTTTCTTCCTTTATTTTCCATTTTATTTACATATTGTTTTTTTTTTCTTTCAACAAAGTAATACACAATTGTTTAAAAAAATTTTTTTCAAACATTTCAGAAATACACAACCTGGGTAGTAAAAGGCCTCTATAAGTCCCGCCATCCCCACATACACACACACAAGATAATTACTATAAGCTGCTGATGTATAGTCTTTCAGATCTTTTTCCTGTGCATGTACTAATACATATATTAGTAAAAAGCATGTTGTTAAATGGGAAAAATCACACCACTTACCAAAATAAGCCCCGATATTAGGGAGGAAGTGCCTGTCAGGGCCACGTAGAACTTCGGCGTTAATGTGTTCAAAAACATGCTCACTGAAAAAGCGAGAAGAATAAGGCATGAGTATTCCAGTAAAAACAATTCTTTCATTTTTCTTTCTAGTAAAATCACTTGTTTCTGATGACAGGAATTCTTAGAACCATAGGAAAGCCTCATTAAAATGGCCCAGCTTAACATACCACCACCACCACCTGCAGTTGCCATGAGTGGATGCCAACTCATGGTGACCCCATGCATATCAGGGTAGAACTGTGCTCCACAGGGTTCTCAATGGCTGATTTGGGGGGAAGTTGATCATGCCTTTCTTGCGAGGTGTCCCTAGGTGGATTCAAACCTCCAACCTTTCATTTAGCAGCCAAGTGCTTTAAGAGTTTGCACCACCCAGAGATTCCCAGCATGACAAAGGCTTGGAGTACTAGGTGTCAAGTCAGATAGTCTTAAAAACTAAAACAAAACAAACAAGAAACTCTACATACAAGGAAAAAAAAAAGCAAATGTTTCTCAAAACTATTGACAAAAATTTTTTTTTATGGATTCCTAACACCTGAAGAGTTTAATCAAAGTTAGTTACTTAAACTGACAATCAAAGGAGAAAATGCCCTTCTATGCTGTTTTTTTTTTTTTTTATGCCTGTGGAGCAGTGGTTAAAGAGCTCAGTTGCTAACCGAAGAGTTGGCAGTTCAAACCCACCAGCCATTCCCCAAGAGAAAGATGTGGCAGTCTGCTCCCGTAAAGATTAGAGCCTTGTAAACCCTATGGGGCAGTTCTACTGTGTGCTATAGGGCTGTTATCTGAATCGACTTGACAGCAGTGGGTTCATGCCTTGTGATCAGACATCAGAGTCCTGGATGAATCAACAAGTAGTATTTCAACCTTAGAACAAATGGAAAATAACTGTATCAAGCAGCTATTAAAGATTAGAATACTATGGTGACCTCTAAGAAGGAAGAACACATTGATAAAAGTTACCATGTATTAGTAGAAGTTTTACCAACTTACTTAAAAGGCTGTTAGGCTGCTCATCAAACTAATTAGATTCAATATTTTTTTTTAATGTGAAAAATAAAATACTAAATGAATGTTCACTGCTAGGCACCTTGTTGATCAATTCTTGCTACTATATTCATATCCACTACATAGTTAATGTATTTTATTCATTGTCATTTATATTTAGATATCACACAAAACTTAGATTCATTATATATTGTTAAAACAACAACTCAGTGGGCTTTTTGCAAGCACATTTGCATTTCTTTACTGAAAATGTTTATGGAAGGGCATCACAGCCTATCTGGCTTTAGAAAGAAGAAATTGAGATCTTAATGCCATCGGTGGTCGGGGGGAGGGGGAGGAAGCTTTGGATCCTGTTCTGAGCTCAGTCCAGAAAGCAAAGTAATGTCACCAAAGCAGACAGAGATGTCATCATCACTCGTTTAACAAATATTTTCCTATGATTATGAATGAGACCATGGACAAAGAATGAAAGAATGAATCAGACACAGTTCCACCCTTTAGAAGCCCACAGTTTGCTTGGAAAACAGGCAAGTAAGAGAGCAATCCCATAAATTTGATAAGTGCATAGGATGCCATGAAAACACATAAAAGGGGTGCAACTCAGGCTGGGGCGTCAGCGAAGACGTCCGGGAGAAGGGGACACCTAAATTGAGTCCTGAAGAGCAAGCAGGAGTTAAACAGACCCAAGGGGACAAGAGGCAGGACAAAGGGGAAGGCAGTTCGGGGAGATGAAGGGGCCTGCACCCAGGGCTGAGGAGAGAGCACAGCCTTCCAAAGCCACTGAAAGGTTGAAGAGGGAAGGAGCTGGAGCTACTGCTGCTTCACAAAGACTCAGACAGTGGAGGGTGCTCTGGTTCCCATCCTTCCTGGCTACCCAGGTATTCTATTCTCTCAAAACAGTCCCGCTTTTATATGAATTTCAGTTGCAGTCTGTCACTTGGAATCACAAGAGTCTGGACTAACTCACTGTGCTCAGTCAATATTCACCACTTGAACTAAGTGGACTCTTCCCAGGAGGTAGAAGTGATCAGCCTAGGGCTGTAGGGCAAGGAAAGTACAGTCGAGGTACCTTTGTTGGCTGTTAAAAAAAAAGGTAGTGATTTTTAATTTCTCAGGCAATAGACAGTTAGTAGACGGAGACAGATTTTTAAAAAGACAAATAATAATAGTCAGTCTAGAGCTTGTAACCACCAGTCAGATTCTTAAGTGCCTAAAACTCCAAATATCCCCTCCTCATGCTCTAAATGGCCCCCTACCACATTCCTCATAATTAAAACGGTTGCCAAAACAGTATTTGCTTTGTTATTCTGTAGTTACAAGCAGTCATATCTGGACCATGTACTTTTCAGTAGGTTGCTGGACAAACTGAGCAGAGAATTCAACGAAATTCATTTCTAAAAGGAAGAAGAAAAGATGTGCCTGAATTAGAAGCACTTTAGTAGTCCTGCTGCCAACTCCCCAGCAATAAAAACAGAAAGCACTGGACGAGAAAGTTTTCCTACTGAAAATTACTGATCTACTGGCAACAAATGACTCAAGAATTAATTGCTAAATTAAAAAATAATAATAATAGTAAAGGGAAAAATAAACTACTCATTTTTTAAATTAAGATTATCTACCTCCACCAGGCTGAGTCCAGGACAACAAGATGGTGCCCAGCTACCAGCACTGACTGCTCTGACAGGAATCACAATAGAGGGTCCCGGAGAGAACTGGGGAAAAATGTAGAACAAAGTACTAACTCAAAAAGAAAGACCAGACTTGCTGGCCTGACAGACTGGAGAAACAGAGTATGGCCCCGGACATCCTTTCAGCTCAGTAATGAAGTCACTCCTGTTGTTCACAGGGTAGCTATGAGTCGGAACCAACCCCATGGCACCCAACAACAACAATTTATCTATGTATATAAAGTTTATCACAAAGCACTTTCACACATCAGAACATTTAGTTTCTCGTTTCAGTTCCGTGAAGTCAGTATTATTAGTAGTCATATTTTGCAACTGCAGGCCGGCAAAGATTGAAATCACATCTGCCTACTCCCACAGCTCATACTCAAGGCATCACAGGATACATGGGGGATAGTACCGAAAAGCATTAAATAACAAAGTTACAAAGGAAAACAGAAGCCTTTATTAGAAAAGGAGAGGAAGCTCTTAAATGACATTAAAAGATAGATTTTTTAACACTATACTTATTTTTACCTCTGACCTTAAAGGAGAAGTCTACTGTGATCTTGTCATTTGTGTGTGCAGCACCAGGGTGGAAAGGCTGGAAGCCACCCTAAAAGAGGGTGGGAATCTAGTTAAGATTCCTCCATTAAATTGCAGGTCTAAATACGTAAAAATCAAGGGATACCTTGGCTAGTCTCATGAGGGTCACTAGCAATTATTTTTGAAAATGTAAGAAGGCCTGACAAAGTACTTAAACATTAGACTACAAAACTGTGGGATGTATGCTTTGAGACATAAAACATCGATTTCATATTCCTGAAATCTACAAACATATCACTGTTACCCCCAAGAAGGGAGAGGGGGAAGGCAAAACAAGAGCAAAAAACAAATAGGTAAAGACTAGTTTAGCTTTGTGAAGAAACAATTCACAAAATGGTACCAAAGGCCTACTTCAATCCAAAGGCAATAGTTAACAAATCAGAACTGATTTTCATTTGACCCAGCTGGACATTCATAACAGGTCACTGCTCAAAGAATATTCTATCAGTTATTCAAGGGCTGTCTCAGGGAGTGGATCATGTAGAGTTCTGAAGACGATGAACTTTAACTTCGCACCCTCTTCCCATTTAATTAATGAATAAATGTGAAGGAATTTAGCATGGCTCTAAGAAGAATCTAGGTAGGAGGGTGAGTACATGGATTGAAAATCAAATGGCCTCTATGGATCATTGAATGTTAGAGGTAAGAAGATAATACAAGAAATACAGGTACACAGGTGACTGGGGAGTGACAAAATCACTCCTGCAAGCAGGGACTAGAACACCAGAGGGGTCATTCAGGAGCCACATGGAATGGCCCTACAAGGCCATGTCTGTGAAGAGCCAGCCACATTTTTGGTCCTCATGCAGTAACAGCCTTCCCCTTTCTTTCTTCAGAACATGACTCCAAATCGTTGTTGGATGCCATTGAGTCGATTCCAACTCATAGTGGCCCCATGTGTGCCCCATAAGGTTTTCTTGGCTATAATTTTTATGGAAGCAGATCACCAGGTCTTTCTCCTGTTGAGCCATTAGGTGGGTTTGAATCCCCTACCTTCTAGTTAGCAGTGGAGCGCTTAACCACTGCACCATCAGAGGTCCAAATTATACTCCTGGAAAAGATCTCTGCAAAGCAGTGTAAGCACCCTTGGTCCTGTGCATTTGTCTCCTTAGATACATTCCACCTCACACAGAGTTTGCTGGCAGCCACTTTAAGCTGCAAAGTTTAAGGTAATTTGTTATGCAGCAATTTAAAACTGGTACAGTCACCAGCATAACAATTCCTGAAAGTGAAAATCAACACGGACATTTGATAATTCCAGCTAACTTCAAGATGCCCAGAAAAGGTGCTAAGATTCACCAACACTATTTGCTCTAAGCACTTCTCAACTATTAGTAAATGAAATGCAACTTCAACCTCCGCCACCATGACAACATGTTATTCCACATGCTGATCTGCAATTCTTTGCAAATAAGCTAATATTAAAGTAGAAGCTGAGAGGAATTTTAAAAAATTTTTTTTTGTGCTTTAAGTGAAAGTTTACAAATCAAGTCAGTCTCTCATACAAAAACTTATATACACCTTGCTATAAAAAAAATTTTTTTTTTTATATACTCCTAATTGCTCTCTCCCAATGAGACAGCACACTCCTTCCCTCCACTCTCTTTTTTTGTGTCCATTCTGCCAGCTTCTAACCCCCCTACCCTCTCAACTGCCCTCCAGACAGGGGCTGCCCACGTAGTCTCATGTGTCTACTTAATCTGAGAATCTCATTCTTCACAAGCATCACTTTCTATCCCATCGTCCAGTCCAATCCCTGTCTGAAGAGTTGGCTTTGGGAATGGTTCCTGTCCTGGGCTAACAGAAGTTCTGAAGACCATGGCTTCCGGGGTCCTTCTAGTCTCAGTCAGACCATTAAGTCTGGTCTTTTTATGAGAATTTGGGGTCTGCATCCCAGTGCTCTCCTGCTCCCTCAAGGGTTCTCTCTTACATTTCCTGTCAGGGCAGTCATCAACTGTAGCCGGGCACCATCTAGTCTGGTCTCAGACTGATGTAGTCTCTGGTTTATGTGGCCCTTTCTGTCTCTTGGGCTCATAATTACCTTGGGTCTTTGGTGTTCTTCATTCTCCTTTGGTCCAGGTGGGTTGAGACCAATTGATGCATGTTAGATGGTTGCTTGCTAGCATTTAAGACCCCAGCCGCCACTCTCCAAAGTGGGATGCAGAATGTTTTCTTAATAGATTTTATTATGCCAATTGACTTAGATGTCCCCTGAGATCATGGTCCCCAAACCCCCGCCCCTGCTGCACTGGCCTTCGAAGCATTCAGTTTATTCGGGAAACTTCTTTGCTTTTGGTTTAGTCCAGTTGTGCTGACCTGGGAGGAATTTTTAAAAAAATATATGGAAATAAACTCTCTCATTTTACCCCCAATAATTGGTCTTTCCTTCTCCCCTACACGGGGCAGCATTCACACATTTTCAAAAAAAATTTTGTTTGCATTTGGGCAAAGCATCATTTCAAGGGAAAATTTAAAGGGCACCATGAGTGTTTCTTCATTGTTGCTTCTGCTTCCCTTCTCCTTGCCCTTCACCCTGGTCTCCTTGGGCTCTTAATTTTTCTCAAGCCTTTATATATCATTCCCTGGACAAATCCTATATAGCACTTATCCTTGTGAGTAAAAAGACATGGAAGTATATTTTAAGCCCCGTTCCTAGAGCAAGAAACCCTTATAAATCATTCTGTCTATTCTTCCCTCTACCCTTGATGTTGTCTTGGCAACTTTGCAGGTACACCGTTTCTGCTTTTCTGGGCATCTGGCCCTACTGGGGAGCGAAGCCTAGCACGTGCCTTCTTTTCCCAGCTGTGATCCATGGGAGCAAGCTGTATTGGTGTGAACAACACAGCGTTCAGTCTCCATGGCTACTGCTCCCCTGCTGGAGGGAGTCCATCTGTCAAGCCATGAGGGACTGTCCAAAGTCCAGTCACACACCAACGCCAATAACCCTCAAGGACAAGTGAAGCAAGATCTCAGCAAATCTGTTTTTTTTTTTATTCATAAGCAGGCTGATAATGAGGAGCTATACCCTGGCCAAGAATAGGAGAGAGGCCTATATAAATCTTATTATATTGCTAGCCATTTAAAATATCACATTTTAATTTAGGGTTGAAGACAATTTCGTGAATCTTTCTGTTTCTTGTAAACCATTTAACATCAGGAAGAGAAAAGACATGTCTGTCTCTAGGCGGAGAAAACCCACCCCATAGACTGCAGAGAGAGAGTAGCTTTGTCAGGTCATGGGCCTCTGGGCTCTGCCCATCTAGCCTATACACACTCGCTGTGTCTCAACCCTCTAGCTCCTAGCACAGAGCCTGGTCCGCAGAGGAACTCAACGTCTGATGAATGCTGATGACTGCATAGGGGCAGAGCTCTAGGTGACAAAGTTATAATAATCACGACCTAGGACTTCTGATAATAAACTTCCTATATCTGGCAAATCTGAAAACCGTGATGGCTGGGACCTCGTCTACTGGGGTTTTTGTTTGTGTCTACGTGTGTGCACATACATGTCTGTATACATGCATTTACCTGTATATGCAGGCATTTTTATCCCCACAGTACTTGCTCAGTGTGGGATGCATATTAAGTAGACTCAATAAATACTGTTGTTGTTAGCTGCCACTGAGCCAACCCTGACTCATGGCAACCTTATGTGCAACAGAACAAAACGTTGCCTAGTTCTGCTCTATCTTCATGATCACTGGGATGTTTGAGTCTACTGTTATGGCTATTGTATCAATTCATCTTTTGAGGGTTTCTTTTGACCACTACTTTACCAAAAATGATGTCCTTTTCTAGAAATTGGTGTTTTCTGATGACACATCCAAAGTAAGTGAGTAAAGTAAGAAAACTCTATGGATCACAATAAACACTAAAGGAGGAAAAAAAAAAAAAAAAAACCCGTGGCCATCAAGTTGATTTCAACTGATAGTGACCCTATAGGACAGAAGAGAACCTTCCCATAGGGTTTCCAAGGAGCAGCTGATGGATTCAAACTGCCAACCTTGGTTAGCAGCCATAGCTTTTAATAAATACTACTCATTGATAAACCGAGAGAATCTCAGACATATTATTCGCAAACAACAAGACCTTGGCTAGGTATATAGCCCTCAAAAAATGAGTCATTTTGGATAGTTGAGGATTTATCCTATTAAACAACAAAGATTCTTTTCTTTTTAAAGCAATTTTACAAAGAAATCTTTCCAAACTGGATTGCATACTTGGTTGAACCCTTAAAGAGAGTATTCTGAACGTATTTCAACCTTTAATTGATGGTTCGAAGTCATCAAAATTAACATAAACTAAAGTACTACACTAAACCCAAACAAAACCTGTTGCCATTGAGTTGATTTGATTCATAGCGACCCTAAAGGACAGAGTAGAACTGCCCCATAGGATTTCAAAGGAGTGCCTGGTAGATTTGAACTGCCGACGTTTTGATTAGCAGCAGTAGCTCTTAACCACTATGCCACCGGGGTTTCCAAAGTACTACACTAACCCAAACTAACATGCATTAATGTTTTTAGAAACTACTGAAGTACTCCAGGCTACTTCCCTCCAAAATTAAGTGAGTCTAGACGAAGGTGTCTTTTTCATACTACTTTTGTCACCTGTCATGCTATCAGGTATTAACTATTACTTGTTGTTGTGTGCCTGCTTCAAACTGCTTTCTCTCCTCCTTAAGGTGCTTCATAAAATCTCTTTTGAGTTCAAAGGCAAGTAGCATGCCTTGTTCACTAAATAAATACTTATATCTAATGCTTGCCAGTCACTGTGTAAAATTCTAGACATATAAAATATGAATCCTGTCCTCAAAGGTCTCTGGGTTTTGTGGGAGAGGCAGTCATGGAGACAAATCAATGGGCAATTATTACAGAGGAGGTGTCCCTAACTTGGCCTTTGCAAAGAAACATCAAGGAATGTTTCTTTGCAAAGCAGAACCCTAAAGGATGTGCATAGGAATGATGTAAAATAAAAGTTGAGGTCCAGAGACAAAATTAAGGTCTCCCCTTGGTAATTCTTTGGTGCTACATCTACATGAGCTAAAAACACTGGCTTTTTTTCTTAGTGCTTGGTGCTCTGGGGAGTTGAAATTATTGGGTTGCTGAATTCTTAAAAGGAGAGATGTCACTGTAGTAAGCTATTATATACACTCTCATAGGGCAGCTGTAGTGAGGTTATAAAAGAACACTCTCAATGGTTCTTGTGTTCACACTGGAGTATTCCAACAGGCTCCTCACAGCACCACCATGAGCCATGCAAAATGTGCTTGGAGTTTTTCATTATCTTGAGGAGAATCTGGTCAGTAATCTCTAGTTTACCCTTCCTATACTGGAAGTTAGGAGTCCCCAGGTGGTGCAAATGGTTGATGCACTCCACTGCTAAACAAAGATTAGAGGTTTGAGTCCACCCAGGGGTGCCTCAGAAGAAAGGCCTGGTGATCTACTTCTGGAAAATCAGCCATTGAAACTTCTTTGGAGCACAGTTCTACTCTTGACACACATGGGGGTTCCCAGGAGTTGGAACCAACTCAACAGGAACTGGTTACTGGTTACTGGAAGTTATACAGAAAAATATTACCTAAACCTTAATAGTTGTAATTTAGGAAGAGCACATACTATAAAATTGAATGCAGCAATTCATTCATTACCTGATGTGCCAGAAGAGAGAGAATATGATAAAATGGAAATCCCAAAATAACTACCTAATAAAAGGGATCAAAATACTAGACACACTCAGGTCTTTAGACACATAACTATTAAATGAATATACATGGAAATAACTAAGATGAATATTAACAACGGTAATGGAACAATAATCTATAATATAAAATATCTTTCAGCAAAGGCTCTATATTTATGAATATTAGCTAGTTTATTGATTTATCCACAGTATACTGAGCTTATGAAAATGCAAGACCCTGAACTAAACACTGGGGCAAGGAAGAGACTAATCTTCCTCTTAAGAAGGGGAAATAAGAAGCCCACACACGTGGCAGAACATGACGCATGTCAGAAGAGTTGCTCTTGCTAGGTGCCCTCTAGGTGACCTTCAAGTCATGGCGGACCCATGTAACAGAGTAGAACTGCCCTATAGAGCTTTCTAGGCTGTAATCTTTACTGGAGATCATCACATCTTCCTCCCTCGGAGCTGCTGGGTGGGTTCAAACTGCCAGTCTTTCAGTTAGCAGCTGAGTGCTTCTCTGAAGAGATATACAGATAAAATCCAAAGGAAGAAAATATTACTTCCAACTAGGAGGATCATGGAAGCTTAATGAAAGAGATGTCCTATCCTTCTGAAAGAAGGATAAACTTTGGACATGAAATTGGAGATGAGAAAAGGGAGGGCATGGCGTCCAGGCACATACTACAGCACACACAAAGGATGAGCTGCAGGAAGACACATGGCCTTTGATGGGAACAGAGAGTGGTACCACTGGGTTGGAAAACAGGAAGGATGAGGAGAAGCAGTTGGACATAAGTTGGTACTAATGCCAGGTCAAGAAAATTGGCAGGCAGTAAGAAAACTATTCACCATCTGTGAGCAGAGATGTGACTAAGGCAGACGTAACTGGTAGTAATAAAGTAGTGTAAAATCTGCAGCTTTGGGAACTATTTCAGAGGGGAACTTCTATAATACCACAGGGTGAGGAGTCAGGCCTATCAGATGTTGCAGAGATAAATTCAACAGGATGTGGCTATTGACTGAATGTAGTAGTAAGCAGTGAGAGTCTGGGGGATGTTGGCGAAGTGACACCAAAGTCAAATGGCAAGCCATTAAAGACAGTTAGTGGGTGGTGAGGAAGTTTTAAGGCAGCAAGCGCAGGCAGGCTACTTCTTCACGAAGCCTGGTAGTAAAGAAAAGTGTGACTTAAGAGAAAATAAATAGCACAGAATCAGTTACTGAGTTAGAAATAAAACTCAAGCCTTTACTCCACTGCAACAAAAATATTTATTACTCTTGAGAAATCTAATACAGATTCATTCATACACCAAACTTTGAAAAATATTAGAAACATGTCTGCTGTCCCTGAGATTCCTCTCTTTACACATGCCTTCAAGAAAAATTAAAATAGAGTAAATCACTTTAACCAACATGATTTTGCACCTGACAATTACACATATGCATGCTGTTATTAGCTGCCATAGAGTCAGCCCCCAACTCATGGCGACCCAATGCACAACAGCTCAGACCGCTGTGATGCACAGGGCTTTCACTGGCTGATTTTTTGGAAGTAGTTTTTTTTTTTAAGACTGCCAGGTCTGTATTCCTAGTAGTCCATCTTAGTCTGGAAGCTCCGCTGCAAACTGTTCAACATCATGTTGTTGTTAGGTGCCGTCAAGTTGGCTCTGATTCATAGTGACCCTATGCACAACAGAACGAAACACTGCCCTGTCCTGAGCCATCCTTATAGTCATTGTTATGCTTGAGCTCATTGTTGCAGCCACTCATTGAAGCCACCTCATTGAGGGTCTTCCTCTTTTCCGCTGACCCTGTACTCTGCCAAGCATGATGTCCTTCTCCAGGGAGTGATTCCTCCTGACAACATGTCCAGAGTATGTAAGACACAGTCTCACCATCCTTGCCTCTAAGGAGCATTCTGGCTGTACTTCTTCTAAGACAGATTTATTCGTTCTTTTGGTGGTCCACGGTGTATTCAATATTCTTCGCCAACACCACAATTCAAAGGCCTCAATTCTTCTTCGGTCTTCCTTATTCATTGTCCAGCTTTCACATGCATATGATGTGACTGAAAATACCATGGCTTGGGTCAGGCGCACCTTAGTCTTCAGGGTGGCATCTTTGCTCTTCAACACTTTAAAGAGGTCCTTTGCAGCAGATTTACTCAATGCAATTCGTCTTTTGATTTCTTGACTGCTGCTTCCATGACTATTGATTGTGGATCTAAGTAAAATGAAATCCTCGACAACTTCAATCTTTTCTCCGTTTATCGTGATGTTGCTCGTTGGTCCAGTTGTGAGGATTTTTGCTTTATGTTGAGGTGCAGTCCATACTGGAGGCTGTGGTCTTTGATCTTCCTTTGTAAGTGCTTCAAGTCCTCTTCACTTTCAGCAAGCAAGGTTGTGTCACCTGCAAAATGCAGGTTGTTAATGAGTCTTCCTCCAATCCTGATGCCCCGTTCTTCTTCATATAGTCCAGCTTCTCATATTATTTGCTCAGCAAACAGATTGAATAGGTATGGTGAAAGAATACAACCCTGAGGCACACCTTTCCTGACTTTAAAACAATCCGTATCCCCTTGTTCTGTTTGAACAACCGCCTCTTGATCTATGCAAAGGTTCCTCATGAGCACAATTGCATGTTCTGGAATTCCTTCTTCGCAGTGTTATCCATAATTTGTTATGATCCACACAGTTGAATGCCTTTGCATAGTCAATAAAACACAGGTAAACATCCTTCTGGAATTCTCTGCTTTCAGCCAGGATCCATCTGACATCAGCAATGATATCCCTGGTTCCATGTCTTCTTCTGAAACCGGCCTGAATTTCTGGCAGTTCCCTGTCCATATACTGCTGCAGCTGTTTTTGAATGATCTTCAGCAAAACTTTGCTTGTGTGTGATATTAATGATATTGTTCTATAATTTCCACATTTGGTTGGATCACCTTTCTTAGGAATAGGCATAAATATGGATCTCTTCCAGTCAGTTGGCGAGGAAGCTGTCTTCCATATTTCTTGGCATAGACGAGTGAGCACCTCCAGTGCTGCATCTGTTTGTTGAAACATCTCAGTTGATATTCCATCAATTTCTGGAGCCTTGCTTTTCACCAGTGCCTTCAGAGCAGCTTAGACCTCTTCTTTCAGTACCATCGGTTCCTGATCATATGCCACCTCTTGAAATGGTTGAACATCGACTAGTTCTTTTTGGTATAATGACTCTGTGTATTCCTTCCATCTTCTTTCTATGCTTCCTGCGTTGTTTAATATTTTCCCCACGGAATCCTTCACTATTGCAACTCGAGGCTTGAATTTTTTCTTCTGTTCTTTCAGCTTGAGAAATGCCGAGCATGTTCTTCCATTTTGGTTTTCCATCTCCAGCTCTTTGCACATGTCACTATAATACTTTACTTTGTCTTCTTGAGACACCCTTTGAAATCTTCTGTTCAGTTCTTTTAGTTTATCAATTCTTCCTTTTGCTTTAGCTCCTCGATGCTCAACAGCAAGTTTCAGAGTCTCCTCTGACATTCATCTTGGTCTTTTCTTTCTTTCCCCCACGTGTCTGTCAGTTTGTTGTACTGTGGGGGCTTGCATGTTGCTGTGATGCTGGAAGCTATGCCACCAATATTCAGATACCAGCAGGGTCATCCATGGAGGACAGGTTTCAGCTGAGCTTCCAGACTAAGACAGACTAGGAAGAAGGACCAGGCAGTCTACTTCTGAAAAGCATTAGCCGGTGAAAACCTTATGAATAGCAGCGGAACATTGTCTGATGTAGTGCTGGAAGATGAGCCCCCCAGGTTGGAAGGTACTCAAAAGATGACTGGGGAAGAGCTGCCTCCTCAAAGTAGAGTCGACCTTAATGACGTGAATGGAGTAAAGCTTTCAAAACCTTCATTTGCTGATGTGGCATGACTCAAAATGAGAAGAAACAGCTGCAAACATCCATTAATAATCGGAACCTGGAATGTACGAAGTTTGAATCTGGGAAAATTGGACATCGTCAAAAATGAAATGGAATGCATAAACATCGATATCCTAGGCATTAGTGAACTGAAATGGACTGGTATTGGCCATTTTGAATCGGACAATCATATAGTCTACTATGCTGGGAATGACAACTCAAAGAGGAATGGTGGTGTATTCATCATCAAAAAGAACGTTTTAAGATCTATCCTGAAGTACAACACTGTCAGTGATAGGATAATATCCATACGCCTACAAGGAAGACCAGTTAATACGACTATTATTCAAATTTACGCACCAACCACTAGGGCCAAAGATGAAGAAATAGATTTTTATCAGCTGCTGCAGTCTGAAATTGATCGAACAGGCAATCAAGATGCACTGATAATTACTGGCAATTGGAATGGGAAAGTTGGAAACAAGGAGGAAGGATCAGTAGTTGGAAAATATGGCCTTGGTGATAGAAACAATGCCAGAGATTGAATGATAGAATTTTGCAAAACCAATGACTTCAGTGCAAATACCTTCTTTCACCAACATAAACGGCGACTATTTTTTTTTTATACACATGGACCTCGCCAGAAGGAACACACAGAAATCAAATTGACTACATCTGTGGAAAGAGACGATGGAAAAGCTCAATATCATCAGTCAGAACAAGGCCAGGGGCTGACTGTGGAACAGACCATCAATTGCTTATATGCAAGTTCAAGCTGAAACTGTAGAAAAATCAGAGCAAGTCCACAAGAGCCAAAATATGACCTTGAGTATATCCCACCTGAATTTAGAGACCATCTGAAGGACAGATTTGATGCATTGAACACTAGTGACCGAAGGCCAGATGAGTTGTGGAATGACATCAAGGACATCATACATGAAGAAAGCAAGAGGTCATTGAAAAGACAGGGAAGAAAGAAAAGACGAAGATGGATGTTGAACATCACAGAAACATCCAAACCTCCGCTGACCAACAAGCAGTGGCTGCACTTGAGGTACATTGGCCAGAAATTGAATCCAGGTGTGCTGCATAGAAGTTGAGAATTCTACCACTGAACCACTGTATACTCCTGGTCCATCAGCTGGGATTATATGACAAAACAAAAATAAATCTGTCATAAGTTGAAATGTTCTAGAGCAGTGCATATTAGTTTCAACTGTTTTATTTTCACACAGTTTATTCCATTTATCCTGATTTTCACATATTCTATTAATTTAATTTGCTTGGTTTTAAAATCCTCTGCTGAGGAGTTTGTCTCAAAGGAAGATGATAGTTTGGGCCAGAAAAGCAGCTGGAGGCCAAAGGTAGTAAAATTCAAATTTGATCCTAATTTAGGTTTTTATTTTCATAACATTCACCAAAAGTTTGATGACTCATTTTCTTCTCTTTCGAGGTGAAAGCTGCCCCACCAGAGTGTTTGCTGGCAGCACCATCAAGCCTGTCTCCCTCTGGGTGAGGGTGCACCACTGCAGGATAAGAGGCAGTGGAAATCACCTTGGCCAGTGTTTTAGTATTTGACTATTCTGAATGCCTTGTCATCTAGAACAAGCCCTTGGCTTCTTTAGTTTCAATTCCAGTAACTAGATTCAGCTTTGTGTTTGCACCAAATGACCAGCTGCTATTCCAAAGGGCACCTAAAATTATCTCCCCAGGTTCAGGACTGGTAGCAAATTATAAGTTGTAAATTGCAAATGCACTTGGCTTTAAACAATGTCTACAAGGGAAAAGGAAACCCTGGTGGCATAGTGGTTAAGAGCTATGGCTGCTGACCAAAAGGTTGGCAGTTCAAATCTACCAGGAGCTCCTTGGAAACCCTATGGGGCAGTTCTACTCTGTCCTATAGGGCCGCTAGAAGTTGAAATCGACTCAACAGCAATGGGTTTGGTTTTTGGGTTTACAGGTGACAAAAAAAAAAAGTCAATGGAATCTGGAGCACTGATTTTTTTCAATATTGGTAAGCCCATTCAAAAAAAAAAAATCTATAAAAAGATGCATCTAAATTCCAGATTCTCTGTGTCTACTCCCAACCTAACAAATGGCATTTTCCTATCTTTCGAATCTATTCTTACTGTTTCTAATATTTTCAGACATTATCATCCCGCACTGCGAATGACCCATTCATCGTAAAGCTTAAAAAAGACACTTGCATGTTTTCAATTAGCAATTGCCTAATGTCTAGATCCTTAGAACCCAGGCAGTTTACCTCTAGGTAGATCAGCAGTTGGTTAAGACTCAGATTAATGAGGGCACAGTCCTGGGTCTGAATGAGTCAGTCAACCTTAAAAAACCAAAAACCAAACCCACTGCCATCTAGTCGATTCTGACTCATAGTGGCCCTATAGGACAGAGTAGAACTGTCTCCATAGGGTTTCCAAGGCTGCAATCTTTATGGACGCGGACTGCCCACATCTTTCTCCTGAAGAGCGGCTGATGGGTTTAAACCACCAATCTTTTAGTTAACAGCCTAGCACTTTAACCACCACCTGGGCTTCCCGTCCAGGAATCCAGTGCCACAAACTCAGAAGGCACCTCTGGCCAGCTGTATTACAAATGGGTATTACCACTGGGAGGCCAAACAACCATCACACTGCTATAAAAACAATCCCATTTTAAAAGAAAAAAGTGAACTGCTTTCCAACGTTTTTCTAAAATACATTTTTTAAATACAGAAGAAAAAAAAAAAACCAGCACAGGTAGCACTGTTAATGATAGAACTGCACAGGCTAGGATTTTCTTAGGATTAATTCCTAAGATACAAGGATGCAAACTTATCTAACAGATACAGATCCTAAAGCACAAAGAAATATTTGCATGGATACTCTTTATGCAAAAACACTATATCATGTGATTTGCAAAAATGCCACCTTCAATATGACTCTGATCGCTACATGCAAAAGGTCCGACACCATCATTATGGGAGCAAACAAAATATTTATCAGGCCGTATTTTCAAGTACTTGCTTCAATTCAACAAACAAACATTGTGGAAAGAAGGGTTGACTAATATTTATCAACCATCCACTGAGTACTGTTATATCAGGCACTGTTTTAAGTGTTTGATGTAGATATTTTATCATTTGATCCCTACCACAGCCCTGCAAAAAAACAACAAAAAAAAATTTTTTTTTTTATTAGCCACATTTTCAGAGGATGAAACTGAGTCTTACTGGGGCTAAATGACTCACCCAAAGACATTCAGCTATTAATGGCCAATATTAACACAGCTGTCCCTGACCCCAAAGCCTGTGCTCTTTCCCCTCTGACATACCTTTCTTTTAAGGTAATTTAAAGTACATTGGAGAAGACAAAATACAGAAAAAAACCTAAACATTGGATTCGCTGTTTGAGGTTTGCAATGTCCACTCCCTCTTTGGAAATGGCATTTTGGTGCATGCTGCCAGGACCAGGCCCTATGACTGGGCTCAGGGAGGTCTCTGGAATCAGAGAGCAAGGGGTGCCCCAAACCACAGCCGGGGCTGAGGGCAATGACTTCCTCCTGAGTTAAGGGTAACAGGGAACGGTGACCAATTACTGAGTCATTTTATTACCACCAAACCTGAAGCTAAATGACTGTGACTCTCCCTCAAGGCTCTCATTAGCAATGAAGGATGGTGTCTACATATCCTGATGCTTGTTCTGTCCTACAGCTGGCTCATTCATCTGATTGTGTGTCAAGCTAAAACCCAGTGCCAGTATTTCACACAAACAGAGAAGCACTGTCCAGTGATCAAAACATAAACATGGGCAATGGAAGATCTGGCTCCTTTCTCCAATTCTTAGTTAGGCACCATTCATCCTTCTTTATTTAAAATTATGTGTGAAGATTTCCCAATGTTGTTAAGCATTCTTCAAAAATATGATTTTAATGATTGCATAATAATACTCCTTCTTGGCAATTCTCTATAATTTGTGCAACCATTTTGGTCATTGGAAATTTAGGTTGTTTCTAAATTTTTTGATGTTTCAAGTGCGATTATAAATTACACTGACTATCGTCGAACAGTCACCACCTGTCTGTCAGTCTGCCATACTGTGGTGGCTTGTGTGTTGCTATGATGCTGGAAGCTATGCCACTGGTATTTCAAATACCAGCAGAATCACCCATGGTTGACACGTTTCAGCACCGTTTCCAGACTAAGACAGACTACAAAGAAAGGCCTGGTCATTGACTTCCAAATATTAGTCAATGAAAACCTTATGGATCACAACAGAACACTGTCTGATATAGTGCTAGAAGATGAGCCTCCTAGGTTGGAAGGCGCTCAAAATACACAGTAGCCACAATGGGCCTGAGCAACATTTCATTCTGTTGTATGGGGGGTTGCCAAGAATCAGAGCCAACTCAATGGCAATTAACAAAACCACAACATCCTTGTCATAATGTTTGATGGCATCCCTAATTATTTCATTAGAATGGATTCCTGGAAGTAACATTAATGGATCAAAGGTCACAAACACTTTAAAGTCTCCATTCATATTATCAAATTACTTTCCAAAATGGCTGTGCCACTTCCTACTCCCAGCAGTTTGACAGCACATACCTCACCAAACTAGGTATGACGTTTTGTCAAATATTTAACAATCAAGGAAAAGAAAGGGGAAAAAAATCATTTCTTGGAAAACTAAGTAGGCTGAAGTTTTTTCATGTTTATTTTCTTAAGTTTTTATTCTTTTGGGAACTATTAGTTCATATTGCTTGCCTATTTTTCTAATGGAATGTCATTGATTGGTAAAAACTCTTTCTTTACTAAGTATGTTAACCTTTTATCTGTGATAGTTGATGTAATTTTTCTCTAGGTATTCATTTGCCTTTTAATTTTATTTCTGATGTTTGTTTTCTATTTCTACACAAAAATTCGAAGTTTGACAGAAAATATATTACTAGAAAAATACATTCTAATACAATTTACTGGAAGTTAAAATGTATTGGAATGTTCCTTTCCATTTTCTAGTTACTTTGATCCAGAAAGTGGAAGGGGCACTCTGGGAATATCTGATGACATGCAGAAACAGAACAAATTAAATATGTGGAGCTTCACAGGGCTTCAGCCCAACCGTACAGCAAACAGCTATGGCACACACATGCACAAACCATAAACACTGTTCTACACAGAAAGGAGAACATGGGTAGAGGCGGGTAATTACATGAGATGTCATTACTACAGGTTTAAGGGCCTCCCAAAGAATGAAAAACAAACAGACACAGAACATGGAAACCGTTAAAAGGAGTTATTTTTCAGCCTTCGTCACAGGCAAAACCAGATTTAGAAATGGTAGGAGTGTAATATGAGACAGGTCAACAGCTGCAGAGAAAATCAGATCAAATAACTTCTCAAAGCAGAAAGAGAAGGAACCTAGGTGCTGAAAGGAAATGTTCAGGAAAAAAGTCCCGCTTGTAGAGCTTTGGGGTTAAAGCACGAAGCGTACCTCAGCTTAGTACGAAACAGAAGCTCTTTCTCTTCTTGTCAGTGAGAACTAATGACTTCAGATATTTTTGGTTTGTTTTCTTCCTTTCTTCTTTTACAGAATTGGTATCTACTCGTCACTTGATATTTCCAGTGAGGTTGGTAGAAATAACTGCCATGAGCTGACTTAAGCATCACACTAGGCAGATGCTGAAGAATCTTCATAGGACATAAATGGACGCACCCAAATTACAGAGAACAGGTGTCTACTGTTCGGAAACCAGGAACCAGAGAGCCAAAATAATAACCTAATGTTGATTTGCCTCTACCACTTTGGTAAAAGTAAAAATATAAAATGTATGTTTATTCCCAAATTAATATAAATAAACAAATGGCTGAAAATTTTCATTGGCACTAAAGCTTTGTTTCCTCTTGACTAATAATAATAATAGCCATAAAACAAAATGTGTGTTGTTTAATGAGAAACTAGTTTGCTCTGTAAACCTTCATCTAAAGTACAATAGAAAAAATTAAATAAAAAAAAAAAGCCACAGCTAACTTTTAATAAAAATGCCAGGCAACGAGCTAAATGCTTCACATTCGCTGTCTTATTTAACATCAACTTGATCAGATCATTGTTATTATTCTGCCCAGTTTTATAGATAAGGAAACTAAAGACTAAATCACTAACGTCACTTGCCCAAGATCACACAGCTAGAAAGTGACAGTAATATAAATTCGGGCACAACTAGCCCTGAAGCCTGAGTCCTTAACCACTGCTCTAAGGGCCTCTTCCACTGGATAGATCCCACAGCAGTTGCCATCTTGGGTTCATGTAAATACGCCTGTACGCAAAGCGTGCACTCCTAGATGTTGCCAGTCTGGTCATTCTTTCCATCTGTGCTCCCCTCAGCAGTCCAGTGCTCCTTTCTCTTACCGAGGCTATCATCATATCCTCTAACCTGTCTCCTTGCTGCTGTCTTTCAGCACTGAGTCTAACCCATCTTCTGCACTGACCCTTAGTCATCTTTCTAACACATCGCAACTGATCCACTCCAGGTTAAAGATCACTAATGTGAGGCATGACAAAAAACAGATGACAAAACTAATGGCCAAAGACGGTAAGTATCATTAATTAGGCCATATTTGTAGTACTAGAAAAATCTTCTGATTTCTTATCCTGTGACTGAACTAAAATGTATTACATAGTATAAGAACAGATAGTATAATTTCTGGTACTGAATGCAGAATCTCAAACCCAAACAGTTCGTTGTCTGTGATGTTTTACCAAATGCCTATATCCTCTACATATATCCTCAAATAATTCTTGAGTTTCCACTTTTCCCTTGTTATTATTATTATTTAATACAGAGAAAACGGCAGAAGGAACCAAGGCTAGGAAGCTGGCAATCAGCAGTTTGTCTTCTTGTGCTGGCTCCATATGCTCACAAGGAAATCACAACTGGCCTAGTTTCTGTGCTGAAGACACAGAACAGACACACGCAAATACTTACTCTCATCTTTTCCCTTGAGAGTTAGGAGATATAGCTCATTACAAATATATAATATAGAAGTCAACATATAATCTATGATGTTATACAATTACATGTAATATATAAAATATATACCATAAAACCCTGTATTGTTATATGTTGTTTGCTAATACCTTTATATAGAATAGTTTTAATTTCCTAACGAGATTGGGCCTTGCCCAGTTCTTACACTTGTTCTGATTCCTCCATGGTTTTTACAAAAATAACAGAAAAATAGCAGGTGTTTGATAAATACTTGATCAATTCCTAACTTTCTAAATTATGCTGAGATACACCCTATATCACTGGATATATATGGTTTTTTTTTACACTCTATATCACTGGATATATATGGTGTTACAAGCAGAGTAAGTGCCTAGTTTAAACAACAAACCAGACTGTCAACACCAGGAGTCAGCAAATCAGGGTCACTATAGCCCATGGGTCAAATCTAGTGCACCACCTGTTTTAGTAAATAAAGTTTTATTTAAACATAGCCAGGCTCATTAGTTTACTTATTGTCTATAGCCATTTTCATACTATAACTGCAGAACCGAATAGTTGGGACAGAGATCATATGGCCTGCAAAGTTGAAACTATTTACCTTCAGGCTCTTTGGAGAAATAGTTTGCCAACTCCTGGTCTATTTTAAATAAAAGCAGTACTTCTATGGTATTTTCTACTAAAATACCTCTAAAGGCAGAGAAAATATGTACTGCAGGGGAGTTATAAAGCCCAATATGAGAAGTATAGACTTAAATGACCATTTCCCCTTCAAATCCTTGTGGGAAGCCACCAGTACTCCACTGATGCTGCCATTTCTTAAAACTTTTCAAAAATTATACTTGCCGCATGATGCAATTTCTCTGCAATATTCTCAATTCTGGCAAAAAAAAATTTGAGGGTTGATTTTATTTTTGGTAATATACAAAAAATCTTATGGCCCAAAGTAGCACATAGGGTAAGCAGTCAAAGTGGGTATTACTGGCTTTTTTTTTTTTTATCATAAATAAACTATAATTATATATTAATGAAGCTAGTTCTTTTATGTGACTTGTGAATTGGTTCAGATATCAAGTATGATGGTTAGTTTTATGTGTCAATTTGCCTAGGATACAACTTGTTATTCAATCAAACACTAATCTTGGTGTTGCTCGGAAGGTATTTTGTAGATGTGGTTAAAGTCCATAATCAGTTGACTTTATGTAAGGAAGATTAGCCTAGACAGCCAGGGTGAGTTTAATTCAATCAGTTGGAAGGCCTTAAGAGCAGAACTGAGGCTTCCCTGGAAAGCAGAAATGTCACCTGTGGGTAGCAGCTTCAGCTTGTGCCCAGGAGTTCCCCCTGCCCTTACTGATGGCCTTCCCTATGGATTTCAGACCTGCTGAGATATCCCCACAATTGTAATTGCATAAACCAGTTCCTTGAAATAAATTTCCCTTTCTCTCTGTGTGTGTATGTGTATATGTCTGTATATACATGTATTTATAAACATATGTATGTATGTCTATATGTACATATAGACATACACACACATACATATATATTTGTTGTTATTTGCTGTTGAGTCATTTCAGATTCATGGAGACTCTACTGGTTCTGTTTTCTGGTGGAGCCCTGACTGATACATCAAGTCTGAAAATTTTTAGAAATAATTTTAATTATCTCTTTACAATTATCATTTTATAAAACAACAATCCCTTGGATGAAAATATCTGCCTAGAAACGAAACTCATTATTTTATAGTCACACCTCCTATTATATCTAAATTCCTCCTATCTGAGGAAAGGACAATAGCATTTTCACTCTGCCAAACCATAAATTCTAAAAAAGGAAAAATCAAGCTAACCTACTCAAACCATAGATTATGGAGAGGCCATTTAAGTTTTAAAAGTCTTACATCTCAGATAAACTATGACAGTAAGGATGAAATAATTTAAAGTTGTGCTATGGGTTGTACCAATTATACTTGAAACATTTTCTGTAACAATGCTGCAGTCTAAAGTAAATGTTTAAGATACTGCAAAAGTTTAAGAAACTGTGTGAGATGCCCAAACATTTCCTGGATTCAATACATCAGAAAGATGAATAACTTGAGGAGAAGTATTTAAAATCAAAACACTTAGGTCTGTCATACGTATACAGGTAGTCCCCGGCTTAAGACAGGGTTCTGATCCGACAACTCCGTCATAAGTCGGTTCTGATATAAATAGAATACTTCTTTTTTTTTTTTTTAAGTTTTCATTATTATTGCCTTTTATTATCAGTATCTTTATAAATCCAATATTTATTGGTCTTTAAGAGTTGGAAACATTACATACAAACTTGTGGACATATCACTAACAGTAAGAGATACAACAAACAAAACACAAAACACACGGTCTCAAGTGCAGTTCGTTGTAACTCGAATACGTTGTAAGTTGGAGACTACCTATATTATTATCCTGGCCTTTGTGAGGATTAATGAGTGGCATGAAGCTCCTATGACCATTTCCAGCACCTAATATGAGCCTCTACACAGTAGCTATTAACACAGTAGCTATTATAGGTAATACATTTATACAGTTAAAATTTTAATCTAATTTATAATTCATAACTACTACTTTAATCAACATTGGAAGCGGTATTCTTTTACATTTTTCAAGCTATGATAAATTTAAATGTGTTTATTTTAAAACAAAATAATCAACTGAACTAATTTTCTCCTGCTAGAGTGAGGTCTGCTAAAATAAGAAAGAAATGTAGAACACCCTGAGAAGTCATCACATCCTGATTGTGTCTTCCCTGCAAGACAATCTAGTCACACTCGTTACTGGGCATCCCATAAAACCCGTGTTTGACCACATTTTTCATCTGGGATTTGGGTTTTGGTGTGAAACACACAGTTCTAAACATTCAATAGGTATAAAAACTCAGTGACACGAACAAGAGCAGTATTGAAACATGCACAACGGGCCTCACTGCACAAATCAGTGATTATACATTCAATTACAGTATTTGAATACCTAAAGCCGGAGTATTTAAGGCGAGGTAACTGTTTAAATTAAAAGCCTATAATTTGGAATCTTCACATTTCCTTGCTGAACTCATCCTAAGAATATAATGAGATCTTGTTCATCCATTTGCAGATTCCAGAAATTTGTACATGTGAATTGAACACATTTTTCTTGTTCTTTAAGAATCAGCCTGGTGGTGTAGTGGTTAAGTGCTACTGCTGCTAACCAAAGGGGTCAGCAGTTCGAATCTGCCAGGTGCTCCTTGGAAACTCTATGGGGCAGTTCTACTCTATCCTATAGGGTCGCTGTGAGTCAGAACCGACTCAACAGCAGTGGGTTTGGCTTTTTTTGGTTTGTAAGAATCACGACACATTCAGGAATTTATCCTAAGGAGATAATAATGGAAATGTGCCAATATTTATCTTCAAGGATATATTTATAAATATATTATTTGTAAAAGAAAACTAGCTAAATATCCAAGAAGAGAAATAGTTAAACATCACAGACCTATATAATAGAATATGAAGCCGTGGTAGCATAGTGGTTAAGAGGTCGGCTGCTAGCCAAAAGGTCAGCAGTTCAAATCCACCAGCCACTCCTTTGAAACCCTATGGCGCAGTTCGACTATGTCCTATATGGTTGTTATGAATTGGAATCAACTCGACAGCAATGGGTTTGGTTTGGTTTTATAGAATAGTATGCAGCCATTAAAAACCAAGTTGCAAATGACATGAGGCTATCACATTTTAGCTTTTTTAAAACAAGCAAATTATGTAATTACGTATAATATGGTACCTTTTGCAAAAGATTCAGAGATCATACACATAGCAATCTGTCAAGGTACATAAGCCCACGTACACTCTCTACAACATATATAGCACAGAAAAGTGTGGAAGGAGATAAAGCAAAATATTCCAATAACGTTCACCTCTACATGGTAGAATTAAGGGTGATTTTTTTTTTTTTACTTCATCATAGACTTGTTATTTGTTTCTATGATTTATTTCTATGAACTATACTTGAAATAATTTCTATGAATATGTCTTGCCATTATTTTTTAACCAGAGGGAGAAAAGGTTTTCAAAGCATGACATCAAACTAGAAACCATAAAGTAATTATCTTTGGAGGGTGAGATGACCTGGACCTTCCATTTTATACTTTTACACTCTGCACTGTCTTAAACTTTTTACATTAGCATGTATTATTTTGGTAGTTAAACAAAGCATTTATAGTTTTTAAAACTAATATGTATTATTTCTTACTTAAATGAATTTTTCCTAAAGCAGGAATTTTAGGGTAAATTTTTAAAGAACAATTCAATTTATGTTAGTTTAAAACAAGATATTTAAGGATAAATTGATAGAGTAATAGCAACAACAACAACAAGAAAATCTATCTTATTAAGGAGTTTTTCTAAGGAGAATTAGAGAGAAAAAGTATTATATATGTTTATATGTATCTGAATTCGAGTTTTAGAAAGATGGTACATGAATAATGAGCAGTTTTAACCTTTATAATGTTTCGATCACAAAATTCTAACTTAAAATCAGTGCATTTATGACTGCGTATGGGTAACACACACAGATTTATTTAAGAACCTAAAAGACTGTTCTGAAGCCAAAGGCTATCCACTTAGGCAGCCAGCAACTCTGCTTTAATACGTGCAGTCTGCGCCGAGCAGCACCCACCCACCCAAGCATTATCGCCATCCTTCAGTGTAGCAGTGGGCTGGTGGCATGACTTAATGGCTGAGCTATTGCTAGTTTTAAGGCAAATGAAACAGTAAAAGAGAATTCACCCCCAACCAGTTAACTAAAAGAATAGGCATTGAAATGTCCTATATTTGCCAATTCACCCATAAAGGCACCCATACAACCATGGCTCTTTTTTGTTCTATTCTTTTTCAAGCTTGAGAACAGTAGCGATAGTCTGATGCAGAGCGTCTATCTTGCTACCATGTAGCTGGCATTCAGCTCCTTCCAGCTGGGCATGAATCTGTAGGCCTCACCATGGGCTTTGGGCAGCACTGTTAAAATGATGTAAGTTATTGCATGGTAATAAATGGATAATGGAATAATACCTTTATTAGAAAGAATGAAAGTAACATGGTGACTTGGATTCACCATGCTGATAATAAAATCCAATGAGTGCAATTAATTTGTGTCACCAGATGGCTGGATAGATTAACATGTCTAATCTGGAATGCTCCTAAAACTAAGGTAGTAAAAACATAATGATTATAGTTCTTGACATCGTTATGTTTCTACTTTACTGTTAAATTGTTGAAATGCCCAGGTGCACCTTTTAAACATTAAAGAGCTACAAACTACGCACTAGATTCTGTATCAATGTTCAAGTTGTATAAAACTAGTACCTAAACAAAGCTGCAACTCCAAGTTCTTGCCTTTGTCTTTCAACCCCTTCTAGCTCTAAGAACACTGCTTCCTAGAAAAGCTCTGGGGGCCAGATTTTGCTCTCTCTAAAGCCAATACCTTGATGTCTCTGGATCAATTTTTCCTCATCTATAAATTGAGGAATTTGGACTGTAAGGTTCTTTCCAGCTCTAAGACAAATCTAATACAGGATTTAAGCTAAAAATCCACAAAATTTTTTTCTTTTTTATTGTGCTTTAGATGAAGGTTTACAGAGAAAATTCGTTTCTCTTTAAACAATACACATTATTTTGTGACACTGGCTCCCAACATCACGACACATGAACACTCTCCCCTTCTCGACCCTGGGCTCCCGTTACCAGCTTTTCTGTCCCCTCCTTCCTTCTCGTCCTTGCCTTGTTTTATGGACCTGTCTAATCTTTGGCCAAAGGGTGAACCTCAGGAGTGGCTTCAGTACTGAGTTAAAAGGGTGTCCAGGGGCCATACCCTCAGGGTTTCTCCAGTCTCTGTCAGACCAGTAAGTCTGGTCTTTTTTTGTGAGTTAGAATTTTGTTCTAAAAATCCACAAACTTCTGTAACTCATATCACATAGGGCTAATCTCCCTAATAAATAAAGAGCTCCTAGAAGTCAATACCTCTTTCACAAGATTATTCAAACACACAGAGTTACACTTTTTTCTAGTGGTTAAAAAAACCTGTTGCCATTGAGTCGATATCTACCCAGAGCAACCCTACAGGACACAGTAGAACTGCCCCACATGGTTTCCAAGGAGCAGCTGCTGGATTCAACTGCCAACCTTTTGGTTAGCAGCCGAATGCCTAACCACTGCACTGCCAGGGCTCCTTCTATGTGGTTAAAAAAAACCCACCCACTGCCATGGAGTCAATTCCAACTCATACGGACCCCACAGGGTTTCCAAGGCTGTAAATCTCAACAAAAGCAGACTGCCACATCTTTCTCCCGCAGAGCCACTGGTGGTTTCGAACCTCCAGCCTTTAGGTTAGCAGTTCATCACCTTAACCACTGCACCACCAGGGCTCCTTTCTACATGGTTAGGCTGGCAAAAATTTCAAAGTTTGATAATATATGCATTTTTTTTTCAGATTTGCTTAAAGTGAGGCAAGCCCATATGCTGCCTGTAATAACCATTACTATTTTTGTCATTATTATTATCACTGTTGTTGCTGTCAAGTCAGTTCCAACACACGGAGACTTCATATGTGTCGGAGAAGAACTGTGCTCGAGAGGGTTTTCAATGGTTGATTTTTCAGAAGTAGATCGCCAGACCTTCCTTCTGAGGTGGATCTGGGTGGACTTACACCTCCAACCTTTTGGGTAACAGTGAGCGCATTAACTGTTTGCACCATCACGAACTCCCCTACCATATAGAATTCACTCTATATTGTTAAACTCCATGAAAACCTAATCTGGAGCTATTAGAGCTTACATTTTAACTACTACCCACTTAGCACAGGATCTGCAGCAGTATAAAAGCAGAGTTACTGGATTCCTAAAGGGGACTCCTCTGGCTAGAGGACAGTCTTTTAGGAACTTGGATAAAATTGTTTGCTGGCTATACCTAGTCATAATTTTTTTTTAATACTTCTATCTTTCTCGAAGTTGTAGAAAATAATGAAGCAATATTTATAAATCACTCAGAGCTCCCAATAAGAAATACTTATACTATACAACGGAAAGGTTAGTCCAAAGGACTAATGGACCACATCTACCACAGCCTCCACCAGACTGAGTCCAGCACAACTAGATGGTGCCTGGCTACCACCACTGACTGCTATGACAGGGATCAGAATAGAGGGTCCTGGACAGAGCTGGAGAAAAACATAGAATTCTAACTCAAAAAGAAAGACCAGACTTGATAGCCTGGCAGAGACTGGAGAAACCCTGAGAGTGAGGCCCCCAGACACCCTTTCAGCTCAGTAATGAAGTCACTCCTGACGTTCACCCTTCAGCCAAAGATTAGACGGTCCCATAAAACAAAATGAGACTAAAGGGGCACACCAGCCCAGGGGCAAGGACTAGAAGGCAGGAGGGGACAGGAAAGCTGGTAACAGGGTACCCAAGGTTGAGAAGGGAGAGTGTTGACATATCATGGGGTGGTTAACCAATGTCATAAAACAATATGTGTACTAACTGTTTAATGAGAAACTAGTTTGTTCTGTAAACCTTCATCTAAAGTACAAAAAAATAATTACCTAAAAAAAACAAAACTTAAACTAAAGAAGTTTCATTTATATGCACACATACACACACACACATACACCACACAACACACAGACGCACTGCAGACCTCATCCCAACAGGCAGGGCTGGCTGGGAGAGAAGAAAGTACAGAGCTGAAGGAGTGCACAGAACCATGCCTTACCTCCCCTTGCTTCTCCCAATGTCCAGGTGAGAGGGATGTAGGGGAAAACAATGGGTGGCACTGAACTTCTCGGCCTCCCAACCAGTTCAAATATCTTAATTTGGGAGCAAAGGAACTTTAGCCCCTAAAGTTATCTAGTTTCTATCATAATCCATTTCTACCCACTTTATCCCTTTATTTCTGTAGGTAGGACTTCCACCACAGAAAAACTGTCATCATGATGAGTTCCATGGGTATGTAATGTCTATTCAAGATAAAAAAAAAAAATTATACACCTGTGATTGTGGGTACTTATATATGTAAGCAACGTGAAGTCTGTTGTCGTCGTTAGGTGTCATCAAGTTGGTTCTGACTCATGGCAACCCTATGTACAACAGAATGAAACATTGCCTGGACCTGCACCATCCTCACAATCATTGTTATTTTTCAGCCCATTCATTCTTGAGCAACATCAAAACAATTACTCAAAACATATTGGAAATCTATTAAAATATATTGTTTATTAAAAAGTTTATTAAAAATCAATATATTTTAATAGATTTCCAATATGTTTTGAGTAATTATTTTGATCTTTATTCCTTATAAACATCCCTAGGATGGGATAAGAATTATTCTTACCATACTAGCATACCACCAGTACCATCTTCATCACCAAGGGATAATTTTTAAATGTTCAGTTCATTGGCATTAAGGTAGACAGAATGTATTAACTGTACTCAAAAATCAATAAATTCACCCAATAACCCAAATTGTGGTATCATCTCAGGTCATGCTATAGTTCAGCTGCAAGGCCAATTAATTTGAAATAATTCTATGAAGTTGTACAACAAAAAACACAAATGCAAAAAGGGCGCTACGCTGTAGTGTCGCTACCTACTGACAAACATGTCAACTAACTATATCTCACTGTTTTCTGAGAAGTCAATAAAATTTGTACATTTCACAGAGGTTCTAACTAGAACACCATCGTTTATTTTGTCTAGTCTGGTTTCTTTAACTTTATCCAATAGCATTAAAAGGTTTAGGAGGTTTAACCTCTCAAAGCCTTATTAAAACAGAAGCCTATTACTCTACCTCATTATTTGAAGTCATGATGTACCTAATTACTTTTCTTTTCCACCTCAGACTAGCTTGTGTTGAGGGGGGAAGAGGAGACAGTTTTGGTGTGGTCTACTTTTCTTGTCAAGGCACTATCCATGAAGAAAAAGGACATTCCAGCCAAACTAGATACTAGATTAATTGTACATTAGAAATCATATAATATCTATCAATTATATCATTATCCTTAGAAGCAACAATGGCGAGACTTCAACTCATGTACTTTGGACATGTTATCAGGAGGGACCTGTCCCTGGAGAAGGACATCATCCTTGGTAAACGGTCACAGTGGCTGTAACAATAGGCTCAAACACAGCTACCATCATGAGCATGTCGCAGGATCAAGCAGTGTTTTTTCTGTTCTATACAGGGTCAGTATGAGTTGGAACCAACTCAAAGGACCTAACAACAAACAACGTATCATTACAGCATTAAAATAGAACAGCCAATTTAAAGTAACTAGTGTATTTTTTTCCTTAATTTTAGAAGAATTAAGGTAAAAAATCCAATCCAGCGATCTGTTAACAAGAATATTAACTATGTTTCTTTCACAGTGTTTCAAAGAGTATTTTTTTAATAGCCTAAGAGAACAATATTTAAGGAGAAAGAAAGAAAAGTCTGAAGCTCGTTGTGATAGATTCCTGGAAGTTGAGAAAACAGGGGTTTTGTTTGTTTATATGTTCAATAAACATTTATATAGAGCCTATTATGGGCCAGACACTGCTCTAAATATTTTACAAATATTAGTTCATTTAATCCTCATAACCACCCTATGAGGTGGAAACTACTGTTGTCCCCATTTTACAGATGGGAAAACAGAGGGACAAAGAAAGTTAAGAGACTTACCTAAAGTCATACAAGTAGTCAGTGGCAGAACCAGGATTTAAACCCTGGCAATCTGGATCCAGAGTATATGCCCCTACCACTCACACATGCTGCCTCTCACCTGAGTACCAGCAAAATTTTATCACTTTTAGGCAGTTATTATTCAATAATTGTGGAAATTCCAAGAGGGATAGAAAGATGAACATAAAAGACAAAATATCTGTCCCTGTAAAGTATGCCTAAGGTATCTGTATCACTCATCTGAATAGTTCTACCTTATCATATCTCAAAATTCCATTCACTGAGATGTTATATACTTCACTTTTCATTTTCACTTAATAAATCATTTCAGTCCATCCAGATATACCTCATTCATTTAAAATGCTATACAGAATTAGATTGTGGGGAGGCCTAGGGATATGACTAAATAGCCTACTGATTTCTCCCAGTTTTTATTTACGAGCTTCTTGCTTTCTTTCTAGGTCTCATTCTAGTAACCTGCTTAATACCCTGCTCCTTTTCAGTCTTTTCTTACCCGAACCTCCCCAAAGACAGATGCCCAGCCTGAAGTCTCCCTTGTGGGTTGCCAGCACTTCCTGCCTGAGGTTCTAAGAATTTCAGGCTTCAATTTTTTAATGTTGTGCTTCCCCTTTCTTTGCCTCGAACTCCTGTTGCTCTGGTTTGCCATGTGTCTCGATTGCCCCTTGTGATTGCACACCATGACTGCACACAGATGGGACTCTGGACATGATCTGACACACCTGAAGCTGGGCCAGTTACAGTGGCTACATCTCTTTTCCAATTCTGGCTCCCACCAGCCTGCCTTGCTCTGTAGAAGGAATTAGTTCTTCCTGGCCAGGTCCCAAGAAGGGCCAAATCAAACTCTCCCAATAGGTAATTAAACTGGCTCAAAAGCCCAAAATAGGTTGTCAATAGAGTTTCTCAGTGGGTCCCTGACGCTAAGCAAGATGCAATTTTTAGTTTTAAACCCTGAACTCTCTCCAATAGGATTTTTTGAGAAAACAATACACAGTGAATAAAAGCAGGTAAGCATAAGCATTGTTTCAAGGAGAAAATGGCAATAATTGGGAAGACCTGCATTTCTAAAAGTCAAAAGTCAATTACTAAGTAGATCATGATTACTTCTTACCTTAGTTTCTAGGTGAGCTGAGTGGAAACACTAACCAAACGATAAACCCATTGCCATAGAGTTGATTCCAACTCCTAGCAACCCTAAAGGACAGAGCAGAACTTCCCCATAGGGTTTCCAAGGAGTGGCTGGTGGATTCAAACTGCTGGCCTTTCGGTTAGCAGCTGTAGCTCTTAACCACTGCACCACCAGGGCACTGAACAATAACAACGGTCAATTTCAAATTTAATCTATTCTGTTTTTTCTTTTAGTCTAGAATATCTACGTAAGCCATTCAGAAGACAGAATATTACAGAATGATACAAAGTGACGGGGATGAGGGGGTGAGGGCTCTCTTACATGGAAACATGTTAGTCTTGTTCACTGATTTATACCACATTTCTTTTAAGAATGTACTAATATAAATACATTTTTGTGCTCCGCATCCAATCTGTATCACTGCCCCCAAATAATTATTCCTCTAGGAAATGTAAGATTGAAAAAAAAAGATTTTTTTCTCTTTAAATGAGAGTTGTTGCATCAATTGGTCTCAACCCACCTGGACCAAAGGATAATGGAGAATACCAAGGACACAAGGTAATTGCGAGCCCAAGAGACGGAAAGGGCCACATAAACCTGAGACTACATCAGCCTGAGACCAGAAGAACTAGATGGTGTCTGGCTGCAACCGATGACTGCCCTGACAGGGAAAACAACAGAGAAACCCTGAGGAAGCAGGAGAGCAGTGGGATACAGACCCCAAATTCTTGTAAAAAGACCAGACTTGATGGTCTGACTAAGACTAGGACCCTGGTGGTCATGGCCCCCAAACCTTCTGTTGGCCCAGGACATGAACCATTCCCAAAGCCAACTCTTCAGACAGGGATTGGACTGGACAATGGGATGGAGAGGGATGCTGGTGAGGAGTGAGCTTCTTGGATCAGGGGGACACTTGAGACTATGCTGGCATCTCCTGTCTGGGGGGGAGATGAGAGGGTAGAGGGGGTTAGAAGCTGGTGGAATGGACACGAAAAGAGAGAGTGGAGGGAGAGAGTGGGGTATCTCAGCAGGGGGGGAACAATTGGGAGTATGTAGCAATGTGTATATAAGTTTTTGTGTGAGACACTGACTTGATTTGTGAAATTTCACTTAAGGCACAATAAAAACTAAAAAAAAAAAAAAAAAATGAGAGTTGTTGTTGTGTGCCATTGAGTCTATTCTGGCTCACAGCAACCCTATATGATAGGTTAGAACTGCCCCATACAGTTTTCTAGGCTGCAATCTTTACAGGAGAAGATCGTCAGGTCCTTTCTCCAGCAGAGCGGCTGGTGGGTTCAAATCACTGACCTTTTGGTTAGCAGCTGAGCACTTTGACCACTGTACCATCAGGGCTCCTTAGCCAAGTACTTTATCATTGTGAATTAGTTTGCTTAATATTAGTATGTATGTTCTCACTTTAAAAACATGAAAACTATTGGATTAGTCACACAAGTGAATATTAAATGAAAAGTATTACCCTTCTGGAAACCTCTCACTGCCCATTCTCACACCACTTGGGACTTCCAGTTAGGTCTAAAGACCAGTATTAACCATAGCCATACAAATATCCTGTAGAGTTTCTAGTTTATCTGAAGTGGAAAATAAACTGTTCATGCCAATTAATGAAGCTCTTTAGCACCTGTGCTCTCCATGTGCATCCAAAGGCTTCACAGAAGGAACAAGTTAGGGGAGTCTCCCAATCATAATAACCAACCAAAAGAACACAAAATGGAGTGATTGTCTCATACTAGACATCAGGATGAAATGCGGGAGTAGGTCGTAGAGGAGAAAGGTTGCATTACCTATCAGACTGGATTCTGAAGGTCCACTGTGGCATGACATTTAAATTCCAGTAGTTACTTCCTCTCTCTGAAAATTCCACATTCGAAAAACTTAAAATCGGTACACTACAATGCCCGCTTAAATTCATTTTTGCAATATACTTACTGCATCAAATCTCATTATACTAAAGAGTGAAAAACGTTTTCCCCTTTCTTCTGAAAAGTATCCAAAGAAAAAAAGCATAACCTTTTGAAAATAATTCTGGAGAGGGAGGAAGGATAAGATATTTTGCTTAGAGATCTCTATGCTTTTAGCTTTCCTCCATATGCTATTTACTGTCAGTCAACATCCTAAGCTTTAGAAATTGCTGGCAGATTCTCAAATATAAAACAGTAATAATTTTCTTTATTGTAGCTGTGCCAAAGCAGTTGGCTTGAAGCAGCTGGCAACCCGAGAGCAAAATGCAGCTGAGGGAAGCCAGACACCTCCTTGACTAGCATCACGTGCCAGGGCGAGGTCGGCTTTGGTTCCACTTGGCGTTTCCTTTTAACCTGCCTCAAAAGATCCCTTCTCAGATTCTCTACATCAGTATGTTAATCCTGGCACTGAGTTCTGGGTATTCATTCTTCCTCCAGCTGCTTTCTGCTTCACACCCTCTAAAATCATGGTTCCCTATGCCAAAATGAAAGGCAAAATGGTACATTAGTTAAATACACAGAGAATTAGCACCACCTAAGGTAAAAGGCATGTGCCATGAATATTAATATGACTCGTGCAATTATAATCATTAGCATCCACTTCCTGTCATAAAAACACATACAATGGGATCTGGCACGTGTTAGTTACTAACTGGACAGACAAAGCTGCAATTAACCTTGGTGAAGGTCAGGAGGCTCCGCTTTAGTCACTCACAGGAGGCCTTCATTTTTCTAATCTAGCCACAACTTTGCATTCCCAACTCCCCAAGGCAGCCAATTGTTTCTGGGAGCAGCTCTAACTTCTCATAAAAATAAATGAATTTGCATGCACATTAACTGAAGGCACGTGACATATTGCAGGAAGGTGGTGTGGCAAGGTAGAAGAAACATGGAATAACACAGTGTGCAAGAAAGTGAAAATATTCTTAGCAGAGCCTGGTTAATTTATAAACAGCCCATCCAAGAATGTTTCAGTACGTGTGATAAAATAACAGTAGTAATAAAAACAACTTAGCAGACTCGGTCAGGGCCACTGCCATTCTGAGGCATAACAAAGAAAACACTTCCTATAAAAGAAGAATAAAAAAGGAAAAGAAAGGGGGAAAAGGCATAATCAAAATATTTTAGAATACGCATTTATGCTGGACATAGTCACTTACCTAAATGACACCAGTGTCCTAAACTGTCAACCCTACAATGATATATGATGTTGTCTTTAACTCTTTACAGCATGACATTTCCAAAGAGACCTAAACTATCAAACTTGCCAAATCTTCCCATACAGATCTGAACAACATTAAAGCACTAATATGTAGACATGTAAATCAGAAAATAAAGCAGCTTTACCAGTTTGAAGAAAATACTCCACAGACCATATCCCAGATTAGCCAGCACCTCGTCAATAACACCTGTTGAATGTTACATGAAATGCCACTGTGTATCAGAGAATTTAAGGGAAGCCTCCTTGCTAGCACTGAGTTTTTATGAGTTTTTTGTTCCTTCTTAACACACAGAGGAAAACAACTGGAAAGGGAATACCTGAATTATCAGTTATGAGTCTTAAAAAGTCATTATGCCAATTTGAAAAACTGTGGTAGCTCCTCAAAATGTTAAACATAGAGCTACCACATGACGTAGGAAGTCCACTCCTAGGTATACACCCAAGAGAACAGCAAACATATCTACACAAAAACTTGCATACAAATGTTCATCAGTAGTATTATTTGTAACGGCCAAAAAGTGTAAACAACTCAAATACCCATCAATTGATGAACAGACAAATAAAATGTGGTATATTCATATGAGAGAATATTATTTGGCAATAAAAAGAAATGAACTACTGATACATGCTGTAACGCAGATGAACCTTGAAAACATTACACTAAATGAAAGAAGCCTGTCACACAGGCCATATATGGTATGATTCCATCTACATGAAATGTATGGAATAGGCAAATCTATAGAGACAGAAAGTAGATTAGTGGTTATCAGGGGGTAGGGAAGGGGGAAATGGGGAATGACTGCTGATGGGTACAGGGTTTCATTCTGGGGTCATGAAAATGTTCTAAAATTAGTGGTAAGGGCTGCATAATCCTGTAAATATACTAAAAGTCACTGTGCTGTACACTCTAAAAGGATGAATTTTACAGTATATGAATTATATTTTAATTAAAAACAAAACCCAAACCCGTTGCCATCGAGTCAATTCCAACTCATAGCAACCCTACAGAACAGAGTAGAACTGCCCCGTGGAGTTTTCAAGGAGCGGCTGGTAAATTCAAACTGCTGACCTTTCAGTTAGCAGACAAATGCTTAACCTCTGTGCCATCAGGGCCTCATGTGTATTAATAAAGCTGTTATTAAAAAACGAGTCATTCCTATGGGTTGATTTGTTCAGTAAGTATTTGTTGAAGGCTTCTTGTGTGCCAGGCATTGGGGAGATAACAAATATACAGACATAGCCCCTGCCCTTCTAGAGTTTATAGTTTTGTAGAGGAATTGGGTTTAAATCCTGGTTCACCACTTACTTAATGTATACTGGGAAAGTGTCTTAGTTCCTCATCTATACAACATGGTTTCAAGCAGTACTCACTGATTGATTGGTACATTGGGAGGGCTTGCTAAATATTAGTTATTATTACTATTATTTTAGTTTTAATTGTGCTTTAAGTGAAAGTTTACAAATCAAGTCAGTCTCTCAGACAAAAACTTATATACACCCCTATACACTTCTAACTGCTCTCCCCCTAGCAAGACAGCACACCCCCTCCCTCCACTCTCTATTTTTGTGTCCATTCAGCCAGCTTCTGACCCCCTCCTCTCTCACATCTCCCCTCCAGACAGGAGGTGCCAACATAGTCTCATGCATCTACTTGATCCCAGAAGCCCACCACCCCTCACTGGCAGCATCTTCTACCCCATAGTCCAGTCCAACCCAGCTTTGGGAATAGTTTCTGTCTTGGGCTAACAGAAGGTCTGGGGACCAGGACCTCCGGGGTCCTTCTAGTCTCAGTCAGACCATTAAGTCTGGTCTTTTTACGAGAATTTGGGGTCTGCATAAATGTCGGTTATTATTATTCAGTGAATATAATAGCAAATTATAAATGTCATAAGAGAAAGCATATGAATGAAACAGGAGGGCTTTGACTGGGAAAATGAACATATCTCTTCAGGAAATAACATGGGGGCTGAAATCTAAAGGATCAGTTAGAGGTAGTCAGTTACTTAAACTGCAACCAGAGGAAAGTACAAGTGCAAAGGTCATGGGGCAAGAATGACCTTGAGGCATTTGAGGAACTGTGCTCAGAGGATGCCTAAGAAGTGAGGGAGAGATAAGCAGAACGCAATGTGCGCTGGGTCTTGCAGACTAAAATAAGTATTTTGGATTTTATTCTGAGAACAATGGAAAATCAATGAAGAAGGGTTTTAAACAGGAGGATGGCTTGATCCAAATTACATTTCAAAACGAGCACTGGCTGTATGAGAGAGGATAACATCCAATCAGAAGGCTACAGCAGTGTTCCAAAGAAAAAACGACAAGTTGGATTAGGCTGTGGTAGAAATCCTAATAACCTTGATTTTCAGCAGAATTCCTTCCTTTTTTATGTACTCAGTCTGAACTGGATGGAACAAAAGAGGGAGAATAAACATGGTCTGGAGGAAAGTGTACTATACCAAACTTGAATCAAAAAGTCCTCAAAGTCCTCGTTCTACTCCCAACCAGCTATGGAATCTTGGCACATACTTGCTCATTGAGCCTCCGCTGCTTTAGCAATACGATTAGAATAGCACCTCAACTTCACAAGGAGCTCTCATATATTTAACATGTGAAAAAGTGCCTGCAGAGTGTCAGGCAGTGTGCTCTATAAAAGTTAGCTGGCTCAAAAGCTATCCAAAAAAAAAATGCAGGTTGTGATTAGTTGTTTTTCCCCCATTAAGGTCAGCTTTTTTTTTTTTTTTTAAGAGCATGTATTAGGCTGTAGGGTCGCTATGAGTCAGAATCGACTCGATGGCAACGGACGGGTTATTGGGCTTTTTCAATACAGTAGGGTCTGTAAAGAACACAGCAGGAATCCACACTCTTGTTCTGTGACACTTGCTGTTGTTGTTAGGTGCTCTTGAGTCTATTTTCGACTCACAGTGACCCCATGTGACAGAGCAGAACTGCCCCACAGGGTTTTCTAGGCTATAATCTTTATGGAAGCAGATGGCCAGGTCTTTCTCTGGGTGGGCACTTACTTGCTGGGAAACCCTTCAAGTTGTTGCAGATAAAGCTCCTCTCCCACAGACTTGGCTCTGGGGAGCTGTGGGAGTAAATGATATTTAGAGACAGCTTTTCCCCGAAGCAGCCAGCGCAGGAAATGCATCACCCTGGAGAGCAGCAGTGGCTAGTGGCTGCGGGAACACAGGCTAGACTGGAATCAAGAGGTAGTTGTTTTTATTCAGCCTCAAAAAACATATTTCGCTTGCCAAAAAACTTGAAGCGTCTTTGCTTGGCGGAAAGTATGTGATGATAAGTAGATATATTTGGTTCTTTATGATTTTTAACACTATTTCTCTCACAAACACATAAGCTTCTTTTAATCTTAGTGGCGTTGCCTCTTTGGAGTTCAGAAGTTATATCAAACACTTGGCTCCCCATTAAGGATGACAGGAGACAGAAACCTCCCCAGGGTCCCTGAGCCTAATCTGTTATCCTCCTCCACCTATGTCATACAAAGTTATTTCTGTATGTTTGTTGCTCCTCACATTTTTACATCTGTTAACATAAATAATACTATAAGCTCCTAGATGGCACGGATTCTAGAAGGCAATCTATCTTATCCACCATTACACCCCCTCATCTACTACTGCGTTCCACAGCAAGGGGATGAATGCTCAATAAATATTTATAAACCTGAACTTAATACAGATTACTATAAAATATTATGAGTTATACTTTAATTTTTTTTTTAATGTTGTGCTATAGCATAGGTTTATAAAGCAACTAATTTTAATATGAGTACTGATTTTAGGAGATGTTTTGGAAAAAAAAACATGGCAAAATTATCCTGTTTACATGTTTAACATTCTGCTGAAATTAATGAATGACACCCAAATTTCACCCTGAAAAACATAACATTTTGGTCTCGTTGCTCGTGAAGACACCACTGTACACTGTGAGAGTCATCCATCACCTTTTCTTAAGCACGTTTGTAATAACGGTTCAATTGGGAGTTTTCTCAAATTAATTAAATGGTTGTGAAAAAAGCAAATTCTTCTGAGATTCTTCTGGAAGCCCCTGACAAAAGCCTCTAGGGAGGTAGTTTTTTAATTACCTTGATATTTCATTAATTTTTGCTGACTTTTTATAATTATTACATAATATTTCTCCTTAAATTTTTTCTAAGAAAACATTAAACAAAGGGAAGGCAAATAAATATGTATTTATTTACCACCATGTAGAGTCAAATAATGAAGAAAAAAACCTTCCTACACACATTGTCCCATAAACACTAAGCTAATTTTCAACTCCAAAAAAGTAGCTTTTCTATTGTTCAATAAAATACCATATTGAAAAACCAAAGGTAAAAAGACACCTTTAAATTAATGCCATATTATGTTGTCATAGCAATAAATTATTAAATAAATATGAGGAAATGTAATTATTTCCATCAAGGACTTTTTTTTTTGGCCTTTAATTTTTATTATTTAGCTCATGACTACTAAACAGGGATTTAATGTTCTGAAAATTATTGTAACTTCAAATCTTAAACACAGACACGGATATAGATTAATAGAAGTAATTCCTACTGGGAGTTGCTACAAATGACACTCTGGAGGATAACTGTAGCCTAGATATTTTTTTTAATTGGTGTGTGTTTAAAAATTCCAGCTTCCTTCAAAGGAGCAAGTAAACCATGCTTCTATAGAAAGAGAGAGGAAACTAAGAAATCAGCAATGAAATTACATTATTCAAATATAAACACAAAAATCCTTACTCTGTGACATATCAATTGAAGGAAACAAAAATGAATGGGAAAAAAAAAAAAAAGCCTTATCATTCAGAAAATTTTTCATCTTTGTCCTGGGCTTGAAGGGAAAAAAGAAACACTAAAATTGTTTTACGTTTACATAAAATCATCAGATCCTTATCACCTAGATTTTCTTTTCTTTCTAATTGAATTCTCATTGGAACCTCCAAGAACAGAGTAAATTGCGGGGTGGGGGGCGGACCTCTTAGGCTCTATTTCGAGTTCTCTTTTGAGTTTAAATGGAGCCCTGGTGATGCAGTGGTTCAGAGCTACAGCGTGTTACAGCTGCTAACCAAAAGGCTGGCAGTTCCAATCCACCAGCCGCTCCTTGGAAACCCTATGGAGCAGTACTACTCTGTCCTATAAGGTTGCTCTGAGTCGGAATCAACTCAATGGCAATGGTTTTTATTGTATTTTGAATGAGATATTTTTCTATCTATAGGACAATGCTTCATCAAAGTATGCTTAAAAAAACCTTTCTTTTAAAATATAATTAGATATAGATTTTTAAATATCATTAGATAAAGACTAATGAGAGAGTTTCCATAAAAATCAAAGTCAAGAACTGGGTTGAATTGTGTCCCCCAAAAGATATGTTGAAGTCCTAACTTCTGGGCCCTGTGAATGTGATCTTGTTTGGAAATAGGGTCTTTGAAGATGTATTAGTAAATATGAGGTCATAGCAGAGAAGGGTGGGTTCTAACCCCATCTGAGTGGTGTCCTTAAAAAAAGAAGGGAACAGACACAGAGATAGAGGAAAGACAACCATGTTAATATGAAGGCAGATGCAAGCCAAGGAACACCAAGGATTTCCAGGAGCCACAAGAAGCTGGGAGAAAGGAACGGAATAGTTATTATCTCAGAGCCCCCCAGAAGAAATCAACACAGCAGACATGCTAATCTCAGACTCCCAGCCTCCAGAACTGAGTCAATAAATTTCTATTGCTTAAAGCCACTCACTTTGTGGTATGTTGTTATGGCAGTCATAGGAAATGAATACACAAGGGAATTCTCTTGAGAAATGTAAAAATCTAAGTTTCCAGTGTTTTATGCTTCCCTCAATATATAACATAAAATTATATGGTATTATGTAATTCTTACTAAAATGACAGAACTGACCCATTATTTTCACATAGAATGGACTGGATTGGAGCCAGCCAAGTTCATGAGGTACCATTTCTTCCTGTCACTCATGTTGAAGTCTAATGTTTGACATACAGAGTAGATAAACATTAACTTTACTTCTATCAAGAACCTAAAATTATGAAAATAAATTATGTAATTATATATTTTGAGATCTCACAAATTAATTGTATCCAAGAGGATTTTGCATATATTAAATACGTTAATGTATGTTACTGTTTTAGATAAAGGAAAAAGAATAATTAAACACCTGAACTGCTGTTATCACTTGGCATTCTAACAGGAGGCTAGCTTGATGAAATAAATTCCATCGATTAGTATGAAAGTGTGATTGAATTTCACATCACAAAAGATTAACAAAGTATCAGCTTTGCTCAACCAATATTGAGTGAGCATAGGGACTGTGATATCTAGAATGAGCTCTCTGCTCTTGGGGTTGAAAAGTGTAAGAGAAGGTCCCTGTTGACAAGATTACCACCAAATCGGTGACAAACAAGCTACCGTTTGGGACAAAAAATATACTCTGAAAACATGCTTGGATTCTTAAGCTTTGTCCTACATATTAATTTTCCAAGTGACAACTAGCATGACTAATATTTTACTTTATTCTTCTGGCACAGTGATGGCTACTCATTTCCTTCTAATGTTGGTGTCACCCTCTAGTACCCACTTACATCTGATCTCCTATCTTTGCTATATCTGTGGATTCAAGCTTTCCAGTTACATTACCGACTCAATTTACATTCTTCCCCGTGCCTTTGCAGAAGTAAAATTTAGAGGCCCTGGCTAATGTCTTCTGGGAAGTAGAGCACTTACATCTAATTTCTTCTCATCACTTAATATAGGACTCAGATGATTTACATAAATTGTTCTTTGGGTATCTAATTACTTTACATGATAAATAATTTGCATCAAATTGCATTGTAAATTATTACTACTAACTTCCCAACACACACACACACACACACAAAAGGTACAGAAAGTAAAACTGGATAACTTAAGTTTCACCAAGCTGGCTAGTGAAAAAGCTGGGCTAATGGGCTTGAATCTCAAGAGATCTGCCCTCCCTGCTTCCCTTGTTAGTGTAGGAGTTTTTGAGCTCAATTGTGTGTGTGGGATTGCAGGAAAGTTGCCAAATAGTCAATCTGTCTGATTCTCCACAGTCTACTCACCTCAGGGATCTGAAACCCTATGTCCTGATCTTAGGGTTCATTTCCATGATGCTTATAATTGACTTCACAAGGGAAGAAATTAGATTTCTTTCCCTTTTTATTTATGGGAAAGGTCACATTACATTAAACATTACTTTAATTATTTAAAAATTTCCTATAAACTATTAGCTTAATTACTTGCATTATTGCTTATTAGCTTTCACACACACTTATTATCATTGAAATAATACTGTGGATTCTACTCTATTTAACATATCTTGAATGTATTTAAGCATTTAGTCTTCAAAATTTTTATTATTAATGATTTTATGAGATTCTGTCATGTTGACGTAGCATCACTTATATACCAGTTCCCATTGTATGAATACTGAAGTTATTTCCAATCATTCGCTATTTCAGGCAACAAAAGGGTCTGATCATCTGGTGCACGCATACTTCCTTGGGATAGATTCCTTGGGATGGAATTACTAGGTCAAAGGGTTTGAATAATTTTTTACTTTTTCTCTATTTTGTCATTTGTTTTTTTTAAAGAGGGCTGTGCCAATCTTCATCAGCAATTGAGCCTCCTGGTTTCTTTTTAAATTAAAAGTATACAAATTTGACTGCAACTCTGCCAATATGAGATGTTCTCTTTTGCAATGGGAGGGAGGATTATCTCAGTTTATAAAAAAGTTATCTGTGTTATAAATTCAAAATATTTTATATAACTTAAGATGAACACTTTTTCATGTTCACTTTAGTAATTGCATTTTTCCTTGTCTAAATTATCTGTTTACATAGTTTCGTATATTCATCTACAAAAGTCTCAATGTTTGGGGAATAAATATGAATTTTTCCTTATATTTTATAGATACCCTTTTCCAATCATGTTTGTGCCAAACTGTTTTCCCACTTTGCCACTATCCTTTTGAAAAACTGTTATCATTTAGCATAAATTTTAAATATTTACATTTTCAAATCTATCTTTTTTTTATTTCTTCTATTCTTTCAAAATAAAATGGATTCCTTTCACAGTTCTATTACATATTCTATTTTATTTTGGTGCTTCTAGAACTCAAATTTGTTACATTTAATTCATTTCAAATTTATATGGATATATAGTAAAAGATGTTGATTTAACTCACTTTTTTAAAAAATGCTACCTTCTACCCAGCTTCCCAACACCAATGTAATCCTTCCTTTTTGGAGAAAACATGTTACTATATTAAGTGTTTATATATTGTTGAGTATTTCTAGACTCAAATCTTTTTCCATAGATCTGAATTTTTACTTTTTCATCAATTATGACTCATTGCTCTTCTTTTTCAGAAAATTCCTGGGAAAGCTCCTATGTTTATTTTCCAATAAATCATTCTTTCAAGTTCCCTCCAATTCCCATAATGATGTTGACTTAAAGTGCATTTTATTGGAAAGGTCAGGGATTGGATTTATAAATTAAAACTCTCCACACATATAAAAAGAACCCAGTAAGGCTTTGGCTTTCTAATGCTTGATTTTACTTTCTCTCAGGGTTCAGAAGCTTCCTGCTTATTTCTTGAGACTGTTACATACAATGATTTCTCTGTAATTCTATTTCCATGCCCAGACTTTACTTAGATCATAACATACTTGAAGGCCTATCTTCTCTTCTAGTTACAAAGACATCTGGAGAGAGAAGATTTCCCACACTCAGCTGGAATTACGAAGGACGTTTAAAAAAAACCCCAAACGCCTTGCCATTGAGTCCACTCCAACTCGTAGCAACACTATAGGACAGAGTAGAACTGCTCCATAGAGCTTCCAAGGAGCACCTGGTAGATTCAAACTGCCAACCTTCTGATTAGCAGTCCTAGCTCTGAAAGAGACAGAGGGTAATTAATCCCAGCACTGTGATTAGAAACCTTCTGTTGTCAGGTGTCAGAATGGAGTCAAAGGCAACTAACAACAACAACATCCCTTATACCAGGTCCCTGGGCAGTACAAATGGTTTGCACTCAACTACTAACCTAAACGTTGGGGGTTCAACCCATTCAGGAAAGAAAGGTCCGGAAATCTGCTTCAGTAAAGGTTATAGCCAAGAAAATCCTACAGAGTAGAGTAGAACACCCTGTAACACACGTGGTCGCCATGAGTTAGAATCAATTCGATGGCAACAGATTTTTTTGTTTTATTTTCTTTTTATCCCTTATACTATGGTATTGCAGTCATGAATTACTTAACATTCTGTTGTCTTATTTGCCATTTCCCACTTCAACTGAAGGCTCTTTTGGGCCTTTTTTATCTGCAGAATCTTATCCTTGGACCAGCCACTGTCTAGCTCCACCCAAAGTCTGTCTCTAGTGGACTTGTCACCCCTGCCCAGGCTCTAAGCCAATTAAAGGATTCCATGCACATGTGTCAGCTGGTAATTCTGATCAAATGGATGTGAAATTTCAACACAAAATTTTAATACTTAAACAAATCCTGAAGATTGGTGGAAGCCAAAGGCTCAAGTTCAGAAAACATAATTAACAATTAGTTACTATGTAAGAATTTGATTTAACATCAAGCGTATACGACTCAACGCAGTTCTGACCAGAAGCACCATTTCTAAGAAATGGTAAGTGTAAGAAGGGAGACTTAAGCGTATAGCACTTGATAAAAGTGTCTGAGGTGGGCGACATAATTATCAATTCCAGAATATGTCTAGATTCATATGTCTAAAGTTAGTAGAAATTTCCTGTTAGTGTGTATATGGGTGTGTGTATACATATACATACAAAAAACTAACCAAACCAAACCCATTGCTGTTGAGTCGATTCCAACTCATAGTGACCCTATAGGACAGAGTAGAGCTGCCCCATAGGGTTTCCAAGGAGCTTGGATTTGAACCGCCAACCTTTTGGTTAGCAGCCGTAGCTCTCAATCACTATGCTAGCAGAGTTTTCACATGTACATATATATAATACTACATTATAAACACATACATAAAGTAACATCTATATATAATGCATATAATACACATGTATGTGAATGAAACTTCATGTTATTAAAATCTGTGTTCATTCTAGCACATGCTAGACAGGCAAAGAAACATTTATTGAACTGAACACTCTGCGCCTTTTAAATAACAAGTCAATTCAAGAGTGGAAACTAAATGGTCTATTTCTTTGATACCATCGCACAGCAATATTGAATAAATGTGGCCAATTGACTTAAAAGTTGAGTTAAAATTTTGCTATATTATAATTTCTGTTAAAAACACAGGATGGTTACAAAAATGGGATTTATAATTCTCAAGAATAACCCTTTCTTGGTACTTGTCTCCTTTTAAGAATTACGATGCTCAATTTCACCAAAATGAACTAAGAAATCAAAGCAAACTCAGCCTCCAAGTAAAAAGCACAATGTACTTTCATGGAAAAGACGTCTTCATCAATAACCAGTAGAGAAGAAATACCAGTTGAGTATGTTTAACAATTTATTATACATATTGATAGAATACAATTGGTATTAAATAGAGCATATTTTAAGTTTTCCATATCAGCTGCTTTTTATACAAACTGACCATTAATTTCTGAAGATAAAGCTATAGAAATGCCTAATGTTTATGTTTTACTGAGAAATTTTTTTGAATACCATCATCTAAACTTTATGAGAAACAATTGCTCTTATGCAAAAAGAAAATGTTATTTTCCCTGTGTTATTTAGACAGATAACTTGACTAGCTGAAGAGCAATCCATTCTCAAAAAGGTAAAGCAGATGTGGTTCCAACCACTCATTCAGACAAGTTAGTCAATATTCCTGACACTCCTGACACTCAGTTGCAAATATAACAATAAGAGATTAAAAAATAAAAACTTGTAAAAAATAAGTTAGCAACTGGAATATACAAATCCTGGAACCGGTGGCCCGTGCACAAGGAACGGCAGTAGGACTACATCAGGAGAGTCGGCTGCAGCTCTGCAAACACCCCGCTCTGGCAGGATGACTATGGCCACCAGACCTCACAGACGGTAAAGGGCATCGAAAAATCAGACAAATTGTCGGTCTCAAGAGCTTAAGTGACAGGCCCAGGTTCACACACCAGCTACTGACAAAACTCAGTTCTCTTGACTTTCTGCTACTTTGCCATCTTTTTTCAAGTGTATTTGGTGAAAAGAAAACATAGATACCAATAAAGCAGTTTCCTATACTATATTCAAATGGCAACTTAGTGTGGGTCTGAAATATCACAATCTCTAGTTAATGTGGAAACCCTGGTGGCGTAATGGTTAAGTACTATGGCTGCAAACCAAGAGGTCGGCAGTTCAAATCCACCAGGTGCTCCTTGGAAACTCTATGGGGCAGTTCTACTCTGTCCTATAGGGTAGTTATGAGTCGGAATCGACTCGACAGTACTGGGCTTGGTTTTTTGGTTTGGTTTAAACTGGATACATTTTAAAATCATTACCTTCTAAATAGTCTACCTTTCAAATCATTAGAGAAAATAAAATAGAATCAACGGAAATGAAATTATTTGCTGTATCTCGGCTCCACGGAAAAAAGATCTGGTGATCTGCATCCATAAAGACGACAGCCAAGAATGCCCTAAGATGCAGTTCTATTCTGTCACGTGGAGTCATTATGAGCCCAAACCCAACTGGATGGCACCCAGCAACAGCAAGAGTTTTAGGTCATCCACAGATGATGACCATCCCCTGTCTTTTTCTTCGCGCCAGATACTGATACAACATTGAAATGGGCAGGATGTAAGTTGTCGTTAGCTGCCATCAAGCTGGCCCCCAACTCGTGGCAACCCCATGCACGACAGGATTGGACCAGTGCCATCCATAGGATTTCCACTGGGTGATTTTGGGAAGTAGATTGCCAAGCCTTTCTTTCTAGTCTGTTTTAGCCTGGAAGCTCTGCTGAAACCTGTTCAGCACCACAGCAACATGCAAGCCTCGACTGACAGATGAGGATCGAAGTTAGGGCTATGTAATACACCACCAGAAGCCTCCCCAGGGTGTCCCTAAGATTAAAAAAATAATAATAATCCCTTATCTGTGAAGAGCTCTTTACTTACTGGATACTTTCTTCTATTTTATCTCATTTAATCTCATGTAACCCTCACAACTCGGAGCAAGAGAAAAACTGCCAGAAATGCACTGAAACCCCTTTTTTCACCTGGCACAAATCAACATCCCCATCTCACCTGGCTTACTAAGCCAGAACAAAATGTCCTACTGCCAATTTGAACAGGAAGAAGGAAAAGTGCCAGAAAGGGAGTGACTTGGAATTTTCCAAAATATGAACACCGACAGCACCTAATATTTTTATCAGATAAACAAATCCCATTATACAACTGAGGAAATGGAACTAAGAAAGGTTAAGTACACACAGTGGTCAGAGCCGGGCTATTCAGTCACAATGGCCGGTATGCAATCCCGGTCCCAGTAGTGATGAGCCGCATAACCTGGGATTATTCACTCAGTTTTTCTGCTCCTCAGTTTCTTCACATACAAATTGAGGAATAATAACAGTACCTATATCTCACAGAGGATTAAATTCATCACATTTACTCCTTAGTATAGTGAATTATGGAGCCCTGGTGGCGCAGTGGTTAAGAACTTGACTGCTAACCAAAAGATCAGCAGTTCGAATCCACCAGCTGCTCCCTGGAAACCCTATGGGGCAGTTCTACTCTGTCCTACAGGGTCACTGTGAGTTGGAATCCACTAGACGGCAACAGGTTTGTTTTTTAATAGTGAATTACTGTTTAGTAGTTGAGCAATTAGTGAGTAAATGTCAATTGCTATGATACATAATTATGATAACTACTATTAAATTGTACAAAGCCATGCAACCAATAAGAGGTGAAATAAAATGTTAACTCAGACCAATGAATGCACGCCCACGGTTCCTCATCCCATATCACCATTAGTCCAGTACCCGCTCTTCCCAATTCATCTGCTTCTCCTTGTATCTAGGCCATACTTCTTCACCTTCGCACAGGAGTGACCTAAGATGGATGGGTTGCTAAAATCCAGACTCGTTTTGTCTGAAAGTCCAGCAGAGAGTTCAACAGCAATTACATCCATCAGAAATACTGGTTTTTTACCAAAAAAAAAAAAAATTGAAATGGGAAAATGCTCACAATGAACACTAGCAGATAAAACCTTGTTGTTTGCAAATTGCCAAATATTTGGCAATTTGCCAAATATACAAAATAAAACAAAAAGCTGTTACAAAGTACCCTGGGCCCATACTCAGATACAGCACAGACCCAGTGTGACAGACTCAGGGACCAGACAAAGGCAAAATTCACTGATATTCCATGTTCATGGTGTCCTTTCAAGAGGAGGGGAACACAAGAATGTCACCTTCCAGCCAGACTACAAGCTCCACTCCACGCTCCTCCACCTTTGACATGGGACACATCCTTTCACAGGCACAGCAGAAAGAGCAGTTCCTAATCTCCAAGGATTGTAACAGACTTGCACTGAGGCATCTGAGGATCCAGCCTGACAAGTCCAAGAACAGAAAAGGCCAGCAGAGAGCTGCAGCATTACCAGGCAGTGCCTCTACTTTGCTCACCCACTGTTTAGTCTTTCATTTTATATTTTTAACAGATGTGGCTCTTACTATCCAGGAAGGGTTATAGGGAAGAAGGGATCGCATGCGTGTACACGTGCATGCGCAGGCTTTAAAATGTTTGGAATATAGCTGGAGTCCCTGGGTGGTGCAAAGAGTTAACATGCTGGGCTGCTAACCAAAAGGTTGGAGGTTCGAGTCCATCCAGGGGGGCTCGGAAGAAAGGCCTGGAGACCTAATTCTGAAAAATCAGTCACTGAAAACCCTTTGGAGCGGAGTTCTACTCAAGTGACTCAAGTGACTCAACGGCAACTAGTTAGAATATAGATACCTAGAGAGTGTTCACAGAGCTTGGGAAAGCTAGCTGAGGTCAGAACTACCTAGACCACTGCTTTGTTACATCACTCTCCAAAACTATACATAATAATCTGTCCTCTCTCCCCTGTCGTCTACTCCCACCAAACATACCTGTAAGGGCAACATCTAGCCCAGTTCCTGGACCTTGGCAGGCACTCAATAAACAGTTGTTGAGTGGATGGATAGGTAGAAGGAGGCAGTCTGCCCAGATCTGAGGGCCCGCTACAGTGGAGGTCAGGATTGAGGATGAAGCAGTGCAAATTTGGCAGCCGAGAACTGTGGCAAGAGGGCTGTACGTTTCTCTCCCTAGTTCCAGCCAGAGCTCACGGCAAGACAACGGTGTCAGCAACAAATAGAAAGAGAGAGAGGTTCCAAAGGACCAGGGCCTTGACCCCAGTGAGTAAGGTACACAGGAGCCTAGCAAAGAGGCCATGGTTAGCTCTGGTACCTGCCAGCACACAGAAAAGCACTGCAAGAGCTGAGAGCCCAGGAAGGACTTGCCAGGAGCCTGGGGTTTTAGTGCTTTTGTTTAGATGCCCTGATCATTCTTCTAAAGCTGCCTGGAGAAATACAGTGGTTTTTACAAATTATTCTGCTTTCAGTAGAAGATTTAGTTTCTTTTTGTTAGAACATGGGTCCTATAAAAATTATCTGGCTTTTTTCCTTAAAGTAAGATTCCTCTATTAAGAATAACAAATAACCAAATGCTCAACGACAGGAAAACGATTAAATATTCCATGTCACAGAATATTATATAAACATTTAAAACGTTGTTTTGGGTAAGAGTTAATAAGATTTTTTTTTTAAGTTCACAACAGAACATGAAGTGAAAAATGGAAGATACAAAATTGCACATAGAGTATGAAGCTGAACAGACACTTATTACAAAAAAAAAGTCTAAAAAAAATATTACCTCTTGGTAATGGGATTACAAGTGATTATATTTTTTAAAAACATTCTGCACTTCGCAAATTCTCTACAATGAGCATATTACATTTTTTTTAATTAATTTTTATTGTGCTTTAAGTGGAAGTTTACAAATCAGGTCAGTCTCTCATAAAAAAATTTTCATGCACTCCTAAATGCTCTCCCTCCAATGAGACAGCGCAGTTCTTCTCTCCACTCTCTTTCCTCCTGTCCATTCAGGTAGTTTCTGGCGCCCTCTGCATATTACATTTTTAACAAGAAAAAGATATTTATTATTAAAAGAATAAGAACTGAGGAGAATAATTATTTTCCGGAAAAAGCAATTAACAATGGTTGTGGATTGAACTGTGTCCCCGCCAAAGAATGTGTGTCAACTTGCCTAGTCCATGATTCCCAGTATTGTGTGATTGTCCACCATTTTGTCATCTGATGCGATTTTCCTATGTGTTCTAAATCCTACCTCTATGATATTAACGGGCAAGATTAGAAGCAGTTATGTTGGTGAGGCAGGGCTCAATCTATAAGATTAGGTTGTATCTTGAGCCAATCTCTTCTGAGATATAAAAGAGAGAAGCAAGCAGAGAGACTTGGGGACCTCATACCACCAAGAAACAAGAGCCAGGAGAAAAGCACGTCCTTTGGATCCAGGGTCCCTGTGCTGAGAAGCTCCTCAACCGGGGAAGACTGATGACAAGGACCTTCCCCCAGAGCCAACAGAGAGAGAAAGTCTTCCCTGGAGTTGGCGCCCTGAATTCAGACTTCTAGCCTCCTAGACTGTGAGAGAATAAATTTTTGTTTGTTAAAGCTATCCATTTGTGGTATTTCTGTTATAGCAGTACTAGATAACTAAGACACCAATGTTAGGTTGAAGGTTGCAAAGCTATACCTCCAAAGTCTTTTCTGGAAATGCATATCGGGGGGTTGGGGGGATCAGCTGAAAGTAAAACATACCAATCAACCTGTTTAGTTTCCTATAAATAGGGCGCAGGTGTTGGTACAACAGGGCCCAAAAGAAAGATAACCTTTATAGTTAAATTACACATCCATAAAACGGAGAGGGACACTGGATATAATTTAATCATGACCCTTTGAATTGTACCATCGTAATAAATGAGCTTTTTTTTCTTTTAATCTTCCCTTTCATATCTGCCCCGTGAAATATTCTGGGAAGCCCTAACAGAAGCACAAGGCCTTGGACACTAATGCTTTTACTTGAGAGCACTGCATAAATTATTAATGATACAGAGGCTGCACTGTGTTCAAAGAGTCTGCAGCAGAAGAAAAGCTTTTATTTTGGTGAAAAGCAAGAGAATAGGAATAAAAACATGTGGGTGGCTAGACTCTGCAGAGGGCTGCCAACCTTCACATTTCCTTTGGCCTTTTTTGGATGTCCTTTTTCTTTCAGAAAACTCCCTAGGTTGGTTAGCAACACTCCCATCCACCCAGTTCCTCAAGCTGGAAACTCAGTAATGATCCTTGATTTTTCCATCTCCCTCACTCCCACACCCAATGCACAAGCCCCACTAGTTCTACTCTCCAAACACATCCGAAATGCACCTCTTCTCTCCCTCTCCATGGCTACCAACCTAGTCCAAGCCACCATCATTTCTCATCTAGACATACACAATAGCCTCCTGTTATGGACTTAACTGTGCCCCAAAAGATATGTGTTGTAAATTCTCACCCTTATACTTGTTGGTATAATCCCATTTGGGAATAGGGTTTTCTTTGTTACGTTAGCGAGGCCTTACAGTATAGGGTATGTCTTAAATCAATTACTTTTGAGATATAAAAGAGCAGATTCAGCGTGGAAGCAAGCAAGTACAAAGGGGGAAAGGTAGATGCCATGTGAAGATCTCCAAGGAACACTGAGAAGAATGCTAGAGAAGCTGAGACAAGGATTTTTTCCCAGAGCAGACGGGGAAAGCCCGGAGAGCCAGTATCCTGAATTCGGCATTCTCACTTCCTAAACTGTGAGAAAATCAATTTCTGTTTGTTAAAACCACCCGTTTGTGGTATTTAAATTACAGCAGCACTGAAAAGTAAGCCACATCCTAACTGGCCTTCCGTTTCCATTCCTGCTTATTCCCTCCAACCTACTTTCTACAAAATATAAACACTGGACCACATTGCGTCTTTATTCAAAATCCTGCAGTAGCACTTATACAATGAAAACTATAAAACGCTGCTGAAAGAGATTAAAGAAAACTTAAATAAAGGGAAAGATGTCCCACATTCATGGACTGGAAGACTTAACATTGTTAAGATGTCAATGATACCTGAAGCAATGTACAGTTTCAACACAATTCCCATCAAAATTCCAACAGCCTTCTTTCCAGAAACAGAAAAACCAATCCTCAGCTTTATATGGAATGGCAAGTGGCCCTGAATAGCTAAAGCAGTGTTGAAAGAGAAGAACAAACTAGGAGGACTCAGACTTTCTGACTTTAAAACATAACATACAGCTACAGTAATCAAAAAACAGTCTGGTACTGGTATAACAACAGACACATACACTAATGGAATAGAATTGACAGACCAGAAATAAACCCACTCATCTATTTTTTTTTTTTTTCATCTATAGTCTGCTGATTTTTTACAAGGGTACTAAGTCCATACGATGGGGAACGAAGAGTCTCTTCAGTAAATGGTGCTGGATGATTAAGAACAATGATAAATCCGTGAAACATTTCATAACACGGAGGAATCTGGAAGGCATTATGCTCAGTGAAACTAGTGAGTTGCAAAAGGACAAATATTGTAATGAGACCATTATTATAAGAAATCTAGATAAAGTTTAAACACAGAAGACAACATTTTTGATGGTTATGAGGGTGCGAAGGGAGGGAGGGAGAGGGATATTCACTAACTAGATAGTAGACAAAAAAATTTTTTTTAGGTGACGGGAAGGGCAACACATAACACAGGGATAGTCAGTACGACTAGACTAAAACAAAAGCAAAGAATTTTCCTGAATACAACCAAAAGCTTCAAAGGCCAGAGGAGCAGGGATGGGGTTCTGGGGCCCATGGTTTCAGGGGACATCTAGGTCAATTGGCATAATAAAATGTATTAAGAAAACGGTCTGCATTCCACTTTGGTGAGAGGCGTCTGAGGTCTCAAACACTACCAAGCAGACATGTAAAATGCATAAATTGGTCTCGACCCACCCGGATCAAAGGAGAATGAAGAAAATCAAAGACACAAGGTAAATATGAGCCCAAGAGACAGAAAGGGCCACATAAACCAGAGACTCCATCAGCCCGAGACCCGAAGAACTAGATGGTGCCTGGCTACCACTAATGCCTGCCCTGACAGAGAACACAACAGAGAATCCCTGATGGAGCAGGAGAACAGTGGGATGCAGATCTTAAATTCTTGTAAAAAGACCAGGCTCAATGGTCTGACTGAGACCAGAGGGGCCCTGACCGTCATGGTCCCCAGACCCTTTGATAGCCCAAGATTGGAGCCATTCCCGAAACCAACTCTACAGACAGGAATTGGCCTGGGCTATAAGACAGACAATGATGCTGGTCAGGAGTGAACTTTGTGGCTCAGGTAGAAACATGAGACTGTGGGTGGCTCCTGTCCGGTGGTGAGATGAGAAGGAAGAGGGGTACAGGAACTGGTTGAATGGACATGGCAAAGACAGGGTAGAGAGGAGGAATGTGCTGTCTCATTAAGGGGAGGGCAGCTGGAAGTGCACGGTGGGGTGTGTACAGCTTTCTGTATGAGAAACTGACTTGATCTGTAAACTTTTACCTAAAGCACAATAGATAAATTAGAATAAATGAATAAATGGTGCTGGGAAAACTGGATTTCTACACGCAGAAAAATGAAACAGGATCTATGTCTCATACCATACACAATAACAAATTCATAATGAATTAAGGACTTAAATGTGCAAACACAAACCAACACAATTCTTACAAGAAAAACGAGGTGAAGACTGTCAGGCCTAGCTTTTAACAATGGATTACCTAATAACAAAAAGCACAAACAGCAAAAGACAAAATAAATAAGTGGGAACCTTATAAAAATTAAAAACTTCTGTTCATAAAAGGCTTTACCAAAAAAATGAAAAGACAAGCTACCAACTGGGAGAATATCTTCAGAAACCATATACCCAGCAAGAATCCAATAACCAAGATATATATGAAACTTTGACAACTTAACAACAAGAAGACAAATAACCCAATCATAAAATAGGCAAAAGGGCTGAATAGACATTTCCCCAAAAAGGACATTCAAATGGTCACATGAAAAGATGCTCAGCATCATTAGCCATCAGAGAGATTCAAATCAAAACCACAATGAGATACCACTTCACTCCCACTAGGACAGCTAAGACTAAAAAAACTGGAAATAACAAATTGTAAGAACATGGAAAAATTGGAAACCTTACCCACTGCTGGTGGGAATGCAAAATAGTACAGTGGTTGTGGAAAATAGTGTGGCAATCCCTCAAAAAACTAGAAACTAAAAATAAGAACTACCATATGACCCAGCAATTCCACTTTCAGGTATATACCCAAAGACTTGAAAGCAGAGATTCAAACAGAGCCTTGTACACAACAGCCAAAAGATGGAAACAACCTAAATATCCATCAACAGAAGAATGGATAAACAAAATGTGGTACATACCTACAATAGAATAGTACTCAGCCAACAGGAGAAATGAAGTCTTGATACATGCTATGGTATGGATGGAGCTGGAAGACATTATGCTGAGTGGAATAAGTCAATCAAAAAAGGACAAATACTGTATAACCTCACTTATATAAAAAGACAAGAAAAGGCACACGTATAGAGAATGAAGTTTATTAGTGGTTACCAGGGGCTGGAAGGAGAAAGAAAGGGGGTGGTTAATGATGACGGAAATACCACACTGACTAGGGGTAAGGTTGCACAGCCGATAATTTTAAATGCTGTCAATAAATTGTGTACCTGTAAAAAGTTAAATTGTCAAAAGTTGTGTGATACACACTATTTACAACAATGACAAAAAAAAAAAAAAGGATTTGGTTTCTTGGTTTAGAAGTTTAGGGTCATGGTTTCATGGGACATCCCAGTTAATTGGCCTAATAACATGTTTAGTGCCTCTGTTGATCTCCTAGTTTGTTGCGTAGTGCCTGGGGTTTTAAAAGCTTGCAGGAAGCCATCCAAAGCAGAGTAATTGGTCTCTCTACGCCTGAAGCAATAGGGGAAGAAGGAGCGTCAGGAACAGTAGGAGGATGTGGAATGTGTGGCTAATTGCCTCCCTAAAAAACTGTCTCCTTTGCCTTGAGACCAGAAGAACTGGATGGTGCCTGGCTACCATTATTGAACATTTTGATCAAGGATTCTATAGAAGAATTTTGATCGAAAGGGGAAAATGCAGAACAGAATTTCAAATTCTCCATGGACTCCAGATTTCCTGAAGCCATGAAGGGTGGATGAACCCCTGAAACTGCTGACTTGAGATAACCTTTAAATCTTAAACCAAAAATATCCCCTTGAAGTCTTCTTAAAATCAAAGAATAGTTTAGCTTCACTAGTAAAATATGCTGGCCTGGGGCATTATGCTCTGTTAAGAACTAGCTACATGGGATCAAACTGACAAGAGCAACTTGAAAGATTAGATAGGAACCTTAGTGGGCAGTGAATTTATGCTAATGGAGGAGGAACAACTCAGAAAAGGAGTGAGAGTAGTTTCACAACTCAAAGAATGTAATCAGTGTCACTAAATGGGACATGTAGAAACTCTTGAATTGTTGTATATTTTGCTGTGTATATTCTCAAAAACAACAAAACCCTGCAGTATCCATGAAGTCGGAATAAACCCCAGATTCCTTGCCACGGACACAAGCCCCTTCAAGATCTGGCCCTTACCTGCCTTTCAAGTATATAATTACTGGAGCCCTGGGGGTGCAGTGGTTAAGAGCTACAGAGAACTATGGCTGCTAACCAAAAGATCAGCAGTTTGAATTCCCCAGCTGCTCCTTGGAAACCTTATGGGGCAGTTCTACTCTATTCTATAGGGTCGCTATGAGTTGGAACTGATTCAACAATAACGGGTTTGGTTTTTGGTTTTTTATAATCACTAGAGCAGGGCAGGGAAACTAATTTCCTGATTTTCCAGCTGATTTCTGAAGTCATTGTTTACTTTTGCATTCATTTTCTCAGCATGCTCTCTCAGACCAAGTTCTAGGATAAAAATTTGGCATGCAGCCTTATAACCAGGAAAAACATTCCCAGCCTCCAAACACCTGGTATTAAGCTGGCCAGCCTGCCCTCACATGTCACAGACTTCACATTTCATCTTTTTAATCCAAATCCTTTAATTATTGCCAGCCTAGGAGGTTATCTGACGATGCACAGAGTATAAAGTACCAGAAACCAAATCAATGTAAAATCGTACTGCAGCTGGACATGCACATTTGCATGGTTCTAAAATTTTCCTAGAGGACTCGCTAGACATATCCTATCATATGGGCACCATATCACAGGGCCCTCCACGAGGGTCTGGGTTAGCCTCAATTCTTGCAATCAAATTTTCTACTTGGTAAAACCTCTCCCGACCCCATTTCATAAATGACACTAAGATTGTCACATGCTTGCAATTAAACTGTTCTGATGAAACACACAACTGTTAGATTCCAGCCGTTACCCCTGCGATAAATGACCATTACTAAACCCTTACCATGTGAATGCTTGAAAGATTAAATTTGTCACCTCAAATGAGGGCTCTATTTAAGGTGGTGGGGGGGGAGATGAGTGGCAAAAATAATTTTGAAGGATGAACCCACAAGGTAGCACAAAGAACAAGTGGCTTGCTTTTTTTCTTAATGACTGATATCCTTACTTTAGTATTTTGCTTAATCTACTCAATGCAGTTTAAATCTGAGACTATATAGTACAGATTTCAACACCTCTGGAAAGTTTTGTTGTAATAACATATATTTATTTAGTGACCATCACTCTATACGCATTGTCTCATTAAATCTTCCCAGCAACACTGCTAGGTAGGTACCAATATAATCCCCATTTCACAGATGAAGTGAAGGCAAGGTTACACCCGAAGTGGCAGGGTTGGGTTTTAAACCCAAATTCATCTGGCACCAAAGCCATGCACTTAATAACTATGCTAGAGCAATGAATATATATATATATGAATAAATGCTTCATTCACAGAGTATTTCTGTGATGTCTTCTAGACTTCTATACCTGGCATTTTTCCATTTCTAAATTAAAAATCCTTACGTGTTTCCATTACCTATTATACTTTATATCACCATTAAGTGGCTGGAGAAACATTTACTTCACATATATTATATTCTAGGCATTGATAAAGCAAAGAAAAACAAAAGAAAGTCCCATTCTGGAGGACTAACTGGAACAAAGTGGAAGGGATAAATAATTACACAATAGAAAAACACTCTAAGGAGCAGGCACTTTTCAAGAGACACTATAAAGGCTTCACGGAGAAAGTAACACATGAGCCGGGGTTCAGAGGGCAAGCACAGATTCCCCAGGCAAAAAAGTGAAGAAAGGGCACTTCAGTTAGAGGAAAAAGACTTTGCAGAGCTGTAAAACTATGCAAGAACATGGCCTATTAGGTGAAAACCAAGACTAAAGAGAACCTGGAGCTGATGTGGCTCAGAGGAGAAAGAAAAACCCAGGCTGCCAGGCAGGCTGAATGCAGACTGGGAAGGGTCTTACATGCCATGCTAAGGAAGCAGGGCTTACCCCACAGGCAACAGAGAGCTGTTACAGAGGCAGTGTGGCAGAGGGAACAAAGCACAGGCAGACAGACATGGGCTTGACTCTTCGTGCTGTTTAAAGGGTGGGTGGTTTTCTGTGAGGTACCTAATCTCCTTGAACCATAGTTTCCTCATCTGCAAAATGTAGATAATATATTCCACATGGGGTTGTTGTAAGCTGTAAATGAGTCCATTCTAATCTATTTATATGATGCACTTGGTACAAAGCATCTGTTCAGCTCATGCTAGTTCATTCATCACCACTAGGAGCTCCATGTAACTTTAGACAAGTTACGACATCTCTTGAACTTGATTTCCCTTTAACTGAAAGGTAGAAATCCTAAAGGAATAGAATGAACTAAAAGCCTGAGAACCAGGAATGGTTTCTGTATCCCTAGCTCTTAGCACAGAGACTGATACATGTTTGTAAGTTTATTCACGCCACCTTTACTAATTTATTAATCACCTACAATGTGCCAGGACTTGATGTGAGTGCTAGACATACAACAATGAACTGAACAGACAAAACCCCCTGCCCTTATGGAGCTTGTTATCAGGAGGGATCAGTCCCTGGAGAAGGACAGCATGCCTGGTAAAGTAGAGGGTCTGCAAAAAAGAGGAAGACCCTCAAAGACATGGACTGACACAGTGGCTGTAACAATGGGCTCAAGCATAACAATGATTGTGAGGATGAGCCAGGACCCAGTAGTGTTTTGTTCTGTTGTACATAAACAGGGTCTTTATGACTCAGAAATGGCTTGAAGGCACCTAACAACAACAACGGAGCTTTCAGTTGGGAATGGGAGGGAAAAGGATGGGGTAGATAGGCAATATGCATTAATAAGTAAATTATGTGATATATTAGAAAGTGTTACATGCAATGGAGAAAAATAAAACAGAATAAGGAAGACGGGGAGTACCAGCAAGTGGGGCGATCAGGGTAGGCCTCACTGAGAAGGTACTATTTGCTCAAAGACTAGAAGGAAATGAGGGAACAAGCCATGCAATATCTGAGGGGAGTGCATTCTAGGAAGACGGAATATGAAGTACAAGACCCTAAGGCAGCAGTGTGCCTGGTGTGCTGAAGAAACAGCAGGTCACCTAGGCACACAAACAAGGTAAGGTCAGAGAGGTGATGGGGCTAGATCCTGTAAGGCTTTAACTCTTAGGGTAAAGGGAAGCTATTGGAGAGTTTGAGCAGAAAAATAGTCAGGCTTGAGTTTGAAAAGGCTCTCTGGCTGATGTTTGGAATAAATGTCAGGAGGCAAAAGTGAAAGTAGGATCACTTGTCAGGAGACCTTTGCAATAATCCAGGCAGAAGATGGTGTCTCAGACTAGGGTGGTAACGGAGGCAAAGGCAGACATATATTTTGAAGATACAGCCAACAAAATTTCTTTTAAGAGTACAGGTTGAATTCACTAACTACATAGTAGAGAAGAATTAGCTTAGGTGAAGGGAAGGACAACACACAATACAGGGGAAGTCAGCACAATTGAACTAAACAAAAAGCTTAAGGAATTTCCTGGACACAACCAAACACTTTGAGGGACAAAATAGCAGGGGCTGGGGATAAAAGAAAAGAAGAAGAAGAAAAAAAAGAGTACAGGTTTAGTGTAGGAAATAAAGGGATCATGAATGGCTTCAAGATTTCTGACCTAAGCAACTGGAGAGATGAAGCAGTCATGACCTGAGAAGGTGACGATTGGATGAGTTGTAGGTGGAGAGAGGAGTTGGAAATAAGGAGTTTGGGGATATGTTGAGTTTGAGGTATTTATGGGATATCCAAGTAGAGCTGTGTAGTAGGCCACTGGTTGAGCTGAATGGAAGTTCAGAGAATGGGACTAGGGATATATATCTGGGAGCTATCTGCCAATATATTTAAAGAGGCAAGATTGGATGAATGAACAAAGAACATTAACTTTGGAGTCATAGACTCCCAGGTTTAACTCTTGGTTCTGACATGGTTGTGGTGACTTTGGACAAGCTGCTTTAACTCTTCTGAATTTACTTCCTCTGGTGTGAAACGGGATGATAATCCTACCTTAGGGATGAAATGAATGAAATGAATAAAGCACATTGATGGTGCGTACGTAACACATGTCAAGCACTTAAATGGTACTGACTTTATCACGTTTTTAAGCAAATGAGTAATATGATCAAATGTTTTGTTAAAAAAATAAAGTTCCTCTTTCCCTTCTTTTCTTACTTCCACCTCCCTCATGCCTGCCTAATCCCTCCCCTAAAATGAAATGTTCTACGAGAAAGTAAATCAAAACTTAAACAAACCCTTCTCTTTTCTTTATGAAGCCAAGGAAAGAAGACTTCTGAGAGGGAATGGAAAAGACAGGTATTTAAGCACCCATCCCAGTGCTGTGTGCGGTGAACGAAAAACATATGTTGAAAACTAAGTAATGACAAAAGGCAGGGTAGTCCAAGAGGCAGAGTACTGTAAAGAATTGTTTTTCAGAGTGGCTGCCATCGCTGATAAGAGTGATTTTCTATCCATTCTTTTTGACCCTGAGAAATGCAAAATGTAATTAAGAAAAACTGGCTGGGAAGTTAAGAATCACATACTGCCATCCTCATTTTCAGGCAAAGCAAGGACTAACATTCACACAATTAGAATCCCCGCAACTATGAATGGAAATAATATTTGCTATCTCACAGGGGTGTGGTGGTGTTATTTTGCAAGATTGAATTTGCACTAACAATAAAGTCTGAAAAACTGAAATAACATTTATGAAATATTCAGAGGGACCTCAATGAATAGCAGCATCTGTGTATTACGATGTTACAATTACTTCCTCATCATGGGAGATGAGGTCAGGCTCCCTTTAGGCCCAACTCATGTTAAGCCTTAATTGGCTAAAGGCAATTGAACAATACAGGACACTCCCTGCACTCCTCTGAGAGGTCCTGTTGATCAGGCAATACAAGGCAGTTATCATACAAGTAATACAGGTTTAATCAAGTAAACGTTTCTTGACCTCAAAATTCAATTTGTCTCAAACACATAACTTCTTCAAGTGGCAAAATAGAAGTCTGTTAAGCCACAATAGAAAAACTCAAAAGAAATAGTCTCAAGTGCCACAGCCAACACATACCAGTGCTTGGTTCATTCGTCACTACTTTTATCAACACCAATTTCAAACGACTCTAAAGCTATAAAGCATAAATAATTTGTCTTTATTTCTCCCATTGGGAGGCTTAAGTCAAAATAAAAAATTACTAAGACTGAATACATTTTCCTCCCCAAACTGCTATAATCAGACATCAGGAAATAGAGCTAGAAAACAGCAAGGTATTCCAAAGATTATTAACAGCATTTGTGTTTTGTGATGATTCGGTAATAACTCATTCTTCAAAGTCTATTTAATTTTTTATGGATTAGTACTATAATTCTAAAACAAAAAGATGAATTGTTTTGTAGGTTGTAATGATGGTTCAAACATTACGTACCCCATCCATAAACAGTTACTCTGAAAACTTCAAAAGCAAAAAAAAAAAAAAAATTATTACCATCATCATGAAAGAATACATACTGAGAGGTACCAACATGCTAAAATATATAGTTAACAGAGAGGCCCTATAAATTGTATCAAATATCATTTTAACATTTAATTGCATGAACTCTTCCTTAAAAAAGAGTGAACCACAGACTGAAAAATATCCATTAATGTGAGAGGTGCCTGGGGTATTAAACACTAGCAAGCGGCCATCTAAGATGCATAAATTGGTCTCAACCCACCTGGAGCAAAGGAGAATGAAGAATACCAAAGACACAGGTAAATACAAGCCCGAGAGACAGAAAGGGCCACATAAACCAGAGACTCCATCAGCATGAGACCCGAAGAACTAGATGGTGCCCAGCTACCACCAATGACTGCCCTGACAGGGAGCACAACAGTGAATCCCTGATGGAGCAGGAGAACAGTGGGATGCAGATCTTAAATTCTTGTAAAAGACCAGGCTTAGTGGTTTGACTGAGACCAGAGGGACCCTGACAGTCAGAGTTCCCAGACCCTTTGATAGCCCAAGATTGGAACCATTCCCAAAACCAACTCTATAGTCAGGAACTGGCCTGGAGTATAAGATAGACAATGATGATGGTCAGGAGTGAACTTCATGGCTCAAGCAGACACGTGGAACTATGTGGGCGACTCCTGTCTGATGGCAAGAGGAGAAGGAAGAGGGGTACAGGAGCTGGTTGAACGGACATGGCGAAGACAGGGTAGAGAGGAGGAATGTGCTGTCTCATTAAGGGGAGAGCAGCTGGGAACGCACGGTGGGGTGTATATGTCTTTGTGTACGAGAGACTGACTTGATTTGTAAACTTTCACCTAAAGCACAATAAATAAATTGAAAAAAAAATATATTCATTAATGGATCAAAAGTTCAAATCTAAAAAAGAAAAGTGCAAAAATCTTAGAAGGAAATAAAGGAAGTTTTTTAGTAAATGTTGGAGAGGTTATGGAGAGACTGGAACACTTACACACCGCTGGTGGGAATGTAAAATGGATGGTACCATCACTTTGGAAATCTATTTGGCGCTTCCTTAAAAAGCTAGAATTAGAACTACCATACAACCCAGCAATCCTACTCCTTGGAATATACCCTAGAGAAATAAGAGCCTTTACAAGAAAAGATATATGCACACCCATGTTCACTGCAGCACTGTTTACAACAGCAAAAAGATGGAAGCAACCAAGGTGGCATCAACGGATGAATGGATAAATTATGGTATATTCACACAATGGAATACTACGCATCGATAAAGAAGAATGACGAATCTGTGAAATATTTCATAACATGGAGGAACCTGGAAGGCATTATGGTGAGTGAAATTAGTCAGCTGCAAAAGGACAAATTTTGTATGAGACCACTATTATAAGAACTTGAGAAATATTTTAAACAGAGGAGAAAATATTCTTTGATGGTCACAAGAGTGGGGAGGGAGAGAACGAGCCAGAGAGGGGTTTTCACTAATTAGATAGCAGAGGAGAACTATTTTAGGTGAAGGGTAAGATAACACACAAAACAGGAGAGGTCAGCACAACCGGACTACACCAAAAGCAAAGAAGTTTCCTGAATAAACTGAATGCTTCAAAGGCCAGCGTAGCAGGGGCAGGGGTTTGGGGACCATGGTTTCAGGGGAAATCTAAGTCAATTGGCATAATAAAATCTATTAAGAAAACATTCTGCATCCCACTTTGGAAAGCGGCGTCTGGGGTCTTAAACGCTAGCAAGCGGCCATCTAAGATGCATCAATTGGTCTCAAGCCACCTGGACCAAAGGAGGATGAAGAACACCCAAGACACAAGGTAATTATGAGCTCAAGAGACAGAAAGGGCCATATAAACCAGAGACTACGTCAGCCTGAGACCAGAAGAACTAGATGGTGCCCAGCTATAACCGATGACTACCCTGACAGGTAACACAACAGAGAACCCCTGAGGGAGCAGGAGAGCAGTGGGATGCAGACCTCAAATTCTCATAAAAAGACCAGACTTAATGGTCCGACTGAGACTAGAAGGACCCTGGAGGTTATGGTCCCCAGACCTTCTGTTAGCCCAGGACAGGAACCATTCCCAAAGCCAAATCTTCAGACAGGGATTGGACTGGACTATGGGATAGAAAATGATACTGGTGAAGAGAGAGCTTCTTGGAATAAGTAGATGCATGAGACCATGTGGGCAGCTCCTGTCTGGAGGTGAGATGAGAAAGCAGAGGGGGTCAGAAGCTGGCCGAATGGAAATGAAAATAGAGAGTAGAGGGAAGGAGTGTGCTGTCTCATTAGGGGGAGAGCAACTAGGAGTATTCAGCGAGGTGTATATAAATTTTTGTATGAGAGACTGACTTGATTTGTAAACTTTCACTTAAAGCACAATAAAAGTTAAAAAAAAAAATAAAGGAAGTTTTTATAACTGATTTTAATCCTGGAGAAGAGAGGGCCTTTGTAGGCAAGATAACAAAATCAGATCCATAAACAAAAAAATGTACAAATCTTACACTATATAAATACTAAAAAATGCCTGTATGAGAAAAGAATGTCATAAATAATGACAAATAATAAACTGGAAAAATTTATCTTTAAACTATATGGCAGAAAAAAAGATTAATCTTCTTAATATAAAACAAGCTACTATGCATCAATATGAAAAAGAACCAATTCGTAACACATATGTAACAATATTCAACTTCATTCATAATTAAAGAAACACAAGTTAAAATGAGATATTATTTTCACCCATTAGGTTCACAAAGATAAACAGTAACAATAATTGTAAAAATGTATCATGCCTACTATACACTATTATCCTCAGTTTATAGGTAAAAAAGCTATGCAATCTTCACAGCATCGCAGAGCTAGGAAGGGGTAGAGCTGTCATTTCTAAAAGTTTCTTTAATACACAACACTGGTGAGACTGAGATGCAGCAAGTATTTTCATACATTATTGCTGATAATGCCTTATGGAAAACTACTGGGAAAAATGCCCTATATGGAACCTAAGGTCCCTGAAAGTGCTACACCATTTTTCCTGCTCATGTGATTAGTATCTTATCTGTCACTGCAACGTCAAGACATGCCAAGGTCTTGTGCCCCTTCTAGAGACAAGCTGTATATTTCCAAAACAAACAGCTGCATGCAGAAATTATGCACATTAACTAAATATTGTGTTTCTATGTCCATCAGCCTGTCAAATGAGGTAAAAGACCAGGTTGGATGTCATGCCTCCCCTCTTCCCTCTGCTGTGGAGGCAGTCATGCCCACAGACACTAGACACGGGCACTGCGCTCACTGACAAAGGAACCACACTGGCTGTAAGATGCGGGATCATCTGGACTATCACTCAAAAAAAAAAAAAACAACGTTGGTATTGTCTTTACTAGGGAATAAAGAGAGAGTGGCACTCTGTCTGATCTTTGTCTCTCAGTGTCCTATACTTCCCACTTCATTGTGACTAAAAACCAAGGCACAATCTAGCTTAGAAAGAGCTATAAAACAGACTATAAATTGGATGACCTCTTTGGAGAGTAATTTGGCAATATCCATCAGAATTTTAAATTCATAAACTGGTTCATCAACTTCGCTTTTAGGAATTTCTGCCACAAATATACTTGTACATATTCACAAAGACTTATAATAGCCAAAAATTAAAAACAATCTAAAAGTTAGGGTATAGTCACATAAAGGAATACTATGAAAAAGGAATACAACCGATGTAAATGTGATAGTCTCTCTATATTTTTTAAACATGTTTAAAAAGAAAAAACTTGGACATAAAAGCATGGATAGTAAGCTGTGTAAAATAAGAGGAGGATAAAATGCATATGTATGTGCATTTATTATGCAAGAATATTTCTGGAAGGTTATATAAGAACCTGGTAATATTGTCTGCCTCTAGAGGGAAGGGGAAGGGTAAAGACATGTGGACGGCTCAAAGGGAAACCAAGGTAGAGACTGCTAGTTACCTCCACAACATCCGTTCCATCTAGTATCAGAATTGCAATTTTATTCTGGGAGGCAACATACTTAGCTTCCCAGCATTCCTTAAGTGAGGTATTAGGGCAGCTTGTTGGGTGAGACATCTAGAAAAGCTCTTTCGGAGAGGGAAAGATAGCTGGTATGTGTGTGCCCCTTCCCTTCATCCTACCTGGAAAAAAAGAAACGATAACTGGTGCCCCAGTAACAATCCTACAGCGTTCAAGATGGAAAAACCAAACCTGTTTGGTTAGCAGCCTAGCTCTTAATCACTGAGCCGCCGGGGCTCCCTGAGGATGGAAGCCAGTGCTAAAAAGAGCCTGAGTCAAGGATTTCATGGAGTCACAATACCAGTCTTGGACTGCCTGTATCCAAACTTCTTTTTCAAGAGAAATGAATACCTAATATATTTTAGCCACTATGTTTAGACCAAGGAATAAGTAAACAGACTCCTCATTCTGAAGAAGTGAGAAACCAAAGGCAGCAGATAAAACGTTGTTGTTGTTAGTTGCTGTGGGGTCAGCTGCAACTCACGCTGACCTATGCACAAAAAAACAAATGTTGCCCAGTTCTGCACCACCCTCACTGATCACCGGCATGCTCAAGTCCATTGTGGCGACCACTGTGTATTTTGAGTGCTTTCTAACCTAGGGGCTCATCTTCCAGCATTGAACTGGACATTATTCTGTTGTGATCCATAGGGTCTTTGCTGGCTAATTTTCAGAGGCAGACCACCAGGCTGTTCTTCCCAGTCTGTCTGAGTCTGGAAGCTCCCCTGAAACCTGTCCACCATAGTGACCCTGATGGTATTTGAAATATGACAAACTGATAGGTTATTTGTAAGGTTTTTTTGTGTTAGTTTTCTATTGCTGCTGGAACAAATTTGGTGGTTTCAAATGACACAAATTTATCATCTTACAGTTTTGTAGTAACTCAGAAGTCCAAAATGGGTCTCCCTGAATCAAGATGTCAGCAGGGCCATGTTCTTTTCTGTAGGCTCTGGGGGAGAATCTGTTTTCTCACCCTTTCCAGCTTCTAAAGGCCACCCACATTCCTTGGCTCATGGTTCTCTTCCTCCATCATCACAGCCAGCAATAGCAGGTTGAGTTCTTCTCATATCACATCACCCTAACCTCTTCTTCTGTTCCCCTCTTTCACACTTTAAGAACCCTTGATTACGCTGGGCTCCCTCTGTTAAAGTCAGTTGATTAGCAGCCTTAATTCCATCTGCTACTTTAATTTCCTTTGCCATTTAAAGAAACATAGTCACAGGTTCCGGAGATAAGGACATGGTTATCTTTGGCTGGGGGCGGGGTGGGGGGTGTCATTCTTCTGCTTTCTACATACATGGGCATGCAGCTTAGGGAAAAAGACTTTCTTATTTTTATTTGAGGCAAAATATGCCTTGTGAGAACAGTCTATACACCCATTTTAGGAAAAGATGAACAAGCATGCAGAAAGGAGGAGCATTTGTGCGTAAGAAGGAAAGTGATCTTTTTAAAAGACAATATACACCGGATATATAGAAAGAAGATACATGTCAAAAGTAATAATGCAATGAGAAAGAACATATAGGAAAACATATGGAAAAGAAGGGAGAATACCAGTTAGAACCAAGGATTAATCAAATAATTTCTCCCAGTAGCAACTGCTTTGCAGACCTTCATTATTTTCTAATACAAATTCTTTAAAATTGTCCGTTACCACTGTCTTACAGCTCTGGCTAATTTAGTGACTGTAACAGGATCTCTTGGCACATAAACGTCTCCAGGCTTCACTGGAGGAGAAAAGCAAAACACTCCAGTAACAGCACAATTTGTGATAAATAACCAGTCAATCTGCTTGCTCATCTACTAAGATTATATTCATCCTCAGCATAGAAAATAAACATGCAGTAAAAGTTCAATCCTGCATTTCAGGAGGACACATTTCTAAGTCTCTTAAAAAGAAAATAGTGAACACCCTTGCACACATATCACCCAAGCTTTCTTGCTCATGTTCAGAGTGTTTACATCACAAATGAGATACAGCCCTTGAGGGCTGTGCCCCAGAAAAATCCTTGAACATTCCAGAAAGCATCTCCTACCGATAGTAACTTTAACTCAATCCAGAGAAGGGAAGGGGTGGGGTAGATACAGAAATGTGTGGAGAGAGGAAGGAAGAAGAGAGGCAAAAAAAAAAAAAAAAAGAATGGTGTGTGTGTGTGTGTGTGTGTAATTCCATGGGATAAGGTCTACAGAATGAAACTAGAGAAGAATATTCTTCAAGGCAATAGATTAATTCAGAGTTAACTATAGACTGTTTTGGCAATGCTATTACTACACGGACTACTTTAAATGCAAATACGAAAGGCTAACTATATCAGCAACTACTCTACCACTGATGGATTCCCAAGAGGAACTAGAACCTATCAGCTCTCCAGACTGACGAACAAGCACACCCTGGCCAATTGGTAAAGAAATGGACTGGATCACCAGATAGAGCCCCAATCTTTAAAACAGTTTACCTACAACCATTCCCAAGACATGGATATGCTACCTAGGGAGAGGATTTACTATGCGTAGGGTAAATACATACTTACTCACCAATTGCCATTATCTGAATTTCTTATAATGAACTGTTTTTCATGTTACTGATGAACCTCCTTGGGCTCTTCTAACTGCCATTTTTCTCGGGTCTGCTGCCCAAGATATGTGAGATGGTTGGCCAGGCTCGGCAGTGTGTTCTGTGACCATGAATGAGGCTGGGACAGCTTGAGGTCACACCAGACTTGTTGGGATCATAGCCTGACCAATGGCCCCAATCAGCCACCTGGGAACTGCTCTGGCACAGAGTGAGGAGGCAGCATTCATTCCCAGCCACCTTTCTTTTACACAAGGAATATAAATTTTAAAGAATAAAACTCTTTTTCCTACACAGAAGAGAAAAGGTGAATGATAGTATTATATTCTTCTCTATCCTGAGTCTACACAAAGATATTTTAAAATGCATGCCAAAGAAATACAAATTCCCAAAGGAATTTGGTAATAGGAACCAAGAGTTTAAACTTTTGTATACCTTTTGTCCTGCAATTCTACTTCTAGGAATTTATCCTAAGAAAAAAAGCATGGCTATGCACAAGGATTTAACCATAAGAATGTTCAACACATCATTGTTTATAGGGGGAAAAATTCTAAATAACTATTAGTAAAAGATTGGTTTAAAAGTACGTTTCAACCTACAAGAAAATACTCTGTGGCCGTTAAATTTTGTCATGGCAAAATATTTATAAAATACTGTTAAATGAAAAAAAAAAAAGAGATCACAGAAGAGTATACCAAAACGGTATCTTTTTACCCAAAGATTATGTGAAGACATGTTAAGAGAAGTTATCACTGAGTAGCAGGGTTTTGGACGTTATTAATAATCATACAATCTCCCATTTTTTGAGCAGAGCCACTCTGCTTTAAACACATAGCTAGAGATGTTCATTAGATTACACACATACACACATCTTTACAGATATCTACATATCTACGTATAGTGAAAATCTCTTAGTACACTGTCTAAAATACAAGTGCTTCGTACATGTTTCTTCATATCTGTCTGGCTCCAAAGCTCAGGTCTTCTTTTTTCTTCTCCTTTCCTTTTTCATTATTTTTATTGTTTAAGATTTCTAAGTGAAAATAAACTCTGGTGTGTCAAGGAAACAATACATTAGTTTAGATACACTAAAAAATTTTAAACGGTTTCATGTTTTAAAAAATAGATCTCATCCTCACCTTGAAAAAGAAAATGTCATCCAATGTTAATCAATACCCACTAGGGAAAAAATACTTATAAGGAAGACTAAACCTTGGTTGTGTAGGCTAATGTAGGAACCAAGAGACTTTCTTACCAGTGGAAACTGCCAAACCCTGCCATTTGCTACAATCCCCTGTAGTTAGTATGTTATTGTGTGTCTGCGAGTCAATTCTGACTCATGGTGACCCTATATGACAGAGCAGAACGGCACCATAGGGTTTCCTAGGCTGTAATCTTTATGGGAGCAGATCACCAGGTCCTTTTTTCCGAGGAATCACTGGGTAGGTTCAAATTGGCAACCTTTCAGTTAATAGTTCAGTGCTTAACCATTGGGCCACCAAAGCTCCTTTGTAGTTAGTATACTGGGACTCCTTTCCAGTAAGTTTGGAAATGATCATTAGCAATGAAGAAGACTCCAGGTAAATTACAGACAATTATTCTTAAAAAAGCTATTACTTGAGATGTACTTTAATTATACCTTTAAAAATGATCACAGTATAGAAAACAACAAATACTGGTGAGGTTGTGGGGAGATTGGAACTCTTATACATTGCTGATGGGATTGTAAAATGGTACCACCACTACGAAAAACAGTATGGTGCTGTCTTAGTCATCTAGCATGGCTGTAACAGAAATACCATAAGTGGATGGCTTTAACAAAGAGAAGTTTATTCTCTCACAGTCCAGCAGGCTAGAAGCCTGAATTCAGGGTGCCAACTCCAGGGGAAGGCTTTCTTTCTCTGTAGGCTCTGGAGGAAGGTCTTTGTCATCAATCTTACCCTGGACTAGGAGCTTCTCTGCGCAGGAATTCCAGGTCCAAAGGACACATGCTGCTCCCAGTGCTACTTTCTTGGTGGTCTGAGTTCCCCACCTGTGCTCATTTCCTTTTCCTTTTATCTAAGTTGAAAGGTGGTACAGGCCACACCCCAGGGAAACTCCCTTTACATTGGGTCAGGGATGTGACCTGAGCAAGGGTGTTACAATCCCACCCTAACCCTCTTCAATATAATCCAATTTTACCTCATTAACCACAGGCAGAGATTAGGATTTACAACACATAGGAAAATGATATCAATTACAAAATGCAGGACAACCACACAATACTGGGAATCATGGCCTAACCAAGTTGACACATATTTGGGGGGGACACAATTCAATCCATGACAGGTGCTTTCTCAAAAGGCTAGAAATAGAGATAACTTATGATCCAGCAATCCCACTCCGAGGTATATATCCTAGAGATATAAAAGCAGTGACAAAAATAGACACATGCATACCTATGTTCATCACTGCATTATTCACAACAGCAAAAAGATGGAAATGACCTAAGTGGCCATCAACAGATGAATGGATAAACAAATTGGTGCATCAAAAAATGGAATACCACACAACTATAAAGAATAATGAGGAGTCTGCAAAATAGCTTTTAACATGGATAAATCTGAAGGACATTACGCTGAATGAAGTAAGTTAATCACAAAAAGACAAATATTGTATGGTCCCACTATTATAAAAAATCAAGAACAGACACATACACAGAAAGCAAAGTTCTTCGATGGTTAACAGAGATGGGAGGGAGAAGGTGGGCGAATCACTTTCTAGATAGTAGACATTTGTTACTTTTGGTGATGGGAAAGGCAAGACCAAATATGGGTGAGGTCAGCACAGCATGACCAAGGTAAATAAAGATACTAAGAGGCACACAAGAGAAAGGGACAATTTCAGTAAATGATATAACATATACAATTTTACAACAGTAAAAACAACCAAAAGCTCTGTGTGCAGTTATGTGAGTAGATATGGATGCATATATGTATATAGAATGGCACATGTGAGTAAATGCATATGCATACATAGGTTTATCCATCGGCATATATACACACACACACACATATTTGTGCGTGCTACATATATATCCACATGTATAACAAACCACATAGGGGCCACAGTTACAGAGGCTTCCTAGACATACCCAAAAAATTTGCAGGATTGGTTTACTGGGTTAGAAAACTTGGGACCATATTCTTGGGAGACAATTTAGTCAACTGGCATAACATCATGCACAAAAATAAAGTTCTACATCCTAGAGTGGTGAGTTGCGTCTGGGGTCTTAAAAACTTGCAAGCGGCCATCTAAGATACAATTATTGGTCTCTACTCATATGGAGCAAAAGAGAATGAAGGAAATCAAAGGCTCAGAGAAGATACTAGTCCACGAGACTAACAGACCACACAAACCACAGCCTCCTTTAACCTGAGACAAGAAGAACTAGATGGTGCCCAGCTAACACTACCAACTGCTCTGACCAGGGACACAACAGAAGGTCCCAGACAGAATGGGAGAAAGATGTAGAACAAAACTGAAATCCACAAAAAAAGGCCATATCTACTGGACCGACAGAGACTAGAGGGGCCCCCAAGAGGGTGGTCCTAAGATAACCTTTGAACTCAGATTTGAAGTTGTTTCTGTAGGTCACCTTTCAAACAATAGATTGGCTTATAAAATAAACAGTATCACCCCTGAGTAACATGCTCCCTTAAGCAATTAACTATGAGACCAAAGCAATCAACATTTACCCAAAACCAAAGATGAGAAGGTAAGGAGGGGATGGGAAGCTAGATCAATGGAAACTAAACAAATAAAATGTAAATAATGAGAATGCTGACACATTGTAACAATTATAAGCAACGGCACAGAACGATTTGTATAAGAATTGTTAAAAGGGAACCGAATTTGCTGTATAAATTTTCACCTAAAACATAACAAAATATTATTTTTAAACATTATTACATTAGATCTACTCTTTTTAATTTTATTGTGGTAAAATATACATAACATAAAATCTGTCAATTTTTAAATTTTTAACTGTACAATTCAGTGGTATTAATTATATTCAAACTGTTAGGCAATAATCATCACTATTTCCAAAACTTTTTTTATCACTACAGCTATTTTTAATTATCTCTTTTGAAAAGTTATCATACCAGACAACCCTTTTAGTATCTAGAATCTATCATCAGATATTTTTCACTTAAGGCAGTAGTGATAGCAAGCCCAGATCCTTCCCTGCTCCCACCCCCCAACCCCCAATGGCTCCCTTTAAAGAATACAGCACTGAGAGCTTATATCAAAAAATCTCCCCTTGCCATCTCGATCAACTGCCACAAAATCGTCTATAAAGTTTATGTTCTACATCCTAGTTTGGTAAGTAGCGTCTGGGATCTTAAAAGCTTGCGAGCAGTCATCTAAGTTACAACTATTGGTCTCTATGTGTCTGGAACCAAATAGAAAGAAGGAAACCAAAGGCATAAAGAAGAAACCACAGCCTACAGGACCAACTGCCTATAGGAACCATGCACTCACTGATCCAGAGACCAGAAGAACTAGATGGTACCCAGCTACCACTACTGGCCGTTCTAACTGGGGCCACAATAGATGGTCCCTGACAGAATGGGAGAAAACTGTACAACAAAACTTAAAATCTTAAAAAAAAAAAAACAGGGCCAGGCTTACTGGACCGGCTGAGACCTGGGGAACCCCTGAGACTACTGTCCTGAGATAACCTTTAAACTCTGAACTGAAAATAATTCCAGAGGTCACCTTTCAACTAAATAACACATTGGCTCATAAAATAAACAATCACCTGTGAGTACTGTATTCCTTATAGACATAATTTTTAAAAATTATCTATTTGAGATCAAATGGTCAACATTTACCCTGAAGCAAAGATGAAAAGGTGTGGGGGAAGGGGTGGACAGGGGGAAAGGAAGCAAGAATAATGGAAACGGAACAACCAGAATGGAAATAATGAGAATGTTGACACAATGTGAAAAATGTAACCAATGTCACTGAACAATTGTGTAGAAATCATTAAGTGAGAACCTAATTTGCTGTGTAAACTTTCACCAAAAACACAATAAAATATTAAAAAAAGAAAAAATCTCCCCTCAACATCTCCACACTCTGAGCACAATAACCCGAAACAATTATTTCAATGCAGATTTTTTTTAAGGTAGCTAACGTGCCTGAGAAGTCTACTAATGTAAATTATTTTCCAAAGTTCCCATTTACCATTGAGTAGACATGTTGAGAAATGATGGGCTAAATTATAATGTCAGATATCAAATTCAACACTATCTAGAAATAATCTCACGAAATCAGGATTACGCTCTTTGTCATGCAATTAAAAGTCTCATGTGATCTTTCTCCCATTCAAAATCATAGGCAAATAATAAAAGCCCTTGGGATACATAAGAACAATATTTTTAAAATCTTTAAGTATAACACAGTGTGCTGAACATGTAACGGGTAATTTTAATAGTTTCATGAAAACTGTATCAAATAACATAGTCCACCATCTCTAACAGGAAAATCTCAAAAGACCATAGGAGTCACTTATCTTGATTTTAAGAGAAAACATGGACTGGTAACTCAGGTGCAATCAACGTAACAGGTGTCGGGCAAAGGCTAGGGTCAACCTTTTTGCCGTTGACTTGTCTGTCTACTCCATCCTAATTTATTGACTTTGCTCAGCTTAAATGGCATCATAATTGTTTTTCCACTTCAGTTTGAAGTTGTCTCTTCTTGGAAGAGTTTGTGGTAGGACTGTGCACTCAGTTTGAAGTTGGCTCTTCTTGGAAGCATTTGTGGTAGGACTGTGCATTAAGGGTACAACATAAAAATGCAATGCTGTGTATTTTCACACAAAATACAAGGTCATGGGAACTTACTCCCAAATCCCAAATTCTTCTAAGCACCAGCATAAAATATCAATGTTCAGGGGAAAGACTGCCTCACAGAACATGGCAGTGGCAATTGCTCTGGCTGCCTGAGCAGCTTCTGCAGCAGCTGTTCAGGGCAGAGCTGCTCTCTCCACTTGCGTTGCCAGGATTTCTAGAGCCAGGATGCTGGGTCCAACCAACAGCTTTTAAAATCTGGTTAGAAGAAGAAGGAACTTCTCATGAAGTGAACTGCTGGATTTTGTAAGAGTATAACGGGCCTTTAGGCTGAAGTGCTGAACAATGGCATAAAAAGGGGGAAAAAAAAAGTTTGACACTTCTGTCACGCCTACCCCTACCCCTAGTAAAGCCATTCAAACCGAGGTTGGATTGGGAAATTCAACCAGTGGGGCTTCTCCACCAAACGCAGGGCATTTTATTATTATGCAACTACTGTTTCAAAATACAAAGCAGGCAGCCAAACCCAAAAGTGTCTGAACGTGATACATGGTTGCCCCAGGGAAAGCTGTAATTGCCACCCAAGTGCTCCTGCCCTCCCCCTTTCTGTGTTCAACCAGCTTCTCGGAAAGGCAGCATATATGATGCTGTCTCCCTTTTTTTCACAGTGACTGAAACAGTGTACTACCTAGCACAGCTGGCACCTAGTCTTATTTCTACCATCAATTCTCAAAAGCAAATAAAAAGAATAAAAAAACTCCAGCCTGTTAAATGAGTAGATTCTCAGTAATTTCCCATTCAGATTAACCAAACCCACTAATTCATGATACATGTTATGCTGTCCAAACATGATGATTTTGGGGGCCCCACACAGTACAAATGACAAAGTAAAGTATTCTGCATTGTTTGGGCTGACATCCATCGATTTGTAGCAGTGATGTGACTGCGTGCAGAGGCTGACCGTTCACTATAAAGGAGATGGCAAAACAGGAATTTTAGTGCTTCAGGAGTAAGGAGTTCCAATAAATACAGGAAAGTCATGTCTTAACATCTGGGATGAACTTCCCAAAGAGTAATAAACAACCCCCAAAACCCAAACTTGTTGCTGTCAAGTTGATTCCTACTCATAGTGACCCTATAAACAATCCCCAGCAGGGATTTATTAAACAGCGAGTAACTTTATTTTACTTCTCAGCCTGGGACCTCAGCCAATGTGTTCCAGGTGAGAAAAGGAAAAGCCAGTATCTCAGGCTTAGGACGCTAATATTCTAAGAAATCTCCACAGTGATTTGTGAAGTAGGTATGAAGCTATATATTTCTTTGTATGCTTCTCAAGAATTCCCAATGATCTGATTTTCACATTCCTTAACAGAAACTATTTACTGATTCTTGTTATATCCTAAACTAGTGAATTCTTTGAGGAGCATCTGCTGTACAAAGAATTCACTCAGAAAAAAAAAAGGTTAACCCTAATTTTTTGCAGGTACAAATTAAAGTATACTCAATGCCAAAGGAAAAGAGAGGTTAACTATGTGAACATATCAGGTTCATCTACTTAAAAATGCCAGGTACAAAAAATCCTGAAAAAGTTCATGAAAAAATTGTTCTCATGCAGGAAGCGGTGGTTAAAGTGGAGATATTTCCTTCACTGAAAATGAAATATAAATAATCAAGCTGCTGCGAAAAGAAGACATCTGACAACTATGAAACTGAGACACTCATTAGTTAAATTTTCTACTATATATGTGCACATTTTACTCTAAGCAAATTTAATGTGCTGAATACAATTTGAATTTGCAAATGAAATATTCGCTTTTTAAAGAAGTCTTTGCCCTCCCCCCTCAAAAAAAGACTAAAAATAGAAAACAGTGCTTTCATTCACTTGAAATTTTCTATTGACCAAAGAAATCAATGCACAATTTCAGGAAACAAAGGCGAGGCATACTTTGCATCCCTGAATTATTGTTCCACTCTGACACCACACACACAGCTGGCTGGAGTGGATGGACTCAACTTCCTCAGAAAGGGAGCCTAGCAAAGGTCAAATTAACATTAAGTAGAAAAACTCTGAAGTCAGGTGTGCAGCTGGGTGATTCTCCAACAAGTGAAGATCCAAGGACTCGGGGGACCTAGGTATTTTATATCTAAGAAAATCAGCTCTCCAGTCCTCTGCATGGAAGCAAATGTACACACAAAACGTCTCTGTCTAGTGGAACGCTGGTAGGGAAACTCGGTTTGTAACAACAGCGAAAGTCTTTCGCAATATGCATAACATACTGGAAAGGGAAGCAATGTTTGTCTGCTCCCCCCTGACACACCAAACAAAAACAATCTCTGATCCCCACCCCAGTTTATCCAAAAGATAAACTCACAGGCATTTTCTCTACTATTCGTTCTTAAAAAAAAAAAAAAAATTTTTTTTTTTTTTAAATCGTTATAATTGTCCGCCTCAATTAAGAAGAGTTTATCAAACTTCTTGGTGGAGAAAATGCCACGTAATTCATTTAAGTTTAAATATAAAGCATCATCCAACATCTAGAGCCTTAAAAAAAAAAAAATTAAGAATGTTTATGACTTTAAGAAAATCTGACAAACATAGAAACTTCTAAATCAGATAAATTAGGTGTCGATTATTTGTATTTGGAAACCCTGGTGGCGTAGTGGTTAAGTGCTACCACTGCTAACCAAGAGGTCGGCAGTTCAAATCCACCAGGGGCTCCTTGGAAACTCTATCGGGCAGTTCCACTCTGTCCTATAGGGTCGCTATGAGTCGGAATCGACTCGACGGCACTGGGTTTGGTTTTTTGTATTTGTATTTAGAAAGATTCTCCTTAAATATCAAGCTTGAGATAAGTTAAAATATGATACCATTATGAAGACACAATTCCATTCATTTTTTCAGACATTTTCCTGAAGAAGAAGGATACTAACATTATTGCGTTCATTTTAACAAGCAGGACACTCTGAGAGATGAAATAAACTACGAACAGGTGAGGTAAGCATAAACCCCAGACTACTGATGCTTTGTCTTTAAGTAACTCTTTACCCTACACCTCCCAACACATCATAGACTTTTATATCAGCAAACTATTAAATGGAAAAATTACTGTCTTTGGTTTGGCAGACACTAAGATAAGTAAGGAGTCCTGGCGGTGTAGCGGTTAAGAACTACGGCTACTAATCCAAAGGCTGACAGTTGGAATCCACCAGCCACTCCTTGGAAACCCTACAGGGCAGTTCTACTCTGTTCTATAGGGTCGCTAGGAGTCAGAATTGAACGGACGACAATGGGTTTTTTTAAGATAAGTAAACCCAGTCTTAGGCAATTGGAAGGACAAGAAACAAACATAAATGACTCTAAAATAATAATAATGTTAATAGGTAACATTCATTGAAACTTTACTAGGTAATAGCCATTTTATGTCATTTAAAACTCATAACATGTCATAGTCCTATTTGTATCCCCATTTTACAGAGAAAGAAACTGAGGCCCAGAGAAGTTAATCTATCCAAGGCCATGTAGCTAGTAGAATGAGGGTCCAGGCAATAAAGTCTGACTCCAGAGCTGGCAAACCTGTATCCATGCTCCCTCCATTATAAAGTGCAATGCAGTACTCAAAAGTGTGGAATGCTTTCTGGTAGAGGGCAATGATTCTAGTGGAGGAAGGGAGGGACGACATTAGAAAAGGAGTTGAAAATCCTTAATCTGTAAGAGGTGTTTGTGATGATGATCATGGCATGGAGGCAGAAAAGAGGTTGAGAATCACATTAAGAGAACCAGGAAATTTTTCATAGAGTAATTGGTACTTGAGATGAACTTCAAAGAGGGGTTAAGATTTGAACAGCTGGAAATGGGGACAAGGGAAAAGTTAATGGGTGCAGATTCAATTAGAGGGGCTTGCATGAGAAAACACTCAAAAAGGTTAATAAACTCTGACGGCAGCATATACAGAAGAGTAGTGGGAGTTAAGCTGAGAAAGGAAAGTTGGGACCATATGGTGGCTGGCTTTGAACACTCCGGCAAAGATTTTACATTTAGTTTAAAAAGCAAGAAAGAGTCCTTGAGAGAGTTCTGAAAAGGATTTAAGCACTGAGGAACATGATCAACAAGCTAATTGACATAAAAGAATACAAATCATATAATTCTACATATATTAATTCTAAGGCAAAACTAATCTATAATGATAAAAATCAGGAAGGTTGGCTGGTAAGAAGGGAAACTGAAAGCATGAAAGAACTTTCTGGAGTGACAGATACATTCTATATCATGTTTGGGCTGGTAGTTAAAGGAGTATCTACAATTGTCAAAACTTGTCAAATTGAACACTTAATATCTGTGCATTTTACTGTATATTAGTTATATTTCAAAACAGAAAATAATAATAATCACCTGTGGAACAGACCCAGGTAGGGAGAAAAGGAACTAGGGAAACAAGTTAAGGTGACTACTAGAGAGACCCTGCAGAACAATACCTGAAGTGAGATGACTGTGGGTTTAAAGAGAACAGGCCTGATCATATACAACAGTGTGTACAAACATATATACAAATCAGTATCAACATAAAGTATACACACACAAAGTATAGTTCCATTTATCTTGTCCCCTTAGAATGTAAGCTGCTAGACAGCAGGAGCCAAAATTTTACATTCTGTGATATGAAATGCTATTTTTTTCTATTTAAAATAATTTTTGTCATTCTCATTTGTATGTGATGCTGCTGTTTCTATTCTCATTTATATTCTATTTTAAACAATATAAACACAGTATGTTGATAATACTATACTGTAAGGTGTTCCTGGTACGGGAAACTTAAAAAATAAACTATTGACTGTTTATCATGTGCCTTTTTTTTTTTTTTTTATTAAAGGCTTGCCACTCTACCTACTGTTTCACTTAAGCAACACAACATCTCAGTGAGGTTAACTACTATCCCTATTTTACAAACAAACTGAAGCTAAGAGATAAGATGCCCAAGGCAACACAGTAAGACTAGACACCCTTGTCTGCCTGACTAAAAATCCAGGTTCTTAAGCCATTGTGCTATATTCTAAAAAAAACTAACAAAAGTAGAGCTGCCTGGGACCACTTAGAAAAAGGTAAGAAAGTTCACATAGATAAACCCATAAGCTATGAAGTATATTCCTTCCCACAGGTTTCAAAAAACACATTTGTCAACTGGGGGTTATCACTGGACTACTGTTTTATAAGTTGCCCCAAAAAAGTGTAAGGACACTTGATATTAATTATTTTAGGTATTATGGTACATCTATTTTTTTTTTATAGGAGCCCTAGTGGTGCAGTAGTTAAGCGTTTGGCTGCTAACCAAAAGGTTGGCAGTTTGAATCCATCAGCTGCTCCTTGGAAACCCTATGGGACAGCTCTACTACGTCTGTAGGGTCGCTATGAGTTGGAATCAGCTTGACAGTAACAGGTACAGGTATATGTTTATAGGTTCCTATTTATAATACATATACATAATATGCTATTTCAGGTAAATTCAATCTCTATCAAATATAGCTTTATGAAAGCTAAGGATCTTGAAAATTATCTTAAATATGTCAAAGAATTAGAAAGATTCTAAAAAAAAGTTTAATCTAGAAAGGTGATAAATGCCATCTTAAATCTATTTTTAGAGAGAGGTATGGTTTTCAATCTGTTGAAATCGTGAGGATCCATCAATTTATCAAATTCTCAAAAAGGCTGGTAATGCAACAGAATTACAGAACTAGTTTCATAAAAACGGGATCCTATTTCTGAATATAAAAGCTCATTAGTTCAGACTCTTCTAATTAAAGAAATGTGAACATTTAGACAAGGACTGGAGTGAAGTTTACTATTAAAATGTAATAATGTGATTTCCTAAGACATAACAAATAAGAGGAAGTAAAACGCAGTCCACCTTGTTGAGAGAACTAACATTTTAAAGGGCCATAAAAGGAACATTTACATGAGCACAATTTTAAAAGTTCTACGGACAAGCCATTCTTACCTATGCATGAAAACATACCCCAAAAGGCTTCTCATGGCAAGATTTGTTTAGTAAAATCTCATCCTTTTAGGTTATTTTAGACTTTCAAGAGTTCAAACAAGTCCTCCTTCAAATTCAAATTAACAAGGTTTTACTAATACCATGACTTTTCTATTTTATTATACTTTCCCTAGAAATACATATTAGATGGGTAACAGAAAATAAGTTACCCCATGTCCAACAAATATTTTTTCATCATCAAAAAAAGTCTTAACTATCCTTTTAATTTCATAACTGGTTTTGTCATTGTTAGGAGAAATTTAAGAAGATCTAAATAAACAGAAATATATCATGTTCACGAATTGGAAGATTTAATATTGTTAAAATGTCAATCTCCCCCAAATTCCTCTATAGATTAAACACACTATCAAAATCCCAGCAGACTTTTTCATAAAAATTGACAATCAATTTTAAAATTTATATGGAAATGAAAAGATCCAGAATAGCCAAAACAATTATAAAAAAAGAATAAAGATGAAGAGTTTACATTACCTGATTTCAAGATTTACTATAAAGCTATATAGCAATCAAGATTATGGCTTTGGCCTAAGGATAAACATACAGGTCACTGGATTAAAACAGACAGACCAGAAATAGAAGGTTAACTGAATCTCTGTAAAGTTGCCAATTCAATGGGGAAAGGATAGTCTTTTGAGAAATGGTGCGGAATATTCATTTGGTGAAAAACAATGAGCCTCCACCCTTATCTCATGCAATTCACAAAAATTTACTCAAAACGGATCATAGACTTACACATAGGAGCTAAGCATATAAAACAACTAGAAGAAATGTAGGCGACATATCTTCACAATGTATGGTAGGCAACGAGCTCCTACACAGGACGCAAGAAATTGATACAAATGGACTTTATCAGATTCAAAAACCTAACACTACGAAGAGAATGGGCGGAAAAGCTACAAACTATAAAAAATACATATTTTCAATACATATATCTGATAAAGGACTTGTATCAGAACATATAAAGAACTCTCAAAACTTAGTAATAAGACAAATAACTCGATTTTTAAAATAGGTAAAGGTTTTCAACAGATACTTCAACCAAAAAAAACATATTATCAATAGCCAATAAGTACATGAAAGGATGTTCAACATCTTTAAGCACCAGGGAAATACAAATTAAAATCAGGAGATATTACTACCAAAAAACAAAACCAAACCCATTGCCATCCAATTGGTTCTGGTTCATAGCGACCCTACAGGTCACAGTAGAGCTGCCCCATAGGGTCTTCACGGAGCAACTAGTAGATTCGAACTTTCGACCTTTTGGTTAACAGCCAAGCTGAGCTCTTAACCACTGCACCACAGGTGTCCCACCCACTAAATTAGCAAAAATGTTGACCAATGTTGACAAAGATGTGAAGCAAATAGAACTCTCATACATGGCTGGTGGGAATGTAAAATGGTATAACTACTTTGGAAAACAGTTTGGCAGTTTCTCAACAACTGCATTCCTAGGTATTTACCAAAGAGAAATGAAAGCATAGGTCCACACAAAGAATTAACAATGAATTTTTATAACAGTGTTATTCATAAGAGCCCCAAACAGGAAACAACTTAGTGTCAATAGATAAGTGGATAAGCCAATTCTTTTATCTCTACAGCGAAATACTACTTGGCAATAAAAAGGAATGAGCTACCTATACCGACAACAACAGAACGAATCTCAAAAATATGCTGACAGGAAACCAAACACAAAAATTATATATATTTGTATGATACAATTTATATGAAATTCTGGAAGATGAAAACTAAATTACAGTGACAGAAAGCAGATCAATGATTCCCTGCAAGTAAGAGATTGACTGCAAAGGGGCATAAGGGAGCTATTTAGTTGAGGTGACAGAAATGCTGTATATCTTGATTGTAATGAGATAGGATAAGATAGACAGATAGACAGACAGATATCTCAAAATTCATCAAACTGTACATTTAAAATGGATACCTCTTATTACAGGTAAATTGTTCTTCAATAAATTAATTATTTAAAGAAGAAACTGGTTTCCCTTGCCGTATTTTGCATATTATACAATGCCAAGTCAAATGAGAACCAACTTTTTATTTGATTTGGGGGCACTGGTGTCCAAAAAAAAATCTCGTCTACACTGCCTTGACTGAATCAGAAACACACACTTTTAAAATCATTACCCTTTCTGGTCTTCTTCTCCTATAAGCCTGTCCCTTTGCCCAACTGAACTTTTAAACTTCTTAAAAGCTTTTTGCTGTCTTCCTCCAGCCTTCCCACATGCTATTTCTCTGTGTTTAATATATATTTGTGGAATTGAATCAAACAGAAGGTCTCAGTCTTTTTAACAAATGGTGTTGGCAAAACTGGATGTCCATCAGCAAAAAATGAAACAAGACCCATACCTCACACCATATACAAAAACTAATTCAAAATGGATCAAAGACCTAAATATAAAGCCAAAAACTATAAAGATCATAGAAGAAAAAATAGGATCAATGCTAGAGGCCCTAATACATGACATTAACAGGCTACAAATCAGAACTAACAACACACAAACTCCAGAAGATAAGCTAGATAACTGGGATCTTTTAAAAATTAAACACTTATGATTATCAAAAGACTTCACCAAAAGAGTAAAAAGAGAACCTACAAACTGGGGAAAAAATTTTGGCTATTTCAAATCTGACAAAGGTCTAATCTCTAAAATCTACAGGAAAATCCAACACCTCTACAACAAAAAGACATATAATCCAATTAAAAATTGGGCAAAGGAAAGGAACAGACACTTCACCAAAGACATTCAAGGGGCTAACAGACACATGAGGAAATGCTCACAACCACTAGCCATTAGAGAAACACAACCACAATGACATACCATCTCACCCCAGCATTACTGGCACAAATCGAAAACACAGAAAATAATAAATGTTGGAGAAGCTGCAGGGAGACCAGAACTCTTATGCACAACCATTCTGGAAAATGATATGGTGCTTCCTTAGAAAGCTATTAATAGAAATACCATATGATCCAGCAATCCCACTCCTAGGAATATATCCTAGAGAAATAAGAGCCATCACATAAATAGACATACGCATACCCAAGTTGATTGCAGCATTGTTCACAACAGCTAAAAGAGGGAAACAACCTAGATGCCCATCAACAGATGAATGGATAAACAAATTACGGCACATACACACTATGGAGTACTATGCAATGATAAAGAACAGTGATGAATCTGTGAAGCATCTCACAACATGGATGAATCTGGAAGGCATTATATTGAGTGAAATAAGTCAATCACAAAAGGACAGATATTGTATAAGACGACTCAGTAAAAACTCAGGAAAAGGTTTATACACAAAAACAAACAATCTTTGATGGTTACGAGGGAGGCAAGGGGTAGGGATGGAAAAACACTAAAGAGACAATAGATAAGTGGTAACTTTAATGAAGGGTAAGACAGCACACAATACTGGGGAATTCAGCACAACTTGTCCAAGGCAAGGTCATGGAAGCTCCATAGACACATCCAAACTCCCTGAGGGCCCAAATTACTTGGCTGAGAGCTGTGGGGACCATGGTTTCAGTGAACACCTAGCTCAACTGGCATAACAAAGTTTATAAAGAAAATGTTCTACATTCTACTTCAGAGTAGCATCTGAAGTCTTAAAAGTCTGTGAGCAGCCATCTAAGATACTCCACTGGTCTCAACCCTTTGTGAGCAAGGGAGAATGAAGAAAACTAAAGACACAAGAGAAATATTAGTCCAAAGGACTAATGGACCACAACTACCACGGCCTCCACCAGGCTGAGTCCAGCACAACTAGATGGTGCCCAGCTACTACCACTGACTGCTCTGACAAGGATCACAATAGAGGGTCCTGGACAGAGCTGGAGAAAAATGTAGAACAAAATTCTAACTCACAAAAAAAAAGACCAGACTTACTGGCCTGACAGAGACTGGAGAAACCTCAAGAATATGGCCCCTGGACACTCTTTTAGCTCAGTAATGAAGTCACCTTGAGGTTCACCCTTTAGCCAAAGATTAGCCAGGCCCATAAAACAAAATGAAACTAAAGGGGCACACCAGCCCAGGGGCAAGGACTAGAAGGCAGGATGGGACAGGAAAGCTGGTAATAGGGAACCCAAGGTTGAAAAGGGAGAGTGTTGACATGCCGTGGGGTTGTTAACCAATGTCATAAAACAATATGTGTAGTAACTATTTAATGAGAAGGTAGTTTGTTCTGTAAACCTTCATTTAAAGTACAATTAAAAAAAAAAAACCAGAAGGTCTCTATGATGGCTAAGGTTGTATGTCAACTTAGCTAGGCCATGATTCTCAGTGGTTTGGCAATTATGATGTAGTTTGACAGTTATGTAATAATGTAATTTGGCAGCTGTAAGCCGATGTAATCACCTCCATGATGTGGTCTGATGTGATGAGCCAGTCAGTTCTAAGGGGGGTTTCTTTGGGGGTGTGACATGCACCCAACATATGTGGACATTCTGGCAAAGTTCACTGGCTTTTGCTCACTCTGGATCCTGCATTCGGATCTTCATCATCTGACCTTCAGTTCTCAGGATCTGAGCCAGCAACATGCCATCTTACCTGTTGATCTGAGATTCATCAGCCCCTGCAGCTATGTGAGTCAGGAGAAGCCTCCAGCCTGATGTCTGAACCATGGACTTGGGCCTTGCCAGCCTCTACAATCATGTGAGCCATCTCCCTAAGATAAATCTCTGTCTCTCTCTTGTTATAAATATATATAAATGCTTCGATGGTTTTGCTTCTCTAGAGAATCCAGTCTAACAAAATCTCCATAGGCTTTCCTACTTCTGTCACCTATTGTTATTTTGAGAACAGACTGGAATTGAAGTCTTCAAATGTCCTAGGATTTTGTTTATTTTTTTCTTTTACTCATTTTTAGAATATTTTTCAAACAAAATATTATGCAAGAGTCCAATATGTAAAACAGATATGTACAAATTCATAAAATTTAATAAAGTCAACCAATGAGAACATAAGGTTATCTATTAATAGTACTCAATATATTAAAATTAGTTTTTTATAAAACATGATTGTATCTGTTGTTGTTTATTTTAGTTTTCAGTAATTAAAAATGAAATTCACCTGCCCATTACCTGGTATTGTACAGCCCTCGAGCTAAGAATGTATTTTTACATTTTTAAATGGTAGAAAAAAAAATCTAAAGAAGAGCAATATTTTGTGATATGTGAAAATTATATGAAATTCAGATTTCAGCGCCCCTAAATTTTTTTTTTTTAAATACTTTTTATTGGAACACAGTCGTGCTTAGTTGTTTGTCTATGGCAGCTTTCACACTACAAAGGCAGAGCTGGGTAGCTGCAAAAGAGACTGTATCGTCACAAGCCTAAATATTTACTATCTAGCCCTACTTTACAGAAAAAGTTTGTAGTTCCCTGATTTAGAGAATCTCGGCAGCACTTCTGGGGAACCAGCTGCATGGAGTGGAGTCTGGAAACTACTTGTGGCACATGGTATTTTCCAAAGATGGTCACTGTCATTTTTTCCATCCTACAGTCTCTGCTGCAATGTGACTCTGCCACTCCCTAACCAAGAGGAAAAAAAAACCAAGAAGAGGGGTCTAATTCCCTTCCCATTGAATTGGCTGGTATCAGAGACTCGCCTGGCCAACAGAATATGGTAGAAGGGACTTCTGGGACTTACACGGCTAGGTCCTAAGAAACTTTGCCACTTCAGCCAGGGTCTCTTGGAAATATTTGTCCCTGAGATGCTCCCGCTGAGAATCTAGCACCATGCTTTAAGAAGCTTGAGTCACATGGAGAAGCCAAGGATAGGCATTCCTGCCTACAGCCCTAGCTGAGCCCCAAGAAAACAGCTGCCTCACCAGCCAGCCATCTGAGGGCCTCCTGCTCAGGTGAGCCGTCAGATGGCTACAGCCCCAACAAACATCTAACTACATCACTAAGTGGGACCCACCAGATGGGCCCACTCGATCCACAGAACTGTGAAAGACAATAATAAATGTTCATTTTAAGCCACTGTGTTTTGTGGTGGTTTGTTATGCAGCAATAGCTAACTGGAACACCATTATATTAAAACAAATCCAAGAGTTTCAGATGAGAAATTCTAGGCTTCTGAGGGATGCCCAGGCTTGGACCATCCATGCTATCACCAGGCCAACCCTATCAAGGTTCTGCCCTAACCCCAGGTGTTCTAGAAGTAGCCAGTGGTGCAGGGAGTGGTAATACTCCAACAGAGTCACAGGGACTCCCTAATCCTTATGCATTGCAATCAGGCAGCTATTCCCAAAATATGCCAACAAACCTGAATTATAACAGTGTGAAACCCTCACAAAGAAATGGAAAATAATTTTTCTGGTACCTAAAATCACATCAGAGTTGATGTACAAACAATTCTCAGTTTTCAACCTGTAAAGAAACTGGTGATTATAGTGCCTCATCATTTTTACTTAATAAACTTAAAAAATGGTAAGTAAACTTGGGCTAGATGTAGTCAAGTTATCAACACATGGCAGATCATCAGTGTAGGGCAGTTCATCCACTAACAAATGTGGGCCTAGTAATAAAAGCCTCTGTGCTCTTCTGTTTGCAACACCTGCCCTGCTTTGAAGGGTGACAGTTAAGAGTTGCTCATAACAGGTTTCTGATATGTGCCAGTTACATGTGATACACTCTTTAGCTTAGGACATTTGACTAAACTCAGTATTAACCCCCTAGAAGCCCATACATCATATTTTCAATGATACTACTTTCAGCCATAGGGAGAATCAAATTTTAAAGACTATGAGTACTTAGTATACGCGAGGTTCCTTACCAGGCTCTGGAAATATGTCTTCAACTGGTATAAATTTCATTCAAAACACATCAGTGGTAGCTATGAATCATTAACCCATGACATTACTTGTCACCACAATGTGACACAGAATAGTATGTTTATCTTATATCTAATGGGACATTTCTGAAACATTCTTAAGATTGCTAAATTTTTCTTAATTCAGTAACTATTTGTAAGTTTATTTGAATAGTCGTCTATGTGACTATTACACTAACATGGAAAACACTTGCACAGATAGTGTTTTAAGTGAAGAACATCCCAACCATTAAGCTGCCTAAGCCACTTCAGCAAGTGCTATGGCCCATTAATGACACTTGCCACAGGGGTGACTAGCAGTGAGAAATACACTGGGCCTTTGGTAACCCTGGCCCGTTTCATCCAGATTCACGCAGTCTCCTCCCTTCAAATCTCGTACAAGGACCCTTCACAGGTTCCCACGATGGAACTTCCACCCAGTTTTAGGAGGTAAATCTCCCTTTCTTCAGATAGTCTTTCCCACTGCTAGACTCTACTCTCCAGGATGCCCCTTGATAAGCTTCACCCTGGTACAGATGTCCTAGCCCAAAAAGGCCAATTCCTCTAACACCAAGATTTCATTGGATAAGCCACACTTTGGGCAAGAAGAGCTTAGTTGGTGGATGGCCAAACCCAGGTAGAACACGGTAGATCTATGATTTGAATCCAGGCAATCAAGTTCCTGAGACTCTGCATGCAGTCCCTGCATCTGGCATGTGGTTGCTGCCATTTCTGCAACATGTATTAAATTGTACCTCTTTCAGTTCATAATTATCTGAATACATTATTAATGCAAATAAAATCTCTACAGAAAAAATACCACAATTTACTATTCTAGCATGGCAAATGTAACTGTATTACAAGACTTTTAAAAAATTCAAATATTGTATATTTTCTAATCAAAAACACATCAATAAGTGTGTTAATTAAATGGAAGGAGCCCTCATGACACAGTGTTAAAGCACTCTGTTACCAGCCAAAAGGTCAGGGGTTGGAACCCATCAGTTACTCTGCAGGAGAAAGATGTGACAGTCTGCTTCCGTAAAGATTACAGCCTCGGAAACCCTATGGGAGTGTTCTACTCTGCCCTATACGGTTGCTCATGAGTTGGAATCACCTCAACGGCAGTGGGTTTTTTGAGGGGGATTTTTAATTAAATGGAGGAATACCAACGCTCCTCGAAAAAATAGCAACAAAAAATGATCATACAATTCACATTCTAGTATTCTATGTGGTCTTATATTGAAAGTTTAATAATATTTGAACACAATTTAATGCAGTGACTACTATTAATGTTTAAAAAACACACATAATCAGTGACTTTTCCGGCTTAGAATCCATAACAACAATGAATCCTATTCACATCCTGTGCAACTCCATGGGGATTCTATGGGGAAAGTTTCCATATATGGTAATTTTTCCCCATAGACTCCCCACAGTTTATACAGGATATGAATCTGGTTCATTGTAACAAGGAAAACAACAGATCACTGAAAACTTATATGTAATTTCTGCTGAACAAACTACAGACTAGCAATTAGGGAGACCAATACTAAAGCGAAAATAAAAGAAATCTGAGTGAGAATGTAAAAATAGCCACTGGGTATTTTTATTCCATTTTTGTACTAGCAGAATAAGTAAATAAATATCTAGAGGGGAAAAATATCACAGTTACTTTAAAATATTTACTTTGATGCTAAAAATTATGATGGGAACTATTAACAGCCAAGAAACCCAAGGAAAGCAATGATGATACTGTAAGACAAATCAAGATTGTTATATGAGCCTTACCTTCCCAATGGAAAGTGTCCCAACGGAAGTCCCTGGGGTCCGTAACTATTTTTCCATATTTGTGAATTCAGCAGTCTGCGCATTCTACTTATCTAAAGTCATGTCAAGAGTTTTTGTTTTTTTTTTAATTCAGTGATCTGAGTGCAGACTTGCTGTTACTGTTAACTGCCATTGAGTTGATTCTAATTCACTGCAATCCCACGTGTGTCAGAGAACTGCTACACAGGGTTTTCAAGGATATGACCTTTCAGAAGCAAATCATCAGGCCTGTCTTCCGAGGCACCCCTGGGTGGGTTCGAACTGCCAACCTTTTGGCTAGTAGTCAAGCACTTAACCATTTGCGCCACGCAGGGTCTCATGAATACAGACATAGAGGTGAGCTTTTTCGTGTACGCTTATGGATTTGTATTTTATCTTTAAGTAAGATGAAGGTATCTGAAATCCAATATGGCTGAACACTAACAGACAGACTGAAGGTATAAAAAAAAATGGCTAGTATTCCTAAATTACCTAGCTTCATATGGAAAATACTAACAAAAGGAAAAGCAAAATATAGTACTAAAACGTCAAACATACTGACAGTAAAAACAGCAGTCTCTGAAGCAATTATTTAATAAGAAATGGTCCAGTTGTGAACAGTCAGTTTTGAACAGCCATAGTCACTATTAACATTGCAATGGACTCACAGGCACTACACCAAAACAATAGACCCAGGTTTAATCTCACTTTGATCGATTGCCAAGAATGGCCCTGAAATACACGTAAAATGGAAGTGTGACTCATTTGTTTCCCTATCAAAGAGATGACTATTTAGTTATACGGTATCTTGGTGGCCTAATATTGCTAGAGTATATTCATTCGACTATCTCCCACACAATGGCTCAAAATTTGAGGTAACTGCCTTTTTCTTGGTAACATGGTACTACTATTAGAGCTGAGACGCTGAATGCATTTATCAGTAACGAAAATAAAAGGCAACGGCTGAACTTTTGGGGCCCATGAAAGGCAAATCACATGCACCCCAATTCCTTTCCAGCATTTGGCTACCCTACTCAAGGGGATGTGGGCATACAGACTGGCAGGGAAGACATGTGGGCAGCCACATCTGCGCTAGAGAACACCTGACTCACATGTTCACCATTTCCCCATCACCATTCAGCTGAGGTAGGTGGTCTTACACCGCCTCCTTGCTAGCCCTTTGGTGACATCTTTTCCCTTTCACAGATGCCCTAGATATTCTCTTTAATTTATTACAACTATGAAAAAAAAAAAAATTGAGGAGGAGGGATTGCCTGACACTATTTGCCCCAGGGGCACCCATTTCTCAGAAGGTATGATCTTGCTCTCTTCACGGGATTAATAAGGCAGGTGCTTTGGAAGACACATTAGTGTTAGACAATTCCCACAATAGTAAATAGGACCCCTGAGACCTGAAAAAGCTAAACATGTAAAGGCAGGAAGAGGGAGGATTGAGCTCAACAAATGCTAATTGAATCAATGTTAATCATACAAGAAGTATTTACTCTTTGGAGAATAGCTGGCTTTTATATGGCAGCATTGCTAGGCCACAAAAAGGAAAGATGAAATTTTCTTTACTCCACAAAAAACAAGATGAAATTCTTTTTTTCTCCCTTTAGAAAATTTGAAATGGAAGTTAAAATGTTAAAATTTTTGTGAAATTCAATGGGTTGATTTTAAAATGTAAACTACCATTAATTAAGTACCCAAAATATGTGTTTTAATGACCCTCAGCAAAACTTCATTGATAGTAGTTTCTTCTTAATCCTAAATTATTCTGGCCACGGAAACTAAAATTGCATTTCCTTCAAGCAGATAAAGAGCAGACATGCTACTCCCATTTTAGCCGTGGGAAATTTCAGTAAAGGAAAAGCTCAGTGAAATACATCAAGATGGTAACACACATGGTTACAGAAGCTACGCTTTCTGCTTTGTAATGGTTAATCTACACATACCATAGCACACATCCATCTCAAAGTGGGCCCAAAATAGATTGGCCGTGGCCAATCTACACAATTGTGGAGATTCAGCTCCACTAAGGCAGATGAACTAGCACTGTGGGAGAGCTTCACTAAAATGCTGACAGACATAAGAGAGCATTTATTAACTCTGCTGCCATAACTATGTAAGTCTGTAACTCTGATGAGCTGGGCTCTACTCTTCAGGTACATTTTTTGTTGTTTTTAAGGCTTCTTCTTTTTTTTTTTTTAATTTGAATCAAGCAATACTAGTTTCAGTGAGCTAGAACACGTTATAATGTGATACCCAGGCTACTACAAATTCCTAACCTCAAAGGTCTGTAACATAAAATCAGCTTAATCCAGTATTTCAAAATTAAGACCTTAACATTTCTTCATCTTATATGCAAAAAGCAAGGGGGAGAGAAAGAAAATTAAGAAGAGCCATTTACAAAGCAAATTTATGACAACAGAACTCGGAATAGTGGTTACCTCTTGGCAAGGTGGGAGATAATATTGACTGGGAAGGGACAGGAAAGAACTTCCTGGAGTAAGAGAAATGTCTTGCGTCTTGTTCTTGGTAGTGGTTCCACAGGTGTACACGTGAGTAAAAATTCACTGAGGTGTACCTTAGATTTATGCATTTTGTTGTATGTAAACCATACCTCAATTAAAAGCATCCAATACAAGTAATGTACTGCAACCAGACATTAAGGTTAAGAATCATAAAATCGGAATATATTAGAAAAAATTAACCTTTCCAGGACCTAGCACAGCACCGTACACAAGGTAGGCATTTTTTAAAGTATTTATTATAATGATTTTGTAGGAACACCCTAGATGGTTCATGAGATCCCTCTGAACATAATAAAAATCTCAAATGTATACATGTTTCTGAATATGCTAAATATAGAGAGCTTCAAGCCTATAAAATAGCCTCCAAAAGGTGGATACCAAAGGTCTGGAAAGTTATGTCTCAAAACACAAAGAAAATACATTTGTCTTGAGTCTGAGCACACACTCAGGGCATCCTTCAAGCTAAAGAAGGCAGTCCATTCTCAACACTTAACAACCACTGATGGTACCAGCCTATCAGTGGTCTTCTAGTGACAAGCAAGAAACAAAACTTAATACCAGTAATGTCAAAAAATCCTATAATCCTGCATGATCGTGTTCTGTCTTCTGAACGATACTCTGTTCTGTTCAATAATCTGGTAGCTATGGAGACCAAAAGCAACTAGCAGTTTTCAAAAATCACGCATTGCATTTCTTGTCTAAAGATCAGGTTTGAAGATCAAGAATGGCTGCATTGCTTGGCAAAAACCTGGCCAGACAATGTTAAGAGTCCCTAGTCCCCACCCCCACATCCCTCCCCCCCCGCCCCCCGCCAGTTTCAACTGCCATTCTCAGCTAAACAAAGTAACAGGACTAATTTTCCCTTAGTATATAAATATTTTTGTCCCTACCTAAGTTCTATATAAACAAAATTCCATGACCGAAATGAAACTGGAAGGTCTTTGCCAGCTAATAACCTATTTCTTAGATGACAAGGATTCCAAAGGTACCATTAAGTGGACTCAAAAATTTTTGAAAATTGTTAGAAAATAATATTGTCACATGCTGAATGGGATGTAACATCTCACTGTTATTCCATCTTGACCTTGATTTGGCAGTGTGGTAGCTTTAGAGATGGGAAGCCTCCAGAGTGAAATAACAAAAATAATTGACTCTTTAAAAAAGCCAATCAAGAAACAAAAGAGCTGAGGATTATTAGCTCTCTTGAAATGCTACTATTCTAGAATAGTCATCAGCTGTGCACAAACAGTCACACTGATCATCTGAGATCAGAAAGGAAAGGTCAAAATGGAACTTCTAAGAATATGAAATTTCCCTAAATTCCTGCCCCCTGCACCCCTGGTAGTGCCTTGCAATTTTTAATGATCTAGGCCAGCAAGTTGAGTCTATTTAGAAATCCTTAACTGTCACCTTTGCTTATAGATGTTAACAAAATATTCTGCAGAGCCTATACAACTGCAGTGACAAGTGATATCACTCCATATCCAACATTAAATAATTTAGGTCGTTTACTAATTTTTAAAAAGCAATTTCAGCTGCTGTCCAGCCCATCCCATTGTGCAGGGCCTGCTCTGCACCAAAGCAATTTCATTGTATAAGTTTTAAGACAGATATGATGCTTCTGGGCTGTGACAGTAGCCAGCATATCAAAATTCAAGCCACTATACATAAAAACAATCCATCTCCAGAAATAAAGCTTATTTCTTATTCTTTTTAAGTTTACATATAACATCTACTCTTATATTTTTGTGAAAATATGGAGGAAGGGGGTGCAATACCTTACTCTTCCTTTTGATAAAATGTTAAGCCCTTCTTTCCTTTCTAATAGACACTATCATCTCAGATCCTCCCAGTATCTATTTTGGGGTTTAAGGCAAAATAAGCACCATTACAAAACTCACAACAACAGATCAGTGACAGACCTGATCCCATCAATCAACACGTTCTGGGGAGGATGCCTGGATCCCTGTCTTACTCCCTCCCCTCTTGGAGGCCTGGTTTTGACCACATTGACATTCTCGCCTTAGGAATGAATAACCAGTTAAGGGGGAGTCCCTTCCCTGAGACCAATTCTTTGATAATTAGAGCCAAAATACAAATGTTGTTAATGACCTAAGGCAAAGTGATATGAACCCAAAGCCAGTGAAACCATGACAGCAAGCAGATTTCTAAATAGCAAAGAAGTGGGATGCATTTACTTACAGGAAGATTCAGTGCCAAACATGGCTGGCTCCAGATGCTGCTTTAAAAAAATTAGAAGAAGAAAGAAAAAAAAGGAAGAAACAGCGAGGAGAGAGTACGTGTGAGAGATGAGCCGGCTACACAGCAGGGGTCATGAAGCCAGACAATGCAGTCCAAGCGTGTCCAGCTGCCAGATTCTCCTCTCACGAGCTTCAGTTTTCTCCCAAGTGATTGAGAAGAAAGCTCTCCTATAGAACCGAAACCCGAAGAGCTGCTTGTGAAAATCCAGTAGGCAAAGACAGGCCGACGTGGCTCTTGTGGGATGCGGTGAGGCAGGACTAGGTAGCAGCAGGAGTAGGACTGGGAGCAGCAGCTACAGCGGATACTGCAATCCCCAGCCCTGCTGTAGCAGTAAGACAATAGCAAGGCTTATGCATACACTGGATGACGTCAGGGACACTGCACAGACCGACTGCGCTGCTTGAGCCAGAGGCTCCAGGGGCTTCAGGGGAGCAGCTCGACTCAAGGGGAATTCCTTTGTCACAAAATGCAAAAGACCAAGAGCCACATAACATATACATTCCCCTTTCCGCCTGGATCTTCATCCCGTGATGGCAGGCAGGTAAAGAGACCTCAAAGAAATTTAAATAGTAGTTTTATAGCACCTAAGCACAAGGATATCATACAGATTAGGGTTCTTGGTTTTATGCAGCAGATAGAACTTTCACAATAGAGTCAATACCAGAAACAAGAAAAATAATCTGTCTTTTAAAAAATTACAGAAGAGTTCACTGTCATTTTCTTTAAGCTTATAGTAGACTGACAGATCAAGGGTTGCACACTCAAACACAAATAGGAAAATAACCATATTCAAGCATATAAATGCACACACAAATGTGATAACAAAATAGTAGTAAAATGCTTAGAACACTGCTTAGCATATAGTGAACACTCAATGTCAGCAATTATATTATTAGTTATTTTACAACTATTATTCAGACGTGAACACCACTGCTCTAGGAATACATTTAAATACATATATATTATCCTATCCTATTCTTTCGCCTCTTTTTATTTTTGCCTCATGAGGGCAGCTGTCATTTTCCAGAGTAACTCAGTCATTTTAAGGCTGTTTGCGCATACTTGTATACACCTGCATACGAGTAGGCTTTGTGACCAACATATTTCCTTTGAATATGCATGCACAAAAATAATTGAAGATATTAATACTTTATTGATACACTTGACAAAAGTCTTCCTGCATTATCTTGTTCTTAGAAATCTGGTTTAAAAAAAGTACTATAAGTGTGCAGACTTTCACTAGAATGCCTATCCATGGCAGGCAAAGAAAGAAGTTTCTTTTCTTTTGTTTTAATGTTTTAAATACTGAAATCCACAAAAAGTAAACATATATATACGTAATAACATTATATCCCCATTGCTGTCAAGTTGATTCTGACTCACAGCGAACCTATAAGACAGAGTAGAACTGCCCCACAGTTTCCAAGGAGCACCTGGTGGATTGCAACTGCCAACCTTTTGGTTAGCAGCCGTAGCACTTAACCACTACGCCACCAGGGTTTCTCACTACCACTTTATAAATCACATAAAATAAGATGTTCAAGTCTCTTCTCTACCCATTCATCTAAGGTATCTACCCTTCACAATATTTTCATAAATTTTGCTTACAAAGGCTTATCTATATATAGATTCACAGTTTATAAAAATTAAATTCTGATATGAACGTGGAACTTCAAATTACCACCTAAAACATCATTAGTAGCTATTCTGCACTATATATAGATCTCTCTCTTTCTTTTCATGACAGCAAAATATTGCCCTGTATGATGTATCATAATATATTCAAGGTAAATTGATGTTTAGCTTACTGAAAATGTCGAACTATTGTGAAGAAAGTATAATGATTCTAAACAAGATAAAGAACAAATCTTCTCTCACAGGCTAAAATAACAATTATAAAAAAACAAAAACCGATTGCCACCCATTCCAACTCACGGTGACCGTGTGCATCGGAGTAGAACTGTGCTCCACAGGGTTTTCAGTGGGTGATTTTTTGGAAGTAGAACGTCAGGACTTTCTTCCCTGCTACCTCTGGGTGGACTCAAACTGCCAACCTTTCAGTTAGCAGCAGAGCGCTTAATTGTTGGCATCACCCAGGGATTCCCAGAATAACAAAAGCTAATGTTTATCTGGAAACCCTGGTGGCGTAGTGGTTAAGTGCTACGGCTGCTAACCAAAGGGTCGGCAGTTCGAGTCAGGTCAGGTGCTCCTTGGAAACTCTATGGGGCAGTTCTACTCTGTCCTGTAGGGTCACTATGAGTCGGAATCGACTCGACGGCACTGGGTTTGGGTTGGGTTAATGTTTATCTAGTGTTTAGTATGTGACAGGTACTTTTGGGGTGCTTTACATGGATTGACTCTTTCAGTCTTCGTAGCATCCCTACAGAGTGGATACCATTATTATCCCCACTTGACAGACAGTTAAATAATTTGCCAAGGTCACAAAGGTAGCAAATGGGCCAGGATTCAAATCAGGTGGTCTGGTCCCAAATTATATGCTCTTAATACCCTACTATAGTGCCTCTTGAAAAAATGAATAATTGACAGAAATATTTTCTGAATCCAACTCAAATGGAAGGGGAAAAAAAAAACAATTGAAAATGTGGAGAAAAGGTATCTTTATTAAAAAGTGATAAAGAACCACAGAAAACTAAAAATGACAGAAAAGGCTATAGCAAAAATTACAGGAATTAGGAAAGAAAAGCCCGTCCCCCAAAAAATAATCAGGTCAACCACCAGGGGAAAAAAATCAATAACGGTGTCAAGATATAACTGCAGCAATGGGAAATGAGCAATTTGATCTTATATAAGATCAATTTTAAATCACATACCAGCTGTTGCATATGAATAGATATCCAAATAGTAGATGGATGTGGCCATCAGAAAGACAAGAGGGAAAGCAGAATGAGAAAAATACTCCCCGGCAACAGATATTTTCAAATGGAGGCCATGGTCTATATGCAATAACTACTTTGCTGACTCATTTTCTGTAGCTCCTTTTTCTAGCTCATATGTGTGGGTGTATATATGCATATGTAAATGCATTTTTCTGGAGTCTATGTTTATTTCTTGGCACAGACTTCTAAGAGTAAGATCAAGGTTGCAATATTTTTCAAGGAGTCTACTTTTTAGAATACTGTAACAGCACGACTATGTCAAAAATATTACATATCTCAATTGCCAGCAAAACTGGATACAACTGACACCCTCTGACTCCTCTTAAGGTTTGTGTAACCTCTGGAGGCCTGATGTGTTTCCAAATACCTTAGAAGTTTGGATCTGTATAGCTGAACACCCATCTTTGACAAAAATGATTCCAAAAGTTTAGATTGTTCCAATTCTCTCTTCTAGTCAGCAGGCATGAGCTCAGGAGATGGAGATGCCTTTTAATGTGTTGCTTAAGGAAATAAATCCGATCTGATGACCCCACCCCGCCAAAAGATTTACATAATACATTCCAAAGCCAAAATGATCTTTGGATTATCCATTCTTTCTGATTATCTCTGCCAGTGACCTTGCCCTTCCATTTTGAGAGTATTGTTGATTTCAGGATAAAGTTAGCAATGAAAGAAATGATTAATAATCAAAATAACTCCATGGTCAAAATAATTATTACGTTAAAATGCTATTGGAAAAAAAGACAATAGTGAAGATCTTAAAGTAAGTCAATAGTTACTTTGGAGCAAACCTCCATCATGTACTTGACAACTATTTCCTGGGAGCCTACTGTTCTACGCTCTAGAGATACTGCCAGGAACAAACTCCCTTCCTTATGGAGCTTATGGAGGCTCTGAGCGGTAGAAACGGTCAAGCACCTGGCTGCTAATCAAAAGGTTGGAGGTTTGAGTCCAGCCAGATGTCCTTGAAAGAAAGGCATGACAATCTACTTCCGAAAAATTAGCCATTGACAAACCTATGGAGCACAGTTAGTTCTACCTTGACACACATGAGGCCGCCATGATTTAGACTCAACTGGTTTAACCGTTATGGAGCTTATATTCTAGTGGGTAAGACGACAAACATACACAGTATGTCAAGTAGTGGTATATGTTACCAAGAAACATAAAGAGGAACTAGAGAATAAGGATGTTTGAAACCCAAATACTCAAACCCATTGCCACTGAGTAGATTTTGACTCCTAATGACCCTGTGGGACAGAGTAGAACTGCCCCATAGGGTTTCCAGGGCTGCAAATCTTTATGAAAGCAGACTGCCACATCTTTCTCCTGTGGAGTGGCTGGTGAGTTTGAACCGCTGACCTTTTGGTTAACATCCACTGAGAGCTTAACCACTGTGCCACCAGGGCTCCTTAAGGATGACAGAATGGGAGGGTTATTTTAGAGGTAAAATTGTCGGGTAGAGCCATTCTGGAAAGGTGACATTTCAACAGAGACTTAAGAAAAAGTGATGTGAAACCACGTGGGTAACTGAAAACAGAGCATTCCAGGCAGAGAGAATAGAAAATGCAAAAGCACTAAACAGGAGTGTTTTTAGCCCCTAAAAGAAAAACGAAATCACAAACATCGATTTTACATTGAAAGATATTCCTTCAGTGATATGATAAAGTGATTAGTACAAAAGTGGTTGTGCTGCATTATGCTGGGAACAAATTTTCTCTTCTAGTCCAAAAGAATTCATTCCCCCATGAACTGAAACCATAAGTTCTTTCTTCAAAGTTTAATCAACTAAATAGAGTTATATTTGTAGATGCGTAAATGTTCATAAAAATTACTACAGAAGACAGCATTCAGAATGGCTTCCAACCACATCAGACAGCTAATTTAATAAATGTATTTATTAATGTGGTAAGAACTTAAACCACATATTCTCTCTAGACAATACACAAGGACTAATTTTAGAAGCGTCATGTCGTGAATTTCTTTGGAGCCATCCCCTTTGTTCACATCGAAGTCTTTATTTGTATTCCCCTCGATGTCTCTTTAAGCTGTTGTTGTCGTTAGTTGCTGTAGAGTTTCTTCTGACTCACGGTGACCCCATGTGTGCAGAGTAGAGCTGCTCTACTATTTGCAAGGCTATGACCTTTCAGAAGCAGATCACCAGGGGTATCTCCCGAGATACCTCTGGGTGGATTTGATCCACCAACCCTTCATCTAGTAGTGCAGCAATTAGTCACTTGGCCACCCGGGGAATCCCTAAGCATGTTAAAGTAGAATATTATTTAAAATATCAACTATACATATATTATTTAAAAACAACAGAAAAATATTTTAATGGCAATATATAAACTATAGAAAATGAAAGAATTAAGCAGTAATTCTGTTCTTAAAAAAATTTTTTTAAAGGTACCAACGTATAATTAAAAGCATAATCATAATAAAGTGCCCTAATAGGAGTGTAAAAGTTTGGTGTCTTCACATATGGCTATAAAGTGTTCCTTCCTGCTTCAACACAGTACCACTCATATAGTGAGTCTTCTAAAATGTAGGTACATTTTCTTTCAGAGCCCTGCAACAAAAATTCTGGTAACTACTCTTTAAGGAAAAGAAAATCAAGCACACGCACGCACTCACACATACACACACGTGCACATACACACACATGCACACACGAATACAAGTATACGTGCTTTAAAGGAACCCTAAAATAATAAATTTACAAAACAAACATATTTGAGGCAATTAACTCCTTTAAAATGTTTTATCTTTAAAAAAAGATATTCACCACATAAGTCCCCTAAATAGCAAGTTCCTAAAAACTGCATTTTAAATTATCGATTTACAAAAATTTTACTTGCACACCATAATTAGCTGTCTTGCCAAAGGTCCAACTATCGGTTTAAAGGGATCATTTATAGAGAATATGTAAGGAGAACTTCATCTGAATACGCGCTGGGATGTTCTCATCCCACTGGCTACAGAAGGTAGGTCTCTGCAACAGGTGGGAAAATCTTCCAAAAGCCTTTGTTCCTTAGCTTAGAAGCAATCTGTCAGAAAACGGTGTCAATGGTATCCAAACGTTCAAATTTAGGGTAATATAATTCTGAATTGGCACACAAGTTTTGGGCAAAAAACTCACTGTCTTTACCTCCTCATCACCACTTCCCCTCCCACCCCCGCCTTCACACCACTAGCGCTAAGAGAATGTACCACTTACTCATCAAGAAACTGTTGCCTATAGTTAGTCTAACCTTAACTCTGTTTCTAGACCTGCACCAGTTTGTCACTCAGTGAAACCAGACACGGAGACCAAAGCTATGCAATCTAAAAGGAAGATGCTAGTTATCCACCAGAAAGATCTGGACATGTTTATACTCAGAAGATCTTTTATAAAAACTGCAATTCTCCAAGCCACTTCACTACATTGTGTCTACTCCATCTAAAACATATGGAGACACACACATACAACAACCACCACGATGCCAAAAGTGTTCAAAGATGTTTTAAAGAGGGTGCATATTTTATCCTCTCTGTGTCATAATCTGAATTCAGACGTTTGTACTTTAAACTTTTTGGCCCGGAGGGAGAAGTGTGGATTAATTACGGGTTGCAGTTTAAGTCTGTTCATGGCTGACCCAAACTGAAACAGAAGATCTGCACAGGTCTGTCTGAGAAACTTCTTTAAGTGCTTATCCTAAATTAATCGCAAAGTGCACACAACCGATTCATACGTACCCTGGAATAAAGTCATGCATAACATTTTTTTAAAAAAAGTACAAACACAATCAATATAATTTTTTAAAATATCAATTCAAAATATTATAAGTAACAATATGGCTGAGAAATGTTTCAAATTTAATTTTACCTGTATAATCCATAATGAAGCAGTAGGCAGGAAACCAGGTATCTTCCAAAGTATAACTCAATTCAGACACAAAATGAAAGAGCTCCCTGGACCGGCAAACCACTCTGGGGAAAGTCTCCTGCCATGTGACATTAATACATGCACACTTCTGCTTATCTCTTGACTCAAACCCCAACGGCCGTGACTCTGCTCTCTTTCCCTGTTTCGTTTTTTGTTTTGTTTTGTTTTTAAGTTGACCTCAGAAAAGTCTCTTAGAAAAGAACAGTTATTAGAAAATAAGAACTTTTTTTTTTTAATCATCTCTTCCCATTTCATTCCTGTATTATTAGTTTAGAAATGAGAAATAAAATTCTTTTATTTCTCTACGTGGAAAGAACACAAGAAGTCCACATTTCATCCTAGCACTCAATGTCACAAAGCTACAGAAGCTGAAAGGAGTCAGCATCCAAACTGTTAGGAAGAATGCAATTTTGTCATTATGCTTCCTCATTTGATAGTAGGCACGTTTGATCCACTTATAACATTTGATTAATTTGAAAACAAATCTAATAAACCTAATAAAAGAACACTCCTTTAAAGCATATCTAAGACCTCCGACTCATTCATCCAAGACCTGAAACACACATCAGATGGAAAGGACATATGGTCATTACTGAGACAGATGCTATCTGATGTAATCTTTAATGTCATATTACCATGTCCCCTGAGCCATGTTTTCCTTCATTGCCAATTGTTCTTCACCTTGAGTATGCCCCAGCTAAACTTTAAATAAATTTTAACAATGGCTACTTTGTACTGATAAAACAATTCTTCACCTTGCCCAGAGACAACATATAAATAAATAAGTAGGTAAGTAAATAAATAAATATTTGAAATTTTAATCAACTTTGTTTCAAGCAATCTGAACGCTTAGACAATTTCCAATTTAGATTTATTTTAAAAAGTAGCGCTACTCTGAGAAAGATAAGGCAATTCGTTGTTTAGAGTGATTCTGATGGAGTAGTGGGGTGTTTTGTTTTGTTTTTGTCTTGTTAGTTTCCTTTCTACTGAATAAGTTTCTCCATAAAATAATTACAAAGTTGACAACACTATAAAATAAATGATTTCTAATTTTTAATGTAATATCAAAAGTATGTATAGTACAGACAGCTTCAAATTCGGGGCTTAGGCGAACCACTTAACAGATCTCCCAATAATATTATGAAATCAGTGGGAGAAGCATTACTTCACTGGCTTGTACAATCAATGCTTCATTACCATGAACAAGTCCCAACGCACCACCCGTCTGCTAAGAACAGTCAAAAACTGTTAACTCTCATCAACTTCACTTGTCGCCGTTGCCAAGAAGCCCCATCTCACTTCTCAGGCCCTAATTCTCTTTATTCTAGGGTACGGACAGGGAAGATTTCCATGAGCTACAAAACTCTGATATAATTTCTTCCTAGTAATTAAAATGTACAAATGGTTAAAACACTAATGCCATTATTGTTTTAAAACAGTAAGCTAAAAGTGCCTAATACTAACCAATCTCTTAACATCCACAGAACTTGTATGTGTGTGGACATTTTACGCTTTCACAATTTAGCACAGTTAGCATGGATTTTTTAAAGTTCTTACCTAATCAAAACCCTGGTGGCGTGGTGGTTAAGTACTACGGCTGCTAACCAAAGGGTCGGCAGTTCAAATCTGCCAGGCGCTCCTTGGAAACTCTATGGGGCGGTTCTACTCTGTCCTATAGGGTCACTATGAGTCGGAATCGACTCGATGGCACTGGTTTTGGTTTTTGGTTTACCTAATCGTGTGAGTAGCATTATTTTAAAAGCAGTTATTTGATTTTTACCTGTCTTTACATTTTGTAATTCTTGTTTAAGTCACAGATGTTTTAAGGAAATGCATTTTAACAACAGAAGGCAAATACAATGAAAAATCTAATTAGGGAGTATGTGATAGATGGATCAATAGGCTGTTGTTGTGTGCCATTCAGTCGATTTCGACTAATAGTCACTTCCTGTATGACAAAGTAGAACTGCCCCATAGGGTTTCCTAGGCTATAATCTATATGGAAGCAGATCACCAGGTCTTTTCTCCCCTGGAACCACTGGATGGATTCAAACCTCCAATCTTTCAGTTAGCAGCCAAGTGTTTAACCATGGTGCCACAGATATATAGCTAGATAGGACAGGATAACCTACCACCTACAGTAAAGTGATTTACAACACATCAGAAATAAGAGTAGAGTGGTTAAGAGCAAGGCTTTGAGTCAGACAAGGTTCAAGTCCCATGTTAGCCACTGACTAGCTAGATGATCTTAAGTTTTTTAAGCCTGAGTTTGCTCATACATTAAGTGACAATGTATACATACAAAGGACCTAGAACAATGCCTGTGGTGCAATAACAGCTCATATGTAAACAGCATTTAATATGTATCAGGCATTGTCCTAACACATCCATTATTTATTAATCCTCACAAGAATAATAATATGGGTATTATCCCCATTTTATAGATGAGGAAACTGAGGTGGGGAAGGTGAATAATTCAAGTAAGGTCATACAATATAACTGAGAGGAAGGATTACACCCAAGAACCCCAGCTCCAGAGTCCTTGCACTTAACCACTATGAAATACTGCCTCTGTAAAGTAGGTGATCGATAAATGGAAGCAAAAAAAAGAAAAATCATTTCAAAAACTAGAATCATTCTTCCCAATAAAACCAGTTCTACAGTTGACCGAATATTTCAACTCTGGGTTTATAAAAATTCTCTTTTTATATTATATGCTCAATTTCAACATATAGAAAAATTAAAGAGAGAATGAAAGTCATAATGTTTACAATCACTGTGACAGCTTAAAATGAGTTGCATTAATCAGTTAAGCAGAAACAAGGATTCAAGTGCAGAGAGCTATAGCCATAAAAGGACCTGCTATCTACAGAACACGCCCAGAATTTGGAAATTATCAAACAACATCATTAATATCACACGCAAGTGAAATTTTGCTGAAGATAACTCAAAAACAGTTGCAGCAGTACATGAACAGGGAACTGCTATAAATTCAAGCCAGATTCAGAAGAGGGTGTGGAATGAAGGATGTCACTGCTGACGTCAGATGGATCCTGGCTGAAAGCAGAGAATATCAGAAAGATGTTTACCTGTGTTTTATTGACTATGCAAAGGCATTTGACTGTGTGGATCATAACAAATTACAGATAACATCAAGAAGAATGGGAATTCCAGAACACTTCATTGTGCTCGTGAGGAAACTTGTACATAGACCAAAGAGGCAGTCGTTGAACAAAACAAAGATAATACATGGTTTAAAATCAGGAAAAGTGTGCGTCAGGGACGTATCCTTTCACCGTATTTACTCAAGCTGTATGCTGAGCAAATAATCCAAGAAGCTGGTTGTCATGGATTGAATTATGTCCCCCCAAAAATGTATGTATCAGTTTGGCTGGGCCATGGTTCCCGGTATTGTGTGATTTTCCTATATGTTGTAAATCCTGCCTGTATGATGTTAATGAGGGAAGATGGGTGGCAGTTGTGTTAGTTAGGCAGCACTCAATCTACAAGATTGGATTGTGTCTTGAGGCAATCTCTTGAGATATAAAAGAGAGAAGCGAGCAGAGTGACGGGGGACCTCACACTACCAAAAAAGCAGTACCAGGAGCACAGCATGTCCTTTGGACCCGAGGCCCCTATGCCTGAGAAGTTCCTTGACCAGGGGAAGACTTAGGACAAGGACCTTCTTCCAGAGCAGAGAGAGACAGAGACACAGAGAGAGGAAGGAAGGGGTGGCAAGGGAAAGAGGAAGAAAAAGGGAGAGAGAGGGAAAGCCTTCCCCTGGAGCTGACACCTGAATTTGGACTTTTAGCCTACTTTACTGTGAGGAAATAAATTTCTCTTTGTTAAAGCCATCCACTTGTGGTATTTCTGTTATGGCAGCACTAGATGACTAAGACACTGGACTATATGAAGAGTAGGGCATCAGAATGCGAGGAAGACTCATTAACAACCTGCAATAAGCAGATGATACAACCTTGCTTACTGAAAGCAAACAAGACTTGAAATACTGAGAAGGATCAAAGACTACAGTCTTCAGTATGGATTACACCTCAACATAAAGAAAACAAAAAATCCACAACTGGACCAATAAGCAACATCACAATAAATGGAGAAAAGATCGAAGCTGTCAAGGATTTCATTTTACTTGGATCCACAATCAATGCCCATGGAAGCAGCAGTCAAGAAACTTATTGCACGGGGTAAATCCGCTGCAAAAGACCTCTTTCAAGTGTTAAAAAGCAAAGATGTCACTTTGAGGACCAAGGTGTGCCTGACCCAAGCCATAGAACTTTCAATTGCCTGATATGCACGTGAAAGCTGGACAATAAATGAGGAAGACCAAAGAAGATTAATGCCTTTGAATTATAGTGTTAGCAAAGAATATTGAATATACCATGGATTGCCAGAATGAACAAATCTGTCTCGGAAGAAGTACAGCCAGAATGCTCCTTAGAAGTGATGATGGTGAGATGTCTCACGCACTTTGGTTATGTTATCAGGAGGGACCAGCTCCTGAAGAAGAATATCATGTTTGGTAAAGCAGAGGATCACTGAAGGAGGAAGACCATCAACGAGATGGATTGACACAGTGGGTTCGACTATGGGCTCAAACATAGCAACAACCGTGAGAATGGTACAGGACTAGACAGTGTTTCATTCTGTTGTACATAGGGTCACTATGAGTCGGAATTGACTCAATGGCACCTAACAACACCAACTATCCACAGCTATCCAGCAACCACTAAGTCTGGCAATACTCTTCAGTTCTCCAAATATCACAGCAGATACTACTGGCCTAACCTCTAAAGAGTTACAGCAGATTCATCTTTCTGTAACTTCAAATCTCATAAGAGCCTTCAACTAGATCTCTCCACCTACTTCTGCAAGAATCGTCACTTTCTGACCTCACCCTCTGTGAATGAGACTTGCTAATGCACCTAGATGTCCCCCACACAATCACATCCTCCCCAAAATGTAGTAACAAGTAACCCAAGTCGGAGGCCCTTCCCTGATCACCCATTCTAGTCCATGGCCGAGGGACCACTGTCGTAACTATAACTCACTGACCCATTGCCCACACGGTGCTTTTGAACTCCATCCCAGATTCCTGGTACAGCTTAACCCCTTGTAATCCATGCTGGAAGAAGCATAATTACTAAATGAAGAGACCTGGGATCTAGTCCCAACACTGCCATTCCTTACCATTCTGGTCACAGATAAGTCTTGGGACCTCCATAGGTCTCCATCCCTCACTGTTAAAATGAGGAGGTTGAACTGGATGATCCCTAAAATCTAGGACAACTCTAGAATTCTACATCAAACGAACTGGATGAGAAAACTGAAGTAAGTCCCCGCAGGTAACAGCTCCTCCTTATCTAGCCCACACCATCCCCTCTTCCACCTTGCTGGGGCTCTGGAAACAGTCTCTCTGGGGTTGAAAACCAGGCTGCCAGGGGGTATTGTCCTAAAGGCAGTGCATTTACTACAGTGAATGGCTGGTGCTCTTCCTGCTAACAGGCATACTGCTGCTCTCTCTAGGCAGGTCCTACCAGTAGTTGCAGGCCGGGGTGAGCAGACAAATACACATAAACTCTCACATAACACACTTAGAAATAATTGGCAGAGATGCTGCCTACTGGAGGGTTCGTGGCCTGGTGGTCACATCTTAGGACAATGCAGCCTCACTGCCCCCTATAAAGCTTCGGAAGGGCATGACTGCAGGGTATGATTAAGATAGCCCATACAGGGAGTGCTGGGTTTACTGTGGATAACAGCTCTGGGGCTGAGACATATCTGTCTTCAGGGCCGTCTTACCTGGGAGTAGCTCCTGCTGTGCGATGTTGTGCTGAGGATCCAGGGACAAACAGTCCACAGCTGATCACCTTTGCCAGAGCAGGAGAGTGAGAACCGCTCCCACTTCAACCTTCCCTCTTAAATCCCCAAACCATAACTTGACCATAATATCCCACATCATATTTCTGACACATATAATAACTCACTTTGCTTATTACATATGTTTTAAAACCCCAGGGTTGGATTATAACTGCTCACCCTAAGTTTCTCCACATTTCAGAAATAGAAATAGGGGGTTTCCCTCCAACCTTCATTTTCAATCTCCTCACCAACATGTCAGAGCTAAGTCAAAATGCCTTAAAGTTCTGCCTCATTCCAACTTCCCCTTATTACTAAGTCAGAGCAAATGTTATCTAAGATATTATCTCAGCTTGCTGCTCTCCCAGGCCTCTCACCACCCACACCAGGCTGCATCTGCCTCAGCATTTTGCTTTCCTGTCTGTTTTCCTTCCTTGGCTTTGCTTTCTGAGCCCTAAGGCTGCCTCATGATCTGCCCAAAAATGTGAGAAGACTTACACTCCAAAAAGGATTCCCTGAATAAAAAAGATTACTAGAATGAGCCCAACTCCTCCAGCAAGTGAGTTCTATGCCTCCATACCTCACAGCTTTTACGTAAAGGAAGACAGAGGAGCATCAAGCACCAACCAGATAACAAAACAGCTCTATGAAATGAGGAGGAAGCACGACTGCTCAACTCAACACCATGATTCACAGCAAACAAACTAATAAAAAAACCTGTTGCCACTGAGTGGATTCCCACTCAGAGCAACCCTACAGGGCAGAGTAGAACTACCCTATAGGGTTTCCAAGGCTGTAATCTTTACGGAAGCATCTTTCTCCCATGGACTGGCTGCTGGGTTTGAACTGCTCCCTTGGCATAGACCAGTACTATATATTTTCCAGGGCACAGAACCAAAGCAAAGAATCATCTTTAGCAGGCACAAAAGCACAATTATGGCCAATGATATGGATAAACCTGATAGAAAGATCCACTTTACCAAACTCATACCTTCAGATAAGGGTACTTTCAGGACAGGGTACACCCGTTTTTATGCCTTAAAAGACTGGTGGCGGGAAAAGATAGTCTTTTTAACAAATGGTGCTGGCATAACTGGATATCCATTTGCAAAGAAGTGAAACAGGACCCATACCTCGCACCATGCACAAAAACTAACTCCAAGTGGATCAAAGACCTAAACATAAAGACTAAAACGATAAAGATCATGGAAGAAAAAATAGGGACAATGTTAGAAGCCCTAATACAAGGCATAAACAGAAGACAAAACATTACTAAAAATGACAAAGAGAAACCAGATAACTGGGAGCTCCTAAAAATCAAACACCTATGCTCATCTAAAGACTTCACCAAAAGAGTAAAAAGACCACCTACAGATTGAGAAAGAATTTTCAGCTATGACATCTCCGACCAGCGCCTGATCTCTAAAATCTATATGATTCTGTTAAAACTCAACCACAAAAAGACAAACAACCCAATCAAAAAGTGGGCAAAGGATATGAACACGCACTTCATCTAAAGAAGAGATTCAGGCAGCTAACAGATACATGAGAAAATGCTCTCGATCATTAGCCGTTAGAGAAATGCAAATTAAAACTACGATGAGATTCCATCTCACTCCAACAAGGCTGGCATTAATCCAAAAAACACAAAATAATAAATGTTGGAGAGGCTGCGGAGAGATTGGAACTCTTATACACTGCTGGTGGGAATGTAAAATGGTACAACCACTTTGAAATTCTACCTGGCGTTATCTTAAAAATTTAGAAATAGAACTACCATACAACCCAGAAATCCCACTCCTCAGAATATACCCTAGAGAAATAAGAGCCTTTACACGAACAGATATATGCATACCCATGTTTATTGCAGCTCTGTTTACAACAGCAAAAAGCTGGAAGCAACCAAGGTGTCCATCAACGGATGAATGGGTAAATAAATTGTGGTATATTCACACAATGGAATACTACGCATCGATAAAGAACAATGACGAGTCTGTGAAACATTTCATAACATGGAGGAACCTGGAAGGCATTATGCTGAGTGAAATTAGTCAGTTGCAAAAGGACAAATATTGTATAAGACCACTATTATAAGATCTTGAGAAACAGTATAAACTGAGAAGAACACATACTTTTGTGGTTACGAGGCGGGGAGGGAGGAAGGGTGGGAGAGGGTTATTTACTGATTAGTTAGTAGATAAGAACTACTTTAGGTGAAAGGAAGGACAATACTCAATACATGGAAGGTCAGCTCAACTGGACTGGACCAGAAGCAAAGAAGTTTCCGGGATAAACTGAATGCTTCAAAGGTCAGCGGAGCAAGGACGGGGGTTTGGGGACTATGGCTTAAGGGGACTTCTAAGTCAATTGGCAAAATAATTCTATTATGAAAACATTCTGCATTCCACTTTGAAATGTGGCGTCTGGGGTCTTAAATGTTAACAAGCAGCCATCTAAGATGCATCAATTGGTCTCAACCCACCTGGATCAAAGGAGAATGAAGAACAACAAGGTCACACGATAACTATGAGCCCAAGAGACAGAAAGGGCCACATGAACCAGAGACTTACATCATCCTGAGACCAGAAGAACTAGATGGTGCCTGGCCACAACCAATGACTCCCCTGACAGGGAGCACAACAGAGAACCCCTGAGGGAGCAGGAGATCAGTAGGATGCAGACCCCAAATTCTCATAAAAAGACCAGGCTTAATGGTCTGACTGAGACTAGAGGAATCCCGGTGGTCATGGTCCCCAAACCTTGTGTTGGCCCAGAACAGGAACCATTCCCGAAGACAACTCATCAGACATGGAAGGGACTGGACAATGGGTTGGAGAGAGATGCTGACGAAGAGTGACCTACTTGTATCAGGTGGACACTTGAGACTGTGTTGGCATCTCCTGCCTGGAGGGGAGATAGGAGGGTAGAGAGGGTTAGAAACTGACAAAATTGTCACAAAAGGAGAGACTGAAAGGAGGGAGCGGGCTGACTCATTAGGGGGAGAGTAAGTGGGAGTATGGAGTAAGGTGTATATAAGCTTATATGTGACAGACTGATTTGATTTGTAAACTTTCACTTAAAGCACAATAAAAATTATTAAAAAAAAAAAAAAAAAGACTGATGGCAATGGTGGTGGGACCTAAGGCTCCCATATTTGCAAAACACGGACATCTTATAAAGTAGCAGGACCACTCCCTTCTCCTTACATTAGTCCCAAGAGAACTGACATTAAGTAACCACAGCTGGAAAGGGTGGAAGGAAGAAATAACTTCTATAACAGGTGAAGTGTCCCAATCATTGACATTTTTACTCTATAAGAAGATGATTATAAAAAAAGATATCTGTTTAAGTGTTTAAGCGTAACCAATAAAAAAGAATACACATCAATTAGTCTTGATATAAAATGACTAAAGTTACTAAAATACCTAGTAAAAATACGAAAGAATTAAGATTTTCTTCCTACAAATATGGAAGCTTGTTCTCTTCCAACCATACATGTGTTTATTCATTTTACACCCTGAAAGTGGGGGTCATTTTATATGCAATTGAATCAAAGCTCTAGTGAAAACATTAGAAGCAAAATTCAGGTTTCTACAACAAACAGGAAAAGGAGCCCTGGTGGTGCAGTGCCTACAGTGCTCAGCTGCAAAAGGTCAGCGATTCAAACCCATTGGCTGCTCTGTAAGAGAAAGATGTGGTAGTCTGCTTCCATGAAGACTGCAGCCTTGGAAACAGTTCTACTCTGTCCTATAGGGTCACTATGAGTCAGAATCAACTCGATGGCAGTGGGTACAATAGATATATCCCTCTGTAGGAAAGCTTCTTTAGACAAACCATAGGCCTTCCTGTGTGGCTCTGGTTTGTTCACCTGGCTGGCAAAAGGAACCACTGGAAAATAAGTGAAGGAAGTCATGAAAAATAGTCATGAATGGACCATTGTGGGTCATTTCAGTGGCAAAACACGGCAGAGAAATTCTTCAAGAAATATGGTAGTATTCAGCTAGAGTTCTTGGTTAGCAAAGAATGCCACACATTTCCATGGTACATGAAAACATAAATCATTCTTGATGTTTTATAACAAGGATAGGAAAACTTTTTCTGTTTAAAGCCAAATAATAAATCGTTTAGATTCTGTAGGAACATATTGTCTGTCACAACTACTCGACTCCGCTGTTCCAGTGCAAAAGAGGCCATAAACAATATGTAAATAAATAGGTGTGGCTGTGTTCCAATAAAACTCTACTTAGAGACACTGAAATTTGAATTTCTTGTAATTTTCACATATCACAAAATATCATCCTTCTTTTGAATTTTTTCAATCATTTAAAAACATAAAAAAACATTGTTAGCTTGCAAGCCATAAGAAATCAGGCAGCAGGCCAGATTTAGCCTATGGACTACAGCATGCCAAAACCTTGATTTATAATCTTTACTATAGTCAATTTGATCTTTTTCTGAAAGGGCTCTGATCTTCAGTTAGGTCTCTGCCATTGACAAGGCTAACAAAGATAATGATTCCATCAACAACTGCCTGACGGATCAAGGCAGTGAAAACTTCAATCCTGTTTCCTTCACTTCTAATAATAATCTTAGCAACACCTTGTCTTGATAGGCCACACTACCTTTTTCATTCTCTATCACATTAGCATTAATGGTAAATTCTGAGACAGACTCTCAGACATTCTCACCTACTTTCACAGGATAACAAAAACATCTCCAGTGCTCATACATCTCCAGTCCTCAAAGCTCCTGTAAAAAGGGAAATCGCTGGGTAAGATATCCAAGTCTCTTCAACTATACTACAAGCCAGGAAACTTTCTACAAAGCACACTTTAGTCTTAAATACAAGTAATAGCTCGTTTGGCATAAGAAAACCTGGCCTCATTCACCAACAATTGCTGAGAGAGAGAAGAAACATATTATAATTCTAACTGCACAGTTAACTAGTTTAGTTAGCTCGTTTCAAAACAGCATCTGATATGAAACTAAGAATTAGGCTTAGATTATTTCTATGGTCTTTTCTAACTCCAAAATGAAACAATTCTGTAAAGAGCCAACTAATCATGATATCTGATCCAGTCCATTGAGAGTTTCAACATTTTTCTATCAAAGTTCACGTGGATGCCATTTTCACTTTTCATTATCTTTCAGATAAGCAAGCAATTTCCTCTGTTCTTTTATCTCTGAAGGCCATTGAAAATATATTTCTGATCAGGATAATTGCCACCCTCTTAGGAATTAACCAGTCTTAAGTGATTCCAAGAGAAAATACCGTGTAGGGTGATACTTGGAAGACATTTCTAGAGACATACATTTTTGTCTGCTGCAACTACAAACTCCAACTTGTGGAACTTCCCCATAACAAAAGCATAAAGTAAGTTCCTTTAGCTGCCACAGAAATTTGTCTTTAAAATTACTTCAGTTTTCCACAATAATCTCACTTGTGACCTATATGAACCATACTTCAGTCTAACTCTTAGAGTGAAACAGACCTGGATTTTATTCCTGCCATTGCTAATCATAAACTAAAAGTTCCTCACCTCTAAGCCTCAGTTTCCCCATCTGTAGAACAGAGATGCTGGTACACATGGTAGCAATGGAAACAACATGTACATAATGGTGTATAACTATTGATGTGGGAAAACGTCTGCAATATATTGTGAGGCTTGAAGAGGAATTTACAGAACACAGGAATGATATGATAACATTTTGCAGCTGTTTTTTTAAAGCATACAGTAGATATCTCCGGCAGTAAAATTACTGAGGATTTTCCCTTTCTACTTTCTTCACTACTGCAGAAGTAGTACAAGCTCTTAATGCAAAATGTTCAATCCAAAAAAAAATAAAGGCATTTTCATTTTATGTAAACAAATGGTGTCTCATGCAGGTATTCAAAAACCAACAGCTCAGGAGCCCTAGCATATTGAGGGCAGCAGAGATGGAATTTATTTTAATTTTTGTAAATCTCATAGCATCTGGCACAATGTCTTACACACAACAGACTCTCAACAAGAGGTTGTTAAGTCTTTCCAACAGGCTCAAAATAAATTAGTCTACAGGTCAAGCCAACGTCAATCTTCATCTTTCCTCCTGGGTTTGATTTTCGAACCTTTTATTCTTCCATTCATTACAAAAAATTCTGCTTTTCACATTCAGGATATAAAAGTCACATTGCTGTTCTGTGCTGCTGAATTGATTTTGACTCATAGTGACCCTGTATGACAGAGTAGAACCTCCCCCATAGGATTTCTAAGGCTGTGATCTTTACAGGAGCAGACGGCCAGGTCTTTTCTCCCACAGAGCAGCTGATGGGTTTGAGCCACTGACCTTTTGGTTAGCAGCTGAGTGTTTAACCATTGCACCATGAGGGCTCCTTAAAAGTCATATTAAATTAGCTATATTAAAAACTATATCTGCGGTTGATATGAAAGAAAATCTGGGAAAATTTCTTTAATCTAAAAAATGTCACTTGGTGTATATCAATCTTGCTAACAAAGTCAAATAAAGAAGCTAAGCTATTACACTACTATCTCAAAGATTTGGGTGGGACACAGATAACTACAGTTTTGTGAGGAAGAAGTTTTATGTTTCCCAGATAGAACCATGTTCTGGACTTTTCACATAGGGGAAAGAAAGAGGCCTTAGGACCTGCAGTCAGAGGAAGAAGCATGGACGTAAAAAGCATTTAGGAGGAGGGCAAACTGCAGCCACCCTCTGATTAGCCTGGGTCCTAATAAGAAAAGAAGTAAGCCTCAAAGCTATGAAACCTAGCAGCTAAGGGAAAAATTAGCCTTGAAATACATTAAGATCAAATACTGTAACCAGGGTTATGTATAGGATTAGGGTCAAAATAAATGGCTGAAAGAATTATACCTCCACTCCTCACTTATCAACATGGTTAAATTCCAAAAACCAAGTCATAATGCAAAAATTGGCTTATGTGAAAATGGAGGATGACCACATTAGATCACAAAATGGAGGATGACTACATCATTACACAACTCCCAAACCACCGAGACTCATGGCCCAGGCAAATTGACACATAACCCTAACCATCAAAGCCAACGTTACTCTTGCCTCGCACGTCGGTGTTCGTTACTGCCAGACATACATTGTTAATGTGCAAAATAGTCAGATAGTAGATTTCTTACTATTGTAGTAAATGTGAAATGTCAGATGCGAGACAGTCGATAAGTGAGGAGTAGCTGTAAAGGACTGCTAGGAATTTGAGAGGCCCTGGTGGAACAGTGGTAAGCAGTCAGCTGCTAACCAAAAGGTCAGCAGTTCGAACTCACCAGCCACTTCGCAGGACAAAGATGTAGCAGTCTGCTTCTGTAAATATTTACCGTCTTGGAAACCCCATGGGGCAGTTCTACTCTGCCCCACAGGGTCACTATGAGTCAGCATCAATCCAGCGGCAGTGGGTTTGATTTGTTTTGTTTTGTTTCGGCAGGAATTTGTATGTTCAAGAATACCCTGTTCTTGATTTTGTCGAAAAGTATTAACTTTAAATAGCATTTATGCAAAGTTCATATAACTTTTAATTCTGAATTTAAAAGCCCAGTGCCATCGAGTCGATTCTGACTCATACCGACCCTGTAGGACAGAGTAGAACTGCCCCACAGAGTTTCCAAGGAGCGCCTGGCGGATTTGAACTGCTGACCCTTTGGTTAGCAGCTGTAAAGACATTATAATAATATAAAGGAGGCTTGGTGGTGCAATGGTTAAGTGCTCAGCTACTTAACCAAAAGGTCGGTAGTTCGAATCTACCAGCCACTCCATGGGAGAAAAGACCCGGTGATCTGTTTCCATAAAGATTACAGTCTAGGAAACCCTATAGGATAGGGTTGCTGTGAGTCAGAATCAGCTCGACAGCACACAACATAATATAAATAAGGAATACAAATTTCATTGTTAAATCTAGTGTCTAGCAATGTTTCTTGAGTAATAAAAAGACAAGCTTGAGTAGAAAGCAACTCCTAGAATCTCAGAGAATGTACAAACCCTTCGGAATGGATGATTTCAACACACTGCTTCTAACTGGTGCAGCATCCCTAAGACAAAACAATGATAACTAGGAAAGGAAAGTTAATTATTGAAACTTTAAAACTTGTAAGAGACAGCTCTGTACTGAAAGCATTATTATTTCCAGTAAAATACAGATATTGTCCCTAGATGGCATAAACGGTTTGCTCTCAGCTGCTAATCTAAAGGTTTGGGGTTTGAACGCACCCAGCGGCACCACGGAAGAAAGGTTACAGTCAAGGGCTGCTTCTGTAAAGATTACAGCCAAGAATCTCCTATGGAGCAATTTTACTCTGTAATACGTGGGTTGCCATGAGTCAGAATCAGCTTGACAGCAATGGGTTTGGTCCTCTAAAAAGGCACATTGACCTCACTATAAATCAATCATGAAAGAGGTATGAGGTGGGAAAAGTACTATAATTAGAGCAAGATCTGCTTCTGGATCCTTCTTAGGCAATTCTGTACCTCAGGTTTCACAGACATGAAATATCGGTAATAGGTGGCTGTAAGGGTCACACGAGATATGAGCAAAAACACTTTGTAAATGGTAAAATGTCAGGATTTATTATTATTTATTATTATTAATTTAATTGCTATTATTGACTTTTTATCTAAATAATAAAGTATCTCTGAAATATTTCTATTTGTGATTTACGTATTTATTTAAGTCTAACAAACAAAATGCATTGGCTTTTTAAAATATATTAAAATACTTAAGATAAAAGAATAACAAATTATCTGTCCTTTGACTAAGTCATTCTTTACATGGTGCTCCATCTTCTTCTCAATTCAATTCAGAATTTTTCCCAGGACTTAGTTTTTTAACAGAAACATGCCCTACATACTTTTTCAGGAGCATAATTTATTTTTAAATTCATGTCTGGGAATTCAGCCTTCTGTATCTTAAACACAGTGTTCCACTTTAGGCACTGTTTCCGGGGGCCACCATCGCAGAGGCAGGAAGTGTGATAATGCAAAGAAGGAACTGAATTCTATGGGGTCCATCAATAATGTTTGCTAGCATTTCATGAAAAATCTGACATACTTAACTATTCATGAAAACTGAAAATATATTTATACTAATAGTAACAAGTAGTAACAACAACAGGAAGACAGGGAATAGGAACCACTTGTGGCTCATTATCACAGGAGATAGCTAAAAGTGAAGTAGATCGAAACTGTGGCTAGACTAAGGATCAATAACTTTTAGATTTTCCTGGTCTGTATAATGTTAAAATAATACCAGATGTGTATTTATGTAATATTGAATTATTAACATCAAAAATTGCTCACAGTAAATCAGAAACAAATGATGACCAAATAAAATGGGGATTTTTTTTTTTACAAACATTATTTTGCCCGTTTATAATGTATTAACAAATACTTTCCACTTCAGTAAAATTAGATTGAACAGACGGATATGTAAATATAGATGTCTTGATTTTTCATTTGTTGGGAACATGAAAGATTCTACGAATATGTGTGTCCCTTTTAAAAAAGTATACATCGAGGATTGATAATATCACAATGAACAAAATACAGATGCCAGTGAACTTCCAGCCATTACATGGTAGCAACACATTTAAACATAGAGTATCAAAAATAGCTAACAAATCAAAACATAAAACATGTTAGGTTCCCCTATGCTATTTACCTAAAATACTTCTAATTCTACTTGAGTTAATTCTTCGTTATAGAAATATAAATTTGAATTTCATAAATTTTTGTTCTATCTGAAATATTCTGTGAAAGATAAATTATCTTTTTAATCATTTCTGTAACTTACACATTTTTTTAAGAAGACATTATTTTAAAATGACACTAAAGCACTCATCTCTAAAGCATTACATGATGAAAACAGGGGTCACAAACAATTTTTAACACCAGACATAAAGCATAAGTAAAAGTACAACATGAAATAAGTAGAAAAATAAATTATATTTCTATAATCAAAAGTCTCTTTTTATACTTATTAACTAGCATCAATGCCTACTGGTAGACAGATTTCTTCACTGTAAACAGGTTATGTGGGGGGATACTTCACTGACAGCATCCACATTTTTCTCCCTACACACACAACAAGGACTAGGTTGCAGAAGTCCTCTGGATCCATTGAAAGAATTAAGGATCAAGTGTGTGTGAACTCAGAGTCAATGCCTGCAGGCGGAGGCATTCTTTTTTGGTAGCTCATTTCAGCACTAGAGTGTAAATGTATTTGTATGAATTGATGAAAAATATTAACAGTGTAAAAATTACATAAAGCTATACTAGGAATGGAGTCCCTAAGTGGCGCAAATGATTAAGTGCTTGACTAGTAGCCGAAAGGTTGGCAGTTCAAACCTACCTAGACACACCTTGGAAGACAGGCCTAGTGATATGCTTCCAAAAAGTCACAGCATTGAAAGCCCTATGGAGTAGTTCTACTCTGCACACATGGGGGCGCCATGAGTCAGAATCCACTGTACCACAACTAACAACAACAACATATAGTACTAGGAATGCTTGCTTTACATTTTTCGACAAAGGTTTTCAAAGGAAAAGAGAGAAGAGAACTAACATATATGAATTTATCGCATGTTAGAGACACTGAAACTATGGTAGACACATTCATATAATATATTATCACAATCATTTTCTCCATCTTTGCCATAAAAAATTGGAGGACTCCATGTTAAAAGGCACAAAAAAAAAAAAAAGCGTTTAGCAAGAGTTCTAAATTATAAAGGCAGAGCCAAGATGGCGGAACAGACAGACAATTCCAGCGAGCCCTCTTTACAACAAAGGCCCGAAAAAACAAGTGAAACGAGTATATTTGTGACAAGCTGGTACCCTGAACTTCAAAGGCAAGCTTAGAAAACTAACTGAGGGGCAGAGGGAGGAAGAGACCATTCGGAAGCGGACAGGAGTTACCGGACCTGAATCCCGGGGAGCCCTCAATCATGATTCCCAGAGCAGCAGCGGCAGGCTGGCACTAGCATTAGGCTGCAGTTTCCTCAGGGAGAAGCAGCCAGCCACACAGCCTACTCACACCTCCGGAACCGGAGAAGAACGGTGCTCTCGACAAAAGCTAAGTACTCGCGTATATTTTACCGCACACCCCCCACCCCAAGCCGGCTTCAGCAGCTGAATTCCCTGGGCCTGAGATAGGCAATGCTGAGCATCTAGAGCCATCCTCCTGGCCTTGGGGAAGGAAAAATTTCACAACTGGGGGAAAAGATAATTTGCTAGCTCTACTAACTGGGGGAGCTCAGGACAAAAGCAGCTCCTGTCCAGGCATAAACTGACCGTAGACTTTGAGTACCTTTCCCTTCTGCATGGACCTGTGTGGGCCTATTTCAGGAAAATAGGCCCTTGTTGGCAGACTCCAACCGTTTCAGCTGTGCAGTGGACAGGTGGGTGTTTCGTGTTTGACATTCCTTTGCCTATTAAACAAGGTCCTCACCTACACGCATCAGGGACCTAAGGACTGGTACCTCCACTCAGGTCACCCAGCCACCCACGACAGGGGTCCAAGGATAACTGGTACCTCCCAGTCCATACAATCAAAAACTTTGGGTGCCCATTGTCCATCTGCAGAACGCACCCGCCTGCACACTCTAGGGAACAGGGACACACTTTCCTCAGAGACACTCAGGGGTCAGTTCCCAGCCCCCTGCCTTGTTCAGACCGTGACCCCCTGCTGCAATCAGATACCGGTATATACGCCAATCACCCCTGATCCTCTAAGACTGTAGGACAGAGCCATTGCCACACACTTGATGATCTGCTACCTGGAAACCTGAGCTGAATTCATACAAGAAAACTGAATGGACTCCTAGACTGATATACCTGATAACAGCTCTCTCCATCTGTGGACAGGACTTCAGAGCTCCAAAGGCAAAAATAATCAAGCTAGCTCACTCAAGCAACCTATTTGAGTATATCAAAACAAAACAAAGCAAGAAGCTACGAAACACTAAGCAAGCATAAACTAATACAATAGCTTATAGATGGCTCGGAGACAACAGATCATATCAAGTCACATAAAGAAACAGACCATCATCACCTCAACAAGCTCTCAAAACAAAGAATCCAGGGATCGTCAAGGTAAAAGTGCATTCCTGGAATTACCAGAGCCAGAATACAAAAGTTCAATATACAGAACCCTTCAAGGTATCAGGAAAGAAATGAGACAAAATGCAGAACAAGCCAAGGAACACACTGATAAAGCAACTGAAGACATTAGAAAGATTATTCAGGAACATAATGAAAAGTTTAATAAGCTGGAAAAATCCATACACAGATAGCAATCAGAAACTCAGAAGATTAACAATAAAATTACAGAAGTAGACAACAGAAAGTCAGGGGAGCAGAACTGAGCAAGTAGAAGCCAGAATTTCTGAACTCAAAGATAAACCACTTGGCACTAATATATTTGAAGAAAAATCAGATAAAAGAATTAAAAAAAATGAAGAAACCTTAAGAAGCATGTGGGACTCTATCAAAAGAAATAACCTACGAGTGATTGGAGTACCAGAACACAGAGGGATAAAAGAAAATACAGACAGAATTCTTGAAGATTTCTTGGTGAAAAATTTCCCTAATATCATGAAAGATGAGAAGATATCTATCCAAGATGCTCATCAAACTCCACATAAGGTAGATCTGAAAAGAAAGTCACCAAGACATACTATCATCAAATTTGCCAAAATCAAAGATAAAGAGAGGATTATAAGAGCAACGAGGGATAAATGAACAGTCACCTACAAAGGAGAGCCAATAAGAATAAACTCAGACTACTCGGCAGAAACCATGCAGGCAAGAAGGCAATGGGATGACGTATTTAAAAAATTGAAGGAAAAAAACACCTGCCAAGAATCATATATCCAGCAAAACTATCTCTTAAATATGAAGGTGAAATTAAGACATTTCCAGATAAACACAAGTTGAGGGAATTCATAAGAACCAAACCAAAACTACAAGAAATACTAAAGGGAGCTCTTTGGTTAGAAAATCAATATCAGGTATCAACCCAAGACCAGAACGCTGGGTACAGCAACCAGAAGTCAACCCAGACAGGGAGACCCAAAAAAACACAGCAAGATCATGAAAAAAGAAACAAAAAAAAAGCTTAAAATACAGTAACAGTGATGTTATTACATAAAAGAAGACAACATTAAAATAATAAAGAGGGACTAAGACCTGTAATCATACACCCTCCATATAGAGAGGAAGATACGGCGATACAAAGAAATAAAAGTTAGTTTTAAATTTAGAAAAATAGGGGTAAATAATAAGGTAACCACAAAGGAGACAAACTATCCTACTCATCAAAACAAAGTACAAGAAAAAAATAGACACTCGGCAGAAACAAAATCAACAACAAATATGAGGAAAGGACGATATATAAAGATAATCTACTCAGCACATAAAATTAAGTGGGAAAAAGAAACTGTCAACAACACACAAAAAAAGACATCAAAATGATGGCACTAAATTCATACCTATCCATAATTACCCTGAATGTAAATGGACTAAATGCACCAATAAAGAGACAGAGAGTGGCAAAATGGATTAAAAAAATAAGATCCGTCTATATGCTGCCTCCAAGAGACACACCTTAGACTTAGAGACACAAACTAAAACTCAAAGGATGGAAAAAATATATATCAAGCAAACAACAATCAAAAAAGAGCAGGAGTGGCAATATTAATTTCTGACAAAATAGACTTTAAAGTTAAATCCATCAGAAAGGATAAGGAAGGACACTATATAATGATTAAAGGGACAATACACCAAAAAGATATAACCATATTACATACTTATGTACCCAGTGACAGGGCTGCAAGATACATAAAACAAACTCTATCAGCATTGAACAGTGAGATAGACAGCTCCACAATAATAGTAGGAGACTTCAACACACCGCTTTCGGTAAAGGACAGGACATCCAGAAAAAAGCTCAAAAAGACACGGAAAATCTAAATGCCACAATCAACCAACCTGACCTCGTAGACAAATACAGAACACTCCACCCAACAGCAACCAAGTATACTTTCTTTTCTAGTGCACATGGAACATTCTCTAAAATAGACCACATATTAGGTCATAAAGCAAGCCTTTCGCAGAATCCAAAACATTTGAAATATTACAAAGCGTCTTCTCTGACCATAAGGCCATAAAAGTGGAAATCAACAATGGGAAAAGAAATCAAACACTTGGAAACTGAGCAATACCCTGCTCCAAAAAGACTGGACTACAGAAGACTTTAAGGATAAAATAAAGAAATTCAGAGAATCCAATAAGAATGAAAACACTTCCTATCAGAACCTTTGGGACACGGCAAAAGCGGTGCTCAGAAGCCAATTTAGATCAATAAATGTACACATACAAAAAGAAGAAAGGGCCAAAATCAAAGAATTATCCCTACAACTGGAACAAATAGAAAGAGAGCAACAAAAGAAACCCACAGGCACCAGAAGAAAACAAATAATAAAAATTAGAGCAGAACTAAATGAAATAGAAAACAGAAAAACAATTGAACGAATTAACAAGACCAAAAGCTGGTTTTTTCAAAAACTCAACAAAATTGATAAACCACTGGCCAAACTGACAAAAGAAAAACAGGAGAGGAAGCAAATAACCCGAATAAGAAATGAGATGGGCGATATTACAACAGACCCAACTGAAATTAAAAGACTCATATCAGATTACTACGAAAAACTATACTCAAATCTGAAAACCTAGAAGAAATGGATGAATTCCTAGAAACACACTACCTACCTAAACTAACACAATACAGAGGTAGAACACTAAATAGACCCATAACAAAAGAAGAGATTGAAATAATCAAAACACTCCCAACAAAGAAAAGCCCTGGTCCTGAGGGCTTCGCTGCAGAGTTCTACCAAACTTTCAGAGAAGAGTTAACAACACTACTACTACTAAAGGTATTTCAGAGCATAGAAAAGGACAGAATACTACCAAACTCATTTTATGAAGCCACCATATCCCTGATACCAAAACCAGGTAAAGACACCACAAGAAAAGAAAATTATGGACCTATATCCCCCATGAATGTAGATGCAAAAATCCTCAACAAAATTCTACCCAACAGAATGCAACAACATATCAAAAAAAGAATTCACCATGACCAAGCGGGATTTATACTAGGTATGCAGGGATGGTTCAACATTAGAAAAACAATTCATGTAATCCACCACATAAATAAAAGTCTTGATTTTATCAATTGATGCAGAAAAGGCATTTGACAAAGTTCAACACTCATTCATGATAAAAACTCTCAGGAAAATAGGCATAGAAGGAAAATTTCTCAACATAATAAAGGGCATTTATACAAAGCCAACAGCCAACATCACCCTAAATGGAGAGAGCCTGAAAACATTCCCATTGAGATCAGGAACCAGACAAGGATCACCTTTATCAGCACTTTTATTCAACATTGTGCTGGAAGTCCTAGCCAGAGCAATTAGGCTAGATAAAGAAATAAAGGGCATCCAGATTGGCAACGAAGTAGTAAAAGTATCTCTATTTGGAGATGACATAATCTTATACACAGAAAACCCTAAGGAATCCTCCAGAAAACCACTGAAACTAGTAAAAGAGTTCATCAGAGTATCGGGATACAAGATAAACATACAAAAATCAGTTGGATTCCTCTACACCAACAAAAAGAACATTGAAGAGGAAATCACCAAATCAATGCCATTTACAGTAGCCCCCAAGAAGATAAAATACTTAGGAATAAATCTTATCAGAGATATAAAAGACTTGTACAAAGAAAATTTCTTCTGCAAGAAACCAAAAGGGACTTACATAAGTGGAAAAACATACCTTGCTCATGGATAGGAAGACTCAATATTATAAAAATGTCTATTCTACCAAAAGCAATCTATACATTTAACCCAATTCCGATCCAAATCCCAAAGACATTCTTTAATGAGATGGAGAAACAAATCACCAATTTCATATGGAAGGGAAAGAGGCCCCAGATAAATAAGGCATTACTGAAAAAGAAGAACAAAGTGGGAGGCCTTACTTTACCTGATTTTAGAACCTATTATACCGCCACAGTAGTCAAAACAGCCTGGTACTGGTACGACAACAGATACATGGACCAATGGAACAGAATTGAGAATCCAGGCATAAATCTATCCACATATGAGCAGTTGATATTTGACAAAGGCCCCAAAACAGTTAAATGGGGAAAAGACAGTCTTTTTAACAAACGGTGCTGGCATATCTGGATATCCATCTGCAAAAAAATGAAACAAGACCTATACCTCACTCCATGCACAAAAACAAGCTCAAAATGGATCAAAAACCTAAATATAAAATCTAAAACAATAAAGATCATGGAAGAAACAATAGGGACAATCTTAGGAGCACTAATACATGGCATAAACGGTTTACAAAACATTATTAAGAATACAGAAGAAAAACTAGATAACTGGGAGCTCCTAAAAATCAAACACCTATGCTCATCTAAAGACTTCACCAAAAGAGTAAAAAGACTACCTACAGACTGGGAAAAAGTTTTTAGCTATGACACTTCCGATCAGTGCTTGATCTCTAGAATCTACATGATACTGCAAAAACTCATCTGCACAAAGACAAATAACCCAATTAAAAAATGGGCAAAAGATATGAATAGGCACTTCACTAAAGAAAACATTCAGGTAGCTAACAGATATATGAGGAAATGTTCACGATCATTAGCCGTTAGAGAAATGCAGATCAAAACTACAATGAGATTTCATCTCACTCCGACAAGACTGGCATTAATCCAAAAAACACAAAATAATTAATGTTGGAGAGGCTGTGGAGAGATTGGAACACTTCTACACTGCTGGTGGGAATGTAAACTGGTACAACCACTTCAGAAATCAATTTGGCGCTTCCTTAAAAAGCTAGAAATAGAACTACCATATGACCCAGCAATCCCACTCCTTGGAATATATCCTAGAGAAATAAGAGTATTTACACAACAGATAAATGCACACCCATGTTTATTGCAGCACTGTTTACAATAGCAAAAAGATAGAAGCAACCGAGGTGCCCATCAGTGGATGAATGGATAAATAAATTATGCTATATTCACACAATGGAATCTACGCATCAATAAAGAACAGTGAGGAATCTGTGAAACATTTCATAACATGGAGGAACCTGGAAGGCATTATGCTGAGTGAAATTAGTCAGTTGCAAAAGGACAAATATTGTATAAGATCACTATTACAAGAACTTGAGAAATAGTTTAAACTAAGAAGAAAACATTCTTTTGTGGTTATGAGGGGGGGCGGGAGGGAGGGTAGGAGAGGGGTTCTCACTAAGTAGATAGTAGATAAAAACTACTTCAGGAGAAGGGAAAGACAACACACAATACAGGGGAGGTCAATACAACTGGACTAAACCAAAAGCAAAGAAGTTTCCTGGATAAACTGAATGCTTCAAAGGCCAGCATAGCAGGGGCAGGGGTTTGGGGACCATGGTTTCAAGGGACATCTAAGTCAATTGGCATAATAAAATCTATTAAGAAAACATTCTGCATCCCACTTTGAAGAGCGGCATCTGGGGTCTTAAACGCTAGCAAGCAGCCATCTAAGATACATCAATGAGTCTCAACCCACCTAGATCAAAGGAGAATGAACACCAAGGACACAATGTAATTACGAGCCGAAGAGACAGAAAGGGCCACATGAACCAGAGACTACATCATCCTGAGACCAGAAGAACTAGATGGTGCCCGGCTATAACCAATGACTGCCCTGACAGGGAACACAACAGAGAACCCCTGAGGGAGCAGGAGACCAGTGGGATGCAGACCCCAAATTCTCATAAAAAGACCAGACTTAATGGTCTGACTGAGACTAGAAGGACCCCAGTGGTCATGGTCCCCAGACCTTCTGTTGGCCCAGGACAGGAACCATTCCCACAGCCAAGTCTTCAGACAGGGATTGGACTGGACAACAGGTTGGAGAGGGATGCCAGTAAGGAATAAGCTTCTTGGATCAGGTGGACACTTGAGACTACGTTGGTATCTCCTGCCTGGAGGGGAAATGAGAGGGTAGAGGGGGTTAGAAACTGAGGAAATGGATATAAAAAGAGAGAGTGGAGGGAGGGAGCAGGCTGTCTCATTAGGGGGAGAGTGATTGGGAGTATGTAGCAAGGTGTATATGGGTTTTTGTGTGAGAGACTGACTTAATTTGTAAACTTTCACTTAAAGCACAATAAAAATTATTTTAAAAGTTCTAAATTATTAAGATGCCCTAAATTATTAAAAATTTCTACAGACTATTCATTTCTTTTCAACATATACAATGTACTTTTGAATTGTCAAGAGATTAAACAGGTTGAATAGTTCATCCCTTTTCTTCAGGTGCTTGGACCAAAACAAAATGGTAAAATTCTGAGCCAAGTGAATAATATAAAAGCAAGGTCAAACAACCTATTAGGTATCTCCCTAGATCTCCTATTATTATCGCTCAAGAAATAATTTTAAGAACATTAGTTTTTTTCTCCATAACGTGAGCAGTTTTACTGTAATATACACAAAAGAGAACCATTGCTCATCTGGATCCAGTTATTGTCAAAAATATATTATTCACACTCACCAATACTGATACGTATGGATGTAAAGAAATTTTTTAAAATGAAATGTAATTTATGAGAGGATACCATGAAAGTCAGTCTTCTTAATATAAAAGGTAGACAACAGACAATGGCAGCACCATTTTGAGAGACCCTAACCTCAGATTTATAGAGACAGCTGAGAATGGAAGACAGATCTTTAAGCAGATTGTGGTCAACCTGCAAAGGCACTCCCCCTCATAACACAAGTCAAATCAGAGGAATCCCGGCCTACAGATAACCAATTCAGAGCTTCTTCCCAAAACATATCAAAAAAAAAAACCTGCAGTACACAACAGGAAAAAAAATCTATATTCTAAAAAACTAGTTCAGTATATGCATTTGGCATTGTTGATTTTATATATATATATATACAATGTTATTAATATTTTACACAACTTTTTTCATTCAATAGTTCATTGAATTCTGAGAGGATTCTGCCTTTAAAAAACACATACAGCTGCTGTGAACCTTACGGAGTTGGCTGAGATTCTACATACCTGATCAATTCAAAAATAAATTGAATTGAAAATTGCATCATCCTAGCAACTGGTCATAATTTACAAAGCTTATAAACATAACCAAATACTGTACAAAAACAACCATATTTTATTAGAAATTTGAAATCTCAAAATAATAGATTTTTTTTAATTGGTACCAGCTAAAAATACTTAGATACACCTAAGTATTTAAGAATGTATATTAATAAAACATGATGCCTTTTCAGATTTCCAGATATTTTTATTGCATTTGTCTTCAGGTAAAGTAGTGTGTTTTGCTAGAACAAGATAAGGATCCTACCATTACCATGAAATTGGGGAAAAAATTGGACACATCTCAGTTTTTTAAGCACAGCGGTTAAATACTCAGCTGCTAACTGAAAGGTCAGAAGTTCGAACGCACCAGGCAATCTGCAAAAGAAAGATGTGGCAGTCTGCTTCTGTAAAGATTACCAACACCAAACCAAACCCACTGCCATCATGTCGATTCCGACTCATAGTGACCCTATAGGACAGAGTAGAACTGCCCCATAAAGTTTCCAAGGAGCATCTCGCAGATTTGAACTGCCGACCTCTTGGTTAGCAGCCATAGTATTTAACCACTACGCCACCAGGGTTTCCTCTGTAAAGATCAGAGCCTTGGAAACTCTATGGGGTAGCTCTACTTTGTCATATAGGGTAGCTCTGAGTCAGAATCAACTCAATGGCAATAGGTTTTTTTAAATGACATTAGTACAGTTATCAAAAATTGTAGCAACACTAGACTATGTCACGAATGGTCTGCAGTTACTGTGACAGTTACTTAAGACATGTTCTCCGTGAAGCTCAGCCCAGGAAAAATCTTGGAGGCTGTTTAGAAGCCTCGGCGGCTGTTAACAACCTACATCAGATTGCTTCTGAAAGCATCATTACCTGACCTCTGCAACATTATCACCTTTACTAACTACTAGTCCTTTCCTTAACTCACACAGATATAAGAGCCTCTTTTCAGCTCATTTATCAAGTGAAAGTATCTTTTCCTGAAAAACAGACACCGGAGCTCCAGGGATCGTAAGAGGAAACAGCAGTAAAACCACTCAACTACACTTAGCATCAGTAGTTTTCTTTTCTACTATGTTCTTTCAGGAAGGTGGCCTTTAAACCTGGAAATATACTCTATAAATACATGCATTCTTCTGCATAACACTACAAGAAGTTTGACTGATCTGTCTTTTAAAGTGGAGAGAGATGGATACCGCTTTGGTGAGGTTTCAGCTAACATTGCTTAGACCTGCTTTCTTCCATTCATTTAGAGCAGAAATGATTTTTTAATCATCCCAGTGGATTTTGATGTACACTAAATAAGGTGCCAGTTTCAAAGCTGCTACTATTAACAAATGTCAAATAGCTTCTTCAGTGTTTCCCAACATCAAAATAAATGTTCTACCAACTGCTTGGTGTTGAAAGGGAGTCCTAGATTCACACCACCATAGGCTACAGTGTAGAAAAACCTCATATCCAGAAACTTTACAGAATGTTTTCCAGATGTCTGAGCATCCCTTTAGATGTTAGGGTTTCTACATTTTAATATAACTTTTACCCTCAAAAAGGCTCAACAGTATTTCTCAATGAGGATGCTATGGGTATTTTAAGCAGGATAATACTGCAGTTAACATTTCTAGCTCCCAGGCATTAAAGGCCAGTAACGCTATCATTGTGACAACACAAAGCCCACACACACATTTTTATATGCCCCTAATGGAACAGCACTGCCCTCCCCACCTTGACAACGTATTTCCCTGCCATCCTAAACAAGTCACACAAAGTTCCAAAGAAGTGTTTCTTTTATTTTTTAATTTTTATTGTGCTTTAAGTGCAAGTTTACAAATCAAGTCAATCTCTCATACAAAATTCATATATACCTTGCTATATAAAAAAAAAAAAAATTTTTTTTTTTATATACTCCTATTTGCTCTCCCCGTAATGAGACAGCACACTCCTTTTCTCCACCCTGTATTCCCCATGTCCATTGGATCAGTTTCTGTCTCCCTCTGCCTTCTCATCTTCCCTCCAGACAGGAGCTGCCAACGTAGTCTCGTGTGTCTACTTGATCCAAGAAGCTCATTCTTCACCAGTATTATTTTCTATCCTATAGTCCAGTCAAATCCCTGTCTGAAGAGTTGGCTTTGGGAATGGTTCCTGTCTTGGGCTAACAGAAGGCCTAGAGACCATGACCTCTGAGGTCCTTCTAGTCTCAGTCAGACCATTAAGTCTGGTCTTTTTACAAGAACAAAGAAGCTTTTCTTAATAATCAAATTCTTTTGATAGACTACAAAAGTAATTAAAGATTCACATGAAGATGATCGGGGAAGTAGAACTAACTACTAAAAACCAAAAACCAAACCTGTTGCTTTGAAGTCCATTCCGACTCATAGTGACCTTCTTAAATACGCTGCTTGAAAAAGTCCCAAAGGTCACTTTGCTTTTTAGTCCCTTGCTTCTCCCTTATAGAGGTGTTACAAATTACCTCAAAGTTTGTGTTGTCTAATATGATAACCATTAGTTATGTATGCCTATTTAAATTTAAATGAATTAAAATTAAAAACTCAGCTCTAGCATTAGCACTAGCCACATGTGCTCAACAGATGCTATATTAAAGGACATTTCCATCACCACGTAAAGTTCTATTGGACATCACTGCTCTAAGGCTTCCTAAACATATGACCTGCCACCTCATTGCCATTTTGAGGAATGTTCACAGCAAAGACTTAGAATTCTTCAGTGGCAGTAACAGAAGGCACTCATTAATCCATATTTCATCTCCGAGCTCTTTTTAACATCTGGCTTTGGAACAAAATTCCAGGCGTAAGCAACATTAAAAACAGAAATTTCATTATTAGACCAAGTTGACTAGCATCTACAGAATGAATTAGCTTTCTGATAATATTTCCTAAACAAAATGGTCTATGGAATACTTGGTGATCAGTGAAATAATACTAGCAAGGGGCCTAACCTTTCTTTCCTCTCTAGATGTTATCTATTAAGTGCTAAACTGTTTTTGTTTTTGTTTTTTTAACAAAAGAACCCTTCAGTGGCTGATGTGCCTTTTGAAAGGCTCTGTGTAGCCCTTTAGAGCTACAGAGGTACAGAGGTCTATTCACTGCCCCCAAATTCAGAACTATTCCATCTTCTCTTTTATCTGTCACAGGTACTCTTCCTCACTAGCACAGGATTTGTTGTTCACGCACTTGCCATGCCTTGGAATTGGCCCCAAGAAAGGGTCCAGAAGGTTGGACTTCAAGGATCTAAGATGTTTAGTATGTAAATTCTTAAAAAACCATTCGATAACACCATAAAAGCATTTTTCTACCCCTCTAAAATTCGAGGCAGTAATTTTGTGGCGGAGCCCTGATGGCACAGTGGTTAAGAGCTCAGCTGTTAATCAAAAGGTCAGCAGTTTGAATCCACCAGCCGCTCCTTGGAAACCCTATGGGGCAGTTCTACTCTGCCCTTCAGGGTTGCTATGAGTCAGAATCGACTCAACAGCAAAGGGTTTTAATTTTGTAGTAATTTCTTGTACACTAGAGTTTTCTATATAAAAAAAAAAATACCAAAGTTTATTAATAGGCCCACTATTTTTAAAAGGCTGGGTGCCGGAGGTGGGTATTCTAGTCACAAGTAATTTGGAAGGCAGTATGGACAACACAGAGCCCCTGGGTACTGCCAATGGATAATACGCTCAGCTGTTAACCAAAAGATTGGCAGCCCACTCACAGACACCTTGGAAGAAAGGCCTGTCATCTACTTCCAAAAATAATTAGCAACTGAAGACCCTATGGAGCACAGTTCTACTCTGACACACATGGGGTTGCCTTGAGTTGGAAATGACTCGACGACAATTGGTTTTGGTTTTTGGTATATATATATATATATATATATATATGCATACATATGGACAGGCATGCCTTAGTTCCATCCCTGATTGATTACGAACAAGCTCCGAGGCCTTAGGCAAACTGTATGATAAGCCAAGGTTTTTATCTATAAAGTGGATGATATGAAAATATGCAAAGTGCTTACCACATAGTACGCCACCCAGTGCCGTCGAGTCGATTCCGACCCATGGCAACCCTATAGGACAGAGAAGAACTGCCCCATAGAGTTTCCAAGGAGCGCCTGGTGGATTCAAACTGCCGACCCTTCAGTTAGCAGCTGTAGCACTTAACCACTATGCCACCAGGGTTTCCTACCACATAGTAGGGACACAAAATGTTTTAGCTAATGTTACTTTTGCCTTTGTTGTTCCTTCTGCTTGGTAATTCACAGAGCCAGCTTCTTATCTTAGTCTCAGTTTAAATGTCACCTCCTCAGCGAGGACCCCTGCCCATTCAAGTTCATTATATCCGTTATTCTCTGTCATAGCACCCTGTTTACCTCCTTCCTGGTACTTCTGAAAATCTATGAAAAATTTATATATTAGTTTAGTTCTTTATTATCAGTCCATGAGGATGAAAAAAAGTTCCATGAGGATGGTATAGTAAAACCTGTGAAAGCCAGAACCTGTGTAAGGCGGAAACCTGTCAGAGAAGGGAAATGCAAATGTTTTCCACTAAAAGGAGTAATAGAAAAGTGGTTAAAACTGCGCCCTGTCAAAGGTGGAAAACTTGCAAGACCCGGGAAAAAAAGGCAGTCTCATTGAGTTTCCAGCTCTCACAAGTTTCACTGTATATCCTAGGATCATAACACAGTGCCTGGCACACAGTACACTCTCAATAAATATTGGATGGATGGACGGATTTCTGGGTTAAATAAAGTTAACTAGGTTTCCTTCCTACAAGACTACTTAGACTTTTTCAAGAAAATTTACACTGTGACTCTGCTAGACGGTTATAGGACAGGTTATATTTCTTTAACTTACTGGCCATAGAACCCTTTTCTTGTGGAAAATCTTCAGATCTCCCAGAGATAATATCTTATGGGACACAAAAGGTGGTTACTCATTTGCACCGTGACAAAACATGAAAATACACTAAAACATAACAGGTGCCATCATTCTGGTCTCTGCAGATGGATAAAGCATAATAGAGCTTTCGCCTTCCCGCTCATTCATATCACCTCACCAGGAAGGGTTTATTCTCCCTCACTTGGCATTTCACACTGGTCATGAGCTTAATAATAATAATGCCTTTCATTTGTGGTCGGCATTTCAGGTAAATTTAGGTATGTATATTACCACAAAACTACAGCAGGACGGGGAAGGTTAATATTACTACTCCTAATTTGTCAAAGAGTAAAGATGCAAAGAGATTACAGTGTCTCACCAGTAAGGGCAGAAGCAAGACTGATATCTAAATCTCCTGGGTTGGTGGTTTCTTCTTCTCTTTCAACATACCACTAGATTTTGTTATGTGCGTTAGTCAGAATCTTAGCAGGAAGCATATACCACAACCAAATTAAAATACTTTGAGGAGATTTTAATAAAGGGACTACTTACAAAAGTATGGAAAGGGCATAGGATTGTCACAAAAGGCAGTGATAGTGTAGTTCCCTAGGATCTTACCATCTCTAAGGTGGAAAGGGCAAGAGGAAGTTACCAGAACCAAGTATCTCAGGGTGGCTGCCTCCAGAGATATTGCGGACTTTGGTGGATGGGCACAGCCAGATAACTCACTCTTGTTGGGTCCTCCAAACTCCTACTTGGCTTCCCATTGGCTGAACCCAATCAGAAGCCACAAGGCAAGATTACTGACTAAAAAAATCCACATAGGTCACCTCCCAGGGCTGAACCAAAGGGTGAAGAAGTTGTAAAAAGTGAATCTGAAGGAACAAATAGAAGATGGTTGGCACATCAAAAAATCTCCAATCATTTATTTAAAAAGGAAAAAAGGATATTATAAGTAGGCAAACATCAATTTCCTAGAGAAACTACTGCTAGCAGGTCATGTTCCAGAGCTATATATTTATTTCTCCTGATTGTATTTCAGAACGATACACTTATTTCTTCTGATGATGGTTTCTAAGTCAGATCTTCTCCATGTCAAAGTATTCTCTCTAATGCCTTAATGAATTCATTTTTAATAGCCTTGAGTGTAAAAATATCATCAAAGGTTTTCTCTTAATGTAAAAATATAGTGACCACTGGTTTTTCATTGTTTGGAGGTAAACATACTCTCTCAGATACGGTTAGTAGATTCTAATAAAAATTAGGCTATCTTTGTCCAAAGAGCTATAGTTGCTTCCTTAGTCAATGATTCTATTCTTTACTATGAGAAAATTACTAGTCAATTAGGCATTACATATTTTGGCAAATAATTATGTCCTTAAGCTTCTTTGATATTTTTGGAAAAAATACCTTTGAATCCAGAAATGTAAATATATTTTACTTACTAATCAGATCTAAAACATTCCACAATCTATTTGCTTTTTTTAAAAAAATGTAGAAATCAGACATCTACCTCCCAACATCTACCTTATACTGAGGCAGAAAATTCATCCAGTATCTCTGCTACTTGCATGTCCTATCTGAGGATACTTTTTACAATATAATCAAAGAGTACTATTGGTTTTTTTAGCCCTACTTCCATCTTTTTTTTCCCATCTTTAATGTATTTGGAACCCCTCTTATCGTTGCTTTTGAAGTTTCTACATGGTGAGACTCAATTTCATCCCTGACTCTTCTCAACAAAGCCTATTTCTCCAATCTCTAGTATTCACTCAGAAAATAAAAGCTAACGTGATCCCTCAGAAATAGGCTTTAGATTATGTCTGGCCCATGCCAAGTACTTAAGCATCAAACATGATTAAATCAAGGTTTCTATTTTCAAGGAACTCAATGAAGAAGCAAGTATGGCTGGATAATATCTTTTCTTCTCCTAATTCAAGCAGGTAGTCAGCTCTGCTCGCTGCGTTTCAGAGAAGGCATGTACCAGGGTAGAAAAAGAAGCAGCCTAAGAACCTTTTGGAGCCCTCGTGGCACAATGGTTAACAGTTCGGCTGCTAACCAAAAGGTCAGCAGTTCGAATCTACCAGCCACTCCTTGGAAACCCGATGGAGCAGTTCTACTCTGTCCTATAAGGTCACTGTGAGTCAGAATAGGCTCGATGACAATGGGTTAAGAACCTTTCAGGTTTTTAGAAAACAAAAACTAATCATTCATAACAGCCCCAACTAGAAACCACTCAAATATATATCAACAGTAGGGTGGACAAATAAATTGTGGCCATACATGGAATATTATAAAACAATGAGAATGAACTACTGATTCAACATCATAGATGAAACTCACACATATAATGCACAGAGGGAAAAAAAAAAAGACAAAAAGAATACATACTACATTATTCTGTTTACATAAAGTTTTAAAAAGGTAAAACCAATAAATGGTGACTGAAGGCCAGAGAATGGTTACCTTTGGGGAGAAGGGTTAGTGGGATGTTATGGATTAAATTGTGCCCCACCAAAATTTTTATGTTGAAATCTAACCCCAAAACCAAACACATTGCCATTGAGTCAATTCCGACTCATACAGACCCTACAGAACAGAGTAGAACTGCCCCATAGGGTTTCCAAGGAGCACCTGGTATACCTGTGACTGTAATCCTGTCTGGAAAAGGGTTTCCTTTGTTATGTTAATGTGTCTGGGTAGAGACACACAAGGGAAGGCACCATGTGATGACAGGGGCAGACTCATCTACAAGCCCAGGAATGCCAAAAATTGCCGGCAGCTACTAAAAGCTGCTAGGGGTCAGAACTGACTCAATGACATAGGGTTTTGGGTTTTGTTTTGGTTTGGTTTGGTTTGCTTTACCAGAAGCTGAAAGACACGAAGAAGGATCTTACCTTAGAACCAAAAAAAAAAAAAAACACCCGTTGCCGTTGAGTCGATTCCAACTCAAAGCAACCCTATAGCAGACACCCTGAATTCGGACTTCTAGATTCCAGAATTGTGAGAAGAACGGCACTCTTGGCAAAAGCTAAGTACTTGCGTATATTTTACCATGCCCAGAACTGCGAGAAAGTAAGTTTCTTTTTTTTAAAGCCACCCACTTTTGGAATTGCATTGTGGCAGCCCTAACAAACTAAGACAAGGGCCTGAGGAAGGTCCCTGGATGCTGGTAATGCTCTATTTCTCGATCTGGGTAATAGTGACACGGTTGTGCTCATTTTGTGAAAATTCATCAAGCTATAAATTTATTATTTCTGCCCTTTTCTGTATCAGTATCATATTCAATAAAAATTTACTTATGAAGAATGTCAGATAGGTGATAAGTGTAGCAAGAAAAAAATAAAGCAAAGGAAGGGGCTAAAGAGTGCCTTCGTATATAGATGGGTGTGGAAAGGGATTCACAATTTGAAAGCCTCAAGGAAAGCTGAACTGAGAAGGTACCATTTGATTAGAAACCTGAAAAAGGTTAGGATATGAGTTACGAAACTATACAGATGAGGAGCAGGAACACAGAATAGCTAGTTCCATCTACGCTCCTACACTACAACTTATGTTGTTGTTAGGTGCCGTCGAGTGGGCCCTGACTCATAGCGATCCTACGCACAACAGAACGAAACACTGCCCGGTCCTGCACCATCCTCACAATCGCTGTTATGCTTCAGCCTATTGTTGCAGCCACTGTGTCAATTCAATCCACCTCATTGACGGTCTTCAGCCGTTTTTTTCTTATTTTCGGTCATGCCGCATCAGCAGATGAAGGTTCTGAAAGCTTTACTCCATACACATCATTAAGATCGACTCTACTTTGAGGAGGCAGCTCTTCCTCAGTAGTCTTTTGAGTGCCTTCTAACCTGGGGGGCTCATCTTCCAGCACTATATCAGACAATGTTCCGCTGCTATTCATAAGGTTTTCACTGGTTAATTCTCTTCAGAAGTAGACTGCCAGATCCTTCTTCCTAGTCTGCCTTAGTCTGGAAGCTCAGCTGAAACCTGCTCTCCATGGGTGACCCTGCTGGTATCTGCATACCGGTGGCATAGCTTCCAGCATCACAGCAACACGAAAGCCTCACTGTACGACAAAATGACAGACACATGGGGGCTACAATTTATACAACACACGAAATGGAGTTCCACCTTCCTTTTTTTTTTTTAAGTGGAATTAAAACAACCTAGATCATTTTAACATTAAAAAAAGAGGGGTGGGGGGTATTTCCCCATGTGAGGACAAAAGAAAACAACACAAGACTTAGCCTTCAGAGAAAAAGGATTCTTATGCATAGACAGAGCTAGCATTCTGAACAAAAGTAAAGGGGATGAGTTCACCCAGATTAGAAAGAAACTGGCCCAAGCTGGAGAGAGGAAAAGGCTGAGAGAGAAATTACTTGGTTTCACTCACTCATCCACTCACTCTACAGCGATAGCGAGGGTTAAACAATCTTCATTTCCCTGCCTGGAATACACCATACACACACATACCACACACACACCACACACACACCACACACACCACCCACCCACACACACACCCACCACACACCCACCATACACACATCCCACACACACACCGCACACACACACACACCGCACACACCCCCCCACACACCCCACACACACCCCACACCCAACACACACCCCACAATCACACTCCACACACACCACACACACACACACACACACACACACACACACACACACACACACAGAGTTTTCTATCAGTCAAGGGTACCAGACACATGAGGCAAACTTCTAGCGGGACAGTGACAAAAACAAAAAGAATATGGAAGAAATACAGAGTTCCAATGAAAATAGAAAAATTTTTAAAAGTATACTACTCTTCCACAGATATGAGAAGATATTACACCCATGGAAAAAGAACAGATACTACTTAAAATAAAAATTAAAAAAGAGGGGGTGAGAGTATTGTACAATTACAATGGGTGAATTCCTGGTATACAAGTTACATGTCAGTGACAGCGGGGCATTGCCCCAATTCCCAGGATGCAGCCTGGTAAGAGTGCAAGGCTGTAGAGCGGCACTGTTCAAGAGGGCAGCCATGAGCCACATGGGGCAACTGAGCACGTGAAATGTGGCCAGTACAAATTCAGAGCCACTGTAAGTGCAAAATACTCACTGGATTTCAAAGTCTTAGTACAAAAAAAAAAATTGTAAATATCTCATTAATAATTTTTATATTCATCACAGGTTGAAATGATAATATTTAGATATATCAGGTTACATAAGATATATTATCAAAACTAATTTCACCTGTTTCTTTTTACTTTTATAACGTGGCTTCTAGATCATTTAAAATTTCCTACATGGCTCACATATTTCTATTGCACTGCACTATACTATGGAGCCCTGGTGGCACAGGGGTTAAGAGCTATGGCGGCTAACTAAAAGGTCAGCAGTTTGAATGCACCAGCGGCTCCTGGGGAACCCTAAGGGGCAGCTCTGCTCTGTCCTATAGGGTTGCTATGAGTCGTAATCGACTCGATGGCAACGGGTTTGGTTTGGTTTGCACTATGATACTACATTATACATTTGTTGAGGACAACGGCGCGTATAGCACAGTAGACCCTCAGTATGTACCTGCTGAATCAACAGATGACATATGTCTTCACAGCATTAGTCTCCAACTGTGTCATTTTGGAAGTACATCCTGAGGCAAGGTGGACAGTCAATTAATCGATGCTGCTCCTTTCCTGTCTTTGTGGCACCGGGTTTTTTTAATATACTTTAGAGATCATGATTTATTCCCTCATACTTCATTAGAATACAACAATCGTTTTAATCATTAGCCTCAATTATTTTCAACAGCTATGAGCAAAGAGTTTTTTTTTTAATGAAGAAATCAGCTGTTTTAGCTTTTAAACACTGCCCTCTAGAGTTCTTAATGTTATTAGAATATTAATAGGTTACATGGTCCGCAAAGATCAAGTTGTTTTCTAAAAAAATTTTTAAATAAATTTAAATATGAAATCTGCATATGATCATATTAAAGAACTTAGAAAAACACAGCAAAAATTAAATGCTGCAGATAGCTAAAATACTGGTCTTAAGGGAACCAGCTTAATAAAACGTAAATTGAAGAGAAAAATATCTTTCTGTGCTTTTTTAAAAATAACAATAATTATCCTAACTCATAAAAGTGGGTAACCTTGCAATCTCATTTGCCACCAGTACCACTCCCAACAGATCCGAATAAACACTCTGACCACCAGATTCATAAAAACAACCAATAAAGTTGGAGTAAGGAATGAATGAGGAAAATACTCGATTATAAGGCCTTCTATAGAATTGTAAAAGTGTCACAGTCCCTTTGGATTTTTACAGCTCAGAACTGGGGTTAAATAGCCAGGACCTCTCTGTCATGGGTCCTTAAAACCATTCCCAGGTTCAATGATTCTCTAGTTTTGTTCACAGGACTCAGATATAGTCACGCTCACAGCTATGATTTATTACAGTGAAAGGATGCCAGTCACAGTCAGCAAAAGGAAAAGGTATATGGAGCAAAAAAAAAAAAGTACAGGGGAAATCAGGTGCAAACTTTGAGAGTCCTTTCCTCGTGGAGTCATGCAAAACCAAACCAAACCCACCGCCACTGAGTTCATCCTGACTCACAGCAACCTTGTAGGACAGAGCAGAACTGACCCATAGAGTTTCCAAGCCTGCAAAGAACCACTTTAGAGTGTTGAAAAGCAATGATGTCACCTTGAAGACTAATGTGCGCCTGATCCAAGTCATGGTATTTTCAATTGCATCAGATGCATGTGAAAGCTGGACAATGAATAAGGAAGACCAAAGAAGAATTGATGCCTTTGCATGGTGGTGTTGGCAAAGAATACTGAAATATACCATGGACTGCCAAAACAACAAACAAATCTGTCTTGGAAGAAGTACAACCAGAATACTCCTTAGAAGCAAGGATGGAGAAACTGCGCCTTACATACTCTGGACATGTTGTCAAGGGGGATCAGTCCTTGGAGGAGGACATCATGTTTGGCAAAGTACAGGGTCAGCAGAAAAGAGGAAGACCCTCAACGAGGTGGACTAACACAGTGGCTACAAAATGAGCTCAAGCATAACAATGATTGTAAGGATGGCGCAGGACTCAGCAGTGTTTCATTCTGTTGCTCATAGCGTCGCTATGAGTCGGAGTCAACTCAAAAGCACCTAATAACAACAAATCTTTAGGGAAGCTGACTGCCACATCTTTCTCCCACAGAGTAGCAGATGGGTTTGAACCTCCGACCTTTCTGTTAGCTGCAGAGCACTTATCCACTGCGCCACCAGGGTTCCTTGGCATTATACAGGATGTGCTTAATTCCCCCAGCAACGAGTTGTGAAGTGTGAAAAGTTGCCAACCAAGGAAACTGGTTAGAAACTCAGTGCTCAGGTATTTTTGGGGGGCTGATCCTGCACACAACCTCCGCCTGGCATGTAACCAATACAGATTAGGCACAGCGAGCCACTCATCCATTCTGGAAATGGTTGGGACTCTCCCAAAATCAAAGTTTCCAGATGCCAGCTAAGGGTCAACCTTGTAAGCAGGCCTTTTAAAGGATAACAGTCAGGCCTGATATGTCTTCTGTACAAACCCTAAACCAGAAAAGGAAAAACATAATGCACAGTATTAGGACTGCTTAGGAAATTCTTGTGAGAAAAAAAAAAAAGAGGAGGTAATCATGGTGGCTGTTTCCTGGTACAAGACTCCAGAAGTGAAAACAAGAGAAGCACATGGGTGACAGGTTTTCTGGGAGGTAGCTGTCTGAGCAAACAGTAAGGTCAGTAATGGCTCTCTGCAGGAGCAGGTGCCCAGAACAATCTTATGGGAAATCAACACGTATGAAGTTCAGGGGTGGTACAGAGTCACAAATTAAACCAGGGGCCAGTTTTTAGTTACAAGAATATGGGATGAGGAGGCGCGGCTAAGATGGCAGAATATCCAGATGCTTCCCGAGATCCCTGTTACAATAAAGACCTGGAAAATCAAGTGAAATGCTTATATTTATGACAAGCTAGAAGCCCTAAACATCAAAGGCAAAGTTAGAAAACGGACTGAGTGGCAGTGGGAGGAAGAGATGGTTCAGGAGTGGAGAGGAGTTACCTGACCTGAATTGCCAGGATCCCTCAGGCACCATTTCCAGGAGTGGCTGTGACAAGCTGGTGGTAGCGTTCAGCCGCAGTTTCCTTAGGGAGAAGCAGCCAGCTGCACAGCCTACTCGCACCTCCAGAACCAGAGAATAATGGCGCTCTCGGCAAAAGCTAAGTACTTGCGTATATTTTACCATGCCCCCAGCCCCCAAGCCAGCTTCAGTGGCTGTTGATTTACCTGGGCCTGAGATAGGCCCATTTGAGCGCGCTGAGCCATGCTCCCAGCATTGGAGAAGGAATAAATTCACAATAGAGGGAAAAGATATTTTGCCACCTCAACTAACCCAGAGAGCTCAGGACAGAAGCAGCTCCTGTCCAGGTATAAACGGTTTGTGGACTTTGAATACTTTTTCCCCCTGCATGGATCTGTGTGGGCCTACTGTTGGCAGACTGCAACTTTTTAAACTGTGCAGTGGAGAAGTGGGTGTTTGACATTTGACACCACTTTGCCTATTAAAAAGTGTCCTCACCTACCCACATCAGGGTTGTAAGGAGTGGTGGCTTCACTCAGTTCACCCAGTCACCCGCGACAGAGGTCCAAGGATAACTGGTATATCCCAGTCCTTACAACCAAAACCATTGGGTGCCCATGGTCCGTATACAGAACCCAGCCACCTGTACACTCTAGGGAATGGGGATGCACTTTCCTCACACACACTCAGGGAATGGTTCTCAGCCCCCTGCCTTGTTCAGAGCATGACCCCCCTGCTGCAACCAGATACCGGTACCTACGCCAAACACCCCTGCCCCTCTAAGACTGTAGGACAGAGCTTATACCACACACTTGATGACCAGCTACCTGGACACCTGAGCTGAATCCACACAAGAAAAGTGAATGGACTTATAAGCTCATATACCTAATAAAAGCTCTTGCCATCTGGTGACAGGACATCAGAGCTCCAAAGGTGAAAATAATCAAACTAGCTCACTCAAGCAACCTATTTTGGCATATGAAAACAAAACAAAGCAAGAAACTAGGATACAGTAAGCAAACATGACATAAACTAATACAATATCTTATAGATGGCTCAGAGAAAACAGTCAATACCAAACCATATAAAGAAACAGAACATGATCACTTCAACAAGCTCTCAAAACAGGAAATCAAGGGATCTTCTGGATGAACATGTCTTCCTGGGATTACCAGATGCAGAATACCAAAGATTAATATACAGAACTCTTCCAGCCATCAGGAAGGAGATCAGGCAATATGCAGAACAAGCCAAGGAACACCCATGTAAAGCATTTGAAGAAATTCAAAAGCTTATTCAAGAACATAATGCAAAATTCTAGAGGCTACAAGAATCCATAGAGAGACAGTAATCAGAAGTTCAGAAGATTAACAATAAATTATAGAATTAGACGACTCAGTAGAAAGTCAGAGGAGCAGAATTGAGCAAGTGAAAGGCAGAATTGGTGATCCTGAAGATAAAGCACTTGGCACCAATATATTCCAAGAAAAATCAGATAAAAGAATTTTAAAAAATGAAGAAATCTTAAGAAGCATGTGGGACTCTATCAATAGAAATAACCTATAAGTGATTTCAGTACCAAAACAGGGAGGGATAACAGAAAATACAGAGAGAACTGTTGAAGATTTGTTGGCAGAAAATGTCCCTGATATCATGAAAGATGAGAAGATATGTACACGGGATGCTCATCGAACTCCACGTAAGGTTGATCTGAAAAGAAAGTCACCAAGACATATTATAATCAAACTTGCCAAAACCAAAGATAAAAAGAGAACTTTAAGAGCAGTTAGGGATAAACAAAAAGTAACCTACACAGGACAGTCAATAAGAATGAGCTCAGACTACTCAGCAGACACCATGCAGGCAAAAAGGCAATGTGATGACTTACATAAAGCATTGAAGGAAAAAATATTGCCAGCCGAGAGTCATATAACCAGCAAAACTGTCTCTCTAATATGAAGGTGAAATTGGGACATTTTCAGATAAACAGAAGTTTAGGGAACTTGTAAAAAACAAACCGAAACTACAAGAAATAATAAAGGGAGTTCTTTGGTTAGAAAATCAATAATATCAGGTATCAACCCAAGACTAGAACACTGGGCAGAGCAATCACATGTTAACCTAGACAGGGAAATTGCAAAAATAAATCAAGATTAAAAAAAAACGCTCAAAACAGAGAAAGAGTGATGTTATTATGCAAAAGAAGACAACATTAAAACAATAAAGAGGGACTAAGAAATGTAGTCATAGATGTTTCATATGAGAGGAAGACAAGGCAATATAAAGAAATAAAAGTTAGGTGTAAACTTAGAAAAATAGGGGTAAATATTAAGGTAACCACAAAGGAGACTTACATCAAAATAAAATACAAGAAAAAAAATACTCAGCAGATAAAAAATCAACAACAACAAATAAAAGGAAAAGACAATATATAAACTACTCAGCACAAAAAATCAAGCGGGAAAAAGACACTGTCAACAACACACAAAAAAGGACAGCATTAAACTCATACCTGTCCATAATTACACTCAATGTAAATGGACTAAATGCACCAATAAGTAGGCAGAGAGTGGCAGAATACATAAAAAAACATGATCCGTCTACATGCCGCCTACAAGAGACACACCTTAGACTTAGAGACACAAACTAAAACTCAAAGGATGGGAAAAACAATGTATCAAGCAAACAACAATCAAAAAAGAGCAGGAGTGGCAATATTAATTTCTGACAAAATAGATTTTAAAGTTAAATCCACCACAAATGATAAGGAAGGATACTATATGATTAAAGGGACAATACACCAGGAGGATATACCCATATTAAATATTTATACACCCAATGACAGAGTTGCAAGATACATAAAACTAGCTCTAACACCACTGAAAAGTGAGATAGACAGCTCCATAATTATAGTAGGAGACTTCAACGCACCACTTTCAGTGAAGGAAAGGACATCCAGAAAGAAGCTCAATAAAGACACGGAAGATCTAAATGCCACAATCAACCAGCTTGACCTTATATACAGAACACTCCACCCAACAGCAGCCAAGTATACTTTCTTTTCTAGTGCACATGGAACATTGTCTAGAATAAACCATATATTAGGTCATAAAGTAAGCCTTAGCAGAATCCAAAACATTGAAATATTACAAAGCATCTTCTCTGACCATAAGGCCATAAAAGTAGAAAACAATAACAGAAAAAGCAGGGAAAAAAAATCAAACACTTGGAAATTGAACAATACCCTGCTCAAAAAAGACTGGGTTATAAAAGAAGACATTAAGAATGGAATAAAGAAATTCATAGAATCCAATGAGAATGAAAACACTTCCTATCAGAATCTTTGGGACACAGCAAAAGCAGTGCTCAGAGGCCAATTCACATCAATAAATGCACACATCCAAAAAGAAGAAAGGGCCAAAATCAAAGAATTATCCCTACAACCTAAACAAATAGAGGGCAACAAAAGAAACCCTCAAGCACTAGAAGAAAGGAAACAATAAAAATTAGAGCAGAACTAAATGAAATAGAAAACAGAAAAAAAATTAAAAGAGTTAACAAAACTAAAAGCTGGTTCTTTGAAAAAATTAACTAAATTGATAAACCACTGGCCAAACTGAAAAAAGAAAAACTGGAGAGGAAGCAAATAACCTGAATAAGAAATGAGATGGGCCTTATCACAACACACCCACATGAAAGTCTAAGAATCATATCACATTATTACGAAAAACTGTACTCTAATGAATTTGAAAACCTAGAAGAAATGGATGGATTCCTAGAAACACACTACCTACGTAAACTAACACAATCAGAAGTAGAACAACTGAATAGACCCAAAACAAAAAAAGAGATTGAAAAGGTAATCAAAAAACTCCCAACAAAAAAAACCCTGGCCCAGACACTTTCACTGCAGAGTTATACCAAACTTTCAGAGAAGAGTTACCACCATTACTACCAAAGGTATTTCAAAGCATAGAAAAGGATGGAATATTGCCTAACTCACTCTATGAAGCCAGCATAGCCCTGACACCAAAACTAGGTAAAAAAAAAAAAAAAGACACCAAAAAAAAGAAAATTACAGACCTATATCCCTCATGAACATAGATGTAAAAATCTGCAATAAAATTCTAGCCAATAGAATTCAATAACATATCAAAAAAATAATCCACCACGACCAAGTGGGATTTATACCAGGTATGCAAGGTTGGTTCCATACTAGAAAGACAAAAACCACATGATCTTATCAATTGATGCAGAAAAGGCATTTGACAAAGTTCAACACCCATTCATTACAAAAACTCTCAGCAAAATAGGAATAGAAGGAAAATTCCTCAACATAATAAAGGGCATTTATACAAAGCCAACAGCCAACATCATCCTAAATGCAGAGAGCCTGAAAGCATTTTCCTTGAGAACGGGAACCAGACAAGGGTGCCCTTTATCACCACTCTTATTTAACACTGTGCTGGAGGTCCTAGCCAGAGCAATTAGGCTAGATAAAGAAATAAAGGGCATCCAGATTGGTAAGGAAGAAATAAAAGTAACTCTATTTGCAGATGACGTGATCTTGTACACAGAAAACCCTAAAGAATCCTCAAGAAAACTACTGAAACTAATAAAAGAGTTCAACAGAGCATCAGGATACAAGATAAACACACAAAAATCACTTGGATTCCTCTACACCAACAAAAAGAACCTCGAAGAGGAAATCACCAAATCAATACCATTTACAGTGGCCCCCAAGAAGGTAAAATACTTAGGAATACATCTTACCAAAGATGTAAAAGACCTATACATAGAAAACTACAAGACACTACTGCAAGAAACCAAAAGAGGCCTACATAAGTGGAAAAACATACCTTGCTCACAGACAGGAAGACTTAACATTGTAAAAATGTCTATTCTACCAAAATCATCTATACATACAATGCAATCCTGATCCAAATTCCAACAACATTTTTTTAATGAGATGGAAAAACAAATCACCAACTTCATATGGAAGGGAAAGAGGCCCCAGATAAGCATTACTGAAAAAGAAGAACAAAGTGAGAGGCCTCACTCTACCTGATTTTAGAGCCTATTATACCGCCACAGTAGTCAAAACAGCCTGGTGCTGGTACAACAGATACATAGACCAGTGGAAGAAAACTGAGAATCCAGAAATGCATCCATCCACACAGCCGCTGATATTTGACAAAAGCCCAAAGTCAGTTAAATGGGGAAAAGATAGTTTCTTTAACAAATGGTGCTGGCACAACTGGATATCCATCTGTAAAAAAATGAAACAAGACCCATACCTCACTCCATGCACAAAAACGAGCTCAAAATGGACCAAAGACCTAAATACAAAATCTAAAATGATAAAGATCATGGAAGAAAGAATAGGGACGTTAGGAGCCCAAATACATGGCATAAACAGTATACAAAACATTACTAACAATGCAGAACAGAAACCAGATAACTAGGAGCTCCTAAAAATCAAACACCTACGCTCATCCAAAGACTTCACGAAAAGAGTAAAAAGACTACCTACAGACTGGGAAAAAGTTTTTAGCTATGATATTTCTGATCAGCGTCTGATCTCTAAGATATACACGATACTGCAAAAACTCAACTACAGAAAGGCAAATAACCCAACTGAAAAATGGTCAAAGGATATGAACAGACAGTTCACTAAAGAAGACATTCAGATAGCTAACAGATACATGAGGAAATGCTCTCGATCATTAGCCATTAGAGAAATGCAAATCAAAACTACAATGAGAGTCCTTCTCACTCCAACAAGGCTGGCATTAATCCAAAAAACACAAAGTAATGAATGTTGGAGAGGTTGTGGAGAGACTGGAACACTTATACACTGCTGGTGGGAATGTAAAATAGTACAACCACTTTGCACGTTGATTTGGCGCTTCCTCAAAAAACTAGAACTAGAACTAGCATATGATCCAGCAATCCCACTCCTGGGAATATATCCTAGAGAAATAAGAACCTTTACACGAACAGATATATGCACACCCATATTCACTGCAGCACTGTTTACAAGAGCAAAAACATGTAAGCAACCGAGGTGCCCATCAACTGATGAATGGATAAATAAATTATGGTATATTCACACAGTGGAATATTATCCATCGATAAAGAAAAATGATGAATCCATGGCAATCCTTTCCTCTAATCCCACACAATTTCCTATGACAGCAGCTAGCCTCAGTCAAACACAAATAATTACTCATGACTTCATGAAAGGAAAGGATCATGTCTCCTCATTGCTGCATCCCCGTGTGAGGCAGGCTTATTGAACATCTGTTAAATTTCACAGTGAGTAATACAGAAAATGCTTCACATTTTTAAAACAATCACATAATCCAAATGATGCCCATGCTGAGTTGCATAAGATGTTGATTATTCACTACAGAATACCTGAGTATGGAAGGTCTGCTAAGCCCTTCTGATCATACTGAAAAATCAAGAGGAAATTATGCAGGGGCCAACAAAGTGCTTCGTTTTGATAGTTTTAACTAATTCATGATTAGCCTAGGTCCAATTTTGTGCACATCTTGAAAATATGAATACCATACTTACTCAAGGAGCCCTGGTGGTACAGTGGTTAAAGCGCTCAGCTGCTAACTGAAAAGTTGGCTGTTTGAACCCACCAGCTGCCCTGTGGGTGAAAGATGTGGCAGTATGCTTCCGTAAAGATTACAGCCTTGGAAACCCTACCAACATTTTGAATATGAGTATCAATACCATATACACAACTCTCAAAGGTCAACAGGATGCGTGTGTGGTTTTTTCTCCCCCCCTAAATAATCTAACTCTAATTAAAAAAAAAAAAACCCTGGTGGCGCAGTGGTTAAGTGCTAAAGCTGCTAACCAAAGAGTCGGCAATTCGAATCAGCCAGGCGCTCCTTGGAAACTCTATGGGGCAGTTCTACTCTGTCCTATAGGGTCGCTATAGGGTCACTATGAGTCAGAATCGACTCAACGGCACTGGGTTTGGTTCGTTGGTGTTGCTGTTGTTAATATAAGAGTTTCATAAACACAGGGACAAGCACCACCCAGTGGCAAAAAGAAGTGCTCCAGCTAAACACGTATTAACAGTAGGTCTAGCCTAGCAAAATCCAAGACATGGACAGTTCTTATTCAGGACCCAATTTCTTTTAACAAATTTAGTAACCATGGAATAGCTGATATTATCCCAGTTTTAAGACAAAGATTAAATGGTCATCAGGATAGTCCAGGTTTACCTGTTTTAACATCCTTTGAATGAAGTGCTTAAACCTGAGGAAGTGAACTAATGCATGTATTAAGCACCAACTCTGCCACTGAGTTAGACATATTTCATATGCTCCATCTCATCTAATCCACACAACAACCCAGTAAGGAGTCTATTAAAATCTCCACTGTACAAATGAGGGAACCAAGCCTCAGACATTAAATAATTTATCTTAACTCATACAAACATTAAGTAGTGGAGTTACCTCTTCCCACATCCAATCTATTACTGCGTCATTGGGGAAAAAATGGAAAAAAAAAAAAAAAGTAATACAATAAGTGAAGTATACACAAACTCACTGAGCACTTAGTTTAGGACATATATAACTGATTGCAACATGAACAAGACAGATGTGCTGGTGGAGAACACAAAATTCCTTAGACTTGAGGACTGACCAGACCGCTAGCTAAAAGAGAAAAGTGAAGTGTAGGAGAAAGTATAGTGTAAAGATCATGGACTTTGGCATCAGACTGCAATAGAAACCGGCGTTAACCACACCAAACCCTACAGGACAGAGTAGAACTTCCCCATAGGGTTTCCTAAGAGGGAATGAGTGCCTCCTATGTGGCAGAGCACAGTGCCTGGGCACAAAGGTGTCCACAGTAGACACATACCCTCATACAGCCTACAGTCCTGTCCTTGAAACACTTTCAGTCTAGCGGAGAAATTGGCAGACAAGTAGGGCCTTCTGACACAATGGGAGAGGCTACTGCACCCTTCACCAGAGAGGCCTTTATAAATTATGGATCCCATCTTTCAAAAATTCCTCCCTTTCCGTACACACATGCACGTGCACTGGCTCGGATGAGATAAATATGCACAAACCAGGGCCTGCACGCAAACTGCTGCTTTCCAGAAGGCATGCCCACTGCAACAAGGTTACATTTTTTAAATCCTTGCATCTTCACAGAATTAGATCAATTCCATTTTGAGAACTGAAGGATGTTACGAATGGACAATAGCACAGCTTAATGAAAGGGCCAAAAAGAGGTCTACATTGAAATTCCTGCTCTGTAGTAACTTGATAACAGATTATTTGGATTATTAAATAAATAAAACAGTAAGAAGAAGGACAAGAGAATGAGAATGAATGAGAATCTTAAAAGTGGATCCACCTCTTCCGCTTTCTCTTCCTGTTCCTGAATAATTCAGTTCTAAAGCCATTAAATCAGATCAAGCAAGGTAGACATCTATGCAGGGGTGGTGGGCACATGGTAGGAGGTGGGAGCAGAGCCCCAGAGCAGGGTGAGAGAAGCCACCCAGGCATGGGAGAAGCTGGCTTGCAGTATCAGAGCCCAAGCAGAGTAAGGAGTGTATAAGCACAAGGGGCCCTGGTGGCACAGTGGTTAAAGCACTTGGATGCTAACTGAAAGGTCAATGGTTTGAACCCACCCGCTGCTCTGTGGGAGAAAGATGCAGCAGTCTGCTTCCGTAAAGATTTACAGCCTCGGAAACCCTATGGGGCGTTCTACCCTGCTCTACAGGGTCTCTGTGAGTTGGCATCAACTTGACAGCAATGGGAAGCACAACTGGCAGCCCCACATGTGGTGCTAGAAACAAGTGGTGTAAGGAAGGTGTCCACTGGGGGAAGGGGAAGTGGAAGAACGGGACACTGTGGTTGGAGCCCAAAGAAAATAAGCAGGGATTCTGAGGACGGTTGTTCAACATGTGGTTTTAGAATCCAAACATGTTACAGCCAAAGTGAGGTGAGGAGGGATCCAATCACACAAGAATGTTAAGAGATAGAGGTTACATACAGATGGATTGAACAAATAAGTAAATATATTAAAGATAATGGGATTCAGGTTTCTCGCTGTCAGGGAAGGAACATATATAGAAAGGGAGAAAACTAAACTGAACCCTGCAGGGATCAGATTGGAATTTGAGGTATTGACGTCAACTCAGGGTTGATACATCCGATTAGATAGGTAGCAGATAGCATAAAAACAAACACAGATGTAAGTGTACATGCATCTATCTTTATCTATGTATCTAGTCCCTTGTTCTTTCTACTGACAAGACTAGGGGTGGGAACAGGGACACCTCAATCGCAATATGCACACTTCATGCCCAGATCTTGGCTTCTAAATATTTTTCTCCACTGGAGGAGATAGGGATTCTTAGACAAATAACTGATTCCAAGGCTGGGGCAGGGAAAGTACAAGAAGAGACTGCAACTTCTTAGAAAGTGATAAAGTCCTCAGAGAATGGTAAGGACACGTCAAAAGCAATCAGAAGCCCGCCTAAAGGGGCTCCCACAGGCCAAATGTGGGATAATTTGATATCAAAATAATAATAATCATAAGAAATTATATTCCATTGAATAAAACAGGAAACCAGGATTCCCCACCAGCATAAAGAAATAAATGAATAGATTAAAAGAGTTTGATGAGAAATTTACATAGTTCCAAAGTGCCTCCACACAAAATACTAATTACAAAAGGAAAAAGAATAAGTTTATAGTAGTGAGTGCTTGCAGACACCACTTTTATCAGGTGATCAAAATGAGCATCAGTAATGTGACAAATAAAAATCATGCGCCATACGATAAGGTTCAATAAGAAAAACAGCATCGCATCTGTGATATACCTGCCAAGGATGCATAACCTAACTTAATCATGAGGAACCACTGGACAAGCCCAAACTGAAGGCCATTCGACAAAAAAACTAGTAAGTATTCATCAAAATTATCAAGGTCATGACAGTCAAGGAAAGACTGAGGAACTGTTCCAGACTTAAGACTAGAGAGACATGCAACTACACTCCCTCCTCACTTGTCGACATGGTTAGGTTCCAAAGGGCAGGTTATTATGTGAAAACAGAGGATGACCACGTCAGATCACAAAATAGAAGATGACTATACCATCACATAACTGCCAAACCACCGAGAATCACGACCTAGCCAAGCTGACACGTAACCGTAACCATCACAGCCAGCATCACTCTCACCTCGTACCTCGGCCTTCGTTACTTCCAGACATATGTTGTTAATGCACAAAGCAGTTGGATAGTAGACTTTTTACTATTTTAAATGTGAATGTCAGATAACGAGACAGTCAGTAAGTGAGGAGTAGGCATAATTGCTAACGCATGATTGTAAACTGGACCCTTTTGCTATTAAAGTGCATTATTGGACCAAAACAAACCAAACCCGCTGCCATCAAGTCAATTCCAACTCAGAACCACCGGTAAAACTTGAATTGGGTCTTAAAATTAAATGTGGTACTGTATCAGTTTCTGATTAATTAATTACTCTAATTAAATTATGATTTTGATGGCTGTATTGTGGTTATGTAAGAAAATGTCCTCGTTATAGGAAACCCACACTAAAGTATTGCAGAGTGATAGGGTATCATCTTAGCAATGTACTCTTAAGTGGTTCTGGGGGGGCAGGGAGGAGGCCTGTTCTTATTGTACTTTCAGCTTTTCTGTGAATTTGAGATTGTTTTAAAATAAAATTTTTAATTAAAAAAAGAAAAAGTGAGTCAGGACCACTAGAGGGGCCTCATATAGACTGTCAGCGGTTCCCTGTGACCAGCACTGAATAGTAGGAGGCAGCTGGCAGAGGAACCATGCACTGTGGGGTAGAAGGCCCAGGGGTCTTCAGAGCCCAAGGGCAGACAGGCCTGTATGTCCCATGATGCAGAAGTAAAACTCTAGAGGAAGAGGTTAAGGTCCTCAGGAACCCAAAGGAAAAGGAGACTAAGGTGCCAATAGGGTATAGGTTATGAGGGAGCATTTAGATTTTGAAGTATTTGAACTCAAGTAAACTAGAGGTATCAGGATTGTAAATGAATAATCTAGCTTCCAGGATAAGAAAAGTGAGGAATTTTGAAGATTATTAAGAATATGAGCATGATGGAAATGATGATGCTACGTGAAGTATACTTTCAGTATACCATAGAATATGAAGGAAAGGTTTATAGTCCATATTCCAGGTCAAGATAGAAAGGTTCACTGGAGCTTATGGTAGAAGGCCTAGAATATTACTAAAATATTACTAGAATATTAGGTTTTGATGTCTCTTTTATTTACTAGGCAACAGAAAGACATTAAAGGATTTAAAAGCAATATCCCATATGTAGGATAGACTAGGAGAGCTTAGAGCCAGGAAGATCAGTTGGGAGATAACTGTAATAAGATTATAAGGGCTGAAATAAAAGCAGAAGTAGGAATTGAAGAAAGAGATTCATGAGACACTACAAATTTGACAGAGTTTTACAACTAAACACACGGGAAAGAGAGCAGACAAAGATTATTATGAGCCTTGAAAGCCCTAAAATCCTTAGGAGAAATTAGGGTCTGTTAGAAAGAAGAGAAGAAATGGAGCTGGTGATCTTTAGCTCAATGAAAATATCCAATAGGCAGCTGAAAATGTAAACCTGGAAGTTGAGAGAGCATCAAAAAAGAAACGTATATCTGAATTTTCACCTATATGAGTTTACTGAAGGGTGCCGCATAAGAAAATGTTACTGAAAACAGAATCTTGAGAAATGTCTCTTGTGTGGAAAAGAGACTGAGGGAAAAAATATATATATACATGGTTCAAAGAGTCCGAGAAAAATACCTATGCTGGATATTTTCCATTTGCTCCCCAGGTGTACTTCCCACCCTCCCTACCCTGCTCTGTGCTGGTAGGCTGACCTTTGTGGACCATATCAATAGGCTCCTTGCCCTCTAGCTTCTGGGCCAATGGGATCAACAAGGGATCAAGAGGGGGCAAAAGGAATAAAGGCAGGGTATTTTCCCCTGAGGCCATTGATGGTTCAGTGGTAGAATTTTCACCTTCCAGGCAGGAGATCCCTTTAGAGGGAAACCCTGTCCAATTCCTGGCCGATGAACCTCACGTGCAGCCAGTGCCCATTCGTCAGTGGAGGCTTGCATGTTGCTATGATTGAATAGGTTTCAGTGGAGCTTCCAGACTACGACTAGGAAGAAAGGACTGCTGACCTACTTCTAAAAATCAGTCAGTGAAAATCACGGATCACAATGGTCCGATCTGCAATCTATTATGGGGAAGGCGTAGAAATGGGCAACGTTTATGTTCCTTTGTGCATGGGGTCATCATGAGTCAGGGGTTGCCATGAGTTGGGGGCCAAATCAACAGCAGCTAACAACATTTTCCCCTCGTATCCCAATGTACGGAGTCATCACAGATCGGCTATGTCCCTCTACTGAAGTCTATAACCTGTTTGTATAGCTATCACTCCAAGAAACCCAAAACCAAACCTGCTGCCGTAGAGTTGATTCTGACTCATAGCGACCCTATAGCAACCCTATAGCCTTGAGTTTCAATAGTGAAGGATTCAATGGGGAAAATATTAAACAACGCAGGAAGCATCAAAAAGAGATGGAAGGAATACATAGAGTCACTGTACCAAAAAGAATTGGTTGACAATCAACCATTTCAGGAGGTAGCATATGATCAGGAACTGATGGTACTGAAGGAAGAAGTTCGAGCTGCACTTGACAAAAAACAAGGCTCCAGGAATTGATGGAATACCAATTGAGATGTTTCAACAAACAGATGCAACACTGGAAGTGCTCACTCATCTACATCAAGAAATTAGCAAGACAGCTAACTGGCCAACTGAATGGGAGAGGTCCATATTTATGCCATCCCAAAGAAAGTTGACCCAATGGAATGCGGAAATTATCGAACAGTATCATTAACATCACGTTTAGGTAAAATTTTGCTCAATATATTCAAAAACAGTTGCAGCAGTACATCAACAGGAAACTGCCAAAAATTCAAGCTGGATTCAGAATGTGGAATGAGGGATATCATTGATGTCAGACAGATCTTGGCTGAAAGCAGAGACTATCAGAAAGATGTTTCCTGTGTTCTGTTGACTATGCAAAGGCACTCGACTGTGTGAATCATAATAAATTATGGACAACTTTGGGAAGAATGGGAATTTCAGAACAATTAATTGTGCTCATGCAAAACCTATACATAGAATAAGAGGCAGTCACTCATACAGAGCAAGGGCGTACTGCGTGGTTTCAAAATCATGAAAGGTGTACATCAGGGTTGTATCCTTTCACCATACTTACTCAGTCTGTATGCTGAGCAAATAATCCAAGAAGCTGGACTATATGAAGAAGAACGCAGCATCAGGATTGGAGGAAGACTCATTAACAACCTGCGACATGCAGGTGACACAACCTTGCTTGCTGAAACCAAACAAGACTTGAAGCACTAACTGATGAAAATCAAAGACTTCAGCCATCAGTATGGACTACACCTCAACATAGAGAAAACAAAAATTCCCACAACTGGACCAATGAGCAACATCATGATAAATGCAGAAAAGATTGAAGCTGTTAAGGATTTCATTTTACTTGGATCCATAATCAACACCCATGGAAGAAACAGTCAAATACGTATTGCATTGGCAAATCTGTTGCAAAAGACCTCTTTAAAATGTTAAAAAGCAATGATGTCACTTTGAGGACTAAGGTGTGCCTGACCTAAGCCACAGTATTTTCAATCTCTTCATATGCATATAAAAGCTGGACAGTGAATAAGGAAGACCAAAGAAGGACTAATGCTTTTGAATTACAGTGTTGGCAAAGAATATTGAATATACCATGGACTACCAGAAGAACAAACAAATGTCTTGGAAGAAGTACTGCCAGAATGCTCCTTAGAAGTGAGAATGGCGAGACTTCGTCTCACGTACTTTGGACACGTTATCAGGAGGGACTAGTCTCTGGAGAAGAACATCATGCTTGGCAAAGTAGAGGGTCAGCGAAAATGAGGAAGATACTCAATAAGATGGATTGAAACAGTGACTGCAACAATAGGCTCAAACATAGCGAAGACTGTGAGGATGGAGTAAGACCGGGCAGTATTTTGTTCCGTTGTACATAGGGTCTTGGAACTGACTCAACGGCACCCAACAACGACAAGCTCAAAATCCTTGGAGTTCCTGGGCTTGTAGATTCTTCTCATCCACCATCATCAGACAGCAACTGTCTTCCCCCTTTTGTGCTTCTTGTTTCTGTGTCTATGCTGCTCCTTATATCACTCAGAAGTAATTAGGTTTAGGACACATCCTACACTGACATGGCCTCATTAACACAAGAAAGAAACCTATTTCCAAATAGGATTACATGCACAGGAATAAGGGTCCAGACTCCAGCACATATTTTGGAGGACAAGATTCAATCCATAACAGTGTCCTTTATTATTATCCTGCCCATACATTTGTAAAAAGTCCCTTTATTACATTCTCCTCAGTTACCAATTTGAGTGTATGATCTGTTTCTTACTGGGACCCTACCTTTGTCAGCCACAATTATCTCCACAATATACAGCTTACTCAAAAGTCCCCGTGCAAAGTCCGATTCAACAGCCTTTTCTTGTATCTAACTGGTCCATTCTATCTCAGGTCTCCTCTGCTGCCTCTCAAGATGCTTGGTTCTAAGACATCAGATGTGGGCTAGATCCTCAGCTGATGCTTCCAGGGAAAGTGATAACCGGGGAACATCAGAAAAGCCCACACCTGCAAATCAGGAAGCAGCCTATCCCTTAGCTGGTATGAAACTCATTGTTCCACATGCACTGGCTTGCCTCTCTGATCTCTCTCAGAAGATATGTGGCAACAGCCTGTACTAAGTCAACCTGTCTTACCAAAGGACATGATGCTGGCCAGAAGGGGCCAAGGAATGATTCAGCTAAGTTCTTGAGACCAAAGAACTAACCTTTCCCTGCTTACTTGACTCTGTTGTTGCTAGGTGCGGTCAAGTCAGTTCCTACTCATAGCAACCCTATGTACAACAGACTAAAACACTGCCTGATCATGCATCATCCTCACAATTATTGTTATGCTGAGCCCACTGTTGCTCTCTAGGGTTGTCTTAGGCTGGGTTCTCTAGAGAAGCAAAACCAGTAAAACGTATAAATTCACATAGGGAGAGAGATTTATATCAAGGAAATGGCTCATGCAGTTGTAAAGGCTGGAACATCCCAAGCCCATGGGTTAGAGGCTTCTCCTAATTCACATAGCTGCAGGGACTGGTGAACCCAGTACCAGTAGGTCAGAGAGCAGGGCTCTTGCTCATAGACTGTGAAGACTGACGAATCCCGAGATCAGCAGGTAAGACCACAGGTAACTAACTGCTAGTTCATGTCCCAAGAGCCAGAGGTCAGATGAACAGGAGCCAGCTGTAGGATCCAGAGCAAGCAAAAACCCATGAAACTTGCCAGAATGTCCACTTAAATTTGATGTAGGCTGCACGCCCAAGAAAACTCCCTTTCAACTGACTGGCTACTCACAGCAGATCCCATCATGGAGGTGATCGCATTATATCAAATCTCATCATGAATGTGATCACAACATTATACGGCTGCCAAACCACAGAGAATCATGGCTCAGCCAAGTTGACATACAACCTTAACCATCTCAGCGTTGTCTAAAAATGTTTTCTTTGAGAAATTTCAAACAGGCTGCAGCAAATACTGTGACTTGGCTACTCCAAAGCCACTGACAGTCCCCTCCCCTAAAGCCATTAACAACACCCTTCCCCTTTCTTTCCTCTTCTACAGAATCTGGAGGTAAATATTTGATTTTCCTATCCACCTGCCAAGCAGCCCTGGTGGCACAGTGGTTAAGCACCTGGCTGCTAACTGAAAGGTTGGTGATTTTAACCCACCAGCTGCTCCACAGGAGAAAGATGTGGCAGTCTGCTTCAGTAAAGATTATACCCTTGGAAACCCTATGGGGCAGTTCTACCCTCTCCTATAGGATCGCTACGATGGCATCGGGTTTGGTTTGTTTTTTTGTTACCCACATTCCAGCCAAGTGTGGCCATATGACCCGGTTCTTGCTAATGAAATGTAAGTAGAAGTCAGCTGGGAAGAGTTCCCCTTCTAAAATTAAAGAAGAAAACCTCTAGAAGAGAGTCTTTGCCCTTTGTCTTTCATCCTGCCTAGGGATGAATAAAATGCCTAGAGACTCTGCGAGGAAGAAGAAGGCCACGGGGTTTTCATCAGCTGATTTTCAGAAGTAGATCACCAGGCCTTTCCTCCTAGACTCCCTTAGTCTGGAATCTCCACTGAAACCTGTTCAGTAACATAGCTACATGCAAACCTCCACTGAGAGATAGGTGGTGGCTATGCCTGAGGTATGTTGGCTGGGAACGGAACCCAGACTCCCACATGCATGACGGGAGTTCTCCCACTGAACCACCACTGCCCCTGGTCAATAGTGGTTCATTAATTGTACCAAACATACCATAGTAATGCAAGATGTTAACCATGGGAGAAACTGAGTGTGAAGTTATCTGAGAACTCTACCATTTTTCTAATTTTTCTTTAAGTCTAAAACTATTTTAACAAATACAGTTTATTATAAAGAGGGAAGGAGGCAATATGAAACATTCATGGCAAAATGTTAACTTATTTTAAATATTAGTGAGCTACCCCATTATATTACTTCCTCTCCTCTTCTATCTGAGTAAAATACATAATTAAAATTTTTTTCAATCGATATTTTTAATCCTTCACAATGAACTCCAATTTAACCCCAACAGATTAAGCTTGTCTCCCTTTTTCACCCACCCTTTCGACGGCAAGCAGCAGGTATGGATTTTCAGTTTTCAGCCACACTTGCAGTTTTCTGAAGGCCCAAGTAGTTTCACACTCCTTTGTTAATGCAGTTAACCTGGGATTCCCAGAGCAAGGTCCAACTCAACAGCCACAATAGGAATTTAAAGCTTTCTCTCATCCCCATGTTTGGTATTTCTTTGCTCCTTTACACTCTACAGTCTTTGCTTTGGACTACAGTTAGCTGTGTGCCTGTTTCTCTCTGCCTCTAGGCATTAAATACCTTGAGGGCAGGTGCGAGGTCTTGGTCATCTTTCTAGTCCTGCACACACACATCAAGCACTGTGGTTTGGTAATAGTGTGACTCCATGACTTTATTAATTGATAATAAGAGACTAGAAGTTCAGCACAGAAAGTCCTTTTGTACAGAGTCAACAGAGCAATAAATAAGATCTGGGAACAACAGAGTAGTGAAGCTGGCTTTGAAATTGTCCATGGATTTAAGAAGTTCCAGGAAAATGATGAAGGTGGACACTAGAGTACCGAGAATTAAGAAGTAAAGATAGGAAATAGATAAGAAAAGCTTATTCGTTTTGACCAGCAGTGTAGCTCCTATCACTGCTGTCGTATAATTCTCCTCAAAATTGAAGGAAAATAAAAACACAAAAGCATACAGTGGACAAAGATGCAAGTAACTATGAAGGAGGAGGAAGACTGTATTAAAAAAAAAAAAGCAAACTACTAGTCAAGAACTTAATTCAAGATTGCAAGTGGCCATCTAAGATCCAGCTATTGGTCTCTACTCATTCACAGCAAAAGAGAAAGAAGGAAACCAGACTCGGTGAAGAACCTAGTCTACAAGACAAACAGCGGACATAAACCAAGGCTTCAACAATACCAACCGTTCTAATCAGGGCCACAATAGATGGATTCTGATAGAACGGGAGAAAAATGTAGAACAGAGCGTCAAATTCCTTAAAAAAAAAAAAAAGACCTACTGGATTGGTTGAGACTAGGGGACTCTCCAAGACCACTGCCCTGAGATACTTTTCAAACCATGAACCAAAACTACTCTCTAAGATAGCCTTGTAGCTAAAGAACAAATTTGCTCAAAAAATTACAGGTATCACCTCTAAGAACTATACTCCTTTAAAAAATTACCTATAGGAGACCAGATGGTCAACGATTAAAACAAGGATGAGAATGTAAGGGTGCAGGGAGACTAGATTAATGGAAATAGAACAACCAGAACAAAAATAATGAGAATGTTCACCCACTGTGAAAAATGTAACTGTTACTGAACTTGTGTAGAAATTGTTGAACAGGTATCTAAACTGCTGTGTAAACCTTCACCAAAAACACAAATAAATATTATTTTAGAAAAAAAGGAAAAAAAAAAACCTCAAGAGAAAAAAATGAGTCAGACATTGAGGATTAGAGAACAAGGTCAACATTACAGTCGCTATAATTACATTTAAGTAGCTAAATGTATTGAGCACTCAGCTGTGTCAGGCTTTACGCTATGACTTTACTCATATTATCTCATTCAACACTCTTAACAATCCTATGAGGAGCTTACTACTATTATCTTCAGTTATAGATAAGGTAACTGGTGTAAAGATCACAGAGCCGATAAAGGACTTGAACCCACGTTGGCCTTGTGCTAAAATGTTCTAAGAGCTCCTGTTTTCATTGTAGGTGAGTAATTCAAGCGTGCTAAGGCCAAATGCAGGAGTCCATGCGAGGTGCAAATGTTTAACTTGCTCGGCTGCTAAGCCAAAGGTTGAGGTTCAGGTCTACCCAGAGGACGGCTTGGTGATCTACTTCCAAAAAATCAGCCAATGAAAACCCCGTGAAGCGCAGTTCTACTCTGACATACATGGGGTTAACATGAGGTGGAATCAACTCCAAAGCAACTGGTACAGGTAAGGCCAGAGATAATTAGCAGAAAGGCCTGCAGGGCTTCTAATAATGCTGACTGGACCAGCTAGACCTGGAAGACCTGCCCCCAGGACACTGACTTGCACAGACTGCTTGACCACAGCCACTTTTTAATGTCCCCAACAACAGGAAACAATGAAAAGGAAGATGAGATGCTGGTCCTGAGCACCAGGAGCCAAAAGTGACAGTCACAGGCAGGAGTGGACATTAATGGCCCTCACTGGGGGCATGTGAAGCCTGCGGGACCCTGCCGAGGCCAGAATTGTTACTGCCTATTAATACCAACATACCCTTCATCCTACATCTCCAGGCAGATATAACCAGACGGATAGGGACACAGGTTTATTTGACTTACTTTGTGATTACTGGCAAAAAGGAAGTAGGAATGATAGAAAACCACAAAGAGCAAAGTGAATCCTTTGGTATTTTGCAACACTTTATTACATCATAGGTGGTCTGACTTCCTAATGTGAATCTTATTTCTAAAAGTAGCATTTGATACATGAATTTTTTATTAATTTGAGACATATACCATCCCATTTTGGATGGTAAAACTAGGACAAGGAATCAAGGACATAGAACATCGTGATGCAAGAAGCAAAGGTTACTTGTTCTCCAGAGCCTCTAAAAAAAGAGGGGCAGAAGCAATGTGCCAGGGCCAGCACTTCTAAGAGCAGTTTTTGTTTAAATGCAAGGTAAAAACGATGCCACTTCACAAATACGGTTGGGCTTCCTGGCTAGGAGGGCATGTGACCTTTGCCTAAACTATTTCAAAATCTTCTGTAAATAAATCAATTTGAAAAGGCTGACACTGTCTAGCTACCATTTCTAAGTCTTCTCATTGACTAGGATAACAAAGTTTTGAACAAGAGGAAAAATTATGACAGCAATCAATACTAAAGAAGAGATGTCCCCACAGAGTCAAGTATCGATAGCATTCACATATCAACAGTATATTTTAAAATGAAACACAGCATATTTTATTGAAATAATAAATGGTTGCCACAAAGAAGTGTAACCCAATAAGAGGCACTTAATGTTTAAATATTTTCATGTCCAAATATGTTTTATATCTTCTCTGTTTTTGCAGGCGTTACAGTTAGAAGAAAAACTGTTAAAAGAGATTTTATATTTTACTTCCAAGCCATGCTTATTTCTAGAAAAAGAGAAGGAAATGAAACAATGGATGGCCATCATAACTGTTCTAGACATGGTGGGGATAAGCCTCTCCTGTGACCAGTATAAGCAACTCCTTTTCCCCTGCCATTCCCAGTCTGCTAATCACTACATCTACCAATATCATCTAAGGCATTTATCTGCCATAGTAATAAATCTTCCCTCTGGATTAGGCAATAATAAATCTTTGTTTTCTCTTAGCAGCTGGCCAGTTTTTCTGCAAGCTTTGAATCTAGATCCTCTCCAGCTGGAATAGTAACATGTTGTTTGTCTTATCTTCTTTATTACTTTTCTCCATCAGATTTATTCTCGTGGTTAAAACTAAAAATGCTCATTTTTAAGAACCACAGTGCCTTTAGCCATCCTTCCAATGCTACTAGAAATTGTTACATTATTTTCTGCAGACAAGCAACAACAACAAAAAAAACTGTTTGTGTAAAAAACATTTTAATGGATACTTTCATAGCCAAAATGAATTAATATTTGCATATCTTTGCGCAAACTTAATGGATATTATACTATCATCACGTTTGTGCTTTCCCTCCAAAAACAGAATCTAATCCTTCAAGCAATGTAAAAGAAAGAAAAGGCTTTTTCTTAGGATAATGACTTCCTCCAACTGATTAAATTTGCAATAAGATTTTTCAATTACATTTTCATGTTTTTACTGAACGATAACAAATATACAGCTTCCAGTTGTGAGAAAAAACAATTGAGAAACTAGTTTCTAATACTTAAAAAATGTAATTTAAGCTCTCATGTTTCATCTCTCAATCGTTAAGGGGGCAATTTACAACATTTTTTCCTAACAGAGCCATTATGAAAATAGCAAAATATTAAATTTCTGCAGTAAAAATAAACTTAAGAAAAAAAAAAACTTCTCTCTAAACCATAATGTCAAATACTCTGAGCCTGAACTAATAAAAGTATAATTTGGTTTGTTTTTGTTAGTTTTTTTAATAAAAGATGCCAATGATAAAGGATAAGAATTCCTCTGCCTCCTGCCTCAGAGAAAAGTACAAACCAGATCATATAGTTCTTAACTATGTGACACTGTATAAATCTACATATATATCATAGAAATAATACCAACTGAGAAAAGTGAGTGCAGTAAATTGTAAACTACCCCAAGAACATTATTTTACTAGTTCTATTAATGCAAAAAAAAAAAAAAAATTTTTTTTTTTATTAATGCTCAAAAACAGTACCTATCAAAAAAAATGGAAAAGACCAATTTGGTAAGTAAATTTCATTCTCTCACTCTTAAAAGAGGGAGACTGAAAATTAGAAAAGATTAACAGAAGGAAGAACTGTAAATACTTTGCTATCACCTACTATTAATAAAATAATACTTTAGAATGGTAGGACAACTTAAAAAAAAAAAAAAAGAACTCTAAATCACACATGTATCCAGATCCAAACTACTTATTTTTAAAAGCTAAGCACTTCTTTTAAGACTATTTTATGCTCAGTGTTTCCACTGTTTGTCCCATTTTAAATAGTTAAGCTTTTTTACAGTAAAACAAAAAGTTCTTGATCGCTGACCTAAGAGAGTTCCTCAGTGTCCTTGAACTCTCCATAGGCTTGCACACAATTTCTGAAAGACAGCCACTTAACTAAGATCTTCTATTAGATTTGGGGGTCAATTTAAGAACCAAAGCTAGCGCTCTGCTCAGACTATGCATGCAACTAGTACGCTTTCCGTTTCCTAAAATTTAGAGGAGAAAAAATGCTCTCAGATAAATATTGCCTTATTTTGCTGGAAGATTTAGCCATTGCAATTGAACAGTGGCTCCTCTGACCACAGCCACAGCTAAAATAAAACTGTTGAAGCTAACTGGGCCTGTCAGCTTCTTATTTTAGCACAGTAGGTAGTGCAGAAATGACAGCTATATTTGAATGATGGGTGAGAGTGCTACAGGGGCAACTAACTGTCCTCTTCCATTTTAATATCAAAAATGAGTTTCATGACACATCCTCTGTCTTCCGGAAAACACAAAACCCTCTGTGGATATCTTCACAATGACATCCCAAATACAATGAGGATGTTGGGAGACAGTCTTTCACGTACACGTCAGTCAGGCTCTTAGTGTGGTTACAAACAATCCAAAAAACCATTATCCTGCTTGATGTTATTTTTGAGAGAATATCCAGGATAAAAGAGATTCCACTATATATTTTAACCTGTCAATTCACTGTGAAAGCCAAGTCTATGGAATACAAGCTCCCGGGGGAAACAACCTACTAGAATGTCTTAGATTTAAATAGTACTTTACAATCCACAAAGTGCAAACTCAAGTTGCATTCCAGTCAAGGGACCAATTCTATGACGGAGCTGGAAGCCACAGGCAACTATCTCAACCACAGAATGCCCTGTGATGTGTCTACTACAGGCTACTTTAAAAGGACAAACACTCTTTAAATTGTTATTTGTCCAGCTGCACATTTCCTGTCTGTCCCATTCCAGCCCCACCTCTAGTCAGTCACTGGACTGTTCTGACTTATCTGACCAGTTGTGCTCACATTGTACCACCCCTTCTCCTGCTCTGAACTCCTCCATTAGTTTTATTCGGGAGACTCTTCTCTGAATTCACAGGGACACTTCTACTCCTCCCTCGTCTTCTAACCCTTGTACCAGTTACCTCAGAAAGATCTTTCTTTCTCTCCTGAGTTTCAGTTTTGAGCCAAACAATAAGCCCCAGTCTTTTTTTTTAAATAATATTTTATTGAGTTGTTGGTGAAAGTTTACATGGCAAGTTAGGTTCCTGTTTGACAATTTCCACGCAAACTCTTCAGTGATACTAGTTACATTTATCACGATGCGTCAACATTCTCTTTAATTGTGTTCTGTTTGTTCCCTTTCCAGTATTCTAGTCTCCCTGTCCCCTTATCTTTTCATTTTTGCTTTTGAGAAATTGTTGACCTTTAGGTCTCAAACTGATGTTCTTCAAGTAGGGCACTGATCTTATGGGTAATATTCTTTTTTGGGTGCCACTCTGCTATTTTGCTAAAAGGTAATCTCAGGATAGGCTTGATTCTAGGTTTAAAGAGTGTCTCAGGGTAATGGTCATAGGTGGTCCTCTGTTCTCTACTATTCCAGTTTGCCTGATAAGCCCCAGTCTCGAGTGCTGAGTATTAGCAACACTTTCTGAACCAAAGGAAAAGAAGTATAATATGAAAAAAAGAAAACCAATGCCATCATTCTTGGAAAGTCTATCTTAAGAACACCCAAAGTAATCCATGCATTTATCTTTTCATGCACCATCATAAAGCAATGACCATATGGTAGAAATACAAAATGAAAAAGTCACAATCCCTGCTCTAAAGCTCCTCAGAGTATACTAAGGAAACAGTCCCTTCCAAAAGTATGCCAAGGGTCTTCAACAAGTTCTCATCCTCATTCGTAAATTAAGCTGCTTTCCCATTAAAATACATTTCTGAATGTGTTCACTTGTACTCTTTTTGTTTTTAGTATAACCAGTATTATTATAACAGTACTTGTTTTGTCTTAAACAACTTTCATTCCTAGGTGCAAAGAGAAAATCAACTACATTATGGGATATAAACAGGCTTTTGTGGACAAGCCCAGGGAGTCTAACAACCAACCATAAAGCAGTGCCTGACTCATGTAAGAACTCAATAAAGCTTAATTCCCTCATCCCTTCCTGGTTCCAATAAACAGACTTACAGTCAAACTTGTTTCAAGACGTGACTTCAACCATGCGTGGCCCCTGCTCATAGGAAGCAAAATACACCTGGAAGCACTGGTGAACAAGGCAGTATATTAGCAAAGGACACTACTTGTTCAACATAGAAAAAATACACAGAAACCTGGAGGAACAAAACTGACATGAGATTGTGTATCTAAATAATAACTGACAGAAATCATGTAGCTTCAGTTTACAAGCACCTTCCTCTCCGAATGAATAAATGAACAAACCAGTGTTAACAATGATGAATCCGCAAAACATAACATGGATGAATCTGGAAGGCATTATGCTGAATGAAATTAGTCTGTCACAAAGGGACAAATATTGTATGAGAAAAGGTTTAAACACAGAAGAAAACATTCTTTGATGATTACAAGGGTGTGGAGTGATAGGAGAATTCAGAAGATAGTAGACAAGAATTATCTTAGGTGAAGGGAAGGACAACACACAATACAGGGGAAATCAGTGCCACTAAGCTAAACCAAAAGCTAAGAAGTTTCCTGACACCAAACATTTCGAGAGACGGAGTAACAGGGGCCGGGGTCTGGGAACCATGTTTCAGGGGTCATCTAGGTCAACTGGAATAACAGTTTATTAAGAAAGTATTCTGCATCCCACTTTGGTGAGCGGCGTCTGGGGTCTTAAAAGCTTGCGAATGACCATCTAAGATGCATCAATTGGCCCCAACCCACCTGGGGTAAAAGAGAATGAACAAGAAACATACAAGGAAAACGTTAGCCCAAGAGACAGAAAGGGCCACATAAACCAGAGACTCCATCAGCCTGAGACCAGAAGAACTAGATGGTACCTGGCTACCACCAATGACTGCCCTGACAGGGAACACAACAGAGAGTCCCTAACAGAGCAGGACAAAAGTGGGGTGCAGGCCTCAAATTCTCATAAAAAGACCAGACTTAATGGTCTGAGACTGGAGGAACCCCAGAAGACATGGCCCCCAGACTGTTAACCCAGAACTAAAACCATTCCCGAAGCGAACTCTTCAAAGATTAGGCTGGACTATAAGACATAAAATGATACTTGTGAAGACTGTGCTTCTTAGCTCAAGTAGATACACAAGACTAAATGGGAAGCCCCTTTCCAGAGGCAAGATGAGAAGGCAGAAAGGGATGGGAGCTGGCTAAATGGACACAGGTAATCTGGGGTGGAAAGGGAGAGTGTGCTGTCACATTACAGGAATAGAAACTAGGGTCACATAACAATGTGTATATAAATTTTTATTTGAGCTGTAAACTTTCACCTAAAGCACAATAAAAAAAACGAAACAAAACCAGTGGATCAGTGACTTAACCAATGAAGGAACATATTCAGAGTTAATGAGTCAACTAGAATAACTAGGTGTACAATATATGGTTGCTAATATGTATGAGCTATGCTCAGGGCTCACTGCTAATTGTTACCTCTTTTAGACTTCAAAATACACCTATGAAATAGATTATTATCCCCATATTATGAGTGAGGAAAGGGTCTTACAAAGTAATTTGCCCAAAGTTACCCCACAGATGGCAAAATGGAATTCAAACTCATACATTCTGATTCTAAATCCAATGCTTCTTTCATCTCATCACAGCTGGTATTTACTTCTTTCAGTAGGTACATAGTACTTTATGGAGCAAGAAATATCCCAGTAATATTGGATATAAAACAAATTTCTATAAAGCTAAAATTATTTTCAGACTGGCTTCTCATATAAAATTAGAAATGGCTTCTATGGTTAGGGGGAAGAATCTGGAAACAGATGGATGTAAAATTTTGTCAATGTATTTCTAATAACTTCAAGTTATGTTTCTCTGTGTTAAATTTCATTATGCCTACAGATATTGTTCTGAAAATTTTCCCAATGAAATTTTTCTTCTATTAACCTATTTTTCCCCACAAACAGTTCTAGATCCTAATGAAACAGAGTAAGACAGACAAGGCCCTATTCTCATGGAGTTTACAATCACATGGGGAAAAACTATGTGAACCCAATAAATAAATAAGCAAGAATTACATCTAACAGTGCAAAGTGCTATGCAGAGAATTAAAATTCAGTGAGATTACAGAGACTGGATGATCATTTTAGATAGGTCATCAGGGAAAGCCTCTCGAAAGAAGTGAAATTAAAGGTGAGATATGAATGGCAAGAAGACTACCATGCAGAAATCAAGTGGAACAAGGCCAAGTGGAGGGAAGCTAGCACGAATACCATGAGGCAGGAACAAGCTAGGCATGTTAAAGAATAAAAAAGAAGCATGTCTGGAGTGCAGAGAGTGGTAGAAGTTCAAACTGGAGGGGTAGGAAGGGGCCAGATTATCAGACTTCGTAAACATGGTTTATACATTTGGATTTTATTTTTATTACGATGAAAAGCCACTGAAGGAGGTCACATAGAATCTGGAGTCATAGTCACTATCAGAATCCAAATTGGGAAAAAATTCAGCATCTAAAGTCCTAACGTAGGGTAGATGAGAAAGTGCTATCAACACTATGGCATAAAGTAAGTTACAGTATTTTCGTTTGTTTGGTTTTTGACTAATCTGCTGTTGTTGTTAGGTGCCGTCGAGTCAGCCCTGAGTCATAGCGATCCTATGTACAACAGAACAAAACACTGCCCAGTCCTGTGCCATCCTTACAGTCTTTGCTATGTTTGAGCCCATCATTGCTGCCACTGTGTCAATCTATCTCATTGAGGGTATCCCTCTTTTTCGCTGACCCTCTACTTCACCTAGCATGATGTCCTTCTTCAGAGACTGGTCCCTCCTGATAACATGTCCAAAGTATGTGAGACATATCTCACCATCTTTGCTTCTAAGGAACATTCTGGCTGTACTTCTTCCAAGACAGATTTGTTTGTTCTTCTGGCAGCCCATGGTATATTCAATATTCTTCGCCAACACCATAATTCAAAGGCAGCAATTCTTCTTTGGTCTTCCTTATTCATTGTCCAGTGTTTGTGTGCATACAAGGTGACTGAAAATACCATGGATTGAGTCAGGTGCACCTTAGTCCTCAAAGTGACAGCTTTGCTTTTTAACACTTTCAAGAGGTCTTTTACAATAGATTTGCCCGATGCAATATGTTGTTGGATTTCTTGATTGCTGCTTCCATGGGCATTGATTGTGGATTCAAGTAAAATGAAATCCTTGACAACTTCAATATTTTCTCCATTTATCACGATGTTGCTTACTGGTCCGGTTGTTAGTACTTCTGTTTTCTTTATATTGAAGTGTAAGCCATACTGAAGGCTATAGTCTTTGATTTTCACCAATGAATGCTTCAAGTCTTCTTTGCTTTCAACAAGCAAGGTTGCGTCATCTGCATATTGCAGGCTGTCAGTGAGACTTTCTCCAATCCTGATGACTAATCTATTCTACTGTTTTTTCTGAGTAATATCCCATATGGTTGTTCCTATGAACAAGTAATTTTCTGCTGTTCTGGATAAGCACTGTCTTGGGATATTAATTCACTTGAAAACTGACAAGTGATAATTTACAGTATTTTTTAAATCTTATTAAAATATCACTTTATTTTCGATACTTTATTAAACTACTTTAACACTCTCCTATCCAACTCAAGGGCTGTTGTTGTTAGGTGCTGTCAAGTCGACTCCAACTCATAGCAACCCTACAAGACAGAGTGGAACTGCCCCATAGGGTTTCCAAGGAGCTGTGGGTGGATTAGAACCACCAACCTCTTGGTTAGCAGCTGAGCTTTTAACCACTGAGCCGCCAGGGCTCCAACTCAAGTGTAGAGCATCAAAAATCAATGATGAAGAGGGATTTTCACTAATTAGATTATTTCAGGTGAAGGGAAAGACAACACACAATACCGGAGAGGTCAACACAACTGGGCTAAACCAAAAGCAAAGAAGTTTCCTGAATAAACTGAATGCTTCGAAGGCCATCGAAGCAGGGACGGGGATTTGGGGACCAAGGCTTCAGGGGACATCTAAGTCAATTGGCATAATAAAATCTATTAAGAAAACACTCTGCATCCCACTTTGGAGAGTGGTATCTAGAGTCTTAAACGCCAGCAAGCGCCCATCTAAGACACATCAATTGGTCTCAACCCACCTCGAGCAAAGGACAATGAAGAACACCAAAGACACAAGGTAACTATGAGCCTAAGAGACAGAAAGGACCACATAAACCACAGACTACATCTGCCCAAGACCAGAAGAACTAGATGGTGCCCGTCCACAACCAATGATTGCACTGACAGGGAACACAACAGAGAACCCCTGAGGGAGCCAGGAGAGCAGTGGGATGCAGACCCCAAATTTTCATAAAAAGACCAGACTAAATGGTCAACCTGGGGCTAGAAGGACCCCAGAGGTCATGGTCCCCAGCCCTTCTGTTAGCCTAAGACAGGAACCATCCCCGGGGCCAACTCTTCAGACAGGGATTGGACTGGAACATGGGATAAAAAATGATACCGGTGAAGAACTGGCTTCTTGGATCAAGTAGACACATGAGACTGTGTTGGCATCTCCTGTCTAGAGGGGAGATAAGAGGGCAGAGGGAGCTAGAAGCTGCCCAAACGGACACGAGTAGAGAGAGTGGAAGAAAGGAGACTGCTGTCTCATTAGGGGGAGAGCAATTAGGACTGTATACCAAGGTGTGTATAAATTTTTGTATGAGAGACTGACTTGATTTGTAAACTTTCACTTAAACCACAATAAAAATTAATTTAAAAAATATCAGTGATGAAAGCTAACCAGTATGTGCTACTCCAATATTTTTGTTTTCTCCTCTTTTTGGAAATTCATTTTTCACTACAAGGTTTGCTTGCCTATGTGACATTTCCTCCTGTGTTCTAACAGAACACTGCAGAATGTTTTGAGCTTTATCGTTTTCTTAAATGGCACTATCTCAATGCAATGAAGAACAAGCAAACCTAGATGGTAAGATAGAGAAGAACAATGAAACTCAGGCACACTATAAAAAGAATCTTCAAAGTATTTTTACTTGGAAAATTGCACATGATACAAGAGCTGAAATATACTGTTGTCCATTAAAGTCCTTTACTTTTATTGTTTTAAGGTAAATGTCCATGTGGTTCACAGTTCTCTGAACGCAACCTGCACTTTCACATCTCCATGCCTGTGTTGGGTTAGGCTCATCCCTTGGCGTCCCCAACTCAAAACCCTGGAATTCTTCTCATCCCCTAAGGCTCAGCTCAAGGGAAGGTCCTATCACCTTACCCCACTCCACTTTGTGTTATGGGAAGTTGTACAAATGTTGCAAACTCCTTAATTAGCTCAAGTTTCACAAACTTGTTCATCTTCTTTCTCATCATAGTGCCCTATGTCACAGTGCCCCATGCATAGAAAACATCTAAGAAATTTTTTTAAAAACTCAATTTAAGCACTTTTACCACAAAACATGATCAAATGAGGTTAAAAATATTAAAATTACCAAGACAACAAAGATATCGAGAAGAACACTGGAACATTTTCATCATATCCCATAACCTGAAAAGTGCAGAGCTGGGCCTGCGTCACAGAAGCCCTGGCACTTGGCTGCCTCGCTGATCTGCCTCACTGAGTTTGTGTCCTCACCTTTCCTGAGAAGCGAGGCCTGCGCTACTGCAGCTCCCTAAAAACAGTGCTAGAACAGCAGCTTCCCCAGGGACACTCACCTTCACCTACACAGGAAAAGGGCAAGCACCGCAGGGCCTAGGAATAGCAAAATCAGTCCTACTAGAACTCACTGAAATCTGTAAGAACATGTGCGACAATAGGAAGGTAGGTCATGTGTTGCCTAGGGGGCGCTATGGAGCCTCAGTAACTGGAGTATAGAAATTGTTCCCAAGGCGGGGGCGGGAAGCAAGGAAATTAAGTTGACTGCAATCTTTTGGCAGTTTTCCTACTATTCTCACTTTCACTTAAAAGAGAAGACACTTGTACATGTAGAAACTGTCGAACTGGCGTATGTTTTGCTGTGTATATTTTTACAAAAAAAATTTATTATAAAAGAAAAGACAAAAGAATTCAAACGTCTGCTACTGCCTTTTTAAAATCTAAACTGGGGTGCTTTACTGCCATAATTTCATGTCTCATAATTGATGCCAAAGTTTCCCTCTTCCCCTCTCTTCTCACAGAAACAGCAGAGAAATAAGTTTTCTCTGTAGGCTTCTCCTTTTTACCTCCTTTATGACTAAAATGTAGGAGCCTTGGTGGCACAGTGGTTACAAGGGCTCGTATGCTAACCAAAAGGTCAGCGGTTCAATCCCAATAGCCACTCTGTGAAACAAAGATGTGACAGGGAAGTTTTACAGCCTTGGAAACCCTATGGGGCAGTCTTACTCTGTCCTATAGGATCGCTATGAGTCAGAGTCCACTTGACAGCAATGGGTTTGTTTTTGTCTTCATTATTTAGTATGACTAAAATGTGCATAAAACCACACAGAAAACAGAAGTACAGCATTAACTGGAAAAATAGCCTCAGGCTCCCCCTATGGTATGTCCAGTGAGGTACAGCCCAGAGGGCCTGTTCATACTTTTCTCTTTCGCGTATAAGCTCAACTGAGAAATGACCCTACACAAATTGACAGAAGTATTCCTGAGAAATGCTACATTTAAAGTTACTGGGAAAACACCTAAAAATTTTCTGCCTTAAAAACTACACACTTTCCCAAAAGGCATTTTGCTTCTTGCCTGTTCTGCATAAAATGTTGGTATGTGGCACTTGCGTGCACATGCACACACACATACACACACAAACAGATAATTATTTAACCCACTTTAAAAAAAAAAATGGTATACAAATGTGTGTCCTGAAATGGAAATTTAAAATATGTATTAAATAAGAAACACTCACATTTTAAAAAACCTATAATGAATTTTTGGGAGGAAAAAAGCCGAGGTCCTTTACTAGTAACTACATGATTCCATTACAACATACAATCAAACAACTTCTTACAATTATGGAACTCTGAAATTAGAAGGTATCTTACAGATACTCACCTAAAGCAAAGAAGACAGCATTTGACAAGCAGCCACCCTAAACGATGAAAAGCCAGGAAGCCATGACCTCTGGGATGACTGACTCCACAGTGCTGAGCGGCGTCTAATAAAATGGTGAGAAGGTTCTGGGGTGCCAAATCCTATCTGCCTCCCAATAACACTACCAGACAAATGTAAATATGAACTAAAGCGGGTACATGGGTTAAAGTTAAAGCAATTCAAGATAGCTGAGGGTTAGCATTTAAAAGCACAAGACCTAACAAAGTACATTACCCTAAGCGTTCTAAAAATTGCTTTAGCGCAGTTTACACCACACATGAAAATGCATTTCCAGACCTGGACTCCCAGAGTATGAAATCACACACTAGGTAGAATATGAATATGTATATATATAGAGAGAGAGAAACTGTGAGCACCCACACAGAGAACCCTGGTGGCACAATGGTTAAGTGCTCAGCTGCTAACTGAAAAGTTATGAGATTGAACCTACCCAGTGGCTTCCAGGAGAAAGGCAGTCAGCTTCCCTAGAGACCACAGCCTAGAAAACTTTATGGGGGCAGCTCTAATCTGTCACATAGGGTTGCTATGAGTCGAAAATAATTCGATGGCACCTAACAATAATATAAATATATATTCTCAGAACTGTGAGAATTCCCAGAGTACTGTGAAATAAGGAAGGAAAGCAGGAAATGAGGCAGGAAGGAAGGAAAGAAAAAACGGAGAAGGAAGGAAAGGGTCTACCTAACTTGAATCCCACAACTATTGCCAGACTTCAAGAAGGATCGCGCCCTTCCTTCAAAATATACCTTGAGTTTCTGAGTCGCTTCGGGGGTGGTACTGTTTTTATGAGTTTTCCTTGTGGCTGCTTTTTAATGATTCGGTTGACTGCATGTTTAAGATCCTGTTCTCACTACCTTCCTGCAATCATGACCGTGGATGCAGGACAAGCAGGGCTCACCTTTCAGCAAGGGGAGTTTTATCTAACTTTTTAAACATTTACTAGTTCGAAGAGCCTTAACCAGGCGAGGACAGGGAGGGAGAAGGGTCGAATCATTTTCAAACTTCAACTGAGACCACCATCAATTCCAGATCGGCCTTCTCTCCTTTTAGACCACCATCAATTCCAAATCGGCCTTCTCTCCTTTTGTTCCTCCGACATTCCGGTTGGTAACCTGACACGTCATCCACAGTGCTACCAGCACCTTCGGGAATCGCTCTCCCGTCGAAATCCGAGGAAGCCCACGCGCCCGCCCGGGGGAGTTCAAATCCGGGCCGGCGGAGGGCGCCGCCCGAACGGCCCTTTTTGGGGCTCCGCCACTGAGAACACAGGGCAGCGCCCCGCCGGGGGAGCCGGCGGCCGGCCAGACTCCCGCTGGGGTGTGGAGGGTCGGTTCGCCGACGACCCTCCGAGAGGTCAGCATCTACGGCCGCGAGGGGGTGAGGGGGACCACCGTCTAACTCTGAGGCGCCCTCAGACGTCAAGCGCCGACCCACGACGGGGAGTCCCCGGAGCTCCCGCGCTCCCAACCTCCGCCTTCCAGCTTCTCGAGCCCAGCACGGGCGCAGGGCGGACCCCGGCCGGGCCCGCCTCGCGGCGTGTGCACGGCGCGGCTCCACCCCACGGGGCTGCGGGCCCGCAGAAGGCCTCCCGCTGCCCCAGCCACCTGAGGCGCCGGGTTCCCGGCCCGAGGCAGCGGGCGGCCGGTGCGCGGGCCCCGGCGCGGCCCCGAGCGCGCGCCCGCTCCGCCGGCCGCGGCCCCGCGCGAGTTGCACTAACTTTCAGGGCGGGGGAGGGGCCAGCGCCGTGGGCCCCGCTGGCCCGATCTTACCTGTGCTCAAATTGTCGTTGATTTTCAAGGGCACCCGCAGGATGTACACCAGGAAGAGCACGATGAAGAACCACACGGTCCAGAGATACGTCCAAGACCAAACTATGCAGGACTTGAGCTGCTCCAGAAAGCCCGTGCCCGCTTCAGCCATGTTTCGGCGCTGCTCTCTGCTGCCGCGGCTCTCGGTGTCTGCCGGGATGATTCACCGGCCCGAAGGCGCCGCTCGCGCTGCCGCCGCCGCCGCCGCCGCCGCCGCCGCGGCCCGGGCGCCCCCGGAGCGCGCCTGTCAGCCCGCCCGCCGCCCCGGACGCGGGCGCGGCGGGAAATGGGACGCGGGCCGCGGGCGCGCCTGGCTTTTCCTTTTACAGCCTTATTGCTAACTCCCTTAAGGCCCCCACAAGTGGCCTTCGTGCAGGGATCACGTGGCTCCTGCCCCCTCACCTTCTGATGCCGTTTATATTTATTATGCTAACATTTAAAAGACAGGCCAAGTGGCCTCACTGAAGGAAACTCTTGACGTAATCATGGTATTCACCTATGTTGAGAGCTTACTATATGCCAGGTGCTGTTCCCAGGTCAATCACATTTCACCGCTACGACAATTCTGATAGGCATCATTGTCATGCCCGTTTTATGGACAGGGAAACTGAGCATGCAGCGGTTTAGTAGTTTGCGTAGTTACCCTTAAGGTGGAGCCAAAATTCGATTGCAAATCATGGATTCCAGGAATAGGTCTTAAACCCTATACTACTTTCTCTCACAATCTAGGTTCAGAGGGATGATAAATTGGGAGCGGCTATATAAAAAAAGACGAGAGGTTTTTCATCAGTTAATAGGCCTGAAGATAAATCACTCTATTTAGAAAGATTTAGGTTGCACACGCTATTTACCTTTATTTTATCTTCCATGAAACACTGCAGGGGTTTTCCAAAGAAATCTTGACAAGATGGATGTTTATCATACAATTTTTTGACGATCACAGTTAAAACAACTCTTAGCCTGTTTTTAATAGTTCTTTAGAATAGTTTTGGCTTCTTCTGAACCTGCTCCTTAAAAGGAGAATTATAATGTGTTTGCCTGTGCTGAATAAAACGCTGCCTGTATCAGATGAAATTTTAAAGTCTGTCCATGTGTGATTTAATTTTCTGTGTATTAGAAAATAACTAGAAGCAATTGCAAGTTACCCAAGCCATTGTTAGAATTCTGAGCATTCAGGGGAATATTTTATTACAAATTTTGTTTTGCTTACTTGTGGTTTTTTCCATAATAAAATATGTACCTTTAACTTTTTACATGTAGAACTAGTGCCTATTTGCGGCACACATAATAGGACTAGTCTGCATTTTCACTAATTCCAACCTCCCTTTTTTTTTTTCTCAGCTGCTGGTGTCTCCATACGTTTGATCTCCACTGAGGTACAGAGAAAAGAGAAGTTTACACACATACTCTTTATGGTAATTTATGACAGCACAGTACCAAATGATATTTGCATCTAACAATGACACCTGGATTCTCAATAGAATAAAACATGAGTGAATGAACCACCTATTTCATGTGCTGATTAAGTAGCCCACCAGATTCTCTGCAATTCACAGGGCTAGAATATTTTCTGCTTAATTTAAATCAGAAAAGGTGTGCATCAGGGTTGTATCATCTCATCATATTTATTCAATCTGTACGCTGAGCAAATAATCCGAGAAGCTGGACTATATGAAGAAGAATGCGGCATCAGGGTTGGAGGAAGACTAATTAACAACCTGCGATATGCAGATGGCACGACCTTACTTGCTGAAAGTGAAGAGGACTTGAAGCACTTACTGAGGGAGATCAAAGACCCCTGCTTTCGGCATGGTTTACACCTCAGCGTAAAGAAAACAAAAATCTTCACAACTGAACCAATAAGCAACATCATGATAAATGGAGGAAATATTGAAGTTGTCAAGAAATTCATTTTACTTGCAAGCAGCAGTCAAGAAATTAAATGACATATTGCATTGAGTAAATTTGCTCTTTAAGATATTAAAAAGCAAAGATGTCACTTTGAAGACTAAGGTGTGCCTGACCCAAGCCATGGTATTTTCAATTGCTTCATATGCATGTGAAAGCTGGACAATGAATAAGGAAAACCAAAATAGAATTGCTGCCTTTGAGTTATGGTGTTGGTGAAAAATATTGACAAGACCATGGACTGCGAGAAGAAGCAACAAATCTGTCTTGGAAGAAGTACAGCCAGAATGCTCCTTAGAAGTGAAGATGGCGAGACTATGTCTCACATACTTTGGACATGTTATCAGGAGGGACCAGTCCCTGAAGGAGGACATCATGCTTGGTAAAGTAGAGGGTCAGTGAAAAAGAGGAAGACCTTCAGTGAGATGGATTGACACAGTGGCTGCAACAATGGGCTCAAACATAGCAATGACTGTGAGAATGGCACAGGACCAGGCAGTGTTTCATTCTGTTGTAAATAGGGTCACTATGATTTGGAACTGACTCCACAGCACCTAACAACAACAACAATTTAAATGAACATCCAGAAACCTGGCTTCTCAATGTCAGTGAGCTTCAATGAAGGGTTGCAAATATGACTTAGCTGAGCCACAATTTTCTGGGAATCTGCCCTGTCTTACTTGTCGTTGCTTCTCCCTGGTGGGCAGACAGGAGTGGGAGTGAGGTTGGAGGTATGTCATTGCATTTGGACACAGAAGTGACAGCATGATGTCTTGAGAACTGACTATTTCAGTATGGCTGGAGCACAGGCTACACTTGGAGTAAGAATAGCATTGAGTGAGATAAAGCTGAACAGGTAGGCCTGAACCGGATTTTGAAGGGCCTTGTGAAAATGCAAAGGCATCAGAGTTATTTGGAAGGGCTTTGAGGCATTTTAATTGGGGAAATATGATCATATTTACTCTTTAGAAGATCTCTTTGGTGGTGATATGGGGAATAGATGGGAGGGGCTGGGAGTTATTACAGTGCTGGAATAATCCAGAGATTTACGAGAAAATGGGACTTAAATGTTATGGAGGTAAAATTGGCAGACCTTGGTACCTGATGACAGAGTAAATACAAAGAATAAAGGGTGGCTCCTGGGTGGGACCATTCATGATAGGGCAGCACCTTTTCCCCATGTCACGCTTTCAGGTAAAGGGACCTTCTCTAGAGTGTCACGTCTGGCCCCTTGTTCCTTTCTTATCTGATTGGTGAGTTTGGAGTAGCTAGCCTTTTTTTAGCCTGAGGGGAGCATATGCTGGGTCCTGTCATGGATTGAATTGTGTCCCCTAAAAATATCTGTCAACTTGGCTAGGTCATGATTCCTTTGTATGATTGTATGATTATTTACCATTTTATCTTCTAATGTGATTTCCCTAAATGTTGTAAATCCTATCACTGTGATGAGATAAGATAGATTAACAGCAGTTATATTGATGAGGCCTACAAGCTTAGGTAGTGCCTTGAGCCAATCTCTTTTGAGATATAAAAGAGAGCAGAGATCAAATGGACTGGACCAAAAGCAAAGAAGTTTCCGGGATAAACTGAATGCTTCAAAGGTCAGCGGAGCAAGGGCGGGGGTTTGGGGACTATGGCTTAAGGGAACTTCTAAGTCAATTGGCAAAATAATACTATTATGAAAACATTCTGCATCCCACTTTGAAATGTGGCGTCTGGGGTCTTAAAGGCTAACAAGCGGCCATCTAGATGCATCAATGGGTCTCAACCCACCTGGATCAAAGGAGAATGAAGAACAAGAACACCAAGGTCACATGACAACTATGAGCCCAAGAGACAGAAAGGGCCCCATGAACCAGAGTCTTACATCATCCTGAGACCAGAAGAACTACATGGTGCCCGGCCACAACCGATGACTGCCCTGACAGGGAGCACAACAGAGAACCCCTGAGGGAGCAGAAGATCAGTGGGATGCAGACCCCAAATTCTCATAAAAAGGCCAGACTTAATGGTCTGACTGAGACTAGAGGAATCCCGGCGGTCATAGTCCCCAAACCTTCTGTTTGCCCAGGACAGGATCCATTCCCGAAGACAACTCATCAGACATGGAGGGGACAGGACAATGGGTTGGAGAGAGATGCTGATGAAGAGTGACCTACTTGTATCAGGTGGACACTTGAGACTGTGTTGGCATCTCCTGCCTGGAGGGGAGATAGGAGGGTAGAGAGGTTTAGAAACTGACAAAATTGTCACGAAAGAATAGACTGGAAGGGCTGACTCATTAGGGGGAAAGTAAGTGGGAGTATGGAGTAAGGTGTATATAAGCTTATATGTGACAGACTGACTTGATTTGTAAACGTTCACTTAAAGCTCAATAAAAATTATTGAAAAAAAAAAAAAAGAGAGAGCAGAGAGACGTGGGAACCTCATACAACCAAGAAAGCAGCGCCGGGAGCAGAGCACATCCTTTGGACCTGCAGTTCCTGCGCTGAGATGCTCCCAGACCAAGGGAAGATGATGACAAGGACCTTCCTCCAGAGCTGACAGAGAGAAAAAGCCTTCCCTTGGAGCTGACACCCTGGATTTGGATTTGTGGCCTTCTAGACAGTGACAGAACAAATTTCTCTTTGTTAAAGCCATCCACTTGTGGTATTCCTGTTATAGCAGCACTAGATGACTAAGACAGGCCTCTCCTCCGTCTTGCAGTGGGTTCATGGGGCAGGCTCAGGTTCAATTCAGGGCAACACTAGTAAGCCCATTTGATCAGTAATAAAGCTATATTTCCCAATCCTGCCTTGATCAGTAATAAAGCTGATGCTTCTCACTCTCTCAGGTGCATCTAAACTCAAGCAGGGCTGTGCTCAAAGTTTAATTCTCCAAGCCATATTTGTTCATCTGTGAAATGAGTATAGTGATAATATCTAAGTTCCCTGGTGTAAGCATTAAACATAATAAAAACCAAAACCAAACCCGTTGCTGTCACCTATAGTGACCTTATAGGGCAGAGTAGAGCTGCCCCATAGGGTTTCCAAGGAGCACCTGGTAGATTCGAACTGCCAACCTTTTGGTTAGCAGCCGAGCTCTTAACCGCTGCACCACCAGGGCCCCATTAAACATGATAAGATGTCTAAAACCTAAACATTGTCTGGTATACGGTGAGCTCTCAATATTATCGAGTGTTGTTTTGGGTTTTGTTTTTATCTTTTAGTTAACTTTAAAAGAGCCTCCTAATCTGTAAAGTGCTGCAGATATTAGCATTTCTTATAAGTACTCAATGACACTGGGTTTTTTTGTTTTATAAGTACTACAGTTCCAGACAGGTGAAAATTCAGACTTGGGCAATGAGAAGTCCTGCAGTACTCGGTATTGTGTCATCCTTTCTACCAATTCCCTTTGACCAGATGGTCCCTCTTCTTTCTAGCTCCTTCTAGATCTTTCTAGCCCCCTGAATAGTGCCCTCTACTTCATACCCTCTACAGAGACAGGACTGTTTGAAACACTGCTCAGTCTTAGCCCACTGCCTGTCCTCAGCCATTGGAAAGGGGTCTCCAGCCTTTGACAGGAATTGGGGTGGGGAGGAGCTCATGTGAGAGGTCCAGCCATGGAAGAGGGGTTGAGAGTAAAGAGAAGGGAAAATTAAATGCCAAGTGGACATTTTCATGTCATGATCGATATATCACATATGAATATTCCTTTTCAGTAACTCGTGCTTGCTTTATTTTAACCGCTTTAATTTGTATTTTTTATTATTACAAAGCAGTATGTATCAGTACAAAAATACTATAAAATGCAGATAATCAAGACACACACACACAATAAAAGGACTATATTCTCACAAATCAGAAACTGTCACTGTTAAAACCTCAACCTATATCCTTCCAAATATTTTTCTAGTGTTTATCTGTGTATTTGTTGTGTGTATGATGTGCGTGTTTGAATATCATTTTCCTTCATCCTAAAGGACTTCCTTTAACATTTCTTGTAGTTCACACCAGCTGACGATGAACTCCTTCTGCTTTCCATGTCTAAAAGAAACTTTTTTTAATTTCTTCTTTGTTTTTAAAAGGTATTTTCACTGGATAAAGAATTATAGGTTGAATTTCATTCAATCTTCAAAACAATCCAATGTAATATGTACAAGTGTAACCTCATTGTACAGATGAAGAAACTGTGGCTCAGGGAAGCTCAGTAACTTGTCAAAGTTAGTGAATGGCAGGGCCAGAAGTAGAGCCCAGAATTGTCTGGCTCTAAGCCTATGTTATAGGCATCCTGGTGCTATATCTTCTAAGGAAGAGACAGTGAACTCTGGAGAGGAGGGTGGGGTCACAAAGGAGGTGATATTTCAAGTGCATCTCTCGATAAGCTTCTACTGTGTAGTTGGGGCAGAGAGAGAAGGTTGAACAGTGACGTATACCACAGAGAAGTATACTAGAGGCAGATCCTGTTGAGTAGATCCCCAACATTGTGGAAGAGAATGGCATGTTTGCCAAAATGCTGGTGGTATGAATAGTACTCCATACGTAGGTAAGTGTGGCCTTGCAAATGGCCCTGTGTGCCATCTAGATTTCATCCTTCAGGTCGGTACTGGGGTGGAAGTGGAAACCCTGGGGGCATAGTGGTTAAGAGCCAAAGCTGCTAACGAAAAGGTTTGCAGTTCAAATCCACCAGGTGCCCCTTGGAAACCATATGGGGCAGTTCTACTCTATGCTATAGGGTTGATATGAGTCAGAATCAACTCTATGGCAATGAGTTTCAGTTTTGAGGGGTGGAAGTAGCAGTGGAGTGGGGGTGGGGCTTGGAGGATTTTAAACGGAGTAAATTATCAGATTTGTGCATTAAAAGGTAATTTAGACAGCAAAGTATGGGTGGTAGGTTGTGGGGGATGGGTGGTGGGTGATGGTGGTGTTGGTTGTGGGGAAACTGGAGGCAGGGAGTCTACTCCCTTTGTCTCCATGAAAAATGATCTGGGCCATTATTAAAGATGATGGCAGGGAAATAGAGGAGACAGATCTGAGGTACGCCCAAGAGTCCGATATTCAGTTGGATGTGGAGAGAAAAGGAGGTGAGTGAAAGGGAGGGAGCTGGGTGGGATAACCCTTAGATATCCAAATTAGGCAGCTGGAAGGGTGGCTACCATTCCTGAATGGACCTCTAGTAGGAAGAACAGGTAGGGGTGACAAAGTAATGAGCTCAGTTTTGGGTGTGAGGAGCCTGAGATGACTTTAGGCCATCCATTGGGAGGCAGTCAAGAGGCAGGTAGACATATCTAAGGAGTTGCAAGCTATTGTATCCGTATGGATATGATCCTTCAGGAATAGAGAAAAGAACAAGAAGAAAGGGCTGGGGAAGAAAGGCTGGAAGACACTAAGAATCAATGTATGAGAAGAGAAAGAACGCCCAAGGAAAGTTGTTGTTAGTTGCGACCAAGTCGACTTCCACTCTTGGTGACTTCATGTGTGCAGAGTAGGGTTTCAAGGCTGTGAGATCTTTTGGAAGCAGATCACAGGCATGTCCTGTGAGGTGCATTTAGGCGGGTTCAAACCACCAGTACCCGAGAAGTAGGACAACTGAAAGAAAGCAAAAGGAGATTCACAAATTCTACCCTTTAATATTACCAGTAACTATGGAATGCCCATAGGTTAGTAGGAAATAGGTAGGCCTAAAATACTGAACATTATTTATTTGGTGTTTTTTGGTTTATCTCATTATATCCTCTGGGTCGCTATGAGTCAGAATCAACTCGACAGCACTGGGTGGATGGGTTATCCTAAAATAACATCAGGAGCGACCTGGTGAGCAGCACCCTATGAGAAAACCAAGAGGGAAAAAACAAGCAAACAAAACAATTGCGATAGATCCACAGGTGATCCAGATTCTGGAAGTTACGAGACAAGGAGTTTTAAATAACTATGATTAATTTTTAAAGAAAATACAGAAAAAAAAATTGAAAAAAACTGATAAAAAGATGGAGAATACCATGACACTTTTTTAAAAATTGGAGTCTAAACAAAGAATCAAATAATTCTAAAACCAAAGTAAATTACTGTTATAACAGTATGACTTTTTTTTTTTAATCCCTGTTGAGTGTGTGTTGAGATTCAAGTACGTCTGTTTTATGGGATTAGGCAACAATCTCCCCCACTTCTGGTACCTATTTGCATCTTTTGTATCCAAAGATTTATACGTGGGCTGAAGAGACTCCTGGAAAAGTACAGCCACTGTAGACTTTCAGACATAAACAGTCAAACACTGATGAACGGAGACCATTGCAAGGAAGCCATAAAGGGATAGGATGAGGGTTAGATGAGAGTGATAACTGCTCAGGTCACTCAGAAAAGTCAGAAAAATGAGGCAACCATCCAAACTTATGTTAAGATTAGCTGTGATAGGCAGCAATATCGTTATGTGATCTAAGGGAACTTGGGAATAATAAACTAACAGTTACACATACACTCTCCAAATCACTGATCCTTAAAGTGGGGTACAGGCAGCCAAGAAGTGCGTAGATAACCTACGGGGTTTCAGGAAGGAAATGCTAAAACATATTTATTTTCAGTTTATGTTTGAAATGTCAACATGTGTTCATAGTACACACACTAGTAAGCGTGTGATACATACTAAGTTGGAAATAAATAGATATACAGATATCAGGAGTGAGTTATTTTTTTTTTTACTGCTGGGCAAAAGGCTTGAAGACCATTTCTCTAAACATGCATATTCATTTATTAAATTCTATGTTGCTTCTACAATATCATGATGAAAATCCCACCTCAGCTGGTTAATGTCTAAATTTGGAGTTTCATTTGTTTAGCTCAATTTTCTCCCTTTGTAATTTCTTGGAACTCAGGTGTTTTGTGAACAAGACTAAAACCGCAGTCTTTTCTTAATTCTCAGTAAAGAGAATAGCTTTCTCAAGGCTAAGTTTCTTTCCCATACATTCTTATTAAACTTTTGCCTATTGTTGTAATTTATTTTCTGGAGTCCTAGATAACAATAAAAGAGATGAATAATAGTAAATTAATAATAAAACACCATAAGGTATAGAGGTTTTTAGCTTCTCAACCTGTTTTTTACAGACAAATGATTTTAGTTGTGTTTTTCTATTTTCAGATATGTATTTATTCTTATCTTGTTTAATGGAATTAAATTTAATCACATATAAAGGTTTAGGAAGGCCCCAGACTTCAAAATATGCTAATGCCAGGAAACATTTAAGAAGCATTATTTTATTTTACGACTTTGATATCTAATATAACACTTGAAAGAGTAACATTACTTATGTTTAAATAAATTGATAGTTTCAAGAGCAGATTTTGAGAGTAGACAAGGGAAGCATATGAAGACCCTAGGCAAATACGGGGGAGAGAAAGTCCTTTAAGAAGTGTAGAAAGCAAGTTACATCTACTTCCCAGTTTTGCCTGGGGTAGGCGCTGCATTTTAGCATCTTGAGTAGAAAGAGAACAAGATAGAACCCTCACAGTGCTGTATTTTCTTCACCTGGCCTCATCCCCTACAGTGTTGTATTGCAAAATCATTTCCTTTGCTGGGTTTTCCCACCTCAGCTTTACATTTGAATTCTACTTTTGCTTGGAGGTTGTATGTAAGCCCCATTGTGCCTGCATAGTATAATTAAGAATGTTGCTCACGTAACTTGTATGAACTCTCTACTTGTAAACCCCTTTAAAAGTAACCTCCCTGCCCACCCTTGGCGAGCAGTCTTGGCAGCAGTAAGTGCTGACTGACTCTATTCCTTGTACAGTGAAATAAAGGTCCCTTTTTGTTTTCTCACCTCGGTCTCTCATTTATTGGCCAGTATGAGTCATTCTGAGTAAGAACCTGGGTTTTCCACTTGGTAACAAGAACTCAAAGATTATTTAGCCCAACTGTGAGTCAAGGGGTTCCCAGGATGCAAAGCTTTCCTTTTAAAAATGGAACAGTCTTGGGCAAATCAGCATGAATTGGTCACCCAACTTCCCACCTTCTGCAAGAATCCTTTCCTACATGGTAAACCAGACTATTATTGTTCCCAATTTTCAGATGAGCCTGGGTAGTCAGCCAAACCTCTGTTAAGAGAGCCTCAGTTGTGGAAAGTCAGCTAATGGTTCTATTAGGTGCTTCTTCCTCAAACTGTAATATTTTCCCTTGTCATTTATACACATTCCTCCTTTGTTATATGAAAATCACACATGTAAATCTAGAAAACCATTGTGTGAGAAGCCAAAAAAAATGAATACCTCCTACAGCCTCACCCCTAACTCAACATATTCATTTCCATTCAAATCAGCACAAAATGCACTGTGTAGGCCCAGGAGGAGATATAATAAAAGAACATGGACCACTGAACATATCTATAAAGAACACTTGTAAATGTGTCTCTACATAGTTGTTGCTAGTTGCTGTCGAATTGGCTCCAGCTCATAGTGAACTTATGTACAACAGAACAAAACGTTGCCTGGGCCTGTGCCACCTTCATTATCATTGGTATGTTTGTATACAATTATGGTAGCCCAACATAATTGCCTTTTTGGAATAAAAGTGTAATTTGCAATGCATACATGAAATAGATATGCAATAATTAAATTTAGGCTAGAACAAGTTACTTGTGACAGTTTGTCCAATCAATCATACTTGACAAAGTAATTCAAATTGACTTGAGTGGAATAGGTAGACATGTTCCAGCTCAGAGGTTGGATGACAAACTTTGATCAAAGAGAAGAAGTTGTACTGTTAAAATAGTATTATGAAGATAATTCTGAGGGGGAGGAAAAACTCAAGGGGAGGCACAGCTTCAATTATAGTCCATGTTGGCTGTCATTATTAACAAGAAGATAAAACGCATTATAGTTAAACATGCCTAAGATGCTAAATTTGGCAGCAGTGCAACTAGCACTGAAATGCAGAATAAAATGGAAACCTGGAGTGATTTTTGCAATGCAAAGTAAAGATGAGAAGTTAGAATTAATATTAGAAACACAGCTAATTTAGGCAGGGTTGGGCAATTGCATTATTTAATACTAGCCTGAAGTGTACTTTAAGATAAAAATAATCTATTTTTTTCTTTCATTCCCTTTTTTGAATTAGGTTTCTACATAGGCCAAATGTGCCAGATGATTGTAAAATTTCCACTTTAATTTGCAAGCCTATTGTAAATCTTGCACATTAGAAATGAGAATAAAATGAAATGTAACTGGTAAAGTGTATGGCAATACATTTTGGTTAAAAAATGGAATAAATTTTCAGGAATGTAAGAATAAATACTTTGTGTCGATAAAAACAAATGTAAGCCTCTGTCACAGAGCCAAAAAAACCCAAACCCGCTATTGTCAAGTTGATTCCGACTTGTAGCAACCCTATAGGACAGAGTAGAATTGCCCCATACAGTTTCCAAGGAGCACCTGGCAGATTCAAACTGCTGACCTTTTGGTCAGCAGTCATAGCACTTAACCACTACGCCACCAGGGTTTCCACCTCTATCACAGCTATCACATTTTTCTTAATTCTACTGAATAATCCTATCACATCAGTTTAACATGTTTTCTGCATTTTTTTTTTTTTATTGCAACTGATTGTTTATTAAACTGTTGTGCCTAAATCTGTCAGGAGCTTTGGAGTTTTGTATGAATGAACTTGAAATTTGAAACCCAAACCACGAAGCAAAATGCTGTGCACATGGGAAGTGAATAGAGAGCATATTATTTTTGTACTTGTAATTAGTTTATGTGCTGGTTACCACTAGTGCTGGCTAATTTGGAATTGTGTGATTTTAGTAAAGAGATATCTAGCTGTGAATCTTATTCCTGAAATTCTATCTAGTCATGGACCAAAACTATGCAGTTTTAAAGTAAAATATATAAAATTGTAGTAGCTGATGATATTTCACATATACAGAAAATTTCAGACAATGGATTCTTATTTTGACTAAAACAGCTACAATTAAAAACTCTTAGGTTTGAGTATCCATTTAAAAAAGTATATTATCGTAATTTTCACACTGTTTGAAGTGTAACTGAAAAACCAGTCCATCTTAGAATCTATTCCCAAGAGACAGAGAGACTGAGTACCATTGCAAAGAATACAGAGTAAGCAAAGAGACTGGGTAATAAAGTTATCTCCAGTGATTCATTAGCCTAGGTCAGGTGCCATCAAGTTATTTCTGACATGTAATGACCCCATGCGCAGTAGAACAAAACACTGCCCAGTCCTGCACCATCCTCACAATCATTGCTATGCTTGAGTCCATTGTTGCGACCATTGTGTCAATCCATCTTGTCAAGGGTTTTCCTCTTTTTTGCTGACTCTCTGCCAAGCACAATATCCTTCTTCAGGGACTTGTCCCTCCTGATAACATGTCCAATGTACATTAGACTGAGTCTCACCATCTTCATTTCTAAGGAGAGTTCTGGCTATACTTTTCTAAGATAGATTTGTTCATTCTTCCAACAATCCACGGCATATCCAATATTCTTCGCCAACACCATAATTCAAAGGCAGCAATTCTTTTTTGATCTTCCTTATGCATTGTCCAGTTTTGCATGCATATGAAGCAATTGAAAATACCATGGCTTGGGTCAGGTGTACATTAATCCTCAAAGTGACATCTTTGCTTTTTAATACTTAAAAGAGATCTTTTGCAGCAGATTTGCCCAATGCCATACGTCATTTGATTTCTTGACTGCTGCTTACGTGGGCATTGGTTGTGGATCCAAGGCAAATGAAATCCTTGACAACTTCAATCTTCTCTCCATTTTTCATGATGTTGCTTATTGGTTTAGTTGTGAGGAATTTTTTTTTTTTTTTTTTATGTTGAGGTCTAATCCGTACTGAAAGCCGTGGTCTTTGATCTTCATCAGTAAGTGCTTCAAGTCCTCTTCACTTTCAGCAAGCAAGGTTGTGTCATCTGCATATCGAGGTTGTTCTTGAGTCTTCCTCCGATCCTGATGCTGTGTTCTCCATATAGTCCAGCTTCCCAGATTATCTGCTCAGCATACACATTGGATAAGCATGGTGAAAGGATACGACCCTGACACACACCTTTCCTGACTTTAAACCACATAGTATCTCCTTGTTCTGTTCAAACGACTGCCTTTGGTCTATGTACAGGTTCCGCAAGAGCACAATTAAGTGTTCTGGAATTCCCATTTGCAATGTTATCCATAATTTGTTATGTTCCACTAGTTGAATGCCTTTGCATAGTCATATAAAAAACAAGTAAACATCTTTCTGGTATTTTCTGCTTTTCAGCCAAGATCCATCTGACATCAGCAATGATGTCCCTCATTCCCATGCTCTCTTCTGAATCTGAATATGTGCATGATATTGATGATGTTGTTTGATAATTTCTGCATTCTGTTGGATCACATTTCTTTGGGATGGGCACAAATATGCATCTCTTCCAGTTGGATGGGCAGGTAGCTGTCTTCCAAGTTTCTTGGCATAGATGAGCAGGCGCTTCCAGAATTGCATTCATTTCTTGAAACATCTCAATTGGTATTCCATCAATTTCTGGTGCCCTGTTTTTCACCAATGTCTTCAGTACAGCTTGGGCTTCTTCCTTCAGTACCATCAGTTCTTGATCATATGCTACCTCCTTAAATGGCCGAATGTCAACCAATTCTTTTTGGTACAGTGACTTTGTGTATTCCTTCCATTATATATTTTGTCCATAGAATCCTTCAGTATTGGAACTCGAAGCCTGAAATTTTTTCTTCAGTTCTTTCAGCTTGAGAAATTCTGACTGTGTTCTTCCCTTTGGTTTTCTAACTCCAGTTCTCTACACATTTCATTATAATACTTTGTTTTCTTGAGCCATCCTTTTAAATCTTCTGTTCACCTCTTTTACTTCATCTCCTCCATTCACTTTAGCTACTAGATGTTCAAGAGCAAGTTTCAGAGTCTCTTCAGACACCCATTTTGGTCTTTTCTTTCTTTCCTGTCTTTTTAATGACCTTTTGCTTTCCTCATGTGTCCTTGATGTGGGATGACGTCCTTGATGTCATCCCACAAGTCCTGTAATCTTCTGTCATTAGTGTTCAATGCAACAAATCTATTCGTGAGCTGGTCTCTAAATTCAGGTGGGATATATTCAAGATTGTACTTTGTCTCTCAAAGACTTATTTTAATTTGCTTCAGCTTCAACTTGAACTTGCTTGTGAGCAATTGATGGTCTGTTCTGCAGTCCATCCCTGGCCTTGTTCTGATTGATGATATTGAGCTTTTCTATCATCTCTTTCCACAGATGTAGTTGATTTGATTCCTGTGTATATGTTGTTGAAAAAGGTATTTGCAATGAATAAGTTGTTGGTCTTGCAAAATTCTATCACTCGATCTCCAGCATCGTTGTTATCACCAAGGCCATATTTTCCAACTACTGATCCTTCTTTGTTTTCACTTTCGAATATAAAATTTAATCACCAGGAATTATCAAAGACAGGACTTCAGGGGGTACCTTTAATACATTTGGTCTGGTTTTTGTTGAATACATCTGATATCTCTGCTATTTTTCAGATTTGGCTTTTTTGTTTGCTTTTTTTAAAAAAATAATTTTTATTGTGCTTTAAGTGAAAGTTTACAAATCAAGTCAGTCTCTCACACAAAAACCCATATACACCTTGCTACACACTCCCAATTACTCTCCCCCTAATGAGACAACCTGCTCTCTCCCTCCACTCTCTCTTTTCATGTCCTTTTCACCAGCTTCTAACCCCCTCCACCCTCTCATTTCCCCTCCAGGCAGGAGATGCCAACATAGTCTCCAGTGTCCACCTGATCCAAGAAGCTCACTCCTCAACAGCATCCCTCTCCAACCCATTGCCCAGTCCAATCCATGTCTGAAGAGTTGGCTTTGGGAATGGTTCCTGTCCTGGGCCAACAGAAGGTCTGGGGCCCATGACCACCGGGATCCTTCTAGTCTCAGTCAGATCATTAAGTCTGGTCTTATGAGAATTTTTTTTTTTTTTTTTTTTTTATCCCATTGGTCTCTTGCTCCCTCAGGGGTTCTCTGTTGTGTTCCCGTCAGGGCAGTCATTGATTGTAGCCAGGCACCATTTAATTCTTCTGGTCTCAGGATGATGTAGTCGCTGGTTCATGTGGCCCTTTCTGTCCCTTGGGCTCGAAATCACCTTGTGTCCTTGGTGTTCTTCATTCTCCTTTGATCCAGGTGGGCTGAGACCAACTGATGCATCTTAGATGGCTGCTTGCTAGCATTTAAGACCCCAGGAAAACGCCACTCTTCAAAGTGGGATGCAGAATGTTTTGTTAATAGATTTTATTGTGCCAATTGACTTAGATGTCCCCTGAAACCATGGTCCCCAGGCCCCTGCCCCTGCTACACTGGCCTTCAAAGCATTCAGTTGATTCAGGAAACTTCTTTGCTTTTGGTTTAGTCCAATTGTGCTGACCTCCCCTGTATTGTGTGCTGTCTTTCCCTTCACCTAAAGTAGTTCTTATCTACTATCTAATTAGCGGATACCCCTCTCCCACCATCCCTCCCTCTCCCCTCTCGTAACCACAAAAGAATATTTTCTTCTCAGTTTAAACTATTTCTCAAGTTCTTATAAAGCGGTCTTATACAATATTTATCCTTTTGCAACTGACTAATTTCACTCAGCATAATGCCTTCCAGGTTCCTCCATGTTATGAAATGTTTCACAGATTCATCACTGTTCTTTATCAATATTCCATTGTGTGAATATACCATAATTAATTTATCCATTCATCCATTGATGGGCACCTTGGTTGCTTCCATCTTTTTGCTATTGTAAATAGTGCTGCAATAAACATGGGTGTGCATATATCTGTTCGTGTAAAAGCTCTTATTTCTCTAGCGTATATTCCAAGGAGTGGGATTGCTGGATGGTATGGTAGTTTTCTTTCTAACTTTTTAAGGAAGCGCCAAATTGATTTCTGAAGTGGCTGTACCATTTGACATTCCCACCAGCAATGTAGAAGTGTTTCAATCTCTCCACAGCCTCTCCAACATTAATTATTTTGTGTTTTTTGGATTAATGCCAGCCTTGTTGGAGTGAGATGAAATCTCATTGTAGATTTGATCTGCATTTCTCTAATGGCTAATGATCGTGAACATTTCCTCATGTATCTGTTAGCTACCTGAATGTCTTCTTTAGTGAAGTGTCTATTCATATCTTTTACCCATTTTTTAATTGGGTTATTTGTCTTTTTGCAGTTGAGTTTTTGCAGTATCATGTAGATTTTAGAGATCAGGCACTGATCAGAAATGTCATAGCTAAAAACTTTTTCCCAGTCTGTAGGTAGTCTTTTTACTCTTTTGGTGAAGTCTTTGGATGAGCGTAAGTGTTTGATTTTTAGGAGTTCCCAGTTACCTAGTTTTTCTTCTAGGTTCTTTATAATGTTTTCTATACTGTTTATGGCATGTATTAGGGCTCCTAACATTGTCCCTATTTTTTCTTCCATGATCTTTATCATTTTAGATTTTATATTTAGGTCTTTGATCCATTTTGAGTTAGTTTTTGTGCATGGAGTGAGGTAAGGGTCTGTTTCATTTTTTTGCTGATAGATATCCAGTTATGCCAGCATCATTTATTAAAAAGACTGTCTCTTCCCCATTTAACTGTTTCGGGGCCTTTGTCAAATATCAGCTGCTCATATGTGGATGGATTTATGCCTGGATTCTCAATTCTGTTCCATTGGTCCATGTATTTGTTGTTGTACCAGTACCAGGGTGTTTTGATTACTGTGGTGGTATAATAGGTTCTAAAATCAGGTAAAGTAAGGCCTCCGACTTTGTTCTTCTTTTTCAGTAATGCCTTATTTATCTGGGGCTTCTTTCCATTCCATATGAAATTGGTGATTTGTTTCTCCATCTCATTAAAGAATGTTCTTTGGATTTGGATCAGAATTGCATTAAATGTATAGATGGCTTTTGGTAGAATAGACATTTTTATAATGTTAAGTCTTCCTATCCATGAGCAAGGGACATTCTTCCACTTATGTAAATCTCTTCTGGTTTCTTGTGGAAGTGTACTGAAGTTTTCTTTGTATAAGTCTTTTGTTTGTTTGCTTTTTTGTCTAGTCTTATTTACCTTCCTCTGGTCTTGTCTCCTGATTCTGTTTTTGTAGCATATAGGAGAAGTCTGTATTGATTTCTCCATTTCTTTTAAAGGAATTTTTCTTTTCCTTAGGAAATAAGGAACTACTATTCTCCACTGGCTGGGGAAGGTTTTTTGGGTGAGATAAGGTTAGGTTGCCTTCTGATTCTTTACACAAAGCTCCAATTGTTTCATTTTGCATTCTTGCTGTCAGAATTATTCTGTTATTACAAAGCTTATCTTATTAAAATGATTTTGATTTCTAACCAAACCAGGGGTGCTAAGGAGTGTTACTGAATGCTGACATGTCTGTGGAAGACTTAACATAGAAACTAAAGTATCTTTTTAAAGAATGGACAAACAAAAGGTAAATATTATAATTCATTGTATACTTCCTAAAACTAGTCATCACGTCTCTTTCATTGTAAGACTAATATGTATGTTGATTATGGAAATATATTTTTGCACTATTATATCTTGAGAAAACTCTTCCTAAGACTTTTGCTATTTAAATAATCTTTTTTTAGTTTTTTTTTCAACTATAGCTGAAATTCTATATCTTCAATAATCTATGAGAGATAATATTCTTTTGTAGAGGTTAGAAATGGTGAATTCCTTTCCAAACCTGTTTTTCTGCTCTACTGGTTTTCAAAACTAAACTAGGTTGAATTGGTACTTGCTCAGTTCTATGTAAGTCGCTAAACAGGATTAATCAGTTATTTATGATGTTATTCAAGAAGATGGTACATTCTCTGTCTTAGCCATCTAGTGCTGCTGTAACAGAAACACCGCAAGTGAATAGCTTTAACAAATAGAAATTATTTTCTCACAGTCTGTAGGTTACAATTCCAAATTCAGGCTGTCAGCTCCAGGGGAAGGCTGTCTGTCTGCAGCCTCCGGAGGCAGGTCTTGGTTATCAAACTTCCCCTGGTCAAGGAGCTTCTCAGGTGTGAGGACTCCAGATTCAAAGGATGAGCCTTGCTCCTGGTGCTGCTTTCTTGATGGTGTGGGGTCCCCACATCTCTACTCACTTTTTTCTTTTATGTCTCAAAAGAAATTGGCATAAGACACTATCTAGTCTTGTAGATTTCATCAATATAACTGCCACTAATCTATCTCATTACATCATAGCGATAGGATTTACAACGCATAGGGAAATTAGGTCAGATGACAAAATGGTGGACAATCATACAATACTGGGAATCATGACCTAGCCAGGTTGACAGATATTTTGGGAAGACACGATTCAATCCATGACATTCTCTAATTCATAAACTCAACCAACAAACCTGAGTGAGATTTTTTAAATTTATTTCAGACAAAAAAACATAAGTCAGAACAGTTATTTCTTGCATTTAAATCTCAAACTTTTACAAAAATAGATTATTAAACTCATTACAAAGTATAACACTAAAGACTATGATAGTCATTATAAACATTTATACTTCCAAGCATCGTTACAAGAAAAAAAAAGAAAGGGTTATTAAAGGACTTTTAAAGCTCTTCCCTAATAGATTGGTTTCTTCTTATTCAGCTCAGGTATTTTATTATCACACAGAGATATACGTTTTAATCAAATACATAAACAAATTAAAAGGCATTTAGGAGCATACCATTTTTTACTTAATCTCTATAAGTTAATGGTCATTTAACAACTATTACCCAGAGTCAGGTAAACTCATCGTGTGTAGAAGGCCAAATCTTAATTTATACCCTCGGATTAAATCTGAGTATTAGTATTCTTTGTGTCTATATTTGTAAAATGTAATATTTGGCATTTCTTTTGATATAATTGACTTTTTATCTTTATGTAACACCTAGAAAACATTTATTGAGCATGGACCATGTGCCAAATGTGGTACTATTTGTACTAGGAAATAGAGGACTAAAGTTAACAATAACAACAAAAATTGCTTAACTTTAAAAGCCCCAATTTACTACCAGAAAGGAAAGATAGGAGGCAGGCATCATGTTTAACATTGTCTTCTTTTCTTTGAGTGTATTTTAAGATTTTCTTTCTCACTGGTTTTGAGCAATTTGATTATAATATGCTTCTGTAAAACTTATAGCCAAGAAAATCCTGTGGGGTTCAGTTCTACTCTGTATACATGGGCTCACCATGAGTTGGAATCAGCTCCGCAGCAATGGGCATGGTTTTTTTTTTTTTTTTTTTTTTTTGGTGTTGTTTTCTTCATGTTGCTGGAGTTCACTGAGATTCTTGGATGTATGAGTTTATAGTTTTCATCAAATTCAGAAAATGTCCAGCGATTATATCTTCAGATATGATTTATTTCCCTGTCTCCCTCTCTCCTCTCCTTTGGTTATTGAAGTTTTTCTATTGCTCACTGATGCGCTGCTTGTTTTTATTTTTTTCATCCTTAATTTCATTTTGGATAGTTCCTATCGCTATGTCTTCAGGTACACTGATCCCATCTAGTGTATTTTTCATTTCAGACATTGTAGTTTTCATCAATAGATGAAATTTGGCTCTTTTTAAATATCTTCCATATCTATGCTTAACTTTTTCAGCACGTGGAGTATAGTGATAAAATCTGTTTTAATGTCCTTGTCTGCTATTCTAACATCTGTGTCAGTTTTAACATTTGATTGATTTATGGGTCATTATTATTTTTTTTTTTTTTATGGGTCATGTTTTCCTGCTTCTTTGCAAGCCTGGTAATTTTTTATTGAATACCAGACCACTGCCATCAGGTTGATTCTGACTCATAGCAACCCCATAGGGTTCCCAAGGCTGTAAATCTCTAAGGAAGCAGACTGCCACCTCTTTTTCCAGAGGAGCCACTCGTGGTTTTGAGCCACAGACCTTTCGGTTAACAGCCAATCACTTTAACCACTGTACCACCAGGGCTTACTGAATACCAGACATTGTGAATTTTACTTTGTTGGGTGTTGGCTATTTTTTTATTCTTATAACTATTCTTGAGCTTTGTTCTGGGAAGTGAACTACTTAGAAATAGTTTGATTCTTTCAGGTCTTGTTTTTTAGCTGCGTTTAGTCAAGGGCTAATTATTCTCCACTACTAAGATTTTTCTGAGTAATCTGTTCAGTGCTCCATGTATTATGAAGCTTTCTAGTTTGACTAGTGAGAACAGGCATTATTCCTAGGCCTGTGCCGGCACTGGGTACTCTTCCCCTGTAATCCTTAATTTAAGGTGGTTCTCTCCTCACACATGTACTGATCATACTCTGCTGAATACTTATGGGGCCCCTCTGCAGGACTATGGAGTTCTCTCTGTGTGCAGCTCTCTCCTCTCCAGCACTCTGTCCTGTGGACTCCAGCTGCCTTGGTCTTCCCAGACTCTCAGCTGTCTCAATTCAGGGTGCCTGCCGGACCCTGCTTCAGTCTCCCCAACCTGTGCTGCGACCTGGAAACTCTCTCCAGGCAGTAAGCTGAGTAATCGTAGGGCTCATCTCATTTGTTTCCCAACTCTTGGGGATCACTGCCCTTTGCTGTTATACATTCAGTGTCTCAACAATTGTTTCGTATGGTTTGCTCATTTTGTTGTTTCAGGAATGAGGGTAAATGGAGTATCAGTCCATCAAGATGTCCCGAAAATAACTATAATAGGATTTATGAAGTGATGCATTGTTTAAAAGAAATACAAATACATATTACAAGAATTCAAAAAAGAAAGAAGCTAATGGGAGGAGGGCTTTTTGGGGGTTGGGGGGGAAGCCCTTGAGTGAGGCTGTAATGTATTGATGGGATTTGGACTTGTAGAAAGAGCCTACAAGGTAGAAAGAAGGAAAGCAAAAGGCAAGAGGTAATTCAGCCAAGAGGTAATCACAGGAAAAATGAATCTTACGATATGGTTAGTTTTGTGAAAATGTTTCCAGGAATAATTCCATATATTTCATAACCTGTTTTAGGAAACAGTCTTATTTCATGGATGAAATAATCTATTCTTAAGTTTCAAGCAATAATCCTTTATAGACTACTTGTCTACACTGTACAAATATGCTGCCTTCTTTTCCAGTTTGTTCATTCATTCATTAGCAAGGATTGACAGAGTGAAGGTCAATGTTCTAGATGCTTGGGCTACATGGGTGAAAAGGCAAAGACTCCTGCCCCTGAGGAGCTTACATTCTAAGATTGCAGGGGAGGAAGAGAGACATGAGCAATAATCAGGATAATCAGACTCTTCCCACACACCATCATTTTTAAAGAAGATCCCTACATTTCTTTCACTTATATTCATTAAGTGGTTTAACTTGCTGACTGACTTGTATATCACTCAGAGGGCGGAAAGAGTTGCTTTTAAAGAGTATGTAATGAAAATAAACCACACACTGTTAGGCCTATGTTTAGAACTCAGTAGCTTTATGCATATTGCAGGTGAATAGGGCTTCATGAGTAAATAAATAGGGTGTGCTGATTGGTAGGTGTACTGTAACTGAAACAAGAGTGCAGATCTGTCCTGTACACTCACCATGCTGGCTTCAAACTTGGAATTTGCTGGAAATTTAGTAAGGTGAGGAACATGCATGTTTTCCCTCTGTCTTGTGAAGTTATATGACTAGATGATAGTTCAGAATGCTCATAGCTACCAATGCCCGTTGCTGTTGAGTTGGTTCCGACTCATAGCAACTCTATAGGACAGAGTAGAACTGCCCATTTGGGTTTCCAAGGAATGCCTGGTGGATTCAAACTGCCAACCTTTCCAACCTTTCAGTTAGTGGCAGAGCCCTTAACCACTAAGCCACCAGGATTTTCAGCAGTCTAATAGAATGTGCTAATTTCATGGGTAATTGGCCACTTCTTTTTAACTGAAAGGCTCAGCAAGGCCCTGGGGCTTGTAGCTCAAAGTGGGTTATGTTTGGAGACCTGTAAGTTTGGTAAGAACTTTTGTGCTTTTTCATTTGTGTGATAACCATGAAAAATCGATGTACGTGTACTTGGGGTGATCAAGACTGTGATGGTTAAGATTGTGTGTCAGCTTGGCTGGGCCATGATTCTCATTGTTTATATGTGATCACTGCCATGATTGAATCTGCTGCGAGTAGCCAATCAGTTGAAAGTGAGTTTCCTTGGTGGTGTGGCCTACATCTGCATATAAGCAGACATTCTGACTGCTTACTCTGGATCTTGCGGCTGCCTCCTGTTTGTCTGACCTCTGGCTCTTGGGACTTGAGCTACCAGCCTATCTGCAGACCTTGGGATGTTCCAGCCTCTACAATTGCGTGAGCCGTTTCCTTGATATAGATCTCTCTCTCTATATATTTATATGCTTTATTGGCTTTGCTTCTCTAGAGAACCCAGCCTAAGACAAGAACAAGGCCCATATTGCTTATTTCCTGGGGCACTGTCACACGGTGCTCATTCATGCTCCACGTGTGCTATTCCACAATGTCAAGGGGACCTCCAGAGTCGTGCAACCCTGCAGCCCCGCATCTTGTTACTACCTTAAAACTGACTACTGCTGCAAGGTTTTTTAGTGCTGCATCTGCATTTTATTAATTCATTCTACAAATGTTTATTGGGAGCCTGCTTCGTAGGCACATTTTAGGACCTGGGGATGCTGGTTTGTACTCGTTAAGATTGGGATGAGCTGAATTAGCAGAAAATCTAAATAATAGTGGTTTAACCAAGTAGGAGGAGTCCCTGGGTGGTGCCAATGGCTAAGCACGTGACTACTAATCATAAGGTTGGTGGTTCGAACCTACTCAGGTGAGCCTCAAAAGCAAGGCCTGGTAATCTGCTTCCAAAAGGCCACAGCCTTGAAAACCCTGTGGAGCAGTTCTATTCTGCATGCATGGGGTCGCCCTGAGTCAAACTTGATGGCAACTAACTACAACCAAATAGGACATTTCTTTCTCACATAACATGAAGTTCAGAGTCTAGGCTAGTGCAGCTGCTCAAGGAAGTCATCAAAGTGCAGGCTCCTGCTACCGGCCTGCTTTGCCTCTAGTACAGCGTGCAGCTTTTATTTTATTTTTCTGAGAAGAGGGATCATATCTTTCTTCAGGTTTTCAAACGAATCTTCAACTTCAAAACCATTCAAAATCGCTGTCTTCTTGGCATTAATAAACTTTTCCACAAGTGTTAGTGGGCAATATCCTAACTTACTGTTCTCGATTTCCACATCACGAAGTCTTTTTCCTTGGATGTTAACCACCAAAAGTTTCTTTCTCAGAACCAGCAGCGTCACCTGCTGAGTAACAGCTGTGTCATGACAAGCCCGGGTGCTCCAGGTAGGCAGACGCACCACATCCCAGGATTGCTCTTAGTCTGAAATGAGAACAGCGACACCTGCTGCCTGCTCTCAGAAACTTCAACCTCATCCACTCCTGCAGTGAAATTTTCCAAAATATGATCTCACTCCACTCAAACATGGAACAGAAACACTGAATGTTTTGCCTTTCAAGCAGAATTTGGAAATGCTTAGTGAGACACAGAATGATAACATTTGTGACCACAACAGATGCCAGGCATGAAATCAAAAGATAAAAGGCAGATGGAGAGAAAAAAGTTTGCAACCGTTGTTCACGGGCTCTCCTGTGGTCAGAAATCTTAGATGTTTTGGGAGGAGAAATCTCTCCATCTTTCCCTCTATGACTTCTGAGTTTTGTCTTTTTTTAAGACAGGTTTTCCCTAACTCCAGAATATAATTTTTAATTCCAAAATGTTCGTATTCAGCTTGGCTGTTTCTTTAGCTCATCTGGAATTCTTTTCTTTTTTAAAATATTAGATGAGATGGGGTAGGAGAAGGCTCTATTTTTCAGGATTGGGCTAAACTGCCAGTGACAAAACACAAAAGAGCTGTGGTTGAAACAAGATGGAGGTTTACTTCTCTCTCATGTCAAAGCCCAGGTAGACGGTTCAAGCTGGTATGGGGACTCGAGGTGTCAAGGTAGCAGGATAGAGAAAGAGGAAAACAGGATGAGAACTCGCAGGTCCTGACCCTTAGGGAAGTTCCCAGAAATGGCCCATATTTTTCCTCATTCTGTTAGCTGGAATCTAGTCACACAGCTACTTCTAGCTGTAAGGGGTACAGGGAAATGTAGTCTTTCTTCTTCTAGGGCAGATGAGCAGCTAAAAATGGACATGGAGGGCGGCAACTAGCAATTTCTGCCACAGTCTACTTTTGAACTTCTCTGAATTCACCCACACAAAGAGTAGTATATTTGCCCCTCCCCAAGGGAGACACACCCAAAGACCATCCTCCTATAGCAGTCAGCCCAAAGTCCAGGATATCTGAGTGAATATGCAGCCCTCTTCATCAAAAACAAACGAATCTCCTCATTGTCCAGCAAACTACAAATGAAAAGACAAGTTATCTGCCCCAGCACAATATAGAATGGAGGTGTAGGAACAGAATGACCACAAGTCAGAAATGGAAACTATATATACATTGTTGTTTATCAAATATCGCTCTGCAGGAGTTTCAAGGTCTCTTCACCCTGGCAAGTACTGAGCTCCCTGGTTAGCCTACATGGCAGCCCCATTCTGCTCTCTGGGAAGAACTCCTTGTTCTTTGCTCCTGGGAAGGTTCTTCATTGTCCATTATCCTTCCTGCCTGCAATAGGGGCTACACAGCTTTCAAAGTTTACTGTAGTCGACTACAGTGACCAGAAATAGCAGTTTGCCCAGAATAGTCTTTACACCTGTTTTCTCAACATAATCATTAAAAGCCCCCCTTTCATGCACACCCATCTTCACTGTAGCATTTATTCACAACAGCAAAAAGATGGAAACAACCTAAGTGCCCATCAACAGATGAATGGATTAACAAACTGGTACACACACCCAATAGAATACTACCCAATGATAAAGAATAATGACAAATCCACCAAACATCTCACAACGTGGATGAATTTGGAGGACATTATGTTCATGCTGAGTAAAATAAGTCAGTCACAAAAGGACAAGTATTGTATGAGACCACTACTATAAAGTAATAACAAAAGGTTTACACACAAGAAAAAAAAAATCTTTGATGGTTACCAGGGATGGGAGAGGGAGGGAGGGAAAACTACCAACTAAACAGAAGACACGAGTTAACATTGGTGAAAGGAGAAACAATACTTTACATGGGGGAAGTCAGTACAGCACGACCAAGGCAAGAGAGGACACTGAGAGGAATGTAAGAATAAAGGGCAACAACAGTAGCTACTACAGCTTTGACAATTCTGCAGCAATAGTATTAATAATAATTTACAAATGGACAAAAAATGTAGATAGATACACCAAGAGGTGTGGGACTATGTAAGGGAACACATCCATGAGCAAATATAGGTTAGGTGGTGGATATTTCTACATACATGACTATAGGTGTGGCTATTATAGAGCACACAAAGGATAAAGTCAGGGAAACCTCTTAGACATAACCGAACACCTTGTGGGATGAAGTTCCTACAGCTAGAATACAAAGGACGATAGACTCGAAGGACATCTATGTCAATTGGCACAACAGAGTACATAAAGTCAGTGTTCTACATCCTACTTTGGTGAGTACCATCTGAGGTCTTAAAAGCCTATAAAAGCTGCTATCTAAGGTACAACTATGGGTCTCTTCCCATCTGGAGCAAGGGAGAGTGAAGGAGACCAAAGACTCAAGGGCGCAATTAGTCCAAAGGACTAATGGACCACATGAACCACAGAATACACAACCCTAAGACCAGAAGAACTAGATGGTGCCTGGCTACCACTACCAACTGCTCTAACTGGGATCACAACAGAGGGTCCTGGACAGAGCAGGAGAAAATCAGAGAAAAAAATCAAAATCACAAAAAAGACCAGGCTTGCCAGTCTGACAGACTGGAGGAATCCTTGAGACTATGGCCCTAAGTCACGCTTCTGAACTGAAAATGAAACCATTTTTGGAGACCACCTCTCAGCCAAACAACAGACATGCATATGAGATAAATAGTTAACACCTGGAGGAACGTACTCTTAGAATAATCAATTATAAAATGAGAAGGCAGGAAGGATATATAATCAGGATGAAAGAAAATGGGGAAACTAGGGCAGAAATGGGGAGAGTGCTGACACATTGTGGGAATGAAACCAAGGTCATGAAACACTTTATGTACAAACTATCGAATGGGAATACAATATTCTGTAAACTTTCACCTAAAGTGTACATAAACACACACACACACACACCCTCCCCTTTCTCAGAAGCATTCTGGTTTAGGTAATAAATTACAGAACCACTCCACTCCTGGTAATGTTCAGGTGTTCAGGCATTACTACAAGGCAGGGCAAACCGCTGCTGAGAATTTGCATTTCTAACGAGTTCCCAGGAAGTTATATACAAGAATCACCTGGGGATCTTGTTAAAATGTAGATTCTGATTCAGTATATCTGGGGTGGAAAGGCAAACTCTTAGCAGGGGACTTGTTAGAAATGCAAACTCTCAGCAGAGGTTTGAACCAGAACAAACTGGTTTGAGTTCACACTTTAAGGTTTATACGGTTACACCTCATCGGGTTTGAGGGCAAAACAAGTCCCTCAAAAATTTAGTAGACTTTCTTTTATTCAGTTCTATGTGCAACATGCAAGTAACCACAGCCAAATATGACATCTGAGTAAGATTTTAGGCTTAAATGGTGACTCACCTCTTTCTTCTGTGCTCTCCCAGGGCCCTGGCCTCTCCCTCCCCCCACTTAGAGGCTCCTTTGAAGACTCCTCTGGTAGGCAGAATTCTCAGAGGGCCTCGGACCTCCGTCCTTGTATAATCCTCTTCCCCTGAGTGTGAGCAGAACAGTGAATGATGTAATGAACACTGTATACTTATCACACAGCTTAAGAAATAAATGTTTACAGATAGTTGAATCTCTCTTTACTGCTCCCCAAGGAGCCCTGATGATGGAATAGTTAAACGCTGGGCTGCTAATTGAAAGGTCAGTGGTTTGAACCCACCAGCGGCTCCACAGGAGAAAAGTCCTAGCGATTCGCTTCCGCACATATTTCAGCCTAGAAAACCCTATGGCGCAGTTCTGTCATACGGGGTTGCTGTGAGTCAAAATTGGCTTGATGGTACACAACACACCGTTCCCAACCCCATTCCCTTATGTTCCGCCCCACACATCTATTATCCTAACTTGGGTTTTCATTCCTATGCATGTTTTATACATTTATATACTTATCAATGACAAAATATAGACTGTTGTTTTACAGATTTAAAATTTTATATTCCTATCGCACTGTGCTTACCTTTCCGCAACTTGCTTTTTTCTCTCAACGTGTATATCTATATAATATGTTGATTTATGAAGCTTTGGCTCATGTTTAAAAGCCGTACATTATCCCAGTTACGTTAACACACCATAGTATTTGTGTTCACTCTGCTACTGGATGTTTAGACTGGTTTACTGTTTTTGCCATCACAAGTACCCGGCATGGAGTTTATTTCCTTTTTCTTTCTCCTGCATAAAACCCTAAAGTGAGGAAAAAGTGAGTGCATACAGGCAGGATTTTCTTTTTTTACTTTGCTTTTTCTTCGAGATACTTCCTGTGTCCTGGAACACTGATCTATATTTTTCTGTGAACTGTAAAAGAACTAAAGTCTTCTCTAGGTGTCTAATTTATACCTGAGAGCCGCAGCTCCTTGGTATTTCTCCTCAGTATTCTTTAGGGAAGCAGGAGGCCAGCCCTCAGTTTCAGGTAAGTCTGGGATGGAGAGATCTGCGTCAGTGCTCCAGATTCGGCTAGGTTAGTGGTCATCAGCAGCCAAGGTGAAGCCAGGAAGGAAGGTTGTTAAGTTCTACTGTTGTCGGCAAGGTTTTTAGGGGGATCCTTGCAGCAAGAGAACTCCCTGGAAATTTACTTATGAGCTGAACATTTTACAAAATTTTCCAAGAAGTCATCAATCTTCTAAGATATGCCAACTTTGTTTAACAGCCTTCTACTAATCAGAGTGCTGTAACTTCACCAGTCCCACAAGCTAATGAGTAAAGATTTATGCTGTATGAGTGACTTTCTATTCAGATTGTGTGACAAACTTCGTTCACAATGCAAAAGAATGAAAACAGATATATTGTTTTTAACATGGTATGTTTAAAACCAACATTAAAAGATATGCTTAATATGAATTCTAATATTTCAGTGCTCATTTGATCCTTCAAAAGATGTGTAAAGTTTTTTCAAGGGAATTTCTGTAATTCATTAATTTTTCAACTAAAAAAACTAACTAGCGTATTTTTGTTAGGTTGTATCAAAACTAGGGATAAAATGTTTAAACTTATTTGCCATACTATAATTTTATAAGAACACTTATTTTTCCTAAAAGTTATCCCCTGTGTAATGATTCCATTTTCTACTGTGGTGTTAAAAAAAAAAAAAAAAGTCAGATTTTGTTTTGAACCGGATAATGCTATTTGACCCATAATGTAACAGAGGCAGCAATACTAGAAACTTGCTATCTGTATTTTGATGCTTTATTGGGCTACAAGGGGATTTTCTGCCTACCAGTTACATGCACACTTACAAAAACATTAGTGTGCACAAGTGAAGTTTAAAATTCATTCTGTCTTTTCCAGGAAATCTTCCTTGGCTTGACATCCCTCTAAAAGCTACCTTAGGTAAGGCTTGAAGTTTATCTTGTGAACAATCTTAAGGTATTTTATTTGTGGTACACCTTCCTAAATGGGTTCAGGTGTGCAAGACACTGAGCCCAACTTTTAGGGCAGCTGGCAAATAGCCTCATCCATTTCCCCCAGCATGCCTTACAAATACAATTTTCTACGTGTGTAGTAGGGTCACTGCGAGTCAGAAACGACTGGATGGTAATGGGGATGGGTCTGATGTGAAAAAGGTCAGAAAACACTGCTATAGTCCCATGACTAGTCTGAGAACTTCCTTAAGAAACAATTAGTTTTATATCTTCCTGACTCCACAATGCCTAGAATAGTCCTCTGAACAGTTCGATTACTCCTGACTGACTTGACATTAGTTTCTAATACCAGTAAGATTGTCAAAGTTTGGCTGGTTACTTTAATTTGAACTGCTGAATATTTTGAAATAGCTAGCACTACTGGCCAATCCTACAATAAAGTTTTTGCACGACACTCAGAATAATAAGTTCATTGTGATTCTCCATTTAAATTAATTCACTTTAGAGAAATTAACAGAATATACATCCTTCTAAGGATGTTTCGTAACATGTATGGGTGGGGCTGGGATGCATTATAAAACACCTGCATAATCGGTTGGCAAAGGCACAATGAGTATGGAAAATCTTTTTTAAAAGAAACTTGCATTGTTCCAAAGCTTTTAGTGGGGGTATTAGAAGTCAAATATGATTTTAACCACAAAAGAAGCCGCCCAAAGGCTACAGAATTATTGATAGTAGTCTTACTTAAGAAGTTCACCCTCCAAGAACATTCGCAATGAACCACAACTTCCAAGATACCTTTCACTTAACATGAAGACTGCTCCTGCCCATTTTAATTTCTAAAATCCCAAATGAGGAAAAGCACTAAGAACATTTGCACCACATATTTATCTAGCTCATAAATATGTAAGAATACCCAGGTACAGTCTGGAAAACCAGCACGCATGTCAGAACACTCACTTCCATGGTAATTCTTGTGGATTTCAATATCGAGAGATGATTCTTCCAACCCGAGGCCTCATAGTGGCTTGAATTTCTCTCTTGTCCCACCTCAGCTAGTCACTCCCTGGCTATTTGTCATTACTACCTGTAACTCCTCCAAATCTCAATTTTAAACACGTTCTCTCTAAATACTTCTACATTTTCAGGTCATTCCTTCTAGTACCCTGTCTCTAAATATACCTAAAATCCACTCACTATACCACATTTTCACCATCCCTCCCCTCCCCTTATGCCCTTAACCAGTTGCCAATGACTCATGGTGAGCCCCCATGGGTGTCAAGAGTAGAACTGTGCTCCATAGGGTTTTCAATGGCTCATTTTACAGAAACAGGTTACCAGGCCTTTCTTCCGGGATGCCTCTGGGTAGACTACAACTTCTTTCAGTCAGAAGTTGAGTGTGTTAGCTGCCCGCATTACCCAGGGACTCCCTCACCAACTTCTTTCAGTCAGAAGTTGAGTGTGTTAACTGCCCGCATTACCCAGGGACTCCCTCACCAACTTCTTTCAGTCAGAAGTTGAGTGTGTTAGCTGCCCGCATTACCCAGGGACTCCCTCACCAACTTCTTTCAGTCAGAAGTTGAGTGTGTTAGCTGCCCGCATTACCCAGGGACTCCCTCACCAACTTCTTTCAGTCAGAAGTTGAGTGTGTTAGCTGCCCGCATTACCCAGGGACCCCCTCACGTCCTTAAACCAGTTGCTATAGAGTCAATTCAAGCTCACGGTGACTTCCCTGCTTACGCTGTTTAAATTCCACAGACAGTCACTGTAACTTTGCTGTCTTCGTGTGGTCAGTCATACCCTCTCAGCAAAGTCACAACTTGCATTCACCTACTCTACGCCTGCACCCATGCAGCTTTATGTGGTTGAAGAAAAACATACAGCCATATTTACTGTCTCACCTTGAGTGTCCGCTATGAGTCGGAATCCACTCGACAGCAATGGATTTAGTTTTGGAACCATGAATGAGTCCTTAGCTTTGCTCATTTCCCAGGTTCATTAACTCTCCTGTTCTTCTAGCCCAGAGCACTCCTATAGCTCCAGTTTCGTGATCTAACTGCTATGGAATATTTTCCTTGAAGTCTAAAACTGAGCTCCTGACTAACCCCCATCTGCTCCTCCCAGAATCTTCCCCAATTCCACTCTTCCAATTCCTGAAGCCTAAAGTCCTGAAAGTCTGTGGCATTTCTCTTTATCTCACATTCCACAACCTGTATTTTGGCAAATCTTGTTGATTTTGCCTTTAAAATATATTCAGAACTCACCACTTCTCATCACCTCTGTAGTTCCCACCTCAGCTCAAGTCACCATTCTCTCTCAATGTAGACATTCCAATAGCCCCCTAACTGGTCTCCCTGATTCTGCCTTTGCCTCAACACTTCAGTCTGTTCAACACGGTAGCAATATGGTTCCTATTGAAACTACATCCCTGAGCTTTGGGATATTTTGGGTTTCCATTCTTCCACTTTAATAAAATACTATTTTTAGATTATAAAAAGTAAGTGTATTGTACAACCAATATTTCAGATTTTCTGAATAACTGTGACAAGTCTTCCCTTTCACATGCAAACACTTTAAAAACAATTGCATGTATTTTGAAGAACACATTCTAGGCCACAAAACAGAATCAAAGTAATTGATCTTGTCAGGATGCAAACCTATGACAGCCAGATTGATAAAACTGAGCTAAGCCATTATTTATCTAGTATTTAGTTCAGAATCATCACCAGACTTCGTCTTTTAAAAAAGAGAACAGATATCTAATGCTACCAATTCATTTCTTTAGGAATTCCAATATGATAAAACTTATAATTTAAAACTGAAAAGAAAATGATTTAACTAAAAATGTCATAATTTCACACTACACTCTCAAACCTTTCAAAGCCCAATAGGACTTTAGAAGAAATTAAACAACATGCTTTTGTTGAAAGAATTTTTTAAAATCTATACAATTCAAGCTAATGAAATATTTTATTATACATAATAAAAGTGGTTTTTTTTTTCTTTAAAAACATTTCCAGACCCAGACATCTGCAGGAGTATGTGAGGAAAGGATTCCACTCGAGCATAGTAAGCAATGCTCTATCGAATGAAGCCATAAATCCACCCCACTTCCTATACTAAATACTAATGTTCATCACAGGCTTGAAATTCCTGTAGCATCAGTAAATGTATTTTTTAAATATTACAAACATGCTTATTATGCATAGGAAGATGGAAAAATTTAGACTGTTACTGCACACCATATGTACTCCCTGCTTGTCTAATTTACAACCAGTTAAGAATCACAATATCCAAAGAAAGTATTTTAAAATAGTATATGACTCACTGTTAAGTGATTTTCTACTCAAATAAATAGGAAAATTTGCATTTTAATGTCACATTGAATTTCAGTACTTTTCAGTTAAAAAAAAATAAACTGAGACATGGTCATGAGTTCAGGATTATATATATTACAATTTGCCTTATTATAATACATTTGTGGCTTTATGATAAAAATAACTCAGGGACATATGAAATTCAAGCTAATTTGCATAACGGTCACAAGAAAAAAAAGCATTAAATGCATTTCTGAAATAAGTATTTTCATTTAATTTCAGAATCTCAAAACAGCATTAGACCTTGGCCTTGTTTAAAAAATGTTTAGTTAAACACTGAGCTAGCTAAATAACCCTCTTGTAAGATTTAAACACAACTGATACAGAAAATGCTCTCCCTCTAATCTCAGTCTTACACACATGGAAGAGGGGACGGGAAGTGGCAGACAATTTCTTTAGCGGCATAGATGGCTAAACCCATTAACCGCCTTAAACTAGAATGTTCACTGTTGACCCCATTAAAAAGAACCGGGCAAATATCAAAAGTTACCCACTTCATAAACCAAAAGACAACAATTTTAGGGTTACAGTAAGTAAAATATTTTTGAAACACTTCAAAAACTTTAAACCATGAACTAGAGAAATCATCTCATTTTAAGAAAGAAAGGTCTAACAGAAGGTAAAAGACATTTAAACTAAATTGATTTTCAATCCTCTTAGAACAAAAGAAATGAAAAATCATGGTTGATTAGCTAAGCTTTGTGCTCTAACCAAACTAACTAATTACAGTGATTTAAATGGCAATAGCCCATCCGACTGGGCAGCTTGACAGTTCTGAATACTTTTTTTTTTTTTTAATAAAGGCAGACACTAAAATGATCCAGTCATGCAATGTTCATCTTATGCATTCTGCATCTCTTTGCCAATCTTGTAGCTAAGGATCTTGTTCCAGTCAATCTTAGTGCGCGTAACTGGCAACTGTCGACGTAAGGCTTTGAAAGTAGTGTCAGACATCGTCTGGTAATTCTCACTGATGGCAGTCTATGGAAAACAGTAATTAGAAGTCTGAAGTAAGTGGAAGGAACGGGACAATTTATAAAACACATAGATGCTTTTAGAAAAACCTTTACTTACACATTATGTTTCACAGCTTTTTCTTTAAAATATTTTTGTTGTTGTTGAGAATATATATAGCAAAACATACACCGGTTCAACAGTTTGTACATGTACACCACTGATCACATCTTTCGGTTGTGCAACTATTTTTACTCTCCTCTTCTGAGTTGCTCCTCCCCATTAACGTAAATTCACTGCACCCCTACGGTTCCTATCTAATTTTTCGAGTTTCTTTCACTGCTTTTAAATAGTCAAAATAAATAAATAAAAATGCTTCTAAAAGCTGTCTAAAAGCAAATAAAAGAGAAAGCTTATCATCATTTTGAATAATTAAATTTAATGAAATTAAATTAAAAAATTAAACATTTGTGTATTCTCATTTTGATCTATTTTATTTCACTCAGTGCAATTTATACATTACTGTTTGCAAATGGTGAAAACTTGTCCAAATCACAAATTAAATGCTTGAGTTGAAGACTAGTTTAGAAGCTTACTGACAATATAAAAAGAGCACAAAATGTGATCTAAGCAGATTACACATAATCCAAATGGTTTAAGAATTACCTCCCAAATTAAAATTCCCGACCACAAACAGTCACTCAGTATCTTGGCATATTTTCATCAATACTTAGAAATTATGGCTGGCTACAACTGACAACTGACCCTTAGTGTTTTTAAAATATAAAAATCTTACTTGAATTCAATTCATGGGTCACTTTTCTTGGTGACATTTTTCCAAGTTTGCCTTGTACCAAAAACAAGAAGACTACTTCTTATTACAGCAAAATAGTGAAAAATTCAGACTTATGGCCGTAATTAAAAATTTCACTGCTATTATTCATAAGTGAGTATAAATATCAAAAGTATACCAAAAGATTATATAACATAGTACTTTTGAAAATCATACCTGATATTCATTTTCTGCAGCTTCTACAATCTTTATAAATTCTTTTGCTGTTTGTACTTCATTCTGAAAATAAATAATGCAAATAAAATAGCTATTTAAAATTAAACCACTATTATTTCTAAATACATATGTATAGTTAATGAGATGTTATAATTTAACAAATAACACAGGACAGGAAAACTGGTAATAGGGAACCCAAGGTTGAGAAGACAGAGTGTTGACATGTCGTGGGGTTGTTAACCAATGTCATAAAACAATATGTGTACTAACTGTTTAAGGAGAAGCTAGTTTGTCTGCAAACCTTCATCTAAAGTCCAATAAAAAAAACTAACACACACACAGATGGAAATTACAGCAAGTAAAGAAAAAATACTATAAGATAAACTATTCTAAGTTCAAGGGGAACCACAAAAAAAATTTTTTAAATCCAGAGAATGAGCCTGGTTTCAGTGTTTAACTGGTTAAGGCAAGTAAAATTTTAATAACACACATTCATAAAAAATTCAATTATTACACTTAATATGTATTCCAATAGACAATCTTTAAAAGTAAGAAGTTAGACATGGATTTCTAATTGACTATAAATATTTTAAAATATTTACTGGATATTTACCACCATAGTGATACATTAAAAAACATACTACCTATTACGAAGACCTTAAAGTTTAAGGTTAATTTTTACTCCAGTGTTTACATACTTTTTGGAAAAAAAGATTTTTTAACATGCCAATATAATGAGTTTGTTTTTTCCGTAAGAGTAAAGTTAATGGAAACCTCAAATTTTCTATAAAATATTGTCAATGTAAACTTCTAATACTTTACTTTTCTAGATGGAAAGTTTTTTTCTCAAATGAAAACAAAAACAATAATGAAAATGGTTTAAGTACAAAATGCATTCCTAAAAAACTCAGCACAAGCTAGCATATTAACCAAATCAAACCCACTGCCACTGAGTCCATTCTGACTCATACAGACTCTATAAAACAGAGTAGAACTGCCCCCACAGAGTTTCCAAGGAGCGCCTGGTGGATTCGAACTGCTGACCTTTTGGTTAGCAGCTGTAGCACTTAACCACTATGCCACCAGGGTTTCCACTAGCATATTAGTAAAGTTTAATTACTATGACCACCTCTCACAACTCAGTCTATATTTTGTTGACAAACCTCTTTTGCAAGGAGAGTACCACTTACCATAAAAGCAGAAATCATTTAAGTGCTAATGAAAAATTGAAAAAAATACAACTTCCTTCCCTACTTAGGTAGCATCTGACCTAACATATTCATTAAAAGGTAAAAACAAAACAAAAGCACGTTGCTGACTGAATCCATTACAACTCACGGCGACCCTATGTGTTACAGGGTGGCACTGAGCTCCCTAGGGTCTCCTTGGCTGTAATTTTTTTGGCAGCAGGCTGACAGAACCTTCTTCCGATGTGATGCTGGTGGGTCTGAATTGTCAGCCTTTCAGCTAGAAGCCAAGAGCAAAAAGCTGTACCACCCAGGGACCTAACACTTCCATACCTGTTTCTTAAAGTTAAATCAAACACTTTCTTGAATTAAAAATTAACTTTTCTTTAATATTTACGTGTTAGATAATTTTGTGTATTAGCAATTTGATGCTTATATACACTGATACTTTTAGTACATAGCACAAACGCCTATGGAAAAATGTCATTGCTGATGTTACATTAATGTTCTTGGGGCAAAAAATTCCACAAAGAAACAGTTGCATATGCAATGAGTAGAATGTGTGAAAGAACTCTGTAGGAAAATAAAACCGAGTTTAAAAATGGTTGAATTTGAAAGCTGAACTTAAGAAAAACCCCATTAAATCATAATCCAAACAGCTAGAGGAAAGAAAACACACGATACAGTTTAAAGGTAGGTACAGGATCACAGAACTAAACGTAAGAGCTGAAACTATAAAACTCTTGGAAGAAAACTCTGGAGTAAATCTTTGTGACTCTGGGTTAGGCAATGATTTCTACTAAATACACCAAAAAGCACAAAAGGAAAAAATAAATTGGACTGCATCAGATCTAAAACCTTTTGTGCTGCACATTATACCATCAAGTAAGTAAAAGGACAACGCATCAAATGGCGGAAATTATTTGCAAGTCTTGTATCTGTTAAGGGACTTGCATCCAGAATATACAGAAAAACTCTAAATACTGAACAATAAAAACACAAATAACCCAATTAAGAAATGGACAAAGAATCTGAACAGAAATTTCTCCAAAGGAGATACACATATGGCCAAGAAGCACACAAAGAGATGTTCAAAATCATTAGCCATCAAAGAAATGTAAAGTGAAACCACAATGAGATACCACTACACACACACAAGGATGGCTATAGTCAGAAAGATAGGAAATGCTGTTTTGTCAACAACATGGAGAAATTGGAGGCCTCATAGGACTACTGGTAGGAATGTAAAATCATGCAGGCGGCTTGGAAAATAGTCTGGCAGTCCTTAAAAGGTTAAACAGAATTATAATATGACCCACCAATTTCACTTCTAGGTATATATTCACCAGGAATGAAAACATATGTCTACACAAAAACTAGTGCACGAATGTTCATAATAGCCAATAAGTGGAAATAACCCAAAGTCCATCAACTGATGGCAAACGAAATGTGGTATGTTCAAACAAAGGGATATTATCTGGCAATAAAAAAGAAATGAAGTACTGACGCATGCTACAAAATAAACCTTGAAAATATTATGCTAAGTAAAAGAAGTCATAAAAGATTCCATTTATATGAAATGTCCAGAACAGCCAAATTCATAGTCAGAAACAAATTAGTGGCTGCCTAGGGTTGGCAGAGATTTGAGGGAAGGGATGAGGGGAATAGGGAGTGAGTACGAATGGGTATGGGTTTTCTTTTAAGGAGGAAAAAAATGTTCTAAAATTAGATTGATGATGGTTGTACAACCCTGTGAAAATACTAAAAAAACACTGAATTTTACACTTGAAGAGGGTGAATTGAATGGTATGTGAATTGTATCTCAATAAAGCTGCTAAAAGAAGCCCCAGTGGCACAATGATTAAGTACTTGGCTGCTAACAGAAAGGTCGGTGATTCGAACCCACCAGCAGCTCCACAGGAGAAAAGATGAGGCGATTTGCTCCTGTAAAGATTACAGCCTAGGCAACTCTATGGGGCAGTTCTACTCAGTCTTACAGGGTAGCTATGCGTTGGAGTTGACTCAATGGCATACAACAACAAAGCTGCTAAAAAAAAGTTAGGTACAGATTTCCAATTACTTACTTTCTTTAATCTCCCTGAAAACACTTTAATCCAAGGCAGAAATATTACTTGAAATGTTAATTCCAAAACTGCTCTGGTTTTACAGAATTACTGGATTAATGTTTACATTTTATTTTGGAATTAAGTACTTACAGACACTGTTAGGGTATCTTGTATATCTTTATGACTCACTAGCTGAACATTACCATCTTCGTAATAATGAACCTATTGAAAAAGAAATTACAGGAACCACATTACAGCAATTATCAAGATCCTCATAGCTTTAACAATCACATCAAAGCAAACGACTTCTTATTTCAGTTCTAGCTTAGACTTACTTCTCTGCTAAGCTGTAGATCTTTCAAATGCAGACAACTCTTTCCACCTTCAGTCTAGTAAGGAGACTAGTTAGGGATTCCTGCAATTTATCCAGGGAAGCCCTGAAATGACCCGACTAATGGACATTTCTACCTCACAGTCTGTCCACAGGTACCTAAACTCAGGGTGGTCAAGACTGAACTCCCAATGTTCCCTCCTAACTCCTATTTTTATGTATTTCCATCAATCATTTAATTCCACAAATTCAAAGACATGAATTTATTCAACAAACATTATAACTGAATGAGTACTATAAATGTCTGCTACTGTAAAAGGTTCTGGGAATATATGGTTTTTAAAAAGACATAGTCCCTGACCTTATATTTCAACACAACATGTTAAGAGGTATGGACAAGGTACTTAGCAATACTCCAGACTCTGAGAGTTGAAAAAATATTTCGGGAATGAGGCAACACTGGACTTGGGTTTAGCAGAATGAGTAGAACAACAATTAAACCAAGGGAGATAGGGCATATTAAGCTTAGGGAACAACATATTTTAGAAAGGACTGGAGGAGGCACTTCTGATTGAAATATATATGAGGTGGGGGGAGAGAGCAGAACAGCTAGAGAAATATATAGGTAAGGAACAAGTCAACTTTGGGTCTTATATGCCACGCATATGTGTCTGGACTATCTGGTAAGTGACCAGTACCACTAAATGGTCTTAAGTAGGCAAGTGATATATCCAGGTTTAAATATAAAACAGAACAAAATAAACAACAACCTTTCTGATGGCATTGTGAAAAATGGATTAGGGGATGGCAAAGGTTTCAGTAATTCAACAAAATAAAATAACTATTACATGCTAGGTGCCATGCTAAGTGCTGGAGAGAAAACTGAACCAGACGATCCTTGCTCTCAACAAGCTTTGGTCCAACAGGGGAGCCATTTTAGAAATTGCTGTAATTATTCAGGTCCAGTTGAGAGGTAATGAGGCCTAACCGGAAGACAAACGCTATCACCCATAATGGCTACCCTTCGGAGAGCACTTTGTGTCTGGCTCAGTTTTAACAATTTTATTCCTATTAACGAATTAATTCTTCAAACAACCATATGCGCTTTTATTGTTGTTTTGCTTTTTTAACCAACAAGGAAACAAACAGAAACAGCTTACATGACATCTTGATGTTACGCAAGTAGTAACAGGCAGAGCTGGGATTCAAACTCAGGCAGTCTACATAAGACTAAAAATGTATACTGCTGTAAGTGTCTGATTCGTTGTATCCCTTTACAGCTCTCAGCATACACACCCTTCATGACAGTTATCAACAAATGTGTTGAATAAATAAGTGAACCATGATAGAAAAAGATTAGTGAATATTTGCCTTTAATTTACTTAGAAATACTTATTTTCAAGTACATGGTCTTAGGTATCAAATGTTCTCCTATTTTAAACATTGAACTTACATTAAGTTGAATTCTAATGGGTTTCATGTAAAAATCAAATATGAGTACAGAATACAATTAAAAGATATATGTAAGTTAATATACACACATATTTAAATACGTATTTATACATCTACACACATATACACATTAATATTATACTTCACAGAACCCAGAAGGCAGAACAGCACAATTCAAACTCAGAAGATGCTTGGATGAACAAATTGTATGAAAAACAGACCAAATGGTAGCATCTAATTTTAGCTGTTTTTAGAATCTGTCAGCTATCCTTGCAGATTTTTGATTACTAAGGCAATGAACCGCAAGGTTATTTAAAAGACGAAATTAGGATTACTTGTTTTTCCCGTTACCCCAAAACAAAGATCTGGAAGTAAAATGGCTTTGCTGTACTATGAAAAACCTCAATTTAGGAATTAGTTATTTCACTGTTCAGAATCATTAGAGATCAGTAAACAAATACTTTATTTCATACCTGAATTTTCAAGATGCCAACCACTTGAGTGGTTGAAGGAGTGATTGTAAACTTCCACTCTGACCTCCAACGACCATTCCTTAAAAATAAAAACAGCAGCTGTAAATAAGGTAGGGAAAATAATTTGAATAAATTTTAAGTTTCAGATTTAAATTTAATGCTACAGTGTGAGAGAGTGAGGACGATGAATGCTAGGCATTAATTTTTTAATCAGGAAATATTTAAAAGAACTGAAGGTTAAATTTAGTTATGAGCTACATTTACCTTATTGCTTAAAAAAAAATGGCCTAAATAATGTATGCAACTTCAAAATTCTAAAGGTAATGCTTAAAATACAGTTCAAAACTAAATCATACAAGCTACTTCTAGGAGAAAAAGTTTAAGTTACTTCTTCATTTGAATCACTTATTCTCCAGTTATGAACAAATGTCCAGATTATCAATGTAGTTGATGGTTTCACTTCTACTGAATGATAAAAAGTACCAAAATTTTTAAAAAGAATGACTAATGACTGTTACACTACAGTCTTCAGAAGTCTTGATATCTAGAAAGAGAAAAGCCACAAAGAACTATAAATGTCATACTGTTTTTCCTTTTTCCAATTTTAGTTTGTCAGTTTCCATATAAAAGGCACATCACTTCCCGCTCTCCCAAATGATTTTTGTTATATAAATTAATATATATTCATGATAGGAAATTGAGAACATATAAACAAGCAACAGGTATATTTTTCATTTTTGTCTCCTGGACAGTGAATTTTATCCTATTTTTTTCTGGGATTTTTCATTGCAACTCTTCTTTCTGCCTTTATTTGCTGTTTGCATACTAAAAACGTATTCTCATATACAAATTAATACCTATTAGCTTTTTTGGAGTGTATATATTTCTAAAACAGTCACAAGGCTAGTGGATCATTATTATTTGTTCTTGCTATAAAATTTCTAGGTCCTCTTCAACATTCATGCAGTCTACCCAATAATTAAAGTCTATAGATCTAATACCCAAAATTTATAAAATACTTCTACAACTCAACAACAACAACAAAAGACAAACAATCTAATCAAAAAATGAGCAAAGGACTTGAACAGACATCACCAAAGAGGATATTCAAATGGCTAACAAGCACATGGAAAAATGCTCAGTCACCAGCCATTAAGGAAATACAAATCAAAACCACAAAGAGATACCATATCACCCCCATAAGAATGGTAATGATTTAAAAAAAAAAAAAGGCAAACACTAGGTGTTGGTGAGGCTGTGGAGAAATTGGAACCTTCATCCATTACTGGTAGGAATGTAAAATAGTGCAGCCAATATGGAATACAGTTTGGCAGTTCCTCAAAAAGTTGAACACAGAACTACCACATGGCCCAGCAATTCCACTCCTACAGACATATGTATACCAATGTTCATTTCAGCACTATACACAATATCTGAAAGGTGGAAACAACTGGAATGTCCATCAACCGATGAATGGATAAGCACAATGTGGTATATTTTCTCCTCACTTATCAACTATCTTGTTACCTGAAATTTTGTGTTTACGACTACAGTAAAAAACCTATTATCTATTTTGCGCATTAATGATGTACATGTTGCAGTAACGAATGCTGAGCTGCAAGGCAAGAGTAACACTGGCTGTGATGGTTAAGGTCATGTATCAAGTTGGCTGGACCATGACTCTCAATGGTTTGGCAGTTCTGTAATAATGTAAGATGGCAGTTCTGTAATGACGTAGTCATCCTGCATTTTGTGATCTGATATAGTCATCCTCTGTTTTTGTGTTAACGCCAATTTCACATAATGACCTGGTCTTTGAAGCCTAACCATGTTAGTAAGTGAGGAGAGGATGTATATACATAAAATTGAATATTACTCAGCCATAAAAAGGAATAAAGTCCTGATGCATGCCACAACATGGATGAACTTTGAGGACATTATGCTGAGCGAAATAAGTTAGACACAAAAGGATAATACTGTGTGATATCACTTATATGAAATAAGCAAATATGTAGTAACAAAAGTAATTAGTTTTTTGGTTAGAGGAGGGAGGGAGAAAGAGGGGGTGTTTGCTTAGAGTGCACTTTAGGTATGTTAAAGGTGGAAGGATAGTTTGGAAAAAGAAAAAATTGATAAACAACTTGAAGAATGTAAACAATGTTGCTGAAGTGTATATATAGAAACCACTGAAATGTTTTATGTGTTGTTGTGTGTATATTATAATAAAAAAAAGTCTACAGAATGGCAGATACTAACATTAGGCATAAGAATACCAACACTTGATAACTACTATTATTAGAAATATATATATACTTTACAAATAATAAGAGAATTTCATAAAATGCATTGATTTGGAGTGACTCATCCCAGATTATCCAATAAAGCATGGTTGGAGAAAAATACCTAAGTCTATTCATTTTTATTTCATGATTCCAAATGAAAGTTTTCCTTCTATTTAGGTATTAGTAGAAAAAAAACTAGTGAGTGGTTAGCATATACATTACTGTTTTATTACGACGATATGCATATATCACTGATTGTAAAAAAGAAAAAAAAAAAAAGGAATTGTAAACCAAGTAATGTTACCAATTTGAGGACAATTTTAAAAGATCCTCCAAAGGTATTACTATAATAATAGTGACAGTAAATGCTGCTGAGTAGTATACTTTCATTAATGGAATAAATAGTAAAGATGCTGTAATTTTTTAGAAAAGTAATTATATTCTGCCCCCTCTTTTATTAATCCTACAATTACAAAAATGTATTCGTTTAATAAACACTTTAGTCCCTAGGGCTGTTAGACACTGGGGAAACAGTAAACACCAAGAATGCAAGCTTCCTAGTGAAATCCAAGAAACATCCAAGACTAGTGCCTTCTGATTTTATTCTATATTTTAGGTAAACTGAAGCATATTTCTTTGTATCAAAACACTTAGATTTTACTAAGAACACTGTGACGCATGATATTCTGCACTCTAGAAAATCACGTAAAATTTATCTTTTCCAGAGTAGAAATTTTTAACTTCAAGGATACAATGTTCATAGTGGTGGCTTAGAAATAAAATATTCAGACATGTAAAGCGAAATAGTGAGAATAGAAAACTCAGAGACACATTTTTAAAATTTTATGTATGTTAAAGTTCAAAGGAATTCTATTTTTAAAAACTATTTATTTAGTAAATTTCTTGTAACATCTCCAATATATATTAAGGTAAAACTGAATAACAAGAATTTTCCTTTAGCAGTTTAGTCTCAATAAGATTGATTTTATTATAAATCTCCTGGCACAAGTAGCATAAATTAATAATAATTTTGTGAAGATTTTTTATTTTAGGATTCTGGTAGATTAATGCTGCATGTTTTTAAGGGTAAAATATAGGAATTACATTTATATTAAATTCTTGAAAGTAACTCTGTACACTAGAAGCTTTAAGGGACTGCAATTTTCATTAAGGCATATATTCCCATATGGAATTGGTTTTCCTTCAGTGATGATGGATCTGCACTCCTCCCAACGTTCTTGGCTAACCTTTTACGCTTGCATTTATTTCTGAAATGGTTAAGCGGTACAGCAACCTGGGTCATGGGCCCAGCTGGTCTATAGGGGTTACTGATACCTGTTACTTTACCTGCAATAGCACCACCAACCAACTTAGTTATGAGTCAAAGACTAATATACTTAGAAGGTAATTTTTACAATTGTACTTTTTCTGATGAGTCTCAGCACGTTTTAACAAGAAAGGAGGATAAAGGTAGGGAAAGAATTCACTCAATTCTGAACTTGTAAAGTCTTGAAAAACACTCCAGAATTTTATAACAGGAGATATCTCAGAAATCGTCTTGTTTAAGAACAAAAGGGCCAACAACTTATCAAGATTAATAGGACAAGTTTGTGCTTTGGGGGTAGAGTTTTATAAGAAATAATCAAATAACTGCATACAAAATTACAAGGCATGGTTTAATCTGCCTCATTGTATAAAACATGTCATTACTTTCTCATACTGGCCAACCAACCACAAAGCAATCTCCATAAACACATCTACTTCAGAGCCCCTCAAAGCAGTTCACACAAGAATCATTGCTCTTCACTTTATAATTACCTCCTCCCCGCCCCCACCCCCGCCTCCCGCCATGTAAGTTTTGTTCAGGAACAACCCCTTCTCAGAACGAGCATATGGGCCCGCCAACTGGTCTGTTCCCAGGCACACATGCTCCCTTAGGATACTGTTTGCTGGTCTCCAAAAACTCCCTACATTCTCCCACACTTTTCACTGAAGGTCAATGGATTTAATGCTACCTTTACATGACTGGGCAGATTAACACTGTTCTTAGACAATTACACAAAAACACGGTATAGCCCTCATCACTAAAGCAAGAAGCACAAAGAATATAAAAAACAAAAAAATTCCCCAAAACTAGAAATTATAACTTACCAAAAGTTTTTTGCTTGGAACTGATGGCTTTCTATGCATGCAATAATGGTCTGCTGTCCATCTATTTTTTTACCATATACCTTATTAACAAAGAAAACAAGCACAATTTAGGGCCACAGAATGTCCAACATTTAAGTATCAGTAAATAGTATTTTGGCACACATAAAAAACAAATGAAAAATACAAAATAGGTCATCATTCCAACATAGGAGCTAAAAAAAACAGTACTCAAATATGTGCATCTAATCACAGATTCAAGAGTGGGTCGCAGCAGACCTCAATAAAGTAAAATTTATTGAGTAAAACTAATTGTGCTCTTAAGATATTCATAAACATCCTAGACATATAATGCTTTCCATTCCAAAATAAAGGTATCATAACTAAAGAGTTTATTTTAAGCATCTAGATACCAATCTAGCTGCTCTGTACAAATAAGAAGAGAACCTAGACTGTTTATAATTTTTGTTCACAATCTTTGGGGCTACCATTTCTCTGTCATTTTAAAAAGTATTAGGACAGCAATGGGAAACATGAGAAGGGGCTTTAAGAGAATGTCTATGATGGATGACAATGTTATTTTACCTCCCGCGTACTGCTTTAAAAGTTAGGACTAATCTGCCTTTCAAGCCTTTCAGGACAAACAAGGACTCTAACTCAACGTAAGCATCTTATGTTGTTGAGTTATTCTTCCAAAACAAACCTAATCAACAAGGTTGTAATTCAAAGAACTCCTAAGAGATTTTAGGCTATGTTGCTGTATTTCTCAAATAATTACTGAGAGCGAGATACTTAAGAGGACCATATGAATTTTCGTCCTAAGTGAGAAACGTCTGAGAATGAAATCAGGTGTAACTGGAGATGTTAATAATGAAGTTGAGTCAGCAGGTATAAATCAAGATGCAGGGTCATCTTAGGTTGGAGAGGTAAGCAGAAGTCAGGTCCACAGGGGCATGTTCAAAAGTCTAGACTCTGTCCCAAGTACAATGGGAAATCTCTGAAGGGTTTCAAGTAGGTGATTTTCACGATCTGACTGAAAGGCCACTCTGCTATAGAAAAGACCACGGAACACAAATAAACTGGAGGACTAAAAAGCTCAGTTGAGTACAATTTTATGAAAATAAAAAGAAAAAAGCACTCATACTTTCCGTTCATTTCATCCCAAAAATGTAAACATAGGTTACGCTGTTGAAAGAATCATATATTGAAAAAAAAAAAAAAAACCACAGGAAATTTGGCTATAAAACACATGAGGACATGATTCTCCACCTAAATAATTTTATTTGCTCCAAGATTTCTATAACTAAATAAAAGGAAATTTGATCTAAGCTTACAGAGTCATGAACATGAGATTAAAGAATCTCATCATATCCTGCCTCTTCTAATCCATGTATTAGCATTCCTATGGACTTAATTCAAGATACAGCCATTTTTCCCTTTTAGACTATCATAAAATATCTATATTTACTATTTAGAGCTTCTTAAAAAGAAAAAAAAAGTAAACATTCATATAAACTCCGGGGGGCGGGGGGTGACAAGTTATAAGACGTCAGTTCTGTAAATTAATGTAAATTTCAGGAGATCATAAAAACATCGTCACATTTACACAAAACAGAAGCTGATGCACACTGATGACTCACAGTGCAGACCCCATTTGGGTAATGTTCTTTCACGTAAGCTCGCAGAGCAGTTTCCACTGAAGTTCTCCATGATTCAACTGCATTTTCTGCTTCATAGGGTCTTGGATCAGTTGCTTCCTTTCTTAGGTGATCAAATTTGAAACAGATTCTGTTTTTTGGATCCAAAAACTTTCCATTTCCCAAGTCTCCATGTTCTGTTATCAATACCTTCAATGATGGAATAATTTTGAAAAAAAGGATTTAAAACAGTATGCAAATACTGATACATATTAATATATATTCACATTAGAGTTTTCCTTAAAACTATAAAACAGTTGTATTCCAAGCAACAGGTTTAACTATACTGGTACAATTTTAATACTTCAAATGAGTTGAGTATAAAGAAAAATGAGACTACTCCCATTCAGCGTAGATTTTCTCCCAGTATAACTTCCAGCTTCTTAGTGAAAAAAAATGCTTCCTTTAATAAACTACTGGAGCCAGTATTTTTTTCTCTTGAGAAGAGTAAACAGTTTATCATTTCTAATATCAGTCTCCAGCTCCTCAGAACTAGGGAAGTGGTAATAACATTTAACCAGCATGGTTACAAGAATGATTTAGGTTCAGTAAGAATCCTCTTCAGTGCTTCCTACGTTGTTCTCGGGCCCACAATCTCTACTCTGAGGTGCCTGCTTCTTGTTTCTTATAAACTGATCACTGTCAGTTGTTTACTTTCATATTTTTGAAACATAATTTATTCATTTATGTACATGCATAAATTTGATAATATACATTTCTGTGCCTTAATTTTTTTAAATTTCCCTTTTCTCCTTCTCTTGCAATTCTCCCAATTCACCTGTCTATGCTAGGACTTTCTTCTCCTTCTGCTGTAAATCATGCTATCAACATAGTATGCATCCTTCCAAAATTTTTTCAAACGCATATCATAATTCTACATAGATTAAAAAAAAAATTTTTTTTTTTAAAAATATAGGCATATCATATATACATACACACATGTACAGGGTGTTGGGGTTATTATTTTATAAAAATGGAATAAAAACAGATACATACACACTTTCCTGCATTGGGCTTTTTTCATCATAAACACATTTGGAAAGCTGACTAGCATACCTCTCACCTTTCTTTTTAATGGCAGATTAATATTTCATGATGTGGATACACCATAAGTTATTCAGCCATTCCCTTACTGATGGGCACTCTTCACTTCCAGGCTGTTTTCTTTTGTTTTTTGGGGGGGAAGGGGTACATTAAAAATGCTGAAAAACTATTACTGCACAGTCAGCTCTCCATATCCGCAGGTTTCATATCCACAGATTCAACCAACTTTGGATAGAAAATACTTCGGAAAAAAGGACAACTTTTCTTCTTGTCATTATTCCCTAAACAATACAGTATAACAATTATTTACATGGCATTTACATTGTATTAGGCAAGTATAAGGGGGGCATGTGCATAGGTTATATGCATATACGATGCGATTTCATATTCGGGACTTGAGCACCCATGGATTTTGGTATTCATGGGGGTCCTGGAACCAATACAGAGGGATGACTGTACATATATTAACGTACCAATGCTTTTATTTTTAATGGCTAGATTGCCAGCAGTGGGGGTGGGGGTAGTAGGTAAAGGGTTTATATATTCTTAAATTTTAATACATAATTATGCTCCAAAAAATGACTATGAAAATCCACATTTCATAAACAACTTATCAGAGTATGCTTTCTTCCACATCACCACCATCAACAGCCATTACAGCTCTTACTTTAGTATCATGGGTATAAAATGGCATCTCATGAATTACATTTCTCCAACTACTGGTAAATTTAAACATCTTTTCATATTTGTAGGCTATCTGTGCTTCTGTGAGCAAATATATTTTAATATTTCACCTGGGTTTTTTTTTCCCTTATCAACTTATAAGAACAAGGATATCATTTTACTTGGATCCACAATCAACGCCCAAAGAAGCAGCAGTCAAGAAATCAAACAATGCATTGCATTGGGCAAATCTGCTGCAAAAGACCTCTTTTAAGTGTTCAAAAGCAAAGATGTCACGCTGAGGACTAAGGTGCACCTGATCCAAGCCGTGGTGTTTTCAATCGCCTCATACGCATGTGAAAGCTGGGCAATGAATAAGGAGGACTGAAGAATCGGTGCCTTTGAATTATGGTGTAGGTGAAGAATACTGAATACCATGGACTGCCAGAAGAATGAACAAATGTCTTCGAAGAAGTATGCCTGAATGCTCCTTAGAAGCGAGGATGGCGAGACTTCATCTCATGTACTTTGGACATGTTAGCAGGAGGGACCACTCCCTGAAGAAAAACATCATGCTTGGTAAAGTAGAGGGTCAGCGAACAAGAGGAAGACCCTCAACAAGATGGACTGACACAGTGGCTGCAAAAATGGGCTCAAACATAGTAACGATAGTGAGGTTGGCTCCGGGCCAGGCAGCGTTCCTTTCTGTTGTACATAGGATCACTATGATTCTGTAAGTTGGAACCAATTTGATGGCACCTAACAACAAAAAATTTATACCACAGTTTAAAAAATTATTATCTAGTAAAAAAAAAAAAAAAGTCCATCTTTCCATTCATTGTTTCTGGATTTCCAGTCTTGTTTCAGATGGTCTCCCCGGGCCTATATTGAACATAGGGTATAATTTTCTCCTAAAACTTTAGTCATTTCACAAGTTTTTACTTCATCTGAAATTTATTTCTGTATATTGTGAGACCTCAACTTAACTTTCTTCTTGGAAGTCAGTTGTGCCAATGTTTCTTATTATATGTCTGACTAAATTATAACTGTCATTTATAAACATTTTCACATATTCTGGGACTAAAATCTAGTTCTCTATGCTTGTTCTGGTGGCACAGTGGTTAAGAGCTTGGCTGCTGGTCAAAAGGTTGGCAGTCTGAATCCGCCAGGCGCTCCTTGGAAACTCTATCAGGCAGTTCTCCTCCGTCCTTTAGGGTTGCTATGAGTCGATAATGATTGCATGGCAATTGGTTGGGTTTTTTTTGTCTATGATTGTTCTACTGATCTAGTTTTCTATACAATACCATAGATCTGACTGCACTGGACGTAAAGTATCTTCTGCTATTTGGTCATTTGGAGCTTTTATTTTTTTCATATAAACTTTATAATTTTGACAAATTTAACTGAAACTACATTAAATTCACCTATTAAAACAGTAACATAGCCTTTCTAAGAATAAAATGTGGTATGTCTTTCCATTGTTTAGATACTGTTTTATGTTTCAATAAGTCTATTATTTTCTTCTGGAAACCCTGATGGTGTAGTGGTTAAGAGCTATAGCTGCTAACCAAAAGGTAGGCAGTTCGAATCCACCAGGTGCTCCTTGGAAACCATATGGGGCAGTTCTACTTGCTAAGATTATTCCTAGGTTAATGTGTCATTTTCACCACTATTTTAAATGGTAATCCCCCTTCACCATTTCTAGTTTTAAGTACTTACCTGCTGCAGTACAGGAAAGCTAATGAATTTTGTATACTTACCTTAAATTTAGGCATCTTACAAAATTAATCTATTAAGCCTAGTATTTTTTTTTGGCGGGGGGGTTAATTTTACTAGAGTCTCTTGGTATTCCCAAATATATAAATCACATCACCAGAGTATTCTCTTCTTTCTCAATGCTTCACAAATTTTCATTTTCTTACCTTTTTGTAATTGTTTGTGTTTGTACTATTTATATTTAAGAGGTTTTTTTCTTCTATACCTATTTTACTTACGGTTTTTGTTTTTAATGAAACATGGCTGCTGGACTTTTTGCCATCTACTGATACACCATAAACTTTTTCTTTGGTTTACTGGTTAACAGAATGAACTAATAGATTGTCTTAGATCACTCAACTTAAAAAAAAAATTGATTTCTTCGATCTGGCAAATCCTCTTTTAGAAATTTATCCTAAGAAAGCAATACTCAATACTCTAGAGGTACAAAGATATTCAGCAGTATTATCACAGTATTCACTATTTTTCAATAGCTAAAAAAAAAAATTCAGAATTTTTTGAGTTTAAAAATTCATAAAACCAAAACCTCCTGAGAGGAATAAAATACAGGAGATTAACAAAATGAGTGCAGTGTGTGTGTATATATATATCCATATATATATATATATACACACGTATCTAAATATGTAAGCTTATATTTTTCCTTCAATTACAAGTCATCTTCTGTCTAGTCTCACTCTCTCCCTGTAACTCCAACACTATGTATATAATGAATAATGCCAAATGCAAGCTTTGACATTAGCCACTAAGGACTAACTGGCACCACTTTCTCCATGCCCTACTACCAACTCCTTCGTACATTATTTTATATAAATTGTGCTTCATGAAAGCGTATTATAAGTTAAAACAATCGCCATGCAATTATCAGTAACTCTAAACCAAAAACTCAAAAACAAAAACACAATGCTAATGACATTTTGTGGTTTTTCTTAGCTGAGCAAAGTTCTAACTTGCATTTTGGAAAGAAAAGTTTTAATAATTACTAAATGCTAAGTTACTCACATGAAGAACTGAAGAATTCCAGAGCAACCAAATTATGATATAAATCTTACTAACATATATTCTAGATTTTGGATTAATATAGGATTGATATTTTTTCCTATAAAAAACAAGAAAGTAGATTTAAAGCAATTATTTTCTAAAATCTTAAACTATATCTGAGTATTTCTAAAAGGAACTTTCTGCTTACAGAAATTATTGGTCTCAACAATAGCAACTAAATTTTCAATTACTTTCCCATAAGTGGCTGTCTTGGTTACCGGTGCTGCCATAACAGAAATTCAACAAGTGGGTGGCTTTAGCAATCAGAAATTTATTTTCTCACAGTTCAGGAGGCTAGAAATCTGAACTCAGGGTGCCGGCTCTAGAGGAAGGCTCTCTCTCTCTGTCAGCTCTGGGGGAAGATCCTTATCTCTTTGAGCTTCTACTCATGGGCAATCTTCACATGGCTCAGCATCTATCTTCTATCTCTGCTTCTCTTGCTTGCTTGTTTAATCTCTTTTAACCCCAAAGGGGCTGACTCAAGTTACACTCCACACTAATCCTGTCTCATTAACATAACAAAGACAACCCATTCCCAAATGTGATTATAGCCACAGGTATAAAGGCTAAGATTCATAACACATATTTTGGGGGGACACAATTCAACCCATAAGATGCTATCCTTTGGCCCCCCAAAATTCATGTCCTTGCCACATGCAAAACACATTCACCCATCACATCATCCCAAAAGTCTTAAATCAACTCCAAGTCCAAAATCGCATCTTCTGAGTCATCTAAATCAAATACGGGTGAAACTGTGGGCGTACTTCCTCCAGGGGCAAAATTCCTCTTCATCTGTGAACCTGTGAAATCTAGAATACAAGTTGTCTGCTTCCAAAGTGTAATGGTAGAACAGGCACAAGGTCGACTTTCCCATTACAAATGGGAGAAAGTGGAGGGAAAGGGATATAACAGGCACCAAGCAAGTCCAAAACCCTGCAGAACAAATTACATTAGCTCTCAAGGCTTGAAAATAACCCTCTGTTCTCTAAGACCATCTGGACAGTGGTCTTGCCCTCGGCCTTGGGCTTCAGCTCCACCTCCTAGGCCCACTGGAATGGCAACTCTGCTCCCCCAGCTTTAGGTGGCACCATTCTCCTAGTCCATCTGAGTGAAGACCACACCCCTTCAGCTCTGGCAGGACCCATTCTTCTGCCCTTGGGCATGGCAGCCTGGCCCCTCACTTTTGGGTGGTGGCCCCATCCCCTGGCACACCTTAATGGTAGCCTCACACTAAGGAACCAAGTTGGTGAATATCTGACTCTTTGAAACCTAGGAGGCTGTGGCCCCACCCCTTTGGGATCCAGGAGATCATGGCCCCAACCCTTTGAAGCTGAGAAAGCACTGCTTCCTGTGCTCCTTTTAACAGTTCTGCGATTTTTGAGCTGCTCCAGGGATGGTCCTTTTCTTGCAGAACAAAAAATTTAGTTCCTTCAGCCTGTTTCCTGCCTGTAGAATTCCAGGTGGGACAGCATTCTTTTCTTTCGTTCCTTCTCTGTTCCCTTCAGTCTAAGCTGATGGGTTTTCTGCTGTGGTAGTTGGTTAGATCCATTAGTCACAGGCCTGATCTCTTTAACAAAAGATGTGCAGCCATGTCCTTGGTGAACATTCTAGGACACGTGTCCTTACTATGTACAAGAGAATTTTCGAAATAATTCTGTTTTCATTTTGCACAATTCACTTTAAAGTCCATCTCTTTCCTCTGACATTTTACTACATGTGTTAACGAGAAACCATGTGACTTCTTTAAGACCTTGCTAAGAAATCTCCCCAGCTAAATATCCAAGCTTATCACTTACAAGTTCTACCTTCCACCAAACATTCAGCCAAGTTCTTCACCACTGCCTAAAAAACATCACTCTTCCTTCAATGTCTGATCACATGTTCATTATTTTCTTTTAAAGCCTCACCTGAGCATATTTAATGTTCACATTTGTAGCAACATTCTGTTGCTGGTGCCTTATGTGCCCACTAAGATGATACTTTATAGGTCTCCTCGCTTCCTTCTGAGCCCTTGCCAGAACTGCCTTTGACAACCATAATTCTACCAATAGTTTCTTCAAGGCAATCTAGGCTTTTACTGTTAGGTACCTTAAAACTCTTCTAGCCTCTACCCATTACCCAATTCCAAAACCGCTTCCACATTTTAGGTATCTGTTGGAACACCCCACTCTGCCAGTACCAAATTCTATCTTAGTTATCTAGTGCTGCTATAACAGAAATACCACAATTCAATCCCTATCAGTGGCTATGACTACAATGAACAATTTTTTTCTCTTTTTAATATTTTCTTTTTTTAATACCACTTCACAATTCTTCCAGGAGACATTAGTCATTTTACATGAAAAAAACCATAGCCAGATCCTGTATTTACATGCAACATACCTGATCTTCATAACCTTCAATTTTTACTGGAGTAAACTGGTCCAAGTTATACTGTGCAAATGCACTAAAAAAATAAAAAGGTCAATTACTTAAAATACACATTTAATGCTTTTTTAAAAATGACATTCAAACAATTCATCTGCCGATAAAACTCTCCTGCATTGCACATGACAAAGTAAGTAAAATTTATAATTCTCCATTATTGATCTTATACTAGCTATAAATATTATATGGCTATGGCTATCTTTTTGCAACATAAAATGAAATCAGTAAGTATAATTGTCCTTTTCATTCAGGACCCAGAAAGTAAAGGTTAGCTATCTATAAGATATACACCTATATATCCATTTATTCAAGATATATTTAGTATGCAACATATCAGGCAAGATTAGGCGCTGTGAGAGAGAGAATAATCAGACACATCCCATGATCCAAGGGCTTACAGGTGAATGGAAGAAATAATGGATACACATAGCTATAAAATAAAGTAGAAAGTTAACCTAAGAGAATTACTAATAAAGCACCATGAAAAATATAAAAAAAGAATTACATTCTGTTGAAGCAAAAAAAGAAGAAAATAAAATCAGGGATGATTTCATAATGAAGGGGGTACTGAGAAATGGCTCGAAAAACTGGAAGTGTATCTCAATTAGAGGGAACCATATAGGCAAAAAAGCACATAGAAAAATAATAAATATTGCAGTTGGCTGGAGCACAGTTTTGGTGAATGAGACATTTGGGAAACTAAGATGGAGGCATAGGCTACATACAACATCAGAGAAAGCATCAAGTTCAATGCCTGGCATATATCAGGTGTTCAGTTAGCTTTCAAAAAAATTGCAAGGCTCAGAATGATGGGATAATTATTTTACTTAGGAAGCAAAGCAGAGCCACAGAAGTTGTTGAGAAAGGAAAACTATTTCTAAGGAAGATTAATTTGGCAGTAGTGTATACATTAAATGAGCTTTGGTGGTGCAAAGTGCTAGGCTGCTAACCAAGAAGTTGGTGGTCTGAACCCAGCGGCTCTGAGGGATAAAGACCTGGAGATCTTCCTCTGTAAAGATTACCGCCTAGAAAACCCTACTCTGTCACATGGCGATTGCTATGATTTGGAACTGACTCAACAGCACTCAACAACAACAACAAAAGTGTGTATGAGGAATTGGGCAGTGAAGCAACCAGTCAGGAAAAACAGGCAGGCTATCACAAACATCCATGTGAAAACTGCTAACAGTCTGATTAAAAAATATTGAGATACGGCTGCTGGAAGCAATATTTGCCCCAGATGGATCTCACATGTCATACATGGAGGAAATGATCAAGAATAATGCCTCTCTCTACTCTTACATGGGTAATACATAATAACATCAATACATATTTGTAGGAAAAATCTTCCTAATAGAAAAAAATTACATAAAAACCACATTGTATTTTGTTGAGTGTACAACCTGGAAATGTTTTTACTTAACAGAAGATACTGAGAATTTAAAAACTTAGGAAAACATCTCTAACCTTAATCTATTTGGAAGTTTCTCAAATGACACTGAATTTTCGGGTATTTAATTAGCTACTAAGTCATTCCTAGAAAGAAATGTTTGATTGAGCAAAGCGCTACTGATGAGTTAGCAGGGGACTAGAAAATGTAAAAACAAGGTAGAAATAAATTGCTAGCTGTCAAATTCTTGACACCGCATGCTCAAAAAAGATGGGGATGAATACAGAGGTGCATGGAGGACGAGACGGAAAGAAGGAGCTATTCACTATTGACTTTAATTCATTAAAACTATCATTTTCCTAGGAATGGCTTCCACATAGCTAGGCAGTTAAAAACTAGGCCTTAAATGAGCTTTATCTCAAAAGTTATGTTTGTAAACTAAATTACTTATAATTTAGGATTCATCTTCCTGTAAAAGCAATGATTAAGTGGTAAATTTAAATAGTTAAATAGTAATTTGGTTCCATGCTGGACCAAAAGTCTTGGTACTCACTAATCTAGGAGTCAGAATATCTGTATTTTGTTCCAGCCCTGTTATTAGCTAGTATGGGCCCCACTTACCTCATCTACAAAAAGAGGGGTTTGGACTAGATGACTGCTAAGCCCCTTGCAGTTCAGAAAACTCACCCTACCCACCTACTCAGCATCCACTCACTCACTCCTCTAACCATCCATGCAAATATTTATTAAGCTCTTACGTATGCCCAACACTCCACTAGATAAAGGGAAAATGATGCTTTCCCTGCCCCTGTGGAGTTCTGTGGCCCAGTCATCCATTTCTAGGCTACCTGGTTCCTACATTTAGATTTCTACACCATTTACTATTAATCAGTCACCGAGTCATATCTTACATTTTTCATCACGTCTTTCCAACACTTTCAGGAGCCCTGGTGGCAGAGTAGTTAGGTGCTCAGGCTGCTAACTAAAAGGTCAGCAGTTTAAATCCACCAGCTGCTCCTTGGAAACCCAACTGAGCAGATCTACTCTGTCCTATAGAATTGCTCTGAGTTGGAATCGCCTCAATGGCAATAGGTTTGGTTTGGCTTTTCCCACACTTTAGCCTCATCATTTTCCTTATTCGATTATTCACTATTAGAATCCTGTTTCCCCGTTAGTTTGGATTTCGCATATTGGGTAGTATATACATATATACTAGGAGGAAAATTAGCTGGCTGAACGGATACTAAACACTCTTCGTAAGGACCAAAAATCTGTTAAAAAGTTAGCCTAAAATATGAGACCCCAGGCCTTATTTTAGGAGATAGGAGTGGGGAGAGAATCAATTATTTCTCTGAAATCCTAACATAGTTGTAGGAAGTCTTACCTGTGGTCACTTGTTCAAAGACAATGTGTCAGGATTTAGAACGGTCTGATCTTTGAATCAAGGAACCCTGGTGCCCGGTGGATAAGGTCTTGGCAAGAGAAAAATGTGGCAGTGTGCTTCCATAAATATTCACAGCCTTGGAAACCCTATGTGGCAGTTCTACTCTGTCCTACGGGGTAGCTATGAGTCAGAGCCGACTGGAGGGCAATGGGTTTGGCTAGTCTTTGAATCACTCACAAATTCAGAAAACATTTAAATTAAGTACCATGTGTGAGGTACTATGTTTGGTATTCAAGAATAAATAAACTCCCAGTCCTCAAAGATCAATCTACTAGGGTCAAAAATGTAACAAAAATGTAAAATCTACATAAAAGTTAAAGCAATCACAATTTCAAAAATCAAAGCTTTAAAAAAATAATTTCATCCAATTTTGCATATGTCAGAATAGCATTAACAGAGTCTATAAAGTCACTGTCAAACACATACAATACACATGCACAGAATAGAGAATCTCTCATTATAGTTGTGTCTCTATGTCCCCGTCACCAAAAATATTATACTAGGCTTACATAACTATATAATTTGAACTTGATGTGCAAATATGTTTCAAAGATTAGTGCTCAAAAACCACTTTGAAAACATTTACTCCCCTACGTAACTTTTGTTATGTTAATGTTATATACACTACTTACTGGGCTGCTCCTTCCCTGAGAAGATTATCATTGTTAAGCAGTAACCGAACATCTATAACCAAAAAAAAAAAAAATTATTTGTTTTCTGTATAAATTTTTCTATGTTTGAAGAATGCAACAAAAGCTGATTATTTGGGTCATATATAAATTTTTTTTTTATATTAATACCCACCTCCCCCAAATGCAAGCAACATCAAAATATCACCCAGATGCCTAAAATAACCACACACACACGAGCGCACACCACTGCATTAAAAAATAAACAACAAAAACAAAATAGATTTTGGTTAAGAACTAGGAGAGGGAATGAAATCATGTTATTTCATACCCTTCACAGTAGATGAGGCAGGCTGTTATCTCCAGAGTACTAACGTGGAGATAAGCTACGCCAGAAAGATGGTGCGATAAGATGTCCAGAAAAGAAACAGCTTGTAAACAGACTCTAGATGTAGCTATTTCTGTCCTTAGGATGATTGTGTTCAAGCAACAGATGAATTTATTAAGTTGGATAACTTTATCCAATCAAATAACTCAGCCTTATTTGATTTGGTGTTACTGGTTGTTGATTCCTAATTCTGCCCTAATTTTAGATTCAATTATTATGTAGACATTTGGCTATTTATCATTAAAACATGACATTAAAAATAACATCTTTTATTGGAAAATCAAAGCATTTTGTAAATATAAAAGAAAAAATCACCCATAATTTCACCAAACAAAATTCTATCCTAATCTTGGTGTATTTCCTCTCACTTGGTTACTTTACATAATTGTTACCATAAAGTATATTTAAAAACCCTAACTTTTTCAGTAAATGCCTTTTGAAGTTTTTACTGTTTTTACTTCATGATTTGAATGACTTCATATAAACAGTCCATTAAATGAAAAAAAAATTACTTGTTTAACAAACATTTATAGAAAAAAATCCTTTAGTTATTATCATATAAATATTGGCTAATATTCTAAATTTTAATTATTTTAATAAAATCAATAACTTTTAAACATTTTCATTTCTTTATAAGGAATTTTGTTATTTTTAAAACACATGTTTTCTAATTATTCCTCTTTCAGTAAATCGTTGAGTCATGTCTTTTAACATCTAATGGGATGCATATTGCCTACATATATTTTTCCTAGTATATACAGTTGCTTCATTTTGTTTATGAGTTTGGTAATATTTTTTATTCACAGATGTTAAATTATTACAAAGGTTGACTGAAGACATATTAATTTACCGATACTGTCATTTTTATTAATTTCCTGCCTACTTCCAAAATACTATAAAAACCCAAACCAAATCCATTGTCCTTGAGTTGATTCCAACTCACAGCGACCCTATAGGACAGAACCGAACTGCCCCATAGGGTTTCCAAGGAGCAGCTGGTGCATTCAACTGCCCACCTTTTAGTTTAGCAGCCAAGCTCTTAACCACTACGCAACCAAGGGCTCCCAAAATACTATAGACAGAGTTAAATTGCAATATGACAGTGAATATAGATCTTACAAAGAAAAAGACAATAAAAACCACACTGAAAGAAAAATAAGCAAATTGCACAAATGCATTTCTTTTATAGAACTGACCAAAAATCTAATAAGCAGATGAAAAGACCTGAAACCTCATCAAATAAAAAAAGGCAATAAAAACAATCATTTTCCTCATTAAAATGTTCAGGATTAAAATACCTCCAAATAACCAACTGTCAGTGAGTGACGAGGGGAGGACTAAAAGAATGAGTACTTTTATGTATTGCTGATGGTAATATATTATCTTTCTGATGGCAATTTAGCAATATGCAAAAAAAAAAAGTTAAAATATCCAGACCTTTTGACTAGGTAATGCCACTTTCTTTTTACCCTCAGATGACTGCTGCCCAGATACAAAAAATCATACGCACAAATATTGCTTATAATCTTATAATAACCTATCTCCCATTAAACGTCACTTGGTGGTGCAAATGGTTTGTGCTCCACTACTAACCTAAAGGTTGGAGGTTCAAACCGACCCAGTGGCACTGTGGAAGAAAAGGCTGGCAATCTGCTTCTACAAATGCTATAGTCAAGAAAACCTGATGGAGCACTCCTACTATGCCACACACGGAGTAGCTAGGAGTCGCAAATGACTTGATGGCAATGGGTCTGGTTTTTTCTTTCATCTCCCATTAAGGAACTGATTAAACATAACATAAAAAGGTTACAGTTCTTATATACAGTGTAAAATTGGGCAACCATTAGAAATAATGTTATCAATATAGCAATATGTCCATCATATAATAAACAGGAGGTAGAAATTTGGCATAGACAGTATTATTATACCTGTACTGTGTCTCAATTGAGAGGTGTTGGAAGCACTTCATGCAAATAATGGCGAACTAGGTGGTAGAATTCTGTGTAATCTTTAGGTTATTTTTGTCTATTGTGCATTAGCTGAAAGTTTACAAAGCAAATTAGAATCCCATTCAATAGTTTGTACAGAAAGTGTTTCATTGCCTTGGTTTCATTCCCCTCAAGGTGTCAGCATTCTCCCCATTAGGTTTTTTTCTGCATTCTGGAAACGTTTTTCAGAATGACTATGGATCATTTTTATAAAAATAAAGCTATCTGTTTCAAAAGAAAAAAATTTTGCCTATTCACATTATCCCTTTTCAGCAATAGTCCCTGATTTAAAAACAATCTCTTTTGCAAATCACTAAAATGGTGTTGTTGTTAGGTGCCGTCGAGTCGGTTCCGACTCACAGCGACCCTGTGCACAACAGACCCTATGCACTGCCCGGTTCTGCGCCATCTTTACAACCGTTGTTATGCCTGAGCTCATTATGGCAGCCACTGTGTCAATCCACCTCGTTGAGGGTCTTCCTCTTTTCCGCTGACCCTGTACTCTGCCAAGCATGACGTCCTCCAGGGACTGATCCCTCCTGACAACAAGTCCAAAGTATGTAAGACGCAGTCTCACCATCCTTGCGTCCAAGGAGCATTCTGGTTGTACTTCTTCTAAGACAGATTTGTTCGATCTTTTGGCAGTCCATGGTATATTCAATATTCTTCGCCAACACCACAATTCAAAGGCGTCAACTCTTCTTCGGTCTTCCTTATTCACTGTCCAGCTTTCACATGCATATGACACAACTGAAAATACCATGGCTTGGGTCAGGCGCACCTTAGTCTTCAGGGTGACATTTTTGCTCTTCGACACTTTGAAGAGGTCCTTTGCAGCAGATTTGCCAAATGCAATGCGTTTGATTCCTTGACTGCTGCTTCCACGGCTATTGATTGTGGATCCAAGTAAAATGAAATCCTTGACAACTTCAATCTTTTCTCCGTTTATCATGATGTTGCTCATTGGTCCAGCTGTGAGGATTTTTGTTTTCTTTACATTAAGGTGTAATCCATACTGAGGGCTGTGGTCTTTGATCCTCATTAGTAAGTGCTTCAAGTCCTCCTCACTTTAAGCAAGTAAAGTTGTGTCAGCTGCATAACGCAGGTTGTTAATGAGCCTTCCTCCAATCCTGATGCCCCATTCTTCTTCACATAGTCCAGCTTCTCCGATTATTTGTTCAGCATACAGATTAAATAGGTATGGTGAAAGAACACAACCCTGATGCACACCTTTCCTGACTTTAAACCAATTAGTATCCCCTTGTTCTGTCCAAACAACTGCCTCTTGATCTATGTAAAGGTTCCTCGTGAGCACAATTAAGTGTTCTGGAATTCCCATTCTTCGCAGTGTTATCCACAGTTTGTTATGATCCACACAGTCCAATGCCTTTGCATAATCAATAAAACACAGGTAAACATCCTTCTGGTGTTCTCTGCTTTCAGCCAGGATCCATCTGACATCAGCAATGATATCCCTGGTTCCACTTCCACTTCTGAAACTGGCCTGAATTTCTGGCAGTTCCCTGTGGGTATACTGCTGCAGCCGTGTTTGAATGATCTTCAGCAGAATTTTGCTTGCGTGTGATATTAATGATATTGTTCTATAATTTCCACATTCGGTTGGATTACCTTTCTTGGGAATAGGCATAAATATGGATCTCTTCCAGTCAGTTGGCCAGGAAGCTGTCTTCCATATTTCTTGGCATAGACGAGTGAGCACCTCCAGCACTGCATCTGTTTGTTGAAACATCTCAATTGATATTCCATCAATTCCTGGAGCCTTGTTTTTCGCCAATGTCTTCAGAGCAGCTTGGACTTCTTCCTTCAGTACCATCGGTTCCTGATCATATGCCACCTCTTGAAATGGTTGAATATCGACTAATTCTTTTTGGTATAATGACTCTGTGTATTCCTTCCATCTTCTTTTGATGCTTCCTGCATCATTTAATATTTTTCCCATGGAATCCTTCACTACTGCAACTCGAGGCTTGAATTTTTTCTTCAGTTCAGCTTGAGAAATGCCAAGCATGTTCTTCCCTTTTGGGTTTCTATTTCCAGCTCTTTGCACATGTCATTATAATACTTGATTTTCTCTTCTCAAGAGGCCCTTTGAAATCTTCTGTTCAGTTTCTTTACTTCATGAATTCTTCCTTTTGCTTTAGCTGCTCGACGCTCAAGAGCAAGTTTCAGAGTCTCCTCTGACATCCACCTTGGTCTTTTTTTCCTTTCCTGTCTTTTCAGTGACCTCTTGCTTTCTTCATGGATGATGTCCTTGATGTCATTCCACAACTCGTCTGGTCTTCGGTCACTAGTGTTCAATGCGTCAAATCTGTTCTTCAAATGGTCTCTAAATTCAGGTGGGATATACTCAAGGTCATATTTTGGCTCTCGTGGACTTGCTCTGATTTTCTTCAGTTTCAGCTTGAACTTGCATATGAGCAATTGGTGGTCTGTTCCACAGTCAGCCCCTGGCCTTGTTCTGACTGATGATATTGAGCTTTTCCATCGTCTCTTTCCACAGATGTAGTCAATTTGATTTCTGTGTGTTCCATCTGGCGAGGTCCATGTGTATAGTCGCCGTGTATGTTGGTGACAGAAGGTATTTGCAATGAAGAAGTCATTGGTCTTGCAAAATTCTATCATTCGATCTCCGGTATTGTTTCTATCACCAAGGCCATATTTTCCAACTACTGATCCTTCTTCCTTGTTTCCAACTTTTGCATTCCAATCGCCAGTAATTATCAATGCATCTTGATTGCCTGTTCCATCAATTTCAGATCTGCAGCAGCTGATAAAAATCTATTTCTTCATCTTTGGCCCTAGTGGTTGGTGCGTAAATTTGAATAACAGTCATATTAACTGGTCTTCCTTGTAGGCGTATGGATATTATCCTATCACTGACAGTGTTGTACTTCAGGATAGATCTTGAAACGTTCTTTTTGAAGATGAATGCAACACCAGTCCTCTTCCAGTTGTCATTCCCAGCATAGTAGACTATATGATTGTCTGATTCAAAATGGCCAATACCAGTCCATTTCAGTTCACTAATGCCTAGGATATCGATGTTTATGCGTTCCATTTCATTTTTGACGATTTCCAATTTTCCTAGATTCAAACTTCGTACATTCCAGGTTCCGATTATTAATGGATGTTTGCAGCTGTTTCTTCTCATTTTGAGTCATGCCACATCAGCAAATGAAGGTTCCGAAAGCTTTACTCCATCCGCATCATTAAGGTCGACTCTACTTTGAGGAGGCAGCTCTTCCCCAGTCATCTTTTGAGTGCCTTCCAACCTGGGGGGCTCATCTTCCAGCACTATATCAGACAATGTTCCGCTGCTATTCATAAGGTTTTCACTGGCTAATGCTTTTCAGAAGTAGACTGCCGGGTCCTTCTTCCTAGTCTGTCTTAGTCTGGAAGCCTGGCTAAAATCTGTCCTCCATGGGTGACCCTGCTGGTATCTGAATACCGGTGGCATAGCTTCCAGCACCACACAAGCCCCCACAGTACGACAAACTGACAGACACGCAGGAGACTAAAATGGTACTATCTCAAAATTAACTGATTTTAAACAATGGAATCTTCTGCCTAAATACCTACAAAAGTGCACAACTTTACAATCACACTTATTTCTATCCCACAGAGCAAACCAGGAGGATCTATTTGATAAACACTATTCTTTCATCTTCAGTATTTTAAACATAATAATAAACAATGGTATTGCATGGCAGTGTATCTTTTCCAGTTCCAAACGGGAAAAATAATGGGTCCCAAGTCAGGATTAAGTATCACAATGATTAGATGAACAGTGGGAGACTTTAAAAATATAGATGGATAGATTTCAGAGTCCCAAACCAAATGTGTCACATCAGTCTATGAGAAAGATCAGAAATACAAGTTTCAGTAATTCTAACTTGGCAGTCTAGGAAACAGCATTTGAGAACCACTGAACTGGCAAGATTTTATGACTTCTCAATAGTGAAATTGTATGGCTTCTCTCAGAATCATTCTGATGCCAAGATTATCAACAGAAATAGCAGTGAAAATGAGATTTTATAGTAGTCTTAAAAGGCAGAATTATTGTAATTTTCAGATTTTGTAATTTTAGAATGCATAAGAACTACCATATGTAATTTTATGTACTATATCATGTATTATTACAGTTTGCTGATGATTTAAGGGATTTTCAAGGGTAGTTTTAACTTTATACAATTTCTGCCTCATCTTTTTGAGGTTCCTTTATAATACTATGAATGAAAACGAGTGATTAAACTTCTTTAAAAATATATATATTAAAAATATATTTAAATAGTTTACTATTGAGTAAAATCTTAAAAAAATGAAACCAAAGAGCCCTGTGTAGAAACAATTTTAAGACATGGCGAGGGTCAAATATATATATGCAGTAAAAATACACATTTAAAGTATTTGTGGTAACTTATCCTTGAAGTCGTTGTGTGCCACTGAGTCAATTTTACCTCATAGCAACCCTATATGATAGAGTAGAACCTGCCCCATAGGGTCTCCCAGGCTGTAATCTTTATGGAAGGAGTTCCGGCGGTGCAGTGGATAAAGCACTTAGCTGCTAACCAAGAGATGAATGGTTTGAACCCACCAGCCGTTCACTGGGAGAAGGATGTGGCTGTCTGCATCCATAAAAATTACAGCCTTGGAAACCCTATGGGGCAGTTCTACTCTGTCCTATAGGGTCACTATGAGTCAGAATTGACTCGACGGCATTAATCTTTATGAAAGGAGACTGCCAGGTCTTTTCTCCAGAGGGGCTAGCTGCTGGTGGGCTCAAACCACTGACCTTTCAGTTAGCAGCCAAGCGGTTAACCAATGCACCACCAGGGTTCCTTAACTTATCCTCATAACTGCTTCAATTTTTCTAAAAGATCACTACAGGCTATTTTCCTGGCAATTGTTTCAACTATATCAATCTTACTGCCAAAGAGGATTTACTGTTAAACAGCAACCAAGAGACTATTTAAATTTCTGGTCTATAGGTGACTAATAATAAAAACACCTGCCAATGAGGTTTCAAGAAAGACATGCTGTGAACTGATTTACTAGATATAATTTAAATAACAAATTGTTTTTACATGTTCTGTCATCTTCTAAGCATGGTGAAACATTTCTTCCCCATTTTTGGCTGTGCAGATTGACCTAGTAGGTTTTTCTTTAAAAGAAGGACAAAAATACATTTCATAGTTCTAAAAAATGTTAAAATGAAAAATTTCTTGTCTTTTTAAATTTAAATGTTCCATTGAAGAAATATCTACTGTATGTGCTTGTAGTTTCATTTAAATAAAAGCTTATCAAAAAAGATACTACTTTCCAGGAATGAGACTACAGTCAATGTCTAATATTCTATTTATTACTTTATGAGGGTTAATTTGTTCAAACACGATTATCACTTATTTCACAAGTACATTTTATTTCAGCCATTACAAAATTCAGACTGACAAAAATTTTCATTGTAATACAGCAAGTAAGTACATTTCTGTACAGTTCTCGTAACTCAATTATTTTGGTTATGTAAATTTTTTTTTTTTTAAATGAACACTTGATATATCAAGCCTTGGCGTTATAAATTTAACACTCACCGTTAAACACCTCATTAAATTCTCCTGGAGGGGCATGAGTGATGAATTTTGCTGCTATACGCACCTACAACAGAAATGAAAATATAAATGTTCCATGGCATAGGCCTCTGCTACACTTACCAAAACACATGTAAACTTACACCACTTCAAAGCTTTACTGAAAATGGCTTAACCCAAACAAGACCCATTGCGGTCGAGTTGATTCGGACTCATAGTGACCCTACGGGGCAGGGCAGAACTGCCCCATAGGTTTTCCAAGGAGCGGCGGTGGATTTGAACCGCCAACTTTTTGGTCAGCAAGAGAGCTCCTAACTACTGAACCACCAGGGCTCCAAACACCTTAAGTTTACTACTATCTCAATCATTTAATATAATCACAACACACTGACTGAATGCAGAATAAAATATTTAAAATGCTTAAAAATGCAAAGTTGCCTAAAGATAACCATTTTCTTACAAGCAATTTTTTTCTTTTAAATTATTATTCAAGAAAATCTGTATGCGTGAAGAAACAAGATACATTTAGGTACAATGATGAAAACAGATGTCTTTATGTGTTTATAAAGCCACAAATTAGTGAAAAATGTAGAAAGGAAGAGGAAAAGAAAAATCTAAGTTCAAAAAAGGCTTAACATGAGACTTGACTGGATCTTAGGAGATTTTAGTTCAAAGGTAAGTGAGAGATAAAATATCAACAGATGTATGGCAGGTATAGCATAAAACAAAGGAATCAATCACTAATGTAACTATTGGGAACTCTAAATGGTACTCAGACTCAAACCCAGACCAAACCCACTGCCACTGAGTTGATTCCGACTCATAGCGACCCTAAAGGACAGAGTAGAACCACCCCATAGAGTTTCCAAGGAGCGGCTGGTGGATTCAAACTGCTGACCTTTTGGTTAGCAGCCATAGCTTGCCGTAGCTATTAACCACTGCGCCATCGGGGCTCCAAACGGTAGCCAGTATTACATAATTAGTTCTGTGAAAGAATCCTGAGCATTTATAATAGTATTCCAACCCATATACTACGGCCTTTCAATAAGTTCAAGCAGTATTCCTAAAAGTGTGGTCCTCAGACAAGCAGCATCGGTAGCACCAGTGATCTTGTTGACCGAGCCACATCTGGGGCCCCCACTTTCTTACTGCATGTTCTTAATTTCTTGTAATCTCCTGTCTGCCATCTGCTCAACTATTCCTCAAAGGTGACTGCCTAGTCTCCAAGTAAAATAACCTATATTTTGCCACTACCTACCACCTCCATTTTTTTTTTTTTTTCAACTCTCTTCTTTGCCTGGATTCCTTCAAACAGGTAATTCTTACCCTAGTTACAACAATCAACTGGCAAAATTTTAAAGTGACATCAAAAGATTCCATTTTAATTGCTCTGGGGTAGGACCTGGGTATTGGTAATTTTTTAAAGCTTCCCAGGTGATTCTATTGGGTAGTCAGAACTGAGAACCACTGCTCTAGGTTATTTGCTTAGATAACCTAAGTAACTTCTGGGGTCACTGTTATTCTTCCACAAATCTAAATACAGGCATTCTTGTCTGTTTTCTATGTTTGCCTAAGCAGTCTCTTGGCTTCAACTATGGCTTCTATTCAACAAAGTGCCAGTTTTCTATCCTCAGTCCTGATCACTCCTTTGAGCCCTAGTACCATTTTGCTAAGTATCTACAAGTACCTCAGTATGATGATGCTCAAAAGTGGACTAATTATCTTTCCTGCTAAACCAGCTCTTCCCATCGTGTTTCTTCTCTATTAAGGAAAATACCATTCTCCTAACCATCCATTCTTGAAACCTCCGAAATGACCTCTCTGGCAATAACCACCTAGTGATCATTCCCACCGTGACTTCCCTAACATGCAGGCCTCTGTTTCTGCTCAGCCTGCTATAATTCTGCCTCCAATTTCTCTGTTCCAATCAATCTTACTCATCATCAGATTACTCTTCCTGGCAGTACTACTATAATTACTCCCCCCTACTCTTTGTCAAAAACTATCTTACATCACAAACAGGCCTGACACAATCCCCCTTCGACCTATACCAAGCACACTCCATTTCTTAATTATGATGTTGTCATGGGAATGTCCTTTCCCCATATCAAGTATGAATCCTTTCAGGCTCAGCTTAACGACACATTCTCTAAATGTTATACCCCTTACAGTAACACCAGCTCTCTTCTAAACTGCGATAGCACTTTCTTTTTTTAAAGCACCCCCATTTCCTTTCCCCCCTCTCCCCACAACAACCAATTCCCCCTTCCCTGATTCATTTTCCTCTATAGTTCTCATTACTATATAATTCACTACGATTTTTCTTCCTACTACGATGCAAGATCTCTTCTATTAGGAAGAGTTTTTTTTTTTCCCTATATACTGCCATATCTGAGGTCCTTAAGTGGTGCAAACAGTTTGTGCTTGACTACTAACCTAAATGCCGGCAGTTCAAACCCATCCAACAGCACCAAGGAAGGCCTGGCTGTCTGCTTCTGTAAAGGTTACCCCAAAACCAAACCCACTGCTGTCGAGTTGACTCTGACTCAAAGCACCCCTGTAGGACAGAGCAGAACTGCCCCGCAGGATTTCTAAAGCTGTAAATCTTCACAGAAGCAGACTGCCACATCTTTCTCCCATGGACCGGCTAGTGGGTTCAAACCCCGACCTTTTGGTTAGCAACTAAGTACCAAACCACTGCGCCACCAGGGCTCCTTCCCTGTAAAGTTTACAGCCATGAAAACCCTATGGAATAATCCTACTCCGTAACAGATGGAGTTGCCATGAGTTGGAACTGACTAGACAGCAATGGGTTTTTGCCTAAATACTTCCAAATGTGAATGCTTAGAATGGTGCCTGGCACATAGCAGGCTCTCAAGTATTTGTTGAAAAAATATGAATAAACATTCTATTTGTCTTCAAGGCATGGTCCCTGTAGCCTCTACCCTATACTCTGCACTTGAAATAGACAGTTATTCACTACAGGTTGAATAAATCTATAAGCAAGGACAAAAACTCCCATTTACTGATTATCCAGAATCAAGGTATATAGCTGTCATGGACTGAATTATTCCCCCCCCCCCCAAATATTTATCTATTGGCTGGGCCCTGATTCCTGGTATTGTGTGACTTTCCTACATGTTGTAAATCCTGCCTCTATGATGTCAATGAGGGAGGATGGGCTGCAGTTGTGTTAGTGAGGCAATTAAAACAAGGCCTTGCTTACCTGGGAAGCTTAAATTTAAGGTACATAATTGAGTACTAGGAAGCAAGGAGGTCAGTTGTTTAAAATCTAGCTTAGGCCAGCAAATAAGCTGTTACACAGTCCAAACACTTAAAGGGCATGAAAGATTCTTCAGAGATCTTTAGTCTTATTTCAGACAGTCTTCTGTGTGATTATCTACTCCGTAATGAACTTGAAAGGAGAGGAGGAAAAGGTTGACAGTTACACTTACAACATTAAAAAAAAGGGCAGAATCTGAATCAACCTGACAAAGGCTGTAGGAAATGAAGTTCCTTTACAGGAATGAATGAAAAAATTACAAACTGAGTCCTGAAGTTCAGGAGCCAGTCAAACCTCTTAAAAAGAGGGCTCTAAACTTCTTAAACGAGATTTTACTGAGTAACTACAATCTTATAAATCAATAACCTTTTCAGATGAAAGTAATCAAGATTTTAGATTATGGGATGATGTAGGATTAAACATTTCAAAACCTCCAGACTTACTGCAACTCTACTGAGATTTCAGAAACGATCTAGTAACTGCAAAAGATCTTGTGGATGTGACCAAAGAGTGAAAAATTAGAGTCTCCTGAACCAATTTTTTAGAATCTTTCTCCAGTCTTCTCTACTTCTCGGTCGGCAGAGAACTCCTTGCCAGTACAGAAATTAGAAGATAAAACTAGTTTATTAGTGAGAAATAGCCTTTGATGGAGCCAATCAGAAGACTGGAAAGTGGAAGGGACTTCCTCAAAATTGAACTCTATGCCATTCCAGTAGTTTGTGACTTTGTTCAACCTTCTTTGTATCAGTCTCCCCAGAGGGACTCTACAGTGTACAGATTAAATAGGCCAAACAAGGAAGAGAAACAGATACTCATCTTTCAGCATCAAATTCTTTCTCCAAGAGAATGCCATCTTCTTCTTCATCAAGCAAAAACCCAGTTCATTTTGATAAACCCCAGAGTAAATTGCCCCTGCTTTTCATCAAGTAGTATTTTCTTTTTGTCCAATGTCAACAGACAGTGGTTTAAGATCAGAGATGTGTTGGATTACAGATGAAAACCTCATGTAATGCTGGGACACTGCGTGCCACACATGGTTGCTGATGTGTTGCTGGCAAACAGAGAGGAGTTGCTCCCCCTCAGTGTGTAGAGCAGGCTTACGTTCTGAACCTGAAGAGAGAGATTAACTTCTCTACATATGTTTCCATTTGATCAAGAGGCCAGATGATGAGCAAAGGCAAATGATAACTGGCACATGTGGCATTTGTGTGTCAGGGTGAACCAGTGTGTGCAGAAGTCAAACTCTTCCCACGGTGTTGGGGACAGCTTAATCACAAAAACCTAAAAAAAATACTTGTGGCTGAATCCTGAGATGCACTGGTGCCTTTCATTCCCAAGGTTATTGGTATTTCCTTGGTTCTTTACAAATTCCAACAGATGTGAAAGGAAGGCAGATTTGATATGAAAAGCTATGATCAAAGGCCTTGGTACCATTATGGGATACACTGATGACTGAGACAAATATCAACAGGATTTTGAATTGTTGCTCTTGGCCTCGGGTGATGTCTCAGAAAGCGTAGTTAGTACTACACATCAATATTTTTTAAGAGTTTATGCTGCCTACACTCCGGAAGTTGGAAATTTACAATCTCATACCTACACTGCTAAATAAAACTGAAAAACTTCTCAGTGAGGGAGGACGTGGGCTGCTTTGTAGTCCTGGATTCCATCACTCTTTATATAAGACAAGCTTCATGGTGAAGTGCCACAGATAGAAGTGACTAAGTTCCCTCGGCCTATATTGTCTCTTCAAGATATGTCTACTATTATTGGAAGTCTTGAGTAACTGGCAGCACTACTACAACTTTGTAATGGTTAAGGTTGTGCATCAACTTGGCTGGCCATGATCCTCAGTGATTTGATAGTCGTCTGATGGTGTGATCACGTCCATGAAGATATTTGATATTATGTGATCACCTCTATGATGGGATCTGCTGTGAGTAGCCAAACAGTTGAAAGGGTGTTTCCTTGGGTGTGTGGCCAGCACTGAATATAAGACAATACTCTGGCAAGGTTTGTGGGCTTTTGCTCGTTCTGGATCCTGCACCTGGCTCCTGTTCATCTGATCTCTGGTTCTTGGGAGTGGAGCTAGCGCTTACCTACCTGAGGTCTTGCCTGCCAATCTCTGGGATTCGTCAATCTTCACAGCCTGTGAACAAGAGCTCTGCTCTCTGACCTCCCGATCTCGAGTTCACCAGCCCGTGCTTACGTGCATCAGGAGAAGCGTGACCCATAGACTTGGGACATTCCAGCCTCTACAACTGCATGAGCCATTTCCTTGATATAAATCTCTCTCTATATTTATACGCTTTACTGGTTTCGCTTCTCTAGAGAACCCAGCCTAAGGCGAACTTTATGATTACCAGCAGGAACATGAGGGTAAAATAGACTGGGAGAATTTACTATGGGTTGTCAATGAATTATCACAATTTATAGAAATAGTTGGTAAAATTAATGGTATTTCAACTGCCTGTGTCCATGAATTCTCCAGATTTTTCTGGCGCCTTTGCTGGATATTTGGCAAAATTACAAACACTAAGGAAACACCTTAGTCTAAGAGCCTTTAAGACTGAAGAAAACACTGATTCCTCACAGGAAATGGAGCCCTCACTAAAGCTACAGCCCCCATTTATGCAACAGGAGTCCTTACATGTTATATTCAGGAAGAAGGCTGAAAACTGTTTGTTGGCTTCTTAGAAGATATAACCCTGCTTTCATTATCTCGTGCTCCTCTCGATAGCCTGAAAGCTTCTTTTGTGGGACTGAGTGCAAACCTAGCCTACCATGAGTTACTGTTAACTGTTTTGCAGTATGTGGTATGGTGCTGTCCATAAGCATGCACTTGTGAAGTACACTGTTGCTAGGATTTTTTAACTATTGGTGAAGAGAGTGAATGAAACTCTAATAGCTCAAAGGGTTGTTTCTATTCTCATTACTCTCTCCAAATTAAAACAAACAAACCAACCCATTGCTGTCAAGTCAATTCTGACTCACAGTGACCCTTAAACGACAGAGTAGAATTGCCCCATAGAGTTTCCAAGGGGTGGCTGGTGTATTTGAGATGCTGACCTTTTCGTTAGCAGCTGAGTGTTTAACCACTGCACCACCAAGGCTCCTTACTCTCTCCAGTGATCCTGAATTGTCAGGATTGTTACAATTCTGGCCTTTGGCACTATTATGGAAAGTTATTCAAGGAGAGCTGCCAGAAAGAGTGAAAATGCAGTTGGCTCCTGAAAGACCCTCAATATCAAGACCAGCATTCTTTGCATACAGAGGCTATAAAAACATTTGGTAGAGTTAGGCCTAATGCAGAACTCAGGTTTTCAGATTAGTACTGTTCATCTGCCAAACGATCTACATAATGACCTGCTAAGACATTTTCTCTAGTTTCTACAGTGTGTGTATAGTATGCTTAAATTTTTTTTTTTAATTAATTTTTATTAAGCTTCAAGTGAACATTTACCATTCCAATCAGTCTGTCACATGTAGGTTTACATACATCTTACACCCTTCTCCCACTTGCTCTCCCCCTATTGAGTCAGCCCTTACAGTCTCTCGTTTCGTGCCAATTTTGCCATCTTCCCTCTCTCTCTATCTTCCCATTCCCCCTCCAGTCAAGAGTTGCCAACACACTCTCCAGTGTCCACCTGATTTAATTAGCTTTCTCTTCATCGGCATCTCTCTCCCCGCCACTGACCAGTCCTTTTCATGCCTGATGATTTGTCTTCGGGGATGGTTCCTGTCCTGTGTCATCAGACGTTCTGGGGAGCATTGTCTCTGGGGTTCCTCTAGTCTCAATCATACCATTAGGTATGTTCTTTTCATGAGAATTTGGGGTATTAAAAAAAAAAAAAAACTTTCAGCAACTAAAAAAAGTGAAGGAGACAAAAGTATAAAAAGCAGACAACACATGTGCACGGCAGCACACACACAGTCACTACAAAAAATAAACAGCCACCTAGAGCCATTAAATTTACAGGCAAACAGCTCTGCACTCCCCGGTAGTTCGAAGGTATACTGCATGTGAAATATTTACACTAAGAATTATTCATTGTTTACTAAGTTCAAATTTAACCAGGCATCATGCATTTTCTCTGACAATCCTCCCTCATCCCTTGTACGTCCCGTATGCATCAGTCCATATAGTTACCGCCTTCTTGGAGCCCTGGCGGCACAGGGGTTAAGAGCTCGGCTGATAACCAAAAGGTCAGCAGTTCAAATTCACTAGCCACCCCTTGGAAACCCTATGGGCAGTTCCACTCTGTCCTACAGGGTTGCTGTGAGTTGGAATCAACTTGATGGCGATGGGTTTTTTTTTAAGTCTTCTTTTTGATCAAGCAGCAGGAAACATAAAGGCAGGGATTTCCCAAATCTGGATGCCTATCATACTACCTAGAAAGCTTTTGAAAAAATACAGACTCCTATGCTCCATTCTAGACCTACTGAATCCACTGCCATAGAGTTGGGACCTGGAAATCTATATTTTAGAACATCTCTCCAGGTGATTCTGATGGGGATGGTGGCCAGATATTGTACCTACTGCCCTAGATGGAACTGTATGTGCAAAATTTGAGGTGTATGGTTGTTATGGATTGAATTGTGTCCCCCTAAAATATGTGTTGAATTCCTAGCCCTTCTACAGATGGAAGGGATCCTGTTTGGAAACAATTTTTCATGTGTTATGTTAATGAGGTCATACCAGTGTAGGGTGGGTCCTAAACCTAAACACTTCTGAGTTATAAAAAGACCAGAATAGACACAGAGATGCACACAAGGGGAAGACAAATGCCACGTGAGGATCATCTACAAGCGAAGGAATGCTAGTGGTTACCAGAAACTACAAGAGGCCCATAGAAGGAATGGACATGGCTGCGACTCTGATTTCGACTTTTAGCTTCCAGAATTGTGGGAAAATAATTTTCTGTTCTTTAAAGCCACCCACTTGTGGTACTTCTGTTATGACAGCCGTAGCAAGTTGAAACAGTGGTCTTATGGAGAAAGGGAATCATAGGTTTCACTTGGCTCTCAAGGAACATGATAACAAAAATGGTCACTGTCTTAGAGACCAGAAGTAAAGTTAAAGGAATTGTTATTCATTTTTCCACATCAACTATAAAAAGTATTTAAAGTTGTTTCCCACAACTCTCTAAAAACTTGCCCATGCTTCATTGACAGTTACACGTAAAATAAGAGTAGAAAAACACTTTTTTGAGCTTAAGTAGCTGATGACCAAGTGACTACTATTTCATGTCTGTGTTAGGGACTAATTTATTTTAATACAAGTATAGTTAGAGTGGGCACTTATTTTAATAAGTTTTCCTTTAAAAATTTCCTTTATAATTATCATTTTGAATAGTAATTAAAAACAGAGTCTGAATCACTTAACATAAAAACTAGGTCATCTACAGAATTCAACATCAATTCTTTAAATATTTTTTTTTGTCACTTATTTAAAACATTAACAAAGTGATGAATGTAAAGTAGGTGTTACATTAACTGAAAAAGCAAAGGTTACATAAACTATTATTTATCTTGTATTTACAATTTTTCTCTGCTTTGAGTTATGCCCCTCAGCCCACAAATACCCTAAATATTCTGTATCATAAAAAATCCCTACAATGAAACAGAAAGGAAAAAATGAAGTAGTAACATCAATTTTTTTCCTTTGCTTCACTACCAAATTTTTTCAATAACTTACAGTTACCGTCCCCACTTATCAGTCAGTCAACATTTACTGAGTGCCTGCCTGATACAGGGGCTCTCAACCTTGGTTACACTAAAATCATCTGCAAAACTTAAAAAAAAAAAAAGGTATTGTGGTTCAGTGGGAGAATCCTTGCCTTCCACGAGGGAGACCGGAGTTCGATTTCTGGCCGATGCACCTCATGCACAGCCATCAGGAGGCTTTTGTGTTGCTGTGATGCTAAAGAGGTTTCAGCAGAGCTTTCAGACTAACATGGACTTGGAAGGAAAGCCTGGTGATCTACTTCCGAAAATCAGCCAATGAAAACCCTATGGATCACAACGGTCCCATCCTCAAGTGATCCAGGTAGTGGCACAGGACCAGACAGCTTTTCGTTTTGTTATACGTGCGGTCACCATGAGTTGGGGGCTGACTTGCTGGCAGCTAACAACAACATGTTCCAGGCTTTACTCAAGAGTGGAGTCTTATGCCCATACGCATTTGTTTATAAACTCTCCAACTGATTCTAATGTGCAGCTAGAGTTGAAAACCACTCATCTAATATATGCCAAGCACTCTGCTGTAATTACAAAGATGAGTAAGGCACAAGGCCTGGCCCTGAAGAACACAGGGAATAAGAACATCAGGTAAACCAATGGGTATTGGTAAATGTGGTAAAATAGAGGGTCAGTGAAAAAGAGGAAAACTCTCAACAAGATGGACTGACACAGTGGCTGCAACAAATGGGCTCGAACATAGCAACAACTGTGAGGATGGTGCAGGACCAGGCGGTATTTCATTCTGTTGCGCACAGGGTCTCTATGAGTCAGAACTGACTTGATGGCACCTAACAACAACATAGTAAAGGTAAGCAGAAACTGCAAAGGGAGCAGAGACAGGCCAGGATACAACAGAGGACGTGGGAAGTCTTTCGTCTGGTTATTGAAAGATGAGCAGTTTACAATGCAGACAAGACTGAGAGCCATTTCTGGAAGGGAGAAATCATATACATACTCTTCAGACCCTGGTATGTGGCTTTTCTCTTCATCCCTGCTCCAGACCCTAATGAAGCTGCTCTCTTGAAAGCCACCAATGACCCCTGTCCCACCGCTCAAGCTGGACTTTTCTGCACCACAGTTTTCCCATCTGTAAAATGGGGATATCAATAACAAGATTATTCTGAAATGAATTAAAAAGGATATATGTTAAACTGCCTGGCATAGAGTAGATATAACAAGTTTCTAATACCTTTCTCATAAAACCAAAGGCTTTTCTCAATCTTAAAGTCCTTCTTAATCACTCTGCAACACCAGGCACTGCTCCTTCCTGAAATTCTCCTCAGCTTCCATGACACAGCACCTACTCTGTGCTAGGTATACAACACTTCTATTTCAAGCATCACTTCTTGCCTTTTTCTCTCTTCCTCCCCTTACTTCTTAAAAGAAAATATTTCCAAAAGTTTTGCTCTCCATCCTCTCCTTCTTGCTGTCTGTATCTATACTTTTTTCTCCTAAGAGCTCATCCTACCTCATGGCTTTAACTATTTTCCATAAACAGAGGATCCCAAACCTAAATCTAATCTCTGGCCTAACCTCTTCTCTGAGCTCCATTTCTACATTTCCATATCTGCAAGGCATTTTTGCACAGGCATCCTGCTAGCCCTGGTGGCACAATGGTTAAGAGCTACAGCTGCTAACCAAAAAAAAGGTTAGCAGTTCAAATCCCCAGTCACTCCTTGGAAACCCTATTGGGCATTTCTCCTCTGTATGAGTCAGAGCCTACTTGACAGCAACAGATTTGGTTTGGTTTATCCTGCTAGCATCTCAAACTTGGCATGTTGTCAGTTGCCACTGAGTTCGCTTTCAACTTATAGTGACCCCATGTGACAGAGCAGAAATGTCCCCACAGTGTTTTCTTGGCTGTAATCTTTATCGAAGCTGATAGCCAAGTCTTTCTTCTGCAGAACCACCACCCTTTCAGCAGGCAGCCAAGGGCTTAACCATCTGAACCACCAGCACTCCTCAAACTCAGCACAACCAAAACTAAGCTCACCATTATTCCTTCCAGCTGTGTACCCACTTTCCTGTGTTCTCTAGTTCCGTTAATGGTGGTACCTCTTCTCAGACCATGACCAGACCCATTGCTGTCGAGTAGATTCTGACTCACAGGGACCCCGCAGGACAGAGCAGAACTGTCCCATAGGGTTTCCAAGGAGCGGGTGGATTCCAACTACTGATTTTTTTGCTTAGCAGCCGAGCTCTTAACCACTGTGCCACCAGGGCTTTTTAACATTTCAGTTATATCTGATTCTTCCCTTTCCCCTATAGTCACTCATCAAGTCCTGTTGATTCCAACTCTGCAATCTCTCAGCAATCGTTTTTCTCTATTTCTTTAAGTCAAGTCCTAGCCTTTAAACAAGGTTCCCAACTGTTCTCGCTAGCTCCAATCTGTAGATCCATGGCTCTCGATCAGGGGCAATTCTGTCCCCCAGAGACACTTTTGATTGTTGTGACTGGGGGATGGGAGTGTGCTACTGGTAGCACATCCTACCATGCACTGGACAACCCCATGCAACGAAAATTGTCCAGTCCAAAATGTCAATAGGGCTGAGGTTCGGAAACCCTGGTCTAAACAATGAGCTGCTTAACAGCGCAAGCCATATTTGCATCTCTTACTTGCAAAGCACCTGACACATAGCACTCAACTGTTTAAATGAATTCATTGTATACATAACTCACACTCCCTGCTCATTCCCACTTTCCTGTTTTTCTTCCTATGTTGTGTTCTCTGGCACGAGCTTGAACCCCTACTGATGTCTAGGCAGAAATAAATTTTCTGTCTTTTGAATTTCCAGTCACACAGAACTTTTAAAAGTGTTAAACAATAATAAACTTTGTTCTAAAATGATCAAAGTGCAAATTAAGTTTAGAACCCAACACTATTTAATGTTTGGCATTTACAATTTTTACTAAAAACAAAAACAGCCATTGTTTCTCCTTTTTCAAAATAAGCTGTCAACAAATTTAAAACAAGAGACAAACCCAGAAGAGGTTTCTATCATCACCTGTCTGAGGTGGAGTAAAGCCACAAAAGCATGAACCCAAACTCAGGTACAAATACCACCTTTGCCACTTCCTACCTATGTGTCCTTGGGTGAGGTAAAGCTTTTGAAACCTGACTTGACTTATCTGTGAAATGGCAACAATAAAACTACCCACCTCAAACTTACAACAAATTAAGAGATGTACGTACCGTCTAACCGAGCCCGGCATATAGTACATTTCTATATAAATCTTAACAACCTCCCTTCCTTAGATCTGCAATCAATATGAAAAATCCCAAAGTTTAAAAGTATATTTTTGAAAACTGCAAACAAGGTGGCAGAAGAGTAACATGATTTAGCTATTAGTTAAAAAATACCACCTTTAAATTCTCTCCATTTCTGATCCTATACCAACATCCTCTTCCAAAAAGATTAAAAGAACATTCAGATAACATGACGTGACAGTTTAAAATTTTACTTAACTAGTTATTTAAATTTAACCCAAAAGTTTGCTGTTTTTCTCAAATTAGTAAATAAGTTTAGTCAGTGTTTTTCTCAAATTAGAAATCTATATACAGAATACCAAAAGAATATTCTTACAAAACTAAAATAAAAAATTACAAAAAAAAAAAAACCCAAAACTAAAACACCAAATTCCTTTAAATTAAAATTTTCATTCATTTAGTCATAAAACATTGTGCTAGGCAAGATTAGAGAATAAGACCCCACCCTCTATGGAGCTTAGTGCCCCGAAGTAATAAAGAATCTTATCTCATTAAAAAAAAATAACTTTGCTATTTTAGGCCTTTACAACACATGGCAGGCCTATATTAACTCCTGCAGCGTTACTCTCTCCTCAGCTAGATTTCTAGCCACTTCAGATACTAATCACCACCAGTTAAGCCCAGTAAAATAAAAACATGACAATCTCTCTAAAAACGTTTTAACATGACTTAATTTTAAATGTGTGTGTGCATGCATATACACTTTCAGTTACCAGCTCACGATTATTTACCAAAAACACACGAGAATACTGCACAGCAACTACCCCGTCTGTGGATTATAAAGAATCTTGTAGTTCTTCCCATTTTGTTGTTTTACTATCGCTTCTACCAAAGAGCACAGAGAAAAAAAAGATTTCCAAAAATGAAGATGAGGTTGGCTTCTGCTCATTCAAATGGGTAGGGAGATAAAGCATTACATTTCAGTACAACACAAAAAAAAAAGGATATAAAAACACTTGGAGCACAGAGTTTCCAACTGAAAATATCCCTAGGTTGACGTTAGGATTTTTTAAACACCATAATGTAACTACTTATCTTTATTACACGGTACTGCATTGGAACTTAAAAAACGAGGCACTGTTAAATTAAAAGTGGGCTTTCTGAACACTATAATCACCTTATTCATGTTACTCACATGTTACGTCAGTTACTTCTGAGTTTGAGAAACGTCAAGGTCCTTTCCCGGGAATACTCAAAATTAGTGTCCCCCACCCTCCCACTGAGGAATGAGGCCTCACAGTAGCCAAAGGAACGACGAGTAAGAGAGAACTAGTTCAATGATCAGATTTCTTATTTTAAATGTTTAAGAATTTAGTTGTTCATCTGGTTCCACCGTTGTCACAGCATCTAAGATACAGTAAAAGGAGCTGCACAATCCACTCTCCCTTCGGCAGAAGTCCTAGTAGAAAGATGGGACGCCACCAAATCGGCTCCCTGGGGGGCTGCTGCCAACCTGGGCAGGAAACGACTATGGGGGGGGGGGTGTCGAAGTCATTATGTGAGCAACTCTGCAGCCTCTCAGGAACAGGGGAGGTGCAAAGCCTACAGCTAAAACCAAAAAAAGAAAGGAAAGACCTCCACCGGGGAAAAGAAAAAATCATAGAGAACTAGAAAAGGAAGCATTTTGCTTCTGGAAGGGGGGAGGAGAAGCGAGAAGTAGAAGATCTGCTTTCTAGGCGATTTTTTCCCCTTCCTTCTCATCCCGGCTTCACTCTCAGGCCAGCCCCTCGGCTGGGCACTGCCCGTCAGCCGCTCCCAGGCCTGGACACAGACCCCTTGGCAGTCACCAGACCTGGGCGCACGGCCCTCACCCTCGCCCGCAGGGCCCCGGCGGAGAGAGAGGGTCCCTGCGGCAGGAGAAGGTCCCCGGCGAAGACGAGGTCCCGCGGCGCCGCCCTCCTCCCGCCCCCGCCCGCCCGCCCGCCGCGCCGGGTGTCGCAGCCGCCGGCTCCGGCTTCCTATTTTAGAAGCACACACCCTACAAGGAGCGGAGCAAGCAGGCCTGGCTGGATCCTGCCGCCCGCACGGGGCCTCCGGTGACTGACAGAGGCAGGCACTAGGGCGCAGCGAGGAAAGGGGGAAGGAAGGGCAGCCCAGGGCACAGGCGACGGCCAATGCCCCTCCTGGGCGGCCAGACACTGGACTGATAACGCCGGGGCTGTGCTGGCTTCCGACGGACAGGCTCCGCCGCCCCCACGGCTCTTACCTTCTCCTCATCAGACAACTGCTCCTCCAGATCCGCCATCTTTCTTCTGGCGACAAATCGCGGCGGCGGCGGCGGCGGCGGCGGCAGCGGCCACCTGACTTCCCCCTTTCCGTGAGTCCTTCGCGCCGCGCGCCCCCGCTGAGGGAAGGGCGTCCGTGCCGCCGCGCACGCGCCCCGGGAGCTCCGCCTCCCTCAGCCTGGCCCGCCGGGCCGGAGCGCTTTGTGCGCCTGCGCGGAAATCCCGGAAGCCTGCCCGGGGAGGGGGGAAGGAGTCAGCGCCTACCGCCGCCTGCCGCAGGCTGGTCAGCGTCGTGGGCATAAGATTCTCTCTCCACCGGTAACCCTATGGGTCCATCTTGCAACGAGTACGTTCCGAGCCCTTGAATATTTTCCTATCAAGTGCTGAACTCTACCAGCTAAAGTGTGAAAAACTGCACGAATGGACGCTTTTAAGCATTCGGTTTTTTCCCCTAAGCATTAGAAAAAACATGCAGCGTTAATTGTAATACGCGCACACAACCCAATCCATAATTGGAAGATTGCCCTTTATTGGGCCTTCATTGTGTGCCAGGCACTGGGTTAGTCTCTGGGTATATACATTGGTCATTAAACAAATTGAGCAGTTGGGGGATGCACTGTATAAAGTTACGGACGACATGGACCCTATGCTCCTCAACAGGATTGCCAGATTAAATACGGGACTTCCAGTAAACTTTGAATTTCAGATAAAGAATAAATATTTTCAGTATATCCTTTGAAGCACTTAAAACATACTTATAAAAATTATTTTCTGAAATTCAAATTTTACTGGACGTCTTTTCTTTTTATTTGCTAAATATGGCCCTCCTGCCCCCCCCTTTTTTTTTTTTTACCCCGGTAGCTATGAGTCAGAATCGAAGTAAGGTGTTCATCAATATTGTTAGAACTGTTTTTCGAAGAAAAAACTAATGTATCCAAGTTGCACAGCTCCTAAGTGACAAAGCTGGGATTGGAACCCAGGTATTTTATTCCATATCCCACGTTCTTTCCACTGTAAGATCTTTCTTTCTCTCCCTAAGGTCTGAGCACTCTCCCCCAAACGGAACTTGGTGAGGTGATTACTCACCTCTCCCATCAGTTCTGTTCACCACCACCTGCCACATCAACAGTACTTCTGGGGTTTCTTTTCTTTCTAGTTTTATTTAGCAACACCTCCTAGCAATAATCTGTACAAACAAGTACTCAGTAAATGTTGCTTGATTTGTTGCTTGTTTAGCTGGTTGTCCTCTTCCTCTGGAAACCTCATCCAAATCTGGTAATGGTTTGCAACAGTTTGTCCGAGCATGTTTACAGTCGTAACCTTGGTGATAGTTTACATGTGGCTTCCCATGATGACACAACCAGCAGTTTTGTCTAATTCCTGATAATCCTTTCAGTAACTTCCCAATATCACCCTCTTGATACAGTTAAAAGGAATAAAATTCACATAACCTAGGAATTGGGGAAGATTTTAAGCAGTCGTGTAAAACTGGTCTAAATACGGGATGACCATTATGTGACTGCAGGGAGAGATATACTGGTATTCTGGATAATCAGTTGTTTAATGATAAAGAGAAAAAGAACAAAGTATTTCTCTCACATACGATTTACTTACTAAGTGAGAACTTGCTACCCTTTTCTTATTTAATTTCCAAACTCACCTACCTTCTACTTATTAGTGGTGTGACTTTGGCCTTTACGGTTAACTGCACCAGAACCTGATCTTTTCTTTCTTTCTTTCTCTCTCTCTGTCTCCCTCTTTCTTTCAAGTTTTTTCTTCTATAATGCTTGTTTTGAAGTCCCATGCGCACTTCTTACCTGTTTTCTTGTGGATGTGCTCTGCATCCTTCATGAGATTTTAAGTTTGCCAAGGTCAGAGTCTACCTAATTTCACAGAATCACGGTTTTATTAATCCCACATATGTGGGATCATCTTCAATCCATGACTATTTCTTTTTTTCTCTTTTTTATCCGCCTCCTGTGGTACCATTAACTGATTTCCAAGGAGTGGCTGAGCTCTTAACCACTGCGTCACCACGGCTGCCTATAAAGATTCAAAAAAAAAAACCAAACCCAGTGCCCTCGAGTCGATTCCGACTCATAGCAACCCTATAGGACGGAGTAGAACTGCCCCATAGGGTTTCCAAGGCGCGCCTGGCGGATTCGAACTGCCGACCCTTTGGTTAGCAGCTGTAGCACTTAACCACTATGCCACCAGAGTTTCCATGTCCTATAAAGATTACAGCCTTGGAAGCCCTATGGGGCAGCTCTACTCTGTCTTACAGGGCTGCTATGAGTCAGAATCGACAGCAACGGGTTTAGTTTTGGGTTTTATGTGGTACCAAGGAGCCCTGGTGGCTAAATTGTCAAGCTTTTGGCTGCTAACCAAAAGGTAGCCGGTTTGAACCTACCAGCCACTCTGTGGGAACGAAGACCTGGTGATCTGCCTCTGTAAAGATTTCAGCCTAGGAAACCCTATGGGGCAGCTCTACTCTGTCATGTAGGGTCGCTATGAGTCAGAATTGACTCAGTGGCATACAGCAACAGCAATATTGTACCTAATTAAAAAATATTTATGGAATGAACTAATGAGTATAATCTCTTTGAATAGTCTTTTAAACAACATGGATAGAGAATTTTAGACTAATGTCTGACTTTTTAAAAAATCTCCCTTTATGGAAGCATGAATGAAAACTTAATTCAGGCTCTTGACCTGGAAAGGTAAAGCAGCACAAGGGACAAATTTGCTGGCAATAAGTGAGAAGACAGATCTGATGTCTTTTATTTTTTACCTTTAATATCTGATAGTGCTTGTCACTCTCATTTGCACTCAGTAATTATAATGTAGCAGAACAAGAAGTGTGTCCTCTGTGTTTCCCCAAGCCCTACCAACCTACAATAATTATTTCTCCAACTCAGGTCTAATCAAAGAATTGCAGGAATACCTGCCCCAATTCCTTACTCTTGGGTCTTTGGGGGTGCCACAGTCATTCATGTACATTCAGAAATGCTTACTCTGCCGCCTTCCTCCTTCCTCTGACATCGACTTATATCACCTCTGCCACTTCCTATCTCATCAGACCTCTCCCAGTGTTACAGCTCTGACATCTCCCCTGGCGCTCCCTCCCAGGACGTATGACTCAGTGCTCATGTCACCACATCCTCTCCTTCTTGTGACATTAACTGCATCCATCACAGGTAGGTGCTGGACCATCCCCAGCCACTGTCCCAGGCTCTGTGGTGGGGCACTCGTTTTTTCTCCAGTCTTCTTCTGTAAGCTCTTTCTCATGGACAAGCTGTAGCAGATCCCCTCAGATCTCTTTTACTGTTTCTGTGCTTCACAGCCTTTTGGCCCCCACTTAACAGTACCTGCAGTTAATCTTTGGAGAATTGCTCTCTTGTTACTGGGGCTGCTTTGCTAAACCCAGAGCTGGGAGCTTAGGTCCCCTGGGGCAGTTCTTAAGCAATGACTATCAGGTGCTAAAGTAGGAAAGCTAGTTCCCTAGCCTCAAATCAGGATACCTCTGAGGTATAATTTATATTCCAGATTTCCCCTGAGGAAGTAGGCCAATCTCAACTTTATTTGTCTTTTTCCCATACCCTTTTATGTTTGTCTGTTCCCTTATTCTGGTTTCTCCCGGGAAAATTTTCTTCATCGCAGGGTCTGTTTCTGTATGTAAGACAAGCACCTATGTCATTCCATTTTGCAATATATTATAGCAGCCATCTTCCTGAAGTGGTGAAAGTACCCTCCATTCTCATTTGTATTATATTCTGTCATAATTTTTTAAGTCAAGGTTTTTAGGTTGTAAGTGACAGAAATTTGCATTGCCAAAACAAAAACAAAGGAAAGAAAAGAAGGAAGGAAAGATGGAAGGAAGGAAGGAGGAAGGGAAAAAGGGAGGGAGGGAAGGTGAGAGGGAAGGGAGGAAGGAGGAAGGAAAGGAAGGAAGGAATGAAGAGAAAATGTGTTGGGTGGCATAACTAAAAATTTCACAAAGAGGAATTGCAGGCATGGCTAGATTCTGGGGATCAAGCTTAATTGTAGGACTTGTTTTCTCTCCATCATTTAAATGTATTTTCTTTTGAACTGGCTTCACTCACAGGCAGGAATAGCTTTTTAAGACCACAACCCTAGTAAAAGAGGCCTTCACTTTCTTAACACTTCCCTCAAATCTCCCAAACTGACTCTAACTGGGTCAGTTTGGGTCATATGTACCCTTGAACCACTCACAGTGGCCAAAGAAATGAATTACAGTGATTGGCCAGATCTAGGCCCCATGCCTATCTCAAGTCAAACCCCACAGATTGAGAATGCGGGACAGGTATTTCTCCAAAGGGAAACTGAGTTGAGGTGTGTTGCCAAAAGCAGGGGAAGTGGAAACTAGGTGAATGGGGGAAAAAAATGTCTTCTAAAACATTCTACTTTTTATTCTCATTTTCTTACAGAGGCTTGATCTTGGCCATCAGTTTTTCTCCCTAGGAGAGTGGATGTGGGCTGAATCCAATTGGTGTTATTCTGGAGTCAAAACAGTTCCTTCCTTTCACGATTGTAAGCAGAATAGTGATCTCCCAAAGATGTCTATGTCCTAATTCCAGGAACCTGTGAATATGTTAGGTTACATGGCAAAGGAGAATTAGAGTAGCAGATGTAGGTGGAGCCAAGATGGGGGAACAGACAGATGCTTCCAGCCAGCCCCCTTTACAACAAAAACCCGAAAAAATAAGTGAAACGAGTATATTTGTGACAAGCTCGGAGCCCTGAGTTTCAAAGGCAAGCTTAGAAAACGAATTGAGGGGCAGGGGGAGAAAGAGACCGTTCAGAAGCGGAGAGGACTTACCGGACCTGAATCATGGGGAGCACTCAGGCATGATTCCTGGAGCACCGGCAGCAGGCTGGTACTAGTGTCGGGCCGCAGTTTCCTCGGGGAGAAGAAGCCAGCCACACAGCCTACTCACACCTCCAGAACCTGAGAAGAACGGCACTCTCGGGAAAAGCTAAGTACTTGCATATATTTTACCATGCCCCCCCACCCCCAAGCCAGCTTCAGTGGCTGAATTCCCTGGGCCTGAGATAGGCAAAGTTGAGCACCTAGAGCCATCCTTCTGGCCTTGGGGAAGGAAAAAATTTGCAACTGGGGGAAAAGATAATTTTCTAGCTCCACTAACTGGGGGAGCTCAGGACAGAAGCGGCTCCTTTCCGGGCACAAACCATTCGTGGACTTTGAGCACCTTCCCCTTCTGCATGGACCTGTGTGGGCCTATTTTGGGAGAATAGGCCCTTTTGGCAAACTCCAACCATTTCAGCTGTGTGGTGGAGACGTGGGTGTTTGATGTTTGACATTGCTTTGCCTATTAAACAAGGTCCTCACCTACCCATATCAGGGACCTAAGGACTGGTAGCTCCACTCAGGTCACCCAACCACCCTCAACAGGGGTCCAAAGATAACTGGTACCTTCCAGTCCTTACAGCCAAAAATTTTGGGTGCCCATGGTCTGTCTGCAGAACCCACCCACCTGTACGCTCTAGGGAACAGGGATGTGCTTTCCTCAGAGACACTTGGGGGTCAGTTCTCAGCCCCCTGCCTTGTTCAGACCGTGACCCCCTGCTGCAATCAGGTACTGGTATATACACCAATCACCCCTGCACCTCTAAGACTGTAGGACAGAGCCAGTACCACACTTGATGATCAGCTACCTGGAAACCTGAGCTGAATTCATACAAAAAAACTGAATGGACTCCTAGACTGATATACCTGAAAACAGCTCTAGCCATCTGGGGACAGGATGTCAGAGCTCAAAAGGCTCAAGCTAGCTCACTCAAGCAACCCATAGGGGTATACCAAAATAAAACAAAGCAAGAAGCTACGATGCAGTAAGCAAGCATAAACTAATATAATAACTTATAGATGGCTTGGAGACAACAGTCAATATGAAGTCACTTAAAGAAACAGACCATGATCACCTCAGCAAGCTCTCAAAACAAAGAATCCAGGGATCTTCTAGATGAAAGTGCATTCCTGGAATTACCAGAGCCAGAATACAAAAGTTTAATATACAGAACCCTTAAAGACATCAGGAAGGAAATGAGGCAATACACAGAACAAGCCAAGGAACACACAGATAAAGCAATTGAAGAAATTAGAAAGATTATTCAGGAACATAATGAAAAGTTTAATAAGCTGGAAAAATCTATAGATAGGCAGCAATCAGAAATTCAGAAGATTAACAATAAAATTACAGAAGTAGACAACTCAATAGAAAGTCAGAGGAGCAGAATTGAGCAAGTGGAAGCTAGAATTTCTGAACTCGAAGATAAATCACTTGGCACTAATATATTTGAAGAAAAATCAGATAAAAGAATTAAAAAAAATGAAGAAAACTTAAGAATCATGTGGGGCTCTATCAAGAGAAATAACCTACGAGTGATTGGAGTGCCAGAACAGGGAGGGATAACAGAAAATATTGAGAGAATTGTTGAAGATTTTTTGGCAGAAAACTTCCCTGATATCGTGAAAGATGAGAAGATACCTATCCAAGATGTTCATTGAACTCCACATAAGGTAGATCTTAAAAGAAAGTCTCCAAGACATAATCAAACTTGCCAAAACCAAAGATAAAGAGAGAATTATAAGAGCAGTGAGGGATAAACAAAAAATCACCTACAAAGGAGAGCCAATAAGAATAAGCTCGGACTACTTGGCAGAAACCATGCAGGCAAGAAGGCAATGGTATGACATATTTTAAAAAATTGAAGGAAAAAAATTGTCTGCCAAGAATCATATATCCAGCAAAACTGTCTCTTAAATATGAAGGTGAAATTAAGACATTTCCAGATAAACACAAGTTGAGGGAATTTGTAAAAACCAAACCAAAACTACAAGAAATACTAGAGTAGCAGATGTAATTAAGATTACTAATCAGCTAACTTTAGGGAGATTAACCTGAATTAGCTGGGCAGGTCCATCCAGTGTAATAACAATCATCCTAAAATATGGAAGAGAGAGGCAGAAGGGTCAGTGGCAAAGTGTGATGTGAGAGAAGTTGTTGGCCAGCCATTGCTGACTTTAAAGATCAAAGGGAGCCATAAACTAAGGAATGTGGAAAGACTCTAGAAGCTGGAAAAGGCAAGCAAACATATTCTCCTCTAGAACCTCTAGAAGGAACACAGCACTGGTGACAAATTGATTTTAGCCCAGTTAAACTCATTTTCGGTTTCATCCTATAGAAATGTAAGATGATAAATTTGTGTTGTTTTAGAACAATAAGTTTTAGTGTTTGTTATGGTAATTTGTTACGGCAGCCACAGCAAACCAATACAATGATCAACCATCGTCCTCTTAAAAAGTTTGTGTACATTGACCCTTCTCTTGATATTAATGTCTTTCCATGAACACTATCTTTTACTTATAGCTCTTTGGGGTTATAGACTGTATCGTATTCATGGTTATATTTTGACACTAAGAAAGAGGATCATTAGGTGAGTATAAATATTTGTTAAATTGTAAAGATTGTAAAGATATAGAACTGGTTCGTCATGAAAAGAGATTCCTGTAAAACTGTCTCGCTGGTGCTTCAGACTTGACTGGAAATGATAGAATTAAGTGTCAAAGTTAGGGTCGTAGAAAGGACCTTGTAGGTACATAGCTTACACCTATGCTGAGTATGCAGTGCTGCTGTAACATAAATACAGAAATACCACAAGTAGGTGGCTTTCATGAACAAATATTTATATCTCTTGTTGTTGTGGTCGTTGGGTGCTGTTGAGTCCGCTCTGACTCGTAATGACTCTATGTACAAAATGAAACACTGCCCAGTCCTGCACCATTCTCACAGTCATTTTTATGCTTGAGCCCATTGTTTCAGCCACGGTGTCAGTCCATCTCATTCAGGGTCTTCCTCTTTTTGGCTGACCCTCTACCAAGCATCATGGCCTTCTCCAGGGACTGATCCCTCCTGATAACATGTCCAAAGTATGTGAGATGAAGTCTTGCCATCTTTGCTTCTAAGGAGCATTCTGGCTGTACTGCCAAGACAAATTTGTTCATTCTTTTGGCAGTCCGTGGTGTATTCAATATTCTTCGCCAGCATCATAATTCAAAGGCATCAATTCTTTTTTGGGCTTCCTTATTCATTGTCTAGCTTTCTAGAAGGCTAGAAGTCCATATTCAGGGCACCGACCCTAAGAGAAGGCTCTTTCTCTGTTGGCTCTGGGAGCAGATACTTATCTAAGCTTCTGTAACTCCAGTCTTAAACTCAGTAGCTTGTTTAAGACTCCACGTGGCATATATCTTCCCCTTTTTTGTGTGTTTGCTTCTGTGAGCCTGATCTGCTCTTTTTATATCTCAAAAGTGAGTAGATTTAAGACATACCCTACACTGATATGGCCTTTTTAACATCACAAAGAAAACCCTATTCCCAAATGTGATTACATTCACAGATATAGGGGTTAGGATTCTAGCACATATTTTGGGGGGACACAATTCAATCCTTAACACTGTCCGGAACAGTAGGAATAGCAATTAGCACTTGAAATGTGGCTGGTCCAAACTGAGATATGCTTAAATGTAAAAATACACAACAAATACCAAAGATTTCATATGAAACAAAAAGAATGTAAATATATCATTAGGAATATTTTATGTCGATGGCATGCTGAAATAATATTTTAGGTACTGAGTTAAATAAAATATGTTTATTTTTACTTTTTTTTAATGTGGCTACTAGAAAATTTATAATTACATATGCCACTTGCATTTGTTACTCACATTATATTTCTATTAGACAGTAATTGCTTGGATCCTTCTTTAGGAACTTCTACTATATTATAACTTGGAAGTACTTAGTTCAAATGTCCAAAGGAGTCACACCAGGGGTTCTCAGCCTTTATGCACATTAAAATCCTCTGAGAAACTTTGTGAACAATGGTGTTACCAAGGCTCCATCTCCAGAGATTCTGATTCAATTGGCCTGGAGTAAGCCCAGGAAATCAATTGCTGTAACACTAATTTAATGACTGAAAATGAAGAATACATTTTTTCTCATCATTTGAAACCTAAAGAAATTGGAAAAAAAAAAAGAACAAATTGAAGGAGTCAAGCCAGTTTTAAACACACACGCATGCACGCACGCACGCACATCCCCCCATATATGATGCATGCTGTAATATCTAACTGTTAAAGGATCGATCATCCTTCATGTACTCATAGTATATATTATGATATATATTTTATCACTTTAAATATTTGAGGAATAACAGGCTAAAACAAGATCTATTGGACTGCCTGAGCATTTACATGATGCTAAAAAACCAAAACCAAACCTGTTGCTGTTGAGTCACAGCGACCCTATAGGGCAGAGTAGAACTGCCCCCACAGGGTTTCCAAGGCTGTAATCTTTACAGAAGCAGAATGCCACATCTTTCTCCTGCAGAGCAGCTGGCGGGTTAGAACTGCTGACCCGAGTGCTTAACCACTGCGCTACTGGGCTCCCTATACATGATAACATCTTACAGATAAACATGGGGCATCATTTGTTCAATACGAAATGAATTGAACAAGTTCCCCACAGTATACAAGCAGATTTAGGGAATATAAGAGTCGTAGAAACAGACTGTGTCCTGAAAAAGCTAACAGCTATAGTTTAGAACACTTTTCTACAACTATATAAGCTCAAAGTAAGAAGGAGGCTGTGAAAGTTAGGGAGGGATCAGAGGGTAGTAGTTGTGGCCAGAAGGGCTTTCTGGAGAAGGTACATTAAATTCACTTGGAAGATGGAATATTTAGGGATTGGTAGAAAAGAGAACCCCACACATCTGTCAGTTTTGTCATACCGTGGTGGCTTGCGTGTTGCTGTGATGCTGGAAGCAAGGATCTTGAGACTTTGACGAACTTTGGACATGTTATCAGGAGGGACCAGTCCCTGGAGAAAGACATCATGCTTAGTAAAGTTGAGGGTCAGCGGAAAAGAAGACCCTTAATGAAATAGATTGACCCAGTGGCTGCAACAATGGGCTCAATCATAAAAGAGATTGTGAGGATGGCACAGGACCAGGCAATATTCCATTCCGTTGTATGGTTGCTAGGAGTTGGAACTGACTAGATAGCACTTAAAAACAACAGAAAAGAGAAATGCAGGAGAGAGCAGGATGAACAAGGGCACAGGGACAGGAATAAGTCAGATATTTATGGACAGCGCATGTGTTTTTCTCCTTTTCCCTGTCTGCCAATTTAAGAACTAATCCCCAGTTTCTTATAGGCAGAGAAAACTTCCCTGAGGGCCGAGGTTCAGGGCAGGGTGAAATTATTTACTGGCAAGGTATGGCTCCATTTCTGGGAGTGACTGAGTTATTATGAAACGAGTTGTAAGACCAGGAACATGGGAGCAGCAATAGAATAGAGAGTAGGCTATGAAAAGGGGCACTTTGGGGCTCCAGACGGGGAAGGTAGGAGGCCAGTTATCACACCTGGAGAGCTTCGTTAGGTTGGACTAGCTGCAAGCATGATGTTATGGATTGAATTAGGCCCCCCCGCCCCCGAAAATGTGTGTTGGAATCTTGGCCCCTATACCTGTGGATGTAATCCTGTTTGGAAATAGGGTTTTCTTTGTTATAGCAATGCCAGTGTAGGGTGTGTCCTAAACCTAATCACTTCTGAGTTATAAAAAGAGCAGTTGAGACACAGATGCATGTACAAACTGGGGAAGACAAATGCCACTTGAGGCTCGCCAAGGAACCAAGGAACCAAGCAACATCGGGACTACCAGCATGGAAGGAATCGATATGGTTGAGACCCTAATTTGGACTTGTTAGCCTCCAGAACTGTGAGAAAATAAACTTCTGTTCTTTAAAATCATCCATCTAGGGTATCTCTGTTACAGCAGCACTAGGAAACTAAGGCATATGGCTTGAGGATAACCAAAACACAAAAACCAAACTCGTTGCCGTTGAGTTGATTCTGACTCAGGTCGACCCTATAGGACAGAGTAGAACTGCCCCATAGGGTTTCTAAGCAATTGGTGGATTTGAACGCTGACCTTTTGGTTAGCAGCTGTGCTCTTAACCACTATGCCACTGGAGCTCAGACTTGAGGATAAGCCCCAAAATACTGATTTGGAAGGACGTAAGTCTATTCTTGCCTCAATAAGATTAGGCTTGGAAATAGAGTAGGGCTAATTCTGCAGATTAAACATGCAGAGGAAGTAGAGCAGAGTTAGGAACTTACCTAAATTGAGCTTGAAGCTGCGTAAAACAGAGGAGAGGAAATTTAAAACTATAGGACATAATCCATGTACTAATCTGTATTCCAGTTGGGAAAGACTAGGGTTCAAGATATAAAAAGATAATGTCACAAATCGATATGTATTAAGTGCAAAATAAATGACCCAAATGAGAAGTATTTTCTTTATACACATGAGATTAGATGCAACATTTTGAAATAATGGAGGAAAGAAGAATAAGCCTTAGATGAAAGGAGAAAATATGTTGAGGGCTATGGTAGTCTTTTAAATTCTGCTAGTCTTATGTGTTTCTTAATAATCAGCCGCATTGCCAATCTTATGGCTGAGTGTGAATTTTAAGGCATATTACAGTGTTAAACTACTAATATTTATATAATTCTTTATACTTCCAGAAAAAAATCGAGATCTAAAGATGAATGAACATATATTTCCCTCCATGAGGTTAATGTCAACCACTTTTTAGAAGAATTGGCTTATTTTTTTAGGAAAGTTTTCTAATTTCACAATATTTGACATAGTAGGACAAAGTAAGGGACTAGTATAAAGAGGAACGTATTAAAGCAGACTGTCTTGAGTGGTGTTGAAGAAAGAGATGTTGGCCTCTTTGGGAGTCGTTTCCCTTTGTGAGAAGGCTTCAGATTTTCAGTCTAACATTTCTATATTTTAACCCACAGGAGAATTAGCTGTGTGACTTCCGTCAATTACCGAGTCTTGATTTCATCATCTGTTAAAAAAGAAGCTGTAGTATCTGCTTCATTGTGTTTTATAAGACTAAAATTATGTATAAATGTTGCATACTTTATAAACATATAGAGAGTTGCTTTTAAATTCAAAGTCAGAAGGAAATTGAATCCTATTTTTTCACCTTCATTGTGATAACAGTAATGAATAAATAAAATGTCTCCACAAATATTTAAGTTTTTATTTAAATTAAACATTAAAAATAGATTTCCCACAGTTTGCTTTGAAGTGTCCTATCTTGTACCATATTTTTATGCAAATAACGCATGGCTTCTGTGGTTTGTTTGCCAACTGAGCCCTCCCCCCTCAAGGTATTTTTGTATACACGCTATGCTAATTTTTTTTTTTCAAAGCAACATGTAAAAAACATTGTCATCACAGCCCTTAGGAAAATATGGGGCCGGGGGAGGGTATGGTTGGCAAACAAACGTGGAAGGTGTGTGTTATTTTTGTAAAAATACAGTAATTGTCATGGATAAAAAGGCCTTACGAAACAGAAGAGAAAGTATTGACCTAGAATATCCATATTTTAGGGCTGCTTTTTTCATTTAAAAGGTCCAGTGACTTTGGAAAAGTTTTTCAGCTTTTCATCTAATTTAAATTTTGTGTGAAGCTTGCGGGAGATAATGTATGAAAGATACTTTGTAAAATAAAACAGTGCCAAATGAATGTAAAGAAATATCATTAAAGTACATTGTGGTTGTGACTTCGGCAATCTGTCACTCATTTTCTTATGGTTGTTGTCTCTAGTGTAGCTGTCTAATACATTTATTGAGCTCCTACTATGTATTAACACTCTGCTAATCATCAGAAATGTAGCAATGAACAAAACAGACATGGTCCCTGCCTTCATAGAATTTACTGAGACACAGATAATAAATAATCATCCAAATAACTATATAATTACAATTTTAGTAAGTACAAAGAAGGAAAAGTACATATGTTGGGAAATAATTCTCAATGGGTGTCTCATATTTCTGTGTATATTGTAAACAGAACTGACTACCCTTTGTTCTGGACTATCTTTTTAAGGAAGTTTTCATAGCAGACAACCCTGAAAGAAATAGCTTTTCCCTCCAAAACAAAGCACAAGCATGTTTACTGTCCGTTATAAAAGATTCAGGTCCTGAAGCTCAGTGTTTCTCTCTCGTAATACACCCCACTGTATGTGCAGGCTTCCGTATGACCGTCTATGTTGCTTATGGGGCTTGGAAAAAAAAACACTGCCGTCGAGTCGATTCCTAACTCATAGTAACCCTAGCTTGGAGAGAAGGAAAACTAACACAAATTTGCTGATGCTTCTGATACTTGATGTATTGTGAGTAATAGAGTTCTTTGTCTCTGCCACAGGGCCTGTTTTCTGCCAGCATCCATGAAACTGTAGCAGGCTAACTTACTGATTTCAAAGTAGGGCAGAATCGCAGACCCAGTATAAAAGGAGATCTACCCTGTGCTCCAAACTCACATATTCAATTGTCTTCTTGACACATCCTCTTAGATAGCTTATACCAAAAACCCAAACCCACTGCCATCAAGTCGATTCTGACTCATAGCGACCCTACAGGACAGAGTAGAACTGCCCCGTAGAGTTTCCAAGGAGCGCCTGGCAGATTTGAACTGTTGACCTTTTGGTTAGCAGCCATAGCATTTAACCGCTACACCACCAGGGTTTCCAGATAGTTTATAGGCATCTCAAACAAAGTGTTCAAACCCTGAAAGATTTTTGGTTACTTAAGACTTTTGCTCTCTTAGGATCCCTGCTATGTTATTACTGTCTGTGTCTCCAGTTCAAACTAGCAAGAAGGAGAATCTGATTGGTAGAATCAGTACCCATCATCTCTGCTAGGCAAAGATCTCATCCCACGTGGCCTAATAATCTACTATTAGATATATTTTTCTCAATAAATGAATAATAAATGACACCTACTATGAGGTAACATTCTGAAAATATTTTTTGATGTTAAAAATATATCTTTATACTTGAAAAGTTTGTAAACTACCCTGTTATACATATTGTTTCAATGTTGGTAATCCTTAAAGTATCTTTGATGATTTTGAATGCTAAATTTATCTATGGAGATATGTTGAATGTATTCAGTACTGCTTCAGATAAACTTTATTCTGTTTATTAGAATCACTTATGCTACTATAAATCACCCTACATTTTATTGTGTTTGTCTTCACATATAAAATCCTGTTGTGAGGTGAACAGGGAGTTTTGAGGAAGTTAAAAGTCTGTGCATTCAGGACTCATATATGTGTCTTTTGACTGCACATTCAGAATTCTTTGCATTGGCATGCAGAGCCTGCTGGGAGACAAGAAGATTCTGAGGCTTCCCCTTGGCTGGGCTGGACAAGAAGGCTGGGAGCCTTGGGCATGGAAACTGGATAAGTAGAGGGAAAAGAACAAGCAGGAAGTGGGAAAAGGCAGTTTTTTTTTCTCCCTCAGCAGCTCACTGAAAAGAGAAACTAGGTTTCATCAGCAGAGTGAGTGAAACTGCGGGGAAACCAGAATCTCAGTGGTTACGGCAAACCTCTTGCTGGTGCAGGCAGAGGTGCCAGCAGCCAGAAAGGTCTTTAACTCCAGGTTGACATGAGTCCTAGCCACCTGGGAAATCATGTCCAAACACTGGGAGATGTTTCTCAACCTGTCTCCAAGATACAGAGTGAAAAAAACCCAAACCCAAATTCCTTGTCACCGAGTTGATTCCGACTCATAGCGATCCTATAGGACAGAGCAGAACTGCCCCATAGAGCTTCCAAGGGGTGCCTGCTGGATTCGAATGGCCGACCTTTTGGTTAGCAGCCATAGCACCTAACCACTACATCACCAGGGTTTCCATACAGAGTGAAGGATGGTGGAATATTGGAGGTAAGATGACCACTAAAATGAAGGTCGGGCATGCCCCATTGTATTTTACAGTTTACCTTTAAAAAGGTTTGCTCTAAAAGTGCTATGAAGAGCATAAACAGGAGAATGAGATGGTGACTAGGGGAAACCAGGGAAGGCTTCTCTGAAGAGATGGCATTTAAGCTGAGGCCTGATAAGTGAAAATGAGCCAGCCATGTGATGGGGATTGGGAATAGCTTGCCAGGAAGAAGGAAAGAAATGTAAAATGAAGAACTGGGTTAGGTTCTGCTTTAACTTTGGTAGTACTAAGTAACTTTCCCTTATAGCTACTATACAAGTGGAAAAGTGAACAGTTGTAAAAATGTGTTATATGTTGGAGAAATGGGTGGAATTTGGTGTACTTGGACAAAAATATGCAATAAGGTCACTTGTGACCTTGTCTTAGTCAACATTGAATGATATTTTCTTATGCCTTATTTTGTTTAATTTCTACCAAACACATTTCTTACATCTTTCCTTCTTCCAGACACTTCTTTTCCACTTTGTTTTCCCCTGTAAGGAGCCGTAGAAATTATCTAGACCAGCTGTTTCCAAACCTGACTACAATTTACAATTATCTGGGGATCTTGTTAAACAAAGACTCATCAGGTCTTGGGCAGGGTACAGGCATCTGCATTTTGATGCACTCCATGTGATTCCAGTGCAGCAGGTTTAGCACCATAATGTTTACCAGTGATTCCCAGACTATTAAGTAGAACATTGGTTCCAGGAGAAGTCATCAGTCCCCCATGAGTAAAGGATTATCTTCTTAAATAATCTTGAGAAACTGTCTCAAATTCTCCTCTTGGCATTTCACAACCCATACTAGGATATCAAAAACTCAAGGAAGTAGTGATCTATAAAAGAATCTTTACATTTCATTTAACAACTAAACAAATGGACTCATTAGTGAAAGAAAGATGTTTTTCTTAGCTTCGCCTACAACAAACCAGTTGCCATTGAGTTGACTTCCAACTCATGGTGACCACGTGTGTGTCAGAGTAGAACTGTGCTCCATAGGGTTTCCAATGGCTGTCTTTTTTTTTTTTTTAAATAACTTTTATTAAGCTTCAAGTGAACGTTTACAAATCCAATCAGTCTGTCACATATAAGTTTACATACATCTCACTCCCTACTCCCACTTGCTCTCCCCCTCTTGAGTCAGCCCTTTCAGTCTCTCCTTTCTTGACAATTTTGCCGGCTTCCCTCTCTCTCTATCCTCCCATCCCCCCTCCAGACAAGAGTCACCAACACAATCTCAAGTGTCCACCTGATATAATTAGCTCACTCTTCATCAGTGTCCCTCTCCCACCCGCTGACCAGTCCCTTTCATTTCTGATGAGTTGTCTTCGGGGATGGTTCCTGTCCTGTGTCAACTGAAGGTCTGGGGAGCATGGCCGCCGGGATTCCTCCAGTCTCAGTCAGACCACCAAGTTTGGTCTTTTTATGAGAATTTGGGGTCTTCATCCCACTGATCTCCTGCTCCCTCAGGGGTCCTCTGCTGTGCTCCCTGTCAGGGCAGTCATCGATTGTGGCCGGGCACCAACTAGTTCTTCTGGTCTCAGGATGATGTAGGTCTCTGGTTCATGTGGCCCTTTCTGTCTCTTGGGCTCTTAGTTGTCGTGTGGCCTTGGTGTTCTTCATTTTCCTTTGCTCCAGGTGGGTTGGGACCAATTGCAATGGCTGTCTTTTTTGGAAGTAAACCTCCAGGTCTTTCTTCCAAGGTGCCTCTGGGTGTACTCAAACCTCCAGCCTTTCAGTTAACCATTTATACCACCCAGGAGCTCCCTCACCTAGAATTGTTTTCCATAAACAATAGTATAAAAAGCATTGATCTAGAAAACCTGCCTTAGTGAACACCCACAAATATATATTTTAATTCTGTTAAGTGTAATTCTGGGCAAAATCCTACTTCATTTAAGAAAACAGTCCCAGGGAAGGAATCTAGTTCTACTTGCGGGTAAAGTTGTGACCAAATCTCACAAATGGTCCTGAACACCTTTCCCAAGCTGTTGACCTCTGCTCTTGTCTTTCCTCAGGTTCTATCTAAAAACCGTATGCTGACTCTCAAATTTACATTTCTAGATCAGTTCCTGTCCCACACATCTAGCTGTTTATACAACACCTTCACTTGGATGCCCTAGTCTGACTCTCCAAAATAGAAAACAAAACTCAAGTTCCTATCCAGTTTTTCAGTAATGTTCCTCTTTTTTTTTTTTTTTCTCTTTTTGACTTCCTCATTTGTGTTGGTGATGACCATTGCCCTAGTTATGTAAGCCTCAAAACCTTGTAGTAACCTTTGCTTCCTCATCCCTGCAGGAGATTCAAATTCTGTTACCAAGCATTGCTGAGTCCCTCAGAGCTGTTTCTCCCTGCCCGTTTTTACTGTTAGGGACTGTCGTTTTTTTTTACGTTACGTGTAGAAGATTTCAGTTATCTCCTGTTGGGATTTTCACTGCATGGGGTTTCTTTTCCCCCATTTTACCTTGCTCCTCTGCCATATTAAGGCTCTACACCGTTTTCTAATGATCTTTCAGATTAAGAGATATTTTCAATAAATAAGATCCCCCAGTAACTAGTCCCTAGAAATGGGACTAGTCTTTAGAAATAAGCAAGTTTCTTCTTCACTGTTCTCTAAGCTGTGCTTTCTGTTCATGTTATACTTGACATGCTTTGTGACACTGCTGTTTCTTCCCACTTCTCCCAAAACCCTTCCTTCTCACTCTTAAATGAAATCCACTTACACCAGTAGTTCTCAAATATCAGTGCCTGTAAGAATTACCTGGAGAGCTTGTTAAAATACAGATTGCTGCACTCTACCCCCAGAGTTTCTTATTTAGCACCAAAAAACCCCAAACCCATTGCCATCAGGTCGAATCTGACTCATAGTGACCCTACAGGACAAAGTAGAACTGCCCTATAGGGTTTCCAAGGCTGTAAATCTTCATGGAAGCCGACTGTCACATTTTTCTCCTGCAGAGTGGCTGGTGGGTTTGAACTGCCAGCCTTTTGTTTAGCAGCCAATCAAGTAACTACTGTACCACCAGGGCTTGATAGTTTGTATTTCAAACAAGTTCCCAGGTGGTGCTGATGATGCTGGTTGGGGGCCACAGTTTTAGAACCACTGACTTAGACCAATAATTTTCAGCCCTGAGTTCTACTTTAGAGTCACTTGCTATGATGCTCCGCCCAGTTCTCCCTTCCAGGACTAAGGTACTCCTGCTTCCATCTGCTGATGGCTCATAGCTTAATGCCTCTCTGAGAATGCCCCTGTATACACCCTTGTAACCTCTACCCCAAACCCAAAACCAAATCCATTGCCATTGAGCCAATTCCTACTCTTAGCAACCTTATGGGATGGAGTAGAACTGCCCCATAGGATTTCCAAGGAGCAGCTGGTGGATTTGAACTGTGGATCTTTTGGTTAGCAGCCAAGCTCTTAACCACTGTGCCACTAGGGCTCCAGTCTCTACCCAGCTCAAGGAACAAAGCATTTCTAGCTCTTTGGAAAGATCTACCATGCCCTTCCAGTCAAGTCATCTAAGATTAGTTTTGCTTGTTCTCTTAACAATCAAATTATTCAGTATGTCCTCTTTTATATCTGGTGTCTTTCACTCAGCAAAATGTCTGTGGGGTTCATCCATTTTGTTCCATGTGTCAATAGTTCATTCTTCTTTATTGTTATGTAGTATTCTGTTGTATGAATATACTGAAATTTATTTATGCATTCTCCTTTTAAGGAACATGTAAGTTGTGTTGTTTCCAGTTTGGACATATCATGAATATTTTTGCTTATGTGCTTTTTGGGGAAATGTGTACTCATTCTCTTGTGTGTATACCTAGGAGAACTGTGAAATGTAGGGTAGGTATATATTTAGCTTTAGAGGAATATGACAGTTTTGTAAAGTGGTTGTACCAATTTATATTCCCACCAGAAATGTATGAGAGTTCCAGTTGATTCAATTTTCCACCAACCCGTGCTGTGGTCATTTGTTTCACTTTTTAGTATCTGCTTGTGGTTTTACTGCGCATTTCCTGGATGGATAATTATGCTGCGCACTTTTTCATATTCTTATTGGCCTTTTAGATATAATTTTTTGTGACACTATTCAAGTCTTTTACCCACTTAAATTTTTTTTCTTATTGATTTATAGGAATTCTTTTTATATTCCAGATATCAGTCCTTTCTTGTATAGTTGCATTGCTAATATCTTCACCCAGCCTGTGGCTTTGTTTTTTCACTCGCCTAAGGGTGTCTTTTAGCCCTAATGCCCCAGTGGTTAAGAGCTCAGCTGCTAACCAAAAGGTCAGCAGTTTGGGAGTTTGATTTCACTGGCCGCTCCTTGGAAACCCTAAGGGGCAGTTCTTCTCTGTCCTATAGGGTCGCCATGAGTTGGAATTGACTCAGCGGCAACCGGTTAATGATGTCCTTTAATGATCAGAAGATTTTAATTTTAGTAAAGTCCAAGTTATTTATTTTTTTTCTTTTATGGTTATCTCTTTCTTGTCCTCTTTAAGAATGCTTTGCCTACATCTGAGGTCTTAAAAGATACTTATGTCCAGGACCCATCCCAGAAAATTAATTCAGGATCATGGGTATTTTTTAAAAGCTCCTCAGGTGGTTCTAATGTACAGCCAGGTTTGAGAACTGTTGACTCAGACTGGGACCCCTGGTGGTGCACTGGTTAAGAGCTATGGCGAGCTTCAGCTGGTAACCAAAAGGTCAGCAGTTCAAATTCACCAGCAGCTCCTTTGGAAATCCTATGGGGCAACTCTACTCTGTCCTGTAGGGTCACTATGAGTTGGAATTCACTTGATGGCAATGAGTTTGGTTTTTTGGTTTGGACTCAGACTGTGAGCTTCCTGAGGGTAGAGATGGTGAGTTGTCTTTGTTTATACAGCCCAGGATCCAGTGCCTGACACAGTGGTATACACACGATGATATTTGATGAATTTGATCCATCATTCCCAGGTCATCTCAAATTCCATCTTGTCTTTGAAATCCTTCCTTACCGCGTTACTTCCAATGACTATTGTGCCCTGCATTTGTTTCCCTGTCCTCCCTCCCCTGAGAAGTAACTAATATGTTTGATGAGCTGGAGAGAGTCCAGTAGACATTCCATTCCACTGATAGTTGGATAGTGAAAGTCAGGATTCCCCTTACTCTTTTTTTTCTCTACCTGCTGCACAGATTAGTAAAAGGATGCCAGAGCTCTCCCTTGGCCTTTTTCCACATAGTTAGCAGACTAAACTTCACCTACAATTGGTTGGGGCTAGCACTAGGATGTCAAAGGTTAATGAGATTATGAGACCATCACTCAATATCTGAAACAAAACTGAATTGATTAAGGAAGGATTTCTTTTTTTTTTTTTTTTAATTGTACTTTAGATGAAGGTTTGCAGAACAAACTAGTTTCTCATCGAACAGTTAGTACACACATTGTTCTATGACATTGGTTACCTACCCTGCAATGTGTCAACACTTGCCCTTCCCAACCTTGGGTTACCTACTACCAGCTTTCCTGTTCCCTCCTGCCTTCCAGTCCCTGTCCCAGGGCTGGTGCGCCCCTTTAGTCTTGTTTTCCATGGGCTTGTTCAATCATTGGCTGAAGGGTGAATCTCAGGAGTGGCCTCGTTACTAAGGTGAAAGGGCGTCTGGGGCCATACTCTCAGGGTTTGTCCAGTCTCTGTCAGGCCAGCAAGTCTGTGCTTTCTTTTTCAGTTAGAATTTTGTTTTACATTTTTGTCCAGCTCTGCCTGGGACCCTCTATTGTGCTCCCTGTCAGAGCACTCTGTGGTGGTAGCCGGGCACCATCTAGTTGTACTAGACTCAATCTTGTGGAGGCCATGGTAGATGTGGTCCATTAGTCCTTTGGACTAATCTTTCCCTTGTATCTTAAGTTTTCTTCATTCTTCCTTGCTCCCGAAGGGGTGAGACCAGTGGATTATCCTAGATGGCCACTCAGAGACTTTTAAGACCCTAAACGCTACTCACCATAGTAGAATGTGGAACATTTTCTTTATGAACTATGTTATGCCACTTGAGCTAGATGTTCCCAGAGACCATGGTCCCCACAGCTCTCAGCCCCGCAATTTGGTCCCTCAGGGATTTCGGATGTGTCTGTGGAGCTACCATGACCTTGCCTTGTACAGGTTGTGCTGGCTTACCTGGTATTGTGTATTGTCTTACCCTTAAGGAAGGATTTCTGAGCAGAGCAGACTGCCGATTTATATAGGGTTTTTGGGAAGTGTGGCGTTTGGAGATTGCCAGATTTGCAGACGGTTAAGGGCAGTGGCATCATCTGTAGAAGCCTGGTTACTTAGGTGAGATTTGTTCTCACTGTATTCATTGGAGTGAGTCTGTGATTGGCTGACTCTCAGATGAGGGGCTGAAACTGATTGGTTGGCATGGAAAAGCAGCTCACCAAGGTGAGTTGTTTGTTGATTGAGTAAACGGGTTTCAAACCTGTTCTGAGGATGACTTATTGCCATGATTATAAGGCAATCAGAGGGTTTTCCAAGGAGTACGGAAATTTGTTTTTATTTTCCCATTCAGTTTCATCGGTAATAAAGGTGGTATTGTCCTTTTATCATTTCTGGCATCAGCTGATTAGACCCTAGAGAAAGGAAGGCTGTGATTAGTGTCCCCAAACCTCCCCAGACAGGGAGGGGTGGGACTGACATAGGCTGCCTTAGAGCTGAAAGAAACTTGAGAATTAGTTCAGTTTAGTGGGTTTTCAAACATTAAAAAAAAAAACAAAACCTTTTAATGGTTAATTTTATGTGTAACATGGGTGGATTATGGTGCTCAATTGTTTTTTGGTAGTCTTGATGTTATAAAGGTATTTAGATATGATTAACATTTATAATCAGTTGACTTTAAGTAGATTATTCTCCGTAAAGGAAATGGCTTCACCTAATCAGTTGAAGGCATTAAGGGCAAAAGCTTAGGTTTTCTAAAGAAGGAAAGAATTCTGCCTCAAGACAGTGACATGGAAACCCTGCCTGAGTTTTTAGTCTGCTGGCCTGCACCACTGGCAAAGATTTTGGACTTGCCAGTCCCCATAATCGCATGAACCAATTCTTTAAAATAAATTTACCTCTTTCTCTGTCTGTATACTGTTGTTTCTGGTTCTCTGGAGACCCTTGACTGATACCACTTTAAGAGGAAAACTGAGGTGAAACCTTAACATATCTAAGAACTACTGTCCACCTCCCTCCTTAGCACATAATGAGAAAGCAGATGTTTTGATCCTACATCCCTACTAAGCTGGTGCCTCTGAAGCTGCTCTTTGGTGTCTCCTGCTCTTCTGTATTGATTCTAACTCCACCGTGCACTGTGGCTCACTCTGCTTCTGGTCACCTCCTTGAAGGCCTGGACAGGGACCCTGGTGGGATGCGGTCCCCTTGCCCTGGGCCCAGGGAGAGAGGAGAATATAGTGCTTCTACCCTGCCATCCTTTCAGCCACCAGAGCACTGTCAGGCCACATGGTCAGGTATTCAGACTTAGAACACAGACAGGAAAGCTTAAAGAACCTTTTCCTGAGTTGACCAAGTTCAGCCTTTCCCTCCTTAGTCCATGGTTCTCTAAGTCTGAATTTTTTGGCCTAGTCTTGTGTGTCACAAACTTTAATATGCTGATAAATCACACAGGATCTCCTTAAAATGCAGATTCTGATTCAGTAGGTCTTGGGCGGAGATTGAGTTTTTGTATTTCTAACAAGTTCAAGTTGATGCCCATCCTGTTGTCCTGCCACCGCTGTTTGAACAGCAAGGTTCTCCTAACACCCAGGCAAGAGATTCATCAGGACAAGTGGTGAAGCTGCTGCTCGACTAAGTCCCACATAGGGAATTTGGCATTCAAGATGGGTCAAGGTTGGCTTGGGCTCTACATACCGGGCCTCCTTGTGACCTTCTGCGAGTTGTGAGTTGTTGGCATCAGGGCCAAACACACACATCTGCTATGAGAAAAGCCTTTCCACAGACAGTGCTAAGTTTCTAAGAAGGATAAAATATTTTCCTAAAGGCCTTAAAATTGCAAAGCATCCCCCTTTCTGTGGTGCTACGTTAATATTCGGCACTGGAATTCATTTAATTTGTTCATTCCTCCCTGCTGCTTTCCAAACTATGCTTATTTGGATTTGTCATGAATAAAAGAAAAGGGGATAATATTTTAATGTCTGCAGCCTTCATTACAAAAAGAGAAGCTTTGACACTCTTACTCCAGGAAGAACTTGATTACATTTTTAGTCAAGGGCATGTAGTTCTGCTCAGTTGCCATCTACAGGTATTTTATTCTTATAGTTACAATAATATGTAAAACAGATGCAAATATGAAAAAATATGTAAGACAGGTGCCATGAGGGCTGGGGTCCTGCCTGCACAGCTTCTCCTGGCTACCTGCTGAGAGGCCTAAGACAGACACCTCTGAGGAATACCTGGGCTCCTGGGAACCTAATTTGTAAGGATCGGATCCACAGTCCCCATCACACTTTACAGGTAAGGAGTCAGAGGGCCAGTGAGTGTGACTGTGTCTTCTGTTTTTTAAATCAAGTAAAATTTGATGTGTTTACAGGCAGGCTTGCTGAATAGCACAGTTACTTGCCTTTCTTCCAGACAGAAAGGTGACTCATTTTGTTACTATGAATGGTTTTGATCCCAGAACCATGCCTCAATTTCCTGGAGAAAAAGGAAAGGCCGGAATGGAATTGTCAAGGCGAACAATATCTGGCTACCCTGGGAGAGATAATAATAGCACATATGTACAGAGAACATGGGTCAGACCTGGTGGTAAACACTTGACACATGTTAACTCTATATGTCAGTGCCATGAGGTGGGTGTCATCTGATCAGTGCTTAAGGCACAGAGAGTTCCAGCACCTTGGCCAGGGTCAGCCAGGTCCTCAGTTGTGGAGTCAGGCCATGAACCCAACCAGTCTTCCTCCATGTCTGGCTCTTAACCCCTCTGCTATGGGACTAGCTCTAAAAGTTCCCATCCCAGTATCAACATTTTCTCCTTTGGAAAACAGATTTTTTTTCTCCTTTTTCTTTCACTCAGCTCCTGCTGCCTCTCCAAGGAATTCAGCTGTTTTCAACATCTTTTGTTGTGTAGTGATACTGGTCCCCTTAATCTTGCAAACTACATCCTCAGACAAGAACTTCAGGCCATAGACCACCTAATTGCTCCCCATTTTTGTGCTCATGGGTAGAGACCTGTGTTATACAATTGTCTGGGGGCCTCAGAGCAGAGTTCCTGGGGGCTGCTGTCAAGTCAGAGCCGGAGCCGGAGCCGGAGCCAGAGCCAGAGCCGGAGCCAGAGCTGGAGCCAGATTAAGGCTGTTTCTAGTGCTCAGAGCCCTTGCTGTCTATCACCCCATAGCCTTCCCCACTCAGGCCCACTCACCATGCCTAAACTATAGCCTGCATCCAGTACTGAGCCCACCCAACTTGACCCGTAAGTCAAGCTGCAACCCCGCCCAGACAGCTGTGCAACACCACCTGTTGGTACCTTCCCCATCTATGGGAGGCAGTGAGTGTTGGAATAGAGAAGCAGCTTGGCATGTTTCTGTGCCAAGCTGCTTTGATTCAATACAGGTCCCATTACTTAGTAGCTTGGAGACGTTGAGTAAGTTATTTAAATCACCTGTGCCTCAGTTTTCTTATCAATAAAATGCAAATAATTATAATACCTACTTCATTTCCACCACTCCTTTATCAGCTTATCCTGCTGTGGTGACTTGTGTGTTGCTGTGATGCTGGAAGCTATGCCATTCATATTTCAAATACCAGCAGGGTCACTTATTGTGGACAGGTTTCAGTGGAACTCCTAGATTAAGACAGACTAGGAAGAAAGACCTCGCCATCTACTTCAGAAAGGTATCCAATGAAAACCCTAAAGATCACGATAGACTATTGTTTGATGAAGTGTTAGAAGATGACCTCCTGAGGTTTGAAGGTACTCAAAATAACACAGTGTCCACAACAATGAACCCAAGCATACCAAAAATTGTGAAGATGATGCAGGACCAGGCAACATTTCTTTCTGTTGTATGTGGGATCGTCATGAGTGGGAGCTGACTTGACAGCAACTAACGACAACCTCATTTAGCTGTGTAAAGAGTGAATGAGATATTACATGTAAAACTTAGAACGGTGCCTGGTCTATAGGGAAGAATAGTAGCTTTCACGATGATCAAAAAACCCAAAACTGGTGGCATAGTGGTTAAGTGCTACAGCTGTTAACCAAAAGGTCGGCAGTTCAAATCTGCCAGGCGCTCCTTGGAAGCTATATGGGGCAGTTCTACTCTGTCCTATAGGGTTGCTTTGAGTTGGAATCAACTTGACGGCAGTGCATTTTTTATGATGATATGGTTGGCAGCAGGAGAGAAGACAAAGTGACTTCCTATTATCATTTGGGAGCCCTGGTGGTGTAGTGGTTAAGAGCTATGGCTGCTAACCAAGGGTCAGCAGTTTGAATCCATCAGCTACTCCTAGGAAGCCCTATGGGGCAGTTCTAGTCTGTCCTGTGGGGTTGCTATGAGTTGGAATTGACTCGATGGCAATGGGTTTTTTTTTTTTTTTAAGTATCATTTGGGCATACATCAATGCTAGAATTCTTGTGGTATCTTTTACCACTTTAGTGGATCCCCTTCCATTGTTTAATCCAAGGAACACAAATCTTTTAGGACCCAGGATAAAAGTCCCCATCCACGCATACTCCCTGACAGTTGGGTGGGGACAAAGCAGAGGCCTGATTTGCAACACTAATTTCCTGGGAGTTGTCAAACTAGCTCACTCCGTGAAGCTGACTCCACTATGTTAATCATAATGGTTGGGGTTATACTACCAAATCACATCTGATTCACTGGTTTCAACTCCATCATCTGAAAACTCATTTATTACTCCACAGATAGACACTCTCACCCCTCTGCTCAGTTTTCTTTCTCATCCATACTCCACCAGGTAATACTTGGACTTTGTCTTGTCTGAGCTTCTGTATCATTTCTAAATGATTCCCCTTACAGCTTGGCCTTCCTCCCCTACCCATTTCCTCTTCTTTTACAAAAAATTTTATTGTGAAAATATCATACATAAAATGGTACGGTACTGGACACTGTGGTATGCTGCCCGGATCCGCTCCAGGAGTGAACAGCTTAATCCCAGCTGCTGGGGGCTTGGCAGGTAAAGAGCCCTCAGTCGTAGCCCTCTGTGTGGATGGACTCAGTTGAAGAGAGCTGCTTTGCCCCAGGTCAGGTCCCTTTCCCAGGGTGCATGGAACCTGGAACATAGTATGGTCCATAAATATTCTTTTTTGGTTGGCACCTGTAGCTCTTAATCACAATGCCACCAGGGTTTCCATTTTGGCAGATAGATGAAAAAAAAAAATTTTTTTTTTTTTTAGAATAGTTTTAGATTTACAGAAAAATTGAGAAATGGTACTAAGAGTTCCCATATACCCTAAACCCAGTTTCCCTTATTATTAACATTAGTATATGTACAGGAAAGGGTTAACTTAGCAGACCTGGGTTACTGAAACTCTCTACATTCTCAAGAAAGGTCTGCCTTCAGGACTGGCCCTTCTGACTTCTAGGAGATGAGCTCTGAGCCCTTGGAATATTGTGCCTGATAAATGTTTTTGTATGCCTGATGTCTTGGGCCACAAGGCACCGGTTTGATCAGATAGTTTATGCCTAACAATATGATTTATGGTGAGTCCCTGTTTTTGTGCTGGAAGGCTAGAGTCTTAGTAGCTGAGTCCAGACATGCAGGTGCTGCATGTCTATGTGACTGATCCTCCAATAAAAGCCCTAAACACCAACGGTCAGGTAAGCTTATCTAGTTGGTAATACTTCCACATTGTCACACATCATTGCTGGGGGAATCAAACATGTCCATGTGACTCCACTGGGAGAGAAGACCTGGAAGCTTGTGCCTAGTCTCTCCTGGACTTCGCCCCATATGCCTTTTCCTTCTGTAGAATTTAATCTGTATCCTTTCACTGTGTGTCTTAGTCATCTAGTGCTGCTATAACAGAAATACCACAAGTGGATGGCTTTAACAAAGAGAAGTTTATTCTCTCACTGTCTAGTAGGCTACAGTTCCAAATCCAGGGCGTCAGCTCCAGGGGAAGCCTTTCTCTCTCTGGTGGCTCTGGAGGAAGGTCCTTGTCATCAGTCTTCCCTTGGTCTGAGAGCATCTCAGCGCAGGAACCTCAGGTTCAAAGGATGTGCTCTGCTCCCAGCACTGCTTTCTTGGTGATGTGAGATTTCTATGTCTCTTGCTCGCTTCTCTCTTTTATACCTCAAAAGATATTGGCTTTAGATACTACTTAATGTTGTAGACCTCATCCATATAACTGCCACTAATCCATCTTATTACATCATAGTAATAGGATTTACAACATATAAGGAAATCACATCAGAAGATAAAATAGTAGACAATCATGCAATTATACAAGGGCATCATGACCTATCCAAGTTGACAGGTATTTTTTGGGGACACAATTCAATCCATGACGCTGTGTAAACTGTAACTGTGAGTATAACAGCTTTTCTAAGACTTGTAAACTCTTCTAGTGAATCATCCAGCTGAAGGGTGGTCTCGGGGACCCCCAACACAGTATAGTACATTTGTTACAATTGATGAACTAATATTGATGCATTTATTATTGACTAAAGTTCTTATTTTGCTCAGATGCCCTTCGTTTTCATCTAATGTCCTTTTCCTCTTTCAGGGTCCAGAATACCACATTACACTTAGTCATCACATCTCCTTAGGCTCCTCTTGGCTGTGACAGTTGCTCAGGCTTTCCTGGTTTTTGATGACCTTGACAGTTTTGAGGTACCCGTCAGGTATTTTTAGAATGTCTTTCAATTGGAACTTGTATAATATCTTTTTCATGATAGAATGGGGCTATGTGTTTTTGAGAGGAAGAACACAGAGGTAAAGTGCCCTTTTCATCATATCATTTCAAGGGTACATACTATCAATATGACTGATCATTGCTAATGTCAACCTGGAGGTTTGTCAGATTTCCTACTGTAGGATTACTCCTTTGTTGCCTCTTCCATAGTGAGACCCTATGATGATTCCACTTACTCTTAAGGAATGGAGTAGCTGCATGAATTATTTGGAATTCTTCTGCGTAGGAGATTTGTCTCCTGTCCCCTATTTATTTATGCAATTATTACTTATAATCACTTCTACAATTATTACTTATATTTATGTGTATTTACTTTTTACTTTGGGTTAAAATCCAATACCACTTCTTTTATTGTATTGCTCAAATTGTTACAGCATTGGTCACTGGGAGCTCTTTCAGATGGCTACTGTGTCCCTTTGACATACGCCCATCATTGTGGGTTTTCTGTTTTTAGTATTTTCTTACTTTTTGACATTAAAAGATACTCCTGGCTCATCTATATATTGCATGACCCAGTTCTAGAATCAGCCATTTCTCCAAGGAGCTCCAGCAACTTGTACTGGAGAATGGTATTAGAATGCAAGATCTGGGTGCTAGTTGTGCAGAGAGATTTTTTGGTTACTGCTTTCTCTAACTTTATGTTGGATAAGGCCTAAGGCTAAAGTCAAGCTTCTTCTAGGCCAGTGAAAAAAGGGGTACTGTGAAGCGATTTATTTATTGGATTAGTTGTATTTCTACTGGAAAAACAAATGGAAGGAAAAGCAACTAAAATTTCACAGAGTTTTTGATTCCTGCAGTTTTTCTTTCCATAGAAATGAATATGTATTCCTGTAGAATAGGGGTTTTCAATTGTGGCTGCTCATTAGAATAACTTAGGGACCTCTTAAAAATATCAGTGTCTACCTGTCCCTGGAAATTCTGCGTAATTGGTTTGATGTGACATAACTGTTTTTTAAATGGTCCGCAAGTGAGTCCAATGTGCCAATAGAACCGAGAATCACCGTTATAACTAGGTGGTGATTGTTTGGGTCCACGTGATTATAATTTTATATTGTATAATGGAATAGTTTTAAATTGATTGCTTATATGTTCATCAAGGTAAACTGAAATCAAGGAAGACATATAAAATAACAATAAACTCGAAGGAAATAGTAAAGCACACCTTATTTCAGATGCTTCTCTTTATGAAGAGGTTGTCTCATCCAACGAGAGATCACCTTTCTCAATGATCCTGAAAATAAATAGCAGTCCATTCTTCAGCAGGGCTATCTGCCCTTTCATTTTTCAGGGTAATACTCTCTCAGCTTATCTCCATATTCTACAGCTTTCTATGTTCTTTAGCATTCTATGTGCAATCATGATAGGTTCAAGACCAAGTGAATTATACATGTCCAGACCGTCTCCTCTAATTTTCATCTTTTCATTGAATTAGGTTATATTTTAGTGTAATAGGTTTTGGGTCATCTCATATTTATCTGAAAACAAAACACAAGAAAACAACTCAGCTCCCTCCTAGGCTACCTTCAGTATGCATGTCTCCTTCTCTCAGGTATCGTCTTACTAAACCTCCACTCCTGAACAAATCAACAAATTAAACCAGACTAAGCAGGTGAATCATTTCTGAGGTAGTGGAGTCCCGTTACAATCCTCAGAACCACCGTGATAAAGGTCAGCAGTGTGATTAATGGGCAATTACTAGGATATTAGAACCTTTGGAAAAGTAATGAACAATTTCATTACAGTGGGGCTTCTTTTGAGAATTTTGTCTCTCTATTAAGAATTTTCCTATAGGGTCGCTATGAGTTGGAATCGACTCGATGGCCCTGTTTTTTTTTTTTTTTTATTAAGAATTTGGCAGCAAAAGTAAAAATATTCTTCATTCCAGAAGAAGAGAAACTATTATTAATGAAGAATATGAAGAATACTTTTCTGAGACTTTCTACACATGTAAAAATGTGTATGATACCTGCCCATATACATTCTGTTTATGATTTGAAGACCACTAGGAATCTTTGAATCAACACTGCCTGAATTCAGATATTTGGCTCCATCACTTATTTTGGGCAAATTCCTTAATGTTACCAGCCTCAGTTAACTCATCTGTAGAATGGGATAACAATATCAGGCTGAAATATGAAATTGCCATTTCTATAGGTCAAAACCAAACAAGTATCAGCAATTTCTTATAGTTAACCTAGTAGTTCCTATTTCACAAGGTTCTTGAGAGGATAATGACAAGTGCTTGGCACATGCCTGGCACTTAGTAAGCACTCAGTATATATCAGTCATCATTCAGGAACACTATTTTCTCTGCAAGTTTTGAATATGGGACACCACAATTTAGACAAACTACTGTTATCATGGTTGGACATGACAGATGACAGGCCCACTCCTGGTATGTCATGTACTGTAAGTTTAACCAGTTGTTGTCGTGTGCTGTCTAGTCAATTCCTACTTATAGGAACACTATAGGACACAGTACAACTGCCCCAATGGGCTTCCTAGGCTGTAATTTTTACAGGAGTGGATGACCAGGTCTTTTCTCCCACTCAGTGGCTGGTGGGCTCGAACCTTTCAATTGGCAGTGAAGCATTTAACCATTGTGCCACCAGAGCTCCTTGAGTTTAACCTAGTCCTGCCTGAAGTAGAGAGAGGAAGGGCGGTAGAGTGGCATAATGAATGCTTCATGGTTTGAGGAGCACCAAAAGATTTCGCTCACCAAAAGCCTCTCACTAACCACTGTGATTACCACTCTGCACTGGTAAAAATCCTCATTTAGGCATTGCATCTCCCAGAATCCACTTAAAAAATTCAAATAGCACTATGAAAACAACACTTTGAATATGATGTTAAATGAAAAATGCAAGATGCAAAATTGTGTAGGATCTCGATTTTGTAAATATATACACATACAAAGAAATTGAGGGAAAAACTGATGAAAAAAAAAAAGACTGCGTGAAGTGAAGATGAGAGGTATGTGAGGGCTCAAAATCAAACTTCTCGCTTTCCAAGCTTGCATTAAGCCAGCTCATTGTGTAAACAGTATCAATAACTTCCTTTGAAAAGGAAGAACAGAAGAAAGGAGAAATGATAAAAACTTGTAACTGAAATGAAATTTTTAGTCAGGGTTACAGAGTCCATCCCTCTTGACTTTATGTGGCAAATACTATTTTTCATGTTATCTTATATAATCACAAATAGATTTTGCAAAAGAAGCCTTATGTCAGTAAATTATATTTCTTTTTTTGGAACAGAAGGGAAAGCAGCCCTACTGACTTGAATGAGGGCCAATTCATGCTCACTTTAAATGACTGATTTACAGAAAAATCGCTATGAGAATCTGCTAAGTCCTTGATAACAAAAAGCCAAGACATTAGCAAAAGTTTGCTTCTTGCAAAGAAGATGCAGGCACATAGGTCGAATCTGTAGTCTCATGTCATGCTTGTAATAGAGAGATGTTTGGTTTATGTGCTTCTTGTATTCTACACGTCGTTTCTCACTTCCTGAAGTGAGGGTAGAGGGCAGCTGCTTTCCTCTTTACCTCTTCCTGTCTCTGTCTAGTTTTCTCTACCAGTAGTATTATTTTTATTGTGATAAATACATATGGGACAAAACATTTGCCATTTACACGTTCTTCACACGTACAATTTAGTGACATTGATTTTGTTCATCATATTCTGCAACCCACACCATTACTTATTGCCAAATTTTTTCCATCACCCTTCGTAGAAGCTCAGTGTCCCCTAATGCATGAGTTCCCTTTTCCTCCTCCCCCCCACTCACCTGTGGTAACCACTAATAAATTTAGGTCTGTATTCACTTGCCTATTCTAGATATTTCATATAAATGGAATCATGTGACTAACTTGTTTCTCTCAGAATGATGGTTTCAAGGTTCATCTATGCTCCCTATATTATTAATTTTTTAAACTTACTGCTTCTGTTTTCACACTTTGCCCACCTTTCTCCTCATTTTGCCCATGAAATTTTTAGTAAAATTAGGTATCTAAATTATTCATTAGCAATAAAGTGAAGACAAGAAAAAGCTCATCTAACTAGGAAAAGAGCAAACTAAGGAATAGTTAAGAGTTGTCTGGAGGAAGGAGTATGCCTTCAGAGGACCGTATGTGGTCACTCATTTCTCTTTGTCTCTCAGCTACTTCCACATAAGCACAATTTCCCATATATTCCCATATATATCAACCCCCATGTAACCTATGGTCCGTACCACACTACTTAGCTTTCCTTTCTATACATGTAACTTATCTTTACAACAGGGCATCTTAATGGCCCTGAGTCACCAGCTGCATGAGGGTGAAGTTAGACAACAGCCTTCTGAAGTCCTATGTCCGTAAGCAGATAGAAGCTCCTTAAACGTCATGGAACACTGGGTCCTCCACTTAGTAACTGCATGACCTTGGGAAGTTACTTAATGCCCGAGTGTCTTAGTTTCCCTTATCCATAAATGAGGATGATAAAGTACCTACCTTATAAGGCAGTTAATGAGAAAATACCTGTCAAACTCACAGAAAAATGCTTGTCCCAGAATGGCACTCAATAAATGATGACGATTATGAAAATGATGATGATGCAGGAAATGGTCAGGAACACGTAAACAGATTTCAAATATCTCTCTTATTTGCCTGGACGCCATAAGTGTCAGTGGGAAGAACTTGGTCTCTGACCATATTTGGTGTTCAGTTGTGTAGAGGATGTGTTTAGGGAAGCCATGTTAAAGGGAGACAATAGGATCTCTGAAATAAAAGTCCTTATAAGGGAATAGGGAGTCTATTATGATAGGCTACAGTGAGGTCGAAGTCTGAGTTAGAAGGGAGAAAAAGGTTTCAAATATAATGTGAACCCTCCCTGACTCGTTGTCTAGCTCACCAGTTTGCTGTATATGAAAAAACTTATCTTTAGGGCCCCAGAAACTCTGCTGTAGGGATTTTGCTACAAGAGCTTAACAGAAAAAAGAGAGGTATTTCCTTCCTATTAGAGAGCCAACTGTCAGAGATCCAATAAGGTACAGGTGGTGCCAGAGGAGAAACCACACATCCCAGGATGCATTGGAGGGTGGGAGGAGGTCATTGTGAGCAGGCGAGTGATCTGGTTGGAAAGGTGATGAGGTCACTAAGTCACAGGCAGAATGGTGACGGTGATGCAGAAGCGTCGACAGTGGTGTGGACAGGGGCCTGAGTGGAGTGTTGGCAACATGGTCAGCTGATGAAGGCAGTGTCATGTGGCCAACAGAGAGGGGCAGACTCTAGAGAAAGACAGGGCTGAGCAGAGGCACTGCCTTAGCTTCCTAGTGCTGCTGTAAAGATACCATAAGTGGGTGGCTTTAAAGAACAGAAATTAATTTTTTCCTGATTTTGGAGGTGAGAAGTCTAAATCCTGGTCTTGATCATGTTGATTCTTTCTGTGCGCCTCTCTCCTTCTTTCTGGCATCTCTGATAATGTTTGGTGTTCTTTGGCTTGTAGACATGCTCTCACTTGGCATCTGTCTTCCCTCTGTTTGTGTGTCTGTATCTATTCTGCTTTTTGTAACTCTTAAGTTATACCACCCTTTCTGGTATGACCTAACTGATATAAAAAAAGAAACCCTTGTTTCCAAAACAGGGTTGTATTTATTATAAAAGAAAAAACAAAGCAAAACAAAACCTGTTGCCGTCGAGTCGATTCGGACTCATAGCGACCCTATAGGATGGAGTAGAACTGCCCTATAGAGTTTCCAAGGAGCGCCTGGTGGATTCGAACTCCCAACCTTTTGGCTAGCAGCAGTAGCACTTAACCACTACACCACCAGGGTTCCCTGTATTTATTACAGGTACCAAAAAAAACCAAAACCAAACCACTGCAGTCGAGTCAATTCCGACTCGTAGTGACCCTATAGGACAGAGTAGAACTGCCCCATAGGGTGTCCAAGGAGAACCTCATGGATTCGAACTGCTGACCTTTTGGTAAGCAGCCAAGCTCTTAACTACTACACCACGAGGGCTCCATTATAGGTACAGGGATTAGGATTTTAACACATATTTTGGGGGAAAAAATTCAGTTGGGGAACACAGGCACTATGGAGTGTCGGGCAGGTGTCTACCTCCCCATCCTTGGAAATTCCCAAGGAGACATAGACACAGACACACACAGACACACAGACACACACACACACACGCAAACACAAAAAGCTGAGGTTCTGCTACTAGGCAGATGAAGGCTATTGGTTCAGTAAGCATAACCACTGAAGGACCTTACCAGGTTCAACCAATTGATAGAGTTTGGAGCAATGAGTTTCACGCTGTGTTCCATTGAGGCCTCTGTGTTCTGTGGATCTCTCAGTAGCTTGGCTGCAAGAAGGGTGGTGAGGGCCTGGTGGAGGGAGGGAGGAAGAGTAGCAGAAGTGCCAAGTGCCTGACTTATACCTCTATTTTCAACTGGAGTAGTTCTGCTTTACATGTTAGGCTTCTACTTAAGATTTTGGATGAGTTAAGAGTACCGTGATGAAAAATAAGTTTAAACAGCACACACTTAGTGGACTTTGGGGTTACATGGAAATATATGCCATTGGGACTCTGTAAAAGCTGGGAACTCTGACCTCTAGATATCCCTTAGAGAAAGTCAGACTGCTGCCCGCAGTCTGCTTTAGCTTTTTCAGGCTTGAGGCAGGCAGCAGCCTATTGAGTCTGCCAGCTGCAGTAAACACATCTCAAAGCTGTCTGAGGGCTCTCCTTGAGGACCCCCCTCACTGGGTTTGGGGTTAAAAGGCAACAGCTCTTTTCAAATAAAGCTATTTACCAATTTTCTCCCCTTCCTCCCTTCTCTGACCACTTATTATATTCAGAGATATAAAGAATAATGGAACGTGTTCTAAATTTTAGTTGCAAATTCTGCCTTGGGGGTGGAGCGGGATATATTTTACTTAAATTTTATATTATGATACCTGTTAGATTGGTGAATAAACTTGAGAGGATGAGTCCCACTGTAACATCCTGCTAAATTTTGACTTCCTACAGTCCGGTCCATATAGGATTCAAGTCTTTAAGATTTAGGTATTAATGTTGATGGGATGAAATCTATGAACTGGGTGGTAAAGACAGAGACATTCAAATCACAGTGTTTTTAAAATTTATTTCACATATATTATTCTCATCTCCTCAAGAAGATTGCAAGTTTCAAGAGGGCAATGGCCAGTCTTTCTGTATCTTTGATATGTTCCATGGTGTTTCTAATAGTCAGGGTTCTCTCTCTCTCTCTAATGTATAACATATATTTTTGAGGAATTAGTTAATATATATTTTACATGTTCACCAGATTACTATTTCATTAGGTGCATTGGAAATGATGTTGAAGACCATCATCATCTTTGTTATTATCTTTGAGAAGCATTAATCAATTCTGTGAATTCTACGTAGAGTCAGTCACTGCTTTGTGGGAGCTCACAATCAAAGATAGGTTATAAGTAAAGACATATCAGGTCTAAATCAAAGGTAAAGGTACTTTAGAATATGTAAGAATATATAAGGTATTTACTCATTCACATCAGGTCTAAATCAAAGGTAAAGGTACTTTAGAAATGGAAGCCCATAAGACTGAGGACTTAAGACGACCATGCAGCTACTGGTTATGTGAAAGGCAGCAGTCAGCTCTCACTTAGAAGTGGCAGAGCTTGGGTCCATTTTATTTTAAGGATTGGCCTGTATTAGGATACCATTGGAGGCTGGATCAGAGGAAAGGACCCTGGGATATGCTGATGGTAATAAGTATTGTTACCATCAAATTACTCTTCAAGAGTATTTTTCAGGCAGTAAGTCATAGCTTTTTAAAACCTTATATGTGCCCTTTATAAAATGAAGGTTTCAGTAAATCATTGTACTTGATAACAATATTGGAATCTATCCTGTATCTAGGTATCCCTGGTGGCACAACGATTAAGCACTCAACCGCTAACTGCAAGGTTGGTGGTTCAAACCCACGCAGTGGCTTCTTGGGAGAAAGACCTGGTAATCAGCTTCTGTAAACACAACAACCAAGAAAACCCTAAAGGGCAGTTCTACTCTGTCACGCAGGGTTGCTATGAGTTGGAATCTTCTCCATGGCACACAACAACAGCAACAACATCCTGTATCTGCAAAGAGAACTTTATTTTGTATAACAACCATTTGCTGATCAGACTTTACCATAATCTCTCCATTTCCTGCATCCTATGTTGCCATTTGTTTCTGTCTCAGGAGTGATCGATCTTCCTCTTAATTTCATACTTTTGGCTGTTGGAATCTGCTCTGCTTGGGTGTGGTAAGTACAGGAAGTTTTGGGTTCATCTTCTTTCTTGCTCTTTTTCAAGAAAAACATTTCATTATTGTGGGGGTTTTCCCCTAGTTCTGACATTTTGGCAGGAGTCTTGGTTTTCTAAGATTTTCTCGCACTTTCATTAAAGATGCAATGTAGGGTAATCCCATTCAATTAGAACTCATATGTTGTTAACTGCCATGGAGTTGGCCCCCAACTTATGGTGACCCCATGCACAGTGGAATGAAATGCTGCCTGGTCCTGGACCAACTTTGTCATCAGTTGGTGGATCAGACCCTTGTGATCCATAGGTTTTTCACTGGCTGATTTTTGGAAGTAGATCACCAAGCCTTTCTTTCTAGTCTGTCTTAGTCTGGAAGCCTCACTGAAACCAATTTAGCATCATAACATGCAAGCCTTCACTGACAGATGGTCAGCTATGCATGAGGTGCATTAGTCAGGAATCAAACTGGGGTCTCCCGTATGAAAGGTGAGAATTCTACCCCTGAACCACCAATGCCCCCATCAAGTTTCATATAAAATGCTGTAAATGAAGTCCACCCCAAGCTAGGAGGCCTATGTATTGCTTTTAAACTTCAACACTTTTGCAGGTCATTAGCTCATGAGTCCTCACTTTGTAAAGTAAGTAGAAAACAAAGACTGCTTGTCTTTAGGGAACTGGGAGTAGTCTTGTGTGCTAGAGACTCAAATTTGAATGTTAACTCTTATGAAAAAAGCTCCGTGTCTTTTAAGAAGTGATTGCTCTGGTTTCTTCATATACAATTTTCCATCCCCACATTTTTGTGTAAAAAGCAAGGCCTGCCTTAGTCAAAAGCAGACTGAAATTTGCCTCCAGTCCTTTCCTTCCCTTTTCAGACTTCCCCTCTAACTTGGCCTCCTGTGTCTTCTCCTTCCCCATTGAGTACTGGTCTCTCTTTGAAAATTGCAATCCACTGGAAAAAAGATAATGATTTTAAATCTGGGTTGATCTAAGAACTAACACAGCCAGCAGAATAATGAGAATTAATTTTTGAATGGGAGAAACCTCAGGTGCTTTTTAACAGAGATTTTATAAAGATGAAATGCTAACTCTTATTGTTGTTAGTTGTCGGCAAGCTGGTTCTGACTGATGGTGATCCTATGTGTGCAGACTAGAACTGCACTCCACAGGGTTTTCAAAGCTCTGACCTTTTGGAAAAAGATCACCAGGCATCACTCCCAAGGAACCTCTGGGTAGATTCGAACCACCAACCTTTCAGTTAGTAGTCTAATGCTTAACCATTTGCACCATTCAGGGACTTCTGTGCTAACATTAATGGCAGGAAAACCAGGCCTCAGGATAGTTTTGTATTGGCAGGAGAGGCCTTATGTTGTAGTTGAGATGTACATCCTACTTTGGTCTTTCAGATAATTTAGGAACTAAACGTTAAAAAAAAAAAAGGTTTATATTTATACTGCACTTCTGCAGTTACCGCGGGCTATTGTGCAACAGTTCTGTGCAGTTATTAGTGTTCACAGTATTTTCAGGGCCCATCTAAAGAACATCATGCATCCCTCTTCCCTTTGGCATCTGCACAGTTGATCTGTATTTCCAAGGACTATTAAAAGAACTGATTCGTGTACATGGTCCAGAAATTTCAATATAATCCAGAGCTCTCATAATAAGGAGGCTGCTGGCTATTTTTGTTTTCTGGAATAAAGATAAGATGCATACAAAATAAAAGGTCTTGTTGACTGGCAGTTATCTCTTATTGAAGTGGAATTCACATAAAAGAAAATTAACCATTTAAAGTGCACAATTCAAGAGCATTTAGTACATTCACAGTGTAGTGGTGGTAGCACCTCTATCTAGTTCCAAAATACTTTTGTCATTCCAAAAGAAAACCCTGTACCCATTGAGCAGCAAGTCCCCGTTCCCTCCTCTCCCAGCCCCTGGCAACCACCAATCTACTTTTCTGTCTCTGTGGATTTACTATATAAATGTATGGATTCACTATGTAAATGGAATCATACACTATGTAAACTTTTGTGCCTGGCTTCTTTCACTTAGCCTAATGCTTTCAAGATCCATCCGTGTTGTGGCATGTATCAGTACGCCATTCCTTTTTATGGCTGAATGACACAAGTTGCTTATTAGCTATCCTTTTATGTATGCTTAGGGTGTTTCCACTGTTAGGTTATTGTGCATAGTGCTGCTGTGAACATTCGTGTACAAGCATCTGTTTGAGTACCTGCTTTCAGGTATACACCAAGGGCAGGACTAGTGGGTCATATGGTAATTTTATGTTACCTTTTTGAGGAACTATCAAACTGTTCTCCACAGTGCCGTATCATTTTATATTCCCATCGGCAAAGTATGAGGGTTCTGATTTCTCCATGTCCTTACCAACACTTGCTTTTTTCCATTTTTTATAGCCACCCTCTTGGCTGTGAAGTGTTATCTCATTGTGGTTTTGATTTGCATTTCTATAATGACTAATGATGTTGAGCATCTTCTCATGTGTTTGTTGGCCATTGGTGTATCTTCTTGGGAGAAATGGCTATTCAAGTCCTTTGCTCATTTTTTAATCTGGCTGTTTGTCTTTTTGTTGTTGAGTTGTAAGAGTTCTTTATGTATTTTGGATACTAGACCTTCATCAGATATATGAATTGCAAACCACTTTCTCCCCTTCCATAGCTTGTCTAACTGATCATTTTTTTTATTAACTTTTATTGAGCTTCAAGTGAACGTTTACAAATCAAGTTAGACTGTCACATATAAGTTTATATACACCTTACTCCGTACTCCCACTTGCTCTCCCCCTAATGAGTCAGCCCTTCCAGTCTCTCCTTTTGTGACAATTTTGCCAGCTTCCAACTCTCTCTATCCTCCCATCCCCCCTCCAGACAGGAGATGCCAACACAGTCTCAAGGGTCCACCTGATATAATTGGCTCACTCTTCATCAGCATCTCTCTCCTACCCACTGTCCAGTCCCTTTCATGTCTGATGAGTTGTCTTCAGGAATGGTTCCTGTCCTGTGCTAACAGAAGGTTTGGGGACCATGACCGCCGGGATTCCTCTAGTCTCAGTCAGACCATTAAGTATGGTCTTTTTGTGAGAATTTGGGGTCTGCATCCCACTGATCTCCTGCTCCCTCAGGGGTTCTCTGTTGTGCTCCCTGTCAGGGCAGTCATCGATTGTGGCTGGGCACCAACTAGTTCTTCTGGTCTCAAGATGATGTAGGTCTCTGGTTCATTTGGCCCTTTCTGTCTCTTGGGCTCTTAGTTATCGTGTGACCTTGTTGTTCTTCATTCTCCTTTGATCCAGGTGGGTTGAGACCAATTGTAACTGATCATTTTGAAAAGTGGCAAATGGAGCATTGAGGCAGGTGGTAATGAATGGTTCTCAAAACTGTGATTTCAAAATCCTTGAGCTCTGACCTAAATTATGTATTCCCAGAACATGTAATTTCTATTCTTCTATCACTCCTTTCTGGTAAATGTTGGAGAGTGGTAGCATATTACTTTGATCTTTCATTGATACTTTTTAACTGATGATTTTGAAATGCAGCTTATCTTATTCGTTACAATGTATGTTTATTTAGTGGCTGAACACTCTAGGCTTTACTGTATTTTTCTCTATTAACAAATATTTATTGTCAACATATTATTATATTTCCGGCAGAGAGCTGGAGATGCAAAGGTTCAAGATAGTCCCTGCCATCAAGGAACTCACAATATGGTATCAAGCTAATAAATAATTATGACACAGCTTGAAAAGCACAATAACAAATGTACGTATTAAAGTGAAGCACAGGAAAAAAAAGGACCAATTTGGACTTGGTGAACTGGAGATTTTATCAAGGAAGAGATCCTTGAATTAGGTCTTGAAGGAAGAATGTGAGTTTAACATACAGATGGGAGGGGCCACTGATGGAAGGGCATTTCCAGCAGAAGCAGCATTCTGTACCAGAGCAAAGAAGTGGAAACAGGTGAAATTTGAAAGACATTCTGGAATGGTTGGAGCATAGGGGCCCATAGTGGGGCTGTGAGCTGTAATCCTAAGAGAAGGCAGGTGTCCAATCTCAGGGGACTGTTTCCAATCCTACCTAGAAGTCTTTAGAAAATGGGGAAACTTTGGAGGTTGTTAACTGAAAATTTCTATAGTAGAAAAATTAGAGACTGGAATTAAGAACATTGAGACTGAAGAGAAGACGACCAATTAGGAGACTAAGAAGTTGAGGAAGGAAGTAGACATGGAAAAGAGAGGACAAGGTCAAAATAAGGGATGTATAAAAGAAGGAACCTTATAACCAATTGAGCCTTGGGAAACGCTGACATTTAAAATATGGATGGAGAGCATAGAATGAGAAGAAAAGAACCTATAGACAGAGCAATAACAGCTACTGTTCATTCTTTCATTCAGCAAATATTTTTGAGTGTCTGCTGTGTGTCAAAGGAGTCCTTGGGTGATGTCAAAGGTTATGCACTCAACTACTAGCTGAAAGTTTGGCAGTTCGAATGCACCCAGAGGTGCCTTGGAAGATGGGCCTGGCAAGCTGTTTCTGAAAGGCTTTGAAAACCCTATACACATGAGGTTGCCATGAGTTGGAATTGACTTGACAGCAACCACCACCACCACTGCATGTCAGACACTGCCCAGGTGGAAAGGATACAGAGATGAATAAGAGAGATCAGTGTCTGCTCTCATGGAACTACATTCTAGTGGAGGGGAGAAAGATAATACGTAAGTAAACGGATAGATAAACAGGTAATTTTAGATAATTATAAAGGATACAAAGAAAATAAAGATGGGTGATGAGATAGAGCATGACCAAGGGTGTGGGTACTGCTTTAGACTGGGTGATCTAGGAAGGCCTCTTGGAGAATAATGAGAAGGGACTTGTCATGAGAAGATCTGAGGCAGAGAGTTTCAGGCAGAGGAAACAGCTAGGGCAAGACCTGAAGGGGAAAATAAAGAAAAAAAAGCATAGAGGAAAGAAGGAAGGCCGGTGAGAGGAAAGGGTAACATGCAATCGGAAGGAGGGAATGAGATGGATTGGAGAGTAAGCTGTGGCTTTATCATGTAAGCCTTAATGAACCATAGTGAACAATTTGGATTTCATTCTACTTGCAATGAGAAGCCACTGAAAGATTTTAAACATGAAAGTGACATGATCTGATTCATGTCTTTAAAAGTTCACTCCAGCTGCCGTGGAAGACTGGGATGTAGCGGAAGCTTGGAGACCAGTTTGGCAGTAGTTCAGATAAGAAAGGATGGTAGTCTGGTCTTGGGGTTTGGTAGCAGAGATGAAGCAGATTGTAGATACATTTTAGAAGTCAAGGCAAGCTAATAGGTAGGATTTTGGATTAAGAGGTATCAGTGCTTTTGTCCTGAACCAATGAGTGGATGGTGATGCCATTTACCAAGATGGAGGAAGACTTGAGGAGTAGAGGGAGGATGTCAAGAGTTGAATTTTTTTTTTTTTTTTTTTTAAATCTGTTTAACTTGAAGTGCTTATCACTTGAAAATGTCAAGAAAGCAGTTGAACATATGAATTTGGAGTTCAGGGGAAGATTCAAATTTAGGAGTCTTTTTAAATGTTTTTGAAAACTATAGGACTGGATAATGTTACCCATGGAGGTTGTGAAGATAGAAAAGAGATGGGGTTTTAGGGCTGAACCTGAGATACTCCAATATTTAGAGCTTGAACTGAGGGAAAGGATCCAGCAAAGGATACTAAGAAGGAGCTTTCTGTGACAAAGGTGGAAAATCAGGATGGTGTGGTGTCACTGAACCCAAGATAAGAAAGCTGATTGAGGAGGGTGTGTCAACAGGGTCAAATGCTGCTAAGAAGTGTTATAATATTGAGGACAGAATCAATGTCATTGGTGACTTTGACAAGAATAGATCCAGTGGAAGAGGGATAGGAAACCTGACTGGAGTGAATTGAGGAGAGGATGAGGTGTGGAAGTAGAGGCGGTTTCTTTCTAGACATTTTGCTGTCTGTGGAAGAAGAGAAATGGAGCTGAAGCCTGGTGTCAAGGAGCTGCTTGCTTTTTTTTTTTTTTCTTTTAAGATGGGAGACACCAGATTATGGTTGTTTGCTAGAGGGAATGACCTAGCAGAGGGAGAATTTTAACGTTGCTACTATTTACTGAGTGCTATCTTTTTTTTATCCTGTATTGGAGCCCTGGTAGTGCTCTGGTTGCGAGCTACGGCTGCTAAATAAAAGGTCAGCCGTTCAAATCCATCAGCTGCTCCCTGGAAATCCTTTGGGGCAGTTCTACTCTGTCCTCTAGGGTCACTATGAGTTGAAATCGACTTGATGGCAATGGGTTTGTTTTTTTTAAATCCTGTACTAGGCATTTTTGCATATTATTGTTTACTATTCTCACAACAATCCTAGAGGATATTTGTACTCCCATTGTATAGATAATTAAACAGGGGATCAAAAGGATAAGAAACTTTCCTAAGGCCACACAATTAGTAATGGGGTCCTGTTTTACTCCGTTATGCCACATTCCCACCAGAGGAGCACATCATTCCATTGGCATGATTTGCAGGGATCTGAGAATTTTCTCTCAACTTCTGCTCAGGTGTGTTTTTCTCACAATTTATAGTGCTCCTGAAGTTTTACTGATAGGGGTTTGTTTTTTTGCTTCCATTCTGTTTTTTAGACTTCTGTTATTAAGATGCTAATATCGGAGGAAAAGGAAACAGCCAACAGCTTAATGTGGATTCCCATGGCTTCAGGTATTATCTATATGCTGATGATGGAGTCTTTGGGTGGCGCACGTGGGTAACACTCTTGACTGCTAACTGAAAAGTTGGAGGTTCGAGTCCACCCAGAGGCACCTTGGAAGAAAGACCGGGTGACCTACTTCCAAAAGATCAGCCAATGAAAACCCTATGGAGCACAGTTTTGCTCTGACACACATGGGGTTGCCATGAATTAGAATCACTCAACGGCAACTGGTTTATATGCTGATAACATTCCAATTTTTCTCTTTAATCCAGAATTTTCATATATTTAGCTTGACATTTGAATGTCTTGCAGGCATTTCAAAATTAACATATCCCAAATGGTGCTCAATTCCTACATGTCCCTCTTCTGTTTTCCATTTGAGTAAATGGTGACACAGTCCTTTTAGTTGTTTATTCAGAAATCCAGTAGTTGTATTCTAATCCTCTCTTTTCATTACCCTCCACATCAAATTCATTAAGAAGTTATGTCAAGTCTGCCTTGAGACTTCAGATTTGTTTGCCGTTCTCCATCTGTGGCATCACCATTCTTACTGCCACTCAGTCAAAAGTAGGTCTCTCCCACTCTGTCATCTCAACTACCATTGTTAATTTACTTATTAGCTCTTATTGCTATGTACAGCAATGTTTCATTCTGCTATACATACGGTCACTATGATTCAGAACCTATTCATTTGGCAGTTAACAACAACAAATTCTTTGATTTAATTCTTTATTCGTGGCATGTCTTTCCCTCTAGAATGTAAGTCCCATAAGGGCAGGGACTCTTTTTTTTTTTTTTTGGTTAGTTATATCATCAGTGTTTAATGTGATTAAAACAATGCCAGGCACACTGTAGATGCTCAACAAATATACTGGCACCTGAATAAAAGGATTAAGGAGTAAATAATTTCCCTTGGGGAAGGCAGGCGCTCAATGCAAGTGAATAGCCCCAGTCAACTGTGCCTTAAAAAAAACACCTGAAGGGACAAAACCCATGGTCACCAAGGTCAGTCTTTCCATAATCCTTGAGGCACTGGCCAATAGGACTGGCTACCTGCCAGTGGCCTTCTGTCCCTCTTGTTCTCCTGGGTAAGCTGCATATTACTCTTCTCTGACATAGCAGATATACAGGCAACAGCTTATTGTTTGGTAGTTTACAAAGCAAATGCATATATGTTGTCTTAATAACATGCAAGATGGGGACTGAGCTTTATAGATGGGGAGTCTGAAGAATAAGGGGATATGTCACAGAGTTGGTGAGCGCTGAAACCAGTGTCAGACCTACATCCCTGACTCCAGATCTACTTTGCTTTTCACCAAGTCCACTTATATTTTCTAATCAAAAGGACATCAGACCTGTTTGAAACTATAGGAATGCTTTAAGACCAATGCCAGGTGATTTGCCTAGGCACAAACCTTTCTGTTGAAAAGGGTCATCTATGTTAGAATGAACCTAAGGTTCATCTTGCTAATTTCTGAAAACAAGGGAAGAGACTGAAGACTAACGATTTAGAACTCACAGAGACCGTTATATAAAATGATTCACTTCCTCCTCATAATGACTCAGGGAAATAGGTACAATAGAATAAGTTTCGTTATCCTCAAGTACCAGATAAGTTATCTGAGGCCTAGGAAGTAAAGAGCTCATGGTCAACCACTTAAAGAACATTGATTAGAAGCATGGGCTCTTGGAGAAAGACTTCACTTGATTCATGGTTCCCCTATTTACTATTTGTGTAATCTTAGGGAAATTGCATAGCTCTCTGTGCCTCAGTTTTCTCATCTTTAATATGGGGACAAAAATAGTATATACCTTCTCAGGATATTGTGGGGATATTATGTGTTAATCCATGTAAAGAATTTGGTATAATGTTTGGCACATGGTAAGTCTCAATAAATGCTGACTATTAGTAAGCTGGGCTGCTAACCAAAAGGTCAGCAGTTCGAATCCACCAGGTGCTCTTTGGAAACCCTATGGGGCAGTTCTACCCTGTCCTGTAGGGTTGCTATGAGTCGGAATTGACTCGACGGCAACGGGTTTTATTAGTAAGTGACCTAGTTCTTGTAGGTCCAACTCCAGGCATCTTTATAACATTCAAGTTTGTTCTGTATTTAAAAGAGCAATTAAAATAATTTCCTTTACATTCATCTTTTCAGGAGCATTTGAGGCCAAAGATGTCTTGCTTAGATTTTTCCTTAACTTACAGCTGGATTACAGGGCAAAGGTAGGAATTTAATGTTAATACACTTTATGGAATCACTGCATAAAATTTAATTTTGGCAGAGAGTATGCTGGAGATCATATTACCATCATAAAGAGTTGTTCGCTTTCATTTTTATTTTCCAGAATTTCAAACCTCGAGCAAATGTGGCCAAGTCTTTTGTTTTAAGGACATGTGCTCTGACTCATTGTGTGTCAAAGGAGAAGCCTTTCTTTTAACTTCAGATATTTAACATGACATTAGAGGCTGCATCAATTATTTATTACTTTTTTTGTCCCCTTAGATTTCTACACAGAAAATATTATTCCAAGACCTGGATTAATTAATCAAGATAAAAAAATGTGAGTGATGCCAAGAACAGAAGCCACTGCCCTTGAAACCAAGAAACATAGATTATTATGGCTGTGGTTACCTCCTCAGGCATACCCAGATATAATGGATCGATGTTATCGGTCCTTATTAACAGGCTATGTCATTTAGACAAAAGGCTCAATTGAGCAGATAAGTCCTAAATTAAATTTCTATGGTTGGCAAAAACCCAATCTTTACCAAGGTTTTTCAGTTTCTTAAGAAGGAGAGAAGTGAGATTCTTTTCTCTAAGGAGCTTCTGTGATCACTACTCTATTCTAATTTTTAGTTGGTTTGCAATCTGGATGTACTTCTTTCTATTGATCTCTTAGAGGATCATGAGTTTAAGGGGTAAAGCATCAGCACCAAGGTTATGGGATTGGCACTCGTTAGAGTTTTCAGCTATAGCTACTTCTTTATCCAAATAACCCAAGCAATCAAAGAATGAGGACAGCATTAGAAGAAATGGTGCAATTACCATACATTAGGAAAGTCTTTCCAGATGTCAATTGATCATTTTTATTCTGAGGTTAGTTCTTGTTTGGGTAGCAATTTTCATTTCTGAAATGTGGGTAAATCTGATCTAGTTGACAACTGTTCTATTTTTCAAACAATTCCAGAAAGTCTACCATCTTTATGGCTTACCTTTTGAGAAATGAGAAAATAAAGATTATCTTCCTCTCAAAATTTGGTGAGGGCTGTATTATGGATCCCTTTAGCAGGATGATAAGTTTGAAAGAATTATTCTTTGGAGCCAGAAAAACTGGGTTCAGATCTTGACTTTGCTACTGGCTGAAGAACATCAGTGAATTTTTATCCATCCTTACTTTCAGTTTTCTCCTCTGTAAAATGGGCATACTAATATCGACTTGGTAAGATATTTTGAAGGTTAAACAAAGTGTTGTATGTAAGGTTCCATACTAGACACACAGTGAGTCTTCAGTAAATCCCGAGCCTTTGTTACCAGTGAAAGTACTGTGAAGGAGCTAAGCTTCGTATCAAAGGATCACAGATGCATCTGGTCTGGCCTGAGAAATTTATTTAGAAAAAAAAAAGGAGTTAACACATATAAAATTGGAAGATTTTTATATAAAAAACTGATTGGCTTTTATTGAAAAAGTGAAGAGAAATAAGGGGAGAAGCAGGAGGGAGAGTGGGGAGAAAGGAGGGGAGGGTGAAAGGGAATGAGGAGAAGGAGGAAAAGATGGAGGAGGAGAAGGTGAAGACAAAGGAAATAGAGACCAAGGAGATCTGACAACACAGGCTTGCATTACCAAAAGGCAAACCTTGATTGGAGTTTAGTACTAGTTGCCTCTTTTAGACGGGCTGTGCACCCTGCTCCTGTCATATCCTATCTTTCTCATTGGTTGGGCTTCACTCACTTTCTATTACTTGCCAGCTCCTGTGGAGGCTTATTGGAGATCCCTGCTTCATGGATTCCTGGAGTTAAGGACCCACCATCATTAGGGATGTACTTAAAATTGTTGTTTTATAATGTTGGAATGGGGGAGACCTTCTAAGATCCTTTAAGAGTGGAGGAGACAAGAAATTATAAAGCCAAAAAAGACAGACATATTGAACTACATAAACGTTTAAAAATTTTGTATGGCAAAAGATATAAGGTCAAAAGACAAATGATTGACTGGGTAGGTCCACAGTGGGAGATTTTAACACTAGCTCCTAACCTTTTCCATGCTATCCATCCTTTAATTCATGAAATATATGAGCTCAAAGATAAAAGGTTAGTATTCCTAATAGACAAGAAGATTTTACAAATTGATAAGAAAAACACAAACAATCCAGGAAAAAATTGGGGAAAGGATGTAATAGGAGCAAAAGCTATGAAAAGGCAATTCAAAGAAGGGGAAATGCAAATGACTAATATTAAACACACGGAGTGATAGTCAATTTTCCTGTTAATCTTGGAAAAGCAAAATATAACAACAGTGAAAAACCATTTTCACTCATTAAATTGGCAAAAATTTAAAAGAACGATAATGTTCTGTGCTGGTTAAAATGTGGAGAATGTGAGGTGGAGCCAAGATGGCAGAATAGACAGACGCTTCCATCAAGCCCTCTTTACAACAAAGACCTGAAAAAACAAGTAAAACGAGTACATTTGTGACAAGCTGGGAGCCCTGAGCATCAAAGGCAAGCTTAGACAATGAACTGAGGGGCAGGGGGAGGAAGAGGCCATTCAGAAGTAGACAGGAGTTACTGGACCTGAATCGCGGGGAGCCCTCGGGCACCATTCCCAGAGCAGCAGCGGCGGTGGTGGTGGGCTGCTACTAGCGTGCGGCTACAGTTTCCTCAGGGAGAAGCAGCCAGCCACAAAGCCCACTCACACCTCCAGAACCTGAGAAGAATGGCACTTTCAGCAAAAGGTAAGTACTTGCGTATATTTTACTGCGCCCCCCCCCCAAGCCGGCTTCAGCGGCTGAATCCCTGGGCCTGAGATAGACCCTGGTGAGCACCTAGAGCCATCCTCCCAGCCATGGGAAAGGAAAAAATTTGCAACTGCAGGGGAAAGATAATTTGCTAGCTCCATTAACCGGGGGAGCTCAGGACAGAAGTGGCTCCTGGGGGCATCAACCGTCCATGGACCTTGAGCACCTTTCCCTTCTACATGGACTTGTGTGGGCCTATTTCAGGAGAATAGGTCCTTGTTGGTAGACTCCAACCATTTCAGCTGTGTGGAGGAGAGGTGGGTGTTTGACATTTGACATCACTTTGCCTATTAAACAAGGTCCTCACCTACCCACATCAGGGACCTAAGGACTGGTAGCTCCACTCAGGTCACCCAGCCACCCTCAACAGGGGTCCAAAGATAACTGGTACCTTCCAGTCCTTACAACCAAAAACTTTGGGTGCCCTGGGTCCCTCTGCAGAACCCACCCACCAGCATGCTCTAGGGAACAAAGATGCATTTTCCTCAGAGACACTTGGGGGTCAGTTCTCAGCCCCCTGCCTTGTTCAGAGCGTGACCCCCTACTGCAATCAGATACTGGCATATACGCCAATCACCCCTGCCCCTCTAAGACTGTAGGACAGAGTCTGTACCACACACTTGGTATCAGCTACCTGGAAACCTGAGCTGAATTCATACAAGAAAACTGAGTGGACTCCTAGACTGATATACCTGGTAACAGCTCTAGCCACCTGGAAACAGGACACCAGAGCTGCAAAGGCAAAAATGATCAAGCTAGCCCACTCAAGCAATCCATAGGGGTATACCAAAACAAAACAAAGCAAGCAGCTATGACACAGTAAGCAAGCGTAAACTAATACAATAACTTAAAGATGGCTCGGAGACAATAGTCGATATCAAGTCACATAAAGAACCAGACCATGATCACCTCGACAGGCTCTCAAAACAAAGAATCCAGAGATCTTCTAGATGCAAGTGCATTCCTGGAATTACCAGAGCCAGAATACAAAATTTTAATATACAGAGCCCTTCAAGACATCAGGAAGGAAATGAGGCAATACACAGAACAAGCCAAGGAACACACAGATGAAGCAACTGAAGAAGTTAGAAAGATTATTCAGGAACATAGTGAAAAGTTTAATAAGCTGGAAAAATCCATAGACAGGCAGCAATCAGAAATTCAGAAGATTAACAATAAAATTACAGAATTAGATAACTCAGTAGAAAGTCAGAGGAGCAGAATTGAGCAAGTAGAATCTAGAATTTCTGAACTCGAAGATAAATCACTTGGCACTAATATGTTTGAAGAAAGTCAGATAAAAGAATTAAAAAAAAAATGAAGAAACCTTAAGAATCATGTGGGACTCTATCAAGAGAAATAACCTACGAGTGATTGGAGTACCAGAACAGGGAGGGATAACAGAAAATACTGAGAGAATTGTTTAAGATTTGTTGGCAGAAAACTTCTCTGATATTGTGAAAGATGAGAACATATCTATTGAAGATGCTCATCAAACTCCACATAAGGTAGATCTTAAAAGAAAGTCACCAAGACATATTATAATCAAGCTTGTGAAAACCAAAGATAAAGAGAGAATTATAAGAGCAGCGAGGGATAACCGAAAAGTCACCTACAAAGGAGAGCCAATAAGAATAAGCTCAGACTAGTTGGTAGAAACCATTCAGGCAAGAAGGCAATAGGATGAAATATTTAAAAAATTGAAGGAAAAAAATTGCCTGCCAAGAATCATATATCCAGCAAAACTGTCTTTTAAATACGAAGGTGAAATTAAGACGTTTCCAGATAAACACAAGTTTAGGGAATTTGTAAAAACCAAACCAAAACTACAAGAAATACTAAAGGGAGTTGTTTGGTTAGAAAATCAATAATATCAGGTATCAATCCAAGACTAGAACACTGGGCAGAGCAACCAGAAGTCAACCCAGACAGGGAAATCCAAAAAAACAAAGCAAGATTATATATAAAGGAAAAAAGCCCCAAACAGGGTAACAGCAATGTTATTACATAAAAGAAGACAACATTAAAATAATAAAGAGGGACTAAGAAATGTAATCATATACCTTCCATATGGAGACGAAGATACGGTGATACAAAGAAATAAAATTTAGTTCTAAATTTAGAAAAATAGGGGTAAATAGTAAGGTAACCACAAAGGAGACAAATTATCCTGCTCATCAAAATAAAATACAAGGGAAAAATACAGACTCAGCAGAAACAAAATAAACAACAACAAATATGAGGAAAGGACAATATATAAAGAAAATCTACTCAGCACATAAAATCAAGTGGGAAAAAGAAACTGTCAATACACAAAAAAGGACACCAAAATGATAGCACTAAATTCATACTTATCCATAATTACCCTGAATGTAAATGGACTAAATGCAGCAATAAAGAGACAGAGAGTGGCAGAATGGATTAAAAGACAAGATTCATCTATATGCTGCCTACAAGAGACACACCTTAGACTTAGAGACACAAACAAACTAAAACTCAAAGGATGGAAAAAAATATATCAAGCAAACAACAAACAAAAAAGAGCAGGAGTAGCAATATTAATTTCTGACAAAATAGACTTTAAAGTTAAATCCATCAGAAAGGATAAGGACGGGCACTATATAATGATTAAAGGGACAATACACCAAGAAGATATAACCATATTAAATATTTATGCACCCAATGACAGGGCTGCAAGATACATAAAACAAACTCTATCGGCATTGAAAGTGAGGTAGACAGCTCCTCAATAATACTAGGAGATGTCAACACACCACTTTCAGTGAAGGACAGGACATCCAGAAAGAAGCTCAATAAAGACACGGAAGATCTAAATGCTACAGTCAACCAACTCGACCTCGTAGACATATACAGAACACTCCACCCAACAGCAACCAAGTATATTTTCTTTTCTAGTGCACATGGAACATTCTCTAGAATAGACCAGATATTACGTCATAAAGCGAGCATTAGCAGAATCCAAAACATTGAAATATTACAAAGCATCTTCTCTGACAATAAGGCCATAAAAGTGGAAATCAATAATAGGAAAAGCAAGGAAAAGAAATCAAACACTTGGGAACTGAGCAATACCCTGCTCAAAAAAGACTGGATTATAGAAGACATTAAGGATGGAATAAAGAAATTCAGAGATCCAATGAGCATGAAAACACTTCCTATCAGAACCTTTGGGACATAGCAAAAGCGGTGCTCAAAGGTCAATTTATATCAATAAATGCACACATCCAAAAAGAAGAAAGGGTCAAAATCAAAGAATTATCCCTACAACTTGAGCAAATAGAAAGAGAGCAACAAAAGACACCCACAGGCACCAGAAAAAAACAAATAATAAAAATTAGAGCAGAACTAAATGAAAGAGAAAACAGAAAAAGAATTGAAAGAATTAACAAGACCAAAAGGTGTTTTTTTTTTAAAACTCAACAAAATTGATAAACCACTGGCCAAACTGACAAAAGAAAAACAGGAGAGGAAGCAAATAACCCGAATAAGAAATGAGATGGGCGATATTACAACAGACCCAACTGAAATTAAAAGAATCATGTTACATTACTATGAAAAATTGTACTCTAACAAATTTGAAAACCTAGAAGAAATGGATGAATTCATAGAAACACACTACCTACCTAAACTAACACAAACAGAGGTAGAAAAACTGAATAGACCCATAACAAAAGAAGAGATTGAAAAGGTAATCAAAAAACTCCCAACAAAGAAAAGCCCTGGTCCTGAGGGCTTCACTGCAGGGTTCTACTAAACTGTCAGAGAAGAGTTAACACCACTACTACTAAAGGTATTTCAGAGCATAGAAAAGGACAGAATACTACCAAACTCATTTTATGAAGCCACCATATCCCTGATACCAAAACCAGGTAAAGACACCACAAGAAAAGAAAATTATAGACCTATATCCCTCATGAATGTAGGTGTAAAAATCCTCAACAAAGTTCTAGCCAATAGAATTCAACAGCATATCAAAAAAATAATTCACCATGACCAAGTGGGATTTATACCAGGTATGCAGGGATGGTTCAACATTAGAAAAACAATTAATGTAATCCACCACATAAATACAGACACACACACCACATAAATAAAACAAAAGACAAGAATCACATGATTTTATCAATTGATGCAGAAAAGGCATTTGACAAAGTTCAACACTCATTCATGATAAAAACTCACAGGAAAATAGGAATAGAAAGAAAATTCCTCAACATAATAAAGGGCATTTATATAAAGGCAACAGCCAACATCACCCTAAATGGAGAGAGCCTGAAAACATTCCCCTTGAGATCAGGAACCAGACAAGGATGCCCTTTATCACCACTCTTATTCAATATTGTGCTGGAGGTCCTAGCCAGAGCAGTTATGCTAGATAAAGAAATAAAGGGCATCCAGATTGGCAAGGAAGAAGTAAAAGTATCTCTATTTGCAGATGACATGATCTTATACACAGAAAACCCTAAGGAATCCTCTAGAAAACTACTGAAACTAAAAGAAGAGTTCAGCAGAGTATCGGGATACAAGATAAACATAAAAAATCAGTTGGATTCCTCTACACTAACAAAAAGAACATCGAGGAGGAAATCACCAAATCAATGCCATTTACAGTAGCGCCCAAGAAGATAAATCTTACCAGAGATGTAAAAGACTTATACAAAGAAAACTACAGTACACTTCTGCAAGAAACCAAAAGAGACTTACATAAGTGGAAGAACATACCTTGCTTTTGGATAGGAAGACTTATCATTACAAAAATATCTATTCTACCAAAAGCGATCTATACATTTAATGCAATTCCAATCCAAATCCCAACAACACTCTTTAATGAGATGGGGACACAAATCACCAACTTCATATGGAAGGGAAAGAGGCCCCAGATAAATAAGGCATTACCGAAAAAGAAGAACAAAGTGGGAGGCCTTACTTTACCTGATTTTAGAACCTATTATATCGCCACCGTAGTCAAAACAGCCTGGTACTGGTACAACAACAGATACATGGACCGATGAAACAGAATTGAGAATCTAGACATAAATCCATCCACATCTGAGCAGTTGATGTTTGACAAAGGCCCCAAAACCGTTAAATGGGGAAAAGACAGTCTTTTTAACAAATGGTGCTGGCATAACTGGATATCCATCTGCAAAAAAATGAAACAAGACCCATACCTCACTCCATGCACAAAAACTAACTCAAAATGGATCAAAGACCTAAATATAAAATCTAAAACGATAAAGATCATGGAAGAAAGAATAGAGACAACGTTCGGAGCCCTAAGACATGGCATAAACAGTATACAAAACACAAAGAATCTAGAAGAAAAACTAGATAACTGGGAACTCCTAAAAATCAAACACCTACGCTCATCCAAAGCCTTCACCAAAAGAGTAAAAAGACTACCTACAGACTGGGAAAAAGTTTTTAGCTATGACATTTCTCATCAGCGCCTGATCTCTAAAATCTACATGATACTGCAAAAAGTCAACTGCAAAAAGACAAATAACCCAATTAAAAAATGGGCAAAAGATATGAATAGACACTTCACTAAAGAAGACATTCAGATAGCTAACAGATATATCAGGAAATGTTCATGATCATTAGCCATTAGAGAAATGCAGATCAAAACTATAATGAGATTTCACCTCACTCCAGCAAGGCTGGCATTAATCCAAAAAACACAAAATAATAAATGTTGGAGAGGCTGTGGAGAGACTGGAACACTTACATAGTGCTGATGGAAATGTAAAATGGTACAACCACTTTGGAAATCGATTTGGCGCTTCCTTAAAAAGCTAGAAATAGAACTACCATACGATCCAGCAATCCCACTCCTCGGAATATATCCTAGAGAAATAAGAGCCTTTACACAACAGATATATGCACAGCCATGTTTATTGCAGCTCTGTTTACAATAGCAAAAAGATGGAAGCAACCAAGGTGCCCATCGACGGATGAATGGATAAATAAATTATGGTATATTCACACATTGGAATACTACGCATCGATAAAGAACAGTGAGGAATCTGTGAAACATTTCATAACATGGAGGAACCTGGAAGGCATTATGCTGAGTAAAATTAGTCAGTTGCAAAAGGACAAATATTGTATAAGACCACTATTATAAGAACTTGAGAAATAGTTTAAACTGAGAAGAAAACATTCTTTTGTGGTTACGAGAGCGGGAGGGGAGGGAGGGTGGGAGAGGGTATTTACTAATTAGATAGTAGATAAGAACTACTTTAGGTGAAGGGGAAGACAGCACACAATACAGTGGAGGTCAGGACAATTGGACTAAACCAAAAGCAAAGAAGTTTCCTGAATAAACTGAATGCTTCAAAGGCCAGGGTAGCAGGGGCAGGGGTCTGGGGACCATGGTTTCAGGGGACATCTAAGTCAATTGGCATAATAAAATCTATTAACAAAACATTCTGCATCCCACTTTGAAGAGTGGCGTCTGGGGTCCTAAACGCTAGCAAGCAGCCATCTAGGATGCATCAATGAGTCTCAACCCACCTAGATCAAAGGAGAATGAAGAACACCAAGGACACAAGGCGTCAGAAAGGGCCACATGAACTAGAGACTACATCATCCTGAGACCAGAAAAACTGGATGTTGCCCGGCTACAACCGATGATTGCCCTGACAGGGAACACAACAGAGAACCCCTGAGGAAGCAGGAGAGCAGTGGGATGCAGACCCTAAATTCTCATAAGACCAGACTTAATTGTCTGACTGAGACTGGAAGGACCCCAGTAGTCATGGCCCCTAGACATTCTGTTGGCCCAGGACAGGAACAATTCCCGAAGCCAACTCTTCAGACATGGATTGGCCTGGACAGTGGGTTGGAGAGGGATGCTGGTGAGGAGTGAGCTTCTTGGATCAGGTGGACACTTGAGCCTATGTTGGCATCTCCTGCCTGGAGGGGAGATGAGAGGGTGGAGGGGGTTAGAAGCTGGCGAAATGGAAACAAAAAGAGAGAGTGGAGGGAGATTGTAATTGGGAGTGTGTAGCAAGGTGTATATGGGTTTTTGTGTGAGAGATTGACTTGATTTGTAAACTTTCACTTAAAGCACAATAAAAATTATTTAAAAAAAATGTGAAGAATGGGGAAGTATGCACTCATATATTGTTAGCGGAGCCCTGGTTGCACAGTGGGTAAGAACTCAGCTGCTAACGAAAAGGTCGGCAGTTCGAATCCACCAGCCACTCCTTGGAAACCCTATGAGTTAGTTCTACTCTGTCCTCTAGTGTTGCTATGAATTAGAATCAACACAACAGCAACGGGTGTGGGTTTAGTTTCATTTTTTTATATATTGTTAGGAGTGGGAAAAGTTGCACTCAGTAGAAAACAATTTGCCTATAACGTAAAATGCACAGTTATGTTTGATTTAGTAATCCCACTCTTGTGAGTCCATCCTAGAGAAATAGAAGCACCAGATTATAAAATTATATTTAGAAGCTATTTATTGCAGCATTGTTTTTAAATGGTAAACAAAACAAAGGAAAAAAAACAAAACAAAACTGGAAGCAACCTACATGTTCATGAATAGGGGATTAAATTTTGAAATGCCCATTCTGTAAAATATTAGGCAACAATCAAAAAGATTGATTTAGAAACTGGAGGAAAACCCATGACATACTGCTAAGTGAAAAAAATCCTGTTGCAGATTATGTATACAGCATGATCCTATTTTTATTTAAAAAAAAAAAAAAACCTGAAATCAGCCGCTTACCTTCCTATAAGGCATGTAAATATGGAGGTGGGAGATCTGCTGGAACAGCGGTGGTTCTGGAGGGACTTGTTAGTGTCTGCAAGAATGCTGGTTTTTAAAAATGAAACGTTGATGATTACAGATTTTACATATAGAAAGCAGGTATTGCTTATGTAATAAAAGCCTAATAAGAAAAATTAAACTTTTTTTTTTGTTCTTTTAGAAGTGGCCAGTGTACACATTCACTCCCCTGAAGTGCCTTGGTCTTGAGGAAATCTTGGTAAGATGGCTTGAGGCACCCAAGAGTGAAGTGGTCTATCCCGTTTAGGAATCAAACCTCTGACCTTGGTCTCATTAGCTCAAAACTCCAACTGAACGCATATCCCTTCCTTGCATATAGTCATAGTGGGCTCAGACTTGGCTTGCAAATTATATTTCTTTGTCTAGATCATGGATACAGAATCATGTATCTCCTTAATTAACTATGATTAAATTATATTAGCCTATTCATAAAATTATGATACTCGAATTTCAACATACTGTAAAGCTAAAAATATAAAACCTCAGCTTTAGATAATAAACGTCATTGCTCCTTCCCACTGATTTGCCAGTGCTCTTTAAAATGCGCATTTGATGCCGTTTAAGCTGTATCTGCTATTGTCACAATTGCCTATAGGTTTCAGATTAGTAAAGTCTTTGAAATAGGACTCTCCCTTAGCAGAAAGGAATCCGCAGCACTTGGCATAAAGATTCTAATCTTTGGCCTTCCTGTGGCAAGATTTACAGCTGTGACCTTAGGCTCGATTTCTTTTGGAGCAGAGTCACTTTAAGTTACCAGTGATGAGTGCTTTGAGTTACTAGGTCAGCATGAATTGGCTCATATAATGTCAGATCCGTGCTTCCCAAGGGCTGGGCAGTATTAGGGACAAGAAACAAAGTGAATTTTAATGTCTGCCGAAGGCAGGGCTCTGATATATGAGCCACCCCAGTAACAATGAATTTCCACGGTGGGAGATTTTAACACTAGCTCCTAACCTTTTCCATGCTATCCATCCTTTAATTCATGAAATAGTTGAGCTCATTTTTAATTAGGTGAAATAGTCTGGAACTACCTGGAAAAAGAGATGAAAAGAAAGGGTTGCCAGCTAGTTTGACTTTAGGGCAAACTTTTCCTAGAATTGATAAGAAGAAGGAATCGTATGAAGGGTGATGCAAAGCCCTTTAAAGTGACGCCTTCCAATTCTGTTAACTCACTGCTACCGAACAGTTGAGCGGAAGTCTTCCTTCCGCTGCAGCTCAAGAATAAATATCTTGCTTGTTTAAAATTCATAACTATACCCAATGGCAAGAAATAAAGGCAGTTTTAGACCTTGGTTTTTGCTATTTAGACATCGCCTAATTTAACAGGAGGGACTTGCGTACAGCCTGTGAAACGCACTTAAATATGTTGTCAACACTAGATGGCACTCTCGGGTTGTCTTGCTAATACATTTCTCTAGTTCAAAGTCCCTTCAACATTAATTACCTCCTGGAAAGAGCAAACAGGCTATTTAAACAAAGGGTCCCTGTAGTTGCGCTGTAGCCTTGTTTTTATATTTATAGTCATGTAATCAATATGTTGGAAGAGCAATTAATTTTTAACCTCAATCCATGGGGAGATCAAACGTTAGTAGAGTTAATGGATGGAACAGGCTTCATTATTCTAAAGTAACACTAATGATAAGTCAGGGAAAAAAGTCAAGGGTTGTAAACAATTGTGCCGTCAAACACCGTCATTGCTAATCATAAAGTAACTGTGCAACGTGATCACGGGGTGCTGACCTCTTGCCACTCTCCTCATAACAGCTGTAGTTTCTGTTTTGGTCATTTAGACCCTGCATGATCGGAGTAGCCTCCTAAATGATCTTTTAAATGTTTTCCTCTTCCAATCAATGCTATTGGAGTTTTATTCCAAATAATAGTTCTGATTTTGTTGCTGTTTTGAAAGCCTTTGGTTCTTCCCGTTTCCTAGCACTTTGTTGTCAGTTGTCATCGAATTCATTCTGACTCCAGAATGAAACAATGCCCCATCCTGAGCCATCTCCATGAGTGTGAGTCCATTGTTGAGGCTATTGTGTAGTGCCTTCTAACCTAGGGGACTCACCTTCCAACACTATATTAAACAATATTCTATTGTGATCCATAGGATTTTCATTGGCTACTTTATAGAAGTAGATCACCAGACCTTTTTTCATAGTCTTAGCCTGGAATCCCAACTGAAACCTATCTACCATGGGCAACCCTGCTGGTATTTGAAATATTGGTGGCATAGCGTCCAGTATCATAGTAACGTGCAAGCCACTATAGGACAACAAACTGACAGATGAGTGGTGGTCTAGCACCTTGGGTGATATTAAAGCCCCTTATGATGTGGGCCCTCTCTATACTCCTGGACCATTCACCCTAGCTCTTCATCCACAACACTTTTTCTGTGCTGACTACATGCCAGATTGAGTGCTATGTTCTTCCAAGACAGATAATGAACCAGAGCAGCTTCAGTATTGTATCATATGTAGGGGCACAGAGGGCTCTAGATGGACTCATTCCCAGGACAGGGGTGGGGTGGTGTCCCAGAACTAAGTGGATGGAAGCCAAAAAGGGCAAAGGTTTCACTCTCTTTATCCCAACTATATCCTCCCATCACCCAACCCATCCCAGCATGGCCAAACCCACTTCCCCAGATCATGAGAAAGTAGGACAGATAATGTTTTATAGGCGCGGACACTCATAGTAGATAGCACACCAAGGCTCATTACCATTAGAGACATATTACTGTTTTTCCCCAAATACTATTATATTCAAATTGACCTTTCTTGTTCCTTTAACAATTCTTGTACTTTTCTGACTTCTTTGCCGATGTGATTCTCTCCGTGTAGAATGTTCTGTTCTTGCCTATTCATCTAGGTCCAACTCAGAAGCATCTTCCTTCACGAAACCTTCTTCAACCCCTTCGACCATCATGCTTTTCTTTATCTGCTGAGTTCCCAAATTTCTCAATTGACATGTCTGTTAAAATAACCTGTTACAATTAGAGTTTCTGTCCTTATTTTTCTATTCTAATAAAGTGTAAATGATATGAGGATTTTTGTGAATCTGCATATCCCTCCATTGCCTAACAACATGCTTCATGCAACACAGATGGAACTGTAAATGTTGAATTTACTGGATAGGATAAGACAAGATCAAATAACCCGGGATGGATGACAGGAAGAAGCCTGGCACCCAATGTCAGGGACAGCTCTTTTTTTTTTTTTTTTTGGACCATTCATTACAGAGGGAGATTCTTAAATGGCTTGTTTCATAGAAAACACCGCTTGATATTGGTCTGGCATACAACTGTGAAAGAGACTATTAGTTGCCTATCTCAACATCCTTTCTCCTTTAACAGAACTCTGATTTTTAGCTGGGCATATTTGGCCAAGAATAAAGCACTACATTTCCTAGTCACCTTTGCATCTAGGTGTGATTCTTAAGACTACATTCTGGTCAAATAGATTAGTGAAAGAGTTTTGCAGGTCTTTTAGGAAGCCCCTTAAAGGATGCTGACTCAATTTTTCCTCCACCTTCCTGCAACTCAGGAAGCCATTCTAGACCCTAAGGTGACTTTGAGGATAGAAGCCATGCTCTAGTATGGTGATCAAAAAGATGGGAGCCTGGATCCCTGAGACACCTTGCAGCCTCCTCATCAGCCCTGACTGCCCATCTCCCAACTTTTTTTGCATAAGAGAAAGAAACCCCTATCTCACTCAAGACACAGTTGTTTTGGAGGTATTGTGAACCTAATCCCTGATACATATACTCTAGATTGATTGTGGGCCGTGACTTTTTTTCTCTTCAAGGACTTTCTGCAAATATGATAACAATCATAAAGCTCTCATCTAAGGGTGAGCAGGAGTTAGGATATTCAAAGCTAACAGGTAAACGAGGACGAGTAAGTTCCTATTTTACAGTGAAAGAAGACAAGCTTCGATATCATTTTTGTTAATTTAGTGATGTGAATGCTAGAACAATTTGAATAAAGTGGAATTCTTTAGAAGGATAGAGACCAGTTTTTTGGAATTATTAGATGTGATGGATAAATATTTCTTAGTGGATGGTTTTTGTTTACCCATTGCATTCTATTTGGGTGTAGATAGATTGAGTTAAAATAAATGTTCATTTTTTTTTTTTTATTCCTGAGTGTATGCAATGGCTTAGTTCTTTTTTTTTTTTAGAACCACAGATCAATTATATTTGGGTGTGTGAGGTAGGAGGTTACAAAAATGAAAAAAGGGAACTAACATTTTTCAAGTGTCTTTAATAGGTTAGTAGGAGCAAAACACACACTATCTTATTTAATCCTTCCGGATGATAACCTTGCAGGTTATGATGAGGTCAATAACTCCTTGTCAACCTCGCCTCCCTGACCTCTGAACATGGTAATGTCTTAGGCTTCCATCCTAAGAGGGTGTCATCTTGTTCCATGGCTTTATACCATCAAAGCTGATAGTTCTGCTCCCCTACAAGCAGATTTCCGTATTCAAATGCTTGCTTGGCATCTCCACTTCTTTGTCTAAAAGGCCTCTCAAACTTGACCTGTTCAAAGTAGAACCCTTCATTTGGCCTGTGACTTTTCCAGCTTTCCCTCTCAGCAAGTGGTGACACCATCCATCCAATTGCTTAAGCCAAAAATCTAGGCTTCATCTTTGAACCTTCCCGTTTCCTCCTCACCCACATACAATTCATCAGCATGTTCCATTTATTTTACCTCCAAAATGCATCTCAAATCTGTCCATTTATCTTCTCTGTCTCCATCCTATTTCAAGCCCACCATGATCTTATGTCATGAGTTATTTAATAGCCTCCCTGCTTCTCTTGCATGACTGTAATCTATTTTTACTCAGCAGCCAGACTGGTCTTTTTTAAAAAATAAATCATGCCCTCTCTTGTTTAACACCTTTCAGTAGCTTCCTGTGGCTGTTAGAATAGAGATCTAATTGGTTCTTGCTTATGTTTCCAGCTTTGTCTCATACTGCTCTCCCCTCAGCTCAATATACTACTACCACGTGTGCCTTCAATGGCAAAGCCATTTCCTACCTCAGAATCAGTCTTTGCACTTGGCGCTCTCTGTTCTGGTTTGCTCCATACCCAGCTCTTCAGACTGCTGGCTCATTCTCAGCTTTCAGTTCTCAAGTCACATTTTGCTGTCTTAGAGGATCGTTTCCTGATCGCCAGATGCCAAGTGGCCATTTTAATCTTTACTGTATTGTTCTATTTATTTCTTTCATAGCACTTATCACAATCTGAAAATACCTTTTTTCTATTTATACATTTTATAAGGAGCCCTGGTGATACAGTGGTTAAGTGCTCAGCCGCTAACTGAAAGGTTGGTGGCTCGAACCCACCAGCTGCTCCAAGGGAGATAGACGTGACAGTCTACTTCCATAAAGATTTCTAGAGTTGATAGGAGTCAGAGTCAACTCGACGGCAGTGGGTGTGGATTTTGGTTTGATTTTTTTTTACTCTCTATATCCATCCATCCATTTAGCTATCTGTATATCTACATATCATCTACCTTTCCTTCATCTATCTATTGATCTGTCTGTCTATCTATCCATCCATCTCTATGTTTCTCCTGCTTTGGAATAAGTACTCCTTGAGGGCAACAGTCTTGTCTATTTGATTCCCTATTGAATCTTCCTTGTTTAGAACAGTACCTGTCATGTAGAAGACTTTCAATAATGTTTCCTAATTGAATAAATGAAAAACCAAATTTTCCATAGGCAAATGGTGAGTAGGTGGCAGAGCTAAGATAGGACCCTGGCCCTGTTTTGCTGTAAACCCTGGTTCTTTCTTTACAAGTCCTCCCTACCAGTCAACCAGGACTCAGAGTTCTTCTCTGGCATTAAAACAAGGACTATTTTAGCTAAATAAAGAATTAAACTAATTTTTTGGGTAGTTTGTGTTCACCCTAAATGGTTTTACCTGAGCGCTACAAATGCTTTCGTTAACCACGTATTTTTAAATTTGAATTATTTAAATAATTGCCTCAAGTCTCACTTTTCTTTGCTGTTATTTATTATTCTTTCTATGTATGAAGAACCATTTCCTTTTAAAAATAATGTTGTTCATACCCTTATGAACTAGTTAATTTCTTTCCAACATTTTCTTTTGGGCTGTGTAGATATGACCTAATAGTAACCGCAATAATACTGTTGTTTCAAAGGGTAGGGAACTTTTTGCTTACTGAAAAATTGAATGTTAAAAAAAAAAAAAAAACCCCAGCCCTCTACCTCATACAGTGTGAGAATGCCTGTTTTTCTTGGTAATAATTCATTTCCTTAGCAAGACTATTTTCTTCTGCTTTCCATTGTCAGCAGACAAAAAAGATACAATTAAATCAAGGAAACCTGGCAGGGCTGATTTTGGAAAATAAAGTGAATTCAGTTTCTGCATTGAACAAAGGGCAATGGATTATGTTGGAAAAACACTGCCCTGATGAGGTTTAAGCTTACCATGTCTCAGCACAGGACACCACCTCGGACCTGTGTTGTGTTTGCCTTTGAGAAGGGGCAGTGATTCCAGCCCCAAATGTTGAATTCCAAAGAGGACGTGGGGTTGTTTAAGGGTCACCTAGCAGTGTGCACCCAGAATCCTGGAGCGGAGGTCTGTGGTCAGACTCACAGCCTTCTCCAGCCCAGAGCTCTTTGATTCTAAGGGCAGATTTGTGTAAACAACTCTAGCAATTATGTTGGCACAAATCAAGTGATGAGATTGGTCAGAGGGACATTTATGAATAAGTTTTAAGAAGACTTTTGAAGTAAAAAGTAAAGCACTCGGCTGCTAACTGAAAGCTTGAAGGTTTGAGTCCACCCACAGGGGCCTCAGAAGAGAGGCTTGGTGGTCTACTTTTGAAAAGCCAGCCCTTGAAAACTCTATGGAGCACAGTCCTACTCTGACACAAATGGACTGTCCATGAGTCAAAATCAACTCAATGGCAACTGGTTTATTTGTTTCACTGAATAGTCATAACAACAGGTTATATTGTGTAAAACCTCACTATAACACTGAATATTTACAGCAAGCACTGCGGGGTATGATTATCTTTATTTTTTATAGACAAGGAAAGTACAGCTTAAAAGATGAAGTCACATTTAAGGTTCATATGGATAACAAAATCAGACTAGACTAGGACCCTATTCCTCAGATCAGGTGGTATCTACTAAAGGGGATGAAGAAAACTAATGTCTGTTTTCCTGATTTATCTTCACATTTTTCTGGATTGTGCCAAACTTTGGACCTGCTTTTAGGTAATTTTATTCAAGAGTCTTCCACACTGAATCTTTTTTTTGGAACAAGACAGATTATAAATAATAATTACAAAAAAGTAATAATCTAGGTCTCCATAAATACTGCCACTTATTGGGAGCCTTGCAAACATTGTTTCAATCAATCCTTGCACTATCTTATGAAGAAGGCACTATTAGCATTTCCATTTTACAGATGTGAAAACTCAGGCTTAGAAAGGCCTAGCAACTGGTCCAAAATCACACAGCCGATAAGCGGTAGAAATGATTCAAACCTAGATTTCAAAGTGTGTCCACCTAACCTCTATGCTATATCACTTTTATCCAGAGTGAGAGTAAGGGGGGCCTGCCAGGAAGGTCGCTGGGCACTGAGTTATGACTGGATTAAGTCAGTAATATGATGTTAGGAGATTCAGGTTTCCACACGTAGCTCTTATGTAACTGACAAAATTAGATTTGGTGTGCTCCTGCCAAAAAGGCAGTTGGAGTGAAGTAAAGGAACTTGTAACACTAAGCAACCCATCTATGTTGAGCATGTTTGCCACACTTAATGTACCGTTGTAGTCAGCTAAGAGTCATTAGCTGAAATTCTGAAATACTGCCTCACGGAATACTGCTGCTTATCAGGAATAGGTGATATATTTTTATTACCCAAGTTAAAAAAAACCTTTTATAACTTCCAAGTTATAGTTGAGAATATTACAAAAGAGAAAAGGAATTTTAGAACATTGACTAAAATTTTGCTTTTTTTTTTTTTAGTATTTTGAACTTGCTTTGGCAACTTTTTTTTTTTTTGGCAAATGGAAATAAAGTTATTTAATTTTCTTTATTAAGGGAAAGTCAATTTAAGTCTGTTCTGCATTTAAATAAAAGCTGAGCAAATACTTAAAGAATGTCAGTTTGAAGAGACACCAAATTAAAGCCTGCAAGAGGGTCTGCATAGCTTGGTCTAGCCTTGTTTTCATAGCTCATGTTCCAAAGTGGTTGTTTTTGGTGGGAGTTCACAGTCACAGAGGTAGAGATACACCATCCTGATGGGTGGGCCATGCTGGGAGCCCTGGTGGCACAATGGTTAAGCAGTGGCTGCTAACCAAAAAGTTCATGGTTCAAATCTACTTAGTGGCTCTACGGGAGAAAGACCCGGCGATCTGCTTCCATAAAGATTAAAAACTTGCTGCTGACAGGTTGATTCCGACTCATAGCAACCCTATAGGACAGAATAGAACTGCCCCAGAAGGTTTCCATGGAACGCTTGGTGGATTCGAACTGCTGACTTAGTAGCCGTAGCTCTCCCTATCTCTTACCCACTGCGCCACCAGCCAAGAAAGCCCTGTAGGGTAGTTCTCTGTCACCTAGGATTGCTATGAGTCAGCATCAATTGGATGGCACACAACAAAAGGTCATGCTGGGTAACAGTTTGGCCGTAAGATGCGGGCTTTTGAAGAACACACTGAAGTGTCTGGTTTAGTTTAGATCTGATGCAGAGTGGGACATTTATGGGAGAATATACAAGAAAGCATTACCAGGGGTTACTCCCAGGGAGTGAGGATGGAAGGTGAGGGAGGGGGGTTAGAGGATATTTACTGTCTACTTTATATCCTTTTGTTCAGTTAAAATTTTTTTTCTGTGAGGGTTTATTTTATAATAAAGCAAAACATAAGAAAACATAACAATGCAAAGAATGGATGCCGGGAGCACCTAGGAATGGACATAGATTTTCAAGCAGGAAAGTGATGTAATTAGATCTATAATGTTGGCAGCTGTTTTGAGCTTGTAAGGAAGAGGCAATATGCAGAGAGCAGAATCAGGGAGGTCAGCTGTTAGGCTAATCCTGGAATAAGATGTGGAATAATGACTTCTAAGCCAACTCTAATTTGGAGACAATATTCTAAAGCCTGCATGTAGGATCCACGTTTTCTTCAGATCAGAGTATTTAAAATAAAATAATTCAAGGCAATCGTAATTTTGGGAAATTCCATATGCCCACACTAGAGAAAGATTTTTATCAATAAGTTCATTCTCTGTCCATTAAACAGATTTTGAAACATATCCTCAGAGTAAACATAGGAGCTAGATGTATGAAAGAAAACAATTATAAAGGATATATATATTTTCTGAATCACAAATGAATTAAAAAAAAAAAGTGACACATGACACATTTTTTGCCTAAGCCTTGTTATCCTGTGACTCGGCCAGGCTTGATGGTGTCAGCCCCGATTTTGTACTTTTTGGCATTTTAAACATTCATTTTTACTAAACTAACAGCATTGCATTAAGTCAGACTGAGGGCATTACCTTAGACCATTAGCTTCTAGCGCATCATTAATTCCCCATGACATATCCTGGAATGAGATCATCATTATTATTATCAATTAAGTTTATTAAAAAACAGGTGTTTTTTTTTCTTTTAATTTATGTAGTTTTAACACTGGATATTTTCTTTCTGAAACATGTTTTTTAGTATCTTGGCGATGATGATTTGCTCCTTCTTTGCCCAAGTATTTCATAGACCCTTTGGCCACCACTGAAGCTAATTTAAACTCTGTTATTTAAGAATTCAGGTTTAACAAAAACTTAGAAGCAGCTTTGCAACAGTATCACAATAGGATATTTGGGTTTCTGTAATTTTTCTTCATTGGTACTTCCGAACTGGTCTCTGAAGATCACGTGACTGACTTCAGCCTAGCGGTTTCTAGGGGCAGGGTTTCACAAAGGCTCTGAATTCGGCATTTCTTGTTTACAAGAATTGTTGCCACTGTCGAATATGGGGTTATTTAGTCACAGTTCTACAGCTTGACTCTAGTGGAAAGAGCAGATGTCACTGGGACATAGAAGCAAGTGTAAAAGCGAGGGCCTCGGCTGGCCGAGACTGTGCATCATGACTTTCCAACACTCTCAGAGGTGGAAAGAAAACTCATAAAACAACTGTGGAAATCTTAAACGACCAAGAAAGGTAAATGAAATTACAGTGCTTTAAAAATTCCAGGCTGCCCAATAAAAACAGGAAGCGATATGACAGATCCCATGGACAGTAATGAGGAGCACAAATGGTTTGGGAGCTCGTGAAAAACAGTTCTGACGTGTTTGGATGCCAAAGATTTCTAAAGTTGATCTCTTTTGGCCTGGTAAGATTTTATGCATTTTTGTCATTCCAGCTGAGAGGTCTGAGGATTAGTGGATGTTTCTGCAGCCTGGACTCATGTGGTAAAAAGAATGTATTTGTGACAGTGAGAAAGTAAAATGCATCAAAACGAAAAGCTTTTTTTCAAGAAAAGGATAAAAATTAATTATCATTGCAGTCTGGGTCCAGTGCTTCAAAGTGATGTTAAATTAGTGGTTTACTTCAATGAAACACTTGTTTACTGTACTTTTAGCTAATAATGAGGATGTTAATACGTTTTTGCCAACCGCACATACACCACCACCCCCCCCCGCGTTATTTTTGTAGGCGTGCTATGCGGTGCATTGTTTGCGAAAAAATACAGTATGCATCCTAAATGTGGCCATTTTTACCTCAGGATTGCTCCTTGAATGCTACCTTGTCTCCTGAATGCACTAGGTGGGGTTTGAACTCTCCAGGAGAATAGGACTTGAGGCTAAACCAAAACCGCTTGTCACGCTATGTGTGCCAGAGCAGAGCTGTGCTCTGTAGGGTTTTCAGTGGCTGATTTTTCAGCAGTAAATGACCAGGGCTTTTATCCAAAGTGTCTCTGGGTAGACCTGAACCTCCAGCCTTTCTGTTAGCAGCCGAGCAAGTCAACCGTTTGCACTACCCTGGGACCCCTGAGCCTCATTCTAAATTGTTTTATCTGGGGACCTAACTCTTTATTAAAAAAAATAATTAGGGATTAGGAGCTGTTTGGATGTTCGGATGCTAATTTTATACTGGACTAATAGCTAACTTACTCATCTTTTTTTAACCTGTGGTTTTAACTGATAAAAGAGGAAAACATTCATCAGAATAGCTCAGATGCATCCAATGGAGAAAAGGTAGAAGACAGACCTTCCTACTGTTTCTAGTATTTGTTAAGTATTTGCCTTGGAGCCAGTACAGCACTAGTCTGATGACAGGATAGTAAGTCGTATTAATGATAGGCTTTTCATTACGGTAGATATGCTTTTGCAATTTTCCTAGATTTCTGCTCCAGGGTCACATGGTAAGTCAATAGTAGTTATAAACCTCTCAACGTTGGGATCAATACCTTTGGCTGACGTAATCTAGACCTCTGGTGTAATTTACAACAAAAGACAGTATGGGCAAGCCTCTGTTTTATGACCTTCAATTCACCAAGTGAAACGTTTCACTGGTTTATGACTGAAGTTATTTTGAATTTTTTGATAGATAGGGTATTGAGATAGTCCTGAAGGAAAAACATCAAGTATGAAAAAAAAAAAAGTATGGAATTAAAAGCAATAAACATTTCTTTCTTTGGGGCATAATGTCTGCATACCTAACAATCTCCTCAAAGTACCTAAATGGCCACAAGAGAAAATTGTGTCTGTGTAGTTACCTGTTGAGTTTGTTCATCCGGATGGACTAGGATATGAATGATGTGTATTTCTTACCTTTCAAACACACACCATATAACTAAACAATACTGTACTTAGTCTACATTTTCCTGAATCTGAATAATCATTAACCATCTCTCTGGGCAATACAGGAACTGTACTCATCGATAGACAGGAATACAGAGAATTGTCTCCTATCCTTTTTCCTTCATGTAACTTTCCTGTGATTTAGATGTTGGTTTGTTTTCTAGATCTGAACACTAATAAAGAAATAAAGCTAATAAAGAAACAAGGGAACTAGTCATCGGAGAGGTGATTAAAAGGAATTGTTGGGCGTTTAGGGAGAGAAAAAGGGGCTGGGGTACTTCTCCAGTGTCCTGCATTCAGGGGAATGGTGGTACTTCCTGGTCACTCTTCTCATCCCCCACCTTCACTGCCACATCAAAGCTCCATGAAGAAGTGGAATCACAGCTCTCATTTTCCACTGGCTGAAGGGTGGAAACCCTGGTGGCATAGTGGTTAAGTGCCACGGCTGCTAACCAAAAAGGTCGGCAGTTTGCAGTTTGAATCCATTCGGCAGTTTGAATCCACCAGGTGCTCTTTGGAAACTGTATGGGGCAGTTCTACTCTGTCCTATAGGGTCGCTATGTGTTGTAATTGACTTGATGGCAATGGGTTTTCGTTTTTTTTAAAGGAGAGATGAGGTAGGAGGTGGGGTGTGCAGTTGGATTTAAACATTTTTAAGGTCCCTTTTAGCTTAATTGCCCTATTAGCCAACCACATGACTACCTTTACAGGGCTTTTATTGTCCACGACTGAAGATAATAACAATATTGTAATTATTGAGCAACCATGGTATGCCATCTGCCGTTACATACTACTCTTCATTCTCAAGAACTTTGTTAGGTAAGCAGGATTAACCTATTTTACAGATGAGGAAACCAAGGTTTAGAAAGGATCAGTATTTTGCCGAACGACACGTGGGGTTGCCGGGAGTTGGAATTGACTTGACAGAACTAGCAACAACAAGGTGAATCAGGACTTGGTCTATTTGCCTAAGAGCCTGGACTTTTTGTATTAAACTGAGCTGCCTCTTCAAGACAGTTCACAGATCTAAGAAATGCATAATAGTTCTACCATTCACTAGTTGTGCAACTTTGATGTCTTTCCCATTAAATTCCTTGAAGAGAGAGGGCTGCTCATTTTATATCCTCATTACCTAGTACAGTGCCTGGCACACCTAAGTGTTTAATAAATATTTGTTGAGTTAAATAAAATACAAATCAAGTTGTTTTATAAAATGCTAACTTGTCTCCTGAACTGAGTTGGTGGATTAACTGTGAGAGACATGAGCCTTCAAACATTTGACATAGTTTACCAAAAAAAAAAAGAAAAAAACAAACCGGTTGCCACAGAGTTGATTCCTACTCATAGCGACCCTATGGGATGGAATAGAACTGCTCCATATAGTCTCCAAGGAGCGGCTGGTGGATTCAAACTGCCTACCTTTTGGTTAGCAGCCAAGCTCTTAACCACTGCACCACCAGGCCTCCAATGTATTTTCACAAGTTTTTATATCTCTTCCCCATATTTCCTTAAGAAGGAATCTGCTGTGTGGGGGAGAGCAAGAATACAATCGATGCCTATAGTGCGAAGTGAAAAATCCTGTATTAGTAATGGAGACCATTGAGCCAAACTTTGTGAAGGACTCTTTATCCCTCCCACTCTAGAAAGTACCCCCCTCCATGTCAGTGTTAGGTGTTCACCAAACATCATGGGAGCCACATAGGCAATAACTGTGCCCGCAGTTGTTTTAAGATGATTGAGGATAAGAAAATGCTGTTTTGGTTCAGCGATTATTTGAGAGTTTACTAAGTTCCAGACACTATGACCCTAAATATAACAAGTTCTTACCCTACTTTACTATGAAAATGCATCTCTTGGCTGAGGGTAATTTGGCTGTGTACAGGGTTGCATTCTCCTTCAGCAAAGAATTAGCCCCTACTGTAGGGTTGCTATGAATCGGAATTGACTTGATGGCAATAGATTTGGTTTTCTGAGTATATTGTAGAAATAGCCCTGGTGGCACAGTGATTAAAGCACTCAGCTGCTATCCAAGGGGTCAGCAGTTCGAATCCACCAGCTACTCGGAGGGAGAAAGATGTGGCAGCCTGCTTCCATAAAGATTTACAGCCTTGGAAACCCTATGGGGAAATTTTACGCCGTCCTACAGGGTCACTAGATATTCCTTGTCCACTGGGGTGTTGCAGCTCTGGATAAGAACATCATCCTAAAGTAGATGGTCAGAGAAATCCGGCAATTTGGCAACTCAGGACAAACCACTCTTACAGACTTCTGGAGAGTCAGGGCTTGCAAGTTCTTTTAGCTACTGCTCATGCATTAACTTGACCAAGGCTCTCATATATGGATTACCTCGATGCAGCCAGTTGAAATCAGTGGTAGGCTTCCTCTGTCATTATGTAAATGTAGGTGATGAAGCATGACTAATGACAACTGACTCTTAGTATACAAGATGTTACATCACTTTATTTCAATTGTATGATTTATCAGAACAAGAACTATTAACATACAAAGTACCATTCAGCTCAACTGCAGGTATAGGCAGTGACAAGTAGCTAATTCTTAGAAGAATCACTGACTCCCACAGTCTGTCCAGACACATTAACCTAAGGAAAAGTTTATAAACAGCAAACACGGCTTTCACATTGCTGCTTTCTCAAGCACGGATATACAGGTGTGTAGTCCTGTTGATGGGTTGTTTCCACAAGCTCTTTCTGTCCTGGATGCGTGCATCCTCTTGACATCAGTTGAGACCAGTTATTTCTTTCTGGAGAGCAGGTTTTTTTTTTTTTTTTTATTTAAATCATTCATAATTTACACTACTTTCTGAGTTAGTATTACTCTTTTTTTTTGTTAAATTTTATTTATTTTGTTGTTGTTGAGAATATACACAACGAAACATACACCAATTCAACAGTTTCTACACGTAAATTTACTGACATTGATTACATTCTTGGAGTTGTACAACCATTCGCACCCTTTTCTAAGCTGTTCCTCCCTCATTAGCAAAAACTCATTGCCCCTAAGGCTCCTATCTAATCTTTTGAGTTGCTGTTGTCAGTTTGATCCCATATGGATAGTTCTTAAAAGAGCATAATGCTCAAAACCCAAACCAAACCTGTTGCTGTTGAGTTGATTCCGACTTACAGAGACCCCATAGGACAGAGTAGAACTGCCCCATAGGGTTTCCAAGGAGCAGCTGGTAGATTCAAACTGCCAACCATTTGGTTAACAAACGTAGCTCTTAACGACTATACCACCAGGGCTCCATAATATTAAAGGCAGACCTTTTTCACTAGTAAAGCTAAACTGTTGTTTGATTTTAAGAAGATTTTAGGGTGTATTTTTAGTTTAAGGTTTAAAGATTATCTCAGGGCCATAGTTTCAGGGGTTCATCCACCCTCTATGGCTCCAGAGAGTCTAGAGTCCTTCAGAATTTGAAATTCCATTTTGCATTTTCCCCCTTCTAATCAGGATTCTTCTATGGAATTTTTGATCAAAGAATTACTCTTTACACTTATGAAATAGTAACACTTAAACTGAAATGCTTCTGCAGTACAATTCCTGTGTCTTCTGGTAAGCCCCTCTGTTGTCAAAGAGCTTTTGGTCATAATCATGCTTTTCCAACAACAGGCAAACTCGCCTACTTGGATTCACTGTAACACACCCTCTTTCTAGCTTGCTGTGTTACCCCTGGGCTTCAAGTCATGGTGGTGTAATGAGGGTGGAGTGTACTGGCAATCAGCACGTTTCCTTATCACAATGTACAACCACTTAAAATCACTCCATTATTAATCCAACTCTGACATACCTTTTTGAAATGTTCACAGTGCTGTATTTTTGTGGCCTAACAAAACTTTGTTCATATCATTAAAAATAAACATTTTTATAAAAATATAATACTTTAAATGTTTACATTGACAAAACCAGGTAGAGTATCCCATGCCACATGCACTATACAGTAGTAAGCACAAAATTCCACAGAACTAAATGTCACAAAAGTCCTGCCTAGAGTAACTCTGTATCCAAGTGAAATGGCCAGAACATTGTATTGCCATTTTTTGGTTTGTTTCTCAAATATGTTTTGCTTAATACAAAACATGTCCCAAATGTACAACTGAACTCACTCAAAGTTTTATTGTTTGTTTGTATGGTGGGAAGATACGACCTAAGACGCTAGTATTTCTAGTCCATCAGTCCTTCCTTTGCTCTACATATGGGCCTGATTGGAATCAACAGGCCTTTCAGTCAGATGTATTCTGCTGTAAAATCATGCTGAGTCACCTTTAAAAATATTTATCACAAATTACTTGTTCTATTTTCAGAATCATCATTTAAAGAAAAAAAAAAAAAAAAGGCAGACAAAATAAATGTCCATAGTCGCTAGATCAGAACAACAGTATCATTTCTCAAACAGGTGATTAAGTGACAACTAAATATTTCATTGTGACTAAGCTATTTTATGAACATCTTCTTAATGTCTTCTATGAACAATATATACGTAAATACTCCTAATTTATAAAAACACATTTCGTGTCATGCTGTTTTGAAAATCTGCACATTGTCTATGGGTATTCCACCAATAGAAGGAATGTATATATGAAAATTTAAAAGGGAATGTTTGCCTAATGGGCAAATGACAATATTAACAATGAAAAATGTTAGTGACCACACAATATGCACAAGGTCTTTGAAACACTGGAATTCTAAGCAAGTGGCCTGGTCCATGGGCTGCCAGGTCCATCCTGGGCATCGTCACCTCTTCTGAATTTTTGTTGACGAAGAAGCCCTCACAATTCATTGCCTCAGTTGCTGACAGAAAATCAGGTGGGGTCCTGATTTTTTTTTTGATTTTCCAGTTATACACATTTCAACGTGGAATCCACGTTTTGGCCTCCCATGCAATGGGAGCATCATCACAGCAGCAGTGTTGGTGTTGAGCGCTGGCCAGTGGGACCCAGCCTCCAGTTCCATTAGCCGATTCAGATGCTTTGTCAGAGTAGAAATTCCAGTCATTTTAAATAACAATAGAAAATCCTATCATAGTGCAATTTTGGCAAAAGCAAAAAATATCTGATGGCCTTAAAAAAAAGCCAGGCAGTGAAAAAAATATTGGACAAAGTGTGGACTGTTGTTTGAACTATTACTATGATGTTCTTCAGAAGGGGTGGTGTCTCCATCATGTGTCCCCCTCGTCATCCACGCTATCTTGTGACGACAAGAGAGAAGGATATGGAGCGACACATTTCACATTCACGTAAGTAGTGTTCACGTGGACATAGTGCTCCCCGATGAAAGTAGAGAATATCGCTGATATCCGCGACACCAGTTCAGAAAAGGATGGACGCATTTCAGCTTTAGGATGCCAGCATTTTAGCATCACTTCATACCTGTTTCAGAAAAAAGAGAAATGCTGTGAGAGACACCTTAAAGGCAAGCATTTCTGTAAAAGTAAAGACTATAAGAGATACAGAAGATTCGGTCAGAACTGCTACTTACAAGGGATCGGGGCAGTATTCAGGTTGTAAAAGCCTCCTTCCTTGCAATAAGTAAACTGTTATATCAAAGGTGTTTACATCAGGATAAGGTGGAGCTCCCCTTGTCATCAGTTCCCAGAGAAGCACACCAAAGGACCACTAGTAAAACAAGGTAATGAAGAAGCCAGGTGAGGAAGTATGACCACACAAATAGAAATGTCATCTTATTCAGTAGGTCTCGGTAATTAAAGTTGGTTTAAGAAACCAGCTGCTGTTGAGTTGGCCCTGACTCATGGTGACCCCCTATGTGTCACAGAAGAACTCTGCACCAAGGGGTTTTCAATGGCTGATTTTTTTGGATGTAGATAGCCAGGCCTTTCTTTTGAGGATCCTCTGGGTGGACTTGAACCTCTAACTTTTTGATTAGCAGCCGAGAGCATCAACCATTTGCACTACCCAGGGACTCCAAACTTGGCTTACCGTATGCAACATTATTGCTGTTTTGGGCTAAGCTATGAATTTTATGACCTATTTAAACTAAATTGGACAAAGTTTAGATTACAAATGAAAATATCTTTAAAAAAAAAAAGTCTCCGCAAACATGATGATTAAAATGCCTCTGTAATCTGTAGAGTGCATTTTCCAAGTTCCCTTTGGTAGGGTCAAAGCACTAATGTGTTTCTCTCCTTCTCTCTACCAAGGGCTTCATGTTTAGACTATTTAGTAAAAGAAGAAGATAAAGGAAGTCTTTAAAAATTTATAGTTGTGGGACTTCAAAATGAATGTAAATACTGTTTAAGAAATGTAACTGTATCTAAATGCTAATTTTAAAAGGGAAGATCTAAGCCAGTGTAAATGAAAAATCCATATTAAAAATCAGAAATAATAAAACTGCTAGGCACCAAGGTTCTCTGTTGAAAAATAATGTCAATAAAATAACTTTAATTTGAAAATGTGAACATACCTAAGTAATATAAAATAGCTGTATCAGTACTTCATAGAGAGGAGCACAGTGACACAGAGAGCTTAAATGACTTGCTAAAAACACCCCAATAAATCTGGACTCACACTGGGATAAACATTTAAGAGTTCTTAACTCTTGGCTCTTGCTTGGTCTACTGAATTCCACTAAATATGCGATTTTTTGGTTTAAAGCACTCTAATGAGAATAGGAGAGGAGCCCTGGTGGTGCAGTGATTAAGTGCTTGGCTGCTAACCAAAAGGTCAGTGGTTCGAACCCACCATCCGCTCCACGGGAAAAAGACGCGGTAGTCTGCTTCTGTAAAGATTACAGTCTTGGAAACACTATGAGGCAGTTCTACTTTGTCCTACAGGGCTGCTATGTGTTGGGACAGACTTGATGGCAATGGGCTTTTGGGTTTTGCTCAGACTGCATCAGGTCATAGGTATTCTCTCCCCTGGATGTGTGCCAAGGTGACAATGATACAAGAGAGGGCACCATTTGCAGGTTGCCCCTGTGCAGAGGACCCAGGAGGTCAGTTCTTGCTTAACATTTCTCAGTCACTCACAGACTGGGAAGCATGTGTGTGTGTGGGGGGGGGGGGGGGGTGGTGAAATGAGGCCCTGATTAAAAATAGCTTGGAGAGAAAGGAGGATGCAAAACAAACAGGTGGAGTAAACCAAAACCTTGTTGCTGTCGAGTCGACTCTGACTCATAGCGACCCTGTAGGGCAGAGCAGAACTGCCCCATAGGTTTCCAAGGCTGTAAATCTTTACAGAAGCAGACTGATACATCTTTCTCCCATGGAGTGGGTGATAAGATTTGAACTGCTGGCCTTCTGGTTAGCAGCTAAGCACTTTAACCACTGAGCCACCAGGGCTCCTCACAGGTAGAGTAAAAAAACCCAAAACCAAACCCAGTGCTGTCAAGTCGATTCTGACTCATAGCGACCCTATAGGACAGAGTAGAACTGCCCCATAGAGTTTCCAAGGAGCGCCTGGCGGATTTCGCACTGCAGATCCTTTGGTTAGCAGCCGTAGCACTTAACCACTATGCCACCAGGGTTTCCTCAAGTAGAGCAGGAAAACATAAAATCAATCAATAAGCAAGTATAGCTTCTAGTACTCAGTGACAAGGAGGATAAAGCATGTCTTTGACGCTGCCACTGGAAGAAACTAGGAAGATACTGTAGTGGCTGATACAAATTTCCATTAACGGCTCTTTCCCTTTGCCCAGGAGTCCCTGGGTGGTGCAAATGGTCCATGCTCTTGGCTCCTAACTGAAAGGTTGGAGTCCACCCAGAGGTACCTCAAAAAGAAAGGACTGGCGATCTCCTTCTAAAAAATCAGCCATTGAAAACCCCAGGGAGCACAGTTCTACTCTGACACTTGGGGTTGCCATGAGTTGGAACTGACTGTTTGCCTTGATCTAAACAGAACTCCCCCTTCCTGTCCCCGCCGGCTGGGAACCAGATAACTTTGCTGTCCTCTTCAGCCTTTCAAGATCAAAGTTTTCAATGTCTGAAAATCTTACTGGTTACTCTCAACAACTTTGTGTCAACCTTTATACTCTAGAATTTACATTAAAATTTGCATTAAAATTAAATCAACTGAACAAGTATCTATTGACCTTTGGTAATATATAAGTAGTTTACTGTCCGACTTACTGGATAGGTTAGGAGGCTGGATTACAGAGTTAAGAGTATTATGTAAATAACTAACTTAAAATAATAAGATAATAAATTTTTTTTTTTTTAAATAAAGCAATAATATAAAAGAGGTATAAAGTGTTGTGAAAATCAAAGAGATAGCTTTGGGGTACGGGAGAAAGCTTCATGGAGAAAGTGACTGTAAAGGGAGACATATAGGACAGGGATAATTTGTTTTACAGGTGCATGTAATTAATTGAGGGCAAAAAGGGTGCTCCGGATGGATGGAGTAGGCCCAGAGATGAGAGTACATGAGTGTTTTTTTGAGCTACAGGTACAACAGGTTGCATTGCCTGATATGTGAAGTACATGAAGGGATAAGGTTGCCCTGGGGCTGTGCTGTCAGGTTTTTTAAATGTTGAGTGGGTTAAACTGAAATCGATGGGCACAGGAAGTCACTCAGTAGTTTTAATGAGAGGAGACATGCCTGGATTTTGCTCCAGGAGACTGCATCTGTAAATGCTCTACTTAAGAAGGAGAAGGAGCCATGGACACCAGTTTGGAGGTTTCTGAATGAGAAGGTGAGGGGTGGTCCTGCATGCTGGCAACACGGAAACCTATGAGATATAACTCCTGAGTTAGGGAGGTGGGAGGGTATGTTTGTCAATATAGTGAGCTGAAAGTTTGGTGGTTTGAACCCACCCAGCTGCACTGAGGGAGAAAGACCTGACAATCTGCTCCAGAGATGACTACAGCCTAGATTACTGCAGTTCTGCTGTGTCCCATGGGGTCCCTATGAGTTGAAATTGACTTGACAGCACCCAACAACAACATAATGAGCCAGGAATGGATGGCATGCCCTCCCTTTTTTTTTTGAACAAACAAACAAAAACAAAACTATCTTATTTAATCCTTTTTACAGTCCTATCATATAACTGGTTTTGTAAGATGTTTTAGACACGAGGAAACCAAGGTTCTGAGAGGCTGATTATGTGTCTAGATCAGGCCTCCCTAACCTGTAGCCCAGGCTTAAGTCTGTCTGGAATCAAATTCACAAAAGAGGGAGCAGAGTTGGGTAAATTTCAGAGGATTTATACGACTTGGGTAATAACTGGGTATAAAGGGGAGTCAGAGGGCTTATGGGACAGCAGAGGTGACAGGAATAAGTTGCTGCCTGCATCCCAAACTCCCCTTAGCAGCTCCGGGCTGACAGGACGTGGAGGGAGAGGCGGCGAAGAATGATGCCGACCAAAAAGAGAGGCTGGAGTGTGTGTGTGTGTGTTTGGGAGAGGGAGAGTGCACAATGTGTGTGCATTAGGCATGATGAGAAGTCAGTTTTAGTTTTAAGACATGGCTCTGCCATTCACGCTGACTGTGTGACAGGGTCAAGCCATTTTCAACACCTGAGCACCACACCGGTGAGCTCATCTGTGGAATCTCTGTCTGCCTACGTTTACAAAAGCTGAAGATCTAACCAGTTGTTCAGTGTGAGAGATCATTAAAGCTATAAAAATGATAAGAAGGGCTGCTGTTGCTGCTGAGGTGAGCAAGGAGTGGCGCCAGCCAGATATGAGCATTCAAGAGTTGGTAAACTGAGATAGGCCACCAAGACTAGGATCAAAAAGAAAACCCAAAATCAGACATCGAAAGAAAAAAAATTGATAAACTGATAACATTTTTAACAAAATTAAAAAAAAAGCTCTCTCGAACACACTGTTAAAAAAAGAAAAGGCAAGCCACAGACTAGAAAATATTTGCAAAAACACGTATCTGATAACACAGACCTGTATCTACAATATATAAAGAACTCTAAAAAATCCCACTAAGAAAAACAACCCAATTTAAAAGAAAGAAAAACACCACCAACAAAAACAAATTCTAAAACTTAAAAAAAATGAGCACAAGATTTGAATAGATTTGGTTAGCAGTCGAGCTCTTAACCACTGTGCCACCAGGGTGCCAAAGGAAATATAAGGATGGCAAATAAACACGTGAAAAGATGCTCATCATCATTAGTCACTAGGGAAATGCAAATTATAAAGAAAATCAGATATGACTACAAATTATTACAGTGACTAAAAACCAAAAACCAAACCCACTGCCCTCGGGTTGATTCCGACTCATAGCGACCCTACAGGACAGAGTAGAACTGCTCCATAGAGTTCCCAAGGAGCGCCTGGTGGATTCGAACTGCTGACCCTTTGGTCAGTAGCTGTAGCACCTAACCACTACGCAAGAATACCAGGTGCTGGAAAGGATGTTGAATAACTGGAACTCGTATATAGTACTGGTGGGAATACAAAATGATACAGCCACTTGGGGAAACAATTTGGCAGTTTCTCATAAACTTACTTTATGACCTAGTAATCCTACTCCTAGGTATTTACCCAAGAGAAATAAAAACTTATATTCGTGTAAAAACCTTTAAGCAACTGTTATAGCAGTTTTATTGGTAATTGCCTAAGACTGAAAAGATCCCAACTAGCATCTTCAACTGGTGAGTGGATAACAAAATGTGGTACATTGTACGATGAAATGCCACTCAGCGATAAAAAGGAATGACTACTGATACATTCAACAACATAGATGACTCTCAAATGTATTACGCTAAGTGAAAAAAGCTAGAATCAAAATGCTACTTACTATATGACTTCATTTATATGGCACTCTAGTAAGGGTAAAACTTTAGGGACAGAAAACAGATCAGTGGATGCCAGGGGTGGTGGATAGGGTAGGGGCGACTCCATAAGGACAGAAGGGCATTTTCTGGGGTGATGAAACTGTTCTGTATCCTGATTGTGGTGATGGTTGCACAACGGTTTGCATCTGTCAGAATTTGCAGGAACGTACACTAAGGGTAAAAAAAAAAAAAACAAACCCGTTGCCGTCGAGTTGATTCTGATTCATAGCGGCCTTATAGGATAGAGTAGAACTGCCTCACAGAGTTTCCAAGGAGCGCCTGGGGGATTCAAACTGCTGACCTTTTGGTTAGCAGCCGTAGCACTTAACCACTACGGCACCAGGGTTTCCAAAAAAGGGTGAAGTGTAGGTAAATTGCATAACGGTGATGCCATTAATAGAAATAAAGAAGTGAGAAATTGCTGGTTTCGCCGGAAGGAATTTGACTTTGGACATGGTAAATTTATGATGATGATGAAGACATCCAGGTAGAGAGATTCAAAGGTGACTGCTGATAAGAATGGTTGCAATTACTGAGGGAGGTGGAAACTTGAAGACAGAAATCCTGGGGGGGCAGCTACATGTAGAATGGGAGTGAAGGAAGAGAACCCAGTCAAGGGTAGAGAAAACACAACAAGGAGGAAAACCAGATGGTGCCGTGTCGCAGAAGCCAAAAGAGGATGAAATTTCAAGAAGGAAGGTATGGTCAACAGTGTTAAATGCTGCAGAATGATGAAGCAGATTAAGGATAGCAAAGTCAGCTGGATTGAGCAACTGAGAAATCAACACTGATTTTAACGAAAGCACCTGTACTCAGTGTGAAACCTTGTACAACACAGGGTATGAGTAATTTCAAATGTAGTGACACTGTAATTGTGTTTGAATGGGATTAAAGAGTATTTAGACTTTGCTGAAGTCCATCTGGGCATTTGCAATTAAGTAGACCTATATACAGACAGGCAAGTTTTTACTTGTAGGTCTTAACATATGTACAGCTTATTACATGCTTCTGAAAATGCTCCAGGTCAGCATTCAAAAGATTGGGCTGTCATGGAAATAAAACCTGATGCAAATTTATCCATGCAATAAATAGCCATTTGGCAAAAGCAGCACTGTGTATGGATCACTCAGGTTCCCCCTTCACAGAGTGCAATATGATGTCCTGTAAGGAGCAGGAAAGAGAAACGGCACTGTCATAGCTGCAGAAGCTCAGGGATTTCCAGTCCAGTATTTGAGTGACTGCTGCTAGGTGAGAAGCCCTGGTCTTGGAACGGTGGTGTGTGTGTGAGGAGGTGGGGGTAGGGTGTGCATGTGTGGGGTATGTGTCAAAAAGCTCAGAATCCCATGTTTTGCCTTGAACATCTGAATTTTTATCAGGCTGTCTCTCTTTTTTAACAGTTTGGCCGAGGTATAATTTATACCATAAAATCCACGGATGCTAAGTGTACAGTGGATTATTTTTAGTATATTTATGCAGTTGTGCGGCTATCGTCACAATCCGATTTTAGATCACTTCCAACACCTCCGAAAGTTCTCTTGTGCCCTTTTGTAGTCAGTCCCACCCTCCAGCCCCAGACAACCACTGATCTGTTTTCTGTCTCTATAGTTTTGCCTCTTTCTATAAATGGAATCATTCAACATGTGATCTTTTGAGGTCGCTGCCTTTCACTTAACATAAAGTTTCTGAGGTTTACTCATGCTGTGGCAAGCATCAGTAGTGCCTTTATATCGCTGAATGGTATTATTCCATTGTATGGATATACCACATTTTGCTTGGCCATTCAACAGCCGACGGATGTTTGCAACGCTCCTAGTTTTTGGCTATTATGAATAATACTGCTGTGAACATTCAAGTACAAAGTCTTGGTGTAGACATATGTTTTCATTTCTTTAATGACTAATGATGTTGAACATCTTTTCCTGTGCTTATTAACTAGCTATTGTACATCTCTTTGGTAAAATGTCTATGCAAACCTTTTGCCTATTTTTTTTTAATTGGATTGTTTGTCTTATTATTGAGTTCTAAGGGTTGGCTCTGGTTCTTAACAGTAGACAAGCAATCAAGTCTGAAGGAACAGAATGTCCTTTGAGGATGGGTTAATTCTTTTTTTTTTAATGGCCTCACCTGTCCCCATCACTAAGTTCCCAGCCTACCTCTCCAGCACCCACTTCTTTCATCACTTTCTCTTATCAGTCTTATCCACACCACCCTCAAGCCCCATTCCTCCACCATCTCCTGTAACTCACTTATTTGCTCAAAACAAACTCCCAGTCACCCTCAACTTATTCTGTTGTTTCCTCCACCTCTTCCCTTGAAGGCAATTTCTTTGAAACTCTTACCAATAGAGGCCACCCTTCCCCCTTCTTTCTCTCTGGCTCATGAGGAGGGTGAGACTCAGATCCTTGTCTTCCTGTCTTTTCTTTATAGCTGCCAACCTTTTTTCTTTCAAAGTCCATGCCATCCATTAACACTGTTTTCTGCCCACCTTGTTTGCTCTTTTCCCTATTCCTGTGTTATCCTCAAGGCTAGAAATACCAATGTTTCCTCTGCCTCCAGACATTATAGTCCTCTTACTACACGTGAACAGAATGAGTGGTGTACCCTGCATTCCACTCAGCACCCAGCATCCTCCGGACCCCTGAATCACTCAAGTTACCCAGCTTCCAAGACCCTTCTTATGCACTTAGTAGCAGTGGACGCTGCTGACCATCCCATTTCTTCCTGAAACTTTCTCTTCCTCTAGCTTTCGTGATAGTCTCTTTTCCTTCTCTGCTTACTCCTCTGTCTTTTCAAATTCTCTTCCTTCGCTTCATATATGTAGGTTCTTCCAAATAATTGCTTTTGGACTCTCAGCTGTATATTTCCAGTCCTGATCTCTTTTATAAGCTACAGATCCACATTCCAAATTGCCTCCTGGACCTCTCTGCCTGGACGTCCCACTCTCAAGTCAAACTAAGTATGTTCAAGGCTCAACTTATTTTTTTCTCCTAAACCTGCTTTTGCCCCTGTGCTTCATCCAAAACCAAACCGAACCCAGTGCCGTTGAGTCGATTCTGACTCATAATGACCCTATAGGACAGAGTAGAACTGCCCCATAGAATTTCCAAGGAGGGCCTGGCAGATTCGAACTGCCAATCCTTTGGTTCACAGCTGTAGCACTTAACCACTACGCCACCAGGGTTTCCCTGTGCTTCATACATCTGTTATTACACTGCCATATAACTTTGCTCACCTTTGACCTCTGTCAATCCATTGCTAAATACTGATGATTCTACCTCTGAGATCCTTCCCTCTCTTCCTCTCCAGTCTCACAGTTTCTATATTAATTCAAGCTCTTCTACCTCTCACTTCATCTCCCAACTGATCTTCCTGCTTCCACTCTTCTCAAATCATCTTACAGAACAAGAAAAGACCATAATCTAATCTAATTATGCTTCAGTGTTTCCACACGCCAGAGAATAAATTCCAGACTCCTTATTGCGGTTTTCAAGGACCTGTATGATAGAATATGTATATATTTTTTCTCAGCTTATTTCTTATAACTTCACTCTACAGCTTTCGCTACTTATCATTTCTGTAGAATGCCAAAGATATTTTATGCCTTCTTGACCCTTTCTCTCACCTGTATTGGTATTCCTTATTTCATGCCCCTTCCCATCCTTGCAGCTACCCAATCCCAAATCTGCTATCCTTTAAGGCCTATGTAAACATTGCCTCCTCCACAAGGTTTAAGGGTGAGCTGGTGGATCTGGCTGCCTCTTCCTTCCTCAGTGTTCCAGCACGTCTTCTGAAGCCTGGGGTATGAGAGGAGGCTGGCCTTTACAGATAAAAAAGGGTACTTTTCTAGCAAGGTGCAAGGATAATTGCCCTTAGTGCCGCCTTCCTGACTTCTCCAGCTGGAATTCCTCCTGCCCTTGGTCTACGAGGGGCACAGCTAATCCTGGTCTACTTTGTGTATAGTTATTGATGGACATGTCTTCTCTTCCAGTGAAGCCTAAGCTCTTGGAGGATAAGGTTCATGCCTGTTTCTGCTCTGGACTTCTTAAGTACCCAGCATGTTGCCCCTCTTATTTATTTTTGAGTAAATAAATGTATTTATGAAAACATACTATGGATGCTTGTCAGACAATCAAGTTCATTTTCATATGCAAAGAAAACCAATATTAGTGGTGTTGACTTTAAAAAAAATTAATTGAAGTTGGGTATGAAAGAGACGGGGAGGCAGTTCTGGTTCAGTGATAGGATCCTCACCTTCCATTTGGGAGACTTGGGCTTGATTCCCAGGCAATGCGCCTCAAGTGCAGCCACCACCTATCTGTCGGTGGAGGCTTCTGTGTTGCTATGATGCTCACCGGTTTTAATGGAGCTTCCAGACTAAGATGGACTAGGAAGAAAGACTTGGCAATCTATTTCTGAAAGTCAGCCAGTGGAAACCCTATGAATCACAATGGTCTGATCCTCAACTGATCACGGGGATGGCACAGGGTCCGGCAGTTTTTCGTTCCACTGTGTATGAGGTCGCCATGAGTTGGGGGCTGACTCAATGACAGCTGACAACAATGAAAGAGAGTAAAAGAGAAGGTCAGGGATGATCAATACGTTACCACATCTGACTTGGTGGTGAACTTCTGAGTCTGCAGGCTCTCCAAAGCCATCCACTTCACTGGCAGCTTTGCACCGGTTTTGTTGTGTACGCTGTAGTATTCTTTGTCATACACATCCCGGGCAAGACCAAAATCAGCAACCTTGACCGTGAATTTTTCATCCAGCCTACAGAAGTGACAAAAATGATTACTGGTGGTTGAAATAGAATAATTTACAGCAATTCTAAATATCTATGGGTTTTAACAAGTGACTTCAGTATTTGAAATCCATAACTTCTGAAAGGAAGGTTTTATCTGGCCTCTATTATTGACTAACAGTAAATTACAATAGAGTTCTTGAAAAAAAGCACTTGACGTTTATATTACAAATTCAACAGGCCCAGGAAAGGGATCATGAATGACACGGAGTAAGAAAGTCCTTTTGGCTTTAATGTAGATCTGGGGAAATTGTAAAACTTGCTCTCTTCCTAGTGTTCCCTTGTTTGCTGAATCGAGTATGCCAACTGACTACACAAAGCAATCACCAATCTTCCCTAGTCACTTTATTAGTAGTAATCAGTTTTGTGGGAAGAGACATGGTAGGGAGCTGTTATCTTACTTTTTTAATTCTCTGTTTGGCTAGGCTATTGTTGTGTGTTGTTGAGTAGATTTCAACTCATAAAGACCCTATAGGACAGAGCAGAAGTGCCCCATAGCGTTTCCTAGGCTATAATCTTTCCTGGAGCAGATCACCAGATCTTGACTCCAGTAGAGCAGCTGGTGGGTTTGAACGGCTGACCATTCAGTTAGCAGCCAAGTGCTTAACTGTTGTACCACCAGGGCTCCTCACTGGCTAAGCTAGGGCATAACATTTATATTTTTCATCACTGAGGTAATGGAGAAACAGGATATGTAGTAAAACATCTAAGAAAAACAGCAAGGATCAAAAAAAATCAATTTCCTCTATCTAGTGCTTGCCTCCTTTGTTTAAGCAGGCTTCCATGTTGTTCCATTTGCCCAAAACCAAGGTAGGAAATTAAAAGCACAGCACTTTCATTCACACATACCATAAGTCATGAATCAGCGCCATGCAAGGGAAAAGCACTGAATCAATTACAAACTGTTGACTGTTGTATTATACAGCCCAGGCAGCCAGACACAAATAAAGCTCTTTGTATATTCATTCCCAAATACCATTTTTGGTAGGGCTTAGGCAGGCTGACTTCAGATCCACTGTTACAATATATTGGTATTTGTGTTACCAGCCCTCTTTTTTTTCACTGTAAAATGCTGAAGATCGAATTTTCCCTCCCAAACACTAATGCAGTGTGAAACCACAACATTGGGGCTGCTGGTGGGAAGGACCCAGAAAAGCAAAAGTACACAGCAGCTGGCTAAGACCCCCTGTGGAGAACCCCTTTTAAAATCTCTGTTTGAGGAAGCCTGAAAGCCCCGCCTACATTCACAGCTCACACATCCATTTAAAACTGTTAATGGAAATAAAGGACTTTTGCATAAGAGGCATCCTTACTAGCATGGAACGGTGGGAAAAGGTTCCTTCTTGTCACTTAACTTGGACTGTAGGCACAGAGTAGTATACTTACATGCAGTTTCTTGCTGCCAAGTCTCTGTGGACAAACTTTTTGCTTGCAAGGTATTTCATGCCCTTGGCTACTTGAAGACCAAAGCCAATAAGATCTTTCACGGTTGGGTTCTGTAATCACAGGGAGTTGGATAAGCATAAACTAAGCATTTACTGTGCTAATGCTGATATCAGAATTCAGAAATGTTTAAAAGAATCATTTTGTCTAAATAATAACTTGTGCCCCCTTTGATAACATCATTTATTAAACTCCTATTGTACCCAGAGGTGACCTACTTCTGAAAATAAGCCACGGAAAACCCTGTGGAGCACGTTCTACTGGGATCGCCATGAGTGGAATCAACTCAACGGTAACTGGTTGGGTATGGGCATGCAAAAGAGTCCCTGCGTGGTGCAAAGAGTGGTTGGAGTCTGCCCAGAGATGCTTTGGAAGAGAGGCCTGGCAATCTACTGAAATACCAGCCATTGAAAACCCTATGCAGCACAGTTCTACTCTGACACACATGGAGTTGGAGTTAACTCAATGGCAGCTGGTTGGTCATTGTATGCAAAGCCCAAGGCTAGATATTTTTATATATTATGGCTAATCTTTATCTACTCCTGTAAGGCAGGTATTACTGGCTCCCTTTTCCAGATGGAAATAAATCGCCTCAAAACACACAGATGGTATGTAGTGAAGGCAAGATTTTAATTCAAGTCTGTGAAGTGCCAAAGCCCACACTGTAGTGACGACAATCACACTGACTGGCAAGATACGGAAATCCACAATAGTTCTTCTACAGGTGCTGAAGTATCAGTGCACAACTCCTGGGGCTTGGACCCACTCAGAGAACAGGAAAGCTTATTCTCCACAAACCCCAGCCACAAAATTGGATGGACAGAGGGATGCCTTTAACAACGGTAAGGACAATATCTGACACTGCATAGATGTCACTGTGGCATCAGGAACCTGGTGTTTCTTCTTCAGCAGTTACTGTTGAGTCTGTGAGCCCAAGAAGCAGAGACACAGACTGTGGGGCCCTGCAAGAAGGGCTGCAGCCCTCCTAATGCACCCAGCACGTAGAGAGGACAGTTCCTTGTGTTTCAAGCTTCCCTTTCAGACACATCTGTGTTAGTGCTGAGGGGTAGTTCAGTGCTAGAATTCTTGACTCCTATGTGGGAATTCGATTCCTGGCCAATCCACCTCATGCACAGCCACCACCATGGAGGCTCAGGTGTTGCTATGATGCTGAGCAGGTTTCAGTGAAGTTTACAGACGAAGACGGTCTAGGAAGAAAGGCCGGGCTATCTACTTCCAAAAATCAGCCAATGAAAACCCTACGGATTACAGCAGTGCGATCCACAGCCAATTGTGGGGATGGCGCAGGACCTGGCAGCGTTTTGTTCCATCGTACATGGCGTCTGCATGAGTCAGGGGTGACTTGATGGCCACAAACAACACGTTACTGCTGGCTATCAGTTACCAACTCCTTGGGTTATGAAAGGCATGGTACAGAATACTACCATGCTTTAACCCTGGGGGGATAATACCCGCTTCCAAAAGCAGAGAACGAGCATATCCAACCAAATTAACTTATCTGATAACGGCAAGAGTCAAAGTGGGAGAGTGGGGTTTGTCAGGGCCGTTCTGTGCTTTGGAAAATTGACCTTACTTGCAAAAATCTACTGCCAGGAGCACAAGATATTTCTTTACATTTCTACAGCTTATTTTCTCTGAGGAATTTAAAAGTTGTTTCTCATCAAGAGTAAAGTTACTTAAGCCCTACAGAGATCTGGCCAGCAGGGGCCAAGAAAGAGCCTGAGGCTCCTCTCTTCGCCCTCCCTGGCTCTGCCAATGCTTGCTCGCCCTTTAGGTCCTGGTATAAATGGCACCTAAGAAAACTACTCGCAAGAGCCTGAGAACCTCTTGTGTAACACTGAGCTCATGCATTCAGCAAATATTTACTGAGGGCCTAGACACTGAACACTGTTTTAGCTACTGGAGCTACAGAAGTGAGCAAAACGCAGAAAAATCCCCACTCTCCTAAGCTTGCATTCTAACGGGATGTGTGTGTGTGTGTGTGTGTGTATACACATAGACACATATACCTACACACGTATATAGTTATTATTTGTTTATTGCCTACTGCAGCACTGTCCAATAGGAATATAATGCAAGCCACATATGTAACTCAAATTTTCTAGCAGCCACATACAGAATAAAAAGAAACATGTGAAATTAATTTTCATAATATGTATTTCAACTCAACATACCCAAAATATTCTCATTTCAACAAGTTAGCAATATAAACGATTACTGATGATATAGTTTACTGTCTTCCTTTTCTAACACTAAATATTCAAAACCTGGGATGCACTCTACACTTCCAGCACATCTCACTTTGGACTTGTCACACTTCACATGCGGCCTGTGGCCACAGTACTGTAGTGTGCAGGCCTAGTGTATCAGATGAGAGTAAGTGTGGCGGGGGAAAATAAAGCAGGGAAGAGATACCCTGAAGGCCTGGGAGTGGGGTGGGTCAGTTGCAATTTTAAGCAGGTCAGGAAGGCCTCACTGTGACGTTGACATTAGGGCAAAAAGCTGAAGGAGATGAGGTAGGTGGATGTTTGGGGGAAGAGTGTTCTAGGCAGAGGGAATAGCACGTGCAAAGGTCCTGTGGTAGGAGAGTGCATGGCAAGTTCAAGGAATAGTAAGCGGCTCGTTTGTAATTAATGGCTCAGGGTCTTCCATTGTAGAGTAAAACTCCATGTAAGCTGAGGCTGGCTCTGCCTCTGTTTTTCCTGTGCTGTGCTCAATTTCTGGCACATAGCAGGCACTCAAGGATGACTAAATGTACCTATAGGTAGAGCAAGGCTGCTTGCAGGACAGGTAAGAATCATTGCTGCCATCCAAGGATCCTTATTTTCCCACCAGGCCAGAGGATTCTGAAGTAAAGTGGACTGAATCAGCCTCTGTACATTTCAACAATGTCAACTTTTACATGCGTGTTTTTGGCTAAGAGCTTTTGCGACGGTTCAAGGGACACATATTTTGAAAGGCAGGCTGGTAAATATACAGCTAGTTCACCAGTTAGTAATCTTGGTAATATACTCACGTGAGTCTCATTTCTAATGAAATTTCGAAGATCTCCATGTTTCATGTATGGTAGGACCACCAGGGGAGACCCCTCACTTCGAAGGCAGATTCCCAAGAGCGAGAGAACGTTGGGATGGCTAAAATCTTTCATGATGATTCCCTCAGTCAGAAACTGGGAAACTTCTCCTATGTCAGTGATTCCTGAGAAATCCAGAGGTGACGATATTAGCTTTATTATGAAACTAAACCACAGGGCTAAATATTACCCTGAGACCTCATCTTTGGAGTGTCTTTTTACAGTACATCTGAGTGAATGAAGTCACCCTGCGCTATGCCTTTCAGGTCAACATCTACACCCATCGCCATCAAGACAGAGTCTAGCAATCAGTTTGTCTTATGCAGAACCACACTTTGTCTAATACAGAAAGGTGACAGGGAAGCAGGCCAGTCCATTTCTGCAGCGATTGTCTAGGGAAAACCTTTTTTTTTTTCCTGGAAAAAGCCAGATAGTCAATATGTTTAGCTTTGCAGGCCATATGAGCTTTGTTGTAACTACTCAACTCTGCCATTGTAGTACAAAAGCAACCTTGGACAATGCATGGTTGTGTCCAGGAAACTTCATTTGTGAACAGGCAGTGGGCAATTGTTTGTCAACCCTGGATCAGGAGAATTTGGAGACTCATCACCATATGGTACCTAAATAGATTCTGTTGTTGTTGTTACAATTGTTTCTAGCTAGCGATACCTGGGGGCTGATACAGTCAGCACTGATGAAGAGTCAACCAATTATGATTTATTAATCTGACCAGTATCTCTCTGGCAATATTACTAGTGTTGGTATTTCTTTCTTTTTTTTTTTTTTTTTTTTTTTTACAAATGCAAGGTATTCTGCACCTGGAAAAGCCACCAGAGGTCCACACGGACCAAGTAGATATCAATGCAGACCAGGGACAGAGAAAGATTTCTCAGTGTTAGGGTCGTCCTGGATATAATTGGCAGAGTGTTGTTCTTTCTTGGGGCAAATTTATTGACAATCATACTTAATTCATCACAGTGTGTAGTTAGATTTCATACAGATTGTCCCTTTAATTACCTTGTGGTCAGATTTCCAACAAAATCAATCATATAACAACAGTGCTCGGCATGGAAATTTATATAAAGAAAGGCTGAAATAGTTCTGGTGATAATGTATCCTGCAAGAAAATCTTCCACTAATGTATTTAAAGCTTAATAATTCTAAGTTACACAAACTTGTAACATAATTGATTAGCATTTTTAGGCTGCTGTACGTTTCTGGGCACATTATAAGCAGAAATTTAGAAATGGTGGAAAAAGCAAGCACACTGACTTGACATGGGAGACCAGTTAGCATAGGTGGAGACAGGAAAATGTCAGTAAATGGAGTCCACTGGGTTGTACAATATAGTAATTTATGGCCATAATTACAGCTCTGGGTCATCAGTAAAGACTTAGTTTATGCTTAGAAGCATTCCCTCTTTCTTAGACAGAGTATGCAACTTTTTAAAAATGTTTTAACATTAAAAGGGGTAAGCTTTAGTTATTTAGGAAATTCACTTACGTGGAATACCTCATTCCCCCAAAAATGCGGATAAATGAGGTGCTGCCACGCTGTTTTTCAATTTTATGCCCACGTATTTTTCTCCTGTTTGTCTTATTTCATTTTTTATCTTTTTAATGGGGATTGTGGTTAAAAAATAATTATAGTAATGCCTCTGGGTAAAATGAGTCATTACTACTGTTATGTGCCAACATGCTTCCAATAGTTTCCAGAAATGTCATTTGCAAAACAAATATTATAAGCCAAACACAATTAAATGATACTCAGCTCATCCAAAAACCTCATTTTTCCTACACCCTGACTTGTGAGGACTCTGAGGGATAACTTCAGAGAAAACATTTCAATAACAATTTAGATCACATGAGGTTTCAGGGTGAGACCTGTAATTCCAGCAGTAGCTGAGTATTCCTCAAGGGAAAGTGTAAATCAACATTTTATTATAAACTATTTATTAGTTTGCAAACCACAGAAGTGTACTCCACTGCTAAACAAAATGGAACTTACTATTTAAGGATTTCACAGCACAGTGAATTTTCTTGTCACCATTGTCCAACAAAGTTCCATGATAAACACACCCAAAATGCCCTATGTGAAAGAGGGAACTTGGTTAGTGTTGCATTACTTGTTTTTATTTTCTTTTTAAAATTTTTTTTTTTTTTTTTTTAAATATTGTGGTAAAATATATATAACGGAGCATTTACCATTTCAACCATTTTAAAGGGTACGATTCAGTGACAGGAATTACATTCACCGTGTTGCGCAACCGTCACCACTATCCATTTCCAAATGTTTTCCATCCCTCTGAAGAGAAACTCAGTACCCCTTAAGCAATAACTCCCTGCTTGCCCCCTCCTCAGCCCCTGGTAACCACTGATAAACTTTTGACTCTATGAATTTGCCTCTTCTGGATATTTCATATCAGTGGGATCCTATGAGATTTGCCCTTCTGTGTCTGCCTTATTTCACTCAGCATAATGTTTTTAAGATTCATCCATGTTGTATCAAAACTTCACTTCTCTAATGGTTGAATAATATTCCATTGTATAGATATCTCTTGCATTACTTTTAATTGTTGTTGTTATTTTACCATGGAGTCTATTCTGACTCGTGGTGGTCCCACGTCTGCAGAGTAGAACTGCACTCCATACAGTTTTCCAGGCTATGATCTTTTGGAACCAGGTCTCCAGACCTGCCTTCTGAAGTGCCTCTGCGTGTGTTCGAACTGCCAACCTTTTGACTAGTAGTTACTGCTTAACCATTTAATTATGCAATGATTATTAAGCCCTTTATGATCTTCGTTTTCTTTAATTTTCTATATGATAAAAAAGTACATTATTTTTCATACTTTCTGATTAAGAATTCAACTGTGTGTGTGTGTGTTTGTGAAAGTATGTAAATGATTACATACCTACCACCCCAAAATATAAGCAATATGATTCTTTAATACATGGTAAAAACTATAAGTGATATGACTGCTATTAAAGGCTAATACACCTACTTCTTACTTACTATCTTGTTATCTGACATTTTGCATTTATGACAATAGTAAAACATTTACTATCCCACTATTTTGCACATTAACGACATACATCTGGTGGTAACAAACACCGAGGTGCGAGTCGAAAGTAATGCTGGCTGTGATAGTTAGGGTGATGTGTCAGCTTGCCTGGGCCATGATTCTCAGTGATTTGGCAGTTGTGTATTGACATAATTTAGCAGCTAGCTATGTAATGATGTAGTCATCCTTCATTTTGTGATCTGATGTGGTCATCCTCCATTTTTGCATAACACCAATTTTTGCATAATGACCTGGTCTTTGGAACCTAACCACGTCGATAAGTGAGGAGTGGGTGTACGATAAAATATCCAACCGCAGTGGGAACCCTAAAAATAGGACTAACAACAGTCTCATAAAAGAAATTTATTATTTTTAAGGATCAATTAATACCTTTTAAAAATGAAAGTAAAGTTTTACTCAGATGAAGAAATATAAGAAACTAACCTCCCTATTATTCCAATAAACTGAGATGAAATAATAAATGTTACTATTAGAAATAAGACTAACATTATAGAATAAGGATTGCCCCCACTAGTCACTGGTTAATATGTAATTCGGACGGGTAGAAATGGGAAGGAAGTTGCCCACACGAAGCAAATTCACTCTGACTTATTTCATACAGTTCTCTCTGGCCTTAGCCTCATCACTTTCCCAATGGCAGCCTTCTACCCAGTGGCAATAATTTTCCCCAGAGGTGCCAAATGTCTGATGGCTGTGTAAGTCATTCATTCATTAATCCAGCCAACCAGCCAGCCAGCCAGCCAAGACTCCCCAAGTGCCTGGGGTATGTGTGTCAAGCACTAGGCTACCCTTTTGTAATGCAATATGAATAAAATGAGACCTCTGCTCTTGAGTGCTCACATTCTACTGGGGAAACACACATAATAATAGTTAATATTTCTAAGAAGAGAATCATTAAGAAATAACTGTCATCGTTGCACCTTTCATGGTCAAAACCAAAAAACTCTAATTTTACAATGTGTAGAATTAGAATGTAATTAGTGAGGTCATGCACCCTAAAACTGGTGCAATTACTAGGATTTATAGGCTGGTAATGGATCCATGTATTACTCTGATGTCAGACATGGAAAACTGTTTGTTAACAGTGACCCCGTATTAGTGAAGGAGAAGCATGTGAAAGGTTGAGATCTGGAGAGAGTGGTGGAGGAACGCGTGGCTGCGACCACAGGAAAACAAAAAGGCTTCGTGTTCACAGAAGGCGAATCATCCCAACGCCTTTTTGGGCATCACGATGGCAGATGCTATGCCGCCCCTGGCAGCCAGCACAGAATAAAATGGATCAGGGGCTATTCAGTAATAAGGGTAAAAGCTTTTTAGAAGAAAAAGGGAAGACTGGAGTTCATTTCCTAGCTACAGCTTTCCCTTCTGGTTGGTTTTCTTTTCCTGCTAAATATTTTCTCAAATACTGTTTATGCTAGCTGTTATTGCTGATCTAGAGGGCTTATTACAAATATTCATTTCTCCCCGTGTGAAGAAATGAGAGTGCTTTGTAGGATGATATATGCTGCTTCAGATCATGGCAATGCTATAAATTCCCCGTCTTCTGATGCTGTCCAGCAGTGCACAAGCTGCTATAAGCCAGGACTGCACAGCGTCAGCCGCTGTTCTCAGGGTAAAGCAAGACTGGAGGGAGATATGAGGGAAAATGCTGGAATTTAAAAGAACGATTTTTAAAAGGGAACACATGGCACTTTCCAAGGAACTAGAGTTGCCACTGTGAAAAAGGTGGGGAAGGAATGTCATTTATTCCTAACATGTTAGGGAGATTATCAAATTGCCCAACTGCACAGGGGCAAGTCCCTATAAGTAGGATTTGCAGGGCTGCATTTCTTTTCTTTTTTTTGAATAATATTTTATTGTGTTTTAGGCGAACGTTTACACAGCAAATTCGGTTCCCCTTTAACAATTTTTATACAAATTGTTCTCTGCCATTGGTTATGATTTTTACAAAGTGTCAGCCTTCTCATTATTTCCATTCTGTTTGTTCTGTTTCCACTGGTCTAGTTTCCCTTTCCCTCATTGCCCTCTCATCTTTGCTTTGGGTAACTGTTGACCATTTGGTCTCATATAGTTCACGGTCTAAGGAAGCACATTACTCACAGGTGATACTGTTTATTTTATAAGCCAATTTATTATTTGGCTGAAAGGTGACCTACAGAAGTAGCTTCAATTCCAAGTTCAAAGGGTATCTTAGGGCGATAGTCTGGGGGGAAAAAACAGCAAACTAGGCTGCAGGGCTGCATTTCTGCAGAACAGAAACCCAGCGCACTTGTTATCACTGCTGTCAGTGGCTTTTGCCATTGTCTAAATTCCTAATCTGCAAAGGCAGAAGATAAAATGCTCACTGGGAAACCTTTATTTAACAAAAGGCTGAGTGGAAATACTTACCTCTTCCTATGACTTCATTGAAATGCACAATCAGGCTGCTCGGCCCGATTACAACATGCTGGACTGCTTGGACCAGCTCTGGATTTAGAGCACTGAGGTCAATGTGGACGTTATTTTGCAGTAATGGAATGGAGCTATCAGAGTCCCCATTAGTTAGAATGGGGGACATGTCCGTCAGAGGGTACTGCACTTGTCGGCATGATCCATTCTGAGATGAGTTAGGAAACTGGTCTGTGAGATAAAGCAAAATTATTAGAAAACCGTACTGAGACTTTACTTAGTGGGGACTGCCACAAGGGCAGCAATTTGAATTAATAATGAAGCCTAAATTTTAAAATTAAGGAACTGGCCGTTATGTCACTGAACAAGGCTAGCAAGAGCCTTCACAAGGGAACTGGTTTAATGAAAAAAGACAGTAAGTTGGGAAAAACAGACTGGCTTATATGTACAAGTGTTTTAAAAAAAGTATTTGTAAAATTTCTTTTTAGAAGACTAAGCATTGGAAACCCTGGTGCCATAGTGGTTAAGTGCTACAGCTGCTAACCAGTTCAAACCCACCAGGCACTCCTTGAAAACTTTGTGGGGCAGTTCTACTCTGTCATATGGGGTCGCTATGAGTCAGAATCGATCGACTCGACGGCACTGGGTTAAGCATTAATTTTGAAAGTCATTGTACTCTGTACAGTTCCTTAGAATTTTTACTTTCTATAAACAAGAAATAGCCAGGGTTGAGGTTTATCTGCATATAGTATATTCTTAAGATAAGCAGCAGCAAGGTGGTCAAACAACTGCCTTATCTCACAAAAATACAGCTCAATATAAGGAAATGAAAATGAGGCCCCTTGAGAGACTAGTGTTTATTAATAGAATTTATTAGTATTGCTCAAAACCTATATGGATTCTTGGTCAAAGAAAAAATATATAGTGAAATATATATATACGTTGCTAGCTAGACAGGGTTAGAAATATATAATGGCTGACTTCTAGAACTGAAAACCTTTCACATAGTGATAAATTCTCCATCATGTGGTAATGGTACCAGATAGTGTTACTGCTGTTTAGAGAACGCAGGTTAGAATTGGGCTAGTGTGACGTCCCCATAGCTTCATGAAGGGCAGTTGGAAAGTGATGGGCATTCCTTATAGGTTGATCTTTACAACCTAAGCTCTGTAAGAGTTGCAGGAAAGGTTTTCCTTTGCCAAGGAGTAGTCTTTCCATTTCTTTGAAGATTTGGTATCTCCACTGTGGGCAAGGAATTGTGGTGGTGACAGCGAATTGATACCAAATAGGGCAGAGAGGCCACCAGCTGCTTTGCCCTTTCCACCAGGAATCCACGGCTGTCAAGGAAAGGACTTCACAGCAGTGACCGGCTAGAAGCAAGCCTAGGCAGGGTGTTAATATGTACTGTGAGGAAGTGGAGGGGATCGTGGGAGAGGCCCCTACTGGCACCAATAGATAATACTGTTTGTTTGCAAATGAGCAGGGAAATCAGAACTCGAGAGGGGCATAAAGAGATAGTTCATGGTACCTTAACTATCTCTAGCCCCACTTAATCATTTTAGTATTTTCCGCAGCTGGCGTTTCAGTTAATAACAAATCAGCTTGGCCAGGGCAGTAAATACCAATGGCAGTTCCACAAAAGCATCTGGGACCCCCTACTGTCAGAAGAGTCACTAGCTGGAAATACATGAGCGGTAACCTTAAATGAAGGCTAGAGAATGTCAGGTAAGAACATAAAACGTAAGGTGGATGAGGGATCCTAGCTGGGTGCCTGTTCCTTCAATCCCAAGGATTCATGTTTCCCAAACCTTTCCCAGGGGAATGAAAATGCAAATAAGTTATGCCAAGCACAATTCCTTCATTGTCACTTCTAGTCCCTTGCACCTGGAGATCAGGGTTCTAAATTCTTAATGGTGCAGAGATGGAGGACATCCTTGGGGAGACTCAGAAAAGTCTTCCAGCATGGGAAGTCCTGCTTGACCCTTCAGCTGAGTTAAAACATGCACACAAACCCATCTAACCCATCAGTGTGTGGCCTTGGTGTAATACTGTGGAGAATTCTAGGTCTACATTAAAAGACTGATAAGAAGGCTGTCCCCACCAGGTAAAGAAACAAGCTCTGTAGTTGCCTCTTCATTAGGTGCTGGCTGTGTTTTCCTCATTCTTCTCTCTGCATAGCCCTCTTTTGCCTGTTTTACCTTTCCATGTCTCCAGAGAGCAGGGTCAGTTTAGAAAAGAGATGAAACTCAAGCATCTTAGCAATGACGACAGAAGTTTGATGAACCAGAAGGTTAAAAGATTAGGTAAGATTTTAAAAAAACATACATGAATTTTAGTTGTCTCAGCTTAGAGCTATTATATGGGTATATAATGTAATAACTAGAATCTAAATTTCAGAATGATAAACTGGATTTGATCTGTCCATGTTTTGAAGGGCACAGCTTTTTAAAGGTAAATGGAGTCATGTGGACAAAGAACATTTACAACATGTATCCCTGTAGAACTAACATGAGCTTCCAAAAGTAAGAGGCAGTGAGTGCTGAAAAAGTTAAAATGTGAAGTGCCTCTTTGCTCTTGTACTTGTTTTGATGCGCAACTTCTAACTTTTCCAGTATCCTCAACTGTCTGTGACTCATTTTATTTGTCCAATGGTAAATATTCAACTAGGGAAATGCTTGTACTTGACTCACGTCCTGTAACTTCTAAAGATAATGGACCTGATACAATAGAGACATTTTGCTTTTACCGGGAGACTTGAAACGAAACAATGAGAAATGCTCCAGTTAACCTGATGATTATTTGGCCAAGTGTTTTGCAAAGCAGACGACATTGGCCAACCCCCCCTGCTTTTTTTTAATAGCATAATTGAAGGTTTTTCTTGGATAAGGCTCAAAATGTATTCAAGTCTTGGAATGTTGTGGGTAAAAGGCTGTGTACTAATAGTTCATTGAGAATGCTTCGAAGGAGCACTAAAAGCACAACGTAAAGTTTGGGGTTCAACGGGTAAAAAATGTAGCAGTGCCAATTTATATTTAGATAAGCCTAAGTTTTGTATCTTAACTCTTCCTGGGTTGTTAAAGAATTTCACAATTTCTTAATATTTGCACTCAGATGATAAACACATTATATTCACTCAAATGAGTTTAAAATTAACCTTTTTGTGAGAAGAGAGCTTAAAGTCTCTAAAAATATAAGATACATGGGCCCATTTTAAAATGAGGCATGTAATTCTGTGCCAATTTAAATACTTCTTTGGCCAGAGGTAAATACTTCTTTCATGTTTTTATAAAAATATAAAGGCAAAAAAACCAAAAAAGACACCAATGCTATAACCCACTGAGGAATATGTATAGGTATTTCTCAGAACAACAAACTGAAATATACCTTCTGGAAAAGTAGCTCGGTAGTCTACCGATTCATTTGAAACCATTTCTGTAGTTGGGCTTACACTTCGGGCACTTACAAGCCTATCCAAATGAGGAGTGTGTACTCTTGCATCATAGCGAACTAATTCACTGCCCAGATCTTAAAACAGAGAGAAAGAAAGAGCTTGTTAAAGACGTGGCTATCATGGGTCCCAGGAGACCCTGACCCAGTGTCAAGAACTCATGGTTTTATGGATCACATATAAGACAGCATACACATATCTCTGACAATTTTACACTATAATGACCATATTCTTAAGGTAACTTCTTAAAATAAGAAATAGTAAAATAAAAATGCACCTTTAATTTGCTTTCTCTTTTTCAGCCACAGGAAAAGCCCGAGTAATAATAGGAGCATTATTGATATCGAGACAACACCAACAATCAATCCTGTGAAATTCTGATCTGGTTGAACTATTACTTTTCCAAGGACAGTTGAGGAAACTGCTTGCTTCCACTAAAAATGACAAATAATGACAAGTCGGAATTTAGCCACGGTAGATAGTGGAAAAAAAAAAATTTTTTTTTTTTAGATAGTTACAGAATATAGCACATGGGATTAATCACTTTCTCCTGGTGCCAAAAATACCACCCAGTTATTACCCTTCAAGCAGTGGCAAAACTGCTTGCAGGATAATAAGACATTCCTCAATTCTGCCTCAGCGTTCCAGTAATTAAAAAAAACCAAATCAAACCTGTTGCCGTTGAGTCAATTCCGACTCACAGTGACCTTATAGGGCAGAGGAGAACTACCCCGTAGGGTTTCCAAGGAGTGGCTGGTGGATTGGAACTGCCAGTAATTAGTGGGTACTAAATCCCAAAGTATTTTGGTTTAGTCTATGGCATAATATAATACTTAGTCATTTGGATTAACAATTAGGTATTAGGGGTAAGGAGTCCCTGGGTGGTGCAAATAGTTAACCTGCTCGGCTGCTACCTGGAAAGCTGGAGGTTCAAGTCCACCCAAAGGTGCCTTGAAAGAAAGGCCTGGCAATCCACTTCTGAAAAATAAGCCATTGAAAACCCTATGGAGCACAGTTCTACTCTGACACACAGGGGGTCACCATGAGTCGGAATCGACTTGACAGCAACTGGTTATTAGGGGTAAAAAGACAAGTAACCATCTTTACTCTTCCAGATCTGGGGTATAAAGGGGAGAAACAGATGCATGAATAAATGGTTATAATACAATGTGATATGTGCCACAGAAGTATGAACAAATGGCAAGAAACAGAGCCAACGGGACATTAATTTTATCCTGGGGGGAGAGGAGGCAGAGAGAAGTGCAGAGACTTCCCATGGGTGATAAATAATCATATTATTACGGGGTAATATGGTTTCAGAATATTTTTATTTCCATTTTGACACCTAGAAGAAGTCTTTGGGGTCCCTTCCAGCTGCAACATTTTATGATTTTTGGTTCTTCTGAATTCCAAACTCTGATCTCATGAGGCAGTCTTAGATTTTCCAATTTTTTTGTACTTTTCCACTTCATAATTTTTAGAAGACTTCAGGAACCTTTTAAAAAACACCATTGCCACTGAGTCAATTCTGACTCATGGAAGCCCCATGTGTTACAAAGTAGAGCTGTTCCACAGAGTTTTCTCGGCAATAATTTTACTGAAGCAGTTTGCCAGGTCTTTCTTTGGTGGAACCACACCGTAGGTTCCAACTGCCAACCTTTTGGTTAGCAGTTGGTTGGACACCACTTGTGCCACCCAGGCGCCATTAAACTCATTCTAGTTCTAGGTTATCTGATTGAAGAGTTTATGTCAAAGAAGCTACTGTATAATAGTTTAATTCTTATTTAATTTGTTCAATGCATACATGCTCTTTTACTTATGGGGTTCCATGCATTTGTGATCACCGTGGAGGACAGAAGTACGTTGGTTCTGGCTCCTGGGGGGAGGGGACACTCTTAGATGTGTGCTTATCTCTCCTGAGACTTATAGCAAATTTTAGCAGGAGTAAAGCATGACCGAAAGGAGGTATGGGTAGGAGCGATTTTTGAGATCTCCCTTCTGATGCTTGGGAAGGAGATAAAACCAGTTGTCATCAAATCGATTCTGACTCACGGTGACCCTGTAAGTGTCAGAGTGAAACTGTGCTCTGTGGGTTTCCAGTGGCTGACTTTCAGAAGTAGATCACCAGGCCTTTCTTTTGAGGGGCCTCTGGGTGGACTGGAACCACCCACCTTTTGGTTAGCAGCTGAGTGCGTTAACTGTTTGCACCACTGAGGGACTCTGGGGAAGGAGCTAGTATGATAAAAACTTATTACTTCTAAAATTACAACTCCAAGTTGAGGCTGAGTTGATGAGCCAAAGCCAATACACAAATGAGCTTTAATGACTTATTTTGAGCCTGTGAGTGACATAATTACACTGGCATCCTTATTTATATCATGAGAGAAATACAGGAATCCCACCTCTATATTTAGCTCACTGTTCAATTTCAGCAAGTCATTGGGGACTGTACATAAAACAGCTTCAGACTGTAAGTGTATATTCTCACAGCTCTTATTTCCAACTTTCAACACTTCACCTTTAACTGCTTCAGGGTCAATATAATCTCCCTGGAAGAAGAAGAAAAAAAAAGTTGTTAACACTTCACAGTTTCCCAGGAATGCTAACAATTGTGAAGGAATATAAATACACAGTAAACGTTGTTGTTGTTGTTAGGTGGCATTGAGTCGGTTCTGACTCATATGTACAGTAGAACGAAACACTGCCCTGTCCTGCGCCATCCTCACAAACCTTGCTATGTTTGAGCCCATTGTTGCAGCTACTGTGTCAATCCATTTCTTTGAGGGCCTTACTCTTTTTTGCTGACCCTCTACTTTACCAAGCATGATGTCCTTCTCCAGGGACTGGTCTCTCCTGATAACATATCCAAAATACATGAGACAAGTCTCGCCATCCTTGCTTCTAAGGAACATTCTGGCTGTACTTGTTCAAGACAGATTTGTTTCTTCTTTTGACAGTCCCTGGTATAGTCAATATTTTTCGCCAACACCATAATTTAAAGGCATCAATTCTTCAGTCTTCCTTATTCATTGCCCAGCTTTCACATGCGTATGAGGCAAATGAAAACACCATGTCTTGGGTCAGGTGCACCTTAGTCCTTAATAGTGGCATCTTTGCTTTTCAACACTTTAAAGAGGTCTTTTGCAGCAGATTTACCCAATGTAATATGTCTTTTGATTTTTTGATTACTGCTTCCATGGGTGTTGATTGTAGATCCAAGTAAAATGAAATCCTTGACAACTTCAATCTTCTGTCTGTTTATCATTCTGTTGCTTACTGGCCCAGTTTTGAGGATTTTTGTTTTCTTTAGGTTAAGGTGTAATCCATACTAAAGGCTGTGGTCTTTTTATTTGCCAAGGCACATGATTTTTTGATACTAATTTTCATGGGAATTTGGATGGCTGAAGGGGAGCATGATCCTTTCAAGGCACTAATTAGAAATCACAGCCTATAACTTTTCTATCAAATTGGATTAAACAAACAAACAAACCAAACCCACTGCCGTCGAGTCGATTCTGACTCATAGCACACAGTAGAACTGCCCGATAGAGTTTCCAAGGAGCACCTGGCAGATTCGAACTGCCGACCTCTTGGTTAGTAGCTGTAGCACTTAACTGCTACGCCACCAGGGTTTCCAACTGGACATCAGAGAACAGGAAAGAGATTCTTTTTTTTCACAACCTTATATTTGAATGACATCTCACCCAATTTCCACGTGGCTGAAACATAAATCACCTTATTATTATATTCAGGTGGTAATGACGGCTGCCAAAACTAAGCAATGTAGAGATTCTGCCCTTGTGCTGCCTAAGGCTTGCTGTTAGCTGCCTTAGAGTTGACCCCTGACTCATGGGGACCCCATGTACTTTGGAATAAAATGCTAATCAGTCCTAAGCCATCTCCATAATTGGCTGCAAATCAGCCTTTGTAATCCATAGGGTTTTCATTGGCTGATTTTCAGAAGCAGATTGCCAGACCTTTCTTCCTAGTCTGTTTTAGTCTGGAAGCTCCGCTGAAACCTGTTCAGCATCATAGCCACATGCGAGACCAATGATAGAGGGGTAGTGGCTGCTCTGAGATGCATTGGCTGGGAAATGACCCTGGGTCTCCCATGTGGAAGGCTAGAATTCTACCTCGGAACCACCAATGCCCCACACTGCCTAACGCTAACATCTGTTAAAAGCAGTGATTCTCAACCCCTTGGCTTTACTTAAAAAAAATAAAAGTACTGATGCCTGGGTTCCACCTCCAAAGATTCTGATTTAATTGGTCTAGAGATGATATTACATAGTCAAGATGAGAACCACTGCAGGGAGTAGATCTGAGCCTCTGTGCTAACATTTCCCTTTTCTGTTTGAGTCAGGCAGTTTCTTTTCATTAATCCTTTACACTTGAATCCTATACAGAAATGAATTCACTTTTGAAGAAATTCCTAGAAGATACCATATGATCTTCATTACTGACTTGAAAGCATGAGTATAGTCTCTGGGTCAGATATATAAGTACATGAGGATTTTTGAAAAATTATTCAATTTGACATATTTAGTTAACTGAAGTTCCCATTAGGCTATTTTAAAAACATCAATGTTTCATTGACAAACCAATGATTAGCTTTGGGAAAGAAGTATAAACACAGGTACAATTTCTCATATCAGCCCTAATGAGCACAGTCATTCATTAAACAGGCCATTACATTGAAAAGAGACAGATCAAAATATATTACTATTTTTCTTATTGATAAAGCACAGCCAGCAGTAACTACAGTGATGCCACTTCACTTTGTATGTGCAAACTGCTTTCATATACATGGTCTTCGATGAATGCCAATAGATTGGTAGGTCAGATATTATTCTGGGCAAAGAAGTAGGAAGAAAATGCTTCTTTATAACATGAAACTGGAGCTTAAGAAAAAGTGCATATGGACAAACCTTCTCCTTATGATATTTCTAGAGGCAGAATGTGCCGTCATGGAACCAGGTCAGCCACACAGGGCAATTCAACACAGAAGCACATAAATCTAATAGGTCACTTTGGGGCTTCAGATGACAACTTGTTGGTTGGGTCTGAGGCAGGTCTGAATTCACTCACATATTGGAGGGAATTCAGGGAATGACAACGAAAGAGATTAAAGAGCTGGAGGGCTTGATTTATGAGGGAGGGACTAAAATGTGTCTTGCTTGCTTAGATAATAACTAAGGTTGGGGGAAGGGACGAACATGCTGTATTCAGGCTTCCGATACTCATTCTTTCCGGCTCAGAATCTCTTTGGATGTTGCACAAGGGTTTCTCGGGAGCAAAAACAGATCACACAACCTGAAAAATGAAACCCCTTTTCTTAAGTGCCTACCAAGGAACACGTAAGTAGTGATTTATACAGCTAAACCTGTGAAAGCTGGAACCTGTGTAAGGCGGAAACCTGTGCGAGAAGGAAAACTCAAATATTTTCCACAAGTAGAATGTGACAGAAAAGGGGTAAGACTGTACCCTGTCAAAGGTGGAAAACTTGTGAGACACAGAAAAACAAGGCAGTCCCATTGAGTTCCGGTTTTCACAGTTTTCACTGTATAAGAAATTACTGTCTGATTTGTGTGTGTAATTGTCTTGAAGGCCTAAAATGAAGAAGAAGTGGAAAAATCTAAGCTATCATAAAAGTGGGAAACCCTAGTGGCGTAGTGGTTAAGTGCTTCTGCTGCTAACCAAAAGGTTGGCAGTTCGAATTCACCAGGTACTCCTTGGAAACTCTATGGGGCAGTTCTGCTTTGTCCTGTAGGGTTGCTAAGAGTCAGAATCTACTTGATGGCAACGGGTATCATAAAAGTGGTACTGGCAGTTCACTACTATTACAACAGAGAGGCCCAAGTCAAGAAAAATAAAAATAGGTACAGGCTACTGTGTTCTCATTTGAAATAAATATACCTTTACTGAACTGTGCAAAACTTCTATTAATTATTATTAAATAGAAGAAAATATTTATAAAATTTGCTCAGTTCTGCAGACATTAAGCTGGTAATATCTGGATTTTTAAATAAAGCAACAGAGGGAACGTTCCCATCTTTAATTCCTTAGGTACATACAGCAATTTAGAGTTATAATCATCTCATCTTTATCGTGCAGTCACCCCCCTGAGGCAGGTATTATTGTTATTCCTGCTATACACATGGAGAACTAAGGTTCACACAGGTGACAGACTTGCTCAAGGTCACAGAGAAAATCAAATTCCATTAGATACTCCATCTATTTAGCATCTACTGTTTGTTCGAGCTGGGAGCCCTGGTGTCACAGTGGTTAAGCGCTTGGCTGCTAATGGGAAGGTTGGAGGTGCAAACCCACCAGCCGCTCTGTGGGAGAAAGATGTAACAGTCTGCTTCCCTAAAGATTTACAGCCTTGGAAATGCTGTGGGGCAGTTCTACCCTGTCCTTTATGGTTGCTATGAGCTGGAAGTGACTCGATAACAGTGGGTTTGGTTTTCTGGTTTTGGTTTGTTAAACACAGTTCTAGTTACTGGGAATACAACGATCAATAGCAGTTTGTTCTTGTCACTGTAATGTTAAAATGAATACATTTCTAAAGTGAAAACTACTCCCAATGTCACACCAGGATGTTCCTCACCCCTTTCCTCTCAGCTCTGGCCAAGTGTGACATAATGTTTCCACCTGGGATTCAGGCCTGGGGCCTCGTGTCTTTGATGGTTATAGAGCAGTGCAAGTGGGGGTAGGATCTGAAAAATAGCATTATAATAGGAAGGGTCCTGAGAGTTCTCATACATCCAAGTGGCCACAAGGCTGAGCCTGGGAAAGTCAGCTAAAGCAGTGAGGGGAAGGTTGGTAGGTGGGCCCAGTCATGCAAGGGTCTGAAGCCCAGAGATGCAGAGCAGCAGAAAAGCAGAGAGTCAGTGGTGGTAGTGGTGGGATTTACTCCTATCCAGAGGATATGAATTCTTCAGATCAGGAACCAGGCCAAAGAACCTTCACAGAAGGTTCCACAACTGAGTTCCATAGGACATTAATAGGCATTTGAGGAAAAAGTTCCCTGGGCATTTGAGAAAGTTGGTGAACAAAAACTAAATTGGCTACTTGAGGCCTTTACTATTGTTGTTAGTTGCCACTGCGTTGGCTTCAACTCATGGCAACCTTATGTATAACAAAACAAAAGGTTGCCCAGTCCCGCATCATCTTTATAATCGTAGGAATGCTTGAGTCCATTGCTGTGGCTATTATGTCAATCCATCTCATTGAATGTTTCTCTTATTTTTCTTGGCCCTCTACTTTACCAAAAATGATGTCATGTCTTTTTCTAGCGATTGGTCTTTCCCGATGGTGTGGCCAAAGTAAGCAAGTTGAAGTCTTGCCATGTCACTTCCAAGGAGCATTCTGGTTGTATTTCTTTTAAGATTAATTTGTTTGTTCTTTTGGCAGTCCATGGCATATTCAATATTCTTCAGTACTACAGTTCAAATTCATCATTTCTTCTGTCTTTCTTTTTAATTGTCCAGCTTTCACATGCACATGAAGTGCAACTGAAAAGAGCACGGGTTAGATCAGGCAAATCTTAGTCATCGAAGTGACATCTTCACTTTAAAGAGGACTTTTGCAGCAGATTTCACCAATGCAATATGTAGGTTGATTTCTCGATGTTGATTCTTGATCAAGTAGAATGAAATCACTGACAACTTTTAGGCACTATGAGACCACAGGTGCTGTCTGTATGTCCTAGAATATGTTTTTCACAGAATGTCTATTAACGTGTGCAGCCCAGTTTGGGAAATACTACTTTGAGACTAAGATATGAGCGCCATTAACAAGAAGAGGTTTTGACACTGGGCCAGTAGGTCTTTTCTCAAACGGCCTCTGAGAAAAGAACCTTTCACTTCCATCCTGTCTGGAGTTAGAAATAGCCTCATGGTGGCTGGGGTTGGAACTGAGCCTATGGTTGCAGGTGAATTAGTCAGAGAGAGGAGAAAGACAACCTCTGGCTGGCTCCTGGGCAGTAGGTGGACTGGGTTGGCTCAGGGGCTCCTGGGTCAGAACAAAGCTACCTTCTAGATCCTTCTGATCCCCAGACACTGCCACCTGGCCTCTACCTGAGTTCCCAAACCTTTGTTCTTATGTTTGCAGTGTCAGAGCTTGAGTCCCTATTCTCTGCATTAGCTGGTCTTCCTGTCTTAGATGACTTCTCTAGACAGGACTTTTGAAGCATCTCTACTACTGTGTATTACAAAATGCTCCAGGTAAGATCAACTCCCAGTCCAGTGTCTCTGACCAGTCTTATTCCAGCCAGAGTTCCAGCATCATACAGTGTATTTCTCTACTCTCCATAAAATATACTCATGTACCAAAAGTCAGATAATAAAATAATCAGGAAAAAAATAGAGTTTCTTTAGAAAGAATTAACTTTCAGATTATTTGTAAAGAGTTTAAAGACCTTTCACTTAAAAATTGTGTGTGTGTCTGTACAGCTACATACCCTACGCTAGAAAAATTTCTCTATTATGAAAGGTATTTTGGTGCACGTTAAATGAAAGTTAATATGAGAAGCACTATGATTTAGTGGAAAGAAGAACAAATTTGGAATCAAGGAACTTGAGTGTGAGCACTGGCTCTGCTCTTTGCTCCCTGGGTGACCCGAGAGAAATTAAACTCTCTAAACTTCCATTTACTTATTTATAAATGGGGATAATCACCACTGACCTCCCAACTTTATAGGTCCATGTGAGACTCAAATAAAATAATACATGTCAAAGTACTGTGTCACATATAAAATTCCATACAAATGTGAGCTGTTGTTGATATGCTCATTGTACCCTAACCTATACTCCCAAAGAGATGTCTCCTTCTGTTGAGCACTGTCCACCAACTGGCGCTGGCTGTCTTGAAGGCTTGGCCATAAACTACATCAATGGGGCTTCTGATTCATTGTGAGGAGTGACTGACCACCCCTGGTCCTTATTATGTTCTCTTGACCCAAAGTTGGCTGACCCTTTTGGCCACGGTGTAGTCATGGGGCCAACTGCTGACTGAGGCTGGGGCTGGAAATGATTGCAATCTCTTTATAGCCAAAGAATTCTTACATGCATGGCTGCTTGAGGAGCATGAACTTTTCCTGGCAATGAGGAGTAAATCTCACTCCAAACACACGATTCTATCCATAGCACTTTCATTGATGGGACACAAACATGCTTCACATGATGTTTTGAATGGTAATTGAACAAGCATAGCATGAAGTAAAATGCTAGCCTTTCTTTGGATAAAAACAGTCCAAAATAATAAAAAAAAAAAGCTTGTCCGGATTAGGATTTATCTTTTTATTTCTCATGCTTTGCTTTCTTTTGTTTCTGCCTAAGAGAGGCAGAGGTTTTAATTTGATCAAATCTGGACACTGATAAAGGGTTAAATTGCTGCCACAATAAATATTCCCCTGCCCCTTAGATTTCTTCTTATACGTAAGGAAAAATGGAGTATGGGAAAACTCGGGATCATGATATCAAAATAATCCCCTTAAACTGCCTCCAATTCCACCAGATTCCTACTCTGGGACATGACAGGTGCTATATACACTTGTCAGAGAGAAGGGTTAGTGTGTATGTGGCAAGAGAAGAAAGTGTTTTGTGTCTGTCTCTAGACACCCCTTGGGCCATGTTGGGAAAAGCATTGACAGACTGAGAATGATGTTAAATCATGTTTTTCTTGGTCCAACAATTTTGTAGGACGTTGAATAATGGGTATTTAATTTATAGAAAAAGAATTTTTCTCTTGTATGTAAGACTGTGCTTGGAAGGGCAGATAAAGAGCCATTTAACACTAATCCCTCCATCACAGATACAGAAACAGAGCTTTTCTGGGCATAAAAATATTTGCACATAGACCTTTGTTTTTATTAAGAAAAACCAAATGGAATCTTTTAAACGTCAAACACAGTAATTGTTGAAAGCAAAAGGTCACACTAGATTAGTTTTATTGAAAAAAAAAAAAGACTTGATAAAAGCTCTTTCCCTTTCTAAAACTAATTAAAGAAGCAGATGAAAGAACTCTGCTGTGGTAAACATGTTGTTCATTGAAGCAAGCTTCCATTTAATTTCATGCTGGGCTTGCTTAACTATTGTACGAAACGCAAATGTGAAGTTAGTACACTTGTGAATGTGAATGTGCGTATGGGTTGGGCTGTAGATTATATCTTGTTGAAAAAGCAGAAACATTTTAGTAGAAATAAATCATTGCTTAGATGAAGATAACCTATGGGAACCAATATTACATCTAAATAAGGACTATTTTATTGCTTTGTGTGTGTTCATATCGTGTTTGTTCTGAGTGTCTGAAACAATTGTGTTTGTTAAGCTGTGAGTGTTGGGTTGTAAGTGTTGAGAGATTTTTTTGCTGTTTCAAGTGGATGGATAATCAAAATCTTGGTGGTTTTGCCTGTTTTATTACTAGTTGAGGTAAAAATGACTGAAGCAACATTACAGTCTCGATTCTGCCACTATTTCACTGCTTATTAAACCACTTAACATCTTTAGTTAAGTTAACCACTTAATAGCTGTAGTGTTCATCACTGGCAACAGGCAGGGGTTAGAAAAGATGATCTATTATTCTCTGATTAAACTATATTTAGAGATTAATATATTCCTCAGGTGGTAGAAATCCAGTTCCATTTATGAACCAGCTTAGAGATGACCAACCTAGATACAAAATTCCAAGTATTACAAGGATGTACCGAACTACAGTTGATGCATTTATTTTCATGAGTCTTACTTTTTACTTTGTAGTGAGTACATTAAGTGTTCAGGGAAATGTATACATCTGCAGGATAATACCTTCTCTGTTCAGTGGATTTGTGTTCTACATTTGCTACTGTTTAATAGATATAGAAGAAAGGGTTTTTTTAAATGCTTCATTAAAAAGCAATCCATGATTATACTTATCTTTTAGTCTTATGCCAAAAAAGATTTGTTTCTTGGAGCTTAGATATTTGCTGATGGAGCTTAAGATACAATGACAAAACAATTCTATTCGCATAGCTGTAAATCAATTAAGTTTAAGCTGATCATTTAAGAGAACACTTAAGCATTTCTTACCTTAATTTCCAGTACATTTTCATTGCCCATTGAGATCATCACAGGCTTTTTAAAAGGTTTAAACACAGGATTATGTACATAAATGAGATCAAAGTAATTGGAATGGATCCCATCTAACATGAAGAAAGCTTTGGTTTTCAGGGGGAGTTGCAGGTTCAGCTGTTGCAGTGAAGGAGTTGTACAGCAGATTATCTCTGAATTAGAGCGATGCTGACATGCCTGCAGCAAGACACAATTAATACACTATAAACAGAATAGTTTGACATCAGTAGCAACTTTTACAGTTCACAATTTCAGACAGTCAATTGAAAATATATAATTTTTGAAAAAAAAATTGCATTTAACTTTCCTAATTTCTGGCAACATGATAGATGTTAAATTATCCAAACAACCCAGTCTTCAAAGGAACACAGAGCTTCACTCGCCCTGAATAAGCCATGCTGATGTCTCCGAAGCTGGCCTTCCCTAAATCATTTCATTTTCCCTAAGAAGACCTTGGTTCACATACTATCTTTAAACCAAATTATGGAAACTGGGGCAAAGCCTGTACTTAGGAACTTGGTTTCCTCATTTAGAAAGTAAGATTATAATACTGTATGTAATATGGGATATTTCGTGGTAAAGTGCTTCGTAAACTGCCAAGCTCCATACAGTTAACATTATAATTAACTTTGTAGTTAGGTAATCTTATTAGTATGTTTTAAGCTATTGATTACTGACTGAGCCAGGTTCTGTGCAAAATGCTTTACCAGGTTGGTCTCATTGAATTCTCAGAATTGTCCTATGAGGTAGGTACTATGATTACTCACATTTTACAGAGAGACTGAGCTCCTAAGCTTATGTAATTACACCAGGTCACGGAGTTGGGCAGAACTGAGCACAAAAAACCTAGGCCATATGACCCCAAAACTCACTGTCTTCATTCTCAGACTATATTGCTTTTTGTTCTCTACACCTTATTGTATATTAGTAAACCCTTTTCTGTGTTCTCTATTTTATAAAGTGTGTGCTATTATTATTTCATGTTCTTTCACCTCCCAGTTCAAATATTCTCCTCTGGAATTCTGATTTATGGAATTTTGGAAAATGTGATTTCCTTTTGATTGCGCTTGGACTAACCCAGCAACACAAAGTGGGACATGTGAGGTTAAATGGCTGAGTTTTCCCCCCAAGGAAAAGACAAACAAGCAACAGCATCCCTTTGATTTCCTTTGCTTTGACCAGTATAGCTGGATATGAAACAATTACTTATGCCCACAATAGCAAAAGGACTCAGGATATACATAAAAAGCACAAACATGAAATTTGGTATTTGATAATTAAAAAAAAAATTAAAAGACTATCCTACATTAAAAAATAAATGTAAACAGATAAAGAAAACCAATCCTTAGATTTGATATGAATAAAATATTATTTAGTTTTACAGTAAGTTAATATAATCCTAAAAGTTATTTATTCCTATCACACCTTGAAGAATGGAAATGTACTAACATCACAATAATTCTCCGCAAAACAACAAGAAATTTGAAAACTACATAACAAATGGCTGACTTCTGGAATATGATGGACATTAACAGATTAACATACTTTTTTTAAGAAGGTGATTACTAGTTTTATTTTAAATGATTAGCATTTACTAGACTTAGAATGATTGTGGCTAGATGTATATCTCTAAACCAGAATCAGACCTGATCAAGAGTTTTTGTTAAATAGTGAATGGGTTCGATTCATCCTGGTCAGTCTCAAATTCTCTAAGCAGCAGGGAACATGGAAGGAACACATATCTCTTTATGACATAGTTTTCACAAACAATGGTAAAATAGACCCACTGAATTTTTCACTCCTGTCCAATTCTAATGCATAGTTCTATTGTACTAACACCTTTGTGGCTAAAATAATAGAAGTTTACATATCTAGAGATGCACGCAGATAAGATTTTTATCTTTTCCCATTGTTTAAATTCTCTTTGGGATATGCAACTCTAAACCTGACACCTAGGAGGTTTTTACTAAATATCTGATAACGAAAGAATAAAGCCAAGAGGAACTCTATCCAAGACGAAGGAAGGGAATTTAGTCATGATTTTAATAATGTAGGTTTGGTGCTATTAGATAAACTAATACTTTCTCAGATTTTTGTTTTCAAAGTCACATGCCATCACCAAGGAGCATTACTGTTATTTTTATTTGGTTAATGAAAACTGTTATGCTTGGTTGTCGGGTATTGATGTCCTTTAAATTAATAGCAGTGGTATTCTAACTTTGTTTGTGGCTGTGTGTGTGGGTTGGTTTCAAAGCCCTTTACCTCATATGATGACTCCCTAGAGTAGAATCTCTCAGGAATATGATAAAAATCTAATAAGACTCTTTAGAGGTGATGCAATATGGCTGATTGAGAAGGTCAAGAAAAATCTCATTTGGGATGCCCTTATTGTTTGGTGATTTGGCTTGACATTTTTAGCACAAAATTGGTTTTTGTAATTAAAGAACACTGTGGCTTTAGTCTTCAAGAAATATTGGATGAGAATCTAAGAGAAAGTGCTGTAATTCAATCTATCACCTGCCCAACGAAGACCTTTCTTGAGAGGGAGCACTTAGAACTTTTCATTCCAAGTTGAGTGCACTAGTTCGGGTTGAATATGGTATTTTATATTAGAGATAAACCTAAAGTTTGGAATCTTTGTAAATAACTCCAATCTTTCTAAAGTCTTAACTGAAATGACCATTACAATGTGACCTATATAGACTGTTTAGCATAAAACAGGTCGGTCACTTTTAACGGTAAAGTAGAGGGTCAGTAAAACAAGAGGAAGGCCCTCAACGAGATGGACTGACACAGTGGCTGTAACAATGGGCTCAAGCATAACGATTGTGAGGATGGCATGGTACCGGGCAATGTTTTGTTCTGTTGTAGACAGGGTTGCTATGAGTCAGAACTAACTCAACGGCAACGACTCAATGGCACTGACTCGATGGCACTCAATAACAACAACACCGCTTTTATGGAGGCATTCAAGTTTAATTTTGATTGACCTTACAAATAAGAAAAGGCAAAGAAACATAAAATAACACACAGACTCTAGGACACAAAATAAATATTCTAATGTTCTTGTTGCCTGATAACAGAACAAGAGGAATGGTAAGAAGAGGGGCTGTAAGCAAGCATTGTGTGCCTTCCACTTAGAAAGACAAGGATGCTGCTGCAAGACTAGAGGCTTTAGCTGAGGGTTTTACCAGAGCAAAGGCTGATGTTCTATGATGCATTAAGAATGGGGAGAGGAGAATGATGTGATTTCCATTTGTACTGTCTTTAAAAACACTGACTCAAGTGGGTCATCATCATCGATGTCTAAATATTTTATGCAATATTTGTATTAATACACACACACATATACAATATAGACATATATATATGAAGTCCCTCGGTGGTGCAAAACAGTTAAGCACTTGGCTACTGGTCGAAAGGTTGGTAGGGTGAATTCTCTCAGAGATGGCTTCAGAGAAAGGAATGGCAATCTACGTCTGAAAGATCACAAAAAAAACCAAACCAAACCTGTTGCCATTGAGTCGATTCTGACTCAGCACAGCCATCGAAAACCCTATGGAGTGCAGTTCTACTCTGAAACACACGGGGTTGTCATGAGTCAAAACTGACCCAACAGCAACTGGTTTGGTACACGTGTGTATGTATGTATGTATGTGTGTGTGCATATGTGTGTGTGTATATATATATACACACACATACACATACATATTTTAACAATGTTAGTCCAAGGCTCTAGATAATTTCTGTTGTTGAATTAAAAATGCTATTTGACTTAAGTACAAGGACGGTAACTAGAAAACATTAGAGGCAAAACTAAAATGTCCTATGTGCCCTGAAAGCCAGGTGGAAGAGGCAGAGATGCAGAGCTTTGAGTACACCCACCACTCAAAGGACTTACCACTGTAAAGTTCCTTCCTGCTTCCTGGACATTTATTACCATCCTTGGGACACTAACTGAATTCAGGTTTTTTCCAATACCTGTTATTGTGCTTCCACCACTGGCAAAATAAAATAGAAAAATGGCAATATTGAGACGTTCTTTCCCTACTAAGTATTTTAAAAGAGAAGTTCAATTTAATCACACGCAGTGATTACAAGTTAGAGGCATGGCCAAAGTCAAATGAAGTTCAGTGATAAGTCTTCTTTGGAAATAATTTATATTAACTTGAAAATATTAACAGAAAAACTTATAGTTGATAAGCTAGAGAAATGCATTTTATTTTGTTATTCACCAAAAATACAAAAGAAATATATATATATTTTTCTCTCTGAAGGAATACAAAGGAAAATGAACTTGACTATTGTTTGTTCCATTTATAGAATTAAAGGAAACGAGGCAGACTGAACAGGGTCCAATGAGATACTGACTGAAAGGGAGTCTGGTGCAGGGAAAATCTGTGTGTGAAGCAGGCAGGGAAAATACGCTGACAGGTGGAGAAAAGAAGACGATTCCACTTCTGGGCGCTGAGTTTAGCTTAGCATTGACATGTATATAATAAAATGCAAAAACACTATGTTGCCACATTAAACTGTTTTACTGGAATCCATTTAAAACACAATAGAATAGGATGAAATGCTTCTTGGCATGAACTAGCATTGATAAAGTCAAAGTATGCTAAGAAACTGAACGAGGTTTTCACTTCTGAATTGGAAAGGCAGCCTTCAAAAGAAATGCAACAGCGTGAAAGCCAGACATAAAGCTACAATTCCTCTCGACTATTCTAGAGTGAAATCATCCTTATGTTCTTCATTTTCTTACACCCATCGGAAACTTTTACATACCTAATAAAAGATTTGTTTGGATGGATTTCATAGACAGTAGGGTCTTCCTGGTAACTGAAGCTGTAGGCCTCTCTGTTGGCTAAGTCAATTTTCAGTTTGACAGGAAAGTCAGTTGAAATGCTTTGGGCTGGGGTATAACATTCGAGAACACTATCTGACACACTGAATGAAAAAATTAAGAAAATGGACCTTAGTTATTAGAGATAAACATACTTCAGAATTATACCCACAAATCAAAAGGATATCATTCAATGACTCGTAAATGGAAATTTTCTGACCTGCCAGTCTAGAAAAGCCTGTTTTAGATCCCAAACTTAGGCTTATTATAGACAAGCCATCCTTGACTTCAAAACATTTGTAACTTTAAAAAAGTATTCTTTTGGTACGTGATTAACCAAGCTTCTTCAATTCTAAGAAGCAGATATGTAACTCCCCTGTAAACCCATTTTCCTCCCTGCTTTTTCCTGCCCCAAAATGATTTAGTAATTGTAAATCTTGATGAGAATGCTCATTTTAAGTAACTGTCAATTACCAGAATCTCAAAGCTCACAGTATAGCTAGGATACTAAAGTGCAAAATTTAAGAAGGTGGATAGGAAGACAAAATTGAAAATGTATTAATAAACAATAAAACAAGTTACAAAAAATGAGTAAAAGGGAGTACAGGTGGACTTGGGAAGGAGGAAATTTTGTCATCAGAAGAGTAAATAATAAACATCCTAATTTTTCTCCACAAAAAAAGAACAATCTTTGCTCGATTTGGTAGGTACAGACACTAATCCAACTTGACCCATTCAATAGAAAATACATGTACAGCACCTTTTTAAAGTACACGTTTTTCCACCAATTGAAATGTGTCTAGAGTTCCCACTGTTTAGGTACTTTCCAGTTAAAGTAACCAAAGTGCCTCCAGCCTTAGGACCATAACTTGGAGAAATACTCGTAATTACAGGTTCCTGCATGAGAGAGAGAAAAAATAACAAAACAAAGCAGCTTGTTAATTTGTAACTTACTTAAATAAACTAAATAACAATCACATATCCTGGTTCATAAGGAAAGTAATTGACCTACCACATAGGAAAATGTCCTATATCGTGCTGTCCCTCGACCATTTGAAATAATGATGGACAGATTGAAATGCTTATTCATTGCAGGACCTACTATGCATTTCAACCTGTAAAAAGCAAAGTTGAATATGTTACAATTCCGAAGGCATTTATTTTCTGGCTTGGCTGATAATATGATCAGACATTAAATTGTGAGCTAACTACTACGAACAGCAAGCATGGTTTCTTGGTAAGCATTAAGGTTGAAAATTTTATAATCCTATTTCTGTACTATTATGCCAAACTCTATACTGACTGTATTTAAAATGTTTATACAAACAAAACAGGAAATGTTAAACCTGATTGATGCAGACCTCACCAATTGAAAAGTTTATAATAATTATAAATCTAAGTCAACAGAATTGTCAGAGGTAACGTTTGGCACATTTAAGATAAGGAAATGGTATTTTGGCAGCATCTGGAACAACGGGATAATAATAAATGATCTAAATCTCTTTATTAAAGTATGACAACAGGTACCTTTCTGTAGTTACATCTGTCACATGTTTATTTAAATTACTTAAATAATGAAATTATGATGAATTTTCCATAGAATTATTTTTGAATTAGTAAGATTATAGTTTTGAAAAAGTATTGTTTCATTAAAAAAAATTTTTTTGAGAGTGAATTATGCTTTACTATTGTCAATTCTTAATGAAATGATTAAGAATTTTAGAGAACTTGCAAGGGAGATTTCTAGAATAAATAAATATATATATTGCCAGTTAGCTAAACAAATATAAAATTGCTATTTTGGTTTGAGCAAAATGAATAGGTTTAGGACTAGGATCAGCTCTACTAGATATAAAATGACCGTGTCAACCATGAAGATTCAACTATAAAGCTTTAAGTATATGATTGTTGTTACTACAGGATAACTAATAATTTCTGGACCCACTGTTCACCAAAGGATTCAGAAAATTAGAAGGTACATGTAGAATGTATCAAAAGCTCACAGGTCTTGGATTAGGAGAGCTGAGTCCGAAGCCCTGCTCAGCTCTTACTCTCGGGATTACCTCTGCTACGCCACTCTCCACCTTTGAGGGTAGCCCCTTTGCAAAATAGGAATAGTATCACTGCTTGAGATTCTAAATGAGATGCATGGTATAAATGGTGTCAATAAATATTAACTGAATACAAATTTAAACTCACCTAAAAAACAAGTCTCGAAAATGTGATTCAGTTGCTTCACTACATTTTCAAGGTTTAGAAGGTGAACTCAGAGAAGAAGAGGGTCCATATTGAGTGGTTATTGATTTTTATAAAAAAAGCCTTTGGAGACTCTCCATATTCAGAATCTAAAGATAGCGTGACCCCAACTAGTGCCACTCTTTCAGATCTACCCAGACCCCTTCTGAACAGTTGTTATATTGTTGGTTAAAAAACTCTTGAGATGCTGGATTCTTCCTCCTCTTTCTTGCTTTCACGTAGGCAATGTCACCCTTTCCCATCCTTAATCCTGGTGAGTAAATAAGGATTAAAAGCCAAACTAAATAAGCTCCACAAGGGATCTGACAGGCCAAGATCCTTTTTATTCAAGAGTTGGACTTTTTTGAGTGACTTTTACAATAAAAACAAAACACTGCCATCGAGTCTCTCATTAGACTTTTACAATATTCATTAAAAAAAAAAAAAACAACAAAAAACCTGGTTTCCGAGCACACACCCAGCAAAGCATTCTAAGATTCTTACGTATTTGTTGTGCTCTCGCTCAAGGTCAAGGTGCAGCTATCATTTCCAATGAGAACTCTGGTTTTCTTTAAATCAAATTTATTATTCCTCCTGAATCCAAAGTCCCAGCCACATACTGTCAGCGTTGTCCCTCCTTCAACGGGTGCACTAGTTGGGAAAACCTACAAGGACAACATAGAACTTTTACTTAAAACACCTACTATATTATTATCTTTCATATAAACAAACAAAATACACACCCTTAAATAGCTGAAATAATTCCGTTCTCCCATTACCAAGTAAAATTGTATTTCCATTAAGGGAAAAAGAGTAACAAATTTCAGAGTCCCTGGAACAAACATTAAAGCTACCCAACCTGCAGATGAAACAAGTTGTTTACAGGCAACCTAGAGAAGGGACAAAGAAAGGATTTAGCCTGGCAGGGAGAGAAAGGCCTTCCTGGGCCACTCTGAAGTGAATTATGTCTCCCAGGGTTCTTTTGGGCTGGGTAGGCACACTTTGGGTCCCAGACTTTTACATGCTTATAACTCAAATGGGTTATAAGTCTTTCATGGCCCTCCAGATCAAACTCCCATCAAAACTGCTTCATGGGCCCCTAGAAGCCAAGGGCCAGCATACCTCTGTGCACTAGCTGGAGTCTGCCAGATCCTTGTTGCTACGGTATACCCAATCCAGAGGACAAAGCCATAGTTAAAAATACCTCTTTCTGCATCTATTCATTCATTATAAAACCATTCATTCATGCATTCTTTATAAAACACCTATTTTTTTTTTTTTATGTGCCAGGGGTGTCCCTGGGTAGTGCAAATGGTTAATGTGCTCAGCTGCTAACTGAAAGGTTGGCAGTTTGGGCTCACCTAGAGGTGCCATGAAAGATGAGCCACTGAAAATCCTATGGAGTATAGTTTTAGTGGGGTCGCCATGAGTTGGAATTGACCCCACAGTAACTGGTGGTATGTGCCAGGCATCGATAAATAAATAAGTCAATCTATTTTTCATACCCATGAATTCATGTTTATTACTCATTTAAGATTTATCTTTTTTCCTGTTCTTATTTGATACATACTAGCTGTTTTTCTTTAGTAGCCCTGGTGGCACAGTGGTTAAAAGCTTGGCTGCTGACAAAAAAAAAAGTCTGGGAGTTTGAATCCACCATCCACTCCTTGTAAACCCTATAGGGCAGTTCTACTCAGTCCTGTAGGGTCACTAGGAATTGGAATCGACTTGACGGCAACGGGTTTGGTTTTTTTTTTTTGGTAGCTGGTCAGTGTGTCCCTGAGTGGCACAAATGGTTTGTGCCTGACTACTAACCTAAAGGATGGCAGTTGGAACACACCCAGCAGCACTGCGGAAGAAAGGCCTAGTGATCTGCTTTCATAAGGAATAGACTTGATGCCAACTGGTTTGGTATTTTTGGTTTAGCTGGTAGTTGACTCAGTCTTTAAAAAATTATGTAATATTTAATACACACAATATATTATTTCTATTAGAAACAGACAAAAACTAAACTGGAGAGAACCAAACCTGTTGCCGTCAAGTTGATTCCAACTCATAGAGACCCTACAGGACAGAGTAGAACTGCCCTATAGGGTTTACAAGGATATGGGATATGCACTGTAGCAGTTTTTCTAATTATATCCCTTGGCATTATTTTACATCTTGTTTCTAAGATTGATATTTTTCCCCATGTTCAATGTTAAATAATAGACCCATTTTCTTACTACAGGCTCACTTTTGGTGTGGTAAGAGTAAAATTTGCATTTATTAATAAAACTTCGGCAACTCTGTTAGGAAGTTTGTAAGACAACAACTATTAAAGCTATTAAAAACAAAACAAATTTCCAAGTTAAAAATAAGCTTCTCCTCAGCAACTTTTGGACAATTGAGAAAGGAAATGCTCTTTTGGGGGGACATATTGTAAATTGTGCTGTAAAGTACAATGGTGGGAAAACAGCACACCACTCTAGACTCAACCCAAAACTCAGTAAAGGTGTTTGCTAAAGCCCAGTTAGTCAAAGTCTCAAAGTGCTTAGAAGGGCTTTTAGCAAGAGTCAAATTTGCAAACATTCCCTTCCCTGCTGAGTAAATTATCACAAACCAAAGTCTTTACTTACCCTTGTTACCAAACCCCCTAACGGTCTTAGCTTAATGCTTTTATGATAGCCATTTTACCCATAAAATCCATTACACAGTTGTGCCTTTCATGAAAATTTACCTCATCCATATCTAACCAAATGAGAACTGCTAAAAAAAAAAAAAAAAATCTGTTTATTATGATGTTAGAAATCCAGTAGGAGAGAACAAGACATCCAACCCTCCCGGTACTCTGTTCGGCCTGAGGCAGTCACACAGCTGCTGCTTCCTCTTCTAAAGTGGAGGCATCCCCATTGGAAACAGCTGCCCAAGGCTGAGGTCGGCCTGGTCCCATTGTCTGGATCTGTGTTTCTCTATAAAAGTCGAAGTCTGTTACCCTACACACATCACCAATTTCTATGTAAGGCAAAGGGGTTAAGTGATGCTTTGGAGAGAAGACATTGAGCATTGTTCATCTGGGGCACTGACAATAGAAATGGATACCAGGGTTTTCAAGGAGGTGCAGGTAGGTTCAAACTGCCAACCTCTTGGTTAGTCAAACCAAAAGCCACTGCCATCGAGTTGATTCCGACTCATAACGACCCTATAGGACAGAACAGCACTGCCCCACAGAGTTTCCAAGGAGTGCCCGGTAGATCTGAACTGCCAACCTTTTGGTTAGCAGCTGTAGCTCTTAACCACTGAGCTTTTAACCACTGCGCCTCTGGGGATCCTCAATCCCACACGGCAGAACAATTTTATCCCAGTAAATTCAGAATACACTGGGAAGTGCTCTTCCTTTTCAGAAGCATTTCTCATTGCTCTTTAAGTATGAGATCAGATAACATGCTTGACACAAACAAACAAAAATGCCCTTGCAATCTTGAAATCGCTCGTATGTGGAACTGCAAAGAATTTCAGGGGTTGAACATTATGTACCTTGTAAAGCAGGTTAACTTTCAACTTTCATTTATTGGAAAGTGAAACTGTACCTTAACTGGATTTTGTGTCTGTAGAGTTTAAGACAGATAAGAAAAACATGAGTAATCTGTTTTATTTTTATTTTTTGCAGCGAGAATGCTAAATGTCACGGTCCAGTGCAGCATGAAATCTTCCTAACAACTATGAACCAAAAGGGATTTATGGACTCAGCTGTACCACTTTCCTTCCAACTGTATAGGCCCAGCCTCCCAGACTTGTGCATGGTACAATGCAACCTTTCAAAATCATCAACCATAGAGTGCTGGAGTTATGAACAGTGAGAGGGGAGGGAGATAAAAGCGAGTTATGAGAGTCTCTGGTTCCAGAAAAATCTGAAAATATTTACTCTGTTTCTAACCACTTTAATATTGCTTACAAAAGGAAGCACATTTGTGAAAATTAAACGTTTCATTTGTATAGGTCATCAACTTGCTTCCTTTATTTAAAATACCATCGTGGCTATTTTTGAAATAAAATTGTTGTGATTTAATTGAACACACACACACACACATTCACACACTTCCCGTATCTCTTTCATAGAATAGCTGAGTTCGGATTTCCAGGGTCTCAAATTGCCAAGACTGTGTGTTTATAAAAAATATAAAATTGCATGTTTTTTTTTAAATACTCTATAAATACTACAGACACAGTAAAACAAACAAAAAAAAAAGGTCCATAAATATTACAGTACAGATTTGTTTGTTTTACTCTTTTTTAGCTTATTCTCTGGATGGTCAAGCTCAGTCTTCATAACTGTGTCACACCTAGCAGAAAATGATTTAGTTAAAGCCCACTGAACCCAGTAGAAACCGTAACTAAATGAAACCAGCCACGCGCTCGGGGCAGTTCTTGCTCTCACTCACACACTTTGTTTACTTGGGCTTGAACCAGGCCACGGGGACATTTAACTTGAATCTTTCACAACAACCATTTACTAAAATCCAACTGTTTGAAATGCAGGCAGAGAAAATACATACTGGTCTTCACCAGGGAAGTAAGCAAAATGCATTTGGACTAAGAAATTGTAAAAACTTGCCCTGGAGATTTTCATAGCACCAAATACACGCGTAAGCAAATTTGGCAACAGGGAGTTTGAGAGCATGGCCTCAATGTTGTAGCGGAAGTCACTGCTAGAACCCAAGCTCTCTAACAGCAGGAGGTACATCTGTCTTGTTGGTGGCAGTATCTCCCTAGTCTTAGAAGAATGCTTGCCACATGGTATACACTCAATAAAGTATTTTTGAATGAATTAAAGAATGAAATGGTTCACAGAAGTATACGTGTTAACGCGGTCACTGGTGGAGCCTTTACTTCAAGGAACATTGTAAAACGGCTCAGATACTCATGGGTGTCGACCACCTACTTGACTCCCACATCCCTCTGGGAAGTAACCTCTCCAAGGCCACCAACTATGCCTCTGACAGGAAGAAACCTCCTGTCCTGTCTGCCTCAGCATGCCTGGGATCACTGGCTTGCAGGGTTCAGCATAGGGTTCCCAGTTGTGTCATTGTGTGGGGAAGGCTAAAGTCCAGGCACCTGGTAGATAAAGTAGGTGCTGAGGAATTAGAGGACAGGTGACTCTGGAATCAGCAGGCCCCTGTGTGAGGAAGTGGGGACCAATGCTGCCCATCTGGCACACTCTTTCATTCACACAGCACTGCAGGGTGAGTAGCTGCCAACGGAGTCTAATCAGTGAGTGTGACGCAAACACTTCAGGTGCAGAAGGAGGGGTAGGTGCCAAACAGCAGCCAAGAGGTAGAACCAGGACGGAGGCAGTGTGTTGGCTGATGAGTAAACTTTGAGTTTTGGATTTTTTTCATTAATGGGATCTGTGTTTACTAAAACGCACATAAACCAACTGACAGATTTCTCACCTCATAAATCGTCGGCAGACAGATCTCTTGAGTCCACATCCCGTTGGGGCATTCCTCTGCTCGCGCACACTTATTGTGGCACCAGCCACACTGCACAAAGGAAGGGGCGGAGAGACACTGACTGCAGGACTGGAAATGGTCGCAGCCCAAGCCATCCAACGGGATCTTGGTGATCTGTGAAGAAAGGTGAGAGAAAGAGCTTCTGGAGGGGTTTTTTGGTTTGTTTGTTAAGGAAAAACTGAAAAGACAAAAGGTTCATGTAAATACTCTTTTATGGAGTCTACTGTAGACAGGATCTATGGGTGCAAATCATGTAGTAATGATTAAATGACTGAAATAAAAAAAAATAAAATTCTTTCCATTGTTGGCACGTGTAATAAAAGTGAACATCACTGTCCAGCCAACACAGCACTATCTTTGCAATATTAGAGGTTCTAATGATATTCACCAGAGGTTTAGTAGTGACATTCTGTCCTGTCTGAGCTGCATTTAAAATAACAAAAGAGTATAATTTCAGCTGCTGGAAAACACACTTGAACCCCCAGGAAATCCTAAGTAAGTTTACATATCATTCTGGCATCAAGATGTACCTCCTTCTCTCAGAGAAAAGGGATTAGCGGCTGGAGTCAGATTCCAATGTACATTTCCAGGATTTATCTGCCTGCACTAGAGTTCTACCACTAGGTCTGTCATTCTCATTCCATGTGTGTTTTTCTCATTGAGAAATATAGGACAAAGTGCCTGTTGTGAAGAAAATCTCCCTTAGGTCCAAGGAGGTCCCTTATTCCTTGAATAAAAATTTAATTTGATATCAAAGGTCTCTGAAATACTTAAGAAAGAAGTTAACCAAGGAAAGGTGGATCCAAGATGAAGAGAGAAGTTATAAAGGGCCAAATGACACTGTGGGACACTCCCTGTGGGAACGGGGCTTACCTTCTTCCCAGTGATAACCAGCGTGTAGCCATTTTGGTTTAACGGGTGTTCCAAAATAACCTCAGGGGACACAGCATGGGAATCCAGGCGAAAGTTCACATGCGGTGTCGTCAATCCCGATCGAGAAACCACAACCTGAAAAAGAAAAAAGAAAACACTCTTATTCCAACAAGCTCAATTTAAATGAAAGTGGAAAACTTGGAGAATAATGGTGATAACAGATTAGGAGAGCTCACGGGTGTCTGAATTAAAGATCTAACTGTTCATCTCCTTGTAAATCATACAGTATTTTCTAATCTCCTGCCCTGAAGACAATTTATCTGAGCCCTCAAGACAGACTTTTGCCTATGATCTTCTACCGCTTCCTAGGGAAGAAGATCCTTCAAGCCATCAGCCAACACGTGCAGACAAATGCTCACAACTGTACTGGGAACTGGGGGAACCAAAACTCTTCCCAGAACAGAAGACGCCATTTATGCTTATAAGGATTCTGGATTCTTTTTAATCTGTTTCCCTGACTCTCCCCATCGGCCAGTTTCCCTTGACGTAATGGAAAGGGTAGTGAACGGGGGACTGGAGACGAGGGTCTAATTCTCGCTCTGCATATTTATAGATCTTCTGAGATCAAAATAGGCCCCCAGCTATTTGACATGATGTACTGTATTTTTTATAAACCATTGTTCCATGATCAGTTATTACTTCTATTATAAAGTTCTGCTTCCTGGCCTGGGTTTATGATAAAGCTTCATGGTTTTAACAATGTCTTGGAAGCAAAGTTTGATGCCTTGTATCATTTCTGCTTTCAGGTATTTCTCATTTGGATGTTTCCCAGCTGTATAATTTCTGTTTGCTCTGTTCCTAACACCCAGGAAAAATGAGATGCACTACTTTTATTGTTCAGAAATTGTGATCAGTGAACACCAAGAGTTGCCACTGAGTTGATTCCAACTCCTGGAGACCCCATATGGGTCAGAATAGAAGGGTTCTCCATAGGGTTTTCAACGGCTATGATCTTTTGGAAGTAGACTGCCAAGACCTTGTACCATTTAGTTATTAGGTGAGTGCTTAATTGTTTGCACCACCCAGGGACTCCTGTGACCAGCGACAACTAGAGTAAATTCAAGATGACCAGGAGCCAGCAATGGCTCAAACATAACAATGATTGTGAGGCTGGCGCAGGACCGGGCAGTGTTTAGTTCTGTTGTACATAGGGTCACTATGAGTTGGAACCGACTCCACGGCACCTAACAACAAACAACAGGAGCCAGCAGAGGGGCTCTCAATTTACATAGGCCATCAGGCTGCATCTACAGGAGGGAACAGGAGGCTAAGCACAGCTCTGGGCCTGAAATCAACTTTGTGAAATTGCCCAACATCCCTAATAACCTTTTGCCTTGAAAACTGCCTTTACTTGCCGTGGGTATGAAACCACTGGACAAGAACGGGCATTTGTGAGATTAAGGATTGGTTAATCCTTTCCTGTCTGGCCGTACATATAGTGACCATGAAGTTTTTCAGCCTCTGGGGTTTATTGGGAAGGTGCTGTACTACAGACAGTGCATAGTGCTGCAAGGCAGGGGCCTTTATGACTGTTTGAAACTGAAGAAATGGGGGTGTGCGGCAAATTACTCTTATTACAGGATATTGCAGGAGGTGTCTGAATTTGTGGCAGGAAAAATATAAACTTTGAAAATTTTTATTGGTTACACATATGTACCAATAGACCCTGGTGGGGACATTGGTGTATAATTAGTGGTACTTCATATGTACCACTAAACACCTAGGGTAGGCTTGTGGGAGGGGGCAAGAAAAAAAAAATCCATACTGCTTACCAAAAATTCAGAGAAAATCAGTGATTCAGCATGGTTCCATTAATGAGAACACATGGTATCAAGAAAAAAAATCAAAGCAGAATATAACTGGGTCACCAAAGGGTTAAATAACCACTTCCTCTACCTCAGCTTTCTCTCATCTGTAAAAATGAGAATGAAAATTACCCACAGTAGTAACTGACTGCTAAGTACGTTAACAAACTCACATCAACACGTAAATGTTCTGGGGAACCAGCAGTAGTTTCTTCAGGACAGTAAAGGCGCCCTGTAGCCTGAAACAATTTGGGAAGCTTCCCAAAGTACCTAATTTACTCCCAGAGAGTAGACTGTTGATAGGGAAACTGGGCGAGCTCACACAGAGTCATAAAGGTTAAACATTGTGACTTCTGCTCTCACATTTGTTCTACTCCAAACACTCAACACTTTCCAAACATCTCCATTAAGCTGGCTGGCTATATTTACACAGAAGTTAAATGATAGGTCAAAGGTCACTTGGTCAGGATGGGAAAGGATGGAAACTATTGTTATTCCTAAATTTAGGGCCAAGTAAGTGTTTGTGACCTTTGCCAGCAAAGTGAAAAAAAAAAAAAATTTTTTTTTTTTTTTTAGAGAAGTTCATTACCAGTCCTACCTCCCTCTAAAAGAAGCCCTGGTGGTGCAGTGGTTAAGCACTCGGGTCTCACCAAAAGGTTGGTTTGCGGGAGAAAGATGTAGCAGTCTGCTTCTGTAAAGATTACAGCCTTAAAAACCCTATGGGGCAGTTCTATTCTGTCTCATAGGGTCGCTAGGAGTCTGAATCGACGTGACGACAACAGGTAGCCTCCCTCTGAGTGCTGGGTACAAGCAGAATATCGGGGCACCAGACTTCCAAGCCCCTATTCCAAATTACCTCAATTTCAGTTATCCGATTCTGCAATCTCAACTTACTCCTAAGTGCTCACCATCTCATGCTTTTTCTACCCCCCCTTATTATTATTTTTTTATTTCCCTGATTGTTGCCAATCACTTTAAAGGTGAAAAACAAAACAAACAATTAAACAAAAACTCCTTCTCTTATGCACAAATCAAAAACAAAACAAAAACAACCTCTGACGGTTTTCTGCCTCATCCGATGCCTTCCACTTCACTGCAGATTACTCATCACTATGAACCTTTCTACGGTTCTCTCCTGGGTCTTCCATTTTATCTGGACCTGCTATATAACAATCACCTCCTAGTGCCCTTTTTCTCCAAACTGCTTGCTCTCTTTAAGATCACTTCCTGTATCTATAATAAGCAACCCCTTCTTAATTTTTTTTTTTTTTTTCTTACTAAGGAACCCTGGGGGCACAGTAGTTAAGCACTCGGGTGCTAACCGAAAGTCCAGTGGTTCAAACCCACCAGCCGCTGCACAGAATAAAGATGTGGCAGTCTGCTTTCGTAAAGATTTATCACCCACGTTTCCTGGAGTCACTATGAGTCAGAATCGACTCGATGGCAACGGGAGGCTTCTCTTAATTACTAGTTCATTGAGCCCTGGTGGCACAGTGGTTAAGAGTTCTGCTGCTAACCAAAAGGTCAGCAGTTTGAATCCACCAGCTGCTCCTTGGAAGCCCTCTGGGGCAGTTCCACTCTGTCCTATAGGGTCAGTATGAGCTGGAATTGACTAGATGGCAAAGGGTTTATCTTTGATTTGATCAAGTATCGATCGGAAGCTCATCCAAATAATCATTTCTCAGCAAGGATTAACTTTTCCTTCTCTTTTTATAAGGAAGCTCTTTGCACCTCTGGAACTTCACGTTTGATCGACTGACTGGATACATCCCTTCTTAAGATTTTTTGACTGGAGAATATATATATCAGCCAGTTGCCACAGAGTCGATTTCAACTCACAGAGACTCCATGTGTGTCAGAGTAGAACTGGGCTCCATAGGGTTTTCAGAGGCTGATTTTTCAGAAGTAGATTACCCGGCCTTTCTTCCAAGGCACCTCTGAGTGGACTTGAACCTCCAACCTTTTGGTTAGCAGTGAAGAGCATTACTATCTGCACCACCCAGGGTATCCATCACACATATGGCACCCTGGCCATGCAGTGGTTAAGAGCTCAGCTGCTAACGAAAAAGTCGGCAGTTTGAATCCACCAGCCACTCCTTGGAAACCCTATGGGGCAGTTCTACTCTGTCTCACAGGGTCACTATGATTCGATGGCACTGAGTATTTTTTTTTTTGGTGTGTGTGTATATACACACACACATACACACACACACATAGTACTTTCATAATAATAGGTAATTGAGCCAGATATTGTACTAAATGCTTTAAATACATATTTGATTTGCACCTCACAATAATCCTATGAGGTAGGACTACTATTTTCCTCAAAGAAAATTTGACAGAGAATTTTAGCTAGAAGGTACAAGAGTCAGGTTTCCAAGGAGCTTTATCTAATGCCAGAACTTGTGGCTTGACCTCTAGGAAAACACTGCCTTTCCCTAAACACTCAAGAGTAAATACCAATAAAAAACTTCAGCTCTGAGCTCCCAAGAGCCACTCATGACTCAAAGCATTAAAATAAATTTCACAATACATTTGCCTTGCCAAATACTCCTTCTTTCAGTAATCGTGGCTGAGCAGGTTAAGTGTGCCTAAGGAGAAAGCTCCAGCGTCTCAGTTTTTGATGACAGAGGGAAAATGTGACCAGCACAGCTAACGAAGCTCTAAAGCTAACCAAGCTCTACTTTTGATAATTAGCCAGGATAAGTGTTGCTTGGTACAGAATATGGGACAAACCAGAGAAGACAGGGAGGCTGACTGGAAAAGTGAGATGACGGTTTGGAATTCTGAGCAGAGGTCATACCACAGACCCAAATACCTTTTTAGTTGAAGATCATTAGCCCTTTCTCTGCAGGTACACCTACGGCTATAAAATGCCAAGAAGGCTTCTCTGTTGTTAATGCCTCACTTTTTCTTATGGCTGGAATTCTAAATAATTGAGTAACCACTTTAACCCTCAAAATACCTCTGAAGCTATGTTTGCAAGAGCTTAGGAGTTTCTTTTGGCTGTCAGAACTGAATTTAGCATCTACATTTAATTATTGGGATAAATCACCCGGCAATCTTAGAACAATGAATATGAAGTGGAAGACTGGCAATTATCTTTTGAGTTTCTACTGTGTCTGTGACTGACCTTTGGTATTCAGATCTCAAAATCTTTTTCCTTAATGCTCCTGAAAATACAAGACCAGTGCTTTTTATTTTTGGAGGAGAGGAAAGGGGAGATTCTGAATGTACTTGACTGTTGTGGTTATGATCTCAAATTATCTGTGAGAGGACAGAGAAGAAGTAGACGCGCAAAAGTCTTGCAACGAGGGCCCAAACTCATAAACCTGAAAAAAGCAATTCTTTATGAAATATCTGAAATATGTAAAGGCCAGATCTCCCCAACCTACATACAGGCTTTTTATTTTTAATTATAAACTGTTTTAGAATTAATTTTTCTTTAAGAATGGGGAATAAAACTTAACATAAGATATTGGTAGTGACTTTCTGTCTTCACTCCTCCCAATTTTTTTTTTAAACTGAACAATTCAGTAGTTTTTAGCATATTTACAAAGTTGTGCAACCATCACCAAAATCAGTTCTAGAACATTTTCATCACCCCCAAAAAGAAACTCTGTACCCACTGGCACTCATTGCTTAGTTCCTCCCAGCTATCACCATCCCTAGCCCTAGGCAACCACTAATCTACTTTCTGTCTGTATAGATTTTCCTATTCTGGATATTTCATATACATGGAATCATACAATACGTGCTTTTTTGCGACTGGCTTCTTTCACTTAGCGTAATGGTCTCAAGGTTCATCCACGCTGTAGGGTGTATCAGTACCTCATTTCTCTTTGTTGCTGAAGAATATCCCACTGTATGGCTATACCATATTTTATTTATCCATTCGCCTGCTGACAGACATGTGGGCTGTTTCTGCTTTTTGGCTATGGTGAATAGTGCTGCTATGAACATTTGTGTACAAGTTTTTGCTTGAGTATCTGTTTTAATTTCTCTTGGGTGTATACCTAGGAGTGGAATTGCTGATCATATGATAACACTATGTTTAACCTTTTGAGGAGTTGCCAAACCGTTTTCCACAGCGGTTGTACCATATTACATTCCCACCAGCAGTGTAGGAAGGTTCTGATTTCTCCACATCCTTGCCAACACCTGTTGTTTACTGTTTTTTATTATTATTATTGTAACCAACCTAGTAGGTGTGAAGTAGTACCTCACTGTGGTTTTGTGTTTGCATTTCCCTACCAAATGTTTTCTTAAGTAAAAGGAAGGTTTATGTCTGGAGATTCACAGCCTTCTTCCAGGGCTGGAGGCAGCCAACACTGAGTACTCTATATCACCTGCTCAGCCACTCAACCAGCTTTTGGAAGACTGTTCCTGATCAGACTGGCTTTTTGTAAAACAGAGTCCAAGAGAGGCTGGAGGAAGGCGGAAAGATAGGAAGAACAAAGAGAAGCAGTCAGAGTGGAAGATGAAGCACACTCCTCAGAGGCCTGCACTCAGTAGAGGAAGCAAAGGTTGGCAGCAAAGGTGATGGAGGCGATGGAAGGGCAGCCTGGCTGAGTGGAGCAGTGTGTAAGGGTGGACATCTCAAAGGAGAAGTCACTGGAAGTTACAGGGTGCTAGAGAGGATGGCAGGAAGGGGGTTTAATCAGAATTGCTGTGGACTAAGAATGTTTTATATTCTTTAATATTCTTTGAGAGACACGAGTAACCACTGGAATTCCTGTTTGCTTTGTCCTCTTTGAATGAGGCATTGCTGTGGGTCTCAACTCTATGGATAAGAGTTTGGTATGTACTGTTTTCAGCTGTCCTTCAGTGCATTTAAACCAGATGGCAGGCTTTTGGAAGATATTTAATGCAGTTCTTCTTCATGTGGTTATCCTGGGATCAAATAACACAGTAAACCTTGCTGTGAATGCCTCAGTCATATAGAAAAGTAGATTAAGTATAAACAAGGGCCAACATAAAATCTATTATTTTTGAAGAAGATCAAAGTAAAACTTCCTCTTATAAGAACAGAAAATATATAGTTCTATTTTTGGGCAAATATAACAGAAAGGGAGCTTTGATATCATCTAGATTGGTTCCAAATTTAAAACGTAAGAAAAATAGAGAAGTTTTGTTAAGAATAATGAATGCTTCATTCTTAATGAAAGATGACAGAAATTTATTTGAATTTGAGGCTCCAACTGAAAAACATGAGTGAAGAGGATGGAACTATTAATAAATGGACTGGGCTATCCCTATGGAGCTAGGGAGTGTGTCTGTGGTCCCCATAGTTCCTGGTACAGAGTCTGACACACAGTAGATCTAAAGGTATATCTATTGCATAAATACATCAATGGGCCGTGAAATAAGAAGCTCACTTAAGCCTTGATGTAGGTATTTAGATAACCTTTAAGAATTTAATCTGCATTTTCAAGAAATGCCTTCTGATGACTCTTGCTTCTTGCCTACTTTCGGTTTACCACCTTCTTTAGTATGAAAGAGAGAGACTGGTCTTTGTTTAGACAGAAATCAGAATAAGAACGGTAGAGTTATTGGTTTCAATCAAGGTAAAGATCTAGTTTTCTGAAACAGAAAAAAAAAGAAATATGAGAAGTACAAATTGCTGACTTGTAATGAAAAGCTCAGAATTAAAAGTCAGAAGACAAAGTAGCAGGTGGCAAAAGTTGAGTTAAAAGAAGCTCTACTGTGTTCTTTTCTTCACTTTTTTTGATAGATGTGTGTGAGTACTTCTATACTGACTTGACACTGCAAGGCCATGTGACTCCATAAAGCAAAACAATTTTCCTTACTACTACAATACTAAGATTTGTGGGTGTTTCAGATTTTTGACATGAGTCAAAACGAAGTCAAAATGAGTCAGAAATGAGAAGCCTTAAAATTTATTACCAGATTGGGTTCTTTGTTTAAAGAAAATAAAGTCAAACATAAAACCCAAATAAGCTAGTAAATTTGTGAAAATTTAAAAATAATCTATACTTTCAAATCAATATTCCAAATACAATGACTCTAGGATTAGCTAATCTATACATATAGTATATCTGTTTATGAATTTTCAAAGTGATAAAAGTACCAAATACTACTGATATTCTTTCATTTCTTAAAATGTTCCCCTACTGACTAAAAGCAAAGAGGTTTCCGGGATAAAATGAAAGCTTCAAAGGTCAGCGGAGCAGGGGCTGGGGTCTGGGGAACTTGGTTTGAGGGGACTTCTAAGTCAATGGGCAAAATAATTCTATTATGAAAACATTCTGCATCCCACTTTGAATTGTGGCGTCTGGGGTCCTAAATGCCAACAAGCGGCCATCTAAGATACATCAATTGGTCTCAACCCACCTGGAGCAAAGGCAAAGGAAGAACACCAAGGTCACACGACAACTAAGAACCCAAGAGACAGAAAGGGCCACATGAACCAGAGACCTACATTATCCTGAGACCAGAAGAACTAGTTGGTGCCCGGCCACAATCGATGTCTGCCCTGTCAGGGAGCACAACAGACAACTCCTGAGGGAGCAGGAGACCAATGGGATACAGATCCCAAATTCTCATAAAAAGACCATACCTAATAGTATGACTGCGACTAGAGGAATCCCAGAGACAATGCTCCCCAGAACTTCTGATGGCACAGGACAGGAACCATCCCCGAAGACAAATCATCAGGCATGAAAAGGACTGGTCAGTGCAGGGGAGAGAGATGCTGATGAAGAGTGAGCTAATTAAATCAGGTGGACACTGGAGAGTGTGTTGGCAACTCTTGACTGGAGGGAGGATGGGAAGATAGAGAGAGAGGGAAGATGGCAAAATTGGCATGAAACGAGAGACTGAAAGGGCTGACTCAATAGGGGAAGAGCAAGTGGGAGAAGGGAGTAAGATGTACGTAAACCTACATGTGACAGACTGATTGGAATGGTAAATGTTCAAATGTTCCTCTACTGAAGAACACATTCTTTTGGGGTTATGAGAGGGGGGAGGGAGGGGGAGGAGGAGAGGGGTATTTACTAATTAGATAGTAGATAAAAACTACTTTAGGTGAAGGGAAAGACAACACTCAATACAGGGGAAGTCAACACAACTGGACTAAACCAAAAGCAAAGAAGTTTCCTGAATAAACTGAATGCTTCGAAGGCCAGCGTAGCAGGAGCAGGGGTTTGGGGACCATGGTTTCAGGGGATATCTAAGTCAATTGGCATAATAAAAAATATTAAGAAAACGTTCTGCATCCCACTTTGAAGAGTGACGTCTGGGGTCTTAAACATTAGCAAGTGGGCATCTAAGATGCATCAATGAGTCTCAACCCACCTGGATCAAAGGAGAATGAAGGACACCAAGGACACAAGGCAATTATGAGCCCAAGAGATAGAAAGGGCCACATGAACCAGAGACTACATCATCCTGAGACTAGAAGAACTAGATGGTGCCTGGCCACAACCGATGACTGCCCCGACAAGGAACACAACAGAGAACCCCTAAGGGCACAGGAGAACAGTGGGATGCTGACCCCAAACTCTCATAAAAAGACCAGACTTAATGGTCTGACTGAGACTGGAAGGACCCCAGTGGTCATGGCCCCCAGACCTTCTGTTGGCCCAGGACAGGAACCATACCTGAAGCCAACTTGTCAGACACGGATTGAACTGGACAATGGGTTGGACAGGGATGCTGGTGAGCCATGAGCTACTTGGATCAGGTGGACACTTGAGACAATGTTGGCATCTCCTGCCTGGAGGGAAGATGAGAAGATTGAGGGGGTTGAAGCTGGCAAAAGGACACGAAAAGAGAGAGTGGAGGGAGGGAGCAGGTTGCCTCATAAGGGGGAGAGTAATTGGGAGTATGTAGCAAGGTGTATATAAGTTTTTATGTGAGAGACTGACTTGATTTGTATACTTTCACTTAAAGCACAATTAAAAAAAAAAAGAGTTACTCTATTACCAGACTTGGTGGCCTGGACGAAACTGGAGAAACCCTGAAAGTATGGCCCCAGACATGCTTTCAGCTCCATAATGAGGTCACTCCTGAGGTTCACCCTTCAGCCAAAGACTGAATAGGCCTATAAAACAGAACAAGACCAAAGGGGCGCACCAGCCCTGGAGCACGGACTGGAAGGCAGGAGGGAACAGCAGAGCTGGTAATAGGGAACCCAGGGTGAGAAGGGAGAGTGTTGACGTGTCATGGGGTTGTTAACCAATGTCATAGAACAATGTGTGGTACTAACTGTTTGATGAGAAAGTAGTTTGTTCTTTAAGCCTTCATTTAAAGTACCAAAAAAAAAAAAGTTCCTCTACTCTTCCTAAAAAGTACCCACCAAAAACAAAGCAAAACAAAAGCTTATAGTTGCAAAAACAAGATGTTTAAAATTTCTACACATGTAACAGTTCAAAGTGTGTAAAATATATGTCGTTCAAAAGCATGCATTAATTAATTTTCAGAGACTATACGTGAACTGGGGTCAATTTTTAGTCATGGACATACTCTGAAATTATTATTTATAATAGGTTCTTATTAAACAAAAGATATTTCAGTACTTATGAGCATATTTTTTTCTAAAGAAATGTACCAAGGCTACCTTTCTTCAGAGATTTAACTCAAATCAATCATGTAAACATTAAAAAAACAAGGGGAGGGCAGATGATATTTTTATCTGAGCATTTTATAAAGGAGACAGAGAAGTCAGCAATCTCTAAAGAGAAATGTTGTTTAAGTTCAAGCTTCACTCGGCTGTGTGTCTGACACTCATAGCATCAATGAATTGATGACCTGTGTCTACATATGCTGAAGTAGCTGTAAGCCCAAATGCCAGGTATGCTACAGGCTTCTAGCCCAGGCATTGACATGTCATGATGGTGGCATAGGAACCCAGGTAATACGAAGATAGGAGGTAGATGGATGAACTGATTCTTCTTATTGGAAATGAGTAATTATTCTCAAGTTCACTGATTACTAACATAAGCTTTTAAGTAATGGTCATAAGTAATGGTCAAGAGCAAAGCATGCCTTTGTAGATGATCTCCACCTACTTAAGTTTCTTGCTTAAGACCCAACTTAAGCAAGGAGCCCTGGTAAGGAAGAAGCCCTGGTGGCACAATGATTAAACACTCAGCTGCTAACTGAAAGGTTAGCAGTTCGAACGCACCCAGCCGCTCCATGGGAGAAAGACCTGGTGATCTGTTCCAGTAAAGATTACAGCCAAGAAAACCCTACGAGGCAGATCTATTCTGTCACACGGAGTTGCTATGCTTGAGAACTGACTTGATGGCACCAGATAACACCACCAGTCCAGTTGAGAGGCAGAAGAGGAAAGACGAGTGATGAGTAGTAACAGCAGCAAGGAATTAGGGGGAAGGGAAAAAGGAGGTGGGGGAAGAGCAGAGATGACCTAACAGCCTAGTGGCCACTGTCAGCAGGCACAGTGAGATGCACAGAGTAGCTACCCAGTGACTCTTGCAAGGGCCTCCCCACCCGCATCGCCAACCTTGATCCACTCCCTTTCCCTAGCCTGACAGTCATGCACAAATATTTTAATAGCAATGCTTTGCATTTAGAGATTAAAGGCCTTACACAAGTGCTGTAAAAAAAAAAAAAAATCAACCAAGCATTGTTTTTGGATGTAGATGAGACGAGGAGCTGAGAAGCGGAGATGTGGGCAATCCCTGTGATTAGTCCTGTGATCTTCATGAGGCTCTTTCTCCCTCTCCCACGTAGCTGTGCACACTGTGCTAATGCTCCCTCCCGAGTCTTGGTGTTGCCTACATCCACTTCTCCCCAAATTTGTAGGAAGACTCGTTCTCACTCTTTACTTCCAATTAATGCTATCTGGAACTCTGCTTTTCATACTGTTTTCCTTCAAAATAGCCCAAGAGAACGATCATACCAAAAAAAAAGTGTTTTAGAAATATGTATCTATATTGACATGGGTACATAGAGAATTAAACAGATGTGCACATCAGAATAATTAGACATAGCTGCACCTGTATAAGTTACATATGTTTAAATGTTAGAAACATGTAAAAAATGTCTTCTCTTCCATACACTTAATATTGTTAGCTAAACAATATAATTCTTCCTAATCAAATAACCACTGTGAAATACCTGATCCATTTTGTGCCCAACAGCTGGGGTTGTCGCTTGTGTTCCCAGCCAAAGCTGAACACAAACACAATAGGAGAGGCAGAAACAGCTGCAAACTCTTGGGAGAAAAAAACCTGCAAAGCAACTCTGGCTTTAGGCCTCAGAGTAGGAAGGAAGTAAAATCATTTTTCTGTTCCTTTTCATGTATGGCAGCTGTCTTTGGGAGGAAAAAAAAAAAAAAAAGTCCATTCTATTTTGTAACAGAAACGCCATAGTATTTACTAGAACATGAACTGAAGCCTGGCCAAAGATTTAGCACGTTAGCGCAGTCAAAACATTCACAGAGCTTGGTAGGTAGTAACTGCTCTGACTGATGGAAGCTGGAAGGTCCCACATCTTCACTCCACTCCTGACTCTTCCCCCACCATTATTTGCTGTAAACAAACTGGATTTCAGCGATGTGGATTCTGTCTGATCCTTCAAATGCTTTAGGTTTGTTTATATAAAGTGGAACTGAATGGAATTCTCTGAGGCAAGTGTCAGATAAATAGATCCTCTGTGGGTTCCAACAGCCCTGTGTGTATCTCATGGATTATTATTGTCAGCACATGTTTTCTTTCCTCTACTAAAATTTTAGTGCCTTTAAGGCAGATTCTGTGTCACTTTTTCCTTTGCTCTCTTCATTTACCTAGTAAAGCAAAGTTGGTAGGATTCTAATACAGGTTTGTCAAATGAAGAGCCACTTATTTTCACTTTTAAGGTTCTGGATGCACAAACCAAACACCAAAAACAAAAAACAAACCCATCGTTATCGAGTTGATTCCGACTCACAGTGACCCCATAGGACAGAGTAGAACTGCCCCAGAGAGTTTCCAAGGAGTGCCTTGGAGATTCGAACTGCCAACCTTTTGGTTAGCAGCCGTAGCTCTTAACCACTACGCCACCAGGGTTTCTTTAGAAGCACAGGTAATGGCATAATATAGTTCTGTTATAAAAATGCTGGGAGACAAGAATAAAACAGTTGCTGCCGCATTTCTATTCTAGTGAGACTAATGCATGATATATCACTTAAGTGGTGAAATTTGTCATAAAGGAGAAGTTACTCAGTTATTAGAGCAACCTGTTTTGAAACAGGGTTTTATTGTAACTTTAGAGTCTGGAACGAGGCCAGGAATCTTCTGATGTAAAAATGTGTCAGACCTAAAGTGACTGTAGAAAGCTTATTCACATGAAAGTGGACTGGCGAGGTAACAGACAATTTGGAAAAAGAGAAAAGCAGAAGTAAAGATAAAGGGAAGGAAAGCAACATAATGAGCACATGACATTAGGAATCAATAGTTGCTAGCTTCGCTCATCTTCCTTCAATTTCTTTTGCATTCTATAGAATACCATCAATGTAAATTAAAAACACAGAGAACCACAAAAATAATACTGTACATTTTACAAGGATACTTAGATACTCATGACCATATTTCAAACACATTTGAGTGCATGTTTATGTGGTGAGGGGACTGAGCATCCCTTCTTGGGATTTTGAGAATTTCAGGACAGAATTAAAGGGTCAAGATGGATAAGGTGCCCATATAACGGATGCTGGGATGGAGAGAGTGAGGAAGGGAGAAAAAGTAGTTAACTGTGAAGCAACGGGAGTATAGGTGACTGGTGGAAAAATATTCAGGTAATGGGATTTATATGATTAGTTTTAAGCTAAAGAACAAAACAAAACAAAACCCAAGCCCATTGCTGTCAAGTTGATTCTCACTCATAGCAAGCCCACAGGACAGAATAGAACTGCCCCATAGGATTTCCAAGGCTGTAAATCTTTATGGAAGCAGACTGCCACATCTTTTTCCCACGAGTGGCTGGGGAGTTTGAACTGCTTACCTTTCGATTAGCAGCCAAGTGCTTAATCGCTGTGCTGCCAATGCTCCTGACTTTTGAGCTAGGAAGGTTTTATTTACATGTCTCATGACTTTGAAAGTATCCCACCATGCCCACCAATACAAGAAAAAACGTAATTTACAGATTTTAAAATATGGCAACGGGCAATGCAGACTTGAAGATCAAAACCCATTGCTGTCGAGTCAATTCCAACTCACAGTGACACTCTAGGGCAGAATAGAACTGTCCCATAGGGTTTCCAAGGAGTAGCTGGTGGATTTGAACTGCCAACCTTCTGGTTAGCAGCCAAGCCCTTTAACTACTGTGCCACCAGGGCTCCATTAGATGATTAAAAAAAAAAAAAAAAAAACTCGCCCTCAAGTTGATTCCCACTCATAGCGACCCTACAGGACAGAGTAGAACTGCCCCATAGGGTTTCCAAGGAGCATCTGGTGGATTCAAACTACCGACCTTTTAGTTAGCAGCTGTAACTCTTAACCAGTATGCTACAGCATTTCCGCCATTATAGAAAGACAGTGATAATTAAGAAAATATGTTTTGTAAAAGCATACAGATACAGGATATACAAATAGACAAGTTGTAGGGAATCATCACCATCACGGTTTACCGGAAGTCACTGAGTAGAATGTTAATTCTACCAGAAGATTATGAAATCAGCATCCATCTTTAGAAGAATTTTTCAAGATTTGTAGAAATTCAACATTTCCATAGATGCCATTGTTCAAGCACTACCCAATAACTATTAAAGCAGTAAAACAGACCCAGCACAAGAGCACTTTAATTTCTGCAAAGTGCTGGCTTCTTGTATCTAGGAAATACAGTAACTTCAATCAAGTCTGAAATGTGAGCTCGTTTAGAATTTTTTTTTTAAGTATTTGAACTTGTTTGTGTCTGACCCCATCATTTTGCACAACTCAGAAGTGCTAGAGTTACAATGGGATTTTGATGATAATGCCCCTTCCTAACTCCTGCCAGTACTTCTCAACGATGTGAATGACTCGTCTCATGGAGACGCAAGGTTCACATAATAGCTCTCCTTTGATCCGTAGCTTCCCTTGAAATAGGAAAACATCGCCTGGAAGTGCTTTAATTGTTTCATTTTATTTTCCAATCATGTGATAGAAATTATAAATGGAAAAAAAAAAAAGGCAAAAAAATCCCAAACCATTCCGGATGTGAAAATTAAAGCAACCACATTCAAACTGAAAGCTTCAAGAACTTAACAAGAATAGGGCATGCACTTCATAAAAAGAAGACCAGGCTTCACTGTTTTGCTTTCAGTCTGTATCTCTAGTTTCTATTGTGATTTTCACTTTGCAGTATTTGCAAATACCTTACTGCAAAAACAAAAACAAATTAATTAGATAAAACAGCCACAGTCATTCTCAGGAAGCATTTACCTGCATGAAACGACCCTCTGAGGTCCCAAGGTTAGCAATCGTGAGGTTTCCTTTAATGAAGGTGGATATGGATGTTAAGAGGACCTGGTTGAACTGGCCCGTGAATAAGTCAACGCGTTGCAAAGCTGTGGTAAACTCTGTTCGATATTCATCCCTGCGCACTTCACAGCCCGATGAATTTCTCAACAGCGTCTGGAAGAAAATATGGTCATAGAATTAATGTGAGTCCAGATACAAATAAGCTGGCAAGAAACTTTTCAGTGTGTCTTCTCTAGCTTGGAAGGGAATGGCAAGAATAACTGTGCAAACAGACAAACAGCTCCAGATAGACAAGAAATATTTATAGTGACCGAAATGACTCCAAGTTTCACTTGGTGCTGCTGTGTAAGTAGAATCTAAAACTGGGGGCAAAACTTATCACAGTTTACACAGTGGTTCAATATGTGTTCACATAAATATAGAACGTAGCTAGTGTTACGAAAAGAAAAAGAAAATTTTAAATGTCTCAGTCCTTGACATGAAGGCAGTGACACGAAGGAGACAAAGGTCAATCAGGTGAATTTCAACGGGAATAATAAGTGTTAGAGTCATACCAAAACATGCATTTTAAAATGTGTGTCTTTGTGCTTTTGCATGCAGAAAGGTGATGGGGAGGGGTGTTTGATAGATAATTCATGAGGAGGAAGCAGAGTAGAGGCCCCTGGCCGAAGCGCTTGTATCAGATCCTGGTCCCTAGTGCTTACTGATGGTGGCACCAGTGGCTCAGTGGAATTCTCACCTTCTGTGTGGGAGACCTAGATTTGATTCCTGAAAAATGCTCCTCACGTACAGTTACCACCTGTCAGTGGAGGCTTGCGTGTTGCTCTGATGCTGAATGGGTTTCAGTGGAGCTTCCACACTAAGATGTACTAGGAAGAAAGGCCTGGTGACCTGCTTTCAAAAATCAGCCAATGAAAACCCTATGGGTCACAACAGTTTGATCTGTAACTAAACAAGGGGATGGCACAGGACCAGGCAGCATTTCGTTCTGTTGTACACGGGGTTATCATGAGTTGGGAGCTGACTTGACCGCCATTTAACAATACGAATTAGGTACCAAAAAAAAAAAAAAAAAAAACCAGTGCTGTCGAGTTGATTCCGAGAATTAGGTACAGCAAGGGCCAAACCAAACCCATAGCTGTCGATTCCAACTCATAGCAACCCCTACAGGACAGAGTAGAACTGCCCCACAGTTTCCAGGAAGTGCCTGGCGGATTCAAACTGCTGACCTTTTGGTTAGCAGCCGTAGCACTTAACCACTATGCCACCAGGGTTTCCAGAGCAAGGACAGAATCTCTAAATTACTTCATTTGGCCAACCGCTGATATCATCTGAAGGATTTTATTCCTTAAGGTCAAACTTCTGTCACACGAAGTACAAAGTTCCTACTCAAATTTAGTGCCTTTTATGGTTAAAAATCACCTAAAATATTCTATATATTAACTACTTCTTCATTTTAAATGGTGATAAATTAGGAGACTGACTTCTGTAATTAATGCAATGTTTTAGTTCTAGACATTTATTTTGATATATTAATGAATTCTATTTTGCTATTTAATTAAAAGCTTTTCTTCACTAAACTATTATAGATTACTCTGAGGAGGAGCAGATAACTGAGATGTACCAGCAATTCAATAGTAACCGATTAATGGGTAATTCGGTTTCCACTGGTGATCAATCATCCATTTTGCAGACAGAACGAAGGGAAGCTGTTTAAGGAGCCAAAGACCCATTTCAAATCGAAGGCCATCTGAAGGATCCCACTGTACAGGTGGCTGCTCTTCAGGGCTAGGCTTCGGTGTTGGTTCGGTTCCCTCTCTGGCTCTTTCTTACTCTTATTCTCTAGTTCTAGGTGGCATCCGGGAACTTTAAAGCCTCAAATTTGAACTGGAATTTGGCACTGGTGGAGATATGATGAACTCACTGGGATCTAAAAATAACTTGATGCGTGTGGAGTTTAGTGTTTGATTGTCAATTATTTAAAAACAAAACAAAACAAAATCCAAACCAGTAGTGGAGTCAATTCTGACTCTTGGCAACCTCAAATGTTATCAGAGTAGAACATGCTCCAAAGGGTTTTCACTGGCTGATTTTTTAGAAGTAAATCGCCAGGTCTTTCGTCAGAGGAGACTCTGGGTGACCTCAATCGCCAACCTTTCTGTTAGCAACCGAATGTGTTAACCGTGTGTGCCACCCAGGGACTGCTGTAAATTATTGGTGGTCTTCTACCCACAGAGGACAGGGATTGTATTCCTCTTTTACCCCTGGTGCCCTGTATCATGCCCAGCAGCATATAGAAGGCATTTAAAAACAGCTTGCTGAATAAATGAATGGATCTGCAAAGTGACCAGAGATAACGCCCTTCCAGCCAGCTTGCTTTGTGGTCTGCCCTGCCAAAAGGCATGATGAGCAGAGGAGCGGGGGTGAGAGCGACCTACAAGCGTCTCCTCAGAAGTGGCCGTACACCTGCAGGAGAGGGAGCAACGTGACCAGAACTTTAGCCTCTGTGTCTATTTCCTCACATGATAGGCACTGTATCAGTGATGGCGCTAAACAGAACCAATAAGATATATATTTATTTTAAGAAATTTTAAGAAGATTTAAGGGATTAGCCCACATGATTGTGGGGTTGTCAAGTCCAAAAATCTGTAGAGTAGGCCGGCAGGATGGAAACTCAGGTAGTATTTCTATGTTACCGTCTCGAGGGAAATCTCTTCTTCTCCCAGAAACCAGTTTTTTCTTTTAAGGCATTCAGCTGATTAGGTGAGGCCCACCCATGTCACTGAGAATAATCTCCTTTGAGTCAACTGATTCCAGACGTTAACTGCATGTACGAAATACCTTCGCGGCAACACCTAGGTTAATGTTGGATTAAATAACTGGGTGCTTTTTTAGAGGTTGCCATGAGTTGGAATAGATGACAGTAACTTTTTTTTTTTTTTAAATAGCCTAGCCAAATTGACACATATTCCTAACCAACTCAGGAACAGATGTAGAACTCTGCATCAGGGTTAATATATTGAGCATTTTGAGGCTTATCCTTCAGGAAATAATAAGATCTCTATCTGGTGCCTCCTCAAGGACCGGTAGGATTAAGTTATGTATCTGTTGCCCCCCAAAACAAACTCCTAAGAATGGAAACACCGCACAATGTTGGAATTGGATCTAGAGAGCTTCTTGAGCTTGAAAAATTGTGCAATTCCAGGGCAGAAAACAAAGATCATGTCAAGTTCAAGTGGCATGGCATTCAAATTTCATAAACCAGGGGACTCCAGCTTTTTTCATTTTCACCATAGCTGGGGAAAGATCAACGGGGTAGGTCGCTAGCTTCCAGGAAAAAGTAACATGCCAGCACCCACTGCAGGAGACGGGATTATTCCTTGTCTTCTCTTGCTGAGAATCCTGATAGACTCAACCACTGGGGCCAGGGTGGCAGGAACTGAGTCTCAAGTTTTAACAGCAGAATTTCACTTTTAGGGAGCTTTAGTTTAAGCTCTGAGCATTGCAGAGGTAAAGCATTGTGCGAATATGACTCTATCTCCGTCTCACTGTCCCTTAAAGATAATGAGAGAATGTGTTTGATGATTGCTGCCCATTTGTGCAGGGAAGATGGCACTGCTTCTACTCACCACTTTACACACAGTTCTTGAGTGATCATTTGGGATGGGAGACTAACTATAGACCTGCTCTTAGGGGTCTCCTTGCTACTTGCGCTTCCTTCAAAGCTGAGGTCTTGCGTCTTTAGGTAAAACTGAGTGCTGTTGTCAGGTGCTGCCGAGTCATTTTTCATTCATAGTGACCGCATGTAAGAGAGTAGAATTGCCCCATAGGGTTTTCTTGACTGTTTAATTTTTTTTTAATTGTGCTTTAAGTGAAAATCTACGATTCAAGTCAGTTTCTCATACAAAAACATACACACATTGTTATGTAACCCTAGTCGCTCTCCCTACAATGTGACAGCATATTCCTCCTCTCCACCCTGTATCTCCTGTGTCCATTCAACCAGCTCCTGTCCCCTTCTGCCTTCTCATCTTGCCTCTGGACAGAAGCTCCCCATTTAGCCTCATGTATTTACTTGAGCTAAGAACCACACTCTTCACCAGTATCATTTTATGTCTTATAGTCCAGTCTAATGTTTGTCTGAAGAGTTGGCTTCGGGAACGGTTTTAGTTCTGGGCTAACAGACAATCCATCAGCCTGAGTCTCTGGTTTACGTGGCCCTTTCTGTCTCTTGGGCTCATATTTTCCTTATGTCTTTGGTGTTCTTCATTCTCCCTTTGCTCCAGATGGGTTTGGACCAATTGATGCATCTTAGATGGCTGCTTGCGAGCTTTTATGACCCCAGATGCCACTCACTAAAGTGGGATGAAGAACATTTTCTTAATAAACTTTGTTATGCCAATTGACCTAGATGTCCCCTAAAACCATGGTCCCCAGAACCCTGTCCCTGCTACTCTACCCCTCAAAGTAGTTAGTTGTTTTCAGGAAACTTCTTAGCTTCTGGTTTATTGACTGTAATTTTTACGGGAGGAGGTCACCAGATCTTTCTCCCATGGAGCCGCTGGTGGGTTTGAACTGCTAACCTTTCTGTCAGCAGCCAAGTGTGTAACTACTGCATATCTTGATTGTTTCACTTAAAAATGTATCTTAGAAGTATTCTTATTAATACACAAAAAGCTTCTTCATTTTTTGTGCACTTACTTTTTTCACCCACTTGCACCAGATGGGCTCCTTAAATGGAGCAGAGTTGGAGGAAAGCAGCTCTCTGGCACTGTGGCTGATTTGGGAACCACGAAGGGTCTATAGAGAAGGTTCCACCCACCAGGAGGGAAGCCAACCTAGCTCTCTCCTATTGGTAACAAAGGGAGGAAGAAGGAAGGAAGGAAGGGAGGGAGGAAATCAGTCTTTACGCTGCACCTACCATGTGCCAGGCTCCAAGCTGGGTATTTCCACATACAAGACTCACAGCAGCCCCGTGAGTTTTATCACACTCAGTTTTAAGGATGAGGAGACTCAGGGCAGCCAAGGACTCGGCCACAGCTGCCCAAGTCACATGGGAACAGGCTTCAGTATCCAGTTCTCTCAGATTCTCCTGGTTTTCTTTTCTATGACTTACTATTCTGGACAATGTTCAGAGAATCGCACAAATACAAAAATGGAAAGGGCCTTCCACAGGATCTTACTTCAGCCCCTCGTTTTACATATGAGAAACTGAGATTCAGAATCATTAAACAAAGGTTATCATTTAACATATAAACAATCTGCAACTTTTCAAAGCAGGAATGTACATTCACGCACCCCTGGTTTCTTTCCTGAGAGAAAGGCTGAGGTTACACATTATTTTCTGGAGAACTGCTACAGAGATAACAACCAGCATTTGGGGCTGTACTAATCAACTTGACTCTTAAACCTAGTTCTCCTTGTTTGCTGGCCCGGCTAACAAACATTACCATGTTTCCAACCACGTAACTTTGAAATTTCAGTCACGGCCAACTCCTCCTTCTCTTGATTCCCCCCACATCTTGGCGCTGTCAGCTAGATCTCTCCTGCGCAGCCCTCCCAGCTACACCCACATCCCTGCCCCAGGCTGGGTGTTTCCTCACTGGCCTTCCCAGTCTCCAGTCTCTTCTGCCTTGAAGTGGTCATGCGCACAGCCCCCCCTTCTTCAAAACCTAGTTGCTTCCCAAAGGGGCCCAGATCCAGTCTGCTAATAGATTCTAGATGCATATGCCTATTCTATAAAAATTTCTGAAAAGCATTTAGCATAGTTTATCTTCTAAATTAATAATATGGCATCAATTCTGAGAACCAATGGCAAACACCTTTTTTAACTTTTTGCCAACTTGCTTCCTTAACCTAAAGTCTTATGTGCTGTCACAGAGTTAAATAATAGGAATTACTCTGCAATTTGTAAGCCTTGATGCAACACTTTAATTTAGCCTTCCTTTACCTTTTTACGAGTACTTGTCAGATTTTTACCTGACTCAGACATACAGCCTTTTTTTAATATAAAAAGAAAACTGAAGTGCTATAGACCTCAGTATATTTGATTCAGAATGTTTCCCCTAATTAACATTACGATGCATGCTGTGAATATGCAATTACGTTTAATTCAGTGTAATTAAGGATATGGTATATTTAAAATAGTGATTCTTCTAATTGACCTGAAGGACGGATTTAGCTCATCTATAGATAATTTAAATCAGCCTAGCATAAATTTTTTTTTTTTTGCAGGTAGATTTTTAAAAATGTACTATCTTGCAAAACATTTTGCCAGTTTAGTTACACCAACTTTCTTCCCTCTTTGCTCATAACTAAATTAACAGAAGCATTTTAATACAAACTTTATTCATAAGCACACTTTGTACCTTTTCTAGATATAATAATGGTTTTTGGAGAGTGCACAGATAGGTGCAGTTCATCCGTGTCATGGCAACTCATGTACAATGGAATGAAACGTTGCTCAGTCCTGCATCGTCCTCATGATCACTGTCATGTTCGAGTTCATTGTCGCAGCTACTAGGCCAATCCATCTCAGTGAGGGTCTCTCTTACCCTACTTGGCCCTCTACTTCCCTACACATGATGTCTTCCTCTAGTAATTGATCCTTCCTGATGACACATCCAAAGTAAGTGAGTCAGACAATGTTCTGTTATGATCCATAGGGTTTTCATGGGCTAATTTTCAGAAGCAAATCACCAGGCCTTTCTTCCTAGTCTGTCTCAGGCTGGAAGCTTCATTGAAACCTGTCCACTATGAGTGACCCTGCTAGTATTTGAAACAATGGTGGCATAGCTTCTAGCATCACAGTAATACACAAACCACCACATAAGACAGACAGATGGGTGGTTGTTTTTGGAGGGTATACATTTCAAAACAGAAAGCCCCCTTTGCTTAGACCTTTCACAGTTGGTTAAAAATTCAGCTGCTTTAATTTCAGGGATCCACTTAGCTTATTTTCCTAAATTTCCTTCACATGCTCTCTTCTCTTTATTACATAGGATTGTCAGGGGATTGTTGTGAAACTCGTAGTAGGTGGCTGCATACAGCTTTGAACCTCAGAACCTTATTGTGTAGGAGCCCTGGTGGTACAGTGGTTAAAGCATGTGGTTGTTAACTGGAAGGTCAGTGGTTTGAGCCCACCAGGTGCTCCATGGGAAAAATATGTGGCAGCCTGCTTCCCTAAAGACTGACAGCCTTGGAAGCCCTATGGGGTGGTTCTACCCTGTACTATAGGGTTGTTATCAGTTGGAATCCATGCAAAGGTGGTGGGTTTTGGTTGGGCCTATGTTTGCTTCACACACACGGGCAGATTATTCAATAGGCACAGTAAGCGTCGTGCTTACCTTGCTTACCAGATCATCTGTAGCGAACGATTTCATATTTTTTCACCACATCAAAGATTCTGCTTCTAGGTATGACTGGCATCTGTCTCCCAATCCATGGCACCTTCCTCCAGAATCAAAGCCTCTTTTCAAACTGACAATCCCTGACAGGGGCCGATGGCCAAGTAAGGAAGGAAAACACGAGCTTACTTGTGCTAACTTATTAATCTGTAGTGAACAATTGCACATGGGTTCATGTTCTTGATGTGGTGAAACCCATGTGCAATTGTTCACTACAGATGATCTGGTAAGCAAGGTAAGCACCATGCTTACCTTTCCTATTGGATAATCCACCCCATACGTGTATTTAAACTTCTTTCAATCTGTACTCAAATTGTCTCAGATGTCAACACTGAACCCTGAATTATCTGAAGAATGCAGAATAGTCAGCTCTCTTGACAAAGCAGGTCCTTCTCTTTGGGGGCCTTTAACACAAGGCCACACTGTTAAGAAGGAGTCTTGGTTTCCAAAGAGGAACCCTGCTAACATAGTGGTTAAGAGCTCAGCACTAGCCTAAAAGGTCGGCATTTCAAATCCACCAGTTGCTGCTTGGAAACCCTATGGGGCAGTTCTACTCTGCCCTATAGGGTCACTATGAGTTGGAACCAACTTTTTTTTTTTTTTTTTTTAACAGCTATAACAGAAATACCACAAGTGGGTGGCTTTAACAAACAGAAATTTATTTTCTCACAGTTTAGGAGGCTGGAAGTCTGAGTTTAGGGGTATGGCTCTAGGGGAAGACTCTCTGTGCTCACTCTGAGGGAAAATCCTTTTCTCAGCTTCTCTAGCGTTCCTCGGAGATCTCCCTTTGGAACTATCTTTCCCCCATTCATGCTTGCTTTCTTCTGTGCCTAGCCTACTCTTTTATATCTTAAATGTAATTGGCTTAAAACATACCCTACACTGTTATGGCCTCATTAACTTAACAAAGAAAGCCCTATTACCAAATGGGATTATATCCACAGGTATAAATCCAAATCAAACCCGCTACTGTGGCGCTGATTCCTACTCACAGTGACCCTATAGGACAGAGTAGAACTACCCCATATGGTTTCAAATGAGTGCCTGGTGGATTTGAACTGCTGACCTTTCTGGTTAGCATCCGTAGCTCGCTGTAGCTCTTAACCACCACACCACCAGGGCTGCTCCACAGGTACAGGTGTTAGGATTTACATTTTTTTAGGGACACAATTCAATCCATCACAGATGGTGTGGTCAAACCCTAACAGTCTGCCTATGTGTTGATCTGCGCTACAAAGAGGATGCAGTCTGATGCTGTGTTCAGTGCCATTTAAAAGATGCTTCCTCAATACTTCTGCTACCACAGACTCCCCTCAATGAAGTAATCCTGCCTATGGCATCAGTAACCATAGCTTCATGACACCTGAGACCTCAATAGGAGATCTAGAGGGGAGAAAACTTAAAGAAGGGGTGCTTCTTCTCTAGGAAGGCAGGTCAGCTGGCATCCTCCCTGGCTGTGTGTATAGCCTGCGGCGGCTGTGAACATAGTAGACTCAGGCACCTGGCCAGCCCACTGCCAGCTCAGCTGTGGTGATTCACAAGGTGCAGATGCTGCAGTCACTGCCCTCACAGCCTCGTGGTGGTGATCTGACAGTACACACCCAGTGGCATACTCTCTTCTGAGGACCAGCCCCGTCTCTGCAACTACCTTCAGGCCATCTTTGAACATGCCATTGATGACACTCAAACTCATCACTTTTCCTTCCAAACTGGTTCCCTCTCCCAGCTTCCTATTTCAATACAGCATCAAGAGCCACCCTCTCCCCAGTTGGAGGTCTCAGCTACCTTTGACTCTTCCTTTTCCTTTATTGTTCATATCCAGTCACCCATTCTTATGAATTTTTCTACTGAATTAAAGGAAATCACATACTTGGGCTCCTACAATCTGATTTCCTTGATTCTAGAATCTCCCTCCTCAAGCCCACTTCTACAACTTTTTAGCTTAAAGTTCCTCAGTGCCTCTTCAGTTGCTCCAGTGTTAATCACTCTCATTTAGCGGATGGAAGCATGGTCTCCAGGGTGGTCCTGCTCTTACTAGCCGTGTGGACTTAAGACAGCACACTTAGCTCTCTAAGCCTCAGTTCTTCATCTATAAAATGGAAAAAGTCATACCTATCTAATACAACTGTTTTGAAGTTTAAATTGGATAAACCCAGTGCCTGGAACATATTAAATGGTCACTACTTTCATTATTTATTCATTCCAAAATATTTATTGAATATGACAGACACTATTCTAGGAGCTGAAGAGATACAGAAGAAAACATAAATCTTTGTCCTTGTGCAACTTAAAGAATTGTTATCCATCATCCTGGGACTAGAGGAGCTGGATGGTGCCTGGCTACCACCAATGACCACCCTAACACGGAATACAACAGAGTCCCTGACAAAGCGGGAGAAAAGTGGGGTACAGAATTCAAATTCTAGTAAAAAGACCAGACCTGATGGTCTGACTGAGACTGGAGGGATCCTAGAAGATGTGGCCCCCGGACTCTCTGTTAGCCCAGAACTAAAACCATTCCTGAAGCCAACTCTTCAGACAAACATTAGGCTGGACTATAAGACATAAAATGATACCGGAGAAGAGTATGGTTCTTAGCTCAAGTAGATATATGAGACTAAATGGGCAGCTCCTGCCTGAAGGTGAGATGAGAAGGCAGAAGGGGACAGGAGCTGGTTGAATGGACTTGGGGAATACAGAGTGGAGAGGAGGAGTGTGCTGTCACATTGTAGGGAGAGCAACTAGGGTCACATAACAATGTGTGTATAAGCTTTTGTATGAGAAACTGACTTGAATTGTAAACTTTCACTTAAAGCACAATTAAAAGAAAATGAGTTGTTATCATTACTATTATTACTGTTGTTGATCTAGTGACTCCCCATAATATCTATAAAGACAAAGCCCAAAATTCTAATGAGGTCTTCTCTGGCCCTCCAAAATTTGTGGCCTTATTATCAGTCCACTATCACTTTTCATTTTTCCCTACACTATTTCTGTAAAGGTCCAGATAGTAAAACCCTTGGATTTGAAGGTCATAGCTTATTTTTGCTTGTTTTCTTTCATATATGTTGCAACAATTCCTAACGTGCTGGGTACACAAACAAACAGGCCAGAGTTTGCCAAGTCCTACTCGAAAGCAAATGCTTCTATCTGTGGTCCAGTCTCTTCCCAGTGTCCCTCAAAGGCATCATGTACACAGGAAGACAAAAGACATACGCTCAAAATGGATAATAATACAAAGGACAAAGAGCTCAGTTGATAGCTCCGTTCTGAAAAGAATGGTACAGGCAGTAAAAGCAGTATGGGCTTAAACAGGTGGAGAAGGTTCATGGTAGAGGTTGAACTTGAGCCAAACCAAAAAACACATTGCTGTCAAGTGGATTCCAACTCATGGTGACATGTGTTACACAGCAGAATTGCTCCATAGGGTTTTCATGGTTGTAATCTTTACAGAAGCAGATCGCCAGAGCTTCTTTCCTCAGTGCCACTAGGTGGGTTCAAACTAGCAACCTTTAGGTTAGGAGTTGTTGTTGTTAGGTGCCATTGAGTTGGTTCCGACTCACAGCGACCATATGCACAACAGAATGAAACACTGCCTGGTCCTGAGCCATCCTCACAATCGTTGCTATGCTTGAGCACGTTGTTGCAGCCACTGTCAATCCACCTCGAGGGTCTTCCTCTTTCCGCTGATCCTGTACTTTGCCAAGCATGATGTCCTTCTCCAGGGACTGATCCCTCCTGACAACATGTCCAAAGTATGTAAGACACAGTCTCGCCATCCTTGCTTCTAAGGAGCGTTCTGGTTGTGCTTCTTCTAAGACAGATTTGTTTGTTCTTTTGGCAGTCCATGGTATATTCAGTATTCTTCGCCAGCACCACAATCCAAAGGCGTCAATTCTTCTTTGGTCTCCCTTATTCATAGTCCAGCTTTCACAAGCTTATGATGCAATTGAAAATACCACGGCTTGGGTCAGGTGCACCTTAGTCTTCAAGGTGACATCTTTGCAGCAGATTTACCCAATGGAATGCGTCTCTTGATTTCTTGACTGCTGCTTCCATGGCTGTTGATTGTGGATCCAAGTAAAACAAAATCGTTGACAACTTCAATCTTTTCTCCATTTATCATGAAGTTGCTCATTGGTCCAGTTGTGAAAAAAAAAAAATTTTTTTTTTTTTTAATGTTGAGGTTCAATCCATACTGAAGGCTGTGGTCTTTGATCTTTATTATAAGTGCTTCAGGTCCTTTTCACGTTCAGCAAGCAAGGCTGTGTCATCTGCATAACGCAGGCTGTTAATGAATCTTCCTCCAATCCTGATGCCCCGTTCTTCTTCACATAGTCCAGCTTCTCATATCATTTGCTCAGCATACAGATTGAATAGGTATGGTGAAAGAATACAACCCTGACGTGCACCTTTCCTGACTTTAAACCAATCAGTATCCCCTTGTTCTGTCCAAACAACTGCCTCTTGATCTATGCAAAGGTTCCTCATGAGCACAATTAAGTGCTCTGGAGTTCCCATTCTTCACAATGTTATCCATAATTTGTTATGATCCACACAGTTGAATGCCTTTGCATAGTCAATAAAACACAGGTAAACATCCTTCTGGTATTCTCTGCTTTCAGCCAGGATGCATCTGACATCAGCAATGATATCCCTGGTTCCATTTCCGCTTCTGAAGCCGGCCTGAATTTCTGGCAGTTCCCTGTCGATATACTGCTACAGCCATTTTTGAATGATCTTCAGCAAAATTTTACTTGCGTGTGATATTAATGATATTGTTCTATAATTTCCACATTCGGTTGGATCACCTTTCTTGGGAATAGGCATAAATATGGATCTCTTCCAGTCAGTTGGCCAGGAAGCTGTCTTCCATATTTCTTGGCATAGATGAGTGAGCACCTCCAGCGCTGCATCTGTTTGTTGAAACATCTCAATTGATACTCCATCAATTCCTGAAGCCTCATTTTTGCCAATGCCTTCAGAGCAGCTTGGACTTCTTCCTTCAGTACCATCGGTTCCTGATCATATGCTACCTCTTGAAATGGTTGAACATTGACTAATTCTTTTTGGTATAATGACTCTGTGTATGCCTTCCATCTTCTTTTGATGCTTCCAGTGTCGTTTATTTTTCCCATAGAATCCTTCATTATTGCAACTCGAGGCTTGAATTTTTTCTTCAGTTCTTTCGGCTTGAGAAACACCGAGTGTGTTCTTGCCTTTTGGTTTTCCATCTCCAGCTCTTTGCACATGTCATTAGAATACTTTACTTTGTCTTCACAAGCCACCCTTTGAAATCTTCTGTTCTTTTACTTTATCAATTCTTCCTTTTGCTTTAGCTGCTCGACGTCCAAGAGCAAGTTTCAGAGTCTCCTCTGACATCCATCTTGGTCTTTTCTTTCTTTCCTGTCTTTTCAACGACCTCTTGCTTTTTTTATGTATGATGTCCTTGATGTCATTCCACAACTCCTCTGGTTTTCAGTCACTAGTGTTCAATGGGTCAAATCTATTCTCCAGATGGTCTCTAAATTCAGGTGGGATATACTCAAGGTCATATTTTGGCTCTCATGGACTTGCTCTGATTTTCTTCAATTTCAGCTTGAACTTGCATATGAGCAACTGATGGTCTGTTCCACAGTCGGCCCCTGGCCTTGTTCTGACTGATGATATTGAGCTTTTCCATCGTCTCTTTCCACAGATGTAGTCAATTTGATTTCTCTCTGTTCCATCTGGTGAGGTCCGTGTGTACAGTCGCCATTTATGTTGGTGAAAGAGGGTATTTGCAATGAAGAAGTCGTTGGTCTTGCAAAATTCTATCATTCGATCTCTGGCATTGTTTCTGTCACCAAGGCTGTATTTTCCAACTACTGATCCTTCTTCTTTGTTTCCAACTTTCGCATTCCAATCGCCTATAATTATCAATGCATTTTGATTGCATGTTTGATCAATTTCAGACTGCAGCAGCTGATAAAAATCTTCTATTTCTTCATCTTTGGCCTTAGTGGTTGGTGCATAAATTTGAATACCCTGCTGGTATCTGAATACCAGTGGCATAGCTTCCAGCATCACAGCAACACACAAGCCCCCACAGTACGACAAACTGACAGACACGTGGGGGTTTTAGGTTAGTAGCCAAGTGGAAACCATTTGTACCACCCACAGCAGATCTTTCAAAAACTTGGAGCAGTAAAGATGGAAGAGAGAAATACTTGGAGCAGAGTATATTTTATGTATACATGTGTATGGATTTATACTTACTGTGTACAAATACGCTTACATATAAATGAAGTAAATATAGATCACTCTGAAATTATCAGGAGGATTCAAAAGACTCAGAATTCTACAATGATTTGGACTTTGGAATTCTAAGTGTTAAAACTTTTCATCTTTTCTCATCGTTTCCTAAGGTGAATCAGATCTAAAACAGACTGCGTCCGTGTGGTTTCGGTCAGCAGTATTCACACTGCATTTCCATCACAGCCAAGAGTGACAGTGATTCATAAAGAAAAGTTTTCCAAGTGAGGCAGATTTTCAAGCTCCGTGTATAGAGGCTTTTAACTTTTCTATACTTAGTTAAATGAAAACAAATTTTAATGTACTTACTCACAGAAGCATAAGAGATATCCAGAAGACAACACTGACTACCTGCTCTAACCAGTCAAGAAGTTGTTCTTCCTGTGGATGGTAAGAGCTATGGTCTGTTTATGTGCCTAACAGTGTCATGCTCAATGGAAACAGGGTGACGGCTGCTGAGAGGAGGCTAGGAAAGAAGAGGTGAGAGAAGGATGAAATGAGAATCCTTCAATTGTGCCTCAATACCTTGTTTATTCCCATGACTACATTCCAGCCTGCCATCACTGTCATCCCCTCTTATCCTTCCTTTTCTTCTCACCCTTGCAGAATGATCTTTATCTTCTTCCACTGTTCCTGACCAGAACTGCTCATCAGAAACCTCGGTCTGAGGGCAACCTTCTCACTGACCAAGGTCCCTGAAGACCTTACCAAGCCATTTTCCTGCATCATTGTATCCACGTCAAGGTCAAGCTCAGGAAAATTGCTCTTGGAGCAAAGCACGCACTTGGTGATGCCACTGAGGAATACAATCCTGTGGCCACAGTAGGGGTGGTATTGAAAAGGCCTTTCTTTTACCTTCTTTTTCCTTAACCCATGCACTATTTTCAGTTGGCGATCATGTATTGTGAAAGTGGAAATCTGAGAATTCCAAACGGAAACGTTACAGGAGGGTGTCTTTACTGCCACCGCTGCTTGATCACGTCACAGAAGGTGTTGCCTAAATTACCTCATACAGACGGTATCACCCACTCAAAGGTGAAACCCTTAAGAAGCAGAGAAGTTGGTCCCTCTTTTCCTTTTTCAGGGCTTTAATTCTATTTTCCCAATTTTAAGCACAAAGCTCTGGGATTCCTATCTATTCATCCTTACTATTTTGATATTTTCTTCTCCTTTGACTTGCATACCCCTTTGTTCTTCTGCTTCATCTTCATCCCAAGCTCATGGATGGGGGTGGTGGTGGTTGTGTTTCTAAGTGTGTGTGTAAGGAAGGCATAGGTGACGGTGAGTGGAACTTTACAGCTTCTCTTCAATGCTAATTTAATTCCTGGAAACTCCCCAATTCCAGAAATTAGTTTTTAGAGATTTTGGGGAGAGCATGGAAGACTGTTTTGTCTGAAAAATTATTTGTAATAGTCAGCATTCTATTATACTACTTGAACTATGGGGCTTTGTCATATTATTTATTCATTTGATAAATATATATCTTGTTCAAGCTGTTGTGTTAAGAAAGGGGCATGTGGAGATAAAAATCCCCCAGTCCAGGGATGGATTACCCGATAAGCAAGGTATGCATAGGCTTATTTGTGCTTACCTACTAATCTGTAGTGCACAATTTCACATGGGTTTCACCCAATAAACCCACGTGAAATTGTGCACTACAGATTAGTAAGTAAACACAATTAAGCCCATGCATACCTTGCTTACTGGTTAATCTACCCCTGCCCCAGTCCGTATTTTTAAGGGGCTGTCTTGGTCATGGAAACCCTGGTGGCGTAGCGGTTAAGTACTACAGCTACTAACCAAGAGGTCGGCAGTTCGAATCCCCCAAGCGCTCACTGGAAACTCTATGGGGCAGTTCTTCTCTGTCCTATAGGGTCGCTATGAGTCAGAATTGACTCGATGGCAGTGGGTTGTTGGGTTGGTCTTAGTCATCTCGTGCTGCTATAACACAAATACTACAAGTAGATGGCTTTAACAAAAATAAATTTATTCTCTTGCACTCTAGTAGGCTACAAGTACAAATTCAGGACGTAGCTCCAGGGGAAGGCGTTCTCTCTCTACTGGCTCGGGAAGAAGGTCCTTGTCATCAATCTTCCTCTAAACTAGGCGATTCTCAGTGCAGGGACCCCGGGTCCAAAGGATGTACTATTCTCCTGGCTCTTGTTTCTTGGTGGTATGAGGTTCCCTTATCTCTCTGCTTGAGTCTCTCTTTTGTATCTCAAAAGAGATTGGTTTAAGACACAACCTAATCTTGTAGATTGGGTCCTGCCTCATTAATATAACTGCCCCTAATCCCACCTCATTAACATCATAGAGGTAGGATTTACAACACATAGGAAAATCACATCAGATGACAAAATGGTAGACAACCACACAATACCGGGAATCATGGACTAGGCAAGTTGACACACATTTTGGGGGACACAATTCAATACATAACAGGAGCCAATGAGGGAAACCAGTGAGCAGATTACAACCGAGTGTGGTAAATGATATGGCAGAAATGAGCAAAAGATGCTACTGAGTACTCAGGAAAGGAAGTTAACCTAGAATGGGGGATGAGGGGAAATCCAGAGAAGGTTTCCCGGGGAAAAAAATGGCTGAGTGGAGTTTTAAGGATAGGAAAGAACAAAACTTGACAAAATGAGCATGAAACGAAATTTGAGGCAGTTGAAGGAAAAGGTGTTAAGGTAGAGTCAAGACGAAGGCTGATGAATTCTGGAAACTTTAGGAATGACAGGCGGAGATTGGAGAAGGGTGGCAGTGGCGTGCTGGAGCTAGATCATACCAGCTTGCAAGAGCTGATTGTGAACGTCTTGTTCCAGTCCTGCTCAGTGACCTCCCCTTGATAATTTGAAATTGGCATCATGGAAGTATTTACACTGCAGAAATTGGTAAACACTACAGATCAGGGTTTCTACCCTCCCTCCTCCTCGAGCTAAACATTTACCCACTGCCATCGAGTTGATTCATTTACCAGCAAGCATATCACTGGTTATAAGAGAGGACCAGGAGACACCCAGAGCCAAGATAAGAAAGTTCTTGAATATCATACCAAAGAGTGGATTTTACTTTGAAACCACTGAGGAAGCCTCAAATTATTTTAAGGGAGGCAGTTACACGAATGGGTTTACTTTTGAGAAAGATTACTCACTCTGGCAGCAGTATGGAGACAACTAGATTGGCTGGGGACGAGGACTGAGCTAGGGACATCTAGTTTTACTGGCATCATTTTCAATAGCTAATAAAGCAAAACCTGTCTGGAATAATAACATCCAACTTTGTGTTTCTGCTTTGTGTATACTGTATACAGGAGCAGTAAAGACTTTAAAAAAAAAAAAACTTCATACATACCATAAATAAAACGGGGTTTATGTTGAATAAGGAAGAGAGAGAGACTGAGCTAGAGTGTGCTAAGAAGAAGGCTTGGATATAGGCTGAAGAATTCCTTGGCAATATTAAATTTCTTGATTAAATAGGTGTTGTTAATTGCATCCAAACCAGCAGCTGAGTAAGGTGCTTAAGAAAGTCTTAAATAAGACTGGTGCAAAGAACATCAACATTGGTTAATGAGTGAGAGAGGTTGTGTAAACTATTACTTAATCTCAATTGAGGGTTTTCTGAGCCACTGGGGAACTGGGTTGAGGCTGACAGGCAAGAATAAGGTTAGAAGGAAACAGAATATTAAACAAACAATGGTTCAGTTTAATTTGTGATCTACCCATAGCTCTGAGTGTAGAATGAAAGCCTATTGACAAAAAAGGTAAAATGAGGCTATGACAATGTTGTTATTAAAGTAATTGTCCACCCATTCACTGGAACAGAGATTTTATTATACATGGGTAGAAAAAACAGGAAATCTGTTTCTTGACTATTTTATGACCCCCAGCATATAGTATTAAATAAGGGCTGGGAGTTATAACAGCAGGGTCTATGGATGCAGCAAGTGAAGGGAAAGCCAACATCTTCAGGTTTTAATATCTAAAGCTCACACAAATACTAAATTAATATTTACTTGTGAAAATTTGGGTATTTACTTTCCAAACATTTCATAATCCTTTCGCATGAGTTCATCTGCATTCAATTGAATTCTTATCGCTACGGTCATAAGACACCCAATATCATATAGTTACACCACCGTTACCCTAGATCCCAGAATAATTTGGTGCTTTCTCTTTCTTTCTTTTTTTTAGTAGAGAACTTTTTCTCCTGTCAGATGTAGTCAAGTGTTGGTCTGTATTTTTCTGTGACCTATAACTGTGCCACAAATAGGGAACTTCAGACTTTGGATGCCGAGGTGAACATGTTGTCCTGTACAGAATCTACTAAAAACAAATGGAGACAGGAGAAGAGGCATGTGGCAATTAGCACACCATCATGCCAAATGCCCAGCCTAAAAACCTGAAATTGTTACTCATGTGTTCATAAGTATTTGATTCTAAAAAATCTAGACAGAAAATATCAGAATTACGATCACAGTTCACCATAATATGACATTACTTTTTTTAGCAAGCATATATTTCAATCCTCTTTGTATATGTCAAAGCCTTTCAACCTTATGAAAGTTTTACTTACTACTGGTAACCATTACTTACATATTGCTCATCATTTTGCAAATATTCATTAACATCCTTAATATTCGGCCACTAAGAAATTGATCTTGGGTTTGTCCAACTCTGCTTGGAATCAATACCTTTCCTATGACTATTCTGAATATGACAGCGAGTTTAGTTGAGAGTGAGGAAAACTGCTCATTTTTTTCTCACATTGGCTCTAGATAAACCCAATGCCACAGACGCTTTTCAAATTAGAAACACTTCTCCATTACTCTTACTAATACAGTTACCGATTCTTGTTTGCCACGATGTTGGGGCCACAAATAAGCTTACGTTATTGAATCATCAGCTACATTATATGCTATTATAGACTCCTCCTCTTTATCCATTTAATCCAGTTCCTTAAGTACCAGAATCACCTGCCTGGACCGCATATTCTCCCCTATTATTGTATTTTAGGACATTTCCAGAGTCCTGGGCCCTCTCATATTATCGAATATATGAAGAAAAACAATCTTACCTCCCGGGTTATCTTTGTTTTATATAACCACTGCATACACTGTACTCCTATAAACAACCTCTTGCACTCCAGCTTCTGGTCACCTTACTGGAAAATAAATAGTCTTCTGCCTGTAATTACAGCCTCAGGAAGGGGCAAGCCAGTGACCTCGCTGACTTGTAGGCACATGAATAGTAAGCCCTGAAGATTAAATGCCTCCTCTTCCCTGACCTTGTCTTTTTCCTTGGCAAACGCCACCTCTTTCTTGGCCAAAGGAAAGTGAACAAAGAGAAGGTGGCTATTTCTTTCGGTTCCCAGAGAAGTCCTCATACATATTGTTACACCTGGATTTCAAGTCTTCACAATTTGTGGAGATGGCAAAAACGTTGTTTTTTAAGACCCAGTCAGAGAAATGCATCCGTAGTTTTATCAAGAACTTTTATCTAAACACTTCAGCAACTGAGATGTTCTCCGTTTACTGTGTAAATACATAGCTTTCTTTTGGAAGACAAAATTTTTTATCAAATGAAAATCAGCATCTGCAAAGCATATGCTTAAGTACAAAGAAGCATGACAAAGTACTTGCCCTCTAAGAACTTAAGCTTATTTAGACATTTGCGTGATTTTTCATGCACACATACCCACACAACCAAAACCAGCTGCAATGGAGTCAACTCTGACTTATGGCAACTCTATGAGTGTCAAAGTTCAGCTGTGCTCCATAGGGCTTTCAACAGCTGATTTTTCAGAAGGCTGCCAGGCCTTTCTTCTTAGGTGCCTCTGGGTGGACCCGGGCTTCCAACTCTTCTGTTGGAGCCTAGCGCGTTAACCATCTGCACCACCCAGAGGCCCTGTGTGTATGTGTATATAAACACGATTAAAATTAAAGAGAAAGGCAAAATATGCCTGCAGCTAGAGGGAAGAAACTTGCCTATAAATTAGCACAATATAAAGATGGCACTAGCTAGTCAGCACACACTTGTACACTCAGTAGATGCCCATGACAATCTTGTGAGTCCCCAGGAGCACTTCTCATTTGGCCCTTATGCCACATGACTCTCATGAGAAGGAAATGGTCTAAAAATGGACACAACTGTGCAGAGTAGAGTCAACAGATACAGAGAGACAATGTGATTTGGGGCCACCTCAGCATCACCTTCCCTTGGATTCTACTAACTTCTAGAATTTTGATAGTTTCAAAACAGCTCTATTCTGTGTGTTCTTGGATTTATATTATTCTTTTTACGTTTGATTCTAAAAGGTATCTAGATAGAAAATACCAGAATTATGATCACAATTCACTATGACATCATTTTTTTTAGCACACATATATTTCAGTCCTCTGTACATGTCAAAAACCTTTCAATCTTACAGTTTTACATATTATTAGTAACCACTACTCGTCGTTTTGCAAATATTGATTAATACCTTTTATTATATTATTCTATTTGCCATATAACTTATTGTTAGCAGGACAATACCCTCCACACCCAAGGGGGAAAAAAAATGATTTCCCGACCAACAGGGACCTAGCTGTTGGCCACAGAAAAAGGGAGAAGGGGACAATAAAGAAACAACGTGGACTGATAGGAGAAATACCTCTTTTCAGAGGAGGTGATTAAGGTGACAAGCTATGGGAGGCAGTGAGGGGAAGTGCTACCTAAATTAGGTCCTTGGCAGCTACCTCACAATGTACACACTACCTTCTTCATAATAAGAACCACATCATGGAAAGTAACTTAATTCCTTTAGAAATCAAAAAATAAACCAGGGAAGTTTAAACATATTGACCATTATTTGTTTTTTTAAACAGGAACTGTTAAAAAAAAAAAAGCCCAAGTGCTATCTCTTGTAAAATGTTTTTGAAAGTGTAAAATAATACACAATCATGGCTAGAAAACACTTTCAAATGCTGCTTAAACCCAGCACCATGCAGTTAAGACAGAAAGCTTTTGAAATTGGTAACATTTCTTAGCTTAATAAATATTGGCTGTATGCTTGCCCGTATACTAAAGACATATTGCTTTTCTGAAATTTCAAACTTTATGTCAAAAGTTAACTTTCAGCTTTGTGTAAAATTTTAAATCTCACCTCTCAGGGCTGCCTTTTCTAACCATACTGCTGAATTTAGATGTTTTTGCTCATTCGTATTCACAGATATTTATTTCCGTCACAACATATTTCATAAGTTATCATGTATTTGTCACTGTAATTGTTTATTGTCATCTCCTCCATCTTCTGTATGTTTCACGAAGACAAGAACCATGCCTATCTCGTTCACCATTATAATACCAGCAGGGTTAGGCTCTTAATAAATATCTGTTGAATTTCTTGTTGAATCTTGGTTGTCTAAATAAAGCCTTTCCTTCTGACTCTTGCTGAACAATGATTACACATTTCTGGTCATTTTATGCACTAAATAAAATGGTCAGGCTTCTAGCACTTGACTTAAACTAATAAGAAGAAAGAATAAGCACGTAATGTAATTAGCTTAAAATAAATGGAAAATCTTGCACATTTTATTGTCAAGATAATTTTTAGAGATATTCGTTTTTGCTATTGACTGCCACTGCATTAGTGCTTGTAATCTGCTTAGTGCATTAGCGCTAAATATTATTGATTCACTCAGAGCTAACGTACCAATTTAATCTTTGCATTTTTCCCATTTCCTGGGCACCACTGCACATAAAGTTTAGTTAGTGGACCGGTGGCTAAATGCAAGTGTTAATCTGATTTTAAATTTAAAATGCCATTAGAAAATTTAATATCATACAGATTACACTTTTTGGGTACACAAATACAAATTCTAACAAATCATGAAGAACCCACGTATTTTGAGTTGACAACTCTGTAAACTTAATTTCCATAAAATCATCTCTAAAAAGAATGCTTTACAAATCAAAACTGACCTTAATTTACCCTTTTTACCTAGGGCACTGTTTGAAATATCACCTACCATCTTAATGTCCTTTGATGGATGAATATTTTGGTGATTTACTCAAAAGAGACAACTGAAGTCAGACTTCAGTCCAAATTCATAACATAGTTATGTCATCCATAAACCATTTTCTCCCATTTGTGAATGAACATCAAGAGTGATTAAAACAAACACTTATCCTACATTAGCGTGCGTTTGTAAGACATGTTTCTGTCCTCTTGCTGAAAGACTAAGGAATGCTTTTGAAGTATACACGGTAGACACACTTCATCTGCTCCAATGTTCGCCTAGGCCTGGGATGAAATGCAGTAAAGCTCTTCCCCAGGGCTTTTAGGATAGGAAGGCAACACTGCTCAGCAAGTAATTCATATGCAAATAAACCTACTTGGAACATTTTAGTTAGAAAAAATTAGCAGACTGGACTGTAGCCAGGATCCTAGAACCACTTACTACTTTCACTTTTATAGAAAAAAGAAATCAAGGGAGTTTTAATGACTTCAAGAGTAGCTGAGCCCTGATAAACGGGTCCTTTTTCAGCCCTCACTGGCTGCTGGAGATGTGACTTGCAGCACATATCTAGGCACTGAGTCATCTCAGGCTCCGTGTGCCCACTGAATGAATGTCTCTGCCAACCCATGAATAAGCAACGGCAGAAATTCCTAGTGGGTCTTCTATCCAAATTTTGACAGGTCCTCATTCTTCTTCTTAGAGTGAGGGGATAAGAATTTAGGGTGGGATGGCTACTGATAAGATATGAATGTAACACCCCAAATGTGAAATATTATTATGAGTAAAAAATCCATTCTTATTCAAGGAGATTAATATCCTTATCAAAATGCAAGATCCACGTGGTTCCAGAGTCTCTAATCATGTAGTATGGTAATGAAAATATGTATCAGACCAGTTGCTTTAAGTTTTTATTAACATTTTGGCTTTTCCATAACCAACTTTAAGTTTTTATTTTTTTTTGCATGAACTCTGTATTTCCTACAACACTTTTACCAAACAAATCCCTGTCTAGTAATCAACTACTTAAATAAAACACAGGTCATACCACCTGCTTAAAAGACATTCAGATGAATGAAGAATTAATTTAAAATGCAAGTGACACAGAGTTAACTCGCAATTACTCACACAAGCGGGAGGTACTATCAGTCATATCATGAATCAATATAACCCACAGGTAAAGCCTAACCACATTTTTGGTGACAGTTTCAGTCTCTCTACTGGGGGCGGGGTATGAATAAGTAACTTTATTCATGCCTTTCCTTTTCCATCCTTTTCCTGGGGTGGGTCTGTGACTAAGCATGAAATGGTTTACGATGGGGTTAGCAGGAGGAAGGGAAAAAGGCAAAAGGCATTAATGGTTCATTCCGTAACATGTTTTCCAATACTCCAGGGTGTGCCCAATGATCTCAGAGAGTGTTAAAAAATTCTGGAAAGAAAGCAACTTTAAATTATTTTAAGAAAATAATGCAATCTGCCACTTTTCATGGGAAAGGGGTAGCATGGAGTATTTAAACAAATGAATGAGGGTGCACTGACTCCTCATGCCTGGGACAGAATAAGGAAGAGTCTGTAGAAGGAAAAGGAATCAAATGTAAAATTACCAATGAATTTCTATTTAGATTGGGGGGAAAAAAAAAGTATTATATTGAATCATTATACCTCGAGGATTTTCTTCCTTAAAAGATTTTGCTTCAGAAGCTATTACATTTGGAATATGGCCAAGATACCTAATTTTTAGGACTGGAGGGCTGTCTAATATCAAATGTAAAGAATCCTCAATAGCATTTTTCATACAGGTTAATATTTTCTCATTTCTGGGCAGGGGGACTTAAAATAAAATCCCTGAAATCTGACTTCACATTTTTCATCCCTAATAACCAATATATTCTCTTGAGAGTGCTAGATTATTTAAATAAGACATGCCAAAACAGTATAATTACATGGATGTTATTTGCAACATTGCCTCCACATTCACAGTTCAAATGGTGTGGGAGATTATAGATACATGGCCTATAAAGAGTTATAAATCTTTGTTTATTTTATTAAATATTGCGAGACATGCCCTGAGGATGAGAGATCAATAATGATCCTTGTGGTTTCCTGATGGAAGACTGCAATTATTTTCTTCCATTACAACTTCAATGCAACCCAATTTTACTCATCTATCATCTTTATAATAGTAATAAAGAAACATCACTGTATGTTTATTTTTCTGTCTATTCTTATTATTTCTTGTTTGCATCTTGTTTGGATTTTAGTTCTTATTTAAAACTGTTCTAATCACTTTTCTCTCCTCCTTTGATGGCTCTGCTATGGTGACCTTTTAACTTTGGCGCTGTTTGAAACAAAGATGGAAAATTACTACTTAGTTTCCTTTATTTTGGGAAACAGTTGGCTAGTCTTTGAATTTGAGTATAAATGATATTTTAAAAGAAGGAAGTTTGATACAAACAACTTATGAGGTGAACTTTTTCTAAAGCTGCGTTATCAACAAATTCTTAAATGAATGCAAAATATGACTTAAGTACATAAACATAGTATCTTTTAGTGCCATAGGTAGTCAGAATAGAAAATTGGGGAAAAGAGCACATCTTATACATTTTATTTTGATTCAACTGCCCTCACTCTACCCCAACACTCCCCCCCCACCCCTTTTTCTGAAGTCTTACATCTTAAGAAGGTCTTACACATATTAAGCATTACGGAGGCGGGTAACTCATAACAAGTAGGGATGGAAGTGAAAGACCCTCACAAGCAACAGAACCAGAATGTGCCTCTTCCAGAAAACCACCTAATAATTGGAGTTTGCCTTTCTTTACACAAGTATTCCTTACAGAAATTGTTGCTATTTATTACGTACCAAGGACTAACATTATTCCAGTTGTCCACAATAGTCCTGCAAGAAGGAAAATGAGCCAGGAGAGTTAAATAATGCTCTCATGCTCCTACAGGTAGAAATGGCCACACAGTTAGGAAATGGTAGAGCCCAGATTTAAACCCAGATCTCTTTGACTTCTCATTCTGGTAGGCCATGATGCCTCCGTAACAGCTTTATTTATGGTGCTCTTATTGTGCCAGGTATTTTAAATACATTATTCCAAACTTTCACAAAACCTTGTGAAGTAGGTATTATGATCTGCATGTTTAAAATGAGGAGACTGAGGCTTTAAGAAGTTGAGGAATGTGGAAGGAACTACACAGTTTCTATACAGTAAGCCAGGGCTTGAACCCAGCTCTGTCTAAGCCCAAATTGCATGCTTACCCCCTTCACTGATCAATGGTTGGTCATTAAAACCTATCTGTGAAAATATCTGCTACAAGTGTACTTTTATTCTTTTCAGATGCTCACGCACAGAGCAAAACCTTGATAACAGGATTGCAAGAAGAATGGGCTAATGTGATAATCATATCTTCTGGGTAAAAGATATTTCAAGAGTCCTTTTTATTTCCACTTTGATTAAAAATCTTTCTAAAATGTATTATCCTACTTCCCTTAGTAAGTATACCATAATTTATGGAGCAGGATCTTTGTTGATTTGAAGATTTCAAAAAAAAAAAACTCCCCTATTCAATATTGATTTTCATTCGCAGGAAATTGGGCCAATGTGTACTGATTGTATTTTTTTCCCTAGAATAATTGTCATGTTAATAAATCCCTTGATATGAAACTCCAGTTGAAAATTCCAGTTAATTTGTTTAAAATTAACTGTATTTTTAATACTATGTAAACCCAAATATAAACCCACTGCTGTCGAGTTGATTCTGACTCATTGTGACCCTATAGGAGAGGGCAGAACTGCCCTACAGGGTTTCCAAGGAGCAGCTGGTGGATTCAAACTGCCAACCTTTTGGTTAGCAGCTGATCTCTTTACTGGTGTACCACCAGGGCTCCAAATATAAGGTGAGATTTTTTTTCCCCCCAAATCTGGGGCTGTATAAAATCTCCACATTATGGGACATTTTCTAAATTACTTTATTCTGAACAACATGCTGATTTGGAAATATGCATTAGCTTGAAACAACTTCAACCAATACTGATGTAGGATGCTTATAGAGGTTGCCTGATGAATGGTTAAAGAAGGAGGTAAAGAAATTTAAGGCAGATTTAGTAATTACTCCTGCGTGTATAATCTCATAGTCCTAAGTGCTGGAAGTTACTGTAAGCAAACCTTTCAAGAATCACTTTTAGAAGCAATGCAGTAAATAGCTACATCATGAAGATCAAGAACATACACACGTACAGAACAACTGGTATAATCTGCTATACTAATCTGACATGAAGGAGTGCCAGTGGCTTGCCATAGTTTCCAGAGATGGCATCATATGTGGAGTCAGAGCTGTGAAACTCAAATGACTTATAAGTGAATACGATGTGTTCTGCACAACTATCAGATGACTCAAGGGCTTCTTTAATGCTGGCGACAACATGAGAAGATGAATGTGTGAAAAGTTTGCACAGAACTGTTTCATGAAACGTTTAAGTGGGAAAAGTGACATAATCTGTCATCTTAAATAAGAAGGATATAAGCGTTTGGCTGTTAACCAAAAGGTTGGCAGTTCGCATCTACCAGCTGCTCCTTGGAAACCCTATGGGGCAGTTCTACTCTGTCCTGTGGGGTTCTTTTTTTTTTTTTAAGCTGACATTTGACTATTTCCTCTATATCCCAAAATTATTCAAAAAAAATTTTTTTTATAGATCTCAGCAAGCAAATAAGGGATAGCTTTATTATATATACGGTTGTGTTAAATTCACGGATACACAGTTATTCAAAATCTTTAAAAAATCTTTGTTTTCCCATTTTCAGAGTAAAAAGAAATTTCCCCACGTCCACTGAGGGAGACGGGCTGCAGAAGGCTGACTAGGTCACCTGGGGCTAGGACTAAGATGAGGAGCTGGCTCACTCACCACAGCTCCGGGAGCAAACATGGGCTTGGTGGTGGATGCTTGGCCCTCGGTGTCTGTGTGCGCACAAAGGAACAAGGGCATCATCAGCTGCTGGGCCAATGGCTGATGCAGCTGACCCCTTTCTGCCTGGGGTGTTAAGCAGCCTGGGAAGGATCACAGCATTAGTTTCTCCAGCAGCTCCAGCAGCCTTTACAATTAAGGCAAAGAGAGCAAAGTCAGAACTGATACACCTGGTCGACCCCCATAATTTAAAAGGTGCTTTCCAGGTACTCTCACTGTCTGTTCCTGTGACACAAATAGGTTTTCTGCACATGGCGGGGAGCTCACGGAGGGTCAGAAAACCCCTTCTGTGGCTGTGCTCACACACTGGACTTGGCAGAAGCACAAACGGAAAGTTACTGCTGTGGCTTTCTCAATCTTGTCTACAGAGCACACTGCAGTCCCTCAAGACATATTTGACCGATTAGATGTCAATAACAAAACTACGACAAAGTTTGGTCTGTTCACCAAACTTCATGCCAAAATAAAGACTCAGTTCCAAGAAATTTCTAGAAGGGTCGCCTGATGTCTTGCCAAATAAACTTGCCAAGACAAAATGGAGTTGTCTCATTGCTTAGTCTTTCCAAACTGGTTTGATTGTGTAAATCACTCCGTTTTTGTGTGACTTGGAAACACTGGTGGCGTAGTGGCTAAGCACTATGGCTGCTAACCAAAAGGTCAGCAGTTCGAATCTACCAGGCGCTCCTTGGAAATCCTATGGGGCAGTTCTGCTCTGTCCTATACGGTTGCTACGAGTCAGAATCGACTTGAGGGCAATGGGTTTGATTTTTTGCTTTATGGCTCTAGGTGCCTTCATTTTAAGAGGAAGCTGGGAAATAATTATATGCTGATTATTGGAACAATCTGATGTCTTTCTGTGGACGGGGCATATGAAAACAGAGAATGTGCGTAGTCTCAGTCTCAGAAGAATTTTGATCTTTAGTAACCAGAGAAGATAAACAGGCAAATAGAGGAGATTTAAAGGTATCTGCCTCTGGGGAATTGGGCCAGTGCAAAAGTTGGCTTCTCCTGTAAGAAGACTATGTTGGCAATTTCCATCTTGTTTCCCACAAGAATTTTTGCGATGGGAGTGATAATGGTTTCAGGTGTGGCTAGTTCATTTTGGGTATTTTTTTCTGGATGAAAAAACTGACCTGAATTTCACCGGGAAATCTTGCCTCATTATTCCCCTTGGAACAGTGAAGTCAAAAGGGCAGGATAAAGTTCAAGCATGTTTTGAAATTTCTAGAATTGATAAGTATTTTTACATCTGGTGGCTGAAATGTACAAAATAAAACACTGAGATAAGATATCAATATACCCTCATAAGCAAAGTGTCTTTTAATTTTTAACAGAACAAGATTTAAATAGCTAAGCCATGTGCTCTAGAGCCCCAGGGAAATTCCTAAAAGACACCTTTTAAACTTGTGTTTCTGAAGCAACTTATTGGATGCAGGGAAAGTATTTTCTGTGTAATGTTATTAATACTACACCTCCATTTCCTAATTCCAGGTTTCTGAAAGTCCTAGTTTTCCTTTCATTCTTTAGTATTTTCTAGTGAAGAAAAAGGTCAGCCTCATGAGAATTCCATTACAGAGTTTGTGACATACATTAAACTCACGCAGGGAGAAATAAGTCTTAGTTGGGGTATCTGTGTATTTATATTATGTACATTCACAGACCTTGGGGGAAGGAAGGGATTATTTCTTTAATTCACTAGAAGATGAATTTACTTTCTCTGAAATATTTTTCTAGCTTCACAAAACAGTTTCCTAAAATTTCCATCCACGGGAAGTATCCCAGACATTTAAACTCAGCAAAAGTGAATCACACGTTTCTAAATTCATATGCCCTTGGCACCCCTCTGCAAATTATATATACTTTCTGTTATCAAGAACACGTTTAATGTTCTTCCTGTTTGCAGTTACAAGCTTTATTACTTAGATTGAAAAGTGCTATAGTGAGTGAGACATACCTTTCCAAAGTCAAATGGTCTTTAGAAAAGCTAGGCTAGTTGTTCATCCTGGTATGATCGCCAGAGGCCATGAAGTTAGGAGGTACAACCAGGTCCATATCCTCAAATCTGGGTCCAAGCTAAGGAAGCCCATGGCTACAATAACTCTGAATTTGGTGCTCTCCCTCTGATACCAAGTGATCTGATAACTAGCAGTATAAACTCTCTGGGTATAGCCAGCAGACAATCAGTCTAAGGCTTTTAGTATATCTAAATAAAAGCAACCAAGAATTTTCCTAACACTTCCTGTGAAAATGCCATTTTACATAAGAACAAATAATCATCAATCAAGTATATTTACATTTATAAATATCAAATACCAACTAGGTAAAGAGTACCAAACTAGAGCTTGGTAGATACATGGCTATTCAAGAAGGAAGCCCATGATTAAATTCAAGATCCAAAGGAAGGATTTGGGAGCAAAAATCTCCTTCCTACTTTTCTAGGTTATTTAGAGAAGTATATTGTTGTTGTTGTTAGCTGTCATAGAGTTGGCCCCTGACTCATGGTGGCTCCATGTACAACAGGATTGGATTGCTGTGATACACAGGGTATTCACTGGCTGATTTTTTGGAAGTAGATCTCCAGGCCTTTCTTCCCAGTCTGTTTTAGTCTGGAAGCTCCACTGAAGCCCGTTTAGCCTCACAGCAACACGCAAGCCTCCACTGACAGATGGGTGGTGGCTGTGCTGGGGTACACTGGCCAGGAATCAAACCTGGGTCTCCTGCATAATATATATATACATAAATAGAAGGTGAGAATTCTACCACTGAATCACTACTGTCCCTGAGAAGTATATTAGCTAATTTAAAAATATTTAATTTACCAACATTTCAGAAGAGATTATTTTCAGTTACGTCTCTTTCAGTAATGCCCAGATTATAAATCAGTCACTGTATATCAGTGAACAAATGAGGTCTCATAAAGAAAAAGCCGTCAAAACCCACAATTAACTTGAGTATCTCCTTCTAAATGTTGCAAAGATTGCATTAGGATCTCAAAAACTGTGTCTTATAGGATTTACTGTTGTGTTAAAATTTGTGTTAATCTGACCAGAACTACTAATGCTTATATGAGAAATAACTTTAAAAATCTGAAGTGTTGCAAACTTGCAAATCCAAACTGTAAGAAATATTTCATTTTTCTTTTAGTGATCACATTAACTTTTATCAAGCTGTGATTTACTTTTTAATGAAGATTCAATTTCTAAAATTTTTTGGAATGAATTTATAAACATTTTAGATGAAGATCTTTTATCAGGCATGAAAAAGTCCTTGATAATCTTCTAGACTGATACTTATTCTGATCTGTATTCCATAATTTGTAAGTGGGGAATCTGTGTGACTTACCCTATTAAAGCAGTGTTCATGGTTGGGTCCATAAAAATGCTGGAGACATCTCACATTGTTTTTGTTGACAATCTTGTTGAAGAAGTCATTGACATATTTGATTGGGAATGCACAGACGGCAGATCGATTCATTGGTTCCGCCGAATCTAGCTTGCTTTGTGCGAACACCCCATAGAGAATGTCATCATCTGGGAGGGCACCTATTTGCTTAGCGAGATAGGCCCCAGGCTTACTGACGTAGGCAGCCTGAAGGATATTAAACACCTCCTCCCTGGCTGACCTCTTCCTTCTCTTCTCAGTGAGAATACACTCCAGAGGCATTTCCATGTAGGAATGCAATCCAGAGTCTACAGAACAGAACCTGATGATTCTTGTGTGAAAGGTCTGAGATTCTAGAGTTTCCCGTTGGACAGTCAAAAAGTAAATAAACTGGTTGTGTTTGAAGGCATGGACATACTTAATGGGGTACGAATCTCGGAACTCAGGTAGAACATCAATATAGGACTGGTCCGTCAAAAACTTAAATCCATCTTGCGTTTCCTTTAGCCTTCTCACCGATATCGAATGCAATGAATGATCTGGAAGGTAGGAAGAATTGACAGTATTACCTACAAAGAAGTTGATGAACCTGTCCTTCTCGGTAAGTAGGACTTTGGTTCCCAGAGCGCTCACCACGCAGTCAGGACACTTGCTGGGCTCCTCGTCTGCCTGTGGGGAGTACATGCAATGCACCTTCGAGTGTATGTCAGCAGGATTATCAGGTGGTAGGACGTGCCGCTGGCAGGTCCCCCTGTTGACGCTGCCACAGGTAATGAGTTGGTCATCATAGTATGTGTCAACAAGCAGGGCCATGTTGATGTTATCTTTCCAAACACTACCTGATAAATTGGCTTTGCTACTGCAGTCCTGACACGGCAAACAATCTGGGTGCTCCAACACGGGCCCGGTCTTGTATTCAGCAACCTTCTGGAGGTCTTTGTCATTTAGAACATAAATGTTGTTAATGGCACCAAGGAAAATGTGATGCTCATGCAAAACGACGTTCTGGATGGGTGTGTCTGCAGTGAAGTTGGGAAGCTGATACTTCATGTTCACATTCATCTTGGACTTGGCAAGTGCCTCTTCACACTCCCCATGGCTCTTCTGCACCAAGGTAAACAGGAGCACAAGGATACCAGGTGCAAGCACAGCAGGGACCTTCATTGTGACAAGGTTATCTGCCAAAATACATTCAAGGTGAGTGCAGTTTAGTTGTCAGTAGAAACAAAGAGGTAAAAACTGTAGAACTATACCAGTTAAGCTATTAGGAATAAAGCTTCCTAACTGGATTTTTTTTTTACTTAGGGTGAAAACAAAAAACTCTAGCTGGGTTCACATAAAGATGCATTGTACACTTGGACATGACTCCACATAGTTTAAATTTAGAACTCAAGCCATGAACGAGTAATTTTAGAGAACCATTATGTGATGCAAACAATGTTCTGTATTAAGACCATACAGCAACTAAGTGAGACTCATGCAGCCATCAGATAAGTAACATAACACGTTTCTTTCTTAACCACTTGCCAGTTGTTGAATGTGGTATAGTATCTGTGGTTAATGACTATGTTGATATTTAAACTTTCTCAGTCAAGTAAAGGAATTGCGGTTCAGATTAATTTATTCTAGATATCACAGCAGGCATTGTTTCCTTGGGAGCATGTAGAATTACTAGGCTAAATTTAGCTTCCTTTTGGAAGAAAACAATCATAAATTCTAGAAGCAATACGATCACATACTGTTTATGGGATTTAGTGTGGCGGAGGAAAGGTATGGTTGTGATTTGGCAATAGTCAAGCTATTATTTCAGATAGACAAATATTTAATGTAAGATCCCTGGGAGCCTAAAATTAAACAAGATGAAAACATGTAAAATAAAATAGAAACTCCAGGACTAAAGTCGTAGAACTATTTCTTAGGGAAAAACAACACATTGTTCATTATCAAGTCAAAAAAAATTTAGTAAAAGGAAAATATTTCTACTAAGAAACATGAGTGGATTTGTTGTTCAATTTTTTAAAACTTAAAATGCACAAATATAAACATTATGAATTCTATTTATAACAGACACAGGTAAAACAGTAATTTGGGAAGAAAAGGCCTTAGAACAAATAGAAACTAAATAACTATTGCTTCCCCCCAGCCCTCTCCCTTTTTTTAAAGGATCATGCAGCTGTTAGGACAAAGGGTTTATCTTGAAAACATACTAGGCGTCACCACTATGCTACAGATTAGCACAGAGTCTACAAAACCACAACAGAATTCACTGAGTAAGTATTATGGGCATGGCTCTGTGCTTGCACTAAGGGAAATGGAACATGGCCCCTTCCCTTCAATGAGTCTACAATATGGTTGAGAGATGACACACGTGCAGATATATACACTTCCCTGCATCATAACACCCTACATAACACAAACCAAAAGCTATAAGCATCAAGGGAGTAAGATAAGACCCATCTGCGTTTAGGGTTACTAGGATTATTAGAAATAGGGACCATTACATTGTGAGGTTCAAGCGGTAAGAACAATGTCTGTTTGGCTCACCACTATTCCAAGCACCTGGCACAGAGCCTAGGACATACTATGTGTTATATATATATACACGATAAATGATTAAATGAAAATTAAGCCTTAGTTCAAAGTCCCACAGCTGGTAAGTAGAATAGCCAGAATTTGAATCCAAATCTTTCTGACTCCAAATCAAAAGATCATTTGCTGTACTAAACTGCTAAGACTTGGGGGCTTTAATTATATTAAGAGGTAACAGAAAGTCATTGAGGGGTTCTGAGCTGAAAAGTCACATATCAACCCAAGGGAATACTCTAGGAAGACAGATCTGGAGGCAAGGTGGCCTATAGCAGGGAAAGCCTGGTGATGGGATGACCAGTTGACAGGCTATGATTATAGACCACGAGGAAGTCATAAGGGCCAGAATCAGAATGGTGGCCCCAAGAATAGAAAGGGAGGGATGAATAAGAGACATATATGAAGAAATAAGATTTGATGCCTAAATGGGTGGAGTACATAGGAGAGGGTAAAGATGATAAGCAATCTGTGACAAGTTTCCAAAGTAGGGTAGTCAGCAGGAGGAAGTTAAGCTGAAGACAGGCGCAGATAATAAGTTGGTTTTAAACATGTGGAGTTTGATGCGTCACTGGAAAATGAGTGAAAATGTTCTACCACAGGGATGACTAGTAGATGTCACATGGTTCATCAATTCTGATGGACTGGAAGTAAGTACCTAGAATGAGTGAAGAATGAAAACTTCCAGACAGAGCATTTGTGCCAGGGTTCTGAGAAGGATTCTGAGCAGGAGCTTGTTGCTACTGGGAGAGTGGCAGGATTGATGCATAATGTCTGTCTCGGGTGAGACAGTGGAGGCACGAATGCAAGATATTTGCCATCTTGGAAGTAGGAGGAATGAGAATTTAGAACTCAATCATGGTGGAGTAACTGGGACTCTAGTTGGAGTAGAGATAAACTTTGAATGTTACACGCATAGAAGTGATGGTTAAAACCAAGTGTGAGCATGGGCATGGAGGGACAAGGTGAAGAAACTGGAGGCAAATGAACCACATCTTGAGTAATGCCCACACAAGACACAAGGAAGGTAAGGTCAGTGAGGCATCAAGACAGCTGATTCTGCACTGCATCACAGAAGCCAGGCAAGGGTCTGAAAAGGAAGATGTGGTTCACACGGAAGATGTGGTTCACACGGAAGAGAGCAGTGTCAAGAGAGTAGTTTCAACTGATTCAATAGTGGTTGTTAGTTGCAATTGAGTTGCCTCCACCTCACAGCAACCTCATAGCGACCTTATGTAGGTTGTTAGTTGCAATCGAGTTGCCTCCACCTCATAGCGACCTTATGTATAACAGAAAAAAACGTTGCCCTGTCCTACGCCATCTTCAAAGTTGTTGGTATGGTTGAGTCTACTGTTGTTGACTATTATGTAGTGCCTTCCAACCTAGGGGCTCATCTTATAGCACTATATTGAAAAATATTCTGTTGTGATCTATAGAATTTTCCCTGGCTAATTTTTTTTTTTTTTTTAATTTTTGGAAGCAGACTGCCAGGCCTTTCTTTCCAATCTGTCTTAGTCCGGAAGTTTCACTGGAAACTGCCCACCATGGATGACCCTGCTGGTATTTGAAATACCAGTGACATTGTTCCAACCATCACAGCAATACAAGCCACCATAGCAGGATGGATGACCCAGTAAGCAAGGTAAGCACAGGCTTGTGTTTACTTACTAATCTGTAGTGCTTACCTTGCTTACTAAGTCACCTGTCCCTGTCAGGGATTGTGAATTTGAAAAGAGGCTTTGATTCTGTAGGAAGGTACTGTGGGGTTGGGAAAGAGACAGATGCCAGCCGTCCCTAGAAGTGGAATCTTTGATGTGGTGAAAAAATGTGTAACTGTTCACTACAGATGATTTGGTTAAGCAAGGTAAGCATCATGCTTACCTTGCCCATTGATAATCTGTCCCTACATTACAGTATGACAAACTGACAGACAGATGGTGGTCAATAGCGGTATCAGACCTTAACTTACAAGGGAATGTGTGATGAAGAAGTAGAATGTTGGTGAAAGGAAGGACAAGCAAAAGGCAACAGCAGAGTCAAAAGGAGTTTATTCGTTAAATTATAGGAAAGACATGGCTTATTAGTAGGACTTCTTTCTTTCTATTAATATTTACTGGGTGACTACTAAGGACCAGGCACTGTAGTAGGCACTGGAAATATTAAGACATGGTGCCTTTCCTTGGAAAGGTCACAGCCACTTTATGGAAGCAAATGGTTTCACAAACAGTCATGGGAACACACAGGAAGGGTGACCCACCACACTGGAAATAACACTAGAGTAGAGTCTTGAAGGAGCTGAGTCTTGAAGGAGCAGAGTCTTGAAGGAGGGTGAGGAATGAAAATTCCTAGCATGTACAGGAATTTGTGCAAAGATACAGAGGCAGGAGAGAGCACATGGCATGGTCAGGAGAGCTGGCAGTTCAGCCTGGAGAAAGAAGAAACCAAAGAGGCAAATGAGACAGGTAAAACACTATTAGAGCAATATTCTAAGGGAACAAGGAGAAGCGTTTCCAAGGGCCCTGAAACATAAAAGTGGTTGCTTTTTCTGAGACGGTAGGAGAGGCTAAGACAACAGATGAAGGGACAGGGGCGTTGAAGGAGTTTGGGGCATATGACCTCAATATTTTTAAAGTAAACTGGATGACATGACCCATCTGCTGAAAGTGATGGATACAAACAATGGACTGGGAGGGACTTCAGGTTGAAAGAGGTTTAGTAGTTATAGCAGGGCATGCAAACTGAGGTCAGTAAGAAATGAATACAAGGGTTGCTTAGAAGCTCTGAGGGCTCCTATAAGATACAATGTTTTGTGACTTCCTCTTCACATTCCTGAGAGGTGGAGAAGCCTGGGCAGAAGGACAAAGGCACGGTGATTTTTCAGGGCCCAAATGGAGGTGTCAGATTGGGGATACAGAAAGGCTACAAAAATGCAGTTGGGCAGGAGGCAAAGAAGCTTCAGTCAGGTAAAGGACTGGAAGAGGTACAAGCCATAATGACAATAATAACCCCACCAGCAGCAGCATGTACTCAGTCTGTACAATGTGCCAGGAATTCTGCTAAGTCCTCTGATCTCTTCAGAAACAGCCTGTGAAGCAGGTAATATTACTATCTTCCTCTTTTAGATGAGAAAACTCGCTAAATGTCACACAGCCAGAACCAGGATTCAATCCCATGTGTGGCTGACAAGAACCCACCCGTGCTCTTAAGTGCCTCCTGAGCTACGGGGAACATGCACTCCAGCAGAAGTCAGAAAACTGAACTCCGATTCTGGCCCTTGCCCTTGGGCTGTGTGACTTCAGGCAACTGATCCACCTCTGAGTCTCAGGGTCTAATACCCTCACGTGACTGTTAGAAGTATTACACAGATCTCATCTTTGAAAGCACTTTAACAGGTTTATAGAACTCACAGGTAAGTTAGTGGGTGGCACTAACAGTTAAGCGCTCAACTACCAGCTGAAAAGTTGGCGGTTCAAACCCACCCAGAGGCACCTCAGAACAGGGGCCTGGCGATCTGCTTCTGAAACGTCACAGCCTTGGAAATCCTATGGAGTAGTTCTACTCTGCACACGTGGGGTCGCCAGGAGTTGGAAATGACTTGATGACGACTAAGAACAAGATCATACTCACTGTTTCCGTATACGATTCTCATTGTTTTGAAATGTATTGAAAAATTTTTGGTGTTGGCGGGGATGACAAGGAGCAGTGAATGAGGAGGATTTGGGACAAATGTAAATTGCCAACAAACTGCAAATACAAGTCTACACCTTCTCGTGCACATCATGCAAGAAATTAAATGTGCTTCTCAATGTGGTATCTATGTACTGGCCAAAATTGGGGGCATTGGCCTACTAAATAATTTATTAACATAGTCCCTCTAAGAAAAATAATAAAGGAAGGAAATAACTGAGCCATTACTGCTAAAAGAAAAAAAAAAGGCATTACAACTAATTTGCATTGCAGTCGACGTCCATTAATGCAGTGCGGATGGTGAATGGCTTTTTTCTCTTCTGGGCTTTTTGAAGAAGCATCCATTATAGGTCTTTTTAAAAAATATGCGGTATTACATTAAATTATGTTTTTAAAATAAGGTTCATATTGTACAGTTAGTACACAAGTCACTTAAACTGTACTAAACCTTAATTAACTAGAATCCAAGAGAATGTAAAAATGTACAAATGGGCTTTTTTGTCATCTTGCTTGATGAAATGGCAAGTGATAAAATCAGTAGGGAAGGAGGATACTTTTTCTATTGAAAGAAAAGATCTTGTAAAATACATCCTAGAGTTAGTAGCCCAGTCTCCTACATTTTCTTTCTATTCTCTGATAGAGAATTGTGATGCTGTTTTTCAGATTGAGAAATCAAACAAAGACTGAAATTTTTTTTTTTTTAATTAAAGCAATAAAATGGGGCAAGGGTGCACTGTCAACAAAGATTTTTAATTAAAATAAGGGTTGCTGTTTAACTTTCAGACAATGAGAAAACTTAATTGCCTAAAACACCCCATCTCCCTGATCATTCCAATTAATCTAGTCCCTTCCCTGTTAACAAAGGGGTGTATATGTTGGTCAGATGAGTTCTTCTCCAGGAAGTGTTTTGTGTTGTTCATAAGGAATGGAGGGAGACCTCTTAGAAGTACCTGTTGCTGAGTGATGTATCCTGATGACAGTGTCAGCTGAGTGACAGCTGAGTGGTCCAGAGTGCAGGCTCTGGAGGCAGATGGCTGGGTTTGAATCCAATCACTGAGTGTGTGCCCTTGGGCAAATAGCTTCCTTGAGCCTCTATTTTCTCATCTAAAATATGGGAGTGATTACAGAATCTACTTCCTTTGTTATGAGGGTTATTGTGAGGATGCAGTGAGTTAATGCATATAAACCATTCAGAACAGTGCTTGGCACACAGTAGGTCAATGAATGTTCTCTACTGTTTTCTATTTAGTCCCTCAATACTTCTTGAGCATCTAGTATGTGCTTGACAGGGTGCACAGTGAAGACAGATAAATAAAACACATTCCAACTGTCAGTGAAATCTCAGACCAGTAGGGGAGATAGACAAACAAACGAAGGTTTAAATTCAATATGGAATGGTCTATAAGAACCTCTAAGGGGTGATGCATCTAGATGGAGGAGTCAGGTGGGCTTACCACAGGAATTGATACAATCACTTATGGTCCTTTCTTCACAGTACATTCACAAATCCTGAGGCACAGCAAGGGGAAGAACATGAGTTTCTATTGCGGCAGGGCAGCTAATTAGTCGTATGACCCAAAGCAAGTCACCCAGCTCCTTAGGACTCAGCTGTTTTCTTATTTGTAAAATATGCTGTTGAGCCAGTCATGTGCTGGAGCCCTCTGGCAGTGGCTCATGAGAGCCTATTGTGTACATCTCTTTCCAACTGAGTTCAGTGACCTCAATTTGGCAGCCTGAAATCAGCCATACAGTTGCCATGGAGTGGACTCCAATTCACGGTGACCCTGACCATATGTGTCAAGAGTAGATCTGTGCTCCATAAGGTTTTCAATGGCTGTTTTTTCAGAAGTAGATCGCCAAGCCTTTATTCTGAGGTGCCTCTGGGTGGATTTGGACCTCTAACCTTCCAGTTAATATCTGAGTGCTTAACTGTTTGTACCACGCACTGATACCTCAAATCTACCGTAGTGGGAGTATTTATACCATAGAAATTGGCAAACTACAAATCAGGGCTTCCTCCCCGCCCCCCAAGCATGATTATGAAACATTGACCAGCATGCCCCTGGACTGAACTAATAATGGACTCCAAAGTATTTTACAACTCTAACAATTTTCAACTCAACATTGTTTTTCTACAATTACATTTTACCCCAGTGCCACTGACTTGTATATATTGCTTTCACTTCTCCATCTATATCATCTCCCAGATCTGGCTATGTGAGCAACTTAAATATTTATATTGGTAGTGACTCCACAAATACTTTCAATTTTCATATTTCTGTCTTGATACATTTATTCCTGTGACGTGCTTGGATCAGGCTTTTAATATAGAATGTCTTTCTACCATTTCTTTCTTTTTTTTTCTCCCTGAAAGAGTGTTAGCCATTTAACCAACTTTGAGTTCCTTACTAAAAGGAACATATAAAGATGATTCAAACTGACTAATTCATTCTCTTAAAATGTTGTACACATATCAGGTGGAACTGAATCACTCATAAAACATTTCATTTCTTTCCAGTTTGTAGTTAAGATAATCTCACTGGGAAAACATTTCCTGGGAGTGATCAGCTCAATGGCACCTTAGCCATTAAACCATTTGTATTTAGCAGAAGTATTTCCTTTAAAGAGGATTGCTCTGTTAGTTCAGAATATCAGCTCAGCCTAACCTTAAGACTAGCTATTTGATTGTCTGCCATCTACCTCCAGTTTTCTCATTAAACTAACTATACTTTGGTCTTTTTACCCCTCTGCCCAATAAACTAGCAGTACACTGTCCTTATTATTGTCATCGTCATAAAAAAAAGTATCACAAAGCATATGTGTGTTGTAGTCAAGTAATGATTCACTAGGAAAAACCGCAACACATGTAAGAGAATACATTTTTTAAGAGAGAAACTGTCTAAACTTTGACATGGGAAACTGCTTTCCTTTGGAACTGATTTTCATAGAAGTCATAATAATTTATAACTATATAAAACCTAACCAAACCTGTTGCCACTGAGTAGATTTCAACTCATAGTGACCTTACAGGACAGAGTAGAGCTGTCCCATACAGTTTCCATGGATGGGCTGGTGGATTCGAACTGTGGACCTTTTGGTTAGCAGCCGTAGCTTGCCACAGTTCTTAACCACTGGGCCACCAGGGCTCCTTATAACTATACAGATAGCAGTTTATAGTTTGCAAGATCCCATCGGTTATATCAGAGCACCTCTGGGTGGTGTAAATGATTAATGCACTTGTCTGCTAACTGAAGGGCTGGCGGTTTGCGTCTACCCAGAGGTGCCTTGGAAGAAAGGCCTGGCAATTTACTTCCAAAAAATAAGCCACTGAAAACCCTGTGGAGCACAGTTCTACTCTGACACATATGCAGGTACCCTGAGTTGGATCAAATCCATGGCAACTGTTTTTAATTAGTTATATTGTCTCTCCTAATCTGCATCTTATAAGGTCAGCATTATCCCTGTGTTTTGAGATGACAAAACTGAGGTTCAAAGGGAATAAGAGATTATGCAAACTGTACTAAACCTGCAATCCAGTTCTTCTGAGTACATTTCTAATGGGTGTGTGTGTTTAAATGTAGGATGCTTGTTTGAATTATTTGCATTTCCTAGAGAAGGTTTTCGTTCAAAAGGCACAGTATTTTAGTAAAGACCTGCTTTACCTGCCCAGCTTCCACTGTCTCCTCTATTGGTAACTGTTCTGAAAGCTCTCCCTCCCTGACCTGATGGGGCTGTTGGTCAGTCACATGGCCTTCCTCCCTCAGCACCAGTGAGCATACAAACCAGGCTGGCCTTTTGATGAACTCTACCCGCTGGACAAAGTGCTTGGTCAGAGTGACCACCATTTCATATACCTCCAGCAGGGCAGGCAGAGTCCTTTTTGGGATTTAATATGGATGCTGGGAGAGTACCTCTTTTCTCCAGAGATCATGAGCCCTGAAGATGATGTTAACCTGGTCAGTCTGATGACCATCTTTGCTGCTATGTGGAGATAATCTGCCTGAGCAAGAAACTGACCCAAGGCAGGAGAGAGACAGGATTCTGATGTTATTGTTTGAGCATATACACCATGTCTTAAGCCTAATGGAAGCCAGTAAAATTTTCTTTCTTTTCTTTTTTCCTTTTCATCAGCAGTTTGTCATTTCTTTCCTTTGCTTTTGAAAAACTCCGCATCAAACCTGTTCAGACATAAAGTGCACAAAGGCATCTTTATGTAAAATATTCAAGTAACTGGGATGAAGACAGGTTTTTTTTTTAATTTACTTAAATATGTAGCTGTTGTTGGGTGCCATCTAGTCAATTCCAATAGAATATTCAATATTGTATACTTTATTATTTAAAATATTTTACTTTGCATTTGAAAACATTTTAGTTAAGATTTTTGAGGTGATATACTAGTTTTTTTCTGCTATATAAATCCAAAATTGACTGTAATATTTACATAGCATAATCTCATGATGGAACTAATGTACCTAAGTGAAGAGTCAAGATACAAAAACTGGAAAACAATTCTGCTTTTAAGTGTATGAGGGATTTATGATGATGGAAAATGGCTGAGGTCCCATTTTTAGGAAATTATAGCCATAAAAACATAGTCATGGCAAAATCTCCAGGAAGACTTGCCAGAATGAAATCTGAGGGAAAACTCTTAGCCTTCGGTACATTTATATCATTTCCATTAGTTTTGAAAATAGGTTTACAAAAACAAAGAAAAGCAGATTCCAATATGACAGCTAAAATACTGTATTTGAAAACTCACTGCTCATGAAGAGTCATATTCTGTCACATTATATCACATATATTAACCAAATATTTGGGAGCACCACTGCATGTCATGCACTTGTTCAGACACTGAGGGTTCCTGGCTGCAAAAAGTGTACACTCTGTGGACTTGAAGATGTGAGGATAAACTCTAAGATCCGAAAGAACACCTAAATGGATCCACTGGGCTGTGGAGAAAGCAAAACTTAAAACATGCCCTTGTTAGATTTTGATTCCTTACATTTAAAGATTTAACACTTAGTATTATAATTTATTAAGGAGCTCTGGTGCACAGTGGTTTCGCGCTTGACTGCGTAACAGAAAGGTTAGTGGTCCAAACCTACTAGTCGCTCTGTGGGAGAAAAGACCTGACAATCTGCTCCTGTAAAGATTACAGCCTTGGAAACCTTACAGGGCAGTTCTACTCTGCCTTATACCATCACCATGAGTTAGAATTGGCTCAACGGCAATGGTTTTTTTAAATTATTATTATAATTATCGATGGAGTCTAAACAGGCTTTAAAAAGATAAAACAACACAATGAGTCAAAAAGCACTGCCAGACACGAACTTGGCAGCAATTTCTAAAAGTGGAAAAGAAAGAAGAAATCTTCAGGGTTTTTCAGCCCATTCAAATGCTATTTTGTAAGACTGTATTTAAATGATCCCAAATACCCATGAGGCAACCCTATTTTTAATATTTATGGACCGGTTTTGCTGGACAACACATTTTATAAAATTCTTCCCAATGGCTCACAAAAGCTTCTGGAGAAGAGGTGGGGTGTAGAGAGTATGGGCTTTGGTGTCCAAGAGACTTAGATGTGATGTGAACCTGGACTTTTCCATTTATATACCTTTTCCCTCTGAGTGTCAGTTTCTTCATCCAAAACGTGGGGATAATGGTATGTATCACATAGGCTGGCTATTTTTTGTTATGTGTGTTACAGATGAATTATGAGAAACGTACCACACCCACTGGCATTGAATAAGTCTAGCTACTATGCTTATTCTCCTAAATGTTGCTTTAGCTAGTTTATGCTTGTCTTCATCAAAAATGAGGAACTTGGCACTGTCCCACCAGCTGAGAGCACTCCACAAGTCACTTGGTGAGTGTTCCATCACACACACCTTAGCTCTCTCCTACAGTTTAAATAGTACTATTTCCCATTTTTCCAACCTTTTGCCATCTTGTGGTTTTCCTCTTAACCATTCCAAGCTCTTCAAGTCCCTCTTAAGTTGTACTCCAAGATAAGGGCCTCCCATGCTAAGGAAGAACAACAAACAAGGAAACATTACTTTATCTCTTAGCAAAGAGTAAGTCTGTATCCCCACTGAGCTTTGGCAAATAAAGATACAGGACACCTGGTTAAATCTGAATTTCGGATAAACTATGAATCATTCTTTTAGCGTAAGTATGTCCCATGTATACATTTATGTGGCAATCCTAGTTGAAAGCATACAGAACAAAATAAGGAGAACAATCACCATTTCTTACCAATAGAACTCAGATTGAAAAGATCTGAGTAAAACTTATTCAGCTGTTGAGGTCAAACAGTTTTTTAATGCTTCTGCAGCCCTGGTAGTGAAGTGGTAAGGGCTTGGCTGCTAACCAAAAGGTCAGCAGTTCAAATCCACCAGCCACTCCTTAGAAACTCTATGGGGCAGTTCTACTCTGTCCTACAGGGTTGCTATGAGTTGGAATTGATTTGATGGCAATGGATTTGTTTGTTTGTTTGTTTTGTAGCACATATAGGAACCCCGATGGTGTAGTAGTTAAAGTGCTCAGCTGCTAACTGAAAGGTCAGTGGTTTGAACCTACCAGCTGCTCTGTGGGAGAAAGATGTGGCAGTTTGCTTCCGTAAAGATTACAGCCTTGGAAACCCCATGGGGCAGTTCTACTCTGTGTTATAGGGTGAAGTAGGAGTCCACCTGATGGCAGTGGGTATGGTTTTTGGGTAGCACATACAGTTTACAAAAATGCACACAATATTGGGGATTTGCTGCTGCATATCTAAAACATGCAGCTGAACTAACAGTTTTCAAAGTGATCAGTAGGATTACTAGGCCGTCCTAAATACGTGGAGGTATAACTATGAGAAAGGGAGCAGAGCTTGTTTTTTTTTTTTTAAAAAAAGGGCTATTTGTGTGCTAGTGGAGAAAAGTTGTATTGTATATGGCAGCCTGTTACTGACAGGAAGTTTCTGGAACAAAGGATTCCTAGATTGATTTGCATATCTAATTTTATAATACACAAGCCTATCAAAAATTCAAACATAGATGGCTATAGGAGAAAACAAGTTAAATTTGGTACAAGAATAATTGGTATGTGTTGTAATTCATATCTGTAGGTCTCTGGGGCTGCTCTAAACACGATTTTCCTGATTATTACACAAATGTTTCTTTCGAAGAGAGATAAACACTGCTTTCATTCAGATTCTTATCCAATACTGCATCCGTTCTGCTTTCAATAATCATTTTAAAAGTTGAAAATGGCTGAATCGTGGTGTAAGAAAAAGCCAACTGTGCATTTTCTAGTTGTAACGTATGATTGAGATCACTGCCCAACTCTGAAACAGCGAGAGCAGAGATAAAGAGAATAGAATGCCACTACAATCTATAGATTATTCTTCATAAATTCATTATCTGTTAGCAAACATCTTTGTTCTTTTAAGAATGGTTGGAAATATTCAATTTCTAGGCAAGAGGAATAAATGGACATTTGTTTTATTACTGTGCATATCATAAAAATTCCTGTTCAGAAAACACATGGAACTGTCAAGAGTTCTGACTGATGGACAGGCTTTTGTCCCACTAATAAGTTGCAGATCAGACAAGAACATTTCATCACCTTTGAAAGTGTAGAGGTTGAATTTCCCCAATGTTAAGAAAGTGCTAAAATGTCTGAAATCCTATAAAAGTATTTTTTCCTGTTTCAGCCTAATGGATACATAAATGTAATTTTACAGTTCAGATTGTAGAGAAGTGCTAACAGATTTTGTTCAATTAATCCAGGAACAGTAAATAGCATAAATCCACAAATCAAATTTGAGAAACACATCTTCTAAGTATGTAAATTAAAATAAGCCTAGCAACATTTTCTGGGGAGTCTCTGGGTGGTGCAAACCATTAAGCACTCAACTGCTGGCCAAAAGATGGAAGGTTCAAACTGACCCAGAAGCAACTAATAAGCAGACCTAGGGATCTGCTTCCGAAAGGTCACAGCCTTCAAAACCCTAAGGAGCAGTTCTACTCTGTAACACACGGGGTTACCATGAGTCGGAATTCACTCAATGGCAATTAACAACAGCAGCAACCTCTTCCAGCTGCATTCAAATACTGGGTTTCAAGAGGATACACCAGACTGAACAGTCAGAATGTGAACCACAGAAAGGAGACAAGTGGGAGAGGAAGCTGGTACATGACTCACTAACGAATCAGAAGTTTCCCCCCTTCGGTGCTTGAAAACATCCTGGGCATTAGGTATGGCACAATTCCAAAAGGGGGGGGCCACACCTGCTGTCCTCTGATTTTGGTGATGGCCACTGTGACAACCTCGGGTCAGGTCTCTAGCATCACCTAATGCAGAGGAATGCACGTGATGAGTGGACCCCATTCTTGTCATGGTGGATGTCATAAAAACAGAGGAGATCAGCATCCAGGGAATGGGAGGCAAAGGGGAGAGGCACGAGGTTGCCAAAGGCAGGCTTTGGCCCCAAAACATGGAGTGATCAAATGAGGTGGGCATTATCCTGTAAACCTATTTTCACTTACATATTTTCTTAGGGTAAGTCTGAATTTTATTTTGCTCACAACCTGAGACCATGTCTTTGAACTCAAGGACAGCAAAGTAGACTCTCTGGCACTGAAGTGAACCAGGCTCTCTTTTTTCAAAGCAGGTATTGTCAGTATATGATATATTTTCTTTTTCAGGCAAAGTAGAAAAGAACCTTTCAAGGTCATGTAAATACTGTGAATGCAAGGAGTAGCCAAACCCGGACAGATTTTGTATAGATGTGGATTCCTGGGATGAATGTAATGCAAGTCTAACATTATCGGGAAGAAAATTAAAAGTATATAAATAATGCAATTCTAACAGTGTTGGGAGAAAAATTAAAAGCATACAAATATCGTTACTTTGAGATCAATACGCAATCAGAAAAAAAGAACCAACGAAACTTTCTATAAAAATCTTAAATATTTTTAAATGTACATGGAATGTCAAGCAAAGCTATCCTAGTAAAACTAGGATACAAAAAACCCAAATGCACTACTGTTGAATCGATTCTGAATCATAGCGACCCTATAGGAGAAGAGGAGAACTTTCCCATAGGGTTTCCAAGGCCGTACTCTTTGCGGAAGCAAACTGCCACATCTTTCTCCTGCGGGGCGGCCAGTGGGTTCAAACCACCCACCTTTCAATTTAACCACTGTGTCCCCAGGGCTAAAAATAGGATACAAAACAACAACCAAAAAACCAAACCCACTGCTGTCGACTTAGAAACCCCATAGGGTTTTCGAGGGCTGTAAATCACTACACAAGGAGACTGCCACATCTTTCTCCCATGGAGCCACTGGTGGTTCTGAACCACCGACCTTTCAGTTAGCAGTTGATTGCTTTAACCACTGTGCCACCAGGGCTCCTTAAAAATAGGATAGTAGAGAAAAATAAGTACAGATTCCAATTTCTAATACCCAGTAAACATGCTGGATCCTTGAAAAATCAATAAACCCAAAGGTTAGGACAACTTAAAAACAACTGTGCTCAGGATTGGGTTTACATAACTGATCGATGGAAGGAAAAAATAATTCAGGGCCACGTGAGCGTGTGTGTGTGTGGGTGTCTGGGGGTATGTGTGTTTGGGAGAGAGGAAGATAGGGAGAGGATGAGAAAAAAAGGGGGAGGAAAAGGGAAAAGCAGAGAGAGAAAAGAGGGCAAGAGACTTAAAAATTACTTTTTCAACCATACAGACCTTGCCCATTGTCTGAGTCTCCGTCCCCGACCCCAGCAGACTGGGAGGCAGAGATGTGCACACACTGTGTAGGAGCGCAGAGGGGAGAACAGGTTACCAGGGCAGCAGACAGGCGGTGGAGGACTGTTTCAGGGAGGTATAACTTCAGCTGGGTTTTGTGGGATTGGCTGGAGTTTCTCAAGTACAGCTGAGGCAGGGAACAGATAGTTTGGCCAGAAAGGACACACACACAGGCCCCTTGGGGAGAATGTGCAGGGATGTTCAGAGTGCTGAATCTAGCACAGAGACAGTGTGGGCTGGGATGGGAGTGGATGAAGCTAGAAGGTTAGGATGGGACCACATCCTGAAGGCCTTATCCATTCTATTGAGAAGTCTGGAAGGTTTTAAGCAGGAGGTGGAAATCCGCATACTTACATACATAGCAGAGGAGTCCCTAGGTGGTACAAGTGGTTAATGTGCTCAGCAGCTAACTAAAAGGTTGGAGGTTTGAGTTCACCCAGTGGCACCTCATAAGAAAGGCCTGGCAACATAGGTCCGGAAAGTCAGCCATTGAAAACTATGTGGAGCACAGTTCTACTCTGACACGAGGTTGCCATGAGTCAGAATCGACTCAGTTTTACACACAGAAGACAACTTTGGCAACAATGTGATGAGTGGATTGGGAGTGGAAGGACACAGAGGCCAGAAGACTCAAGAGAAGATCATTGCATCTATCCAGGCAACAGAGGTGGAGGATTAATGAGTGGTTGAACACCCCCCAGATCTGTATCTTCATCTTTATATCTCCAGAAAGTCCAGAAATCTATCTCTCAAACATCAGTTTTGTGTATCTAACAGCTATTTAAAACTAAATTCAACAAATATTTTTTGAGAGGCCACTATCTGCCAGGTATTTGGGATACATCAATAAATAAAACAAATATTCCTGCTCTTGTGAAAACTTTCTGGCAGGGGCATCCATCCACAAATAATACATATAACAAGTAAGTCCATCATATAGTGTATTAGAAGTTGGTAAGTATTATAGGGGAAAAAAGAGCAGGGTTGTGGGATCAAAGAATGCCTAGGGGGAAGATGATGAATATTCTGGCAGTAGGGATAAAGGAAGGACTAATTAGAAATATGTTAGAGAGAGAAAATTTATGTGACAATGATTCGACATGGATTTCAATCACAGAGGAGATTGAGAAGTCAAGGACACCTAAAAACTGTTATCTATAAACTGAGGTAAGGACAGTAGGAAGAGAAGAGTTTTTCAGCAAAAGTAGTTAGCACAGTTAACAACGCTGAGGTATCTGTTATTCATTCAACTGTATTAAGTGCCTATAAGGTAGCTGACAACAACAGGTTGGTGTGAGAAAAAGAGAAAGCACTTTGTGAACCATAGGTCCATAGGTGGATTTGGAGTCATGGGGGAAAGTGAGATCACATTCAGGAAGTAGAAAGGAGGGATTCTCATGGAACCCTAAAGAAGACCAGAATCTAAACTTTCTAAAGGGTAAACAGAAGAACTGTAAGCAAAGAAAACGTGGATAGGCAAGAGAAGCAGTTCAAGAGTGGTATTTCAGAAGCTAAAAGAGAAATTTCAAGAAGGAAGGAGTCAAGTGTATAGCGTCAAACGCCAGAGAGAGGTGAAGAGGGATAAAAACAAATGACCATTGGACTTGGTTTTGAGGAGGTTTAAAACCAAAACCAAACCCATTGCCGTCAAGTCAATTCTGACTCATAGCGATCCTATAGGACAGAGTAGAAATGCCCCATAGGGTTTCCAAGGAGCACCTGGTAGATTTGAACTGCCAACCTTTTGGTTAGCAGCCACAGCACTTAACCATTATGCCACCAGGGTTTCTGGAAGAGGTTATTGGTGAGTAAAGACACTTTCTTGGGAGTGCAGAACAGGCTGCTGGAGTTGTATGAGGTAAGTAGTGAGTAGGAATAGAGAAAGTAGAGAAAATGAGTTTAGAAATTTATTTTAAAAAATTCTTTAAATTTTTTAAAAGGACAAGACAGAAACAGGAGTGACTACTTAAGACAATCACGTACTAGCAATCCTATCAGGATGCCAGACATGTGTTTTATTCCATTCTTTTCTAGCAGTGAGGGAGAGTGTAAAGATGGAAGAGTTGGTGGGGAGAGCAGGAGAGATGGAGCATGGTGCCCAAAAGGTGGGGAAGAATGGGATCAAGACCACTGGAAGACAGTTTCATCTTTTGAGACAGAAAGCAAGCAAGTAATAATGGGGGACATGGAAACCAGTTGGGCATCTGTTTAGTCTCTAAAACATAGGATAAGATCTTATTTAAGGGAGCCAAAGATTCAAGATCTTGAGAGAACGGTAAGAGTTTGGAATCGTAGTGGGATGAGGAGAAACAGGACTAGAGATAAGCAAACAGATTTACTGTTAAGAGAAACAGGTGCTTTGTATTAGCCAAAATGGAAAGTGACCAAAATAAGAATAAAAATCCACTTGAGGTAATTAATATTCACCCTAATATCCAACACCCATTCCCACTGAGTGTCTACATAGTCAGCAAGGGAGCCTTGGAAATTAAATGGTTACATAATCACGACCTCTGTAGTCAATTCCTTGTAATGTTTATATAATTCATCAGACTGATGGGCCTTTATTAAGAGGAAATGCCAGCATTTGGTTATTTTTATTTCAAAACCAGTTTTATTGAAATCTGTAGGGAATAACTTCAGGGAAAAAAGAAAACATATTGAAACAGATACTCTACTCTCCTTTCAACAAAACCAAGAGTCTAAAGATGTTAAAGAAATGAATCAAATGTAATAATCATCTAACTCTGAAAATTAAAACCCATTTAGGAATTGTGAGAGAGCCTTCATCCTGAATACCAGTCTAGCTATTCATTTAGAATCTTTAATAACATTTGGAAAGTAATTAATCAACTTATGACATAGATTCAAATGCTATCACCTTTCATTGTCATTAATGAAACTGCATTTTATCTGCACTTAAAGAACAAGGTTCTTTTTTTTTTTTGGTAAGCCCTTTGAAGACCAGAAGAATGTTTAAAATCATCGAATCTTCACAATTTCAGTGAATAATCCAGGTATATGTTAGTGAGTCTGAAATAAAATTTCAAGTATCTTAATTTTGACCTGACAGAAAGTAAATTTTTTAAAAGTGAAAAATGTTTATATAATCCAGTAGGACTTAGAATGTTAGTAAAATCAGCTCAGCCTAAGTAGTATTTTAGGCCCAAAGGTTCACCTATGTCTGTATGTCTGCTGTCTTTGTCTTAACCAGATAGTGGTCAGACCACTGGCTCACTGTGGACAGTGCAGCCATCGGCAGCAGCTAGAGGGATTCTGCCCAAATGTGAGGCCAGGGTCAGATGGCAGCTGCTACCTCAGAGGAGCTAAAAGATAGGAAGTGAAGGCAGGCCTCCACATGAGCTTTCCTCAAATCTTCAGACTCCTGTCTAGAACATGACAATTCCTACGCGCACTCTAGCACAAACTCAGTACAGTCAAGGTCTAAAGAGATGGCCTCCAGATAATATTCTCAAGGAAAGCTAATATATATTCACAATGGATAATATCCTAATGGAAAATAATTACACATATACTTTTTAGAGCCATAAGCTTTGATCCAAACAGTAATTCATGTATCATAATGAGCTGAAATGCTAGAAAATGGTGCAAAATTTTTAAAACTTTGTTTGGTTTTTCTTTTAATACTCTGATTCCCTCTAAGAATATGGAATTTCATTTGGAGTGTTAGAGAGTAGTTAATAAAATGCTTAGGACATGACACTGATACTCAGATTAAAATTTCATTTGCTTCTGCTTCATATTCCCGCTATTCTTACTGGTAGCTGAGGGTATATAAACTCAGAGGCCAGATTCAGGATTGGACAGATAGTCTATCACCTCCCAGAATAAAACCACATGTAACAAAATTTGGAAGCAGTTGAGGTTTGGCTTACCAAGCGTCCTATCATTTTCCTGTGAGCTTTCGTTTTGACCAGCCTCTTTCCTCTTTAGAAGGCAGGCAGCCTGATTCCTAATGGGACACTTTCTTTGTGACTTAACAATTCACTCAAGTCCACGGCTCTCCACATGTTCCCCCACCTCTGCCCTCCATTTACCTCACTGATCCGATGCCCCGTCAAACCCTGAGTCTTCTCCATCATTTATTTCCCACAGCTGTGGCATGAGAGTTATCGCAAAAGAATTTCTTAAATTGAACTACATTTTTCCACATGTACAAATACAGAGGAATCTGACGTTCATTTTTCAAACTGTGAGACCTTTTCATTCTATTTCTTAAAATTATTTAAAAGTATTTGGAAGTCTTAAAAGTATTTAAATATTAATGTGTACGAACGCATTGATACATGACTATTACTGACAGTTTGGTCAAGCATTAAAATAAAAATCAGGCATGCCTAAACTATATACATAACTTATACCACCTATTGCAGTGATTCTATAGGGCAGAACTGCCCCATAGGGTTTCCAAGTAATGGCTGATGGATTCCAACTGGTGACCTTTTGGTTAGCAGCCTAATGCTCAACCACTGTGCCACCAGGGCTCCACTCCTTATACAGCGTTATCTATAATTAAATACCAAAGCAAGCTTTAACAGTGATGTGTGTATTCAGCACACCTTCAGATTCACTTAAGAGAACCTCTATTTGAAGACCACAGTGACACAATTTTCCGTTTTCTCCCCCAAGAGATGAGAGATCACCAAATTCTGTCACCCCACGTGCCACACTGAAACAACACACTGTTGATCATGTAAAAGGACACGTGATTCTGATCACGTGAGGACAGAATGTAAGGAGCATTTAGAAATCCACAACATGGTATCTAGAAAGCTCGCAACCCACATTTCACTTTTTCTTCTAAATATTACTTATTTTTCTAAGAGAGAAGGTGTTGCTGTCTCCAAAGCAGTCAGTACTCTAATCACGTGCACTTCAACTCCACTTAAGGCTAGGCAACTTGTGCCGGGTCCATATGGGAAGTCTAGTTACCAGAAAATACACACTCCCAAACAGGAAATCTAACTGGAGTAAGAAGGTGTTTTTCTCCACACAATAGAGTTCAGAGATGTGTCATCCATGTAATCGAGAGCAAAACCCAACATCGCTCCTCTTATTGAGCACACATACTAACTCCTCTCTGTCCCCTTCCTAGATCGTGACAACTTATGATCATAGCGTTGCATTTGCTAAGCCTGTGTGAGCTTGCTGCTGATATAGATACAAGCGACCACAACCTGCCCTTTCCTGTGCATAGCTTTCAATCAGTAAGCACGTCAAGGTGGGAGGAAGGACGACAGGAACTGTAAAAAGGAAAAAATCAATTTTCAGAAAGCAGATGGTAACAACTGAATATTTAATCAAATTAGCCTAGAAATTCCTTACTATTTTCAGCACTCTTTGCCAGGCAGTTACTTCACGGTACAGGATAAATTTCAATAAATGTCATATATTTAGTTAGATGCCTTATTTTTAAAATTTATCAAACCAGGTCACTGACTCAGAATAGATCTCATTCCAAGACATGACAGATGGATACTGATATTCAACAGGAAGACTGACATTAGAAAGAAGGTTCTGGGCAGAAGAAAAAAGCATTCATTTAACATTCAACAAATATTTATTGAGCACCTACTATGTGTCAGGATAAAATGATAGATATTTGGACTTTATGTTGCAATAGAAAGAGGAGTTGTGCCAAAATAATTTCCTTGAGATTAGTAAGGATTACAACTGGATGCCACTGGTAAGCAAGGTCTTTAAAAGTACTTATATTTTTCATATTGCCTCAGAAAAATGCATTAATATTCATTCAAAATCCACTCTGTCATGGCTGCAGGATTTTAGACCTAACTCAGATTTTTGATGATGTTATTTACTGATTCTTAACAAAACCAACTTATTATTTTTCAGAAACAAAAAGAGCCTTGCATGGTTTCAAAGATTTCTTGGACATCAAAGTGCTTAGAGAGACATACAGTTTATGGGTAATGAGTCAAGATTTGGTGAATCAAAAATTTAAATTAAATTTCCCTTAAAAGGCCCCTAAGTTTAAAATTTAAGAGCTAAAATGCTGATCCAAACACTTGTTAAACCATTGCCGTCGAGTCAATGCTGACTCATAGTAACCCTATAGGACAGAGTAGAACTGCCCCAAAGGGTTTCCAAGGAGCGTCTGGTGGATTTGGACTGTCAAGCTTTTGGTTAGCAGCCATAGCTCTTAACCACTACGCCACCAGGGTTTCCAAACACACGTTAGTACTACACATAAGCCAAACTTGCTTTAAAAGATAGTTTGAGTTGTCTAATGGACCCAAAGCTTGGTTGGGTATTCCTTTCCCACATGATTTAGGCTCCAAAGAAGGTAATTCAACTCCTAGTAAATAAATTTACTCCCCTTTCCTCCTTCTCTGACTTGTGAAGCCTACTTTATCTCAAAGGTCTCCAGCTTTGAAGGCTCTTACTTGTATTTTCAATAAAATATTAAAAACGAGAAAACTTCCATGGTCTTACTGAGCAATTGGGGTACTTTTTTTATTCCTCCAAGTTACTCTTTTTTTCACATACAGCTTAAAAATTGGACCCAAGACCCTGGGTGCTGTCTCAGATTTCCAACTATCAGGGAGGCCAAGATCATTTCAAAACAGGAAAAGGCCATTGGTCTTAATATGTGCACTGTTTCATGATATATTATTATATTTGCATTTAAAATAGTAGGAAGAAATATAGTACATAACCTTCCTTTCTAACACAATGGCCTTCCGGAAGGCCACTAGCCTGGGCATTTCACAGAGTTTTTAGGATTAAAGGAAACAAGTTAGCGCACAACCTGTGAGTTTTTCTTTCTTTAGAGAAATAGATTGCAACAATGATCTGATTGCTTTTAAAGGGTACTAGAAACCAGCAAGGCACTGCAGGTTTTGGATTTCAGTGGGAGGGGAACAGCAACATGGATGAAGTTGAGGAAGATAAAAAAAAAAAAAAGAGCCAATATTCTAAAGAGAGAGTTTATCCTGAATGAGAGATCTTTGGAAATAAAATCTAGGTATAAAGTTATGGATTCAGGTTTCAGACAACGACTGCTTCTGTTTAAGACAAATAATTAGACTACCCTTTAGTTTAGGAATACACATAGCTTGATATGAAATACGTGGGCTGATGAGTTTAGAAAAATAAGCATGTGCCTATAGGTAATGAATTATAATTTTTTTTTTTAAACTGGCTAAGCCGCTTTTCCAGAGGGGGAAAATGCCAAAATTCCAGAAAATAAAATACCTTACAGAAGGAGTTCTGAGGCTCTTTGGCCACACGCGCTGCTGAATTAGACAGTGCCTGAAAATATGACAGGGGACCACGGGGCAGAACCAAGGGCTGCAGATAGGACTAAAGAAAAAACCAATTGCTGTCAAATCCATTCTGACCCACAGTGTCCCCATAGGACAGAGTAGAACTGCCCCATAGGGTTTCCAAGGCTATAGATCTTTATGGAAGGAGACCACCATATCTTTGTTCTGCAGGGCGGCTTATGGGTTTGAATGGCTGATCTTTTGGTTAGCAGCTGAGCACTTAACCACTGCTCCACCAGGGCCCATTCATATGGGACTACCAGCAGCAAAATCTGGCTCCCAGACTTTTTGCTTCTCTAGCTGCACAGGGTTCTAAAGACAGTGAGTCAACATCTTAAACTGCGAGATTTCCAGCTTCTTGTGAAACTCTGAAAGATATCATGACATAGGCTCATACCACATACTGGGCCTCAAAGCAACTCTGTTGGTACCAAGTGGTGGCCGCCCCCACTTAGGTGAGCATTTTCTTCGCACACTATCAGTTCTACTGGAATGGTTCATTTTACTCATTGAGGTTACCTGTCTGGCCCCTGTGGCTATCTGAGTTTGCAAGTACTGATGTAGGGTATCAACAGGGAACAGAAAGAAGAAAAAAACAAAAATCCCAAACCTGTTGTAGTCGATTTTGACTCATAGCGACCCTAAGAAAAGTGCAAGAAAATCAAATACAGCGGAACAAGTAACACTGGAGATAAAAGAAGAAGGTGAGAGAGAGAAAAGGAAAGAAAAAAGAAAGAAGTGCTTACAGCAGACAGAGGCTGCACACCATCAGCAACTGTCTCCTTTGCTGTTTACACTGTGGAATGGATCAGCGATGAAGGCAGTGGGTATTACTGTCAACAAATCTCATTTGGCCAGGCTCACAGTATGGGAAGTTCGGAGAAGGAAAGTTGTCAGAATGGAGCAATATCTCTAATTGGGGATAGGGTGATGATGGGCTTAAGAAGGGGACCAGATGAAGGCAGGCAAATACCATGGGTCCTCTTTTCTCCATACCCTATAAACCAAGGGGCGTGGGCTACTCCCGCATCTTCTTTGAGACTGTGGTGAGCTCTGGCAAGCAGTGTCCAGGTACCTCCTATAACAAGCCAGGGCCTCTGTATACTGGTGGGCAGGCTGTGCACTGTACAAATCCTCTTAAGTCCTGCTTCAAGATATCGACACGGCTCACTCCCTCATCTCCTTCAGGCTCTAGCTCAAAGGCCACCTTCAAAGTCAGGCATTCTCTGACTCCACTACTGAATTTTTCAACCACCATCCTATCCCCTCTTGACAGTCCTTATTTCCCTTCACCACTTTATTCTTTCTTGCAGCTCCTACCACCACCTGACACACAACACACTTCATTTATGTATTTCTGTATTCTTTGCATCTTTCAATAGAACAGGGCATCCTGATGGGAACACAACAGAAAACCCCTCAGGGAGCAGGAGAGCAGTGGGATGCAGACCCCAAATTCTCATAAAAAGACCAGACTTAATGGTCTGACTGAGACTAAAAGGACCCGAGTCATGTTCTTCCAACCTTCTGTTAGCACAAGGCAGGAACCATTCCCAAAGCCAACTCTTCAGACAGGGATTGGACTGGACTATGGGATAGAAAATGATACTGGTGTGGAATGAGCTTCTTGGATCAAGGAAACACATGAGACTATGTTGGCATCTCCTGTCTGAAGGGGAGATGAGAGGGTAGAAGGGGTCAGAAGTTGGCCAAATAGACACAAAAAGAGAGAGTGGAGGGAAGGAGTGTGCTGTCTTATTAGGGGGAGAGCAATTAGGAGTATACAGCAAGATGGTTATAAATTTTTATATTAAAGCCCGATTTGATTTGTAAACTTTCACTTAAAGCACACACACACACACACAAAATAGAGCAGGGCATCAAGAACAGAGACTTTTGTCTGTTTTGTTCTCTATTGCATAGCCACAGTGTAGAACTCTCCTTGGTAGATGCTCAACAAACTATTTTGAAAGAATGACTAAAATCTCAATCCCATTCACAGAATATAGGAACTGACCTTCCCTAGAACCTGTGATTCTCTGGCCACATTTCATACTTGCTATATGGAAACCCTGGTGGCATAGTGGTTAAGTGCCACAGCTGCTAACCAAAGGGTTGGCAGTTCAAATCTGCCAGGCGCTCCTTGGAAACTCTACGGGGCAGTTCTACTCTGTCCTATAGGGTCGCTTATGAGTCGGAATCGACTTGACGGCACTGGTGTTTTATCCTTTGTTATATTAGGAGAAGTATATTTAAAAATTTTTTGGGACATAATATAATTTATATGGCCCAAGGAAACCAAAAAGCCAAACCCATTGCCGTCAAGTCGATTCTAACTCATAGAGACCCTAGAGGACACAGCAGAACTGCCCCACAGGGTTTTCAAGGAGTGGCTGGTGGATCTGAAGTGCTGACCTTTTGGTTAGCAGACACAGCTCTTAACCACTACGCCACTAAAGCTGCACCACCTAAAGGCCCTTATATTTCTGTGGGCCTTACGGCTAGATCATCTTTTACAGTAATAAAGAACAACAGAAGTAACCTGCATAAACATGTATGTACAAATTTACACAATCACAGAAGAAATACGAGTACCTGGGTACGTGATTACCAAGTTAACTCTTATTTCACTGTGCTTACACCTCCGGCTACAAATGCCAGATGTGTGCTTCTTCTCCCAATTACATTTTACAGCTTATAAAAACACTTCCTTCATTTTGTCCCTTGAAAAGCAAAGTCGTCAGATTTTACTGTATGTTTTTATTGAAACAAATCCCATGGGGGAGTATACTAAACTGTTTAACACAGCTGAAGAGATATCTGAGCACAGGCTTTCTAATAGAACGATAGATTATGAAATTACTCACAGCTCCTAATCTGATACGCTTTACTACGAAAAGAGAAGGGAAGAACTCATGATTGAGAAGGTGAGAAAAACTCCAGGGGTGAGAAATGTCATATTCATCATCTATTACTACTTAAGGATCCCAACCTGTGCCTCAGTGGAAATGCTACAAGTAGTTCACCTTCACCGACGGCTGGGGAGGGGTGAGGAGGTGCTGCTGAGAGAGGTTGGGGGCTAGGTTCCAGGGCACAGTTCCCTTGCCTGTATCATGGCAATGTTAACATATTAATATCAGCCTTGCCTATGTTGTTGTAGCATCAGAAAGATGACATACTCAGAAGCAGCTTGAAAATTTTAAGTGGTCTTTATATTCAGGCCTTTTGGTGTTTAAAAAAATTCTATTTAGTAGCAAATGGGCTGTTTTCTGTCTTTCTCGTGTGCTGTCCCCTTAAAAATTATACATTTTTTCCATTTATTTGTGTGATATTTGTCTGTATGTCTGGATTGTAAATGCTTCGAGGGTAGAGATTTCATTTCTTCATATTTTTTCCCCCATTACTCAGCGGCTATGATGCTCAACATAGAGTTCACAGCTATTTTTGGTGAGGCAAATGTGGGTCTGGCAGCAACTCAGTGTCTGTTAACACAGAGTTAGAGAGGCCCTGAATTGATATTAGTCAGTGTACCTATCAGTTATTACTGAGAGGTGACTGTTTATTCTGCACTGAGCAAAGCTCATGAAGAAACTCTGCCCTCAGGGCTCTGTGTCAAAGATACTGGTTTCAACATACACCAGCCAGGAAAAGGAGGTTAACTTCCCGGTACCTGAGTTTCTGCTTACAGTTTCTGCCCTTAAGGGATACATTTCGGAAATAAGGTCTCCCAAGAACAAACAAAGCAGACCAAGGAAAATCTTAGGGCAATGGGGAAAAGAAAGGAAGATGGTTCTGGAGAGAATCATAAAGCCTGATGACAGTGAAGAACAAGCCATGACAATGGAGTGGAGAAATGGGCACATAGAAAGACTTGGAAGAAACTCTGGCAAAGCAAAGGAGAAGAGAGGAGGATAAAGGGGGAAGACAGATGGAGGTGCTCTAAATGGTTTGTCACCACGTGCTTTGGTGCAGCCACAAAGACGGAGTGTGTGCCCTGAAAGGTGTGAGCCCTTCTGAGCTATTCACCGTATGCTGAGATGAACACATGGGAGCAAAAGTTTGAGGCTATTATGTACATTTGCAAAAAAAAAAAAAGACTATTTTAAACTATTTTTTTTTGCCAACAACTAAGGAAATTGAGATTCAAGTGCGACATGTACTTATATAATCCTAAAAGGAATTTATCAAATATGGGTATTTCTGGTATTTTTCCTGTTTAGAAAAGTATCATTTTTCTCTTATTGTAGGGATAAGTAGTGAAAATATAAGTTGTGAGCTTTCACACTGAGTGACTGTGCCTCATTTTGTACATTTTTAGCATTCAGATAATAAACCTCATCCACTAATACTGAAGGCATGTTGTGTGCATCTAAGGAGAACACCTAGTGCAATGTATCAAGAACAAAGCAATCTTTGAAAAATGCAGGTCATCTTCTATATGCCACAAATTCCATCATGTTAACAGTAAAATGTACTCAAGTCAATAATTACAGACTTACATACTGCTAAGTTGGAAAACTGAACAGAATTTGAAAAACACCAGTACCTTTTATAGACTGACAGTTACAGGTACTTAAGAAATTTCCAATGAATGATGCAAATTTTACCTGTGTTATTCAGCAGTTCAAAAAGAATGAATATTGAACATACCACAGACTTGCAACATGTAAATGGCAGTCTTTCTTCTGTTCTATCATGGAAATTTACACGTTCAGAATAAAGCGCAATAAGCTTAGAGCTAGAAAGGAAAGCCATATACCTGTAAATAATCCAAGTGCCACTTACAGTGTTTACATAAAAGCACAATTTATGTCCCAGCAGCACAGAGAAACACGAGGTACATCATATTCAGATCATCTTCATGCAGAAAAAAATCATTAGTCAGCTATTGCAGTTCAGCTATAAAGAAAATTATGTTTTCTTGAATCCATTTGCATGGCAATGTGCATGTGTCTGGCTGATGGAAACGACAGAATAAACCTTCACACAACACTACGAAATATGAACAGTCTTCTTAAAATTCAGGAGAGGGTCCAGATAGACTATATGCTCTCTAATGTCGGTTTTTACAATCTCTCATATTGATCGACCGTCATAGCTTGGCAATTAAAGTATCCTGATTATTTTGTCTAAGAGAGCTGACAATATTTCATTCTGCCAGAGGGCTCCTTGAACATAAAACTATGATAAGGTAAAATACTGGTGGCGTAGTGGTTAAGTGCTACGGCTGCTAACCAAAGGGTCAGCAGTTCGAATCTGCCAGGCGCTCCTTGGAAACTCTATGGGGCAGTTCTACCCTGTCCTATAGGGTTGCTATGAGTCGGAATCGACTCGACGGCACTAGGTTTGGTTTGGATCCACTGGAACCCTCTCTAGCTGCCAAATTAGCAAATGGCTCTTTTAAAACATAAAAGGTATGAAATGAGAAACCACACTTTACCGCAAATTCTGCATTGGTGGTAGTCAGTGCAAGTACTTTCATTGCTGGTTTAATTATTGGGTCAGTACCAATACTGGCCAGACTGCCCGACCTCTGGCTACAATCTATTTCACCTATTAAGATAGTTGTTCTCCACAGAGCCCCAGCAAAGAGACAAGGTACGATTGGAAATGACAGATCACAAGCCCTGCGTGTTCGGCAAAATTAAGAATTCAGACCTTCACAGAACCACCTGCCCCTTGGGAAGACCCCCACATATTACAGATAAAGCAGCTGGGAACAAGGAAATAGCCTGGCTCAAATGTTGCCGGCTGCATCACCCTGGAACAGGGTGACCAGATCCCTTTTATAAGGGCTGAGTCAGATCACAGCCTTGAAACTTGCCGGTTCATAACAGCCATACATCACCCTTCACCGGAGCACCCCTCTCCCTCCTGAGTCATACAGGTGGCCGTCGGAAGCAAGACCCTAACACAAAAAGCCCAATTCTAGTTTCCACCTCGCCTCCTAGCCACATCTCTCCAGTTGCAGAAGATCTTAAACTCTCGCCCACCTCCCTGGTCTTGCCCTCTGGAACAGCAGACAGGTCTCTTAGGGGAACAAAGAAAGCAGACGTGCTAGGGCGAGGGCTGGGGTGTGGGATCTGAAGGCGGGGGGTTCTAGTTTTACCTTGCGGTGCTCAGGAACCCGCAGCGGCGAAGTCAGCGGGGCAGGGACCACCCGCGCGCTCCGCGCCTTCTCGCCAGCAAGTCAGCTGTCGCCGTGCATCTGCCTCGCGCCCTCCGCCGGGCTCCGCATCTGGGCACAAAGCGCTCCGGGCGCTGCGGACGGCGAGAGCCTCCGGTCACCTGCGGCCCGACGGCGCCGAGCGCCCCGCCCGCCAGCCCGCCGCGCTCCCTCCGCCCCTCAGCAGCCGCGCGCCGCCCGGCCGGTGACTCAGCCGGGCATCTGCGCGCGCGGCCTGGCGCGTCCAGGCGGGAGGCACGGCGAGGCAGCTGGCTCCAGGCTCTCGCCGCCGGCCCCAGCACGTGTCTGTCTCTCTCACACGCTGTCCGCCCGCCCCGTTCGCCTGTCCGAGGACCGCCGAGGTGAGGACTGGCACTACCAGAGAGGGAAATCGGCCCCCACCCTTCCTGCCGCCCCGCGCCACGCCTGGCCCCGCGGGGGTCGCGTTTCCTCCTGCCCCTCCCCCGCTCGCAATAAGGTGAAACTTTCTAGGTGGAGAAGTTTCTTGCCCGGGCTGCGCACTCTCTCCTCCCCCAGTTCTGGCAGGCTGGAGCGAGCGCGGCGGGAGAAGAGCGGAGCCGAGTCTCCCCCTCCTGGTGCTCGGGCGCCGAGGGCTGCCCGGCGCGCTGGGCGCACGGCGCGCACACACCGCGCCTCCTCTGCGCCCGGCCGCGCGCAGCCCGCGGGAAAGCGGGCGAATCCGGCTTCGAGCCTCCCACCTCTCTGTTAGCCACTGGCCACCGACCCGGGTAGAGACAGATTTTGGCACCACAGAAACAAGGAATTCATTGTGAGAGACGGAGGTAGGAGTGGACGGACGAATTGCCCCGATGATTTCATTATGAAACGATTATCCCCTACTGTAATAACTCGGATTTCTGGAAGGAAGAATAACACAGAGTTTAACCCTGAGGAGACTTCAGTCTCTGTAACTTTTTTTAGTAAGAGGAAACAGGCCGATTAAATAGCTAGGAAAATAGTAATGAACAAGTATAAGAGAACAAAAGCTTAGTTCTTGTTTGTTGGGGGAAAAAAATTTAAAAAGGTTTTGGGGGCTTGACGAATTGTATCAGGACTAATTGTATTGGGTATCTTATATTTCATGATGGCCGGGTATGAACATTAACATTGACCTTCAGGAGTAAATAAACACTCCAGGGTAACAGGATCTAAGGATCAGCATTGTGTGTTCTCCTTTCCAACTACTCTAAGGGCTTGCTCAGATAACAATATATGCGACATGAATCTGTTCATTATTGACAGTCATGGGACAAAATGAATTTCCTGTGCCATTTCAGGAATTATTTACTACGGAATAAAAATAGAAGAATATAGTAGTAACGATTACCAGTTTCTGAGAACTTACAGTGTTTTTTACCAGAGACGATAAAGAGTTATTTCAGTCGTCAAAAGTGGTTATCTCATGATTCTCTAATTCTATGGAAAAGCAAAGTTCCTGTTAATATTATACTCGAGTCCTGCACTGAACCAGTTTGCAGATAAGGAAACTGAGTCCTTCTGAGTTCCTAAAAGGGCCACACAGCTTGTTAGTAAAAGAGAAAAGGTTAGAACCCAGCTCTAAAATCCCAGTCAGGTGTTCTTTATATCATGCCAAGAGGCCTCAACACAGCAAGGCTAAATAAACAAAGCAGCCCCACTGAAAGTTTCCTGATATCGCAGGGCATAATTTAACAATGACTAGGGTCGCTGTGAATCAGAATCGACTCAATGGCAACAGGTTTTTTTTTTTTGGTTTGGTGGTTCATACTAAAGCCCTAGTGGCACAGCGGCTAAGCGTTTGGTTGCTAACCAAAAGGTCAACAGTTGCAGTTTGAATCCACCAGCCACTTCTTGGAAACCCTGTGGGGCAATTCTACTCTGTCCTCTGGGGTTACCATGAGTCAGAATTCACTGGATGGCAATGAATTTGGAGTTTTTGAATGGTTCATATTAAAATGCTAATGTACTGGTTGAAGGGCACTGGGCCTATTTATGGATAGATCAATTACGGATTTGGAATTCAGTATCAGCTTTCAATAAAAGGTGAATAAAGCACTAAATTGAAATGCACACACACACAATTAGCCATAGTCGTCTAAAGGAATGATTAGAGCGCTGTTGCTATTTCCTGGTTTCCATAGCAATGTGTTAACAGGATTTTTAGATTGCATTATGTAGTTGCCTTAACAGGTTTTCTGAGTGTGTATGCCATGATAAAAATATAAAAGAAAAAAATTACAATTAAAGTTGTAGAAAGACTCAGAAGAATCAAAGCAAACTAGAAGATAAAATAGATTATAAATGTAAACAACCTACTACATATTTTCAGCACTGAAATTTCCTAGTTTCCAGTTACTGACAATTTTCGATTAAATTTTGAAACTGTGTTGGAAATTGTCACTTTGATTTATTAACCATTAATAAGGAAATAACACTTTGGAAAAATATCATAACTAAGAATAGTATAACTAAAAGTATTTGAGTGTGAAAATCAAATGATTAGTTTTTATCCGCTACCTAAATAAGTTTGAACATGAAAAGGGTTAGAGGTAATTTCACATTTTTGGAAATGAATAGAAGCAGATAGTTTCCGGAAGCAATAAAAAATCTACAATTCAATTCTGGTTTTGTAGCAGACTTTAGTTGTTGTTTTTTAGCTTTCCTCAGGTCCGTGGCATGGGTGACGCATTGTATGATGAAGCTGTGTTGGTATTTTCCTAACCAAACTCCTCGCGGCAGACAATGTTGGCTAGCGTGACCCAGCACCTGTTCCCAACCAGATTTTTACTTGCCTGTCTCCACTCTTGGGTTTGGTCTCCACTCTTGGGGCTGGGAAAACAAAATTGTTTGCTTTCCCAGACTCCCTTGCAGCAGACATGGCCATGTGATGACATTCTGGCAATGATATGTAAACTAAGTCCGATGGGGCCTTCTGAGAAAGGGTTTATTGTTGTTAGCCGCTCTCAGGTCAGCTCCCAGCCCGTGTTCACTGGGATTGGACTGTTGCGATCCTTAGGGTTTTCACTGGCTGATTTTTCGGAAGTAGATTACCAGGCCTTTCTTCCAATCTGTCTCAGTCCGTAAGCTCCGTTGAAACCTGTTCAACACCACAGCAACATGCAAGCCTCCACTGACAGATGGGTGGTGGCTGCACTGAAGTGCATTGGCTGGGAATTGAACCTGGGTCTCCATCATGGAAGGTAAGAATTCTACTGAATCACCACTGCCCTGACTAAAGGAACCTAGGAAGCTGGTGCCACCTCTCCTGCCTTCTTGCTCTCTTTCTTTTATATACAATGGCCACTGGAGAGAGAGGCTTCTTATGACCATGAAGGAAAGAATTTGGCTCTGACATTGCTGAACTGTAGCACCCATGCCAGTAATCACCTGCTTCTGAATTTCTTATTTTATGGGAGGAAAAAAAAAAAAAATTAGTTCCATACATAGTTAGCTGGGTTGGCCAGAAGCATTAGAAATTGATATACCCCTCAGATGGACAGCAAAACATCACCAAAACTGAGTTTAGTGTAGTAGTTAAGAGTGTGGGCTTTAGAACCAGACAACTTGGATTTCAATCCCAGCTCTGAAGCTTGCTAACTATGTAACTATAGGCCACTTGGTTAAACTTTCTGTGCCTACCTCATCTTTAAAATGGGGATGTTGTTGATAGGTGCCATCGAGTTGATTTCAATTCATACTGACTCCGTATGACAGAGTAGAACTGCCCCACAGCGTTTTTTTGGCTGTAATCTTTTTGGGAGCAGATCACCAGAGCTGCTGGGTGGGTTCAAGCAGCCAACCTTTCGGTTAGCTGTTGAACGTTTAACCATTGCACCACCAGGGGTCCAAAATGGGGATAATAATAGGGTTATTATGGGAATTGTAAGGATGGCACAGGACTGGGCAGTGTTTCATTCTGTGGTACATAGGGCCACTATGAGTCGGAGCCGACTCGGCGGCACCTAACAACAACAATAACAAATGAGGACTAAAAGAGGAGCTATAAGTGAAGCACATGAAACAGTGCCTGGTAAAATATAAGTGCTGAAAAGTCATGAGCTATCCTTAGCCACATATTTGTGGATGACACATGGTACTAAACTGTAAACAAGGTCCCATCCATTAACCCTGAGATGGGCCTCCTGGTGGCCATGGTCAGGAAAGAGAGGAGCTGCAGCCTCCTTCTCTAAATATGCCACATCCCTTTTGCTCTCCCTTCAAAACATTACATTTTGGAAAAATTTGAAGTTAGTCTTTAAGTTCATTTACATGGTGCCGTTTTTGAAATAAAAATGAAAGCAGTCTCCTTATAACAGGGACTTCACAGTGGTGTCCTATGGTAACAGGGACTTCACACTGGTGTCCTATGGTAACAGGGACTTCACACTGGTGTCCTATGGTGACAGGGCCCACAGACAGACGTAGGCCCCCAGGATTTTTTTTTTTAAATAAATTTGCATCACAATTAGACAGAACATGAGTCTTCCAATTTGCCACGGTCCTACCACGCTCTCTTATATCGCATCCAACCCACCTCTGATCTCCGTGTCATTCTCGCCTATAGGCATTAGGATTTGTGCAAACTCTGGTGGTGTAGTGGTTGAGAGCTACGGCTGCTAATCAAAAGATCGGCGGTTCGAATCCATTAGGTGCTCCTTGGAAGCTCTATGGGGCAGTTCCACTCCATCCTATAGGATTGCTGTGAGTCGGAATTGACTCTACAGCAGTGGGTTTGGTTTTTGGTTTTCTTAGCATATTTATTCTTGGATTCTTTCTTGTGTGTTCTCTCCCTTCCCCCTGTCCCATTGCCCCTATTATGGTGCCTATGGAAAGTATCTTCACAGAAACAAATTTTAATTTGAGTGATGGTTCCTCAAACTATTTCTGTGGGCAAATAAATTTGGAAATAGAAGACTCCTGTTACCATTTATGGATACATCATGCACATCAGAATATTGAAGATTCTGAGAATTCATGGAAAAACAAAAATAAAGGCCTTTCTTAACTTTGCTTATCATACCGTCTCCTAAACTTGGTCCACCTTGGAATCTTTTTTTTTTTTTTTTCTCTTACCGTTTTCAGTATCAATTTTTGGTAAAATTAGTTTTACCAGTAACATACTTTGCTTGTTTTCAAGAATGGAAGTGCCAAATTCAGAGGGTTAGAACTGGGCACTTTAAATATTAACTGCTTTTATGTTGATTTGTATTGGTCATTTTCTTGGGGCTGGACTTTCTGAAAACATGAAATGTTAAGTTATCTAAAAATATGACTAAGCATATTCAATATTGAGGACAAGTACAAGATTGCTAGGCTCTTGATGCTCTAAGTATCACAATTTTAATCAGAAGGCTTAGGAAAGTGGGCAGAAAAATTAAAAATAAATTACCATCTCCAACAAGGTGCTACAATTATATTAGTGATTTAGCTCATTTTCCCATCAAGCTTATTACCTCTCTCACTTAAAATTAAGCAGATGTATAATGCTTTCGCTGTCATTTATTAAATGTCTACCACATGTGTGGTACTTTAGCATAGCCTCATAACACAACTTCAGGGTAGGTATCATCATTCTCAGTTTAAACCAGTTGCCGTCAAGTCAACCCCGTGTGTGTCAAAGTAGAACTCTTTTCCAGTGGGTTTTCAATGGCTGATTATTCAGACGTAGATCTCTAAACCTTTCTTCTGAGTCACCGTTGGGTGGACATGAACCTCCAACCTTTTGGATAGTTAACAGCTGAGTGCTTTAACCATTTGCACCACCCAGGGACTCCATTCTCAGTTTACATGAAAAGAAAGGAGGTTCAGAGAGGTCAGATAACTTATCCAAGGTTACACAACTGACCTAAGTCTGTCTCTTTCCAGAACTTACATACTTCTCATTGCAGTGGTTATACACTATGTCTGGTCCTTTGGTGTATGATACATGTAACTTGGAGAAACAGAACTTAAGGCTTCCTCTGATTTTTCTTTGTTCTCTGTGCACGCAATCAGCCTCAACTTAAGGCATGGCCACTCTGTTGCTTGCTTCACCTTCAGGGAATGGGTACTGTGGTGCACAATAAGGGTGCTGACACTACGTACGTTGGCTATCTGTAAAATATGGCACAGGTGGTGGCAAATCCTGGACAGTAAGGGTAGCCTAGGTGGAGAGTGTAGGGAAATAGGAGCAAGGCCTCCGGAGAATGAAAAGGAACCAGAACGTCCTTTCACCCACTCCTCTGCTTTGTGTGCCTGGGGAAGGTGAGAGAGAAATGGAAAGCACCAGACAGAAGATAGTCAAGAGTCCTAAGAAAGGGTTTTCTGGAGAGTCTCTGTCCTCTCAGAAGATGAGGAATATAGGTAAACTTGCAAAAAGTTCTAGAAGGCTGCTCCCATGATTCTTTGTCCTACCAACACCCCGTCCCTAAAGCCACATTCTCCTTTTTTTTGAAACTGTCTTTGGAGTCCCTGGATGGCACAGATGGTTAAGTGCTGGGTTATTAGCCAAATGGTTCGAACCCACCCAGAGATGTCCCGGAAAACAGGCTTGGCTATCTGCTTCCAAAAGTTCACAGCCTTGAAAAACCCTCTGGTTTCTACCCTGCACACATGGGGTCGCCATGAGTTGAAATGGAGTGGACAGTAGCTAACAAAGAAGTGTCTTTTACCTTGTAGATGGGAAAGCATGTATTCTGAGAAAGAAAACGGGGGAAATCTTTGATTTTTGTACAGTATAGAATAGCATTATTCACATGGCGAGCTTATCCATTCCAGTTAGGAATGTTTGGCACTAATACAAGAGGATTTGCCTAACAAAGATGGTGTGCTTTCTTCATTGATCAGCGTTTCTTCACGAATGACCCTTAAAAGGTGTGTGTGTGTGTGTGCGCGCATGTATGTGTGTGTGTCTTTGTGAGAGAGAGAGAGAACTGCCATTTTGGGCTTTACCTCTAACTTGAGTAACTTGGCATTTAACCTCTCAGGGATCAGTTTCTTTGCCATGAAAGCAGTTCCAAAGTCTGATGAAAATGATTAGAAAATATAAACTACCAACCAGAGTTTTACTGAAACCAGTCCATTTTGGAACAAATATTCCAGGCAATTTCCTAACTGCATTGTGTTTTAGGAAACATTCTCTTAGAAAGAATGTATTCCAGTACATGGTTCTTATTAACTACTGCCTTGTCCAAATATCATTACAAATTTTTCTATCCCAGGAAGGATGATTTAATAATCAACTGAGGGGTGATATAATGGTGAGTCCAAAAATAAATTAAGCAATTTAAAATTAGTTTTACTGATAATATACTTTCCTTAAAGAATGGAAATGCCAGCATCAGAGCGTTCCAACTGGGCATTTTAAATATAACGGTTTTTATGTTGATTTATATTGGTCATTAACTTGGGGCTAGACTTCCTAAATATAAAGCATGAAGTGTTAAGTTAGCTAACAAGATCGAACAGTTAAGAGGGGATATATAGATTCTAGTGGTATTGAAAAATGATAGAATGTTTGAAAAGCTTTATTTGAGTTCCTGTGCTTATTGTTGGGAGCCATGGAGCTCCCACTCATAGCGACCCCATATGACAGCATAGACCACCACAGGGTGTTCTTGTCTGTAATCTTTATGGGAGCAGATCACCAGGTCTTTCTCCCATGGAGCTGCGGGGTGGGTTCAAACCACTGACTTTTTGGTTAGCAGCCCAGTGCTTAACCATTGTGCCACCAGGGCTCCCGCTGTACTTATTATATGTGATTAATATATTCTGAAGGAGCCCTGGTGGCAAAATAGTTGAACATTTGGCTGCTCACCAAAAGATCGGTGGTTCGAACCCACCAGCGGCTCCGCAGGAGAAAAGACCTGGCAATCTGCTCGGGTAAAGATTACAGCCTAGGAAATCCTATGGGGCAGTTCTGCTGTATCCTGTGGAGTCACTATGAGTCGGAATCAAATCGACAACACAATACCAACAATGACAATATGTTCTGAAATATGATAAAGATGGTTATGCATTTCAACACTTTTGAATTGGTCACATCTCGAAATTTTATTGATGTTGTGTTTAGACCTTAGAGTCTAAACATAATTGCTATTACCCTATCTTCAAAGCATGTAGAAGAAATGGCAATAATTCTGAATTAGCCTTGGTTTGCTGATGAGGAATGAAAATAATGACAGCAAAGACAGACTGTGACCAGCCAAAGGTCACGCTCAGAAGGTTAGTGGTGATGCAGACTGCTTAGGACTCCCTACCCAGTGCCTGTTATAAACATTCCTGCCTTTACTTTGAAAAACAAAATCCAAACCAAACTATCCTCTAGAGGCAATTGCATATGAACCTCTAGACAGAACTGTAAGATCTAATAAAATCATCTGTAAACTTTGTGCTTATGTTGAAGGGAAGTTCCAGGAGCGTAACCTGAATTAGAGAAGACATCTTTTTAAAGCTTTCCCTGGAGTGTGTGGTCCATCTGTTTTGGCCCGAGCTCCCCATGTTAGAGCTGTTACCGAGTCCTGTTGGTTCTGCCATTGCTACTGTTAACAAATGGATTTGTCACCCACAAGGTAAGGAAAACCAGATGTTTCCTTTGTTGTTCTGTATTTGGAGGGCGGATCAAGAGCATGTTTAAACAGCACCAAGTGAAGTTGAGATTTAGAAATAATCTTATTAATCTGATCAGTGAGGTCATAGGATTTAGGACCACTTCAAGATTTAAACTGAGTTTTGGATTTGACCATCTACATTTATCAGATTACCCCCAAATTAATCAATTTTTTGTAAAACCTATTATGGGCATCATCATTTGTATGTAAGCAGCTATAAATCCAGAGTAAAATATTTAAACATGTCATATGTTGTTATCCATCAATTAATTTCTTAATCAAATGTTTATTGAGCCCTTACCATGTGCCAGGAGAGTGTTAGTGTCTGGGACTAAGAAGATAAATGAGATGTGGTCCCTGCCATTGAGGAGCTCAGGTGTAGTGTGGAAGACCAACATGTAAGTAAGCAGACCAGGTACAATGTGGCAAATGCTGAGCACTGTTATGGGATTGGGAGGAGGTGACGAGACAAAGAAGACACTGCAAGGGAGCCTACAGTTGAACCACATCTTAAAGGAAGAGCAGGAGTTTGCCAGGCAACTGTATTTGCAGGGAGATAGAGGTGAGGAAATGAATTCTTAGCAGAGGAAGTAGGCACAGAGGAATTAAACGATAATATATTTAGGGTTCTGCAAGTCACTCAGAATAGCCGGGGTGCACAATGCTTGGGATTAGAACATGGAGGGAGGAGACTTGTAATACCCCAGCGAAAAAGAAAATATATATATATGGTAAGTGATAAGGAGTCACTAAAATATTTTTAAGTGGAATAACCAAAATGTTGCATTTTAGAAAGATCTCACTGGTTCAATGGAAGGTGGCTTGGAGCAGGATGAGATTGGAGGCAGCATGACATGAGAGAAGGGTATTCCTTTAATGCTGGGGAGCAATGGTGAGAGCTGGATATAAGGCAGTGACTGTTGGGATGGAGGGCTGGGAGGAAAGTTTGATACGTACGTAGGACGTAGAATACACAGGACCACTTAGAGTAGGAATTGAGTGATGGATACTCCGAAATATCTATTTTAGTTGATGAGGTGAATTGCAAAGACATTTACCGAAACAGGACACAGATTTTTTTTTTGGTTTGTTTTGTTTAATGGAAACCCAGGATACAATGATGAGCTCATTCTGGAACTATTGAGTTTGAGATAGAATATTTACATATATGGACCTACACAATAAGCAGTTGGAGGTCTGGAAGGTCCCTAGGTGATGCAAATGACTTAGGTTAGCAAACCTAAAGGTTGGCAGTTGGAACCACCCAGGAGCACCGTGTTAGAAAGGGCCTGGCAATCTGCCTCCATTAAAATCACAGCCAAGAAAAGCCTGTGGAGTTCTACTCTTCAACACACGGGGTCGCTATGAGTTGGAATTGACTCGACGTCAGCCACCACCACCACCACCACCAACGCACAATAGGCAGTTGGAGGTCTGGAAGTTAAGTCAAAATGCCAATGTGCCAGATTGTTCTGTTGACTATTGGGTTATGTCGGTAACTACATTTTCCAGAATCCTCTTTCCCATACAGTTCCAGACTGGAGTTGGCCAAAAAGGAAGCTGTGTGAGTTCTGGGAGGCAGAAGTTAAATGATCTGGAGTAAGTTATGCTCTGAAGGTTACCACCTAGAGGTGGTAAGAGACAGACACAGAGGTGCTGGCAGATTCCAGTTTGTCCTCTCTGTTCCCTCCTTACTGATGCTGTCGTTACTTACCAATGGTAACCCCGTGTCCTCCACTGGCTACTTTGCTGAGAACTCAGAGGTGGTAGCCAGGAAGAACCAACAATCTTCCATTGACTTTGTGGTCCACTCCAGCAGCTGGACAGGCTGGCTTCTAGAGCTCCCTGCGAGTTCTGAGTCATTGGTGACTTTTCTTTGGTCCTTCAACTCCATCTGTCAGATCTTTGCCTTCCCTGCTCTTGCCACAATTGTGTAAACTTTAATTTCTATAATAAATTACTTTTATCACTTACTCTGTTCTGTCACTGAATCATGACAGACACAACTGAAGTGGATTTTTGAATAGAATCTCTTAAGAATAATGTATTTTACGCTAAAAAACTTTTATCTTGAAACGGTTTTCATTTTGAGAGTCTGGTTCTTTCTTGACTTCCTGATAGTGATCGCTGCTGTAGAATGATGATCTTAGTGTGTCCAAATAGGAGACATTTTCAGAATGGCTAAGAGGAATTTCAAGAAAATTCAATTTTGGGTTCTTATGCTGTTGAACAGAATCATCCTCTATTTTGTGTGTGTGTGAGTATTTCCATGTAATCTAGTGCATCAGAACTATCCAGGCCATAGAGAAGTCAAGCATGAAAGATCTCAGGTGCCTTCAAGACAGGAAGGGAGGACAAGAGTGGATTGTGGCAGGGAGTGAGATTTCCCTCCTGCTTGAAGGTGGAGTTATTCTTGAGGTCATTCTTGGGTGAAGTGTGGGCCTTTTGTTGAAAGTGCAGCTGTAGAACAGAGGTCCTGATGCTACTGGCTTGATGAGGATCCCCTAATGAGCAGGTCAAGGACAGATGTGAGAGGGGATACTATACAGAACTCTAAAATAAGCAATTGGGTTGCTCTTCTCAGTCTGCTCCTGCTTGGGGGAGAGGGTGGAGTTTAAGTCCAAGGTTGGTAACACTGACTTGATTCTCAGTACTGAGAAATGAGATTTGACCTAGAGAAGTGTGTGCCCTGGGGAGTTCTTTGTTGTTTTCGTTTTGCTTTTTGCCTTTCCTCCAATGCCAGCAGAGGAGGTTCTCTCCCATGCAGAGAAGAGAGGCAGTGTTGGCCACCTTGCGGGAAAAGGCAATGGCCTTGCGTTGCGTATTTCATCCGATGGGGATGGCCTTCCTTCTTGTATGTGCACAACAAACTCTAACCCGTCCTTTAAGATTTCCATGACTGGTCTTCTCCCAGCTCATCCTGTCCTACATCCTGAGCAGGCTGACAAGTTACTTCATCTGTTTTCCTGTGGCACTTCATATCTCTCATTTAGCATATCTCACACCTTATTACAATTAGCTTTTTTGTGTTAGAAAAAACTCAATGATGCGTAATTTTTTTTTTTTTCTGTCTTCTACTTTGTGAATCAGAAAGCATGAAGGCAAAGAAAAGGAGAAAAGCTGCCACGGGATGAGGGTGAGGGGGTGGGCAGGGAAAGGAAGGAGATCTTACATCTGTTTTAGGGTGTTGTATATTCAGAAGGGGCTACCTTGCTGCAAATACAGGATGACCCAGCTCTCCATTTGCTTGGTTAGGCAAGACACCAGCAATACCACCCTTTCGATCAGTTTGCCTGAAAACTTTTGATATCTGTGTACTTGAAAGTTTTAAAAATTCATAAGCAAGTCTGGGAATTGGGCAGTGTCCTCTACAAACTGCTCTGCAGGTACATCAGGAGCTGGGGATCGTGTTCTGGGGCAGAACTTGAATCAGGGGCAGAGCTTTCAGGGCCAGTAGCTCTGCTTCAGCTTCCGATTGGCTAGTGTCCTGAGGTAGTCTTCGTTGAACTCACTTTATGGACCTGATAACCCCTGACCCTTACTGTGTAATCAATAATCTGGCCTTACTCATGGGAAACAAATAGGATTAACAAACTGTGACAATGTCTATTATTAAGTCACACAGAGATCTCTGTCTTTTCCCTAAAGAATGTGTTCTACGTATTACACAAAGGAAGAGACCATGTAATATGTACACAATTCTTGCGAACAGATTTTCCTTGTCCAGACAGCATGTTTGCTAGCTGTTTCCTATTAAATAATCAAAAGATACCCACTGCTTAGTCCTCAAATAAAGCAAGAAAGTTGGGATTGGATGTATCCATGAAACCTGTCACACACAAATGAGGTACAATGTGTGACTCGAGAGTACCAGTTGGTCTAATTCTCATGTACCTGAGGAAGGAGGGTTGTGCCAGGGTTCATAGTTCACCTCTCCCCTTGGAAGCACTTGGTGACCATGCCTATGACCTTGACTCTAGGCTGGGGAGCATCTCACTGCCACCCTAAGCTCAAGTGAGCCATGCCAGCTAGAGTTCTGGGACTGCTCTGGCAGATCAGACTACACATCAGTCAGCCTGAGTTTGTTTCTTGGACTCCTGGAACTGCTTTGTCATTATAATTAAAGGAAGTGAAATGAAACCTGACCTAGGAAAGATCCCTAATTTTAGTAGTATTCTAAACCACATAGCAAGGCCTCGGTTTTAGAAGGACAGCGTAATTCCTCTGGAGGAGTGCTAATGCATGATTGCTGCAAAGTCTTCTATGGTTGTATGAGTTCCATGTGAGGCCAAGTCCCATGGATCTTGTCTGGGGCTGGATCACTGAGCCAAAGTAACCCCAACAGAGGCCAACCCACAAGGGCTTGGGTGAACATCAAATCTTAACCACTAGGACAGTGCAAATGAAAGGTTTATCATTTACTCATGATAGCATGGTAGCATAGCCAGAGTATCGGAATTAGGGTGATAGGGGAAGTAAAAGGTCAAAGTCAAGAATCAGCACTCTGTGTCAGAGCTGAGGGATGAGGCACAGCCACAGTATGAAGCTAGGATGATTGACGTTTCTGTCACCTCTCACCTGTTTCCCAGATCCTCTGTGGTCTCCTTTCTTGGTTTACTCCTTTCTTTTTGGTGGAATTCCACCTCCCGTAGCTTCCTGAAGAATAGTGCATGTGATGGAAATGTTTCGAGACTTTGTAAGCCTGAAAGTGTTTTTATTTTACCCTTATTACTTGATTAATAGTTTGGGTGGACATAGAATTCTGTTATCTTCTAGCCTCACTCTTGTTCTTGCATAATTGACAACTACCAATGAGTGTGTATTTGCTTTTTATGAGTATGTTTGAATTTCACAAGTCTTGATTACAAATCATTCATTCATTCATGTAATTGTTTTAGGTCTTGAAGACACTGCAGTGAACGAAAGGGTCAAATTCCATGCCCTCATGATACTTAGTATGTAAGTTCATATATGAGTGTTGTTTTAAGCCCTTAAATAAATCTTGAACAGGTTGTAGCCACAAATAGGTTTTGAATCATAAATTTAGGTCTTCACAGTAATTAGTGGAGTGAAGATGAGGTCATACTGAGTAGCGTGGGTCCTAAGCCAGTATGACTGGTGTCCTTAGAAGAAGAAGAGACAGAGAGACTATGGCAAGAGAAGATGGGGGCAGAGATTGGAGTTGTGGTACCACAAGCTAGGGAACGCCTAGGGCTACCAGAAAGTTGGAAGAGATAAGGAATATTTTTCCTCTAGAGACTTTGGAGGGAACATAGCCCTGGAAACAAACACAAACAAAAAAAGCCTGTTGCTGTTGAGTCGATTCTGACTCATTGCAACACTATAGGACAGAGTAGAACTGCCCCATATGGTTTCCAAGGAGTGCATGGTGGACTTGAACTGCCAATCTTTTGGTTAGCAGCCATAGCTCTTAACCACTGTGCCACCAAGGTTTCCCATAGTCCTAGAGACACCCCGAATCCAGTCTTCTAGCCTCCAGAACTGTGAGAAAATACATTTCTGTTATTTAAACCACCCACTTTATGGTACACTGTTAACGGCAGCTCTTGGAGATATACCTCCCTAATGGTTTGCAAAGGAACCCAGGTGGTGCAGCAGTTAAATGCTTGGCTGCCTACCAAAAGGTCAGCAGTTTGAACCTACCAGCCAGCCGCTCCACAGATGAAAGCAGTCTGCTTCTGTAAAGATTACAACTTTAGAAACCCTATAGGGCAATTTTACTGTGGCTTATAGGGCTGCTATGAGTTGGAATGGACTCTATGGCAACAGGTTTTTTTTAACAGCTTGCACTGGACTACTAACCTAAAGGAGCCCTGGCTGCAATTCAGACCCACCTAGTGGCACCATGGAAGAAAGACATGGCGATCTGGTTCCGTAAAGATTACACACAAGAAAGCCTTATGGAACAGTTATCCTCTGTAACAAAAGGGGTCACCATGAGTCAGAATCGACTTAACGGCAACAGATCTGTTTTTTTTAATCTTCCTTTTACATTGTAAGCTTCTTGAGGGCAGGGATCATGTCCCATTCCTCCGTATACCTCTTACTATACTTAGTAGAAGACTCAACAACTGTCGTTGAAATGGATTTCATATAACAACATTAAAAAAATAGGTTGCCATTGAGTCGATGCATGTACGTGTTCTTAATAAGAGTTGTATCCCTGGATAAAGTTGTTTCCCATTCGACCATAAATGACTATTATCTTTTTATTCCACCTTCATTAGTAGCCAGGAGACTTCCCATGTTTAGCATGTTTGATGACCAGAATTCTCTTTATTGGGTAAGTAAAGTTAAATTTGACATCTCTTTGGAACCCTCCTTGACTTCCACCCCAACCCAATAACAACAGAAACCCCTGAGGTTAGATTATTAGCTTCGTATTGGCTTCGATAAGTTTTAAGATGCTTTGTAACGTTCTGAGTGCATCAGTCCACCAAAAAGGGTGAGCCAGGTAGAAAGGAAGCAGATTTCCCTTCTTTGTTAACCTAGCCAGGATAAATGTCTTAGGAGAATGTTTTCCAAAGATGTATTTTATAAGTGTCTTATAATTTGAAAATGCAGCAACTTCAAAAGGTCTTTCAGGATATTGTCCTGTGTTGAAACTTTAGATCACCCCTACGTGAAGGTTTAAAAAAATGTACTTAAGGAGCTTTTTGAAAAAAATCTGATGAAAGTTTGAGCTAAAAGTCATTGGTTCGTATTTCATTAGTCCCCGTGCTGTTTGTTATTCATAAACTTTGCCCTGGACACTTGTCCGTTTCTGTGAATATGACACTCTAGCCTTTAATTATTCCTGTGTTTTAGCTTCCATTAAGCTGAAGCTTGACCTCATTGTTTCTTCAGACACAGATCAGATTACTGAAAGAAGTAGAATATTAGAACTCTTATTTAGCAACTGAAATAAGTTTATGTGTCTCTGTAAGGGCCTATAGTTATATCCCCTTGTATATATGAAAAATTCCTTAGAACATATGAAACATATATAATGGATTTCTGTGATGAATAACAACAATATTAAAAAAAACCTTGGGATTTAAAATATTATGAAGATAAGTTTCATGCTGTATGAAAGAAGTTAGCTCTTTTGACAGAGCATTCATAGTGATCATATATTCTGCCATTGCTTTTATTATTCATCACAGCAGCCCTAAGATGGTTCAGAAAATACACATCATATACATTCACATGTAATTTGATTATTTTATTCAAAGAAATCTGATATGTGTTATCCTTTCCTGACACATGAATTGAATGACTTTTTTAGCAGCTGCATTTTCAAATTTAATCTAGAAACATTGCATCAAGCTTGGTGTTGAAAGTCTATCTGATGAAAATGATTCCAATTTTATTATTATCTTTAGATTTATAGATAGAAGATTGCACAGCCGTCACTTTTAAATTGAAGTAGCATTTCGAAATAAAGGCTTTCTTTTCATGTTTGTTTGAGTAATATGACTTTGCTGGCATTGAACATGGGATAATAATCAGTAACCAATCTAGAAGTAGCGAAATACCTAATTTTCAGATTAACATTGACTTTTCTGTGCTGCCTATTTGATGTACTTACATGGCTGAAACCAAGTAAACTCCATATTGCTGAATTGTAATATTCGTCTGGCTCCCTGCCATGTAAAATGAATGTATTAATACTTTGTTCTCGAGAGAGTTGTGAAGTTCAGTTAATTAATGTTTATAAAAGCTTCTTGAGATTGTCTGCTGAAAGATACTACATGAATTAAAATTGTATAAAAAGCAAACGTGTAGAGCACTCTAGAAATTGTTGCTTGGAAGAGATGAAAGTGTCCTGGCTATCTATTAGCTGTGCCTGAATGAATGACTTCTGGTTTCTTTAATTCATTGTAGTATTTTCTGGCTGGTGCATAATGATGACTTAAAGATACATCATCTCTCTGTAGTGCAGAATTCTTTATGAAATTTTGGCCAAAGGGCCTTAGGTAAAGCATTTGTCTGGTGCTCATGAGGGCAGAACGTTCGAATCAAGGATCTCATTCAAAGTAAAACGTTAGTCTGATGATTCATTATTGCTCCTGAGTGAGTGCATCTTGTGATAGGTGCTCCAGCTGTTCCTCCACATCTAATCTCCATTTCTCTTCATAGCAATAGTATACCTACTTTTTTCTGGGCACCTGGCCATCCCAAATGAAAACTACGTTTTCTTCTTTTCTTGCAGCTAGATGTGGCCCTGTGGTAACTTAAGTTCTGGCCAGTGATATGTAAGAGGAATTGACTGGTGAACCTTATAGATTGCATCCTTAAAGGGAGAAGTGAGCCCTTCTTTCCCCCCTTTTTTCCCATTTTGCTGCCTGAAATACAGGTGTGGTAACAAGCCATCTTGCATATGTGGGTGAAGGAAGCAACCTAAAGATGGAAGAGCAACAAGACAAAAGGATCCTAGGTCCCTAAGGAACTCAAGGGCAGAGCTGCCATACCAGTCGTGTACTGCCTACCTATGAGTATATTTAAACCACTGTTATTTTGAGTCTTGGTTATAAGCCACTGACTATATCCTAAGATTGTTATCTCTACAGAAAGCAAGAAGAAGAGATGATTCCTTTTTCAGATCTTATACCAAATTGCCTGCTTATGGACCAGGTCTCATTAAAAATCAACTGTAAATTTTCTTTGTGTGCTGGGTACATTAAAATATTTTAACTTTGGGTTGTGACTCCATCTTAAAATGGATAAAGAAAAATTTCTTTAGTTGTACCTCCTAACAGATTGGGGACCTCTACTTGGGAACCACTTAATCCTCTTGAAAGCCATAAACATTCTGAAAGTAGAAAAACTGAAAAGAATATGTTATAACTAAAATAATTAAATTTGCATATTCTAGCTAGATAAACCATCTGATTGACCAATGCACTGTGCCCTACCCTAATTCGTTCTTGTGCTTATTAGCTGAGAGGCTTAATGGCAGGAAATGAATTTCTCTAAATGGAGCCCTCGTGGCTTAGTGGTTACGAGCTTGCCCGCTAACCAAAAAGGTCAGCAGTTGAAATCCACCAGCCACTCCTTGGAAACCCTGTCCTATAGGGCCACTACGAGTTGGAATCGACTGGACGGCAGCAGGTTTTTTTTTTTTTTTGGTGTTTTGTTTAAAAAAAAGACAAGGGAGATCTCTCTACTCTAAATTCCTGCAGGGTCCACAATTTATTCAGAGCTCAGGGAGTTGGTACCACTATATGAGGTGCTTTTCAAGTATAGTTTTCATTTACTTCTTAAAATACTTTTTGTTTTCATGGAAACAGAGGACACACCCTCCCCAATTTTGGATCAAATATTTAGGTTAATGGTTCTGTGTATACACCCGATAAATTGCAAATGCAAGTATTAATAATAAGTATATCACTGACTTATTGTACTAAATAAAGACAAGTGGTATGTTCATGATATTTATATTCAGTTTTTGATCACTAGAAATTCAGCTATATTTACATTTAATTAAGGCATTATTAATTTCTTTCACTGAAAGTAATCATTTTGGCTATCTATTTCTGTGCAACAAGTGTCAGAAAACTTAATGACTTAAAACCATAACAGCCATTTATTTTGCTCACATATCTGAAATTTGGGCAGTGCTCAGAGGGGACAACTCATTTCTGCTTCATGAAGCATCAGCTGGGCAAGCCCTACTGGGGCTGGGAGATCCACTGCTAAATGACTCACTAATGTGGCCGTTGAGTTAGTGCAATCTCTGAGCCGGGAGATCAGCCAAGACTATAAGCTAAGGGTCTATGTTCTTTTTCCTGTTGGCCTCTCCATGATGCTGCTTGAGCTTCCTCCCAACATGGTGACTATTTTCCAAGAATAAGTATTCAAAGACGCAGGAAGAGGAAGCTGTTAGTCTCTTATGATCTGGACATGGAAACTGGCACAGCATCCACCATGTTGTTCTGGTCAAGCAGTCACAGAGCCCACCCAGATTCAAGAAGAGGGGACAAAAATCCCACCTCCTAATGAGAGGAATGTCAAAAAATGTATGACCATCTTTAATCTTCTCCAGTATGAAACACTGTCCAACTAATAATGAAGCCACAGTGATAGAAAGAAAAACAAAGAGTTAAGATAATGAGCAACAGGAGTTATCCTTCCTATGAAAAAGTGACAGAAATCCCTGAAAAGAACGAGGTAATAGAGTGAATTTATGAGTGTTTCAGAAATGTTTGGAACCTTCTATTCTAGTGGCTTTAGTCTTTTAGGACTCATGATATCCAGTCGAGTAGTAGAACTTTTAGTGACAATATGTGGCAGACACTGAAGGTTGCCTCCCAAGTATCCACTCTCTCCTTATTCCTTACTAAGAGATTACTGAATTTGTTTATGTCAGCAACGTACCCCATTAAACGTTCTCACTTCACTAGCCTCTCCTGCAGTTAAGAATTGCCATGGGACACAGTTCTGGCCAATTCAGTGTAAAAAAAAGAAGTAATTAGGTAGGAATTCTAGGAAAATGCTTTAAAAGGCCGTGTTCAGGTTTTTCTTTGTTCTTCATTCTTCTCCCATCTGCTTGTCTGGATTGTGGATGTGATGTCTAGAGGTGCAACAGCCAACTTAAGATCACAGGAAGGAAGTCTAAATGTTAAGGATCAATGAGAGGAAAGGTGGAAGTCTGGGTCCTTGATGACCTTTTGGAATCGCCATAGAAACCTTATACTATCTACTCTAGAATTCTTGAAACATGAGATAAATGCTCCTCTATGTGGATAAACCATAGTAATTTGAGTTTTTGCCACATAAAGTCCAGTCCACTTTTTAACTGAATTACTGCTTTGCAAAAGTCAGTAGTAATTATAACACAATCACTACTAGATACTAACAATGGATCACAGGATCTGTAGAAGCATCCACAGATTCTCCTTTGTTCATTGTGTCGATGTAAGAGTAGAGCTGTTTCTGCCCTGACCATCCTGTCTCCTATACACGTGAGACAAAGGTTTGGCATGTCCAATAAGTGTGGGCTCTTTGTGTTTGCATGACATTATAACATGCCTCTTACCTCTTGCTTGCAGCTTATTGAACCCTGCTCTGTAATGGGCAGCAGGTCCACTTAGCTCAGTATTCCATCTGACAGACAGTATTGCACTCGGTTATAGCAAAAATAAATTTTCCTCAAAATGGGACAGCTCACCCATGAAATGCTTACAGAGTATCAGTGAGTGAGGGAACAACTGTTATAATCCATGAGGTGTATTTTTGGCTAAATTTGGGAGAAATTTGTATACTACACATTTTTAAGGGCTATACCCAAAGAGCGGTTTCAATTGTTGTTAGTTGCCATCGAGTTGACTCTGACTCATGGTAACCTTATGTATAACAGAACAAAATGTTGCCCAGTCCTGTGATATCTTCATAATCATTGGTATGAGTCCATTGTTATAGCTATTAGTCCATCTCATTGAGCATTTCCCTTCATTTTGGTGACCATCCACTTTACCAAACATGATGTCCTTCTGTAGGAACTGGCCTTTCCGAATAACATGCTCACAGTAAGTGAGTCAGAGTCTCGCCAGCTTCACTTCTAAGGAGCTTTCTGGTTGTATTTCATCTAAGATTGATTTGTTTGTTCCTTTGGCAGTCCATGATATATTTAGTATTCTTTGCCAGTACCAGAGTTCAATATCACAGTATCAATAGATGGTATCAATATATCTGAAGTAAAAAATATTAGTTCGGTTTCTTTAGTAGAGACCAGACAACAATGACTTAAACATAATAGAAAGTTTCTTTTTCTCTCCTGTAGAAGTCTGAGTTGATAGTCTAGAGATGAGGGTGAGAGGAGATAGGTAGCTCTATTCAACTAGGAAATCTAGGTATATTCTGTCATTGCTAGGCTGTCTCCTAGACTAGAGTGTTGTCCTCATCCACATGGTCAAAGCTGGCTCACTACCACTGTGTCCACATTCTAGGTTGCAGGAATGGGGAAATAAGAAGCAAAGGGCAAATAGGCCATAAGAGTGTAATCCAGAAATTGCCCACATTTTACATCCCAGTGGCCACTTGTTAATAAGTTACAGCCAGGTGAACGGTCTATTAGGAAATGCTCAGTTGGAATCCAATGTGCCCAATTCAAAATGGTGAGATTCTATTACTAAAATTAAGGGGGAAATGGATGTGGGATGACAGTCGGCTGCCTCTTACATAATGGGTATCTCATCTACAGTCAGAGTAGGGATGGTCTATAATGTTGTTGCTGTTAGGCTTCTTGGCTTTTATAAAGGGCTATCAAACTGAAAAATTGTTCATTTGGTCTTGAAAGCATGTAGACCTGTCCTCAATAAGTACTGTTTTTTTTTGCTGTCCAGTTCTAATCAATACCAGATTGATTACAATCTCCTGACTTCCTCTGCTTCTTGGCTTCTGGATTCTTCATATTTGATCAACGTCTTACCATCTTGACCTAAACTCAGAATTTCTTTGATTTGGTATATGTTTTTATTAGGTGCCGTTGCCTTGATTTTGACTCACAGCGACCCCATGTGACAACCTAGAACTGCCCAAAGGGTTTTCTAGGCAATCTTTATGGGGCCAGATCACCAGGTCTTTCTCCTGCAGAGCCAATGTGTGGGTTTGAACTGCCAGCTTTTCAGTTAGCAGCCAAGCATGTAACCATTGTACCACCAGAGCTCCATAGATATATATACCAAAGAAGGAACATGAGTTCAAAGCAAGCATCGTTCAGCAAACTTAACTGAAGACTGGGGGGATGGTGGTTTGTTATGAGAGATCACTTGTTCACAAAGTCATCTACTTTCTCAGTAGCTTTTACTCTCCCTTGTTTTTCCATTCCTGCTTAACTCTTTAACCACTCATTCCCAAATTGTCCCATGGGCCTCCAAATTCCTTTTCCTCTGTTATGCAGATCTGTTTGCCTGTTCTTCTCAAGACTTCACACCCAAATCAGACCCTTAGTGGGTTCCCCTTCTGCCCAAAGTGTTATTCCCAGAAAAAGTTATTTTCTCCCTAAAAAGAATTCTAGTGCCAGCTGTCGATATAATAGTTTCCCATACCTCATTATAAAATGAAATCAGCTTCTGCATTTGTTGTAAAATGTTGTTGAGGACATTGCCCATTACATCACCCATTTTCCTCTCTATGAAGCCCCACATCAGAAATTTCTTTTAGATTTCATTGCCAGAAAAAACTTTGCTTCTCCTAAAACGTGCTTCCTACTTTCTGATAACAAGAGCTGTGCAACTTATCATGTTTTCTGAACCATATAACTCAAGCCAAATTCACAGCTCTATCAGTACAATTATGGTTAACTTTTTTGTATTTTCCACTTTTCCTTGGGCCCAGTTTTATGTCTATCATATTGGTCTGCTTTTTGGTATAAGCCATTTCAAATACTTTTAAGAAGAGTCAAGGCAAAAATAAGTTAGGTAAATAAGCTTTTCATGGGTTGTCTTAGGCTGGGCTCTCTAGAGAAGGAAAACCAATGAAATATATACATATATGTGTGTATATATATATATATATATATATTTCAAGGAAATGGCTTACGTGGTTGTAGAGGCTGGCAAGTCCCAAGTCTGTGGGTCAAGCATCAGGCTGGAAGCTTCTCCTGACTCACATAGCTGCAGGGGCTGACAAACCAAGATTAGCAGGTCAGACAGAAGGCTCCTGGCTCACAGGCTGAGGAGGCTGGTGAATCCCAAGATCAGCATGTAAGCTGCTAGTTCAAGTCCCAAGAACTGGAGATCAGATGATGATGAATCAGATACAGGATCCAGAGCAAGAGCCTTGGTGGAACATCCATTTATAGACTGGAGGCAGGCCACACCCCCAAGGAAACTCCCTTTCAACTGATCTCATCACAGAGCTGATTACATCATTAGATAACTGCCAAATTACATCATTGCATAACTGTCACTGAGACAGCCCAGCCAAGTTGACACACAACCTTAACCATCACGGGAGTCATCTGAGACAATAGAGTGCAATGTTTTGACCACCATCTCCAACTACTTAGTTAAGGCAAAAGGCTCTGTGGTCCACCTACCCTACTCATTCCTACTTTGTGAGGAGAGAAAAATAACTCAGTGATCAGACTATTTTTAGATTAAGAATGAAAATTAAGAAAAAATTGGACTCTTACCACCTTATTTTCTGGAAGTGTTAGACACTTCTGTACCATTTTTAGATCCTTTTGACGTCATTTGTCTCTAAGGGTTTTTGGTCACTTGTTCCACTCCGGCTGCCACTACACTGACCAGCTCAGTGAAGGCTTCAACTGACTTTAAGAGAGTACAACTCAACAGCATCTCTCCTCATGCCTGCACCATGCACCACTCACCCTCTACCCTGGAGCTTCCCTGTTGGTGAGGGTGAGGAAGGAGACAGTATGGGAAGTGCCAGCTGCCCACGTATGTGCAACCTAGAAGTGAGAAGAAGCTAACACCCTATGGGGTTATCCTTTGACCAATGGAAGATGGAAGCCAGCAAATAAAATATCCGCTTCTCCCCTGAATCACTCTCTTACTGTCTTGAGATACAATCATTCATATCAATTTTTGGAAGATGGTCTTACAGGATTGAGTAACCAGTTGTACCTGATACCAAGTGGTGGTTAGCTTGGGAACATGCCCTTGTATTAGTTGGTCCCTGTTTTCTTTAACTTCTATGTCCCTGGGATTTACTCCCTAGTAAAGTAGCAGCATACAGCAAAAGCTCAGAGTCTACCTCCCGAAGAACCGGGGCTAAGATGGTGTCAGAAGAACCCCAGGATGAAATTTTGGGGTTGAATTATCCTATCTGAAAAAAATAGGGACCCTATTTTTGGTGGTAAGTGGGATGGTGATAACCTCTGACATACAGTGGCATCACAGTTACTAAAATATTTACCTGTGGCTTATTGGGATGAGGTCCAGGTTGAAAATGAGGTATTGGGGTATAAGAGGGCTATGGCTTAAACAGTATAGGGATAATAATAATTATGAGGATGTGGAATGGGTTAGCTTTGGCTAAGATCATTGGAAGCATTGCAAAAATAAGTCTCAGCATAGCCAACTTAAGACATGCTGTGAAAGCCAGAGACCTTCTGTGTGGCTGATGAAGGGCAGCAATTCCCTAAACCTGGCAAACTGTGAGAATTTTAAAGAAAAAAAAACTTCCTCATCTCCTGGAAAAATCTCAGTGAGATAGATGGATTCCTATCAAAGAGATGGCAGTGTAGAACCAAAGCAGACCAGGGTTCTCTTAAAGCTTTCTTTCTTCTTTGGGTTCTTATTTCCATCGTGTTCTTTGAGGTGCGGACACCTTTCGGGGGGCACAACATGGATCTAAGGGCTTGGCCAGCACTTGGTTAACTGACATGGATTAATTTAAGATAAGGCTGAAAAAGGTCTGCTTTCTCTTCGGTTTATGTTATAAACTGTCTCCATCTGCTCCTGATGACTCCTGTTGCTAGAAGTAGCTTGCCAAAATAAAATGCTACTGCTTTAGAAGACATACTGGTCATATATGATATGCCAATTATTATTTCTTGTCAGAAGCAAAAAAATACGGTCATCCTTAGATTCTAAGAGAGAAAATAACTAATGACAGCCTTACCTTTCTTGTCCCCTTTAATTATAAGAGCTAATAATTATTGTCCCCAATTGATAGATGAGGGAAATGAGTCTGAGAGAGTCAAGCAACTTATAAGTATGGATTTGAAGTCAAGTTTTTCTGGCTCCAAGCCTGAGTTGTTTTTCTATGTCAAATGCCCTCTGATTATTTTTACAGAGTGACCACTCATGAATGACAAGAGAACCTTCATGGAGTTATCTTTCTGAGAAACCTACCCTTGATCACTCTAAAATTAACGTGTACTTGATTTGGAAGTTCAGAAAACACTTAAAAAGCAAAATGATATCAGTGAAATTGTTTAAAATTATTTGGTACTATCTGTTGGAACATTGATTGTATTTAGAGAATAAAAAAGGGCAAAACTTCCTTAAAAAGTATTTTGTTTTTGACAGAACGTCATATTGTAAAATGCAAAGTCCAGCTACAGAAATGTCTTTTTATGTAATGTGAACATCCACTAGAATATGAAAATGAATGAGGGAACTCTGAGTTCAATTTAAGGGGAGAATCCTGATGTCTTGACTTCCAGAGGTCTGAATAGTCTGAGGGGCAGCACTATTGCTGCAAGCAACTTAAACTCTTGGAATCGAATTTAATGAATCACAAATAAATGCTAACATTAATGGAAACTTCTACAATAAACTGCCCCAGAAGGAAACACCTGACCAATCTCTGTTGTTAGGTACCTGTCATGGATTGAATTGTATCCCTGCCAAATATCTGTCAATTTGTCTAGTCCATGATTCCCAATATTGTGTGCTTGTCCACCATTTTGTCATCTGATGCGATTTTCCTATGTGTTGTAAATCCTATCTCTATGATGTTAATGAGATGGGATTAGCAGTAGTTACGTTGAAGAGGCAGGACTCAATCTACAAGATTAGGTTGTGTTTTAAGCCAGTCTCTTTTGAGGCATAAAAGAGAGGAGCAGAGAGACGTGGGGAACATCATACCACCAAGAAAACAGTGTCGGGAGCAGAGCTCATCCTTTGGTCCTGAGGTTCCTGCACTAAGATGCTCCTAGGCCAGGGAAAGATTGGTGACAAGGACATTCCTCCGGAGCCAACAGAGAGAGAAAGCCTTGCCCTGGAGGTGGTGCCCTGAATTTGTACTTGTAGCCTACTAGACTGTGAGAGAATAACTTCTGTTTGTTAAAGCCATCCACTTGTGGTATTTCTGATATAGCAGCACTAGATAACTAAGATAGTACCATTAAGTCGGTTCCAACTCATAGCGACCTTACGTACAAATGAATGAACTGTTGCCCAGTCCTGTGCCATCCTTACAATCATTGCTATGTTTGAGCCCATTGTTGCAACCACTGTGTCAATCCAAATCAACCTCTAGATTTTCCTAAACAAATCCCGTCCTATTTTAGCATTAGAAATGTTGCCGTTAAAAGCAAAGCATATCTAGGTATGCTTTACAGTCTTTTTTTTTTTTTTGGTTCATTAATATTCATGATCTGCAAACATAGTTTATTCTATAATAAGAATGAGTTATATTAGATGTTTTCCAATCTAGAAAGACTAGAAATTAGGATAGTTAGGTAGCTGAATTTTAATTAATTTAGGCATATTATAGCAGGTGCCTCATTAATTACTGTACCTATATTAAGATGATATTCTCCTTCCCATTTCTTTGAGAGTAATGTTGTTTCCTGCCATCAAGTCAATTCCAACTCATGGCGACCCCCTGTGTACACAGTAGAACTGCTCCTTAGGGTTTTCAAGGGTGTGACCTTTCAGAAGCAAATCACCAGACCTGTCTCTGGGTGGGTTGAACCATCAACTTTTTGACTACCAGTTGAGCACTTTAACATTCGTGCCACCCAGGGATATTCTTCACATATCTTTCAGAATAACATAGATCTCTATTTAAAAGTTTTTTTTAACACTTCATGGTTTAGTTATATCATGTATCAAATCATGTTTTTAGCCACCTTAAGCTGCAGACAGAAATATTTAACATTAGACAAATCATCTATAAGACATAAAAAAAATACAGAGGGATTTATTTATTTTTGTTTTTAATACTGAAAATCTTTTAGTTCTAATTATGGAAAATTTTCCCTAGAAAATCTCACAGAATAACTTTATGAAAATTGTCAAATAGAAAACATAGCATGTAACACCTAAGGGGCTTCTTTATTATAAAGTTACTTTGGGAGTTTTAATAAAAATTTCACACAAAATTCCCAGAAGAGATATAGCTGAAATGACTAGTGATACAAAAGCAAGCAAAAGTTTCTAATGCAGTCTAGGAGAAAAAGCTAAAGAATAGGTTATTCGTGTGTGTTAATTATTATTAGGCAGGTAAGCTTTCGTTTTTCAAAAACTGTTACATGCAAGAAGAATGTTATTAGGATTTACTTATAGTCTTCTTTTTTATAATTCCCAAAGATTTTTCAATAGTACCTATCCGGATGTAGGTCACAATATTCTTAAAGAGTCAACTTCAAAATTGCATTATTGATTTTTTTTTACCATGTCCAAAGACAATATTTACTGCAAGTTTTCACAAGGTGAATTAAATCTATAATCTAATTTAAAGATATCTATAGGAAACTGAAAATTTTCATTAAATAATGACATTTTGATAGATATAGCATACAGAAATACCTCAATTAATGGAAACATTTTGATAACATGCTGTTTTGTTTAATCGCTTTCTTCTGTTTAACTGAAGATTGAATGTTTCATTTTCAATTCTTACTGAAAATCTTTTAAAAGTGTATTTATAGTCTCTTCTGTCATGATAAATACAAAAAGTGCATCAATCTTTCTTTTGGCCACTGAGAATTTCCAGTGTATGGGATTGATCTTTCTGAATGCCAACAATCACTGTACAGTAAGGGATTAGAATGAATGAGCATGACTTTAGCACATAGCTAGAGTATTTATTATTTGAGTAAATCCTTGGTATAAACTTACTTACTCAAAATGTGCCTCTGTTTCCTTTCCCTCAAAATAGAGTTCTAGCAGTGGTTTGGGAATGGAAATGATTGATTGAGGGCTCTATTTAGTTAGATGTTTGTTAGAATAGGTTTTTACTGTATTGGTGACTGGACTTCAGTGAGGATGGGAGGTGGTCTGCTGAGGCCTGTTCCACTAGCTGGCAATGATTGACTCACCAGAGTGTAGGTCACAATTGGGGAATGGATAGGAGGAAGTAACCTGGATGTAGAGATGGGCCTTGATTGAGGGTAGTCTGTTTAGTGTCCAAACACTGTTACAATCTCTGGCTTGATTTTGGAACTAGGAGTTCAAATGTGGTGGGGCTGCTACAACCAGGAACTCTAACTGAGTGGTTAGTGGTTGGATGCCTTTGGAAGATGTTTGCATAGTGGTGCTTGTGAGTAGAGTATTCAACCTGGGAAAGGAAGTCTAGAAGGAGGCATTAGGGTCTATAGGTATTAGCTGGATTTAGAAGAGTTTCCTAGTCTTAAAGGGGGACTGGGAAACGGAATAGGATCACAAGATGTAGATGAGACAGAAGAAGCTTCTGTAAACATGGTCAAAGTAGATGATGAAGGAAGCAGTTTCTTCCTGCAGCTAGTTATAGAAATACTGGAAAATATGCCTATTTTTAATAATACATAGCAAAACTTGAAAGAAAAAAAGTAAATATTCCTGATACCAGAAATGAAGACAGATTATAAAGCCAGATCTGCAAGCAGAAGGTAAAGCCATGGAGGCTCACAGCCGTTTCTAAACCAGACTGGGATTTGAGGGCTGGGACCAACAGTCCAGTTCAGAGACAGGCGATGAGGCCTCAACTGTGTGAGGCAGAGGTGGGACAGAGTCTCCTGCGTAAACAAGAGCCTTGAAGGGCTGCCCCTACCAATTTAGAGTTCTATAGCCAGTTAAACTGTATTCAATAGGTACAAATTGTGGTTGATTGCATTTTTAGCCCCCAATTCTCCAACCCCTTTGCTGGAGAACTGCAAAGTCACATGCTGTAACTCCCACAAAAGGGCTGGGATATATTTTCCCACCTCTTGACTCTGGGTTCAGCCATGTGACTTGCTTTAGCCAACAGAATGAGGTAGAAACTACAACGTGCCATTTTCAAACCTATGCCTCAGTTGCTTGCTCTCCTGTGCTTATGCCATTGCCTAGGAATATACCAGGCTACTTCATGCTGGGACATGAAAAGAGGTCTCCTGAATTGAGTGTGGGGTAGATCAGCTGACCTACGTTTACATGAGAATAAGCCATTGTTCTTTAAGTCACTGAGTTTTAGGGTGGATTATTGTATTAGTTTCCTATTGGTGCTGTAACAAATTACCACAAATTTAATGGCTTAAAACAACGGACATTTATTCTTACAGTTTGGGAGGTCAAAATCTGAAATGAGTTTATGGGGCTAAAGTCATAGCATTGGCAGAGCTGGTTCTTTCTGGAGGCTCTAGGAGAGAAGCTATCTCCTTGCCTTTCTCAGCTTCTAGAGGCTGCCTGCATTCTTGTTTCATAACCCTTTCCTTGCATCATTCCAACTTCTTGTTTTCCATTGTCATATGTACTTTTCTAGTTAAATCTCTCTCTATGTCTTGCTTATAAGGACACTTGTTGGCATGGATTGAATTGTGTCCCCCCAAAATGTTTGTCAACTTGGCTAGCCCATGATTCCCAGTATTGTGTGATTGTCTACCATTTTTCAATTTGATGTGATTTTCCTATATGTTGTAAATTCTTCTTCTACGATGTTAATGAGATGGAATTATCGGCAGTTATGTTAATAAGGCAGGACTTAATCTACAAGATTAGGTTGTGTTTTAAGTCAATCTCTTTTGAGATGTAAAAGAGAAAAGGAAGCAGAGAGACAGGGACCTGAGACCATCAAGAAACAAGATCCAGGAGAATAAATAGCATGTCCTTTGGACCAGGGTCCCTGCCCTGAGAAGCTCCTCAACCCGGGAAGATTTGATTGACAAGGACCTTCCCCCAGAGCTGACAGAGAAAGCCTTCCCCTTGAGCTGGCACCTTGAATTCAGACTTCTAGGCTTCTAGACTGTGAGAGAATAAATTTATTTGTTAAAGCCATCCGCTTGTGGTATTTCTGTTATAGCAGCACTGGATAACAAAGACAACTGTGATTATATTTAGAGCCCACCCAGGTAATCCAGGATAAGCTCTCTATCTCAAGATCCTTACCTTCATCATATCTGCCAAGTTCCTTTTACTGTGTAAGGTAAAATTCACAAGTTCTGAGGATTAGGACATGGGCATCTTGGGGGAGCTCATTACTCAGCCTGCCACAATTATTATGTAGGGTTTTATTTTTATTAGCAAGAACTGTTTTTAGAGACTCAAAATCCAACAGACTTCCTAGAAGAACTACTAAAGGTTGTAGTTAGTGCATAGCATTCACATAGTGACTGATGTAAGCACATGGATTTTTTTAGCCTGACTGCCTTGGTTCACTATCTGTGCGACCTTGGGCAAGCTACTTACCTCTCTATGGCTGTTTCCTCATCTGTAAAATGATAATAACTAAGATTGTACTGACCTCATGGGATTCTCATGAGGATAAAATGAATTAATATTTGTGAAGTGCTTAGGGCATTTACGGATCACATAGAAAGTGCTATATAAATGTTCTTAAAATAATAAAATCAAAAAGGAAACAATCCAGAAGGAAGGAGTGGGAGAGATGGATCATTTCACTCCCAACCGATTTGCAAACTGTAAAATTTCTGACAACAAGAAGTGGGGAAGATATTGCTAGGAAATGGGAATTCTCATATAGTGGGAGCAGTTATGTAACTCGACACAGCTACTTTCTAAAGGAACTTGGCAACACCTAATTGAATTGAAGATGATAAGTCTGTTCAACCAGGCAGCAATTTACGTACACTAGCAACCTCCTAGTTCCCTGGAGGTGCAGTGGTTAAGAGCTCGGCTGCTAACCAAAAGGTTGGCAGTTGGAATCCACCAGCTACTCCTTGAAGACCCTATGGGGCAGTTCTCCTTTGTCCTATAGGGTCACTTTGAGTTGGAATCGAATGAACAGCAACAGATTTGGTTTTGGTTTTTTTAGCAACCCCTTGGTAAATTTGTACATGGAGACGGGCAAAGATGGGCATAGCATGGTTTATAATAGTGACCCTGTCTTAGGTCGGGTTCCTTGGGAGCAGAGCCTGTGACAGAGATGAGGATGTACACCATTTATTGAGGGTGTGCTCTTCAGGGGAACCTGTAAGGAAGGCTAGGGATGCAGAGGTGCCAAGCGAGTGGTCTCAGGTAAAGAATTCTAGTTTTGGCTTGATCCATGAGGATGCCTGGTACAGAAATCAATGGGTTGGGTTGCCCCCTTGAGGTAAGGGCGTGTTTTATACCACATATCAGTCAGTTACTCACAACTCACAGCTGTGTGTGTGGGGTGAGGAGGTATCACTTTCAGGGCAAGGCAACTTCTGTTAGACAAGGGAAACCCCTTGATAAAAGAGCAACTGTGAGCCGCCAGCAGCCAACACTCAGAATCACTGTAAGTGGATCCACTGCCGTGATAAAAGGAATTTGAGTGAGGCATTATGATTACTGTAGAAAGGGCAATGCAACAAAACCAAAACCAAACCCATTGCCGTCAAGTCGATTCAGACTCCTAGCGACCCTATAGGACAGAGTAGAACTGCCCCATAAGGTTTCCAAGGAGTGACTGGTGGATTCGAACTGCTGACCTCTTGGTTAGCAAGTGAGTGCTTAACCACTGGGCCACTGAGGGTCCACAACAAAAGCTAGTACTCATCAGTAGAAGAAAGTGTAAAAATGCGTGGCATGTGCATACAGTGGAATTGTACATAAAGTTAAAATGAATGACCTCGATCTACGTATATTATAGGGATAAATCTTAAAAACTTAACAATGAAAAATGCAAGCTGAAGAGTGGTGTGTATAATATGGTATCATTTGTGCATATTAACACACAAAACAATATTTATGTGTTGCTTTTTTTATGGTTGCATAATATATAGTTGTCTTAGTTATCTAATGCTGCATAACAGAAATACTACAAGTGGTTGGCTTTAACAAACAAATTTATTCACTCACAGTCTACGAGGCTAGAAGTCCAAATTCAGGGCACCAGCTCCTGGGCAAGGCTTTCTCTCTCTGTCACTTCTGGGGAAAGTCCTTGCATCAATCTTCTCCTGGCCTAGGAGCTTCTCAGGGCAGGGACCCTGGGTCCAAAGGACGTGCACTGCTCCAGGTTCTTGCTTAGTGGTATGAGGTCCCTATACCTCTGCTTGCTTCTCTCTCCTTTCATCTAAGATAAAAGGTGGTACAGGCTACACCCCAGGGAAACTCACCTTACTTCACATTAGGGCTGTGACCTGAGTAAGGATGTTGCATCCCACCCTAATCCTCTTTAACATAACTTAATCTTGCCTCATTAATCACAGGCAGAGATTATAAGGATTTATAACACACAGGAAAATTGTATCAGATCACAAAAGGAGGACAACCACACAATACTGGGAATCATGGCCCAGCCAAGTTGACACACATTTTTTGGAGATACAATTCAATCCACAACAGTGGTAAAGGTATTAAAACGTGGATTCATGCCGACTTTGTTGGGATAGTGGTTACCTTTTAGAATGGAGGAATAAGAACAGGATCATGAGGGATACTAATGGGGCTTCAGGTATATCTGTTTTTTTTTTTTTTCAGTATGGCACGATGTTAACATTCTGTTAAGCCATGTATTGGGTACAGCTTAAGAAAATATCATTCTCTTAATTTTTCTGTATATTTTAAACATTTTATATAAAAGAAAAAAAGATTTCAAGGAAGAAGACCATATGTCTGGGTTGTACCAACAGAGAAGGAGACTGGGAAGACACTACTGAGGTTCTTATACGTATACACTTCTGGCTTCTGGCACATAGATCTGGTGGTCTATCAAGGAGATTGTGGGTATCTGGAAGCTTTGGAGGGCCCCTATTCAGATCCTGGCTCTGGGAACATGTGAATCAAGGACCAGGAAGGCTGAGACCTATAGCAAATCAGTGGATCTAACTTCAGAGAGCTGAGTGGGAAAAAAAAGGGGAAAGGATAATGAGACAAGAGCTTAATAGCAACATCTTGAATAGAGACGTTCAACAAATACTCATTGAGTCCTTAATATGCATGAAGCAATGGGCTAGGTTGGGGAGTCAATAATAAATGATGCTGTCCCTACCTTCAAGGAGCTGAGAGTAAAGTGGAAATCTTGAGAGAGGAGAACATAAAGGACTGGGAAGCATCTTTCCATCGTTGTTGTTAGGTGCTGTGGAGTTGATTTCAACTCATAGCAACCCCATGTGACAGAGTAGAACTGCCCCATAGGGTTTTCTACGCTGTAATCTTTGTGGGAGAACGCTGGTGGTGCAGTGGTTAAGTGTTTGGCTGTTAACCAAAAGGTTGGCAGTTTGAATCCACCAGCCACCCCTTGGGAACCCTATGGGGTAGTTCTACTCTGTCGTGTAGGGTCATTATGAGTCATAATCGAATTGACTCAGCTTGATGGCAATGAGTTTGGGTTTTTTTGTTTAACCTTTATGGGAGCAGATCACCAGGTCTGTCTCCTATGAAGCCACTGGGTAGGTTTGAACCACTCACCTTTTGGTTAGCAGCCTAGTGCTTAACCAGTGCACCCCCAGGGCTCCTTGTCTTTCCATTAGAGAACAACAAATATCCTTGTGTAAGAGTCCCTTGTTTCTGAATCAAAAAATTTCAAAATTATTTCTGTGAAACTCAAGTTCCCCAAGATATTTTGTAAAATGGGTTTTATAGTAAAATATGTTAGGAAGTACTGTCTGCCATATCCTCTTCTTGTAGAGTCATAATGCAATGAGCATGTAAAAGTTACCAAGGTGAGTTACAGAAAAGAAAATCTATGTGAAGAAACTTTGCATCTCACCAAATAATTTGATTGCAAAATAATTTTTTTTTGGTAACAGTCTTTTAGTGTTTTGTGGGATACATTTTGTTCTTATGTATTGTATTTATATTATTTTCTTAAATCCTTTGAAATATTCCTAAAAGGTGTTTTTTATATCTTCATCGCAGTGCTTCTGTTTAAGAGTTTAAACTCCAATATTGTGCTTAAAATGTTAATCAAAGGTTTGTTTTAGTACAGTTTGGCTTTGCAGGGAGAATGATACTGTCAAGTCTTCTGCCAGTTATTTTAGCTCTTCAGAATAAACAGTAAGGCTGAGCATTTATGATAGACATATAGACCATTGTACTTTTTGCAAACTGATTTTCTGGTAACCCCTCCCCCCACTTTTCACATCGAGCAAAACGCTCAGTCTTCAGGCCTTTGAACAAACATGTCAATAGCTTTAAATCAAACTACCATGCTAAAATATACTACTGGGTCACAGCCTTTAGCAGCTATGCATTTAATTGCACCCTATAAAACGAACCAGGAGGTATAACTTTACAAACACAACATCTGAGGTGGTGGGATTAGCACGTGTAGTTTTAATTCTCAATATAAAACCATGAAGGGCTGTAATTTTAATATACTACTGACAAGGGACACCTGAGCATTAATGTGCATTCCTAATACATGTTTTCAGTATCCTAAGACATAATATAGCTTCAGTTTTAAATATAATGCTCACACTTTTTTTTTGCATCTTTGGCGAAGCATTAAGAAATTCAGCTAATATTATTGTCTCAGTTTAAGGAAATCGTGTAAATATTTCACTCCTTAGGATAATTCTGACACAAAATGGTTGTTCCATGACTGTTTATTTTATTATATGGTTGAAGTTTCTTTTTTCTTTTGATTACTCTCTGCTTTTCCTCCCAGCAGTTCCAATGGGGTTAATTTTAAATATGGGATGTGAAACCAGTTGCCAATGAATGAAATATATTGCTGCTTATCTTTCTGGTTGCATAATTATCTGTATTCATGGGTCTCTCGTGTTAGTGAAAATTTCTCTTGTACGTGTGTGAACTTGGATCTGCCACTCCTGAGCTGTGTCTGCCACTTAGGAGCTACAGAAGATATTTAACCTTTTTCTGTCTCTTTTCTTATCTGCAAAATAGGGGCATTAATGGTTAAGAGGAAACCTGGTGGCATAGCAGTTAAAAGCTATGGCTGCTAACCAGAAGGTCAGTAGTTCAAATCCACCAGGCACTTCTCGGAAACTCTATGGGACAGTTCTACTCTGTCCTATAGGTCACTATGAACTGGAATCGACTCGATGGCAACAGGTTTGGATTTTTTTTTTAATGGTTAAGAGCTTGGCTGCTAACCAAAAGGTTGGCAGTTCGAATCCACCAGCTGCTCCTTGGAAACCTTATGGGGCAATTCTACTCTGTCGATAGGATGGCTGTGAGTCAGAATCGATTTGATGGGAATGAGTTTGTTTTTTTTTTTGTTTGTTTTTGTGCCTATTAAGTTGATTTAATGTATGTATTTAGAATACATGAAAATGCATGGCACGTAGAACTACACTTAAGTGTTAGCTGTTATTATTAGGTATATACTAGGAAAAAAATATACTAGAGAGACTGTAAATTATTAGCAATACACAATTTCTTCCATCAAAATCTACAGCTGCAGCCAAGCCTGGGTAGATCTATAAGCCTAACTCATAAAGACAGGTAGTCCAGTTAGATCTTATTCCTGGCTACTTATCTGGAAAGTTTATATAAAAAATTGAGTGTTTTAAGTTTGGTGGGTATTATGGGTTCAATTGTATCCCCCCAAAATGTGTATCAACTTGGCTAGGCTATGATTCCCAGTATTGTGTGATTGTCCACCATTTTGTCATCTGATGTGATTTTCTTATATGTTGTAAATCCTACCTCTATGATATGAATGGGGTAGAATTAGAGGCAGTTATGTTACTGAGGCAGGACTCAATCTACAAGATTAGATTGTATCTTGAGTCCATCTCTTTTGAGATATAAAAGAGAGAAGCAAGCAGAGAGACGGGGGGACCTCATACCACCAAGAAATCAGCACCTGGAGCAGAGGACATCCTTTGGACCGGGGGTCCCTGTGCTGAGAATCTCCTTGACTGGGGAAGATTGATGGTAAGGACCTTCCCCCAGAGCCTGAATTCAGGCTTCTAGCCTACTAGACTGTGAGAGGATGAATTTCTTTTTGTTAAAGCCATCCACTTGTGGTATTTCTGTTATAGCAGCACTAGATGACTAAGACAGTAGGGAAGGGGAGGCCATTGTTGGGGAAGGACTAGCAGAGGCTGGAAAGTGCTCTTCTTTGGTTTTCCTTCCTTACTGCTGTACACTACTTTTTAGTTAAGTATCATATCAACTCAAGCACTCACATGCTTTCCACCCAAACCTCACTCTTCTAGCTCCTTTTCTATTTTACCCCCTTTTCCGTGTCTGTTGTTGTTGTTGTTAGGTGCCATCGAGTCGGTTCTGACTCATAGCGACCCTATGCACAGCAGAACAAAACACTGCCTGGTCCTGCGCCATCCTTACAATCCTTGTTATGCTTGAGCTCGTTGCAGCCACTGTGTCAGTCCACCTTGTTGAGTGTCTTCCTCTTTTCCACTGGCCCTGTACTTTGCCAAACATGATGTCCCTCTCCAGGGACTGATCCCTCCGGACAACATGTTCAAAGTATGTAAGATGCAGCCTTGCCATCCTTGCTTCCAAGGAGCATGTCTGCTTAGCAGCAATTCCCTGATTCTCCCTTACCCCCACAGTGGCAGGCAGAAGTGGCAAGTGTTGGGAGGTAGGTGAGAGCTATCTGAGTGGTATGTATGGCTGAGAGTAGAGCTCCCCCCCCCCCGTTTAAAACTCTGAACTTATCAAAATGTTTCTTCATGTATTTTCATTATAGTCATCCTATGTATATATAAATTTGCTTGTATTTTCAAAGCCACACTTAGAAGAAAAGGTGGAGAAATTATACAAAAACTTTGGTCACTAAACTTTAAAGGAAATTAACAAAGTTGGACTATGGCTCCAAAAAGGAGAGAAACAGTGATGGCATTTTTTTGTTTTTTAAAGCTTAGATAAACTGAATTAGGAAATGAGTTGCAATGTGCAAAAATATAAAAAAGAGCCATAAAATAATTTCTTACATATATTAAGGGACACATTAATTAACTGGGGAAAGATGAGAAGAATTACAAGTAGATTCCCACAATAATATGTATTTGGATATACTGTATATCAAAGTGTGTCTCTGTAGTCCTAAATATGTACTAAAATATACTGATATATTAATTTTATGTCACTGTTCAGGACACAATAAGAGTGTAGGGCAAGGCTTTCAATGATAGCAAAAAGGGGTGAAAAGATAAAATGTTCTAACGTTTATACTTTCTTTCCAATCTTTACTGTGAACCTATAGAGGAAATAAGAATAGGGCAGGAAGTATGCATGTTAGAAGATGAGAAGTCAAGCTAAGATTTAGAGGACTTGGTCCTAAACTATTAAATAAAATAAAATGAATTAAGATATTTAGGCTCTTTAGCATTTTAATCCATGAACTAAGTAATTGTAATGATGTAAGTTGCCAGTTTTGAGGACAGGATGGAGTGGCTATTGACTATTAGAGACCTGTTTTGCAGATAAGGGGGAAAGTATCTATCAGTAAGACTATATTGATTGTGGAGAAATACATATGACAGGAATTTAAAAAGTGTTGTGATAGCACAAGCAATACTGTCCCAGATTCTTATTTTATTCTTTATAACCATGTAGCTGACATGAGCATAAAGTCCCATTCAAGGTCACTGGAAACTTTGAACTTGGATTGACTCCAGGAGAACATAGGATAACATAATAATTGTCTCCCTGAGTGCCAGAAGTTTAGTAAGATTCAAAAGTAATAAATATTTTTTTATAGAAACTCAAATTTACTGTTTCCTACCATTGGGTTATTCTAAAGTTCACTCTTTGTAAATTGAAAACAGTGACTTTACAAAAATGACATGGTACGAAGAGGCCTAAGTATAAATGGGCTCTTTAAAACCCTGGAGACACTAATTTCCATGCTGAAGATAATGTTTCAAAGAGATTTCTTTTCAACGTGTTTTCTTAGGAGGGCAAGATTTCAAAGAGGTAAATTAGCAAAGCAAGGTAACCGCGATACTGCCATCTGGAGTTTTCAATTAGCATTTCTGACTAAGACTTTGGCAAAATTATTCACAAATATTTTCAGAGTTGAGGAATAATCTTGTGGCACTTTCTGTTCTTTTTTAAGGACACCAGGCATGTAAAGTAATAACAGAGAACTTTGCAGACTGCAGCTGAGTAGGGTTGGAGCATCCTGCTTTTAAGTTATGCTCAGTTGATCCATGTTGCTTGAAATGTAAAACAATGTATTTTGAAATGGTGAGGGAAATGATTGGCCTCAAAGTCTTGTAATTGAATGAATAAAGGGTGATTGACATATACAATTGTGTAAAAATAGATACATTACATCAAGAGTTGATTTAATACATATTGTTGGATATTTAAAAAAAATTAAACCTGTTGATGTGAGCACAATGAACACGCTTAGGGTCATAGCTTGTGGAACTGAAAAGAGCCTTAGAGACCATCATTTCCAATCTTTTCATTTGCTGAGGGAGAAATTTGAGGATCAGGGAAACAAAGTGACTTTTGTGGGGTCACATGGAAAGCCAATGGCAGAGCTGTGATGGCACTCAGGCTTCCTAACCACCCAACCCTGCTCATTCAATGAGAATGCTTCAAACAGTGTTTACAATTTTGAATCGGAGTGTATGTTTTGGTTACTTCAACATTTATTCCTATTTGTGTGGGTGCAAAAATAGCCCAGAGTGGTGTGCTTTGCCACAGGTCAAACAGGTATTAAGGAACAAGACAAAGCTTTTTACTACTCATACTTCACATGTGTAGTTGTTATGTGTGTGTGCATGTGTGTACACGTGAGTGTGTGTGCACAGTCCCTCAACTATTATTCCCATATCCAAAAAGCTCTGAGAACTGAAAGGCTTTTTTTTTTTTTTTTTGAAAATTTGTGACAAACTCCGTTGGCAGAAAAATCTGGTCTGAACTGATGATGAGAGGCTATTTTCAGACTTCATGTATTCTGACAAGTATAACTCTGCGTGTATTTCACTTTAGTAATGGTGATATGTTTGATTACCGGGTGCTGCCCCAGACTCAGTTGGGGATGTTACAAAGCCCATGCTGTGTATAATTTATTACATTTTCAAACCCTGAAAAATTCTGAACTCTGGTCCCAAGGGTTTTGAATAAGGGATTGTAACCCTGTTATTTGTCCATTATGTAATTTCATTACATTAAATTAGACAGTGTTGGCTTAAAACCATGCAACTCAGAGGCCCTTTACATATATAATTCCTTTTGGTTCGAAATATGTGAACCAAAAGGAATTAAATAAGATAAGCAAATTGCTGTTTATGGAAGAGTAAATATATAAAAGTAAAACATTTAGTTTAGCCAATAGTATTTGTAGCTAGGAAGTCCAGAGTAGTGTTCAGTTATGGCAAGCATCTCATATGAAGTGTTTGATAAAATCATCAGTCTCCTTTTCTTCCCCTCACCAACTTTGGTGACATTTATTTTATAGCCTTCTTTTATACTTTATATATGTTTCTCTATTCTGTTGTTGTTAGCTGCAGCCAAGTTGCACCTAATGTATGATGACCCCACACGTAGTGGAGCATTGCCTGGTCCTGCACTACCCCTGTGATGGATTTTGGATTGGAGCATCGTGATCCATAGGGTGTCCATTGGGTGATTTTCAAAAGTAAATCTCCAGGATTTCCTTCCTAGTCTGTCTTAGTCCGGAAGCCCTGCTGAGACCTGTTCAGCCTCATAGCAACACGCAGGCCTCCACTGACAGATGAGTGGTGGCTCCGTATGAAGTGCACTGACTAGGAATTGAACCTGGGCTTCCCACTTGAAAGGGGAGCATTCTGCCCCTGAACCGTCTTTGCGCCTATTTCTACCCTGCATCAAATTGTTTTAGGGGAATGAATTAAAGATTTTCCACTCCAGGTCTCACAGTAACTCTGTGTTCTATTATTTACTCAGTGTTGAAAATGAGCAATCATTAGTCAGCTAATGTTCACAGTTTAGAATATATATGCTGAGTAGGTTAGAGCTGAATTAGATTTGACCAGACCTGACATGATATAGCCTTCCTCTTTATTACAACTCTTGTGTTTAAGCACTCAGCTGCTAACTGAAAGGTCAGCAGTTGGAACCCACCAGCAGCTCCGTGGAGGAAGATGTGGCAGTCTGCTTCCATAAAGATTACAGCCTTGGAAACCTTTTGGGGCCGTTCTACCCTGTCCTATGGGGTTGTTATGAACCAGAGTCAACTTGAGGGAAATGAGTTTTGGTTTGTATATTATGTTTAGATAAGTGCTATGTCCCGATAGTTTGTTTTAGGCCTAAGCAACATCAACTTTAGGGCCCCATGTTACTGGATTTAGTTCCAGCTGGAGAGAAAGGAGCAGTCAGTCATTAAGGCAGACTCACAACAGGGCCAGCCATTTCCTTGTTCACAGGAAACTTCACCAATTGACAATTTTGACCTGTCATACATTGTCAGGATAAACACCTTCCACACCCCCCAGGTGAGTGAGAGTTGAACATATTGGAATTTTTCTTGACTTTCTTCAGGATCCAAAAAGTAAGTTTTATAGATAAGAGTCATGCTTTTCGGTGTGTATTATTCCCGTCATAATTTTGGATATGTTTCTAGTTACATAACCCAATTTTTAGACAAGTTAAATGCTGCAGGACTGAGTCACTATGAGTTGGAACTGACTCAATGGCACCTAACAACAGCAATGACAAGTTAAATGTAAAACATTTGCTTATTGTAATATTCATCCATCTCATGGAGGGAGGGTGTTCCCTCCTTTTGTCAACAATGCCTACAATATGACAATTACTTGGACTGTATTATTTAAAGTGGCCTGCCTGCGTGACCTAATCCAACACTCTCTTTTCACTCCTGGGTCAAACAGGAAGAAAATAGTAGGACCTAGTGGAAGGATAGGGGCCCTGGTGGCACAGTGGTTAAGTGTTTGGCTGCTAACCAAAGGTTGGCAGTTTGAATCCACCAGTCACTCCTTGGAAACCCAATTGGGCAGTTCTACTCTGTCCTGTAAGGTCACTAGGAGTTGGAATCGACTCCATGGCAATGGCTTTGGATTTTTTTTTTTTTTAATGGAAAGAGGACCTCAGACAAGCCATCAGCCTCTTTAAGCACTTTTCGGGGGCAGTGGTAGTTCAGTGGTAGAATTCTTGTCTTCCATATGGGAGACCTGGGTTAGATTCCTGACCACTGGAAGCCTGCATGTTGCTATGATGCTGAACCGGTTTCAGCAGAGCTTCCTAATTAAGGCTAGGAAGAAAGGCCTGGCAATCTACTTCTGCAAATCAGCCAGTGAAAACCCTATGGAACACAATGGTCTGATCTGCAACTGATCATGAAGATGGTACAAGACCTGGCAGTGTTTTGTTCCATTGTGGCCAGGAGTGCAGCGGGGAGGGAACTTGACAGCAGCTCACAACAGCAAAGCCTTTTTTCAGCTCTAAAATGCTAAAATATTACGATTCGGAGAGGTGACATTCATAGGCTCAAAATTTGTTTGGATCTTCACTGGGAGGAGACCCGTGAGGTAGCAAATTCATCCCAGGACAGGACAACTTTTCTTTGCCTGAGGAGAAACTTGTAAGCACGGGACTCTGATATGGCTGGAGGGGAAGGAAGAGGTTTGTGGATGAACCCAGTTCAGGGGGCTTCTCCTTTCCGTAAGTGGGCACATTGTAGGCTTGTGACTCGTGAGTCACCGGAAGGAAGGGGCATGTCCAGCAGGCCGAGGCTGTGACCCTCACTTGGCTGACATACTCGCTGGCTGAACTGGCCCCTGCACCTTCAATGAACCCGTGAAAGCAGCGATGCTGAACCAAGGGCTGCAGGGGGCTGCAGAGGGCCAGGTGGAGTGGCACCACCTCCTTTGTGGCAGAGCAAGTTCAGGTCAGAGAGAGGCAGGCATGGGGAGGCGGAAACTGTGAAAGAGTACCCTATGAATGAACAGGGTGGTAAACGTTGTATAAGCGATGGGTGGAAAAATTGACTCCAAACAATTATAAAAGAGTAAGTCCCTTTAAGGAAGAACGCATTTTGTAGATTACAACAAATGTAATGGCCATCCATTAGGCAGTGGATAGAGACGGGCTGTTTGATTTACTTATAATAATAGCACTTCATGTTTACTGAGTACTATTGTCAGACAGGAAACCGTGGTGGCGTAGTGGTTAAGAGCTATGGCCGCTAACCAAAAAGGTTGACAGTTCTAATCCACCAGGTGCTCCTTGGAAACCCGATGGGGCAGTTCTACTCTGTCCTGTAGGGTCACTATGAGTCGGAATCGACTCAATTGCAATTTTTTTTTTTTTTTTTTTTTTATTGCCAGACACTTTAGAAAATGTTTTCTATATCCATTAGGTCTTTTAATCACCATTATACCCATATAAAGTAGGGACTGTTATTCCAATTTTACAGATGAAGAGGTTTAAGGGACATGAATAATGCCCAGCATTGCACAGCAAATAAATGTGGGGATTGGATGTTTGTACTTCTGCTATATTGCCTTCCTCTCTCTGCTTTGTTTTCAGGGTATTTGAAGCAAGGTGTAGAGTCTATTTCTTTCTCCTCTTGTCTTCTTCATTCATTCATATTTATTCTTTCTCCTCCCCTCTCCCTTCCTCCCTCCTAGTCCCCTAACAGCATCGTCATGGAGAGGGTTGAATGTGTTGTTGCAGGGTCCCAACTTCTTGCATTCATTGGAGAAGGTAATTACAGGAAGTCTTTCCTGGACATTCCTTTTTTTTTAAGTGAAAGTTTACAAATCAAGTTAGTCTCTTGTACAAAAACGTATATACACCTTGCTATATACTCCTAATTGTTCTCCCCCCCAATGAGACAGCACACTCCTTCTCTCCACTCTCTGTTTTCTTGTCTATTTGGCCAGCTTCTGACCTCCCCCCTGCCCTCTCATCTCTTCTCTAGACAAGAGCTGTCCATATAGTCTCATGTGTCTACTTGATCCAAGAAGCTCATTCTTCACCAGTATCATTTTCTATCCCATAGTCCAGTCCAATCCCTGACTGAAGAGTTGGCTTTGGGAATGGTTCCTGTCTTGGGCTAACAGAAGGTCTGGGGACCATGACCTCTGGGGTCTTTCTAGTCTCAGTCAGACCATTAAGTCTGGTCTTTTTACGAGAATTTAAGGTCTGCATCCTACTGCTCTTCTGCTTCCTCAGTGGTTCTTTGTTGTATTCCCTGTCAGGGCAGTCATCGGTTATAGCCAGGCATCATCCAGTTCTTCTGGTCTCAGGCTGATGTAGTCCCTGATTTATGTGGCCCTTTCTGTCTCCTGGGCTCATAATTACCTTGTGTCTTTGGTGTTCTTCATTCTCCTTTGGTCCTTTCCTGGACATTTTTTTTTTTTTTTCCACAGTAAACTATTTTTATTCCCCATTGCTTTAAACACCTAATTATGGGCTGTCCAAAGGCAATTATTTCAGTACTCCTCAGATTCCTGAAATTTTATATGATCCAAGTAACTTCTCTGAAGATCAAAAACTCAAAATCACCACAAAGGTCATCCTTAAGTCATTTTTGTGCAAATGGTATTAGCAGCAGCCGTTTTCAAACATCCATTTTCCTCCTGAATTCCACGATAACTCATTCACTGTCGGTTAAGTTCCGCACCTATGGTAGGAAGCCGTAATGATCTAAACCCTAAATGGCACATTTTACTTCTACAGTAACTGATTTCACACTGGAGTAAGGCCCTTCTCATTCACGAAAACATCCCTGCTTATATTAAAAACTCCCTGGCATGCAGTCGATGATCGGTTAACTTAAAGCACAGGAAACGAACGTCCCCATTTTCCTGGTAAGGAAACGCAGTCTGGAGGCCGGCCCCGGGCCTCCAGAGATCATATGGAGAACGCGGCCGAGAAAACCCAGGGCGCTGTCCTCGTGTTCTGGGCCGGGCCGCCTCACCAGGCTCAGGGCGGCCGCGCGCTCCTGTCCCGAGCCGCGCCATTCGGGAGCCTCCGGCACCAGGTACCACGCCCGGTGCGCGGGAGGCAGGAAAAGATTCCTGGACATTCTTAATGAATATTTCCAGTTATTCCTCTGGAAAATGTAAAATTGAGATGTGAAAAGGTTGCTTGAGTCAATTAATAGTTTATCCTCCATTAACTACCCCCCATAGTGCCCAAATAAAGTTATTCTTCATCATTATTATGCAAAAGAATTAAAGAGCTACAGACAAAGGTTGGCTGTAACTGGAGCAATTAAAATATTGTTAAGTCACGTTCGCCTGAGATGAAATTGAAATTTATGCTGTCGTTTATATAAAGGGTTATGATGAGTAATTTTCTTGTCTCCATCAGGGGATGAAGATAAAGTCCTTTTTCCTTTCCTCTGATTGCACAGGCCCCCTCTCTTGGTTGGGTTTCAAGATAAGGTGGTTCTGCCTCAAGCTCCCCTGTTACTTAGGGAAGGATCCTGCTCCTGGGATAGATCCTAAAAGTCCCCTGGCTTCCTAACTGTTTCTGGGTCAGCTCCAAGGGTTCCACCTGTGATAAAGGATGCAACGGCTCCCTCTGGAAACAGGCTGTTAAAGCAGGAGTGGTTGGACTGCCAGGCCAGACACCTGAGAACACAGCTGAGCTCAGAATACGAGACAAGATCCGCAGCCCGACGTCTCATGCGAGGTGGTATAAGTGTGGCTGCACGTCTTGCTAGGCCTCACTGCCGCTGGTGCTGGTTCACATCTCTCTAGGGTGCTGTGGTTCTTCCAGGTGCTGGGGGAAAGTTCCCCTTTTCCCCTGCTTTCTTCGCTCCGTCCTCCCAGCCTCTTAGATTCATTTACAGAGCCGCTTCTTTGGGGCACAAGTCTACTCTCAGGAGGGCAGAACTGGGCCGTCTGGCTTCAGTCCCATCACAAATCCAGAATCGTCCCTTTGTTTGACTCCCTGATGCAGCACTGGGCCAGCATACTGGGCTGGACTTTTCTCTACCTCCAATGCAACTTTATTTCAGGGATCTTGTTGCCTTTTCCTGTCTCTGAGACTTGGTTTAAGGTATGGTTGTCTGTTACAGCCTATTTCAATAATTTTGAATCTTAGGAAAGGGGATTGAGCATTAAACACTTCCTCCCAGAATGTCCCCATCTCAGGCCTTTCTCCAGTGGCCTTCTTAGTATCCCGGCCACCGCTTTTCTTCCCTTCCTGTGCTATGGATTTTGGAAAACTAAATACTCAGTCTTCGTAGTCGCAGTAGCCATGTGTCACAGGAGTGGCCATGTGTCACAATTCTGGCCAACCCTCCACGGAGAGGGAAGTAGCTTTTGGATCCCAAAACATGCACAGGCAGGAACCAGGACCCGAACCTCAGGTAAGTATATCTCTGTGCACCTTCATCCACTGGCACTTCTAAGCTAGGTTGGATGTGACTTTAGGCCAACGCAGGGTCTCTTCTCCAGACTTGTAGCTTTCCCCAGACTGCACCTGGGAAGTGGCCCACTCACCACAGTGTTCCCATGTTCTCCCATTCCTGTGAAGATATTTTTACAGAAAATTCCTTTGCACCAAGATTTTAGCATAGAGAAGTTACGGCAAGGAGTGTAGATTAATTCCCCCAGCATCCAGGGCCAACCACCACTGGCCATGCCTTCCTAGCCACCAGGTCAGGGTGGCCATATGTCAGAGTTCTGGCCAAAAAGATGAGGCAGAAGATGGAAAGGATTTCTTTTTTTTTTTTTTTTTGAACAAAAGGACAAAGCCATAAGAGTGGAGGGTTTTTTTTAGTTCTTTACCCTTAATCCTCTCTGGAACATGGACATGCTGTAGCTACAGGCTGAGCACGGAGAGCAGAAAGATAAAAGGAGTCTGGATATTTGATGACTAAGGGCTGCTACATCAGCTCTCGGATCCTAACTCAAGGCTTGCTGTTATGTGAGAAATTATTTAAATCACTGTAGCAGGACCTTCTCTTACTTGTGGTCAAATGCTTTCCTGACTGATACAATGGGATGTCAGGACACGTGGGCTTGCCTGATTGTTTCCACTCGCTTTCTCTTTTGTCTGCTTTTCCATACTTCCTAGGATTGGAAACAAAGGGATTTTTATTCTTCCTGTGGTAATAGTTTGGATTATCGGGCAGCAAATTTCACTTCCCTCTGTCTTCATTGGGGCACAGTGTACTTCCCTTCCCCATTGATATAGGGCTTAGCCATGTAACTTTCTTTGGCCATGGAGTATTAGTGGACATCACATGACAGAAGCTTTAAATATGCTATATGGCTGGTGTCTTAGGCATCTAGTGCTGCCATAACAGAAATACCACAAGTGGATGGCTTTAACAAAGAGAAATTTATTTCATCACGGTCTAGTAGGTTACAAATCCAAATTCAGGGTGTTGGCGCCAGAGGAAGGCTTTCTGTCTCTGTTGGCTATGGAGGAAGGTCCTTGTCCTCAATCTTCCCCTGGTCGAGGAGCTTCTCAGGTGCAGGACCCCATGTCCAAAGGACGTGCTCTGCTCCTGGTGCTACTTTCTTCGTGGTATGAGGTCCCCTGTCTCTCTGCTTGCTTCTGTCTATCTTAAGAGATTGCCCCAAGACACAATCTAAGCCTGTAGGTTGAGTCCTGCCTCCCTAACACAACTGCCACCCATCCTCCCTCATTAACATCACAGAGGCAGGATTTATAACATATAGGAAAATCACACAATACCAGGAATCATGGCCCAGCCCAATTAATACACATATATTTTGGGGGACATAATTCAGTCTATGACAGCTGGCCTCTTGCACTCTGGTGATCTGCCATGAGAAGAGCACACCACTCAGAGATGCTGCCCCATTAGCCTGGACCCCAGAATGAGCAGACATGAGCAAACCTGAATGAACCTGCAGCTTGGAGCACAGCCCACCTGGACTGACCTTAGCTTGAAGCCTAGCCACCTAGCTGAGCCAAGGCTAGGCCAGCCAAACCCACAGCTGATCTGCAGATCCTGAGAGGATGAAAGTAAATTCTTACTCTTGTAAACCACTGAAAGTTGAGGTTGTTTGTTATTCGGTGTTAATGTGGCAATAGCTGACTAATACACCTCGTAGTAGGGCCTTTCCTTAAAACATATCTTGAACACTGTACCCATGGCTTAATAAAACTGAAGGTACCAGTCAATCAAACCTAGCTCTTAATATATAAATAGAAGTTTAAGTAATTAAAAAAAACTCAACCCACTCAGCTGTGCCTGTCTTCAATACTCCAATTTACTAGGAACTTAAAATTTTTATTTTGGTAGTCAATAGCTAGACATTGATTCTTTTTCTCTCTTTTCATTTTTTTGCTAAATAATTCATATCTACCCACAGGCAAACAGATGCCTTTAGCCAATCAAGGAGAAGGTCAAGTAAAATGAAATGCAAAAGAAAGAAGCACATAAATATAATTCAGAAAAACTACGGGTTACAATTTCAATTTTTGGTGTCTTTGTTTTCTTCATGGCTCCAGTAAGAGCCCTTCCAAGGCAGGGGCCAGCAAACTATGGCCTGTAGGCCAAATCTGGCCATCTGTTTTTTATGGTATGTGACCTAAAAATGGTTTTTTACAGATGAATATTGACAATCAGTTTGATGATAGAAAACACTAACTTTGAATCCCAATTAAGTATACTGTTATCTCCCCAAAAGAATTCCATTCTTCTTATTAGTACTGTATTATAAAAGTTTTATGGTGTTGGTGAAGAATATTGAATATACCATGGACTGCCAGAAGAATGAACAAATCTGCTTAGAAGCAGTACAGCCAGAATGCTCATTAGAAGCAAGGATGACAAGACTTCATCTCACATACTTTGGGCGTGTTGTCAGGAGGGACTAGTCCCTAGAGAAGGACATCATGTTTGATAAAGTAAAAGGTCAGCAAAAAAGAGGAAGACCCTCAATGAGATGGAGTGACACAGTGGCTACAGCAGTAGGCTCAGGCATGGTGGCGATTGTGAGGATGATGCAGGACAGGGCAGTGTTTCGTTCTCTTGTACATACAGTTGCTATAATCAGAGCTGACTAGATAGCACCTAATGGCAACAGCATTGTAAAAATTGTACTTAATCATTGATATCGTTATATTTTGAATTATAACAATAATACTTTGTGGAAATATGTTTTCTCTTGTTAGTACGAATCCAAGTTTTCTCTTGTTAGTACGAATCATAGCGACCCTATGTGCAACAGAATGAAACACTGCCTGGTCCTGCGCCATCCTCACAATCATTGTTTTGCTTCAGCCCATCGTTGCAGCCACTGCATCAATCCATCTCATTGAGGGTCTTCCTCTTTTTCACTGACCATCTACTTTATCAAACATGATGTGCTTCTCCAGGGACTGATACCACCTGACAACGAACCGACATACTATCCTCTGTTTTGCCCTTTGGCCTACAGAGCCTAAAGAATTAACTATCTGGCCCTTTGCAGAAAAAGCCTGCCAACCCTTGTCCTAAGGTTTGAGGCCCCTTCTTAGTGTCGTAAGAGCTATCTCTGTTCTGCATGATCTGAAAAGGTGAACTTCGGAAGGAGAGCAGAGGACGCTTCGGTCTTCTTTCTGCCATTAGTTCCCAGAAAACTTTTAGAGAAAAATTAAAGCCAAATGACTTTCATAAATCTGTTTTTTACTATTCTTATAACAGCTTCTGGAAAACCTAAACAGGACTGTATAGACTGATGCTCACACTGTTGTGCTAAGGTGGTTAATACATGCCCCAGCAAAATCTTAGAAATAAACTTGGAGAGCCTAGTGAGGTGTGATTCATATGGCTTAAGTAGGAATAGTTTAAAGGCATAGTTTAAAGAACACTTGAACTAGTTTACAATTGGGATTAAACTCTTTCGTATTTTTCGTATTTCTCACCATTTCAACATCTAACTTCAAGTAGTCTCTTGGTGGCTGTGATTTATTCTAATCTTCATTGTAAAAAAAAAATTTTTTTTTCATTGTTATGGATTTAATCGTGTCCCCCCAAAATGTGTGTCAACCTGGCTAGACTATGATTCCCAGTATTTTGTGGTTGTCCACCATTCTGTGATCTGATGTGTTTTAAATCCTAACCTCTATGATGTTAATGAGGTGGGTTTAGAGGCAGTTATGATAATGAGGCAGGACACAATCTACAGGATTAAGTTGTATCTTGAGCCAGTCTCTTTTGAGATATAAAAGAGAAGTGAGCAGAGAGGAGAGGGACCTCGAAACACCAAGAAAGAAGAGCCAGGAGAAGAGCAAGTCTTTTGGACTTGGGATCCTTGCCCTGAGAAACTCCTAGACCCAAGGGAAGCTTGATAACAAGGACCTTCCCCTGGAGCTGAATTTGGACTTCTAGCCTCCTAGACCGTAAGAGAATAAATTTGTTTGTTAAAGCTATCCACTTGCAGTATTTCTGTTATAGTAGCATTAAGTATCTAAGACAACTGTCAATATTTTTCACTTCACTTAGCTGTGACAATTACTAGGTGTGCTTTACTTTAATTTTTTCTTAATTACTCATATTTCCTTTTAGTACTTCAAACAGTGGGGTGTGTTTCACTTTCACTTTTTATATCATACATTTGAATCACTTAAAATGTCCATTGGTCTTTATGTGATGAAAATAAATTTTTGTTTATCCCTTTTAGATATCATTATAGTTATTTTTTTTTATTTTTATTGTGCTTTAAGTGGAAATTTACAAATCAAGTCAGACTGTCATACAAAAATTTATACACACCTTGCTATATACTCCTAATTGCTCTCCCCTTAATGAAACACCACACTCTTTCCCTCGACTCTATTTTCATGTCCATTCGGCCAGCTTCTGACCCCCTCTGCTCTCTCATCTCCACTCCAGACAGGAGATGCCAACATAGTCTCATGTGTCTACTTGATCCAAGAAGCTCATTCTTCACCAGTATCATTTTCTATCCCATAGTCCAGTCCAATCCCTGTCTGAAGAGTTGGCATTGGGAATGGCTTCTTTCTTGGGCTACCAGAAGGTCTAGCGACCAAAACCTCTGGGGTCCTTCTAGACTCAGTCAGGCCATTAAGTCTAGTCTCTTTATGATAATTTGCGGTCTGCATCCCACTGTTCTCCTGCTCCCTCAGGGGCTCTCCGTTGCACTCTCTGTTGGGCAGTCATTGGTTGTAGCTGTGCGCCATCTAGCTCTTCTGGTCTGAGGCTGATGCAGTCTCTGGTTTATGTGGTCCTGTCTGTCTCTTGGGCTCACAAGTACCTTGTGTCTTTCATGTTCTTCATTCTCCTTTGCTCCAGGTGGGTTGAGACCTATTAATGTATCTTAGATGGCCACTTGCTAGCATTTAAGACCTCAGAAGCCACTCTCCAAAGTGGGATGCAGAATGTTCTCTTAATAGATTTTATTATGCCAATTGACTTAGATGTCCCCTGAAACCATGGTCCACAAACCCCTGCCCCTGCTATACTGGCCTTCGAAGCATTCGGTTTATTCAGGAAACTTCTTTGCTTTTGGTTTAGTCCAGCCGTGCTGATGTCGCCTGTATCGTGTGTTGTCCTTTCCTTCACACAGAATAATTCCTATCCACTATCTAACCAGTAAAAATCCCTTTCCCTCCCTCCCTCCCCGATCTTGTAACCATCAAAGAATATTTTCTTCTCTGTTTAAACTATTTCTCCAGTTATTTTAATAGTGGTCTTATACAATATTTGTCCTGTTGCAACTGACTAATTTCACTCAGCATAATGCCTTCCACATTCCTCCATGTTATGAAATGATTCACGGATTCATCATTGTTTTTTATCGATGCATAGTATGCCATTGTGTCAATATACCACAATTTATTTATACATTCATTCTTTAATGGGCACCTTGGTTGCTTCCATCTTTTTGCTATTGTGAATAGTGCAGCAGTGAACATGGGTGGGTATATATCTGTTTGTGTAAAGGCTCTTAATTCTCTAGGATATATTCCAAGGAGTGAGATTGCTGAATCTTATCGTAATTCTATTTCTAGTTTTTTTAAGGAAGTGCCAAATGGATTTCCAAAGTGGTTGTACCATTTTACATTCCCACCAGCAGTGTGTAAGTGTTCAAGTCACTCCACAACCTCTCCAACATTTATTATTTTGTGTTTTTTGGATTAATGCCAGCCTTTTTGGAGTGAGATGGAATCTCATTGTAGTTTTGATTTGGATTTCTCTAAAGGTTAATTATCCTGAGGAATTCCTCATATATCTGTTAGCTACCTGAATGTCATCTTTTGTGAACTGCCTGTTCATATCCTTTGCCCATTTTTTAATTGTGTTATTTGTCTTTTTGTAGTTGAGTTTTTGCAGTATCATGTAGATTTTGGAGATCGGACGCTGATCTCCCCACCAGACAGGAGACGCTATTGCTAAAAACTTTTTCCCAGTCTGTAGGTCATCTTTTTACTCTTTTGGTGAAGTCTTTGGATGAGCATAGGTGTTTTACTTTTAGGAGCTCCCAGTTATTTAATTTCTCTTCTGCATTGTTAGTAATGTTTTGTATACTGTTTATGTTATATATTAGGGCTGCTAGCATTGTCCCTATTTTTTCTTCCATGATCTTTATCGTTTTAGATTTTATATTTAAGTCTTTGATCCATTTTGAGTTTGTTTTTGTGCATGGCATGAGGTATGGGTCTTGTTTCATTTTTTTGCAGATGGATATCCAGTTATGCCAGCAGCATTTGTTAAAGAGACTATCTTTTCCCTATTTAACTGACTTTGGGCCTTTGTCAAATATCAGCTGCTTATATGTGGACGGATTTATGTCTGGATTCTTAATTCTGTTCCATTGGTCTATGTATCTGTTGTTTTACCAGTAGCAGGCTGTTTTGACTACTGTGGTGGTATAATAGGTTCTAAAATCAGGTAGTGTGAGGCCTCCCACTTTGTTCTTCTTTTTCAGTAATACTTTACTTTTGCGGGGCCTCTTTCCCTTCCATGTGAACTTGGTTATTTGTTTCTCCGTCTCATTAAAAAATGTCATTAGAATTTGAATTGGAATTGTATTGTATCTATAGATGGCTTTTGGTAGAATAGACATTTTTACAATATTGAATCTTCCTATCCATGAGCAATGCATGTTTTTCCACTTATGTGGGTCTCTTTTGGTTTCTTGCAGTAGTGTCTTGTTTTCTTTGTACAGGTCTTTTACATCTCTGGTAAGATCTATTCCTAAGTATTTTATCTTCTTGGGGGCTACTGTAAATGGTATTGATTGGTGATTACCTACACAATGTTCTTTTTGTTGGTGTAGAGGAATCCAACTGATTTTTGTATGTTTATCTTCTATCCTGATAATGTGCTGAACTCTTCTATTAGTTTCAGTTGTTTTCTTGAGGATTCTTTAGGGTTTTCTGTGTATAAGAGGAAACCCTGGTGGCATAGTGGTTAAGTGCTACAGCTGCTAACCAAGAGGTTGGCAGTTGAAATCCACCAAGCGCTCCTTGGAAACTCTATGGGACAGTTCTACCCTGTCCTATAGGGTTGCTATGAGTCAGAATTGACTCAACGGCAGTGGGTTTTTTTTTTTTTTTTTTTTTTTTTGGTTTTTGGTGTGTATAAGATCACGTTATCTGCAAATAGAGATACTTTTACTTCTTCCTTACCAATCTGTATGCCGTTTATTTCTTTATCTAGCCTAATTGCTCTGGTTAGGAGCTCCAGCACAATGTTGAATGAGAGTGGTGATAAAGGGCATCCTTGTCTAGTTCCTGATCTCAAGGGGAATGCTTTCAGACTCTCTCTATTTAGGATGATGTTGGCTGTTGGCTGTTGACTTTGTATAAACGCCCTTTCTTATGTTGAGGAATTTTCCTTCTGTTCCTATTTTGCTGAGAGTTTTTATCATGAATTGGTGTTGAACTTTGTCAAATGCCTTTTCTGCATCAATTGATAAAATCATGTGGTTCTTGTCTTTTGTTTTATTTATGTGGTGGATTACATTAATTGTTTTTCTAGTGTTGAACCACCCCTGCATACCTGGTATGAATCCCACTTGGTCGTGGTGAATTATTTTTTTGATATGTTGTTGAATTCTATTGGCTAGAGTTTTGTTGAGGATTTTTGCATCTAAGTTCATGAGGGATATAGGTGTGTGATTTTCTTTTTTTGTATTGTCATTACCTGGCTTTGGCATCAGGGATAGGGTGGCTTCATAGAATGAGTTTGGCAGTATTCCGTCCTTTTCTATGATCTGAAATACCTTTAGTAGTAGTAGTGTTAACTCTTCCCTGAAAATGTGGTAGAACTCTGCAGTGAAGCCATCTGGGCCAGGGCTTCTTTTTGTTGGGACTTTTTTCAATCTCTTCTTTTGTTATGGGTCTGTTTGGTTGTTCTCTCTCTGTTTGTGTTAGTTTAGGTAGGTAGTGTGTTTCTAGGAATTCATCCATTTCTTCTAGGTTTTCAAATTTGTTAGAGTACAATTTTTCATAGTAATCTGATATGATTCTTTTAATTTCAGTTGGGTCTGTTGTAATATCACCCATCTCATTTCTTATTTGGGTTATTTGCTTCCTCTCCTGTTTTTCTTTTTTCAGTTTGGCCAATGGTTTATCAATTTTGTTAATTTTTTTTTAAAGAACTAGCTTTTGGTCTTGTTAACTCTTTCAATTGTTTTTCTGTTTTCTATTTCATTTAATTGTGCTCCAATTTTTATTATTTCCTTTCTTCTGGTGCCTGTGGGTTTCTTTTGTTGCTCTCTATTTGTTCACGTTGTAGGGATAATTCTTTGATTTTGGCCCTTTCTTCTTTTTGTATGTGTGCATTTATTGATATAAATTGACCTCTGAGCACTGCTTTCACTGTGTCCCAAAGGTTCTGATAGGAAGTGTTTTCATTCTCATTGGATTCTGTGAATTTCTTTATTACATCCTTAATGTCCTCTATGACCCAGTTGCTTTTGAGCAGGGTATTGTTCAGTTTCCAAGTGTTTGATTTCTTTTCCCTGCTTTTTCTGTTATTGATTTCCACTTTTATGGCCTTATGGTCAGAGAAGATGCTTTGTAATATTTCAGTGTTCTGGATTCCGCTAAGGCTTGCTTTATGACCTAACATGTGGTCTATTCTGGAGAATGTCCCAAGTGCACTAGAAAAGAAAGTATACTTGACTGCTGTTGGGTGAAGTGTTCTGTATATGTCTATAAGGTCAAGTTGGTTGATTGTGGCATGTAGATCTTCCGTGTCTTTATTGAGCATCTTTCTGGATGTCCTGCCCTTCACCGAAAGTGGTGTGTTGAAGTCTCCTAGTATAATTGTGGAGCTATCTATCTCACTTTTCAATGCTGTTAGAGTTTGTTTTATGTATCTTGCAGCCCTGTCATTGGGTGCATAAACATTTAATATGGTTATATCCTCCTGTCATATTGTCCCTTTAATCAGTATATAGTGTCCCTCCTTGTCCTTTGTGGTAGATTTAACTTTAAAGTCTATTTTGTCAGAAATTAATATTGCCACTCCTGTTCTTTTTTGATTGTTGTTTGCTTGACATATTTTTTTTCCCTCCTTTGAGTTTTAGTTTGTTTGTGTCTCTAAGTCTCAGGTGTGTCTCTTGTAGGTAACATATAGCTGGATTGTGTTTTTTAACCCATTCTGCCACTCTCTGTCTCTTTATTGGTGCATTTAGTCCATTTACATTCAGCGTAATTATAGATAGGTTTTTATGAGTGTAGTGCTGTCATTTTGATGTCTTTTTTTGTGTGTTGTTGACAGTTTCTTCTTCCCAGTTAATTTTTTGTGCTAAGTAGTTTATCTTTATATATTGTCTTTTTCTCTTATTCATTGTTGTTGATTTTGTATCTGCTGAGTCTCTGATTTTTTCTTGTATTTTATTTTGATAAGTAGGATAGTTAATCTCCTTTGTGGTTACCTTAATATTTACCCATATTTTTCTAAGTTTAAACCTAACTTTTATTTCTTTATATCGCCTGGTCTTCCTCTCCATATGAAAGATCTATGACTACATTTCTTAGTCCCTCTTTATTGCTTTAATGTTTCTTCTTTTACATACTAACATCGCTCTTTCCATGTTTTGAGTGTTTTTTTAATCTTGATTTATTTTTGTGATTTCCCTGTCTGGGCTGACCTTTGATTTCTCTGTCCAGTGTGCTAGTCTTGGGGTGATACCTTATATTATTGGTTTCCTAACCAAAGAACTCCCTTTAGTATTTGTAGTTTTGGTTTGGCTTTTATGCATTCCTTAAACTTCTGTTTGTCTGGAAATGTCCTGATTTCACCTTTGTATGTGATTCTTGGCTGGCAATTTTTTTCCTTCAGTGCTTTATATACATCATCCCATTGCTTTCTTGCCTGCATGGTTTCTGTAGAGCAGTCCAAGCTTATTCTTATTGACTGTCCTTTGTAGGTGACTTTTTGTTTATCCCTAGCTGCTCTTAAAATTCTCTCTATCTTTGGTTTGGCAAGTTTGATTATCATATGTGTTGGTGACTTTCTTTTAAAATCTACCTTATGTGGAGTTTGATGAGCATCTTTCACAATATCAGGGAAGTTTTCTGCCAACAAATCTTCAACAGTTCTCTCTGTACCTTTTGTTGACCCTCCCTGTGCTGGTACTCCAATCACTCGTAGGTTCTTTCTCTTGATAGCGTCCCACATGTTCTTAAGGTTTCTTCATTAAAAAAAATTTTTTTTTTATCTGAGTTTTCTTCAGGTATTTTGGTGCCAGCTGCTTTATCTTAAGGCTCACCAGTTCTGCCTTCTACTTGCTCTCTTCTACTCCTCTGACTTTCTATCGAGTTGTCTAATTGTATAATTTTATTGTTAATCTTCTGCATTTCTGATTGTTCTCTATGGATTCGTGCAGCTTCTAAAATTTTGCATTATGTTCTTGAATAACATTTTTAATTCCTTCAACTACCTTATCTTCGTGTTCCTTGGCTTGTTCTGCATATTGCCTGATCTCCTTCCTAATCTCGTTCCTGATGCCTTGAGGAGTTCTGTATATTAATCTTTTGAATTCTGCATCCAGTAATTTCAGGATGGCACCTTCACGTAGAAGATCCATTGATAGTTTGTTTTGAGAGCTTGGTGAGGCGATCATAGTCTGTTTCTTTGTGTGACTTTGTATTGACTCTTGTCCCCAAGCCATCTATAAATTATTGTATTAGTTTATTTTATGTTTGCTTACTGTATCCTAGCTTATTGCTTTGTTTTATTTTGATATGCCCAAATGGGTTGCTTGAGTGAGGTAGCTTGATTGTTTTCACCTTTGAAGCTCTGACATCCTGTCACCAGATGGCTAGAGCTGTTATCAGGTCTATCAGTCTAGGAGCCCATTCACTTTTCTTGCATGAGTTTAGCTCAGGTGTCCAGGTAGCTGATTATCAAGTGTATTGTACAGGCTCTGTCCTACAGTCTTAAGAGGGACAGGGGTGATTGGTGTAGGTACCGGTATCCGGTTGCAGCACGGTGTCACTCTGAACAATGCAGGGGGCTGAGAACCATCCCCCAAGTGTGTGTGAGAAAAGTGTGTCCCTGTTCTGTAAAGCGTACAGGTGGGCGGGTTTTGCAGACGGACCATGGGCACCCAATGCTTTTGGTTGTAAGGACTGGGAGGTACCAGTTATTCTTGGACGCCTGTCGCGGGTGACTGAGTGGCCTGAGTGGAGCCACCAGTCCTTAGGCCCCTGATGTGGGTAGGTGAGGACCCTGTTTAATAGGCAAAGCGATGTCAAATATCAAACACCCATCTCTTTACCACACAGCTGGAAAGGTTGCAGTCTGCCAAATAGGGCCTATTGTCCTCAAATAGGCCCGCACAGGTCCATGCAGGGGCACATGTATTCCAAGTCCATGGACTGTTTACGCCGCCTTTGTCCTGAGCTCCCTGGGTTACTGATGCTGGCAAATTATCTTTTCCCCCAGTTGTGAATTTATTCCAACTCCAAGGCCAGGATGATGGCTCTGGTTGCTCAACATGGCCTGTCTCAGGCCCAGGGAAATCAACAACCTCTGAAGCTGGCTTGGGGGCGGGAGGCACAGTAAATTATACGCAAGTACTTAGCTTTTGCCGAGAGAGAGTGCCATTCTTCTCTGGTTCCAGAGGTGTGAGTAGGCTATGTGGCTGGCTGCTTTTCCTTGAGGAAACTGCAGCTGAATGCTACTACCAGCCTGCCACAGCCGCTCCCAGGATGGTGCCAGAGGGTTCCCAGCGATTCAGATCCAGTAACTTCTCTCCACTTCTGAACCATCTCTCCCTTTCCCTGCCACTCAGTCTGTTTTCTAACTTTGCCTTTGTTGTTCAGGGTCTTAGCTTGTCATAAATATAATTGTTTCACTTGTTTTTTCAGGTCTTTATTGTAAGAGGGATCACAGGAAGCGTCTGGCTCTTCCACCATCTTGGACCTGCCTCATTATAGTTATTTTAAAGGATCCCAGGTGGTACAATGGTTAAGGGGTCAGCTGCTAACCAAAAGGTCAGTGGTTGGAATCTACCAGCATCTCTGGAGGAGAAAAAACCTGGCCATCTGCTCCTGTAAGGATTACAACCTAGAAAACCCTGTGCAAAGGTTCTACTCTGTCACATGGAGTTGCTATGAGTTGTAATTGGTTCGACGGCACACAACAACAACATAGTTACTTCATGGTTTATATTATACAGTTGGGTTGTACTTGTCTGATGCATGAATAATTATGGAATTACCTTCACGTTCAGGTTTTTAAGTTTTTAACAAATATTTTTTAATGTTGTATTTATTTTTCTGCTGGGATCTTTAAAAATCACTTACGGCTTACATTTCATTTTTGCTTTTTATTATGTTACTTTCTTAACATCTGTTGCATAATAATGATTCTTAGTGCAATAACTTTTCAGTCACGCCAGATTTGCCTAGTGAAGTAAAGCAGGTTGGTAGCTCTACCAACAATGCAGAGAAATTTCTGTTAGAGAAGAAAGTCTGTGATAAAGTCATTAAACCTGCCTTGACATTTCCCAGGAGCTCCTGAAGGGTTCTTTGCCCTCAGCCTACGGAGACTGCAGTTTTGATCCCAGGGGAAAAATTGCTTTAACTCCTACATTTACATTTTTATGATTATGTCTTTAAAGCTTATTGCCTTAATAATACTTCCCATATGCCCACTGTGTTTCAGAGCCAGCACTCAATGCTTGTACTTTGTAATCGCATTTTCTCTGTTAGATGTCTGCCATTTTTCATGGGCTTCTGAAGCTTTCTATATTAGGAAAGATTATGCATGTAAAGAGCTCAGCATAGCGCTCGCCACATAATAAGTTCTCAATAACTGGGAGCTGTTGTTATGATTTGATTTGATTTTGCTTAAAATCCCTCTGCACTTTTACAAAAATTCACTGAAACTGGTTTTACACTGAAATACAAGACTAGTTATAAGCCTCAAGATCTGTGACTGGTCACATGCCACATTTTTTAAAATATTCTAATTGGACAGCTAATATCACTCGAAGCGTGAAAGAGAAAGTTGTTCTGATTGCTGTTTTATAAGCTGTTTGTAGAGATATTCTTGCCCTGGCCTGTTCTTTGATAAAAATAGGCTAACTCTCAGTTGTTTCAAAAATCTTGATTAGAATGCCTCTTTCAAGGTCCCAGCGATTAGCTGAAGTGATACTGTGTATTTATGCTGCATGTGTAAATATTAATTTTAGGGAATCTCTGGGGTGGTCCTGAAGGCTGCATAGACAGGGCCGGAAGGAGGCTCATGCTGTTTCCGCCTGAGGGAAACTTTCCCCAAATATTTGTCTACTGTTGTGGAGTCAGCAGTGGAATTCCAGGAGCCCTGAGTCTTAGTTTACTTCTATAACCGTGAGTCCACATGACTTTTAATCGATGTCCTGGACTGGAATTACAATTTTAAAAAGGTATCCTGATTAATGAAGCTATTCCATTAATGAAGTTACAATGTTAAATAATATATTAGTTCAAAAGGGTATAAATTTTTGGCTATATCCTTATTATTATTTTTCTTTTTTTCCTTTGTGGTACCAAAATGCCTGAGCAGATGAAATCCAAAGAATACTTGCTAAACGGATCTATTTTGGCAAATGGTTGCCTCTCCTACTTGTCTTACAAATGAGATATGTCCAGGAATACACAGTGTGCAGCCAGGGCAGCCCTCAGCAAGGACATTTTCAACAGGCTTAGTCTTGTCTAAGTCCACAAGAAAGCTATTTCTTTACCAACTGAAACAATTTAAGTGAAGATTAAAAAAATATCAAATGACCATAAACACCCTCAGAGAAGCTTTACTGGAAACCCCCCTTTGAGATAAAGTTTTTACTAGCTGTGCTCCTCTGGTCGCTTTTGGCCACTAATGATTAACTGTTGCAAGGACAGCTAATACATGGGTGACTTTACACCCATCTCTTCTGAATACAAGTCCTTTAGATTTCATGAATTTCTCTGATTGTGTTGCCTCTGAGAGGCCATTTACTTAATTGAGACAGTCTTATTTAACAAATATATACTTAAAATTTACTGACTGTCAGGTACTGTGAGAGATATTAGGAACACAGCAGTAAATAAGTCAGACAAAAATCAATGCCCTGGTAGAGCTTGGAAACCCTGGCGGTAGAGTGGTTAAAGCTACAGCTGCTAACCAAAAGGTTAGCAGTTCGAATCCACCAGGTGCTCCTTGGAAACTGTATGGGGCAGTTCTGCTCTGTCCTGTAGGAGTTGCTATGAGTTGGAATCGACTCAACAGCAGTGGGCTTGGTTTTGGTTGTTTTTTTTGTGGAGCTTACAGTATAGTTGGGGAGGGAGTCACCAGTGTGATAAGTGCTATCATTGAGGAGGTACAGATATCATATGACCATATGGAATGTCACCTATCCCTGTGTGTGTTGTGTTTGTGAGTGTGTGGTATATAAGTGTGTATAAGTGCGCAGGGTGTCAGGGAAGGCTACTCAGAGGAAATAACATGATGAGTACAGTTGAGAGAGAGGGAAGAATGTTCCCCAGAAGGAGAGAGAGCATTATCAGTTCAAGGAATTGACAGATGTTTCATATGGCTGGAGCATACACTCTGAGGTTGGGGAGAGAGGCATGTTGAGAGGTAGGTCTGAAGAGGAAAACCGGACCAATCATGAAGGTCTTGGAGTTTGGGCTTTAACCTAAGGGCCACGGAAAGCCATTAAAGAGTTTAAGCAGAGACTGATGAGATAACATGGGCAATTTAGAAAGACAACTCTTCCTACTATTTGAACATGGTTAATGGAAGGCAGGGATGGGTAGGGAGCTAGTTAGCAGATTCTGGTGATGCTTCCTATTGGGGATGATAATATTACACTAGAGACGGTGGGGATCAAGAAGAGGATAGATCTGAAAGATATTTTTAGGGCTAGAATCAACAAATGTTGATGGATTGTCATTGGGGGAAGGAGAAGGTTGGATGAGGGATCAAGGCTGGTGTTTCCTTTTCTAGTTTAGGCATCTGGGTGTATGATGGAACCAGGGAACACAGGAGGATGACCAGGTTTGGGGGTGAGGGTGGAAGGAAGTGTATGGGTGGGACATCAATGTGGAAATATCCAATAATCATTTGGATAGGCCAACCTAGAATTTGGAAAAAGACATTTGAGCTAATTATAAGAGATTTTGTTGTTACTATTGGTGGCATAGTGGTTAAGAGCTATGGCTGCTAACCAAAAGGCCAGCAGTTCAGATCCATCAGGTGCTCCTTGGAAACCCTATGGGGCAGTTCTACTCTGTCCTATAGGGTCTCTATAAGCCAGAATCGACTCGATGGCAATGGGGTTTTTTATAGAGGATATTTTAAGTCATGAAGATGGGATAAGTATTCCCAAAGGAGGAGAAGTGGATCTTGAAGAGGAAGAGAAATGTCATTTAAAGGTAGAAGAGGAAGAGACTGAGAAGGATTAGCAAAGGAGAAAGGAGGTGATGCTGGAAGAGTGTTTCAGGAAGGAAGGAGTTATTGACCTGTTCAAATGGTTCTAAGAGATCAAATAATGGAAAGAGGGAAGTGTCAATGGGACAAGAGATAGGGAAGCCACTGTGAATGTGTGAGTGTGTACTGTATATACTCGTGATTTTGAGGTGTTGGCGGGAAAGCAGTGAAGATGAGTGCAGAAACCAGGCTAGAGGGATTTGTGGAGGCATATGGAGGTACGAAAATTGACATATGAATGATAGATCCTTCAAGAAGTTCATAAAAGGGAGGAGAGACATAGGCTGGTAGAAGCAGAAGGTTGAGTGAGGCTTTTGTTTTTGTTTCAAAGATGGGGAAGATTTGAGTATGTTCAGATGCTAAAATAAATGACTGAGGAGAGAGAAAGTGGAACCTTGAATGGACAGGGGCCCAACATAGGACAGGAGGACTTCGTGGTTCAGGTGGAGAGGTTACTCTTACATGGGGAGAAAGTCAAGAGTAATTAACCTGGGAGTGGTTGGAGAGGCAAGTCTCAAGTTTATTACAGGAAGTTGAAATGGTTCTTCCACTGTGGCTACCCTCTTTGTGAATTAAGGAGGTAGATAAAGAGGCAGAGTTGTCTTCTGAGAGTAACATGGAAGAAGAGCGTATCAGAAAAGGATAGAGAAGTTTTGGAAGAACCATGATACAAGATGAGAAAAAAAGCTACAGGGGAGACAAAGAAAGACTACTGACTAGAGTGGCATCCATCTGTGGGGCTGTGCTCTTCAAGTAGTGCTCAGCAGCTTCAGAGAAAAACAGAGAAAGAGACATTTGGATAGATTTGGAGTTATGGTGTTGCCAGGCTGATGACATGGAAAGACCATGAGACAAGAGAGATAAGGATATTGGTAAGAGATTAGTTGAAATAAAGTAGATGGAATCTAAATGGAGGAGAAAGGATGTAAAGATGGAGAGGACAGAGAGACGGCAAAACTGGAGAAGCCAAGAGCTGGATGGAGATCTTAGGAAGGTAGAGAGTTGCCAAATGAGGGAACCAGAAAAATAGGAGCCTAAAGTAAAAAAAAAAAAATCTGCAGTTTAGAAAATTATAAGGGTTGGGTGGCTGAAATAGTGGCCATCTGGCTCCTATGGGCTTTGAATTTTCCTGGATTATGATTTGGAGTGTGGATGGAAACAGGGTGCCAGGGCTTTGGTGAAAAATGAGAAGTGACTGAGACATTGGTAGATGATACTAGGAGAGGTAGCAAAATGCCATGAACCTCCAAGGAGTGGAGAGGTTCCAATGACACTGACCCCACCTCCAAACCCAGCATGAAAGGGTGTGGAAAAAGCACTGTTCTCCTTGGTGGGCCAGGAGGTGGAAGGAATGGTCAGTGAGGAGGTTGGTGAAATTTGTTAACCATTGAGAGGAGTCACCCCAGCCATCAGAGGTGGGAACTATTGTTATTTCCATTTTACAGATGAGAAAACTGAGGCACAGAATGGTTGAGTAATTTGCTGAGTTCCACAGCTAGAAAGTGGCAGAGCAAAGTTTCAAACCAGGCAGAATGGCTCCTTAGTAAAAGTGTGAAAGCAGTTTACATAATAACAAAAGAAAATTTGGCTGAATACAAAATAAAATGCACTTGGATAATCTTACTTTTGAATAACCAAGCATCGAACAGATTACATTGAGTTCCCCCCCCCATATTTTTGCTACATGCTGAATTAACTTAATAGTTATTAGTGTTTTGTTTGTTTTTTTGAAGTAACTTGCATTTTCCACACTAACATTTTATGAATTGTGAGCTGTCTTTTGGCTCTTAAGAATACACCTCATTTTGTTAATCCAGATGGCGTTTCTAAGAGACTGCCAAAACATGTACACAGTATAGCAATATGAGCATCTTATTTTTCAGGGCAACGCATCTCTTTCTTTTGAAAACTCAATAATTTGAGTTCTGGGAGCCTAAAAATGCAGACCATCAGCAGGTTTCGCTCCCTGGCCATCAGTAGACGTGCTCCCTTTTGAGAATCATATTTCAGAACACAAACTTGATATCCAAAAACGTGGAGGAGAGGTTCCATGCTTTTCCACATTTAGGCAATTCCGAAGAGTACATTACAGCGTTTGTTAGAAGTAGCATTTAAAAGATGAAGTAATTAAATGGCACTCTTTATAGCTGAAATTAAAAATGAGTTTAGTACGGTCTTAGAAAGATGAAAGAATGCCTGGCAACTCAGTTCTGGTCCCTCAGGCAACTGCATCTTTCAGAACACTTCAGCCGTCAGATTTATTTGTAGCAACTTAAATGAGTTCGTTGTTAGGTGCTGTCAAGTCGGTTCTGACTCATAGTGACCTCAGAGGACAGAGTAGAACTGCCCCATAGGGTTTCCAAGGAGTGGATGTTGGATTTGAACTGCCAACCTTTTGGTTAACAGACAAGCTCTTATCCACTATACCACCAGAGCTCCTAAAGGAATTAGTAAAATGATTTCAGCAATCATGCAAACATTCCAGAAAAATTTATTCTTAGTTCTGGGATACGGAGATGAGAGACGCTTGTCCCTGACTCTCAGCTAATTTGTAATATAGAGGGGAAGATAGAAAAGAAAAATAAACATAAATGCCAAATTATAATAAACCAATCCAGGGTAGAAGCACAGTGAAGGAGTGGCTGACTTGAGGGGCAGGGGTGTGCCTAGAGCTTTCCTGGAGGAGTCGTCACTTGAACTGAGTTTTAAAAGGCAAATCTAGGGTTTTCCAAGAGGGAACACTTAGTACAAGGGAAGAGAGAGGCAGGTGCAGCCAGGAAACCGCAAGCACTCAGGTGTGCCTTGAGCAGAGCCTGTGGAGGGAGGAAGGCTGGAGAAGCCAACAGGGGCCACACTGGGAAGGACCTTGCCTGGATGCAGAAAGATGGAATTTTGGCTTAGATACAAGTGAGAAATAAGAAACGGTGATAAACAGGGGAGGGGCAAGTTTAATTTGCATTTGTGAAAGCATTGTTTATTTTGGGATATTACCTCCATGTTTTATTTTCTGTCTTATCGTGGATTGAATAAGTGTCTCCCAAAATTCATGTCTACCTGGAACCTCAGAATATGGCCTTATTTGGACATAGGATCATTAGTAATTACTTTTTAATATGAGGTTATTTTGGATTAAGATGGGCCCTAAATCCAATGACTGGTGTCTTTTGAGACAAGGAGAGGACACAGAAATACACAGAAGGTGGCTGTGTGAGATGAGGCAGAGGCTGGACAGACGCGGCAGCTGCAACCTCATGTTCAACTGAATGAAACATTGCCAGGTCCTGCACTATCCTCATGACCACTGGTATGCTGGAGTCCACTGTTGTGGTCACTGTGTATTCTGAGTGCCTTCTGACCGAGGGGGCTCATCTTCCGGCACTGTATCAAACAATATTCTGTTGTGACCCATAGGGTTTCCACTGGCTAATTTATAGAAGTATATCACCAGGCCTTTCTTCCTAGTCTTTCTTAGTCTGAAAGCTCCACTGAAACCTGTCCACCATGTGTGATCCTGCTGGTATTTGAAATATTGGTGTCATAACTTGCAGCATAATAGCAACAAGCAAGCCACCACAGTATGACAAACTGACAGATGGGTGTTGGAGCTACAGACTTCTGAGTCCTTAATATATATGCTAGCCACTGTGTGAGAGCTTTAACAATGGACTCTCATCTCATTCTCAGGACAACTTCTGATATTTTTCTGTTTTACATGTAGGGGAGTGGAGACTTCGAAGAGCCATTGTGTGATAGATGTCCTATAGCTAATAAGTGGCAGAGCCATGTTTCAAGGCCAGGATTCCATGTCTCCAGGCCTAAGCTCTTAACTATGACTTAAGAGTGTGCCTGTGCATTTGCCCTAACCCCTCAGTCAACGGACTTGTACTTCCTGGTGGCTAGGAGCCACATCTTACACTGCTTTGTAAGTCTCAAATTGCTAAGGACAGGACTTGCTCAATTTAGGTATTCGTTTAGTATCTGTTGAATGAATGAAAGCTGAAGTCCACTTGATGGTCCCTAAGAGGCTTGAAGAAGTTTAAACTCCCATATTTACCAAATAAATGTGTATTCAGACTTAAGAAAATACAGCTGGTTAACTCAGTTGATTTGGGCACAATACTAATGAGGCCAAGGTCATAGGTTTAATTCCCTCGTGGACCAGTTCACTTTGCACTGTTTTCATGCTCTCAATCTTAAGCAGACTTTCTGGCAAATGCAAATACATACATGTGGTCCCAAGGGAACTGGAGAAAGAAAAGAGAAAGAACGAAGCAGTGCAAATCCATCACCACTGTTGGAAAACCACCTTGAATAATATTACCCACTTACCGTAGGTCACTGGTGTCAGATGTGTTTACATATGAAGAATTGTGCATAATGATTATGGGCCCGGCTTGAATTTGTTTTATTGAAGTCCAAATTAAGGCATGTACCTTAAACATAAGAGGATCTAATAACTTAAACAAAACATTAAAATTATTTGGAAAATAATTTATAGCAGGAGAAACCATTCTTGGTTTGTTTAAAAATAGGAGCACCTTTATTAAGTTAAATGATGTATTGCTGAAAAATTCTCTGTTTATTGTGATATAAGAAATGTGCTTAAGGAAAAAAAAAAAAGAAAAGGGGGAAAGATAACTATAGAGTGTATGGTGTACTACATGGAAAGGTCAAGATGGCTTTCCAGGGCAAATATTCCTGGGCGTGAATCCCAAATATAGAAATTACTGTTGTTGTTAGGTGCCCTCAAGTTGGTTGCAACTCATAGCGACCTTATAGGACAGAGTAGAACTGCCCCATAAGGTTTCCAGGGAGTGACTGGTGGATTTGAACTGCCGACTTTTCCGGTTAGCCCCCGTAGCTGGCCCTAGCTCTTAAGCATAGCGTTACCAGGGCTCCATAGAACTTATTAGCTGTGTGCTTTGTGACAACGTAGTCTCTCTAAGTCCTAGTTTTTTACCTGTCAGGTGTGGATAATCCTGTGTACCCCATGGGTTGTTCTGGGAAATGGCACATGTAAAGCTAGCCCCTCACCCACAAATCAAAACCCCTTTGGTGTCCAGTTGATTCTGACTCATAGCAACTCTATAGGACAAAGTAGACTGCCCCACAGGGTTTCCAAGGAACGGCTGGTGGATTCCAACTAGCAACCTTTTGGCTAGCAGCCAAGCTCTTAACCACTGTGCCACCAGGGCTCCTCCTTACCTATAGGAGGTCTTTTTAAAAAATGGTAACTTTCCCTGTAATTATTTCTCAAAAAAAAAAACAAAACTCTAAGTTTATTCCTCTGAATTGAAGGGGTGTGGATAATTAGAGCAATTGTTGTGACTAAAACTGTAGCCTTAAAAAAAAAAGTTATCATATTAGCATCAAATAATCTTAACACCTCTTAGGCGGTTGATTTAATTTTTCCAAGAAATCTATGTTTTAGTTGGTTCATGCTCTCTGTGGACAATATTTGTTTTGGATATAAGAAAATACAACTTCCTGTAATGATTTTGCCTTTCCTTTTGTTAAAGGTGAGATTTATTTTTTTCTGGTAAGTGTAAATGGAATTTCAGTAAAAATGGTAGACCCTTAGAGGAACAAAAGGGACTTTGGAGAATAGAGGTTTTCATGGCATTAGTTGCTGTATCGTTTTTGTGAGTCACCCTATAGTGCAGAGTCTAGCTTATTCCCTGTCTTTAAGGAACAGACTGTAAGGTCAGGAATTCTGTGTTTGCAACGGTCAACTACTCTCTTTCATTCTCCTCAACAAATAGGTGTCTTTGTAAAATTATATTAGGTACGAACTCCAAAGAAAAACATATTAACTAATATAAAGTGCATGGCTTCGCAGATAAGCTACTTGGAAATGTTCATAGAAAGGAAACAATCGGCCCACACCTACGTTTGGGTACCCGTCCCTCTAGGTTTCCAATATGCTTCCATTCTTGTGCACAGAACATCCATTGTACTGAGCCCATGGGCTCTAAGTGGTTTCTATTAATCTCCGTTACTCATATTCTCATTTTTTTTCTGACTGATATTGCTCATGTCTAAGGAAATTTAGCAGAAGAAAGAATAAAAATGTAGTCTGTCGGGGGAGGGATGGGGACAAATGTATGAAATAGATGGAAGAATCGGGGAAAAAAATCAAAGTGGAAGCATTAAGATGAAGAATTTATGTAGTAGAATTTGTCATGGGTTGTATTGACCAATAAAGAAAATGAGAAGTTTGTAGATTAATATTTTAAACTCATACCCTGAATTAGAATCTAGCAAATCAATGCCAGGAACCAGCAAATGTACTTAGCAATTAGCAGGAGGAAAAAAAAAAAAAATGTAGCTAGTTAATCAGCTTTAGAACCTACCATGGTTCAATTCTGCATTCTGATGAAACTGTTTCAAACTAGTTGTCATTTACTTTTAAAGTGCTGGTACAAGGAGTTTGCTGTAAATAGCAATACTAATTGCATAGACTTGAGCCAAGCACACATACTGCATGCTGTGTATACGTGTCATTTGCTGTGTAGCTCTGCCAACGAACCTGTGCCTGCTGTTCCTACCCTTTCCTTTCTTGGGCACAGTGCACCTATTTACTAAGCTCTCTGGTGTGTACATAGGTGTGAGTGTGTGCATATGAGTGTGTATGTGCATGTGTGTGTTTGGTGGTGGTGGTGTTAGGTGGCATTGAGTGGGTTTCAACTCATAGTGACCCTATAGGTACAACAGAACGAAACACTGCGCAGTCCTGCACCATCCTCACAATCATTGTTACGTTTGAGCCCATTATTGCAGTCACTGTGTCAATCCATCTCATCAAGGGTCTTCCTCTTTTTCGCTGACCCTCCACTTTACATAGCATGATGTCCCTCTCCAAGGACTGGTTGCTCTGATAACATGTCCAAAGTATGTGAGGTGAAGTCTCGACATCCTTGCTTCTAAGGAGCACTCTGGCTATACTTCTTCCAAGACAAATTTATTCTTCTGGCAGTCCATGGTATATTCACTATTCTTCATCAACACCATAATTAAAAGGCATCAATTCTTCTTCAGCCTTCCTTGTTCATTGTCCAGGTTTCGCGTGCATATGAGGTGATTGAAAATACCATGGCTTGAGTTAGGCACACCTTAGCCTTGAAAGTGACATCTTTGGTTTTAAACACTTGAAAAAGGTTTTTGCAGCAGATTTTCCCACGGCAAATTGATTTCTTTCTTTTTTTAATAATACTTGTTTATTGAAAAAAGTAAAAAGTGCAGGAAAGAGTAAATATGAAATAAAAAATCATGAAACTTCTATCAGTAATTACTACTGTTAACACTTAGCACAATTTTCTTTTAGCTCTCTTGCCTGCCTCCCTCCATGTATAAATGTCACATTTTATTTTATTGTGTTTTAGGTGAAAGTTTACAGCACAGGTTAGTTTCTCATTTAAAAATGCACAAATAGTTTTGTGACATTGGTCGCAGTTCCCACAATGTGTCAGCATTCTCCCCCTTTCCTTTTCCACCCTGGGTTCTCTATGTCCCTTCCTCCAGTTTTCCTGTCCCTTCCTGTCTTCGCTTTTGAGCAGATATTGCCCGTTTGGCCACATATACTTGATTGAAGTAAGAAGCATGTTCTCCATGTGCATTATTGTTTATTTTATGGGTCTGTCTAATCTTTGGCCAAAAGGTTGACTTTGATAGTTGCTTCAGTTTTGAGTTAGCAGGGTGTCCAGGGGCCATAGTCTCAGGGGTTCCTCCAGTCTCTGTCAGACCAGTAAGTCTGGTCTTTTTTTGTGTGTGGATTTGAATTTTGTTCTACATTTTTCTCACACTCTGTCTGGAACCCGCTGTTGTGACTTCTGTCAGAGCAGTTGGTGGTGGTAGCCGGGCACCATCTAGTTCTGGACTCAGGGTGGTGGAGGTGGTTCATGTTGTCAGTTAGTCCTTTAGACTGATATCTTCCTTGTGACTTTGGTTCATTCTCCTTTGCTCTGAACTTGATGGGGCCAATCTATGTATCTTAGATGGCCTTTCCAAGCTTTTAAGACCCCAGGTGCTACTCAGCAAAGTAGGATGTAGAACATTTCCCTTATGAATTATGTTACGTCAGTTGACTTAGATGTCCCCCGAGATTGTGGTCCTCAGCCCTCAGCCCCAGTAACTCCGTCCCTCAAGGTGTTTGGATGTGTCCAGAAAGCTTCTCTGGCTTTGCCTTGGTCAAGTTGTGCTGACTTCCCCTACATTGTGTGTTGTCTTTTCCCTTCAACAAAATTAACACCTACTATCTAGTTTTTTTTTTTAATCTAGTTAGTGATTTCCCCTTTCCATCCCTGCCCTCCCTTGTAACCATGAAAGATTTTTTTTTTCTGTGGATAAACCTTTTTTTGGGTTCTCATAATAGTAGTCTTAAATACAATACTTATCCTTTTGTGATTGACTTATTTCACTCAGCATAATGCCCTCCAAATTCACCTATGTCATGAGATGTTTTGTGGATGCTTCATTGTTCTTTATCATTTTGTAATATTCCATTGTGTATATGTACCATCTCCCATGCATCTGTCAGTTTGTTGTACTGTGGGGGCTTGTGTGTGGCTGTGATTCTGGGAGCTATGCCACCAGTATTCAGATACCAGCAGGGTCACCCATGGTGGACAGCTTTCAGCTGAGTTTCCAGACTAAGACAGACTAGGAAGAAGGACCCAGTGGTCTACTCCTGAAAACAATTAGCCAGTGTAAACCTTATAAATAGCAGCGGAACGTTGTCTGATACAGTGCCAGAAGATGAGCCCCTCGGGTTGGAAGGCACTGAAAATACGACTGGGGAAGAGCTGCCTCCACAGAGTAGGGTCAGCCTTAATGATGTGGATGGGTACAAGCTTTTAGGACCTTCATTTGCTGATGTGGCATGACTGAAAATGAGAAGAAACACTGCAAACATCCATTAATAATTGGAACGTGGAATGTATGAAGTATGAATCTAGGAAAATTGAAAGTTATCAAAAATGAAATGGAATGCATAAATGTTGGTATCCTAGGCATTGGTGAGCTGAAAGGGACTAGTATTGGCCGTTTTGAATCCGACGATCACATGGTCTACTATGCTGGGAAAAACAACTTGAAGAGGAATGGCGTTGCATTCATTGTAAAAAAAAAAAAAAAATTTCAAGATCTATTCTGAAGTACACGCCTGTCAGTCATAGAATAATATCCATATGCCTACAAGGAAGACCAGTTAATACGACTATTATTCAAATTTATGTACCAACCATTAAGGCCAAAGAAGAAGTTGAAGATTTTTACCAACTTCTGCAGTCTGAAATTGATCAAACATGTAATCAGGATGCATTGATAATTACTGGTGATTGGAATGTGAAAGTTGGAGACAAAGAAGAAGGATCAGTAGTTGGAAAATATGGCCTTGGTGATAGAAATGATGCCGGAGGTCGCATGATAGAATTTTGCAAGACTAATGACTTCTTCATTGCAAATACATTTTTCAACAACATAAATGGTAACTATACACATGGACCTCACCAGATAGAATACACAGGAATCAAATCGACTACATCTGTGGACAGAGACGATGGAAAAGCTCAATATCATTAGTCAGAACAAGGCCAGGGGCCGACCGTGGAACAGACCATCAATTGCTCATATGCAAGTTCAAGTTGAAACTGAAGAAAGTCAGAGCATGTCCACAAGAGCCAAAGTATGACCTAGAGTGTATCCCACCTGAATTTAGAGACCATCTCAAGAATAGATTTGATGCATTGAACACTAATGACCTAAGACCAGACGAATTGTGGAATGACATCAAGGACATAATACATGAAGAAAGCAAGAGGTCATTAAAAAGACAGAATAGAAAGAAAAGACCAAAATCATGTCAGAAAAGACCAAAATCATGTCAGAAGAGACTCTGAAACTTGCTCTTGAAAATACAGTAGCTAAAGCAAAAGGAAGAAATGATGAAGTAAAAGAACTGAACAGAAGATTTCTAAGGGCAGCTTGAGAAGACAAAGTATTATAATGACATGTGTAAAGACCTGGAGTTAGAAAACCAAAAGGGAAGAACACGCTTAGCATTTCTCAAGCTGAAAGAACTGAGGGAAAAATTCAAGCCTCAAGTTGCAATATTGAAGAATTCTATGGCGAAAATATTAAACGATGCAGGAAGCATAAAAGAAGATGGAAGGAATACACAAAGTCACTGTACCAAAAAGAACTGGTCGATGTTCAACCATTTCGGGAGGTAGCATATCATCAGGAACCAGTGGTACTAAAGGAAAAAGTCCAGGATGCACTGAAGGCACTGTCGAAAACAAGGCTCCGGGAATTGACAGTATACCAATTGAGATGTTTCAACTAAGGGATGCAGTACTGGAAGCGCTCACTAGTCTAAATCAAGAAATTTGGAAGACAGCTACCTGGCCAACCGACTGAAAGAGATTCATATTTATGCCTATTTCCAAGAAAGGTGATCCAACATAATGCAGAAATTATCGCACAATTTCATTAGTATCACACGCAAGTAAAATTTTGCTGAAGATCATTCAAAAGTGGCTGCAGCAGTATATCAACAGAGAACTGCCAGAAATTCAAAGTTGGATTCAGAAAAGGACGTGGAACCAGGGATATTATTGCTAATGCCAGATGGATCCTGAAAGCAGAGAATACCAGAAAGATGTTTTCCCTGTGTTTTGTGCAAAATGATTCAACTGTGTGGATCATAACAAATTATGGATAACATTGCGAAAAATGGAAACTTCAGAACACTTAATCGTACTCACGAGGAACCTGTACATGGATCAAGAGGCAGGCGTTCAAACAGAACAAGGGATTACTACATGGCTTAAAGTCAGGAAGGGTGTACGTCAGGGTTGTATCCTTTCACCATACCTACTCAATCTGTGTGCTGAGCAAATAATCCAAGAAGCTGGACTATATGAAAAAGAACAGGGCTTCAGGATTTGAGGAAGACTCATTAACAACCTGTGTTATGCAGATGACACAACCTTGGTTGTTAAAAGTGAAGAGGACTTGAAACACTGATGAAGATCAAAGACCACAGCCTTCCAAATGGATTGCACCTGAACATAAAGGAAACAAAAATCCTCGCAACTGAACCAATAAGCAACATCATGATAAATGGGGAAAAGATTGAAGTTGTCAAGGATTTCATTTTACTTGGCTCCACAATCAACACTCTTGAAAGAAGCAGCAAAGAAGTCAAAAGATGTATTGCGTTGGGCAAATCTGCTACAAAAGACCTCTGTAAAGTGTTGAAAAGCAAAGATGTCACCTTGAAAACTAAGATGCCCAGACCTAAGCCGTGGTGTTTTCAGTCACCTCATAAGCATGGGAAAGCTGGACGATGAATAATGAAGACCGAAGAAGAATTGATGCCTTTGAATTGTGGTGTTGACGAATAATAGTGACTATACCATGGACTGCCAAAAGAATGAACAAATCTGTCTTGGAAGAAGTACAGCCAGAATGTTCCTTAGAGGCAAGGATGGCGAGACTACGTCTGACATACTTTGGACATGTTATCGAGAGGGATCAGTCCCTGGAGAAGGATATCATGCTTGGTAAAGTAGAGGGTCTGTGAAAAAGAGGAAGCCCCTCAACAAGATCGATTGACATGGTGGCTGCAACAATGAGTTCATGCAAAACAACAACTGTGAGTATGGCGCAGGACTGGGCAGTGTTTCATTCTGTTGTTCATAGGGTTGCAGTGAGTCGGGACAACAACAACAACATATATACCATAATCTGTTTATACATTCATCTGTTGATGGGCACTTAGGTTGTTTCCATCATTTTGCTTTTGTGAATAACGCTGCAGCGAACATGGGTATGCATATATCTATTTGTGTGATGGCTCTTATTTCTCTAGGATATATTCCTTAGTGTGGGATTGCTGGATCATATAGTATTTCTATTTCTACCTTTTTAAGGAGGCACCATATCATTTTCCATAGTGGTTGTTCCATTTTACATTCCCACCAACAGTGTGTAAGAATTCCATTCTCCCAGCAACCTTTCCAACATTTGTTATTTTCTGTTTTTTTGATTAGTGCCAATAATGTCAGGGCAAATTGGTTTCTTGACTGCTGCTTCCATGGGTGTTGATTGTGCATCGAGGTAAAACAAAATCATTGACAACTTCAATATTTTCTCCGTTTATCTTTATGTTAATTACTGGTCTAGTTGTGAGGATTTGTGTTTTCTTTATGTTGAAGTGTAATCCGTACTGAAGGCTGTAGTGTTTGATCTTCATCAATAAGTGCTTCAAGTCCTCTTCACTTTCAGCAAGCAAGGTTGTGTCATCTGTATATCACAAGTTGTTAATTAGTCTACCTTCAATCCTGGTACCACATTCTTCTTCATATAGTCAAGCTTCTCAGATTATTTGCTCAGCATATAGATTAAATAAGAATGGTGAAAGAATACAACCTTGACACACACCTTTCCTGATTTTAAACCAAGCGGCATTCCCTTGTTCTGTTTGAACAACTGCCTCTTCATCTATGTGCGGGTTCCTCATGAGCACAATTAAGTGTTCCTGGAATTCCCATTCTTCACCGTGTTATCCATAATTTGTTATGATCCAAAGAATTGAATGCCTTTGCATAGCCAATAAAATACAGGTAAACATCTTTCTGTTATTCTCTGGTTTCAGCCAGGATCCATCTGACAACAGCAATGATATCCTTTGTTCCACGTTCTTTTCTGAATCTGGCTTGAACTTCTGGCAGTTTCCTGTTGACGTACTGTTGCAACTGTTTTTGAATTACCTTCAGCAAAATTTTACCTTCTGAAGATTAATGATATTGTTTGATAATTTCTGCATTCTGTGGCTGCTGTGAGTCGGAATCGACTCGATGGCACTGGGTTTGGTTTGGTTTTTTTTTTTGGTTGAATCAACTTTCTTTGGAATGGGCACAAATAGAGATCTTTTCCATTTGGTTGGCCAGGTAGCTCTCTTCCAAATTTCTTGGCATAGACGACTGAGCACGTCCAGTGCTGCACCTCTTTGTTGAAACATCTCAGCTGGTATTCCGTTAGTTCCCGGAGCCTTGTTTTTCGACAGTGCCTTCAGTGCAGCTTGGACTTCTTCCTTCAGCACCATCAGTTCCTGATCATATGCTACCTCCTGAAATGGTTGAATGTCAACCAACCCTTTTTGTACAGTGACTCTGTGTATTCCTCTCATCTGCTTTTGATGCTTCCTGTGCCCATAGAATCCCTCACTATTGCAACTCGAAACTTGAATTTTTTCTTCAGTTCTTTCAGCTTGAGAAATACTGAGCGTTTTCTTCCCTTTTGGTTTTCTAACTCCAGGTCTTTGCACATTTCATTATAATCCTTTGCTTTGTCTTCTTGAGCTGCCCTTTGAAAGCTTCTGTTCAGTTATTTTACTTCATCACTTCTTCCATTTGCTTTAGCTACTCTAGGTTAAAGAGCAAGTTTCTGAGTGTCTTCTGATGTCCATTTTGGTGTGTGGTGTAGATTGTTATAAATGAATATTATCATGAGAATTGAAAACAATCCCTTTTCGTTTGTGACTGATATTCCAAATTCCATTTTTCCTACTGAGCTGGCCTAATGAGCCACTTCCATTCTACCATAATTTTCATTCTTTGTAGATGTCTCTCATTTCTGTTCAGTTTCATTTTCCATAAAAGTATAAAGGAATTAGCCCTTGCATTGCCGCACATTCTCCTCCTCTCTCAAGCTGCTGCTTGTCACTGAGTCACTGAGCTAGAACTGAGAGAGCCCTTTATGCTAACTTGATGGAATTGTTGATTATCCGGGGTGGGTATGTCAGGTCTCAGGTTGGGGCAAGACTGAGCCTAATGCTGTAACTGAGAAAGGCATAATCATCTCAACCTAACAGCATATATACTAACAGGAAACTCTTGGAATGTAAATTTGGTAGTTTATGAAAAGCACTGTAAGGAAATAATTTTTACACATCTGATAGCATTTGGCTAGAGATGATGTAGCATTCTTTTTTTATCCCCAGCTTACTAAAAGTATTTTCACAATATGAGCTAATTGTAGCCCATCAAGCATAAGCAAGCACATAGGTGAATGAACACCAAGCCTTGTTTTGACTATTAACAGGGAAGGCATCCCACTGCAATCCCCCAACAGGGGAAAGGTTAAACCTAAAAAGCCAGTGCTGTAATTACTATTTATTTCAAAAGTGCTTCATTTTATTATGACATGCAGCATTTGTCACCTAGACAACTAGTGTCTTTGGACGGCCAGGCCAATAAAAGAAAGTCAAGAGAAAGCTCAGAAGTCAATATTGAGACTACAGCTTTCAAAATAAAATTAGAGAAACACTACTGAGTTTGCCAACCGCTTGGCTTGTTTATTGTGTAAGTCTCAGACATCAGAGAACATGACATCACAGAAATTTCTTTTTGATATACACTGAGTCCCCTTTAAATGAACTATCTGTATATTTACTCTGTCCAGAATTAAGTTCTTCCTAAATTGTTAATACCACCACCTGTTGGTCAATTTGTCATACTGTGGTGGTTTGCATGTTACTGTGATGCTGGAAGCTATGTCATGGGTATTTCAAATAACAGCAAAGTCACCCATGGCGAACAGGTTTCAGCAGGGTTTCCAGACTAAGATAGACTGGGAAGAAAGGCCTGACGATCTACTTCCAAAAATTAGTCAATGAAAACCTTATGGATCACAACAGAACATTGTCTGACTCACTCGCTTTAGACATCATCAGGAAGGATCAGTCACTGGAGAAGGAGATTGTGTTTGGTGAAGCAGAGGACCAACGAGGGTTAGGGAGACCTTTGGTGAGATGGATTGGTACAGTAGCAGCAGTGGTGAATTCAAACTTGCTGGTGATTGTGAGGATTATGCAGGACCAGGCAGCATTTTGTTCTTTTGTAAAATAAGGTCCTCATGAGTCAGAGTTGACTCGATAGCAGCTATCTATGAGTTGTTAATAAGCTCACTTCTCTGCCACCACCTTCATCATTTAAACTCTTTTTTCCTTGATTTGTTCTGGGAACGTAGAGGAGACTCCTAACATGACTCTTATCTGGGCTCATGTGGGATACTCCCTTGCCAGTCTATTCCATGGTTGCCATCGAGCAGCCTGGATACTTAATAACCTCTGTATAGGGGAAAAGGAGCATAGCCCTGCCCACTTTATTTGTTACTACCAGGCACCTAAGGCTTTTGCTAGCACAGGTTAGGCATCAAAGCCTGGGCAATGGGAGAGTCTTCAGGTAAATGAAATATACCAAAAAAAAAAAAAAAAAAAAAAAAACCAAGCCCAGTGCTGTCGAGTGGATTCCGACTCATAGCAACCCTATAGGACAGAGTAGAACTGCCCCATAGAGTTTCCAAGGAGCACCTGGTGGATTCGAACTGCCAGCCCTTTGGTTAGCAGCTGTAGCACTTAACTACTACACCACCAGGGTTTCCAGATGAAATATAACCTTACTCAATTCTCTTGTTTAATTGGGACTATTTAGGTAGTCTTTTTTCATATTCTTGTCTCTACGATAAATAAGGATTAAATGAGAAAATTGGAAGTACACCAGGAAGGGAAATCAGGGCTGAAAACTTAACCCTCCTATCCAAACCTCGCATATAATTTTAACATGAGAAGGGACGGTATTTGCCCCATCAGCCATGTCACCACTTATTAAGAGGCTTCTCCTTATGCTTTTAGGTGCACATGAGAGCACAAGCATTTTGAAAAGTTTGAAGCCACAGAGGAGAAGGGAAAGTTTTTTGTTTTGTTTTGTGACTCTAAAGTCAGTGGTTAATTTTAAAAGAAAACCTGTTTCTTCCCCTAAACATTCACATTTGTGATGCATGCAGGCGGTGTTGTCAGGAATACCCTCAGTCTTAAAATGAATGGTTTGTATCAAGGCAAACATTTAGGAGATCGTCTCAGTTTCTCTTCATTTAGTAGAACTGACTGCATGTAGACACACTTAACTGTGCAAGCCCAGACTGTGTGTAATTGAAAGAATAACCCATTCTCTTAAAAAAATCAAAGCACTTAATTTTACTTCTTTTTCTTCTTTCTTCCAAAGATTATAAATAATATTTTTTAAATTGCCTACTACATTGAAATAATCCACAAATTAATATCCTCATTCTGAAGCCACTCTTCCATTGCTATCCATTAGTTTTTTATGTGTAATATATCCTTTAGTCATCACAATGTACTTACATATAGAAAATGATTAAAGTCTTTCCTCCTTGCTTACTCCCCCACCTCAGTACGTTTGCCACAATGGACACTCGCCCTCTGCCCATTTTCCTATTACATTTTCCCTCCTTTGACCATGCACACTCTTGGTTCTTTCCTTATTCTTCTTTTGTAAAATAATTTTGATCATCTACTGCACTTCATTGCCTAACACAGAAGTCTGGAGGGCAGGTGGGCCGTGGGGTGGAAGGTTCCTGATGGCCATGATGCCAGTCTGACCAAGAGACCTTACCACAGTGAATCGACCAGAGCCTAATGGAATCAGAAATCTGATAATACCAGCTTCCAATTTTGGAAGAACCGAGAGGGCTGGACACTGCCGTCTTCTGGTCAGTGCATTATCTCTTTGAGGCAAAGACCACGTAGTGAGCTTTCGGCAGAAAATTGAGGACTAGATTATGTAGTTTACCTTCACAACAGAGAGATGTATATTCTTGGTCTGGATTTGGAAAAGGTGAGTCCTTGGGCCAGCGTTTCTTCTCCCATGGACTAGTGTTTGAAGCTTGCATGTGTGGTCCAGCTCTTTGTCTCTATGACCCTCCTTCATCTCTGCTTCCTTAGATGCCTTCCATGGTACCATATCCCACTCTATGCGCTCTCACACCTCACAATACCCCCCAACCCACTGCCATTGAGTCAATTCTGATTCATGGCGGACTCTTTAGGGCTTCCAAGGCTGTAAATCTCTACAGAAGCAGACTACCACCTCTTTCTATAATATCCCTATACCCTCATTAATCTTTACTAGTGGTCTTTCTGGAAACCCTGGTGGCGTAGTGGTTAAGTGCTACAGCTGCTAACCAAGAGGTCGGCAGTTCAAATCCACCAGGTGCTCCTTGGAAACTCTATGGGGCAGTTCTACTCTGTCCTATGGGGTTGCTATGAGTCGGAATCAACTCGACGGCAGTGGGGTTTTTTAGTGGTCTTTCCCTAGGGTATGGTCTTATCTGAACAGATATGGAGACCCTTCTGTCATCTGAGTTATTAGAATCAGATTGTGTAAAGGATGATCAATTTAATTTATTTAAATCTCAATTTGCATCTCATTTGCATTATTGCCAAAGGAAATAATGCTTGTGATAGGTTTCCTCTTCCTTTCTCTCTTTGTGCTGTCCCTCTTGTGACATTGTCCTGTGGTCTAGGAGCAAAAAGAGAAGAGACACAGACACACAGGGAGATGACCATGCGATGATGGAAGCAGAGATTGGAGTGATGCATCTACAAGTCAAGGAACACCAAGGAGTGCTGGCCACCACCAGAAACTAGGAAGAGGCAAGGAAGGGTTCTACCGAAACTCTCAGAGATAACATGGCCCTGCTGACACCTTGATTTCAAACTTCTGGCCTCCGGTACTGTGAGACAATAAATATCTGTTGTTTTAAGCTACCTGGTTTGTGGTACTTTATTACAGCAGCCCTAGGACACTAATACAGGTATTGATTATATTATTAGTAAATATAAATAAAAGAGGGCCGTGAATAGACCCACGATGACAGTGTGTCATGACGTAAGTATTATGCTTAATCCAATGCTGTGCTCCTGAAGTCCATTGAAAAAAAAAGAAAGAAAAGTTATGAAGTTGGATGGGGATGAGGAGACTGATAGAACATAGCTCAAGGCAGTTACTGGAAAAAATTAAGCTGTTGTATGTTTATTCCCAACAAGTTGAGACTCCTCAATGAAATACTTTGAAATGCATGAAACCATTATTCTCCCATTTCCCAGGTTTGAAACAGTCATCTTCTTTATTACCTTTATTCAACCCAGTGCTTTTTAAACCACAGGTTGTGACCCAGTAGATCATGAAATCAGTTTAGTGCTTTGCCCTAGCTTTTATTTATTTATTTATTTTGTTGTGCTTTAAGTGAAGGTTTACAGCTCAAGTTAGTTTTTAGTACAAAAATTTGTATACACATTGTTATGTGACTCTAGTTGTACTCCCTATAATGTGACAGCACGCTCCTCCTTTCCACCCTGGATTTCCCGTGTCCATTCAGCCAGCTCCTGTCCCTTTCTGCCTTCTCATCTCACCTCCAGACAGGACCTGCCTTTTTAGCCTCATGTATCTACTTGAACTAAGAAGTACACGCTTCACAAGCATCATTTTATGTCTTATAGTCCAGTCCAGTCTTTCTCTGAAGAGTTGGCTTCAGGAATGGTTTTAGTTCTCGGTTAGCACAGAGTCTAGGGGCCATGTCTTCCAGGTTCCTCCAGTCTCAGTCAAACCACTAAGTCTGGTCTTTTTAGTAGAACTTGAGTTCTGCACCCCTCTTTTCTCCTGTTCTGTCGGGGACTGTCTGTTGTGTTCCCTGTCAGGGCAGACATTGGTGGTAGCCATTGCCCCAGCTTTTAAATAAAAAAGAAAGAGAACAGAAAAGCATAGAAAATATTAGTGTGTGTCACACATAGTAATGGATACATTTTCGTGAAATTTTGTTTCCATTATTTATGCATGTGTGTATGTGTGTATTGAATTATAATGTAACTAAACGCCAAACCAAACCAAACCTAGTGCCGTCGAGTCGATTCCACTCATAGCCACCCTATAGAACAGAGTAGAACTGTCCCATAGAGTTTCCAAGGAGAGCCTGGTGGATTCGAACTGCCAGCCCTTTGGTTAGCAGCCATAGCACTTAACCACTACGCCACCAGGGTTTCCATAATGTAACTAGGGGGAAAAAAAAAAAAAACTACTAAACCCATTGCATTCAAGTCGAGTCCGACTCATAGCAACCCTACAGGACAGAGTAGAACTGCCCCATAGAGTTTCTAAGGAGCACCTGGTTGATTTGAACTGCAGACTTTTTAGTTAGCAGACAGCACTTAACTGCTATGCTACCAGGGTTTCCTGTAGCTAGAGGTTGCATTAAACAGGTAAAAAATATAATCAGAGAGTGCATTGAAAAAAGTAATTGGCAGCCAACTTCTGTAGGTCCACCGGTAAGGAATCTGTTTCCTCCATTCTTGTCACAGCCCCCACTGTTGGGCAGGTTCTGCACTACTCCTCACCTGGGTATAAAAGGTATAATGACATCTATATATAATGGCATCTATAACTGGCATCTCAGTCTCATCTCAACTGGCTGTCTTCTCCAGAATCTACCAAAACTTCTGGAAAAATCTGGCTAAAACACACTTCTGACACCACTGCACTGCTCAAAATTCTTCAGCAATTTCCTCTTCATTACCTATTGAAGTCGATAGAGACCCCTCTCCCTACTGTAAAAAACCTTCTGCAATGTAGGTTCAAAGTCCGAATCTACTTTTCTAGACTTATCTACTGATACTCTTTCTTCCTGAAACCTATCCAGATAAGCTCAATTTCACATCCTTCTCATAGCACTTCCACTTTTTACAGGACTAATTTACATGTATGATTTGTTCTATTGGATTTCAAACACCTCAGCATCAGTGCCAAGATTAGCATTTTGCACCTAGTCGCTGTCCAATAAATATTTGCTTTTGTGGGGAATGAAACTTGCAATATGGTCTTGGAGTTCTTAATGGTCCAAAAGTTGGGTTTTTTAATTATTGGAAGCAGTGACTTGAATGCAAATTCATCTGATTTTCCCAATTATTTAAAACTTGCAGTACACATAGAAAAAATCACTAAAAAGGAGAAGAACCCTTTAAAATTTATAGAATGAAAGTTGTATTTACACACGCATGACCAAGTACAGAGCTAAGACAAGATTACAGAAAAACACAAACACTAGAATCTTATTTTTTTAATTCTTTTTTTATTTTTTATTGTGCTTTAAGTGAAAGTTTACAAGTCAGTCTCTTATACAAAAATTTATATACACCTTGCTATGTACTCCTAGTTGCTCTCCCCCTAATGAGACAGCGCACTCCTTGTCTCCACCTTGTATTCCCTGTGTTCATGCAGCCAGCTTCTGTCCTCCTCTGCCTTCTCATCTCCCCTCCAGACAGGAGCCACCCACATAGTCTCATGTGTCTCCTTGAGCCAAGAAGCTCACTCCTTACCAGTATCATTTTCCATCTTATAGTCCAGTCCAATCCCTGTCTGAAGAGTTGGCTTTTGGAATAAATCCACTCTTGGGCTAACAGAAGGTCTGGGGACCATGACCTCCACGGTCCTTGTAGTCTCAGTCAGACCATTAAGTCTGGTCTTTTTACGAGAATTGGAGGCCTGCATCCCACTGTTTTTCTGCTCCATCAGGGATTCTCTGTTGTGTTCCCTGTCAGGGCAGTCATCAGTTATAGCTGGACACCATTTAGTTCTTCTGGTCTCAGGCTGATGTAGTCTCTGATTTATGTGGCCCTTTCTGTCTAATTACCTTGTATCTTTGGTGTTCTTCATTCTCCTTTGCTCCAAGTGGGTTGAGACCAATTGATGCATCTTAGATGGCTGCTTGCTAGCTTTTAAGACCCCAGACGCCCCTCATCAAAGTGGGATGCAGAATGTTTTCTTAATAGATTTTATTATGCTAATTGACCTAGATGCCCCCTGAAACCATGGTCCCCAGACCCCTGCTATTCTGGTCTTTGAAGAGTTCTGTTTATTCAGGAAACTTCTTTGCTTTTGGTTTAGTCCAGTTGTGCTGACCTCTCCTGTATTGTGTGTTGTCTTTCCCTCCACCTAAAATAGTTCTTGTCTGCTATCTAATTAGTGAATACCCCTCTCCCTCCCTCCCTCCCCACCCTCATAACCATCAAAGAATATTTTCTTCGGTGTTTATACTATTTCTTGAGTTCTTATAATAGTGGTCTCATTCAATATTTGTCCTGTTGCAACTGACTAATTTCACTCAGCATAATGCCTTCCAGATTCCTCCATGTTATGAAATGTTTCATGGATTCATCATTGTTCTTTATGGATGTGTAGTATTCCATTGTGTGAATATACCATAATTTATTTATCCATTCATCCATTGATGGGTACCCTGGTTGCTTCCATCTTTTTGCTATTGTGAAGAGTGCTGCAGTGAACATAGGTGTGCATATATCTGTTCCTGTAAAGGCTCTTATTTCTCTAGGGCATATTCCAAGGAGTGAGACTGCTGGATCTTATGGCAGTTCTATTTCTAGCTTTTTAAGGATGCGCCAAATGAATTTCCAAAGTGGTGGTACCATTTTACATTCCCACCAGCAGTGTATAAGTGTTCCAGTCTCTCCACAACCTCTCCAACATTTATTATTTTGTGTTTTTTGGATTAATGCCAGTCTTGTTGGGGTGAGATGGAATCTTGTAGTTATGATTTGCATTTCTCTAATGGCTAATGATCGTGAGCATTTCATCATATATGTTAGGTGCCTGAATGTCTTCTTTGTATACTAGAATATTTTAGATGAAATAGCTTTTGCACTGATAAAATTTATTTCTTTTTAATTTATCCTGGTTGACTATCTGTTTAAGTTATTTGAAAATTACTTTCATTTTGCCTGAGTAGAAAAATATCTAAGATTTTCCATTGCAAAGATATTCCAAATAACTCTTTTTTTTTTTTTTTTCTTAGCAAATGGGAACAGAAGAACAGTGAAATCATGTAAAATAAAGATGAAGGATGTGGAAACCCACGGTAGTCCAGGTTTTCAAAGCAAGTAACTAGTTAAGTAATTAAATAAAGACTAAATAGAATAATTTGAGTTAGGGCTGCTGTTGAACTACTTACCCAAACTCAGTGGTTAAGACTAAAAGCAGTAAAACTGCCAAAATGAAGCCAAAGAAAGAAGATTCTAGGAAAACAGGGTCCTGGAAAAATCTATGATTTGTATTATCAATGGTTAAATCCCCAGAAATTGACTGTATTTAAATCCTGTCAATGGGTTTAAAAAGAATTAACCGAGTTGTCTACCTGTTTTTCTAAATCACTCTCAGTTATGTCAAGTAAGATTTTGTAGTTTATGTGGTAGGCCTTCAAAGGATTTTTATTTCGGTGTAAGTGAAAATTTTCTAAATGTTGTTTGTGCATCAGGTGTTTTAATTAGATACAAAATTATTTAGCCACCCAATCTCCCTTTTGTCTTTTGAAGAAAAATAAACTTTATTGAACGGCAGGTATTTTTTTTACAGACATTAAAATTTTTTTTCCAATTCTGTATTATAGGCCAGCTATAAGTCAAGCTATTTCATCTAATGAAATTTGCTTTGATCAGAGAAGGCAATCATCCTTCAAAGCATTGTTGTGTTTTGAAATGCAAGCAAGTGCTTAATAAATTGAGGGGGCTGCAGCAGCCACAGATCAAAATATAGGTTGATGTTTCATTAGATCACATTAATACCTGACAGACAGAATGGCTACAGATCAGTGGGGAAACGCCGTTGCTTTGTGGGGCATTGTAGGAAGAACATGGAGTTTCTTCTTTTGCTCTCTCCCTCCCTCCCTCTTTCTTTCCATTTCTTCCCACTTCATCTATTTCCCACTTTCAGACTACAGAATTTGTGACTACAGAATGTGTGGCCAAGTGTTCTTAATTTTTACTAGGAATTTACAGAACTAAATACTCAGTAGGTTATAGGACAATAGGATAATAATTGAACACTTTAAATAGAAAATATTATAATAGAATTTTATGTTTACATAGAACCTTTTGTAGCCCCTCCCTAATAGATACGTCATTTTTTTCTCTTGGGGAAAGAATCTTCAAATAATTTTTTTCTGAAGGATAGAGATTTTCTATGTAAAATTTCAAATATAATTCTTACTATATCTTCTCATTCAAAGTAGGGTCAGATGGTCTTGGCAAACAAGATTTGAGAAATTCCTATATTAGGTCATAAGTAAGAATTTTTTATTTAAGAAGCCACAGGACAAATTATTCCATTTCTTTTTAGAGAGATGAAGTGATGCGTAAGGCCCCGTGGCCTGTACACACCTAAAACTTGGGTAAGAACTCTATTTTCCAGGTGAGATTTGGAAGTGGAACTTATAGGAGTGGAATTTGATTTGGGCCATGTTCGAAGCAGCCAGAGAAACCCACCTATTAGGTACCACATGCAGAGAGCTGCGTAATAAATACTTCTTGATGATGGTCCTGATGGGTTTTACGGCTGCTTGTGGCTGTGAGATACACTGAAGCCACATAATCACCGTGTTTGGAGCTTTGTAGCACAACAAGAATTTTCCTGCATTGTCTATTAGAGTCTCTGAGTAAAAGCCAGTAACTTGGGCTGCAATGAAAATGAGCCGGTGATGATAGTATTTTAATGGAAAAGTTACACTGCAAGCCAAGTTCCGTTTCAGCTGCCTTAATTTTACCTTTATTATCTCATTGCTTTTTGTATCTGAGAGTGGCAGTTAATGGTGTCTGTAATAAATTCAGTAAGAAGAGCGTTTAAAACAACGGGGCCTGAATTTTCCTTTTTGTGTCTGCTTAAGACCATTGTGCCATTATTACTTAGGTGCTGCCCTAACAATTTTCACCAACTTGAACCTTTTATCTTTCTGGTGATATAATTGATAATTAATCAATTAAAATTTGGACTGGGTGCTGATAAAAGAAAAAAAAAATTTTTTTTTTTTAGCAGATAGTAATTCCAACTTAGAAATTTGAGTTGAAATCCCTCAGCTCTGTTCTTGTTCTGTCGTTGTTACAACTCCTTACAAGTTCAAAGACTTCAGAAAACACAAATCTAAGTAAACAAGAGACCCATATCTGCAACCTCTTGTTTTGTTATCATTAAACTTAGCTTTGACCTTATGGCAAGTATTGAAAAATGGAAGCTGCCTTGGAAACATTTTGCGGGATTAGGCATGCTTTAAAACTACTACCCTGTTCACTCTACCCCACTGCCATTGAGTTGATCCTGACTCACAGGGACCCTATACGACAGAGTAGAACTGCATCATAGAGTTTCCAAGGAGCGAGCGCCTGGTAGATTCGAACTGCCAACCTTTCATTAGCAGCCATAACCCTTAACCACTAGGCCACCAGGGTTTCCCTGTTCACTCTGGCGTTGAAGAAGAGGTTTTTATTATTAATGTGCTAAGTGTCACGTGGTAGCTGTGTTCAGCGTGAAAACCTTCACCACTTGATCTTTGCCTGGTTTCTTGTATGCACAGTAATCCGTGCAGATGGGGAGAGAAAGATGATGCTCTCAGTCTGCTTCTGGCTGCTTTGATTCTGTCTCTCTCCTAACCTCTGAACAATATAAATGGCTTCAAAAGCCCCCGCTCACTTTCTTTACTGGAATCTCTACCCACATATGTGGCAAGGATATGTGGGTAGAGATTCTAGTTTCCTTTTTATCTTCACCTCAAATATTGACAAAACTCACAGACTAGCATCAGAAAAACACAATTTATTGAAAATAAAGACCTTAGATTACCTTTAACAGATTCTGTCCCTAGAAAAACCCCTGCAATCTCTGGCCTTTATTGGACTTCTATTTGTAAATAATTGCAAGAAAATGATCTTGCATGCATGAAATAATGTGTTCAAAAATGTTTAGGTTTCACTGGAAGAAACATGTATTATAAGTCGAATTAATAGCTACTACCAGCAACATTGTTTTCAACCTGAAAGTTGCGCCAACTGCTGGAGGTGGCGTTACATCTGAAGTGTAATGCCAAGAGAGTTACTGAGCAGCAGCCATCAAGTGCAGGGCCCTGAAAGAGTTGCTGTGGGTGGCATGAGGGAGGGTAAAGCATAATCTCTGTTCTCAGGACCTAGCTGGAGAGACACAGGAAAACTTTAATCATAACACATAAATCAAACAAGAATTAATGCAAGGATGCCAAAACAAAATGTTCTGAGTAGGTATGTGATTTACTAAAGGGAGGAGAAGACAGGGAATAACTTCAGGAAGGAAAAGCAAAATCTATTTAAGGGGTGGAGAGAACACCAGTTTCAAAAGCTTCACTTTTCTTCTATCAGTCATGGTGAATGGTCGCAGGCAACTCTGGCCACCATGAACAGAAGGAAGGTTATTGGACTAATGTATGGGTTCAGAGGGTGGGTGGACATGTCAACTTGCAGAGTTACACAGGAGTAGAGGGCCAGGCTTGGAAGAGGAAAAATATGAGTGTTTGAGGGGCCAGGTTGAAAGAATATGGCAAGATCCTCTTTTCAGGCATGGTCTGGTTAGCCTGCCCCACCATTGAGACCTGCAAGGAATCTGTCAATCAAGATTCAAAGTCCTGATTAGCCATATCTTGGTTGTATGCCTGCCTCCCAGCCTCAGCCGGGTGAGGAGAGGGAGGCTCTTGCTCCTTGGCTTCCATTGCAGGAGGCTGGCAGTGCACCTGTCAAGGAGTTTCCATTAGGGGGAGACCGGGCTGTTCAGGAAAGGGTGGTGGTATTCTGGACAGCCTGAGATGATAAGGGGCTTGTCTCTTTTAACCACTATTATTATCTCTAGTGCCTAGAATCATGCCTGGCATGTAGTAGGTAGTCAATATACATTGTCTTAGTAAATTGATTCATAATAAATATCTGACTATGGACAGTAGACAACTTGTAAACAAATGTACAGATTGTATGCTCTGGCAGATTTTAATTTCTACCATGATAGCAAAAAAATGGTGAAGATTGGGGTATCAAAAATTTCATCTTTAGGTTTTAGCTGTACAGAACCAAGAAATTTAACAGAAGTTCATTGTTTCATAGCCGTAAAGATACATGCACACACGCACACATACACATATAAAACATATATATACAATATGTTCATATGTGACACACACATATGTTAAGCAAACATGAATGGTCTGGGTTTGTTTTTCAAATTTGAGTCCCCATAATATGAAGGCCGATCCCACATTTATGATTCTCTGACTTACACTTTATCTGATCTTTTCCACTATTTATACGCTGTCTCATCATCGTATGTGCAACTGTTATCTGCATAATGGGGACTATTTATTAAAAGTCCTAAACGCAAGCTAGACCTAGGAGACAACTTTTTGCCTCATAAGAAAATTCAAAGCACCAGTAAGATACCAATAAAGACTTTTCCAGGAAATCTGTGTTTTTCTATAAAGAATGTTTTTTCTATTTTCCATGGTAGGGAACTCCAGATCCAAGTATTCCCCTGTTGACGATAAAGGCTTTCCCGTCACAGCATGAATGATACTCAGTTAACAGTAACCTACCTTTTTTTTTTTTTTACTCATGTGTATATCAAGTCCCTCGACCAAAACTTACAACGTGAGAGACTCTGGTACTTGGATGACTTATGGGACAGAATGAACTTTCAAGCATTCTGATGCTATTCTCATTGCTGTTTGCCTTTAGATCCTGCTTTTTAGAGTCTTTCATCTCTAGGCCCTTCAGATGAATTTCCCCACCTTGTTTATTACTGCATAACAAATCACAGCCAACTTAGTGGGGATAAAACAGCAAACATTTGATTATGCTTACTGATACTGTGGGTCTGGAATTCAGACAGGGCACAAGGAAGGATGGCTTCTCTGCTTGTTGGTTGTCTGCGACCTCAACTGGCAAGACTCAAACCCTTGAGGGTGGCTGAAATGGCTGAAAACTGGAATCGTGTGGCACCAGGGCTGGGATGACTCAGAGGCTGGGCTGAGCTGGGACTGTGGACTAGGTTGCCTCCGAGTGGTCTCTCTCTGTATCCTGGGCTTCTGGATTGAGAGGGGCAGCATCCAAGAGGAAGTGTTCCACATTTTGAATCTCAGAGAATTGTTTTCCTTGAGGCACGTAGTATGGTGAAATCAGACAAGTGTTTGCCTCTGTGCTATGTCACTAGTTAGTTGAAAGAGTTTGGGTGTGTTTTCTTCTTCTCCTCCTTCCCTTTGTTAAAAACCTCTCTGAACTTCATGTTCTTTATTTGTGTAGGGAGAGTCTGGCAAAATGGAAGTTAAAATAATAATAATTATTATTTTTTGAGATGAACTCTGAGCTATTTGGGAATAAAACCCATTGCTGTCAAGTTGATTTCAACAGGCAATTTTGCATAAGGATTCCAGAAGTCTTCGTTGGTGGGGGTGGGGGAGTGGAGAGATCAAGACTCCTCACTGCCCCCTCCAATTCCAATGTCCCCATGACTCAAATTAGAAAACCTATCTGAGTGGGCCAGAGTTGCCTTGAGCAAGGCCCAGGGACAGGTATAGATGATGATGAGACTCCAAAATGAGATAATGGTAAGTGTAGAAAGAGAGGACCAGTGGGCTGGTCTCAACCACTGGCTGGGGGAAGCTAAGGGGAACATGCTTTTGCCTTGGTGAGGTTTCTTTCTGAAACACTGGACAGGGCTGCAAGGTGGAGCCTGGCCTGCTTTGGTCTGGACTCCCTTTGGCTGAACTTTGCACGAGAAGTGAGGAGAGCAGATATCTGCTGCTCTTCCTGGACAGAGCCTGGGGATGTGGAACATGATGGTGGCAGAGATACAATCATGGACAAAACAGGATTGATATCTTCCAGCAGTGAAGGAGAAACTCTTCCAGCTGCCCACTGTGGCTTTTCCGTGGCCTCCCGCTTCAGAGGCAACAGCAGGGGGTGCTGGTTTACTCTAGCGCACTGAGCTTCTGGTGTCATTTAGAGAGCACTTCTGAGTTGTAGCCTCACAGAAATAAATAGGTCTGGCCTCTGAGTATTTTAGATGGTAGCAGAAAACCTTGGGCAAATCAGGGAAGGAAATTGGGGGAGGCAGGGTCGAAAGTAACAGGTGGGGGGTAGAGTAATATGTTGTAGGACCCTCAGATTTACACAAGAAACTACAGTTACAGATACAAAGCGGAATAGAAATACCCACCTTATCTGTTGTTGTAAGGACTAAATTATAAAAATAAATATGTCTGTGAAGTGCCTTTATTAGGAACTCAATCAGTATTTAGTTTCCTTACCATCCTTCTCCCTTTCTCACCTCTGTCTTCTGCCTTACTGGGGAAGGCATTGATTAGGGTCAGACAGACTGGATTTTTTGAACTCTGGCTACTTTATTTGCTAGTTGTGACCTGGGACTAGTCTCTTCTTTGAGACTTAGTTTTGTCATTAGTAAAATGGCCTTAAAATAATTATTTCACCAGTTTAGTAAAATTAAAATTAAGCTATGAACACTGAATACAATGGTCCTTCTACTCCCTTTCTAAATATTTCCCTTATCTCCCCTTTCCTACACACTCAACAAAAATTCATGGCCATTTTGTAGCTCCAGTTTCCAGGGGAATTTCAAGTGCATTCCTCTCTACCTTTCCTGATTGGCAATGGCCTTGACAAGCACTTCTCTAGGACTACCCATGTTTCCTAGACTGAATTCCCCAAATCTCCCTGACCAAACACCAGAGGGGCCATACCCGCTTCCTTCCTTTATCCAAGAACAAGGACACCTCCTGCAAATTTTGGAATGTGTCCACTTGAGGCCTACTCTGTCTTTATTTCTGTCATTCAATTTCTGCCTTCGAGAAACTACATAGGCCACAGGGCTAAACTTAGATTCTTTTTCACCTTGATGACAAAGGCATAGTACCTTCAGGACACTAAAACCATTAGGTATCCCACAAGGAGCACCCAAGTTCTCAGTTAATGTTTATTGGGTGACCAGGAGCCGAAAGTCCTCCCTATGATCAAAGCACTTGAGCCTAAGGGCTCAGATCTGCTCAGAGTTTACCTGGCCCCAACCCCTATCCTATATTCAAGAGTTGCCTTGAACTGAGAGCAGCTCTACTTCAGGGTCAGTGCCCCATCGTGGTAGAAAATCTACTCAGACTTCTGAATTCTCTATCTGATACCTCTGGTAGTTTTAGGGCTTTCCATTACTTCCCTACCATTTGGATCAGATTCCTTATGGCATGTAATTGATTCTCTCTCTATAGTTGCCATCGAGTGGATTCCAACTCACGGTGACACCATGTGTGTCAGAGTAGAGCTGTGCACCATAGGGTTTTCAAGGGTTGGTTTTTCAGAAGTAGATCACCATGCCTTTTTTCTGAGGCACCTCTAGGTGGACTTGAACCTCCAGCCTTTCAGTTAGCCACTGAATATGTATGAGTATGTTGCACCACCCAGAGACTCTGTAATTGATACTAATGGGAATTTAACCTGTTGCCTTTGTTTTAGCCCCTGTCCAAATGCGGCTCCCCTGAGATAGTGCAGGTTACTACCGACTTATCCTAGCAGTCACCCTGTTTTCTATTTTGATGTTGACCTCAAAGAACAGTCTTCTAAGTATTTCAATGAAAAGTTCTCTGGCGTGCAAGGTGTTAGTTAGGATGACATTGGCATGGCAGGTGCTGGGTTTGATTTGTGAAGAGATTATTTCATTATATGGGGCTATTATCTAGATTCCTGATATAAGTACAGAGCTGGAGTAGTCTCTACATACAGACTTAAAGACTGGGCAGAGTAGCAGGAAACCTTCCTACTCTCGCCAGTCCATTCTTACTCTGACACTATAAACTAAAAGAGTGCCCTGCTGCTGCTGGAGGCACATGCTTTGAGGTCAGTCCCCTTTGCGGGCTTTTCTGGCGCTCTCACGTGTTAGTAATAATGATCAGCTAAAGTTTATTTTTAAAAAAAGGAAAGCAGTTGCTGAGTAGATTCCAACTCATGGTGACCCCATGTGTGTCAGCGCAGAACTGTGCTCTGTAGGGTTTTCAATGGCAGATTTTTCAGAAATAGATCACCAGGCCTTTCTTCTGAGGCAGCAGCGTTAGAGTATCCAACAGGCAAGGTAAGCACAGTGCTTATCTTGCTTACCAGATCACCTGTAGTGAACATTTTCACATTTTTTGACCACATCAAAGATTCTGCTCCTAGGTATGGCTGGCATCTGTCTCTCTCTAAACCCCATAGCATCACTTACAGAATCAAAGCCCCTTTTCAAATTTACAATTCCTAACAGGAGTAGATGACCCAGTAAGCAAGGTTAGCATGGGCTTACCTTGCCTGTTGGGTAATCTGCTCCTGCGAGATGCCTCTGGGTGAACTTGAACCTCCAACCTTTCAGTTAGCTTCTGAGCCCGTTAACCGTTTGCCCCACCCAGGGGCTCCAAAGGTCATTTAGGAATCCACAAAGAAGACTGACTGAATCTGTAATTTTTAACTCTCCAAAGAGAAAATGGTACAGTGATACCCATATAGCGTCAATTAATAGATCGATATGTCCTGGAAGAGAAGTTTCAGGTGGTGCCATGAGATTTTGCCCTTTGCCTGGTTGTCAGTGAAATAGAGATACTTTAGGTAAGAGAGCCAGGAACCAAAAAGGTACTGACAGACAGAAGTAATGAGCCAAACCTTACAAGGTTAGAGGAGTTGGTAATGAATGAAAAATCTGTACTTGAGTTTTTAAGCACCCCATTCTGAGGAGGTTGGATTGGGCAGACATGTTTCAGCAATTGTTGTTAGGCACCATCAAGTGGATTCTGACTCATAGCCACCCTATAGGACGGAGTAGAACTGCCCCATAGGGTTTCCAGGGAGTGGCTGGTGGATTTGAACTGCCAAACTTTTGGTTAGCAGCCGAGGTCTTAACCACTATACCACCAGGGCTCGTTTTAGGAATAGCATGAGTGAAAAAGTCTTTTGTGTCAAAAGAGTGATAATGTGGCAGCCAGATAGAAAGTAAATAAACAGAAGGGGTTGGGCGTGATTACTCTGAATTGATCACATGGTACCTGTGATATTTGTGATACTCATCATAAACTGGAGAAGCATAGAGACAAGCAAGTTGAAGCAAGTTCAGAGAGGGTGAATAGTTTGATGACAGGGCTTGACATCATGCCATGAAAACAGTCAAAGAAATGAAGGGTGCTTGGGCTGGAAAGAGAAGACTCACGGACATGTTAGTGTTCAAGCTTTTAGAGGCTATTAATGGGAAGTTTAATTTGACTTGCTCTGCTTGGCTCCATGTATTTGCTGATGAAAAATGGGTAGCGCTTCAAAGTGATAGGTATTTGGTTTACTTTAAGGAAGGGTGTTTCATAATCAAAGATGTAATGAGTCATCTGAGAGGCAATACATTTCCCATGATAGTGGGTATTTACCCATAAACTGAAAAACCAATTGTAGTAGGGATTTGGCCATAAGGAAGCATGGTTGGACTAATAATTTTGAAACTCCCCATCAAACCTGGTAATCCTGAATATGTGATTTTAACATATACATTTCTAATTCAGCATTTGTTTGTTACTTGTGAAACATTTGAATCATCATGATGAGGAAGGCCCAAGCTAGTTCTTACACATGAGAGTTAAACAGTGATCTGGGTAATTTAGCTCAAGATTGTTGGCAGTTCGCAATGTGCAATGGGATTGTATTTTACTGAGGTACTTCTAAATTCCAGTTTGGTCCATCCATCAATGAGCTGAACAGAGGTGTGCTGGAGTCGGCACACATCAGCTTGTGAGAGCTGACCGCATATTTCTTCCCGACTTCCACTTGGCTTTGACCTCACATTGGCAGCTTGAGGTTGGCCATAGTGAGTGTATTTACACTATGGAAAATGGCAAACCCTAGACATCAGGGCTTTCTGTACCTCCTGGAGAGCTGGTTGTTGAGCATTTACCAGTGTACTATTGGAACTGTGTGTGTGACCTTGGGCAAATCACTTTTTTTTTTTTTGTTGGGTGTCATTTATTTCACTCATAAAAAAGGTTGGACTAGATGAGTGGCTTTTATTTCCTTTTATAAAGCAGAACCATTTTTTAAAAATGCACTTTTATATGAACTCCAACACAGATAAAATTTTTTGTCCAACACAGATAAAATTTCCGAAACGTAAGAATGGAGCTGGTTGAGTGGGTGGGGATAGGGAAATGGTTCACTGCTTGTCCTTCTGCCCTAAAGGCCCTAGGGCACCTCTGTCCAAGCCTTCAGAGCAATGGAATTAACCAACCTCCTCTGGAAAAGCAATCCTTTCAACTCACACTATGACTGTATTCTTTTAACCATTTATTTCCCTTTTCCTAGATCTAGGAGTATAGGCGTAAGACAGCAAGGTTTCCCTCAGTTTTATGAGATTGTTTTTAAATGAAATGCCAGAGGGATCAGTTTGACAGCGTTGGAAGTCTGACTCCTGTAAGTACAAGAAGAAATGCACATAGAAACAATGCTTTTTTTTCACTTTGTAAAGGTTTCTAATGTAACAGTGAGTTTTCCCTTGCGATATAGGGCAGCCATATATGTAGTCTAAAGTTTACAAGTTGTAAAGGCACCCCAAACCTTTCCATTTGCAGATGAACAAGCTCCCTCACCCCCACAAAAACAAAGTCACCATCAAGTCAGTTTCAGAGTAGAACTGTCCCATAGGGTTTCCAAGGAGCAGCGGACGGGTTCCAACTGCCGACCTTTTGGTTAGCAACTGTAGCTTACTGTAGCTCTTTACTACTGTGCCACCAGGGCTCCATTTGCAGAGTAGCTTTTCTTGTTGTTGCTGTTGCTGTTGTTGTTGTTAGACCAGAAACTTGATATCCCGAGCCGTAAGATTTGGTGGAATGTTGTAATGAGTGGGGGGTACGGAGCTGTGGAAAGGAAGGTTTACATAATCAACAGTCCCTTGGATGGGCTCCTGAAAAGGGGGAGGGGCATTAAAAGGTAGCTCTCCAAAGAGAAACTTTGTCCACGTGGTGTTTGTACCAGGTGGCCTGCTCCCTGAAGTATCTGATAGTGGCCCTGCAAGCACCGCCTGAGCTAGCAGGCATCTGGAACACAAGCCCAGCATCCTGTGTGAAACCCACGAGGTGCCCCTGACATGTCCATGGTGTCAGCCCATCAGAGCATGATCCTGTTGGCGCATGAGCGGCATGACCTGCTGCAAAACTAATCAGATCCCATGGACTTCTGTCACTGACTGTAGCATTCCTTTTCTTCTCAAAACTTAAAGTGATTTCAGATGCACATATTTTGCGTTGGATATTTCCATCCGAATATTTCCCTTGTGTTCTGAACACTGCTTTCCTTAATCTTACCCTTCTCATTTTACCCAGAATTACAATGGGTCCGTTTTCCCTCAAGGTCTTCTAATTCTATCGTCTCTTTCCTTGACTTTGTCCCCTGATTTCCCTGATGTAAAGTTTTCATCTTCAGAAGGTGTGGCAGAGTCATGGCTGGCTAGATTGTGGCCCTTATCTCTTCCCACACTCCTTCCTGTTCTCTTCTTGTGCCAAGCTTCCCTCTTCACTCTGCCCTTCAGGCCCTGAGCTTGCATGGACTCAGACTTTTCTGCCATGTGCCCCTCGGGTCAGAACACATCTCATAATCAGCACTGCCACTTTCCTCTGCCCAAATCCTTCCCCTGGTCTGTCTGGCATTCAACCTGCTACATGGGGTCACCACGAGTCAGGGGCTGACTTGACGGCAGCTAACAACAACAACAACACATTGTCTTCGATGAGCTGGGGTTAAGTCTCTACTTCTTGCCTTACTTTTTCCTTAAACTCTCTGAAGGAAGGATGTTATACTTGCTCCTTAACAAATATTAAACACACATCATACGATGAAATATAATGCTGCTCTAAGTCTTTCACACTTCGGAAGCACTGAACATTTTGCTTGGTCACAAATGCAGAGAACAATTAAAAATATCCCCAAATAAATAACATATTAATTTAGACTTATTAAAAGTAAATATTATTCTCTTCTTAGAACACATATCAGAGGTAGGGACTTAACTGGATTATATTTTTCTAGTCCACAGGGACGAATGAATCCATCAAAGCTACTTTACCATGTAATATAATTTTGTACTGAATTTGGGGAAAAAAGATTATTTCTGATCAAACACATAAAAACTCTGGGCACATAGGTTTAACTTTTCCAATCTAATGATCTGACATCTAGTGTTAATTTTGAGTACTGCTAAACATTTCACATGAAAAGTTCATTAAGACAGTGTCCACTTTTTATCCCAACTACTTCATTTTTACAAATTGTGAGATTAATTCAAGTTACAATGTAGCCTCAGGATAGACATAACTTACTTTTGATATTCAAATTGCACCATGGGGCTTGAGGTCAGGAGGCTGGGTTCTAGCCCTGGGGCTGACTAGCTCGGATGAGTTTGTGCATATAATTTTCCTCTTGGAGTTGGGGTGCTGTCATTGGTTAAATGAGAGTGATGGAATGTATTACTTATCTTTAGAGTGTTCCCAACTGTAGCACCCTAGGAGTTCTCTTTTTAAAGCAATAGATACATAGAATGAGAAACAATGCCAACTCTATTTTTAAACTTAGAAAACGTTTGCCCAATAAGTCAACAAATAACAATTATAAATGTGTATGGCTAGCTCCGCTGCTAACCAAGAGGTCGGCAGTTTGAATCCATGAGACAGTCCTTGGAAACCGTATGGGGCAGTTCTACTCTGTCTTACAGGGTCGCTATGAGTTGGAATCAGTGAGTTTGGTTTTTTGGTTTTATTAAGGTGTATGGCTGTTTTTTCCCTAAAAAACAAAACAAAATCAGAGAAATTCTAATGAAGAACTGAAATAGGATTTCAATGGTTTATAGTAACACTGTCTAATAGAACTACTGTGATGATAGAAGTGTTCTCCATCTGCACTACTATGGTAGGCTAATCGAGCACTTGAATTGTGTCTAGTGAGACTGAGGAACTAAACTTGAATTTAATTCAAATCAATTTAAATGCAATTTAAATAGCCACATGTTGCTAGTGGCTCCTATCTTGGACACTACAGGGTTATAGAGTATGGAGAAATAGGGATTTCTCCATGAATTTGGAGTTGTATTCACCAATAATCTTTCATTTACTTTCTATACTGATTGGCTGTATATTAATCTTGAATTCCACACTCACCAGTTTCTTTTTTGTGGGAATGAACCATACAGGCAGTTTAGGACTTATTTATTCTGCAGTTGTGTTTTCTCTCATGGTTTCAGCTATATAAACCAAAAAAAAAAAAAAAAAATCGTTGCCATTGAGTCATGTCCGACTCATAGCGACCCTGTAGGACAGTAGAGCTGCCCCATAGGGTTTTCGAAGAGTGGCCGGTGGATTTGAACTGCTGGCCTTTTTGGTTAGCAGCCGAATTCATAACCACTAAGGACTCGATGGCACTGGGTTTTTTAAAGACTGTTTATTCTGGTTCATGGACAAGGATTAAAACATGGAAAAATATTGAGAACACATTGTAATGCTTAATAAGAGTAGATTTGAAAACCTAATCACTATGGGTATTTTTTCTAAGCTAATTCTCTTCATTTGAGAATTCAGGTTAAAAAAGATCTAGGAGTCTCATGAAATAAAGAAATGCGTTGTTTTCTATTTATTATGATGTCTAAGGAGAGATAAAATACTTAGTTTCTTTGTATTTTCACTTATATTTAGCTGAAATCTGTTATTGTTGTTAGGTGCCATCAAGTCGGCTCCGAATCATAGTGACCTTATAACAAAACACTGCCCGGTCCTGCGCCGTCCTTACAATCATTGTTATGCTTGAGCCCATTGTTGCAGCCACTGTGTCAATCCACCTCGTTGAGGGTCCTCCTCTTTTCCGCTGACCCTGTACTTTGCCAAGCATGATGTCCTGTTCCAGGGACTGATCCCTCCTGACAACATATCCAAAGTCTGTAAGACGCAGTCTCACCATCCTTGCTTCTAAGGGGCATTCTGGTTGTACTTCTTCCAAGACAGATTTGTTTGTTCTTCTGGCAGTCCATGGTGTATTCAATAGTCTTCTTCAACATCACAATTCAAAGGTGTCAATTCTTTTTCAGTCTTCCTTATTCTTTGTCTAGCTTTCACATGCATATGAGGCAACTGGAAACTTCATGGCTTGGGTCAGGCACACCTTAGTCTTCAAGGTGACATCTTTGCTTTTCAACACTTTCAAGAGGTCCTTTGCAGCAGATTTACCCAATGCAATGCATCGTTTGATTTCTTGACTGTTGCTTCCGTGGAAGTTGACTGTGGATCCAAGTAAAATGAAATCTAGACTTACTTAACATCTACCCTGGAAAAACTCAGAGATTTTGAGTAGAAACCCCATTCCATTTTATTTGCCCCAAATTATTTATCATTGAATAGATATTGGAACCCTGGTGGCACAGTGGCTAAGTGCAATGGCTGCTAATCAAAAGGTTGGCAGTTCAAATACACCACCCTCCTTGGAAACCCTGTGGGGCATTCTACTCTGTCCTATTGGATTGCTATGAATCAGAATCGACTCGCCAGCAATGGGTTTTATATTTTACTGTGCTCTTGCAGTTAAAATTGAACTCACTCGTGATTCTTTCAGGTATTAACAAGTAATTGCTCTTGGTTTCCTTTATTGACTTCATTGAACAGACTTTATTTCTACCCTCACTACCAGAAAAACAGCACCTTCCACAGCATGCCCATGTACACACTCACACACATGCACATACATACACACAGACATACACACACATTTCTGTTGTTAGTTACTGTGGATTCTGGCTCACAGTGATCCCAGGAGTGTCAGTAGAATTGTGCTTCACAGGGTTTTCAAGACTGTGACCTTTCAGAAGCAGATCACTGGGCCTGTCTTCTGAGGTGCTTCTGGGTGAGTTTGAACCATCAACCTTTAGGTTAGTAGTCAAACTCTTAGCCATTTGCGCCACTCATGCATACACATAGACATATATACATCACACACATACACAGACATATATACATTGCACAATATACTCACACATATATACATACACATACATATTCACACACCCTTCTAAGATTTTAAGGTGACTAGGAGGGATTATATCGTTGAAAGCACCTCTCTCCTAGCATCCTCTGTTGTACATAGGGTGCATATGTATGGGAGGATCTGGACCAATGTAAGTACAAAAATGGTATGTGATTTATAAAGGTTGGTTGTAATGTCTAATGAATTTTATCTTTTCTACACCTAAGCCTGCCCTACCCCCAAATTCTGCCTTATTATAAAATTATGAAAAAAATTATTCCCGTATGTATGCCAAAATATTCAGAACTAATTACTTTGTGTCTTTTTTAAATGCAAAGCACATGTGCGTTTCCACCATCTCATCAGTGCCATTACTAGGGTTGGTGTCACCCAGTGTGGTAACTCATGGTGCCCACCACAACCCCCCCTCCCCGTGGGTGGAGTGGTCTGGCCCCACCTGGCTCCAGCACAGGGCTGAACACCAAGCTATGTGGTCCCTCCCCTCCTGGCCCCGCCCCCCATGAATCCCCGCAGCTCCTTCCCACTCCTATTGGCCAAGGCTGAGATCCTTCTCTCTGCTCAACTGGCTGGTGACAGGATAGGGAGGGGGTGGGGACAGGGTCAGGAGTATGGGGTGGGGATGGGTGGTGATGAGTTACCGCACTGGGTGACCTGTGACACCACCTCTGGTGATGCCGCTGCCTTGGTGGCCCCTCTCCCATCGGTGCCCGCTCACCCACCACCACCACCTCGGCCAACACAGACCCTGGGGTCATTTTGGTGTCACCCACTCTGACAGTGCCAGGGGGTACAAACCACATGCCTTCGCCTGCCGAATGATTCCACTGCACCTCATCAGTCAGTACTTCGCTATAGAGTCGCTATGAGTTGGAAATGAACCCACGGCAATGGGTTGGGTTTTTTTTTTTCTTTTCATCCTGACTTTAACACCTGGTTTAAAATCAGGAAAAGTGCACATCGGTGTTGTATCCTTTGACCATACTTATCCAATCTGTATGCTGAAAAAATAATCTGAGAAGCTGGACCATATGAAGAAGAACAGGGCATCAGCATTGGAGGAAGACTCATTAATAACCTGCATTATGCAGATGACCCAACCTTACTTGCTGAAAGCAAAGAGGACTTGAAGCACTTACTCATGAAGATCAAAGACCACAGCCTTCGATATGGATTACACCTCAACATAAAGAAAATAAAAATCCTCACAACTGGACCAATAAGCAACATCATGATAAATGGGGAAAAGATTGAAGTTGTCAAGGGTTTCATTTTACCTGGGGATCCACAATCAACACCCATGGAAGCAGCAGTCAAGAAATCATTGGGCATTGCATTGGGCAAATCTGCTGCAAAAAACCTCTTTCAAATGTTAAAAAGCAGAGATGTCGCTTTGAGGAGTAAAGTTCACCTGACCCAAGCCATGATATTTTTCAGAGACCTCTTAGGTATGTGGAAGCTGGCCAGTGAAAACGGAAGACCAAAGAATTGACACTTTTGAATTATGGTGCTAGAGATGAGTGTTGACTATACCATGGGCTGCCAGAAGAACAAACAAATCTGTCTCAGAAAAAGTACAGTCAGAATACTCCTTAGTAGTGACAATGGCGAGACTTTGTATTACCCACCTCGGACATGTTATCAGGAGCGGCCGCTCTCTGGAGAGGGACATCATGTTTGGCAAAGTAGAGGATCAGTGAAAAAGAGGAAGATCCTCAACGAGATAGATTGACACAGTGGCTGCAATAGTGAGCTCAAACACAGCAATGATTGTGAGGGTGGTGCAGGACCAGGCAGTGTTTCCTTCTGTTGTAAATAGATAGTGTCTCTTTTTTTTTTTTTTACTATGAGTCGGAACAAACTAGACAGCACCTAACAACAACAACAGCATCCAGACTTAACAACAGGTCAGAAGCTCAACTAAATAGATTCTTTAGGAAATTGTACAAAATAATGAATGTTCTTAATAACGACCACAAGCCATTACAAAATCCCAAACTGCTTTCTGAAAACTGAATTTTATGTGAAAGGCTCAGCTTTATGAATGCCAATGAGTTCAATTCCTTAAAAATTGGCAAGCCTCTGTAACTGTACATAATTGCACACAGACTTATAATGTAGTTTTTCAGAATACGTGATTAGACAGAATGCCCTATTGTACAATTATTTGGGGACAAAAGGAAGCTCCACATATCTGCTTTTCCCCGACCACATGAACGGTGGGTGATATGAGTTATCTGTGTTCCTTGGCTGCAGCAAGGAACCACAATCGAAGTCATTTTATTAGTGTGAATGCAGTGATTCTGTATTTACCACAGTAGCTAACAAATATTATTCTGCATATGGAAATGAAAACTCCCTAGTAAACAGGATTTCCAAATAGAATATTATTGTGCCTGCATATTTTACTTATTTACTCTTCTATTTATTCCATGCAGTTATTCAGATACTGATCTTTCTTATAAAAATTAATAACGTGTACCTGTACTTTTCTTTTACAGAGTCAGCTTCAGTGATTAAATGCAACTGGTCCTAGAGCTGTTTAAAACCAAACCTGTTGCTATTGAGTCAATTCCAACCCCTAGTGATCCTAGAGGACAGAGCAGAACTGCCCGATAAGTTTCCAAGAAGTGGCTGGTGGATTTGAACTGCTAACCTTTGGTTAGCACCCATATCACTTAACCACTGCCCCACCAGGCCTCCATAGGGTTTCCAAGGATTGGCTGGTGGATTCCAACTACTGACTTTTTTGGTTAGCAGCGAGCTCTAGTTTTATGTCATAAATGTCCAGTAGATGGCAGACTATGCACTAAAATTCACAGGCCATCGGCTTAAACCTCAATGGTAAATATTTTTTTTGTCTGCATTTTAGAAAACTTAGATAAAGTTTTACACAATGAGATTGGAAGTAGACTTTAAGCCACCTCCTCCTTCATTTTTAGCCTTACAGAAACAATACAAATGGAATATATTTCTGTGGCTTTGTTTAATTTTGCTAGAAAAAGATTTTGGCACAAGAAGACAAAGGACATCATTAAAACATCTGCAAACACTGGAATAATAAAGCCAATAAGGCAGTTTTCGGTACATTTTTATGATGGGTTAGAGTGGAGCAGATGAGAGTGTGACTCACAACCAAGATAGTGCCCTTTCAATGTGACCAACAACATGGCAGACGAGGCTGTCTTCCTGGAATGTTTCCTCTTCCATTGAAGACATAACATATGTGTGGTGTAGGAGGAGTTACTGACTTTAAATCCTGAAAAGAGGCTGTTTCACAGGCTGCCAATCTGATTTGTCAAAGGGGAAATTTTGAAGAGAAAAAAAAAAAGGGAGATAGTGTGAGAAAATGATAAAGGAATGTTTTCCCCTCAGGTAAAGGAGTTTCCCAGGAAATGTCTGCGTTGATCTTGTCTGGTTTGAAAGATTTGGACAAGATGAATAACCTATCCCAGCTCACTGGAGAACAGAGAGACGAAGAACCATTGCTTTCAAGAGCCAATCCAAGCCCCATTAGAGTTTTCATGACTGAAAGAGTTAAGTATGAGCCTGTTGCTGCTGTTGAGGCTGGTGCCTCTGTGATGAGGCTATTACCATTGGTGATGAGGCTATTACCATTGGTGGGGAGGCTATTACCGTTGGTGATGAGGCTATCACCATTGGTGATGAGGCTATCACCATTGGTGATGAGGCTATTACCATTGGTGGGGAAGCTTTACCGTTGGTGGGGAGGCTGTTACCATTGGTGATGAGGCTATTGCTGTTGGTGGGGAGGCTGTTACCGTTGGTGATGAGGCTATTACCATTGATGGGGAGGCTATTACCATTGGTGGGGAGTCTATTACCATTGGTGGGGAGGCTATTACCATTGGTGACGAGGCTATTACCATTGGTGGGGAGGCTATTGCCATTGGTGATGAGGCTATTACCATTGGTGGGGAGGCTATTACCGTTGGTGATGAGGCTATTACCATTGGCGGGAAGGCTATTACCGTTGGTGGGGAGGCTATTGCCATTGGTGGGGAGGCTATTGCCATTGGTGGGGAGGCTATTACCATTGGTGGGGAAGCTATTACCATTGGTGGGGAGGCTATTACCGTTGGTGGGGAGGCTGTTACCATTGGTGATGAGGCTATTACTATTGGTGGGGAGGCTATTACCATTGGTGAGGAGGCTGTTACCATTGGTGGGGAGGCTATTACCATTGGGGGGGAGGCTGTTGCTGCTGTTGAGGCTGTTACTGCTGGTGGCGAACCTCCCTAGGTCAGAGATGCTTGGACCAAGAATGTACTAGGTGAGGTCACTGACTCTTTTGAAGCTAAGGGATGTGCGACCTGGTGCAGGAGAGCATCCAGCACAAAAATGGGGTGTGAAAGCAGAGAGCCAAGCATCAGTGTTCACACATGCCATTTGCTTGACTGCTAATGCTCTCAATCCCCCAGCTTTTCACTGGGCTGTTGTAATGGATCGTGTCCCCAAAAAATATGTGTCGACTTGGTTAGGTCATGTGTGATTGTCCTCTATTTTGTGATTTTCCTATGTGATATAAATCATAAACTCTGCCTCTGGTTAAAGAGAATTAGGGTGGGATGTGACACCCTTCCTTGCTCAGACCATATCCCTGATCTAATGTAAAGGGAGTTTCCCTGGGGTGTGGCCTGCACCACCTTTTATCTTTCAAGACATAAAAGGAAAGGGAAGCAAGCAGAGAGTTGAGGACGTCATAGCACCAAGAAAGCAGCACTAGGAGCAGAGCACATCCTTTGGACTTGGGGTCCCTGCACCTGAGAAGCTTCTCGACCAGGGGAAGATTGATGACAAGGAATCTTCCTCCAGAGGCAATAGGGAGAGAAAGCCGTCTCCTGGAGCTGACACCTGGATTTGGACTTGTTACCCACTAGACTGTGAGAGAATAAATTTCTCTTTGTTAAAGCTTGTGGTATTTCTGTTATAGCAGCACTAGATGACTAAGACAGTCATTATCTCAGTCTGCAGGTCTCAGCTCTATAGTTCGTATTTCTTCAGTAAATAAATGAGTAGATGATATTGTGAAGAACACTTATATTTCAAGCCCAAGGGTTTGAAAGTACTAAAGAGGCAGCAACTTGACCTATGGTAGCCGCAGCAGGGAGAGGCTCTTCTGTGGGTATGATCTCTTGCCCTTCTAGAAAGACTGTGGAGTCTCTGTGGTCCACCGTAAGATGGCGTGGGAGTCAGGACAAACAGTAAGAGGACAAGAACAGATCATGGAAGGCAGAGTTCTTCGGCTAGCATCTACATCTTCTTTTTCCTTGGAGCTGAATTCTCCACCTATAATTCCGGTAACCAGTTGCCATCGAATTGACCCTAACTCATGGTGACCCCATGTATGTCAAAGTATAACTATCCCAGAAGGTTTTCAGTGGCTGATTTTTTTCAGAAGTAGATCAGTAGGCCTTTCTTGCCAGGTACTTCTGGGTGGACTTGAACTTCCAGTCTTTCAGTTAGCAGCCAAGCTCATTAACCAGGCATATTAACCGTTTGCACCACCCAGAGACCCCACCTGGAGTCCAGCCTCATTTAAACCTAAGGATTTAAGTAATTTTAGCACAACACTCATGCTCTAGTGGGGCCTTGACTTTATAATATTCCCATCTTATATCAGTTCTGTTTACTGGATTCTTGCATTGCTTAAAAGACTCTGGTATCAGACTTAATGGTCTGACTGAGACTGGAGGGACCCCAGAGGTTTATGGTCCTCAGACTCTCTTGTTAGCCCAAAGCTAAAACCATTGCCAAAGACAACTCTTCAGACAAAAGATTAGACTGGACTATAAGACATAAGGAAACCCTGGTGGCATAGTGGTTAAGAGCTACAGTTGCTAACCAAAATGTCAGCAGTTCAAATCCACCAGGTGCTCCTTGGAAACCATATGGAGGAGTTCTACCCTGTTCTATAGGGTCACTATGAGTCGGAATTGACTCGATGGCAATGGGTTTGTTTGTTTTTATAAGACATAAAATGATACTGGTGAGGAGTGTGCTTCTTAGCTGAAGTAGACACATGAGACTACATGGACAGCTCCTGTTTGGAGGCAAGATGAGAAGGCAGAGGGGGACAGGAGCTGGTTGAATGGACACAGGAAATACAGGGTAGAGAGAAAGACTATGCTGTCACATTATAGGGAAAGCAACTAGGGTCACATAACAATATGTGTATAAGTTTTTGTAAGAGAAACTGACTTGAACTGTAAACTTTCACTTTGTTGTTGTTGTTAGGTGCCGTTGAGTTGGTTCCGACTCATAGCAACCCTATGCACAACAGAACGAAACACTGCCCGGTCCTGCACCATCCTTATAATAGCTGTTATGCTTCAGCTTATTGCAGCCACTGTGTCAATCCGTCTCGTTGAGGGTCTTCCTCTTTTCCGCTAACCCTGTACTCTGCCAAGCATGATGTCCTCCAGGGACTGATCCCTCCTGACAACATGTCCAAAGTATGTAAGATGCAGTTTCACCATCCTTGCCTCTAAGGAGCATTCTGGCCGCACTTCTTCCAAGACAGATTTGTTCGATCTTTTGGCAGTCCATGGTATATTCAATATTCTTCGCCAACACCACAATTCAAAAGCATCAACTCTTCTTCTGTTTTCCTTATTTATTGTCCAGCTTTCACATGCATACGATGTGATTGAAAATACCATGGCTTGGGTCAGGCACACCTTAGTCTTCAGGGTGACATCTTTGCTCTTCAACACTTTGAAGAGGTCCTTTGCAGCAGATTTGCCCAGTGCAACGCATCTTTTGATTTCTTGACTGCTGCTTCCATGGCTGTTGATTGTGGATCCAAGTAAAATGAAATCCTTGACAACTTCAATCTTTTCTGTGTTTATCATGATGTTGCTCATTGGTCCAGTTGTGAGAATTTTTGTTTTCTTTATGTTGAGGTGTAATCCATACTGAAGGCTGTGGTCTTTGATCTTCATTAGTAAGTGCTTCAGGCCCTCTTCACTATCAGCAAGCAACGTTGTGTCATCTGCGTAATGCAGGTTGTTAATGAGTCTTCCTCCCATCCCGATGCCCCGTTCTTCTTCATATAGTCCAGCTTCTCGTACTATTTGTTCAGCATACAGATTAAATAGGCATGGTGAAAGAATGCAACCCCGATGCACGTCTTTCCTGACTTTAAACCAATCAGTATGCCCTTGTTCTGTCCGAACAATTGCCTCTTGATCTGTGTAAAGGTTCCTCGTGAGCACAATTAAGTGTTCTGGAATTCCCATTCTTCGCAGTGTTATCCACAGTTTGTTATGATCCACACAGTCGAATGCCTTTGCATAGTCAATAAAACACAGGTAAACATCCTTCTGGTATTCTCTGCTTTCAGCCAGGATCCATCTGACATCAGCAAAGATATCTGACTTTCACTTAGAGCACAATAAAAGAAAAAGAACCAAAAAAAAAAAAAAAAAAAAAAACTCTGGTCTCTAGGGCTGGCCCCCCACCTTGTCCTGCAGTCCCTCTGCTTCTCTCACCTCCTTCTCATCCAGGAATGGAGCCTAATCTCAAGACCCTGACCTAAGGCTAATTGACTTCTCTAAATATAGTTCCTGCCTGCCCTGATTTCCTTGACTATCTCTTCCAACTAGGGTGACCAGCCATCCCAGATTGCCCAGGACTGTCCCAGTTTTAGTATTTCAAGTCTGATGTCCTGGGAAACTTCTCAGTCCCAGGCAAAATGGCACAGTTGGTCACCCTGTGTAACCGTCCTTGCCTATTAGTACATTCCTCAGGGTTGGATTCTCCAGTATCTGTCCAGTAGTGGTTGGCAGAGGAAGGATGACCATGGCCAGGGCACTAAGCCTGGAATTTGAAGCAGTGTCCAGAGCCCTACCTAATGCAACTTGATACAGGAGGACACAGAGGATGCTAGACAAGCTAAGCATTTGGAAGGCAGTGCAGTTCAACACTGGGAAACCGAGAAGAGAAGCTTGGTAATAACCACTAAAATTTAAGAACTATGTTGAGATTTTTATGCAAGTCATCTCATTTAATTCTTACAACCTTATGAATTAGACAATGTGGTTATCACCATTTTACAGATGAGGAAACTGAGACTTAGAGGGAATAGGTAATTGGTTACGTTGGACTTTAACCTCAGGTCGCCGATATTAAAAAAGACTGGTGAACCTTGAAAACATTATCCTGAGTGAAATAAAGTCAGACATAAAAGGACAAATTCCGTATGACCCCGTTTCTGTGAAACGCTAGAACAGACGAATGCGTACAGACAAAAGTTCATTAGTGTTTACTGGGTCCTGGGGGAGGGAGAAATGGGAAGTTATTACTTAAGAGGTACGGAGTTTCTGGTTAAGGGGATGAAAAACATTTGAAAACGCACAGCAGTGGTTACACAACTTGGTGAATATAACTGATGTCACTGAATTATACATTCGAGGATGGTTAAAATTCCAAATGTTATGTGTATTTTACCACCATAATAATAATAATAAAAAGACACTGATACCTAGCCCCACACTCAGAGACTCTAAGTTAATTGATTTGGGTAAGGCCTAGGCATTGGGATTTTTAAAAACTCCTCAACTGACTTTAATATGCCCTAAGGCTGGTTAATTATGCTCATGAGGAACCTCAACATAGACCAAGAGACAGCCTTTCAAACAGAACAAGGGAATGTTACGTGGTTTAAAGTCAAGAAATGTGTGCTTCGCGGTTGTATTCTTTCACCATACTTATTCAATCTATATGCTGAGCAAATAATCTGAGAAGCTAGACTATATGAAAAAGAACAGAGCATCAGGATTGGAGGGAGACTCATTAACAACCTGTGACATGCAGATGACACAACCTTGCTTGCTGAAAGTGAAGAGGTCTTGAAGCACTTATTGATAAAAATCGAGGACTCCAGCCTTCAATGTGTATTACACCTCAACATAAAGAAAACAAAAATCCTCACAACTGGACCAATAAGCAACATCATGATAAATGGGGAAAAGATTGAAGTTGTCAAGGGTTTCATTTTACTTGGATCCACAATCAACACCCGTGGAAGGAGCAGTCAAGAAATCAAAAGACGCATTGCATTGGGCAAATCTGCTGCAAACAATCCCTTTAAAGTATTAAAAACTGAATATGTCACTTTAAGGACTAAGGTGTGCCTGAATGAAGCCATGGTGTTTTCAGTCATCTCATAGGCGTGAGAAAGCTGGACAATGAATAAGGAAGACCTAAGAATTGACTGACACCTTCGAATTATAGTGTGGGTCGAGAATATTGACTACACCATGGACTACCAGAAGAATGAACAAATCTGTCTTGGAAGAAGTACAGCCAGAATACTCCTTAGAAATGAGGATGGTGAGACTTTGTATCACGTACTTTGGACACGTTATCAGAAGCGACCAATCCCTGGAGAAGAATATCATGCTTGGTAAAGTTGAGGATTAGCAATAAACAGGAAGGCCCTCAACTAGATGGAGTGACACAGTGGCTGCAACAATGAACTCAAGCATAGCAATGATTGTGAGGATAGCTTAGAATTGGGCAGTTTTTCATTCTGTTGTACACAGGGCCGCTATGAGTTGAAACCCACTCAATGGCACCTAAACAACAACAAGGCCTGGTTTTCTAATAGCTACTCAATACCATCTGCACGAAGGCAGAGGTTCAGAAGACAGGCTAAGCTGGGGAAATTAGGGACTGAGAGCAAGGATGGGAGTGATGGAAAAATGTTCTCAGATGAGTGCCATGAACACAGCCAGGCACCTGCTCTTGCTTCTTTTTATTGGCTACTGACGTATGGCGCACAGATGAATCAGACAAGTAGAAGCATACGTTGTTAGGACTAATGCCACTGGCCTGTTTATTGCCTCTTGACATTTCCCCAGATGCCATTCCTAGTTTTCACAAGGCTGGGTATGTCCTTGCCCTTCACAAAAGGGCTAGATCAAAATTTGACCCTACTTTTTCTAGAACTCCCATCTTATAAAAGTTATTTTGCCTTAAAAAAAAAAAGACCCTCTTCCTTCCTCATCCAACTTCATGCATTTTACCCTGTGAAAAGAGCCAGAACCAGACTTAGCTTTTGAGATTTTACCTGTAGGCCTTTGGAATTTTAAGAGTTTATTATTTCCTTGGAAAGAATGAGTTAGTTATATATGACTAAATGAGCTATTTGTAAGCCTGTGTACCATTGTTTTCTGTTGTGTAGCATTGGGTTAATTCCAACTCATAACGACCCTATAGGACAAAGTACAACTGCTCCGTAGGGTTTCCTAGGCTGTAATCTTTATGGGTGCAGATTGCCAGGTCTTTTCTCCTACAGAGCCACTGGTGGGTTTGAACCGCTGATCTTTCAGTTAACAGCTGAGTGCTTAACCACTGTGCCCACTGGGCTCCTTTGTGTACCATTACCCGTACCCATTGCCATCTAGTTGATTCTGACTCACAGTGACCCGTGTACCATTAGCCTGTAGATAACTCTTCTTGTTATTTTTTCAAAGGACCTCAACCAGTTATTATGAAAGCAGAAACTTCCATACTTTGGGTGGGCCACTGAAACCGTCCGTTAATATTGGTGATTAGGCAAGAATCGATTTAGTCTACTAGTCCCCCGGCTCCACAAATTGCTCACACAGCCCTAGGCTTGAGTACTTTCTGGAAGTTAGATCTTGCATAATTGCCCCAGAACATGGACTATCTATAATGGAAAAAGCCAGATCTTACAAAGACTCAACCTCAGATAAATTGAGTAAGAGTCTGGTTCTCACTGATGAATGCAGGAGTTTCTAGAAACTTCATTCTCACTTCAGGCTAAAAATTAAGAGAACATGAAATTATTTTCAGATTTTCTGCAAAGTTAGAGTTTGAGTTGATAATCCTGGGGTGGTTGATAGTAAAGTAGGGATAGCTTCACCCTCTCTTGTTTGGTCTTCCTTGGTTAGAAAAGGGATTTTTGAAATAGTCTTCTGGGGTGGGGGTTGAGGGAGATCTGGCCATAGAACAGAATGAAGCCACCACTGAAGATCTTGGGTGGGTTTTGTGAGCTTGGCCTCATCAACACTGGCTCTAACCCACTAAGTCAAGGGTCAGCAAACTATGGCCATCGGCCAAATGGGACCCCCCCCCACTTGTTTTTATAAATAGAGTCTTATTGGAACACAGCCATGTCCATTCACTCACCTATTGTTTATGGTTGATTTATCACTGAAATGGCAAAGTTGAGCAGCTGTGACAAGGACCTTATGTCCTGCAAATCCTAAAAATATTTACTGTCTGTCCCAGGAGAAGTTTGCCAATCCCTGTTGTAAGTTATCCAGAGACTTAGAAGAGAATTGGTTGATAAATATTCAATATGTCACTACCCTCTTTTGGGGGTCAAGACCCATACCCAAACAGGCCACCACTTGGCTTGAATGTGGTACCTTTGCAATTGAAATTAGTCCCTCAAAGGCTGATTTGTAGTCAGCACTAACAGTTTTTCATCTTGCAAACACACATGATAAAAACAGGTATATTTTTCTCAGAACTCATTAAAAAAACAGTTTTTCATCTTGCAAACACACATGATAAAAACAGGTATATTTTTCTCAGAACTCATTAGAAATTGTAAATTAGCATTTTGGTGCGGTTCGGTTTTCTGCCCTAGCAAGAAAGATCTTATTGGAGACCTCTGGGAAAAATTTTCCAGAACTGTCGTTTTTTATTCAGCCTGCAGGAATGTTCAACTGTTCCTTTTTAATTTTGTTGGAACTCTCTTGTCCCCTTGGGTCTTATTGTTCTCATATTTTTTTTAAAACTGGTGAGTCAGAGCCCTGCTACAATGAGAAAAACGTTCAGTCTCACAGGCCCTTGCTATCGTGAGAGATGGCGCTGAGGCACAAAGATGTCACTGGAGGAACTAAATATAGGCCCAGAGATGCACTCCCAGGCCCAGGGTCCTTGTAGGCGCAGCCCTGCCACATTCCAGGACTCTCCTCCCCTTTCTTAGCCTTGTGTCTTTGGCGCTGCTCTGAGGAATCTTTCCCCTTAGAGTAGGGCTGGTGAAGCTTTCCTAAATTCCCTCACAAAATGTGAGAGCTGCATGAACACTTTTCTGGAAGCAAGTAGGCTGGTCGTGGTAACCTGGCACCAAGGGTAGGGAGCCTCAAGACACCCTGTTAGAACGTGTTTCCTTTCCTAGTTCTTCAACTATTCACTACGCATTCTGGTGTCAACACTTAGCTGCTAAGTGTGGTAATAGCACAGGGTGGAACTTCTCAGTGAGTTCTCTGTACAGTGAGTTGAGCAATGTAGTTTATAGGTTAAACAATCTGAGTGTGCATTTCTAGGGACATGAAAATACTCATGGGATAAAATCATGTGGGAGAGGGAATGAACAGTACTATATTTAAACCAAAAGGGGATTGTCCAGCTGATTTTAAATTCCTCCACTTGTCTGAGCCCTGGTGGGCTTAAAGTCTTCTCAGTGATCTATGTCGGAAGGCAGGATCCTGATTTCATGGTCTTTCTTGTTATTTCTCTTCCATGTCCCTAATCGTGGAGCTTAGACCCCCATTTTGCAGAAGGAGAAAGCACTACCAGAGGAAGAATAAAACTCCTTGCTTTGCCTCTGACTCACTGTGTGACCATGGAAAATTCTGATTATAAAACATGGAAAAGTCAGAGCTTTTCCCTTGAGAAATATCTCCCGATAGCACCTCCCACCCATGTACACACCCTAACACCCTATGTCTAAAAGTGTCTCCTTGGTCAGTTAGGAAAGCTGGAACCCAATGGCTGTGAGGGAGAGGGAGCAAGCTGCAGACATCCGGGGTAACTAACTTGGCTGTGAGCCTAGCCTTTGTCATAGGTGACTGGGTTGGTTAAAAGTCCAGCTGCTATAACAGATAAACTCTGAAAATGTAGTAGCTCAGCACAATGGAAATTTCTTTCTCACAAAAAAGCCTGTTAGTGCTGGAGAGTGAGGTGGGATGGGGTGGAGCATGATTCTTCCTTTTACAGTCTTTTGAGGACCCTAGCTGAGGAATGCTCTGTTATTTCAATTCATGGTTTTTGTGGGTGCCCTTGGTCTAGATATCCAGCTAACAAATAGAGGAAGAGTAGAGGATGATGTAGAAGGTTTTTTAGGTCACAGGCCCCAGAGCACATAATTTTTGCCCAAATCCCAATGACCAGATCTCAGTCACATGGCCACTGTAATAAAGGCTGGGGAACTAGTCTAGTTGTGTGCCTAAGAGGAAAGAGGTGTACAGACTAGCCAGACTCTGCCACAGTGGTCAAAATCCACCTTCTAGCTTGGCTAGTGTTAATGCCAAGGGCCCAAGGGTGGTGGCTCTGGGTCAGGTGCTTGCCTGAAAGCAATGCAGCCTTAAAATCAGATGATGAGTTATACCTGCTTCCAAGAGAGTCTGCTTAGTTTGAAGAGGGCAGCAGCATGAAGAACAGTGTTTGACCCCTTGGGGATGGGCAGAAAGGGCTTGAAAGAGCCAGGCAGGGTTGCAGGGTAGGAGGGCCACAGCCATATAATCTGGACCCAAACAGGCTCCAGTCCTGGGGAGAAGCCAGAGTGATCTCAGAAAATCCAAGGAGGAATTTGGTCATGACACCCGGACCAATGTGATGTAAATTAGGAGGAAAGCTGTAGCATGGGTTCTGGGTAGGTGCTCAGGGTCTGGGTCAAGGGTTCTGGACATGATGTAGAAAGTCAAATTCCAAGTCATATCACATAGTGGGGACGGGTCTCTGCTGCTCTTCCAGGCATGGAGGACCAACCTTGAATCTGAGTAGGGAAAAAGGTCTTGAGTTTGTTCAACTGGTTGGAGTTGAGGAATGCAGACTTACATAGCACCACTTTTCTCTTTCCTTGAATCTAGTAGACATTGTGACTGAGTACCCAAAGTCTATTCTATCACAGATCTAAACATGTCTTGGTAATTCCGTCCTATTTGCCTAGCCAGACTCCTTTGCAACTTGTGAGCCATAAGTCCTCATGTGAATCTGCAATTGCCTGATTGATGAGAAAGTGTGAAATTACCAATCCCCTTGGTATCCCTCTGGGATTGCTCTGCACTTGTAACATTTCATTCAGGTGGGGCATTTTCTGGCATGGGGTGTAGAGATGGCTTGAATTTGTTCATCTCAGCTCAGTGAACTCAAGTAACCATAGATCTTTAGCAAACCATCCCAAGTTATCAAAATTGGACAATGGAAAGATCCTGAAGGCTTGCCTGGAACAGAATTACTTGGTTTGCACTTGCTTTTAAGAATGGTTCATGAGTATTTTGGCTGCCTGAAAACTGGAAGTAGGTTGTGTCCCAACTGCATGCTCACTATGACTTCACACATGTGAAACTATCATGTAGCCAGCTTTGTGGGTTCACTAGAGTCTTATTTGTATGGGAGACTTAGAGGAAAAACAATGAAGGGAAACACTGAACTCCAAGATTAAGCCCTGTCACTGCCAAGAAGCAAGAGCTCAAACCTTTCAGCTATTTAGGGGGAGAACTCTTCTGAAGGGAGAGTGTTGTTGTTAGGAGCTGTCAGTTCATTTCTGCCTCACAGTACAACAGGATGAAACACTGCCTGATCCTATGCCATCCTCACAATCATTGCTATGTTTGAGCTCATCATTGTAGTCATTGTGTCAATCCATGTCATTGAGGGTCTTCCTCTTTTTGTTGACCTTCTACTTTACCAGGCATAATATCTTTCACCAGGGACTGATCCCTCCTGATAACGTGTCCAAAGTATGTGAGATGAAGTCTCACCGTCCTCACTTCTAAGGAGTATTCTGGATGTACTTCTCCCAAGACATAATTGTTCATTCTTCTAGCAGTCCATGGTATATTCAGTATTCCTCGCCAACACCATAATTCAAAGGCTTCAATTCTTTTTCAGTTTTCCTTATTCATTGTCCAGATTTCCCATGCTTAAGAGGTGACTGAAAATACCACAGCTTGGGTCAAGTGTGCCTTAGTCCTCAAAATGACATCTTGGCTTTTTAACACTTGAAAGAGATCTTTTGCAACAGATTTGCACAATGCAATATGTCCTTTGATTTCTTGACTGTGGCTTCCATGGATGTTGATTGTGGATCAAAGCAAAATGAAATCCTTCACAACATCAGTCTTTTATCTGTTTATCATGATGTTGCTTACTGGCCAGTTATGAGGATTTTTTGTTTTCTTTATGTTGAGGTGTAATCCATGCTAAAGGTTGTAGTCTTTGATCTCCATCAGCAAGTGCTTCAAGTCCTCTTTGCTTTAAGCAAGCAAGGTTGAGTTATCTGCATATCACAGCTTCCTCCAATCTTGATGCTGCATTCTTCTTCATATACTCCAGTTTCTCGGATTATTTGCACATCATACAGATTGAATAAGTGTGGTGAAAGGAAACAACCCTGACACACATATTTCCTGATTTTAAACCACACGGTATCCCCTTATTCTGTTTGAACAATTGCCTCTTGGTCTATATACAAGTTCCACATAAGTTCTGGAATTCCCATTCTTCCCAACGTTATCCATAATTTGTTAGGTTCCACACAGTCAATGGCACAGTAGGCACAGACAGACTATACCTTTACATCGTTAACAAAAAACACCCCAACATCTTTCTGGTATTTGCTGCGTTCAGCTAGGATCCATCTGCCATCAGCAGTGATATCCCTCATTCCGTGTCCTCTTCTGAATCTGGCTTGAATTTCTGGAAGTTCCCTGTTGATGTACTGCTGCAACTGTTTTTCATTTATCTCTAGCAAAATTTTACTTGCATGTAATATTAATGCTATTGTTTGATAATTTTCGCACTCCATTGCATCACCTTTCTTTCTAATGGGCACAAATATGAATCTCTTCCAGTCATTTGGCCAGGTCTTGTAGGTCCTCCTTCCTTGTGTGTCTTAGTCTGGAAACTCTGCTGAAACCTGTCCACCATTGGTGACCCTGCTGGTATTTGAAATACTGGTGGGATAGCTTTCAGCATCACAGTAAAATGCAAGCCACCACAGTATAAACTATATACTATTATATTCTCTCTGAATTAATTTATAATTATAATTCTTTAACACTGACAGAGGGATACGTATATGTGTGTAAATTTTAGAGTGCACCCTAAGGGTGGATAGTTAACTTCTGAAATGTTCCTCTAAGGAATTCACATTCCAGGGATACTCAGCTAGCATTGAATGACTCTAATCCACAGTCCTAATATGACTTTCTTTACCTCCAATAAGTGCCAGAAAGTTTGCTAGTTAGCTAAGTGGATTTTGTTGTTGTTAGTTGCCATTGAATCGACACCAACTCATGGCGACTCCACGTACAACAGAATGAAACGTTGCCCGGTCTTGCACCATCTTTGTAATCATTGGTATGCTCAGGTCCATGGTTGCAGCCACTAAGTATTTTGAGTGCCTTCCAACCTAGGGGGCTTATCTACCAGCACTCTATGGGATGATATTCTGTTGTGTTTTCATTGGCTAATTTTCAGAACTAGATTGCCAGACTTTCTTCCTAGCTTTTCTTAGTCCAGAAGCTCTGCTGAAACCTGTCCACTATGGTGACCCTACTGGGATTTGAAATACCAGTTGCAAAGCTTCCAGCATCACAGCAACATGGACGCCATCATAGTACAACAAAGTGATAGACAGGTGGTAAATATGTGTGGTAGCTAGAAATGTCATGCGATTACCTATGCCCTTGCATGAACAACATGGAGTAAAAATGTGGAGAGAGCTCAGCAGTCCACCCCGCTTCAGAGATAGCTTCTTGGGCCAAGGCTCCATTCAGGCTGCGTTCAACAGCTTAACAGTGGATCCAGTGGCCTGGCTTGACCAGAAGTTTTGCTGAATCCTTCACCAGGATACTGATGCATCTGCCTTGAGTGAACTCTATCATATGTGGAGCTGGTGTGCCTGGGACTTCGTTGTGCTTATAGTAGGTTACATCCCTTGTTCAGGGCCAGCCTGTAATGAGTATTTGAACATGTGACATCTTTGGCCTGAAACCTGCTTTCAGCATAACACATCAGCTGCTGATGAGATTGTGGTGGAGAAGGCTTATAACCTTCATCTATTCCTAATTATAGGGGGTGACTGATAACTGACAAATTCGCCTAAAACTTGTGAACAAGCAAACTTGCTTAAGTCACTTCGCTATGCACACTCTCTTGCTCTAAGACAAATGTTTGCAGGTTAGAGAGGTTTTGAATGCAGTCTAGTGAGTGTAACTGGACTTATCCCCAACTCAGCCCTCATGGTCTCATGAAGATGGGGACTGTATTAAAGGATGAGTCAAAAGAGCCATCTCACTCTGGTGTCTATAAAAAAAGGCAGCCCTGCTTTGAGGTCCAGTCATAAAGTGGGTGGCGGTGTGATTTTTCTCTTAAACACAGGATGTGAGTAATGTTACATTTCTTTGCTTTCTCTAAATGAATTTAATATGCTTCAAGTCACCATTCAGCCTAACTAGCAGTGAGGGCAAGTTCTGTCATGATGGTCTCCTTGCACTGTATGAAGGCCCTGAAGTCTCTTGTGTTTGGTCACCAAAGAGCACAGCTGATGTGCTCAGTGCTCAAAGCTGTAGTATTTCTTGAGGATGAAGGCTGTGCTGGGGCACTGCCAACTCGGGGCAGTGGATCATTGTCAAGGGTGGGAACTCAGTGTCCAGGATCCAGTCTTTTTAGGAATTCTAAATAACTATTCCCTTGTGGGGTCCTGTCACATCCTGTGGCATTGCAAGGGATCAAGGCATAGAGTCCCAGTGCACATGGAGCCCCCACACCTCTGCTGTCTTCCCAGTTTTGGAGGATGCTCCCTAAATTGCCTTCTGGTCTTGCTTCTTCCGTTCTTTCCATTCTGAGAGAATCCCCTATTGTCACTCTTCAGGGAGGAGAAACACAATGTGAAACCTCCTCCTTGAGAGGTAAATAAAAAAAAAAAAAAATTTTTTTTTTGAGGAAATAATATGCCAACAGTAGTTTCTTCATACAAACTCAGTTCTTATAATGTGAGCCAGTTATACAAACCACCATGTCTAACAATGCCAAAAGGTGAGTGAAAGGAATGTGGCACAGTTGTCACCTCAAGCTACCCAGCAAGCAGACGTGACTTTATGGCATTTGAAGTGGCAGAGAAGAAACTGGAAATCTTCTTAATGTAAAAAAATAGCTTTCCTCTTTTTCTTGGCACATGTTTGGCTTTACTGTGCAAGAAAATGTATATTCATTTATTTGCTAATAACACAAGCATCATTACTATGTTAATAGTTATTTGAAAATATTATTTAATTCAAAATGAGCGACATACTTTGATAATAATCTACATTTGCTCAACAGTGTGTATTTTCACACACGTGATCTCATTTACTTCTGACAACATCCTGGGATGGTGGCATGGTGGATAGAGTTTTCCCATTTTTCAGCTGAGAAAAATCAAGTGCTTTGCATGTAAATTGAGTTTCCAGGGTCGATCAGCCAGTTGTCAGCAGAGTGGGACTAGAACCCATGTACGTTATTTGTCTACTTGACCATTCTGCCCTAAGCTGTAAGACTTGAAGGAAAATGTGGTTTATAGATGCTGTATTCCTAAGTGAATCTGTTATTTTGAAGTACACCTTTCAAATTAGCCAAAAAAGGTTTTCCTCAGAATACCCAGTAAATGACCAAATTTTCTTTTTCTTTAGACCACATATTTAACCCCAACTGAGCCAAGTTAACCGAGTACATATTGAATGCCTCACATCACTCTGCAACTGAGAGCTGTTTGTAGGTATGTGCAGCCATTCGTTGTTCCAGAAACATTTAAATAGCAACCACTATATGACAAACATATGAGTTCCTGGGTGGTGCCAGCAGTGAATGTGTTCAGCTGCTAACCAAAAGGTTGATGTTTGGGTCTACCCAGAAGCACCTTGGAATAAAGGCCTCGTGATATGCTTCCAAAAAAGCAGCCATTGAAAACCCTATAAAGTGTATATCCTCAACAACAACAACAAAATTAAAAAAAAAAAAAGGAATAAAAAAGAAAACCCTATGGAGCACAATCCTACTCTGAAACACGTGGGGTGGCTGTAAGTTGGAACTGACTTGAAAGCAGCTGCGTTTTATGACTAGCATGGTCCTGGACTCTAGAGCCGTTCTGTCCAGTGTAGTAGCCACTAGCCACATCTGGTGATTTAAATTGAAATTAATTGAAACTAAATAAAATTTAAAATACAGCTTCTCAGTCACACTAGCCACATTTCAAGTGCTCAATGGTTGCATGTGGCTAGTGTCTACTATTGGACAGTGTAGGTATAGGACATTTTCATTATCACTGAAAGTTCTACTGGACAGCACTGTTCCAGAGTTATAGGCCAGACTTGGTCCTTCCACTTTAAGAACTTGTAAATATTGTATGCACATAGCAGAACTTAGATTCCACAACAGAACATTAGTTTGATTTAGCAGATATTTATTTTTCTAGTCACTGTGATGAATTCTTTTCACAAAATTATGCCTAAAAGTTGGTCTCTGCCCCCCAGTAGCTTACAGTTCAGTGGAGATATGAATAAAATAACTTCAAGGGCATGGGGACCAGAGCAACTTTTTCTGCCTGGGAAAGTTATGAAAGCAAAACAATTATGTCCATTTGCTTCTGTCTTTTCTATTCGTGTACACACCTTGTGTCTTGAACAACACAGAAAATATTTTAATAACTGCGTTATGTAATAAGCAATTATTATAATTTTGCACTGACATTCTCAAGGCACTGAGCTTCTTTTGCTCTGTTTTACCAAAGAGGCTGGGCCATAGGGTGGGAACTGTGACAACTCCCAAATTCACTTGGCAACGTTAATCATAAGGCCAAGAATTAGACCTCATGCCAATGGCGTTGCTCGCTCCACTCTGATGCTCAAAGCTGAGAACATTCCCCCTGCTCCACCATCATGGGTCAGGTGCAACAGCTATTCATTTTTCACAATGGTCCCCGCAGTTCTATGGGTGGCCAGCAGCTATCTTTTATTGAAAACTTCTGGCAGCAGCTGTGCCTCTCCTCTCTTTAGCATGTCTCATTTAAATTGCACAAATAAAGATGTTTTTTGTCCTTTACAGTAAGATAACTCCTCATTTAATTTGCAGATAATGGCTATTAACTGTGTTTTCTGAGATGTGTATGAAAGAGACATCTATTCATTGGCTGAATTATAGGAGTGGAGACGGGCAGAGCCCTCCATGCTATCTCGGGCTGGTGCCAAGGATTTAACCCTCAGGTCCCTTCCTGATGGGCATTAATACTACTGTACAGAGGGGAAGTTGCCCAGGAGTGAAAGTGTGTACTGTTCAGACAGAAATCTATTTCAAGCAGATTTATTCACTCACTTAATGGCCTTGGGTAGTTCCTTCTCCTCTTTGTATCTGTGTTATGCCTCTACAACAGATACCAAAAAAAAAAAAAAAAACAACAACAAACCCATTGCCATCAAGTCAATTCTGACTCATAGCTACCCTATAGGACAGTGTAGAACTACCACATATGGTTTCCAAGGAGTGGCTGGTAGATTCAAACTGCCAAACTTTTGGTTAGCAGCTGAACTCGTTAACTTTTTGTATTTGTTGTATGTCTTGAAATCTTTGCATTCTTAATTATTAAAGAGAGCAGGCAGCCTGAACTCTCAGACAATCTGGATTTATTTCTTCCTCTACCAGTGGCTCATTAAGTGACCCTGGGTAAGCCATTTGTCCTTGGTGATTTATTCTTCCCATCTCTAAAATGGAGTGTTATGAACTCAATTGTGTCCTCCAAAAAGATCCATTGAAGTCCTAGTCCCTTTGTACCTGAGTATATGATCTTGTTTGGAAAGAGAGTCTTTGAAGATTTTGTCTTACTGGAGTAGGTGGGTCCTAATCCTATAAGACTGGTGTCCTTATGAAAAAAAAGGGAAGAGCCAGACACAGGAGGCAAGGTGGCCATATGAAGATGCATCTGCAAGCCAAGGAATGCCAAGGAATGCATGAGGCTACCAGAAGCTAGAAGAGACAAGGGAGGATCTTCACCTAGAGTAGATAGAGAGAGCATAGCTCTGATGTTGCCCTAAATTCAGACTCCTAGCCTTCAGAACTGTGAGATAATAAATTTTTGTTTTTATAAGCTACTGGCTTCATGGTATTTGTTATGCCAGCCCTAGGAAACCAATACATGGGGTTTTGAGTATTCTTCCCCTTCCTACCTCATGGGAATACAAGAAGGCACATATGTGGAAGAGTTTGGAAGATTCAAGCCTTATGTATATTTACATTATAATGGCTAGGTTTGCCAGCTTGCCTGTCACACCCCTATTTCTTTTAGCTTTCTCTTACTTCCACAACTCCTTGAATGAGTGACATTTTCAGCCAAGTGATTGCTTCAGTAAACACCACTGTTTGGACCTACCAGACAACAAATCTAGGGGAAATCAATCTATAATGTGGTCTGAGCCAATGAGATGTCCCACCTAAGTCCCTGGATATAAAAACACAAGAATGGAAGTCTGAATATGATGGGTCCTTTTTTTTAAAGGAAGGTTTGTTCAATTTTGGGCATTTTGGACTCAGTCCATATTGAAGAGCACAAGAAGAAATCTGGTTTGTGGAGAGAGGCAAGAGAATGGTTTGGATGTGTTCAAAAAAGCAGGTAAGTGACCCAGGGTTATTAGAAAGAGTTAGATGGAGTAATGGAGTGAGGGTCTGCCTGACAATTTCTAGTTGCCTTGAGATTTGACTCTGTTTTATACATTTTTGCATTTTCATTTGCACCACAATCTAATGAGGTAGGAGACATTAAGGCTGGCGATCTGCCAGAAGTTGTGGAATCTATCCAAGGTCAATCAGCTGGTTCTGAGGTTGGTTGAGGATTTGATTACAGGTTCCTGCTTATCAGTTCAAAGTTTTTTCTGCTATGTGATGACTGGAAACCTTGGTGGCAAGCGATTAAGAGCTACAGCTGCTAACCAAAAGTTTGGCAGTTTGAATCTGCCAGGAAACCCTGTGGGGCAGTTCTACTCTGTCCTATGGGGTCATTATAAGTTGGAATCGACTCAACGGCAGTGGGTATGGGGTAGCGGGTATGTGATGACTTATTATTTGCTCTTATTATTGTTGAAGGTTGAAGGTAGAAAGTGAAATGAGAAGATCGAAAGAAAATATTCCTGTTCAGTGTAGGTACTGAATGCTAATGTTATTGCCTGAGCAACAGGTATTTGTCCTAATGCCAACAGCCTTACTGTTAAGTTTATTTCCTCCTCAGAAATATAAATGACACTGATGTTTTTTCCCTGCTGACCCCACTCAAATCATTACTTACGTCTCTTAGAACAGAGGTGTGAGAATTTGCAAGGCTATGATATATTTTAATTGGTATTTACTCCAGGCTTTGACAGATATTTTCTGTATTTGGTCATCTGCTCTGTGGAGCCTGTACCTTCAAGAAACATTATTAAAATATGTTTGAATGAATGATAATTGTAAAAGCACGGACTGGCATTTCATTTAAGATCTAAGTTGGTATAAAATATGTATATATTTCAATTCAATCAATGGTTTTCCTTTTTTTTTTTTTTTTTTAGTGTTAGAACCATTTAGTCCAACACAATATTTTTTGGAAAGTAATATGAAAAGAAATCAAACCAGAGCTTGACTGTTTGAGGAAAGGTGGTAAACGCTGTTCTTCTAACCCAGCCTACTGCTGTCATCCTAGGGGATATCATCAATACCTTTGGATTCTGCAGGGCAGTTTTAAAACTACTATATTAATGAAAAATTATTTTCCAGCAGAAAAATTACAAAATATTGATTCCATGTTGAGGTTGCCCTCACAGATGTTTCACTGAGTTCCCTTGTTACTCTACAGAGAGGAAGTTGGCTGGACTGAGTGCATGGCACTATGGAGACAAAAGTCTATTTCAAGCAGATTTATTCACTCAATGACCTTGGGTAGTTGAGAATTGTATCAACATGTGTTTGCTGTTATTCAAGAAAGGCTCTTTCTTACTCATCTCTGTCTTACTCAACTTTGTATTTTTTACGGTACCATTTGACTCCATGCATGCTGTTAAAGGAATAAAGTGAACAATGTTGATTAGGGAATGTATTAGTGAATGTCTTTTCACCATATACTGTTCTTTTTGTCCTGCTCGATCACACACAATGCTATTGTTGTATTGGCAAATGGTGCCACACTTTCACCATTTCCACCAAGTGCAGAGTAAGTTTCTCCGTAAAGAAGAGCTTTGGAGCAAATAGTCATGGGTGTTAAACTCACTGGGTAGCCTTGAATAAGTTTTTAAACCTCACCGAGCTTCTGTTTCCTGACCTTTAAAACAGAGAGAATGGTATACACTTGAGATAGATAACAGCACATAGGCCATAGGGCTGTTGTTAGCAGTAATATTTATGAGGTACTTGGCACATTACTTGGCATATGGTATGTGCTCGATAAATGGAAGCTCTTACTATTTTGAGGGCAATGTAAAAGGCACAAAGCAAAGAACAAAATCACTGTGAAAATACAAATTCAGTGTCAAGCCAAATTGTATCTGTCAATGTACACACTGTGCTGTGTATTTCACATAGTGCGTACTTTGGTATACAGTCAACAGAGCTTTCCATTTTAGAGTTGGCAGGTAATTAAATCTTACCTTTTCCAAGAGCTTGTGCAATGTGTTGGGGGATTCAACTAGTATTCTTTCACGAAGGATGTTGTTGACTAATGCCTGAAATAGTTGTATCTCATTAATAGTTGGCATTGTATTAACAAAAATGAAGGACAGGGATAGGTTTTTTTTTTTTTTTTTAAATGAATGTCTTCTTCCTATTGTCAAAACCCCACCCTTTATGCCAGTTTTCACATGTTTTTCAATTGTTCTGTTAAAGTACTAGGTAGCTGTGTAACTTATCCCCTTTGATAAACAAATCCCTCAACTTTCTATAGCATCAAATTCCTCATGCTGGTTGATTTTATTTATCTACCCCATGTCTGGAGCCCTGATGGCTCAGTGGTTAAGAGCTTGGCTACTAACCAAAAGGTCAGCCGTTCAAATCCACCAGTCACTCTTTGGAAACCCGATGGGGCAGTTCTACTCTGTCCTATAGGGTTGCTATGAGGTGGAACCAACTCGACAGCAATGGGTTAATGGGTTATCCCATGTCTAACTCTTGCTACTACTCTCTAATGACAAAAAAAAAAAAAAAAAAAATTCACTTACTTATTTGTAACCTTCTGGCTTTGTGGAAATTTGAGTGACTCATTACATAGTGGAATTGATGAAGTCAACAGCTTCTGGAAAAACATCTTTTTTCTTAATAACTCTATCAACATGTGTTTTCTATTATTCAAGTAAGAATAATATTTATATCAAGCATGCATGGTAGTCCTTGCTAAATTTTCATTGGGGAAACTCATGATTTGACATATTGAAATGTTCAAATGGATATGGTAGGGGAAGTCTTGATGGAGAGTGAAGTTATAGAGAAATAAAGTGAAGTGGAAGCAGAAAAAAATTGCAGGCATATTGTTGATAATGATGTAATTTATTTCTGGATGAGTTAGGTGACTTCCTTCATGAAAAAATCGCTGGAAAGCAGAAATTTGGCATCTCATGCCTTCATAGTGTCCAAGACAGTCTGACCATCCATTCATCTACCCATTCCAACAAATACTGAATGTCTTTTGTGGCAAGATGTCTGCCTCAGGAAGTTTACATTCTAAAGGAAGAGAAAGACTAAAAACTTATGCATAGGCAAATAAAACATCTGCTGTTAAGGAAAGAGGCAAAAGACTAAGATTAAGAAGGAAAGACTTACTTCAGCTAGGGAAGACAGACTTCTGGTTTCAGTCTGACATGTAAAGAGCTTGGAAGTCAACACCCCCATCCTCACAGAAAAAAGCTGAACAAACTGAAAATCAACAGATCTCTGTAGATCCGTCAGAGAACCGATATCAGCAGGGTAAACTGCTGCCCCAAAACTGTAGAGAGGCAGTCAGAGAATCACAGTTAACTGGGAGGAGAAGCCCGGGAACAGAAGCCAGTCACTGGAGCCAGTACCAGTAGAAATGCTTAAACTGTAATAGATGAATTTCTGGAGGCTTTTTATGATAGGACTAGCTTGAGAGTTGAAAATTCGGGGGAGCCCCCACACTGTCATGAGTTTTACTCCAGGAGACCCACAAAGTTCTCATGGTGAAGATTGGAGAAAAAGATCCTTTTATGCTTCTGGCAGGGGGAGGGGAAAAGTAACAAGTCTGAAATACACTTAGAGCATTCTGTTCTTCGTTCTATTCCCCGTCACAAAAGCCAACCCTCAAGGGAAATTATTTTACCAAAGCCTTGTCTGACCTGGGGGAAGGGCAGCTAGCCAACTCCAGCCCCCTCTAGCCTTCCTGTCTTACATAAGGGGAGGGAAAAAAAGTTAAACTCTTCTGAAGGTCACAGCCCAGGAATTGTACTCATAACCTGTTGGCATTGAGTCAATTCCAACTCACAGCGACCCCATGTGCTACATAGTAGAACTGAGTTCCAGAAAGTTTTCTTGGCTGTAATCTTTATGGAAGTAAATTGCCAGAGCTTTCTTCTGTGGTACCACTAGGTGGGTTCAAACCACCAACCTTTCAGTTAATAGAAGAAAGCAAAAGCCCACCAAAAAAAAAAAAAAAGATTTAATCATAAGATTAAAGAATGCTTTTCTTTCCCAATACCTTACTACTACATCAAAAGAGTTCCAGAATAATAGCAGTGGATTGCAACTGAAAGAGCTGCAAGACACACTCCAATTAAGAAGGAATTTCTAGGAAACACAGAGACAACAGAGGAAACAAAAACAAAGATACCGGACCAAAAAAAGAAAACACTGATACCTACAACTACAGCAGACATTAAACACAGCCTAGTTCCAAGCCATAAACACAAAACCTCACACTAAAGCCTGTTTACCTCTGTTTATATTGCCCAATACATCATGTCTGGCTTTCAATTAAAAATTACAAGTCACACTAAAAGGCAAGAGAAAACATTAAGCAAGCATCAGAACCAGATGCAGATGTGGCAGAGATTTTAGAATCATCAGACTGGGAATTTAAAATAACTATGATTAATATGCTAAGCGCTCTAATGGAAAAAGTGGACAAATGGAGGGAATGGCATTTGGTAGGAGTGGGGAATCTTCCTCCATTTTAAGAAAAGGGAAAGAGAAAATGGGAGCCAATATAAGTAGATTTGTCATGCATTGTGGGAAGAGGAGAGCATTGTATTGATGGCTCCAGGAAGTTGGATGATGAATAAAACCTAGAAAAATTCATTATTGCTCAAAGGACTGGCAAATTTGAGTTAATAAGGGAGTCAAGTAAATGAATGGAGATTCCTACAGGAAAAAAAGAAGTGTTTTGAATCTTAATTGTAAAGTGATTCTATCAGTTTCTCTACTCAATCTAACTCCACTGAGATTATTGATTTTTTTTGGGGGGGGGTCTGAATAAATATAAATATTATGGCTACTTTCAAAAAGTAATAGAGAGTTTTTTTTTCTATTATTTAAATCAGAATATTTGATAAGTGCCTTAGGCTGGGTTCTCTAGAGAAGTAAAACCAGTAAAGTGTATAAATATATAGAGAGAGATTTATGTCAAGGAAATGGCTCACACAGTTGTAGAGGCTGGAACGTCCCAAGTCTGTGGGTCAGGATAGAGGTGTCTCTTGATTCATGTAGCCACAGGGGCTGGCAAACCCAAGATTGGCGGGTCAGAGAGCAGGGCTCTTGCTCACAGGCTGCAAAGATAGATGAATCCCAAGATCGGCAGGCAAGACCACAGGTAAGCTTCTAGCTCAAGTCCCGAGAACCAGAGCCAGGTGTAGGATCCAAAGCCAGTGAAAGCCGACGAGCCTTGCCAGAATGTCCACTTATATTTGATGCAAGCCACAGGTCCAAAGAAACTCCCTTTCAACTGCTTGGCTACTCACAGCAAATTCCATCATGGAGATGATCACATTATATCAAATCTCATCATGGAAGTGATCACAACATCGTGACTGCCAAACCACTGGGAATCATGGCCTAGCCAAGTTTACATACAACCTTAACCATCAGAGTTAAGTCTGGGAAAATAGTTTTATATTTTAGATGTAAAAATGTTTTAATTTGTATTTTAACTGCCAACTGTATTGTTGACCATTACTGGTTCTCAGTAGAGGTACAACTTGCCTTCTGTTTTTTGACATTATCACTGTTTCTGTGGTTATGGTGCTATGGTTTAGCTCCAAGCCTTGGGAGCCAGACTCTTATGATCTCTGCAAGTCTCCTAGGTGAAAATGGAATTTCATTCCTTTGATTTTTCTTACTTCATTACTAACGAGTATAAGCGTTTTCATAGGATTGTTGGGTACTTCTTTTTGTGAATTATCTTTTCATATCTTTGCCCCTTTTTCTATTTGCATGTTCATCTTTTCTTCGTTGATTTATAAGAGCTCTTTATTTTAAATATACTATAATGCTATGTGTGTTGTATATATTGGAAAGGATTTATTTTACCACCTTATCATTTATTTTGCATTTGTTTCTACTGTTTTTGATATATAAAAGTTTAATATTTTCATGTATTCATAGCCATGAGCTTTTCTTTTATAGTTTTGTCGTTTGTGTTAATGCTTTTCTATACCTCTCCCCACTTCCAATTCTGCAAATACGAGTTATAATTTAAAACCCAGAACATTTAAATACCAGCTCCCACACCAGGGAAGGTATGAGTCAGCAATTCAACAGAGCGCCACTCCTCTGGGCTGGTGCGTATTGTTATGTAACTAACATTTACTTAAACGTGTGAAGTTTGAGCTGTTTATTCCCAATATGGAGTAGAAAGGTCGTCTGAAATCATGTAGTTACTTGTGCATTCAGAGATGGAGCTGCTTTGTGTGTGGCTGAGCCCAAGTATGAATAAGTAAAGCCCTGATTTTGTTAATATGCGTCCATTTGGAAACTCAATAAAACCGAAGGAAAGATCATCCTTGTTTAAAGTTACCTCACTGATTCTACTTGAACTTGGGGCTCATGTGAGATCTCTTGTGCTGCACTCATCAGAGGCATGAGTCCATGTCGTGTCCTAGAAATGGACTTGTTGAGTAAACACAAATCCCAGACCAAGTTACTGAGCAGCCTCAGAGGTTGCTTGAGAACCCAGCAACAAGAAGGATTCTATAAACTGCAGAAAAGGAACTTCAGGGTGAGAGAGATTCCAAGAAGACCCTTTTGTGGAATTTACTTTGGAAGTGGTGAACATACACTTAGTTAAAGACAATAATATACCACTTTGCATGGCAAAATTCAGTGCATTTCCCTCTGAAGCAAATTGTGTCATTTACCAAATGGGAATAATAATATCCATCACACAAGGTTGTTGGAGGCTCAAATTAGAAACTGCTATACAAATCCCTGTTATTATTTATAACTTTTATCTGAAGTAATGCTTGAATGACCTTGGCAGACAGATCCCACCTAAATGATTTATTTAACAGTAATTAAAAAGTGAAAGAACCTCCCCTCCCTGCAAACCCACTGCAAACACATACGTACACACTATGGACATACTTAACACACACACACACACACACACACACACGCACAAATCTGTTTCAGGGAAAAATAAAAAAGCTGACTGCTGAACTGTTAAACATTTTTATTGTGCAGACTTGTAATCTTTACGGGACATGCAGGATGAAAAAAAGGTGAAAAATATATCAGTAAGCCTATAAAATCTCAGCTGTCTTTTGGGCCAGCGGTTGATTTGCATGAGGGACTAAGCATCTATGTGGAACAGACATGTCTTAGGATACACAGTTTACAGATTGAATCAAGCAATTTCCAAAGTGATTTTCTTCCTCTAAAGATAAAAATATCTTTACTTTTAAAAAGTATGTAATATAGTACATTTTCACTTATGTACACAGTTTAAACGTAAAACTATGTCCATGCCAGTGTCTGTCTTAATGCAAAAAATTAAAAGTAGGTAAGGGTTGATAATTAAAGTGCCAGGAAAAATGAAAGAAGCCAAAAAATTCAGCAGAGTTCAAATAAAAAAAAAAAAAAATGCATAACTGAAGGTTAAAAAAATAATCCCCAAGGGCAGAATCACAATACTAACAGAAGGAATAAAAAGCTTTTGAATGTACCAGGCAGCTTTCTATATGACTCAGGTTAACAGGTAAAATTCCTCAGTTTGAGTTTAGAAGAATTTGAACTTATTCCAGCAAAAATTACCTTAATCTTTTATGACTGTCTCCTCCCCCATCTTCTTTCTCTCTGAGCAAAATGATGTTTGGATTAGGTCCAAAGCTCCTGGTGGGGGAGGGGCCGTGTGTCACAGCATAACAGATGGGTTACAAGTGCTTTACTTTGAAAGGGTTACATTTGCAACAACTGACAGTCTCACACAATGGCCTCCATTTTGACAGCCCTTCCCCGGAGGCCCGCTGATCAGCTGAAAAAGGGAACACAATGTTGAGCCACTAAACCACCCCGGTGATGGATTAGTTTGGATTCAGGAAAGGGTGATTATTCTTGAAAACAAACGAAGCTGAATAGACATGCTGATCTCATTCAGCTGATGAGAGGGAGGGGAAGTTGGCTTCTACCCTAGCCAGCCCAGAGAGGGCTCAACCCCATTCGTCTACCGTAATTCATTTTGTGGTGATATTGTGGACCATATTTGATATGGATCAAGATGCTGCATGACCAGGCACAGAAATGCGCTTCACTAGACTCTGTATCTCAGAGTCAGACACAAGCTTGGAGAACTAGGCAATGGGATTTGTAACTTTGGTTTTCAGGAAGGCTGCTGACCTAATGAAAGTTGATGAGTTAGACCGCATTTGAAAAGGCAAATGTGAGAAACAAGAAGGCACTTGGGTCCTTTTTATCTGTATAACAAATATTCAGGCACAGAGAGTATCATAGGTTAAGCTTTCAAGAAGGGTAAGGCATTAGTCGGATCAAGTGAATGCAGAAAATTGTTTGCTAACTTGACAAGGATCATTAGATCCCAGTGGATCGTTATAGTGAATGGCAGCAATCCACTAACTCTTCAGATGGTGAGTGAAGAGTTTGCTTAAAATCTGCCCACATACCTCTGTACCCAGTGGCCGTAGCCTAAGAGTCTTCTCTTATAAAATGATCAACATCTTAGAGTAGGCAGTTGAGGTTTGTTTTGTTTTGTTTTCTCCTCAGTTCTTCATATTTCTCTCAACTTATCTTTCAACAGTATGTCCGTATCTCAGCCGACAAAATACTCCACATGCAAATGAAAAGGCAGGGAAAAAATATAAATGAATTTTTAAAAATTCAGGCAGCCAAAAAAATAGATGAAATAGCTCAGAAGAGACAAATAATAGTTATGAAATCAGAGAAAGTGATTTCTTTGTTCTGAACCCAGATATTCATTCATAAATTGTTGCTGTACTAGCAACTTGAAACCTGAAATTGGCACCAAGAAAATTAAAAGAAAAACAAACAAAAAAAAAGATAGGTATACTTCTTTCCTCGAAATGTCACTTATATTTCTTTCTGCATGTTGATGCGGATACTGCTGAATATTTTGCCAATGGCCTCAAAGAGCGGGTCACAGAAGGTGTGGACGTAGATGGAATAGACACGGCTGATGCACTGGATCTCAATCAGGAAACTCTTAATGCATGGTACGACTGCCCAGATGTGCAGGAAGGAGAGAATGGCGAAGTAAATGCCCCAGATGAGCGCCATCGGGATGCCGAAGAGGGCAGACAGCAAGCGATAAAACCAGTATTTTGTCACAGTGAAGGTGGTGAAGCTGGCCTTCCAGATGCCATCGAAACTGTGTGTCCCTTCTGGTTCTGCAATCACATCTTCAAAATCAATCTAAAAAGAAGAATTGACAGAACATGAGCTTAGAATAGAAAAAAGAAAAAACACTACTCAGTATCCATAAATGTATATTAGCTTTCACATGTGGGTTCTGTATGAGATGCTTGAAGGCAAGGCAACTCAACCACTAGCATCAGCATCACTTGGAACTTGTTGGAAATACAGACGTTTGGGGCCCACGCCAACTACACAACAGTTAAGTGCTTGGCGGCTGCTAAGCAAAAGGTTGGTGGTTCGAACTCACCCAATGGATCCACGGAAGAAAGATCTGGAGATCTGCTCCCATAAAGATTATAGCCTAGAAAATCCTATGGGAAAGTTTTACGCTGTCACATAGGGTTGCTTTAAGTTGAAATCAAGCAACGGTATCCAACAACAGCCAACAATTTTATTGACTTTTGCAGGGTGGAGCCCAGGAGAATTTTTAACATGTTCTCCAGGTTTCTCTACCATGTGAAAGATTAAGAGTCACTGGGCTAGGGGAAACTAAATAGATATGATACAATTCCCTGCCTTAAAGTAATACCTGGCAACACAGATAAGCATACAAGGCACTCAGTTAAATGTAAACAACATGGCATAAGTTAGCTGCATTGGAAGACAGCTACACACAATATCAAAGGGTCGTTAAGTTCGAATCGGTAGCATTACTTCAGGAAATTGGATCATTATGAGGCGTGAGACATCAAGAAGACTCCATGCAGGTGGTGGAACTTGAGCAGGGTTTGAAAATTGGGTATGATTTGGAGAGGAAGGAAGAACGGACCTTGGAAATGGTGTGAGCAAAGTCCTAAGAACAAGGAAGGGGGTCCAGTGAGTGTCACAGGCCAAGTAAATCTGTGTGACCAAGGCTGGAATAACAGGTCAAGGCCAGACTAGATTTTATTCTACATACGTTGTTGTTGGGTGCTACTGTAAAGATGACAGCCTGGGAAACCCTATGAGGCGGTTCTCCTCTGTCTTATAGGGTCACTATGAGTCAGAACAAATTCAACAGCAACAGGTTTGGTAGTTGTGTGTGTGATAGTTGGAGCCCTGGTGGTGCAGTGGTTAAGAGCTATAGCTACTAATCAAAAGGTTGGTAGTTTGAATCTACCAGCCACTCCTTGGAAACCCCATGGGACAGTTCTACTCTATCCTACAGGGTTGCTATGAGTGAAATTTGACTGGATGGCAGTGGGTTTGTTTTTGTGTGTGTGTACATGTGTTATTTAGGGAGCCCTGAAGGGTTTGTTTTGGTTTTTCTGTGTCAGTTTGGAAAACCAGAGACTCCCCATGTAACCTAATGGAAAAGCACCCACGATAAATTACTTATCCAGCTCTCATGGCATAGCGGTTAAGTGCTACAGCTGCTAACCAAATGGACAGCAGTTCAAATCCGCCAGGCACTCCTTGGAAACTCTGTGGGGCAGTTCTACTTTGTCCTATAGGGTTGCTGTGAGTCCGAATCGACTCGACGGCACTGGGTTTGGTTTTGGTTTTGTTTAGCTCTCATGGGTACAGTGTAATAAAACAGATCAGTGGCACCAGAGTGCCACTCACCTCATTGATGGCTTGTATTACCAGATCGTATTTCTTAAAATCCATATTAACCAAAATGAAACCAAACCTGTTGCCATCCAGTGGATTCTGACTCATAGCGACCCTAGAGTACAGAGCAGAACTGCCCCATTGGGTTTCCAAGGAGTGGCTGGTGGATTCAAACTGCTGACCTCTTTGGTTAGCAGCCGAGCCCTTAACCACTGTGCCACGGTATTACCAACCAAAAATTTAAACACACTCAATTGGCAAGCATGCATTCCAATACCGAAAACACATGCCATCCAAAAAAAAAAAAAAAAAAAAAACCCTAAGGAGAAAAAATGTAGTAACTAAAGGGAAAAGGTTCATCTAAAAAATTAATTCTCAGGAGTTTTTATCCCTCTCTCAGGATTTATATAGTGTAAGCTGAAGCGTAGGACTAAAAACAACAACAAAAGGGTTGGACAGAGCCAGCTAAACTGCTTAGCAGCGTTGGCTATATGAAGGGATCCAATAAAATTCCAAATTCAAACAAGTTGATGACATTCCCAAGCTGAGGATCAGGGAATGAGGACTTGGATGCTTCCCTGGAGCCACTCAGTGCCAAGGAACCACCTTTGGTTCAATGCAATAAAACTTCTTTTGGAAAAAGAACACGATGTTACCAATTTTTAAAGTTCATGTTCTAGAACATTCTGTTTTTCCATCTATTGTCCAATGCCCTAATAATGTAATATGTAAAATTGATATGGCTGTAATTATGTAAACAAAGTTAAATAGATTTATTTTTCTTTCCCCTTACCCCCATTTAGATCTAGGCTCAGAGGGTAAACACTTCTGTGTTTTAAAAAGTCTTGCAAAATATGTGACAAATCACATCAATTATTTGATGACTTTTCTGTGCCATATATTTAATATGGGACTGTGTATTGGCATTGCACTCTTTCCCAAACCTATAGAAAATAAGGGCCTGAGGTTTCCCTTGCATTCAACTTGGAGATGCTCCAAGAATTTTATTTTTTAAAGATAGCTTTGTTGTTTGTAGGAGCATTTGGAGAAGTGAAAATTAATACATAGAACAGGCAACCTTAATCTGGAATCAAATGATAGGCAGTGGGTGGTCCATGACACCCTGAAATGGCACATATGTTTTGAGTATATAATGGAAGAAAGACCATCACTTTTCTTAGAAAACAGTCAATTATCAAAGGAGGTTAGGAAGTACTTTATTGGAGACAGGGAGGGATTCTGAGTTCTTTACAGAGCAAACTCTAGGAGCATGTCTGCCTTGAATTTCTTTTCTGAGGTAAGGGATAATTACTAACATCGGTTGACTGGGTACTGTGATCAGATACTGTTTTCATTTAACCCACAGCAACTTTGTAATATATTATTCCCACCTTACAGACAAAAAAAAATTGAGGTTTGAGATATGAAGAAATTGTCCAGGTAAATAAGAGGTAGAGTCAAGGTTTGAGCCCGATCTAGTAACAAGTATTTGCTCAATACTGCACCACTTTTGAAAAATATTTTTCTAATTTTCTATAAGGCGATTACAGTATTTCCTAATTCAAAGACAATTTATAAAAAAAGAACTTGGTGAATTTAACCCTTCTGGTAAATGTAATAATTTCCACAGCATAGTCTCTGAGGACAGTGTTACAGTGATGCCATATACAGAATTAGTCCTTAGTCAAGCTATCTATGAACATGAGACTGTGTGTAAGATTTCTTGACAATATATTTTTCTAAAGAAAAATGTAAATACTTTTGCCAGTGATCATACTGGAAATTCTTAAGCTTTCTTTTAAGTTGCTTAGAAAATTTCTGGTGTGGCTGTTTTTTTAATACTCTCCAGATATTGCCAGTGAGCATGATTTTTCCTGAAACATCCAAGTGAATTTAGAGCAGGTCTCCAGGGGTAGGCAATAATATGACAAAAATAACATGTTGTATAAATATATTCTGCCACTCGCCCATCAGTTCATCGTACTGTGGTGGCTTCTGTGTTGCAGGAAAATATGCCACCTGTATTTCAAATACCAGCAAGGTCACCCATGGTGGACAGGTTTCAGTGGGAGCTTCCAGACTAAGACAGACTAGAAAGAACATGGCAATCTATTTCTAAAAAACTGTCCAGATGAAAAGCAGCGGAACATTGTCTGATATAGTGCCAGAGGATGAGCCCCTCAGGCTAGAAGGCACTCAAAACACAACTGGGGAAGAGCTACCGCCTCAAAGTAGAGTTGACCTTAATGACGTGGATGGAGTAAGCTTTTGGGACCTTCATTTGCTGATGCGGCATGACTCAAAAGAGAAGAAACGTCAGCTGCAAACATCCATTAATAATCAGAAAGTGGGAGGTACAAAGTGTGAACCTAGGAAAATTAGAATTTGCCAGAAATGAAATGGAATGTTGGAAGATCGATATCCTAGGCGTGAGCTGAAATGGACTGGTATAGGCCATTCTGAAGTGGACAGTCATATGGTCTATTATGCCATGAATGACAAACTGAAGAGGAATAGCATCACATTCATTGTCAAAAGGAATATTTCAAGACCCATCCTGAAGCACAATGCTGTCAGTGATAGGATAATATCCATATGCCTACAAGGAAGACCAGTTAATATGACTATTATTCAAATTTACGCACCAACCACTAAGGCCAAAGATGAAAAAATTGAAGATTTTTTCTACCAACTTTGCAGTCTGAAATTGACCAAACATGCAATCAAGATACATTGATAATTACTGGTGATTGGAATGCAGAAGTTGGAACAAAGAAGAAGGATCAGTAGTTGGAAAATATGGCCATGGTGATAGAAATGATGGGGAGATCACATGATAGGATTTTGCAAGACCAATGACCTATTTCCTGGAAATATCTATTTTTCAAAAACATAAATGGCAACTATACATGTAGACCTCACCAGATGGAATACACAGTAATCAAATGGACTACATCTGTGGAAACAGATGATGGAAAAGTTCAGTATCATCAATCAGAACAAGGCCAGGGGCTGATTACAGAACAGATCATCAACTGCTCATATTCCAGTTCAAGTTGAAACTGAAGAAAATTAACACAAGAGCCAAAGTATGACCTTGAGCATATCCCACCTGAATTTAGAGACCATCTCAAGAATAGATTTGACACATTGAACACTAATGAACAAAGATCAGACAAGCTGTGGGATAACATCAAGGACGTCATACATGATGAAAGCAAAAGGTCATTAAAAAGACAGGGAAGAAAGAAAAGACCAAAGCAGATGTCAGAAGAGACTCTGAAACTTGCTCTTGAATGTAGAGTCGCTAAAGTGAATGGAAGAAAATGATGACGTAAAAGAGCTGAACAGAAGATTTCAAAGGCCAGCTCAAGAAGACAAAGTATTATAATGAAATGTGCAAAGACCTGGAGTTAGAAATCCAAAAGGGCAGAAAGAACATGCTTAGCATTTCTCAAGCTAAAAGAACTGAAGAAAAAATTTATGCCTCAAGTTGCAATATTGAAGGATTCTATGGGGAAAATATTGAATGATGCAGGAAGCATCCAAAGAAGATGGAAGGAATACACAGAGTCCTTGTACCAGAAAGAATTGGTAGATATTCAGCCATTTCAGGAGGTAGCATATGATCAAGAACCAATGGTATTGAAGGAAGAAGTCCAAGGTGCACTGGAGGCATTGGTGAAAAACAAGTCTCCGGAAATTTACAGAATACCAATTGAGATGTTGCAACATATGATGCAGCACTGGAAGTGCTCACTCAAGAAATGTGGAAGATAGCTACCTGGCCAGTCGACTTGAAGAGATACATATCTGTGCCCATTCCAAAGGAAGGCGATCCAACAGAATGTGGAAATTATGGAACAATATAATTAATATTACATGCAAGTAAAATTCTGCTGAAGATAATTCAAGAACAGTTGCAGCAGTACGTTGACGGGAAACTGCCAGAAATTCAAGCCAGTTTCAGAAGAGGACTTGGAACAAAGGATATCACTAATGATGTCAGATGGATCTTGGCTGAAACCAGAGAATACCAACAGATACTTACCTGTGTTTTATTGACTATGCAAAGGCATATGACTGTGTGGATCATAACAAATTATGGATAACACTGTGAAGAATGGGAATTCCAGAACACTTAATTGTGCTCATGCAGAACCTATCCTTAGAGCAAGAGGCAGATGTAGGAACAGAACAAGAGGGTACTGCATGGTTTAAAGTCGGAAAAGGTGTGTGTCAGGTTTGTGTCCTTTCATCATACTTATTCAATCTGTAGGCTGAGCAAATAATCCAAGAAGCTGACTATATGAAGAAGAACATGGCATCAGGATTGGAGGAAGACTCAGTAACAACCTGAGATATGCAGATGACACAACCTTGCTTGCTCAAAGTGAAGAGGACTTGAAGCAGTTACTGATGAAGATCAAAGACTACAGCCTTCAGTGTGGATTACACCTCAACATAAGAAAAAAAAAATCTTCACAACTGGACCAAGAAGGAACATAATGATAAACGGAGAAAATATTGAAGTTGCAAAGGATTTTGTTTTTCGTGGATCCACAATCAATGTCCATGGAAGCAGTAGTCAAGAAATCAGATGACGTATTGCATCGAGCAAATCTGCTGCAAAAGACCTCTCTCAAGTGTTAAAAAGCAAAGATGTCACTTTGAGGACTAAGGTGTGCCTGACCCAAGCCATGGTATTTTCAATTGCCTCATAAAAAAAAAAAAAAAAAAAATTTTTTTTTCATATGCGTGTGAAGGCTGGACAATGAATAAGTAAGACCAAAGAAGAATTGATGCCTTTGAATTATGGTATTGGTAAAGAATATTGAATATACCATGGACTGCCAGAAAAACAAACAAATCTGTCTTGGAAGAAGTACAGCCCGAATGCTCCTTAGAAGCAAGGATGGCGAGACTTTAATTCATGTACTTTGGACATGTTATCAGGAGGGACCAGTCCCTAGAGCAGGACATCCAAACCAAAAAACCCATTACAATCCAGTCGATTTTGACTCATAGCGACCCAAACTGCCCCTACAGAATTTCCAAGGGGTGCCTGGTGGATTTGAACTGCTGACCTTTTGTCATCAGGGTTTCATGCTTGGTAAAGTAGAGGGTGAGTGAAAAAGAGGAAGACCCGCAATGAGATGGATTGACACAGTGCCTGCAACAATGGGTTCAACCAAAGCAGCAGTCGTGAGGATGGCTCAGGACCAGGCAGTGTTTCGTTCTGTTGTAGATAGGGTCTATATGAGTTGGAACCAACTCAACGGCACTTAACAACAACAAAAACATAAATATATTCAGTTAGTTGCTACTTTAGTCTTAAAAATTTAAGGTGACTTAAAAGAATTCTCAAGTACAGCAAATTAGGTAACTGAGTCAAAGAAAGCAAGGCAGGTTAAGGACACAAAATGGAGCCAGAAATAAAGCTTTTCTCATCTGTAATAGAAAGAGGGTTTTTGTGAAGATTACCTGAGATAATTCAAGTGAAGTACTTAGTACTTAGCATGGGTCTTGTTAGCTGCCATCAAGCTGGCCCCCGACTCATGCACAATGGGATGGGATCATTGTGATCCACAGGCTTTTCATTGGCTGATTTTTTGCAAGTTGATCATCAGTCCTTTCTTCCTAGTCTGTCTTAGGCTGGAAGCTCTACTAAAACTTGTTTAGCATTCCATAGCAACGTGCAAGCCTCCACTGACAGACAGGTCGTGGCTGCACATCAAGTGCACCGGCCAGGAATCAAACCTGTGTCTCCAGCATGGAAGGTGAGAATTCTACCACTGAACCACCACTGCCCTTAGCATGGTGCTTAGAGAACTGCATATAAGTGCTCAACGAAGAGTAGCATTCAAAAATTCCCTTGCCCTGAGTAACTTAGCTGACAATTGTAATAACGGAAACTGTCAGCTGCATAGCACACAGGGCTGTGAGATCAAACCCCACCAGTGGCTCAAGAGAACTAACTTCCATTTGTAGTCATCTTCACAACCACCCTTTAAGATAAAACCAAAAACCAAACCCATTGCTGTTGAGTCGATTCCGACTCATAGCGACCCTATAGGACAGAGCAGAACTGCCCCAGAGAGTTTCCAAGGAGTGCCTGGTGGATTTGAACTGCTGACCTTTTGGTTAGCAGACATAGCTCTTAACCACTACACCACCAGGGCTTCCACGTCTTTATTTCCATTTTACAGATGAGGGTACTGCAGGAGGTTAATAAATGATCCAAGCTCACACATATACTAAGTGGCAAAGCTGGAGCTCCTTTTACTTTAAGTGTAAGCTCTTTTTGCTGACATACCCCTGGGGCTTACAAACCTTTAAGTAGTCTTATTTGCTTAAATTTCACCTAGACATATATGCTTCTTAAAATATTTGCATTTTGATTATTCAAGGAATTACTCTTGGTAACTTTTTCACTATGTCAGGGCATCTAGTAACTAGGATGTTTTGCTGATTGTATTTTTACGATCCTGCACAGTATGTTCTCACAATCCTGGGCATCTAGCCAAGGACTCTCACTCGAATCAGCAGATAAGGAAACTGAGGCACAGAAAGACTAAATTGGGCCGACATTCTCAAGGTCCCAAGTGAATCAGCGGAAAAGCTGAAATTAGAACTCTAACTTCCTGATTCCCAGGCCTATGTCCAGCCCTGCGCTCCATACTTTTCCCTAGAAACTTCCATCACACTCACTGTGCTCCTTTTCTGCCTACCCCTCTAGGGCTCACCTTAAGTCACTGACTTGAAAGATATTGACTTGAAAGCTATCTCTGTATGAGTTTAGGAGAAATCCTTTTCACAATGTGAACATGGACATTTTTGTACATCTATTTAGAGTGAGGAAATGTAGAGGAAACATTTTTTAAAATATTCTTATTCTACATTTTGGCATGTATTCACACAATGCACTGAACCCAACACAATTCTGCTAAATGCTAAGTCATCCCATTTAAAAGCAGCTCTTAAATTCCACATCAATCAAAGCACAGTTGTTTCAGGAGATTCAATTCCATTTAAAGCTGAAGGAGTCCTTAAAGAAATACAGCCCCATTTGAGATAAAGAAATTGGTGGCCAAAGCTGTCCAATGATGGTCAAGGATATCGTCCCATTTAATGGCAGACACAGGACTGGAACTCAAGCTTAGGAACCTCCTCGTCTCTCCCAGTATGTCTGCTGCCACCATATATCTTCCATCAGTTTGGCTGCTACATTTCGTGGCCAATGCAAAAGGCAGCTGGGGTTGGCTCTGAACTTGAACATCATCTTGCTTACAAGAGGTCCCATATGTCTATTGTCTGAATGGGTGGTGGTGCCTCTCTGTAACTTTCCCCAATGTGCTCAGCGTTCAAATGCATCATCAGTTTGATTTAATCCCTCTTGAAAAGTATCACTTTTGAGTCCCGATTCCTTGGGGAACCACTCTGCTTACCCTTCTTCAAGAGGGCTGGTCTTGCCTAGAATAGCACTTTATCTGTTGGCTTAGATTTGAAGCTGAACAGGAACTAGGTCTTTCTTTAAAATACAAACAAACAAAAAGAGATGCAGGGATGCCTCAGATGAGGTTGAGCTGCTCCTCCAAGGACTGATTTTCTGTTCTGTATCTATGGAAAAGTTGCCCTTCTGGCAAGAATCATTGTGCAGACTTCAAGATCAAAGGCATAAAAATGTGCTCCAGTGATATTTCTGTGTCTTAATAGATGCTTTATAAGGAGTCAACAGTTTACATTACTAGATTTTTATAAATGACATTAAATACCTTTCTGCAACATTGGCTTATGGTGCTATATTTTCAGAAACATAAGTTAACAAAAATCTAGCAGCAGACGTCGAGAAAAGCAATCTGTCTTGTTGTGTTTTGATAATACTTGGCTAGTGCAGTAAATCTCAGTAGATTTCATCCTGTTAAATGTATCTGAAGGCAATATTTTAAAAACAGTTTATATGTGGACAGGATTAAAAAAAAGTATGGGATCATTTATGTCTCAAAATTTGGACATTTTGTTTCGGAATAGGAACTTCCAAGAAGGAAGCTTGAAGTGTAGTTGGGATTTAATAAACAACGATGCTTGTGCAGTTTATTTCTATGAGAAAAATATCTTCTTAGACTGTCAGTGGAAACTGTGATTGTACTGGATATATCCACCACACATCTTGTCAGTTTGTCATACTCTGGTGGCTGGCATGTTGCTGTGATACCGGAAGCTTTGCTACTGGTATTTCAAATACCAACAGGGTCACCCTAGGTGGACAGATTTCAGCAGAGCTTCCAGACTAAGACAGACTAGGAAGGATTTGGCAGCCTCCTTTTGAAAAAATTGACTAGTGAAAACCTTATGAATAGCAGTGGAACATTGTCTGATATAGTGCAGAAAAATGAGCCCCTCAGGTTGAAAGGCACTCAAAATATGACTGAGGAACAGATGTCTCCTCAAAGTACAGTTGACCTTAATGACGTGGAGGAGTCAAGTTTTCGGGACCTTCGTTTGCTGATGTGACATGACTCAAAATGAAAAGAAACAGTTGCAATCATCCATTAATAATTGGAACGTGGAATGTATTAAGTGTGAATCTAGGAATGTTGGAAGTCGTCAAAAATTAAGTAGAATACAGAAATATCAATACCCTGGGTGTTAGTGAGCTGAAATGGACTGGTACTGGTCATTCTGAATTGGGCAATCATATGGACTACTATGCCAAGAATGACAAATTGAAGAGGAATGACATCATGTTCATTGTCAAAAAGAACATTCCAAGATCTATCCTGAAGTACAACACTGTCAATAATAGGACAATATCCATATGCCCTACATGGAAGACCAGTTAATATGACTATTATTCAAATTTATGCACCAACCACTAAGGCCAAATATGAAGAAATTGAAGATTTTTACCAACTCTGCACTCTGAAATTGATCAAACATGCAATCAAGGTGCATTGATAATTACTGGTGATTGGGATGCAAAATTGGAAACAAAGAAGGATTGAGTAGTTGGAAGATATGGCTTTGGTGATAGAAATGATGCTGGAGATCACATAATAGAATTTTGCAAGACCAATGACTTCTTTATTGCAAATACCTTTTTTCAACAACATAAACAGTGACTATACATGCGGACCAGTTAGGATACACAGGAATCAAGTCGACTACATCTGTGGAAGGAGACAATGAAAAGGCTCAATATCATCAGTCAGAACAAGGCCAGGGGCAGACTGTGGAACAGACCATCAATTGCTTATATGCAAGTTTGAGTTGAAGTGAAGAAAATTAGAACAAGTCCATGAGAGCTAAAGTATAACCTTGCATTGTGGAATGATGTCAAGGACATCATACTTGAAGAAAGCAAGTGGTCATTTAAAAAACAGGAGAGAAAGAAAAGACCAAAATGGATATCAGAAGAGACACTGAAAGTTGCTCTTGAACATAGAGTAGCCGACGTGAATGGAAGAAATGATGAAGTAAAAGAGCTGAACAGAAGATTTCAAAGGGTGGCTTAAGAAGACAAAATGAAGTATTATAATAAAACGTGCAAAGACCTGGAGATAGAAAACCAAAAGGGAAGAACACCCTTGACATTTCTCAAGCTGAAAGAACTGAAGAAAAAATTCAAGCCTTCAGTTACAATATTGAAAGATTCTATGGGAAAATATTAAATGACGCAGGAAGCATTAAAAGAAGATGGAAGGAATATACAAAGTCACTGTACCAAAAAGTATTTGTTGACCTTCAACCATTTCGAGGAGGTAGCATATGCTCAAGAACTGGTGGCACTGAAGGATGAGGTCCAAGCTACACTGAAGGCATTGTTGAAAAACAAGGCTCCAGGAAATAACGGAATACCAACTGAGATGTTTCAACAAACAGATGCAGTGCTGGAAGTGCTCAGTCGTCTATGTCAAGAAGTTTGGAAGACCACTACCTGGCCAACTGCCTGGAAGAGATCCATATTTGCACCTATTCCAAAGAAAGGAGATCCAAAAGAATGTGAAGATTATCAAACAATATCATTAATATCACACACAAGTAAAATTTTGCTGAAGATCAGTCAAAAGCGGTTGCAGCAGTACAGCCACAGAGAACTGCCAGAAATTCAAGCCGGATTCAGAAGAGGACTTGAAACAAGGGATATCATTGCTGATGTCAGATGGATACTGGCTGAAAGCAGAAAATACCAGAAGGATGTTTACCTGTGTTTTATTGACCATGCAAAGGCATTCGACTGTGTGGATCTCAGCAAATTATGGATAACATTGTGAAGAATGGGAATTCCAGAACGCTTAATTGTGCTCATGAGGAACCTGTACATAGACCAAGAGGTAGTCGTTTGAAGAGAACAAGGGTATACTGAGTGGTTGAGAGTCAAGAAAGGTGTGCATCAGGGTTGTGTCCTTTCACTGTACTTGTTTAATCTGTATGTGAGCAAATAATCTGAGAAGCTGGACCATATGAAGAAGAACACAGCATCAGGATTGGAGGGAGACTCTTTAATAACCTGAGATATGCAGATGACACCACCTTGCTTGCTGAAAGTGAAAAGGACTTGAAGCAGTTACTGATGAAGATGAAAGACCACAGCCTTCAGTATGGATTACACCTCAACATAAAGAAAACAAAAATCCGCACAACTAGACCAATAAGCAACATCATGATAAATGGAGAAAAGTTTGAAGTTGTAAAGGATTTCATTTTACTTGGATCCGCAATCAATGCCCATAGAAGCAGCCGTCCAGAAATCTAATGGCAAACTACATTGGGCAAATCTGATTCAAAGGATCTCTTTACTTTTTTTTTTTTTTTAAATAATTTTTATTGTGCTTTAAGTGAAGGTTTACAAATCAAGTCAGTTTCTCACACAAAAACCCATATAACCACCTTGCTACACACTCCCAATTACTCTCCCCCTAATGAGACAGCCCACTCTCTCCCTCCACTCTCTCTTTTCGTGTCCATTTCGCCAGCTTCTAACCCCCCCCACCCTCTCATCTCCCCTCCAGGCAGGAGATGCCAACATAGTCTCAAATGTCTATCTGATCCAAGAAGCTCACTCCTCACCAGCATCCCTCTCCAATCCATTGTCCAGTCCAATCCATGTCTGAAGAGTTGGCTTTGGGAATGATTCCTGTCCTGGACCAACAGAAGGTCTGGGGGCCATGACCACCAGGGTCCTTCTAGTCTCAGTCAGACCATTAAGTCTGGGCTTATGAGAATTTGGGGTCTGCATCCCACTGCTCTCCTGCTCCCTCAGGCGTTCGTCAAAAGACCTCTTTAAAGTGTTCAAAAGCAAAGATGTCACTTTGGGGACTAAGGTTTGCCTGACCTAAGCCATGATGTTTTCAATAGCCTCATATGCATGCAAAAACTGGAAGGTGAATAAGGAATACCAAAGAAGAAACTGATGCCTTTGAATTGTGGTGGTGGCGAAGAATACTGAATATACCATTGACTGCCAGAAGAACAAATAAATTTGTCTTGGAAGAAGTACAGCCAGAATACTCATTAGAGTAATGGATGGTGAGACTTTAATTCACATACTTTGGACATGGTATCAGGAGGGACCAGTCCCTGGAGAAGGATACCATGCTTGGTAGAGGGTCAGTGAAAAAGAGGAAGTCCCTCACAGAGATGGATTGACACAGTGGCTGCAACAATGGGCTCAAACATAACAATGATTTTGAGGATGGTGCAGGTCCAGGCAGCGTTTCGTTCTTTTGTATATATGCTACCTATGAGTTGGGACCGACTCAACGGCACCTAACAACAGTAACAACATTGGATTATAGAGTACATAAATAGCAACACTCCACAAATATGTTTACAGAAGACCTGTCTGTTGCCTACCCAATATCCAGAAGCCTTCTTCTTCTCTGCTAACAGAATCCTGATTTGTTCTGGTAATGGCAGTGAGTCTTTGATTTCAGTCATGGTTGGTTTAAATTTGTCATGGTAATATTTGTCTCTTTGGAGAGTGATTGGTTTAATGCAGACATGTGACCCAGTTCTGGCCAATGAGATCTAAGTAGAAGTGCTGGGTGGGACTTCCAGCCAGGATAGAATTAACCAGTAAGCAAGGTACCTAACAGCTTACAGCAAGCAAGGTATGCACGGGCTTACTTGCATTTACTTACTAATCGATAGTGCACAATTTCACACGTTTTTTTCACCACATCAAAGATATGGTGAAACCCATGTGAAATTGTGCACTATCGATTAGTAAGTAAGCACAGGTAAGCCGGCATGTACCTTGCTTGTTGGGTAATCTGTCCCTTCCTCCATCTGAAGGAAGAGCTTCCCCTTTCTTATGAAAAGAAGCAGAGGCCTCTGGTATGGCCCTTTGCCCCTTTCATCCTGCTCAGAATATCATGTGTTGCCTAGATGTAGAGAAGTCATCTTGTGACCATGAGGTGATATGCATGCTTTTTATTAAAAGGCCAAGAGAATAGAAAAGATGCTGCTTTTGCCATTAGCAAGCTATTGAAACAATGCCAATAGCTGCTCATCTCTGAACTTGTCCTTATGTGACACATATATACCTCTATTTTTTAAATAACTACTATTTGGATTTTCTGTTACCTGCAGCAGAAATCATTCCTAAGCTGTACAGTACCTAAAACTCTTTACTGTTGGTTACTGTAATAGGTATACAACTCCTTATTTAGAAACCAAGTTTAATTTCTAACTTCAACATATCTTTCCAATAATACTGGACTTTATTTCCAGAAAACTCTGCTTAACCTGTATCAGAAAATGTTCGCTTTATATTAACATTAAAAACCCACCAAACCCATTGCTGTCAAGTCGATTCCAACTATAGGATGGAGTAGAACTGTCCCATAGGGTTTCCAAAGAGCAACTAGTGGATTCGAACTGCCTACCTTTTGATTAGCTTAACCACTGTGCCACCAGGGCTCCTACATTAACATTAGTTTTAGCAAAACATAAATGAGATGATGTATTGACTATGAATGAAACCAATTAATGCATTCCTGTGATAGACGGCATCTAAGATGGCTTCCAACGATCTCTCCTTGATCCCTCCTCCTGGTATTCATGCCCTTGTGCCCTCCCCTTGAGTGTGGTCTGGACTTAGTGACTTACTCCTAAGTAATAAAACATGGCAAAAGTGATGCTTCTGACATTAGTTACAAAAGACCGTGACATCCATCTTGCTTGCCTCTCTTGCTCTTTCACTTACTTGGCTCTCATGGAAGCCAGTTACCATGTTATGAGCTGCCATATGGAAAGGCCCATTTGGCCTTAAGGACCTATGGGAGGCCTCTGGGCAACTAATGAAAAATGAGAACCTCAGTCCAACAGCCTGGGAGGAACTGAATTCTGTCATTGACCATGTGAGTGAGCTTAGAAGTAGATCCTCTCCCAGTTGTGCCTTGAAATGACTCTAGCTCCAACACCTGGATTGTAGCCTGTGAGAGACCTTGAGCTGGAGCCACTCAGCTAAGCCATACTCAGATTCCTGACAGAAACTGTGAGACGATAACTGTTTGCTGTTTTAAGCCACCTAAGTTTTCGGGTAATTTGTTACACAACAATAGATAACTAACACAGTTTTTTTTTTAAAAAAAAAAGAACACCTTTATTTTAATTATTTTTAATCTTGTATTTTATTGTTCTTTTCTATTATCATTAATTGCTGTCAAGTTAGCTCCTACTTGTGGCGATCTTAATATAGAACAGAATGGAACATTGCCCAGTCCTGCACCATCTTCATGATCGCTGGTATGCTCAAATCCATTGCTGCAAACACTGTCTATTTTGAATGTCTTCCAAGCAAGAGGGCTTATCTTTTAGCGCCATAGTGGACAACATTCCATGGTGACCCACGGAGTGTTTGTTGGCTAGTTTTTGGAAGCACATTACCAGGACTTTCTCCCTAGTTTGTCTGAGTCTGGAAGCTCCATTGAAACCTGTCCACCATGGGTGACCCCGATAGTATTTGAAATACTGGTGGCATAGCTTCCAGAATCATGGTAACATGCAAGCCATCACAGTATGACAAACTGACAAATGGGTGGTGCTTGTTTTCTACTAGATAATTTAATTTTTATGTTTATAGAAAAACAGATACAACGAATATATATAAAATATCCTAGAATTTAGACCTGGGGCAAAGTTCAGAAATAGATGAAAAGAGAGAAAACATTTTCAATTTTCTACAATTCAGCATAAAACAGAATTACATACTAGAAAAATTTTAGGCTATTGATAAGTGTCGGAATTGACTGGATGGCAACAAGTTTATCAGTCCATATAGCTAAAATGGATTGAATTTGCAACTCAGATATGCACTAAAGACTAAGATCCAGCTCCATCTAGAAGACCCCTCACGAAATCTGGACTCATGAATATCATGCCCCTAGAACAGGTATTCTCAATTTGTAGTGTGGCAAAAGAGCCTCGTTGGGAATCAGATCAGCCTCTCTGGGGTGCGACCCGGGAATCTGCATTTTAAACACATACTCCCTTCTTGGTCATACAAAAGACTATGCTTTGAGAAGCTTTAAACTAGAGTATACCATGGCCTTTCGGATTTAGTGGCGGCTCCCTTTTGTCCATACCACTTTTTCCCATCTGTGCTTTGAAGTCCTAGTTGGCTTCCTGCTTCTTTCCCGGAGCTTTTTGCCTGCTGGATGGCATCCAGACACTGGTGGATGCATTAGTGGAAATACTCTTGGAAAGGCCTTTCCTAATCTAACACTAAATATGTATTATTAAAAAAAAAAAAAATTTTTTTCACAAATAAATAATGATAATTTATCCCCATATTATTAGACACGGATAAATTATCATTATTTATCTGTGAAAAACACACACAATGGCAGTAAAGGTCTTGATTTATTTTCATTGTTCTCAACCCAGGATAAGCAATTGCATGTTTTAAAAAATCAATATGCACTCCTAAAATATGTACCAAGCCCAGTCATACGCAGGCCAATTTCAAACTCTCTTCACTCTTCCCACACATATTTCCAACAAGTTGAGCTCCCTTTGAAGTCAACTGAATAAATGTTGTGAGTGTGGGGGTGCAGAGGGGGTTGAGAACTAGCACAATTAAATGTTACCAGAACACAGGAGCTTTGCTCTAATAGTCGTGTTTTCTCAGGGGTGAGCTTTACTGGGCCAGATGGCACCTCTGGGGAGAAGGCTACAGAGCTCTTGCAGCCCCACATGAAACAGGAGCATGGACTGCACTGTAAATGGCTGCAAGTACTTGGATTCTCAGCAGAGTATGTCCACAGCCTGGGAAAAACGTAAACCCCTGGTGGAACTTTGTGTTCTTGGGCTACCTTGGGGTAGCAGGAGGAGAGAAGGGTACATCGCTAACCAGGGTTTCAAGCTGGACCAGGGTAGAAAGGTGGGTACTTTCCTACCTCTGTGAGTGAGTCAAAAGGGCTGGGGTCTGAGGTATGGTCAGGGGAGACCTGCAGCCCCTGACCTTGGCCTCCAGCTCAGATCCTACAGTCTCTCCCTTTGGATTGACCTCCCTGTTTATGCTTCCCAGTTATTATAAGAAGCCTCGGAACAATATGTCTTATTTAGCTTACCTGATTCTTTTCACAAACTTGTGGCATTCTAGGCTATCTTGATAATAAAAATGGTAAATAATCTCCTACCCCGCCCCAACTAAGGGAAGGTCTTGGTGCAGAACGGCATCATTTCGTTCTGTTATACAGAAGGTCTCCATGAGTCAGCATCCATACGATGGCAACTAACAAGAAGAGGCGAATGAACTAATAATGCCTGGACCAAGGCCAGGGCTCGGGACAAAGCCTGGGTCTGTTTCAACTCCATAATACTTAGTAGTTCAATGCACATGTTAATTAGCAAACAAATATTTCCTCAATAAGGATAATATTTTAAAGGAGCCATAAACGTCAATTGAAAGGACATAGGCACATATAATATTTCACTAACCATAGAAGTCTCTCTTAGGAGTTCTTTGCCTGGCATCACAAGTGCGTGCATGCTTGCTTGCTTGCTTATTTATTTATTTCATCTTTTACTCAAGATTATGTTCTTATTAATCATAGCTCCTCATCATGCTGCTTTCAGGCTAAGTCTACACAACTGTAGTTATTTAGATCATTGGGGTAAAACCCAACCAAGCAAAAACATACTTCAATTTATATTTTCTAAATAGTTTTTCTTTAGAGGTAAACACTTCCGAACTAACAGAAAATGCCTTCCGTGACTCAGCAAATAACCATGTCCAAGGAGAGGGCACGTGATGGGAGCAAGAGGGCATGGTGTCAAACCTCCACTTTCAGCATTACCCTTGGCCCGGCAGCAACCCGGGTCCTCTCTGGCCAGTACCCCTGGAACATTTGACTGACTATTGGTTACTGGGGTCCCCACTGCCTTGTCATCTCTCTCTCATTTTTCCTGGTTTATCACTGCATCATGCCTTTCCCTTATTCTAACCCTTCAGGACCTTAATATACTTAAGATTTTTCTGGGGATGCTGGTTGAATGCAGATTCCTGGGGCCTGAGATTCTGAATCAGTAATTTGAGGGTGTCCTAGTGTCTGCACAGCTGTATTTTTTTTTTATTGTACTTTAAGTGAAAGTTTACAAATCATCAGCCTCTCATACAAAAACTTATATACACCTTGCTATGTACTCTTGGAAACCCTTGTGGTGTAATGGTTAAGTGCTACGGCTGCTAACCAAGAGGTTGGCAGTTCGAATCCGCCAGGTGCTCCTTGGAAACTCTGTGGGGCAGTTCTACGCTGTCCTATTGTGTCACTATGAGTTGGAATTGACTTGACAGCAGGGGATTTGTTTTTTTGGTTTTTTATGTACTCCTAGCTGCTCTCCCCCTAATGAGACAACACATTCCTCCTCTCTATCCTGTATTACCTGTGTCCATTCAACCAGCTCCTGTCCCCCTCCACCTTCTCACCTCGCCCCCAGACAGGAACTGCCCACATAGTCTCGTGTGTCTACTGAGCCAAGAAGCTCGCTCCTCACAAGTGTTATTTTCTATCTTATAGTCCAGTCCATTTCAGCTCACTGATGCCTAGGATATCGATGTTTATGCATTCCATTTCATTTTTGACGACTTCCAATTTTCCTAGATTCATACTTCATACATTCCAGGTTCCAATTATTAATGGATGTTTGCAGCTGTTTCTTCTCATTTTGAGTCTTGCCACATCAGCAAATGAAGATCCCGAAAGCTTTACTCCATCCATGTCATTATGGTCGACTCTACTTTGAGGAGGCAGCTCTCCTCCAGTCATCTTTTGAGTGCCTTCCAACCTGGGGGGCTTGTCTTCCAGCACTATATCAGACAATGTTCCGCTGCTATTTCACTAGCTAATGCTTTTCAGAAGTAGACTGCTGGGTCCTTCTTCCTAGTCTGTCTTAGTCTGGAAGCTCGGCTGAAACCTGTCCTCCATGGGTGGCCCTGCTGGTATCTGAATACCGGTGGCATAGCTCCCAGCATCACAGCAACACACGGATTGCCAAAATAATGAACAAATCTGTCTTGGAAGAATTGCGGCCAGAATGCTCCTTAGAGGCAAGGATGGTGAAACTGTGCCTTACACACTTTGGACGTGTTGTCAGGAGGGATCAGTCCCTGGAGAAGGACATCATGCTTGGCAGAATACAGTGTCAGCAGAAAAGAGGAACACCCTCAGCGAGGTGGATTGACACAGTGGCTGCAACAATGAGCTCAAGTATAACAACGATTGTAAGGATGGTGCAGGACCGGGCAGTGTTTTGTTCTGTTGTGCATGGGGTCGCTATGAGTCGGAACCGACTCGACGGCACCTAACAACAACAAAAACAGTCCAGTCTAATCCCAGTCTGAAGAGTTGGCTTCAGGAATAGGTCCAGTATTGGGCTAACAGAAGGTCTGGGGACTATGACCTCTGTCCGGGGTCCCTCTAGTCTCAGTCACTCAGTCAGACCATTAAGTCTGGTCTTTTTTCGAGAATTTGAGGTCTGCATCCCACTGTTCTCCTGCTCTATCAGGAATTCTCTGTTGTGTTCCCTGTCAGGGCAGTTATCGGTGGTAGCTGGGCACCATCTAGTTCTTCCTGTCTCAGACTGCACAGCTGTGTTTTTAAGGAGTACCTCCTACCCCTGATCTTATGCAGGTGGTCTGGTGAGGACTTCTGGAGAAATAAAAGCTGCCTTAGCCTTCTGTGATAGCTAAGATTGTGTGTCAACTTGGCTGGGCCATGACTCTCAGTATTCTCTGCTAAGTGAGAAGATCGGAAAAATTAGACCCTCAGATCTGAGAGAGTGTGATAATAAGTGACTGTGCTGCTCCCCACTTTGGAAAGTCAATAGGGTGCCTTGGTGAATGGCACGGAGGCTGGGATTTGAATCAGTGCTAGTTCACATAAGCTACTACCACTCTGTGCCTTAGCTTCTCATCTGTAAAATGTGGATAATAGTGACACCAACTCAGAGGTAGTAAAAGCACCTACCTTAGAGTAGAAAATGAGTTAACTTATTCAAAATGTTACAACAGTGCTTGCCTGGCACAATAGTCAGTGCTGTATCAGGAACTTCTGGCCCAGGTGTCCTGACCAGGAGGAGTGGGGACACGGCAGGGACTCCATGTCCCTTAGGAGGATGGACGAGATACTTTGAAAAAGGGGAACCTTTTGGCATTGCTGAGACTGTTCCATGCAGGTGGCTGCTTATTTTGCATTCTGCCATGAAGCCAGCAAGAAAGATTAACTGTCTCTAGCAAGTGAGTCAGCCTTCTGGAATTTATTACCATGGGCCACGCTTGGGCCAAATATGCCCTTGGGGAGAAGACTGCCTGACGAGTGCCTGGATGTGTCAGAGAAAGTTGCCCCAGCACCAAGTAAATGGGAACCTCTGCTTTGGATTCATTCCTTCTTATCTTTATTTTTTACTTTCTTTTAAAGGCAAACACCAGGTTTCTTCATCTTTTGCTTTTCTTAGCATGGAGTGTGATTACTCTGAGGTTCTTATATTTCAATAATTTAAAATAAATCTCATGAGGGCAGTGATGGTTCAGTGATAGAATTCTTGCCTTTCATGCCAGAGGCCCGGGTTCGATTTCCAGCCCATACACCTCTTGCACAGCCACCACTTATCTGTCAATGGTGCCTTGCACGTTGTTATGATGCTGAACAGGTTTCAGCTAAGTTTCCAGGCTAACACAGATGAGGAAGAAAGGCCTGGCAATCTAATTCTGAAAATCAGCCAATGAAAACTCTGTGGATCACAATGGTCTGACCCATAGGACAGGGCAGCATTTTGTTCCATTGTGCGTGGGGTCACCATACGCCATTTTGATGGCAGCTAACAACAACACTGTGTTGTAATAGAAAAGATGTACATAGTTTACAGCTCCTTTGAAATTGCTGAAAACTTTCCTCAAGGATAAGATGATCCTGGCTTCCAAAGCATTTCCATATCTCCTCACTTAGACTGTCTACCCTTTCTTACGGGGATCCCAGGCAGGCATCTAAAACCACATTTGGGGTCCTTGAGACTAGTTGGCAATGAGCCTTTGAGAACCTGAAGTCTCTCCTGTCTTCATGGCCTCACATTTTCATCATCACAAAAAACACCTAGTTGTGGATGGCTCAGTACAAAGCAGGCTGCACATCTTTTGATCCTCTTTTTTCCCTCTCAGGCTTCTGGTGTCAATTTGATGGCACTTGTTGATGTTGAGTGTCACCAAACAAGTGACACAGGGCAGGGCACAGTGTAAAAATAGGCCAAGCAAGGGCCAGCGATAGGAGCTTTGAGCCGAGGCAGTGAGTCAGTGAACTTGAATAGAGAGAAGCCTTGGGGTACTTACCCTTGCCACTCTTGAGAAGAAATAACTGCAGATCTTCAAAATAATGGACGTTTTCTTAAAAAAAAATTTTTTCTGCATCGTTCAATGCATGTAAATCTGATTTTATCCAAACACATTATTACAAGGATTCAGCCAGAGGCCTCCCTCACTGAATTCTGTGTTTACACTTGGGAGTTGGTTATTCTTTAACCTGCTGGGCGCGTCATGGAGCAGATACGAACGATCCCCACGCTTAAAAAACAAAAGTGCTTTCTCTTCTAACAAAGACACCAGGATGGGAAATGTCTTCGCCATTTTCAGGCTACCCTTTGGTTCGCATACTCATTTGTTTGAACCACAGCTTTTAAAACACTATTAGCTTCTTTTCAGTTTCTTCAATACACTTCCCGACGGCGGAGGTTGTTTCTTACCATTCATTTAATTCTGACTAGGGTCGCTAATAGCTTTAGTCTTACCTCACTGCCGGAATATTTTTCCCTCCAGTGCTTCGAGTCTGTTTATTAAACAAATAGTATGAATGAAATACATCTCCGCAGGTTTGAGCACTGCTTGGCAAGTGGGGAAAAGGATATGCATTAGGGTTCGGCAAGGTCTAAACAATGATAACCACAGCCCGCTGTATACAGAATGCTTGGTGCTCTACAAAATGTGGTTCGCAAGAGACAGCCACCAACAGGGTTTCTCCACCTCATCACTATTGGCATTTTGAGCTGGTTAATTCTGTGTTGTGGAGGTGCTGTCCTGTGCATTGAGGAATCTTTAGTAGCATCCCTGGCCTCTACCCACCACATACCAGTACCCAAAACAACCAAACCCAGGGCCATTGAGTCAATTCCGACTCATAGGGACCCTACAGGACAGAGTAGAACTGCCCCATAGAGTTTCCAAGGAGCGCCTGGTGGGTTTGAACTGCCGAACCTTTGGTTAGCAGCCATAGCACTTAACCACTAGTAGCACCCTCCAAATTGTGACAACCAAAAATGTCTGCATACATTGCCAAATGTCCCAGTGGGGTGAAGGGGGCGGGAGGCAAAATTGCCCTTCGTTGAGAACCATTGCTCTAAAAAATCAGAATATGATGTGATCAGACGGAATTGGAAGGCTAGAAGTATTTATTGCCTAGAGGAAAAAAAAACAACGAAGACAACAAACCAGTTGCAGTTGAGTAATTTCCAACTCATGGCGACCTCATATGTTTCATGATACAACTATGTTTCATAGGCTTTTCATGACTGTGACCTTTCAAAAGCAGGTCTCCAAGCCTTTTTTCCAAGGCACCTCTGGGGGTCAAATTGCCAACCTTTCAGTTAGTAGTGCAACGCTTAACTGTTTTCGCCATCCAGGGACTCTTTATACCCTAAGGTGCTTGCTTATTTATTGCTTTGTAGGCACTTTTGGTTTGCAGTATTGTGAATAAATGAATAAATTCATTCATTCATTCAATATTTATTAAGCACCTACTTAGTGAGGATGGAAGAGGGGAAATGAGGAAACAGGGCCAGGTCAAGGTCAGTGAGCTGGCTATGGGTCACTGAAAAAGGGAAATGCAAGTAGAATGGCCTCTGCTTGCTAAGGCTGCTCAGAACTCATTATCACAGGCAAGGAGATGTTCTGGGCACTCCCATACTTTTAAGGTAGTACAGGGAGTAACATCCTCGCTCCCTCCTCCAAATCACTAGACTCTTGAATTTCAACTGGAATCTTGAATAATTTTTCCCAGGACAATGCCCCAAGCTCTTTCCTGCCTCGGGCCTTCCCATTTGCTGGTTTCATTTGGAACACTTCTCACCTGGTTAACTCTGAGTTATTCTTAATGTCTTAACTTAAGTGTTCTTTCTTCAAAGAGTTTTTTCTGGCCCCCATCACCCCACTCCCTTTTTCATGGAGCCTCTCACACACTACAGGGTCGCTATGAGTCGGAATCGACTCGGCACTGGGTTTGGTTTGGTTTTTCTCACATGCTCATTTAATGATGTGATTTTGTGTGTGTGTGCTTTTTATTACTCCTGCTTCTCAACTTAAACTCCCTGAAACGTAGTAGATACTAAACTAATATTTGTTGAATAAATGAGTTAATGAATTCTGCTATTTGCTGAATTATATTTCTATCTTCTTCCTGTTTATGAGAGCCCCAGTGCTTAAATCGCCCTTAGGAAGGAAAGTTCTGAATGTGTTATTATCCTGCCCAAGGGTTAGTAATTGTATTCATTGATTGCATTCATGTATTCTAATCCAGCTGTAATTTTGGTGAGAGATTGAACAAAAGATACAAGGTTGAACAGACAGATCAATTTTGCTTTTCCTTATGGAATTTGGGGTCAAGCCTACAGGTTTTGACATAGGTCTGCTTAGGGAGCTAACGAGTTTCCTACGAATGTTATGGTGGTCTGGAATTCAAACAACCTGATGTTTGCCGTCCGAATTATATGAATTACACAGCTTGGGGTGCCGAGTAAAGGGAGTGAAATCATGCAGGGCCCTAAATGCTAAACTTAATGTGGCCACAGAGAAACTCTACAGCTGGGTCATGGGAAAATCTGACACAAAGTAATAATGCTTCTACCCTGTACCTCTTAGTCATCTGATCCGATTGCTCACAGATGGACTGTTAAAGAACTTCAGAAATGTGGCCACATGAACTAGGTGAATTTGACAACTGTCAGCAACCTGGCAAATCTGAGCATTTTCTATTAACCAGGCTTTTTAAGACCGTTGCTCTAACTGAAAACCCAAACTGAAGTGACAAGTAATTAGACATTTCTCTGTTATGCGAACTAAGATGAATTGGCTGCTTGCAAAAAACGAACAAACAAACAAAAAAAAAAAACACTGAAAGTTTTCAACCAACTTTGGAACTGATTTTCTGATCCATCTTGGAACACAGTCAGCCAATTTGGAGGTAAGGGCAATAAAGGGGGAAGACAGCAGTGTTTTGAGTCCAGACCAGAAAGGGAAATGAACTCCAGATCTTTGTCTTCAGCAGCAAATGTTTATTTGTGGTACATTTGCTTTCAGCCTGCCATCTGTTGAGAGCTCAGTATTTCAGAGATGGTTTAATTAAACCCCACACCCTGCATATTAAGAGTGAGGGCGCCAACTGGTAATATCTAGGAAAAGGTAATAAAAATACTATTTATGAGGAGTCTTCCACCATTCTCTCTGAAGTGGGCTTTATGGATTTTTACAGTATTCACCTCTTTTATGAATACCGGCCAACTGGAATCACCGAATTTTAGAAATGAAAGTGACTTAGAGATTATCTCTTGACTGTTATAGATGATGGTACTGCTGACCAGAAAGTTTAAGAGACTTTGCCAAGGCCCAAGTAACCCTGGAGGTCAGTGTCAGAGAAGACTGGAGTTCGGATTTCCTGAGGCTCAGTTTCCCCACCTGCTTTGAGGAGCAGGTAGCATCAGTAAAGCACCTCGCAGTGACTTCGTGTCCCTTCTCTGGGCCAGCCACTGGGCAAATGAGTTATGCCTGCTGGTCCCCATGTCCTGTGACGCCCCCGTGGCCACTGGCAATGCAGGGATTTTGCTGTACCCTTAGGAGAAAAACTGGTGCATGTCATCAGCTCCATCCTTAGTATGCTTGAGCCATAAATCCAGCTATCAGAAAGGGGATGAGGATCACATTCTAACACTCTCTAACCAGCTGATCTTCTTCTTGGGGGAACAGAAAAAATGGCAAAGGAAAGGGAGAAACAACGGAACTGGATAACGTAAGTGATGTAAGATTCATCCTATGTACAAAATATATCTTATGCAGTTGATAATAGCAGAATTAGCACTTTTTGTTAATAGAAATTTGAGTGACAAATATTCTATTCCAATAAAAACACTAAGGACCCCAAAAGACGAGGACTTGGAGAAGTAACAGTTTTCCCACTGTGGCACTTAGGGTTCTTTTGCTCATGGATAATAGTTTTATTATTAAGAAATTCTGAGAGTCTACATCAAACTCAATTCTAGCTGTATATTAGCTCACCTGAGGATCTTAAAAACAAAACAAAACACACACACACAGGTCTGGCCCTGACTGTAGACCAATTAAATCACAATTTCTGGGGATGAGGCATCAACAACAGTATTTTTAAAAAAGTTCACCAGATGATTTGAAACCAGGGTAAAGAACCACTGGTCTAAATTCACAGCAACAGCTACTCTTTGCAGAAGCCACACCCTCTCATGAGCTCAGATCACAATAGGGGTTTATGCGAGCTGCAAAGCTGGGTGAATATGCAATGCGTAGGAGGGAGTGGATGGGATGGCTTGCCATAAAAATAATATTTCATACTGACCTTTTTGGTCCATACAATGCATGCATTTTGCTGTGTTCTACTTTGAGATGTTTACCGCTTGCATTCTCAACCACTGTTTAAAACAATGTCAGGCAACTCCTCTTTGCTCCCCAAACAAACAGGTATCTTGTTTCTAATAGAGAAGTGTGTTGTGTTTATATGTATGTATGCTTGTGTTTAATTACGAGGTTGCCTGTAAAGGCTGTTATACACCAAATTGTAATCGCAGAGGCAGACAGGTTTGAGAAGTTCTAAAAGACAAGGAAGTTTAACACACAGCTGTTACAAAACAACCCTAGTGACACATTTCTGGGATTCAACAATATTATCACTTGGAAGTTAATCTTCCATATAACCCTTTTTTTAAAAAAAAAAAAAAATAAGCATTTCCGGTTGCCACGGAGTCGATGCTGTCTCATGGCAACCCCATGTGTGCCAGAGTAGAACTGCACTTCACAGGGTTTTCAATGGCTGATTTTTAGAAGTAGATCACCAGGCTTTTCTTCTGATGCACTTCTGGGTGAACTTGAACCTCCAACCTTTTGGTTAGCCACTGAGTGTGTTAACCATTTGCGTCACCCAGAATAAGCATGCTTTCCCCTTTTTGTCCCGAATGGTGATTGTGTATGAGCAGTGCTTTACTTCTAAGTCCGAGAATAACCTGGCAATAACCAAAGACAGTCGTCGTTCTGTGTTCCCTTCCAACCTTCACACAAATCTTCCAGACAAAACAGTCCCTACATAGTCTTACGACATGGGTTTCTCTTCACCTGTTACTCCTTTCCTGTTGCTTTTCTCTAGGACCTTTCTGGCATCTCTACTTCCTCCGTAAAATAAAAATGAGAACCAATTCTTAATAAGTCTGAGCAACAGCAAATTAGATAATCTTGTAAGTGATAATCCTTTTGAAATATTTCACCCTGATATTTCCTTTAGGAGATCATTAAATTATTGAGATGTTTAACCCAAACTAAACCCAGTGCTGTCGAGTGGATTTGGACTCCTGGTGACCGCGTAGGATTTCCAAGGCTGTAAATGTTTATGGAAGTAGACTGCCACATCTTTCTCCTGAGCCGTTGCTGGCGGGTTCAAACCACTGACCTTCCGGTTTGCAGTTGAGCGCTTTACCCACTGCACCACCAGGGCTTGAGATGCTTAGGGTTCTGGAAAAACTGACAGACTCAGGTTGGGTCTCCTATTGCCCAAGAGGATTAAAATGTGGATTCACTGAAGATGTGTTTACACGAAGATCTCAGTTCCCTGGGGGCTGTGAACCTACTGCAAGGGGTTTCCATAACCATTATGCTCACTAAGCATTGTAGTTTCCCACATCACAGGCTCCAACAAAAATAACAGCCCTGTCCTGGTATATTCTTATTTTTTGTATGCTTACCTATTTGCTTCACACATGGTGTCTATGCATTTTATTTCTAGTCCTTTAGTATAATCTCATGTTGTATTGGTCTTCTACCTTATTTTGATGTGCTATTTGTAATTTGTCAAAAACACATTGACATTATTTTTGTCACAGCTGTTAACAAGGCCATCGTAATTGTGTGTCATTTGTAAGCTGAGAGTCCTCTTAACTCAGTCATTCCAGTCAGCGATAAAATACCTAATGTACTAGGACTGTGGTCCTAGTTCTATACCAGATAGCAAGCACGCCTAAAATTAATATTACACATTGTCATCCTTTCTTGATGGGTACTTCCTAGTCCTAACTATTCTTAATTGAATAATGATTCTGATATTTAATACTTAGCTTGTTGTCAGGGAAACTATTTGGAGCCAAATTGACAAGTCTTACTTTATACGTATTACTGTAAATCCACCTCCAATCACAGGAGACAAGGGAAAGAAGCATACCTGGGAAAATACGTAACCCGTGTTTCACTCGACAAAGGGATCAATGATGAATGACATCTGACCCCTTCTAGAGTCATTTAAGTGCTCTTCCTATTTTTTTTCTCCTCGGAGACAAGATTTTAAATTGATGAGAGACTACCTCTGAGGTACGTCTGCTTTGGAATAATGAGTAATGGACACCACTTCCCAGCAAGTAAAATTTCACAGCTCTGTGTTTAACATCTACAAGTAGTAAAGCCAAAGAGAAGGAGGCAGAAGCTTCAGTTTCTCAAAACTGTTGGCTTCTCCAGGCGTGGAAGTTTTGGTTTTTTTCTTCAGGGCTGTTGCCTGAACTAGTCATTTCTTTGATTCTCTCCACTATCCAGGGAGAAATGGGGAGCTTGGTCCTCCTCTTTCTTGCAGGGGAGTTCTAGTGTGGCCTGAGCCTCATCCCCAGCTTCCACACTTCTGGCACTAGGGGGCAGTGCTAAGCAGCAGCCGATGGCATCTCTTGGCATTCTGGGAATTTGCCTGCCCTGTGTGCCAGACACTTTAGGAGATTAGTTTTTATCATCCTGGGCCCTGGGAAATCGTCCAGAAGGCTCAGGAGAGATGTAGTTGTGTCCTCCTAAAACTGGAGATTAAAACAAATCTTAATAAAAAATATTTTAAATATATCTGGTGGTGTAATGGTTAAGAGCTTCAGCTGCTAACCAAAAGGATGGCAGTTCGAATCCACCAGACGTTCCTCGGAAACCCTATGGGGCAATTCTACTCTGTCTTATAGGAGTGCTATGAGTTGCAATTGACCTGACAGCAACGGGTTTTGTTTTTTTTTTTTGGTTACATATTAGAACATGTTTTATCTTTACCTTAGTAAATATAGTGAATGTGTTCGATATATTTTAATTTTTAGCTATATTTTTTCTTACAAGGTTTGAAATGTGGCCAATATAGAGAAAGAGAGTAAAGAAAGTCAGTAATGTAATCCTACTGTCTTTTCATTTACCAAAAACAAAACAAAACTGATGAATCAATTCTGACTCAGCAACCCTACACAGTAGACATTAAATAGGAGCCCTGGTGGCACAACAGTTACGCTAATGGTTGTTAAAGTTGGCAGTTCAAACCCACCCAGTGGCTCCACAGGGGAGAGGTCCTGGCGATCTGCTCCCATAAAGATTACAGCCTAGAAAATCCTATGAGGCAGTTCTACTCTGTCCCATGGAGTTGCTGTGAGTAAAAAATCAACTCAACGGCACCCAACAACAACAATAGTAAATTACTTAAAATGAATTTAGAGTGTCAATTGAATCTAGCATTCATTTTCTGCTGGTCTACTCTGTGTGGGGCTGTGGTGGCTACCGGGCAACCACAGAAGCGAGGAGGACACTGTCTTGCTCTGAGGGACTGAGGCATGAAGCAGGGAGCCAGTGGGGAGAGAGGCTGCAGACAGTGAAGCAGAATACTTGGAAGGCTGTGGTAAGTGCTACAATAGAGATAAAAACAAAATGTGGAGGAGCAAAGCAGAGAGATGACTGATTCTGATGATGGCGATCAGGGAAGGTGGGCAGAGGCCAGGATGTCTGCGGTGAGCCCTGGTGTATGGAGTGAGGTTCCGTGGGGCAGGGACACACGGAGTCAGACTCATGACACTTTCCCTGCCTGGTGCACGGTAACCTATCAGTCAGTTGCCTTCCAGTCCACTCCTGATGACCCCTTGTGTGTCAGAGTAGAACTATGCTCCACAGTGTTTTCAATGGTTGATTTTTTGGAAATAGATCGCCAGGCCTTTCTTCCAAGGCACCTCTGGGTGGACTCGAGCCTCCAACCTTTTAGTTAGCACCTGAGTGCGTTAACAGTTTGTGCCACTGAGGCACAACCCTGTGCGTAGTAGGTGCTTTGTAAATATTTGTTCATTTGTTGAATGGTCTTTCTGGGGAGCACATTTATATGTGAATTATATCCTAATCTTTATAACTAGAGAAATGAGGGAATTACAGAAAATATTTTGGTGAATTGGTGGTTATTAACTTTTTTAGACAAGCAATTTTTCTCCCTATTTAAACATCTGACTCTCAGGAATGAGCAAAGAATGATCAGTTGACCTAACCCAAATAATTGGTGAGGGAACCCAATTAACGCAATTACACATCCTTGGCATATTTTGGTAAGCACGTTTCCAGCCAAATATTGTTACTGCTAATAATATAGAAAAGGCAAACTGTGGCCATGACCGATGGAACATTTTAATTGTTCCTTTAAGAGGTTAATGGTGCCTTGTAAAACACACTGTTAAGTTTGTTCTTTATTTCTGGCATTTGTTTTTGAGAACAAGTACGTAATTACTAGGGAGGAAGTCTCAGAGAAACTACGTTCAGAATTAACTGGGCATTTCTCCCACCAGTACAAAACTAATGTTTTTTTCAATTGTTTCCTGTTTTTACAATGTATTGGTGTGGTGGCAACAAAGTCCACAGAAATCAAACGGACAAATTGAGAACCTTTAAAAAAGCTGTTAAATGTAAAGTGCTTGTCAGGACCTGCTTCATTCTTTCTCACAGTTGCTCCTCTCCACACACCCCGGGCAGGATCAGCCCCACCCAGGTTCTGTGGCCAACTTTGGTGATCATGGGTGCTTTAAAAACTCAGATGATTCAACATCAGCCAGCATCGTAGCTTGTCTGGTTCTGAGCACTGGTTCCACTTCCAATAACTGAGGTTCTCTCTTGGCCCTGAGACTATACCCCGCCTTGGGATCCCACCTTTCGTCTTTAGGACTTGACCCACCCTGCCTTGTTGGGCACCTGTCCAATATTTACATTTCTTGAGGCCTGGGGTATTAGTATTACATTGGTCTTGCTCCCCGCCCCCCGCCCTCACCACCTCCGCCAGTATCTAGAGTCCAATCTTAGAACTATAGGCTGTCACCCCAGCACAGATCATGTCTTTTATCCTAGCCATTTGCTGCCACCCACCATCATCTTTTTCTGCACAATGGCAATGCCAACTATCTGCTTAGAATATTATCTATCACCAGAGAGGCACTGCAGCTCAGTGATTAAGGACTCAATCTCTGGAGTCTCACCATCTGGGTTCAAATCCTGACTCTACCACTTTCTATCTGTGCAACTGATGACGAAATTGCTAAGCCTGAGTTTCCTTATCTGCAAAGGGAATATGATGTGATAATAATAATAATAATGGTACCCACCTCCTAGGGCCACTGGAAGATTAAGTGAAATAATTCACTTAACCAAGCCGGCCTGTAGGAAGTGCTGAAGGAGGTATTGCATCCCTGCTCCACTCCCACCTGTACACCTAGCGCCCCTTGGTCCGCCTCATTTCATGGGATTCCATTACTAAAGAATTTCAGGTCACTTCCTGGCCTAAAAGCCCCTTTTCAGGCCCTGCCGATCTGGCTCCTGCTTGTTTCTGCCACTCTGGTCACACTAAACTGTCGCTGGTGTCCAGAGCATGCCAGGCACCCTCACTCCCCTGGACTTCTGCTCCCGCAGCACCCTCTGCTGGGACCCCTTTCCTGCCGCGTGTGCCTGGTAAATATGCGCTCAGCTAAGGAGACTGCTGGGAACTCTGGCCACCTGTGCTTTGTCCCTGAGTTACATGACCTCACTCAGATTTGCCTACATATCTGTGTCCCCATTAAACTCTACACCCTTGGGGCTGTGATTTAACTGCTCAAGTGACTCCTGAGCTTGACTATGTCATCAGACATGGCAGCAGTGTGCAAAACAATGGATGTGGGAGTACTGGAGTTGGGATGGGCACAGCCCAGACCAGCACTGAGGGTGTGGCAGGACAGGGAGAAGGGCCCTTAGGGTACTTCTTTATCTTTGCTTCTTTTCCTCTCAGGCTCCTACTTTCCCACTACTTGGGTTCAGAAATTGACTCCCTTTCCTGTTATTTATTGTAAATGAGAAAGTGTAATTGTGTTTGAGACCTGTAACATAAACCAGATGATCCAGTGCAATCTCTAGACACAATTTCCCTTTTTACACCAAATCTATAATGTCCATTTGAATTGTAGTATCCTCGAGGGGCTAAGGAAAGGTTAACATATTGAATGCAGCTTTTTAAGTTTTCACTTTTAAATTGCTATGGCATAAAAAAGTAAAAACATTGCATATTCCATAAAAATTAAATTTTATCTTAACTATTTAACCAAAACGTAAATATTTAATTAAAATTTAATTAGCTCTTAATTAGCTAAACAGCTAACAGTGGCTAAGGGGAAGCTCCGTTGTGTCTTTTGGAATATGTACTTCCCGTGCCGTGCGAAAAATGACCAAGAGATATCTTCTCAAAGTACAATAAAGAAAACAAGATGCATTTTATATCTGAAACATCAATGTAGTTCCCGTGAGAGGCAGGAAATATGTATTCTGTGCAGGTGTCAATCTTTTCTACCCATTTATTCCCTTGGTAGTTTCATAGTACATGGATCGTGCAGATTTCCTTTAAGACAAAATTAAAAACACTTCCCCACCCTAGACAATAGCTCCTATGAAAGCATACCATTGTATGTTTCCTGGACTAACTGAAAAATAGTTAAAACTATTTTAAACATTTTTATCTTTGAACGAGTAGCTGACAAAATATGTGATAGAAGAATGTCAGTTTTGTTAACCCTGTGTTTTAGGCCGAGAAGTGAAGGTTCTTGGGGCAGAGTAGACTGGAGCTCAAGAGCGCCTCTATCAAGTTATAGTGCAGCTTTATGGCAGTGAGGAAGGACAGGAGATGGTGATACTGGAGAATGAAGGAGAAAGAAAGGCATGGCATGCCTGTCCTGCCAAAAGAGTGTGAGTTGGGACTTCCAGGTATAGGAATCAGCAACAGGAGGTCATCACCAATCCATTTGTGACGATATAATCTATCTTCCAAATTGAGACATTACTGAGTGTGAAAGGGGACACTATTAATAGTTATGCAGGGCTGACCAGTGTTGACTGAGGCTAGATGGAACAACCTAGAGCAGTTGGTCATCTCATTCCTAGGTCACCTTGAAGCTCTAAGCTTGCATTGGCCCTAAGCCCAAGTGGCCTCAATGGATGGAGAACCACGAGTAAGGTTGATTTGGGAACCCTCTGTGGCGTTTCAAAACTCTCTGCCAGGGTTTAATCTGGCCTGACCCTCAAGTATTCTTATGGCAGGAAGGACATCTAGAATCACACAGGGCGACCATCCATTCTCTTAGGGTGGAACCAACCAATGTGTATAACTCTCTAAGCCAACCTTTGGTACAATAATTTCTAAATCTGACTTTCCAATGTAGTCATCCAGAAGCTTTTAAAAATACAGCTTCTCAGGCCACATCCTTAGCTGCACTAATTTACAGGCATTTGTATTTTTAAAAATTCCTCTGGTGAATCTGATACCCAGACAAATTTAGGAGCCTTCTTGGGTTTTTAAAGAGGCTATAGGATTTAATAAAGGCTCCACATTTCAAACTTCCAACAAGAAGATTAGAAGTTAAGAGCCAATATGGGAAGAGAGAATATTAGAGAGAAAATGAAATAGTCCCCATAATTTAATTACAACTTTTCATAGGTCTGAAATGGGCAAATTGTTTTAAAAATCTATGTCCCTTACTTTTCTGAAGCCTTGTCTACAGGCTCAGGAACAGTTTGAGGCATTATATATGAAGGGCTTTTTGAACTAAGACCTGAAGGATGCAAGATTTTAACAGACGGTAGAATTTGGTAAAAGTATTTCAGCAAAAGTTTGCAAAGGTAATTGCATGAAGAAAGACAAGGAGATAGGCTGTAAGCTTAGCATGGGCAGGGCTCATAGCTATCTTGTTATATATCCTATTCCCTGGCCAACAATTAAAGAAAAGAAAAAAAAAAAGCCAAGCCCATTGTATGGAGTCATTCTGACTCATAGCAACCCTATAGAGTAGAGTAGAACTGCCCCATAGGGTTTCCAAGTAGTGACTGGTGGATTCCAACTGCTGACCTTGTGGTTAGCAGCTGAGCTGTTAACCACTGCACCACCAGGGCTCCTGGCCAATAACATTAGATGCATATTAATTATTTATTGAAAGATAAATGGCTTTGGGAGGAGGGACTATTTTATGAGGACTCTCATTTCTTTATAGTTAGAAAAAAACTGAAGCACAGAAACATAAACTAGCATGCCCAAAATCTTTCTAGGGCTAGTGTTTATTAACTGCTTTTAGCCAATCAATTTTGCTCCCTATTTATAAGCCCAACAACTCTCAGGGACTATGGAGGCAGAGAAATTTATTGATCTAACACTCTCTACTGCTTCCATCTTCCTTGGTGGGCTAGTCCCACATTAGTGATAGAAGAGAGATGAGTGCCAGAATCTCTTTTCTCCCCCCTGACACCACATTCTTTCCGCCATATGGTGCCTCTGGACACCTAGGCATTAGGCACAATTCTAGAAACTGAGGGCTTCCTTTTTAGAAACTTCTTTTAAAAGAAGTATGGCATGCAAATCTTGTTCTCCAGATCTTAGAGTACAGTAAGAAAGATAATATATGCAAGGTCTCCAGAGCATGGAAGAAGGAAGAGTATGTGCACCTTGGTGTAAACCATCTTTGTATGAAAACAGCAGCCCCGTGCCCTTTCCCCACTGCAAACCCAGCCAGAAGAATCATGAAAGGGCCCAGAGCTCCAGGGATCAGTGCTCACAGCCTCATTTTTTTTTAGGGACTGGCTCTCTCTGGGCATGTCATCATAGAGAACTTTTGTTCAAAAGTAGGACAAACTAAAAAACAGTTTGATTTGGAATATGAAAGTGTCCTTTATGGACGTGAGTGGGCAGGACGCATAAGCAGGTGGTTTTTGAAATTACTGGACTTTCCAGATGTTGCATACTGTTGCAGCTGTTCGGACTCTAAGCCCCTTAAAAATGTAGCCAAGACTGCTGCTAACTGGAAGGAAACCCACCTCACTAACCTTTTCAAAGTTCAAGAATATTTGGTGTATCTTGTCTTAAGTTTTGATAAATATGAAATCATATTAGGTTAGAAGCAAAGTTGAGATAATTCCTTAATATTTTTTGACCACAGATATGAAATGGAGGGAAAAAAGACTTTCTTTTCATAAGCATTTAAAACATTTATCATTGTTGACTGAACTTGAAAGCATTTCAGATGCTGAAGAATGAGTAACAGCCCCCATTTTTGTATCATTCTTTGCCCAGTTATGTGAAAATAACTTCGCACAAAAGATGACCAAAATGCTATTTTACAAGGAATTCTGAATTCTATGCATGATCTCATACATGGCAGATATTAATCGCCATCTTGTGAAGCTATCTCCTCAACAAACAAACAAGCAAAACTGATAGCAATTCCAACAGGAGACTCTTAACCTGGTGGTGAATGCTTTAAGACAATCTGATCTTTTAAATCTACTTTTTATCACATGTATGTCAAAAAATGTAATTAAAAAATTAATATTGACATTAATCACTAATTGCTGTAGAATGTTTTCCAGTTGAAAGGGAACATAGAGGCATTGAGCTGATCTGATTACTATGTGTTATGGATTGAACGGATCCCTGGTGGTGCAGTGGTTAAAAGCTCAGCTGCTAACCAAAAGGTCAGCAGTTCGAATCCACCAGCTGCTCCTTGGAAACCCGATGAGGCAGTTCTACTCTGTCCTTTCCTATAGGGACGCTATGAGTCGGAATCAACTGGACAGCAATGGAATCTGATTCTTAAGGATTGAATTGTGTCCCCCCAAAATATGTGCTGTAAATCTTAACCTCTGTGCCTGTGGTCATAATCCCATTTAGGAATGGGTTTGCTTTGTTATGTTAATGAGACAGGATTAGTATAGGGTGTGTCTTAAGTCAGTCTCTTTTAAGATATTAAAAAGGCTAAACAAACAAGTGAGAGAAGCAAAGATGGGGGGAGGTAGATGCCACACCACATGAAAATCACCAAGAACAAGGATTTTCCTCCAGAAGCAACAGAGAGAGAAGCCTTCCCCTAGAGCTGGCTCCCTGATTTTGGACTTCTAGCTTCCTAACTGGGAGAAAATAAATTTCTGTTTGTTAAAGCCACCCATTTGTGGTATTTCTGTTATAGCAACACTAGATAGCTAAAACATAATTTGGTACCGAGAAGTGAGAGTACTGCTCTAACAAATACTTGCAATGTGGAAGTGCTTTTGGAATTGGGTAATGTTTTAAGGTGCCTAACAGTAAAAGCCTAGATTGTCTTGAAGAGACTGTTGGTAGAATTATGAATGTCAAAGGCAATTCTGGTGAGGGCTCAGAAGGAAGTGAGGAGAGCTATAGAGGAAGTCTCTATCATCTTTGAGAACACATATGGCATCAGCAACAGAATGTTGCTAGATATATGGACATTAAATGTGCTTTTGATGAAGCTCTAAAAGAAAATGATGAATACGTGATTAGACAATGGAGGGGGGTGATAGTTTTTATGCAGTGGCAAAGAACTTGTCTGAATTATGTTCAAATGTTTGGTGGAAGGTAGAACTTGTAAGTGATGAACTTGGATTTCTGGCTAAGGAGATTTCTAAACAAGGTCTTAAAGGGGCTTCTCCTTGCTGCTTATAGTAAAATGTGGGAGGAAAGAGATGGACGTAAAGATGAACTGTGCAAAAATGAAAACAGAACTTAAAGATTTGGAAAATTCTATTGCACAAACTAAAGACACGTATCCTAGAATTTTCAGCGATGTGGCTACACAATCTTTTGTTAAAGGGATTAAGCCTGTGACTGATGGATCTACCAAACTACTGTAGCAGAAAATCCATCAGCTTAGAGTGAAGGGGACAGAGAAAGAATGAAAAGAGAAAACATTTTCTGCCTCTTGGAAATCTACAGGCAAGAAACAAGCCAAAGGAGCCACATCTGTTGTCCTTCAAGAAAAGAAAAAGGACCATTCCTGGAGCAGCTCAGAGATCAGCAGAGCTGTTGGAAGGAACACAGGAAGCAGAGTTGCCTCAGTCTCAAAAGGTGGGGCCACAGCCTCTGAAGTCTAAAAGGGTGGGCTCATAACCTCTGGGGTGTCAAAGAGTACAGCTACAGGTTTCTAAGTTTCCAAGAGTCAGATCTTCACCAACTCAGTTCCACAGTGTGTGGCTGCCATTTAGTTTGGCCAAGAGGATGGGGCTGCTGCCCCCAGTGGAGGGGGTGGGGCTGCCATGCCCAAGGGGCAGAAGAATCAGGCCATGGAGGTAGGGTCGGCACTCAGATGGAGTAGGAGAATGAGGCCACCCAAAGCCAAAGAAGCAGAGTTGCCATTCCAGTGGGCCTGGACGGCACAGCTAAAGCCCAGGGCTGAGAGAGTGTGGCAACATTAAGAGTCTGGAAGACAGGGCCATTGCCTAGATGGTGTCAGGGAACAGAGGATTGTTTTCAAGCCTTGAGAGCTAATGTAAATTGTTCTGCTGGGTTTTGGATTGCTTGGACCCCATTATCCCCTCTTCCCTCTGATTTCTTCCATTTGTATTGGAAATGTCTACTTTGTGCCTGTTCCACCATTGTACTTTGGAAACAAATAACTCGTGGTTTAGATTTCACAGGGTCAGAGATGAAGAGGAATTTTGCCCCAGGATGAATGTGCCTAAAGTCTCACCCATATCTGATTTAGAAAATTCACAAGATGAGATTTTAGATTTGGAGTTGACTTAAGACTTTTGGGATGTTATGATGGGATGAATGTGTTTTGCCTGTGGCAAGGACATGAATTTTGGGGGGCCAAAGGATGAAATGTTATGGATTGAATTGTGTCCTCCAAAAACGTGTGTTGTAAATCCTAACCTCTACACCAATATCCCATTTGGGAATGGGTTTACTTTGTTATGTTAATGAGACAGGATTAGTGTAGGGTGTGTTTTAAATCAATCTCTTTTGAGATATAAAAGAAATTAAACAAATGACAGAAGCAGAGATGGGGGAAGATAGATGCCACACCACATAAAGATCACCAAGGAGCCCTGATTTTGGACTTCTAGTCTCCTAACTGTGAGAAAATAAATTTCTGTTTGGTTGAGCCATCCATTTGTGGTATTTCTCATAGAGCAGCACCAGATAACTGTGAGACACTATGTGAGTACATTTTCTTGACTACTAAAGAAAAAAAATTATGTCTGTCCATATTTAGTAATCATCACATCCCAGCTGTGGAGAAGAAAGTTATACATGCATATTTTTATTTTCCAATGAAGACCTTCTCCCTAATGTTCTGATTTATCTCAGTCTTAATTTTAGAATCATCTAAACTCATTTCTCCCCTCATGACCATAATCCATGATGCATCATATATCTTGTCTATTCTTCCTTTATGATACATTTTAAAAATATCTGTTTTGGGCCATAACTATGGGTACATTCTTAACCTTCATTAGCTCAAAGCTTCTGCAAATGTTAAAAAAAAAAAAAAAGGAATTGGAAGTTAGCCTAGTTACTGTTATGATCCCTTCCAGTTCTAAAATTTTGCCATTTTGTGCTTACATGGTCCTATTCCCAATGCCCCATACACTGTCCTTCTCGTTTTGTATCTGGACCAACGCAATTCCATCTTAACTGCTGTCTGCTCATCCAGTCTGGCTACCTTCCATCACATCCTGTACCTTTATCAGACTTATCTTCCAAAAAATTCACTTTCATCATGTCATCTCCATGCTTGAAGGCTTCAAGGCTTCCTACAGATTACATGATAAAGTTCAAGCTTTACCATGAATCCTGGATTCAGGACTCTGCCACCTAGCCATGATCAGCCCTTTCATTTTGATCCCCTGACTCTCTTTCTGCATGTGAAAGTTGGACAATGACTAAGGAAGACAGAAGAAGAACTGACTGACGCTTTTGAATTGTGGTGTTGGCGAAGAATATTGAATATACAATGGACTGCCAAAAGAATGAACAAATCTGTCTTACAAGAAGTAAAATCAGAATGCTTCTTAGAAGCAAGGATGGAGAGACTACATCTCACATACTTTGAACATGTTATCAGAAGGGATCAGTCCCTGGAGAAGGATGTAATGCTTGGTAGAGGGTTAGCGAAAAAGAGGAAGACCCTCAACGAGATGGGTTGACACAGTGGCTGCAACAATGGGTTGACACATAGCCACAAGTGTTAGGATGGCGCAGGATTGGGCAGTGTTTCTGTTGTGCATGGGGTTGCTATGAGTCAGAACTGACTCAGTGGCACACAACAACAACAACAACAACACTGTTTCAGAAACCCTGGTGGCGTAGTGGATAAGAGCTACAGCTACTAACCAAAAGGTTGATAGTTCAAATCCACCAGGTGCTCCTTGGAAACCCTATGGGGCAATTCTACTCCGTCCTATAGGGTTGCTATGAGTTGGAATCGACTGGACAGCAACAGGTTAACACTCTTTCATACACAATAAAAACGGGCCACCAAACCTCTGGGACCATTCCCATCTCCATGCTTTTCTTATTTAGAAGGCTCTCTTGTGCTATTTGCACTCCATCTGTCCTTCTGGACCCAACCCAGGTTGCACCTCCTTCATGGCCTTCTGCGTCAGATATCTACAATGCATCCTCATTCTCTGTACCCCATTGTCCTATCCATGGCAGGGTCTCCCTAACACTTAGTATCAATGCTATTCCCTTTCAGAAAACTTTATTACACAACATTCAAGAATATTTACTTTTGATTTGTAAGACCACGTAAAGAGTATGCCAGTAAAAAAGAAAGTGAAAATACAAAACCTTGTGTAGAAAAGAATAAGTAATATGTGTTAACTTAAAATTTAGCTGTAAGTTTCCTTGTCGTCAAGGCACCAAAGGTCCTTTTATCATTTGGCAGTGATTTTACTGTGTGTATGTATGTGTGTGATTTTTTGGTTTGTTTGTTTTTCTTTTTATGTGTATGTATCTTCACTGACCAACTCTATTCTTTGTGATGGCTATAACTCATTTTAGTAATTATCCTTTGTAATACATAGCACAGTGTCTAGTTTAGCATATGGTTAAGGGTTTAATAAATGAATTGACTGATGGTAATGGAGCCCTGGTGTCACAGCGGTTAAGAGCTCAGCTGCTAGCCAAAATGTCGGCAGTTCAAATCCACCAGCCGCTCTTCAGATATCCTATGGGGCAATTCTACTCTGTCCTGTAGGGTCGCTATGAGTCAGAATCAACTTGACGGCAACCGGTTTGGTTTTTGGTTTAATGTTATATCACAAAATTTGAAGCCATTTTCATTATTTAGAAAACCAAAATAGTACATAATAAATGTATGAGTAAAAATGTGAGTATAAGGGGAAGACATACTCTGATGGAGAATGATCCGCCTGAGGTTGTGACCACTTTAACCAGATGAAATTTAAGAAGACATTCATAATCTCCTTAATATTTTTGGATAAATGTCTATAAAATATTTCATAATATGGAGCAGCATAATTTAGTGAGGTAAGAAACCATTTTAGTGCAACTAAAATGTATACTTTATGTCATTATCACTAGTGGAATAGATGATGACCCTCCACCTCCTCAAAATACAAATTCATGGCACACATGGCTTCCGTGTTTTCTCTCCCTCCCTAAGTGACTGTTCTATGGGACTGAAAGAATACTGTGTAGATATACTAACTTTGTTGTTTAGATTTCACACCAGGGCTTCATTTCTTCTTCATCTAGAGTTACTTATTTAGACATGGCATGGGGACTTTTTTTTGTTTGTTTGTTTAATTCAGGGAATACCCTAGTTCAGCGCTGTCCAGTAGGAGTTTCTGCGATGATGGAAGTGTTTTATATCTGCGTTGTCCAATACAGTAGCCACTAGCCTCATGTGCCTAGTGAGTACCTAGTGTGATGGCGGGACTGGATTTTTAATTTTCTTTACTATTAATAATTTGAAATTGAAATAGCCACATGTGGCTAAAGACCACAGTACGGGAGAGAGAAGCTGTATTTTGTAGAGTTGCTTGCTTTTAGAACAGACCTTTCCTTCGGTTGGCCATTGTTTATTATCATGTGGGGTTTTAAAATTACCAGGCATTAACAGTAAAGTTTTGAGTATCTTTATTATTTTAAGAAGCGTATTTTGGAAACCCTGGTGGCGTAATGGTTAAGAGCTACAGCTGCTAGCCAGAAAGGTTGGCAGTTCAAATCCACTAGGCACTCCTTGGAAACTGTATGGGGCAGCTCTACTCTGTCCTATAGGGTCACTATGAGTCAGAATCAACTAGACAGCAACCAGTTTTGCTTTGTTTTGGGTATATTGTCAAAAAGTCCCTGGGTGGTGCAAACAGTTTGCACTGGACTACTAACCTAAAGGTTGGTGGTTCAAACCCACCCAGCGGTACCACAGAAGAAAGGCCTGGTGATCTGCTTCCGTAAAGATTACAGCCAAAACCAACCTTATGGAGCAGTCTCCTCTGTAACCCATTGAATCTCCATGAGTCAGAATCGACTCAGCGGCAATGGGTTTATATTGTCAAAAGTAAAATTTAAGGACATTTATTATTTACTGTCACGGTAACAGGGAGAGGACCATTCCTGTTTCTATCATATTTGTGCTTGGACCCAAAGGAAAAAAATACATAAAATAGGAGTCTTTCTAGTGTGTAGACTCTTTCGCATGCCGTGCTGGGACGCTGGGGCTTTGGGAACCAAATTCCCATTTGCAGCCGCTTTGCCTTGGTCCTGGTCTCACTCTGCAGGGCATTCTCTGAAGTTCTCTCCAGATGGGGCATCTGAGTAAGCGGGCCTGCCAAATTCTACTGAAGGTGGATTTTCTGTTTCAGTCTTGTTTTGCTCACAGTTCTATGAGCAAGTGGGCGGGGTTTGCTTTCTCTAGGCCAGCAGGAGCTTGCTGTGGCTCTTCCTGCTAATTTCTTTAATTTGAGGATCCCAACACTTGCTCTTTGAAATGCTATTTTGTAAACTGCTATTTCCTTGAGCCTGTTATGCGTTTTTTCCATTTGGGTTGAAGTCTCTTTTCCCAGTGAGGCCTCTCTTTCTCAACTTAGTCATGCTATGTGGGGAGACCCAGATCCACACTGCTGGGCCCTCTGACTCATCCCGAGAGGTTGAGTTGCTCCAGGGAATCCCACTCACAGCACAAGGGAACAACAGGGAGGAACCAATTAAGTGAATCCTTTCTGAAATCTGCCTCTTTTCCTGGCAACTCTCCTCCTTGCCCAAAGCTAACTGAGGAGGGAAAAAAGCAAAGATGCCCTTCCCCCTTTAAAATAATGTTTTTAGTAAACCATTTTTAGCAATTCTAATTTCCAGTTTACAAGGTACTTTTGTCATTGCCGTTGCTGCTGCTGCTTTTAAATGTTCCATAATCAGGCTAGTAGAAAAATCTTTTATACTCCAATTTTCCTTTTCCTCCACCAGCAAGCCAAGAGAGTCAATTCTGACAGTTGGGTTTCCCTTCCAGCTACAGATTGAACTGTTTCCCCTTTGGAAATATATTATTCATAAATGTGAGTAGGCTCTGAACTCTAGCTCCTCCCATCTGCAAATAGGAGGCAGGGGATGGATGGAAATTGCTCCATTTCTGACCCCCTTGGCTGCTCTGGGGCTGTGCAGGACGGTGTCTTCATACTCCTACCAAGAGGTCAGGCCTTTCCTTGGCCCTCGATGTCCCTCAAAGAAAGCCCTCTGCCAAGGATGGCTTAGGCCCACGATTTCTCAATTCAGATAGATCCAGACAATAAATTCCTCTGACTAGATTTGCTAAAATGGGTCAAAGTTGAATAACATAATAGTAACCAAAAAACTGACCACTGAGCCAGCTATAAGTTTGCGCATAACTTATTCAATCTATTTTTAGTCTTACTAAACATATCCTGAAATTACAAGAAGGAACCCCAACCCCAGTATCCCCTTAGCTCAGGGCAGGCTGACCTGTTAGCCACTAAAGAAGCATCTTTCCATACCTAACGAGGGGTGTCTAGAGGAGAAATCAAGAGGTGCACAGTAGTTTGTTTTTGTAAAGTTGCTTAGCTGTGCACAGGCGCCATGCTTTTCTAGTTGAAATACCCTTCCCTCAATTATAATTATAAATGTAGTATATACAGAAATATATGTGTATGTTTGTATATATATGTGTGTGGAAACCCTGGCGGCCTAGTGGTTAAGTGGTAGCCAAAGGGTCGGCAGTTTGAATCCACCAGGTGCTCCTTGGAAACTCTATGGGACAGTTCTACTCTGTCCTATAGGGTTGTTATGAGTCGGAATCGACTTGAGGGCACTGGATTATATATGTGTGTTGTGTGTGTATATACGTGTATATATACGCAGTAATATATATATTTATATATGTTTTGTTTTTGGGGGGACCTATTTATATATATATATTTTTTTTTATATATTATTCCACTTTATTATTTTTAAGAAAATCACTTCAGGGTATTTAGCAGTGGGCTGCCCATTCTGTATTCTGCTCTCACCTTTGGCACATGACCTTACACAGTTATCTTACTACCTTAATTCCATGTTCGGTGGGTGTCACCCTTCACTAGATTGCACTAGACTCCGACCTGGAAATCGAGAGGGTCTCTTATAACGTGGCCATCTCACCTTCCCAAATAATCTGAGCCTGTCTGTTGCTGAGGTCAGGAGGCTATTTACCAGAAGAAAAGCGCAGTTATATGGGCTACAAAACTCAAGTTAACTAAATTCCAGCTGAACTAAGCAAGGCGGGGGGTGGTGGGGAGGGGGGCGGGGAGGATGTGACATTTCAACATTTCTAACAACCGCACGCGCTCCCACACATCCAGCCTAGAAAACGGCGTGTGTGGCAAAGCTAGAAAAGAACGCACAGGCTGATTGCCAGGGGTGGGCTGTCCAGGCCCTGACAGCGGCCCCTTAGGGACGTCCCCTCCCCTCTTGCCGCCTCCGCTTACCTTGACCACGTCGTCGTTGAGATGCTTGGGGTCGCGATTGACCAGGTCGATCTCCTTGGTGTGTGCGTCGTACACTTGCTTCTCGTGCATCTCCTCTGCCATGTCCCTGTTGTTGGGCTTGTAGATGTTGCCCTGTTCCCGGATGGGAGCGGTATAGAGATGTCCCTGTGGAGCGCGGACGGCCAGGAGGGAGAGGGTGGCACCAGTGGTGGCAAGAGAATTTAAAAAAGAAAAACAAGCGAGCAGAAGTTAACCTGGCTGTGAGGAAAACCTCGAGGATTGAAATCGAACTAACCGCGTCGGCAGCGGCGGCTCCGCGCAGAGTCAACTCTTTGGCGCCGCAAGCTTTTTAAGAGGATCCAGGCGAGGACACCACACCCCTCAGTACCAGGCAGGGAGCGCCAGCCTCCCCCGCCCGCCGCCAGGGGTCAGGGCGAACCCCACGGCCCGGTCCGCCGTGGCCCCCGCCCCGCGCGCACCCTGCGTGCAGTACCCGGTGGAGACCCCTAGCTGGGAGGGGGCCCCCCAGATCTCTGACTTGGCTCCAGCCCCTCTCCCCGTCACACCACCCTCGCCCCGAAGGCTTCACCTGCTCCAATGCCCTTCCCCAGTCCCTCCATAATCCCCGTCTCTCCATAATCCCTTCCAGTTTCATCCTTAAGAGTTTATCCTCATTTTCGTCTTCGCATTTTCGTTGTTTCCTGACAGCTCGCACCTGCCCACGTGCCCCACCCTACCTCTGCCCTCTGTTGACCCCCCCCCCAAGTTTTCCCCTTCCTTTATAGTGGTTACAGTCCCGTATCCCCTCGTCTCTGGGCCGAGCCACGTGCCGAACCCCCGAAATTCCCCATCCGAGCAACATCTCACTCGCACTCCTCCCCCGACCCACCCTCAGGTAACTCCTAGACCGCAGGCCTGTGACTGAACCGCTTGTGCGTTTGGGAAAACGAATTCTCCACACCCGGGAGGATGCGGGACGTGGGGAGGTGGTTGCAAGCGGTGGTGGTAGTGGCGGAGAGCGCGGTCTGCTCCTCTCCAAACACCCCTGCCGGGCGCCAAGATGCAGGAAGAGTTCTTGAGATAGCCCAAGAGCTTTGGAAAGTGCAAATACGGCAAGCGGTCCGGGCGCCTGGCGGGGACTCTCGGGGACTGTCCCCAGGCCTGCGAGTAAACGACCTCCTCCCGCCCTCTCCATCCTCCCGCCCAGTGCTCCAGCTCCCCGCCTCGCAACAGGTAGGGGCCGGTTCGTGGGGGCCCGAGACAAGGGAGCGTCCCAGACACATCCAGAAAATGCGTTCTCGGGCCGGCAGACTCAACCTCAGGACCCCGACCCTCTTTTCCGCGTTCCCCTAGCTCAGAGGCCCCGCTGCCCCCTGCCCCACAGGAAAACTTTCTTGGCTCCTCTTCGCCTCCCCCGCCCAGGTCCATTCCTTAGCCGTGCCAACGCGCGAGGAGTGCCCCAAAGTCAAGAGAGGGCTGGGGCTGGAAAAGCAGCTGGAATATGTGGAGTAGGACATAGCCGGCACAGGTACTACACGTGCGCCCCGCGCCCAGGACCGCAGCCTACCTCGGAATCTACGTATTTGCCCCCAGACATGCTGGCCGGTGGCTGGATGAAGGCTCTCAGGAGGCTTCCCTGGGCTGCGATTTAAGGGAACTGAGGAAGGAAGATCTTGTATTGTATAGAGGGAAAAAAAGGCACTGGCGGCGGGCGGTGGCTGGGAGCGCGCCTCCTGGCCGCGCGCCAGGAGTTTGTTCTGCTCGCGGTTGGCCAGGACGTGCGCGGCGCTGGGTCTAGGCACATCCCCAAAGTTCTGGCAGCAGAGGGCGGGGAGGGCCCGCAGGGAGCGGAGAGCGAGTGGGAAAGCTTGAGCGCGCGGAGGGCTGTTTGGGCAGATGTTTTAAACCTGGGGCAACATTTTCCTAGCTATGAGCCACCGAGAGGCATCTTGAGGACAGCGAATGCTTTCGCAGTGCATCATCCGAGCAAGGGTGGGGGTGCACGCAGCCGACCGGCCTGCAGAGATGCCCAGAATGGGCACTCGAGCCGTCGGAAGGAATTCTCCCCTCTTCCAAGCCCTTTTTCGCCTTGCCCACTTTTCATCGCCTCCTGAGAAACATGGCTCCACCATTCAGAGGAACGGGTGAAGAGTGGCTCGAAACCTTTAGGTGTATTTCACATCGAGACACAAGAAGGAATTTAAGTGGTGCACGTGTGTGTGCTTTTGGTGACACTTGTTTACGTCTAGGCGGCGTGGATAGCAACTTGGATAAACCGGCACGCGCAATTTGATGTTTCACGACCGCTTCTGAAATGTTTCCCAAATGCTTTGAAATGAATACAAATGTTTGACATTTCTCTAATTTTACTACTGCTCTTTTCTTGAACAAAGAAAATTCATGCCAATAGATTATGCCATATTTACAAAATATATACAATATTTAACGGTAAAGAAATGTTTAAAGCTTGGAATTTATTACCAGACAAGAATTTAAAAAAAAAAAAAAAACGTATCGGGCTGTGAGCTAGGGGGAACTTGGGTTTCCTAGTGTTATGGATTGCATTGTGTCCCCCCCCCCAAAAATGTGTGTCGTTTTGCCTAGACCATGATTCCCAGTATTGTGTGATTATTCACCATTTTGTCATCTGATGTGATCGTCCTTTGTGTTGTAAATCCTACCTCTAAGATTTTAATGAGGCGGGATTAACGGCATTATGTTAATAAGGCAGGACTCAATTTACAAGATCAGATTGGCTCTTAAATCAATCTCTTTTGAGATATAAAAGAGAGACTCCGTCAGAGAGACAGGGGATCTCATACCAACGAGAAGCAAGAGCCAGAGGAGCAGCAGTCCTTTGGACCCCATCCCTGCGCTCAGAAGTTCTAGACCAGGTGAAGACTGCTGACAAGGACCTTCCCCCAGAACCTACACAGAGAGAAAAAGCCTTCTCCTGGAGCTGGCACCCTGAATTCGGACTTGTAGCCTCCTAGACTGTGAGACAATAAACTTCTGTTTGTTGTAGCCGCCCACTTGTGGTATTTCTGTTAGAGCAGCACCAGATAACTGAGACACCTAGTAACTGATACGGGAATTTTTAAAAACTTGTCAGCAATTAAAATATTTTATCTGTCCCCCAATTGCGACTTCTCTTTACCTTATCATAAGCAGCACAAGATGAATTAAACTACTCCTCATTTTACTTTTTGGCTATAATAAGACAGGAAATAAACTATCCAAAAATGGAAAGAACTTTTTCCCTAAGGTTACATATGTAATTAAAAGTCAATTATATACGTGTGTATTTACTTCACGTTATAATTGACGTATACATATATATGTCGATTTTCACTTAAGGTAAAAAAGCTGGGAATACACCTAAAAGGTCACAGGTTAATTAAAAACACTGGCAATCTAGAAAGGTAAAAAAGCTGGGAATACACCTAAAAGGTCACAGGTTAATTAAAAACACTGGCAATCTAGAAAGGGGAATAAAGGAGTGGGCAAAAGGAGGAGGAGAAGGGAAGATACAGAATAGAATCATAACAAAGTAGATTATCTAGTTGGAGAGAAAAAGGTATGAACATATGAAAAGGAAACCATAAAGGACAGGCTATTGATGGTAGCAAAAAGACAACACAATATTTAATTAAAAAGATCTATTTCAACCAGGAATATTAGGCAAAGTGTCACGAATGTTGGCATGACTTTCGGTATGCTGGTTATTCATCACTAGAAGGCTGAAGATCTTTTAAAAGTTGGGTTTTCTTCATTTTATTTCTGCCAAATTGCATTTCTAAATTCTTTGAACAAATCATGTGTTAAAGAACATGATATGCTAGCAAAGGATGGTGCCAGGTTTAATATGCTGTGTAGTGACTAGTCTACCTCTACTGATTACTGTTGGCTTAACTCTTTCTTCATAAATATTTGCTACAAAACAGTTGGGGTTATGGTCTATGGAAAAATGTCCAAAGCATTTCCCATCTATTGTTACTCAGTCTTCAGCTGCGGATGAGTAATTTTGACCGTGGGGGGAAAAAATCAAGAGGAACACGGAGAGAGCTTGTCCTGCATTCCAGCAAGGAAAGGACTTTCTTGGGAGGCTGTTGAGTGAATGCTTAACCAGCACTCCACTGAGGGAAAGCCAAGCCTGCTGGGGTAAGTCCACAGAGACGGTGAATTAACAGCTGCAATCGTGATGATCAGTGAAGCGTTGTCAATGCCAAATGAATTCCTAATGAAAGGAAAAACCACAAACTCCTTATTAACCTGCCTCAACAAGAAGCTGGCACCAGAGAGAAACAGATCTAATTCTGGTTATAATAACAAACTTTGAATAATAGCTCCACCTTTATGAGAAAGAAAAGACGAAGAAGAACATTGTTAGCATGAGAACACCATTTGAAATGACTACATGATATAAAAAATAAAAATATTGTTTCTTTGATACTCACACAGATAACTGTATGCTTGGAGGTAAGTTAATAGCTTTCTCCAAATCATTTACTAAGAATTGGGTAGATGGCAACTCATTTCTCATTACTTTTTTTTTTTTAGAAGTAGGATTAAAGGTCAGTTCATGTATCAAAGTTTACGAGAAAAATGTAAGGGACACAGATCAGCTGGTCCAACCATCCTAGAGATGAGGAAAGTGGTATTGAAATATGTTAAACTGTTTGTTCTTTAGAAGGTTTATTGGGTAATGAAACATTTTAAAGTTGATAAATGACAACAGCAGCAGTTAACTTAAGGGATGTATTTGACTATGTACAGCAGTATAAATTTGATGATATTTAAATAGCACAGTAGTATAAATTTGACTGTATTCAAGTAGTATAGTCAGGGCAAAATTCTGACGTGAACTTAGCTGTTTTTGTGTTCTCTCATCTCCTTCTCTGAGCCCGCTTTCCCCCTGTCACGACTTCCTCTTCCCATCCTTCCCATCCTGAGTTCTTTTTTACTTTCCAATCAGTTTCCCTGGAGTTGGCTCCTACTCATGGTGACCCCAGGTGTGTCAGAGTAGAACTGTGCTCCACAGGGTTTTCAATGGCTGATTTTTTGGAAGTAGATCACCAGGCCTTTCTTCCAAGGCTAACCTCGGGGTGGCCTGAAATTTCCAACCTTTTGGTTAGCAGCTGAGTGTCCTTAACTGTTCGCATCACTCCTATGTTCAGCTAAAAAAAAAAAATGTTTAGCTAGCTTCATCTAATTCCCACTCTAGGATTAGGTGATAAGGAGTCCAAGTTTTGACCACTTACAATGGTATTAGTAGTTTTAAGAAACAGATTTCTTTCCAACAATTTCCAAATACGTTTTTGTCAGTTAGTCCAGAAAAGAGATTATAATAGGGGCTATCATGTGGAATGATAGGAAACACCTTTAATAACCAGTATGACAGAGCCACTGATCAGTCATTCTGGACTGTAGCTGTCTTGGAATCCTGCTGGCTAGGCATTAGTCCTTCCTTTAGTTGCTGGATCATGGGGTGCAGGGCTCAGGAGAAGGGCTGCAGGGAGGTGAGGCATTTTGGAGCAGTGACTGTTTACATGAAGGCACATAAATCTGTCCGTATTTTTACAACCTATGTGTTCAGCTGAATCTTTACTCTGTTTGTCACCATTAGCACCCCACACACCTTACACTATTCTTCACACCCCGATTCCCCCTTCCCCCACCACTGAATGCCATTTTAAAGTGGGAAAAACTGGTTTTCTAGGGGAAGGCTTGTCACACCCTTTAAGCCTTTCTATCCTTATTCAAAGCGTCCTGGTGGTGCAGTGGTTTAGTAGCTTACCCACTAGAGGCTCTTCGTGAGAAAGATGTGGCAATCAGCTTTCGGAAAGATTACAACCTGGGAAATCCTATGGGGGCAGTTCTGCTCTGTCTTATGGGGCTGCTATATGTTGGAATCAATTCAATGGCAACAGGTTTTTGGTTATCCTTATTCAGGCTTGAAGGTCCCATAGCATCTTCTCTGGTTTGGATCTTTCCACTTTGAGTATTTTAAATGATTTTTTTTTCTGTTTCTTTTCTTAAAAGACATAAAAACAACTATTTCTACTTTAAAAAGAATTTCTAAGACAGATGAGAAAATATTCTTTTCGTACCGTTTCTTTAAATTTGCTTCATTTTCCTTATGGGTAAAATGGAAAAAAATAATTGACATCCAAAAAAAAAATTTTTTTTTTTTTTTTAATCCAGTTGGGGTGCTGTGGACATTAAAAGAGAGGATGCACTTAGAGCACCAAGGATACTGCCTAAATCATAATAGATTCTAGGGTTAATAGATTCTAGATTTCAGCCCACAAATTCGGGTTTGGAATAAATGTATTTACTTTAAAATATTTTTATTATAAAATGGTTCAACCATCCAAGATACAGCAAATAGTATAACGAAACCCCACCTTCAAGCTTCGTCAAATATTATCATTTTGCCTTATTTGTTTTGAATTTTTTAAAGTCAAAAATATTATAGTCTGTTGCTGTTGAGTTGACTCCAACTCATGGCGACCCCCACGTGTCAGAGTAGAACTGTGCTTTGTAGGGTTTTCAATGGATTTGACTTTTTGGACGTGGATCGCCAGGCCTCTCTTCTGAGATGTCTCTGGGTAGACTTGAACCTGCAACCTTTCTGTAGCAGCTGAGTGTGTTAACTGTTTGTGCTCCCCAGAGACTCAAGAAAACATTATAGATACTATCAAAGTCCTTTGTGATATGTAACTGTCTTTTTTCTACAAGGGAACTTAATTTCATTTATAAATCCCTATTCCTTCAGGTGGCAGAGCCTTCAATTCAGTCCCTGTTTTTTTTTTCATTTTTTAGGATTGCATCTAAATTTCGGGGGCTTATCGTATGTTGTTGTGTATCAATAGCCAAGGAATGTAGAGGTGGATCTGTGGAAGACAGCCTCTTCTTTAGCTGTAATTTTCAAAAAGAAAAAAAAAATTTTTTTCCTTTTTTTTTGTTGATATGTACATCACCGTCTGTGTCTTCGTCATTGGTCCATTGAGGAGACCGCTGCGCTGTCCTTTGTGCCAATTCGGTATGCCCCTTAAGACCGGAGGCACTTCGTGCTGTGTCTGTCCCTTTCTTGGGGCTCTGTGCCAGTCTGATGAGTCTGGACAGGTAGACATGGGAGCCTCCTATTGGTGAGTCTGGTGTTGAGAAGAGAATAAATCCCTCTACCCTGCCATGGTGCAGGGACACTCCAGGCTCAACTCCAGGGGCCCCATCTAGAAACAGGTGGCACAAGTAATTCTGCTCTTAGATCCTCCTAACTTATCTGGGGCCTGTGCTTAGGGGCACACGTGTCTAAATTTATTTTGCTTCTTTTCCCAATTTCCTCTCTCTTGAGCAGGATATGTTGCTCTTATATCACCCAATGATTTTTTTTTTTTAAAGAACCATCACAGTACTTATTCTACATGGCTGTAGTACCTGAATTCCTCTTCATTTCCCAGGACAGAATTCTATTACCGATGACATGAAATAATGACTTCATTTCTGCTTACTGGCTGGCTGTTCACACACAGCCCCCAAGGTCAAGGCTCAAAGAAGCCTGTGACTATCATTACTACTATGTCTTTGCTGTATTCTTTGCTGTTTACTTTCATTCTTTTTCTTGGTTTAATTATTTAAGTCTATGACATCTCCAGACCAAGCCAGCTTCTATCTCACATTTTTAAGGAGTATACTATGTCAGGTTTTGAGTTAATGTATGAGAATAAAATGAAAATATAATTGCATTATCTTTTATTTTGTCAAAGTTTAAAGGCTCTTTTTTAATCTTCTTTCCTGGATATAAATTTTTTCTTTTCTAAAAAAAGAAAAAAAAAAAAAAACAGCTGCCATTGAGTCAATTCCAACTTATAGTGACCCTATAGGACAGAGTAGAACTGCCCCCAAAAGTTTCCAAGGAGCGCCTGGTGGATTTGAACTGGCAACCTTCGGTTAGCAGCTCTAGTTCTTGACCACTACACCACCATGCCCAGAATTCATCCTTTATACATGGAGGTAGATAGCCGGTGGAAGGCTCAGGGGAAACCAGAAAAGGACATCAGTAAACATTTCAAAAGTTTTGTCCTTCACTAGTTTTCCTCCTTTTCTCTTCAACCAAATCCTGCCAGAATTTTGTCGATAATATCTCTAAGATTGTCTGGTATCTCTGTACCATAGACACACCCTCAAACTCAAATTCCACTTATATAATTTTAGAACTTCTGCCAATATTTATACTTTGTTTACCTCCTTTCATTAAGGGTTTTATCCTTCTAATTAACTCAGACTTCTCCTGGTAGCAGAGTAATATGTTTGGCTCTTACTTTTTACCGTGTCAGCTGACCTTACAATTTCCTCATCAAATCTTTTGTTAAATCAATTTGACTGGTTATTTAATATGATTGAAACAAGGTTAATCTTGGGAAAAACTTTAGATTAGCTAATCTTGTGTAGTAAGTGCAATTTTTTTCTGTGTCCTAACAGAAATTCTTGGTGATATAGCCATACTGGAATTACCAGATCAGTACAAATATGACTTTGCTGCTATGTCTAAATTATACCCCAACAGCTAATTCAAAGTGGCAAAGGAAGTAAGCTAAAGTTTTGTTTTGCATTTTTCAAGGGCCAAAACTTTATATTTCAGTATTTCCCCAACAATACCACTCTTTTAAAAATGTATGTTTCTCCCCCCTGGATTTTAAAAGTTTGCTGAGCACAGGTGGGCTCAAATTTCAATGGTGTATTGAAAATTCTGGAGTCTTCTTCCAGGTATAACCCCATCACCTTTTTAAATGAAGCTCTGTGGAGACGCTGCCTGTAGCCAGATTTCGAAAATAAGCTTCCAGGTCCAGAAACTTCCTGAATAGTCCCACTAGTATTTGTGCTAAGGAGCCCTGGTATTGCAATGGTTAAGCGCTCGGCTGCGAACAGACAGGTTGGCCGTATGAACTCACCCAGTAGCGTCCCAGGAGGAAAGCCCTGAACATTTGCTCCAGTAAAGATTATAGCCTAGGAAAAACCCTATGAGGCAATTCTGCTCTGTCCTACAGGATTGCTGCGAGTTGAAAATTGGCTCGCCAGCACCTAACAACAAAGCATTTGTGCTATAAAATGCAAAGCGACATTATTATTAGTGTTAGAACTAAATCTGATGATGCTTATGAAGACCTTTGAAAATGCAGCAAAATTTTCTCTAAAAGTAGGAATTTCAAAATTTAAAGTCATTTTTTTAACTTGAAAAGTGTTCTCTGAGTTGATATTTTCTTACATTAAAAACAAAATCATAAGAGCAATCTCATTTATTATCAGCATGAAAGTAGTACCCTAGTGTTCAGAAAATGCTAAATGATAAGCAAAGGCACATCACATCAAGATCTTTTTATGGACACTTAAAGTCCTGGAAAATTTCCAGGTTCACTTCATTATTTTATCATGATGAGATGTAAGAAATCAAGCTAGCTGCGGCAGAATTGGGTCATCTACTTACCTTGACTGTCTATGTAACTAACTTATATTTACTTCTGCAGGGTCACCACTATGAGTCACAATTGACTCCACTGCTACGGGTTTGGATTTTTTTATAGGGTCTCAATGACTCCGAATCAACTTGATGGAAACAGATTTTTTTTTTTAATTGCCCTCCAGTAGATTCTGACTCACAGCCCTACCAAAATAGTTATTCTAGCATTCTTTAAACATAGGAAGTTTTAGTCCAAATTTAGAGCCAATACAAATATAGTCAAGGAATAATATATTCAGAAAGCATGAAACGAGAAGTAAATAACCACTTGGCTTATTCTATCACCGTTGTTGTTGTCATTAGGTGCCATGGAGTCGATTTCAACTCATAGTGACCGCATGTGACAGAGTAGAACTGCCCCTTGGGGTTCCCTAGGCTGTAATCTTTAAGGCACTAAGCCCTGGGGGTGCAGCAGCTAAGCCTAGGCTGCTAACTGAAAGGCTGGCAATCGGCAGTGGAGTCGCTAAGGTTAGTATCAGGCAGTGCAGTAACTCATTGTGTCACACCCTCTCCCCGCCTCCCCATGGACCTCCTCCCGTTACCAGGCCATACAGAATCCTTCAAAACCAAACCCAAACCCATTGAGGTCGAGGTGATTCGGACTCATAGCGACCCTATAGGACAGGGTAGAACTGCCCCATAGGGTTTCCAAGGAGCACCTGGTGAATTTGAACTGCTGACCGTTTGGTTAGCAGCCAAGCGCTTAACCACTACGCCACCAGGGTTTCCTAGTGTTGTTTGTACTGATGTTACCGGTAAATCATGATTCCGGTATATCACTCCTTCTTTTCCTTTAATTACTACTTTATTCTTAAAAAAGTTACTGATATAGGCTCACAAATACTAATTACCACAATATTATACTGAAACACCAGAAAATTTGACAAAATCAGCGACCGTAAAAACAGCAGCAACAAGGAAAACAACAGCGCGCTTGTTGAGCATTCAGATAAAACCACGTGATTTGAAACGTCATTGTAATTGGGTAATAATGACAGCTTTTTTTCTGACTCATGAGAAGATTCAAAAAGTAAATTAGCATAGAGTTTTAGCCTTGTAGGTACATCGATACATGCTAGCTGGTCTTAGGAAAAATGTTTTTGTTATAACTGACTACAGGGACATTTTTATTAAAAAAATAATAAATTTCTGGTGTAACACTGCACAAAAATTTTATAGACAGTCATTTTTGTGTCATCCCCTCTCCCCTCTGACAGTGTCATCTGGTGCTATCCGCACGCCCCTCAATGCCCCTAGCGATAACCACCCGCCAGCCACTCCTCCTGACAAAGATGTGGCAATCTGCTTCTGCAAAGATTACAGCTTTGGAAACCATGTGGGGCAGTTCTACACTCTTATAGGGTTGCCATCACTGGACGGCAACCAGTAGTCTTTGTTGTTGCTTTTGTATGCCTTGGAGTCCTTTCTGACTCATAGCAACCCCATGTTACAACTACCCCATAGGGTTCCCAAGACTGTAATCTTTACAGGAGCAGACTGCCACATCTTTCTTCTAAGGAGCAGCTGGTGGTTGGGAACCTCCGACTTCCGACCTTTCAATTAGCAGCGTGGTGCTTAACCACTGCACCACTAGGGGTCCTTGGGTGATCTTTATGGAATTAGATTGTCAGGTCCTGCCTAATCCAACGCTGAAGATATATAACATAGGGCTTGAGTAGAACAATTTTAAAAAAAATTGGTGTCAAGTGGTGAACCAGATTACTACATTACATCCATCTGAAAGAAGTAGAATATTTAAATATGCCAACAATGACTATATTTCCTCCCATTCAACCCAAACAACTCTGTGACCACCCTTAGAAATATGAGAACTCCGTGAGTCTTATCTAGTGTACGACTAAGCTCATAAAACCTATCGGACCAACAAAATATGATATGATATGATATAATATATGATATGATATGATGTATGATATGATATGATGTATGATATGATATAATACATAACATGACATACATCTGAGATATTTGTTGTATCTAGTATCCTGATAGATCTTTTTCAAACATCACATATTTTTAGCAAATAATTAATTTTAAATTATATTTTTACTATAAGGAAATGATAAAGAATAAAAATGACATTAGTCTCTGAATACTACCACGAAATTATAAGGAGATAATGAGCTTCCACATATTTCTTAAGTTAGTGTAAATATTTGGGAGGAGTCCTCCACAAAAGCCCTTTGTTTCATAGTCTACCCATCTGGCTTTAAGCCAGAGCTCCATTATTTAACAAAGGAAATTCTCTTTCCTTTTGGCTCTTTCCCTACTAAATAAACTATTTACCAGGAGTTGCTTTTACCTGGGGGAAATTTATCTCTCTACCACTCCCTTCGAAGCAATAATGCTTAATTGTAAACATCACACACTTTAAAAAGTATACCTAAGTACATATTTAAGCCCCTATTGGCCTATCATTAAATGTTCTGGCCTTCATAGAGTACTTTCTTATCATATAATGAGTTGGTTTTTTCTCTAATTCCAGAGAAAATTCAGGATTGCAACATCAGCTTTTGTGCAACTGAAAGGTAGGGCCTAATTCTGTGCTCCTGGCTTTGCCTTCAAGTTAGCTTACTTCAGAAGGGATGTGTTTTAAAATAGATGTGGGTGATTATAGTTATCGGACAGCCCTTAGAATCTTCTCATAGGGCCAAACAAGTGATCTCTGTCAGTTTCTTCTCCGTCCACTGCTACTTCCTCTTCACCTCTTTTCAGATCTTACCTAAGCTAATTGCTAGAGCCTTGCTATTCAAAGTGTGATCCAGGGACCTGCAGCCACAGCATCACTACCCAGTAAAAAAAAAAACCAAAAAAAACCCACTAGGTTGTTAGAAATTCAGAATCTCAGGCAACTAAGACCTATTGACTCAGAATCTGCATTTTCACAAGACCCCCAAGTGATTTGTATGCACATTAAACTTTGAGAAGCGGTGATTTAGGGGAAGGTTGAAAATGCAGACACTATGAATCCACACAAAAAGGCCAAAGTTAAACTAGCAAATGCCACTGTCCTATGTAAGAACCTCAGTTGAATAAAAAGAAAAAAAAAGCCTTTACATCATTGGAACAGCAGTTGACTGCAGCCTGGATGACCTATGGGGAATCCCTACTCAACAAGAGGAAACAGCATACTGTTAAAGAAATATTTGTAAGCAAATTGAAGGAAACATCATTTAAGGGGGAACCCTACAGGCTTAGTTGGCCAAGTTGCTTGCAGGGAACTGGCAGTTCTTTCCATTTTTATAAACTGAAGGCTTCTTGGAATGTGAAATCAGGAATTACGAACTGGGCAGCAGCCAAGATGATATTTCCCCTACTAGGAAGGGCCTGAGCTATATTAAAGTCTTCCATTAGCCACACCCAAAAGGTACTGGCCAGAGGCAAGAGTTAAGGCAACATCAGACCCATTAACTTTACAAGAAGACAGAGGAGTTTCTTAGGGGCTTCCTCAGAACGCAGCCCACACCCATCCTGCACCCTAAGAGTCTTATGCTGGGAGGACTTTTAAGGCCAGGGATTTTCTTTCTCAATTCTGAATAGTTCTTCAACTTAAAATCATGGAAACTTTCAAATGAATCCCCAGTTCGTCATGCAACCTAGCCTGTCCTGAGTCTAATCTGTCCAAGGGAGATTAAAGCTCAGCATTCCCAAAGTTCATTTGGGAAAAATCAGTTACAATCTTCTTTTTGCCATTTTCCCTTGTTTGAACATATTTATGGTCACAATTTTGTGGGTGCCTGCTCTAATAAAAACGTTACGATAATACCATTCACACCTTTTCTCCCTCAGAAATAGTTTATAAAAATTGTATTTTGCACATATTTTTTCACATTTCATATACCTTTCAACTATTTCTAGAACAAATAATGCCAACAACTTTGACACTATTTCAGCCCTGGCGGCACAGTGTTTAGCAAGGTTGGAGTTTGGACTCCACCAGCTGCTCCTTGGAAGCCCTTGGAAGCCCTGCTCGGTCCTCGAGGATTGCTTTGGGTCGGAATTGACTCTATGGCAATGGGTTTGGGTTTTTTTTTTTTTTTCTTTTGGAATGTCCAAATTGTTAATTACCACAGGATCTTCCTCTTGTCTAAGTAAAACATGTATAAATAATTTAGTTGATTGCTCAGTTGTTTCTTCTATAGCGATAACAGTTTTTTAATGTTTTATTTCCAATATTTGGATTATTTCTCCCATTTTGAATACTACCCCCTGCATGATCCCTGTACATACATACATATGAAATTGATTGAATATGCAGGGTATTCTGTGGTGATCATCTAAATGATATGTGTTATTTCTGTGACTGCCTCAACAAATACATATCTAAGCTGGTGAGGCAGGGTTAGGTGCATGTTACACTTCTTTTTTATATTCCAGTGTCATGATTTCTTATTTTTGACAATGCTCATGATTTTGATATTAATTAATTTACCACTGGAACTTTGTGAGAAAATATGTATGTCAGAAGCATTTTCCATTGCGGACATGCTTATTTGGTGATTCTTTCGGTGTATTGTAGTCTACAGGGTTTCAATAAGAAAGAATATTAAACTTTGTTAGATCATGTGCTGAAGACAAAGTTCTAAAGAAACCAAGATCATATTGTGTGGTCCGGTTAGATTTCTTTTGTCCTGCAGCAAAACATGGAAACCCTGGTGGTGTAGTGGTTGAGTGCTATGGCTGCTAACCAAAAGGTTGGCAGTTCGAATCCACCAGGTGCACCTTGAAAACTCTATGGGGCAGTCCTACTTTGCTCTACAGGGTCGCTATGAGTCAGAATTGACTCTATGGCAATAGGTTTGTTTGTTTGTTTGTTTGGTAGCAAAACATTGTAAACACTCACCGTTCAAAGCCATCTAAAATATCCAATTCTCTGGCCACAAAGAGGAGAGAAGGAGGAAGAGAAGAGGAAGCGTAAGAGAGTGGACAAACCTGTGCTAACCATTGCCAATAGGGGAAGATATCAACGGCATGCCCTACTGATAGGGGTCCAGTGTAACCATTACTGCAAAGCACAGCATTACTATATCAGGTGGGAATGAAAAATTAGGGAAAAGATGAGCATGAGTATCACAATATTCATTATCACTGTATAAAAATATTTATTAAATATTTCTGTGTGCAAAATAGACATAATGTTCTGTAATACCACTAATACCTTAGCAAAAAATTGTATATATACTAATTGCTAATATACATGTATACATACAAATGCTGATAATGTACACAGAAGTCATCACAAATATGCTGCTGTCGCAATTATAAACTTTACAACCCTATTGAAAACATGTCAATAATACAACTAAATTATTAATGTGATTATATACTTCTTTCCAGTTTTTCTGCTTTTTTGAAAATTTATCATGAACAAATTATGCTTTAGAAGGAAAACACATTTATATGTGATTTTCCCTGGGATTTCCAAGATAAAATAAATGACAATAAGATTGGATAACATATTAAAAAATATCCAAATTGACAAAAACTTCCAACCAAATGAAAAGAAATACAAAGTATGGGCTCTGTTGAGAAAATTTATACTCGGTCTAGAGAGAAACTTATAAAAGATTGGAATACTGGCATTTGGGGAAACATTTTCCTGACATTAGCTAGAGTGGAGGGCCTAGAGCATAGCTAATAAAGGGAGGAAAGGGCATGTCCAGGAAAGCAGGGGATAGGGCTGGGGCAGGGGCTTAGGGACTAGGAGACGGCAGAGTAAGGAGGGGGTCAGGAGCCCAGATGCTAGCTTGCGGGGAGGTTTTACTAGTAAGGGTAGAAACTGACTGCATTGATGGGAGAATAAGAGTAAAAGGTGCTTCTCTATAATGTAGAGCAGGAAAGGTGACATGAATAACGGAGTGAATGGTGGATGAAAAAGGAAGATTTGGGCTAAAAGGGAGAACAAGAAGGTAGACATGCATGCACACATCCTAGAAGAAGCAGAAAATCATCTCTCTAGTGATTAAGAGTTTGGACCTGGTGTCACATTCTCTTGGTTCAAATCCTGACTCCTAAGGTGAGCTTGGGCAAACTATTCAACTGCTGGGCATCAATTACCTCAAATGAAAAGTAGGGATGATAACAGAACCCCTATTGTAGGGTGACAATGTGTAGATTAAATAAGTAGCTAGCTGCTAATAAGTGCTTAACAGATATAAATGCTACCATATTGCTAGAATTCTCCCATTGATGTAATGCAGGAAGAACTCAAGCCAGTTTCCTCTTCAGTAAAATAAGCATGTTAATCTTTGCCACTTGCCTCACCAGAATGTGGTGTGTGCCTCCCTGCTGCTTTCCCAATGACTCCTTGTTCCACTGTCCCAGTTAGCTGAGACAGCAGTTGGCTGGAACTGGTGCCTCATTCAGCTAGAGAAGCAGGTCCTGCTTGCTGCCCTTTTCTCCCCTTTTGTTAAGATTGGTGCTCAATGACAGGAGACTCCCAGGCAGGGAGAGAAAAGAATGCTCCCACGATGACCTGTTGCTCCCATCTCTTCCTGATCCATTTATGTCTGAGAGAAATATTTGCCCTTGGCTACGTGCAGTTTCCCACTCTGAGTCATGTGTCTTCCTTTCTCTCATCATTCTCCACCCCTACCTTTTCCTATAATGGCCAAACGACTTCTCCAGCCATGCCGCCAAGCTGAGTGACCTAACGCATTCAAGCGCAGGCAGATAGGTGCCCCTGCCCTATTTTTAGATCATTGTTTAAGTGGTGTCCTCTGATTTCTCTGACTGCTTCGCGATCTTCCTTTACCACAGACGCACTGCAACAACAGCGCAGAGGCAAGGCCAGAGAGACACAAATGATCACAAGTTATATTTCAGCTTTCGTTTTAAGTTTTGCTCTTCTGCGTTGTCTTTAGGGCACAGGCTTCCTCCAGAGCCCCCAGGCCTCCTCGTAGGTGCCTTTTCACTCAATGAGACAAGGGCAATTTTCCTTCGTGGAGAAAAAGAAAATCCTTGAGCGGACTTCAACGCCCTCCACCCCGGTTCAGTTTCCATTGCCTCTTTCACTAGGGAGTTGAGGCAGGGCTGTCCAAAAGCAAAACTGTGAAGAGTAAAATTGTGTCATTGGAACCTCCTGTTGGCTCTTTTCTGTCCTAGCTTTCTCTTTGGTGGAGTCTCTTTTAATCAGTATATGATGCTGTCATATGTCCGGCAGGGCCCCCGTGCTTGAGTCCTTTCCATAGTGTTCAATACTCCCTTCTGAGATCCTCCATTCATACTAAAGTAGATGATACTCCACCTAAGGATATTTTTCGCTTAAACAAGCATTAAGTTGTACGATTCCGATGGCGGCATTTCATATGCAGCCCAAAGAAAGAAGCTGAGGAGTCAGCATAAAGATAATGAAAAATTACAAGAAGAGGTGCCTTCTTTGATCGTTTCACTATTTGGCAGTGGATAGGGAGAGGAAATTAGGCTGATAGATTATGTAAGCCCAAATAAATTTTATTCCCGTAAAATATAACTTGGATATCTAGTATACCCTTATCCTCTGCTCCTTCCTCCTCAAACCTTCCTTTCCCCATTCTCCCTTCACACATATATACCTTGAAAGGAAGAAATCCTGATTTATGATAAATTTTTTTAGTGGTGGTAATTTTTCAGGTAGCTCTTCCTACTATATATGTATTTTGTTTGTTTCTTGAAGTAATGTGTAGCCCTGTGAAAATTCTGTAAGCTCTTGTTATCTTAAATAAACACATTCTAAAATGATAAAATTGCAAGTTAAAAAAATCTAAGCCATTATTTATATGGTTTCTCCATGATACTATTTAATTCATCCTAGGACTCAAAGGAGAGAATGTATGGGATTATGTTTTCTAAAATGTAAAATTTTATAAAAACAATGTTTTATTTTTACAAACTTCAAAATGGGAAGCAGAAGAGCAAAAGAAATAGCAACATTCTAAAATGCCCCGAAAGTATGTTTCCAGACAAGTTTCTAAGAGCAAGGGCTTCCTGCCCAAGAAGATTTGAGAATAGGCTTCAGATAAGAGAACTGTGACTTAAGACAGGCATTCCGCTAAAGGATGAAATGCATCTGCTATGCTTTATGTACCTTTTAGTTTTTCCAGTTTAATGATTTGTAAGTGAGAAAATGGTGAGACGAAAAATTTTATTAGCATCGGTGCATCTCAAGTCCCTCTTGAAATGATTATTATGCAAATTGACTCCATCTCTAGTTCTGCAAAAATCCCAAGTTTGCTTCAATTATTTATTCATATAGCCATCCACTCAGAGAGTATTGGTTGAAGACTCATCAAGAGTGGGGCACCATTTCAGAATCCCAGGAAGCAATGATGAAGTCGTTTTTTTGTCCTCAAAGATCTAACTAGCAGTCTAGGGGGTTTGGTAAACAGGGTTAGCTTTACAGTGTGGTAAGTGATAATTGGGGTTTGTACAAGAATTCATATGAAGATATTTACTTCATGATCACTTAACGTGAGTGTGAGTGGTTGGGTGGGAAGACTTCCCAGAGAAAGTGAAGTCTGGGTGGATTTTTGGAAAGAGGTGGGAGTTAGGCAGACCACTAGGGGAAGATAGTGCCATTCTAGGGGCAGGTGAGAGCAGGGTACACAGGAGCAGCACTGACAGTTCAATAAGGCTGCAGCAGATAGTTGATAAAGATGACAGTGGGTTGACAATGAAGGACTTGTATATATTGCTCAAGAGTTTGGATTTTATTCTATGGGCAATCACATACAATTGATGGCTTTAAGCAGGGAAATGATAGGGGAGTCTTGATATGATTACTTTTTTTTTTTTTTCCCCAAGGAAAGATGGATTGGAGAGAGATCATATCGAAGGCTGGGAGTGAGGTCAGTGCCAGATAGCTAGGCCTGGATGAAAATGGCCATGATTATGGTAATGTAGCAAAAATTTTGGTAAAAATCTCCAATACAATAAATGGTAATTAAAGCAGAAAATTTCACAATAATAAAGCCAGAGTTGTTAAAATGTTAGGAATCCTCGTCATGAAGAGGGAAAGCAACATAGTTTCACAATCAGAGAGTGTAAAGTACATGCATTAATTGTATTTATATAGCATAAAAAAAAGCATACCAACTCTCAAATTGATAGTCTATTGATTTTTAAAAACTCCTAAATGGAAGAGCTACATTGGATTGTATATACATAGTCAAATGGTCATCCTATTGAAGTTGCAGAAAACAATGAGATGGGGAGTTCCTTAGAGGTCATTTGGTCCAATCCTTTCATTAAAGATAAGAAAACTGAGACCTAGAGATTAAACCATTTCCTGGAGGTGACACCCCTCAGTAATAGCATTGCTGAAACTGGTACGTCTGACCCCTACGGCAGGGCTGTTTCTACTGCACTCTAACAGACTCCCAAGAAAGGCATCAAAATAAACTAATGGGATATGGATCCCTATCCAAAAAAGGGAGTTTTAAAGTTCTCTAAAGCTAGAAAACACATTGAAAAAGGCAAATACCTGCTTCATATTATTAAAGGTTGGTCATTTTCCCAGATTAACTGACACAAGAAACTGTATGCCAACATCAGCAACTACTCTTCACATACTCACTTTCCAAAAATAATTTTGGACTCTACTCTGGCTTTATGGTACCGGTATCCAAGTGCACGTGATTTATACTGTTACTACTTTATCATTTAAAAAATTGAAAACAGAAATGTAAGTTTATTTAGGATTAGCAAAAAGAGACTACTTCATAAGAAGATGAAGTATTGTGGGTCTGTGAACAAACCATTTCATACCAATCATCAAATGATGGAAAAAATTTATATGGAACCTCTTTAAATGTTGGGAAAAGAAAGAATTAAATTACCAATCTCACAATTTTCCATAAATACATTTCCAAGTTAGCATTTACTCATGTATTTATTATGTATTAGGAGTTTTAAATAAGGTAAACACTAGATTGAAAAGGTTCTTATTGATCAGTTACATATTAATGAAATAAAAGCATTCAACACATCTTATGTGTTTTCAGGAAGTTTATTATGTATACTGAGGAAGTTTCCTCATTACCTCCCTCTCCCCACAAATAGTAAAAAGAACCAACATGAAACCTGGATCCACCTGGTACAAAATTTGAGTCTTTGAAATAAAACAGTTATTAGCAAATCTCAATAAAAATACATTTTGGAAGTAAGAAGTAAGGAAATCATATGTAATGTTAAGTGGTACCTTTTGTTATATGTGAGCCTACTTAGGTTTTAAAACTTGCCAGTGGCTATTTGAAAAGATAAAAGTTCATGATTTATTAAAGCAGATATTTGATTCATCAAATACTTTTGGCCAATCAATACATCTAAACATTTTTATAAACCATTTTAAATACAAGCTGTAACTATACAGTCACAAGACTGGTTGACTTGTTAAATTAACATAACAGAATCTATGCAGCCAAATGAGTGGTATTGCTATAACAATAGGTAATGATCTTGAGTGTCTTTTCAAGGATGCTACAGTGGCCTAAGGCAGTTTTAAAATGTCTCTCGTAACTACCTTCAAAGCGATACAAGTTTCATAATTTAATCATTTGCATGCTTTGGTCCCCAGTAGTATTCTAGTTTAATCATCTTTTTTATACTGACCAGTTGTGGCTATTTTGAAAAATCAAATTAATCTGCATTGGATGAAGATTTCTTACCTATGAAGATATTCCAAAGGAACGTTAACTCAGGTTCCAAAATTTGAGCACTTATTTTTTTTTTTTAAGGTACACACTTTTAAGAGGTGTATATTATAGAATGTTTGTTTAAAAGCCACTCACATGCCTCATAGACATTTTTTTGTACATGCCTATCATTTTGAAATAATAAGCCTTTTTAAAGCAACAGTGAATTATAACACTGAAATAGGACCTTGCAGTTCAAAAATGATAAGAATAATTTTACACTGTGTTACAAAAGTCATATTATACAACCTGATAACAGTTTGTAGCATTATATAACATCTTAAAGGTTTGTAGCTGTCAGTTTTTAATTTATGCGTGTAGCTCAGTAGCATGGATCTAATAAGTTAACAACTCTCAGTGTCTGGTTGTATCTTAAATTGTACTAACTGCTAGAAGTAGCCTTTATTGGGAAATGTTATCAAATAGCACCAAAATTACTTGAAGGTGAAGTGAAACATTAATAGGACATAGAATACAGGTTTAATTTCTAACTACAAGACAGAAAGTATCTCCTGGACGACAAAATACTGATTAGATATGGATTATTTTACGATTGTGGCCAGATACATATCATTCATAAAACTTTGAAGATTTTGCTTGGAAAAGTTACAAAGGAAAGCATTGTATTTGGGTCTTTTACATTCTATTCCAAAATAATATATATATGCTTATACAATCAAGGCAATGCAATCTCATCGATGAAGTTCCTTGCGGGAGATACATTTACTCATTGTATATATTAAAAAAAAAAAAAAAATTTTTTTTTTTTAATATATACAATGAATATATTAGTTCAACAAAATTACAAATATAATAAAAGTGCTTTAAAGCAATCTGATTAGAGCAACATTTACATTAAGTACAAAATATACAGTAAAATGAAAAATCTTGTTAAATAGCCCTATAGGTTAACAATACCTTATTTAAAGGAATACATTTTCATATTTATTCATTTTATTATACTTGATAGCTAGTGTCACCACCATATTCTTCTGTTACTATTTCTAGAGTCTTTATATGGCCTATCTCTAATTATTCTCAAAAATGTATCTGTAAAGGCAATTTAAAAAGTAATACTCCATGAGTTAAAAAAAAAAGTAATAAATCCCATATTTTCATTAGCAGTTGTGCACAAAACTGTTGTAGTATTTTGAGAGAAATGTCCCTTGAGCATTATAAATTCATCACTATAAAATTTATATTTTTATTTTTTAATACTTTTGTATTAAAGCAGAAACTGCCTTTAACATGAAAGTGTTGCCAACCTACTGTATAATTCTGGCTGTAAAGTTGGATAGGAAATCCTTGGCTATTAATTATAAAAGCATCAATTGAAAAGACCTGCCAATAAACATTTCTAAATGTGGTTGCCCATCTGAACAGTTTTCTTACTTAGAAGAGATGAGAAATGAACAGAGCAGTAATGCTTCTGTGTTATAACCATCAAGAAGTATTAACAGTCTCTAAATCTCCAGACCTGGTGTCCAAGTGTTCAATCGTGGCTCAGCTGCAGGCTGACAGAAGAGAAGCTTCGTCCTACGCTTGCACACAATGGCGCAATGACAACATCTGTCACAGTCTTCCATACTGTCTGCACTGAAGGCAGGACCATTAGGCAGGTCTTTACAAAAGGCATTATAATCCTGGAATGGAGGGAGAGAGAGATATGTAGGGATTATCGGTGTTACAAAATAAACCCACTGACTCTTGTACTTGCATGGAAAGATATAATAATGACTAAATTCACCTAAGTTTGTTTGACCTTTTGAAACAAATAAATGAACAATTACCCTCACAGTGCTAAGATGTACAAAAGATATGCTGATTGAAAAATTGGCACGTAGATGATAAACAGTAATCTTCTTCCCTTGGTGCATGCTATGTAAATCAGTAAAACACAACTAAACAAAACAGTACATTTATCTACCTGCTTCCTATCCCTAATCTTTAAATTGCCTAACTCTTCATATTTCCTTGAGATTCTACTTTCTGGTAGCCTTTCCTGTTGTCTCATTCCACTTCTGTACCCTTTGGACCAGGATGGCTTAGGTATTCCTTTTTGGTGGTTCCAAAGTTCTGGAACAAACTTCTTAATCCTCAAATTTACCAAACTGTATCATAAATAGACCCATTGCCGTCGAGTCAATTCCAACTCATAGATGCTTATATTTCCATGGTTCCTGCTAGAATGTAAGCTCTTTAAGTGAGAACATCTTTGATCTATACTATATGTTCAAACTGAAATGAATTTAGCATTCTGTTATGCTTTGTATCAATCATTTTTCATAGTAATTATACATGTTAAAAAAAGCTGTGTGGTGTAGTTAAAAGAGCCCTGCAATTGATGCCAAAACTCTTAAGATAAACTAGGTTTTCCTGAAATAATATTTCCTCTATGCCTTTTCCTAAGATTAATGCATAAATTATCTTCCCCTGTCTGGTTAACTTCCAGTGCAATCCTCTTTTTTTTTTTTTTTCCTAATATTTTATTGTGTTTTAGGTGAAAGTTTACACAGCAAATTAGATTCCCATTCAACAACGCATACACAAATTGTTCTGTGACATTGGTTACAATCCCTGCAACATGTCAGCACCCTTGCCATTTCCATCCATCCAATTTCCCTGCCCTTCCTTGCCTTCCCATCTTTGCTTTTGGGTTAATGTTGACCATTTGGTTTGGTATAGTTGATTGTTTAAAGGTGCACATTCCTCACAGGTGCTGTTCATTTTATAGGTCAATCTATTATTTGGCTGAAAGGTGACCTACAAGAGTAGCTTCAGTTCCATGTTAAAAAGTACCTTAGGGTTATAGTCTCAGGGGTTCCTCTAGTCTCTATTGGTCCAAGAAATCTGGTCTTTTTTTTTTTTTTTTTATGAATTTGAGTTTTGTTGTACATTTTTCTCCCATTCTAACCCGGACCTTCTATTGTTGTCTGGTCAGAATGGTTGGTGGTGGTAGCCAGGCAACATGTAATTCTTCTGGTCTTGGGCTAGAAGCTGTGGTTTGTGTGGGCCATTAGTTCTATGGACTAATTTCTCCCTTGAGTCTTTGATTTTCTTCACTTTCCTTTGCCCCAGATGGAAAGAGACCAATAGTTGTATTTTAAATGGCCACTGGCAAGCTTTTAAGACCCCAGACGCTACTCACCAAACAAGGATGTAGAGCATTATCTTTATGTATCAAGTTATGCCAACTGACCTAGTTGTCCAGGAGACTATGGTCCTGAGCCTTTAAACCCAGTAAATCAATCCCATGAGATGTCTGGATATGTCTAGGAAGTATCCCTAAGTGTGCCCTCATGTGCTTTACTATATATATGAATATATATGCAGCACATACAAACATGTATATACATATGCCCACAAATATACCCACATACGCACGTGCATCTACTCCCATTTGCCTTCCCACATCCATACAGCATAGGTATCTACCTATGTAACCATTCACATATTTTTGGTTTGTTATTACTGTTGTTGCAAACTTGTGTATGTGATAGCATTTACTGTAGTTGTCCTTTATTTTTGTGTACCTCTCAGTGTCTTCATTTATTTGGTCAAGTGCTGACTTCCCCCATATAGTGTATTGCCTTTCCCATCACCAGAATTAACACGTGCCTGCTATCTAGTAAGTGATTCCCCCACCCTCCGCCTCCTATCCCTGGTAACCATCAAAGAACATGGTTTTCTTGTGTATACCTATTCTTGAGTTTTTTTTTATAAAAGTGTAATCCTCTTAGTAACACTCTCTGTTGTAGTGCTCTTTGGGCACAAAATATTTATGATTTCTCCTGTAGTGCTGGTGGCCTCAATGGAATCTTTATTATTACCTGGTGGGTTGGGGGGGGAAGCACAAAGGAGTAAGATTGATTTTCTTGAATTGCTGTTAAAATGTGACTTAAATAAAGATCTGCTGATATATTTTTAGTATACTGAATTATTCATATTGACTGTCTACACAGATGATATTTATCTTGTGTTTTGTTCTAAGTGCTAGAAACTTTAATCAGTTTTATAAGAAATTGATGACTGGGTGTTTCAGAACTAAATGGTCTGAATAGAAACCTGAATGATGGCAACTTTCAACTTCTTATCCCGTTGTAGTTCTCACTTGATGTGTAGCCTTGGGAAAATTGCTACAAGTTAAGGTGAGAACAGAAAATCATATAGATACTGGCTATCGGGATTGATTTACTATGCACTCTGGAAATGTCCATATCGTGCTGTCATTCTAGTAAGTGGAACTATCTTGAGGTCAGAAAATAGAATGAAAGTAATTATAACAAAATATCCTCAAATTGACGTATTAAAAGACAGAAGTTTAGATTAGAGAGTTTCGTAACAAATCCTCTTCAGCCAGAGTATACGCCCTTTCCACTCTACCTTAGGCTAAGAACTTTCCTATTCCCATAACTCTTTCCATCTCCATGTCCTAAAAGGGAGTTAAGCATATGACAAAAGTGGATTTTCCAGTTCAGCAAAGTGCAGCTGCTCACATTTGAGGACTTCAGTTCACAGGCCACGGTGAAATCATTTTAATTTTATTCTCTTTAAGTGGTTGTTCTCTCACTTTGGATCAGAGGATATCAAACCCAAACTGTGTTCTCATCATCCCAGTGCTTTCCCTTCAGAAGCTCCAGGCAATTTGGACTGACCCAAAACTTGGTTGAGGTTCAGTGTGGTCAATCCAACACTTCTTCCGTAAATCTTATCCTCTATAAGATTATATATTCCTCCATTGGCTGATAAAGCTCTCGGGGCAGATTATTTTATTCAGCTTTGTATTAACTATAGTACTACGTAGACTGCATTGTCTTAACAGTTTCCTGTATTAAAAATGATGTCTTCTAGAAATGAGATTGCTACTACTGCATTTCTACCAGAAATATTACTTATATTACATCCCAGAAAAAAATAAGGGGTGTAGGGGCTCCAACCCCATTTCTTTGGTGTGATCACTATGTTCAATAACATGCAGTTGCCAAAAGGCAGCTATCTCAGTCTGACTGTGGTATGGGATCAAACAATTCACTGATCCCTATATAACCTGTACTTCCAGCCTAGGATCCAGTATCACCAGCCTGGGTTCTGTTTTCTTGTTTGTTTAAAGATTTTAAAATCGGATTCGTCATAATGTTGTAGCTTGGTTCAAAATTCCATTACTTTGTACTTTCATAGCTTTGATCATCAACTTCTTTGTAAACAATAAACAATCTTCTCCTCCCAGCTCCCTACCTCTCCTACCACCCCACCCCCCAAAACAACAGCAACGAAAGTCTTTACTCAGATGGGTCTGCCTTTCTATAAAGCTTCCTTGAGATGGTCTTATTGTATCATTGGAATGTAATCTATTAATGATACCCTGGTTTTATCATGATTAAACTAACTTTTGATTTTTTTTTTCTTAAATTACTCCCCTTACTTGCAGTCACAGCTGCCTGATGACAAATGTGTGGCAGTTAAATATTAATGTACCACATAAATATAATTTGAAAAAACAAGCTGAAGTTAAGTAACACATTTTATGTGGCTAAAAAAGAAGTGGTTTGACAATTCACCAACGGAAGCACTGCACAAAAGCACCCCCGAGTTCTCAGAAGGGCCAGGTGGCGAGAAACATCATTTGGTGAATTACAATTTTACTTCTATCTTTCCACTGCTTGGTAAATGAAGACTTTTTTCCCCTCCAATTCTTCCACAAGAGCTTTAGGAAAGCCTACTTTGTTGACTATAAATAGGGCACTTTATATTTCCAAATAGCTTCATAGCCAACATTTCCCAATATGCTATGTGGTCACTCTGTTTTTCACATTTTTGAACATGAGAACACTGACATAGAGGTTATAGGACTGGCTGCTAATCTGGAATCCAAACACTTACACGCTGATTTAGGCATCTTTTAAAAAAAGAAAAAATCTGGGTACTAACGTCAGAATAGGAGATAACTATAAATCTGACAAAATTATAGGACTGTGTGGATCCGTTCATGTATAAAGACAAAGATTTTCATTTCTCTGATAGTCTTTTGGCAGTTTCAACATTTTAGTTGTTAACCATCTTTAGTGATCAAATTAAATTGGTGTTCTTTGTTTATCCTTTACTTATTTAGTGAGCTTTTATTTATCCTTTATCAGGTTTTGATAAAGTGATTAAAAAGAGACATGGTGGCCTTAGTGTGACAACTGTGGCAATACTGGGGATGATCTGAATGTTCTTCCTCTCAGAGTAGCCACCTTTTAAAGTGACAAGAAAAGCTTCTTGGTAAAAATATGACATTTTCCCTTCAAAAATTTGTTACTGCTTAAAAATGTTTTTCCAATGTTATGATGCATTTTGGGTGTGAATAAAGTTATTCAAAACATGCTATTAGTGTCCAATGAGTTTCCATATTTCTTTTCTCTTTAACTAGATGCTACTCTTATTTGTACCTCGTAGGGTGAAAAAGTCATTTAGAGGCCTTCTCACATTATTATCCTTCGGCTGGAGTTTTCATTCATTTGTGCTGGAGTCCCCTCACCTTAACTGCACACCTTGGCACCTCCTCGGATCCCATCTTTGCTGTTTGCTAGTGGCAGGACTGAAGCAGCCCCTCCACAGCTATGCTTAAGCAGGTCTGTCATCCCTGCCCCATTACTATTGTCAGTGGCATTCTGCTTAGAGATCACTTTTGTTTTACCCCAAGCACGGGTGGTGACTGAATAAAACATCTTGAAAAAAAATGAGCCCTGCCCAGAACCACACACACAAGTCATAACACAGCCCTATGAGAGAGCAGCCTGTGGCAGGAAGCACGGCCTCCAGGTCTCCAGCTCCACACGGGGCTCCCCTTATTTATCCAAGGGAAAATTACACGGAGCAAAGAGGATAGTCTGTCTTCTGTTTAAACCCCCAACCCAACCTATTATTCTAAAAAAGCACACTGCCTTTCAAGGCCTCCCAGTACTTGCTATTACATCTGGGGAGATGAAGTGAGTTTTTCCCCTAGTAAGGAGGCCTGGGGGAGGAGTGAGGGGGGAGGGCAGGGGCAGGTGGCAAAGAATATCCCGACGTTTCAGAAACATATTCACCCCTGTGTGGCCCTTCTCACCAGATGTGCAGACAGCTGAGGGTGGCAAAGAGAATTCCTGCAGCGAAGGCCAGGGGGATGGCTAGGAACACCGTCAGGAACTTGTAGACCACGTACTTGCTGATCTCAAAGAGGGCATGGCTGCAGATCCACACTTTGTCAAAGGAGTGCGTAGACACCGGTTCGGCAACCACATCCTCAAAGCCCAGCTGCGGAGACAAGACGCAGGGGCCGCCCCGAGCTGTCACCCAATGTGCACCCCCGGAACCAGGCGCGTTCGGGGCGGGAGAATAAAGAAGGAAGGGCTTGGGCTGGGGCGTATGCACCTTCTCTTAGGGCCACTGTGGGCGCACGGGAATTTGGCTACGAATCCTTGGTTACGCAGGCGGCCCAGGGAGCGTGGAGAGGAAAGGGGTGCGGGTCCTGGCCCCGTGGGGCTGACCAGTGTTAGGGGTGGGGGCAGGGAGGATGGGGACGGGGTGCCCGGGGCTTGGGCCAGCCTGAGGTTCAGGTTACCGCTCGCGCCAAGCGTCACCTGGAGATGTGAGTTGAACCGGTGGGGATCCCGGTCAGGGCCTGACCCCCCGAACTTCTCCGGGTCGGCGTAGTCAACGCCGCTGTGGCGGCTGTAGGCGTCGTCGTCCATGAAGAGCTGGACATCCGCCTTCTCGGTTTCCAGCCCCATCGCCGCGCTCGGTGCGCGCCGCTGCAGCCGGGCTGGCGAGCTCGGTCCCGGTCAGCGCGGCCGCCCCTTCCCGTCGCGCCCCGCCCCGCCTCGCCGCCCGGGAGGGGCCACTTTCCGTTGCGACTTCTGTCGCGGCCCCCGGCGCGAACCCAGCCCCGCCCCGCGGCCGGGCCGGGGTGGGGGGCGGGGTACGGACACCGCCCGCGAGGTAGTTCCCGGCCCCGGCCCGCAGCCCCTCCCTGGCCTGGAGCGCAAAGCAGCTTCCTCACCGCCCGTCTGGGCCGGGAGCGCAGGGCATCCTCCCCGGGAGTTACATCCCGCCCCTGCCAAGGTGGGCAGTGCGCGCCAAGGGGACGGGGACCCGCATTCCTCCCCCCGCCAAAGGAGTCCGAGGGCCTCCTGGGTCGCATTGCTAGACACCCAGAAAGTGTGATGTGTGCGATCTGGCAAGCTGTGCAGGGATGATGGACTTACTGGAGTGGGCAGGTTGGTGCTTAAGAGCTCGGTGCATAGAACCAAAAGACCTGCGCTCACCTCCTGGCCCTGTCGTTCACCCTGTGTGCTTCGGAGCATCATACTGAGCCTGCCGAATCCTCAGCTGCCTGATTTTAAAGTGGAAGCAACGGTACCTGCTTTATAGAGTTGTGTGAGGATTAAATGAGTTAATTCATGTTACACTCTCACCTGGTCACCAACGCACAGTAAACTTCCCATAAACTTTGTTGTTGCACAGTGAAGGAAGGAGATGGAATACCCCTGATGGAAGGACCTTCCATTGCCAGGGGATCCCGCAAGCGCATCAGGTATCCTCTCCGCCCCTTCCGCCTACGCTATGGGTGGTCCCACCGAAGGTACCTCGGGGTATGGAGTTAGGTCCGAGAACCCCTGCCCTTGGAAGTTTGCATCTTTAGAGCGAAGGGGAGGTCTTTTTTTTTTTTTTTTTTTTTTTAACCACAACAGTTAATTTTCCTTTGAAATAGACCTGGTTCAAAGGTTCCAGGCACCTCTAAGATGCGTTCACTTCTGCAACTTCCTTCGAGGAAAACCAAACCCTCGCATGCACACGCTTTTGCAGTAGGTGAGCCAGCCTGTGATGACAGGCTCTAAAGCTTTCAGAAGTGAAGAGTGGGCGTATTTATAAGGAGTTTAGAGTCTGGTGGACTTAGAGTGTTCTAGGGATGGAGAGGAGCCTAGTGAAAAAATTTTTTTAAAATAATGGGTCCCAAGACTTGAGGGGCTTCCTGCAGCTTGCTCAGAGCCTGAGGCATAGTAAGAACACAGTTAAGTATTGCTGCCTGAAGTGGTTTGAATATTTGGAACTCACTTCACGTATCGAGAAAAAGACGATGTTTTGAAACAATAATTTTAAAAAAGACTTAAAAATTGCAAAAAAGAGCAGGAACTGAATTGGAAAAATGTTTGGGAGCCAGAACATGATATTTTTAAAGTTAAGGAAAAGTTTACCAAGCACCACTGCAGCATGTGGATAGAAGTGTTACAGCGTTGCAGAGTGTTGCACGTTTGACTCTTAACGACCATAGTGTTCTTCCTCTCCCAGAGCTGGCTTTGCTTGCCCATTCACTTCTTTCTCACTTTTCCTTCCGAGTTTTATTTGTTCAATTAATTCCAAAGTGATGACTTAGAAATTCTCCCTCTTGCTTTTTCTGTACCTCTTTACCTCCTCCATTCACCCAACCAGAGTGTGTCTCTTTGAGGTTGGGACTCTTTGAAAGTTGCTTCCCTATGACTATTTATCAAAAGGAATAAAACCCAAAACCAAATCCACTGCCGTTGAGTAAATTCCGACTCATAGTGACCCTATAGGACAGAGTAGAACTGCCACATAGGGTTTCCAAGGAGCACCTGGTGGATTCCAACTGCTGAGGACATTAATCTTAAGGGAATTCTGTTAAATCAATTGCCGGGAAATGAAAATGAAGAGATATTTTACAACCAAATAAAATTTTAAAAGAGTTTATTTTCGTCAAAATTTTCTCATTTTAAAATGTTTTTCATCCAAAGAAGAAACCCTTTGCATAGTGTAAGCGTGGGCTGACGCAGTGGCTGAAAACCTGGCATTAGGGTTTCCTCCCTTATAGTTCTTTGTGTCCTGATCACATTTACATTTTCAGTGGGGTTTAGTAAGATACTTGCAATGGTGATCATAAATAATTGATACTTTTTTTTTTCCCCCAGGTAGCAGGGTTAGTAGACCAACTAACCCAAAAACCTGTAGCCATCAAGTCAGTTCTGACTTACAGCAACCCTATAGGGCAGAGTAGAACTGCTCCATAGGATTCCCAAGGCTATAATCTTTATGGAAGCAGACTGCCAGGTCTTTCTTCCACAGAGCGGCTGGTGAGTTTGAACCACATACTATTTAGTTAGCAGCCTAGTGCTTAACCACTGTGCCACCAGGGCTCCTTTAGAAGACTGAAAAGAAGGTGAAATCAACATAGTCTTAATGGGAGAGTTTAGACTATAGATACATTTGTAAAATGACTGGTATTTATGGAAAGCCTCCTCTAAAACCTAAGCTAAGAACAACTCACCTAGGTTTGTAGTTTGCAGCACAGAACTGAAATGAGGATTCATTCATTCATTCCTTTGTAGATTTTGTTGAACATCCTCCCTTCTGATGGGTTGGTCTTATTTTGATAAAATTCTTGTCCATGTCACCATTGTAAAACATAAGATGTTGTGAGAGGAGCTATAAAAATGATTTTGTTTGTCCTATTGGAAAATACTTAGCAAATGTTAACTACGTTTGTTTTTCTTAGGGGCTAAAATCAAAATGATTCCCACAGGAAATGGCATCCTGTCCTTACCAACTGGAAGGGTGATCTACCCAGAAAGGCAGAAGAGAAGAGGTGGGTTGAAGCTGTGTATTTTGAATGCTTCCCAACCTCGGGTGTTCATCTTCTAACACTTATTGAATGGTATTCTGTTGTGATCCCTAGAGTATTCGTTGGCTAATTTTTGAAAGTAGATTGCCAGGCCTGTCTTCCTAGTCTGTCTTAGTTTGGAAACTCTGCTAAAACCTGCCCACCATGGGTGACCCTGCTGGTATTTGAAATACTGATGGCATAGCTTCCAGCATCATAGCAGCCACAGTATGATACACTGCCAGAGGGGGGGTGCTTACATACCAGCCCCTTTATACAGCCCTTTCTGAGGCTTGGAAACCCTGGTGGCGTAGTGGTAAAGTGCTACGGCTGCTAACCAAAAGATTGGCAGTTCGAATCTGCCAGGCGCTCCTTGGAAACTCTATGGGCCAGTTCTGCTCTGTCCTATAGGGTCGCTATGAGTCGGAATCAACTCGACGGCACTGGGTTTGGTTTGGTTTGGTTCTGAGGCTTGCTTATTGTCAGCTACAATGAAGCTGAAGCAGTTCTGAAAGACCTACAGATTCCTGTGCTGTCGCTCTCTGTGGGGCATATTGGGCTTTGCATAACTTCTTGCCTCCTGCTCTTTATCACTGCATCTTTTCATGTCCTTCCTCTCTCCCCCCACCCCCTGCCCCACTCCCACAATGCATGGGTGACTCCCTCATAAGTTTAAAGGAACAAATAAAAAAAGTTTGTTATTAAAGGTACTCATTAATCAAGTTTTGTGGAGTGGTGCCAGAGATTTGTATGGTATTTAAAGTTTTGTTCATTCCCCCCCAACCTATCACATTTTGTATAAAATAAGCCTTGTATCAGTGAACCAGGGAATTTTTTTAGCTCAATATTAAGACACAGTAGCTTGTTTTAGTTGGTGCCAGTTTAATCATCTGGCTGTTTCAGATATCACCCCCTCTAGTCAAAAACTGATTTTCATACACAAGAACTTCCAGAATTAACTTTGTTTGGGAACACTTGGTTATTAGAAATAAGAGGGGAAGAAGGTATATCTTGAAAAATCAATATTTATGACTAGAACTGATTGGGTAGACCAACCAAACCAAAACGAATCCCATTGCTGTCGAGTCGATTTTGACTGATAGCATCCCTATAGGGTGGGGTAGAGCTGCCTCATAGGGTTTCCAAGGCTGTAAATCTTTATGGAAGCAGACTGCCACATCTTTCTCCCCAGGAGCGGCTGGTGGGTTCAAACTGCCAACCTTTTTGGTTAGCATTTTAACCACTGGATAGGCCATTCCATTTTAATTCAGAACAATGTGTGACACTCAATTTTAGATTTATTTTATCCTGTTTTCCATAAGTAAAGGATGTTCCTGTTTAATCTCGTAAGTATCCCATTGATTTCTGGACTGCTGTATATATAAATAAGACATCTCCATTGGATGCTGATATTTTATCTCTCTGGAACATGAAATAGGTATTAATTAACTTTTAGTGAGCATTAACTTTTCAAGTTAAACTCTTAAGTACCACTTCCTCAGTATTCAAATAGAACATAATATCTGCAAAGCTGCATAGTTAAATATTTTTCAAATAACAACTGAAATGTGTACGATAAGATTACCAGTTATTAAAACAACAGACGTAGAGGTCATCTTCTTGATTTGGAGGTTTACTCTGGACAAAAGTTTATTAAAGATAAATTTGAAGGCTTTGTGTTCTCTAGCATTTTCTTTTCCATTTTTTTTACAAATATTATTTTGCTTTGTTTTAGAGCTAATAGTGAATTTTTTTAAATTAACAACATTGCTACACTAGTCAAGAGAAAAAAGGCTGGGAAGATTTAGACAAGTTTTACCTAATTGCATATTTCCAACAGAAGACTAAGGGCAAGGGCAAGAGCATAACAGAATGTGTTTCACCTGGATCTTGCGAGTTTACCGTTGTCTGGTGGGTGACTTCCTAAGCTATTTCCATGCTTCTGAGATCATCTGTGAGTCAAGAGCAAAGGGAATGAAACCACACAGAGCAGATGGAAGACTGGAATGCTGCCAAGGGGCCGGATAGAAGCATTTTTAGATTCTATTTTTCTGTCAGTAAATATCTGGGAAGAATTTTGTTTCCACAAAGTTTACTAAAAGAATGTTTGTCTATTTCTGTTTGGCGGCTACACAGAACTCTAAGACAGATTTCTACGGAGCATAAAGGCATAACATAAATTAGACAACTTAGGTGTCTGTATTCACTCTTTGTGGGCCATTGGAGCCCAGTTTGGCCCTTGCTGTCTGCCAACTGCTTATTAACTTCTCAGTTCCTTGTTTAGAACAGCCAGAGGATTGGATCTAAAGGTAAATAATAAGGAAGTTAATCTATTAGATACATTATGAACAGGACTGTTGACATTCTTGAGTGTCTGAATGAGGTAATTCTTCTCTAGTTAAACAACCAGTAAATGAGTAAATGTTTTGTTTCAAAAGCATTTTTAGTAGATGTTTGCATTTTCTTGAAAAAGAGAGAGAGAGTGAGAGAGTGAGAAAGAGGAATCTTTCATAGCGTTGAGAACATTCTCAGCATGCTAACCTCAAGAAAAGCAACAAGCTTCTCATCGGAATAGTCACTGTTTCCTATAACATCTGCGTTTATGTCCCTATTTCATTTTTGGGAATTAACAACAATTATTTAACAAATAGACCAAGTGACTTACTTTCCTTAATAATAGTGAATCAATATAAAATTCTGCTTGTCACTTAGTATTACTGTATATACATTGACACAATTACATATTTTGATAAAAAGTATGCTTTTTTTTTTCTGCTTTAAAAGTTATTGTGGTCATTGGAAACTCTTGGATAAACAAGCCTCTGAAAATAAACTCAGATAGTAAAACACTGTGGTCCTGAAGAACTGCACGCTACTTTATTTGGAAATAGTAGAATTTGCAGAATGTTGCTTTAAAGGGCATGCTACTCAAATTACTCACTTCTGAAGACTCTTGCTATGAACGCAAAGTATTTTCTGAAGGAGTAGAGCACAAATAGCTAAATGTTTGAGCCAAAAAATAGAGTTATTATTTTATCATTTTGAAAAAGCATGTCCAATTTCACCGTATGTAGTGCAAGCTTTTTTTCATTTGAAAAAATGGCATAAGAGAAGAAATGATGGGTGGCAAACGACTGTTACGTTTAAATAGTTTATGACTTTGGGATGCTAACTGTCTACCAGAGTTGGAGTTTCCTTTTGGACACCTTCTAGGTGTAGGGAAATGTTTTAGGTATTAAAACCTACTTTGGAATATCATGGAAACCCTCATGGCGTAGCGGTGAAGTGCTATGGCTGCTAACCAAAAGGTGGCAGTTGGAATCCAGCAGGAACACCTTAGAAACTCTATGGGGCAGTTCTACTCAGTTCTATAGGGTTGCTATGAGTCAGAATCAACTCAACGGCAATGGGGTTTGGAATATCATACTTCTGCCATGGATTTCTTTTCCCTTATTTCTTGGGTGTTTTCTTGTTGATTTGTTTTTCTCTGCCAGAGAAAGGATCTTCATGATAGAATTGTTTCCCTTTTCTTTCCCCTTCCCCTAGTCTCCTCTTCCTTCCTCTCTCCTGCTCTCTTTAAGAGTTATTTTTCCCAGTCAGTCTTACTCATTCACAATATCGCAAAGTTGTGAAAAACTTTAGCATTTTTAGACCAATGATCCCTCATTCATAATCTTTATAAGTGGCCATACAGGTTCTGTTGAAATATTTTAGCAGTGGGAGAATTTATAAAACAACCAAAATATAGTTATTAGAAAATGCTTTATTATTTTGTGCCAGGATCTATCTATCTACAATTTTATTCAAAGATCTTAATTCTTCCTTCTGGAATTAGGGGAAAAAAATGTTAAATGTCAATCTTTGAAATGTTTGAAGGTAGTTTTTAACACTGACCCCCATTCCCTCTGAATTCCCTTTCTAGCTAAATAGCTTCATTTCTTTCAGCTTGTTCTTCAGGTGTCACTGTTTCCAGATGCTTCTTATTGTAGCATTCTTTTTCTCTGAACTTGTGCCAGTATCTGAAAATCACACTTATAGTGTGACACTTGGTCTGAGGTCTGAGTGCTATAGAATAAACAAGAATACTCTAACACTTTTTTTTGTATTGATCTCGAGACTGATTTTTTGGCTGCTCTGTCCTTGTGATAATTCAAATGAATCCCATTGGAAATTAAAGTCTCTAAGTGTTCAGCTGCTAACCAAAAGGTTGGCCGTTCAAATCCATCCCGCAGCTGCTTCTTGGAAACCCTATGGGGCAGTTCTACTCTGTCCTGTTGGGTCGCTATGAGTTGGAATCAACTTGACAGCAACGGGTTTTCAGGTAAGTCTTTTTTACTCCTTTATCTTTTGGTTGCGTCACACCACTGGTGTGAAGTAATTGATGATTTGAAACTATATGGTGTTTTTATAAGTCCATGAATACATGCTTTAAAATCTGATTTCATCAGAGAGGTACTGTGCAATCTGTTTTCATGCCTCTTTTTTCCTTTTGGGGAGAAAATGGAAAGAGGGAATGAAAGAAGATTCAATCCTTTGCTTCTAAACTAGGAAGCCAATAGATAATACCTCCAATAAAAATCTGGTAAATAGCAACATAAGCTGTTATTTGGAGCTAAAACTCTTAAATGTGGTTGCCTTTGGGGAGCAGGAAATGGCCTGTGGGAGGGGGGTGAGAATGGGGAGTAGTACCGGTTTTGGTAACAAACATCGTAGAAATATTGGATTGTTAAAATCGTGTGCACATATAACTTTGATTGTAAATAGCTAAAATAAGAAAAGCAAGTTAGATAATTAAACAAAGATAGAAGATAGTATTAAAGTGGGCAACCTCAAGAGTAAAAGATGACAGATTCCTGCTGTCTTTTTAAAATTCAGAGATAGATGAAAAGCAAAACTGGGTATTGGTTTGAGACCAATTTTCTTTCCAAGGGGGTGGCAAACATATATTCATAGGAACCTATGGTAGCCAAAATAATCAACCTAGCTAAAATATTTCTTCAGGGAAATGGAGAATGCATTGTTATTCACGGGGGCTTCAAACTGGTTCAGTCATGGCTGACAAGTGAAACTGGGTTGAAACCCTGGAACGGGAGACTTGAAAGAGGCACAGTGAGCTCTTTCAGGAGCTTGATGCATGAGATTAGATGAATGCCAGGACTGTGGAGAGAAACACACATTCAAAGCGACATTGTTGGCTGCCATGTTTGAGTGAGGCCCGGCTGTTTCCAGCTCTGCTCAAAATGCAACAGGCGGGCAATTTGGTTGCTACGCAACAGGTACGTTGCACTTATTTTCTAAGAGTGAGATTAAGTTTCTAGCAGGGCTTTGACCCGTGATTTTTCCCGGAAATTTTTTTTTTTTTTTATGGTTCTGGTTCACTCAAATTATAAATATTTGGGTCTGTCCCAGTTTTGCTTCCATGGCCATGACTGAACCGGGAAGAACCAGTTCAAAGTGGACTTACCCACTCTACTTGCCTTCTTGGAAGAGACAATACCAAAGTTAGGGCACATATCTTTCGTTTAACAACTGCCTTTTTAAAATATTTTGTAATAGCCAGTGGATTGTTTTCCTCTGAGTGTTTGACACATCTAGCATCACAATTCTTCATTTACATGTCCATACCCTCTCTATTTTGCTTTTCCTTTTTCTTCAGTTCGGTTACTCACCTGGCTTCTCCCTATATGCATATACCTTTTAAGCTTAACTACACTCTTTCTTTTTAATCCAAATGTAGCACATTTACAAATCTACAAGTTTGATGTCTAGTAATAAAAGTCGAGAAGTGCTGGTCCTTGATTGTCCTGATTAACCTTCAGGATATGAAACTAATATTAATATCTCATGCCCAAATCAAGATTTTTTTGACAGTGAAAGGGGCACTGGTGATCATTCTATTGGGACAACAAATGTGGACAAGGGCTGTCCTGAGTAAATTGCCATCTTAACTTGATAATAGTCTTCAGACCATTTTCCTTGATTTCCAGGGCTCATAAATGGTGGACAATCTAATTTGGGTACCTTAAAAAAAAAAAAAGGTATAGGGGTGTAAAAATGGCTTGGGGGCAGTGTCTGACCTGCTCTAACTTCACAAGGGAAAAGGGGAATCGAGATCAACAGCCCAAGGCTGATTTCTGTGAGGCGGAGGTCAGACACCTCTCACAGCCATCTTGACCAACTCTGACTCCAACCATCTTTCCCACAGCACTCTCTACTACTTTGCTGGGTTTGATAATTCATTGCAATGGCCACACAGAACTCACAGACCATACTCACAATTATGGGGTTTATTAGGGAAGTAACATTTACAATTCAGGCTCAAGAACACTCAGGATATAATTCTTCCATCAGGATAGCCTCTTCCTATCTGTGCTCGCAGGCACACCTCTCCCTGGCCTTCAGTCTCTGCCCAAAGGCACTCAGCTTTCTCTCTTTGTAGGCCAGGAAGCCCGCACCATCTCCTGCTGCTAGGTCTCCCTTGCTGGGCTTGCCTTCCTTGGTGGTGGTGAGTTCCTCCTCCTGCTCTGGAACTGGCTCTCTTTTAAGGCAAAACTGACCAGTCCCCTTGGTAGGCCATACTTGCCTAGGTAGTTCCTCCTCCTGCTCTGGAACTGGCTCTCTTTTAAGGCAAAACTGACCAGTCCCCTTGGTAGGCCATACAGTCACCTGGGTGGGAGTTACAAGACTTATGGCTAGAAAAGTCATACACAAAAGTAATTAATCATTCCACAGAGGGTTGTTCAGGAGACTAAGGAAAGGAAAATTCTCCCCACAAATATGATATAGTTGAAAAAAACATGAGTTTAGAGTTAAGTTTTAATTTCTGTTCTAAAACTCACTCATAGCCACCCTATGTGACAGAGTAGAACTGCCCCATAGGGTTTTCTTGGCTGTAGTCTTTACAGGATCAGATCACCACACCTGTCTCCCGTGGAGACACTGAATGGGTTTGAACTGCCAAGCTTTTGGTTAGCAGCAGAGCACTTAGCCATTGTGCTACCAGAGCTCCTTCAGTAGCTGTATTGTTGTTGTTGTGTGCTATCAAGTCAATTCTGACTCACGGTGACCCTATAGACCTTTGGTTAGTACTCAACCTCTTTTATCCTTGGGTGCTTCATTGTAAAATGGCGATAACATAATCAAACACATGTAGTTGTAAGAATGAAACAAAATTCCTGAGAAAGTGTTTAGCTTCCTGATTCCTAGAAAAGATACTTAATAAATTTTTATCTCCCCAGTGGGTAAATGCTTGGAGATAAGCCAAGGGAAGGGCAGATGACCTCATAAGTTCAATTCCCTTATCATAATTTTTAATTTTGTACATGTCTTTTTTATTTTTCCCCAACTGCATTCACATTTGTTTCTAAGGACCACCCTGTGAGAAAGGCAGGGCAATTGTTATTATACCCATATTAGAGACAGGAAAACTGAGGCTCAGAGACGTTCATAGATTTGCCACAGTTTTCACAGTTATTAAATGCTAAACCCATAGCTTGAGATGTGGCCCAGGGCTTTTCCCAACACACCAGGCTCTTCCTACTCCTTCCAGGTGAATGCCTAGGGATTTAGTTAGCTCTGGTCCTCAGGCTTAAGTCGTTCATGTAATACTGAGTCTCACCTCAGTGTGAGATATCATGCTGGCTTGAAAGGAAATTTTTAGTAAAATATGCTTGGTGGGTTGAGATGCTCTGGTTTATTTTATTTTTTTTTTTGACACAGCGGGGTATTGAGTACAGATCTGGAAGGAGCTAAAGAATAAAATCACTAAACTTTCATTATCTGCATATGACTTACATGCTTTATGGCTATTCTTAAGCAGATGTTCAATTCTGTAATTGCATTTCCCTAAATCTTAGAAATGCCTCAGATATTTTTCCTTGAACTCTTTATTCGTTGAGAACATCATGATCTGGGAGTGCTGATATTGTATTCAAAATGGAATCAATAATTTCAATCTATGATAAATAGCATGCTATTTCTAGGCAAATAAAAAGTAAATTGTGGACCAGTTATTGTTTAGGATTATTCTCCACTGCTTTCTTTGTTTGGTAGCACAAGAAAGCTAGAATGAATCTTGGAAACCTTAGAGTTTAATGATCAGGACTCCTTAGTACTTCAACAACAAAGGAAAGGAATGAAAATAGTTGGACAATGTTCCAGGTCCATGGGAGTGGCACATGCCTGTCCAACAGGGGTGGGCTGACCCCTAGCACAGGCCAGGGAAGAGGCCACCCACATGGCTTCACATTCAACCTAAATAGCTCTGAAGTGCCTCTGAAAATGCTAGAGTAAAAGGGTAGAAAGAAACACATGCATTTTGCCTGATATGGGAGAATGTTCTAAACAGAAATTGGAATCCATATGGAAAAAAGTTAATTGTACTTAAAGTTTTTTAAACATCTTTATTGAGATACAATTCATATACCATGTAACTCACAAATTTAAGGTGTACGTAGCAATGGTTTTTAGTATAGTTAGTGAAGAACATTGCATGGATCAAGGCAGGATGTTTTCCAACCTCTCAAATTTCTCTATTGTAATTTATTTCCCCCTTTGATGCTGCCCATTGTATTAATTTTGGCCCTGATTTTATCTGAAAAATCTCGGTGTTGGGATCTGGTGGGGAAAAAACTGGAACCCACAGCTGTGTAGTCTCTAAGCACATCTGTTTCTGGTAGTAATTCCAGGAGACACTCCTCCTCCATGGTTCCAGTACGATGTGAATCAAGCCTGGTTTTCAGAAATCCTTGATTCCCCTCACAGTGATTTTCATCATTTCTTAAATTTTTTTTTTCAGTCAATATATTAAAGGAATTTAAAAAATATTTCCAGGTTAAAAGAAAAAACCTATTTATATCTAAATTATAGCAGGTAAAATTTCAGAAAAGTAGATTTATTTAAACATTATAAGAGTGTTGAAAGTTGGCAAGTATATTGAAATGTTTGTTTTGGCAGCTGAGAAGCAACGCTTTAACTGTGGGTAAGATTTTCATCTTTGCAAGCCAAATATGGTCAATTTTTAACTCTTAATAATGTCCCTCCATATATAGGACTCTGTTTATAGTGTGACTTGGATTTAGCACTCATACAGCTCACTCCTAGATGTGAGTAAGTTGTATGAGTGATGAGTGAGCTGTATGAGTGAGTAGGGTTTTCCTGCCCAGGACCCTTTCTATAGTTTGGTATTTGCCCTTCCCTGCACTGTGGCCTAGGCTCATGAAAAATTAGACTAAAAGAAGAGGATCTTTGATAAGATGGGGGAAAGAGAGAGGGAATGTGTGTGCAGTCAGGGTTTTGGCAGGAAGCGGGCAGGGTAATTGAGGAGAGTGTTGTTGTTAGTTGCTACTGAATTAACTCTAATTCATGGCAACCCCATGTCAACAGAACAAAAGTTGACTGTAGTTGTATCATCTTCATGATCTCTTGGTATACTTCAGTCCATTGTTGTGGCCACTGTATTTTGAGTGCCTTCCAACCTAGGGGACTCCTCTTCCAGCACTATATTGGGCAATATTCTGTTGTAATCTATAGGGTTTTTTTTGTTTTTAATCTATAGGGTTTTTGCTTTTTTTTTTTTTTTTTGCTAATTTTCAGGAGTAGATTGGTAGGCCTTTCTTTATAGCTTGTCTTAGTCTGGAAGCTCTATTGAAACCTGTCCTCCATGGGTGACCACTCTGGTATGTGAAATATTGGTGGCATAGCATTCAACATTACATCAATATGCAAGTTACCACAGTACAACAAACTCACAGATGAGTGGTGAGAGGAGAGTGTAGTGAGGGACTATTTACAAGGGAGTGAAAGGATTAGGGAGAAGTAAGGACAAGACATGAGGGGACAAAGGGCCCTGGTGCCACAGTGGTTAAGTGCTTGGCTGCTAACCGAAAGGTTGGTGGTTCAAACCCTCCAACTGCTCCATGGGAGAAGGATGTGGCAGTCTACTTCCATAAAGATTACAGCCTTGGAAACCCTATGGGGAAGTTCTACTCTGTTCTATTTGGTTGCTATGAGTCAGAATCAACTTGATGGCAACAGGTTTTTTTTTTTTTTAATGCAGGGATAGCAATAATAGGGTCCATTACAACCGTAGGCCTGAAGGATAGGGGGAAAGGCTGATAACCAGAACCCAGAAGCTACCTGAGAGGAGCTGCGGTGTTTGTAGGAGGAATACAGCCCCTGGTGAACCCCAGGAGAATAAACCCAGATTCATCCTTCTTACATCTTCTGACCTTCTGCTGGTGCCTCAGATTGGCCAAGCCCAGCTGGAAGATAGAGGCTGAGAGCACCCTAGAAGCAGCTTATAAGGTCAGTTCCCTTGGGTGCTCAGCAGGGTGCAGGAGGGTGGCGAGTATGTTTGAAGAGCATCTGGAGAAGATCTAGCATGGTGAGGACAACAATACACCGGAGCTTTAAGAGGTAGTTGATGTAAGAGAAAGTTGTGGCCTATAGCTGAACTACTCCTAAGTTTCTAAATGAATTGAGGGATCTGGAGGTCCTAAAGTTACCCTTTACTGCACAGTATGCACACACTTGCTGCCAGAGAGCCAGGACCCTGGGGACGTTACAGGGGTACTGATGTTGGTGTGGTGGGCCCCAGCAGTGGGGACAATTCTCAGGCTCTTTAATGCAGCTCAGCGAAATGGGGAGAGAGAGGATGTTGGCTGCCACTTGGTGCCTGTAACTGATGGGAACATTAGAGAGCTAGAAATAACCAGAGAACACTTTGAATAGATTAACAGTGTTAACAGAGGCATCACAATTTGGATATCTGTCTCCCTGCCTATCTATCTACATACATAGGTGAAGTGTGGCAATTGGGTTATATTATATTAATATATGTCTACACAGTATATGAGGGTATACATATATAATCTAAAAATTGTTAATTTCTTTGGAATAATTATTTATAATTGTTGTTAGGTGTGGTTGAATCAGTTCCTAGCGACCCTGCATACAACAGAATGAAACACTGCCCAATCCTGTGCCATCCTCACAATTGTTATGCTTGAGCCCATTGTTGTAGCTACTGTGTCAATCCATCTCGTTGAGGGCCTTCCTCTTTTTCACTGACCCTCTATTTTTCTCAGTAATAATGATAAAATATGGCATTAAATCAAGTTTAAATTGATTTATGTATCAATTTATCTATCACGTATGGGGAGCCCTGGTGGTGTGGTGGTTAAGAACTTGGCTGTTAGCCAAAAGATCAGCAGTTTGAATCCATCAGCCACTTCTTGGAAACCCTATGGGGCAGTTCTACTTGGTCCCATATGAGTCAAAATTGACTTGAAGGCATTGGGTTTGGTTTGTAACTGGTATCATGTATGGGAACTTTGAGCTTAGTGTTTATTCAAAGGGATTGTCCACAACCAGTTACAACAAAACTGGTAAATGTCTTTATTGAAACATTCAAGTTGTAATTAAAAAACTTTGCTTCAGGTAGCAATTTCTGAAAGACTTGCCATATAAATGCCATTTAGTCTGAATATATATACTTACTATATAGTCCCACCCAGGAATAAATCCTGTAGCAGGGCCGGATTTAAAAAAAAAAAAAAAAAGAGTCAAAGACCAGCCCTAAGCTCTCATAGTAAACAATTAGGCAACTTGTCAAAATGATGAAATAAGAGCCTTTCCCCTTAAATTTTAGCATCTTGAAAATGCATTTGATTATTAAAAGTAAAAAAATAATAACAATGCATTTCGGGGGCTTATACCGTATGTAAGGAGCTATGGTGGTACAGTGGTTAGGTGCTTGGCTGCTAATCGAAAGGTTGGCAGTTTGAACCCACTAGCTGCTCCTCAGGAGAAAGATGTGGTGGTCTGGTTCTATAAAGATTTATAGCCTTGGAAACCCTATGGGACAGTTCAGCTCTGTTCCACAGCATTGCACAGACAGCAATGGTTTTTTTTTTTTTTTTTTTAACTTTTATTAAGCTGCAAGTGAACGTTTACAAATCCAATCAGTCTGTCACATATAAGTTTACATACATCTCACTCCTTACTCCCACTTGCTCTCCCCTTCTTGAGTCAGCCCTTTCAGTCTCTCCTTTCGTGACAATTTTGCCGGCTTCTCTCTCTCTCTATCCTCCCATCCCCCCTCCAGACAAGAGTTGCCAACACAATCTCAAGTGTCCACCTGATATAATTAGCTCACTCTTCATCAGCGTCTCTCTCCCACCCGCTGACCAGTCCCTTTCATGTCTGATGAGTTGTCTTCGGGGATGGTTCCTGTCCTGTGCCAACAGAAGGTCTGGGGACCATGGCCGCCGGCATTCCTCTAGTCTCATTCAGACCATTAAGTTTGGTCTTTTTATGAGAATTTGGGGTCTGTATCCCACTGATCTCCTGCTCCCTCAGGGGTCCTCTGCTGTGCTCCCTGTCAGGGCAGTCATCGATTGTGGCCGGGCACCAACTAGTTCTTCTGGTCTCAGGATGATGTAGGTCTCTGGTTCATGTGGCCCTTTCTGTCTCTTGGGCTCTTAGTTGTCGTGTGGCCTTGGTGTTCTTCATTTTCCTTTGCTCCAGGTGGGTTGAGACCAATTGATGCATCTTAGATGGCCGCTTGTTAGCATTTAAGACCCCAGATGCCACATTTCAAAGTGGGATGCAGAATGATTTCATAATAGAATTATTTTGCCAATTGACTTAGAAGTCCCCATAAACCATGTTCCCCAGACCCCCGCGCTTGCTCCGCTGAGCTTTGAAGCATTCATTTTATCCCGGAAACTTCTTTGCTTTTGGTCCAGTCCAATTGAGCTGACCTTCCATGTATTGAGTGTTGTCTTTCCCTTCACCTAAAGCATTTCTTATCTACTAATTAATCGATAAAAAACCCTCTCCCACCCTCCCTCCCTCCCCCGCTCGTAACCACAAAAGTATGTGTTCTTCTCAGGTTTACTATTACTCAAGATCTTATAATAGTGGTCTTATACAATATTTGTCCTTTTGCCTCTGACTCATTTCGCTCAGCATAATGCCTTCCAGGTTCCTCCATGTTATGAAATGTTTCAGAGATTCATCACTGTTCTTTATCGATGCGTAGTATTCCATTGTGTGAATATACCACAATTTATTTACCCATTCATCCGTTGATGGACACCTTGGTTGCTTCCAACTTTTTGCTATTGTAAACAGAGCTGCAATAAACATGGGTGTACATATATCTGTTTGTATGAAGGCTCTTGTATCTCTAGGGTATATTCCGAGGAGTGAGATTTCTGGGTTGTATGGTAGTTCTATTTCTAACTGTTTAAGATAACGCCAGATAGATTTACAAAGTGGTTGTACCATTTTACATTCCCACCAGCAGTGTATGAGAGTTCCAATCTCTCCGCAGCCTCTCCAACATTTATTATTTTGTGTTTTTTGGATTAATGCCAGCCTTGCTGGTGTGAGATGGAATCTCATTGTAGTTTTAATTTGCATTTCTCTAATGGCTAATGATCATGAGCATTTTCTCATGTATCTGTTGGCTGCCTGAATATCTTCTTTAGTGAAATGTGTGTTCATTTCCTTTGCCTACTTTTTGATTGGGTTGTTTGTCTTTTTGTCGTTGAGTTTTGACAGAATCATGTAGATTTTAGAGATCAGGCGCTCGTCGGAGATGTCATAGCTGAAAATTCTTTCCCAGTCTGTAGGTGGTCTTTTTACTCTTTTGGTGAAGTCTTTAGATGAGCATAGGTGTTTGATTTTTAGGAGCTCCCAGTTATCGGGTTTCTCTTCATCATTTTTGGTAATGTTTTGTATTCTGTTTATGCCTTGTATTAGGGCTCCTAGCGTTGTCCCAATTTTTTCTTCCATGATCTTTATTGTTTTAGTCTTTATGTTTAGGTCTTTGATCCACTTGGAGTTAGTTTTTGTGCATGGTGTAAGGTATGGGTCCTGTTTCATTTTTTTGCAAATGAATATCCAGTTATGCCAGCACCATTTGTTAAAAAGGCTTTCTTTTCCCCAATTAATTGACACTGGTCCTTTGTCAAATATCAGCTGCTCATACGTGGATGGATCTATGTCTGGGTTCTCAATTCTGTTCCATTGGTCTATGTGCCTGTTGTTGTACCAGTACCAGGCTGTTTTGACTACTGTGGCTGTATAATAGGTTCTGAAATCAGGTAAAGTGAGGCCTCCCACTTTCTTCTTCTTTTTCAGTAGTGCTTTGCTTATCCGGGGCTTCTTTCCCTTCCATATGAAATTGGTGATTTGTTTTTTAATAGCATATGTAGAAGTAAAATGTATGGTAACAATGACAAAAAGGAGAGAAGAAAAAGCTAAAGAAGATATACAAAGGGCTAATAAGCACATGAAAAGATGCTCAACATCATTAGTCATTAAAAAAAAAAAGGTAGGTAATGCAAACTAAAACTACTATGAAATACCACTCTACACCTACTAATTGTCTAAATTTAAGAAGGTTGACCATATCCAGCTTTGGCCAGGATGTAGAACAATTGGAAGAATCATACACTGATTTTGAGAATATAAATGGTATAATCACTTTGGAAAAGTTTGGCTGTTTCTTATAATGTTAAACATACTCTGAACATTTCATCTAGAAATTCCACTCCTAGGTTTTTACCCAAGAGGAAAGGAAAAGTTAAGTAGACATAGACTTACACATGAATGTTCATAGCAACTTTCTTCATAATAGCCAGAAAATGGAGACAACTCAGGTGTCCATCAGCAGATGCTGGATAAACAAATTACGGTATATTTATGACATGGAATGTTACTCAGCAATAAAAAAGGATAAAAACTCTTACATGCAGCAACATAGATGAATCTCAAAAACACTATATTGAGTAGAAGAATCCAGATCACAAAGAGGACATGCTGTGTGGTTTCACTTACATGAAACCACAGAAAAGACAAATCTAATCTAGAGTGACAGGATGCAGGCCAGTGGTTGCTTGTGGCCAAGGACTGAGAAAGGGCACAAGGGAACTTTCACAGGCGGAGAACATATGTTATATCTTGTGGTGGCTATACATACACAATAGTCAAAACTTATTGAAATGGTATATTGAATACATGTAAATTATATGCAGTAAGTTGATTAAGAATTATGTCATCAATAAAAGAGAAAGGGAAATAATTTACTTCTCATTTTAGCTGAAGAGTGAAACATTTTGAAGAGTCCTGTGGTCGGGCTTCTCCAGGCCTGCTTTAGGTGTGTTTACTGCAAGGAGCAGGTGACAAAAATACGTAACTATGGCATGAAAGTAATTGTGTCCACTCACTAATTTGTATGCTTGATTTTTGGTGCCCTTGTTCTTGCTCATCTTAGAAACATGTCCAGTCTGTTATAGTCTGTTTTAACTCAAGTGCCTATTGCAATCACCTGAATTAAAACAAATTATCCAGTGAAATAAAAATAGCATGTGAACATAAGCACAGATTAGTTGAATGACTAAGGAAGGGAATCTTAAACAGTTGTTTTTAGTTGCTGTCAAGTCACTTTTGACTCATAGAGACCCCATGTGTGCAGAGTAGAACTGCTCCATAGGGTTTTCAATGCCATGCGACATTTTGGAATCAAATCATCAGGCCTGTCTCTTGAGGTGCCATTGAGTGAGTTCAAACCCTTTTGGCTAGTAGTTGAGTACTTAACCATTTGCTCCACCCAGGGACTCCCTTAGAATAATAAATACCTAGAAATTACTTTTCCCAATAACTGAGGCCAAGGAAGATGAAGTGACTGTCCAAAATCACAGAACTAGTGAGAGGCACAGTCTCGACTTTTAGGCTGATTTTTCTCCTTTTAATTGCTATTGAATTTTAAAATGTAACCTCCCTTCCTGCTTCTTTTCACTCGGTCCTCATCTAGTGTGCCACTGTATCTGCCTCAATGGGGCTGCTTGCCTTTCTCATCCTTGTCTTTCCTGCTCCCACTTTTGTTCCTTTGCTTATATTCCTCACCCATCTGGAATGTTCTTTTGATTTTGAGAAATACAGATGGTGAGGAAAAGCTGTCATGGTGTTAGAGAACCACAATGTGTTCCATTCCTTAAATGGCTTAGTTTCTGTTTCATAGCAAAAATATACTGATATACCTAGGAATAAATATAACCAGGGACATCAAGGACTTATACAATGAAAACTATAAAACGCTGCTGAAAGAGATTAAAAAAGACATAAATAAATGGAAAAGAGCCCCATGCTCTTGGGTTAGAAGACATAATATTGTTAAAATGTCAGTACTACCCAAAGTGATCAACAGATTCAACACAATCCTGAACAAAATTCCAACGGCCTTCTTCACAGAAATGGAAAAACCAATCCTCAACTTTATGTGGAATGACAAGAAGCCCCAAATAGCTGAAACAATGTTGACAGAGAAGACTCATACTTTCTGATTTTAAAATATACAGCTACAGTAATCAAAATAGCCTGGTATTGGTACAACAACAGAACCCCGGTGACACCGTGGTTAAGAGCTACAGTGAGCTATGGCTGCTAACCAAAAGGTTAGTAGTTCAAATCCACCAGCTGCTCCTTGAAAACCCTATAGGGCAGTTCTACTCTGTCCTATAGGGTTACTATGAGTGGGAATCAACTCAATGGCAACAGGTTTGGTGTTTGTTGGGGATGTAACAATAGACACATAGACCAATGGAACAGAATTAAGAGTCCAGAGATAAACCCACACGTCTTTGATCAACTGATTTTTGACAAGATGCTAAGTCCATTACCTGGGGAAAGAAGAGTGTCTTTAATAAATGCTGTCGGAAAAATTGAATTTCCACATTTGGAGAAATGAAACAGGATCCATGCCTCACACCATACACAGAAACAAATTCAAAAGGGATTAAGGACCTAAATGTGCAAACTAAAACTATAAAATTCTTAGAAGAAAATGCAGGGGCAACCCTGTTGAGCCTAGCTTTTAACAATGGATTATCTAATACAATAAAAGGACAAACAGCAAAAGATTAAATAATGGGACCTCATATAATTAAAAACTTTCATTTGTCAAAAGACTTTACAAAAAAAGTGAAAAGAGAAGCTACTAACTGGGAAATATCTTCTTAAAACATATATCGAATAAGAATCTAATGACCAAAATATACATAAAACTTTGACAATTTAATAAAAAGACTAATAACCCAGTCATAAAATAGGCAAAGGACTTGAATAGACATTTCACTAAAGAGGACATTTGAATGGCCACCAAGCACACGAAAAGATGCTCAATGCCATCAACCATCACAGAGATGCAAATGAAAACCACAATGAGATACCATTTCACTCCCACTAGGATGGCATATATATAACAGAAACTAACAAATGTTGGCGAGGATGTGGGCAAATTGGAACCCTTATCCATTGCTGGTGGGAATGCAAAATGGTACAGCCATTGTGGAAACCATGTGGCAGTTCCTCAAGAGCTAAAAATAGAACTACCATATGACTCAGCAATTCCACTCTTAGATATATGCCCCATAGACTTGAAAGCAGAGACTCAGAGACTTGTACACCAACATTCATTGCAGCACTATTCACAATAGCCAAAAGGTGGAAACAACCTAAATGCCCATCAACAGATGAATGAATAAACAAAATGTAGTACATACATACAATGGAATACTACTCAACCAGTGGAAGAAACGAAGTCTTGATATAAGCTACAATGTGAATGGAGTTATGCTGAGTGAAATAAGTTAATCACAAAAGGACAAATAGTGTATGACCTCACTTATATAAAAAGACAAGAAAAGGCAAATGTATAAAGACCAAAGTTTATTAGTGGTTACCAGGGGCCAGGGGGAGGGGAGAAGGGAGGTTAATGGTGATTGAAATATCGCACTGATTAATGGTAGGGTTGTACAGCCAAGTATTGTAATTGCTGCCAGTAAATTGTATACCTGTAAAAAGTTGAACTGACAAAAGTTTTGTGATAGATACATGTACAACAATGTTAAAAAAAAAAGCGGGGGGTAGCTGCTGAGGCTGCTTATATACAATTAAAAACCTCATGGGATTTGGTTACTCGGTTTGGAGGCTTAGGGTCATGGTTTCATAGGACATCCCAGTTAATTGGCCTAATAACCTGTTCAGTGCTTCTGTTCTGCACCCTAGTTTATTGCATAGTGCCTGGGGTCTTAACTTTCAAGTGGCCACCCAAGGCGCAACAATTAGTCTCTATTTGCCTGAAGCAGCAGACGAAGAAGGAAAGTCAGGAATAGGAGGAGGAAATGGAATGTGTGGCTAATTATCTCCATGAACAGCTGCCTCCTTTGCCATAAGACCAGAAGAACTGAATGGTTCCCCGCTACCATTACTGAACATTTCAATCAAAGATTCTATAGAAGAATCCTGATCAAAGGGGGGAAAATGCAGAACAGAGTTGCAAATTCTCATGGACTCCATACTTTCTGGAGCCAAGAGGCTGGATAAACCCCTGAAACTATTGTCCTGAGATAATATTTAAACCCTAAACCAAAAAAATCTCCTGAAGTCTTAAAACCAGTTTAGCTAAACTAGTGAAAAATGTTTGCCTTGATATTATGCTTTTTTAAGAACTATCTATATATGGGATTAGAAAGGAAGCTTGGGGGCAATGAGTTTCTGTTAATGGGGGAGGAACAACTCAGAAAAGGAGTGTAAGAATGGTTGCACAACTCAAAAAATGTAATCAGTGTCACTGAATTGTATATGTAGAAACTGTTGAATTGGTGTATGTTTTGCTGTGTATATTCTCAACAACAACAACAAAATAAAATTAAATATATATATATTAATATATTTTCATCTGTTTACCTCAATCTTTATGTCAATCATTCCCTTTGAATATTTTCTTAGAATCTATCTATTCTAAGAAACTATTTCTAACCCAGAGTTAGTTTCCTTTATCCTTAATATCTACTTTGTAATTTATTATCTTTCATTTTTTTGAAGATTTTTTTACATGCAGATATCTATGTATAAATCTATATAGATAAAATAATGCTTTTAGCAAATTTATTATTTAGCATCTATTGTAAACTATAATTATTTGTTACTTTGACATGAGGTCTATGAAGGCTGATTGTAGAAATTGCTCTATGGTAGTGAAAAAAATGCACTTAAATTTTGTAGCCATGTTTGAATTGTACAGTTGAATCTCCTATCAAGGACTCATCCTCAGACAAAACTTCCATAAAAAAAGAATTCTCAGTAAAACACAAGGTCTTATATAATATAACAAATTGTTCTTTTTCGAAATACAATAGAAACTGGACCCTAATTAGTACTTCCTTTTTTCTTTACATGTTCCCTTTGCACACAAATCAATTTAGGATCTTTTAGATTCATATATAGGCATGTCTCATCTCCCGTGCAGGAACACAGCTTGCCTTTTATTTCTTTTGCATTATATTGTTTATATAAAAAAGGAAAGAGGGAAGGGAATAAGGAAGAAAGGAAGGAAGGGGAGAAGAGAGGGAGGAAATAGGAAAGGAAGAAAGGAGGAAGGGAGGGAGAGAGGGTAATAAAGAAGGAATGAGGGGGAAGGGAGGGAAGGACGTGGAAGGAGGAAGAGGAGAAGGAGCTAAGGGACTGAAGGAAGGGGAGAGGGAGTAAGGGAGGAAGGAGGAAAGGAAAGAAGAAAGAAAGGAAGGAAGGAGAAAAGGAAGGAAGGAAATAACAGCTCCATACTTCAACATTCTCTATGGCTTTCTTATGTTGTTGTTAGGTGCTGTCGAGTCGGTTCCGACTCATAGCGATCCTATGCACAACAGAACGAAACACTGCCTGGTCCTGTGTCATCTTCACAATTGTTGATATGCTTGAACCCGTTGTAGCCACTGTGTAAATGTGTCTCACTGGGGGGTTCTCCCTCTTTTTCCCCCGACCTTCTACTTTAACAAGCATAATGTCCTTCTCCAGGGACTGATCCCTCCTGATAACATGTCCAAAGTATGTGAGAGGTAGCCTCGCCATCCTTGCTTCTAAGAAGCATTCTGGTTGTACTTCTTGCGAGACAGGTTGTTCTTTTGTCAGTCCATGGCATTTGCAACATTCTTCCCCAACACAGTAATTCAGAGTCTTCAATTCTTCTTTGGTCTTCCTTATCCATTGCCAGCTTTTGCATGCATATGAGGCGATTGAAAATACCATGGCTTGAGTCAGGCATACCTTAGTGCTCAAGGTGACATCCTTGCTTTTCAACACTTCAAATAGACCTTTTGCAGCCGATTTACTCAATGCAATGCATCTTTTGATTTCTTAACTGCTGCTTCCATGGGTGTTGATTGTGAATACAAGTAAAACGAAATCCTTGATAACCTCAATCTCCTCTGCCTTTATCTTGAAGTTGCTTATTGTCCCAGTTGTGAGGATTTTTGTTTTCTTTATGCTGAGGTGTAATCCATACTGAAGGCTGTTGTAAGGGCTTCAAGTCCTCTTCACTTTCAGCAAGAAAGGTTGTGTCATTGCATAACGTAGGTTGTTAATGAGTCTTCCTCCAATCCTGATGCCCCATTGTTCTTCATATAGTCCAGATTCTCAGATTATTTGCTCAGCATACAGATTGAATAGGTATAGTGAAAAGCTACAACCCTGACACACACCTTTCCTGACTTTAAACCATCCTCTTGTTCTGTTTGAATGACTGCCTCTTGTTCCACGTACACACTCCTCATGAACACAATTAAGTGTCCTGGAATTCCCATTCTCTGCAATGTTATCCATAATTTGGTATGATCCGCACAGTTGAATGCCTTAGCATAGTCAATAAAACACATTTTAACATTTTTCTGGTATTCTCTGCTTTCAGCCAGGATCCATCTGACATCACCAATGATATCCCTGGTTCCACATCCTCTTCTGAGTCTGGCCTGAATTTCTGGCAGTTCCCTGTCGAAATACTGCTGCAGCTGCTTTTGAATGATCTTCAGCAAAATTTTGCTTGCATGTGATATTAATGATATTGTTCGACAATTTCCACAATCTATTGGATCACCTTTCTTGGGAGTAGGTGTAAATATGGATCTCTTCCAGTTTTTTGGCCAGGTAGCTGTCTTCCAAAATTCTTTGCGTAGAGGAGCAAGCACTTCCAGTGCTGCATCCCTTTGTTGAAACATCTCAATTGGTATTCCCTTAATTCCCACAGCCTGCAGGACAGCTTGGCCTTCTTTCCTCAGTACCATCGGTTCCTGATCCTATCTTACCTCCTGAAATGGTTGAGTGTCTACCAGTTCTTTCTGGTGTAGTGACTCTGTGTATTGCTTCCATCTTTTTTTGATGCTTCCTGTGTCATTTAATATTTTTCCCATAGAATCCTTCGGGATTGCAACTCAAGGCTTGAATTTTTTCTCCGGTTCTTTCAGTTTGAGAAATGCTGAGAAAAACCTTTTGGTTTTTCTATCTGCAGGTCTCAGCAAATGTCATCATAATACTTTATTTTGTCTTCTTGAGCTGCCCTTTGAAATCTTCTGTTCAGCTCTTTTACTTCATCATTTTCTCCTTTTGCATTTGCTACTTGAAGTTCAAGAGAAAGTTTCAGAGTCTCTTCGGATATCCATTTAGGTCTTTTCTTCCTCTCTTTTTTTTAATGACCTCTTGCTTTCTTCACGTATGATGTCCTTGCTGTCATACCACAACTCATGTGGTCTTCGGTCATTAGTGTTCAATGCATCAAATCTATTCTTGAGATGGTCTCTAAATTCAGGTGGGATATACTGAAGGTCCTACTTTGGCTCTCGTTGACTTGTTCTAATTTTCTTCAGTTTCAATTTGAACTTGTATATGAGTAATTGATGATCTGATCTGTAGTCTGTCCCTGTCCTTGGTTCTGACTGATGATATTGAGCTTTGCCATCAACTCTTTCCACAGATGTAGTCGATTTGATCCCTGTGTATTCCGTCTGGCAAGGTCCATGTATATAGTTACCGTTTATGTTGGTGAAAAAAGGTATTTGCAATGAAGTTGTTGGTCTTGCAAAGTTCAATCATGTGATCTCTGGCATTGTTTCTACCACCAAGGCCATATTTTCCAACTACTGATCCTTTTTCTTTGTTTCCAACTTTTGCATTCCAATTACCAGTAATGATCAGTGCATCCCAGTTGCAGGTTTGATCGATTTCAGATTGCAAAAGTTGGTAAAAGTCTTCAATTTCTTCATCTTTGGCCTTGGTGGTTGGCATGTAAATTTGAATAATAGTCATATTAACTGGTCTTCCTTTTAGGCATATGGATATTATTACTGACAGTGTTGTACTTCAGGATAGATCTTGAAAAGTTCTTTTTCAAGATGAATTCAACGCCATTCCTCTTCAAGTTGTCATTCCTGGCATAGTAGACCATATGATTATCTGAGTCAGAATGACCAATACCAGTCCATTTCAGCTCACTGATGCCTAGGATATCGATCTTTATGCATTCCATTTAATTTTTGACAATTTCCAATTTTCCTAGATTCATACTTTATACATTTCAGGTTCTGATTATTAATGGATGTTTTGCAGCTGTTTCTTCTAATTTTGAGTCATACCACATCAGCAAATGAAGGTTCCAAAAGCTTGATTCCATCCACGTACGTCATTAAGGCCTACTCTATTTTGAGGAGGCAGCTCTTCCCCAGTTGTCTTTTGCGTGCCTTCCAATCTTAGGGGCTCATCTTCTGGCATTATATCAGACAATGTTCCGCTGCTATCCATAAGGCTTTCACTGGCTAATTCTTTTCAGAAGTAGATTGCCACATCCTTCTTCCTAGTCTGTCTTAGTCTGGAAGCTCAGCTGAAACCTGTCCACCATGGATGACCCTGCTGGTATTTGAATACCGGTACCATAGCTCCCAGCATCACAGCAACACACGAGCCCCCACAGTATGACAAACTGAACGATGCATGGGGGTGGCTTTCTTACAGTAGGAAAAATATCCAAATCCAGAGCTGTGGATCAGTTAATGAGCCAGATAACTCATACATGTTCCTTTTAACAAAAATATTTTGTTTACTCTTACTCTTAGTATGTATTGTAGATTACTTTTATTCAGAGAATTCAGAGAGAAACGGCCGATAGATCATCTAAAGTTTAATAAGAGCTTTCACTAGCCCCTTTCTGCCTCTTCTTAGCACTCTTCTAAACAATCCTAGAAATTTTTGTATAGTATATGGAGTTCTAGACATTCTACATATTATTTATCATGCATCTAATCCTTTATATAACTGTAGCAATTTAACATTATCTATGTTAAAGGGCACATTGTGGTTAGGTTGAATACTGTGGTTAAATTCCTCACCTTCCCACACGAATTTCCTCCATTTTTCATTCTGTATTTCCCGAATGAATAGTTCCTCCAACCATGGAGTTGCTAAGCTGGAAACCTGTCTTCTCTCTTTTCCTCCCTCCTGAGAAAGGGGCCAATATTCAAAAAGGGTTTTAGGAAACGCTGCTGTGTAATATGCTACGTAAGCCCCTCTTTAGTGATCCACAGAAACTATCAGTAAAGACCCAATTTACTCTTAAATTCTTTTAAACTTGAACTCGTGTCTTTTTTTTTTTTTTTTTTTTTAGTAGCTCTCAGTCATTGTTTGGATAAAGTCTAAATTCCTTGGCATTGCATGTAGGGTAAAAGTTCATACTCTAGTCTTCACTTGCCTCTTTGACTTCATCTTCTGGGACTCCCCAGTGCATAGCCAGTCCTACAGACCAATCAAAACTTGCAAGCTTCAAGTCTTTTGGATTCATTAACAAACTATTCCCTTTGCCTCAGGAATATTCTTTTTAATGATTGCCCGGGATTCTGTTATATGGATATGATAAAAATCTATCTGCTAGATATTCCCCTAAAAAAGATAATGCACATTTACACTTTTACTAAATGTTTCTCCACTGTCCTACAAAAGGGTTTTAACCAACTTATACTTCAGTGTACAATGCACAAAGTTTCCTCTCACAATCTCCCCCTTCTTTATAACTTTTTTTTTTTAATTTTACTAATGGATAGGGAAAAATACTCATCATCATTTTGATTTACATTTTTGATGCTAGTAAGATGAAACACAAGGAGCCCTGGTAGTGTAGTGGTCAAGTGCTCGGCTGCTAACTGGAATCCTGGTAGTTTGAACCCACCGTCCATTCTTCTGATGGAGAAAGGTATGGCAGACTGCTTCCATAAAGATTACACACAGCTTTGGAAACCGTGTGGGGGTAGTCCTTCTATGTCTTATAGAGTCACTGAGTCAGAGTTGACTTGACGGCAATGGATTTGGTAAGATGAAACAGATTTAATACATCAATTAGTTATTTTGAAAATCCTTCTTTTGTGTATTACTTATTTATGCACTTTTTCTAAGAATTTTTTTTTCCCTAGTTTTCAAAAACTATGTCTCATGGACATTAACACTTTTTTCATTTATATTGCAAATATTTTTTCCAGTTTGTTTTTAAAATTTGTTTATTTTTCTTACATTTTGTGCACTTTCAAGATTTCTCCTTATGGTTTTTTTTTTTAATTTTTATTTTGCTTTAAGTGAAAGTTTACAAATCAAGTCGGTCTCTCATATAAAAATTTATATACACCTTGCTATGTACTCCTACTTGCTCTCCCCATAATGAGACAGCACACTCCTCTCTACCCTGTATTCCTGTGGCCATCAGTCAGCTTCTGTCCACCTCTGCCTTCTCATCTCCCCTCCATACAGGAGCTGCCCACATAGTCTTATGTGTCGACTTGATCCAAGAAACTCACTTGTCACCAGTATCAGTTTCTATCTTATAGTCCAGCCCAATCCCTATCTGAAGAGTTGGCTTTGGGAATGGTTCCTGTCTTGGGCTAAGAAAAGGCCTGGGAACTATGACCTGTGGTGTCCTTCTAGTCTCAGTCAGACCATTATGACTGGTCTTTTAATGAGAATTTGAGGTCTGCATCCCACTGCCGTCCTGCTCCTTCAGGGATTCTCTGTCGTGTTCTCTGTCAGGGCAGTCATTGGTTGTAGCCGTGCACCATCTAGTTCTTCTGGTCTCAGGCTGATGTAATCTCTGATTTCTGTCTCCAGGGCTCACAATTACTTTGTGCCTTTGGTGTTCTTCATTCTCTTTTGCTTCATGTGGGTTGAGACCAATTGATGCATTTTAGATGGCTGCTTGCTAGTGTTTAAGATCACAGATGCCACTCTCCAAAGTGGGATGTGGAATGTTTTTTAATAGATTTTATTATGCCAGTTGTCCTAGATGTCCCCTGAAACCATGGTCCTCAAGCCCCTGCCCCTGCTACTCTAGCCATCGAAGCCTTCGGTTTATTCAGGAAACTTCTTTGCTTTTGGTTTAGTCCGGTTGTGCTGACCTTGCCTGTATTGTGTGTTGTCTTTCCCTTCACCTAAAATAGTTCTTGTCTACTATCTAATTAGGGAATGCCCTTTTCCCTCCCTTCCTCCCTCCCTCCCCCGCGCCCACTCTCATAACCATCAAAGAATATTTTCTTCTCTGGTTAAACTATTTCTTTGAGTTCTTATAATAGTGGTCTCATACAATATTTGTACTTCTGCAGTTGACTAATTTCACTCAGCATAAAGACTTCCAGATTCCTCCATGCTATGAAGTCTTTCACAGATTCATCATGGTTCTTTATCGATGTGTAGTATTCCATTGTGTGAATATGCCATAATTTATTTATCCATTCATCTGTTGATGGACACCTTAGTTGCTTCCATCTTTTTGCTATTGTAAACAGTGCTGCAGTGAACATGGGTGTGCATATATCTGTTCGTGTAAAGGCCCTTATTTCTCTAGGATATATTCCAAGGAGTGGAACTGCTGGATTATATGGCAGTTCTATTTTTAGCTTTTTAAGGAAGCACCAAATCGATTTCCAAAGTGGTTGTACCATTTTACATTCCCACCAGCAGTGTATGAGTGTTCCAGTCTCTTCACAACCTTTCCAACATTTATTATTTTGTGTTTTTTGGATTAATGCCAGCCTTGTTGGACTGAGATGGAATCTCATTGTAGTTTTGATTTGCATTTCTGTAAAGACTAATGATCGTGAGCATTTCCTCATGTATCTGTTGGCTACCTGAATGTCATCTTTTGTGAAGTGCTTGTTCATATCCTTTGCCCATTTTTTAATTGGGTTGTTTGTCTCTTTGTAGTTAAGTTTTTGCAATATCATGTAGATTTTAGACATCAGACGCTGATCGGAAATGTCATAGCTAAAAAGTTTTCCCGGTCTGTATGTAATCTTTTTACTCTTTTGATGAAGTCCTTGGATACGCACAGGTGTTTGAGTTTTAGGAGCTCCCAGTTATGTAGTTTCTCTTCTAATGTTTGTGCATTCTTAATAATGCTTTGTATACTGTTTATGCCATGTATCAGGGCTCCTGGCATTGTCTCCATTTTTTCTTCCATGATCTTTATTGTTTTAGATTTTATATTTAGGTCTTTGATCCATTTTGAGTTAGTTTTTGTGCATGGTGTGAGGTATGGGTCTTGTTTCATTTTTTTTTTTTTTTTTATTTTGCTGGTCGATTTCTAGTTATGCCAGCATCACCTTTTAAAGAGACTGTCTTCTCCCCATTTAACTGACTTTGGGCCTTTGTCAAATATCAGCTGCTTGTATATGGATGGATTTATGTCTGGATTCTCAATTCTGTTCCTTTGGTCTGTGTATCTGTTGTTGTACCAGTACCAGGCTGTTTTGACTACTGTGGCGGTACAATAGGTTCTAAAATCAGGTAGTGTGAGGCCTCCCAGTTTGTTCTTCTTTTTCAGTAATGCTTTACTTATCTAGGGCCTCTTTCCCTTTGACATGAATTTGGTAATTTGTTTCTCTATCTCATTAAAAAATGGTGTTGGAATTTGGATTGGAATTGCATTGTATCTATAGATTGCTTTTGGTGGATAGAATAGACATTTTTACAATGTTGAGTCTTCTTATCCATGAGCAAGATATGTTTTTCCACTTATATAAGTCTCTTTTGGTTTCTTGCAGTAGTGTCTTGTAGTTTTTTTTATATAGGTCTTTTAAGTCTCTCCGAAGATTTATTCCTAAGTATTTCATCATCTTGGGGGCTATTGTGAATGGTATTGATTTGATGATTTCCTCTTCAATGTTCTTTTTGTTGGTGTAGAGGAATCCAACTGATTTTTGTATGTTTATCATGTATCCTGATGCTCTGCTGAACTCTTCTATTAGTTTCCGTAGTTTTCTTGAGGATTCTTTAGGGTTTTCTGTGTATAAGATCATGTCGTCTGCAAACAGAGATACTTTTACTTCTTTCTTACCAATCTGGATGCGCTTTATTTCTTTATCCAGCCTAATTGCTCTGGTTAGGACTTCTAGCACAATGTTGAATAAGAGTGGTGATAAAGGGCATCCTTGTCTGGTTCCTTTTCTCAAGGGTAATGCTTTCAGACTCTCTCCATTTAGGATGATGTTGGCTATCGGCTTTGTATAAATGCCCTTTATTATGTTGTGGAGTTTTCCTTCAATTCCTATTTTGCTGAGAGTTTTTATCATGAATGGGTGTTGAACTTTGTCAAATGCCTTTTCTGCATCAATTTATAAAATCATGTGGTTCTTGTCTTTTGTTTTATTTATATGATGGATTACATTAATTGTTTTTCTAATGTTGAACCATCTCTGCGTACCTGGTATGAATCCCACTTGGTCATGGTGAATTATTTTTTTGATATGTTGTTGAATTCTATTAGCTAGAATTTTGCTGAGGACTTTTGCAGCTAAGTTCATGAGGGGTACAGGTCTGTAATTTTCTTTTTTTGTGGTGTCTTTACCTGGTTTTGGTATCAGGGATATGCTGGCTTCAGAGAATGAGTTTGGTAGTATTCCGTCCTTTTCTATGCTCTGAAATACCTTTATTAGTAGTGGTGTTAACTCTTCTCTGAAAGTTTGGTAGGACTCTGCGGTGAAGCCGTCTGGGCCAGGGCTTTTTTTTTTTTTCGTTGGGAGTTTTTTAATTACCTTTCAATCTCTTCTTTTGTTATGGTTTCATTTAGTTGTTCTACCTCTGTTTTAGTTTAGGTAGACAGTATATTTCTAGAAATTCATCCATTTCTTCTAGGTTTTCAAATTTGTTAGAGTACCATTTTTTATGGTAATCTGATATGATTCTTTTAATTTCAGCTGGGTCTGTTGTAATATCGCCCATCTCATTTCTTATTTGGGTTATTTGCTTCCTCACCTGTTTTCCTTTTGTCAGTTTGGCCAATGGTTTATCAATTTTGTTATTTTTTTTAAAGAACCAGGTTTTGGTCTTGGTAACTCTTTCAATTATTTTTCTGTTTTCTATTTCATTTAATTCTGCTCTAATTTTTATTTGGTTTCTTCTGGTGCCTGAGGATTTCTTTTGTTGCTCTATTTCTATTTTGTTGAAGTTGTAGGGATAATTCTTTGATTTTGACTCTTTCTTCTTTTTGTATGTGTGTACTTATTGATATAAATTGACCTCTGAGCGCTCCTTTCACTGTGTCCCAAAGGTTCTGATAGGAAGTGTTTTCATTCTCATTGGATTCATGCATTTCTTTATTTTTATCTTTAATGTCTTATATAACCCAGTCGTTTTTCAAAAAAAAAAAAATTTGATTTCTTTTCCCTGCTTTTTCTGTTATTAATTTCTACTTTTATGGCCTCATGGTTGGATCAGATGCTTTGTAATATTTCAATGTTTTGGATTCTGCTAAGGCTCGCTTTATCACCTAATATGTGGTCTATTCTAGAGAATGTTCCATGTGCACTAGAAAAGAAAGTATTGTTGGTTGCTGTTGGGTAGAGAGTTCTGTATGTCTTTGAGGTCGAGTTGGTTGATTGTGGCATTTAGATCTTCCATGTCTTTATTGAGCTTCTTTCTGGCCGTCCTGTCCTTCACCAAAAGTGGTGTGTTGAAGCCTCCTGGTATAATTGTGGAGCTGTCTATCTCACTTTTCAGTGCTGATAGAGTTTGTTTTATGTATCTTGCAGCCCTGTCATTGGGTGCATAAATATTTAATGTGGTTATATCCTCCTGGTATATTGTCCCTTTAGTCATTTTATGGTGTTCCTTCTTGTCCTTTGTGGTGGATTTAACTTTAAAGTCCATTTTGTTGGAAATTAATACTGCCACTCCTGCTCTTTTATGATTGTTGTTTGCTTGATATATTTTTTCCATCCTTTGAGTTTTAGTTCATTTGTGTCTCTAAGTCTAAGGTGTGTCTCTTGTAGGCAGCATATAGACGGGTCTTGTTTTTTAATCCTTTCTGCCACTCTCTCTCTCTTTATTGGTGCATTTGGTCCATTTGCATTCAGTGTATTTATGGATAGGTATAAGTTTAGTGCTGTCATTTTGATGTCTTTTGGTGTATGTTGTTGACATTTTCTTTTTCCCACTTAATTTTTTGTGCTTAGTAGTTTATCTTTATATATTGTCTTTTCCTCTTATTCATTGTTGTTTATTTTGTTTTTGCTGAGTCTTTATTTTTTCTTGTATTTTATTTTAATGAGTAGGATTGCTAGTCTTCTTTGTGGTTACTTTAATATTTACCCCTTTTTTTTCTGAGTTTAAACCTAACTTTTATTTCTTTATCTTGCCTTGACTTCCTCTCCATATGAAAGATCTATGATTTCATTTCTTAGTCCCTCTTTATTGTTTTAATGTTGTCTTCTTTTACATAGTGACATCACTGTTTCCCTGTTTTGAGCATTTTTTTGTCTTGAGCATTTTTTTATCTTGATTTATTTTGGGGATTTCCCTATCTGGGTTGACATCTGGTTGCTCTGTTCTGTGTTCCAGTCTTGGGTTGATATCTGATATTATTGAGTTTCTAACCAAAGAACTCCCTTTAGTATTTCTTGTAGTTTTGATTTGGTTTTTACAAATTCTCTAAAGTTCTGTTTATCTGGAAATGTCCTAATTTCCCCTTCATACTTGAGAGACAGTTTTGCTGGATATATGATTCGTGGCTGATAATTTTTTTCCTTCAGTGCTTTACATAAGTCATCCCATTGCCTTCCTGCCTGCATGGTGTCTGCTGAGTAGTCCGAGCTTATTCTTATTGACTCTCATGTGTAGGTGACTTTTCATTTATCCCTAGCCCCTCTTAAAATTCTCTCTGTAGCTTTGGTTTTGGCAAGTTTGATTATAATATGTCTTGGTGACTTTCTTTCGAGATCTACCTTATGTGGAGTTCGATGAGCATCTTGGATAGATATCGTCTCATCCTTCACGATATCAGGGAAGTTTTCAGCCAACAAATCTTCAACAATTCTCTTTGTATTTTCTGTTATCCCTCCCTGTTTTGGTACTCCAATCACTCGTATGTTATTTCTCTTGATAGAGTCCCACAGGATTCTTAAGGTGTCTTCCTTTTTTGAAATTCTTTTATCTGTGTTTTCTTCACATATATTGGTGCAAAGTGTTTTATCTTCTCTCTCACTAGTTCTACCTCAGTTCTGCTCTTCTGACTTTCTGTTGAGTTGTCCAGTTCTGTAATTTTATTATTAATCTTCTGGATTTCTGATTGCTGTCTCTCTATGGATTCTTGTAGCTTATTAAATTTTTCATTATGTTCTTGAATAACCTTTTTATTTTCTTCAACTGCTTTATCTGTGTGTTCCTTGGCTTGTTCTGTGTTTTGCCTGATCTCATTCCTGACGTCTTGAAGAGTTTTATACATTAATCTTTTGTATTCTGCATCTGGTAATTCCAGGAATGCACCTTCATCTGGAAGATCCCTTGATTCTTTGTTTCATGAGCTTGTTGAAGCAATCGTGGTCTGCTTCTTTATGTGATTTGATAGTGAGTGTCGTCTCCGAGCCATCTATAAGTTATTGCAGTAGTTCATTTTATGTTTGGTTACTATATCCTAGCTTCTTGCTTTGTTTTGTTTTGATATGCCCAAATAGGCTGCTTGAGTTAGCTGGGTTGATTATTTTCACCTTTGAAGCTGTAACGTCCTGTCACCAGAGGGCTAGAGCTGTTTCCAGGTGTGTGAGCCTTGGAGTCCATTCACTTTTCTTGTATGGATTCGGCTCAGGTGTCCAGGTTGTTGGTCATCAAGTGTGTAGTACAGGCTCTGTCCTATAGTCTTAGAGGGGCAGGGGTGATTGGTGTAGGTATTAGTATCTGCTTGCAGCAAGGGGTCATACTCCGAAAAAGGCAGGGAGCTGACAAACATCCCCCGAGTGTCTGTGAGGAAAGCATGTCCCTGTTCCCTAGAGTGCACAGGTGGATGGGTTCTGCAGATGGAGCATGGGTATCCAATGCTTTTGGCTGTAAGTACTGGGAGATACCACTTATCCTTGGACCTCTATCGCAGTGGCTTGGTGACATGGGTGGAGCCACCAGTTCTTAGGTTCCTGATGTGGCTAGGTGAGGACCCTGTTTTACAGGCAAAGCAGTGTCAAACATCAAATACCCACCTCTCTACTGCAGAGGTGAAAAGTTGCAGTCTGCAAACAAGGGCCTATTCTTCTGAAATGGGCCCACACAGGTCCAAGCAGGTGTGAAAGATATTCAGCATCCACAGACCATTTGTACCTGGACAAGAGCCACTTCTGTCCTGAGCTCCCTGGGTTACTGGAGCTGGCAGATTATCTTTTCCCCAAATTGTGAGTTTATTCCTCTTTGAGGCCAGGAGAATGGCTCAGGACATGCAGCACGACCTATCTCATGCCCAGGGAAATCAACAGCCACTGAAGCTCATTTAGGGGCTGGGGTCACGATAAAATAAACGCAAGTACTTAGCTTTTGCTGAGAGTGCTGATCTTCTCTGGTTTCAGAGGTGTGAATAGGCTGTATGGCTCGCTGTCTCTCCCTGAGGAAACTTGTCTGGAATGCTACTGACAGCCCTGCCGTGGTCACTGCAGGGAATGGTGTTTGAGGGTTCCCAGCAATTCAAGTCCAGCAACTCCTCACTGTGTCTCCCTCCCCCTGACACTCAGTCCATTTTTTCTAACTTTGCCTTTGATGTTCAGGGCTCCTAGCTTGTCGTATGTATAATTGTTTCAACTTGTTTTTTTCAGGTCTTTGTTGTAAGAGGGATCACTGGAAGCATCTGACTACTTTGTCGTCTTGGCCCTGCCTCCTGTACCTCTTCATGGGTTTTTGAATTTGGTATCTATTAACTTGCTTAAAGAATAAATTTTTTTATTCATAAATAAATTAAACTTTTTTTTTTTTTTGCATTTCAACAAATATAGAGTTTTTAAATTTGTAATTTTTAACATCAAGGAACTTATCTCACTAGCACTCTTATATGCTAATCTCATTGGTCAAGGTATTAGCACTTCTTAAAAGAAGTAAAATTTAACCTCCAAACTAGTAGTAGGAAGAAAACCAAAATCCAGTAACTTGCTGAAAGTTTTTTACATGTCATGGATAATAGCTTTCGACCTTTAGCTGTAACAGGAATAATATTGTTGTCGCATGTGATGACATGTGGTGATAAAATTACATACTTCCAGTTAAAATCTTTAATTCAATTTTATTTATTTTTTAGGAAGACTAGTGGGCAATAACAGATCATAACCTGTGGAACAGCATGTAACAAAAAAGTTTGTATTATTGGAATAAGTTTACAGGCTCATGATATTTTGAACTCTTGTTTGAAAGTACTGTCTTAAAAACAATGGCAAAAATAGAAGGGAGAAGATTAAGCAAGACCTTATCTACTCTGGAGTCAGAATTGATTGATGGCAATGGATTTTATCTTCTCTATTTTTTTATCTTGGTATATACTGAAGAGGAAGAGGCAGCCGGTGAAAATGGAGGCAGTAAGCTGTTTAAATGACATGTTAAAGGTCAGAGAAGCATGAACTGGAAAACAAATTAAGCAAAAACAATTCGCTCCCTCTAGTCCAAAGATGACAGATGGATCCCAGAGGAAGTGAAATGTAAGAGTCCCATCTTTTCACTCTTAATTTTTCCTAGAACCAAAGTAAGTTTTTTTTTTTGTAAGTTATACCAAATAGTCAAGAAACACACACACACATATATTTTCACATAACATTCATACCTATAGATGCAATTACCTTAAACTTACCTTGTTTTTGTGTGTGATGTTTGGTTCAAATAATATTCAAACATGACTTTCTTGTCTTCCTCTTCCCTAACAATTGAAGACTTACTGAACAGTTTTATTTTGATTATATATGATTTTCTCTATTTTTAATATATAGATAAAACTGTATTCCAGTGTCTGAGTGTAACAGCATTCAAATGTGTGGTTTTCCATATTTTTTATCAGAATTTTATAAAGTTTGATAATTTTGGCATGGGAATGGAAATAATGATGGGAACTATCAGGGTCTTTCTTCAAATGTCCATTGGAAAGCAAGTTCTACTTTATTTGGATCAGGTTAATCCTTCTGGGCCCAAGGAACTAGTGAGTAAAAATAGTTACTGTGGGCTAGGGCACACAAGAGGACCTTTTTTTAAAATTATGAACATTATATACAACTCAAGATATTTGTAAGTGAGTATTTTAGATGCTGTACAAGGAGGTAAGGGAGCATGGGCTAGAATTTGCTAGACTTGGGGCTCAGAATTTTTGGTTCACAGATGGTGATTTCCTGAGACCAGAAAATTTACTGTGAGTAACTCAAATGACATAGTGTAATATCTTTATTATATATTGCTGGAGCTCATTTGCTAATACTTCTTGAAAACTCTTGCGTAAAAAAAAAAAAAAAAATTTTTTTTTTTTTTTATTCATGGGTTAGTCTGTTAATTTTGAGGTTGCAATTTTAGAGTTTATTTGCTTACTGCAGCATCGTCCAGCCTATTCTGCCTAACCCATATGTATATGCTGATCTGTACCAGATTCTTTGATTTTTCTGTTTCAGTTATAGCTTCTGTGGATTCTTCACTTCCCCCCCAACATTCAGTGCTGGGATGTTGCTTCCTTATTAATTTTGCCTTTACTTAATACCAGCTGTGAAAAATCCATGATCTCTTTAAGCACCTCAACCTATTCCTTGAACCCTTGATCCAGGATTTCTTTAGATGTATTATATGTGATAAATTTTATATTGGATACAAGATATTTTCACTTGGATTTTATACAAATATCTCAGCCTAAATGTTTTCTTCTTTTTCCTCAGCCCCAAACATCTCATTCTCCAGTATGTACTGTTATTGATAACTCCATACATTATATTACCTGAATCAGAAAAAGGTGGTTCTCTCTGTCACTTCCATTTTTGATTCATAACCAGATCTGGTCAATTCTGTACCTTAAAATGTCTTTCAAGTCCATCTCTTCTCCTGCATCCTTTCAATCATTGCCTTCCGATGCTCACTATTTCTGTCCTGATTTTACCAAAACTGTCCTCTAACTGGTTTCTTTTTGCCACTTTCTAACCTGTCCCTCACATTGCTACTAACTATATTGACCTTTCTTTAAAAAAATCTGCTTTCTGCATAAAATCATTTAGTGTCTCTTCTTTGTTTTTAGAATAAAGCATAAACTACTTAGAACTCCCAAATCCTTTGAGTGTATTCCTTACTAAAGAAATATCCAAAATAGATTTGAACTAAAAATGAATTCCACATAACTTAGCAAAGTGGAAACCTGCAATGCCTTCTCTGTAATAATCCTAGTCAACATTTAGCCAATGTAATGCAACTCAGAGTTTTACAGTTTAGCCATTTTATTCTCACTCTTGTGTGTTCCAGTAGTTAAACCAAAAAACAAAACCCACTGCTGTCGAGTCAGTTCTGACTCATAGTGACCCCATGTGTTACAGAGTAGAACTACTCCACAGGGTTGTCTCGGCTGTGATCTTTATGAAAGCAGCTCACCAGGACTTTGTTCTGTGCTACCATTGGGCAGGTTTGAACTGCTAAACTTTAGGCTAGCAGCCAATCACAAACTGCTTGTGCCATCCAGGCTCCTTACACCTTCAAACTTGTTTTGAAGACTCTGTCAAAATATTCACATTTCTTTAGCTCTAAATTATTTTAATCTGTGTGAAGCAAAAAACCCCATGCACCTAAAGAAGATTCATAATCATCAAACTCATAATAGAAAATTAAGCTGCATGTAATGAAATACCAATGATTGAAATTAAACAATTATTTTAGCTCCAGTGTGTCCTCATTCCTAATCCCTTGCCCTGTTTCTGAAGTCAGAAATAATCCCCTTTTAAAAAAATTTTTATTGTGCTTTAGGTAAAAGTTTACAATGCAAATTAGTTTCTCCTCTAAAAATTTATGTACAAATTGTTTTGTGACATTGGTTATAATCCTCACATTGTGTCAGCACTCTCCCTCTTTCCCTTTATACCCCGGGTTCTCGAAGTTTACTAGTCCAGTATTCTTGTCCTTTCCTGCCTTCTTATCTTTGTTTTTGGGCAAGTGTTGCCCATTTGGTCTCATATACTTGACTGAACTAAGAAGTATGTTCCTCATGTGTGTTGTTTGTTTTATAGTCCTGTCTAATCTTTGGCTGAAAGGTAGACTTTGGAAGTGGCTTTAGTTCTGAGTTAGCAGGGTGTCTGGAAGCCATAGTCTTGGGGGTTCCTCCAGTCTCTGTCAGAGCAGCAAGTCTGGTCTTTTATGTATTTATTTGTGAATTTGAATTTTGTTCTACATTTTTCTCCTACTGTGTCCAGTGTCCCTTATTGTGATCACTGTCAGGGCAGTCAGTGGTGGTAGCTGGGCACCATCTAGTTCTCCTGGGCTCAGGTTGGTGGTCTGTGGTTCCTGTGGTCCATTAGTCCTTTGGAAACCCTGACAGCATAGTGGTTAAGTGCTATGGCTCCTAACCAAAAGGTTGGCAGTTGAAATCCACCAAGCACTCCTTGGAAACTCTATGGGGCAGTTCTACTCTGTTCTATAGGGTTGCTATGAGTCAGAATCGACTCAATGGCAAAGGGTTTTATTAGTCCTTTGGACTAATATTTCCCTTGTGTCTTTTGTTTTAATCCTTTCTTATTTTTGTGCTCTGAAAGTCCTTTATACCCTCACACTGCCTCACTTTGCAGTTATTTATTTATTTTTTTGTGTATCTGGTTTTGCAAAAGATTGAAGTTTTTGAGGCGAGGGTTTTGACTTCCATTTTTTGTAGGAGTTGTTATAAACATGGGCATTACTGGAAAGCAGCTTTTGGAACCTATGGATGGCTATTGTATGTTTCACTGACCCGAAATCCAGTCTCATGTCGTTCCTAGAAATGCGAACACAAGAATGTAAAAAACAGCTTCCTAGGTGTGTGTTAGTTAGACTGTGGTGTTTGTTAGTATTTAACTAATTTTTTACTGAGTGTTCATGGGGGATGCTCATGTTTTGCCAATGAAGTCAATACGTCATTTGTTTTGTCTGTCACCTTAGACCTCTGATATTTGGTTTTGATATTTTATTGTTTTCTATCATTGACTTAATTTTGGTGAGAGAAAAGATTTTGCTTTCTCTTATTTTTCATTTTGTCTAACAATAACTGTATGAAGTAAATTAAATTGTGTTTTCTCATACGGGTGGAGAAAGATTTTAATACGTGATTTGAAATACACTTCATATGGTCAACATATTTAAAATCTTCATCTGCTTTTTATTTTAATCTCGGATATGAGAAAGTCATCATAAAAGTCTTAGCAGATGCGTAATCTTCACATGCGCTTTATGAGCCTAATACCAAGTTGTTTATTATTTCCATCCTTTGTGGAAACTTTTCATGACTAGAAAGTTAAATCACGACACAACTGTAGTTTTCTCAAATATAAGCAGTTTGTGTTATGGCACATTTAAAAAAATGCAGATTTATTTGAGGCGTATAACTATGCTAGACTTGCCTTGAATACTTTTTTTTTAACCTACATCAAAATCCTCTTTGATAAATTTAATATATAAAGACAGGCTGTTTTGACTACAGTGGTGGTATAATAGGTTCTAAAATCAGGTAAAGTAAGGCCTCCCAGTTTGTTCTTCTTTTTCAGTAATGCTTTGTTTATCTGGGGCCTCTTTCCCTTCCATATGAAACTGGTGATTTGTTTCTCCATCTCATTAAAGAATGTTGCTGGGATTTGGATCAGAATTGCATTAAATGTATAGATCACTTTTGGCAGAATAGACATTTTGTAATGTTAAGTCTTCCTATCCACGAGCAAGGTATGTTCTTCCACTTATGTAAATCTCTTTTGGTTTCTTGCAGAAGTGTACTGTAGTTTTCTTTGTATAAGTCTTTTACATCTCCGGTAAGATTGATTCCTAAGTATTTTATCTTCTCGGGGGCTACTGTAAATGGCATTGATTTGGTGATGTCCTCTTCGATGTTCTTTTTGTTGGTGTGGAGTAATCCAACTGATTTTTGTATGTTTATCTTGTATCCCGATACTCTGCTGAACTCTTCTATTAGTTTCAGTAGTTTTTGGGAGGATTCCTTAGGGTTTTCTGTGTATAAGATCATGTCATCTGCAAATAGAGATACTTTTACTTCTTCCTTGCCAATCTGGATGCACTTTGTTTCTTTATCTAGCCTAATTGCTCTGGCTAGGACTTCCAGCACAATGATGAATAAGAGTGGTGATAAAGGGCATCCTTGTCTGGTTCCCGATCTCAGTGGGAATGTTTTCAGGCTCTATCCATTTAGGGTGATGTTGGCTGTTGGCTTTGTATAAATGCCCTTTATTATGTTGAGAAATTTTCCTTCTATTCCTATTTTCCTGTGAGTTTTTATCATGAATGAGTGTTGAACTTTGTCAAATGCCTTTTCTGCATCAATTGATAAAATCGTGTGATTCTTGTCTTTTGTTTTATTTATGTGGTGGATTACATTAATTGTTTTTCTAATGTTGAACCATCCCTGCATACCTGGTATGAATCCCACTTGGTCATGGTGAATTATTTTTTTGATATGTTGTTGAATTCGATTGGCTAGAATTTTGTTGAGGATTTTTACATCTACGTTCATGAGGGATATAGGCCTTTAATTTTCTTTTCTTGTGGTGTCTTTACCTGGTTTTGGTATCAGGGATATGGTGGCTTCATAGAATGAGTTTGGTAGTATTCCATCCTCTTCTATGCTCTGAAATACCTTTATTAGTAGTGGTGTTAACTCTTCTCTGACAGTTTAGTAGAACTCTGCAGTGAAGCCGTCAGGACCAGGGCTTTTTCTTGTTGAGAGTTTTTTGATTACCTCTTCAATCTCTTCTTTTGTTATGGGTCTGTTTAGTTGTTCTACCTCTGTTTGTGTTAGTTTAGGTAGGTAGTGTGTTTCTAGGAATTCATCCATTTCTTCTAGGTTTTCAAATTTGAGTATAGTTTTTCATAGTAATCTGATATGATTCTTTTAATTTCAGTTGGGTCTCTTGTAATATCGCCCCTCTCATTTTTTATTCAGGTTATTTGCTTCCTCTCCTGTTTTTCTTTTGTCAGTTTGGCCAGTGGTTTATCAATTTTGTTGAGTTTTTGAAAAAAACAGCTTTTGGTCTTGTTAATTCTTTCAATTGTTTTTCTGTTTTCTATTTCATTTAGTTCAGCTCTAGTTTTTATTATTTGTTTTCTTCGGGTGCCTGTGGGTTTCTTTTGTTGCTCTCTTTCTATTTGTTCAAGTTGTAGGGATAGTTCTTTGATTTTGGCCCTTTCTTCTTTTTGTATGTGTGCATTTTTTGATATAAATTGGCTTCTGAGCACTGTTTTTGCTGTGTCCCAAAGGTTCTGATAGGAAGTGTTTTCATTCTCATTGGATTCTATGAATTTTTTAATTCCATCCTTAATGTCTTCTATAATTCAGTCTTTTTTGGGCAGGGTATTGTTCAGTTTCCAAGTGTTTGCATTTCTTTTCCCTGCTTTTCCTGTTATTGATTTCCACTTTTATGGCCTTATGATCAGAGAAGATGCTTTGTAATATTTCAAGGTTTTGGATTCTGCTAAGGCTCGCTTTATGACCTAATATGTGGTCCATTCTAGAGAATGTTCCATGTGCACTAGAAAAGAAAGTATTGTGGTTGCTGTTGGGTGGAGTGTTCTGTATATGTCTACGAGGTCAAATTTGTTGATTGTGGCATTTAGATCTTCCGTGTCTTTATTGAGCTTCTTTTTGGATGTCCTCTCCTTCACCAAAAGTAGTGTGTTGAAGTCTTCTACTATTATTGTGGAGCTGTCTATCTCACTTTTCAATGCTGATAGTGTTTGTTTTATGTATCTTGCAGCCCTGTCATTGGGTGCATAAATATTTAATATGGTTATGTCTTCTTGGTATATTGTCCCTTTAATCATTATATAGTGTGCTTCCTTGTCCTTTGTGGTGTATTTAACTTTAAAGTCTATTTTGTCAGAAATTAATACTGCTGCTCCTGCTCTTTTTTGATTGATGTTTGCTTGATATATATATTTTTTCTATTCTTTGGGTTTTAGTTTGTTTGTGCCTCTAAGTCTAAGGTGTGTCTCTTGTAGGCAGCATATAGACGGATCTGGTTTTTTAATCCATTCTGCCACTCTCTATCTCTTTATTGGTGCATTTAGTCCATTTACATTCAGGGTAATTACGAATAGGTATGAATTTAGTGGTATCATTTTGATGTCTTTTTTTGTGTGTTGACAGCTTCTTTTTCCCACTTGATTTTATGTGCTGAGTAGATTTTCTTTATATATTGTCCTTTTCTCATATTTGTTGTTGTTGATTTTGTTTCTGCTGAGTCTGTATTTTTCCCTTGTATTTTATTTTGATGAGTAGGATAGTTTGTTTCCTTTGTGGTTACCTTATTATTTACCCTTATTTTTCTAAATTTATAACTAACTTTTATTTCTTTTTATTGCTGTATCTTCCTCTCCATATGGAAGGTGTGTGATTGCATTTCTTAATCCCTCTTTATTATTTTAATGTTGTCTTCTTTTATGTAATAACATCGCCGTTACCCTGTGTTGGGCTTATTTTATTTTTTAATCTTGCTTTTTTTTTTTTTTTTGACTTCCCTGTCTGGGTTGACTTCTGGTTGCTGTACCCAGTGTTCTAGTCTTGGGTTGATACCTGATATTATTGATTTTCTAACCAAAGAGCTCCCTTTAGTATTTCTTGTAGTTTTGGTTTGGTTTTTACAAATTCCTTCAACTTGTGATTATCTGAAAATGTCTTAATTTCACCTGCATATTTCAGAGATAGTTTTGATGGATATATGATTCTTGGCAGGCAATTTTTTTCCTTCAATTTTTTAAATATGTCACCCCATTGCCTTCTTGCCTGCATGGTTTCTGTCGAGTAGTCCAAGCTTATTCTTATTGCCTCTCCCTTGTAGGTGACTTTTTTTTTTTATCCCTCGCTGCTCTTATAATTGTCTCCTTATCTTTGGTTTTGGCAAGCTTGATTATAATATGCCGTGGTGACTTTCTTTTAAGATCTACCTTATGTGGAGTTCGATGAGCATCTTGGATAGATATCTTCTCGTCTTTCACTATATCAGGGAAGTTTTCTGCCAAGAAATCCTCAACAATTTTCTCTGTATTTTCTGTTATCCCTCCCTGTTCTGGTACTCCAATCACTAGTACGTTATTTCTCTTGATAGAGTCCCACATGATTCTTAAGGTTTCTTCATTTTTTAAAATTCTTTTATCTGATTTTTCTTCAAATATATTAGTGCCAAGTGATTTATCTTCGAGTTCGGAAATTCTAGCTTCTACTTGCTCGATTCTGCTTCTCTGACTTTCTATTGAGTTATCTAATTCTGTAATTTTATTGTTAATCTGAATTTCTGATTGCTGTCTGTCTATGGATTTTTCCAGCTTATTAAACTTTTCATTATGTTCCTGAATAATCTTTCTGAGTTCTTCAGTTGCTTCATCTGTGTGTTCCTTGGCTTGTTCTGCACATTGTCTCATTTCCTTCCTGATGTCTTGAAGGGTTCTGTATATTAAACTTTTGTATTCTACATCTCGGAATTCCAGGAATGCACTTTCATCTAAAAGATCCCTGGATTCTTTGTTTTGAGAGCCTGTTGAGGTGGTCATGGCCTGTTTCTTTATGTGACTTGATATTGACTGTTTTCTCTAAGCCATCTTTAAGTTATTGTATTAGTGTATGCATGCTTACTGTGTCATAGCTGCTTGCTTTGTTTTGTTTTGATATACCTCTATGGGTTGCTTGAGTGAGCTAGCCTGATTATTTTCACTTTTGCAGCTCTGGTGTCCTGTCCCCAGCTGGCTAGAGCTGTTATCAGGTATATCAGTCTAGGAGTCCATTCAGTTTTCTTGTATGAATTCAGCTCAGGTTTCCAGGTACCTGATATCAAGTTTGTGGTACGGCTCTGTCTGGCAGTCTTAGAGGGGCAGGGGTAATTGGCGTATATACCCGTATCTGCTTGCAGCACGGGGTCACGCCCTGAACCAGGCAGGGGGCTGAGAACCAAGCCCCCAAGTGTCTCTGAGGAAAACGCGTCTCTGTTCCCTAGATTCCTGTGTATTTCATCTAGCAAGGTTCACGTGTATAGTTGCCATTTATGTTGTCATAAAAAGGTATTTGTGGTGTAGTAGTCATTGGTCATGCAAAATTCTATCATGTGAGCTCCAGCATCATTTCTATCACTAAGTTCCTATTTTCCAACTTTTGATCCTTCTTCTTTGTTTCCAACTTTCACATTCCAATCACCAGTAATTGTCAATGCATCTTGATTGCGTATTTGATCAATTTCTGACTGTAAAAGTTGGTAAAATCTTCAATTTGTTCATCTTTGGCCTTTAGTGGCTGGAGTGTAAATTTGAATAATAGTTGTATTAACTGATCATCCTTGTAAGTATGGATATTATTCTATCACTGACAGCTTGGTACCTCAGAATAGATCTTGAAATGTTCTTTTTGACGATGAATGCAATGCCATTCCTCTTCAAGTTGTCATTTCCACCATAGTAAACAATGTGATAGTCTGATTCAAAATAGCCAATACTAGTCCATTTCAGCTCACTAATGCCTAGGATATTGATGTTTATGCATTCTATTTCAAATTTGACTATTCCCAGTTTTCCTAGATTCATACTTCATACATTCCACTTTCTGATTATTATTGAATGTTTGCAGCTGTTTCTTCTCATTTTGAGTTGTTCCACATCAGCAAATGAAGGTCTTGAAAGCTTGACTCCATCCACATCAAGGTCAACTCTTCTTTGAGGAGGCAGCTCTTCCCTAGTCATATTTTGTACACCTTCCAATTTGAGGGGCTCATTTTCTGGTACTATATCAGACAATGTTCTGTTGCTGTTCATAAGGTTTTCACTGGTTAATTCTCTTCAGAAGTAGACCGCCAGGTCCTCTTTACTAGTCTGTCAGTCTGGAAGCTCTGCTGAAACCTGCCCACCTTAGGTGAATCTGCTGGTATTCGAAATACTAGTGGCATAACTTCTAACACCACAGCAACATGCAAACCACCACAGTACTACAAATTGACAGACCAGTGGTGGAATGGGGTCCTAGGGGGAATCTTATCTTCCCCCCAAAAAACAAAAAAATATAAATAATATAGTATAGTGTAATGTAATATAACATAATGTGGTAAAATGTGGACTCTTATCTTCCAAATGATGTTATTTATATTTTTACATTATAACATTTATAACCTGTTCTGCAATCCTAATTTGTAATTGTTGTTGTTAGGTTGGCTTATAGTGATCCTACTTCTAACAAAATGAAACATTGCTCTGGAGTGAATTTTGATGCATTTGCTTTACATCTCCACCGTGCATACCAAACTTAAATTGATATACCGAACACATAGAGATATTAAAAATCTTTACTTTTTTTCTTATATACATTTAAAATATTTATAAACTTAATAAAAAAACCCAAAACTAAACCCATTGCTGTTGAGTTGATTCCAACTCATAGTGACCCTATAGGACAGAGTAGAACTGCCCCATAGAGTTTCCAAGGAGCACCTGGTAGATTTGAACTGCTGACCTTGTTAGCAGCTGCAGCTCTTAACCACTATGCCTTCAGGGTTTCCGTAAGCATAATGTCCATATTTAAAGTATGAAATACAGGAAAGTTTATATGAAAATCATCACTTGCTTGTCCAATCTTTTCCTGTATGTAATTCTTTCCTCCAGAGTAATAACTTTTTTCTCTTCTAAGTGTATTCGTCTTCAGCTTTTTTTGTCGTTAACTCTGTACATATCTACTGGCAGTTCCCGGATTATGAACAAGTTCCACTCCTAAGTCTGTCTTTAAGTAGAGTTTGTATGAAAGTCAGATCAGTTGGGCATGATTCATATCTAAAGTTAGTTAGTCAAATGTTTGTCTTAGTATATAATATACAGTGTACCTTTCTATGTATAAAAAACATTAAAGAAACACTTTCAAATACATTAAAACATCTTTAACATAATAATAATACTGTTTGGATGCATGTTGCAAAGCAGCACCCGTTCGTTAGTATGAACCATTTTATGTACCTTGAATTTTTAATATAATAGGCTTTTACGGGGTTGATTCATAAGTAAGAGTTGTACATAAGTTGGATGTTCGTAACCCAGGGACTGCCTGTATGTACTATGTGTACTATATCACTATTTCTTAATTTTCCACTTAGACATTATTTATTGGCTTTCTGATATAATAGAGGAAGTTTAATTGGCTTATTCCCTCCATGCATTTACACTACCTTAAAGTTTTGTTACAGCACTATCTTATGGCTTCCACTGGTAATATGTGTTATCTACCTATTTACCTACTGTGTGTTATCTGTTTACTGATTATAGGCAGTATCTCTAGACTCTTCACGTTGCATAAGGACATTTGTGTTCCTATCCTTGCTTTAAACTCTTCTCATTTTAATCTCTCAAATTACATTTACATGTTCACATGCCAGGCTTAATAACGTTTAAATTCTGTTCTGCAACCATATGTAACACCTTCCTGGTGTATATGTAGGTTCATTTTTAGAATGTAAAATCAACATATTCTAGACTATGATTATTTTTTTCTGTAGCTTAACATTTCATTGTTGCTTTAAATTTAGAAAGGAAAATTTTCTCATCCAAAACAGTCTGGGATAGCAAATTGGAAGGACAAACACCCACTTTAGAAATTTTAAAGAACCGTGTAAAAATTGACCATCAATTAAAAAAATATATTTTATTTTCTAGTTTTAGCTTTACAGAAAAATTGCACAGAAAGCAGAGTTCCCATCTACCTCTTCTCCCCCATGCCTACAGTTTCTCCTATTGATATCTTCCATTCGTGTTGTACATTTATTACAGTTGATGAACCCATGTTGATATGTTATTATTAACAAATGTGCATAGCGAACTTCAGGGTTGGTTCTTTGCCTTGTACGGTTCTTTGGATTTGGACAAATGCATAATGTCATGTATCAATTTCAATTCAGTCTTTTAACTCTGATGTTCTTAAAAGATACTGAAAAAAAAGTTTTCCTTTTTAAGTATTGGCATTATATCTTGATTCTTTATTTAGTCTTCTCCAATTACAGTTTACAATACGCCTGGCAGGCAATTGCTTATTTTGATATCTTCATCTGCACTGCAGGATAAGATAATGACATGCTTTCCTCTTGCCTCTGCTTTCTGTAAAGCTTGGTTTATAGTTCTAATAACTCCTTGGAGCAAGTTACTGTACAGTATAAACATATATTCCTGTTTATTCAGAGTTATAGTTTTGTTATTGCTGTATCATGAAAACAATTGTGATTCTAAATAAAATACACACATAAATTAAAACCAAGAGATCAACTTAACTATCATATATACCCAATTTAAGATTCCAAGAATTTTGTTTCACAAAATCTATCTAGCTTGAAGCAGTTGCTTACAATAAAGGCAATATCTGCATGATTTTCCTTTTTTTTCGAGTATGTAAAATTTATGTCTCCTTGTTTTCTGACTGACCACAAACAGTACAATCTTTATGGGTTGTCATGTTACCATTTTGTGCGGTACAGAGCATGTCTTGGTACACCAACAGGTCAGACTGTCTTGGACTGAAGGGACTTTTTGAAAAGCTGGCCTCAAAAACAAAAAAAGCAATGCGGTTTAGTGGTTACGGGGCCTGGTTTGGAGGCCAGACATTGAGTACCACTCCTGGTTCAGCCCTTACTAGCTGGGTTACTTGGACTCTTGACTTACTCTCTTGAAGTTTTTGAAATACAAATGATAATAAAAAACCAAACTGGTTGCCATTGAGTCGACTTGATTCATGGTAACCCCATGTGTGTCAGAATAGAACTGTGATGAGATGGCTAATTTTTTTGGAAATAGATCACCAGGCCTTTATTCTAAGCAGAGGCAGATAATCTAATAAGCAAGGTAAGCGTGGTGCTTACCTCGCTTAGCAGGTCATCTGTAGTGAACAATTTCACATTTTTTTCACCACATCAAAGATTCTGTTTCTAGGTATGCCTGGTATCTGCCGCTCTCTAAACCCCACAACATCTTCCTACAGAATCAAAGCTTCTTTTTGAATTTACAATCCCTGACAGGGGCAGATGACCCAGTAAGCAAGGTAAGCACAGGCTTACTTGTGTTTACTTACTAATCTGTAGTGAACAATTTCACATCAAAGATGTGGTGAAATCCTCGTGAAATTGGTCACTACATATTAGTAAGGAAGCATGGGTAAGCGTGTGCTTATCTTGCTTATTGGGTAATCTGCCTGCTTCTAAGGCTCCTCTCTACAGACTCGAACTGCCAATCTTTCAGTTAGCAGCTGAGCACACCACTCAGGGACTCTGGGAATAATAATAGTACCTACCTTATAGAGGTTCCAAGAGGCTAAAATGAACCAATGTATGTAAAAACCTGTAGCAAAATGCCCAAACACTAAGTGCACATTAAACATTATCAACTTTTAGTCTTACTAACTTGACAGTCATTATTCAAGTTTTAATATTGTCGGAGCACACAGAAATACCTATGTGTGCGTTTCTCAGTTCTCAAGTTTTTGAGGATCGAAAAGGCATTCTGAGGATAGTGTTTCAATATTAGAAACTTTTCCTTGTTACATTTTATATTCGTGAATCACATATCTAGGAACTTCTTACGCAGTGTGAGGACTGATATATTAAGTCTAACTTTTATTTTTCCCTCAGTTAAGAGGTCAACTTTGTATTTAGCTTAATTATATCCAAATCTCTGTGTTTATTAAGATGTCTTCAGTGGCTTACCGTAGGGATTAGTTACATAAAGCTTCAGATGTCCAGTTCAACCTGTTAAACCTTTCAGTTGACATAACAAACAAATGCCTGCATTTCTAGGAGAGCAGTTTGTGTGCTCCTAACTAGGTAAAGGAAAGAAAAGGAATGAAGGGTAGTTGGTAAATCCTAGAAACTCGGTTTTAGTCCTGCCTCTAGCGCTAACTTTCTTACTGACTTAAATCAAGACACTTTATTGGCTCCTTAATTTATATGTTTATCAAGTATCACAAAATAGAATAGAAAGACAAATAAAAATTCCTTTCCTTGGGAAACAAATAACTTGGTTTGGAAGGCAGAACGAGTACAACACAGTGTGACAAGTATTGTGCATACCTTACCGAACATGGGAAAAGGAAGAGGGTGGGTGGGACAGGGCGCTCATGAAAGGTCTCTTGAGGAAGAGGTAGCTTACCTGGGAGTGGGATACCTAGGCAAGGGTAGATCTAAGTTTAGTAGAGCCTGAAGTTTATTCAGTGTGAGAGGGGAGTGTCATGGCTTGAATTCTCTCCCCTCAAAACTATGTGTATCAATTTGGCTAGACCATGATTCACAGTATTGTGTGATTGTCCACCATTTTGTCATCTGATCTGATTTTCTTATGTGTTGTAAATCTTATCTCTGTGGTGTTGATGAGCTGGGATTAGTGGCAGTTATGTTAATGAGGCAGGACTCAGTCTACAAGATTGGATTGTGTTTTAAGACACTCTCTTTTGATATAAAAGAGAAAAGCAAGCAGAGAGACACGGGGACCTGATATTACTAAGAGAGAAGCACTGGGAGCATGGTGCATCCTTTGGACCCAGGGTCACTAGGCTGAGAAGCTCCTGGACCAGGGGAAGATTGATGACAAGGACTTTCCTCCAGGGCTGACACAGAGAGAAAGCCTTCCCCTGGAGCTGGCGCCCTGAATTTGGACTTCTAGCCTACTAGACTGTGAAAGAATAAACTTCTGTTTGTTGAAGCCATCCACTTGTGGTATTTCTGTTATAGCAGTGCTAGATAACTAAGACGGGGGTACTGTTTAAGAAGAAAAAAAAAACACTTGGCTTTGGAAGGGACTTGTGAAGGACTCTGTCTTTTTAGCTTCATCACCTTCATGGTAAATCTGACATCATATCCGGGGAAAAAGTAGACAATGCACTGGGAGTGACAGACTTGAAACAGGGAGGAGGTTGCCATCTGGGAACTCCAGGTATTTTGGTGTGCTGAAGGTATAAGGTGTGAGTGATGGAGGGAGAAGGTGCCACAGAGAGAGGTAGGCAGGGACAAGATTATGACAGTGGATTCACTAGCGGGGTCCAGGGGGTGCAGAACATACCAGGTGACACTGTCAGAGAGGGTGAAAACAAAATGACTGTCTATAAAATTTTTGTGCAGTGTTTCAGCAGAAATTTAGTAATTTTTATAAAAATATCCCTGTAGTTAGTTACAATAATAACAGTTTATATGTATCAATATACCTGCAAGGCTAAAACTCTATGCTTTTTGAAACTTCTAATGCACTCCAGTCAGAGCTGACGTTATTATGACACTTTGGATCTCGTGGTTTCCTGCTACAAGCACATGCTGTTGTTTTCATTGCTGCTGGTGTTTTAATAGTCACTGATTGATCAAAATTCCTGCTGTTTTAGCTACAATATTGTGCTAATTAGCATGGGGGTGTGACACTATGAGATATCACACTGGGTGACACCAACCCTAGTGATGCCACTGGATTATGAAGAGTCTTATATACCTGTTTTTGTTGCTAGGTGCCTTCAAGTTGTTTCCGACTCACAGAGACTCTGTGTACACAGAATAAAGCACTGCCCAGTCCTGCACCATCTTCACAATCATTGCTATGTTGGAGCCCATTGTTGCACCCACTGTGTCAATCCATCTTGAGTGTCTTCCTCTTTTTCACTGACCCTCTACTTTACCAAGCATGATGTACTTATCCAGGAGTTTGTCGCTCCTAATAACACGTCCAAAGCACCTGACACAAAGTCTCATCATCCTCCCTGCTAAGAAGCATTCTGGCTGTACTTCGTCCAAGATAGATTTGTTCTTTCTTCTGGCAGTCCACTGTATAGTCAATATTTTTCACAAACACCATAATTCAAAGACATACATTCTTCTTCTGTCCTCATTCATTGTCCATTGTCCAGCTTTCACATGCATATGAGGCAACTGAAAACTTCATGGCTTGGGTCAGGTGCACCTTAGTCTTCAAGGTGACATCTTTGCTTTTGAACACTTTAATGAGGTCTTGTGCAGCAGATTTGCCCAATGCAATATATCTTTTGATTTCTTGACTGCTGTTTCCACGAATATTGATTGTGAATCCAAGTAAAGTGAAATTCTTGGCAACGTCAATCTTTTCTCCATGTATCATGATGTTGCTTATTGGTCCAGTTGTGAGGATTTTTGTTTTCTTTATGTTGAGGTGTAATCCATACTGAAGGCTGTAATCTTTGATCTTGATCAGTAAGTACTTCAAGTCCTCTTCACTTTCAGCAAGCACGGTCGTATCATCTGCATAACGCAGGTTGTTAATAAGTCTTCCTCCAATTCTGATGCCGTATTCTTCTTCATATAGTCCACTTTCTCAGATTATTTGCTCAGCATACAGACTGAATAAATATGGTGAAAGGATACAACCCTGATGCACAGCTTTCAGGATTTTAAACCATGTGGTATCCATTTGTTCTGTTTGAATTACTGCCCTTTGCCTATGTATAGGTTCCACAAGAGCACAATTAAGGATTTTGGAATTTCTATTCTTCACAATTTGACTGTGTGGATTATAACAAATTTTATCCATAATTTGTTATAATCCACACAGTCAAATGCCTTTGCATAGTCAATAAAACACAGGTAAACATCTTTATGGTATTCTCTGCTTTCAGCCAGGATCCATCTGACATCACCAATGTTATCACTCATTCCATGTCTTCTTCTGAATCCAGCTTGAATTTTTGGTGGTTCCCTGTCAGTGTACTGCTGAAACCACTTTTAAATTATCTTCAGCATAATTTTACTTGCATGTGATATTAATGATATTATTTGATAATTTCTGCATTCCATTGGATCACCTTTCTTTGAAATAGGCACATAGATGGACCTCTTCTAGTTGGATGACCAGGTAGCTGTCTTCCAAATTTCTTGGCATAGATGTGAGTATTTCCAGCATTGCATCCATTTGTTGAAACATCTCACTTGGTATTCCTTCAATTCCTGGAGTCTTGTTTTTTCCAATGCCTTCAGTGCAGCTTGACCTTCTTCCTTCAATACCTTCGGTTCTTTTATCATATGTTACCTCCTAAAATGATTGACTGTTGACCAATTCTTTTTGGTACAGTGACTCTGTGTATTCCTTCCATCTTCTTTTGATGCTTCCTGTGTCATTCAATATTTTGGCCATAGAATCCTTCAGTATTACAATTCCAGGGTTGAATTTTTTCTTTAGTTTTTTTCCTTTTGGGAAATGCCAAGAATACCAAGGATCAAGGTATTTTTTTCCCCTAGGTCCTATCTGAATATTATGGGAAATAACTGAGAGATTTTAAGAAGGTTAATGACTCAATAAAATGTTTGTCCTTGGAGAGATCATAGAGACAGCAACGTTGAGAAGAAAATGGAGTGGGCCTCAGGTAAAGGCTAAGAAGGCCCACTGGGGCCCAGCCAGTAATCAAAGCCTGAAGTGATGTGAACCTGAACTAACCACAAGGCTGAGAAGAGGATTTTGGAAAGAATTTTAGAGTACTTAGTGGAGAGGGCAGGAGGAGAGAGAAAGGAGAGGGCTCAAACATAGCAATGATTTTGAGGATGGCGGAAGACTGGGCAGTGTTTCATTCTCTTGTACATAGGGTCACTATGAGTCAGAAATGACTCAACAGTACCCAACAGCAACAGAATAAAAGAAGGGGAGGGAGGTAAATTCTTACTCCCTGAATCCATCAGGCACTGAGTGGTTGTGTCCCTTTTTGGAGGTGGAGGAGTGGGAACTCAAGGTAGCAGTAAACAGCTGGAAGATGAGAAGGTAGGAAAGGGGTACAGAATAGAGGTGCAGATTGACTCAAAGAGACAGGGTAGATGAGTGGAGGCAGATAGAGGAGTAAGATGTTGGGTGAGAGTAGACTTGGGTCTGCTGTGAGGGCCTATCATGGGTTGATTTATGTCCCCCCCAAATACGTTCAAGTTCTAACTCCTGGTACCTGTAAATGTGACTGTGTTTGGAAGTAGCATCTTTGCAGACATAATTTGTTAAGTTCACATGAGGTCATACTTGATAGGATGGGCCCTTATCCAATATGACTGGTGTCCTTATAAGAAGAAGATACACAGAGAGAAAGACAAAGGGAGGGCTGCCATAGGAAAACAGAAGCAGAGATCAGAGTTGTGCTGCCACAAGTCAAGGAATGCCTGACACTACCAGAAGTTGGAAGAGACAAGGAAGGATATTCCCCCAGAGCCTTCAGAGGGAGCATGGCTCTGTTGACACACTGGATTCAGATTGCTGAATTTTTCTTTCCAGTATATGCATTATTAAATCTTTTATTACTTGCTCTACTCTACATATAATTGATATAAAGAAATTACTGAGTACCATTGATCTCTGTTTTATTCCAAACCTTAATAAGAAAGTATTCATGAGTGTTTAAACAGGATTAGTTCCTCCCCAGCATTTGTCTTTTCTGTGTGTCTTTTGCTCTGCTGACAATCATGCAAGGACCTACTTCATTCTTGACCTTGTGTAGCTGTGTCTTCGGTGCAGATTAATTTGTTAATGGGATGTATAAGAAAGGTAGCTGGTTAAAATCATTCTTTCCAATGTATCTCCAAATTTTGGATTACCCAAACACAATGGCCTTGGAAAAAGGTCTTCATGAGTTTTCGTAGGATTTTTCTAGCACAAAGCCAAAAGAAGCCTTCTTGTTTTCAACCTGATTCTTCAAAGGCTCAGTATCTTTTCGTATGGAAACCATTGTCTCAAATATGATTTTCACTACCATGAAGGGGAGCACACTATTTCCATATAGCTATACAGCCACCAAGATAGAAATGATGTGGCAGAATTTCTTTCACTTATACATTTTTTAGCTGTTCACAGTGTGAAATTTTGAGACTTGCACCATTAATTAAGCCTTTAATAATAACATCAGTTTTGCTTCTCATCAAAATTATTTGATTGTGTGATGTTTGTTTGTAAATGGTTCATCCCTCAATTATTTAATGTAATGGTAGGCTGACTTGAGCCAATGTTGTGAGATGGAATTTTGGGTCACCTTGCTTCCTCTCTGTGTGTCTTACTTCTTAACTCTAGGATCCCTGGTGAACTCATGCTTTTCCGTTTACCCCAAGCACACCCTTCTCAGCTGTTCCTAATGGTACAATATCTGCAGCCCTTCCTCTTTTAAGACTACACCCATTCCGGACATTGTCTGATGTCAACTAGCTGTCAGGAAGGAAATAGATACAGTGAATGTAAAAGACTGATGGCTGTTTAATGTGTTACCCCTCTAGGTGCATTTATATTTTTGTATAATAATGCCTGGAAAGGAAATGCTTACCCATTCTAATGGGGAAATTTGCCACCTGGCAAGAGGATATGTTTTTAGCAGGAAGCAGTTCTGCTTATAATATTATATGGGCAACAAACAATTCCATGTGTAGAGATAACTTTGCTGTGTTTTTAAAAACTTAGCTATATGTTCTTATAAAAGGGACACAAATATTACAGTCACCACTGCTAATAATACCTGTTCCTGGGATTTAAAAAGAATTACAAAGAAAAGAATAAATTATAAGTGCTTCCAAATTTTATCCCTTCAGACTACACCCATAAGAAAATTCTGTCTTTGGTAACTTGGCCTTTTTAATTTCTAGGAAATACTGATTCTGCCATCTTGGTTCCTGGCATTCTGGGCCACAGAAGGGAGAAGCAAAGAAGAAAGATTTTTACTGAAAGGATTTATTTAAGGGGGGTAAAAGGGAGAATGGAGGAGGATGAAAAAGAGATGGAGAGAAAGATCAGAAGTCATATGGGTTTTATTTGGGGGCTAGATTTTAGTGGGAGCTCAGAGAAAAAAAAGAGACAGAGAGATTTAAGACAGTTTCAAGGTGTTAGATAGGAATAAGACAAATGGAATTTTGAGAAGTGTTGCTGTAGGTAATGATCAGACCCTCTTTAATGCCTACTTCTTTAAGTTAATTTGAAAAATGCAAGCAAATATTGAAATTACTTAGTGTAACTGCACCATAGTTTTTGAATGTGATGTAAGATTATGTGGGGCCAATGATTTAGTCAAGTTAAATAAGGTGATGATTTAATTAAGTTTCAAAGCATATTTCATACTAATGAAAGCAATCTAAACCTAGAATTAACAGGATGGAGAAAAAGGAAACGTGAGAATGCTGAATTTTGGACTCACAATGACTTGCTCCTTTTCTTTAATTTCTATACAAGCCTTCTCAAAGGTATGAACATCCAAATGGGAGGCATCCCAGATGGATGATTGGTGAGGTTCCCTTTTTTTCCCCTTTGTCATCTCCATATGGCTCACCAACCATTCCCTCCCTTCCTACCACTGCCCACCTCTACCCCCACGATTTCTGTCTCATTGATTAGGAGTTCCTGAGTGGCAAAAACGGTTAAGCATTCTACCAGCTGAGAGGATGCCACTTCGAACCCACCCAGGAGTGCCTAGGAAAACATGCCTGGCAATCTACTTCTGAAAGTTTATAGCCTTGAAACCCCATGGAGCAATTCTACTATGCACATATGGGGTCACCAAGAGTCAGAATCGATTAAGGCAACTGACGACAACATACACGGATTATCTTTAGTCTTGTTCTGAGTTCCTCCTTTTTTTTTCCCAACTCTTAGTGTAGGAATATCTATTTATTTAAGGATGATGATTGTGATGAACCTGTACCAGCAAGAAGGCAAGCCATAAATTTGAAAAGTAATTTTATTAACTTTTAATTTTGAAAGAATTTCAAATTTATAGAACTGTTGCAAAAATAGATTAAAGAATTGTTATATATTCTATATCCAAATTTCCCATTTGTTAACAGTTTATAACATTTGTTCTGTCTCTCTCAATTTATCCTCTCATGTATTTGATTTTTTTCTGAAACAGTTGAGACTAAATTATAAATATGTCACCCTATTATTTTGTGTATTTATTAAAATATATTTTATTTTGTATTTAAGAAAGGGTGCTCTTTTACATAACCATAGTGTACCCATCAAAAAAAAATTTTTTTTTACCCATCAAATCAGGAAATTAATATTAACACACTAATAACATTGATAAACCCAATCAACTGACCTTGTTCAAATTTCAGGGATTGTCCCAATAATGTCCTTTATAGACAAAAGCCTGCATAGATCTTTCAGTTTATCATACTGTGGGGGCTTGTTGCGGTGATGCTGGAAGCTTTGCCACCGGTATTCAGATACCATCAGGGTCACCCGTGGTGGGCAGGTTTCAGCTGAGCTTCTAGTCTAAGACAGAATAGGAAGGACCTGGTGGTCTACTTCTGAAAAAAACTGGCCAGTGAAAACCTTATGAATAGCAGTGGAACATTGTCTGATATAGTGCAGGAAGATGAACCCCTCAGGTTGGAAGGCACTCAAATTCAGTTGAGGAAGAACTGCCTCCTCAAAGTAGAGTTGACCTTAATGATGGATGGGGTGAAGCTTTGGGGACTTTCCTTTGCTGAGGTGGCATATGACTCAAAATGAGAAGAAACAGAACAAGGAATGTATGAAGTATGAATCCAGGAAAACTGGAAATCGTCAAAAATGAAATGAAATGCATAAACATTGCCATCCTAGGCATTAGTGAGCTGAAATGGGCTGGTATTGGCCATTTTGAATCTGACAATCATATAATCTACTATGCCAAGAATGACAAATTGAAGAGGAATGGCATTGCATTTATTGTCAAAAAGAGCATTTCGAGATCTATCCTGATGTACAACACTATCAGTGATGGGATAATATCTGTATGCCTACAAGGAAGACCAGTTAATACAACTATTATTCAAATTTATGCACCAACCACTAAGGCCAAAGAAGAAGAAACAGAAGATTTTCACCAACTTCTGCAGTCTGAAATTGACCGAACATGTAATCAGGATGCATTGATAATTACTGGTGATTGGAATGTGGAAGTTAGAAACAAAAAAGAAGGATTGGTAGTTGGAAAATATGGCCTTGGTGATAGAAACAATGCCGGAAATTGCAGGATAGAACTTTGCAAGACGAATGACTTCTTCATTGCAAGTACCTTTTCTCAACTACATAAACGGTGACTACACACGTGGACCTCACCAGATGGAGTAGAGATCATCTCAAAAATAGATTTGATGAGTTGAACTCTAATGACTGAAGACCAGACTAGTTGTGGAATGACATCAAGGCCATCATACATGAAGAAAGCAAGAGTGATTAAAAAGACAGGAAAGAAAGAAAAGACCAAAATGGATGTCAGAAAAGACTCTGAAACTTGCTCTTGAACATTGAGTAGCTAAAGTGAATGGAAGAAATGATGAAGTAGAAGAGCCGAACAGGAGATTTCAAAGGGCAGCTCGAGGAGACAAAGTAAAATATTGTAATGACATGTGCAAAGACCTGGAGTTAGAAAACCAAAATGGAAGAACACAGTCGGCATTTCTCAAGCTGAAAGAACTGAAAGAAAAATTCAAACCTTGGGGTATTCTAGGGGCAAAATACTGAATGATGCAGGATGCATCAAAAGAAGATGGAAGGAATACACAGTCATTGTACCAAAAACAATTGGCCGATGTTCAAACATTTCAGGAGGTAGCATATGATCAAGAACCAGTGGTACTGAAGGAAGGAGTCCAAGCTACACTGAAGACTTTATTGAAAAACAAGACTCCAGGAATTGACGGAATACCAATTGAGATGTTTCAACAAACGGATGGAGTGCTGGAAGTTCTCACTCATCTCTGCGAAGAAATTTGGAAGACAGCTACCTGGTCAAACAACTGGAAGAGATCCATATTTATACCTATTCCAAAAAAAGATGATCCAATCGAATTTGAAAATTATCAAACAATATTAATATCACACACAAGTACAATTTTGCTGAAGATCATTCAAAAGGGATTACAGCAGTACATCGATAGGGAACTTCCAGAAATTCAACTGAATCCAGAAGAGGATGTGAAACAAGGAATATCATTGCTGATGTCAGATGGATCCTGGCTGAAGGCAGAGAATACCAGAAAGATGTTTACCTGTGTTTTATTTGCTATGCAAAGGCATTTTACTACGTGGATCATAACAAATGATGGATAACATTTCAAAGAATGGGAATTCTAGGACACTTAACTGTGCTCATGAGGAACCTGCTCTTAGATCGAGAGGCAATCACTCCACCAGAACAAGGGGTTACTGCACGGTTTAAAGTCAGGAAAGGTGTGCATCAGAGTTGTATCCTTTCACTATATTTAGTCAATTTGTATGCCGAGCAAATAATCTGAGAAGCTGGACTATATGAAGAAGAACGGAGCATAAGGACTGAAGGAAGACTCATTAGCAACCTGTGATATGCAGGTGACACAACCTTGCTTGCTCAAAGTGAAGAGGACTTGAAGCACTTACTGATGAAGATCAAAGACTATAGCCTGCAGTATAGACTATACCTCAACATGAAGAAAACAGAATTCCTCACAACTGGACCAATAAGCAACATCATGACAAAAGGAGAAAAGATTGAAGTCATAAGGATTTCATTTTACTTAGATCCATAATCAATGCCCCCATGGAAGTAGCAGTCAGGAAATCAAAGGACACACTGCATTGGGCAAATCTGCTGCAAAAGACCTCTTTAAAGTGTTGAAAAGCAAAGATGTCACTTTAAGGACTAAGGTGCGCCTGACCTGAGCCATGGTATTTTCAATTGCGTCATATGCATATAAAGGCTGGACAATGAATAAATAAGACTGAAGAATTGATGCCTTTTATTGTGGTGCTGGCGAAGAATATTGAATATCCCACGGACTGCCAGAAAAGTGAACAAATCTGTCTTGGAAGAATTACAGCCAGAATTCATCTTAGAAGGGAGGATAATGAGACTTTATTTTGCTTCCTTTGGACATGCTATCAGGAGGGACCAGTTCCTAGAGAAAGACATCATGTTTGATGAAGTAGAGGGTCAGCAAAAAAGAGGAAGACCCTTGATGAGATGGATTGACACGGTGCCTGCAACAATGAGTTCAAGCATAATAAGGAGCATGAGGACGGTGTTTCATTCTATTGTACATTGGGTCACTACCAGTCGGAAGCGACTCGAGGGCACCTAACAACAACATAGACAAAAGAAACACCTTTCCTTTCCTTGTCTTGAATCCAGCCTAGGATCATGTGTTGCTTTCAGTTGACGTGTTTCTTTGGTTTCCTTCAATCTGGAACAGTTCCTCAACCTTCTTTGTTTTTTATGGCTTTGTTATTTTTGAAGAATGAAGCTAATTACTTTATAGAATATATTTGGATTTGTTTGATGTTTCTTTGTGATTAGATTATGCAATTTCAGCAAGAGTAACACGGAAGTGATACTTTCCAGTGCATTATATCAGAACACACATGATATCCATTTGTCTCATTATTGGTGATGCTAACTTTTACTACCTGATTAAGATGGTATCTACTAGATTTCTGCACTGAAAAATTAATTAATAAGTATTTTTTGAAGCTATATAATTATTAGGTTTCTCATCAAACTTTCTGTAGCTAGTATTTATACCAGTTGATGATTCTTGGCTGAAAATATCACTATAGTGACTATAATTCTTCTACACTTATTAGTTGGCATCCATATGTCAGATAGAGGTTTCCCTATTTATTTACTGCAATTTGTTCCTATGGCACAATGTTTAAGTGCTTGGCTGCTAACCATAAGATTGTCAGTTCAAACCTACCAGCTGCTCTGTGGGAGAAAAGACCTGGTGATCTGCTCCTGTAAATATTACAGCCTGGGAAACCTTACAGAGCAGTTCTACTGTGTCCTATAGGATCACTATGAGTCGAAACTGACCCAATGGCACACAACAACAGCAAAGTTCCTATGATTATTTATTTTGATATTCAAATTGTCCCAGATTTGGTCAACTGGAGCCCCTTCAAGCTCACGCCTGTGTCCTTTTCATATGTTCCCATCGTTCTTTGAGTACTTCTTAACTTCCTGGTACAACAAAATGTCCCAGGCTCATCTTGTACTTTTCCTGGTCCAACCTGAAATTAGCCATTTCTCTAAGAACTCCTGTTTCCTCTTAGTGGAGAATGGCAATTAGAAATGAATATCTGAGTGCTAGGTGGGTTCATGCTACTGGAGGTGCCTTGCTTTTGTCTCTTCAGCAGGCAGAGCTAGGAAATGTGTACACACATGCTCCCTCCACATAGATATATTTACACACACACATATACCTCTACGGAGCCCTGGTGGCATAGCAGTTAAGAGCTTGGTTGCTTACCAGAAGATCAGCAGTTCAAATCTACCTGCCGCTCCTGGGAAACTCCATGGGGCAGTTCTACTCTGTCCTATAGGGTCACTTTGAGTCGGAACTGACTCGATGGCACCTAACAACAACATATACCTCTATATCTAATTCTGTGTCTACTTATTAAAAACTATGATTTCAACCTATGCCTCCAGTTCCAATCCAAAACCACAGGGTTTGTTCTAGCATTCTCCCTTTTCATATTTGAGCTCCCTTCTCTAACAGTGGGAGCCCTGGTGGCACAGTGATTAAGAGCTCGGCTGCTAACCAAAAGTTGGCAGTTCAAATCCACCAGCCACTCTTTGGAAACCCTAGGGCGCAGTTCTGCTCTGTTTTATAATGTATCCAGAAATGGACTGGCTGTATTATGTACCTGGATGTAGTGAAAAATAAGTAAAATTAATTAACCAAACATTTAGAAGAAGATAACAAGGGTGTGTTTGTGTGTTGTGCGGACTATGTGTCTGTGTGTGTAAAAGCCATCAGTTGTCTGAACTTAAAATTCTATCCTCAAAAACCCAAAAAAGAATGCGATTATGGAATCTGACTATATTTTATTTTGTTTTTTGCATATTAGGGTTTTTAAAATTTATCCTGCCTGATATTTGCTGATTTGGAATCTGTAAATGTATGTCTTTCACAAAATGTGAGAAATTTTCAGCTATTGTTTCTTTACATATTCTTTTTCTGCCCCATTCTCTAGCTCTCCTCCCTTCTGGGATTCCAATTACATGTGAGGCCTTCTACTATTGCCCCACAGGTCCTTGCGATTCTGTTGAATTTTAAAAATATATTTCTCTCTTTTCTTCAGATTAGATAATTTTGATTGTTTTATCTTTAAGGGCACTGACTCTGACTTTTGTCATATTCAGTTTGCTTTAAAGCTGATCCAGTAAATTTTTATGTCAGAGATTGTATTTTTGATTCTAGAATTTCTACTTAGTACTTGTTTATAGCTTATTTCTCTGCTGAGATTTCTTCTGTTTGTTCATTCATCATGAGCATATATTGTCTTATTGAGCTTTGTTACAATATCTTCTTTAAAGTACTTATCTGCTAACCCAATATCTCGGTTATCTCAGGGTCTCTCTCCACTGATTACCTTTTTTTTCTTGAGTATGGGTCATGTTTTTCTGCTCTGTAATAAAAAAAAATTTTTTTTTTTATGTATATGAGTTTTGGATTGCAGCCTGGACTTCATAAATATTATGTTAAAGAGGCTCTGAATTCTTTTATATTCCTCAGGAGAGTGTTAATTTTTTGGTTTTAGTAGGCAATTAACTTGGCTAGGTTCAGACTCCAAGGTCTGTCTCTCTGATGTGGGTAAGAGCTGAAATATCTATTTAGTTTTTTTAGAGGCAGCTGGGCTACGTGGAGTCTGCCTCGTGCATGTATAGTGCAGGACTCAACCAGAGATTTAAGTAGAGTTTGTGCACGGAATTTGGGACTCCCCATCTCTTGCACTATCCTTTCTGGGATTTCCCACTCACTTTCTAGCTTTGCTTGCTATTTGAATTCTGTCTTCTGGTTCTTTACACCAAATACACTATAGAATTTGATCAGAGTTACAGCCACTCAGTGCTAAACCAAACTGGGCTCTGCCCTCAGACAAGACACTTAAAAAATGGGAAATTCACTCAGTGCTGATCCCTTCTTTGTGGTCACTCTTGCGGTAACCCTTCCTGATTCTGCTTGTTTTTGGTTATTTTCTAGTATCTTCAGTAGTTGTTTTTCATATTTTATCTAGAGTTTATAGTTGTTATCTGCAGGAAGATTGGGCCAATAGGAGATCCTTAGCTACTACCAGAAGGGAAACCTGGTATTTGTATTATCACCTACAGAGCTGGAGTAATTTATTTGCTTCTGTAATTAGCATTGTATCTCATCAAGTAAGTAGTAAATTCTAGGTGATCAGTTTTTCTCATTTACAAGTACTGAGTTCATTTTTCAGGATTAGTCTGTTCCTGTAGGTCTAGGAGGTATAGTTATACCAAGGGTTAGGGTTAGCTGATGTCAACATTTTTGTCACCTGCCTATTTGGGGTGCTTGTAGTATGCTGTAAGTTCAGGATGATGCAAGGTACTTGAACTCATCTTTTTTTTTTTTTTTAAATCTGGAATAATGTAGAGTGATGAAAGGAGATGTTTGTCTTAAATACATGAATCTAGTATGGTGTTTACCTGTGTCTCTCTATAACCGTACTGTCCAAAACAGCAGCCACTAGCTACATGGGGCTACTTAAATTTAAATTAGTTAAAATAAAATAAGTTCAATTCCTCAGTTACACTGGCCACGTTTCAAGTGCTCGATAACCACATGTGGCTGGCAGCTACTGTATTGGACAGAGCAGAAGAGAATATTCGCATAGTCAGGGAAAGTGCCATTGGACATCATTGCTCTACAGAGGGCTGCTCTGTTAAACAGACACGTACATTTATTCGGAATTGTGTGTGTTTTGTTGCTCATCTGAAGTCCACAGGTATACAGTCCGTCACTGGCCAGAGTCTACCTTGATGGTCACTGATATTTACCCTGTCTTGTCACATTCACTATTTTTTTCCTTTGGCTGTATTTGCCCTTCGTGGGTTGACATACTATGTAGATCATTTCTTCGTACCTGTGAACTATCTGTTTTTTTTTTAAAGACAGAAGTAATTTGAGTTGCTTCCATTTATTCATAAGACTTACCTGTGTTCTAGGCACTGTGCTCAGCACTTTATCTGCATTATCTCATTTACTCTTTATAACAGCTTTGAGGCATAGGTGTTATTAGTATCCTCAATTCACTGGTGGGGAAACTGAGGCAGAGAGGCTAAATAACTTGCTCTTGGTCCCACAGTGGGTGAGGGGTGATGCCAGGACATAATTGTGGAAGAGTAAGGGAAGTGGAAGAATATGCAGTTTTGGTATTCTTTGTGGAAGCTTTCCAAATATTAAACCTTGGAGATGACACTGTTTTACTTAATACAGAAATACAGCACAAAAGAGTTACACAGAAATTAGTCACATGGCTTCAGACTCATATAAAAAACTCTAGCTATGTATCATGCCTTAGTCACATAAATTCCTGATCTAGGAGTGTTTGTGGAAAAATATTTGTTTTCCCCTCCCTCTTCACCTCCCTCAGAGGTCAAATTTTCTTTCCAATTACCAGCTTCTCACAGGCCATCTTATTCTGACCCACATCGCTCTCCTAGCTTATTTTATACTCTTTAAACAGTGCATTTAATTTTTTTTTTCTATTTAAAGATGATTTACATTTTAATATCTCATACTACTCAATATGCATTTCCATGCTTTTGAGATCTTGATTCTATATAGAAGAATTTCTTGGGCAAGTTCCTTTACTTTTACTTGGATGGTTTCACCTTTTCTTTAAAATTAGCATGTATTGATTTTATTTTTTAATAGTTTGATTGCTTCTCCACTATTAACCTTCCTTGTGCTCCTTAACATTCTATGAAGGCAGTTTTCATGGACGTGAACTCTTAAATTTAACATTGGACTCAATGTTTCCATTTCTAAGAAAGTGACCAGTCCAGAGAGGAAGCATGGTGGTCACAGTGCTGAAGCATGGAGCATAGATCCACTTTCTTGTTCTGATTTTTATCACTCAAATAGTGTGCCTCCTCATGCCCTCGTAAAACATGTCTTTGTGGTGTCATCAGCTCAGACTTCAGTCCATTTTGGAAACAGATTAGACTGGACACACTGCCTAAAATTTCTTCACTACTGTATTTGTGATAAAAGAGTAACATCTGTAAAACATATTTTGTGTTGCAAAGGAAAACATGACAGTATTACGGTGACATACTTTTTCTTAGATGTGAAAAAAAGAAAAAAATATCTAAAAGATTCAGGAAGACATTAATAAGGAGTATTTAATAAGATTTCACAAAACATTTAAAAAAATCTAGTTAAAGTTAGAAATACAAGTAGTAAAACGTTGATTTTACAGTGGCCATTGGCCTCAAGTCAATAAAGTGACATAGTCCTCATCAAAATATCTTTTGCTTATTATATAGCCATTGTATAAAAGGAGAAACGTCTGCAGAAAGATTCTGTGGATCCAAATTACTGAGCTCTGTTTATTTGTATTGAGAGATAAAAACAGCAGAAGTCTCATAATTCCATCATGAATCAGAAAAACAATAGTTTCAGAAACTTGCAAAATTTCCTTTGATACTCAGCTGCAAGGAACTCTTTGAAATAACTTTCCAACCTTACCTATTTTGAGATGCAGCTGGATAATTATCTACATGTGGCAGCAACAGGAAGGTCTTATTTCCTCAACATTTTCCCACTCTGCTCTTCCAAAGGGGTGTGAAAACATTTTTGTAAAAGAATGGGATTCCCTGGGTTTCCTACTAGTTGAAATTACTCTACATTGAAGTGTTTCAGGTTTTCTCCAGGTAGAGCATCTGTGCTTCTGCTAATTCAATTTTTTTTTTTGATTCAAAGGAATGTTTCATAATTACTTGATGAATGAATGTATTCACATGTGAAATTGTAGTAGATTTTTGTGAAGCTTCAGTAGATCCATCTGTTACCTATTGAAAGACTCAGTGGGAAAAGTAACTTTAAAAAGAAGAATTAGGATGATGAGTCATTATTCTATTTAGAAAGGAATTTGTACATTAAAGTAATCAAAAAAAGATTCAAACTCATAGGACAGTGTAAAATTGCCCGATAGGGTTTCCAAGGAGCAGCTGATGGATTCAAACTGTTGACCTTTTGGTTGGTAGGTGAGTTCTTAACCACTGTGCTACCGGGGCTTCTATATTAAAGCACATCTCCTGATTGAGGGTGATTTCTTGTCTTTCTTCTTCCTTGTCTGTATTTTTCAACAATGTCAATAGTGTATATTTATTATTTGTGTCATAAAAATGTAAGAAGGCCAAGAAAATGAAACATTTGCTTATACTATTTTACTCATGAGACAAGGAAGTCAGGATTTATTAGTCTGAAGGACTCCAGTCTAGTCTTCAGCATCTTAGTCGCTCTCATAAGCATAGTTACAGAATTTTCAGGAAAATATAAATCCCCTGCTTAAAAAGTAGCATCATCTGGATCAGTGCTGTCCAATAGAGCCTTCTGTGATGATAGAGACATTCTCTGCACGTGCTAATACTGTAGCCAGTAGCCACAGGTGGCTATTGAGCACCTCAAATATGGCCGGTGTGACTGAGGGCTTTTTAACTTAGCTAATTTTAATTAATTTAAATTTACATAGCTACACATGGCTAATGGCTTCCATATTGGACAATGTAGATATAGCTATATCTAAACCAACAATCAGTCACAAGTATCTAAAAATTATTGTACCAGTATTTTTGATTACACAAAACTATATTTATTATTCACACATAGTTCTTTGGGTGTTTATTCCTTCCATAAACTATTAGATGTGTCTATAAGGTGAAAGTCCATACTAACCAAAAGTAAACTAGAATTTTGTTACAGCACCATTAGCTAAAAGGGAAATTCAAAATAATGCAAGTCAGAGACCTAAAATGCTATGCTAAAAAATCTCATAATTTATAAGACAGTCATGTCGTTGTTCTTGATTCAAATAGTACAAATAACTCAGGTGTATGTTAAGCATGTTAGATACTCAACAACGCTAGGTTTTAGGGGAAGGGAATAAGCTATAAGTAAGTAGGAGGCTCTCAGCTGTGCGATCAGAGTCATCAGATCTTGCATGAGTAGTGAGAGCTATATAGCAAAGATTGAACTTGCTTTTGACTGGTGTCTCTATGGAAGAAGTAAAATCAGGAAAGAGTATACACAGCAATAGTTGTAATCATACATGTGGGGCCTTCCAGAAAAGACAAACCTATAGAGGCAGTATAATGATTAGTGGTTTCCAGATGTTTGGGTAAAGGAGGGATGACTGGATAGAGCAGAGAGGATTTTTAGGGCAGGGAAATTATTTATTCTATGTTATTGTGATGGTCCTGTCAGTTTGTCATACTGTGGTGGTTTGCATCTTGCTGTGACACTGGAAGTTTTGCCACCGGTATTTCAAATACCAGCAGGGTCATCCTTGGTGGACAGGTTTCAGTGGAGCTTCCAGACTAAGACAGGCTAGGAGGAAGGACCTGGAAGTTTACTTCTGAAAAAAATTGGCCAGTAAAAACCTTATGAATAGCAGTGGAACATTGTCTGTTATAGTGCTGGAAGATGAAACCCTCAGACACTCAAAATAGGACTGGAGAAGAGCTGCCTCCTTAAAGTAGAGTTGACCTTAATGATGTGGATGGAGTCAAGCTTTTGGAACCTTCATTTGCTGATGTAGCATGACTCAAAATGAGAAGAAACAACTGCAAACACCCATTAATAAGCAGAATGTGGAATGTAGGAAGTATGAATTTAGGAAAACTAGAAGTTGTCAAAAATGAAACAGAACACATAAAGATCAATATCCTAGGCATTAGGGACCTGAAATGGACTGGTATTGGCCATTCTGAATCTGGCAATCATATGGTCTACTATGCCAGGAATAACAAATTGGAATGGCATTGCATTTGTTGTTAAAAGAACATTTCAAGATTTATCCTGAAGTACAACGCTGTCAGTGATAGAATAATATCCATATGCCTACGAGGAAGACCAGTTAATACGACCACTATTCGAATTTATGCACCAACCACTGAAGCCAAAGGTGAAGATTTTTACCAACTTCTGCAGTCTGAAATTGATCGAACATGAATCAAGATGCATTGATAATTACTGGTGACTGGAATGTGAAAGTTGGAAATGAAGAAGAAGGATTGGTATTTGGAAAATACAGCCTTAGCGATTGAAATGAGACCGGAGATCACAGGAAAGAATTTTGCAAGACCAACAGCTTCATTGAAAATACCTTTTTTTTCAACAACATAAACGGCAACTATACATGTGGACTTCATTGGATGGAAAACACAGAAATCAAATCAGCTACATCTGTGCAAAGAGATGATGGAAAAGCCCAATATCATCAGTCAGAACAAGACCAGGGGCTGACTGTGGAACAGACTGTCAATTGCTCCTATTCAAGTTCAAGTTTAAACAGAAGAAAATTAAAACAATTCCATGAGAGCCAAAATACGACCTTGAGTATATCCCACCTGAATCTGGAGACCATCTTTAAAAAAAATTTTTTTTTATTAACTTTTATTGAGCTTCAAATGAACGTTTACAAATCAAGTCAAACTGTCACATATAAGTTTATATACACCTTACTCCGTACTCCCACTTGCTCTCCCCCTAATGAGTCAGCCCTTCCAGTCTCTTGTGACAATTTTGCCAGGTTCCAACTCTCTCTATCCTCCCATCCCCCCTCCAGACAGGAGATGCCAACACAGTCTCAAGTGTCCATCTGATACAAATAGCTCACTCTTCATCAGCATCTCTCTCCTACCCACTGTCCAGTCCCTTTCATGTCTGATAAGTTGTCTTTGGGAATGGTTCCTGTCCTGGGCCAACAGAAGGTTTGGAGACCATGACTGCCAGGATTCCTCTAGTCTCAGTCATACCATTAAGTATGGTCTTTTTGAGAGAATTTGGGGTCTCCATCCCACTTATCTCCTGCTCCCTCAGGGGTTCTCTGTTGTGCTCCCTGTCAGGACAGTCATCAGTTGTGGCCGGGCACCAACTAGTTCTTCTGGTCTCAGGATGATGTAGGAGGAGACCATCTTAAGAACAGGTTTGATTCCTTGAACACTAATGACTGAAGAAGACCAGACCAGTTGTGGGAAGACATCAAGGACAGCAAACATGAAGAAAGCAAAAGATCATTAAAAAGCCAGGAAAGAAAGAAAAGACCAAAATGGGTGTCAGAAGAGACTCTGAAACTTGCTCTTGAATGTAGAGTAGCTAAAGCAAATAGAAGAAATAATGAAGTAAAAGAGCTGAACAGAAGATTTGAACGGGCAGCTCGAGAAAACAAAGTAAAATATTATAATGAAATGTGCAAAGACCTGGAGTTAGAAAGCCAAAAGGGAAGAACACACTTGGCATTTCTTAAGCTGAAAGAACTGAAGAAAAAATTCAAGCCTCAAGTTGGAATTTTGAAGAATTCTATGAACCCTGCATCAGTTAAGAGCTTGGAGGCTAACCAAAAGGTAGGCAGTTGGAATTCACCAGCTGCTCCTTGGAAACCCTGTGGGGCAGTTCTACTCTGTTGAGATGAATCAGAAACATTTGGTTGCAATGGGTTTAGTTTTGGTTGATGGGCAAAGTATTGAATGACACAGGAAGCATCAAAGAAGATGAAAGGGATACTAAGAGTCACTGTACCAGAAAGAATTGGTCGATGTTCAGACATTTCAGGAGATAGCATATGATCAAGAATTGATGGTACTAAAGGAAGAAGTCCAAGCTGCCCTGAAGGTATTGGCAAAAAACAAGACTCCAGGAGTTGGTGGAATACCAATTGAGAGGTTTCAACAAAGGGCACTCACTCATCTGTATGAAGAAATTTAGAAGACAGCTACCTGGCCAACCAACTGGAAGAGATACATATTTGTGCTCATTCCAAAGAAAGTATCCAACAGGATGTGGAAATTATTGAACAATATCATTAATATCACTTACAAGTAAAATTTTGCTGAAGATCATTCAGAAGCAGTTGCAGGAGTACATCAACAGGGAACTTCCAGAGATTCAAGCTGGATTCAGAAGAGGTTGTGGAAAGAGGGATATCATTGCTGATGTCAGATGGAGCCTGGCTGAAAGGAGAGAATACCGGAAAAATGTTTACCTGTGTTCTATTGACTATGCAAAGACATGTCTTAAGTCAATCTCTTTTGAGATATAAAAGAGAAAAGCGAGCAGAGAGATAGGGGGACCTCATACTGCCAAGAAATAAGAACCAGGAGAACAGTACATCCTTTGGGCCCAGGATCCCTGCCCTGAGAATCTCCTAGGTCAGGAGAAGATTGATGACAAGAACCTTCCCCCAAATCTGACAGAGAGAAATAGCCTTCCTCTGGAGCCGGCATCTGGGATTTGGACTTCTAGCCTCCTAGACTGGGTGGATCATAACAAATTATGGAAGAATGGGAATTCCAGAACACATAATTGTGCTCATGCAGAGCCTGTACGTAGACCAAGAGGCAAAAGTTCGAACAGAGCAAGGGATACTGCATGGTTTAAAATCAAGAAAGATATACTTCAGGATTGCATCCTTTCACCATACTCATTTAACCTATATGCTAAGCAAATAATCCGAGAAGCTGGATTATATGAACAAGAATGTGTTATCAGGATTGGTGGAAGACTCATTAACTACCTGCTATATGCAGATGCCACAACTTTGTTTGCCGAAAATGAAGAGGATTTGAAGCACTTACTGAAGAAGATCAAAGACTACAGCCTTCAATATGGATTACAATTCAACATAAAGAAAACAAAAATCCCCATAACTGGATCAATAAGCAACATCATGATAAAGGCAGAAAAGGTTGACGTTGTCAAGGATTTCATTTCACTTGGATTCACAATGAACGTCCTTGGAAACCAGCAGTCAGGAAATCAAATGATGTATTGCATTGGACAAATCTGCTGCAAAAGACCTCTTTAAAGTTTTAAAAAGCAAAGACGTCACTTTGAGGACTAAATTGCACCTGACCCAAACTGTGATATTTTCAATCACCTCATATGCATGCAAAAGCTGGACAGTGAATAAGGAAGACCATAGAAGAATTGGTGCCTTTGAATTATGGTATTGGCGAAGAATACTGACTATACCTTGGACTGCCAGAAGAACAAACAAATCTGTCTTGGAAGAAGAACAGCCAAAATGCTCCTTAGAAGTGAGGATGGCAAAACTTCTCACTTACTTTGGACAGAAGGGACCAGTCCCTGAAGAAAGACATCACGCTTTGGAAAAGTAGAGGGTTAGTGAAAAACAGGAAAACCCTCAATGAGATGGATTGACACAGTGGCTGTAACAATGGGCTCAAACATAACAATGATTGTGAGAATGGGGCAGGACTGGACTGTGTTTCGTTCTGTTGTATATTGGGTTGCTATGAGTTAGAACTGACTCAACAGCACCTAACAAGAACAACATTGTAACAGTGGACACATGACATTAAGCATTTGTTAAAACCCAGAGAACTGTACAACACAAAGAGTGAACCCTAATTTAAACTATGGGCTTTAGTTAATAATGTGTTTATATTGATTCATCAAATGTATCAAATGTACCACACTAATGCAAGATGTTAGTAATAAAGAACTCTCTTTACTTTCTTGCACATTTTTTCTGTAAACATAAAACTGCTCTAAAAATAAAGTCTATTAATTAAAAAAAAATCACCAACCTCATAGTGTTTTTATGATGATTAAATTAGTAACATATCAAGCACTTAGAAAGGTGCCTGGTACATGGTGAACGCTATGTACATGTAATCTGGAATTATTATGACTTGCATCTGTATGAATTGCATCTGACCTTATGAGTAGGAGGCCTGTAATCATTATTATTGTTTCTGGTTGGTACAGTGTGTCTTTTATAAGTCCTAAGGACAAGAATCAGAAAGAGGTAAGGGCTGAACATTTAGGAATGGCTGAGTGGTTGAGGAATAGGCTGGTCTATGAATAGAATTTATCCTACTCCCAGAGGGGCAGTGGACATTGTGCCAGGACATATTTTGACATATTTGGCCAGTAGGCTGGTCTGCATCTTTTTTTTTTTTTTTTGGTGTTGAGGGGAGGGTGGCGATGGAAGAGAAACAGCAATGGAAATTGCTAATTTCCAATCAACTAATCATTTTTTTTTTTTCAAATAGGTTCCATAAAGAAAGAGATAGGCTGTTTGATTCACTCCCGTAGCACTTGGTATTGTGCCTTGCACATTGCTGGTACTTATTTTAGTTTTCTAGTGCTACCGTAACAAAAAATACCACAAAACGAGTGGCATTAAAGAGGAGAAATTTATTTTCTGACAGTTCAGGAGGCTGGAAGTTCAAATTCAGGGTGTGGCTATGGGAGAAGGGGAAAAAGGGCGGGGGGCTCTTGTCTATTTCAGCTTCCAGTAGCTGCTGGCAATCTTTGGAGGTCCTTGGCTTGTAGGTGCATCTACTTCTTGTGTCCATCTTCATCTGGTGTCTTCCCCTGGTGTCTGTCTCCATGTCTATTCTGCTCTTTTTATAACTCAGAAGTGATTAGGCTTAGGACCCACCCTACTATGATGTGATCTCATTAACAAAACAGAAGAAAAACCTTATTTCCAGACAGGATCACATCCACAGGTACAGGACAGGCCTTCAATACATATTTTTGGGAAGCACAATTCAACCCATAAGGGTACTCTTCAAATATTCATTTGGATAAAGAAATAAAAGATCTTTTCAAAGCAGCTGGACAGTGTGGCGAGGAGGGCCTCATGCATCGGTCTAGGTATTGAACTCAACGACTTTTAAGGTCTTCTGACTCTGAAATTACATGATTTCATGTATAAACAACACTTGATATTTTTGCTCCAGCAAAATGTCTGGCTGTGAAGCTAACACATTTTTCTGGGACTGTAAGCATTATTTGCTACAGCCACTTAGGAAGTATTGTTGGATCTTCTTTAAAGATCAAAGGTAAATATATTGGATAATTTGCATATGGCATCATGTTTCCAGGATCAAAGTGAACACAGATTCTAGCGTTATACAGCCAATGTTTTACTCTTCATTATTTTTTGAAGCCGCCTAAGAAATGAATTACATATTTCTAGTGATCTGAATCAGTTCAGTGAAAATTAGTAACAGTTGCTCTGGGATACACTTCATGGCCTTTATTACTTCCTTCCTCTCTTTATCCACTCTGTCAGGAGGCGTGCAAGGCTCTCACCTTTCCACACCTACTCGGTAGGACTGATAGTTACTTGACAAAATCTGTTCCATAGCTCTCTGTCATGTCAGGACTGCAACTGTTAGCATTGCGTACACGGCCCTCACAGTCTGAGCACTGCCAGTCTCTCTGACTGTGCCATAGGCTGGGCCATACAGAGGGACTTGGGTTTTCCGAATTCGATCCAGGCTGAGTCCACCTCTGCCTCTGTATGGTTCCAGTCCCTTTTCTCTGCACTGAGATCCCATATTACCCTCTGCCTAATACAGGAAACCCTGGTGGCATAGTGGTTAAGTGCTATGGTTGCTAACCAAAGGGTCAGCAGTTTGAATCCGCCAGGTGCTCCTTAGAAACTCTATGGGGCAGTTCTACTCTGTCCTATAGGCTTGCTATGAGTCAGAATTGACTCGACGGCACTGGGTTTGGTTTGGTTTTTGGTTTAATATAGTGAAACCTGTGAGAGCTGTAACTCAATGGAATTGCCTTTTTTCTCCTGGTCTTACAAGTTTTCCATCTTTGACAGAGTACAACCTTACCACTTTTCGATCACTCTGTTAGTGGAAAATCTTTGAGTTTTCTGCCTTACACAGGTTTCCACCTTAAACAAGTTCTGGTTTGTGTGGGTTTTACTGTATCAACTTGTCTGACAGATGCCATTTCTCCTTGGAAGGATATCTTCCTCTCTCATCTTCCCTTGCTTTCTTGCTATGTATTTAACTGTATAATATAACTTTTCATAGTATTTGGTAGTTTTTTAACTTTGCCTAGTGGTGACTCCAGCTGTACTGCCAGGCTGTGAACAATGTAAGGGCAGAGGGCATGAGTTGGTTACAAAGCTCAGAGAACCACTCCAATGGGAACTCCACCAGGGCAGACACTGGACCTGTTCTGTTCGCTACTGTAATGTAACCCAAGAGCTTAGAACAATATCTGGCCCACTGCGGTTTATGCTTGATCTTAAGAGTCGATCTGACTGTGAAGTTTACACTGAAATTTCTAAGTAGAACTGTTGTACCGTATGCTTTACAAAATATAATAATAAAAATTTAACCATAGATCCTTTAAAACTAAAGAAACTTATTGGACATTGACAGTGTACTCAGCACTTCACACATATTAGCTCTTTGATATTAACTCGTTGTAATTATAACTAACTCATAAAAACATTATGAGGTGAACACTTATTATTCTCATTTTACAGGTGATGAAAACGAGGCACAGGAAATCTAACTGACTCGCCTAAGGCCACACAGCTAGGGGGTTCAGAGCTGGGAGTTAGCTCAGACAGTATGGTTCCGAAGTCCATCCTCTTAATCTCCATATTAGCTACTCTTTTGTGATGTCGTTAGTCATTTTTTGTTAACCACTTTTACCCATGAGAATGCTTTTAGTTGTTATAGAAAACACAAAGCAAATGGCTACCATCCAATGGAAGAAACAGTGTCTCCCCTAATTGTTACCCAGAAGGGAAAGCTTCTTTCACAGAAAAAAAACAAAAACAAAAAGCCCAAACCCATTGTCATTGAGTTGATTCCAACTCATGGTAATCTCATATGTTACTGAGTGGAACTATTCCATAGGTTTTTCTTGGTGGTAATCTTTACAGAGACAGATCACTATGTCTTTTTTCCACAGCACCTTTTTTCCTCTAGGTAGGCTTGAACCACCAACCTTTGGGTTTGTAGTTGAGAACTAATTGTTTGTACCACCCAGGGACCTTCTTTCACAGAAGCCCCCTGCAAATATCTCCTCCAGTCTCGCAAGCTGAAATTATCCCTAAACCAGTACCAATGCCCAATGAATGGGATTGTGTGGGTCAGTTCATGCCTGCACTATCTGCCCTGAATCTATATTCAGGGATGGAGTCAACTTTCCCTGAAACACATGAGTTAGTTCCTCAGGAGACATGTGAACAAGCAAACTGAAGGTAGCTGTTTCCAAGAGATGGAGGAGTGGCTGGTGGGCAGGGAAGCACAGTGCTCACTACGCCCCTCATTTGAAGACGAGGTTGCAGACATTGAGAGATAAGGTGACTCATCACAAAGTTGGCTAGAAGTCCGTTTATCTCTGAGCTATAAACTTCTAAATCAAATTCTAACAGCCTCATCAAGGAACCTTTAAAAACTATGTCTTATTGGAATGCTCCAGGAAAAACAGCATTTGTTTCTGAGGAATTTTTTGCAAAAAAGTAAACAAGAAATTGGAAGATTGTAGCTAATTGTGAAAGAGAAAACAGCTTGAAAATATAACTGGCAGTTCTCTAAATTTCATGATATATTTAGTAATGCTTTATAATTATGAAAATAGTGTAATATACTACTATGTAATATGCTTTGCTGCTGGCTTACTACTTTAGATTTAATTTTTTAAATTTTTCTGCCAGAGAATATGTAACTGAATGTGAATAAAGTAATCAGTTATTCTGTGTTACAGAATGTGCAATCTCAATTCCTCTCCATCCCTCTAAAACTGCACGTGCCATATTTAAAACCCATCTTCTCAAAGCTAACTCCGATAGACATTCATTCATCTATTCATTCATTTGTTTAATAAGTTCAGCGTTTATTGCGAACCAAGGCCTTAGGGATAGAATGGTGGTTACTTGTCAGTCTTTGTTGTATCTGAATTCTAACCAAAATGTCAGCAGTTTGAATCCACCAACTGCTCCTCGGAAACCCTATGGGACAGTTCTGCTCTTTCCAATAGGGTCACTGTAAGTCGGAAACGACTCCACAGCAGCAGGTATGAGTTCTCAGGATTTCTTTCCCAAGTGTCTCTTTATTCTCCTCCTCTTTTTCTGACTGAGCTTTCTTACTCCCTGCCAGCAGAGCAAACTTTTTAAAACTCAAATCCAGTTATCCTTATTTCTGCTTAAAAAACTTCAATGACTTCCTGAGACCAAGAGGAAATATTCAAAATCCTTAAACTGTCTTTACAAACTTACCTGGATCTAACTTCCCAACCACATCTCGAGACACTTCCTCACACATAGGGCCCTCCACCTGTGTCTCCAATGTACTCGAAATAGAGAATTATTTTTTATACTATGTCTTTATATATCCTGGACTTTCTGGAATATCCTTTCTTACTCTTCTCCATCTACCTAAATCCTACTCATGCTTCAAGTCCAGCTCAGGTATTACTCATTCTGTTGGCATGTCTGCAAACCTTCTAGGCAGAGTTACTTATCCTTTATAACAGCCCCATAAAACTTGATGTGACACTATTACTCCACTTAATATATTGCATTGTAATTTTTTACATGCCTCTCTTATAAACTAAGGAATGTTTATCTTTCTAACCCCTGAGGCTTGAAAAAGGCTAGCATGTGGTGCCCAATAAATATGTTCTGAGTTACTTATCAAAGCATCAGTCTGACCAATACATTGGCAAGTGAGCGTTGTCTTTCACTGTGTCAATGTATATTTACTGAGCGCTTTCTCTGGACCAGGTTCTAAATGAACATTGGTATTTAGCCCCAAAATACCGCAAAGGGACTTCAGTTTATTTGTAATAGTTCAGGTCCTTTTCGGATAGTTCGATGTTTGTTTTTCTTTGGAAACTTCCATGGAGTATCAGAGTGAGAATTGCAGTTGCCAGAAGTTGATTGTGTCCTATTTTTTTTTTCCCCTGTATTTTATAGCACTTTCTTGATGGGCAAGTCTGATTTGCTATCCTTCCAACATCACTGTTTATGATGGTGGTAATTCAGCCCTAAAATATTTGACATTTGCCTGTTTTTCTTCCAGATGATTCTTACGCTTTTCATAGAGTTGAATATAACAACCTTTTAATTTTTCACATTTCTTTCTGCAAATATTTGACTGCAAAAGTTTCAGGTAAAAAAATGAAAGTATCTTTGTTTTGAATTAAGGCTCTTGGCCTTTAGATTATACCATTTTATTAGAAATTTCAGTGTAATAAAATGTTACATGAAAAGTTCTATGATTGACATGTGAATCTGAAAGATGCATTTCGCGAAAGAAAAACTGTGGTACACTTAAGCGATTTTTTAAAAAAGTTCCATTGTAGAAGGAACATTGGGATCATAATTCCTAATTCAGAGTTCATCAAGGCAGGCTGCCTTTGTTCATGAATATTCTTATTTTAAATAGGCACAAACCATGAAAATCTTATGCCATTTCCCCATCATAAAAAGAATTCATTATGAACATACAGTGAAAAATTGTTAGGTGATATTTCAGAATCGACTCAATTATTTTTCAGTTACTGTGAAATGTATTCGTATTTCATCTAATTAATAATTTTAGAAGCAGAATTGGGTTTTTTTTTAGACTTCCAAGGAGTACTTTTTTGCCAGTGGTTTTCTTACAAAGAGGCTTTTGATTCTTCCTTCTGTACAATTGCTGGTTCTTGGCCTTGAGGCTGAATATATTCTACCGAAAGATTTAAAAAAAAAAGCTATTCTTACCAAATAGTTATTGTGTCAAATAAAATTTGGATAATGCACACCACGCTTTTGGAGCAATTGTGATTTTAAAACAAATCTAAAGCTAGGTCGATGCTGAGTGGTCGTTGCACAAGGCATATACTGTTCCTGTGAACATCAGGAGGGGCTCTACGCAAGCAAGTCAGAATTTTGGTGACACCCGTTGCCGTTGAGTCGATTTCAACTCATAGTGACGCTGTGGGACAGAGTAGACCTGCCCTGTAGGGTTTCCAAGGAGGGGCTGGTAGGTTCCAACCCCTGACCTTTTGGTTAGCAGGCATAGCTCTTAACCGCTACGCCACCAGTGTTCCTTTGATGATAAGTAGAGAGAATTTATCTTTCACTTCCTCTATGACATGATTTGGAAAATATTGCTGTTGTTAGTCGCCGTGGAGCCAGCCTCAATCAGTGACAGAATGAAATGCTACCTGGTCCAGTGCTGTCTTCAGGGCCGTAGGTGTGTCTGAGTCCATCGTTGCGGCTGTTGTGTCTTAGCCACATTCATCCATCGTATCGAGAGTTTCCGTCATTTTCACTAACTCTCTGCCAAACATAATATCCTTTTCTAGCGATTGGTCTTTCCTGATGGTATGTCAGTTAAGACAGCTGAAGACTTGCCGTCTTTGCTTCTAAGGAGCATTCTGGTTGTGCTTTTTCTAAGACTGATTTTTTTCATTCTTGTGGCAGTCCATTCAATATTCTTTGCCAACACCAAGATCTGAAATGTAGTGTTTGTGAATTTTGTGTTAGTCCTGAATATTAGAGAGCTCTCTCTTTTACCTTTCTGTCTTTCTCATTCTCCCAAGTTCTGAGATTTGAAATTTTGTAATGTGAAGTGGAGACTTAGGGCAATGAAAGACAGAGCATGACATACACGGTTGCTTAAAGTTGTCACTGCCAATTGTTACTCAGTAACAGGCCTTAGACTATCTCTCTAAGAACTGGACTGAAGATCTCAAAGTTTAATCAACCAAGTTCCTCACAGACCATCTCAGTCTCACCTAAATTGATTCATTGGCTCGCTTAAATTACTAGCTCTGCTGCTCTGACATAAAAACAAACTATAGCACACCATGCAGATCAAAATTTATGATCCCAGCCTGACTCAGATGCATGGTAAAGACACTTCTGGAACAACCTCATTCAGTCTTGTTGTAGAAACAAGAAACGAAGGGCAAGATAGCATATGAAATATCAATTTGTGTTGAGGTAGTAGAAAATATTAACTGCTGTGTTGTTCTTTCTTGTTTTCCATGTTGAACTACCAGCCTCTCTCTATTGGGTAATTAGAGAAGGGAGAGTCCACAGGCAAAGAGCCATATTCTAAGCTTCTATGGTCAAAAAGCATCTTGGTGCAAGAACAAAAAGGCTTGCTGTAGGTCCACTAGAATGAATACCTGTGTCTTTCTGTTCTTCATACTAGATAAAGGAACTTTACAGGTAGTAGAATGTTTAGAATATAAGTGAGCTAGAAGTATTGCAGGGACCATGTGTTCTGTTACTTCCCACATTAGGGATCTGATGTTTGGGGATGTGCAGAGGACATGATACAATTCATTTTCAGTAGGAACATGAGAATAAGCAGTCTCATGCCGCACTACTCATCTGGATCTTAGAAGGCAGCAGCATCATAGATGTGGTTCACTCTAATAGGGCCCCAGAACAGTGGAATGGTGTATACACATTTGATGGATGTGGTGAGCTGCAAAGAGATTGTGGGACAAGGGGAGCAGTACAGCAGAGATGTGGGTGGAGCATGTCAGCAATGGATGAGAAGGATTGACCATGCAAAAACCCAAGTGGGTGTCCAAAGAGAACCCACCCACTGGATAGTTGCCTTTGGAGGGAGCAACATGCTTCACCCGTGCCATTCAGTTTTACACAAGTCAAGTTACATCATTATGAAGCATGTCATCATAGGATGGAGAGAGAAGGAGACTGAGAGAAAGATGTCCTGCCTTCCCCCACCACCATAGAGTGGCAGATGTTTAATGGTCATCCACTATCTACCAGTATACAACTGACCCCAGGTATGCATTAGGGAGAAATAATTTACCTTAAGTGTGATTGAAGGAAAAATTGGAATTGACACAAAAGGAATCACTGGATTGGACTGAGGAAAATGGAAATTGACTAAATGGAGATTTTTTATATCATGCAGAAACAGGAGCTCATGATAGAGAATAAATTTGTTAGAAGCAAAGAAAGTCATATTTTTGAGCCACTGAGAATTTAGTGGACCATAGTAATATGGCAAATTATGTATGTGTATGTATGTGTACTTGGCTCTGAAAAGCAAGAGTTTTGTGGATTCATGTCAGGAATGCTGTTGGGATTAGATTAAATCTAGGGCATTTTTAGGGTGCATATCTGTAGAACAGAAACCCTGGTGGCACAGTGGTTAAATGCTATGGCTGCTAACCAAAGGGTCGGCAGTTCGAATCCGCCAGGCACTCCTTGGAAACTCTGTGGGGTAGTTTTACTCTGTCCTATAGGGTTGCTATGAGTCGGAATCAACTCGATGGCACTGGGTTTGGTTTATCTGTAGATCTGTTTTTGGCATAACTGAGCCAATTATCCCCTCTTCCTTTTCATACTTCTGCAGAAATATGAGCTTCTTTTTTTTTTTATTAGTAGTGGTTTTCCCCACAAGAAGTACAGTGAGCATATGTGTTGGATGTGGGTGGTGGGGGGCGGGGAGAGAGAGATTATGTTGTTGGAATAGTATATGCCTAGGGCTACTGTTATCAGGAGGGACCAGTCCCTGGAGAAGGACATTATGCTTGGTAAAGTGAATGTCATCGAAAAATCAGAAGAACCTCAATGAAATAGATTGACACAATGGCTGCAACAATGGGCTCAAGCATAACAATTGTGAGGATGACGCAGGGCCGGGCAGTGTTTTGTTCTGTGGTACAGCTATGACTTGGTACTGACTCAGTTACACCCAACAACAACAGGACTACTGTAGCCATCTTTCTGGACACATGGAGGAATCTCATTTGCAATAGAAGAGAATAACCCTGAAGAGAGAGGGAAGCAAAGTTAAGAGATATGGATAGAGATAGAGGCAGAGATAGAGTTAGGAGAGATTGAGAGATTAAGAGATAGAGAGAGTTGGAAAGAAAGATAGAGACAGAAAGAGAGACTGAAACTTGGCCTGGCCTAGCCCCGGGACTCAGACGTGCCTCAGCCATCACTGCTCCTGGGCTTGTCAGCCACGCGAGACATGGATCTCTCTATGCCTAAACTGTTCAAGTTGAGTTTGTTCTTTGCAGTAGAAAATAATGCAGCACCCATGCCGGTGACAGTTTGAGATTTTTTCCTAGAGCCATTTGGTTTTGTTCTCTGGCATGGCTCATTTCTTTGGAGTGGCATTGGAAAACACAAAAATCACTTTCCTAATGGAAACACAGCAAGAAATGGCCCTGGGCAATTCTCTCATGCTCGATAACTAAAAGAATACCTTAGAGATTAGTAGAATAATACAATAAAAGGCATTAGGTCCCAAAAGACAAAATGGCCGACATGTTTTCTCAAGGAAGTAGGTGCATCAAGTCCATTCCCTACTCTTTATTTATTCCTGAAACTTCTTCAAATAGATGAGTACTCTTTAAATTTTGCTGAAAGAGTACGTATCTGGAAGTGTGTCTTTCCTCCTTCATCTGTTAAACTCTTTAAAATAGGAAATTAGTGTTTATACTCACAAACAGAAAAGTCATTAACTTTAATGGAACCACATGTGCTAGGGATGGAGCTAGATTTAATTGGCTCTGGGCTTTAAAAAATAAATTTTATAGACATAGTTTTCTGCATTCTCTTTTTAAAATAGTGATCATCATATGAAAACTAAAATAGTATTTGTAAACATTCACTTAAAGCTCAATAAAAATTATTAAAAAAAAAAGAAGAAAATAGTTAATGCTGGGGGAGGGAGCACTGATAGTCATTTTCAAATCTACTGGTAATGAAACATGAGTATGTGTGGAGGTGTGTTTGGGGGGAAGATAAGAAATTATATAGGCTGGAAACCCTGGTGGCACAGTGGTTAAGTGCTACGGCTGCTAACCAAAAGGTCGGCAGTTTGAATCCGCTAGGTGCTCCTTGGAAACTGCGGGGCAGTTCTACTCTGTCCTTCTTATAGGGTCGCTACGAGTCTGACTTGATGGCAGTGAGTTTGGTTTTTTTGGTTTATCTATAGCCTGCTTGTTTTAAATTTAAATATGTACCTTTTAGGCAGTTTTTTCTCATCATTGTTTGACTTAAAAGTTTAATGAGAAATGTATCCAGTTTCAACATAACTGTGGAAAAAGTCTTATTTAAAGTCTGATCCTTTTGGTTAAGGCACTGCCAGCAAAATGGTTTAATATGAAAAGCCACCCTTTCATATTTTTAAAACATAAGCATGAGAAATAAGATCTAAAAAAAAAAAAAAAAAATCAGCTTACATGAAAAAATCATTAGGAAAGAAATTTCATTCTTGGAATTTCTAACCAGGTTCTTCTCTGTAGAATTTACACACGGGGAACAAAAATAAAAGTCCCTGTTGAACCAATCTGGTGTATAGGGCTAAGGCGCCTATTCTCCCCATCATTTCACTTAGAGACGCTGTGTTTGAGCAATGGGTTAAATATGAAGATTTTCAAAGGGAAAAAGTACCTACATTAAAGATTAATGTAAACTTCAAACTCAAAAGTACCAAGTCAAGTTTGAGGGGCCCAATCAGCGTTAGGGAGATGGGGTTGCAAGTGTCAGGAATTTATCCAGGAAGAGGGAAGTTAGGTGAGCATTGGAGATGGTCATGAGGAGAGTCCGTCCTAAATGCTGCTCCCTCTGTAACAGGGACTTCTGCCTTTCTTCTTATTTCTTTTGCTGATTCTTCTCCTGTGGGCTCCACTCTCAAATATTTGTTTTTCAGTTCTGTCTTAGTTATCTAGTGCTATTTTTACAGGGAGAAACCATTTTAATTCTCCGGGAATCCAGATTTTTAGGTCTGTGGAGTTGGGGTGACCCACCCAGGCCATTTACCCTTAGGTGTCCTTTTGAACCTTGAACCTTGAAGCTAACAAATCACCTTTGAGTAAAACAATGGTCTAGATGAACTAACAAAACTGTTTCTTGTAATGTAAAAATTCAAAATCCTTAACAGGTATGATAAAAGATATACTGGACGTAGTGGCCTTTCCTCCAGACTCATACCTCTTTTTAAAAGGATTTCCTCTTTTGGTACTACTTCACTTGGCTGTGTTTGCTTATAGCAAGTGTGGATAGCTTTCACAGAAGACGTAAATCTAAGGCTGGCTGAGCCAATCAGATATTCTCTCTAAATTGTGCAATAAAGGTTAGACAGTAGAGGTGCAGATAAAGCTGTGTGCTCAGACAGATTTGGGGCGGGCATAAGCAAGTGGAAATGACTAGTTTGCAAACCCAAGAATGGAGTAGAGAAACCAGTGTTGAGTCACGTGGACCAGAGTGACCTGATGACCTTCAGGCCCCCTGGAGCCTGGCTATACTACCTGTGCATTGGTTCCATGGAAATCCCCAGTATTCTTCAAAACAAAAAGACCTTGCATCCAAAGATCTTGCCCAGAACAGAAACCCTGAATATTCTGGTTCCTGCTTATTTCAGCAGCCTTCCATTTCATCCCTTCTCTCTTTGTTCTAAATGTATTCTTTATACACACTGTGTATGCTGTGGGACACCCTATCTTGTTCACCATCGTATCCTAGCTAATGCCTGCACATAGTGCAGTAAATGTTTCTTTAATTGAATTTAATTGAACCTAAATCACCAGGTGTCAGTAATGGTCTCTTTTTGTCAGTAAGCTAGACTTAGGGATATATAACTTAAAATTTTAGTGTGTGTGATAGAGGGATAAATATTAACCAAATTTTCAAACACTTTTGTGGGGACTTAATTCTAATCTAAAATAATGATGCTATTTTTCCAATTCAATACCCCGTCCATATTTATCCACTTTATAAAGAATGTCAGCTATCTCCTGGAATGCTATTTTAAATTTATCTTTATGATTATACTCCTGAGGTCGTACAACTCACATCTATACTCAGTCCATTAAGGCTATGGTGACACTGGCTCTAAGCCCAGCTAGAAAAAAAACATGCTTTTGACTTCCAGTGAGTGGAATTTCTGAGTCACTTATCCTCCTTTGCTTCATATACAGGTGCATCCTCAGAACTTGAGAGCCATTCTGAAGAGGCACTTCCCTTTTATGGTTGAGGATCTCTGAAACAATTAGCTAATTATTTTATTTAGTTAAAGGTCTTTTTTGTCTTCATGTAGTATTACAAGAGATTAATTCTAGAAACCCTGATACGGTTATCACATATTTTTCTAATGAATTCCCAATTACAGATTCAACTTTCCGTTCTTTCAGGAGACTGGTTCTACCAACAGGGCTGTAGGAGAATCCCCGAGAAGCTTGCTCTGTGGTGGGTTTATGGTGACAATGTGCTGACTGTTCTTCAAAGCCAAATCTGTTCAGTAAAATTATATCCCATACACAAGAGGTACTATCTAAAGAACGCATCCCTCCAGTGGAGGCAGACAAGCGTTCATAATCTGGAACACCCACAAACTACGTGAAAATATGCCTAGTAGCAGATGCAGAGGATCCTGTTCCACTGGTATTATAGTTATGATCCAAAATATTCCAATGTCCCAGAACTTTATGGTGGTCTTCTTCTTCCAAATGCCTCAAGTGCCTGACATTTCTGCTCATTTAACCTAGTTTTGTTGAGTGCTAGGCACTGCAAATGCAATTACAGGTTAGAAACATCCCTGCACCTAAGAGCTGATATTCTAGAGTAGGAGAAAAAATACCTAAGCAAATAATTAGAGAACGATGTGCCAGTGCTGTGATAAAAGAATGCCCATGGAAATATGGAAGCACCAAAGAGGAGCACTTACCGCCTTGGAGGTTTAAGGAAGGCGTCCTGTTGGACATGATCGTGGAAATGAGTTAATTAGGTGAAGAAGGGGAGGGAGGCCATTCCAGAGAGAGTAGGCTTCATGAGTTAAGGCTTGGGAGCAAGAAAGCATGATGTGTGAGTGATTTTTATGTGGCTTAAAGGAAGACTACCAGCGATCGGTGATGAAGCTTGATCAATGGAGGGCCGTGTGTACAATGCTAAGGAGCTTTAACCTTATCCTGTGAGTTAGGTGGACTAGCATGATCATTTGCATTTTGAATCTTCTCCTATTCATATGTGTAGAGAATAGAATTGAAGTCCAAGTCTGGAGCCAGAGAAACCCTTTAAAAAGCTCTTATAAGAGACGATGAACTACTAAGCTAAGGACAGTGAAGAGGAGGTGGGTTGGAGATATGGTTAAGATGTTGAATCAGGAGGACTTGGTATTAAGATGTGAGGTATAATGCAGAATGTGGGGTTGAGAATGACTCTGAGATTTCTGATTTGGGTGACGAGATGGATTATATACTAGAGATTTGAATACGCAGCTCTGAAGAAACTCTATAACAGGACACTAGTTTAAGTTTCATAAGCATGTAAGTTTTAGTTTAGGCATATAAGCCATCACCAGGAAAGAAATTGGAGGCCTCCACCTTGTGCTCCAATGTTTTTTCTAGAACTACGATCTGTTGGAACTTGATCATGATTTGAGATAAACAAGGTTATTCTTCTACCCAGCTCTCATATACTATTGGTTGGAATGTAAAATAATACAGCCACTTTGGAAGAAAGTTTGGTAGTTTGTTGGACAGTTAAACATAGACTTTTCATGTGATCCAGTCATTCTAGTACTCCTAGGTATCTGCCCAAGTGAAATGAAAGTACACGTTCATACGAAGTCTTGTATACTTCTGTTCACAGAGGCTGTATTTCTAATGGTCAAAAACTGGAAATAACCCAAATTCTACCCACTTTCGGATAGATAAGTGAACTGTGGTATATCCATACAATGGAATACTACTAAAGAATAAAAATGAATTACCTTTTAATACATGCTACAACATGGACAAGTCTCCAATAATTATGCTGAGTGAAAGCAGGCAGGTAAATAAAAGAATACATACTATGTAAGTTCATTCTTGAACATTTCTAAGATGTGCAAACTAACATATAGAGGCAGAAAGCAGATCAATGGTTGTCTAGGAGAAGTAGGTTGGGAGAGAGAGATTTAAAAAACATAATAATAATAAGGCACAGGGAACTGTTGGAGGAAGGAACCAGATATGGAAATGTTTGTTATCCTGAGTGGGTGGTGATTTCAGAGATATATACATATATCAAAACTTTTCAAATTGTACATTTTAAATACGTATAGTCGATTGTATGCCAATTACACTCGATATAGCTGTAAAAAAAAGAAAGAAAACAAAACCTGCCTGGTTCCTTAATAATCAATGGGTAACTCAAAAGTTCCGTGTTGAATTCTATAAGTGAGAGTACGTGAATTATGTTCCCAAAATGACCACTTAAAATCCTGTGACTGAAGTTGAAAGATACTACATTCTGACAAGAATATAGTCTTTGTCAGCAATTATTTTTTAAAAAGTGAAATATTCTCTTAGCAATTATAATGAATTCAAGAAAGGCACATTGGCTCTGGCACATTAGTCATTTTAAAATAAAATTGTAAGTAAGCATTTTTTCCCTGTAAGTTGGGAGAGGGGAGCGATAGGATGAAGGAATGTGTCCTCTGCTCTTATTTTCTCTTCCTTCTCATTTTTAAAAGGCAAATTGGACAGATATGATATTTTATGGAAAGATCACAGTATATTGAAGCAGTTTTGGATGCAGGTTTTAAAGTTCAGACCGTAGCCCTGGGGCACCCTGTCATTCACCTTTGGCAGGAGAATTAATCTCTTCGACCTTCAGTTTCCACATCTTTAAAATGGGGGTAATAGTAGTACATGTCTCACAGAGTTGTTTTAAGGACACCATAAGATAATGCATGAAAAACACTTAGCATGGTGCCAGGCATAGCGTTACAGACTGTCAGCTACTATCAAAATCCTTGAGAAGTTTCCACTGACACTGGGATCACACTAGAACTGAGCAGCCTGAACTGGTGGGGTGGGTGGGAAGGCGGGTGGCTAAGAAGGAAGACCTTTGGTTAGCCAGAACCACTGTAAAATTATACTTTGGCACAAGTCCTTTGTTTAGAGAAATAATACCTTACCACTGGTGTAAAACTAGAGAAATACACATGGAGAAAGGCACAATGTAAGACATAATAGAGACCAGCTAATACTCTTTGCAAATAAATAGGCAACGTAGGAAAAAGACATGCGAAATACCATTATCTGTTTAAACTAAACAGAACATTGTGTTTTTTCATGTTGGGCAGGGGTTGCTGTTTGAGTATAGATGTGGTAGGTGGAGAAAGAAGGGAATTAGGAAGGTAATGAACTCTTGTGTATTCCTGGGTTCCAGCCTCAACCAGCTCACGGAGCCCAGGGAGAATCCCATCTGAAATGGAGCGGCTGGGTTCACAGGCCAGGGTGTAACCAATGCCTGAACTTTTTTGCGTTTGACTTATTTCTCTCTCCATAGCCTGTGCTCAGCTACCTTTGTTTGCATGCACTACTCCACACACACTCTTGAGTTAAACTTCTCATATTAATACGACAAGTGTTTTCTTCGTGAATTACTTCTAATGAAAACTTTAAAAGGTGAGGCTGGATTCCTAACATTTCTTTTGTCTACACCCTGGTTTCTTTGGCATAGTATCAGTTCTTAGGTTTTGGACCCTAAACATATGTTAATAATCACTGATTAGACTAATCTAGCAAATATGTCAAAAAACAGCTACCTTCTCTACAATGGAATATAACAAACAGGCATAAGAAATGACTAGCACCTTCTCTTCTATTACAAAAGGAAATATGTTTTGACAGCTTAATCTTCCCAATAATAGAATATTATTTTTGTTTGATTTTTGTATTTTCCCTTCCCACTGTTTCATATTTACATTTTTTAATGATTAATTTTGGTTTGAGATTTTATTTTGGAAAATGTCATGAGACCATTCTAGATCCCTCTCTTTGGAGAACTATTTGGGTAACATTGTTCCCTGCTGAAGGTACTTGGTCACAGTTCAATGTGGAGAGTCCAGGTTAGCCCGGAAGTTTGAACACAGAGTTTATTTCCTTTTCATGGGTACATAAAGTGTGCTAGGCCCTGGGTGAAGTAGCTACCTTTTGAATTCTTTTTTCTTTGCCTTTTCTATGAGATTGTCAGCTGGATGTACTCTGCAGGAAATTAAAAAAAAATGGATGTTTGCTTTCCTGGATGATAACCTTCCTGGTGGCACTTTGCCCAAATCCCTGGGAATGATAACTAGGCAGTCCTATTGTACTAGACTCTAGAGGTGGTTGGGGGAAAGAAAAAAGAACTGTTTGGGCAGTAGAAGCAGCTGGAAACTGTGCTAAAAATACTTTTATTTGGACTCACATGGCTTGTGCCTTGACGTGTATTTATAATCTTTATTGAGGGCATAATAGAAGTCAAAACAATAATCAAAATATGTACTCAATACATTAGTAATTGCATATACATGAAATTACATAGTAATAATATATACATATTATATATATAAATTCAGTTGCTCATTTAATTTGTATGTAAGTTAAATATATACCTTAACTATATAGTAAGATATAGTTTTCCTCTTTACTCCTGCTCCCCTCCCCATCATTTATCAGGATGGAATATAAACTTATTATTAGAATATAGTAACAATGTTAAGTTATGCAATGAGCAATAATATTAACAAGAGATAGCTATGTTTCTTACATACATTTTGATCTGAAGATCATGGGGCCTTAAAGTTCCCTCCAGGGATATGCAAGACCACAGAATATGGCTGTATTCCTCCACAATGGAGCCAGAAACCTAGGGGGAGTCATTCAGGCATTGGCTGTACTCAGAGAATAAGTATTACCCTTGTAAAGTCATATTAGTATGGTTCACATCTTCATTTGCATGCGTATTATGCTAACAAAGTCTCTTTCTCTTTAATGTCTTTTGTAGAAGATCAGGAGTAGGAATGAATTTGGAGAAATGGAGAACAAAACCAAGCCCTACCACACAATTAAGGTGTGTAAAATATATATATATATATATATATATATATATATATATATATATGTATTTTATAACAATGATTATAAGGATGGCACAGGACCGGGCAGTGTTTTGTTCTGTTGTGCATAGGGTCGCTATGAGTCGAAACTGACTCGATGGCACCTAACAACAACAAAGTATTTTTATCCAAGGTGGTAAGGAAATTTCCCTGAAGTTGGAAAAAGCTGTATTCGTTAATGCTATCATTTCAACTCTGCAATTTGTTTCAGTGTTGTACTTACCTGTGACTAGATTTTATATAGCATGAGACATGGGCTCAAGTTAAGTGCATTTACCTTCTGAATGGGTGTACCCTGAACATTCCATTCTTCCATGGCCAGTTCTCATAGGAGTGGTTTGTTTTTGATGTAAAATTCAAGAAGTTAAGATGAACTGCTTTTCTAATATGAAATATTGGAATTGTTTGCTCTGAACAGAAATGCAATAACTTATTTCAAATTGGCAGAACATACATTTATAAACACTTTAAAAGAAGGATTTCATGTTTTCTAAGCCTTTACCACATGAGTGAAAAGCTATCCCTATATTGTAAGTATTGACAGTGATCAAGTTGTTTGGTATATAGTAGATGGTCCCTATATTTGACGACTGAATGGATGAATGAGTAAGAAAGAAGAATTGAAGAATAGAACAGATTGAATGAAACAAGGATTTTTTTTTCAGAATAAACATGCCCCTAAAAGAGACATTAGCTAAGCTGTTGGTCCGAGTCCTCTGAAAATGTTCTCAGCTCAGGAATAATTTTTCTTTCCCCCAGTTCCATCTAGCTACACTTAAATTTTTTTTTTTAATTGTGAAGAAATGTATATAACAAGACCGTTGCCAATTCAGCCTGTTTTACATGTACAATTCAGTGATATTGATTAGGCTTATCACAATCATGTACGAACCATCACTACTAACCTTTTCCAAATGTTCCACCACAATTAACAGAGACTCAGTGGCTCCTAAGCAGTGACTTCCTCTTTACCCTTTTTTCCCATCCCTGCTAACCACTGATAAGCTTTATTCTTTAAACATTTACCTGTTTCATATAAGTGAGATCATACAATATTTATCCTTTTGACTGACTTATTTCACTCAGCACAATGTTTTCAAAGTTCACCCATGTTGTAACATGTATCAGGGCTTCACTTCTATTTACAACTCAGTACCTCGCCACCCACCAAGTGTCTGTCAGTTTGTCATATTTTGGTGGCTTAAGTGTTGCTGTGATACTGGAAGCTTTGCCACCAGTATTTCAAATACCAGCAGGGTCACCCATGGTGGACAGGTTTCAGCAGAGCTTTCAGACTAAGACAGAAGACCTGGTGGTCTACTCCTGAAAGAATTGGCCGGTGAAAACCTTATGAATAGCAGTGAAACATTGTCTGAAATAGTGCTGTAAGATGAGCCCCTCAGGCTGGAAGGCACTGAAAATAGGACTGGGGAAAAGCTGCCTCCTCAGTGTAGAGTCAACCTTCATGATGTGGACGGAGTCAAGCTTTTGAGACCTTCATTTGCTGATGTAGCATGACTCAGACTGAGAAGAAACAGCTGCAAACATCCATTAATAATGGAAACATGGAACGAACGAAGTATGAATCTAGGAAAATTGGAAGTCATGAAAAATGAAATGTAACACATGAAGATTGATATCCTAGGCATTAGTGAGCTGAAATGAACTGGCATCGGCCATTTCGAATCAGACAATCATATGATCTACTATGCCAGGAACGAGAAATTGAAGAGAAATGGCATCATGTTCATCATCAAAAAGAACATTTCAAGATCTATGCTGAAGTACAACGCTGTCAGTGACAGGATAATATCCATACACCTCCAAGGAAGACCAGTTAATATGATTATTTTCCCCAAATTTATGCACCAACCACTAATGCCAAAGATGAGGAAATTGAAAATTTTTATCAACTTCTGCAGTCTGAAACTGATCATACATGCAGTCAAGATATATTGATAGTTACTGATGATTGGAATGAGAAAGTTGGAAACAAAGAAGAAGGATTGGTAGTTGGAAAATGTGGCCTTGGTGATAGAAATGACACTGGAGATCATATGTTAGAATTTTGCAAGACCAACAACTTGTTCATTGCAAAAAACTTTTTTCAACAACATAAGTGGTGACTATACACGTGGACTTCACTGGATGGAAAACACAGGCATCAAATTGACTACATCTATGGAAAGAGACAATGGAAAAGCTCAATATCATCGGTCAGAACAAGGCCAGAAGCTGACTGTGGAACAGACCATCAATTGCTCATCTGAAAGTTCAAGATGAAGCTGAAGAAAATTTTAAAAAGTCCATGAGACTTTGAGTATATTCCACCTGAATTTGGGGACCATCTCAAGAACAGATTTGACACATTGCACACTAATGACTGAAAACCAGACAAATTGTGGGAAGACATTAAGAACATCATACATGAAGAAAGCAAGATGTCGTTAAAAGGATAGGAAAAAAGCAAAAGACCAAAATAGATAATAGAAGAGATTCTGAAACTTGTTCTTGAATTTACAGTAGCTAGAGTGAATTTTTTTTAGAGTGAATGGATGGAAACCCTGGTGGCGTAGTAAACTACCACTATGCCACCAGGGTTCGGGTTTTTTTTTTTTTTTTTTGGTATATGCAGATGAGAGCCCTGGTGGCACAGTGGTTAAGAGCTACAGCTGCTAACCAAAAGGTCAACAGTTTGAATCCATCAGCTGCTCCGTGGAATCCCTATGGGGCAATTCTCTGTCCTACAGGATTGCTATGAGTTGAAATCAACTCGGCAGCCATGGGTTTGATTTTTTGGCTTTATATGCAGAAGATGCAACCTTACTTGCTGAAAACAGGAGGACTTGAAGCACTTACTGATGAATATCAGAGACTACTGTCTTCAGAATGAATTATACCTCAACAAATCCTCAGAACTTGACCGATAAGCAAAGCAGCATCATGATAAATGGAGAAAGGATTGATGATGTCAAGAATTTCATTTTAATTGGATCCACAATCAACACTCATGGAAGCAGCAGTCAGTAAATCAAATGATGTGTTGTTTTGAGCAAATTTGTTGCAAATGTCCTCTTTCAAGTGTTAAAAAGCAAAGATATCACTTTGAGGATTAAGGTGCGCCTGATCCAAGCCATGATACTTTCAGTTGCCTCGTATGTATTTGAAAGCTGGGCAATGAATAAGAAAGGCTAAGGAAGAATTGATGCTTTTGAATTATGGCGTTGGTGAAGAATATTGAATATATCATGGATAGCCCAAAGAATGAACAAGTCTGTCTTGGAAGAAATACAACCATAGTGCTCCTTGGAAGCGAAGATAGTGAAACTTCAAATACTTTGGACATGTTATTAGGAGGGACCTGTCCCTGGAGAAGTACATCATGCTTGATAGAGATTCAGTGAAAAAGACGAAGACCCTGGAGGAGATGGATTGACACAGTGGCTGAAACAGTGGGCTCAAACGTAACAACTGTGAGGATGGAGCTGGACTGGGCACTGTTTTGTTCTGCTGTACATAGCTTTGCTGTAAGTCAGAACTGACTCAATGGCACCCAGCAACAACAACCACCTCACCCACAGTTTTTAAAAAGTAATTTATTTTATGTTTGTTGTTATTGTTGAGAATATTCACGGTAGCACATTCACCAATTCACCAATTTCTACATGTACAATTCAGTCACTTTGATTATATTCTTGGAGTTGTACAACTATTCTCCTCTTTGTTTTCTGAATTGCTCCTCCCCCATTAACATAAACTCACTGCCCCTTAGGTTCCTGTCTAATCTTTTGAGTTGCTGTTGTCAATTTGATCATATATAAACATTTCTTAAAAGAATACATTGCTCAAGTCAGACATTCTTTACCAATTAAACTATTGCTTGGTTTAAAGAAGACTTTAGGGGATATTTTTGCTTTAAGGTTTAGAAATTATCTCAGGGCAGTAGTTTCAGGGTTTCACACAGCCTCAATAGCTCCAGAAAGTCTAGATTCCACCTCACCACACTTTTTAATTAAAATTGCCTGAATGTCAATTGATCAACATGTTTTTTATCCAATTAATGAATGAAACAATATACTAACTACAACTAACCTCTCCCAGGCAATACTTGCCTAATTTTTTGGGAGGAGTGCCCTTTCTGATACCATGAGAGATCGATCGATCATTGGAAGTCATCGCTTCTATCCTTTTGGACCTGTGACTTTTACCCTGCCACCCTCACCCCAATCTGGCTTAGTAGATGTGGACAATATATATACCTGTGTCCCACAATCCCAAGTTTACCAGATTCACTTTTCTGGTCTAATCTCTTACTTTCTCTTTTTGTTCATTACCCACAACCCAATACTTAGTTCTGGATATGACCCAGCAAAGTAGCCAGTTCTGCTGTTTGGGCCTCTAACCCCATGAATCACCAGACTCCAAGATGGTATTTGCAGTAGCTTATCATTAGAGTGGGAAGAAATGTGACCTACTATGAAAATCAGCCAGTGAAAACCCTAGGGATCACAAAGATCCAATCTTGTTGTGCATGGGGTCGCCATGAGTCAGGAGCCTCCTCAGCAGCAACAACATCATTTGGGTGAGCCCTTGAGATGTAGGTGATTGTGAAATGAGCTCTGGATTGGAAATCAGGAATCTGATTTATAATCTTGACTTTGCCACTCATAATTATGGGTTATTCAGCTTCTGTGGTTTCTGTAGTCTCATCTCTAAAAGATTTAAAGCTAGATAAGTCCTAGACTATCTGCTGGATCTAATATTCTCTGTTACATAAAACAGCCATTTTAAGGAAGAGAAATGTAATTGGAAATTTTCAAGGCATGGGTTGTGGAACATTTACTTGTGTTCATTTTGCATGAATATTATGAAGACTGTTCTGTGAAGAATAAGCTTTTGTTAAATTGTACTGCAGCCTTGCCTTTTAAAACTGTTATAAAACACAAACTTGTACTTCCCTAGTATATTCTATAGTTTAAGAATTTTGTGTAATTAACAAATTGTTTCAAATTAATGAAAACTCCCCTCAATATATATGAGAAGAAATCAGTGTCCTAATTTATTTTGTTCCAGACCAAAGGCTGAAATCTGATGAATACATAAATAAGCAAGCAAAATGGAACCCATTGGAAAATCACATCTGTCCACCATCATTACACAGAAAGGCCCATTGTGTGGTCTGGAGAAAGATCACACAGTATCCAAACGAAGAAGCTCTTTCTTTAAGAGAAGGAGATGAATAACTAGGGAAGCAAAGGACTCTGTGAGAAAATCAAAGAATGGGTGGGGAGAGCCGGAATTAGAGAATAATTTAGACAAGAGGAAAAGTCAAAGACAAATAGAGTTTTTAACTGGATATTCAGACTGGCAGGGACTGTCTGAAATTGCAGATGGAAAAAAAAAAAAAAAGAAGCTTAGGAGATTAAACCGGTTGTTGTGGAGTCAACTCTGATTCATGGCGACCCCGCGTGTGTCAGAATAGAATTGTGGGTTTTCAATTGCTGGTTTTTGGAAGCAGATTACCAGGCCTTTCTTCTGAGGCACCTCTGGGTGAGCTCAAACCCTCCACCCTTTGGGTTGGCAGCTGAAGCACAATAACCATTTGTATCACTCAGGGACTCCCTGGGATGTGATTTAGTCGTATTGTATATGTTGAACAAAATGTAAGGACAAGCATTATGGGCTGAGAGTGAACATATTTTTTATTGTTTCCTTACCCATAATTTAGCTTTTAAACTCAGAATACATGCACATAACCTCTATGATAGCTGAATTTAGCAAGCTGGGTGGCAGAGTCATATAAAGATAAAACTAACTCCCGAAACACCGGGTGTGCTCACATTCTATGAAACGGGGAAGAGCTCTAATTTGTAAGAGTGCAGTGGTATTAGAATTTAAAAGGCTCCTCAAATGGGTCTTACTCAACAGCTATGGTGTCCTTCCTAGGTATTTCTAAGAAAAGAAAAAGAAATGGAAATATTTCAGCTTGGGATCCCTTCTGTCAGTTAAGTACTTCTCATTCTCAACCCGTTATTTCTTTCCCACCCCAGTTATGTTGTTGTTGTTGTGTGCCGTTGAGTCAATTCCAACTCATAGCAACCTGTAGGACAGAGTAGAACTCTCCCCATAGGGTTTCTTAGGCTGTAATCTTTATGGAAGCAGATTGCCAGGTCTTTTCTCCCATGGAGCTGCTGGTGGGTTTGAACTGCTATCCTTTCAGTTAGCAGCTGAGTGCTTAACCATTGTGCCACCAGGGCTCCTTACCCCAGTTATAGAGGCTGAAAAAGGAAAATGCTTGCTTTCCCAGCCTTCCTTAGAAGTGAGAATGGCCATGTGACATATGGCTATGAAAGGTAAGCAGTCCTTAGAATTAAGGGTAGGCTGTGTGATTAAGAGAGAGAAGCAGACATCTTCTCCCTGTTCTTTCAGCTCTAAATGAGGACATGTTCCCTATGGCTGTGGCAACTTCCCTCTAGACTTCTTATTATGCAATAAATTTCCCATTCGTTTCAACCTCTGTGCATTAATTTCCTAGGACTGCCACAACAAATTACCACAAAATGGGTGGCTTCAAACAACAGAAATCTATTCTCTCACAGTTTTAGAGACTAGAAGTCTGAATTTAGGGTGACGCTGAGCCATGCTGTCTCTGAAGATTCTAGGGGAAGATCCTTTCTTGTCTCTTCCAGCTTCTGGTAGCCCAGGCGTTCTTTGGTTTGTGGCAGCCTAACTCCATCTCTGCCTCCATCTTCCCATGGCTATCTTCCTCTGCATCTGTCTCTGTGTCTTCACATGGCATTCTTTCTTATGTGTCTCTGTCTTAGGCTGGGTTCTCTAGAGAAGCAAAACCAGTGAAGCATATAAATATATATCTATAGAGAGAGATATTTATATCAAGGAAACAGCTCACATGACTGTAGAGGCCGGAATGTCCCAAGTCCATGGATCAGGATAGAGCCTTCTCCTGATTCACATAGCTGCAGGGGATAGTGAACCTAAGGTCAGGAGGTCAGAGAGCAGAGCTCTTGTTCACAGGCTGTGAAGGTCGACGAATCCCAAGGTCGGCAGGCAAGACTGCAAGGCTGCTCCTGATTCATGTAGCTGCAGGGGCTGGTGAACCCAAGATCAGCAGGTCAGAGAGCAGGACTCTTGCTCACAGGCAGCGAAGACTGACGAATCTCAAGATCAGCAGGTAAGCTGCTAGCTCCAGTCCCAAGAACTGGAGGCCAGACAAACAAGAGGCAGCTGCAGGATTCAGAGATTGCAAAAGCCAGAACTTCCTCTTAAATTTGGAGGCAGGGTACACACCCAAGGAAACTCCCTTTCAACTGATTGACCACTCACAGCAGATCCCACCATGGGATGATCATGTATAAACATTGAGAATCATGGCCCAGCCAACTGGACACACAATCTTAACTATCATGGTCTCTCTATCTCTGTGCCTCTTTTCTTATAAGGATGCTGGTCATATTGAATTGGGGCCAATCCTAATGATCCCATCTTTACTGTATTACATCTACAAAGACCTTATTTCCAAATAAAGTTACATTCATAGGTACCCAGGTTAGAACTTCAGCATACATTTTTTGGGCGAAACAAATAAACCTATGACTCCTTGTAATCAGTTTTACTTGATCTTAGAGATGAACATCTTCCAGAATTTCTGGGTAAATCCTATTATATGCTTCCACGTCATGTGCAGCAGCACTCTGATTCATCTGCAGGGTGAGACTTGTATTTGCCGCAGGCCTCTAATCCAGCTTCCTGCTTTCCATGAAGGAATATAGTCCCTTCCCGGGGCAACTTGGTAGATAGAGGTAATAGCCGAGGTCACTCTGCTGTCCTGTGTGATGGAAGGAGTAGGGGTTAAGACTGATCTCAGAAATGTAAGCTCTCTGCCCTGAGTGGAAGCAGATTAGGGCCCAAGAGCTTGGCATTTTCCTTCTCTGCACCTTCCTTTCTTCCCTCCCTTCTCCGTAGAATAATCAGAAAGACACATGGCTCATTGTCTTTCTCTGCCTAAGGAACCATACGGTGTGTGTGTGTGAGAGAGAGAGAGAGAGAGAGAGAGAGAGAGTAGAATGCAGGAGTGTGTGTGAGAGTGTGTGAGTCTGTGTGTGAGAACGTGTGAGAGAGAATGTGTGTGTGTGTGTAAGTGTGCGTTTAAAAGAGAGAAAGTGTGTGTAAATACATGTGTGAGAGTGTATGTTTGAGAGAGTGTGTGTGTGAGAGAAAGAGTGTGTGTGTATGAGAGAGAGTGCGTGTATGAGTGTGAGTATTGTTGTCTCTACATTGTTTCCTCTGCTCCCAGAAGGGATAGAAGTAGGAAAGTGGGAAGTGAGTTCAGCACCACAACCAGAAGGAGACTAGCTCACCTTGAGATCAGCAGTGGAAAGGGGACTCCAAACTTACTCCAACAGCAATAGTAAAGGAAAGGTTTGGTGTAGAGATACAGAGTGGCTTAAAGGTAATGGGAGATCAATTTTAAAAAGTTGAGAAAATTTATACAGAGTAATCGTTTTGGGTGGGAAAAACATAAAAGGGAAAAGAAAATATGGAAAGATTATTCTGATGGGCTTGTTCTCTCTTTTAGTCTCTCAGATTATATTAGCCATGAAAATAACTGGTCATGTGAATGAAATCTGAACCACCTTGGACATGTAGCTACTCATGGAAACATTCCATGGAAGGCCTAATTGATAGAATCACCAATCTAAAGGAGGCCTTCCAAATACATACATATTAGTGGGAAATACCTGGGCTACCAGTCTAGCCCCACAAAAGAGAGAATAAATTTTGGGGAAAAATAGTACTCCTGGGGCAGCTGTTTTCTATAACATCCACATAGTCATTAGCAGGGATAAGGAAATCTTTGCTACAGTCTCCTGAGGTATTGCTCAATAAAAATTGTGAGATCAATGACAGAAGCAACTGTCACCACAGAACAAGCAGAGATGTTCAGGTAGCAAGCATTAATAATTAGCAATTAATATTATCATTATATTGTGACCTGACATCTTATTTCTGCTAAGATGACATCTAACGATATTAGTATACAACGGTTGGTTTTACTTCATTTAACACTCAAACACGTTTAAGGTGAACTATCTTAATCATGATGGCACATTAGTGGTTCAATGGTGGAGTTCTTGCCTCCCATGTAGAGGATCTGGGTTCAACTCCTGAGCAATGCACCTCATGCATAACCACCGCCTGTCTGTCAGTGGAAGTTTCCGTGTTGCTATGATGCTAGTGGCACAATGGTCAAGAGCTATGGCTGCTAACCAAAAGGTTGGCAGTTCTAATCCACCAGCTGTTCCTTGGAAACCCTATGGGGCAGTTCTACTCTGTTCTATAGGGTCACTATGAGTCAGAACTGATTGGTTGGCACCTAAAAACAGCAACAACATGAGGCTGAGCAGACCTCAGCAGAGCTTGCAGACTAAGACAAACTTAGTTAGAAAGATTGTGCGATCTACTTCCAAAAAAAAAAAAAAATCAGCCAAAGCAAACTGTATGTATCACAGTGGCCTCATCCGCAGCCCATCATGAGAATGATGCAGGACCAAGCAGCGTTTTTGCCATTGTGCATGGGGTCGCCATAAGTCACGGGCATACGCCATGGCAGCTAACAGCAGCATCATCTTAATCATGAAGGAAATGTCACTTCAATTATGAAGAACTAAGAGTTCTATGATCTGGTTCAGAGACCAGATTTCCTCTGTTAATTACGAAAATCTGAAACTATCCCATATATTCTGGAGAATTGAGACAATTGTATGTATAAATTTCGATTTCCTCCCATGGAAATTGTAGCCTCAATGGTATTTTGAGAACGGATTACACATCATTTATTAACTATCCATAACCTTCACTAAGAAAATTTTGTGGGTTATTATATTATCTGGGAGTCAGAATTGGGTTCTTCTCATTTCCGCTTTGGGGCTTATCACCTTTACTGCCCCTTCCTGGTTATTGTTTACTGCTGACGAAGGAAGAGTTTATAAAGAAAGTAAACGAAAACCTAAAGAAGTCTGCAGTCAGGCACAGTACACACATTTTCCCAGAGTTTGAAGTTGAGAATGGGAAATACAAAGTTGGTTTCATATTCTGAACAGTGCAGTGTAGCATGACCTAGTTGATGGATTTCCCATTGAGTCCCTAGGGACCTAAAGGGTTTGTCTGTAAGGAAACTTCTCTTGTGTTTATTCTTTCCTTTTCATACTTTCCAATCATTATTCCTTATTAACATCCCTCTGGTCACTATGAGTCAGAATCGACTCGAAGACAACGGGTTTGGTTTTTTTTGGTTATGGGCCACCTATGACCTTTGGTGGCACAGTGGTTAAAGTGCTTGGCTGATAACCAAAAGACGGGTGGTTCAAACCCACGAGAGGCTCTGTGGGAAAAAGATGTGGCAGCCTGCTTTCATTCAGATTACAGCCCAGGAAACCCTATGGGGCAGTTCTACTCTGTCCTACATGGTTGCTATGAGTCAGAATTGACTTGACGACTTGATGGCAGTGGGTTTGGTTTTTTGGTTTTATGAGCCACCTTAAGTGATTCCTCATTTTAATGGCATTTATCCTCTTCATATTCCTCCCTTAGTTACAATTCTACCAAATCTCCGGTCTCACTTTCTTAATCTCCATTTCATAAATTAATTCCGCCAACATTTTATTGCTCATCAAACATTTCTTTAAATATGCCTCTGTCTTTAAAATGTCAGATCTGAAAGTAGCAGTGTCACCAGCATTATCTAGAAAGTTCTAATTCTACTGAAATTGTGCTATAGTGGCAAAGTCTAGAGTTCCATATGCTATTTCACTATTGTTGAAACAAAATGTCTATGGGTGCATATTTAAGCTCATCAACATATGTTCTTATGTAATTTGCTTAAATGGAATTTCCCCCAAACCAACCACTTTGTGTTCCTTAAATTAACTCATTTTCTGTGATAAAAGTCTGGATTGTTGATTTAACATTGTGTGTATGTGCATGTGTGTTTTTGGTATCCAAAACGATAAAGTGAACACACCCTGTACCTTTAATATTTTTGATGTATTTTATACTGTTTTGGGTGCATTATTTCTGGGATTTCCTCCTGATACATGTAGCAATAATCCTGGGGGTAGTTCTTTGGGGGAGAATACTTGTTATTCTTCTCTACAAATGGACTACGAGTGTCTTGTACACCAGGAAAACCTCTGTTGGGGGGAAGATTTGGACTGTTTACTTGAGTGGCTGGTCTCTGAGATGAAAGCCCAATGTGCAGTATATAAGATAATAATATTGCTTCCTGAAGCAGCTAGAGAGGAATCCCTTCTGTCATTAGTTGTACTGAGCAAAATTGTGACTCATTTTAAAAAGAGTTTGACAGTAAGTGTATTCATATGCAAAGTACCTTGAATAAAATGTATAACCATACATGATCTCTTATCTTCTTCTCCGAGTCAGAATAAACTTAGTATTGTGTGTCAGTATTTTAGATTGATAGACTTGGGAAGAAAAAAAAGATTAGGATAAAACAGGACTCATTCACTTCTGGAAGCACAGAGTCAGTTTTTTTTTGCAGGTGTTTGATACTGCTCTTCTCCTTAGTGCATCTGTGTGGCAAATGAGCCTTCCAACCCTGGCAAGTAAGGGGCGACTGTTCCTCTGCCCTAAAAGGTACTCTCTAGGCCTTCGACTACAAGCGGCTTTGAGGGGCTTTGGAGATCCCCTCACAGTGGTTAAGAGCTCGGCTGCTAACCAAAAGGTTGGCAGTTGAAATCCACCAACCACTCCTTGGAAACCCTATAGGGCAGTTCTACTCTGTCCTATAGGGTCGCTATAAGTCAGAATCGACTTGATAGCAATGGGGTTGAAGATATTATCTACAACCTCTTGAACCTAGGCATCTTTCATGATCTCTGTGATACTAATCCATTTGGTTTTAATTGGTGGAAATAAGGCCTATGTTTTTAAACCAGATAATACCTGAATTATATAACTCCAGAATGCATAGAAAAAAGTAAAGTAGCAGAGATCTTAAAAAGACTGTTGTTCTGTATGGGGTCAAGTTGACAACAGCTACACAAAATATTATACAGGAAGCTTAGGGGACAGTGAGTTTGTTATTGGGGGAGGACCAATTCAGAAAAGGAGGTTGAGGATGGTTGCACAACTTGAAGAATGTAATCAGTGTCACTGAATTATACTTGTAGAAGTAGTTGAATTGGTGTATGTCCTACTGTGTATGTTTTCAACAATAACAACAAAAATAAAATAAATTATTTAAAAAAAACTAGCACAAATACAGGGTCTTGGATAGAGCTGGAGAAAAATGTAGAACAAAATTCTAACTCTTTCTCACACACACAGGAAAAAACAAAACAAACAAACAAAAACCAGACTTACTGGTCTGACAGAGACTGGAGAAATCCCAAGGGTATGGTCCCCAGATGCCCTGATAGCCCAGTAATGAAGTCACTCCTGAGGTTCACCCTTCAGCCAAAGACTAGACAGGCCCATAAAACAAAATGAGACTAAATGGGCACGCCAGCCAGGGACAAGGATGAGAAAGTAGGAGGGGACAGGAAAACTGGTAATGGGGAACCCAAGGTTGAGAAGGGGAGGGTGTTGACATGTCGTGAGGTTGGCAACCAATGTCACAAAACAATATATGTATTAACTGTTTAATAAGAAACTAGTTTGCTCTGTAAACCTTCATCTAAAGAAAATAAAAAACAATCAAACAAAAAAGCTAGAACATAAAAAAAGGACTGTAGCGTGCTGTAATGTACTATTGACATCATCTGGGAGTCCTACAGAATTAAACTTTATTGTCCTAAAAAATGATTAAAGCCCCAAGAAAAGCTTATTTAGGCATCTAAGCATTTTACAAATCTGTGTGAAGCATTTTACAAATCCTGAGAGTCTCTGTGTGAAGTATCACTTGCTTATTTGTTTGGTTTTTCCCTAAATGACTAGACTCATTGCCCAATGGTCATTAATATTCTTCTACAAAGGCTCCATCTTCCAGAAAGGGTGAGATGTGGCCCAGTATCAATGAAATGAGGTATTTTCATTGATTGCTGTGGTCTACCACGGCTTCCTGCTTTTTCCAAGGGGAGACAGAAGTTCTGTTCAGCACAGTTGGAAAGTTTCAAACTCCAAGTGTCAGACCAGAAGCAGAGACACAGCAGTTTTCAAAGGGAAAACAAAATGAACAGCTGATTTATCTATCTCCTTTTCTCTTTTAGTGTATATTCTACCATTTCCTCATTTAAACGTCTCCTTTTTGCCTTTGTTTCAACTAAAGCTTGTGTTCATTTTAAGCCAATAAAAACTACAAGAAGGAAACATCGGTATTGTTAGGTAACTAGTACTACTATGAGAGTACAGCAAAGTGACCACATTTTGTCGAAGAAGAAGTACACATGGCCAATAAGCACATGAAATGATGCTCAGCGTCGTTAGTCATTACCATACCCGTTGTCCAGTGGATTCTGACTCATGGTGACCACATGTGTATCAGAGTAGAACTGTGCTCCATAGGGTTTTCAATGGTTGATTTTGGAAAGTAGATCACCAGGTCTTTCTCTGAGGTACTTATGGTTGGGCTTGAACCTGTAACCTTTTGGTAGGGAGCTAAGTGCTTTAACGGTACCACCCAGGGACTCCCATTAGTCATTAACCCAAAACCATGAAATGCAAATCAAAATCATATTGAGATATCACTTCACACTCCCTAAGATGGCTATGACTAAAAAAAAAGAAGAAAAAGAAAACAACAGGTGTTAGCAAGGCTGTAGAGAAATTGAAACCCTCATTCATTGCTGGTAGGATTGTAAAATGGTACAGCTGCTGTGGAACACAGTTTGGCGGTTCCTCAAAAAGATAAACACAGAATTACCGTATGATCCAGCAATTGAAAGCGGGAACACAAACAGATACATGTAGACCAGTGTTCATTGCAGTGCTGTTCACAATAGCCCAAAGATAGAAACAACCTAAATGTCCATCAATAGATGAATGGATAAATAAAATGTGGTACATACATACAAAGAAATATAACTCAGTGATAAAGAGAAATGAAGTCCTGAAAAGTGCTACATTATGCTCGGTGAAATAAGTCAATTACAAAAGGGCAAATATTGTATGATCCCACTTACAGGAAACATCTAAATAGATAAGTCTACAGAGACCAAAGTTTATTAGTGGTTACCAAAGATGGGAGGGAGGGAGAGGAAAGGGGACACTCATTGCTTAAAAGTCGCTGGGCTTCTGTTAAGGGTGATGGAAAAATTTAGAAGCAGATAATGGTGTGTCTGTTTATTGCGGAAGCAATCACCATCAAAAGAATATGGATGAATAAATATTTGATAATAGTGTTTTTATCTTTAGTATTAGAAAACTTACCAGTACTTATAATATAGATGAAAAGGAACTATATGCATGACATGAAACAGCTCCTTTGAAAAAGATGCAACGACATACCAGCTTTCTGTTTCTAGGAACTGCCGCATTCCTTAATTAATAACAAATAAAGCTTATAATTATAATTAGTACAGAAGCCTGGGACTTGGAAGAAAATAGAACATTCTACTACCGTAGTAAAGTAAGTTCGAGAATTCATTTCTATTTGAATTCTCTTTTCGAATTCCTTACAGTTGGGCACTTCTGTACTGAGTCTTTGCCATGCCTTAGAAGTCTTGCGGGGGCCACTGGCCTTTCATTTCATAGCAGCACTGTGCTCTCTGTGGCTGGCCTCAGATTCAGGCGATCTTAAATCTTACTTGCTATTTCTTCCTGGGGGAGTTTGCTCTTCATGGATTATATTTCACTAATAAAAAGATGTTGACAGAAAAAGCTTTGCAGGGTAGGAGAAAGTAAACCAGTTGCCAGTAATTTCAGAAGTAACTCATGAAACAGAGTTCAGGGTACGACACTTCACATACATCTTTTTATAGGAAAAGAGATTATTTGAAGATTGGAAGTACGTCGCATCTGTCTGTGCGCTCTATTCCTTTAGCTGCATCTGGATGACCGGGACACAATCTAGAAAATATCCTAAAAATCAACCATACACTCAGGAGTTTAAGAAAAACTGAGGTTCAAGTCTCGGTTTGTACATGTCGTGTGATGCAGAGACTGAATAGAAAAGGCAGCCTACACAGTTGAGAGCCTCTTTAGAGGTCAAGGCAAAGTTTTATTCAATAAAGAATTGTTTTTTGTAACTTTTATTTATGACTTTGGAGAAATAAACCGAATTTAGTGAGAGTCTACCCGTGTCGAGGGGTAAACAGGTGTACAAAGGAGTTGCTTCATACTATTAAACTTGCCTTTTGGATGACTAGGCTTCGAACTCTGACTTGTGCACTTGTACTTTTTCACAATAATCATTAAAATATGCTGAGATTATTCTCTTAATTAACTAAATGGGTATACCTAGAGCGCAGTCTGCCTCCGGCCTGAACAAGCCTGTTGTTTGGAATTTAGCCCTGCCTTTTTTTTTTTTTTCCATAGTGTCAGTTCCCCACCTCAGTGATAGATAGCCATCTATGACTGAGAGAGGATTTTATTTCATGGTATCTGATCTTGCCGTGGGAGCGTAGGAACAACATGGAAGGAAAGAGCAAATTCCTGGTCATTCTTTTTGCATGGGGAAGAGCAGGCTGTATTACAGCCAACACATAAACAGTCCTGCTTTGAATAATTTCATCTGTAAAACAATACCCTGTGCTTTTATATAGTGACCTTTTTAATTATGACCTTTCTAATTATTAAAAACAGAACAATGCGAAACTAAAGACATTTGTTCGACTAAACAGATCAGGTAAAATATGAGCTGATGCACCTTGGATGATTAATATTGTTGATACTGTTGAATTGATTCTGACTCCTAGCAACCCAGTGTGACAGAGTAGAACTGCCCTATAAGATTTTCTTGGCTATAATCTTTACAGAAGCAGATTGCCAGGTCTTTCTTCCATGGTGCTGCTGGATGGGTTCCTACAGCCCATGTTTCCGTTAGCAGCTAAGCACTTAACCACCGCACCATCAGGGCTCCTAAATGGCTAGATACATAAAAAAGCAAAGGAAATAACGAGAAATAGAGAAATGAAAGTTTGGTTACCAACCAAGCAAAGCACACACAGGATTTTAAAATACCTGTCCTGGTTCCTGGAGCCCTTGTGGTGGAATGGTTAAGTGTTTGGCTGCTAACCAAAAGGTTAGCAGTTCGAATTCACCAGCTGCTCCTTGGAAACCCTATGGGGCAATTCTACTCTGCCCTGTAGGGTCACTATGAGTCGGAATTGACTTGACGGCAATGGTCTCTTTTATTTTTTTTAATTTTGGTTCTTAATTGAGTAGAAAAATTATACAGACTTTTTGAAGAGGAATGTGATGTAGTGATTTTTTAAAAAAATTTTTTAATGAGTTTGACAGACTCTGTTGTTTGTCATCCAGTGATGAATTTTCTCTCTGGCCCTGCCCACCATCCTCCTTCTTCCTTGTTAATAGAATCCTAGTTTTGTCAAGCCACCAACTGCTTCATGGGTTTGAGTTCCTTCCCTACCTCAGGAGTATGAATTTTGATTCATCTATGCCAAAGGTTTGAAATCCACCAGATGCTCATGGGAGAAAGATGTGGCAATCTGCTTCCGTAAGGATTTACAGCCTTGGAAACCCTATGGGGCAGTTCTACTCTGTCCTATAGGGTAGCTATGAATCGGAATTGAATTGGCAGCAGTGAGTTTGGTTCTTTGGTTTTTATGCTAAGGATCAACCAAGTGCCCCCAGGCTGGTCACATGTTTTTATAAACAAAGTTTTATTGGAACATACCTCGCCCATTTGTTTAGTACCCTGGGTGGTGCAAAAGATTTGTGCTTGGCTGCTAATCTAAAGGTTGGCGGTTCAAACCCACCCAGCGGCACCATGGGAGAAAGGCCTCGTGGTCTGCTTTCACAAAGATTACAGTCAAGAAAAACCTGTGGAGCAGTTCTACTCTGTTACATTTGACACTGTGAGTTGGAATTGACTCAATGGGTAATGGGTTTTTTTTTTTTCTTTTTTTTTGAATGACTGCTTTTCTGCTACAATGGCCGAATTGAGTAATTGCAACAGGGATCAGATCACATATCCCACAAAGCCTAAAATATTTGTTTTCCTGCCCTTTAAGAAAAAGCTTCATAACCCATGATTAAGTCAATTATGGCAATCCCGTTTCTCTTCCATGTAAGTAGTTTAGGAGTGGGTGTGTGATAGAATTCTGGCCAATGAGATGCTGCAGGGATGTCTGCTGGGACAACTGAACTATTCATGCTTGGGGAATTCTTGTTATGTTGTGAGATAATAGAGTCCCTGGGTGGTGCAAATGCTTAATGCACTCCACAGCTAACCAAAGGGTTAGAGGTTCAAGTCCCCCCAGAGGTACCTCAGAAGAAAGGCCTGGTGAAAAATCAGCCATTGAAAACCCTATGGAGCACACTTGTACTCTGACACATACAGAGCCCTCATGAGTTGGGATTGAGTCCATGGCAACTGGTAACTATGAAATAGTAAATCGTTTATTGCTGAAGCGATTGTGAGTCGGGTCCTTTGTTAATTGCTGCTAAAATGTCCTGACTAATACATATGATTGAGAAGGTAACAAAGTCATAAACACTGGTAACATAAGGTAAGAAATTCAATGAGGAATAAAAATTAGTTTCAAGATGCAAAATTTCAAAAATGACAACAAAAAGCAAGTGAGCAGAAATGGCATAAATGTACTGGCATTAGCAGGTTTGTGGGTTAAGGATAAAAAGTCTGGAAAAATAATAAGGAAGAGCCTTTTAAGATTAAATTGTTGTATATGTGCTGGAATGAATACTATGGAATATAATAACACAAAAAAATTAGACACAACTTAGACGTCCAGTAATGGGGAGTCAGTCATGACTGGTTATCTCATAGTACAATTCTAAGGAATTCCATTATATGGAACTCACACAGTATTCCATATAATGGTGCTTCTTCTGCAGAATACAAGGTAAATAGCGTCCTTGGAATTGTGCGACACAGAAGCCCTGACACTACTGAAGTAAATGATGGTGTATCCATCTAGACTACTATAAAAAAAAAACAAAACAAACCCGTTGCCGCTGAGTCGATTCCGACTCACATAGGACAGACTAGAACCACCCCATAGAGTTTCCAAGGAGCACCTGGTGGATTCAAACTGCTGACCTTTTGGCTAGCATCCATAACAGTTAACCGCTATGCCACCAGGATTTCCTAGACTACTATTGTTGTTGTTAGGTGCCATCAAGTCGGTTCCGACTCATAGCAACCCTATGCACAACAGAACGAAACACTGCCCGGCCCTGCGCCATCCTTACAATCTTTGTTCTGCTTGAGCTCATTGTTGCAGCCACTGTGTCAGTCGCCTCTTTGAGGGTCTTCCTCTTTTCCGCTGACCCTGTGACGCTGTACTCTGCCAAGCATGATGTCCTTCTCCAGAGACTGATCCCTCCTGACAACGTGTCCAAAGTATATAAGACGCAGTCTCGCCATCCTTGCCTCTAAGGAGCATTCTGGCCACACTTCTTCTAAGACACATTTGTTCGTTCTTTTGGCAGTCCGTGGTATATTCAATATTCTTCGTCCACACCACAATTCAAAGACGTCAACTCTTCTTCGGTCTTCCTTATTCATTGTCCAGCTTTTGCATGCATATGATGTGATTGAAAATACCATGGCTTGGGTCAGGCACACCTTAGTCTTCAGGGTGACATCTTTGCTCTTCAACACTTTGAAGAGGTCCTTTGCAGCAGATTTGCCCAATGCAATGCGTCTTTTGATTTCTTGACTGCTGCTTCCATGGCTGTTGATTGTGGATCCAAGTAAAATGAAATCCTTGACAACTTTAATCTTTTCTCCGTTTATCATGATGTTGCTCACTGGTCCAGTTGTGAGGATTTTTGTTTTCTTTACATTGAGGTGTAATCCATACTGAAGGCTGTGGTCTTTGATCTTCTTTAGTAAGTGCTTCAAGTCCTCTTCACTTTCAGCAAGCAAGGTTGTGTCGTCATAATGCAGGTTGTTAATGAGTCTTCCTCCAATCCCGATGCCCCGTTCTTCTACATATAGTCCAGCTTCTCGTATTATCTGTTCAGCATACGGATTAAATAGATATGGTGAGAGAATACAACCCTGACGCATGCCTTTCCTGGCTTTAAACCAATCAGTATCCCCTTGTTCTGTCCGAACAACTGCCTCTTGATCCACGTAAAGGTTCCTCATGAGCACAATTACGTTTTCTGGAATTCCCATTCTTCTCAGTGTTATCCATAGTTTGTTATGATCCACACAGTCGAATGCCTTTGCATAATTAATAAAACACAGGTAAACATCCTTCTGGTATTCTCTGCTTTCAGCCAGGATCCATCTGACATCAGCAATGATATCCCTGGTTCCACGTCCTCTTCTGAACCGGCCTGAGTTTTTGGCAGTTCCCTGTCGACATACTGCTGCAGCCGTTTTTGAATGATCTTCAGCAAAATTTTGCTTGTGTGTGATATTAACGATATTGTTCTATAATTTCCACATTCATTTGGATCACCTTTCTTGGGAATAGGCATAAATATGAGTCTCTTCTAGTCAGTTGGCAAGGAAGCTGTCTTCCATATTTCTTGGCATAGACAAGTGAGCACCTCCAGTGCTGCATCTGTTTGTTGAAATATCTCAATTGATATTCCATCAGTTCCTGGAGCCTTGTTTTTCACCAATGCCTTCAGAGCAGCTTGGACTTCTTTCTTCAGTACTATGAGTTCCTGATCACATGCCACCTCTTGAAATGGTTGAATATCGACTAATTCTTTTTGGTTTAATGACTCTATGTATTCCTTCCATCTTCTTTTGATGCTTCCTTCATCGTTTAATATTTTTCCCATGGAATCCTTCACTATGGCAACTCGAGGCTTGAATTTTTTCTTCAGTTCTTTCAGCTTGAGAAGCTCCGAGCGTGTTCTTTCCTTTTGGTTTTCCATCTCCAGCTCTTTGCACTTGTCATTATAATACTTAACTTTGTCTTCTCAAGAGGCCCTTTGAAATCTTCTCTTCAGTTCTTTTACTTCATCAATTCTTCCTTTTGCTTTAGCTGCTCGACGGTCAAGAGCAAGTTTCAGAGTCTCCTCTGACATCCATCGTGGTCTTTTCTTTCTTTCCTGTCTTTTCAATGACCTCTTGCTTTCTTCATGGATGGTGTCCTTGATGTCATTCCACAACTCGTCTGGTCTTCGGTCACTAGTGTTCAATGGGTCAAATCTATTCTTCAGATGGTCTCTAAATTCAGGTGGAATATACTCAAGGTCATATTTTGGCTCTCGTAGGCTTTCTCTGATTTTCTTCAGTTTCAGCTTGAACTTGCATATGAGCAATTGATGGTCTGTTCCACAGTCGGCCCCTGGCCTTGTTCTGACTGATGATATTGAGCTTTTCCATTGTCTCTTTCCACAGATGTAGTCAATTTGGTTTCTGTGTGTTCCATATGGAGAGGTCCGTGTGTATAGTTGCCGTTTATGTCGGTGAAAGAAGGTATCTGCAATGAAGAAGTCGTTGGTCTTGCAACATTCTATCATTCGATCTCTGGCATAGTTTCTGTCACCAAGGCCATATTTTCCAACTACTGATCCTTCTTCTTTGTTTCCAACTTTCGCGTTCCAATCGCCAGTAATTATCAATGCATCTTGATTGCATGTTTGATCAATTTCAGACTGCAGCAGCTGATAAAAATCTTCTATTTCTTCATCTTTGGCCCTAGTGGTTGGTGTGTAAATTTGAATAATAGTCATATTAACTGGTCTTCCTTGTAGGCATATGGATACAGAAGAAGGACCAAGCAGTCTACTTCTGAAAAGCATTAGCCAGTGAAAACCTTATGAATAGCAGCGGAACATTGTCTGATATAGTGCTGGAAGATGAGCCCCCCAGGTTGGAAGGCACTCAAAAGATGACTGGGGAAGAGCTGCCTCTTCAAAGTAGAGTCGACCTTAATGATGTGGATGGAGTAAAGCTTTTGGGACCTTCATTTACTGATGTGGCATGACTCAAAATGAGAAGAAACAGCTGCAAACATCCATTAATAATCGGAACCTGGAATGTACGAAGTATGAATCTAGGAAAATCAGAAATCATCAAAAATGAAATGGAATGCATAAACATCAATATTCTAGGCATTAGTGAGCTGAAATGGACTGGTATTGGCCATTTTGAATTGGACAATCATATCGTCTACTATGCTGGGAATGACAACTCAAAGAGGAATGGTGTTGCATTCATCGTCGAAAAGAACGTTTCAAGATCTATCCTGAAGTACAATGCTGTCAGTGATAGGATAGACTACTATACAACCAATGAATGGTATTTTAATAGATGAATGGCATCAGAAAATCTCACCATAAAGGTTACAAAGCAAATAGACACTGCAATTATATTAATGTAAAAAATATATAGAAGAAAGAAAGGGGGGAATACTCTATTTGAGTTTTTGCCTTACTGATACAAATATAAGTGAGTTTCATTCTCTTGATGGTGTAATTATGCATGATTTAAATTCTCTTCTTTATAAGCTTCTATGTTTTCAATTATTTTACACAGAACAATACTACTTTTATGATAAGAATAAGTTTTTCAAGTTGTATGGTTCATTAGAAAGGTACTGAGGAGAAACAAAAAAGATATGAATTCAGTTCTTCCTCCCACTTCTAAATCTAATCCTTTCCCTATGTATGGTGCTGTGGGGGTGGTGGGGGGTTAGTGGTAGAATTTTCCCTTTCCATGTGGGAGACCTGGGTTCCATTCTGCCAATGCACCTCATGTGCAGCCACTATTCATCTTTTATTGGAGGTTTGGGTATTGTTCTAATGCTGAACAGGTTTCAGTGGAACTTCCCGATTAAGACAGACTAGGAAGAAAGGCCTGGTGATCTACTTTCAAAAATTAGCAAATGAAAGCCCTATGGATCACAACAGTCTAATCAGCAACCAATCATGGGTATGGCATGGGGTTGCCACGAGTCAGAGACCGACTCTATGGCAGCTAATAACAACTTTGGCTGTATCACTGATATAATACCTACATTTGACAAACTATCTTACTTTGTATTGTTTCTCTTGCTCCTAAAACAATGTCTTTCACAGGATTCATGCCTTAGATTTATTTGGTCTCATTTTATGTAAATGTATGATCTCCTCCCCCAAGTCAGATACAAAGATTCTCTCTCAAGAGGGCCCCCAGGAGCTGCAAGGAAAAAGTTGCCCCGTTCTGGAAGTGCAAAACACACAGGTCACAGGTGGGTACTTATTTCCCTCTGGGTGGTCTATTCCCATAGGTACATCACGGTGCCTGTCTTTGGAAAGAAGAGAGGAATTCCATGTTCTTAGATGTAAATGCCTTTGTTGGCCTCTTCACAGATGTGAGTTAACCCTGAAAATGATTGGCAAAAGTTTACTGAAAGCAGTAAGTAGTTCCACTGTCAGGCCATTGTTCTGTCCTCTAGTAAGAAGGAAGAACAGGTGATTATGTGACAAGCACCAAACCAGAGGTCCTTTTGTTTTGTTCTCATCTATTAGAAGCTATTAGTACTTTGTTAAGAGGTAGTGTAGTATTAAATCATAATAATCAAGTACTTTGATTTGGTACTTATAGGACTGTCTCTGTAGCTTCTGCAGGAAATGATTACTTAGAAGAGCTCAGCATTTGTGGTAACTTGAAGACCTTCATCTTATTCTTTAGGGCTGATTTCACAGCAAACTATGGGACAATTTTTCAGGCATTTTGAAGGAATTAGAGCCATCTGAAGGCAATGTAAAGTGAATTTTGGAAATTTAGTATATTTAGCAACGTTGGAAAGTTGACCGCTCCAGGAAAACAAACAAACAAATTGGAAAATATAATTAAGGTTTCCATCTTATATACCATAAAGCAGAGAACATTTCTGTTTTTAATTAACTGTTCATTTGCTTTGCAGCATATGGCGTTAGGCAATCAAAGAGATTATTTCTAGTAATGTGTGTGATTTACTAGTTTGTTTCATTAAAGCACCCAGTTAATGAGTCCAAGTTTGCGATTCATCCCTTAGTGAGTCAATAAATTTACTCTGGCTTGGAACCAGCAACTCCACCCAGGTTCAGCCAGCCCTCATGCCAAATTGGTCCTTGAGCTGGTTGAGTGTGGCTGGATGGATCAGTACAAATCCATTCTCACCACCCTCTGGAAAATTCACTCAGACCCAATAATGTGTCCAGTGGCTCCTTGACAAAGGATCGGCAGCTTGTTTGCATTAACGTTCAGAGTCTAAAAGCTGCAAAGCCCTGTGGTTGAGCATTTGAACTCTCCAGATAAGTTATCTGTGTTTATATCCTGGCTCTAGGCTCCCTAGGCATGTGGCTCTAGGCAAATTAACCCTTCTGCCTCAATTTTTCCATCTGGGAACATAGAATCGAATTCATAGGGTAGTTGTGACAATTAACTGAGATAACGTATTTAAAGTTCTTAGCATAGCATCTGGCACGTAGTAACTGCTTAGTAAATGGTAACAACGTAAAGTCTTTTGTTTTGGAAAGCAGCTTCCCTGCTGGCACAAAGGTTGTGAAATTCAAAGGACCATACACATTTTTCTTGTGACCCTGTTTGCGTTCAACACATAGAGCAATCACTATGATTTTGCCACGGACAATGTTCCCTGGCAAAGGTCTGGATTCCCATTCTTTATGGAATGTAGTGAGTTGGATATGACCCACCACCAGCTAATTGCAATTTAAATGAATGCAAATGGAAGCCCAGACTTCTATCCCACAGAGAAGTGCGTCATGAATTCCAACCCAGCAAACAGCCTGTTTATGGAATAAACAGCTGAAAGCTCTCTCTGTGTGGCATTTTCCAGTTTTACCTGAAATCTGTTACCAAGGCCAGTGGTGCTGTGAAAGAAAGGGTGTGTGTGAGGAATTTAACCGTGAAAAATCTTAATCTTTTTAGCAAGTATCCTGTGTCTTGACAATCTCAGGAATTTTATTGGCGGGTTGTCATAAGCCTTCTGTTCTAGAAATCGGAGTGCACCACTGGATGAGGCAAACAGATGGTGTGGATCAGAGGTTTTCCACTTTCCACTCAGGCACTTGAAAAGATAGGGGAAAATTGGAATCACCCTCCAAGGAGAGTGAACTTCCAGATTCCTTATCAGTTAAAACTATTACCTGAAGGAAAAGGTCATTCTTCAAGTGCATAACCATGTTTTATTTAAAATATATTTTTTTAACTTCCTGTTGTGCTCAGATAATTCTAAGAATGAAAGTGGAAAATTGTATGGCACATGGAACAGCTGCAATTTTTGATGTGGACTAGGGCATTCTTCTTCCAGCACTCATTTTTCGTCAAAAGATTGATTTTGAAATCATTTGTCTCTGAGACATCACCACATGTGAGAAATACAGAACCGAGAGGTGGTGTTTTTAATTTTACTTGCAAACAACTCTAAACAGCACTATTGATATAAAGAGATGTGAGGCCCCCACATAGCTTTCATCAAGCCACTTGATTTCTAGAATTTTCAGAGCCTTTTTTTTATTATGTGTCATAGAAATGATGCAGTTGAGGCAAAGGGAAAAATGCACCATCCTACTTATTATTTTATTTAACATTTTACGTGCTAGAAGTGCAGTGCCATTGTTCTTCAGGATAGGATCTTTCAGGGTCTTTCTTTTTGGGGAAGAGTATGAAAAGACGACTAGTACACAGGGCTAGTTGCGGTATTTTCCAATATGAATACTTGTCAAATGGGAACCTATAATGTTTGTATAGTTTGAACTGGTATAGTGTATAGTGTGGATGAGAAGAAGTAACTCCCTCAAGATGTCCACATCCTAATCCCTGGAATCTGTGAAATCGGCTACTTTACATGGCAAAGGGACTCTGCAGGTGTGATGAAGTTAAAGATCTGATATGGAGAGATTATCCTGCATTATTCTGGTTAATCAGTGTAACCACAAGGGTCCTAGTAAATGAAAGAGAGGAGTGGAAGAGTCACAGTCAGAAAAGGAGATGTGACAATGGAAGCAGTGATGTGATTGCTGGCTTGTAAATGGAAGGGGGCCCATAGCCAAGGAATGTAGGCCGCAAGGAAGAGAATGCAGTCCTGCAGACTCATTTCGGATTTCTGACTGCCAGACTATAAGATAAATTTGAGTTGTTTTAAGCCACCAATTAGGAGCTCTGGTGGCGCGATGTTTAAGTGTTTGGCTGCTAACTAGAAGGTTGGTCATTAGAACCCGCCCAGCAGCTCCACGGGAAAAAAGACATAGCAATCTGCTGCCATAAAGATTACAATGTAGAAAACCCCATGGGGCACTTCTACTCTTATCACATGGGGTGAATATGAATCAAAAAATCAACTCAACAGCACCTAACAACAAGCCACTATATTTGTGGTAATTTGTTACAGCAGCAATAGAAAACTAATACATACAGGAACCAGTTCACAAAATGTACTAATGAGAATCCAGAATTCAGAACTTGCTTACTATGATAAATATAGAAGCATACGACATCTATTGCCAGTCCAGTGGCTGTCCGTGTTCCCAGCCATGTAAGTCTGTCTGTTCCCCAATTTCCAACTGCATCCTCCAAGCTTTCCTTCCTCTACCCTGATGCTCTCACTGTTCTTTCTCCCAAGTTGTCCTCTGGTTATTCTGCTGAGATTCTTTCCCAGCCAGTAGGTTTCCCTATTCTTATAGCTAAACAATTGTCTCTTTGTCTTGCTGTACAGTCATTTAGCTAAAAGAGAATCATCTACCTTAATTGTGGAAAACTTCAGACCCCTTCTATGAGCAAAGATTTTAAGCATAAATGAGTCTCAGATCTAGTTACTGCCTCTAGTTGAGATGAGGAAGCTCACTTGCAACTCAGGAAACATTTGGTAAACTTGTTCAAGTCCTAGGGATAGTAAAAAAAAAAAAAAAAAATTTTTTTTTTTTTTTATAGTAGGAGAGGAAATATATAGGTACGAGGTGAGGACATAAGTAGGCATACAAGGTGGAGTGTGAAAAGGAAAAGGGCAGTAAGTGATGTTAAATGGAAAGAACAAGGGATTTGGACTTTATTCACAGCACCTGCTAGTTTTCTATTCTCTTGCATTGCCTCATATTAATTTTTTCTCTGAAAAATGTGCAAATTAATATCTGTTTCAAAGAATTGCTATAAGGGTTAAATGAACTGATTTATGGGTTGATTTACTGATTGATTCAACGAATATATGATGAGTGCCTGTTATATTTTGGGCACTATTACCAGTTCGGGGAATATATTTGTGAATGAAACAAAGTCCCAGTTTTCATGGATCTTACATTGAGGTAGGGGGAGATGTACAATACACAAATGAGTACATATACTATCAGTTAATGAAAAGTGCAATAAAGTTAAAAAAAAAAAAAGAAAAGTAAGAAGCAAGGTACAGGGTCAGAGAATAGCTGGGGTAGGGAGAGAGGGAGGGCATAGGAAGACTCTCTCTAGCTAGTTTTAGAATTCCTGACGTAGCGTGCTTACCAAAGAGATGGAAGTTCCTGTCATCTGAGGAAATGATTCCAGTTTGTGGAACTGTTCTAAGTTATGAGATATGATAGAGGAGGTAGCTCTTGGATTTTAAGGTTGAGGAGGATTTCAGCAGCCAGGGGTGGCAGGGAAAGGTCTCGGAGCTGAGAGAAGAGGAATGCACAAAGACACAGAGGTCCCAAAGTGCGTGCTATTTCTGAGATAAAGTCCATTATTTCCCACCTCACACTAAGCGTGGGTTCCAGTTTTGAGTAAGGGGCTTGTTAGCATGCCTTGGAGCTTTGGCCTAGAGCTGGGAAGCTGTCTCTCCTGCAGTGGCTTAGCTGATCGCCTCTGCAGCATTCTATACTTGAGCCAGCTCAGCAAGTTTGGGCTCATGTGTTTACCCAGGAAACTGGACCACCACGCAGGCTCTCAATAATCAAGTTTTATCTCCATTCCCTGTGCAGCCCTCTCCTTCCCCTTACTTTTTTTCTTGGCTGCAGTTTCCAGTGGAATAAATCCCTCTTTGATTGCCAGAGATACTTGCCTAGCTTGTTTTAATAATCTTAATTTGCTAGGTTTGAATTTCCAAGACAAACTCAGCTTGAGAAAAAAAGGGGGGGGGCCTGAGGTGGGGGAAGGAGGGAAGGGCAGGAGAGGGCAGGGATGCCTTTGGTTCACCACAGGATGTACAGAACTCTCTCACTAAAGGAAAAACAAACAAACAGGCCCTGTGCCTGAATCAGGGCTTGAAACCCATGGCTCTTTCAGAAGGGCAGGGAATTCCCAAGTGCGATTGCTGTGGCTAACCTACACCAGTGTGCTAAGTCATGGCCCAAATCTTCATTTTCACTTCTTTGGAAGTTTTATTTTTCTCATAGGTTTTCTTGTTGCCTTGAAGATTAGTTTCGTTGTTTTATTCCTATCCTTCTTCCTCTCTGTTTAAGAGCTGAATCCCTACCATTTGGGCTTTCCCGTTTCAGGAGCAAGAAGCTGCCCTCCAGCTTTATCCCCACTGAAGTTTCTGCCCCGTCTTGTCTGCTGTCAAATGTTGGAAAGAATTATCTATTCATGCTTCCTCCATTGACTCACCAGGCACATATTTGCAATCTGAATCTTCTAGAAATCTGGCTTCTGCTCTCATCAAACCAAAAACCAAACCAGCTTCTGTCAAGTCTGACTCATGGTGACCCCATACATGTCAGAGTAGAACTGTGCTCTATTAGGTTTTCAATGGCTAATTTTTTAGAAGCAGATTTCCATGTACTTCTGGGTGGACTCAAACCACCAACCTTGTGGTTAGTAGTGAGACTCCTTGATTTTATTAGTCTACTGAAATTGTTTTCTCAAACATTAAACTTTACTTGGTCAATTCTGATTACCTGATCAGAGTTCCTTTCCTCTGTGACCTTCCTGCATTATCTGAGCCCCTGTTCACTTCTCTACCTTTATCCTCCTACTCATTCCCACCCCTCATGTGCAGAGTAGAACTGTTCCATACTGTTTTCAAGGCTGTGGCCTCTCAGAAGCAGATCACCAATCCTGTCCTTCAAGGTGCCTGTGGGTGGGTTGAAACCACCAACCTTCCTGCTAGTAGTCAAGCACTTAACTATTATCACCCAGGGACTCCTCTACCTCTAGGTGTATTATATTCTTTTCGTTTCTCTTTTTTATCTAGACATACATTCAGTAAAATTATTTTTCTTCTCTTTTCTTACTTCAAATTTAAGCTTTTTTTTTTTTTTTTGAGGCTTCACCTGCAATCTTCTTTTCTCTCCTTCAGTAATTTTTCTTGTATCAGTAGCCCTGAAATTTCCCTCAAATTCTAGGTCCAAATCTCCAGTTACCTGATAGACATTTCCAACTTTGTTTTCTCATCAGCTCCTCAAACTCAGCACATCAAAGATGTAGTTCTTCATCTTTCCCTGATGCTACCAATCAGGTGCCTAAGAAAAACCTTATAATTAATGCATTTTTTGTTTCAAGCAGTGTATATTATATGCAAAATGCTATATGGAAACAAGATATTCAGTGCTCTTCATTTGTTGGTGCTATTCATTCCAAGTGTTCTCCTGGTTATGTTTTGAAGACAGGTGATACACTTTTTTTTTTTTTTTACTTTAAATAATATTTTATTGTGTTTTAGATGAAAGTTTACACAGCAAATTCGTTCCCCTTTAACAGTTTTTATACAAATTGTTCCATGCCATTGGTTACAATTTTTATAATGTCAGCATTCTCATTATTTCCATTCTGTTTGTGCTGTTTCCATTGACCTAGAGTCCCTTCTCCTCCTTGCCTTCTCATCTTTGTTTTTTAGTAAATGTTGACTGTTTGATCTCATATAGCTAATTGTTTAAGGGATCACATTACTCATGGGTGACATTGTTTATTTTGTAAGCCAACCTATTATTTGCCTGAAAGGTGACCTGGAAAAATAGCTTCAATTACAAGTTCAAAGGGTATCTTAGGGTGACAGTCTTGGGGGTTCGTCTAGTCTCTGTCGGTCCAATAAGTATGGCCTTTTTTAAGAATTTGAATTTTGTACTACATTTTTCTCCCATTCTATCTGGGACCTTCTATTGTGTTCCTGTTCAGAATGGTTGGTAGTGGTAGCTGGGCACCATCTATTTCTTCTTGTCTCAGCCTAGGAGAGGCCATGGTTCATGTGGGCTATATTAGTCCTGTGGGCTAGTTTCTTTTTTGAGTCTTTATTTTCCTTCATCCTCTTTTGGTGCAGATAAGTAGAGACTAATAACTGTATCTTAGATAGCCGCTCGAAAGCTTTTAAGACCCCAGACACTACTCACCAAACTAGGATGTAAAACCTTATCTTTGTGAACTATATCATGCCAATTGACTAAGTTGTCCCCTGAGACTATGGTCCCAGGCCTTTAACCAGTAATCCAATCCTGTGAATTGTTCAGATATGTCTAGGGAAGCCTCTGTAATTGTGCCCCCTATGTGGATATTGTGTAAATACAGCTCTCTGAGAATTTCCCTTGTTTTTTGCTGACCCTCTACCAAAGAAGCCCTAGTGGTACGGTGGCTAAGTGCTTGGCTGCTAACTCAAAGGTCAGTGGCTTGAACTAACTAGCTGCTCCCTGGGAGAAAAATGTGGCAGTCTGCTTCTTTAAAAATTACAGCCTTGGAAACCCTGTGGGGCAGTTCTACTCTGTCCTATTTGGTCATTCACCGTGAGTTGGAATCCACTAGACGACAATGCGTTTGGTTTTTGGTTCTACCAACCATGATCCATTTTATGAGCCTTGTTATATACCTCTTTGCTTGTGAAATTTCTAAGTTCCAAGTTGTCTTGCCTTAAAATTGTTTTATTTTGTACTTCTTATAAGGCTTTTTGCAAATATCACAATTCTGTATACAGCCTGGGGGAGATGGTGGTGATGAGTTTTTAAAAAAAATCCCCATCAGCTTTCCCATCTCACCATCACCTGATGCTTCAGTGCACAAACACCAGGGTTAGAAGCTGTTTTCTCCCCAGGTCTCCAGCTGCTGCCCTGCCGGGCCCTGAGCAAGGCTTGTGCGGCTCCATCACAGGCAGGGTTTCCTGTCAACAGGAGAGCGGAAGCAGTGCTTTTGGATGAACCCTTATTGTCCAGGCCTGGAACAGTGATCAGCAGGCAGAGATAAGGGCCCTTTTCAACCTACGTGATCTGCTCGCATCTGACTAACCTTGTTAGGGAGAAGAGGAAAGAAGGGGGCGGTCACAAGGAGTGTTGGGAACACAATTTCTTTCCTGGCCTCTCATATCCCAGCAACCAAAAGAATCTAAAACACACTCGGCAAGATGACTCTTTTAAAAAGTCAGAATGTTTATCTTGCCGAGGCTTTGTAGCTCGCTGCTTTGCAAAGAGAATATAAAATTACGTCATGATGTCAATTACACACACAAAAGAAGGAATGGAAAGACTATATAGGGTCGCTATGAGTTGGAATGGACTCGATGGAATGGACATAACAACAATAACAACATACTCTTTATTGACCATAAAGGGCATATCTAGCTCAGCTGATGGTGTTAAAGCAAAGCAAACCAATCAGATGCACTGGTGTTCCCACAAATAATAGAAGTGAAATATCTAAAAAGGAAAGTAGCAATAGCCTTGTACTGAGAGATAGGAGGTGGCACATATTCAAGTGAACCCCACAGAAAGTACCATGCCATCATTACTGATGAGTCATCTGGAAGAAACATGTGGCACTGAATGCTGGTCACAAGACCGCCACCACTGCAACCTGGAGAGCTCAAGGGTGGCATTGCTGGGTATGTTTTAAAATTCCCAGAGACTGAGACAGTGTGACACACTGGGCCCCTGGTAAAGAGTGGAGGAATAAATGAAATAATCACGTACTGCTCTATGAGCTCTTTTATAATGCTGTGTTGTGTTGGGCTAATCAATCAGTTTGTCCTGATAAAACGTCTCATGTAATCATGGTTTGTCTCAAATACATTTATAATTCTATTATGAACCTTTGTTGTTAGGTTCCTTTGACTCAGCTCTGACTCATGGTGTCCTTAAGTATAATAGAACAAAATGTTGCCATTCTCATGATTGGTGATATGTTTGAATCAGCGCTTCCAACTGGTTCCTTCTGGCTCAAACCCCTGCTGAGAAATTGCATTTCTAACAAGTTCCCAGGCGATGCTAATACTGCTGGTTAGGGACCAATTCTGAGAACCATTAGTAAAGAAGTGGCTGTCAAAATTTATAATACATAAGAATCACCTGGGGATTTGTTAAAATGTAGATTCTGATTCAGTATATCTGGGGTGGAAATGCAAATTCTCAGCAGGGGTTTGAACCGGAATGAACCAGCTCGAAGCCCTGGTTTCAACTGGTTGTCCCAAAGAGGTTGAAAGTGCTGAGAGGCTATATCTTATATTCCATAAAATGTCAAGTATTTTTCTTAGGTAGGTGCTTTCATCACAGAATTTAGAAATGATAGTTAACACCTATTCTAGATAGATGCAACTTCAATTGCTTTGATCCTTGGGAAAGTATGTAATTAGTCCACTATATTACAAGATTCACCCTCATAAAGGTCAATTACAATCTATTCCACTTCTCTGACACCAACTAAATTGAAGGAATTCAATTCCAATTGAAATCAATTCACTTCGGTTCCAATTCACCGGCACATGCAGGGCTCCTTCCTCTGATCCCAACCACGGAGCTGGGTCAGATCTCACAAATTAAAAGGGCCCTCCTACCAAACTGGCCTTTTTTTTTTTTTTTTTTAAAGATTTAAGTATTACTCCTATTAGTTTACCAAATGGGAAAAAAGCGAGACACTCTAACAGCCTTCCTTTGGAAAAAATAAAAGCCCTTTCCCCAGCCACAAAGAATTAAATTTAAATCTCTGGCAATTGGCACTATCCATCTCAACAATAAGATAAGCCATCTGTGGCTTAGGCTAGATTCAGGTTGTTCATTCTTCTCCTATATTCTGGTCTTGACAAAGCTTTTTAAAATTGTGAGTAACTATGTTCTAATTCTCATGAGATTTTCTGCCTGGGTCAGTTTCTCATAACATCCTAAATCAAGATTTTAGGTCAATTTTTTCATAGAAACATAAACTGAGAAACCACATTTAGAAGTATAGCAATAGAATCATAGTCTTTTGACTCTAGAAATAACCAGATCTTATTTATGGATCTCTTCTCTGGAATCCATCTCGAGTATCTGTTAGAATGTTCTGTTGACAGGGGCCCCACTGCTCCCATGTCAGCCCCTTCCAGTTTTAGACAGCAATTATAGATAAGTTACTCAAAACGATTCTTTTAAAAGTTCTTAGTCTTTCTAATTTAAAAGAACCCCCCTGTTGTTGTTAGGTGCCAAGTATGAAGGGGTTGGTCCCTCCTGATAATATGTCCAAAGTATGTGAGACAAAGTCTTGTTATCCTTGATTCCAAGGAGCATTCTGGCTGTACTTCTTCCAAGACAGACCTGCTCTTTCTTCTGGCAGTCCACGGTGTATTCAATATTTTTCACTAACACCATAATTCAACGGCATAAATTCTTCAGTCTTCCTTATTCATTGTCCAGCTTTCACATGCATATGTTGTTGTTGAGGTCAGGTGCCTTCCGGTCAATTACGACTAACAGCAACCTATGTACAACAGAACGAAATGGTGCCCAGTCCTGTGCCATCCTTGCAATCATTGTTATGTTTGAGCGCATTGTTGCAGCCACTGTGTCAATCCACCTCGTTGAGGGTCTTCCTCTTTTCTGCCAACCCTGTATTTTACCAAGCATTATGTCCTTCTCCGGGGACTGATGCCCCTGACAACATATCTGAAGTATGTAAGACGCAGTCTTGCCATCCTTCTAAGGAGCATTCTGGTTGCACTGCTTCCAAGACACATTTGTTCGTTCTTTTGGCAGTCCGTGGTATATTCAATATTCTTCGCCAACACCACAAATCAAAGGCGTCAGTTCTTCAGTCTTCCTTATTCATTGTCTAGCCTTCATATGCATATTATGCAAATAAAAATACAATGGCTTGGGTTAGGCCCACCTTAGTCTTCAAGGTGACATCTTTGTTTTTCAACACTTTAAAGAGGCCCTTTGCAGCAGATTTGCCCAATGCAATATGTTTTTTGATTTCTTGACTTTTTTTTATGTCTGTGGGTGTTGGTTGTGGATCCAAGTAAGATGAAATCTTTGACAACTTCAATCTTTTCTCCGTTTATCATGATGTTGCTTATTGGTCCAGTTGTGAGGATTTTTGTTTTCATTACGTTGAGGTGTAATCCATACTGAAGCTATAGTCTTTGATCTTCATCGCTAAATGCTTCAAGTCCTCTTCACTTTCAGCAAGCAAGGTTGTGTCATCTGCATAAAGCAAGTTGTTAATGAGTCTTTCTCCAATCCTGATGCCCCATTCTTCTTCAGATAGTCCAGCTTCTAAGATTATTTGCTCAGCATACAGATTCAATAAGTATGGTGAAAAGACACAACTCTGACACACACCTTTCCTGATTTTAAACCATGTATCCCCTTGTAACCCCATATTTAGTGACTAAACAGAATAATGGGAAAAAAAAGAAGAAAACATAGAAACTCATTTTCTTATCTATTTTCACACACACACAGAGAGTAAAATACTCAGTCTTTTTTGACCAACTCATCTCCATTTTCCCACTCAGCATCACTCTCAGCTTGATCCTGACGTTGACCAGTCTCATGACTACAACAGGGTTGTGGTGCAAAGAATTTAACTTTACCCAAAGAATTTGGTCTTTGTCCTTGGTTCTTGAAAGAGAGCCTCAAAAACCTTGGAATCTCCCTAGTGATTCAAGTGTCTTTGATGAAGCCTGTAGACCACAGGAGAGTTTATGCTGATGAGGTGCCTCTTGAGTGGAGGCTAACTAACCTCAGGGGAAGGGGGCATAATTCAATCAATCATGACTTCGTAATGAGGCCCCAGTGAAGACTCTGGAAAACTGTATCTCTTAAAATTGTTAGATCTGACCTAGCTCTGGGGGTTAGGATCAGAGGAAGAAGTACTTCCTCTCTAGGTGAAATGGAATTGACTTGAATTGATTTCAATTGGAGGATTCCCTGGGTGGTACAAATGGCTAAGCACTAGGCTACTAACCGAATGGTTAGCTATTCAACTGGAATTGAATTCCTTCAATTTAGGTGGTGTCAGAGAAGTGGAGTGGATTGTAATTAATTTTTACAAGGGTAAATCTAGTAATATGGTGGACTAATGATGTACTTTCCCAAGGACCAGAGCAAAAGACCAAAAAACCCAAGCCTGTTGCCATCAAGTTGATTCCAACTCATAACTACCCTATAGGGCAGAGTAGAACTGGCCCATAGGGTTTCCAAGGAGCCACTGGTAGATTCAAACTGCCAACCTTTTAGTTAGAAGCCTGAGCTTTTAACCACTGTGCCGAAGGATCAGAGCAGGTCAGGTAAATTCAAAGTTAAGCTCATTATAAAAAAGGGAAATATCTAAGGAACGGGTATTTTTATTTATTTAACCATTTATAAAATATTTGTAGTGCACTTACTTTGTGTCAGACATTGTTCTAAGTGTTTCACAAATATAAACTGACTTGGTATAAACAATTTTATGAAGTAGATGCCATTATCCCCATTTTACAGATGAGAAAACACACTGAGATTAAGCAATTTACCCTTGGTAACACTGCTTTTAAATGGAGGAACTAAAATTCAAACTCGTCTGGCTCCAGAGATTTATGAGGTTAACCATTGTGGTGTGCTAGATAAATCTGAGCCATCATGTAAGAGCATGTAGTTGCCTTTTTTTTCCATGTTGTTGATCTTGATAGGTGCCATCAAGTTGGTTCCTACTCATAGAGACCCTATGGACAACAGAATGAAACACTACCTGGTCCTGTGCCATCCTCACAATCTCTGCTATGTTTGAGCCCATTGTTGCAACCACTGTGCCAATCCATCTTGTTGAGGGTTGTCCTCTTTTTCTCTGACCCTCTATCTTGCCAAACATGGTATTTTTCTCTAGGGTCTGGTCCTTCATGATAACATGTCCAAAATACGTGAGATAGAGTTTCACCATTCTTGGTTCCAAGAAGCACTCTGACTGTACTTGTTCCAAGACAGACTTGTTTGCTCTTCTGGCAGTCCGTGGTATATTCAGTATTCTTCTCAAACACCATAAGTCAAAGGCATTAATTCTTCTTGGGTCTTCTTTATTCTTTGCTCACTTTTTGAATGAGTATGAGGCAATTGAAAACACTGTGGCTTGGGTCAGGTGCACCTTAGTCCTTAAAGTGACATCTTTGCTTTTCAATACTTTAAAGAGATCTTTTGTCCATCCCACACACACACACAAAAACAAAACCCAGTGCCGTCGAGTCGATTCGGACTCATAACGACCCTATAGGACAGAGTAGAACTGCCCCCATAGAGTTTCCAAGGAGTGCCTGGTGGATTCAAACTGCCAACCCTTTGGTTAGCAGCCGTAGCACTTAACCATTATGCCGCCAGGGTTTCCCTAGATGTTACTAATTGCACAGTTGTTTTTGAGTTACAGGTGAATTGATTGATTTAATAAATCTTAATTACTAACTTGTACCAAATGCTATACTTGGTATGTCTTGGGGAGGATTTGGAAGATTCAGAAGGGAGGATAAGAAGTCAGTTAAGGAGTGGTCAAGAGGACTGAAGTGGGTATGGGGTAAAATGAACATCATGGAACACACCTGGAGGGAGAGTGGAGCTGGTCCAAAGTACTGAATGCTACAGAGACCAGAAGGAGATGCCCACTTCACTGGGTGTGATAGGACCAGGGCTTTGAACTGGTTGGTTCTGGTTTGAACCCCTGCTGAGAATTTGCATTTCCATAACAGATATACTGAATCAGATTCTACATTTTAGCAAGATCCTCAGGTAAGTCTTATAGATCCACAGGTGATTCTCATGTTAAAATGTAGATGCTGATTCATTGTATCTGTGGTTGAAATGCAAATTCTTAGCAGGGGTTCAAACTGAAACCAATCAGTTTGAAGCCCTGGTAAGAACCTTATCAGTGATCGTAAAAATGGTGTGGTGTTGTCAGACCTCCTCTAACTTTACAATGGGGAAGAGAGAGAATCAAGATCATCAGCTCAAGGCTGATTCTTATGAGGTAGAGGTCAGACATACCTCCTCTCTCCAACCATTTTACCAAATCTGACACCAGCCGTCTCTCCCACAACACTCTCTACTTCTGTGCTGAGTATGATAATTCATTGCAATGGCCATACAGAACTTACAGACTATACTCACGGGTAGGGAGTTTACTATGGAAGTAACAGGTTACAATTCAGGATCAGGAACAACTTAGGATACAGGTCTTCAGTCAAGTCAGCTCCTCTGCCATGTCTGAAAGCAGACCTCTCTCTTGATGCTTGCCCCCTCGGTCCCTTGGGCTGCCCCTGCCCTGCTCAGGCAAGTGTTACAAAGCTCTTTAGCTCAGCCAATAAGTGCCCAGAGGCACCCCACTCTGCCAATAATCTCTTGACCAAAGGCTCTCAGCTCTCTGCCTCTGTGGCTTGGCACACCCACTGTAGTCACCCTGCTCCATGGGCCCAGAAGTCTACTGCACTGTTTCACACTGGTATCCTGGTTCTGCTGCTGCTATTTCTTTGCCGCTACTTCCTGCCATTTCTGGTGTTACAACTCTCTCTCTGTCTCCTGGATCTAGGAGGTTCTCAGTGCAGGGACCCCGGGTCCAAAGGATGTGTTCCACTCCTGACTCTTCTTGATGGTAGTGAAGTCCCTTTCTTAGTCTTTCTGGGATTGTCTCATTTTAAGCCTAACAAGATGGCAAAACTGACCATTCCCCTTATTAGAGTTCCATACACCTTATTTGCATTATTAGCAGGCTGTCCAATCCCCTTGATGGACCATAAACACTTTATTTGCATAGTCCCACCCAATCATCTTGTGGGAGTCACAAGACCATGACTAGAAGGGCCTTATTAAGTAGTTCACTGTGCCAAAGTGGTCTTTGAGATAACGTTTACAACACAATAATAAGCTAATGGTGTCAGAAAATATAGACTACAGAAGAGAGTCTTGTCCAGTCCCATCAAGTGGGATAATCAGTTGCATTTGCCACCTTTGTAACTTTCAGAGCAGATACAGGTCTTTAGTCAAGCCAGTTTCTCTTAAGTCCAAGCTCACATATACAAGAATGTATTTCTCAAAAAATGGAACTTATTTCTATTGGAAGTACCTTTTCCAACTGATGGCAAAAACTCAGTTATGTTCAGTCCACATGGTGACTTGTTTCATTGCGAGTCTTTAACCTGATCAAAGCAGGGCTCTGTCCCCTGTTCCCCACCAGTGTCACCAAAATTCTGGGAGTGCAGGTAAACATGTAGCAAGCAGGCTTCTGTAGCGAGGGCATTTGGCCTTGGGTGTTCTCTGACATGTGCTGGCATCGGCTGAGATGGAAATCACCTGATCTGTTTGTTGATCTTTTTCCACTGTGTTCACTGAGTTGTCTCTTATCAATGATGAGTCCCTGATCAGTCCTATGGACCCCATCATCAGGTCTATTTCTACTGTACTCTTGTCCCTCCCCTTTCCCCCCAATCTACCAGACTTATCTGGGCCAATGTACCTCATGCACAGACACCACCCATCTGCCAGTAGAGGGTGGCATGTTGCTATGATGCTGAACATATTTCAGCAGAGCTTCCAGACTAAGGCAGACTAGAAAGGAAGGCCTGATGATCTGCTTCTGAAAACCAGCCAATGAAAACCCTATGGATCACAATGGTCTGATTCACAGTCGATCACGTGGATGGTATAGGACCTGGCAATGTTTCATTCTGTTGTACACAGGGTTGCCATGTGTCCGGGGCTAAATCAATGGCAGCTAACAAAAACAACCAGACTTATGCGGTATCAGTAGTTCATTTACAGCCCCTTCTATGCCTTGCCTAGAGAGGTCAGAAAACTGTCAGATGCTAACTTGAGCTGTACAGGGCCAGGGAGACCCAGACCTACCCTGCGGTCATTTCTACCCAGAGACTCACACATGGTGGAGCAGATAGCTCTTCTAAATGGCCCGTTATCTTCTTGGTCTTTTACCTTTTCTCTCAGATAGCCTCAAACATGTCTGGCTGAAGCGTCCAAAATCACCCCGCTGCCCCATACCCAGCCCATTCTATTCAGCCCAAGGGTGCAGGGAGTTGGGCCCCTTCTCAGGACCTCTCAGGTTTCTGAGCTGGCTTCCCCTCTCCACAGCTCTTTCCCTCCAAGCCCAGGAGCCCTCTATCTTGTCTGAAGTGTTAGGGTTAGGTAGCTCTTCATATTTTTTCTTTTCAGCCTATTAATAAAATGGCATAAATTTAAGTTAGACTTAGCCTCCTGCAGGGATTAGTCTTTTTAGTTTCAAAATAGTCCAGTCGATCTCGTGAATTGGAATCCTTGGCTTTCACAACTATGACCCCTGCTATGAGTTTCAAGAGCCTGATTGGAGCTCACGCCAGGAACTTGCTTTTGATTTTGCATGCAGCTGAGTCATGCCTCAGGCCATGCGTGCTGCTCATTTAATGGGATGGTGATCCCAAGGAACAGTGTGTGTTATGGTGCGTGTTGGGTTGGGGGCGCAGTGGTCAGGGTGGCAGGGCTGGTGGGGAAGCAGGGTGGCAGGGCTGGTGGGGAAGCAGGGTGGGGTGCCAAGGAGTGGAGAACCTAAGTCAGTATCTCAAATTATTACCCTTTAACACATTTGTGCAATATATGAAACTGAAATGTCTGATAAGCTTTATGAAAGCTTTCATTTGGCTCTTATGAGGAATTGTTAAAGGATCTAAGGCTTTTTAGCCTAGAGAAAATCAGTTTCTGGGACTGGTTGACTGCTACTTCTAAATGTCTATTAGGCTATATTTGGGTAGACCAGCCATCAAAAAGGAGTAAGGGAAATCAGACGTACTGAGTCCCCCAACGATTTTAGGCATTTTATTTCTGTTATTAGGATTTATTCTTTACAACAACCTCATGAAGGTAAGCATTATCACCTTATTTTCAGAGTCAAGAAACAGTGGCTCAGAAATGTTAAGTGACTTATCTTTAAAGAAGCAGTACAGCAAAGTGATCATAAGAACACACTCAGGAGTCAGACCCTCTGGTGTTAAATCCTGGCTCTGCCACTTACTAGCTGTGTGACTTTGGACAATTTACTTAACCCTTCTGTGCTTGATGATAACAGGTTTGAGGTTTTTTTGGTGTTCTGTGTCTTGATTTTCTTACCTATAAAGTGGGGGAAATGATAGTACCTGGTGGCATAGTGGTGAAGAGCTATGGCTGCTAACCAAAAGGTTGGTAGTTTGAATCTACCAGGCACTCCTTGGAAATTGTATGGGGCAGTTCTACTCTGTCCTATAGAGTCACTATGAGTCAGAATCAATGGCAACGGGTTTTTGCCTTTGAATTATGGTGTTGGTGAAGAATAGTGAATATACCACAAACTGCTAGTAGAACTAACATATCTGTCTTGGAAGAAATACAGCCAGAATGCTCCTTAGAAGTGATGATGGCGAGATTTGGTCCCACATACTTTGGACATTTTATCAGGAAGGACCAGTCCCTGGAGAAGGACATCATGCTTGGTACAGTAGAGGGTCAGCAAAAAAGAGGAAGACCCTTAGTGAGGTAGATTGACACAGTGGCTGCATTAATGGGCTTAAGCATAACAACTATTGTGAGGATGATGCAGGACTGTGAAGCCTTTCATTCTGTTGTACATAGGGTTGCTATGAGTTGGAACCAACTTGACAGTACCTAACAACAACTCATAGGGTAGTTTTGAGGATAAATGGGAAGAGATATATATAGATAAATACATGATAGATAGATAAAGAGGTGTGTGCATCTATATAAATAAAGATATATATATGTTCCACCCAGAATAGCGACCCTATAGGACAGGGTAGAACTGCCCCATAGAGTTTCCAAGGAGCGCCTGGTGGATTCAAACTGCCGACCCTTTGGTTAGCAGCCGTAGCACTTAACCACTATGCCACCAGGGTTTCCTTATATATGTATGTGTATATATATGTATTATATCCCTTTATCATACTTTTTCAGTCTGTCTGCTGAGATGTTGGACTATGTGAAGAAGAATTTGGCATCAGGCTTGGAGGAAGACTAACTAACAACCTGTGATATGTAGATAATACAACCTTGCTGGCTGAAAGTGAAGAGGACTTGAAGCACTTACTGATGAAGATCAAAGACTACAACTTTCAGTATGGACTGCACCTTGACATAAACCCATTTCCGTTGAGTCGATTCTAACTCACACCTCAACGTAAGAAAACAAAAATCCTTACGACTGGCCCAATAATCAACATCATGATAAGTGAATAAAATATTGAAGTTGTCAGGATTTCATTTTACTTGGATCCACAATCAACGCCTGTAGAAGCAGTGGTGTTGCCTCAGGCAAATCTGCTGCAAAAGACCTCTTTAAAGTGTTAAGAAACAAAGACCTCACTTTGAAGACTAAGGTGCGCCTGACCCAAGCCACGATATTTTTGATCACCTCATATGCATGCGAAAGCTGGACAATGAATAAGGAAGACTAAAGAAGATTTGAAGCCTTTGAATTATGTTGTTGGTGAAGAGTGTTGACTACGCCATGGACTGCCAGAAGAACGAACAAACCTGTCTTGGAAGAAGTACAGCTAGAGTGCTCCTTAGAAGCGAGGATGGGGAAACTTTGTCTCACTTACTTTGGACATGTTGTCAGGAGAGACCAATCCCTGGAGAAGGACACCATGCTTGGAAAAGTAGAGCGTCAGTGAAAAAGAGGAAAACCCTCAAGGAGATGGATTGACACAGTGGCTGTAACAATGGACTCATACATAACAATGATTGTGAGGATGGTATAGGACCAGACAATGTTTCATTCTGTTATACCCAAGTTAGCTAAGTCAGAGCTGACTTGACAGCACCCAATAACAACAACAAATACATATGTAAACCCTGGTGGCATAGTGGTTATGTGGTATGGCTGCTAACCAAAAAGTTGGCTTTTTGAATCTACCAGGTACTCCTTGGAAGCTCTATGGGGCAGTTCTAGTCTGTCCTACAGGGTTACTATGAGTCGGAATGAACAGCAATGGGTTTGGGTGTTGGTTTACCTGTCTATATACATATATATAGATAATAAATGCTATATCATAGGTTTTTAATCTTTCATATATATGTAATATAAAAACCTACAGTATAAAACCAAACCAAACCCACTGCCTCTGAGTCGATTCCGACTCATAGTGACCCTATAGGACAAAGTAGAACTGCCTCATAGAAGTTTCCAAGGAGCGCCTGGTGGATTTGAACTGCCGACCTCTTGGTTAGCAGCCGTAGCACTTAACCACTATGCCACCAGGGTTTCCACCTACGGTATAGCATTATTAATTGCCAGGTACTCTTCTGATATATATGTCAGGTTTTTATTAGGTGCTATATTCTAGGTTTTTATATTATTATTTTAAATTATTCTAGCCATAGGAATATTAAGTAACAAAGCATGAATTTGAGCCTAGATCAGTCTGTCTTTAAATAAACAGTATATATTACCATATATAATGCAATGCCATATATTAATATGTATTAAATTTTATGATTTCTTGTTTTTTTTTTTTTAAGAATTTAGAGAAAAGAAAATCAGAAGGAATGGAATTGTCTATATAGATTTATTTTAATGGAGTTAGTGGGACTTAGAATGGGACTTAAAGATGGGTAGAATTTATATGTAATAAGCATGTTTTATTTTTGAAAATAGGAAACAAAACAAAACAAAAAGAAAAAAATAGAAGAAACTAAGTGAGAAGGTTCAAAAAAGACTTTCCATACATGAGGGGCAGTTTAAGCAAATGCACTGGAGAAATAATTAGCATGATGTGTATAGGAAACAGTGTGATACACACTGTTGATTGGCCAACCCAACACCCATTCCCAGCCCTTTTATTCCTTGCCCCTTTCACTATACAGGTTGTCAGGTTCAATACTCATATTCACAGCCTCTCTTGTAGCAAGAGTTGACATGTGACCTAGTTCTGACCACTGAGACAGGAGAAAGTCTAAGAATCATCTAGAGAAGATTTTATTTTCCTGATTGAAAGGAAGGACACAGCTAGGATCATCTTCTCTCTTTTCTTCCTGGTTTGAACACAGAAAGGATGCCTGGACTGTGGCAACCCTCTTGAAAACAAAAAGGCAAAAATCTAAAGAGCCCAAACCAGAAGGATAGAGCTTGAGTTCTTGAAAGGATCCCTGAGCTGTTGAACCACTGCCAGCCACCATTTATCTCTCGTCTTTTAGTTGTGTGAGAAATTTAACTCCTTTGTTTAGCTTATGTTGGTAGAGTTTTCTGGTACTTGAAGCTAACACTTTCTAATACAGTGTCTTATATCTGCAATTCCTATGTTCTTTAGAGTTTCCCTTACTTACTAGTTAATCAATCCTTCGTTATTCTAGTCCCCTATTACAGTTAATAATTCTTTATATTAAACTTTCCCTGTTCAAATTACTTGGTGGTTTCTCTTCACTGATTGGCCCCGTGCTAGTACAATCGGCTGGAGCAAAGCATCAAATTGGTGACAGTATGTTGGATAAATACATAAAAAGGGTAAGGTCAAAATTTTGTTGCTGGCAGTGGGAAGACATGAACTTGAAGGCCAGGATGGATTTTTTAGTTTTTGACCCAACTTTTTTTCTATCTCCTCTCTCTTTTTTTCTTCCTCTTTCTGTCTCTATGTTTCTATCTCTGCCCCACTTTTCCTTCCTTCTTTCCTTTTTTCTTCCTCCTTTACTTCCATGAATATTTATTAAACTTCTCCTACATTCCAGGCTCTATACTATGTAGCATTGAGGAAACAAGTCGTATATATAAAACAAGCTGTTGAGTATTATCACATCAAGAAAAACAGCTAGATAGTCTTAAATTTGGAAGGTATGCTTTAGATGGGCTGGCTTAGTATATGGGCTCCATGGGGAGGTGGGTAGGTCTTGAAAGATCATCTCAGACTGTTTCCATCCTCCTTCCAAGAAGCTGTGACTGTCGATTGGGAGGGACACACCACATATATTCAGCAGCTTGAGGAATGACCCTAAATCAAAAGTCACATGAGCACAGCCTCCACAGAGCAGGGGTTGATTTATAACCACGTTGTCTATTGCATGGGTACCAGCATGTAGTATGGATTGATTTATTTAATGATGGTGCCTTAGGGTCAAATACACATGTCGTAAAAGTCAGATGTACAAAAGGAATTGTATTTTCTAATCTTCTATAACTGAGGTAATGCTGCCCTCAAGCCCTGTGCATTCGACTAATGGGGGGTTGAGGGGTGGGGGAGGTGGGACAGGGGATTGAAATTTGCCAATATACATTATCTCAGCCTCTTCTAGTTTAAAATCATCTGACTTGGGGTTAGCAGTCTTCTTTTGGTAAATACTTCATCTTTCAGGGTTAATCCGTTTCTCTTTCCTGTAGTGGCATCTTGTTTCAGGGGAAGCTTTCGTGTCTTTATGCCATGAAAGGAATGGGCTTCTGATCCATATGCTGCCTCCTGGGGTAACAGTCTCATCTGCAAGCTATCAAAATAGGGAGGGTAATGCTACTAGGGAGGAGCAAGTAAGTTAATTTCTAAAGCCGCATGCCCACAGGAGCTCTGAAAAATATTAGTACAGCGTTCTGCCACCCTTGGGGTCTAAAATTGTGGCTGCTTCTTTATTTTATAAGACCCTAAAATAATAATAACAACAACAACAACAAAATTCCCTGCTCCATTATAATACCATTGGCTGTGGCATTAAGACCACGTGCATGCGTTTAGGTTCATGTGTCTCAATATTTTAATCACGTTATTAGACCTGAGTACTTTTGCTTAATACTTAGTTTGTGAAGAAATCTGTTTAAATATTTTGTGACATCTAAGAAGATGTCAAGCCAAATCTTGTAGTAGCATTCTGTTGATTTTTAGCATTGTTGAGATAATCCTAAAACACAGTAGAATCATTAGAATTTGTTCAGTCTCTGCCTTTTAATTTGAGTGTTTGGATGACAAAAGGAATGAGACATTCCATTTATAAATGACCTAATCTTATGTTGAGTGCTAGGGAGAGACATATTAGCTCTTAGCATCCTAGAAGAAATTTTAGAAAATATCGCTGAATGTACGTAGTTACCGGCAAGATCTGATAAATCCCACATCAGAGTCTTTTTCAATGAGAAAAAAACATTCTTTTGTGATAGAATTTTTCTTCTTATTTTGTTTTTGGAAGTGAAATGTACATCATACAGATTATCATCATATGCTTTAACTAGTTAAAAAATCTACTCAATATTTACTTTCTGAATTTAAATGATATCTTCTGTAAATGAGAATAATTGTAAATGTCCTTTTTTGTGAAAAGGGTTGACATAGCCGACTTGAGACTTCTTTCCTTAGATAGATCTCTTTGCAAGGTCTAGGCTGGTATCTAGAAATTTGAATTTGAGCAGGGTTCCCATCATTCCCTAACTTATAAGTGTGGGTCACTATGCCTAGACTATTTGTGCAAATAATGTGGTTTATACTGAACACCCGCTTTCTTTCTGGGGGTTTAGAATTTTGGTATGTGCTAGGTACAGGGTAAGGAGCTGAAAGGTTGGTGATTGGAACCCACCAGCCTCTCTGAGGGAGAAAGATGTGGCAGACTGCTTCCTTAAAGATTACCCATTGCCACTGAGTCAATTCCAACTCATAGTGACCCTCTAGGACAGGGTAGAACTGCCCCATTGGGTTTCCAAGGCTGTGCTCTTTACTTTAGCAGACTGCCACAATTTTCTCCAGCAGAGCAGCTGGTGGGTTTGAACTGCCTATCTTTTGGTTAGCAACTGAGTGCTTAACCACTGAGCCACCAGGGCTCCTTACCCGTAAAGATTACAGCCTTAGGAACCCTATGGGGCAGTTCTCCTCTGTCCTATTGGGTCTGTATGACTTGGAATTGACTCAACAGCAACAGGCAATGGACGAAGGCAGAAGGTACCTACTTGATCACAAAAACTCAAAGCAAACCAGTTGCCATTGAGTTGATTCTGACTCAGGTTGACCCATCTGTGTCAGAGTAGAACTGTGCTCAATAGACTTTTCAGAAGTAGCTCTCCAAACCCTTCTTCCTAAGCGCCTCTGGGTGGGTGGACTTGAACTGCCAACCTTTCAGTAGTAGCCAAATGCTTAACTGTTTGTGCCACTCAGGTAGCCTCCTACTTGACCATTCCCCAATCAAAACCTTGGGCACTGAGTGTCTAGTGGGCTTTCCTGGGCAGAAACATTGCATGTATGATGCTGCATAATCGTTCCCGGGGTATGGCATGCTCTGTATGACTCCTCATGGGAGGGAGAGAGCATTAGGAAGTCTGCCCATGGATTCCTCTAGAATCTGCCTGTGCCTCTTCCCCTTATGATCTGGTTGTATATCTTTATTACATCACTGAGATACACATCTGTAAGGACAATAATATGCTGAGTCCCATGAGTACTTCTGGCCAAACTCCGAATATGAGGGTAGCCTTGGAGACCTCCAACATAATTTTGTAATATTTTGCAAAATTTTTAAAAGACTTGGCATAAAGATCGGAAGGTATAAACGTGCCATGACAGCTGATTTATGCATCTTTCTTCACAAAAACTGACTAGCTTTTTTCTCATCATTCTGATAAGTAAGTAGATTAAACATTTCTTTTTCTAGGGTTAAAAGGTGGCCTTCATAATCACTAACGGAATACAGGACATTAGGGATATCTAGTTCCAATATAAATACCGAATAAAGAGCATGCAGAATTTAAAAAAGAAAGCCTGTTGTGTGAATGGTATAAATTTTAATCCAAATAAGGTTAAGAGTGGCCCTTTATAACTTCTCAGCCCAGAGAGGGGGAAAATGTAACCGGGCTGGTGAATGTGTAACAGCTGGCAAGCCTCCCTTGCCAGCTCTTATTTTAGTTACTCAGAGTCCTGGCTCTATGAAGTGTAGCTCTGAATCTCAAAGAAGCTTCAGAGGGGATTTTTGAAACTTCATTTCTTTTTCATTTTCCTGGGATCTTAACGATCCTAATAAATGTGAATGAAAGTGTGACTTAGAAGAACCTATGGTAGGTATGATGATGAATAGCAAGTCAGAAAAGCAGACAGCTGTAGCTCTTGGTATAGTGAGTTTTAAGCTGTTGCCTTAATGTTGCCAGTAAAGCTATTGTGAAAAAAATGTCATTGACTAATTGCATGCCGGCTTATTTAGAAGGGAAAGTTTGAAAGCCAATTAAATAAATCTGAGATGGTTATATTCCCTGAGCTGTCTCAAAGTACCTATTTATAAGTATGCTGGGGCTTGGGATACGTTTTTAAATGTTCGTAACAATTTCAGAATGCTATGAATTTTATCATCTCGCTGAAGGGGATAAAATGCAGTACAGGTTTTACTAGAATGGAAAATGGAAATTAAAAAAATAAAAACTCTGTATAATGCAAAAGGTTGTTTTTAGTCAGGTACTGCTTGCTATCTGAGGCCTTACACCTCAGATCTTTATTCCACTCCATATTGACATTAGTTATTATTAGTATAGAAAGACTGGAAAGATAATGCTGGCCTAATTTACCCTGACTTGGGTGTGAATGGGAAAGTTATTGTCATCTGTTAATATAAAGCATTAGACATTGCCTTTTTTTTTAGTGTTCTGAAGTATAATGACATATAAAAATTATAACAGCCTACTTTATTTGCCTTGTTGGACAATCAGTTCAATCAATTGAAATCTGCCCCCTGATTATTTCTAATAAAAAAGTGATTATTTTATGCTATACTAGAGAAATTCCACTTATTTCTCCTATTTATGAAGTTTCATGTTCATTGAACAGGGCAATAGAATGTTTTCCTGAAGGAAGAAGTGATACAATATAATTTCAGAGTGTTCCACTCCACTCATACTCTTTCTCCCTACAGACTACGTGAGGGGTGACATGATCAGGTGTTCATTTTGGAAAGATAATTTTAACTGCGTCATAGGGAATGGATGAAATGTAGCCATGTAGACGAAAGAGAACAAGAAACCAGTTATGAGCCTTTACAGAATCCAAGCAAGGAATGTTGCTGACCTGAGTTATAGTAATGGCTTTGGGGAGGACCAATGTGGACAGATTTGAGAACTATTCAGGAGGTAGAATCAACAGGACTTAATGATTGGCTAGATGTGGTATATGAAGGAGATGAAGGAGTCCAGGAAAACCACCAGATTTCTGGCTTCGGCAATGGGTAGGTTGTTGTACCACTTACTGAGCAGGGAATCCAGGAAGGACCGCAGACTTGGGGAGGAAAACAACGAGTGCAATGTTGGACATGTCAAATTTGTTTTGCCTGTGGTACATACAGAATCAGTTAGCCAAGAGGCAGTTGGATGTATAAGTCTGAGGCTCAGGAGAGCGATCAGGGCTTGAGGTAAAGATTTGGGAATTATCAACATAGAGATCGAGGGTAAAGCATGGGATAAATTTCCCGGAGACAGTTTGTAGGAGACATGTGAAGAGGGCATTGGGCTGTACACTGAGAATCATCACACTGGGTGGTGGGCAGAGAAAGAGGAGATTGTACAGAAGTCTGAGCAACAGCTGAAGATATGAGGGGAACATGGTGAGTATGGAGTCATAGAACCAAGGAGATCATTTCAAGGAGGGAATCGACAACAGTGACAAGTCAGCAGAGAGGTAAAGTAAGATAGGGGCTTAGAAGAGACCATTGAACCTGGCCACATTTCAGTTGTTGTTATCTGTGGCAAGAGCAGGTTCTGTGGGGAGCCAGGCCCGCAGCATGGGGAAAGTGCATGCATGGTAAGGAGGCCTTTCTTGATTCTATGATGACCCCAACCTAGTGGGCACTTAAGGAAACATCAGAAACAGCTGGGAGGCTTTTCAAAACTGTAGAGTTCTGAGCTACATCTTCAAAAACTCTGATGCACTGGTTCGGGTAAGGTCCCCAAATAAGCATCTCTAATAAATACTCCTCACTACCATCTGTCAGTTTGTCATACTGTGGTGGGCTTGTGTGTTGCTGTGATGCTGGAAGCTATTCAACTGGTATTTCAAATACCGGCAGGGTCACCATGGTGGTCAGGTTTCAATGGAGCTTCTAGACTAAGAAAAACTAGGAAGAAAGGCTGGCAATCTACTTCCAAAAATTAGCCAAGGAAAACTCTAGGAATCACAACAGAATATTGTCCAACTGGACTTGAATATACCAATGATCATGACGATGGTGGACGACACTTCGTTCTGTTATATATAAGGTCGCCATGAGTTGGAGCCGACTTTATGGGAACTAACAATAACAAACACTCCAATGGATTCTGCTACTGGTGGTGCACAGATCACTGCTTTTAATATAAAGATGGTGGTGGGGCTCAGGGAGATGGGCAGAGGGATTCCCCAGGAGCCTAAATCTGGCAACGAGCAATCTAAATGGCCAGACACCAATAAAGGTACCATTTATCTGGATTTTAAAACAGCATTAGGTCTCTAATCTCAAGGAATCTTAAATGAAGAAAGATTTCAACCTGACTCAACATTGTTGCCAGAACTGAAAGCTGACAGGAATAAAACAGACCTTTATTGTCCTAAACCCTGAGAAGGCATCTAGGCTATGACCCAAAAGAACAAGCATGTCTGCCTCCCTTAATAAGCAAGTGAAAGAAAAGGTTATTAGAAAATGAAACTATAAACGTTTGAAGTCATTCTTCCCATCTCACTCTGGTCAGGAACCTCAGATAATCAGGGAGATATATCTTTATTGGAAATTTTTTTTGTCATAGTTGGAAGAAATATTATATGCTGCAATATCTCAAAGAAATCACAAATATTAAAAAAAGCTATTTTTATTAAATTTTATTGTTGCAATAATGTACAACAAGCTATTTAGTAGTGAACTTGATTTTTTTTTTTTATATTGAAGAGCAAAGTGCTAGGGGCATCCATTCAGAAATGGAATTATTATAAAAGAAAACAGGAAAGTTATCTACAAAAGATGAACGAAGATAGGCTGGTTTAAAGAAAATAGTCCCTAATATAGTTGCGATAATATTTCATAGAAAGTCTTTCTTTGAAAATCATTATGACAAGCCTATGGGGTCCCTCGTGATGAATTGATAGTTTATATAGAACTAACACTGCTACTGTATTTGCAAAATCTTTGTTACAAACATTGCTTTTATTAATTACATACATAATTACATATATATGCAAATTAAAAAGGTAGGTTTGATGCCCTTCTAAATTCTTTCCTCGTCCTAGAATTTTATAATATTTACAAAAGTAATGATGTTTATCATTCAAGAACATGGTACTAGCACATTATACTAAAGAAGGAAGGAAGGAAGGCCAGGCAGAGGGAGAGAAGTCAAAGGGAAGAAGGCCTTAGAGGCGCTGCCGATACTTGCTTCTGCAGCAGGGCCAGTTTAAGTCCTGTGAAGGCCCTAAGCATTGATAATCTGTGGTACCCCCTCCTCTGTGTACTCACACATGCAAATGGGATATGTGAGTTACATATATACATGTGTCTTAGTTATCTAGCGCTGCTCTAACAGAAATACCACAAGTGGATGGGTTTAACAAACAGAAAATTATTCTCTTACAGTCTAGGAGGCTAAACGTCTGAATTCAGGATGCCAGCTCCAGGAGAAGGCTTCTCTCTCTGTCAGCTCTGGGGGAAGGTCCTTGTCATCAATCTTCCCCTGGTTTAGGAGCTTCTCAGCCCAGGGACACCAGGCCCAAAGGAATCGCTTCCCTCCTGGTTCTTCATTCTTGGAGACATAAGGTCCCCCTCCTCTGCTCGATTCTCTTTTATATCTCAGAAGAGATTGACTCAAGATGCAACCCAATCCTGTGGATAGAGTCCTTCCTCATCATAACTGCCTCTAATCCTGCTTCATTAACATAATAGAGGTTAGGATTTACAACACATAGGATAATCACATCAGATCACAAAATGGAGGACAATCACACAATACGGGGAATCTTGGCCTAGCCAAGTTAATACATATTTTTGGGGGATACAATTCAATCCATAACAACACATGTATATATATGTCTTAGCTATCTGTAATGTGACTTCTTTTTAAATGCATAATTAAGGATTGAACACCAAAGTGGTCTATGTCATTTTGACGGAATAAGATGAACTGGGTTATAAAATTTTTAGTGGATGTGGGGTACTAAGATTTTTACTATATACCACATTTTCTACAAAAAGAATATTCCACATATTCTACAACAGAGAAGATGAATAGTGAACCTAGCTGTTTTAACAGTCAATGTAAAATTCTGTTGATCTCCCACAACAAAAATTTGACTTTCACCAATTTTGCTTTAAATGACTCATACTTCTATTTTGATGCTTGTTTCATAATAAATGCTATGATTATAAATGAACAAATGAAAAGATGTCATAAAAGAAAATTTAATGACCAGAAACAAATATTAGAGCAAATTACTGTATTTTATTTTTAGACAGATCTTTCATCTCTAACATGTTATCATTGAAAACATTTCTTTGTATTTTTTGCTCTTACGAATAATTCAATGATTTCATCACAATTAAGCTGCTGAGCACTATCTACTTCCGTACATAATAAGGACAATTAATCGAGTCTTTCTTGAATCATTGTTGTGGACTGAGGGTTTTTGAACGCTCAGAAATCAGCATTCTGTTGTGCAGTTTATGATCATTAAATCCAGGAATATGCATAAAGCGATTTCAACATTGGGAAATATACGTTGTATTTTATTTTCTATTATGGAGTCATACATGCCTACATGAGTAAAATTTATCTTTCCTGAACCTGTAAACTTAGTTCTCAAGTAAGAATGAAATTGTTTAACTTCTCCATAATGGTTTGTATTTAAGTCATCAGGATAGGCCAGCCCTCATTTCTTAGATGCCTTCGTGCATGCTTCATCAGGTATATCCACATTGTTTAAGAAGGAAAATCTTCATACACTTTTGCCCTTCCTTTCATGAAAGATTCAAGTGTGTCAACGATGATGTACTATGTGGTTATGTGAAACTGATCTCTGGCACTCAATGAAGCACTTCCATCATTTACTTGTTTCTTTCTAATGCTTCTGCAACGGTGAACTGCTTGATAATCAGTATTTGGCAGTATTTGTTCTGATGTGTTTTCAAAATCTTCACTTAAATTATGTAAATACCCTGTTAATGACTGGTAGAGATCTGTGCAAGTCTTCTGAATCTTGGAGGGCTTGACTCATTCGATGAAAATGCTGCAATATATTAGTCCATATAAGAAACATAAATACATACTCCAGTGTTTGGACTTGATATTTTTAGCTTGTTGATATTTTTAGCTTCTCTTTTGGTATCTGCTTTTTGTGTCTGACCTTCAGCAGTATTTTCTAAGACATCTTGCATCTGAGGGTATGGTTCCAGGATTGCACTTGTTGCTACAGCATGTGCTTCCCAATGTATATTGGAAAGACATTTCAATACTTTATCGTTGCCTAAATATGTTTTAAGAACTGCCCATGGGTGAGTAGCCCTTTACTGATTCAGACTCATAATGACCCTATATGTGTAAAGTAACTGAACAGTAGAAAAACAATCAACTGCTTCTAAACAGCAATCTACTGTGCTAGGTCCTGCAAGATTAAGTGAATGTGCAGCACATGGTATGAAAATGGCATATTCATTACATTCTGAAATTTCCTGTTGCATGCCTTTATAACACCCTGACGTGTTGGCAGCATTGTCATAGGACTGGCCTCTGCACTTAGAAAAATCAATTTTGCAAACTTCACATAAATAGTGAAGTACTTGTTCTGCAATTTCTTCACTGGTATGACTTTTTAAACTAGTAAATGTGATAAATTGCTCCACAGGTTTTCTATCTGTTGGAGATAATTATCTTAATACAATACTTAGCTGATGTGTATAAGAAAGATCAGGAGTGGAATCTACAGACAAACTAAAATATCAGGCTATATGTATTTCACTGAAAACAGTTGATTGACCTATAGCACTAATTCAGTTTCTGGATTCATCACATATTGTTTTAGATGTATATGATGGTTTGCCCTTTGCTGTGTTACCATATTTTGAAATATGATCAGCTAAAAATGGATCCAACTGAGCAACATGTTCAAGTAAACCTCCAAAATCTCCATTTTTGTGGGGGCCCAAACACTTCATTTCCTCCTCAAAAAGGTAGTCCATGTTCAGTGATTGTTATAATGACAGCAACGTGTTGCAAAACGGCTTTCCAATATTGACATTCTTTGTTAATTTGCATTTCCGGTTTTGAGTTAAGCCAAAACCATGCCTTTGGTTTAAATATGACAGCACACAATCTCTGTGAATTGAACTGTTTTTATGTTTATCAATCATATTCAAGTTACACAAGTCCCTAAATCGAACTGTGGCAAATCTGGAATTAAATGATTTAGGACTGAATAATTTGCAAACAAAACAATATACAGAGCTGTCTGATGGAGAATACAGTAGCCACTCTCTCTTATAATTTTCGCCATTACCTTTGTACCCTGCACATATATTCTGGCTATAGAATCCTGTTTGTTTACCATCCAAAAATTTTTGATGTGAATTTCAAATGGTCCGCTGTGATGTTGACGATCACTTGGCCCTCTTTCAATCCAATAATTTACGTCATTAGAAGAAAAAATACTCCACAAGATAGGATCTGTATTTCTGTTATTTGTGGGTTCTATGGATGTGACAATTCCAGATTCTAAAACAATTTCACTTTCTACACCATTATTAATTTTTTTATTGCAGCAAGAAATGGATGCAGAATTTGGAACAAGTTCTATTTGTACCGCTGTTAGTAATTTCAGCACTAGCAGTACTAGTACAATGATTTGCACCCATTAAACTCGAGCATTCGATGGAAGAAATCTCTTCTGATTCATTGCTTTAAAAAGGAAGTTAGTTTTGGAATTGTCTTTAGGGATTCACAGATCCTTTTCTTTTTATCTTCTTCAAGCTTTTGCTTTTGTGTTCCACTTCATTGTTGCTGTTTAATTTTACCTGGATATAAAATGTCACTTTTTAAATTTGTTTCTGCTATAGCAAATAAATTTGAATAATTGAGAATAAAAACTTTATAAAACAAGTAAAATTTATATTCAAATTTGGACATTAATACAAAAATTTATATTTGAAAATAGTAACTAAAAAAAATGATTTGGAACACGTCATTTTGTTCTTCAGGTCTAAGACAGTCAAAACAAAAACTACAAATAGTACTTCCAAGGCAGCCAGAAATAATTTCATTTGTTTGTTGTATGATGTTTGCTGGAGGGCCTTTGTGGATCTCCACTAGTGTTTTTGATCTTGAAATAATACTTAAAAACTTGTGCACTTGCTTTTCATCCTTTGATGCTGCGTCTTCCCAGTTAATTGGACTACTGCTGATACCCAGCAAGTATCGCAAAGAGCATGACACAAATACAACGGTATGCTCAATCTGAAAATGTGTTTGGTTCACTTTGCACAGGACCAGATACTTCAGAAGTCATGTGATTATAGTGCCAATGGTACATTCTTACGTGATCCACGGGAGAGAACTGAATGTGAAATTATACCAATGGGTTCGAAATGAAAAGGCAAATATAATTATTGTTTACAAAATTTATAAAAATGGTATCAATTTCATTTAGTGTCCTACCAGTTCTCTTCTGCTGTGGTGCTCGCTTTTTTTTTGTCTCCTGCCTACTTGGCATCTGTGAGTCTTTGCTTTGGACAACTGGTGCCCCTGTTTTGTTGACGCCCTAAGCACCAACTTGCCTTGTTCCACAGCATCCTATCCTTGGTCACGCCACTGAGAAAATGAAGGCTGAAGCTGAGGACAAAGGAAGCCTTCCTCCTGCCAGCAAGAAGCATCCCACTGTACATCTTTTGTGCCTGAGGGTGGCTACTTATTAACTTTGCATTCATAAGGGCCAAGAATAGCACTTGTTTTGCTCATAGTTTTACATCTCACTCAGTATTAGTTTTTTTTTTAATAACTTTTATTAAGCTTCAAGTGAACGTTTACAAATCCAATCAGTCTGTCACATACAAGTTTACATACATCTCACTCCCTACTCCCACTTACTCTCCCCCTCTTGAGTCAGCCCTTTCAGTCTCTCCTTTCTTGACAATTTTGCCTGCTTCCCTCTCTCTCTATCCTCCCATCCCCCCTCCAGACAAGAGTTGCCAACACAATCTCAAGTGTCCACCTGATATAAATAGCTCACTCTTCATCAGCGTCTCTCTCCCACCCGCTGACCAGTCCCTTTCATTTCTGATGAGTTGTCTTCGGGGATGGTTCCTGTCCTGTGTCAACAGAAGGTCTGGGGAGCATGGCCGCCGGGATTCCTCCAGTCTCAGTCATACCATTAAGTTTGGTCTTTTTATGAGAATTTGGGGTCTGCATCCCACTGATCTCCTGCTGCCTCAGGGGTCCTCTGCTGTGCTCCCTGTCAGGCCAGTCATCTATTGTGGCCGGGCACCAACTAGTTCTTCTGGTCTCCGGATGATGTAGGTCTCTGGTTCATGTGGCCCTTTCTGTCTCTTGGGCTCTTAGTTGCCGTGTGGGCTTGGTGTTCTTCATTTTCCTTTGCTCCAAGTGGGTTGAGACCAATTGCTGCATCTTAGATGGCTGCTTGTTAGCATTTAAGACCCCAGACGCCACATTTCAAAGTGGGATGCAGAATGATTTCATAATAGAATTATTTTGCCAATTGACTTAGAAGTCCCCGCAAACCATGTTCCCCAGACCCCCGCGCTTGCTCCCCTGAGCTTTGAAGCATTCATTTTATCCCGGAAACTTCTTTGCTTTTGGTCCAGTCCAATTGAGCTGACCTTCCATGTATTGAGTGTTGTCTTTCCCTTCACCTAAAGCAGTTCTTATCTACTGATTAATCAATAAAAAACCCTCTCCCACCCTCCCTCCCTCCCCCGCTCATAACCACAAAAGTATGTGTTCTTCTCAGGTATGTCCTTTTGAATTTCTTGTAGTAGAGCTTTGTAGTTTTCTTTGTATAGGTCTTTTACATCCTTGGTAAGATTTATTCCTAAGTATCTTATCTTCTTGGGGGCTACTGTGAATGGTATTGATTTGGTTATTTCCTCTTCGGTGTTCTTTTTGTTGATGTAGAGGAATCCAAGTGATTTTTGTATGTTTATTTTATAACCTGAGACTCTGCCAAACTCTTCTATTAGTTTCAGTAGTTTTCTGGAGGATTCCTTAGGGTTTTCTGTGTATATAATCATGTCATCTGCAAATAGTGATAACTTTACTTCTTCCTTGCCAATCCGGATACCTTTTATTTCTTTGTCTAGCCTAATTGCCCTGGCTAAGACTTCCAACACGATGTTGAATAAGAGCGGTGATAAAGGGCATCCTTGTCTGGTTCCCGTTCTCAAGGGAAATGCTTTCAGGTTCTCTCCATTTAGAGTGATATTGGCTGTCGGCTTTGCATAGATGCCCTTTATTATGTTGAGGAATTTTCCTTCAATTCCTATTTTGGTAAGAGTTTTTATCATAAATGGGTGTTGGACTTTGTCAAATGCCTTTTCTGCATCAATTGATAAGATCATGTGGTTTTTGTCTTTTGTTTCATTTATGTGATGGATTACATTAATGGTTTTTCTGATATTAAACCAGCCTTGCATACCTGGTATAAATCCCACTTGATCAGGGTGAATTATTTTTTTCATGTGTTGTTGGATTCTATTGGCTAGAATTTTGTTGAGGATTTTTGCATCTATGTTCATGAGGGATATAGGTCTATAATTTTCTTTTTTTGTAATGTCTTTACCTGGTTTTGGTATCAGGGAGATGGTGGCTTCATAGAATGAGTTGGGTAGTATTCCGTCATTTTCTATGCTTTGGAATACCTTTAGTAGTAGTGGTGTTAACTCTTCTCTGAAAGTTTGGTAGAACTCTGCAGTGAAGCCGTCCGGGCCAGGGCTGTTTTTTGTTGGGAGTTTTTTGATTACCGTTTCAATCTCTTTTTTTGTTATGGGTCTATTTAGTTGTTCTACTTCTGAATGTGTTAGTTTAGGTAGGTAGTGTTTTTCCAGGAATTCATCCATTTCTTCTAGGTTTTCAAATTTGTTAGAGTACAATTTTTCATAATAATCTGATTTGATTCTTTTAATTTCATTTGGTTCTGTTGTGATGTGGTCCTTCTCATTTCTTATTCGGGTTATTTGTTTCCTTTCCTGTATTTCTTTAGTCAGTCTAGCCAATGGTTTATCAATTTTGTTAATTTTTTCAAAGAACCAGCTTTTGGCTTTGTTAATTCTTTCGATTGTTTTTCTGTTCTCTAATTCATTTAGTTCAGCTCTAATTTTTATTATTTGTTTTCTTCTGGTGCCTGATGGATTCTTTTGTTGCTCACTTTCTATTTGTTCAAGTTGTAGGGACAGTTCTCTGATTTTGGCTCTTTCTTCTTTTTGTATGTGTGCATTTATTGATATAAATTGGCCTCTGAGCACTGCTTTTGCTGTGTCCCAGAGGTTTTAATAGGAAGTATTTTCATTCTCGTTGCTTTCTATGAATTTCCTTATTCCCTCCTTGATGTCTTCTATAACCCAGTCTTTTTTCAGGAGGGTATTGTTCATTTTCCAAGTATTTGATTTCTTTTCCCTCGTTTTTCTGTTATTGATCTCTAGTTTTATTGCCTTGTGGTCTGAGAAGATGCTTTGCAATATTTCGATGTTTTGGACTCTGCAAAGGTTTGTTTTATGACCTAATATGTGGTCTATTCTAGAGAATGTTCCATGTGCACTAGAAAAAAAAGTATATTTTGCAGCAATTGGGTGGAGAGTTCTGTATAAGTCAATGAGGTCAAGTTGGTTGATTGTTGTAATTAGATCTTCCGTGTCTCTGTTGAGCTTCTTACTGGATGTCCTGTCCTTCTCCGAAAGTGGTGTGTTGAAGTCTTCTACTATAATTGTGGAGGTATCTATCTCGCTTTTCAATTCTGTTAAAATTTGATTTATGTATCTTGCAGCCCTGTCATTGGGTGCGTAAATATTTAATATGGTTATGTCTTCCTGATCAATTGTCCCTTTTATCATTATATAGTGTCCTTCTTTATCCTTTGTAGTGGATTTAAGTCTAAAGTCTATTTTGTCAGAAATTAATATTGCTACTCCTCTTCTTTTTTGCTTATTGTTTGCTTGATATACTTTTTTCCATCCTTTGAGTTTTAGTTTGTTTGTGTCTCTAAGTCTAAGGTGTGTCTCTTGTAGGCAGCATATAGATGGATCGTGTTTCTTTATCCAGTCTGTGACTCTCTGTCTCTTTATTGGTGCATTTAGTCCATTTACATTCAGGGTAATTATAGATAAATAAGTTTTTAGTGCTGTCATTTTGATGCCTTTTTATGGGTGTTGTTGACAATTTCATTTTTCCACATACTTTTTTGTGCTGAGGCGTTTTTCTTAGTTAATTGTGAGATCCTCATTTTCATAGTGCTTGACTTTATGTTAGTTGAGTTGTTACGTTTTTCTTGGTTTTTATCTTGAGTTATAGAGTTGTTATACCTTTTTGTGGTTACCTTATTATTTACCCCTATTTTTCTAAGTAAAAACCTAACTTGTCTTGTTCTATATCGCCTTGTATCACTCTCCATATGGCAGTTCAATGCCTCCTGTATTTAGTCCCTCTTTTTGATTATTGTGATCTTTTACCTATTGACTTCCATGATTCCCTGTTATGTGTATTTTTTTTTAATTAATCTTAATTTGTTTGTTTTTGTGATTTCCCTATTTGGGTTGATATCAGGACGATCTGTTTTGTGACGTTGTGTTGTGCTGATATCTGATATTATTGGTTCTCTGACCAAACAATATCCTTTAGTATTTCTTGTAGCTTTGGTTTGGTTTTTGCAAATTCTCTAAACTTGTGTTTGTCTGTAAATATCTTAATTTTGCCTTCATATTTCAGAGAGAGTTTTGCTGGTTATATGATCCTTGGCTGCCAGTTTTTCTCCTTCAGTGTTCTGTATATGTCGTCCCATTCCCTTCTTGCCTGCATGGTTTCTGCTGAGTAGTCAGAACATATTCTTATTGATTCTCCCTTGAAGGAAACCTTTCTTTTCTCCCTGACTGCTTTTAAAATTTTCTGTTTATCTTTGGTTTTGGTGAGTTTGATGATAATATGTCTTGGTGTTTTTCTTTTTGTATCAATCTTAAATGGGGTTCGATGAGCATCTTGGATAGCTATCCTTTCGTCTTTCATGATGTCAGGGAAGTTTTGTGTCAGGAGTTCTTCAACTATTTTCTCTGTGTTTTCTGTCCCCCCTCCCTGTTCTGGGACTCCAATCACCCGCAGGTTATCCTTCTTGATAGAGTCCCACATAATTCTTAGGGTTTCTTCATTTTTTTAAATTCTTTTATCTGATTTTTTTTCAGCTATGTTGGTGTTGATTCCCTGGTCCTCCAGATGTCCCAGTCTGCATTCTAATTGCTCGAGTCTGCTCCTCTGACTTCCTAGTGCGTTGTCTAATTCTGTTATTTTATTGTTAATCTTTTGGATTTCTACATGTTGTCTCTCTATGGATTCTTGCAACTTATTAATTTTTCCAGTATGTTCTTGAATAATCTTTTTGAGTTCTTCAACAGTTTTATCAGTGTGTTCCTTGGCTTTTTCTGCAGTTATCCTAATTTCATTTGTGATATCATTAAGCATTCTGTAAATTAGTTTTTTATATTCTGTATCTGATAATTCTAAGATTGTATCTTCATTTGGGAAAGATTTTGATTCTTTTGTTTGGGGGGTTGGAGAAGCTGTCACGGTCTGCTTCTTTAAGTGGTTTGATATGGATTGTTGTCTCCGAGCCATCACTGGGAAACTAGTTTTTCCAGAAAATCCGCTAAAAAAAAAATGCAGTCAGATCCCTATCAGAGTTCTCCCTCTGGCTCAGGCTATCCAGATGTTAATGAAGCCACCTGGGGAGGGTGGGGGAGGGAGCAGAGAGATAGGAGAGTAGCACCTCAGAATATAGCCAGAGTTGCTTGTCTTGCTTGGAATGACTATTATATCTGAGATTCCCGCGGGCGCGTCGCCTATGTGTGCTGGCTGTGTGGAGATTGCCCCCGGGGGGTCTGGCCCGCTGGAGTCACGGTCAGATCCTCCGCTTCCAGCCCCACGCCCAGCGTCAAGGCTCCCCTACTGGGACGGTGCACTCTCGACTCCAAAATCAGTCGCTGCCTCCCGGGGACTTCTCGTCCCTCCAGCCGCGTGGCCGTGCCGCCTCCGAGAACCAGTTGGGCCTCCTCCCGGGGTTAGTTCAGATGGGCGGAGCAGCTCCCCGTGCTTGTGCCGTAACCGAGTGTCCCGGCTGGGATGCTGTTCTCCCTGCTCCAATACCAGTCGCTGCCTCCCGGGGACTTCTCCTACTGGCTGCATCCCACGCCGCCCGCGCGACCCGGCTGGTCCCCTTCCCGGGGTTAGTTCAGGGGGGTGGAGCAACTCTCCGTGTTTATGGCGTACCTGCATCCAGTCCAAATCCCTGCAGGACGGTTCCCCGGCTCGGATGCAGCTCTTTCTGCTCCAAGACCAGTCACTGCCTCCCGGGGACTTCTCCTACCAGCTGAGTCCCACGCCGCCTGTGGAACCGGCTGGTCCCCCTCCCGGGGTTAGTTCAGGGGGGTGGAGCAAGTCTCTGTGCTTGTGCCGTACCTGACTGGTACGCTGGCTCCAGGCTCTGGAAACAATCGCTGCTTTCCCGTATTAGTTCGTTCTCCATCTCTAAATCTGTGTTTGTTGTTCAGGGTTCGTAGATTGTTATGTATGTGATCGATTCACTTGTTTTTCCGTGTCTTTTTTGTAAGAGGGATCCGAGGTAGCGTCTGCCTAGTCCGCCATCTTGGCTCCGCCTCCTCAGTATTAGTTTTTGACATTATTCAGATTATTCAGAAATGGTTGAATCTGTTCAAAATACTGATGGTGTTTTATTAAAGGATAGCTTAAAAAAAAGAAAAAAAAAAAAACTAACCAGGAAATTACAGAATCATTGAATGACTCAATTATGCTTTATCGTTTTATATACTAGGAGTTGTCCAGCAAAGACTGCTGGGCTTAAAGGAGGTAACTAATAAATACAATCCATCACCTTTCTATCAGTTTGTTGTACAGTGGTGGCTTGTGTGTTGCTATGATGCTGGAAACTATGCCACCCATATTCGAAATATAAGCAGGATCACCCATGGTGAACAGATTTCAGCAGAGCTTCCAGACTATGATAGATTAGAAAGAGAGACCTGGCGATCTACTTCTAAAAAACTAGCCAGTGAGAACCTTATGGATCATAGCAGAACATTGACTGACTTGCTTACTTTGGACAAGTCACCAGGAGGATCAATCGCTAGAGAAGGACATCATGTGTAGTGAAGTAGGGGGCCAACGAGGGCACAGGAAACCTTCAGTGAGATGGGTTGGCACAATAGCTGAAATGATAATCTCGAACGTGACGGCAGTTGTGAGGAAGACACAGGACCAGGGAAATATTTTGTTCATAAGGTTGTCATGAGTTGGAGTCTACTCTAAGGTAGCTAAAAACAACAAAAAGACAACAGAACGGAATAGCCTTGAAAACCTGTAATTCAGAAATCTATTTCAGATTTGTACATAAATTTCTTCATATGCTGTGTTTTTAATATGTCAGAAAGATTTTTAAAGGAAATTTCCATTGCTTGCCAACTTCAGAAGACTTCAAATTCTGACTTTTCAAGACACATAAAACTAAATAATTCAACTGTCTTGAGTGATATTAAAAATTATTTACTTGATGCTCCCTTGAATTCAGACTAAGGAGAGAAGCATGCATTTGAGGACGTCGAGTAATCAGTTCTGTGTGTGTTATGTATTGAGTGCCTGCAGCTCATTAGATAATCCCCTCCATGAACACTCAGCTGCATCTCTGGTGTCCAGCATCGTACACAGTAGGTTCTCAATAGATGTTCAATATGTCAATGATAAAAAGAAAAGGACGGGAGAGGAAGTGCTGCCAGGGAAGGGATTAACATTCACCGAGGATGCACTATGTGCCAAACACTCTCATACACAAAAACGATAAAAGAAACTTAAAGAAATAATCATTTGTATATAATTACCATATTTTTATGCAAAAAATGCATGCCTTCTAAGTTCACTTGCCAACCACATCCTCTCCCCCACCGAGTATTTTCATAATTGCAGCTGTGCCAATTTTTTTTAGATGTTGCTGTAAAAAAATTAGCATAGTGCACTTGTGAAAATTCCTCAAAGGGGGGATGGTAAGGTTGGCAAACAAGCTTGGAAGGCACGAGTTATTTGTATAAAAATACGGTAGTCTTGGAATAGGAACTCTGGTGGTACAATGGTTAAGCATTTGGTTGCTATCTATAAGGTTAGAGGTTCTAATCCACCCAGCGATTCCACAGGAGAAAAGACCTGACAATCTGCTCTGCTAAAGATTACAGCCTTGGAAGCCCTATGGTTCAGTTCTACTCTGTCATATAGTGTCTCTATGAGTCAGAATCAACTCGACAGCACAAAGTAACAGACTTGGAATGAAGAAAAGACTATAATAAAGTTAATACTAAGGGCAAAAAAATAATTCTTAGATTTCATGATTGGTTAAAATTGACATAATTTCATGCATTCGTAGATTCATTGTAAAAAATTCTCTAAAGTATAAGTCTTGAAAAAGAAATAATAACCAGGTCACCATATAATTTCTGTAATTAATACTTTTGCCTTATTAACTAGTTGAAGTTTTCTAAATGATTGCAATGAGAAAATCTTATTACTCTGATATCTCATTTAGTAAGATTATTATCCCCAAGCTTTTCGATAATTTGGGCTTTTTTTGTTGTTGCAATTTTTGTCCTTCTAACTAATATAGTTTGCTGACAGGATAAACAAATGCAGATTAATTTACATTTTTATGGAAGTAGAGATTTTTGGAATAGACTAAAATTCAAATGATACAAAGAATATTTTATTCTGTTATTGCATTTTTATAAGCAAGATAAAATAATATTCCACATCCACTTTGAATTTTTTTCAGAGTCAGTCTCAAATGAAGCACCAAATTGATTTTGCTATACAAGTCTACAGCCCCAGACTCACAATTCTAAAATCCAAGAAGCTCTGAAAATAAAATGTTGTTGTTAGGTGTAGTCGAGTCAGTTCTGACTCATAGTCACCCTGTGTACCACACAATGAAACACTGCCTGGTCCTGTGCCATGCTCACAATTATGCTTGAGCCCATTGTTGCAGCCACTGTGTCATTCCATCTCACTGAGTGTCTTCCTCTCTTTACCCAACCCTCTAATTTACCGAGCACGATGTCCTTCTCCAGGGACTGATCCTTCTTGAAAACGTGTCCAAGTATGTAAAACACAGTCTTGCCACCTTGGCTTCTAAGGAACATTCTGGTTGTACTTCTTCCAAGACAGACTTGTTCGTTCTTTTGGCAGTCCATGGTATATTCAATATTCTTTGCCAACAGCACAATTCAAAGGCATCAATTCTTCTGTCTTCCTTATTCATTGTCCAGCTTTCATGTGCATATGATCTGTTTGGAAATACTATGGCTTGGGTCAGGCACACCTTAATCTTCAAGGTGACATCTTTGCTTTTCAACACTTTAAAGCGGTCTTTTGCAGCAGATTTGCCCAATACAATGTGTCTTTTGATTTCTTGACTGCTGCTTTCATGGGTGTTGATTGAAAATAAAGTTCATAATTTAATGAATTTTGGCTCATTTGGTGATAAAGCCTAATCTGAATTGATAAGTGCTCATTTATGGTCTTTATACCTGTGGAAGGTGGAAGTTCATACGCTACAGAATTATTAATGTTTTATTAGTTATTATTAATGTGTTTTATTTTGAGGTGCTATGATTAAGAGCTTGGCCAACAACCAAAAGGTCAGCAGTTTGAATCCAACAGCCGCTCCTTGGAAACCCTATGGGGCAGTTCTATTCCATCCTATGTGGTCGCAATGAGTTGGAATTGACTCAAAGACAATAGGTTTTTGTTTTTTTAATGTTGAGTCTATTAAATATGCAATTTACAGGCTGTGTCACACTCTAATATTCATTAAAAAATTTGAATTTTGAAATACAGCTGTCCCCAACAGTTTCAGTTGAGGGACTGTGGACCTGCAGTTAGCGTATGTGGTTGTGCATCCACGTGGGTGTATGTGCATGTACACACATGTGTGTTTATATGTTTTGGGAATAGGGGTATGAAATGTCACCCTTTAATAATTAATCTTGTTTATTACTGTGACTCATGTATTTACTTTTCCTTTAATTAAATTGAAGGAATAAAATAAAGCCACTGTACTAACAGTTCAAAATAATTCTTGATGGCTTCCTGTGTAGGAGGCACTGAAGATACAAAGATGAGCAGAACCCAGTTATTGCACTACAGTGAGGACAGATGTGAAAGTAAGTAACAGTGATACAGTGTGAAAAACGTTGCTAAAGTGATGTTCTAATAAACATATTAGAGTTGGGGAAGGACGCCAGGAGAGGGGATATTGGAGCTGTATCTTGAAGAAAGCAAGCAAGTTCACCAGGTAATAACATGGAGAAAGGCTAGTCAATCCCAGTACCACTAAATCTCAAGATGAAAGGGAGATATTAATGTGATTACTTAAAGAACTTGACATATTGTAACTTTTGCCATTAGTTGAGCTCTGTCATCAGTAAGAGACATTTTTAGCTTTTCTGCATTAATAGAAGTTCCTAAAGAAAAGCAGCCCTCACTTTTGAAATGTCACATCATTGAAACATGATATAACACTATTTATGGGATGTAATATAATGCCAACCCAGCCTGGAATGTCTTCAAGAAGCCATCCTCAATCAAGCACCAAATATGCCATCCCAAAAGGCAGTCGCTTGGACAGAATGACCATGAGGCACTGAAAGCTCTGTACTCACCCATAAAATCACACTAGCCAGACAAATACAGGAAGCATCCTCTTCCTCGTAAATGTATAGCATTTTGCCTGTACTGATGTGGTATTTAAAGCTCAGGGTAGAATTGACAGTACTGAAGTTCAGCCTGGTATTTTCAAATGCTCAACTCTAAGAACTGCCAACAGCAAAGATATGATCTGCCGGATCTCTTTCAAGGGAGAAAAATGACAATGTGGTTTTAAGCAAAGATGAAAAAGGAAAAGGTTACAGGTAAAAAAAAAAAGCACCCCAACTCTCATTCCCATTGTGTTATTATTCAGAAACTTTAACGGTGTTACTCGTGCTTCCCTGTGTTTGCAGCTGAGTCCCTTCTCACTTGCATCGTGGCCAACCCAAATCATGTTGAGAGTCTCTGTATAATCAATCACTTGAAAAATACACAGAGGCCCAGTAAGTTATTTAGCATTTCATCAAAGGGACCCTAATATTCTTTCACCTACCATCTACTAAATGAAACATATAATTCAACTTAATCACCGAACAATTTTAGTTCAGAGGGAATAATGTTGAACCTTGCAATGAGGGGGTGGCTTTGAATACTTCATACGTACATACATACACCAGACCAAGAGTTTAGGGGCCTGGTTTCTTGTTGGGATTCTGTAACTTCCTAGCAGGTGCCCTTATTTAATTTATGGGAATCTGAGATTACTCAAGTATAAAATCTAAGAAGTTAAGCTATCTAGATTCTAAGTTCTCTTTCATCTTTAAAATTATGTGATACTATTTTGTACTGTAGGTTTTGAACACGTGTGTATCTGATAGTGTTGATACTTGATCTTAAAGTTGGATTATGTTGCCTCATAGCTTTATTACTTATGCAATTGTTAATAAAGTAATGAAAGTCAATGTTTCATATATAATGTCACTTAATATATATGACATATATGATCACCTCAATTTTTAACAATTTTTGCAGAATGCCTGCCTTTCTGTCCAGGCTCAATTAATTACTTGAAGATAACCAAAGAATAATGGTTTGTAAAATAAACCAAAATGTCTGATACAGATTTTTATAAGGAGTCCTGGTGATGCAACGATTAAGTGCTCAGCTGCTAACCAAAAGGCTGGTGGTTTGAACACACTCAGCTCCTTCGTGGAAGAAAGACCTGGTGACCTGCTCTGCCACATGGGGTCACTATGAGTATAAATCACCTTGACAGCCAACAGCAACAACATCCATTTTATTCTTTATTGTAGAAATATTACAGGTGTAAAAAAGTCTTTGATAGCCACCCATTTGTCATTCCCGCCCATGTCACTTAGCTAACTCTCATGAGATCAAGCCTAGGAAAAATGAAGAGGCATTAAAACATTGTGCCAGAATCTGTCAAATCATGCGGATATTACTATACAAAGATTTTTGTTAGCTGCTGTTGAGTTGGCCCCCAAATCAAGGTGACACCATGCACGACAGAATAAAACGCTGCCTCGTTCATCTTAGTCTGGAAGCTCTACTGAAACCTATTCAAAATCATAGCAACACACAAGCCTCCACTGAGAGGTAGATAGTGTTTGCACATGAAGTGCTGTTATGGATTGAGTTTTGTCCCTCCAAGATATGAGCTGTAAACCCTAACCTCTATGCCTGTAGTTATAATCCCATTTGGGAAGGAGTTGTCTTTGTTATGTTAATGAACAGGAGTAGTGTAGTGTGTGTCTTAAATAAATCTCTTTTGAGATATAAAAGAGATTAAAAAAGCAAGCTAAAGAAGAAGAGACTGGGGAAGAGAGATGTCAAGCCATGTGAAGCTCCCCCAACAGTAGAAGGTCAGAGGAGACAAGGACCTTCCTCCAGAGCTGACAGAGAAACAAAGCCTTTCCCTTAGAGCCTGCACCCTGAATTCAGACTGTTAGCCTCCTAAATTGTGAGAAAATAAATTTCTGTTTGTTAAAGCCACCCGTTTGTGTTATTTCTGTTACAGCAACACTAGATAATTAAGACACATGCATTGGCCAAAAATTGAACTCGGGTCTCCCACATGACGGCAAGAATTCTATCACTTAACCACCACTGCCCCCAATCTGTATGCTCAGCAAATAATCCAGGAAACTGGATTATATGAAAAAGTTGGCATCAGGATTGGAGGAAGACTCATTAACAACCTGTGTTATGCAGATAACTCAACCTTGCTTGCTGAAAGTGAAGAGGACTTGAAGCACTTACCGATGAAAATCAAAGACTACAGCCTTCTCTGTGGAGTACACATTAACATAAAGAAAACAAAAATCCTCACCAAAAAAAAAAAGCCAAAACCAAACCCGTTGCCGTCGAGTCAATTCCTCACAACTAGACCAAAAAATGGCAGCAGTATAAACGGAGAAAATATTGATGTTTTTAAGGACTTCATTTTACTTGAATCCACAATCAACACCAATGGAAGCAGCAGTCAAGAAATCAAATGACATATTGCGTGGGGGCAAGTCTGCTGCAAAAGACTTCTTTAAGGTGGTAAAAATCAAAGATGTCACTTTGGGAACTAAGGCACCCCGGCCCAAGGAATGGTATTTTCAATTGCTTCATATGCATGTGAAAGCTGGACAATGAATAAAAGAAGACCAAAAAAAGAATTGGATGCCTTTGAATTTTGGTGTTGGCAAAGAATACTAAATATACCAAGGACTTCCAAAAGAATGCACAAATCTACACTGGAAGAAATACAGCCAGAGTGCTCCTTAGAAGCGAAGATGGTAACGCTTCATCTCAGGTACTTTGGACATGTTATCAGGTGGGACCAGTCCTGGGAAAAAGACAGCATGTTTGGTAAAGTAGAGGGTCAGTGTAAAAGAGGAAGACTCTCAATGAGATGGACTGGCACAGTGACCGCAACAATGGGCTCAAACAGCAATGACTGTGAAGACGGTGGAGGACGGGGCTGTGTTTCACTCTGTTATACATAGTGACACTATGAGTCAGAACTGACTCAACGGCACCTAACAACAACAACAATTGTATCACTCTATAAACTTCAACACATATTTTTATATTTTTGCATTTTAGTACATTTAAAGGACATAGTTAAAAAATAGTTCTGACTAAACACAACCATCTTAACGAAATGTGGTAACATGTTCAATATTTTATAAATGTTACTTATATGCTCCTTGGAAACTCTGTGGGGCAGTTCTACTCTGTCCTATAGGTCTCTATGAGTCGGAATCGACTCGACGGCACTGGGTTTTGGTTGTTTGTTTTTTTATTTGACAAGATCATGGGAAAAAAATTATTTCTTATCACTTTTTGAGTCCTTTTGTTCATCTGAGCAGAAATCTCATTTAGAGTCAATGGGTTAGGTCCTTAGGGCTGTGAATGTCAGTAAGTTATTGGCTGATGGTAAGCAAGGCACACACTCTAGAACTTCATTCTTTTTAAAACCCGTGTTTGTTTACTGTCATGTTGCTAAGTATTTATTGTGATATTCCCACTAGAAAGAAGTGATATTATATTTATTAGAAACATATTTTCAGATGGCTGCTCTGTAGAGTTTTTTTTTAATTGGAAAATTAACAAAAACATGGTATTAATTTGTTTTGGAGGCCATACTTCAGTGTGAATTGCTGTGAGAGGTATCCTAAAATGTGCCACAATGGTAAACCCCAAACCCCACTGCCGTCGAGTCGATTCTGACTCATAGTGACCCTACAGGACAGAGCAGAACTGCCCCATAGAGTTTCCAAGGAGCGGTAGTTAGTGGAAATGGATTCTAAGATGACTGTTAACTAATTTCTCAAGTGAATTCTCCTCCCTCTCTCTTCTTATACAATATTTCTAACTTAATATACACATTGAATCATAGCTGTGGGTGGTTAAAAGGAATGATTTCTTGCCAAAAAAGTAAAATATTAGAAATATATGGATATGGAAAAATAATGATCTGATCTGTGTTGTCATGCGTTATCCTAAACCATGACTAAACACCTTTTCTTGCTCTTTCTTCTTCTTCTTTTTTTTTTTTAAACAAACTGTAACTACCACCAGGCTTTCCAGGGAAATGTTTCTTAAATATTTTACAAAGGCTAACTTCCAGGCTGTGCTAATCACTCAATTACACAAAATGTAAACAACTGATCTTTGGTAAAAAAAAAAAAAAAAAACAGTAAAATTCGTATTATTTCCCCAGCCCTTAGTCTTCGGGCATGTTTAAGTTGTAAAAATCAAGTACTGTATTTTTATCTGGCTCCATATGTGAACTACACTACATCTGGTCCGTACTGTAGTTGTTGTTAGATGTCGTCAAGTTGTTTCTGACTCAAAGCGACCCTATGTACAACAGAACGAAACACTGCCTAGGCCTGTGCCATCCTGACAATCGTTGTCACGCAAGCTTGAACCCATAGTTGTAGCCACTATGTCAGTTCATCTCCTTGAGGATCTTCCTCTTTTTCACTGACCATCTACTTTACCAAGCACGATGCTCTTTTCCAGGGACTTGTCCCTCCTGATAACATGTCCAAGGTACCAGAGACAAAGTCTTAATATCACTGCTTCTAAGGAGCATTCTGGCTATACTTCTTCCAAGACAGATTTGTTCATTCTTCTGGTAGTCCATGGTATAGTTAATATTCCTCACCAACACCCTTATTCAAAGATGTCAATTCTTCTGTCTTCCTTACTCATTGCCCAGTTTTCACACGCATACGAGGCGCTTAAAAACACCATGGCTTGGGTCAGGCACACCTTAGTCCTCAAAGTGACATCTTTGCTTTTTAACACTTTAAAGAGGTCTTTCACAGCACATTTGCCCAATGCAATATGTCACTTGATTTCTTGACTGCTGCTTCCATGGGGACTTTGATTGTGGATCCAAGTAAAACAAAAATCTTGACAACTTCGATATTTTCTCTGTTTATCACGATGTTGCTTATTGGTCAAGTTGTGAGGATGTTTGTTTCCTTTATGTTAAAGTGGGATCCATACCGAAGATTGTAGTTTTTGACCGTAATCACGAAGTGCTTCAAGTCCTTTTCACTTTCAGGAAGCAAAGTTGTTATCATCTGCATATCGAAGGTTGTTAATGAGTCTTCCTCCAATCCTGATGCCCCATTGTTCTTCATATAGCCCAGCTTCTCGGATTATTTGCTCGGCATACAGATCGAATAGGTATGGTGAAAGGATACAGCCCTGACGCACACCTTTCCTGGCTTTAAACCAAAATCAGTATCCCCTTGTTCTGTCCGAACAACTGCCTCTTGATCTATGTAAAGGTTCCTCATGAGCACAATTAAGTGTTCTGGAATTCCCATTCTTCGCAATGTTATCCATAATTTGTTATGATCCACACAGTTGAATTCCCTTGCATAGTCTTAAAACACAAGTAAACATCTTTCTGATATTCTCTGTTTTCAGCCAAAATCCATCTGACGTCACCAATGATACCCCTCATTCCACGTCCACTTCTGAATCTGGCTGGAGTTTTTGGCATTTCCCTTTTTTTTTTGTACTACTATGACCACTTTTGAAGGATCTTCAGAAAAATTTTACTCATCTGTGATATTAATCATTTTGTTTGATAATTTCCACATTCAGCTGGATAACCTTTATTTGGAATAGGCACATATATGAATCTCTTCCTGTCAGTGGGCCAGGTAGCTGTCTTCCAAATTTCTTGACACAGAACATGAGTGAGCACCTCCAGTGCTGCATCCATTTGTTGAAATATCTCAATTGGTATTCCGTCAATTCCTGGAGCCATGTTTTTCGCCAATACCCAGCTTGGGCCTCTTCCTTCAGTACCACAAATTCTTGGTCATATGCTCCAGTACTATCACCTGAAATATCTGAATGTCTTCCAATTCTTTTTGGTACAGCGACTGTGTGTATTCCTTCCGTCTTCTTTCGATGCTTCCTGTGTCATTCAATGTTCTCTGTAGTGTCCTTCAATATTGCAACTCAAGGCTTGAATTTTTTCTTCAGCCTGAGAAATGCTAAGCTTGCTCTTGTTTTTTGGTTTTCTAACTCCAGGTATTTGCATATTTCATTACACTTTACTTTTGTATTCTTGAGCCACCGTTTGAAATCTTCTGTTTAGCTCTTTTACGTCATCTTTTCTTCCGTTTGCTTTAGCTACTCTAGGTTCAAGAGCAAGTTTCAGAGTCTCTGCTGACATCCATTTTGGCCTTTCTTTCTTGCCTTTTTAATGACCTCTTGCTTTCTTTAATGTATGATGTCCTCGATGTCATCCCACAACTAGTCTGCTCTTCGGTCATTAGTGTTCAATGCCTCAAATCTATTCTTGAGAGGATCTTTAAATTTTGATGGGTTATATTCAAGGTTGTATTTTGGCTCTTATGTACTTGCTCTAATTTTCTTCAGCTTCAACTTGAACTTGCATACGAGCAATTGATGGTCTGTTCCACGGTTTTTTTTTTTCTTTTTTCCACAGTTGGCCCTTGACCTCATTTTGACTGATGATATCGAGCTTCTCCATCGTCTCTTTCCACTGATGTAGTTGATTTGGTTCCTTTGTATTTCATCTGACGATGACCGTGTGTATAGTCATCATTTATGTTGTTGAAATTGGCTCAAGCATCACGATGATTGTAAGGATGGCGCTGGGCCAGGCAGTGTTTCGTTCTGTTGTACACAGGGTAGCTATAAGTCAGAACCAACTTGATGTCACCTAACAACAACAAGTTAAGCTCTGGGCTGCTAACCAGAAGGCCAGAGGTTTGAACCCACTCTGTAAAGATTATAGCCTAGGAAACCCTATGGGCAATTTTACTATGTCATACAGGGTCACTATGAGCCAGAATTGACTTGATGGCACACAACAACAAAGACATATTTACAAAGATATTCTCTGTCTATAATAGCAAATAAGTAGAAACAATCTAAATAACCTTTAACAAAGGAAAGAGTAAATTATGAATGTTCCATTATTATGAACAAAGAACTAACCAAAAAAAAAAAAAAAAAACTCTCAAAACCACCAGTTGCGGTTGAGTTGATTCTGATTTATGGCAACCCCATGTATGTCACAGTAGAACTGCCCTGCATAAGGTTTCAATGGCCATGATCTTTCAGAAGTAGATCATCAGGTCTTTCTCCCAAGGCACCTCTGGGTAGATTCAAACCACCCAACTTTTGGTTAGCAGCTGAGTATATTAACCATTTGTGCCACCCAGGGACTCCAAAGAAAGAACTAGATCTATAGGTATGTTAAGTTAGAGAGATCTTTAAGATTCAAGTTAAAAAAAGGTTGTCATAGAATAATAGAATCATGTAATATATATGACACGTGTATGTACAAGTACGCTATTTGTGTTTATTTATTTTTTCTTCCATATGCTTTTGTGTGAGTTCACTCTTTTACTGTGAGAACATACTCATGTGCTCCTTGTTCGGCTTAAAAAAAAAAAATCAAAGAAAGGAGTATTCAGGGAAGGCTAGTTACAGTGGCTCAAGCTTGGTTTTAGTCTTTCTCACATGATAGAGAGCTGTTTTAAGGCGTGTATGAGAATCACAAGTTTGTCACTAAACTGGGGCCTCTCTGTACTCACATTTTCTCTTGACCTCAGGCTTTGCTGCCAATAAAAAAAAATTCTTTTCTATGAGGGGGGAAGGTGTTGAAAATGGACATAAAAGGAAATTCTTTAAGAACATTCAAATCCTTGTTATGTGAACGTTTCATTGTTGGAAAGGGTCTTAGATATGATCTAATGCAACTCTCAAACTTTATATGGAACCCTGATTTCTGAGATAACTAGGAAACTTTAATGGGAATTCCATATTTCTTATGCTTGAGTCACAGCCCCCTACCTAGACACTTGGGAAAACTTTGCCACTGAAAAACCAAATAGGGTGGTAGTAGTTCCCCAAGTTTGAACCTACAGACAAGTACATAACAAAAGGAAACTTCATTCAAAGGAATACATCTTTCACATTTTCCAGCAGGCAAACGAAATACTGCGATGCCTCCAATGACCCACAAAAAGTATTTCGCAGTATTACTTCACTTCTTTTTATTAGGACCTTTTTCTCCACACATGCTGTTTCATTACCTTCCATCGACACTACCCAGCACTGTCCTGATTGGTTTATCTCCATTGGTCAAACCACTGCATGCGAGTAGTTAGTTGGCCATGTGGGTATGTTTAGACTCAATTGTCTTCTGTTAGTCAGATCCTGTGTGCCCCCAAGAGCCTTTCAATAAACTCACTAGTCTCCCTAGATATTAGCAAGGAAAGTCCAGAAATCTCTCCTTCCAATTTGTTAATTATAGTTATTATAGGGACCACTGTTTTGGCAACAACCTGCTTAGTACCTTTGCTCAATGCCTTTCTGATTTGTATCCACTATACTACCTCTGTGCACTCAGATGTGTGTCCCTACAAAGAGACCGCCTCCCCACTTTTTTAGAACTCCACTCCTTGGCCAATTCTGGAATGGACTACAGCACTGACTACAAGTTCTGATAGGTTAAACGAAACCCTGCTGGGCACTTGAGATACTCTCATTTGATCCTAACTGACTTATTGATGTATTGCCACAGTCTTTGGTAAGCCTTGTCTCTTCTCTCTGGAGCTCCAAGTTGGCTTCCTTTGGAGGCCTGTATTCCATTCTTCTAAGTGTGCTTCTGCCTTGGAGCTCTAGTGGCACAGTGGTTAAGAGATTGGCTGCTTACCAAAAGGTTGGCAGTTTGAATCAACCAGCCACTCCTTGGAAACCCTATGGGGCAGTCCTACTTTGTCATGTAGGGTCACAATGAATCAAAATCAACTTGACGGCAACAGGGTAAGTGGGCTTAGCGAGTCACCGCTTAAAGCCCAGATTCCTTGAGACATGTGGGCATTAGAAGAATGACGCCCCAAGGTCTTCCACCATCCAGATATACGCAGAGCCTTCATGAGAACTTTGGACTCTTAAATCTAAGGCCAGTGTAATGACCTCATAATTTAAAAAAACATGGTTTTCAATTTTCTAAAATTTGTGTGCAAATGAAAGTCACTGTGCTGGAAATGGTTCTTCCTTTCTAGGTTCTTTAATGTTATTATATCTTTAGACAGTTACAATGGAAGGAAATAATCCTGTTGGCTGCCAGTGAATGAGGGAACAGAGCAGGGCTGGAGAAATCAGAGCTGGTATTCAGCACCAACTTCTATAGCATTGCTTGTTTGATGTGGTGGCTGTTGGGTCTACAGAAATACACCTTTTGTTTATGCTTCCAAGCATTCCTTTTATCTCTAGATAAAAGTGTACAGGGGAAGTTGCCAAAATTAGTCCACCTTTTGGGCCCAGGCCACAGTTAAACTTAGATGTAAAATAGATCAAAGAGTTTCCATTCTGATCCAAATAGCTGCAGCCCTGCAGCATAGCTGGTGGCCGTATGAAATGGATGAACACTTTTTGATTTGGAACCTGAACAACACTTTCTAGGCTGTAAGACACAAAAAGAGGCAGCACTCATGTCTGTTTTTGAAATGACTGCCTGCCTTCCAGAATTTGTCAGAGAAACTCTGTTCAGGCTTTGGTATCTAATCCAGTGGAAAGCTTCCAGGTACTCCTGAAGGCTGCCTCAGGGGCCTTTTACAAAATGGATAATCTCTCTCCTCTCCCCAGTACAAGAGGAATTGATTTTGTTCACGGTCCGTCCAGGCTTCTCGTAGACTGTTGAGGATTCTTTTTTGCGAGATAGCAGCACTCCCCCTACCTACTCCTTTGTACATTGCTTTCAGGTGCTGAACTTGGCAGAGCCTTGACTGATGCCCGAGGAGGGAGTGGGAGTAGACAGAAGACCCTTGGGCTCTATGCATGAACATTGTTGCTAGTTGGTATGGAGTAGGTTCTGACTCATGGTGACCCCACGTATTACAGAATGAAATGTTGCCTGGTTCCGTGCCATCTTCATGATTGTCGACATGCTTGAGCCTATTGTTGTGGCCACTGTGTATTTTGAGCACCTTCTAACCTATGGGGCTCACTTTCCAGCACTATATCAAACAATATTCTGTCATGAGCCACAGGGTTTTCATTGGCTGATTTTAGGAAGTAGATCACCAAGCTTTTCTTCCTAGTCTGACTTAGTCTAGAAGCTCTGGTGAAACCCGTCCACCACGGGTGACCCTGCTGGTATTTGAGATGCTGGTGGCATAGCTTCCAGCGTCATATCAACACATAGCCATCACAGTATGGCAAATTGACAAATGGGTGGTGGTATATGAATAAAAATAGGGCCATCAAATTATTTATTATCCAATCCAGAACACTTTTGTGAGTAAAAGGGGAACTATTAGTAACTAAATCTGGACAACTGAAGTAAACTGTGACTGTCCCAGCAAATGGGGGTATATGCCCACCCCGTGTACAGAGGTACAGGGGATCTCTGGTGCCTAGAGATTCAAATCCAAGCTTTTCTTCCTATGTGTTATTGAGGATTTTCTAGTCACTCCCTTGATTGTTACAGATGACCACTATCATTTTCTGCTCTTGATAGCAAACATAGCAATAAGGAGAAAAAAATGGATAATAAATTTCAGTATGACTCAGAATACAGTCCCCTTATTAAATAATATGGCTCCGGAATAGATTGTTGCAAAGAAAGCGTCCTGTACAAATTCTTTAAAGAAGCCTTTCAAATGGGTTTCTTTAGTGTGCCACCACCCACTATTTACAAAGAGAGACTTGATGGGGAGCAGCAGACTCCTCAAGCCATTGCTAGCTAAGAGTTGTACGTTCAGTCCCAGCCACACAAAGACGCTGTTGTAATGACACCCAAACTATTTTTTTCTGTCTAACATATTTTTGTCTTCAAACTGGAGTCATACTGGTGTGTTTCCTTTCTGTTTGTTTTACCACTTCCCTTCTAAATATTTTGCATCATCCTGGAGATTTTCCCAAGTTGTGGTCTACTCTCTGGAGGGCTCACATTCCTTTGATTTGTGGCACTCAGTTGTGTTGCCATGGCAAGGGCTGTTTATCATAGGGGAATACTTTACAGGACGGCACCTCCCCACAGCCATTCCAGCCTCCTTCCCTCCTCTTCTCCACGTGCTCAGATTCTCTGAGACAGCAGCCCAGATATGGCCTTCTTTAATCATAAACTACATTCCCGGAGCGTGAACTTGACTTTGCTCTGCTTTCAAGATAGGGAACTATTTGGCTCTGTTTATTCCTTTCAAACTGGGCAGTGCCCTCTTGACTGTGATGACTAATCCCCTTGTCAGGGCTGGAATCTCCTAACAGTTCTCCCTCGCTCCCACCCCAGGTAAGTCACATCTCTCATACTTGTGAAACAAAAATGCCATTGAGGCCAAAGAGTGGCCTCCTAGTGGTCAGTGCCCATCCACTTTACGGAGACCTCTGTTGATCATGAAGATTTTTTCCAAGAGAAGGAAAGCTTAGTCAGAATCTGATAGTCCTTGCCGCCATTACATTCCTGCAGAGGAATCAGCATGGGGGGAGACAAGGGCCATGGGTGACACCCTGGTTATGCCTACCTTTTTATTTTTGAATGTGGAAATTGACTTCATCCAATTAATAAGAGCAGGAAACAGTTTTTTTGTTTTCTCTTTGTAGGAAATCATGAAGTAACGGTTTTATCTTAATTTGTCAGGCATTGCCCAAGGGACTACAGCCACATGGGCTGGTAGCCAAAAATTGCTCTAAAGCACAAGCCTTAACACCCAGATATAAAAAGAATGCTAATTGGTTTTCCAGCTGAAAAATAATAAGGTGCTTTGTGCCAAAAAATGCTGTATGGCATGGAAACCCCAAGTTTATACAATAGAGCCTGATTGCAATCTTGGGGCTCCATTTGTACTCACATGAAGAGCTAAACAAAGGGAGGTGTTTCACTCCTCGGCCTTTGTGGAACGCCTCTGCTCCAGATCTCAGCCTGGTGTTGCACCAGGCTTCCCACAGTCTTCCTGCCAAATCTGCAAGTTTTTTCCTGGCTGCCATTCAGGAAAGTACAGCTCCGTCCGTAGGATGGAAAGTTAAAAAGGCCTTGCTTGGATACACTGAAATATATACAAACACCACTTGACGTATGGTGGAGGCTGCTCTACACAGATGGCAGCGGTCTGCATCCTAAGGAAAAAGATTGCGAGCCTTTAAAGTCGTTTCAGTTAAGTGGCTGAGATGTTAACTGGAAGAAAAAGCTTTAAAAAAAAATTTTTTTTTTCAAAGCAAATTCCACATTCCCTTAAATTCCAGCAATAATCAACCTCTTAGTCTCCTCATTAATAAAATGTTGGCCAGCCTCCAAGATCCCACCCAGCTCGGGCCTTCTCTGACTTAATGACCCTGCGTAGTATATGGGAGTCCCGGAATGGTGAAATTGTTGACACACTTGGCTGCTAACCAAAAGGTTGGAGGTTAGAGTTCATCCAGAGGTGCCTTTGAAGAAAGGCCTGGCAATCTACTTCTGAAAAATCAGCTCTTGAAAACCCTATGGAGCACAGTTCTACTCTGACACACATGGGGTTGCTGGGAGTTGGAATCGACTTGCAGGCAACCTTTTTTAAAAAATAGTGTATATAGGGGATACTGACTATAGTTATTCCAATGAGAAAGTCACTGAGATGAGAGCTGAGGTGAAGGTCAAGCTCTGTAACATTGGCACCGTCTGGGCACTCAGCTGGTGTTCTCCTGCAGACCAGACAATTGCCAGCCCTGTTTGGGGCTTCCTCCCTGCACACCGGGTATCCATCACTGATGGGAAAGTGCTTGAATTGAAAGGATCTCATAATACTTAGAACCCTATTCTTACTATTTCTTGTTCATGGTAAATACCATGACAGAATTCACAGTCTTTAATACATTTTTTTAATAATGCTTTTTAATTACACTTAATACTAAAACATACTTATTTCTTGTCACCAATAACAGTCATAAGCTATGGCCGTTAGCTTAGTCATGTATACAAAGATGCAACTTTAAATTTAAAAAAATTTTTAAAAATTATTTTGATAATAGAAGTGAAACATATTCTCAAAACAACCAACTTCTGCCAAAGTATACAGAGATTAAGACAGGCCATAAGCTTCCATGGATGTGTATAAAATAAATTATTTTTAGCAGCAACTGGCAAGCAATTGGCTTTGTTACTATCAATGCTTTTATTTTTATTCACTCGTTAGTGCGTTTTCCCCTGGAGTAATGAGGCAAAATGGGATACATTTAAGATTTGCCTAAATTGCTAGCACTATTTCTTTCCTTACCTGCAGGAGAAACCAAAGAGTAGAAGAACCATTGAGCTAGCATTGCTGGCTTACCTCTACCATGCTAAATTAATTTTCCAGCATCCCCTATCTTCCCACCGAGGCTCTAGTCTTCTTGGGCCGATTCTTGCCTCTGTGACTGGGCCCTTGCTATCTCCCCTGGAGTGAGCCCCCTTCTCTCCATCTTCTGGGCCCAGTTCCATTCCCACCTTGTTTGTAAAGACAGCCCTGATCACCCCAGTGCCCTTTGGTTTTTCAGTTTATCTAAATGATCTCACTGTCTACCTCATCATTTGCATGAAACAGTAAGAATATGGAGGTTCTGGACATAGTTTTTTCACTGCAAGGAGCAGAGAGCCACTCAGCTAACACAAAATGAGGAGAATATATTGTAAACCTACAGAGTCCAAGAAATGGGCCTCCTATGAAATGCACTGGAAACTTGCCTTAGCCTTGACAGTTGTCTCCTACTCTCAGGATCGTACAGTACCCATCTGATTCTCCCCAGGAATATCTACTTTCATGTCCCTCTCTTTTCTCTGTCACATTTGCCTGCTGTATCATTTCAACTTTCTTTTAGCTCAACTACCCCCAAATAACTGAATTAGACTTTTTTAGGATACAAATTTCAAGGGACTTGACCCTCTGACCTTGTGCTGAATATCTAGCCTTCCGTTCAGTCAGTGTGGTTGAAGGGGCAGGGATTTGAGGTGCAAACAGCTGCCCAGGTCCACTACTTTGGCAGCCTGTAAGTGGAGGAGTCCCCAGAGAAAGGGAATATGAGTACGCAGCACCCTAGAAGATATCCACTACTTGCAGAGCTGTATTATCCATCCAAGGCAAATTTCCTTAAGGGCAGGAATAGATTATACTTTGCTTAATCCTTTCACAGTGTTTAGCACAGTGCAGATCATTTACCACAGGGATTCTCAACCTTGATTCCAATTGCCTGGGAAACTTTTAAGGAAGTTCCAGTGTCCCGTCCTCTCTCTGGCCATTGCCACCAGAGATTCTGATTTCATTGTTTGGTGGTATGGCCCAGGCACCAGACATGAAGAACTCCTGGGCTTTTCAGATGCAGACTCCCTCTTACTGATGTCAGGGCCACAGAAAACTACTCCTATAGGAGACAAAGCCCCCAACGTGTCAGTTTATGCTGGAAGCTATGCCACCAGTATTCACATACGAGCAGGTTCGCCCATGGTGGACAGGTTTCAGCTGAGCTTCCAGACTAAGACAGACTAGGAAGAAGGACCCAGCAGTCTACTTCTGAAAAGAATTAGCCAGTGAAAAGCTTATGAATAGCAGCGGAACATTGTCTGATATAATGCCGGAAGATGAGCCTCTCAGGTTGGAAGGCACTCAAAAGAAGATGAGGGAAGAGCTGCCTCCTCAAACTAGAATTGACCTTACTGATGTGGATGGAGTCAAGCTTTCAAGACCTTCATTTGCTGATGTGGCACAACTCAAAATGAAAAGAAACTGTTGCAAATATCCATTAATAATCAGAACATGGAATGTACGAAGCATGAACCTAGGAAAGTTGGAAATCATCAAAAATGAAATGGAATGCATAAACATCAATATCCTAGGCATTAGTAAGCTGAAAGGGACTGATATTGGCCATTTTGAATCAGATAATCATATGGTCTACTGTGTCAGGAGTGACAACTTGAAGAGCAGTGGTGTTGCATTCATCCTCAAAAAGAACATTTCAAGATCTATCCTTAAATACAAAGCTGTCAGTGATAGGATAATACCCCTGCAGCTACAAGGAAGACCAGTTAATACGACTATTCAAATTTATGCACCAACCACTAACACCAAAGTGAAGAAATTAAAGATTTTTACTAACTTCTGCAGTCTGAAATTAACCGAACATGCAAGCAAGATGCACTGATAATTACTCATGATTGGAATGTGAAAGTTGGAAACAAAGAAGGATTGGTAGTTGGAAAATGTGGCCTTGGTGATTAAATGATGCCGGAGATCGCATGATAGAATTCTACAAGACCAACAATTTCTTCATTGTAAATACCTTTTTCACCAAATAAATGGTGACTATCCACATGGACTTCGTCAGGTGGAATAACTCAGGAATCAAATCTACTATATCTGTGGAAAGAGACCATGGAAAAGCTGAATATTGTCAGTCAGAATAAAGCCAGGGGCCAACTGTGGGACAGACCATCAGTTGTTCATATGCAAGTTCAAGATGAAAGTGAAGACAATAGAACAAGTCCAGAAGAGCCAAAGCGTGACCTTGAGTATATCCCACCTGAATTTAGAGACCACCTCAAGAATAGATTTCACACGTTGAGCACTAATGACCGAAGACCAGATGAGTTGTAGTATGACATCAAGAACATCATACATGAAGAAACCCAGAGGTCATTAAAAAGACAGGAAAGAAAGTAAAGACCAAAATGGAAGTCAGAAGAGACTCTGAACCTTGCTTTAAATGTAGAGTAGCTAAAACTAAAGGAAGGAATGATGTAGTAGAAGAACTGAAGATTTCAAAGGACAGCTCAAGAAGACAAAGTAAACTATTATAATGACGTGCAAATAGCTGGAGATAGAAAACCAAAAGGGAAGAACGCACTTGGCATTTCTTAAGCTGAAAGAACTGAAGAGAAAATTCAAGCCTCGAGTTTCAATAGTGAAGGATTCTATGAGGAAAATATTAAAAGACACAGGAAGCATCAAAAAGAAGATGTAAGGGATACATAGAGTCATTATACCCAAAAGAATTGGTCGACATTCAACCATTTCAAGAGGTAGCATATGATCAGGAACTGATGGTACTGAAGGGAGAAGTCCAAGCTGCACTAAAGGCATTGGTGAAAAACAAGGCTCCAGGAATTGATGGACTATCAGTTGAGATGTTTCAACAAACAGATGCAGTGCTGAAAGTTCTCACTCGTCTATGCCAAGAAATACGGAAGACAGCTACCTGGCCAACTGACTGGAACAGATCCATATTTATGCCTATTCCCAGGAAAGGTGATCCAACCAAATGTAGAAATTATCTAGCAATATCATTAATATTTACACACAAGCAAAATTTTGCTGAAGATCATTCAAAAGCGACTGCAGCAGTATATCATCGAGGAACTGCCAGAAATTCAAGCCAGATTCAGAAGAGGTTGTGGAGCCAGGGATATCATTGCTGATGTCAGATGGACCTTGGCTGAAAGCAGAGAGTATCAGAAAGATGCTTACCTGTGTTTTATTAATTGACTATGCAAAGGACCATAGCAAATTATGGATAACATCGTGAAGAATGGAAATTCCAGAACACTTAATTATGCTCATGAGGAGTCTGTACATGGAACAAGAGGCAGTCATTTGAACAGTCCAAGAGGATGCTGCATGATTTAATGTCAGGAAAGGTGTGTGTCAGGGTTGTATCCTTTCACCATACTTATTCAGTCTGTATGCTGAGCAAATGATCCGAGAAGCTGGACTGTATGAAGAAGAATGGGGCATCAGGATTGGAGAAAGACTCATTAACAACCTCTGTTATGCAGATGACACAACCTTGCTTACTGAAAGTGAAGAGGACTCGAAACACTTAGTGGTGAAGATCAAAGACCACAGCCTTCAGTATCCATTGTACCTCAACATAAAGAAAACAAAAATCCTCACAACCAGACCAGTAAGCAACATCATGACAAACAGGGAAAAGACTGAAGTTGTCAAGGATTTGCTTTTACTTGGATCCACAATCAACACCCATGGAAGCAGCAATCAAGAAATCAAAAGATGCATTACATTGGGCGAATCAACTGTAAAAGACCTCTTTAAAGCGTCGAAAAGCAAAGATGTCAACTTGAAGACTAAGGTGCACCTGACCCAAGCCACGGTATTTCCAAATGCATCATTTGCATACAAAAGCTGGACAATGAATAAGGAAGATCGAAGAAGAATTGATGCCTTTGAATTGTGGTGTTGGGGAAGAATATTGACTATACCATCAACTGCCAAAAGAATGAACAAATCTGTCTTGGAAGAAGTACAATCAGAAAACTCCTTAGAAGTAAGGATGGCGAGACTAGGTCTTACATACTTTGGACATGTTGTCAGGAGAGATCAGTCCCTGGAGAAGGACATCATGCTTGGTAAAATACAGGGTCAGTGGAAAAGAGGAAGACCCTCAGTGAGATGCACTGACACAGTGGCTCCAACAATGCGCTCAAGTGCAGCAATGATTGTGGGCATGGCAGAGGATACAGCAGTGTTTTCTCTGTTGTACGTGGGGTCACTATGAGACGGAACCTACCCGACCGCACCTAACAACGACAACAAGAGGTGCCGAAGTGATTACCCATGTCACTGAAAACATGGTGGAAGTTGAATAGCCCTTAAACAGCTTAAAATTCTCATTTGGACTTTGTAGTAGGGTAGCCAAGGATTATGTTCACGTTGTCCTAGGTGGATCGAATACTGGTAGTAGTATCGGTAACTTAGAAGGAAACATTAACGTTTTCAATTTGACATTTTTTGTTTTTTCCTATTCCTGTAACTGATTTCATTAAATGTGGGGGTGGTTGTTGTTAGCTGCCAACAAGTAGGCCCCCAACTCATGGCAACCCCTTATACAATAAGATTGGAATATTGTGATCTGTAGAATTTTTTTTTTTTAATTTTTGTTGTGTTTTAAGTGAAAGTTTACCAATCAAGTCAGTCTCTCATGCAAAAATTTGTACACACCTTACACTATACTCCTAATTGCTCTCCCGCTAATGAGAGACCACACTCCTTCCCTCCACTATCTATTTTCGTATCCATTCGGCCAACTTCTGACCCCCTGTGCCCTCTCATCTCCCTTCTGGACAGGATATGCCAACATAGTCTCATGTGTCTACTTGATTCAAGAAGCTCACTCTTCACTAGTATCATTTTCTATCCCATAGTCCAGTCCAATCCCTGTCTGAAGAGTTGGCTTTGGGAATGGTTCCTGTCTTGGGCTAACAGAAGGTCTGGGAACTATGACCTCTGGGGCCCTTCTAGGCTCAGTCAGACCATTAAGTCTGGTCCTTTTATGAGAATTTGAGGTCTGCATCCCATTGCTCTCTTGCTCCCTCAGTGGTTCTCTGTCGTGTTCCCTGTCAGGGCAGCCATCAGTTGTAGCCAGGCACCATGTAGTTCTTCTGGTCTCAGGCTGATGTAGTCTCTGGTTTATGTGGTCCTTTCTGTCTCTTGAGCTCATAATTACCTTGTGTCTTTGGTGTTCTTCATTCTCCTTTGTTCCAGGTGGGTTGAGACCCACTGATGCATCTCAGATGGCCACTTGCTAGCATTTAAAACCCCAGAAGCCACTCTCCAAAGTGGGATGCAGAATGTTTTCTTAATAGATTTTATTATGCCAATTGACTTAGATGTACCCTGAAACCATGGTCCCCAAACCCCCGCCCCTGCTACGCTGACCTTCAAAGCATTCAGTTTATTCATGTAACTCCTTTGCTTTTAGTTTAGTCCAGTTGTGCTGACCTCTCCTGTATTGTGTGTTGTCTTTCCCTTCACCTAAAATAAAACTTATCTACTATCTAATTAGTGAAAGCCGCTCTCCCTCCCTTCTTCCTTCCCTCCCCCCCTTCGTACCCATCAAAGAACATTTTCTTCTCTGTTTAAATTATTTCTCCGATTCTTATAATAGTGGTTTTGTACAATATTTGTCCTTTTGCAACTGACTAATTTCATTCAGCATGATGCCTTCCAGACTCCTCCATGTTATGGAATGTTTCACAGATTCATCATTGTTCATTATTGATGCATAGTATTCCATTCTGTGAATATACCATAATTTATTTATCCATTCATCCGTTGATAGACACCTTGGTTGCTTCCATCTTTTTGCTATTGTAAACAGTGCCGCATTGGACATGGGCATGCATATATCTGTTCGTGTAAAGGCTTTTAATTCTCTAGGATATATTCCAAGGAGCGATATTGCTGGATCATATGGTAATTCTATTTCTAGCTTTTTAAGGAAGTGCCAAATCAATTTCCAAAGTGGTTGTACCATTTTACATTTCCACCAGCAGTGTATAAGTGTTCCAATCTCTCCACGATCTCTCCAACATTTATTATTTTGTGTTTTTTGGATTAATGCCAGCCTTGTTGGAGTGAGATGGAATCTCATTGTAGTTTTGATTTGCATTTCTTTAATGGCTAGTGATCGTGAGCATTTCCTCATGTATCTGTTAGCTACCTGAATGTCCTCTTTAGTGAAGTGCCTGTTCATATCCTTTGCCCATTTTTTAATTAGGTTATTTGTCTTTTTGTAGTTGAATTTTTGCAGTATCACACTGATTTTAGAGATCAGATGCTGATCGGAAATGTCCTGGCTAAAAACTTTTTCCCAGTCTGTAGGTAGTCTTTTTACTCTTTTGGTGAAATGTTTGGATGAACGTAGGTGTTTGACTTTTAGAAGCTCCCAGTTATCTAGTTTTTCTTCTGCATTGTTAGTAATGTTTTATATACTGTTTATGCCATGTATTAGGGCTTCTAGTGTTGTCCCTATTTTTTCTTCCATGATCTTTACCGTTTTAGATTTTATATTTAGGTCTTTGATCTATTGTGAGTTAGTTTTTGTGCATGGAGTGAGGTGTGGGTCTTGTTTCTTTTTTTGCTGATGGATATCCAGTTATGCCAGCATCATTTGTTAAAGAGACTATCTTTTCCCCATTTAACTGACTTTGGGCCTTTGTCAAATATCAGCTGCTCATATATGGATAGATTTATGTGTGGATTCTCAATTCTGTTTCATTGGTCTATGTATCTGTTGTTGTACCAGTAGCAGGCTGTTTTGACTGCTGTGGCGGCGTGATTAGTCCTAAAATCAGGTAGAGTAAGGCCTCCTACTTTGTTCTTCTTTTTCAGTAATGCTTTACTTATCTGGGGCCTCTTTCCCTTCCATATGAAGTTGATGATTTGTTTCTCCATCTCATTAAAAAATGTCATTGGAATTGGAATCGGAATTGCATTGTATCTATAGATGGGTTTTGGTTAGAATAGACATTTTTACAATATTAAGTCCTCCTATCCATGAGCAAGGTATGTTTTTCCACTTATGTAGGTCTCTTTTGGTTTCTTGCAGTAGTGTCTTCTAGTTTTCTTTGTATAGGTCTTTTACATCTCTGTTAAAATTGATTCCTAAGTATTTTATCTTCTTGGGGCCTACTGTAAATGGTATTGATTTGGTGATTTCCTCCTAGATGTTCTTTTTGTTGGTGTAGAGGAGTCCAACTGATTTTTGTATGTTTATCTTGTATCCCGATACTCTGCTGAACTCTTCTATTAGTTTCAGTAGTTTTCTTGAGGATTCTTTAGGGTTTTCTGTGTGTAAGATCATGTCATCTGTAAATAGAGGTACTTTTACTTCTTACTTACCAGTCTAGATTCCCTTTACTTCTTTATCTAGCCTAACTGCTCCGGCTAGGACCTCCAGTGCAATGTTGAATAAGAGTAGTGATAAAGGGCATCCTTGTCCGGTTCCCTTTCTCCAGATGAATGCTTTCAAACGCTCTCCATTTAGGATGATGTTGGCTGTTGGCTTTGTATAAATACCCTTTATTATATGTTGAGGAATTTTCCTTGTATTCCTATTTTGCTGAGAGTTTTTATCATGAATGAGTGTTGAAGTTTGTCAAATGCCTTTTCTGCATCAATTGATAAAATCATGTGGTTCTTGTCTTTTGTTTTATTTGTATTATGGGTTACATAAATTGTTTTTCTAATGTTGAACCATCCCTGCATACCTGGTATGAATCCCACTTGGTCACGGTGAATCATTTTTTGATATGTTGTTGAGTTCTATTGGCTAGAATTTTGTTGAGGATTTTTGTGTCTAAGTTCATGAGGGATATAGGTCTGTAATTTTCTTTTTTTTGTGGTGTCTTTACCTGGTTTTGGTATCAGGGATATGCTGGCTTCATACAATGACCTTGGGAGTATTCTGTCCTTTTCAATGCTCTGAAATACCTTTATTAGTAGTGGTGTTAACTCTTCTCTGAAAGTTTGGTAGAACTCTGCAGTAAAGCCGTCTGGGCCGGGGCTTTTTTGTTGGGAGTTTTTTGATTAGCTTTTCAATCTCTTCTTTTGTTATGGGACTATTTAGCTGTTCTACCTCTGTTTGTGTTAGTTTAGGTAGGTAGTGTGTTTCTAGGAATTCATCCATTTCTTCTAGGTTTTCAAATTTGTTAGGGTACAATTTTTCGTAGTAATCTGATGTTTGTTTTAATTTCAGTTGGGTCTGTCGTAATATCGCCCACCTCATTTCTTATTTGGGTTATTTGCTTCCTCTCCTGTTTTTCTTTTGTCAGTTTGGCCAGTGGTTTATCAATTCTGTTAATTTTTTCAAAGAACCAGCTTTTATTCTTTTTAATTCTTTCAATTGTTTTTCTGTTTTCTATTTCATTTAATTCTGCTCTAATTTTTATTATTTGTTTTCTTCTGGTGCCTGAGGGTTACTTTTGTTGCTCTCTTTCTATTTGTTCAAGTTATAGGGGTAGTTCTTTGATTTTGGCCCTTTCTTCTTTTTTATGTGTGCATTTATTAACATAAATTGACCTCTGAGCGCTGCTTTTGCCGTGTCGCAGAGGTTCTGATAGGAAGAGTTTTCATTCTCATTGGATTCACGAATTTCTTTATTTCGTCCTTAGTGTCTTCTATGACCCAGTCATTTTTGAGCAGGCTATTGTTCAGTTTCCAAGTGTTTGATTCCTTTTCTCTGCTTTTTCTGTTATTGATTTGTACTTTTAAGGCCTTATGGTCAGAGAAGATGCTTTGTAATATTTCAATGTTTTGAATTCTGCTAAGGCTTGCTTTATGACCCAATATGTGGTCTATTCTAGAGAATGTTCCACGTGCACTAAAAATAAAGTATACTTGACTGCTGTTGGGTGGAGTGTTCTGTATATGTCTGTGAGGTCAGGTTGGTTGATTGTGGCATTTAGATCTTTCATGTCTTTATTGAGCTTCTTTCTGGATGTCCTGCCCTTTACCAAAAGTGGTGTGTTGAAGTCTCCTAGTGTAATTGTGGAGCTGTCTATGTCACTTTTCAATGCTGTTAGAGTTTGTTTTATATATCTTGCAGCCCTGTCATTGAGTGCATAAATATTTAATATGGTTATATCTTCTTGGTATATTGTCCCTTTAATCATTATATAGTGTGCTTCCTTGTCCTTTGTGGTGTATTTAACTTTAAAGTCTATTTTGTCAGAAATTAATACTGCTGCTCCTGCTCTTTTTTGATTGATGTTTGCTTGATATATATATTTTTTCTATTCTTTGGGTTTTATTTTGTTTGTGTCTCTAAGTCTAAGGTGTGTCTCTTGTAGGCAACATATAGACGGATCGTGTTTATTTACCCATTCTGCCACTCTCTGCCTCTTTATTAGTGCATTTAGTCCATTTACATTCAGCATAATTATAGATAGGTATGAGTTTAGTGCTGTCATTTTGATGTCTTTTTTGTGTGTTGTTGACAGTTTCTTTTTCTCACTTAATTTTTTGTGCTGAGCAGTTTATCTTTACGTATTGTCTCTTATTCGTTGTTGTTGATTTTTTTTTCTGCTGAGTCTCTACTTTTTTCTTGTATTTTATTTTGATGAGTAGAATGGTTAGTATCTTTTGTGCTTACCTTAATATTTACCCCTATTTTTCTAAGTTTAAACCTAACTTTTTTCTTTATATCGCCTTGTCTTCCTCTCCATATGAAAGATCTATGACTACATTTCTTAGTCCCTCTTTATTGATTTAATGTTGTCTTCTTTTACATAACAACATCACTGTTTCCCTGTTTTAAGCATTTTTTTTCTTGATTTATTTTTGTGATTTCCCTGTCTGGGCTGACCTCTGATTGCACCATCCAGTTTTCTCATCTTGGGTTGATACCTGATATTATTGATATTCTAACCAAAGAACTCCCTTTAGTAGTTCTTGTAGTTTTTGGTTTGGTTTTTATGAATTCCCTAAACTTCTCTTTACCTGGAAATGTCCTAATTTCACCTTCATATTTGAGAGACGGTTTTGCTGGATATATGATTCTTGGCTGACATTTTTTTTCTTTCAATGCTTTATATAAGTTATCCCGTTGCCTTCTTGCCGGCATGGTTTCTGCCAAGTAGTCCAAGCTTATTCTTTTTGACTCTCCTTTGTAGGTGACTTTTCGTTTATCCCTGACTGCTCTTAAAATTCTCTATCTTTGGTTTTGGCAAGTTTGATTATAATATGTCTTGGTGACTTTCTTTTAAGATCTACCTTATGTGAAGTTTGATGAGCATCTTGAATAGATATCTTCTCATCTTTCATGATGTCAGGGAAGTTTTCTGCCAGCCAAGCTTAAACCATTCTGTCTGTATTTTCTGTTGTCCCTCCCTGTTCTGCTATTCCGATCACTTGTAGGTTATTTCTCTTGATAGAGTCCCACACGATTCTTAAGGTTTCTTCATTTTTTTAAATTCTTTTATCTGACTTTTCTTCAAATATATTGGTGCCAAGTGCTTTATCTTCAAGCTCATGAGTTGTATCTTCCTCTTGCTCAGTTCTGCGCCTCTGACTTTCTGTTGAGTTGTCTAATTCTATAATTTCACTGTTAATCTTATGAATTTCTCATTGCTGTCTCTATGGATTCTTGGAGCTTATTAAATTTTTCCTTATGCTCTTGAATAACCTTTTTAATTTCTTCAACTACTTTATCTGTGTGTTTCTTGGCTTGTTCTGCGTATTGCCTGATCTCCTTCCTAGTCTCATTCCTGATGTCTTGAAGAGTTCTGTACATTAATCTTCTGAATTCTGCATCTGGTAATTTCAGGAAGGCACCTTGAACCAGAAGATCCGTTGATCCTTTGTTTTGAGAGCTTATTGAGGTGATCATGGTCTGTTTCTTTATGTGACTTGATATTGACTGTTGTCACCAGCCATCTATGTTGTTGTATTATTTTATTTTGTGTTTGCTTACTGTATCCTGGCTTATTGCTTTGTTTTGTTTTCATATGCCCAAATGGGTTGCTTGAGTGAGCTAGCCTGATTATTTTCAGCTTTGAAGCTCTGACGCCTGTCACCAGATGGCTAGAGCTGTTATCAGGTATATCAGTCTAGGGGTCCATTCACTTTTCTTGTGTGAATTCAGCTCAGGTATTACAGGTAGCTGATCATCAAGTGTGTTGTACAGGCTCTGTCCTACAGTCTTAGAGGGGTAGGGGTGATTGGTATAATACTCGTATTTGGTTGCAGCAGGGTGTCACAATTTTCATTGGTTGCTCTTTGGGAAGTAGATCACTAGGCCTATCTACCTATTCTGATTATTTTTGCAAAGTTTTTAAATTTCATTATTAATTAATATATCATATACCTTTGAGATGTATCCTGTTCCTGGACACTTTGAAAACAAGGTCTCATGGAGCTTATGAAAATTTAAAATTTAACAGTTAATTCTAAACTGATGACAATTCAGAGTGCCACTTGGATGATAATTGTTTTACTTTTTTCAGTGTTATCTCAAAATCAGCATCTGATAAATTTGAACTATGTTTGCCTCCAGGATAGCAAGGAGCTGATTTGTTACAGGTCTTGTATGGTGATGTTCTGTAGGTATGCTCTTTACAGTGTCCTTGTGGTGTCCAAGTCTCCTTAACCTTCAGAACAATCGGTGTGATTGATGAGTTTGAGAATTCCTTGTTAGAGTAGCTTCTGGAGTTCTTTAATATGGTTAGTGAAAAAAAACAAACCAGTTGCCTATGAGTTTACACCACCCAGGGACTCCCAGCTAGACTATAAATCAAAAACCTGTTGCCGTCGAGTTGATTCCAACTCACAGTGACTGTAGGACAGAATAGAACTGCACCGTAGGCTTGCCCCGTAGGGTCACTGTGAGTCGGATTTGGCTTGATGGTAACAGGTTTTTTTTTTTTGTAGGATTTCCTAGACTGTATAATCTTTTTTTTTTTTTTAACTGTGCTTTAAAGTGAAAGTTTACAATTCAAGTCAGTCTCTCATACAAAAACGTATAAACACATTGCTGTATGGCCCTAGCGACTCTCCCTACAATGTGACAGTACACTCCTTCTCTCCACCCTGTATTTTCCATGTCCATTCAACCCACTCCTGTGGCCCTCTGCCTTCTCATCTTGCCTCCAGACAGAAGCTGCCCCCACAGTCTCATGTGTCTACTTGAGCTAAGAAGCACACTCCCAAGGCTGTAATCTTTACGGAAGCAGACTGCCACATCTTTCTTCCATGGAGCAACTGGGGGGTTTGAATCACTGACCTTTTGGATAGCAGTCAAGTGCTTAACCACTGTGCCACCAGGGCTCTTTAGCTAGATTATAACCCACTGCCATAGAGTCAGTTCCAACTCATAGTAACCACATGCAGTTTCCAAGGCTCTAAATGTTCACTGAAGCAGACTGCTACATCTTTCTTCTGCAGAGTGGCTGGTGGGTTTGAACTGCTGACCTTTTGGCTAGCAGCTAAACTCTTTAACCACTGTACCACCAGGGCTCATACCCAGGTATTCAGTAAGACTCTAATTTAGGCATTGCTGTGAAGGTATTTTGTAGATGTAATTAACAGCTACAATCAGCTGACTTTAAGTAAAGGAGATTATCTTTAACAATCTGGGTGGACCTCATCTAATCAGCCAAAAGAATTTAAGAGCAAAACTGAAGCATCCCTGAGAAAGAAGAAATTCCACTTGTGGACAGCATCATCAGCTCCTGCCCAATAATTTCCAGCCTGCTGGCCTGCCCTACAAATTTCAGACATAGCTAGCCAAGCCCCACAATTGTGTAAATTAATTCATTGTGATAAATATCTTCACATGTGTGTATATGTACATATACACACATACACATATACATACATATTCATATGTTTGTTTAGTGCACAAAAAGATGGATAGAATTATGGACTACTGTTTTCAAGGAAGATTAAATTATTACTTGTGTTTTTTTGAAATACAGTTTTATTTTATTTTCAGAAAGATTGCCATAAAAACTTGTTAAAACAAACAGAGCTTAAGAATTCAAAGGTTTTTATTGTTTGGAAAAGTAAACCCAAAAACCAAACCCACTGCTGTCAAGTCGATTCCGACTCACAGCGACCCTATACGACAGAGTAGAACTGCCTGACAGAGTTTCCAAGGAGCGCCTGGTGGGTTTGAACTGCCGACCTTTTGGTTAGCAGTCATAGCACTTAACCACTATGCCACCAGGGTTTCCTGGGCTTGGAAAAGTAGTACCATAAAAAATATTTCATTCTATAGTTTCTGCTATGAAACCTTGCAGAGAAGCAGTGAGGAGGCCATGGAAGGGAGTATCCTCTCTTTTATAAATATTCAGTTGCCATCAGGTCAACCCTGACTCACTGCGACCCTATGTGTGTCAGAGTAACACTGTGCTCCAAAGTTCTCAATGGCTGATTTTTTTGGAAGTAGATTGCAGGGCTTTCTTCTGAGGCGCTGTCTTTATCTAGTGCTGCTATAACAGAAATACCTCAAGTGGATGACCTCAACAAATGGAAGTTTATTCTCTCACAGTCTAGTAGGCTAGAAGTCCATATTCAGGGCATCAGTTCCAGGGGAGGGCTCTCTCTCTCTCTGTCAGCTCTGGAAGAAGGTCCCTGTCACCAATCTTCCCCTGGTTGAGGAGCTTCTCCATGCAGGGACCCCAGGTGCTCTTCTCCTGGCACTGCTTTCTTAGTGGTATGAAGTCCCCAACTCTCTGTTTGCCTCCTTTTCCTTTTATTTCTTGTAAGATAAAAGGTGATGCAGACCACATCCCAGGGAAACTCCCTTTACATTGCATCAGGGATATGACCTAAATAAGGGTGTTGCATCCCACCCTAATCCTCTTTAACATAATCTAATCTTGCCTCATTAACCACAGGCAGAGGTTAGAATTTACAACACATAGGAAAATTACATCAATCACAAAATGGAGGACAACCACACAGTACTGGAAATCATGGCCTAACCAAGTTGACACATATTTGGGGGCACACAATTCAATCCATGATAGGAGCCTCTGGGTAGACTCAAACTTCTAACTTTTCAGTGAGCAGCCGAGTAAGTTAACCATTTGCACCACCCAGGGACTCCATAAACACTCTTAGAACTGCCCGTCTAGCTTTCTAGGTGCCATCTTCTCTCATCAGTTATCCTAGTCCCCCCCTCCACCCCCCGCCGCCGATTCCTACACATCAACACTCCTTGCCTTTCTTTAGCTCTTATTTTGGTAGTTGAGAAACTAATCATTTTCCAAATGGGCAAAAATGGTAGAGTTGTAAAGGAAATTATAGTTGCTCTTCCTTTTTAAACTAGTTCTGAATCCTTTTCAATCTTTAACTGGCATAGAATGAATATTTGCCACAAAGGCCAAAGAATAAAACACAACCAAAATACTCCCAAACATTTGCAGCTTTTTGCACAGAAAAATAAATATTGAGAGGAAAATCTAGAGACCTGCATTTAAAATATTATAATAATTAGTCATAACTTGGTAAACTAACCCTGTTGGAATGGATGAAGCTTTATAATAATACTCAGGGATATTAAAAATCAAAACCAAAACCTTTGCCTTCAGTCAATTCTGACTCATACAGACCCTATAGGACAGAGTAAAAGTGCCCCATGGGGTTTCCAAGGAGTGGCTGGTGGATTCAAACTGCTGACCTTTTGGTTAGCAACCGAATGATTAACCACTGTGCCACAAGGGCTCCCCACTAAAAAACAACCCTCCCCAAATCCTCATAAATCACGTCACCTAACTTTTGTAGTAGATATTTCTACTAAAAAATTTGTGGTTGAATTTTGAGTTAAAATTAACATAGCAGTTTATTCAGGAGTCATGATTCATTATGTAGAAACAAATGATTCATTGACTTAAAGTTGCTATTATAGTCTTAGAAATGACTTCATTGTATGTGGTGAACTTGTGTTGGAGATGCCTGGGACAGAAGGAATTCAGATTCATTTATGTGAGTATCATGCTTTCATTGGGTTGAGTTTTCCTAAAAGTCTGGGAAAATCTCTTCACTAGCCAGTCCAGGAAGGTGCTATCAGTTTCCATATTTGGAGAATTTACCCATATATCAAAATATCTGAAGAAAGCCAAAGAAGAGAAAATAAAACTAGCAGGTACTACGATTTGTTACTGGTTACTCCCATGTGACATGCTCAGTGCCTTCTTCTGAAGGCTCTGTCCAGTTTGGTTTCTAACCCTAATTCAGAGTTTGTCTATCTTAACCATGGTAGTATTGATATTTTGAGCTGAATACTTCTTTGTTGTACAGGGTTATCCTGGGCATTATAGGATGTTTTGTAGTATCCCTGGCCTCAACCCACTAAATACCAGTAGAATCCCCTATTTGTGACAACCAAGAATATCTCCCCCAAAAATGTCCCCTGGTTTAAGTATGTTTAGGAGAGTAGGGGGGTGGCAAATTAACCCTAGTTGAGAACCACTTCCCTAATCCTAACCCTGACCCATTAGGATTAATCCTAATCCTAACCAACCCATGCTATTGTTGGTCTTGAAACACAATGTCCAAGAAAAGTTTCTGCTGTCCCAGTGAGCTAGCAAAAGATACTCCTTTTCTCCAAATTTTCTTCTTGATTGCAGCTCCATTGCCTATAAAATATCCTGGTCGCATTGGGCCCAAGTTACCCAGGTAAGTATTTTATGTCTCCTCACAGAGTGGCTCGCTCTTCTCATCTCATTTCTTTTCTCCTCATTGACTAAGCTCTTTTTGCCACTGACTCTGCACCTAGTTAGGCTTACCTATGTGGGATGACCACGTACCCCGGTTCATCTAGTTCAGTCCTGTATGCCTGTTAGCCCAGCATAATTATTAATAATTATGTCCTGGTTCGAACGATAAATTGTGATAGTCTTCTATGCCATTCTGGGAAAAAGATGTATTTGTTCTAATTTTTCTGAAAAAGAGAGCAGGATAAAATTCTGTTCAAAATGGAATACATGACAACCTACATTTACCATCCTCCTCCCCCTTTTCTGCATTCCATTAACCTGAAGAGAAATCACTAGGTATTGAAGCTTTTTCATGAGTAGACTGGAAACATGAATACATTCCTGAAAGGCAGAAGCAGTCTTTCTGATAGGTAAACCAGAGTAGATCTAGCAGCAGCCCACAACTTGCAGTAGAGTAGGCTGCCTCAGGGCTGTTGGCCTTTCTTTCCGGCAGTGCCCTGTAGAGATTCCATGCCCTGTCAGCAGCAGGTCTGCCAAGCAGAACTGGGAAGAGAGTAATTAATTGAAAGACTGTCTAGGAAACAGCTATTTGAGTTGCAAATCTTGTCAGATGCAGACTGAATGGTAGCTTTTAACAACCCCTCTATCTAAATCAGAGGACTGATCTCTAAGGAAATTGAACAATCTTCCCCAGGAGTACTACGGCTTCTCGTATAGGTTTTGGCAGTCCAGAATAAAAATGAGGGGTGATAGGGAACCCAACTTGCGTCAGTTTCTCCCCCATTTCATCCTAAAGTGAAGACCACCCCACATCCATGGAGTAACCAAACTTCAGAAGAAATCTATACCGGTTACATATACTAATCAAGTTAGTGCTTTATTGGCCAATATGAATGGCCAAACAAGGACCATCACTTCATTAAGGAAAACCAAAAAAAAAAAAAAAAAAAAAAATCAAAATGAACAAATAGAGTAAGTGACTAAAAGGAAACAGGAAACATAAGGAAAAATTTAAATATATATATATATTTTTAGGATCCTCAGAAAGATCTGACTAGATATTGTATCCATAAAGTAAGTGTCATCCAGTCAATTTTGACTCATGGTGGCCCCAAGTGTGTCAGAGTAGAACTGTGCTTCACAGGGTTTTCAATAGCTGATTTTTTCAGAAGTAGATAGTAGGCTTTTCTGCTGAGTTGCATCTGGGTTAACTCAAACCACCAAGCTTTGGTTAGCAGCTGAGTGTGTTAACTGTTTGTACCACCTATGGGCTCCTATTAAACAAGCATTAAAAAAAAGTTGCTGTTGAGTCTATCTTGACTCACGGTGGCCCCATGCATGGCAGAGTAGAACTGTGCTCTATAGGGTTTTCAAGGATGTGAACCTTTCAGAAGCAGATCACTAGGCCTTTCTTCCAAAGCACCTCTCTGTGGCTTCGAACTTCCAACATTTCAGTTAATCAAACACTTAACAATTTGTACCACCCAGGGACTCTATAAAATAAACATAGGCTACTATAAAAAACAAACAGAGAAAAAGCAAGAATTCTTAGAAATTGAAAAATACTTGCTCAAATTTAAAAAGTGAAAGGAAATAGAAGATGAAGTCAAGTCAAATAAATATCTCAGAATGTACAGCAAAAAAGTTAAAAACATAGAGTCTGTTCAGAACCATGAGCATCTATTTATTAGATGTCTAGAAAGAGTAAACATGGAAAATAGAACTAATCAAAGATATAATAGAAGAAAATTTCTCAACATTGATAAATGACACAAGTCTGTAATTTGAAAAAGCCCAGAAAATGCTGAGTGGGATTAATGAAAGAAAAAAAAAAGCACCACCTGGACTTATCCTAGTGCAATTTCAGAAATTTAAAGACTTCGAAGAGGTATGGAGAGAAAGAGTATGGAAGGAATACACAGAATCACTGTTCCAAAAAGAATTGGTCAATATTGAAACATTTCAGTGGTAGCATATGATCAAGAACTGATGGTATTGAAGGAAGAAGTCCAAGCTTCACTGAAGGCATTGGGGATAAACGAGGCTCCAGGAATTGGTGGTTAACATTTGACATGTTTCAACAAACGAACGCAGTGCTGGAAGTGCTCAGCCATCCATGCCAAGAAATTTGGAAGACTGCTACCTGGCCAACTGACTGGGAGAGATTCATATTTGTGCCCATTCCAAAGAAAGGTGACCCATCAGAATGCAGAAATTATCGAACCATATCATTAATATAACAGGTAAGCAAAATTTTGCTGAAAATCATCCAAAAGCAGTTGTAGCAGTACATCGACAGGGAACTGCCAGAAATTCAAGCTGAATTGAGGAAAGGATGTGGAACAAGGGATATCATTGCTGATGTCAGATGAATATTGGCAGAAAGCAGAGAATACCAGAAAGATGTTTATGTGTGTTTTATTGATGGTGCAAAGGCATTTGACTCTGTGGATCATAACAAATTATGGATAATGTTGCAAAAATGGGAATTTCAGAACACTTAGTTGTGCTCATAAGGAACCTGTATCTAGATCAAGAGGCAGTAGTTCCAACAGAACAAGGAGATACTATGTTGTTTAAAATCAAAAAAAGTGTGCGTCAGGGTTGAATCCTTTTACTATACTTAAAGTGTTTCCTGAGCAAATAATCCAAGAAGCTGGACTATATGAAGAAGAATGCTGCATCAGGGTTGGAGGAAGACTCAATAACATTTGATATGCAGATGACATAACCTTGCTTGCTGAAAGGAAGAGGACTTGAAGCACTTACTGATGAAGATCAAAGACTACAGTCTTCAGTATGGATTATGACTCAGTGTAGAGAAGACAAAAATTCTCACAACTGAACCAATAAGCAACATCATGGTAAACAGTGCAAATATTGAAGCTGTCAAGGATTTCATTTTACTTGTATCCACAATCAGTGCCCATGGAAGCAAGAGTCTGGAAATCAAATGATGTATTGCATTGGGCAAATCTGCTGCAAAAGACCTGTTTAAAGTGTTAAAAAGCAAAGGTGTTACTTTAAGGAGTAAGGTGTGCCTGACTCAAGCCAAGGTATTTTCAATCACCTTATACGCATGTGAAAGATGGACAATGAATAAGGAAGACCAAAGAAGAATCAATTCCTTTGAATTATGGTGTTGAAAAAGAATATTAAATATACCATGGACTGCCAGAAGAACAAACGAATCTGTCTTGGAAGAAGTACAGCCAGAAGGCTCCTTAGAAGCAAGGATGATGAGACTTCATCTCATGTACTTTGGACATGTTATCAGGTGGGACCAGTCCCTGGAGAAGAACATTATGCTCAGGTAAAGTAGAGGATCAGCGAAAAAAGAGTAAGACCCTCAACGAGACGGATTGACACAGTGGCTGCAACAATGGGCTCAAGCATAAAGATTGTGAGGATGGCACAGGACTAGGCAGTGTTTTGTTCTGTTGTACATACGGTCGCTATGAGTCGGAACTGACTTGGTGGCACCTAACAACAACAACATAGAAGAGCTAAAAAATTGTGTGTGTTTGTAAAACAAAGCTCAGGAAAGAAAGAGATAGGGAATAGTTTGTGTGTTGAATTCCTTGTGTTGAGGAGTGAAAGGATACTACTTAACCTTGATTAATCAGGAAGTAGAAATATGAACATATCAGTCAGGGTGGAAAACAAAGAGGAAACCATGAGAACTAAAATCAGATTCTGGAATGTCAAATAATTGTGAGACAGTAGAACAAGAAATGTAACTTTTAATACCATTTGAATTTATTTGATTTATACATATATTCTTTTATAACAACAACAATAATAATAAATTTTTAAAAGGTAGGCCATTCTATCTTTTTACCACATCATCATTGTACAATTACCCAGTTGCCCAGTGACCCTCCTGAGGTAACAGAGAGGATCATGAAAATCATACAAAAAGTAAACAGACCCCAAACCATTTCAGAATTACTTACATCTCCTGCTTTCTTTGACTCTAAAGGGGTCGAGGCAAGGGGTGCTATTTGATATTATAATTCTGTGAACACATTATCAATTGATCACATTCTTCATGGGTTGTGGAGCTTTTTTTTTTTTTTGGTTTCTCCTTGGGATATTGGTGAATTTATCTCAGATATAATTTACTACCAATACAAATTATGGATAACATTGTGAAGAATGGTTATTCTAGAACATTAATTGTGCTCAACAGGCAGTCGTTTGAACAGAACAAGGGGATGTTGCACGGTTTAAAGTCAGGAAAGGTGTGCATTGGGGTTGTATCCTTTCACCATACTTATTTGGTTTGTATGATGAGCAAATAATCTGTGAAGCTGGACTATATGAAGAAGAACAGGGCATCGGAACTGGAGGAAGACTCATGTAATATGCAGGTGACACAACCTTGCTTGCTGAAAGCCAAGAGGACTTGAAGCACTTACTGATGAAGATCAAAGATCATAGCCTTCAGTATGAATTATACCTCAACATAAAAGAAACAAAAATTCTCACAACTGGATCAATAAGCAACATTATGATAAATGGAGAAAAGATTGAAATTGTTAAGGATTTCATTTTACTTGGATCCACAATCAACCCCATGGAAGCAGCAGTTAAGAAATCAAACGATGTATTGCATTGGGCAAATCTGCTGCAAAAGACCACTTTAAAGTGTTAAAAAGCAAAGATGTCACTTTAAGGACTAAGGTGTGCCTGACCCAAGCCATGGTGTTTTCAGCCACCTCATATACATGAGAAAGCATATGGAAGACTGAAGAAGAATTGATGCCTTTGAATTATAATATTGCTGAATAGTATTAAACATACCGTGGACTGCCAGAAGAGCCAACAAATCTATCTTGGAAGAAGTACAGCCAGAATGCTCCTTAGAACAAGGATGGTGAGAGTTTTTGTCACATACTTTGGACATGTTATTAGGAGGGACTACTAATGACCTGTGGTAAAGTAAAGGGTCAGCGAAAAAGAGGAAGACCCTAATGATATGGATTGACACAGTGGCTGCAACAGTGGGCTCAAGCATAACAACGATTGTGAGGATGGTGGAGGACGAGGCAATATTTTGTTCTGTTGTGCATGGGGTAGCTGAGAGTCAGAACCGAGTTGATGGCACCTGACAACAACAACAAATACTTCAAGATCATTATTATATGTTGATTCTCTAAATATAAAATACATACATTTTATTTGAGCCTCACAACAATTCTGTGATAATTCAGGGACAATGTCTTAGTTACCTAGTGCTGTTGTAACAGAAATACCACACGAGGGTGGCTTTAACGAACAGAAATTTATTTTCTCACAGTTAAAAAACCCAGTGGCGTTGAGTTGATTCCGACTCATAGCGACCTTATAGGACAGAGTAGAACTGCCCCTAGAGTTTCCAAGGAGCGCCTGGCGGATTCGAACTGCCAGCCCAACTGAATTTAAGAGTATAAATTTAAGAAAAGGGGAGAGAAAAAAATAGTTCTGTATTTTTCTGTATTGAATATATCAGTATGAATATTACTGTCTTTCAAACTATGCTTTCAAGACATGCAGAAATGTGAAACTCATGGAGAATTTTCTCTTAACAGCGATATGATTTCAAGTGGCTGGCTGATCTATGAACTTCTACCTATCATAACTCCGTCTCTTTAGGAGACTAAAAGTTCGAATTCAGGGCACAGGCTTTAGGGGAAGGATTTCTCTTTCCATGGGCTCTGGGAGAAGGTCCTTATCTCTTCAGCTTCTATTCCTTGGCTCCTTGGTGATCTTCATGTGGCATGACATCTCTCTTCTCCCATCTCAGCTTGCTCCTTTGTCCGAATCTGCTCTTTTTACATTTCAAAAATGATGGGCTTAAAATACACCCTACACTGGTATGACCTTTTAAAATAACAAAGAAAGCCCATTTCCAAACGGGATCATAACCATAGGTATAGAGGTTGGTTAGGGTTTCCAACACATATTTTGGTGGCACACAATTCAATCCACAGCAGCCAAATTTTATTAATAAAGTTAAGTGAAGTTAAGAAGCTCATCTCAGGCCACCGAGAAAGGGAAAGAGCCAGCATTCAATCAGACTTTTTCCCCTAACCCCATATGGCTTCCCAGAGGTGAGAGGGACTGAAGTAATATTAAACCACACAGACAGCATTTTAAAATGTAAAAAACACATTACCAAGGAGGAAGAAGGACACACCAAAAACAGGAAATCCTTACGAATGCCTCAGCTACAATGTTCCTCATCCTGAACTCTTTTTAAAATTGAACGTTTAACAATATGGCAGTTAGAAATGTGTCTCTCAGAAAAATCCATTGAAAGACACGGCAAAAGGGAAGAGAAACAAGTTAGAGGAAGAAAAGGAAAAAGCGTTCCTTCAAAATATAAAAATTGTGTTTAATTTCTGTGTCAATCTGAGTGCCTGCCTATGTCCTCTGAAGTGTCTTCTGACTTAAGATGTAAAATTTTGATTGTAATGGAGCCCTTTCATCCTGTGCTCAGTATCTGTGCAGAAGTGGGGGGTTTGGGTTAAGGGGTACATGGAGTGGGAGGGGCTAGAACAGGAAATGTAACTTATCTTTTAATATGGAAGGCGGATGATTAAACCATAGGTAAGAAAGGCCTGGAGATTTGCTTCCAGAAATCAGCCAGTGGAAACCCTGTGGATCACAATGGTTCCACCCGCAGCCGATCTCGAGATGATGCACCACCGGGCAGTGTTTCGTTCCATTGTGTGTGGGGTTGCCATGAGTCAGGCCGACTCCGCCGCGGCTAATGACTACAGCAGGAAAGGCCATACCCAGCAGCCCTTTTCCGTAATGCTTTCTGATTCCTTTTAAAAAAATCAAACCATTTGCCATCGAGTCAATTCAACTCATGGCAACCCTCTGTGTGTCAGAGCAGAACTGTCCTCCACAGGGTTTGCAATGGCTGATTTTTTGGAAGTAGATTGCCAGGCCTTTCTTCTGAGGCACCTCTGAGTGCATTCAAACTGCCAACCCAGGAATTCTAAAGTTCGAAAATTGTATTAACAAAATTATATTAGAGGACCAAAAATCTAACCTGGAGTTTCAGGACATATTCTCCTTTTGTTTTCTACTTGACCTTCAAAGCTCTGCCTTCACAACACGGGACCCTTGACTTAAATTGAACATAAAACGTTTTACCGTCTCCACTCACAACAACATTCCCTTTCCTCTGGCTCACCTGGCGTCAGCATGAACGTTTGGTGAGCCTTGTCCACATTCTGGCACTTTCCGCCTTGACTCTGTTTCTATTCTCTAGAACAAAGTGACCTGCCAAAGCTGGAATGGACAAAGTGTGGTGACTCACAGAAATTTTTTTCTTCTGTTTTAAACAAGTGCAAAGACCATTGATAAGAGCGATTTTAACAACCTTGTTATCAGTTTAGAGTGAGGCAGTCCCTCTTCCTTCCTCTCCTTCCCACCCACCCCAATCACAAAATCCTCACCCAAGAGAAACAATCCACAAAACCTTTCAAGATGGTTTGAGGGTTGTTATTTAATCTTGAAAGTTATAATTTTGAATTTGGGGTGCTTGGCCAAATCATTACTGAAATGTACTCTTTTTCTTGATAATTACATTTGCAGACAATGTAAAGAGTTTCATTCATGGCTACCTAGCCATAAACAAATTCAAATGTATTTTTTTAGCCTAAAGTCTTCCCGGATTGTTTTAATCTCAGTGATATACAGAAATGCGCTTGAATCAGGAATTAATGTAGAACACACTGGCATTTAATTTACGTGATGAGGTATGTACGATAAAGAATTATATAACTTTTGTTGCAGCTCATTTCCTGAATACACATGAAAAACAATGATGAAGCTTATTTTTTCCATCGATTTTAGTGTCTTTGGAAAAAATGGACCTTCAGTAACTGCTGTAACAGAACATCATAATTCTATCATTTTCAAAATTCTTCTAATCTGTGACTAATAGTATCATTTTTAAAGATATGAATGTGCCTTTATAAAGCTCAGAAGAGTATAAATTTAAGAAAAGGGGAGAGAAAAAATAGTTCTGTATTTTCCTGTATTGAATATATCAGTATGAATATTACTGTCTTTCAAACTATGCTTTCAAGACATGCAGAAATGTGAAACTCATAGAGAATTTTCTCTTAACAGTGATATGATTTCAAGTGGCTGGCTGATCTGTGAACTTCTACCTATCATACGTCCATCCCTTTAGCAGGTGATCTTTAAACGTACCCTCCAACTCATTACCCAGAGTTGACTACAGTGTTCCTATGCCACTGTTCTCAGCAACTATGCTGACTTGGCACACTAACAATATTTGTTCTTGGCCTCTTTTGATTCCCATTTTCTTCATTTTCCAAAATATGCTAGACAATGAATTTTACAAACTTTTGGATACTTTCCTCAAGCCCCTATATTTACTTTTCTCCTCTCTGAGCGTATGGCTTGAGATAAAGGACATTAGGCACGTTAGCACCATATTTCTTTTTCTCCTTCTTTAGATAATGGACTCTAGACCATTTTCTTTTCCTCTTCTTCTGTATCAGATTAAGTTATAATAAAGGGAGCAACATCCGAGAACAGATGGAGAGGACAAAGTTTAGGATGCATGTATAGAAGTTAACTTTGGAAATGAGAACGAATGTTCTCGCATCTTTAATCTCTTTTCAATATTGGCTTTTCAGTCTCTGTCTATGAACACGTGTGTGCACACACACACTCATACTAATTGGTCTATTGTATGACTGAGTATACTTGATTAGAAACAGAAGCGAAATGTATTCTCTATAACCTGTATGTGCAAAAAATATTTTGTAACTTACTTTATTTTCTGTAGCAGATTTCATCTTGCTCATAAGATTCAATTTCAGGTAAAGACGGGGTGAACGCATTTTGAGATCATGCTTTCTCAATCTCTTTTGAGTAAATACTCTTTTACCAGTTTAGATCCCTATTTTAGCTGTATTGCCTGCTAACAAAGGCTCTTCCTGCTCCATCCTTCTCAATGTGCAGATAGAGGCTGCATTCATCATCCTCTTGTGTCAGGAATTGGGGCTGTACTCTTCATATTCTTGATCTTCCATACTCCTGCTACAGAAGGGTTGGTCTGGTCCCTGGGGGGCCTGTGCTGGTCTTCTCTGAGGTCTGGGTGGTTCCACCTGAACATGTTGAATATTTCATTGGTGTCTGTTGATGTCTTAGTTCCTTCTATTTGCCTTGAGTTATGAGGTTCCAAACTTCTGTGGTCTCCTTTCCCCAACCCAGGGTATGTTCTGGGCCCTTGTGGCATCTCCACATTCACCTGCTCGGCCACACAAGAGCTCCTGGGTCTCTGGCATGTTATGACTAGGCTGAGGAAGAATCCAGCCACCCTCGTGGGCATGTCAACAGATTCTACCTTCTGCAATCCCTGCAGTATGACTCTTTGGCCTATTACAGAGAAGCTGAGCACCAGACACGTTTAACCAATTTCAGCTTCCTGTGGGCATTCTCAATCTTGCTTTCTTACTCTGGCCCAGGCACAGGGAATAGCAGTGTGGCTGTTCTAGTGCTGAGAAGGGAACCAGGCACCTCATCAGATGAACTGCAATTTCTTTGAGACGTATATCTTCCTTTCATGGCAAAAGAATTTCTTCCTCTTTCTCTTTCCTATTGAGCATAGCCCTTACATCATATCCTTTGCCATCTCCACACAATGGTTTCTAGGAAAACTGTAGGACTAAAGTCTATCAGCCCCAGATACTTAAATGGGAATTGGAGTTTAGGGAATTTAGAAAATTTTTATCTCTTTAAACAAAGCCTCAGTTTCAAGAATCATTTTCTCACTGAGGATTCAAATATCCTCTTGGATATCAAAAACCGAACGTGAACACCTTTTTCTCTTGCATTCCAGTTTTAATTCTAAGTCTCCCCAGGCCAATGGCCAGGGCTCCACTAGCTGAAGGGGTGAGGGAGGGCATTATGTGCAAGGAAAGGTGAGAAAGAAAAGCACACATTAATACATTTTAAAATATCCTCTTAACAGAAACTGTCTCTGGCTAACTTAATCAAAGAAAACATATTGAAAGGATATCAAGGTCTCAGAGAGTCAGTTGGAGGCTACTCAGAATATGTATGGAAATGGGTAGGAAGCGGGGGTTCAGAGGACCCAATGTGGAAATCATAGCATTGTGAGTTAAAAAAAAAAAAAAACCTCTTGCTGTGGACTTGATTCTGACTCATAGTGACCCTATAGGACAGAGTAGAACTGTCCCATAGCGTTTCCACTATTTGATATTCAAAGTAGCTTCAAGCATACCATTGATTGTGAAGCTGGCATAGGACCAGGCAATGTTCTGTTCCGCTGTACATGACCCGGAGCCAACTCAACGGCAACCAACCACAACAACAGTGTGGAATGTGGTGATCTTCTGCCTTCTGCTTCCGAAATGGGGTGCCTGCTCCCCAAAGCCACTAGAAGTGAAAGAGTGGGTTTTTAAGGCTGTAACTTTAATTGCAAGCGATGTTATTGATTTGTTGACAGATTTGGTCTCATAAACTCAAGACATAGTTAATCTGTGCTCATTTTATTTTGCCACTTACACAAAACCCAGTGCCGTCGAGTCGATTCCAACTCATAGCGACCCTATAGGATAAGAAGGAAACAAAAGGAGTGGTTGATAATGAAGCACCAGTTGTAAGCATGTTGTCTGTGGGGCTCTGCTTCTAAATCTTTCTTCAACTTTCCAAATGATATCCAAAGGTCAAGATTTTGTTGAGAACTGACCAGAGTTGACTTCTGTATGTTAGCTGGAAATTGGCTCTGAAGCTAAAGTGCAGTGGGAGGTGTTACTTCTTCTTCCAAGAGATATTTGGCTGAGAGGCTGCCAATTTATGTCCTCTGAAGCCTTTCAGATAAGAAAATTAAATAATTTTATCTTTGGCTTTAAAGAATAAACATCCATTTCCAAGCTTTCTAACTCTTTCTGAGGGAGGCTATTATATATTTCTTCGTAAGTTTTATTTTCACCAACACCTGACAAATTTTATTTCATTTTTTATTGTCATATTAAAGATTTACTTCTCTTGATTTTATAGACTTGTCTAGCACAAGCTAGATTAAAGGAGTACTATGAGAAATTTAAAAAAAAAAAAAATGAGAAATTAGTAATTTAATTAAAATTGCTATAAAAAATATGCGAAGGAGAAAACTTTCTAGATATGTATTGCCCAGTTATAAGTGCCATTGACTTCTTCACCAGAAAGCTCCCCTAACACCTCAAACACAACACATCCAAGCTGTGGTGGGTACATCCTAAGGTGACCCCAGTGAGTAAGTCATGCCCTTATATAATTTTCTTCTCTTGTGTGGACAGAACCTGAGACTTGCTTCTAAAATACTAGTTGCCATTGAGTCGATGCCTGCTCATGGTGACCCCATGTGTGTCAGAGTAGAACTGTGCTCTGTAGGGTTTTCAGTGGCTGATTTTTTGGTAGGAGAATCACCAGGCCTTTCTTCTGAGGTGCTTCTGGGTAGATTCAAACCTCCAACTTTTTGGTTAGTAGCTGAGGGCATTAATCTTTCTGCACCACCCAGGGACTCTGTGACTTGCTTCTAACCAGTAGACTATGACAAAGGTGATAGGATATCTCTCCCTTGACAAGACTTTATTGTATGGCAAAGGTGATGGGATGTGACTCCCTTGATTATGTTATGTAGGACTCTGTCTTAATATATTGCAGCTGGAGATTCTTCTGTTGGCCTTGTAGAAGCAAACAGCCATGCCGTGAACTGCCTATGGAGAGGGCCATGTGGCAGAGAGGTGCAGGTCTTACAAGATCTGAAGGTGGATTCCAGCTAATAACTAATAAGAGGCTGGGGTCCTCACTCATACAGTCACAATGAAATGAATTCTGCCATTGTCCTGAAAGAGTCTGGAAGTAAATTTTTGCCTACTCAAATCTCCAGATGAGAATGTAGCCTGTAAGACATCTGGATTGCAGCCTTGTAAAACTCTGAACAGAAATCCCAGCTCTGCTGTGCCCAGGCTCCTGACCCACAGAAACTGTGAGATAATAGATGTATGCTGTTTTAAGCTGCCAAGTTTTCGGTAATTAGTTACACAGCACACATAACTGATATACAAACCTAAACTTCTACTGTCTTTCCCAAGCCTCTTGTGTTTTCTTTTTACCAGCACTATTTTCCTAGGGAAATTAATCTTTGAGTCCCCAATCCAAGCAGCTACTAAATCCTGCTGATTTTATATCTAGACCATCTCTTGTGTGATTCCACTTTTTCATCTCCGCTTCCATTATGCTGGTTTATACCCTCATTACTTCCCACCTAAAACCAGTTGCTGTTGAGTTGATTCCAACTCATGACGATCCATGTGTCGGAGTAGAACTGTGCTCCATAGGTTTTCAGTGACTGATTTGGGGGGAAGTAAATTTCCAGGTCTTTCTTCTGAGGTGCCTTTGGGTGCACTCAAACCTCTAACCTTTTGGTTAGCAGCCAAGAGCCTTAACTGCACCACCCAGGGACTCCGCTTCCTACCTAGACTACTGCAAATCTTTTCCTTCCTCAGACCCACTCTGTTCCTTTATCCCTGTTGCAATCTTGGCACATTACTCTACCCAAGGCTGTGTTTCCTAAAACATGTTCTACAGATACCAGTCTTATGAAATACTCACCAGAGAGCAAGCTCTGTGAGGGAAAGGAAGGTGACTGTTTTGTCCACCTTTATGTGACTGATGTAAGTGCGTGCTTTAGAAAATGTGAAGACACAGATTCAAAAGTTTCTGGCAGAGAATTGAGGGTACTAGAAAAATAAGAGCTTTATACTTTTTGCTTTAGGCTACCAGAGAGAGTGTCATAAATTATTTTCCTACCACAAGAGTTTTCAGAGCTTGTTAGAATCTCACAACAGATGTGGGGTAAAAGTAGAATGACCTTACATCCCACTTTGGGCTCTTCTTTTAACTCCAAACTGTCTTAGTAGAAACAATCAATTTAAGGTGGTAGGTGGAAGCTTCTCGTGACAGTGGATCAGAACAGTAGATCAGATAACCCAACAGTTTTCCTAAGCTGGGCCTCTAGCACATGCTTCCCTTTAAAATATAAATGAATTGGGAAGAAATTTGGGGCCTTGTGAGGCTGAGTATTCTTTTTTTTATTTTTGCTAAAAGCGTTGCAGTTTGCCAGGTCCTTTCACCCTGATTATATATCTCAGAGGGAATTCAATCCCATGTGTTTCTGATTAGTTTGCCCTTAAATTATCCAAAATTTTTGTAAGAATCATCTGAAATCCAAAAACCTTTGTAAAACTTTGTGTGTGTGTGTAGGGGTGTGAGGAATTCAGAGTTAGGGATATGGGTAAAGGAGAGCGAAAAGAGGGTATTTTGAGCGAGAGTGGTTACATAAGGAAATTTCCCTAAAATTGCAAAATTCACTCATAATCAAATTAAATCATAAAAGTAAACCTATGTTACTCAAATCATTCATGAGTGTGGCACAATATATAGTCACCTCACTCTTTTTTTTTTTTTAATTTTTTTTTGTGCTTTAAGTGAAAGTTTACAAATCAAGTCAGACTCTCATACAAAAATTTACAAACACCTTGCTATACACTCCTAATGGCTCTCCCTCTAATGAGACAGCATGCTCCTTCCCTCATCTATTTCTATTCAAGTCCATTTGGCCAGCTTCTGACCCTCTCTACCCTCTCATCTCCCCTTCAGATGGGAGATGCCAACATAGTCTCATGTGTCTACTTGATCCAAGAGGCTCATTACCTCATTCTTTTGAAACAGATCTATGCCTATAACAAATATCCTCATATTTTCATAAGTATAGCGTTTGTTGTTGTTAGGTGCAATCGGCTCAGCTCCAACTCTTGGCGACCTTATGTGTAACAGAACAAAACATTGCCTGGTACTGTGTCATCTTCATGATTGTTGGCATATATTTTTACATTTAATAAAATGAAGGACAAATTACTAATAGCTTAAGAATTATAAAACTGAAGCAGCCTTGGAATCAGGAGTGGAATTAACTGTAAAAGGATCAGTCCTAAAAGCTAACCCTTCTATTCTTCATCCTTTCGGAAAAAAATGCATAACCATGCCCTGTTAGTGCCACTTTGCATCCAAATGCCTTCTTTTTTATTTCTAGGTTGGAGTTGAAATTATTTGAAATACAGAGCTACATATCACTGAATATTAATGTAATCTCATCTCCATTAGATGAGTCATGGAGAACTCCCAAAAGCAGAGACAGCGAGGAAGAATTAAGCAATATAGAGATTAAAAATGTTCTCACTTTCTGCCTACAGGACTGAAAGGCTATATATCAAATTCCATTATGTGAACGACAGTCATGTCATTTGCTGAGTAAGCTTGAAATCTTAAGACTGTATATATAAAATAGGAGAAAACAGTAGCATTGTTACATTTTAAGATGGATTACAAGTTTATTATCCCATACAGAAATGTCCAGAGACTAATTATAAGTCATGCTCAAAAGCCCATTTTTGTCTAATTTTTGCTTAATTCTCAGTATCTTGGATCTCTAGCTAAGAGTACTTGGTGTGCCAATGTGCCTGGTACTCGAGGAATGGTCTCCTCACCCATTGGCACTGCCTGTTACAGGTTCTATTTCGTCCAGATTTACTCCAATGAATAGTGTGTCTATCTGAGTATAATGGTATATTTCATATGTAATGAGTAAAAAAATGAGTACAATGGCTTAAAATTATGAAATGAAACTGATTTATGAAACATTATTTCTTAACTTCCTTGAAACTTGATGCTAGGCCACATTCAGGGTCGAAGCATACACCTCTCTGTTCACAGCCCTCTGCCCTTCATTATCTATCTCCCAAGTGCATTCAGTGCTGCTTAATTTGGTGCAAAGGACCTTACCTCCATCATGGTAGAATTAACTTGTAATGAAATTCATGCTTATCATCTCCTATGAAAGGTCCAGGATTTTACGGGGCATGCTTGTCTCCTTGGGAAAACATGTTTATTTTAGGGTTTCTGAGCAGATGCATTTCTGCAGTTAACTAGCAGCTTGCCAAGAAGTTTCTGAAATCTAGCCGATTTAATAAGAAAAACCAAAATAGGGTTGACCATCTGTTAGTGCTCTTAGACAGATGACTGTGTTGAGTTGTTGTTAGCTGCCATCAAGTCGATTCCAACTCATAACAACCCTATAGGACAGAGTAGAGCTGCCCCATAGGGTTTCCAAGGAACTGCTGGTGGATTTGAACTGTTGATCTTTTGGTTAACAATTGAACTCTTAACCACTACGCCACCAGGGCTGGTGGGAAGAAATACAATGAACTCTTAGGTTCTGTCCAGTTCTAAGACTCTGTTATTCATGTCCTCAGATTCATTTAATGCAATTTGTTATAGTTTACTTGAGGACTAGCTATGCATAGATTTGTGTCGTTTGGTATGCCTAAATAGGTTTCTCAAGTCTACCCCTCTCATTCACCAGTATCTCCTCTATTGATTCTTGATCCTTAAATATATTTAAAATGGGACAATTCTTCTTATCTCATGCTATAAATAAGGCTTAAACTAAAAACCCTTAATAGTGCTCACAAGGAAACTGTGCATAGACCAAGAGGCAGTCATTCAAACTGAACAAGGAGATACTACTTGGTTTAAAATCAGGGAAGGTGTGCATCAGGGTTGTATCCTTTCACCATACTTATTCAGTCTGTATGCTGAGCAAATAATACGAGAAGCTGGACTATATGAAGAAGAACTGGGCATCAAGATTGGAGGAAGTCTCATGAACAATCTACGATATGCAGATGACACAACTTTGCTTGCCGAAAATGAAGAGGACTTGAAGCACATACTGATACAGATTGAAGACTACAGCCTTCAGTATGGATTACACCTCAACATAAAGAAAACAAAAATCCTCACAACTGACCAATAAGTACCATTATGATAAATGGATAAAAGATTGAAATTGTAAAGGATTTTATTTTATTGGTTTCACAATCAATGCACGTGGAAACGGCAGTCAAGGAATCAAATGACCTCTTTAAAGTGTTAAAAAGCAAATATGTCACTTTAAGGACTAGGGTGCGCCCAACCCAAGCCACGGTATTTTCAATCACCTCATAGGCATGCAAAAGCTGGACAATGAATAAGGAAGACAGAAAAAGAATTGACGCCTTTGAATTATGGTATTGGCAAAGAATATTGAATATACCATGGACTGCTCGAAGAATGAACAAATCTGTCTTGGAAGAAGTACAGCCAGAATGCTCCTTAGTAGAGAGGATGGCAAGACTTCGTCTCAAGTACTTTGGACATGTTATCAGGAATGACCAGTCCCTGGAAAAGAGCATCATGTTTGGTAAAGTAGACAGCGAAAAACAAGAAGGCCCTCAATGGGATGGTTTGACACAGTGGTTACAATGGGCCCAAGCATAACAACGAATGTGAGAATGGCTCAGGACCGGGCAGTGTTTCATTCATTTTTGCATAGGGCTGCTATAGAGTTGGAACCGACTCTACCGCACCTGACGACAACAACAGAATAAAAGCCCTTCAGGAATAGAATACGTAAACCAAAAAAACCCAAACCCGTTGCCATAGAGTCGATTCTGACTCATAGTGACCCTATAGGACAGAGCAGAGCTGCTCCATAGGATTCCAAGGAGCAGCTGATGGATTCAAACTGCTGACCTTTTGGTTAGCAGCTGAGCTCTTAACCGTTGCGCCGCCAGGGCCACTAGAATTGATACTTAAGTACCCCAAAGTAGCAGGAGTGTGGTTACGGTGCTATCTTATTTCTCTCTACAAATCATGGAAATATTTGCATTAGGCTAAAAAAAGGCAATCAGTCCACAAATGTTTAAGTTCAGCATTGAATTACATGCTACAGGGAATGGAAAGAAGTACAAAATGAGGCAATGACAATTTTTAAATAACGCAGAAGGAAAGGAAACACTAATCTTAGAAGTAAATTGCCATCGTAATAATTTAAGACCGTAAGTATATTTTTTGCCTTAACCTTAAAAATATAATACTTATCAAATTTATTTTCCCTCAAATTCACATTTGTTGACTGTTATTTAGTCAGACCAAAATTAATAGTAGTATTTACTGATTTCTTCTGTGAAATAATAATATCACACACATAGGGGCAAATTGCTTTCTGTTCTTTTCAACAGGCCATTTATGACCCTATTAGGAGATGTTTTAAATGTGTTTCTTAGCATTTTGAACAAAATATTTGTACTCCCAACTGAAAATAGCCTAATATGAAGTCCCGAAGGGATTCTATCTGCCTTATAAAGTTGCTTTTAGAGCTTTCAGTTTCTGGCCTCCTTCTTCTAAACACACAGTGGATTTATATTCTAAATGTGTTCTCCTCTTCAATAATGGACTTTTATTTTGGCCAGTTTTTTCAGTAGTTGACATTTTACCACATTGAAATATCAATATCTTAATCCCAAACTTTCAGGTGGTGAAATATAAATCTATTACTTACCTTATAATTCCTAGTATATTCAATACAACTTCCCTTTTCATAAATAAAGATGTACCATACACTCTCTTGCCTTTGCCTATATGCTAGCTGGAGAGATTGGACGCTATTATTGCTGAAAATATGACCTCAGAGTCCAGCTCCACCACTAACTAGCTGTGTAACCTTCAACAAGTTACTTCGCTAATGATTCCATTTCCTGGTTTGTAAAACAGTGGGAACCACCAGACAGAATTGCTGTAGGAGTAAATGAGATAGTGAACGAAAAGTTCTCTGCATAACACCCAGCATGTATGTGGAACGCTCTTGATAACTGTTATCAAATTTTCCTCAACATCAATTTTTTCCTTTCTTGAGTTTTGTTGACTATATCATATTTTTCTAAAACTGTTACTCTTTGTTTTTCCTTGTTGTTGTTCACAGCATAGTAGACTATATGATTGTCTGATTCAAAATGGCCAATACCAGTCCATTTCAGCTCACTAATGCCTAGGATATCGACGTTTATGTGTTCCATTTCATTTTTGACTAATTCCAATTTTCCTAGATTCGTACTTCCTACATCCCAGGTTCTGATTATTAATGGATGTTTGCAGCTGTTTCTTCTCATTTTGAGTCGTGCCACGTCAGCAAATGAAGGTCCCAAAAGCTTTACTCCATCCACATCATTAAGGTCGACTCTACTTTGAAGAGGCAGCTCTTCCCCAGTCATCTTTTGAGTGCCTTCCAACCTGGGGGGCTCATCTTCCAGCACTATATCAGACAATGTTCTGCTGCTATTCATAAGGTTTTCACTGGCTAATGCTTTTCAGAAGTAGACTGCCGGGTCCTTCTTCCTAGTCTGTCTTAGTCTGAAAGTTCATCTGAAACCTGTCCTCCAAGGGGGACCCTGCTGGCATCTGAATACTGGTGGCATAGCTTCCAGCATCACAGCAAAATGCAAGCCACCCCCGCCCCCAGTACGACAAACTGACAGACACGTGGGGGAAATCATGTGTAGGGAATGATTATAGAGCAAACGTCCATTTGTGACCAAGCGTAGGTTATCCTGAGATCTTTGTCTGATGAACGCATTGTGTGTAGATAGCCAGTCTAAACACTTTAGAATCTTTAAGGAGCATTTTTAAAATTCCAAAAGTAGAACCAGTTTTTACACAATATAACAGCAAATTGTTCCCTAAAGTCTTTGAATAAATGCATAGTTGTGGCTCATTGTACACTTAAGCACTTATTCCAATATAATAATTTATTGATATAACTAAACCTAAACCAAACCCACTGCCATCGAGTCGATTCCAACTCATAGTGACCCTACAGGTAAATATAAATAAAATGCACCCTGTGGGAAAGTGTGTTTGATACATATGTTTGATATACATCTTGCTGTTATTGTTAGGTGCAGTCCAGTCAGTTCTGACTCATAGCTACCCTACGCACAACAGAAGGAAACATCCCCTGTCCTCTGCCATCCTCATGATCATTATGCTTGAGCCCATTGTTGCAGCCATATGTGTGTGTATATATATATGGAAATCCTGGTTCCATAGTGATTAAGAGATACAGCTGCTAACCAAAAAGTTGGTAGTTCGAATCCACCAGGTGCTCCTTGGAAACCCTATGGGGCAGTTCTACTCTGTCCTCTAGGATTGCTATGAGTCAAAACTGGCTGGATGGCAATGGGTTTTATATAGATAGATAGATAAGTATATAGATATACATACATATATATAACCTCAAACCGAACAAGAGAGAAGGAACAGAAATCATCAATTTCTCAATCTCTAGTGGGCCATTTCCATCATTGTACAACATGCAGTATTGTCTCTTGTCTTAAACATACAAACAAATAAATCTTCTTTGGGTCTATGCTCTTCTCCAACAACTGCCCATTTATTTGTTCCCCTTTATGGCTAAGGAGCCCTGTGGCGCAATGGTTAAGAGCTACAGCTGCTAACCAAAAAGTTGGCAGTTCAAATCCACCAGTGGCTCCTTGGAAGCTCCATGGGGCAGTTCTAGTCTGTTCTTAGGGTCACTGTGAGTCAGAATTGACTTGATGGCAATGGTTTGGCATTTTTTTTTTTTTTTTGGCGGGGGGAGGGGGAAGTTTATGACCAAATTCTCTAGGGCTGTCTTGTCCTAACAACTCTACTGAAAGCTGTCTTATCAAGGTCATTAGTGACCCCCACATTGCCAAATCCAGTGTCATCCTTCATTCCTCATCTTTGACTCGATTTATTACTTGGCCTCAAGTTCACAACTCTGTCTCATCTTTCTGATCTCTAAGCACTGGAATACTGACCGGTCAGGCTTTATGTACTCTCTTCTCTCTCTACCCTCATTCTCTAGGCATCCTCTTTCCATTCACTGCTTTTAAATATCTCTATATACAGATGTATACATGTATGCATATATATATATAAAATATGTAATGTACATATGAACAGTTATAAATATTTCTGTATATAGGAGTCCCTGGGTGGCACAGTTAAGTGCTCAACTAGTAACTGAAAGGTTGGTGGTTCAAACCCAGCCAGAGATGCCTCAGAAGACAGGCCTGGTGATCTGGTGATCTGCTTCTGAAAGGTCACAGCCTTGAAAACCCTATAGAGCAGTTCTACTTTCCACACGTAGGGACACCATGAGTTGGGATTGACTCGACAGCAACTAACAACAACATACAGATGACCCCAAACTTAGAGCTCTAGTACTTGCCTTTCCCATGAATTACACATTTTTATATTCAACCACTTATTTCATAATTCCATCCACTGACATATAAGAACACCACAGTTATCTTGTCCATAATACCTGTTGCCATGGAGTTGATTCCGACTCACAGCAACCCTATAATACAGAGTAGAACGGCCCCATAGGCTTTCCAAGGAGTAGCTGGTGGATTTGAACTATTGACAATTTGGTTAGCAGCCGACCACTTAACCACTTTGCCATCAGGGCTCCACCCCATAATAGGACTCTTAATTTCTTCACAAACTTCCTCTTCATAGTCTTCTCCATCTCAGGAAATGAAAACTATATTTCTGATCATTTTTACAAAAAAATCAAAACGAAAACGCCAACCATGGAGAATAGTCCTTGTATTCTGTTTTTCTTTCCTGTCCCAATCCAATTCATCTCTAAATTCTAATGGCTTTACCTTTTAAATATATCCGGAAGTAACTGCTTTCCACCACCTGCACCGCTACCACCTGAGTCCATGCCACTATCATCTGCCCCCTGGATTATTGTAAAAGCCTTTTTTATGTCCTCCCTGAGTTTGCCTTGCTCTCCTCCAGTTTATGTTTAGACAGTTGCCTGAATGATTTATGTAAAACTAAAGTAAGATTATGTTATCCTTCTGCTAAAAATCTCCAGAGGCTTTTTAACTTGCTCCAAAAAGACCAATCCTTTACCATGGTTTCAGTCCTGGCTGACAGCATCAACGCATGGAAAGAAATCCTATAAAAGCAGATTAGGTAAATCAAAATTTCCTAGTTGAGTTAGTAGAACTTGGAGATGTTGATCCAGTGATTTTAAGTGGACATGTAAAGGTTACCTAGTCATTGTGGAACAATAGACAAGATGAAGAGGAAATAGCAAAAAGTTTACATTCCTATGGTCTCAGGAGTAAGAAGTGCCAATAACTCAGTCAGTTTGACTGAATGGAACATAGGGTTATATCAAGACTGAATGACAAGTGCACCATTCCTGATTATCTTGGTGTTACAGATTGAATTGTGTCTCCCAAGAGTCTTGTTGTAAATCCTAACCCCTATACCTGTGGTTATAATCCCATTTGGGAATGAATTTTCTTTGTTAAGTTAATGAGACAGTGCTGGTGTATCTTAAATCAATCTTTTTTTGAGCTATAAAAGAGCAGATTAAGAGTTTGAATTCACTAGCCGCTCCTTGGAACAGCACCTGTGGGGCAGTTCTACTCTGTCCTATAGGGTCTCTATGAGTCAAAATAGATTTGACAGCAAGGGTTTAGTTATTTGTTTTAAGCAAGCAAGCAAGAAAACACAAACAAAGGGGGAAGATACATGCCACATAATTGCCAAGGAACCTAGGAATAGAAGCTGAAAAGAGACAAGAACCTTCCTCCAGACCAGACAGGGAGCTGGCACCATGAATTTGGACTTCCAGCCTCCTAAACTGTAAGAAAATAAATTTCTGTTTGTTAAAACTACCCACCTGTGGTATTTCTGTAGCAATAGGTAACTAAAACACTTGGTTATGGATCTCTTAATCTTAATTATATAATATTGTTGTTTTTGTTTGGTGCCGTCCGGTCGCTTCCTACTCATAGTGATGCTATGTACAACAGAACAAACAATGCCTGCCCTGAACTACTCTCACTATCATTGTTATGCTTGAGCCATTGTTGCAGCCACTATGTCAATCCATCTCATTGCGGGTCTTCCTCTTTTTCATTGACCCTTTACTTTACCAAGCATGATGTCCTTGCTCAGGGACTGGTGTCTCCTAACAACATTTCCAAAGTATGCAAGATGAATTCTCACCATCCTTGCTTCTAAGGAGCATGGCTATACTTACAAGACAGGTTTGTTCATTCTTCTGGCTATTGTTGTTAGGTGCCATTGAGTTGGTTCTGAGTCATAACAACCCTATGTACTATAGAACAAAACACTGCCCACACATGCACCATCCTCACAGTTGTTGCTATGGTTGAGCTCATTTTTGCAGACACTGTGTCAATCTATTTGTTTTTCATTGACCCTCTACTTTGCCAAGCATGATGTCCTTCTCCAGAGACTGATCCTTCCTGATAACATGTCCTAAGTATGTGAGACATAGTCTCACCATCTTTGCTTTTAAGGAGCATTCTGGTTGTATTTTCCTCAATTGCACAGTTAAACAGATTTTAAATATGAAAATGTCCTTCACATTTGCATTGATGTCTAAGAAAACAGTGCTGGAACTGTAGTTTGAGCTCAGAAAAAAATATATTTGTTGCAGTTTTGTGTTGAAATGCAAATCTCACTTCTTGTTTCAATTTTTGACAGCACAAGAAGTGTATAAAGCAGGTTGACGTTTCTTATGATCCAAGTAACATTAGTTGTAATTGAAACTTTACTAATTTGTATATAAAGCACCAATTTGCCTTTTAGGTGGAATTCAATAAGAAACATTATCAAGTCTGCAGCAAAGGCTAATTTCCAAAGCCACTCAATGTTTGATAATAGTGGTTGAGCGTAGTTCTTTCTCATTAAGAAAAAATTCGATTTTGGCTCTTAGCTAAAAAAAAAAAGAAAAACTCAATAAAATTTTACCACTACTAAGTCATTAAACTTATGTGTGATAGGGCAAGTCAGAATATTTTGCTTATATTTCTGACGAAATTTCATGAAAATGATGGTTAAGTCCATGAGAATGAATGAAATTCACCATTGACACTACTGGATCAATAACACATGATAGATTCAACTATTTTTTATAAAGTCCTTGCTGATAAATAATGCAATGAGCAAAACCTTACATTTTCACAAGTTTTGTAAATTTGTACAAATAAATCTTTTTCTGCTCCACACAGCTTTATTACTATTAGTTTAACACATCCTAGCAGATTCCACTTCAGGTTGTACTGAGACAGTGGTTTCTCAACTTCTTTGAAAATACTCTTGTCTGTAGTTATGGGTTTGGGTAGTTATTCCAATGTAAACTATATACAGAAGCTAATTATTAAGTTCAAACTGGATATTAACTCCTGAAACGGCAACAACTGGACAATATTGGTAACATCTGTTGGTTCATAAAGAGCTAAGGAAAACCACTTGAAATAATTTTGCCTTGTTTTTCAATTGATTATTGATGTTTTTCCTGATGTCCTTGACTCTTCAAGCAACTGCTCTTAAGGAAAGGCTAATGGCCTTAAACAAGCTTTTTTTCTCTGGACACATTTCTTCAGCTGCTGCAATCAAGTATGGCCTGATTAGCTCACAATTTGCTAAATGACTTTCCCTGATTGGCTAGCATATGAGTCTTACTGTGGTTGCAGCTTCATTCCTGCTTTTCTAAATTATCCTGTAGAACTTCTGCTGTGATGAGATGTTCCGTTTTCAACTTTTTAGTTTCTCTAACTGTTGATTTCCTGTGAGCTGAGAATATTGTGATGAGTTCTTAGTCTGGTGTTGTGGATGTATATTATAGTATCACTGTATAACATACCTGTAGTGTCATTGTATAACAAAGGCCATACTTTGTCCTCTAATTCAGTGACAAAATATTCCTCGTTCCACTAATAGAATTCTATTTTAAAAGGAAGTCAACTTTTCTTGTTTTGACATGATAGATACGCACTGGTGATAATAAAAAATAAATAACATGTTATAATATGCTTGTCTCTCAAAACACTGTCAAGTTATAACTACTTCATTGTGATTTTTAGTGTACCAAACAACCCAGCAAAGCAATGACAGTGCCACATTCTGTCTCCGATGTAATTGTTCAACTCTGCATTGTAGCATAAAAGCTGCCATAGACAATACCTAAATGAATGGGTGTAGCTGTGTTCTAATAAACCATTATGGACACTGCAGTTTGAAGTTCATAAAATTTGCACATGAAATATATGTAATAATATTCCTGTTTGATTTTTAAAAAACTGTTTAAAGATATCAAAAGCATTCTTAGCTCACAGGCCACACAAAAACAGGTTGCAGGCTGGACTTGGCCCACAGGTCTTAGTTTGCCTCTGTGCTCTACCTGATTCAAGTTATTTTTGTTCCCTATACCCCCCTGCTATTTCTTTCTTAGCTCCTTTTTTGATTTATGCTATCTCCTCTACCTGAAATTCCCTCCATTCATTGTCCCATCCCTCCCTCCACCTTTACAAGATTAACTGCTACGTGTCCTTTAATAAGATCAAATTACTTTTTACTTTCACAAAACTTTCCCTGACATGCTTCCCTCTCTCAACATTTCTTCCCTTGTTCTTGTAATACCCTGGGGATGACTATTATTGAACTTATCACATTGTAATTCTCTGTTTGTTTTCTGTCCAAAAAATATATATACAGTTGAGGGCAAGAACTATTTTTCATTACCATATCCTTGGTAACTATACTAAGAAAACATGGAATTTACATGCATATGTGTGTGTGTGTCTGTTTTTATCAGGTTCCTTAAAATGAAAATCTTCAGCATCATAATTTATTAATCACTGCTTGTGCTTAACCTAATGAGATTTAGAAAACATTTGGAAGATTATTTTGAGCCCATGAAATTAACACTTAGGAGACAAGCCAGGTTGAGAACAATACCAATTCCACAGTTTCTAGGACTTAATGGAAAGGATATACATAGATATTTATCAAGTCAATTAGGATTATTGAGACATTTAGTCTATATCTTCACACAAAAGTATTTTGTTTTCTTCCATTTTTTTTGTGTCTCCCTAAATATTTCCCTTTCTAAACGAGAGGCCGTATTACTGGGCATATTTTCACCCCACAATTAGTCATGGATGTGGTGATTCATCAGGTTGGCTTAAAAATTGAAAGCGGCCTTGCCCTTCCTAAGCATTGACTGTTGGCAACTCTCTTTTCTCCCCTCTGAATCAGACGTGTATTTGTTTGAGTAATCAAGAAGGAACTGTCTGTCTTGTGACCTTAGAGGCTGGTGAAAGGGAGCAACTGAGTGTTTTTGGCATAGGAAAGTTAACAGGACAATGCAAATCTGTAGCCCAGAGAGTTCTCTGCTTGGCTGCTTACTCTGGGCAGCCTTGAATGTCACACGATCCTTTGATTGCTAGCAAAATTTTTCTTCCTTTGCAGGAAACCATTTAAATATAAGCAAAATGGATTTCAGGTTTTATAAAACCAATTTTCTCCCTCCTATTAAGACCTGTAGTCTTTCCAAAGTGAGTGTTCTGAATTCTAGTGTGATAAGAGCCAGTAAGTGACAGATTTACAGCATGGACACCTTTGGGAAAAAAGCAAACCACCTAACTCTGCTGGGGAATGAATCAATCAGCCTAATGCGAATTTAGCCCAGGCAACTGGACCACACAAAGGGGTTATTGAAACCATTTCAAAGATGAGCCAGAGGAGTGATGGCCATTGAACCCAAGAACTTGAATGAAATGGCAGATCTGATGACACTGAAGCTGAAAGAATCTGGCGGAAGCAGAGGATTCATTTCTCATAATAGACTCACTCATCTTATTTGCTTGTTAATCAATGGGTGTTTTTAAGACACCAGTTGAAGGAAGTCCAAATATCTGATTTTAAGGAATCCTGTGAGGCTAGTTACAACAGGAACTCTCTCATTTTTTCCCTTGCTAGGGATATGGAGGAGGCCAGATAGAGATATAAACCACAATGCAGAAAAACATCCCAGTGGACTCCTCCCTTCCCTCTATTTGATGTTGTCTATAAATCTTTAGGCAATCTGCTATGTGCTTGTGCTTACTTGGGGAAATCCATTTCATTAGCAGAGCTCAGCTGGTTATGCACCTTCTTTGACTTACATCCCCAAATGATCTTATGCCGAGTGCTGTTCTGTTAGATTCCTAAAAGGAAATTATTTGGAAGTAAAGTTTTTGATAAAACCAACTCAGGAAATGTACTTTGTATGCAATGTGTGTATTAAAGACCACATTGTAAAAATACCAATTATCATTTTTACCATAGAGCAGTTACAATAGAACAATGATGTATGTTTAAGAGGAGAATGTGAGGGCTTCAATTTCAGAAATTTCAGACAGAAAAATTTTACATAAATATATTCAAAAGCATTACCTGAGTAGTTAATTAAAAGATAGTTCTCTATATAAAATAAAGCACAGAAGTCCAACATGAAGGAAACAGTAATAAATGCTATAAAAGGAGACAATAAAAAAACAGGTTTCCTTCTACATCCCAAAGTGGAGGAATCTTCTTCTCCTCTGGACTCCTGTTCCTACAGGGAGAAACATCCCTGGCCATCCTGATTCATTCCTCCTGAGAAGTGGTGAGCTAGCCATTGTAGGCTCTGCCCTGTGGGGCTGCCTGAGGAAGGCCTGGGATCGCTAGCTTGACCTTGGGACTCTCTGGGTCCAGCTCTCTCATTTTGGGGTTGGGCATAGGAGGCCAATTATGGCTGCAGGCCTAAGCCCTGCTCTAAATCTACTTTCTGTGAGGCCACTAGTCTGATTCCCTCTCTATCTCTTAATTGGTCCTGAATTCAGATAGGAAAAGGGAGGGTTGTTTCTTGATCCAGCTGAAACTCCAACAGTTGATTGAAAAATAAAATTACGTGAGATGCAATTAATGTATCCAGGGTTCAGCAAAAAAAAAAAAAAAACAAATAACTAAAATGTATTTTCCTGTGAAAAAACAAAACCAGAAAAAGAATTCAAACCAAATCCCTTCATTTTATTTTATTTTTTTATATACAAACATGTATAAAAGAGGAACAGCAGAGGGGGGCATAAGTCTGTAGATGTTGTTGTTGTTAGGTGCTGTGGAGTTGGTTCCAACTCATAGTGACCCTGTGCACAACAAAACAAAATACTGCCCGGTCCTGTGCCATCCTCACAAACATTGCTATGTTTGAGCCCATTGTTGCAGCTGCTGTGTCAATCCATCTTGTCGAGGGTCCTCCTCTTTTCTGTTGACCTACTTTACCAAGCATGATATCCTTCTCCAGGGATTGGTCCCTCCTGATAACATATCCAAATTACGTGAGATGAAGTCTCGGCATCCTTACTTCTAAGGAGCATCCTGACTTTACTTCTTCCAAGACAGATTTGTTCATTCTTCTGGCAGTCCACAGTATATTCAAAAATCATTGCCAACACCATAATTCAAAGGCATCAATTTTTCTTCAGTCTTCCTTTTTCATTGATCAGCTTTCACATGCCTATGAGGTGATTGAAAATATCATGGCTTGGGTCAGGCACACCTTAGTCCTCAAAGTGACATCTTTGCTTTTTAACACTTTAAAGAGATCTTTTGCAGCAGATTTGTTCAATGCAATATGTCATTTGATTTCTTGACTGCAGCTTCCATGGGTGTTGATTGTGGATCTGAGTAAAATGAAATCCTTGACAACTTCAATCTTTTCTCCATTTATCATGATGTTGCCTAGTGGTCCAGTTGTGACACTGCAGTTAGATGAGAGTATTACTTGGCCGGAGAAGAATGAGAACATCAAAAATGCCTGGAAGAAGAAAAGAATTATGAATTTTACTCTCTCCTACTTCTTCCAAAACTAGAAAGTAGCTGCAAATATTTGAGAGGGATGCATAGCTTTGGATTTAACTTGGACACTGTGAGGTTGTGCCATAAAATCAGATTTTAGGCTAAGGGTAATTGGCTTTAGAATTGAAAGAAGGATCAATCAGAAAACCAGCACAGAGATGCCCAGAGAGCCAGAGGAGGGCGTTGTCTATCTGGAGAAAATGTCACCGAGCTTTACTCCCCAGAAAAGGGGGAGGAACTCAGAGTGCAGTTACAAGATAGCTAGAGGCTGGAGGAAAAGAAGAGCCAAATAATGGGAGGGGAAAAGGGCACGGTGAACAACAGGCAGAGCAACCCAATGTGGTTTCACATGGAGTGCTATTTTTGCTTGGACTAAGGGAGAAAATGAAAACTCCTTAACTATTCTCATCATAAATTGAGCATTCTTCGTAGAACAACAGGCAGAGCAACCCAATGTGGTTTCACATGGAGTGCTATTTTTGCTTGGACTAAGGGAGAAAATGAAAACTCCTTAACTATTCTCATCATAAATTGAGCATTCTTCGTAGAAAACCCTGCTTTCAACTTAAAAGAACTCAGTGAGGGCTTTAGAATGACAAAGACTCAAGCTAAATAATAAGTGGCTGAGATTTAGGCCCCCAGGCCCTTCTACAAGCTGCTTTCTCTGCCAAGAATGTTTTCTCCTTAACTTTCCATCACTATACCCCCTACCCTTCTACCCCTCTATGTCCACCCCTCCACTTCTCACCTCTCCACCTCCCACTCTTCTACATTCCACCTCTCCACTTCCTACTCCTCCACCCCCTCAGTCTCATGACCCTTTACCTCCACTCTCTCTACCCCTATACTCTCCACCCCTCCATTCCCCACCTCACTACCTCCTACCCCTCTACTCCCACTCCTTCACTTCTCACCTTTCCACGACCCACTCTTCTATCTGTCCTCCTCTTACCTCTCCAGTTCCCAACCCTCTGCTCCCATCTCCACCCTCGCATCCCTCTATCACCACCCCATGAGACTAGCATGCGCATACTCATTTCGTACTCAGTTTACAAGACATCTCCCCTGAAAGGTTTTCCTCAACCCCATCAATTCCCACTCCCCAGACCCCCAAGCAGCCTTATACTGCCTCCTCCAAGATTTAGGTTAGCTAGCCCAGTATTTGAGAACTTGGGCTCTACAGCCAGGGTCCTGAGTTTGAACACAAACTCTGAAATTTGTTGACTCCGTGATCTTGGGTAAGTTACTTAATTTCTCCTAGTTTTAGTTTCCTCATAGATAAAATCTGGTAAGTGATAATATATATTTCATAGGTTTGTGAACACTGAATAAAACAATACACAAAGCTCTTGACATGGTGCCTGGCCCACTGAAAAACCCAATGAAAGCTGGTGGTGATTACCAAGCCAGCCCTTCCCATCCTCTAGCACAGCTCTGATCATATCGTATTTCAATTGTGTGTCTACATATCTGTCTGCATGTCTGTCTGGATGTCTGTTTGCATGCAGACTAAAATGCAACTAGTATCCCCAAAAAAGAAAAAAAAAATTTTTTTTTTTTTTTAATATCCCCAGTGCCCACTAAATATATTGTGAAGCCCCATAAATGCTTGTTGAATGAACTCAAAGGGCAAATGTGTCTTTACCCCATTGTCTACGATAAACGATGCTGATCTCTGTGGTTATATTTTAGGAAGGGCTAGGGTAGCAACTTAAGAAGTCACTGAAATAAAATTTTATCATTGCTTATTTAAAAAAAAAAAATCTTAAAAAAGAGATTCAACAGCCTCTTTTGGTAATATTCTCCAGTCAGTATTTTCTCTAAGTCAAAGAGATGCCTCCACTTTAAAACGAAGGTCTATCATTTTTTTTTTTTTTACATTAGTGTAAACAGAAAGCAGCTGCCTTCATTCCCTATAAAATAACCTCTCATACATGGAAACATTCACAGTGGACCTCTCTCATTCTCTTCTCTTAATAAAATAAACCCAGTTCTTTGACCTTTTTAAATAGTCTTTTTTTCTTTTTTAATAATTGTCAAAGTTCTGAAAAATACTGAGTCACAAAACATAAAAACAGTGAAACATTTTATGACAACCCAGAAGTAATGCATTTAACACCTGAAAAAAGGGAGTCCACTTGAAAACAGTCTGATTTATTCGAGAGCTGCAGTTGTTCAGGAAATAGTCTTCAGACCATTATTATACCGGTGAGTTAAGTCTTAGTAGTATTTTCAACCAGTTCTAGTACCTAATCCTTACTTTTATAGAAATGTATTTCCAAGGAGTAGAAATGTTAATTAAATGGATATTTCAAGAACCTTAAAATATTCTATCCTTTGACATGTTAACTACATTTCTAAAGATCTAGCCTAAGAAGAATTAAGTTCATCATAGCAGGATTCAAATCAGTGAAAAATTAGAAGCAACCTAGAATCTAACAACAGGAAAAAGGTTATATAGGGTAAGAAATAGTTTGTTTCAGAAAAGTTCTTGTGTAACAGCGTTCCCGAAAGAGTAACTGAGGCCGTGTCTTTATAAGATCATTGCATTTTCATTTAAATTAATATTTTAAGGGTTATTTTTTGGCATTGGAAAATGTTCACGGTTGAATCAGATACACCCATAAGTGTAACTAGGTGGATTAAAACAATACTCTGAAGCAGAAAATAGAGATATGAGTATTTTGTTTCCTCAGGAAAAAGATCGATTCTGATTTACAGTGTGGTTTCCCGGTCTGGGCTCTTTATAAACCCAAAGACAGGTATGGGGCCGGGAGGGCAGGAAACAAGATTCTATCTGCTTGTGAAATTGGAAAAAAAAAAAAATTTTTTTTTTTTTTTTCTGAGAAAACAGGGTGATTATAATAGGATGAAAAGAATGTATTGGAAACTCAACTAGTTCTATGCAGTTTTTTTTGTTTCGTTTTTTCTGGATTTCTTATTTGCACTTCTATATATTTTTTTATACCTGTTTAGTGAAGTTTATTTTGAAAATATCAGCCTGTCTTTGCTCTTCTAAATGGAAACAACTGGAAGGGATTTTTTGGTGCTGGAGAAAGGGTGGTGAAAAGGACAAGGGAGGTAATAGTAGCAGGAGCGACCCACGTACTTACTAGACTCCTGAGAGGGAGGGGAAACTCGGGGGAGAGAGGAAGAGGCTGCTTACACATCTGGATCCTTTTGGAACTCTTCTCTGCTCAAGTCTGGGAAGGAACTGCTTTGTTTTAATTAGGGAAGCCAGCATTTATAAAAGGAGATGAATTTTATAAATGTTTGTCAGAAAGGATTCGGATATGTATATAAGGTAAGGTCGCTGGGGAGCAATTTGCAAAATAAAAAGCAAGACGAAAGCTTTAGTTGGGTCAACATAATGTTCCCATTTGATTGAACATGCAGCTTTATTGACTTCTGAGAACTTTTACTGAATTAAAAATCAATATAATAAATGACTATCTAAATGGGTTTTTCCTGAGTGAACACCTGTGAAACTAGCGCCTAGAATAGGAAACAGAGCATTGATTGCACCCCAGAGAATTCACATTCCTCCTTCCCATTATCCCCTCTCCCCTCGATCATAACCACTATCTTGCCTTCTCATATTATATAATAATTTTGTTTTTTTTGCAGTTTATATAAAGGGAACCATACAGTATGTACTACTTTTGTATCTGGCTTCTTTCACTCAACATATTTTGTGAAACTGATCCATAAAGTTGCATGAGAATATTATAATTCATTCATTCTCATCTCTGAATGAATTGAAATACTCTACTTACTGGAGTTCTTGCCTGAAATTGTCACACAAAATTTTTGTGTTTTCACACAAAAACACCTACCTTTAGTAGTGTGTAATTAACTTGAACAGGGGTACAAGTTTCATGCTTAATTTTAATGTTACTTACGTTTGTTTCATCATTCCCCTTAGGAAAGTCATTTTAATATTTTGCCAATATATGTAGAAATTACCCTGACTTTAAATTTAGGAGTTCTACCTCAGTGATATAGTACCTCTATAATAAATAAATCTGATAAATAAAAAACCCTTTCTAATGACTTTTTTTGATGCCAAAATGCAGATATACAACAGAGTTCCGTAGTAAAGAGTCTGGTCTTGTCTCTGATAGTAATTTTACTAACTAGTACATGCTGAAGTTTTTCTTCCTTAGGAATAACCTCTCTTTTCTTTAAATTCTCTTTCCTTATACACCTTACACACCCACCTAACAAAACCAAAACCCCGAATGAATCCAGTCCCTCGCCTTTGCTCGTCAACGTTGAAGCACACATCCGCCTTGTTTTCGTTCCACATCTCTGGCAGTTCTTTCTTGAGCTCCTTTGCCAGCTCATGATACTCTACCTGATGCATAAAACTTGGAGTTCCTCAGATATAAATCAAGATCCCTTATCTTCTCACTATATACTTGCTCTCGGCAATCTCATTCATTTCATGGCTTTAAATGCTATTAATACGACAGTGACTAACAAATGTAAACTTCCTCTGAATTATTAAACTGGCTACTTGAACATCTCACTTTGGAGTGTCATAGGCATCTCAAATATAAAATAGTATGTGCATAATTAAACTCTTGGTTTTCCTCCTTGAAACCTGCTTCTTCTCCAATCTTCTCCTACCCAGTTACTCAAGCCATATACATAGCAATTATAATGGGCTGAATGGTGGCCCCAAAAGAGATATGTACATGTTCCAGAATCTGTGAATATGACCTTATTTAGGAAAAGGGTCTTTGCAAATGTACTTAAGTTAAGAATCTAGAGATGAGGTCACTCTGGATAATTCGAGTAGGCACTAAATTTAATGACAGGTGTCCTTAGAAGAGAAAGAAAGAGAGATTTCAGTGAGAGGAGAGAAGGCCAGGTGAAGACAGAGACAGAGATTGGAGTTATGCAGCCACAAGACAAGGAATGGCTGGAGCCACCAGAAGCTGAACAAGTCAAGGAAAGATTCTTCCCTAGAGCCTTCAGAGGGCGTGCAGCTCTGATGACACCTGCATTTTGGACTTCTGACTTTCAGAACTGTGAGAGAATAAATTTCTTTTTGTAAGATACCCAATTTGTGGTAATTTGTTACGGCAACCTCAGGAAACTGATACAGCCATCAGGTTGGGGCTTAAGTACAAGCTGAAGGGCTCACACCAGTGCTGTAATATTCTTCCTAAAGTTTAATGTATTAACTATGTTGCTTACCTACTCAAAACTTCTCAGTAGTGTTTCATCGCCATAGAGTGTATTTTATCCTCCTCAGTCTGCCTTTCAAAGACTGGCTCTAGCATCAAGTTTGCAAACTAATTCTGTCTTAGGTATCTAGTGAAAATTATTCTCTCACAGTCTAGGAGGCTAGAAGTCCAAATTCAGGGTGCCAGCTCCAGCGGAAGGCTTTCCCTCTCTCTGTCAGCTCTGGGGGAAGGTCCTTGTTATCAATCTTCCCTGGTGGAGGAGCTTCTTGGAGTAGGGACCCCAGGTCCAAAAAGCACACTATTATCTTGGCTCTTGTTTCTTGGTGGTATGAGGTTCCCTCTGCCTCTCTGCTCACTTCTCTGTATTATACCTCAAAAGAGATTGATTTAAGGCACAAACTGATCTTGTACATCGAGTCCTGCCTCATTAACATCATAGAGGTAGGATTTACAACTCTTAGAAAAATCATATCAGATGATAAAATGGTGGACAATCACACAATACTGGGAATCATGGACTAGCCAAATTTAGGGGACACAATTCAATCTACAACAAATGCCCTATACTTTTTTCCAATACACACACTATGAGCCAGTTGTTTATTCACCCTGAACCTTTAAATTTGTTCCCATTCTCACCACCCCCATTGTAGCTACCTTGCCTACCTTTCTTGACCCAGGTCACAGCCTACTTTGTCTACTCTGCCTATAGAAATTTTTGCCTTTTGTCCATTCTTAACACTTATCGGTCAGGACATTGACTTGGCACGTATCTTGATCTGCCTTACATTATATGCTAGTATTTCCTATCCACATATCATCCCAATTCAGTTATAAATACAGTGAGGGAACAAATTAGGCCTTATATATTTCTGTATCACCTATAGTACTTGTGGCTTTACAAGGGGTAAAGCCTCGGTGAGGATTACTTATAATATATATACATACATATATATATATATAACATATATGTTTTTGTTGTTGTTAGGTGCCATTGAGTCAATTCTGACTCATAGTGACTCAGTGTGACAGAGTATACCTGCCCCACAGGGTTTTCTAGACTGTGAACCCTTGTGACGTAGTGGTTAAGAGCTACGGCTGCTAGCCAAAAGGTCGGCAGTTCGAATCCAGCAGGCACTCCTTGGAAACCATGTGGGGCAGTTCTACTCTGTCTTATAGGGTCGCTATGACTTGGAATTGACTCGAAGGCAACAGGTTTGGCTTTGGGTTTTGGAATCTTTACAGAAGCAGATCACCAGGTTTTTGTCCCATAGAGCCACTGGGTGGGTTTGAACTGCCAGCCTTTCGGTTAGCAGCCAGGCACTTAACCATTGAACAACTGGAGCTTCTTATTATATTATATATTATTATTTTTAAAATCACCCAAGAATGTTGGCAGATATTCAATGTTAATGAAAACATCCCACCCTGTAGCTGGGAAATGTTTTGAGCCTGACTTCACAATTAATATGAGAGGAAAATGAAATTTTCCTAAAGCGTGAATTCAAAATTCCACAGGGTCTTGCCAGGCAGGGACAGGCCTTGGTCCAGCTGCAATAGTTGTGTGATAGCCAGGTCCTGAGTTAGAGAAGATAAGAGTAACACAGAAAACAAATATGTCATTTAGAAAAAGCACAGGCTTTTAAGAAAAAGTGTGCGGTACCCAAGAAGTTGCATTCATTGTCAGAATAAAAAATTGGTGTTCTGATTGAAATTGAAATCTCTTCTGACTCTACATAATAAAAGATGACACGTTATTCCAAAGACCGTGTCTTACATGGTAAGATGTTAATCAAAATGACATTCAGAAAGTCAGATACTTTTTTTTTTTAATTATTTTTTTTGCTTGGGAATATCAGACTTGAAAAAAGTATACTCATTTCCCATATTTTTGTGAAGAACATTTTTTTTCTTGTCAGCGTAGAAGTAGAGAGGCATGCTGGTTCTTGAAATAATTTTAAGGGGAATATTAAATAAAATTTAAATTAAAATAAATAGGGACTGAGACAGTAAGTATCTTAGCCATAGTTTCTCTTGCTTGCCTGGTCCACTTCTTTTTGTGCATTTTCATTGAGATTAGTTAGTTTGTCAAAGATTTTGAACACAAAATCTATTTTTGTTATCAGTTTTGGTTTTTCCACAGATCAAAATAGGATATTTGTCTCATAGTTACTGTGGATTGAAAGGAGAGCTTACTATAAGACAGTATGTTTTTATGGAGTCAGAGAACTTGCTGAAAAACATCATTTATCTCTAGTTGACCCTTGCAATCTCTTAAGTACACTACTATTTTTTACTTAGTAAGAGTATCAGATGAAAAGCCTATAGATATCCACATGGTCATCACCCATCAATCAAAGGAGGCTTCTTAGAAGCTCAGTGAGGCAGAATACGGGTGAGGGAGTGAGCCAGTTGTCTAAATGGAAACAGTGTGCTGTGTCACTGTCAGTCCTACTTCCTGGCTCATCTAGAGAGTCTTAAAGCACCACCAAGTCCTTTGAGCCTCGAACTGCTGCTGGTAGTTTTCCGGTAATCAGTTTTTTTTTTATTAAAAACCCAACCCAGTGCAGTCGAGTCGATTTCGACTCATAACGACCCTATTAGTCATTTAACTTTAGCAGAAAGCATAATAGTCTACCTAATCTCAGTTTGGGCCTTGCCTATCATGTGCTCAGACACTAAAGTCATGTTTGCAGTTGATTTTTCTTCCAGAATTCTGAAATTCTCTCTTGGTGCCTGTCTCGATTGCCCAATCACCCTCTGTCCTAGTCTGAGCTAGTGTGTTTCTGCAAACGGGACACCTGGCTACAAGGGGTGGTCTGCTCCAGGTTTGAATCATTAAGCAAATATTTATTAAGCAACCACAAGAAGCCAGACAGTGCTGGTTGCTAAGGACGCAGAGTTAAATAACATTGCCCCTCCCCTTGAGTTACCTAAAGCCTAGTGGTGTAGAAATAGCAATCTATTCGTTTCTCTTGCTAAATCCCTTGATAACTAGAACAGTTGTACCAACGAATTGCGCTAAACAAAGAAAAAAGTAGAAAACACACCCTAAAAATAACAAATTGAATGACATTACAAGTCAAATGTTAATGTTTCTGAGTTGTTCTGAAGACTTAAAGACAAAATTTTAGCTCAAGTTAGATTTAGGTCAACGATTTTTTTAAAAACCTGAGACTAGTTTTATTGTTTTGTATAGATTTCCCATGTGGCCCTAAGTGAAGCTGCATTTTCATTTTCTATGGCTCTTGCTCTTTGTTGTTGTTTTTGTTAGTTGCCATCGAGTGATTCTGACTCTTGGTGACCCTATGTATGCAGAGGAGAAATGTTCCATAGGGTTTTCAAGGCTGTGACCTTTTGGAAGCAGATCACCAGGCCTGTCTTCTGAGGTGCTTCTGGGTGGATTTGAACCACCAACCTTTCAGCTAGTAGTCCAGCTCTTAACCGTTTGTATGGTTCTAATAGAATATGTTGTTAGGTGCCATTGGGACTCCAGACTCTTGCCCTAGTCTCCTGCATATAAAAGGCATCATTCTCTTTTGCCTCCAAGTATTTCTCCTTTGAGTTTTATATTATCTTGAAATAATCTTGTGCTATTTCATCTTCCCTTCCATTCCCTTCCCCACCACCCATAGCTCTACTGTCTTGTTTTCAAAGGTTGTTTCCAACTTTCTTGTTAAGACCACCTCTCCCTCCAATAAAATTTGTGTTCCACCTACTACTTCAAAGCCATAGTGCTAAAAATATCACTTATTCCTTCCCTATTTTGTGCTTCTTTCTTAGAAAAAAGAGCATCCTAATTACCAGGCCCTAAAGGAGGGTTTTTTTTTTTTTTTAAGGAGGATGCTGGGTTTTTTGGGGGGGGGGTTAAAGGAGGGTAGTTCTGTTATTACATGACTCGTAACAATAACTGATTGTACCAAGAGTGGAAAACTGACTCAAACTGGGCCCGTTAAAGTGTCCAATTTTGGAAATTTGAGATTGAGACACAACTATGTCAAGTAATAGTGAGGAGCTCAGAGTAAGGTTTGTAGAGTCCAGGCTGGAATCAAAGCCACAAAGCACCAAAGCCATGTGAAAAATAAAACTGAGGGAGCAGAGGAAGCATAAAGAAGACCATAATGAAGAGTCTTGGTCTTCAGAGAGATGCAAAATGGCAGAGAGGAGAGAGATTGAGAGAAATTTTATATGAAGCAATGGGAAGGCATTTGAGTAGGATCCAATATGATGTCAATTGTCATATTTTCATTGACCTCACAGATCATTTGTTCCTTTTGTGCTCTGAGTCCAAAAGAGATTAGAAGAAAATGAAACTTAAGCCATGGAAATATAACCATAGATTTCTATTTATATTTCTGAGCAATAAAATGAACCCATATTTCATGGAATTAGCTTAGAGAATTTTCTCAATGTATATGAAATCTGATCCTAGAAAAATTTGAAAATTACTCCAAGTGACTCTGTTACTTACTAACATGTAAACTGGGCAAGGTACTCAATATCTCTAAGTCTCAATTTCCTCATGTATAGAATGGGACTAAAAATATTATTTATCTCATAAGGTTTCTGTTAGAATTAAATGTCGTTTTTGTTAGTTGCCATAGACTCGATTCCAACTCGTGACAATCCCATGCGTGCAGAGTAAAACTGCTCCATAGGGTTTTCAAGGCCATGACTTTTCAGAAGCAGGTCACCAGGCCTGTCTTCCAAGGTGCCTCTGGGTGGGTTTTACCTGTTTGTGCCACCCAGACTCCCAGAATTAAATGAGATATGTGTAAAATATGTATCAGTGCCTGGGATTTGGCTAAGCATACTATAAATCCTAGTAGTTATTGGTAGTACACAATCAGCATCATAATTTTTATAATCAAGTCTACTTCCACCACTATTTCTTCACATCTTTCCTGCCTCCTGATACATCCATCCTCCAACCTCCTATAGCTGATGACAGATACCTGAGTCACTCTCTTCCACAGTGTTCATACTCCAAAATTACCTCTTTTTCACCATTTCATCCTTCCTCATACTCTACCCACCAACCCTATTCCCCATCAAAAATACCTTGCTTGAGATTTCAGTGAGAGCTTGGGAGGAGAGCAATCCAATTAAAATAATTCACATTAAAACTAGAATAACTCAACTATTCCAGAGTATTGGTCTTTTAAAAATAATACTTGTTAAATAAGCTTTAAACTGGAAGAACTTCAGAAAATGTAAAGAAAGAGTGAACTCTTCTGGAGGATTTTAGAGAAACGAGAGGACCAGAAAAGACTGAATCTGTATGGTATTTATGATGAATTGAAATTTTATAATAATATTGGCTTTGTAGCATCTATAAGGAATGCAATGTTCTGGACCAATACGTTTAACAGTTTCTGAAACTTACTATTTCAATTCTATATCTGAAAAAATAAAGGCAGTACCACCTCATATTTTTATGCAAGCCTTTGGAAATTGCCAGATGGGTTAGAAGGAGGTATTGTGGTAGAGTGAAATATAGGATCCACTGGCAAACTCAAACTCATTGCCATCAAGTCAATTCCGACTCATAGCGACCCTATAGGACAGAGTAGAACTGCCCCACAGGGTTTCCAAAGGGCTGCTGGTGGATTCAAACTACTGATCTTTTGGTCAGCTGACTTAGGATCAAATACTGATTCTGACACTTATTTGCTATGTGGCCTTAGGCAAATCACTTAAAGCATCTTACCCTTAGTCCTCATGTTTAAAAGAGGAACAATATTGCTTAATGTATAGCTATTATTATTAATAATTTTTGATTTCATTTTGAATATAAAGACTGGCCAAACACCCCAGCAGTTAATTGCCATTATTCAAATAGTCAACTGTCATAATATTGAAAATAAACATATTGGTAATCTAGAAGCTAAGTGGGTTAATTTGTTAAAACCACTGAGTAGTCCAGGTGTAATGTCACTACATTCTAAATTCTGAAAATCAAAGATACTTGGCTATATTTGCGTCCACTAGAGTACTGGAAAGGAGTTCTGGTTGCACAGTAATGAAGAGCTTGGCTGCTACTTGAAAGGTCAGCAGTTTGAACCCACCTGCCGCTTTCTTGGAGAAAGATGTGAGGGAGAAAGATGTGGCAGTATGCGTCCATAAAGATTATAGCCTTGGAAACCCTACAGGAAAGTTCTACTCTGTCCTGTTGGGTTGCTATGTGTTAAATTGACCCAATGGCAACTTTTTTTTTTTTTAATAATACTGGAAAAGTAGTCTATATTCAATAAATGCTTATTGATTTATGGGTGTCAGTCTGCTTGATGGTTTCTTTTACCAGTAGAATCTATGATCTAGTACCTTTGTTAATGTGCAAGAACTTTTTTACTATGAATTTATAATAGTGATGAGAGTTAATTAGTATTTTTAGTGTTATATGATAAAAATGGAACTGCCGATTTATTAAGTTTTATAATCCATATTAAGTTAAATTTCACTTCTAGCTCTGCGTATTATAAAACCCCAAATTTCAAGTTATATAATGGAGGGTTTTCATATTTTTATTATAATCTTTTATACAATTGAGACATAAGAGCATTTTCCCTCAAAATTCAGTCTAGAAGTTTATCTTTAGCACCCCTTCGGGCACCCCACCCCAGCCCCACTTGTCTTCTCAGAGTTTATCATTTATAGCTCACTGTATAGCCTTCCAAAACCTTTTCTAGGCATTTATGCAAAGAAATACAAATACATACACACATTGTCATAAATGGAATCAGATTTTATATATTGTTTTCAACTTCCATTTTAAAAATTTACAGTGTCCTATAGGTCTCTTCTCAAAGAAAAAAAAAAATCTCATACTCTGTTAGGAGTGAAAGAAAAGGAGCTTTATTGAGGAATAATACAGCTTGAGCTGGGCAGCACTAAGTATAAATAAAAAACACTCCACCATTCAAGTGGAAAGGGGGTGTATATACACAGAGAACAAAGGAAAGGTAGGAGGTTAACGACTGATTATAGATAAGATCAGCTTCAGCTTGAAGTCCTTTAAAATGTAAAGGTTGGCCACCTGGCTAGGAGGGAGCGAGTTACCACCTACGTGAATGGCCTTAGCCAGTTCAGTTATACATGATTGCAGTTATGAACATGGTTTTCCTGGGAACAAATTATTTGCATCTTGACACTTTCTTCCTGTGAACAAATGGTTTACATCCTGACCTTATGCTCCCTGGGAATGCATGTTGGCCCTGTCATTCTTACATCTGACACTAGTGCCTCCAGCTTGAAACTTTTCGACCAGCTAACTGAAAGGTTGGTGGATCAAACCCATCAGTGGCTCCACGGGACAAAGATATGGCAGTCTGCTTCCATAGAGACTTACAATCTTGGAAACTATCGGGTCACTATGAGTTGGAATCAACTCCATGGCAGTGGGTTTGTTTTTTTTCCTTTTGATCAAGCCTCGGCTAAGGGGCACCTATCACCCAAAGTGGAGTAGCCTCTCTTCTGCAAGGACTTTGTCTGTTTCCTTAGGATCTTTGGTTAATAAAAATGACTTTCTTCACCTTGCCGAGCTAATAGGCCTCATCTTCAAAGTGAGTATGTTTTATGGGAAAAATCTTAATGGACAAAGCCACATTCAAGGAACATTTCTCAGTCAGGACAGAATAATAGAGGTCAAGATGAAACATAACCAGGGAGACAAAAGGGTGGTGATTAAACAACATGATCTCTGGTGAAAGCCTATGAAATCAGCATGATTTTATGTGAAGGGTCAAATGGGTTTGCAGTATAGCATTTCATGGATAAAATGTGTTTAACTAAAGCAAAACAGCATTTTATAATTACAATAATAGAAACAATAAGGAATACAATGAATCCAAAATAAAGTAGCAATTTTTTCCACCATCCATCCCAAGAGGAAAACCAATTACTTATAGTACCAGTTAAGGAAGGAACAGGATGGTTAAGATGAGATACTACATGTTGCATATGATTAACACAGAGTGTAATATTAGTACTATTGCCAGAAATATAGACATAGCAATCAAATTTTGTTATGGCAGAGGTACCTCCTTAGAGGGTATTGAGAACGTTAAAAGCCATTCTATTTTGGAGTACTATGTCTCTCATCATTGCTATTTTAATATTGATCTCTTAAGCCCACGGGCACTGCCGTTTAGGGCAGTTTGTATATATTTGGATATTTCTACATGTTTCATAACGTCTTCAAGTTCTATCTGAGGTGCAAATACTGCTGCTTAATGATCAAGCCAATGGAACATTGATATAGACCTTTGAGCTCTTAATATGGGTATCTTAGCTGGCAAAGGGAATTCAGTTAAAGTATGTCATTAGTTACAGCTCACGCCCACAATGCATCTTCCAATTCAGCCTGGCAGAAGCCAGGGCCAGAAGATCGTTCCACATAGCCAAAAGGTGTTATTAGGGGCTACCCAATAGATACTTGAGTGTTGTAGCCAGTCAGTGGCTTAACCAATCATTAGCTTGTAAGGTTGTAACTGATGCACATTCAGACATTGGAAGCCATCCCTTAGGTCTGATGATAGATGGGTTATTCATATGGGTGTGGTTAGATTGTTCCCAGAAAAGGGGAGCAACCTGACCTAGCCTCCAGGCTTGGGGAGTTAAGCAGATGAATCAGTCCCACAGTTGTTGATATGGACCTATAATATGAAAAGTAATGTTTGTGGGTTTGGAAGATTCTTTAGCTAACTCTTCTTGGGCAACTTTATTTTGTAGAGTAAGGGTTGTGTTAAGATTAAAGGTTAAGTTATGGCCTAAGTTTTGTTCAGATCTGAAAAGAAGCCATTTATCAATTGAAAATCTAGTAATAGTAATTCCCTGTAGTAATGAACTATTTCTCCATTGTTCTTGTATTCATAGATTAAGAGCAACCCAATCAGGTCCCTGTAGTGGAGAGAACCACCAGGGAAGGCCAGGCTGACTTGAGGTCCAACGATTAAACCTTTAAAAATGGTGAGCCTAAGCATCTGCCTAATCTAGGGAAATATTAGTAGAGACATGACTGTAACAAAGGTAAAAATTAAAAAAAAAAAGATAAAAAGTTGTATTTTCAGGCCTGCTTCAGGGTCTTGGGTCAGCTGTCTGCCTCAGATGTCATCTGCTTCTGGCCGCGGGGGTGTTTAAATGTAACTTTAGATTATCTGGTGAGTTGTCTAGTCCAAAGACATATCTTAGCCTTTTTAAACTTTGACAAATAGATCCAAGATTTTATTCCCTCTAATTTGGCTGCACATGGAGAGGTAAGGAGGACTAAGTGTGGCACCTTCCAATGTGGTTTTAATGAATTTTCATTTGGTGTCTCTACCAATATACATATTCTCCTGAGGTAACATTAGACAGATTTTGGGAATCTAGTTTCTGTTTTCCAAAGTCTTCTCTAACCTTTGAAAGATATTCTTTAGAATATTGGATTAAAGACTGCCAATACTTCAGTAATTCAGGTTAAACAATGTTAGGGTTGGTGCAAGCAACATAAGGAAGGATCATGGGTCTCCCAGTAATTATTTCATAGTGGATAAGTTTGTGAAATCCAAATGGTGTGGACCTCAGATTTAAAAGAACCAAGGGGAGGACATTAATTCAGGATAAATTTAAAATTTCGCAAAGCTTTGCTATTTGGATCTTTGTTATTCCATTAGTTCTATTAGACCAGAAGACTGAGGATGACAGGGATGATGTAGACTTTGTTATATGAGAAAAACTTGACACGGGTCTTGGATTACCTGACTGGTGAAATGAGTTCCTCAATCACTTCAAAGAGTTTTTAGTGATCCACAGGTGGGTATGATGTTTCCAAGAAGTTTCTTTTCTACAAAGGCTACAGTAGCACTATCGCAGGGGAAGGCTTCTACCTAATGTGAAAATCTACAAATCATCACTAATATATATGTATAACCATTTGAGGATGGAAGCTGAATAAAATCTAGATGGCATTCAAACATCTACCTTTGCCTGGAAGGTAAAGAGTATTGGGGTATTGTTAAGATAGGACTTTAAGGTGATTTCTGGGATTGTAGAAAGGGCAAATAGGGTAATGGGTGGCAACATGTTCAGCAGCCTCAAAAAATTTTCCCCACCAATATTTTTTTAAGTCCGTCCCATGTGAGAACCTTCATGTAAGGCTTACAACATAGAAACATGCAGGAAATTGGGTAAGACAGTTTTCTTATTAGGCCAAGTCCACAATTAGTGGCAGGATCTTGGAAACAGCCTGCCTTTTTCCATGCCTTAATTTTGTCTGTTTGGGCTAATTGTTGGTGTTTTAGAAGTTTTTCTAAATTTAATTTACGAAGGTTGGAGTTATCAATAAACACGTTTGAGAAGTCCCTCTCTTTATCATAAGTGCAGAGATATAATAATTTGAGAGAGAGCTTCTTTGGCTACCATATCAGCAAGATTATTTCCTCTAATTTCTACAGTTTTGGGTACTCCTTTTGATTGGTGAGCTTGTATTTTTTCATAGTAATTCCAGAAGGGAGTAATAGAGCATCTACAAGTTCTGCTACTAAAACTCCATTTTTTGTGGCATTTCTGGAAGAGGTTAAAAATCCTCTTTTTTTTCCATACCACGCTAAAATCATGTAAAATTCCAAAAGAATATTTACTCTTCATAAAAATTGTGACAAATTTTCCTGTAGCAATTCTACAAACTCTAGTTAGGGCAATTAATTTGGCTTGTTGGGATGAAGTGGCTTCAGGGAGAGCCTAACTTTCAAGGACCTCGGTAGAAGTTGTAACAGCATATCACACTTGATAGTGAGGACTAGTAGGATTAGATTTAAATAGGAACCATCCACAAACAAAACTAAATCAAGATTAGTTAAAGGGATCTCTTTTAAGTCTTTCTGAGGGGCTAAAAGTTTCTCAGTCAAGTCTAAACAATCATGTGTAGGATAGTTATTCTCATTAGTTGCAGGGAGAAGAGTTGCTGGATTTAAACAAGCCATGAAGTGTAGTCTAAAGTTAGATACAGACAGGAGGAGAACTTTAATTGAACCTACTCACAGAAGGATGTTGGGTCAAGGAAGAATTAAGTAAGGCAGATGCAGCATGAGGCACATGGACATCTAAAAAGTTTCCCAGCACCACATCTGCTGTGGTTTCCACTAATTTGGTAGTAGGAGCCACAGCTTCAAGGCAGGGAGCATATCCCTTGGCTACAGGGTCAAGCTGTAGGCTATATTAACCTATGTATTTTTGTTGTGTTGTCCTCACTGTTTTTTGAGTTAGTATGCCTAAAGCATTTCCAGGTACTTCATGAATAAATAAGGAAAATTCTGGGTGGTAGTTAAGAAAGCCTACAGCAGTCATGCTCATTAAAGCCTCTTTTAATTGAACTATGGTCTCTTGGTCTTTGGTGTAATTTGGAATGAATCTAGCTCAGAGGTTTTTAAATATTTTTAAAGGGTTGAGGCAACAAAGAAAAATTGGAAATCAAGGTTTGACAATAGCCACAGAGTCCTAGGAACCTCCATATCTGTTTCTTTGTTTCAAGTATAGGAAAGACAAGAATAGCTTCTTTCCATTTAGGATCAACAGAGATATCTTCTGCAGAAATTAGGTGGTCAAATATTTAGCAGAAGACTGAGCCAACAGTAATTTTTCTCTGGATATCTTATGTCCACAAACAGATGTTTTAATAAAGCTATACTGTCATAAAGGCAGGCTGGCTGGGAGATTGAGCAAACTAGTAAAGCACTGCAGCAGTATTGATTTGTTTGCAAACTGTGAAGGCTGCAAATCTGCATGCAGAATCTGAGAAAAATGGGATATTCAGTAAATCCTTGGGGCATTACAGTCCAGGTAAATTGATGATTTTCTCAGGCAAAAGCAAACAAGTACAGGCATACCTTGTTTTTATTGTACTTCACTTTATTGTGCTTTGCAGATATTGCATTTTTACAAATTGAAGGTTTGTGGCAACCCTGCATTAAGCAAGTCTATTGGTGCCATTTTCCCAACAGCGTGTGCCCACTTCATGTCTCTGTGTCACCTTTTGGTAATTATCACAATAATTCAAACTTTTCCATTATTTTATATCTGTTATGGTGATCTGTAATCAGCAATCTTTGTTGTTACTATTGTAATTGTTTTGGGGTACCACGAACCGCTCCCATATAAGATGGTGAACATAATCAATAAATGTTTTGTGTATTCTGACTCACCCACCAAACAGCTGTTCCCCCCCCTCCTGTCAGACCTCCCTATTCACTGAGACATGACCATATTGAAATTAAGCCAATTAATAAACCTACAATGGCCTCTAAGTGTTCAAGTGAAAGGAAGAGTCACATGTCTTTCACTTTAAATCAAAAGCTAAACATGATTAAGCTTAGTGAGGAAGCCATGCTGAAAGCCAAGAAAGCACAAAAACTAGACCTCTTGAGCCAGTTAGTCACTTTGTGAATGCAAAGGAAAAGTTCTTGAAGGAAATTTAAAGTGCTATTGCAGTGAACACGTGAATAATAAGATAGCAAAACAGACTTATTGCTGATATGGAGAAAGTTTTAGTGGTCTAGATAGAAGATCAAGCCAACCATAACCTTCTCTTAAGGCAAAGCCTAATCCAGAGCAAGGCCCTAACTCTCTTCAATTCTATGAAGGCTGAGAGAGGTGAGTGAGGAATCTGTAGAAGTTTGAAGCTAGCGGAGGTTCGTTCCAGAGATTTAAGGAAAGAAGCCATCTCCATAACATAAAACTGCAAGCTGAAGTAGTAAGTGCTGATGAAGAAGCTGCAGCATGTTATCCAGAAGACCTAGTTAAGATAATTGATGAAGATAGATACACTAAATAATAGATTTTCAATGTAGACAAAACAGCCTTGTATTGGAAGAAGATGCCATCTAGGACTTCCGTAGCTAGAGAGGAGAAGTCAATGTCTGGCTTCAGAGCTTCAAAGGACAGGTTGACTCTCTTTTTAGGGGCTAACACAGCTAGTGGCTTTTAGTTGAAGCCAATGCTCATTTACCACTCTGAAAACCCTAGGACCTTTAAGAGTTATGTTACATCTATTCTGCCTGTGCTCTATAAATGGAATAACAAAGCTGGATGACAGCACATCTGTTTACAACATGGTTTACTGAATATTTTAGGCCCACTGTTGAGACTTACTGCTCAGAAAAAAAAGATTTCTTTCAAGGCATTACTGCTCATTGACAATACACCTAATTACCCAAGAGCTCTGATGGAGATGTACAAGGAGATTAATTATATTTTCATGCCTGCTAACACAGCATCCATTCTGCAGCCCATGGATCAAGGAATAATTTCAACTTTCAAGTCTTATTATTTAAGAAATATATTTTGTAAGGTTATAGCTGCCATAGAAAGTAATTCCTCTGATAAATCTGGGTAAAGTTAATTGAAAACCTTCTGGAAAATATTCACAAACATTCATGATTCATGGAAGGCTGTCAATTCTGAAACAAGTTCTACTTTCGGTAAAATGCTATCAAACAGTATTGCATGCTGCAGAGAAATCTTTTGTGAAAGGAAGAGTCAATCAAAGTGGCAAACTTCATTATTGTCTTATTTTAAGAAAGTACGACAGCCACCCCAGCCTTCAGCAACCACCACCCTGATCAGTCAGCAACCACCAACATTGAGGCAAGATCTTCCACCAACAAAAAGATTATGACCTGCTGAAGGCACAGCTGATGGTTAGTATTTTTTAGCAATAAAAATTAAGGTGTGAACATTGTTTTTTTTTAGACATAATGCTATTGTACACGTAACAAACTATAATATAGTGTAAACATAACTTGTACATGCACTGGAAAACCGAAAAAATTGTATGATTTGCTTTATTGTGATATTCTCTTTATTGCGTGGTCTGGAATCGAACCCACAGTATTTCTGATGTATGTATGCCTTTATTGACTTTCAGAATGCAATTAAATAGTGAAAAAGGCACTGCAAACATCCGCAACTGTAAATGAGTTGCATCTGAAAGGACATTAGAAGGTAGTAAATGAAGATTAGGAACTACCGGGAATCTAGGAGTAACAATACGGTTATGATGCAATCTTGAACAAATCTTCATCCCCTATTGTTTGATTTTTTAACTGGAAGAACAGGGGTATTACAAGGGTTGGTACAAAGGACAGTTAAACCTTTAGAAAGGAAATCTCGTATAAGGGGAGGTAGTCCTTCTTTTGCTTTCCATTTGAGTGGATACTGGGGAATTTTTGGCAGAGGTGTAGATAAATCTATTTGAATTTTAATCATCTCAGCTGACAAAACTCCACCTACATCTGCGGATGTGGCACATAAGGTTTCAGGAACTAAAACCAGCAAAACCCAGTGCCATCGAGTCAATTCCGACTCAGGAACTACGGAAATGATTTCAAGAGAGCCCTAGGCTGAGTTTTGGAGAGGCATCACAAATACTTGCATAAAGCAAATGGCTTCTTCTTCCTGAATATTGCCTAATTCAGAGCCTGTCTCTGTTGACTTAGGGATATCAGGCAGACTCAATTAATATTTCCCTCTTTTAATTGAATTGTAAATGGCATTTCCATTTGGATAAAAGGTCTCTTCCCAATAGATTGACAAGTTTATCAGAATTGAGCAAAAAAGGGTGCAAATCTTAAATAGAACTAAGAAATACCAGAAAAAGTTGAGAATGAATCAACATTTCTTGCTGATTGGTTACCCCCACTACTTTTGAAGATTTAGTACTCCAGGGCAGGTGCTTTTGTAAACAGGTGGGGTTAATAGCAGACAGGGTGGTTCCAGTGTCAGTTAAAAATTGGCAAGATTTTCCGCTAATAGTTTCTCCTTGTGGATTAAGAGGCACCACAGAAAAAGTCTCTGTTTTATTCCCAGAGCCCTTTCATTTTGAATCAGGTTGTAGGATTTCTTTTAAAGGGAGTCTATGTCAGTCTTTTGTTGATTTATTTATTTATATTTAATTAAATTTTGCTTTAGTTGAAAGCCTACAGCACAAATTAGTTTCTCATTTAAAAATGTATACACAAATTGTTTTGTGACATTGATCACAATTCCCAAATATGTTGGCACTTTCCCCCTTTCAACCCCAGGTTCCCTGTGTCCATTTGTCAGCTCCCATCTATTGTGCTCCCCTGCTGGCTGCTATCAATTCCTGCCTTCTTGTCTTTGCTTTGGTGCAGGTGTTGCCCATTTGGTCTTGTACACTTGATTGAACTAAGAAGCATGTTCCTCAGGTGTGTTATTGTTTGTTTTATAGGCCTGTCTAATCTTTGGTTAAAAGGGGGACTTCAGGAGTGGCTTCAGTTCTTAGCAGGGTGTCCACTGTTTTTTTTAACTTACACCATTCATTTTTCCAATAGCTAGGTTTTTTACAATAGTGACCAAAACCCACCTTTGTGGCATTAGAAGGTTTATCATTTTGCTTTTGACTGAGATTGTAATTGTTGCGACTGGAGCCATTAATTTATTAGCCTTAGAAACTTCTTTCAAAAGTCTGGGAAAATTTGTAGGCTAAGTTGGTTAGCTCAACAATAGGAGCTCTCTCCCAGTCTAATCAATGCCACTTTACTAAGGCTGAGAACTCAGGTTTAAGACTAGATATGAAAACAGCATTGACTGGAGATACCAGGCATGGTCAAAGTGAGGCTAGAGTGTTCAGAAGTCTTGTGGAGAAGCCAAGTTTGATAATCATAAACATTTTCATCTTTATTTTGTTTACAAGAATGGATTTTAGTCTAATCAGTGAAGGAAAGGCTTTGGGGATACCAAAAACCCACTGTCATCGAATCAATTTTTCACTCATGGCCTAAGAGTCTTCCAACAGCTCAGTGGCCATTTTATCAATACTTAAGGCTAAACTGTCCTTGGGGTCTTTCCATTCTGCCTGTTATAGCCATAATTGGACTCCCCCTGAGCCCTGTAATCATGTGAACAAGCTGATATAAGTCAGGAAGCCCAGGATGACAGACTTAAAGGATTGCAAATTCTTCAGAAAATTTGTAAGAGTCCTCATGGAGTTTAGGAAAATTTTTCACGATGCTATGTAACTCTGAGTGTGTCCCATGGGGCAAAAGTGATATGAGGGGAATCTTCAGCATCACTACTGGGATGAATTTTAAAGGGCCTTTTTTTTTTTTTTCAGGAATAGTTTATTTGCTGATTTTTTTAGGGAAAAAAGGAAGTTCATATAAAGCGTTATCAGAGGAGTAGGAAGACAATGAAGTGTACAAAGAGGTAACAGCCAGCAGGGGAGCAGAAGGGGTGGAAGATGAAATTTGACATTGTAATTCTGTATTTTGCTTAGTTAATTTAGAGACAGCATCCTGCAGGGAAGTAATTTTACTGTTTATGTCGTTTAGAAACCTCAAATACCAATCAATTCAGTAATCCCACTGAGAGTATTTAATCCGGGAGCATCGGTTCTCTAATTTACTGTACAGAAAAGTTAATTTAGAGACATCAAAAAAAAAATACCAAAGGGGCAACTGGTTTTCTAAACTGTTTCAAACAAGGTTATGCCAGACAGACAAGAATATACATGATTTAAAAAAAAAAAAAACCCAAACCAAACCCATGGCTATCAAGTTGATTCTGGCTCATAGTGACCCTATAGGACAAAATAGAACTGCCCCATAGAGTTTCCAAGGCTGTAATATTTATGGAAGCAGACTGCCACATCCTTCTCTTGCAGACCGGCTGGTGGGTAAGAAATGATGACTTCTTAGTTAGCAGGAGAGTGCTTAACCATTATACCACCAGGGCTCCTTCCCCCATAATGCTTATTCATGTAATGAACAAGAGTCCCAGAAGGTGGCTCCAAATCTCCTTTGTTGTTGTTAGATGCTGTTGAGTTGGTTCCAACTCATAATGACCCTATGTACAACAGAATGAAACACTGCCCAGTCCTGTGCCATCCTTGCAATTGTTGTTATGCTTGAGCCCACTGTTGCAGCCACTATGTCAATCCACCTCGTTGAGGGTCTTCTTATTTTTCACTGACCCTCTACTTTACCAAGCATGATGTTCTTCTCCGGGGACTGATCCCTCCTGATAACACATCTGAAGTATGTGAGTCATATTTCGCCATCCTTGCCTCTAAGGAGGATTCTGGTTGTAGTTATTTCAAGACAGATTTGTTCCTTCTTTTGACAGTCCGTGGTATATTCAGTATTCTTTTACAGCAGCACAATTCAAAGGCATCAATTCTTCTTTGGCCTTCCTTATTCATTGTCCAGCTTTCCCATTCATATGAGGTGATCGAAAATACCATGGCTTGGGTCAAGCACACCTTAGTCTTCGAGATGACATCTTTGCTTTTTAACACTTTAAAGAGGTTTTTTTGCAGCAGGTTTGCCCAAGGCAGTGCATTGTTCAATTTCTTGACTGCTGCTTCCACAGGTGTTGAATGTGGATCCAGGTAAAATGAAATCCTTGATAACTTCAATCTTTTCTCCATTTATCATGATGTTGCTTATTGGTCCAGTTGTGAGGATTTTTGCTTTCTTTATGTTGAGGTGTAATACATGCTGAAGGCTGTGGTTTTTGATCTTCATCAGTAAGTGTTTCAAGTCCCCTTCACATTCAACAAGCAAGGTTATATCATCTGCATATTGCAGGTTGTTAATGAGTTTTTCTCCAATCCTGATGCCTGGTTCTTCTTCATATAGTCCAGTTTCTTGGAGTATTTGCTCAGCATACAGATTGAATAAAAAACAAAAAAACAAAACCTGTTGCCGTCAAGTCGCTTCTGACTCATAGTGACCCTATAGGACAGAGTAGACCTGCCCCATAGAGTTTCCAAGGAGTGCCTGGTGGATTCGAACTGCTGACCTTTTGGTTAGCAGCCATAGCTCTTAACCACTATGCCACCAGGGTTTCCACAGATTGAATAGGTATGGTGAAAGAATACAACCCTGACACACACCTTCCCTGACTTTAAACACAGTATCCCCTTGTTCTGTTCACATGACTACCTCTTGATCTATGTACAGGTACCTCATGAACACAGTTAACTGTTCCGGAATTCTCATTCTTCTCAATGTTATCAATGATTTGCTATGATCCATACAGTTGAATGCCTTTGCATAGTCAATAAAATACAGGTATATATCTTTCTGGTATTCTGTGTTCAGCCAGGATCCATCTGACATCAGCAATGACATCCCCAGTTCCATGTCCTCTTCTGAATCCAGCTTGAATTTCTGGCAGTTCCTTGTCAATATACTGCTGCAGCCGCTTTTGAACGATCTTCAGCAAAATTTTGCTTGCATGTGATGTTAATGATATTGTTTGATAATTTCCACATTCAGTTGGATCGCTTTTCTTGGGAATAGGCATAAATATGGATCTCTTCCACTCTGTTGGCCAGGTAGCTGTCTTACAAATTTCTTGGCATAGACGAGTAAGTGCTTCCAGTGCTGCATCCATTTGTTGAAACATCTCAGTTGGTATTCTATCAATTCCTGCAGTGTCCTTTAGATGCGGCGTTCCCCATTTTATAATGACAGTAACAACAAAGAAATTTTACTTGCAATAACCAAAACAAATCCAAGATAAGACTTAAAAAGCTATCAAGGCTAGGTAGTAGAGATTGGATTCAAGAAGTTTTTTTTTTTTTTTTTTTTTTTTTACCTCAAACGAGTCCCAAGAATTTGCCAAAGTAGAGAGCCCAAAAAGCCTTAGCAGGTATCATGCTAGTGTGTGGATGCTCCAGAGATCGTCAAAGATAATGATCATTTGAAGTCCTATTTTCTGAAGCCAGAAATGTCAAAGAAGAAAATCTTGTACTGTGTTAGGAGTGAAAGAAAAGGAGTTTTATTGATTAATAATACTGTTTGAGCTGGACAACACTAAGTAAAAATACAAACCACTCTGTTGTTCAAGTGGAGAGAGGGGTCAATATACATAGAGAACAAAGGAAAGGTAGGAGGATAATGACTGATTATAGGCAAGATCAGCTTCAGCTTGAAGTCCTTTGAAATGTAAATGTCAGCTATGGGCTAGAAGGGAGTGAGTTACCACCTACACTAGTGGCACCAGCTTGACACATTCTTCCCGTGAACAAGTGGTTTACATCCTGACCTTTTGCTTTATGGGAATGAACTTTGGCCCCGTCGGTCTTAAGTCTGAAAGGAGTGCCTCCAGTCTGAAACTTTTCAGTTTACACTCTTGTGCCAGTATACATAAATTTTACTCTTAATTACGGCATAAATATTTCATAGCATGGATGTACCACAACTTTAACCTCCAATTGATTAGCATTTGGATGATTATCTGGTTTTGGTTCTTAAAACAATGTTCCATGACAGTTCTGTTCTTTGCTTTTTGATGCATATGTGCTAGTGTTCTTCTAGGATAGATGTTTATAGGTGGAGCTGCTAGCACAGAACATACGAGCATTTTTGATTTTCATAGATATGACCAACTTGGGTATGCCATTCTTTTCACTCCCACCTCTACTTCTCTAATATATCTGAAATAATGTCTGCCCTATCCCTAAAAATCTTTTGACTGCCTTGCTGACCACATTCCTAGTATAATATGGGGTTAGCACAGTTCCAAGATGTTGCAAGGGCTCCGAGAATCTAGAGTCATAACATTGAGCAGCTCCTTTTTTGTTTACATGGACAGGATCATAAGACCTGGAGAAAATCAGACGTACTGGCTGTCACTGCTAAACGTGAGGTATTTCACTGTTTCTACTGTGCCTCTTGAACTTTACTGAGTTTCAAATATAAGGAAAGTACTTTCTCTTTTCTGATGGATAATCTTAAGAAAAAAAATCTTGCATCTTATATTTGGCTGTAGATCTGAATAGGGAGCCATGGTTGCACAGTGGTTAAGCACTCGGCTACTAACTGAAAGGTTGGGCGTTCAAATGGACCAGCTGCTCGATGGACTAAAGATGTGTCAGTTGGCTTCCATAAAGATTACAGCTTAGGAAACTCTATGGGGCAGTTCAACTTGTTGTTTTAGGTGTTATCAAGTTGGTTCTGACTCACAGTGACCCTACTTAAAACAGAACAAAACAGTGCCCAATCCTGCGCCATCCTCACAATTGTTGCTATGTATGAGCTCATTGATTGCAGCCACTGTGTCAATCCATCTTGATGACAGTCTTCCTCTTTTTCACTGACCCTCTGCTTTTTCAAGCATGATGTCCTTCTCCAGGGAGTGGTTCCTCCTAATAACATCATCGCCTCTAAGGACCAATCTGGCTATACTTTTTCCAAGACAGATTTGTTCCTTCTTCCAGCGGTCCATGGTATATTCAATATTCTATGCCAACACAATAATACAAAGGCATCAATTCTTTGGTTTTCCTTATTCATTGTTCAGCTTTCACATGCATATGAAATGGTTGAAAATACCATGGCTTGGGTCAGGTACACCTTAATCCTCTAAGTGACATCTTTGCTTTTTAACCCTCGAAGATGTCCATTGCAGCAGATTTACCTAGTGCAATACATCATTTGATTTCTTGACTGCTGCTTCCATGGATGTTGACTGTGGATCTAAGTAAAATAAAATCTTTGACAACTTCAATCTTTTCTCTGTTAATCAAGATGTTGCTTATTGGTCCAGGTGTGAGGATTTTTGTTTTCTTCAGGTTTAGGTGTAATCCATACTGAAGGCTGTGGTTTGATCTTCACCAGTAAGTGCTTCAAGTCTTCTTCACTTTCAGCAAGCAAAGTTGTGTTGTCTGCATGTCACAGGCTGTTAGTGAGTCTTCCTCCAATCCTGATGCCCCATTCTTCTTCATATAAGCCATATAAACCAGCATCTCAGATTATTTGCTCAGCATACAGGTTGAAAAAGTATGGTGAAAGGATACAACCCTGACACACATCTTTCCTGATTTTAAACCCTGTAGTATCCCCTTGATCTGTTCAAACCACTGCCTCTTGGACTATGTACAGGTTCCACATGAGCACAATCAAGTGTTCTGGAATTTTCATTTTTTGCAATGTCATCCATAATTTGTTATCATGCACACAGTTGAATGTCTTTGCATAGTCAGTAAAACACAGAGAAAGATCTTTCCGGTATTCCCTGTTTCAGCAAATATACACCTGACATCAGCAATGATATCCCTCCTTACATGTCCTCTTATGAATCCCACTTGAATTTCTGACAGTTCCTTGTCCATGTACTGCTGCAACTGTTTTTTAATTATCTTCAGCAAAACTATACTTAGGTGAGATATTCATGATATTGTTTCATAATTTCCGCATTTGGTTGGACCACCTTTCTTTGGGACTGAATCTCTTGCTGTCAGTTGACCAGGTAGTTGTCTACCAAATTTCTTGTCATAGATGAGTGAGGGCTTTCAGTGTTGCATCCGTTTGTTGAAACATTTCAATTGTTATTCCCTTAATTCCTGGAACCTTGTTTTTCACCAATGCCTTCAATGCCGTTTTGACTCCTTCCTTCAATACCATCAGTTTTGATCATACGTTACTGCCTGAAATGGTTGAACATTGACAGCTTCCAATTTTCCTAGATTTGTATTTTGTACATTCTATGTTCCAATTATTAATGGATGTTCACAGCTGTTCCTTCTCATTTTGAGTCGTGCCACATCAGCAAAAGAAGGTCCCAAAAGCTTGACTCCATCCACGTCATTAAAGTCAACTCTATTTCAAGGGGGCAATTCTTCCCCAGGCCTATTTTGAGTGCCTTCCAGCCTGAGGGCACTATATCAGACAATGTTCCACTGCTGTTCATAAGGTTTTCACTGACCAGTACTTTTTTAGAAGTAGATTGCCAAGTCCTTCTTCCTAGTCTGTCTTAGTCTGGACCTCTGCTAAAACCTGTCCACCACCCTGCTGGTATTTGAAATACTGGTGGCATAGCTTCCAACACCACAGCAATGTGCAAACCACTACAGTATGACAAACTGACAGATGAGTGGTGTAGTTCTACTAGGTGTAGGAAAACTCGCCTCCTTTAAATAGAGAATATAGATGTCTTTCAAATATCATGAAATACTTATAAAATTGCCTAAAATAATTTTTTTGGCAACAAATAAAAACTCAATTCCAAAAGGTAAAAATTAAATGGCTTACATTCTCTTCTCTCAATGCTAAATTTAATTAGGTAAATGTTTGAAAAAAGGCAGGTGACACTATATTGACATCTATGTTGAAGATAAAAGGTAATAAAACTTCATGTGCTACATAACATAGCCTTGAAATACAGTAAAAAAAAATTTTTTTTTTTTTAAATAGAAAAGAAATTCTAAAGAAAGGGAGATTTTAACACAAATTTCTGAATCCTCGGTAAGATTGAGAACACTAAAGGTAAATGGATATAACTATTCTTGAATAAGTTGGGCTCCTTAGGGTACCATACAAAGCAACCTTATTCTCCTATAGTCCAGTTGGAATTGACTCGATGGCAACAGGCTTAGTCCGGTCAAACTCAATTAGATCTTTATTCACTTCTGAATGATATCTCAGGTAGGTCACTCAGCCGCAAGAACAATCACAATTCAACAATTAAAAGGCCAAGTCTGATGTAATAATTGCAGCTCCAAATTTCATTTAAGTTAAAGCTTTTTCTCTTTCTCTACATGTAGACCCCTGAGGGGAGGGGGCCCTACACACAGCCTCTGTTCGTCAGGATCCCTTTGCCTCTCCAGGTGGTTCTCTTGGGTGGAGGCTCTTTTAAATTTCCCAAGTATACTCCTTTACAGGGAGCTACTTGACTCTTGGGAAACTCAGGTATCCTTGCCCCACCCCAGGAAAGTGCAGCTGTGCCCAGCGCTCCTATTTCCCTTTACTGACAAAAAGAACAATTCCAGCCTTTAGAAATCTCTAGGCACGCATTAGACACCATTTCTTCTAGGGGACACATGTGAAGGCCTGGCAGCGATTCTCTCAAAGCCCTTCTCAACTTGCTCAGGTAGCGGTAAAACACTTCCTCCTGGGGTGGGGGGGAGGGGGGTACAAATGGAGACACACAGGATTTAACAACTTCTCCAGCCTCTTTATCCAAAGACTTGTGGTTTTTGAATTGAGGGGAGGGGATACAAATGCATCTTCCCTTTAAACCCTTCAACACTTTATTTTTTATCCACTGAAGGTGAATGATCACCAGGGGACCATCCACATTTCGTGGAGACTAAACTGATACAGTTTGGGGGCAGGTGTCTTTGTCAAGAAAAAGAAAACAAAGTAACAAATATAAAATTAAGAATGAAAGTGAATATTTATTTACAAGGTGAAAAGAAATCAGAACTAATTACAAACTTTAAGATGTTTACAAACACCATAAGCCTTAAATTTTTTTTAAATAACATTTAAATTATAAATATCTAAGTATAATTTATGTCTATAGATGAACTATACATGAATATAATAAAAAATAAAAATATAACATTTTTATTAATTGCCTAACACACCTCTAAAATGCCTTTTCTTATGATTTTTGGCTACATACCCTTTGATATCTTTTTCATATGCCAATAATTTAGGAATGTCATTTTCAATAGATACATGAGGAAGGTATTTTAGTTTTTACTCTGGCATGGTTAATAAAAATTTGGTTTTTATTATTGATAGTTTTATAACATCTTCTTATTTCATTATTCACTATTTCATCTTTCACTATTACATCTTCTTATTAGTATTGCCCGTAAATTTTTAGAATTCTTATAAAATCTGAGGATAACAATATCGAATTTCTTTCATACATGAGCTATAAGATTTCAGGGAGTTTCGAATTTTCAGGTGCGATGACTGATAGTAAATACTCTTTTAATTGACATTATTCATTGTTTGGGACCTTGGGAGAGGCCTGTGTAAATGAGGGGCCCTAATTCCTAATCTTCATTAATTTGTAGTAAATCCATGGTGACCTGCTAACACTTGAAGAACTGGTTTTATAGTCTCTTGGCATTTCTCAACTAGGTCATTCAGTCCCTTAATTTAGGATGGGGGCCTTTAGTACCTCAGTTGAAACAGAGACTTTCTGTGATATTACATAATAATATGTGGGTTATGCATGAGATGAGTAAGTCAGTTAAAAGACTAACTCAAACTCTATAGCCTATTGGCAGAGACTAAATATCCCATCTTTCAAAATCCATGGAATTTATAAAACATTGTAAGGGTCACAATCTCTGAAATAATGCAATAAGATAAATTCAGCCATTCAAATAGGGAAAAAATAATAATTACTTAGAAAACAGTATTAATTAAATTGTTACATACAAAGATCTATGGAATGGTATTAAAGTTGTAATTAGAGGCAAATTGAAAACATTAAGTTTTTTATTATTAAAGTCAAAAGTTTAAAAAAAACCTAACCATTAATTCTAAAATGTAATAAAACAAAACAACAACAAAAAAAAAAACATTGCTGTTTGAGCCGATTCTGACTCATAGCAACCCTATAGCACTGCCAGTAGGGTTTCCAAGGAGTGGCTGGTGGATTCAGGCTGCCAGCCTTTTGATTAGTAGCCATAGCTCTTAACCGCTGCATCACCAGGGCTCCACAAAAAATGTGATAAGGACTATATATATATATATATATATATATATATATATTCTTTATATATATAAGGAATGCAGAAGCTTAAAATTAATAAAGATGAAAGTTGAAATTCATTAATTAAAAACAGGTAAAAGTAGGGGTAATGAATAAATACCCAACCAAAAAACCAAACCCAGTGCCGTTGAGTCGATTCCGACTCATAGCCACCCTATAGGACAGAGTAGAACTGCCCCATAGAGTTTCCAAGGAGTGCCTGGTGGATTCGAACTGCTGACCCTTTGGTTAGCTGCCGTAGCACTTAACCACCATGCCACCAGGGTTCCCGATGAATAAATACAAGATAAAATAAACTAGTTAAACTATTAGCTAGTATAAGTTGGAAAAAAAGAAAAATAGAGTATATTTGTGATAAATCCTTTATCTGTGATAAATCTCAAACTGGATTAATATCTCTTTCCTCTGTAATTTCGACTGATGACCTCTCTACATAATTTTTAGGAAAAATAATGAAATCAGACAGAAGGAATGTCATCTTCTCATCAGTTATCACACCACTCTGCCTGCATTCAAACCCATATTGTCTGCCTTTCCACTGGCCACCCTGAACATGTATCCCTGTACACAGGGTTAGCAATGCCTCCACTCTCATTCAGAAGGCCTCAGTCCTGCAATTTCTTTTTCTCTCCACATTATCAATTTTCCTTTCTTAGATATTTGTTATTGTTAGTTGCTATCAGTTGGCTCTGACCTGCAGTGACCCTGTGTACAACAGAACAAAACATTGCCCAGTCCTGTGCCATCTTCATTATTTTTATATGCTCAAGTCCATTGTTGCAGCCACTGTGTATTTTGGGTGTCTTCCAACCTAGGGGGGCTAATCTTCTAGCACTGTATTGGATAATTCTTTGTTGTGATCTATAGAATTTTCATTGGCTAATAAAAATTCTTTAAGGAGCCCTGGTCGTGCAGTGGTTAAGTGCTCAGTTGCTAACTGAAAGGTTGGCATTTTGAGCCCACCAGTCACTCTGTGGGAGAAAGATGTGGCAATCTGTTTCTGCAGAGATTTACAGCCTTGGAAGCCCTATGGGGGCAGTTCTACTCTGTCCTAAAGGGTTGTTATGAGTCAGAATTGATTGGATGGCAATGGGTAAAACAATAATTCTATAAATCAGAATAAAAACCTGAAACAAGAAAAGGGTGGCTATTATTCTCACTTATATTTAACTTTATTCTGAAAAATCGTAGCCAAGCAATAAGACAAGAAAAATAAATTAGAGATATTAAAGTCATATGAAAGGAAACAAAATGTAAACAGTGGATGAAATTCCTCTTAACCAAAATTTGTTCTGCTTTCCTCTGCCACAGAACTCTAAGTCATTGCAGTATTGGCTTTTCTGTGTTCTATGTTCCTTTCATGTAATTGGTGAATGAATTATTTAGTGTGCTTCTGTCAGTTTTTGGCTAATCCTTCTTCTATCCCAGTGTAACAAGTTGCCGTGTTCTTCCTAGTATCTGCTGCACCACGTGTCTGTCAGTTTGTCATACTGTGGTGGGATGTGTGTTGGTGTGCTTCTGGAAGTTTTGCCAATGGTACATCAAATACCAGCAGGGTCACCCTTGATGGATAGGTTTCTGCAGCTCTTCCAGACTTAGACTAGAAAGAAGGACCTGGCAGTCTACTTCTGAAAAAATCAGCCAATGAAAACTTAATGAATAGCAATCAGACATTGTCTGATATAGTGCCAGAAGATGAGCCCCACAGGTTGGAAACCAAAAAAAAAAAAAAAAAAACAACTCACTGCCATCTAGTCAATTCCGACTCATAGAGACCCTATAAGACAGGGTAGAACTGCCCCACAGAGTTTCCAAGGAGCAGCTAGTGGATTCAAACTGCCAATCTTTTGGTTAGCAGCAGTAGCTCTTAAGGAACTCAAAATATGACTGGGGAAGAGCTGAAAGTAGAGTTGACCTTAAAAATGTGGATGGAGTCAAGTTTCGAGACCTTTATTTGCTAATGTGGCAAGACTCAAAATTAGAAGAAACAGCTATAAACATCCATTAATAATTGGAATGCATGCAGTATGAATGTAGGAAAATTGGAAGTTGTCAAAAATAAAATGGAATGCATAAAGATTGATATCCTAAGCATTAGTGAGCTGAAATGGACTGGTATTGGTCATTTTGAATCAGACAATCATATGGTCTACAATGCCATATGACAAATTGAAGAGGAATGGTGTCACCTTCATTGTCAAAAAGAACATTTCAAGATCTATTCTGAAGTACAACTCTGTCAGTGACAGAAAAATATTCAAACACCTACAAGGAAGACCAGTTAATATGACAATTATTCAAACTTACAAACCAACCACTAAGAACAAAGATGAAGAAACAGAAGATTTTTACCCACTTCTGCAGTCCAGAATTGATCAAACATGCAATTAAGACACATTGATAATTACTAGCGATTGGAATGTGAAAGTTGGAAACAAAGAAGGATTGGTAATAGGAAAATATGGCGTTGGTGACAGAAACTATGTTGGAGATTGCAAGATAGAATTTTGCAAGACCAATGATTTCTTCATTGCAAATACCTTTTCTCAACAACATAAATGGTGACTATACATGCGCACAATGCCAGATGGAATACCCAGGAATCAAATTGACTACATCTGTGGAAAAAGGCAATGGAAAAGCTCAATATCATCAGTCAGAACAAGGCCAGGGGCTGGCTGTGGAACAGATCATCAATTGCTTATATGCAAGTTCAAGTTGAAGCTGCAGAAAATTAGAGCAAGTACACAAGAGAGAAAATATAACCTTGAGTATACCTTACCTGAATTTAAAGATCATCTCAAGAGTAGATTTGATGCACTGAACACTAATGACTGAAGACCAGACTAGTTGTGGAATGACATCAAGAGAGCAAACAAAACAAAACAAAACAAAACAAAAAAAAGTGTTGCCATCAAGTTGATTTGACTCATAGCAACCTATAAGACAGAGTAGATCTGCCCCATAGGGTTTCCAAGGAGCACCTGGTGGATTTGAACTGCCAGCCTTTCGGTTAGCAGCTGTAGCTCTTAACCACTATGCCACCAGGGTTTCCAAAGAAAGCAAGAGGTCATTAAAAAGTTAGGAAAGAAAAAAAAAGACCAAAATGAAACTTGCTCTTGAATATAGAGTAGCTAAAGTGAAAGGAAGAAATCGTGAAGTAAAAGAGATGAGCAAACAATTTCAAAATTTTTCTAAAGATAATTTAAAAGTGGTTGCAGCAGTACTTTGACAGGGAATTGCCAGAAATTCAAGCTGGACTCAGAAGAGGATTTGGAGCAAGGGATATCATTGTTGAATGATATATTCAGCCGGATATATCATGGCTGAAAACTGAGAATACCAGAAAGATGTTTACCTGTGTTTTATTGACTAGGCAAAGGCATTTGACTGTGTGGATCATAACAAATTATGAATAGCGTTGTGAAGAATGGAAATTCCAGAAGACTTAGTTGTACTTATGAGGAACCTGTAAATAGGCCAAGTGGCAGTCGTTTGAACAGAACAAGGGGATACTGTGTGGTTGAAAGTCAGGAAAGTTGTGAGTCAGGGCTGTATCCTTTCGTCATATCTATTCAATCTGTATGCTGAGCAAATAATCCGAGAAGCTGAACTATATGAAGAAGAACAGGGCATCAGGATTGGAGGAAGACTCATTAATGACCTGCATTATGCAGACGACAAAACCTTGCTTGCTGAAAGTGAAGAGGACTTGACGCACTTACTGATAAAGATCAAAGTTCACAGCCTTTAGTATGGATTACATCTTAACATAAAGAAGAGAAAAATCCTCATAACTGGACCAATAAGCAGCATCATGATAAAAGGAGAAAATATTGAAGTTTTTAAGGACTTCATTTTACTTGGATCCACAACCAATGCCCACGGAAGCAGCAGTCAAGAATCAAACAACATTTTGCGTTGGGCAAATCTGTTGCAAAAGATCTCTTTAAAGTGTTAAAAAGCACAGACGTCGTCTTGAAGACTAAGATGCACTGGATCCAAGCCATGGTGTTTTCAATTGCCTCATATGCGTGTGAAATCTGGACAATGAATAAAGAAGACGAAAGAAGAATTGATGCCTTTGGATTACGGCGTTGGCAAAGAATATTGAATATGCTATGGTCTGGCAGAAGAACAAATAAATCTGTCTTGGTAGAAACACAGCCAGAATGCTCATTAGAAGCAAGGATGGTAAGACTTCGTCTCACATACTTTAGACATGTTTTCAGTCCCTGGAGAAGGACGTCATGCTTGATAAAGTAGAGGGTCAGCAAAAAGGAGGAAGACCTTCAACCAGATGGATTGACACAGTGGTTGCAACAATGGGCTCAAGTATATCAACGATTGTGAGGATGGCACAGGACTGGGCAGTGGTTCGTTCTGTTGTACATAGTGTAGCTATGAGTCAGAAGTGACTAGAGGGCACCTAACAACAACAACAGAGTGAGAAAGAGAAGATCAGTATGAGATGGAGAAGACTGGCTTTAGGATTAATGTCTGAGTGATCGCAACACAAAAAGAATGACGGAACTTGTCAGCAAGGAAGTTTTTTTTTTACAATTTGAGGGATTGTGGCTGGTATTCACTATGGAACTCATGAAGCCAAGGGATCCAGATAAACTTTGAAAAATACTTTCTATTGCCTATTGGACACCATTCTAAATTTATCCCAGGTTCACATTTTGATTAGAGATGTCGATTAACTGAATCAGAGTGACAACCACTCTGAAGGATATGCTTTGTTTTCTAAACATGCATAAACTTTGGTATCTAGGCACCTTAAGGCACCACTAGCCTATTCATACAATAACACTGGTTCTAACAAGAAGATTGAACTGAAAGTTAAAAGAAACTAGCAGGGAAAATGCTTGTATTTTGAACTTATTATATTAGAAATTTACCGTTAATGACTTGATGAGCCTGGACATACTTGTGTATCAATAGCTAGCAAAATAAATTCATAACTTTACTATACTTGGCTTACTTTATGCATAAGTGTATAAGGGATTGGAGAGCTGGCAGTTGGAAAAGAAAACATGCGAGCCCTTGGAATCATGGCATAAAGTTCTCGTAGAAATGTTTGCAATACTTCCTGAGAGAAAATTTTAAGTAATGTTATGAAAGTATTGATTGATTTCCTGTGATTGCGATATCTTTTTTGGGCGGTGTTTTAATTTAAAATTGATAGAGATAAAACAGAGGCTGAAATACTGGCTATACTTTGTTTTTTCATTTTTGTTTTGCGTAGTATGTTTGCAGTGCTTTTACGTCATTTTATAATCTTACATAAAGGTCCTGGACGGTTTTGCTTGCTCAGAGGAAAATGTGTGTCAAATGTAAGGCTTTCATAGTACAACTCATTTTAATTTTGAGGACTTCCTTAGCTCATCACAAAACTGTTTTCAATAATAATGACAATTTTTCTTTTAAATTGAGACACATTGTAGAAACACAGAAATAAGTGTGTTCAGAAAGAGTTGTTCAAATATTAGATTATTTAACAATGCTTCCCTAACTTCAGCCAAATCAGAGAATAGTGATGTGTGGGATTTGGAAACTTGCCATATTAGTTTGTGTAAATTGGTACAATCTTTGCATAGTCATGTAGTTGCCAGTGTTTCTCCATCAAAATATAGAGCACATTTGATAAAAATCAGCTGACAAAAATAACCACAGTAACAATACACAATGTATGACATGAGTTTATTGATATGCTACAGAATACTTACATGTAACCTAAGTATTCTGGGTTTTTTCAAAGTTTTACTCTTCGAAATTTAGATTATCTTCACAAAAGCCAAAAGTCCTATTATAAACATGTATAAATTCAAAGTTCACATTCTACTCACTTAACTCTTAACTGGTTATGTTCACTAGTCTACAGATAATCTGGGAAATTACACAGTCTTTATAAGTCTTGCATGGGAATTAAAAGAACATTTTACCAAATTTTAATAAACCTAGTATAGTTGTTTCTATTGTTTTCAAATAATATTTCCACTTACTTCAAAGGAAGTAAACATCAGGCCCAAGATCTGAACCTTTCCATGAAGAGAATTGGAAACTCCTTTTAATACAACAACTAAGTTTGAAGAACTCCAGTAAAAAAAGGCAGGATAAGGTGAATTTTTATAAGAAATACTCTCTTTAAAATTTTCCAGGAATCTTGTGTATACATTCGGTATCAGAGATAATTTATTGATTATTTCCATGGGTTGATACTCCTTCTTTAATGAAAATATAACATGGTTTCTATAAATTTAGCATATTTCTATAAATTTTTTTCATGAGAAAAAGACATTTGGGAACACTGTTACATTTTTAAGAATTTTTGATTTTAAGTAGTAAGGCTTTAAAAATAAATTTTCAACTATTTCTTATAAACATTCCAAATTCTGAGAAACATGGAAGCCAAACAAAGAACAATACTGTTATGAGTCATATATTTGTTAGAAAGGAAACATAAGGCACTGCCACGCAGTTGAATGTTGCCTTGATGAGACAGAAGAGGCTCACGTGAGGCCAGGTTGAGTTAATGTTTTGGCTGTGCTGTGCCCAGTGAGCCTCAGGGTGCTGGCACCAGAACAATGGCCTGGAGGATGAGTGTGAGTGAGACCCGTCCTGCAGGTGACCAATATCTGGGCACAGTGAAAAAAACTTCCTTTTGATCTGATCAGCCATTAGAGATGGCAGAGTGATGGGGGTTCACAATCTTTTCTCCCAACAGCTAACTAAATAATCTTTTTTTAAAGATAAAAATTCATCAGCAGTACCTTAACAAGAAAAGAGTACAGCTCTTTTCTATAAAATTTGGAAAGCGATGACCTAAGAGAGAGAATAAAAGCTGCTTTTAATAATCATGTCACTCCTCTGCAAAACCCTCTAATGGCTTCCCATTTTCCTCGCAGTAAAAGCACAAGTTGTTAGAATGTCTTTCGGGGCTCTCTATGGGCTGGCCCCACCACCTATCTGACCTCCTCATCACCTACCGGTCTGCCCCTCACTCCTTCCCTCTCGCATCGGGCTCCTCACTACATCTCAAATACGCCAATCTCATTCTCCGGGGCCTTTGCATTTGTATTCCATCTGCCTGGAAGGCTCTTCCCTGGATATCTGCATGGCTCACTCTTGCACTTCCTTCAGGCCTATGCTCAAATATCACCTTATCAAAGAGGCCTTTTCAGGCTGAACAAACAAAAAAACCAAACTCATTGCTGTCCAGTTGATTCTGACTCATAGAGACCATATAGGATAGAGTAGAAGTACCCCATAGGGTTTTCAAGGCTGTAATCTTTATGGAAGTGGATTGCCACATCTTTCTCCCATGGACTAACTGGTGGATTTGAACAGCCAAGCTTTTGGTTAGCAGCTGAAACTTTAACCACTGCACCACCAAGACTCCTATGATGATTCTAGGTGTCCCTAGAGTATAAATGCCAACAAAGGAATATAAAACTATTTAAAAATATAATAAAGTTTCCTCTGAAAAGAAGGATAATCCTTCTGAAAAAATAATTGATTGCGATATTTCTCAGCCCTGTCTATTCAGGAAGCCTTTTTACCTGGAACTTACCACATATATCAACGCCTTGGCCTCACTGCAGAGAGCTGTTTAAAATCTCTGCTGATGAATCTAAAATGTAGCCGGGTGAAGGTCCACTGATCTATTGTTTCTTATACTTACTAAGCTCGGCTGCTTTCAAAATAAATGTCTTGAATTTGTTGGAGGCTGTATGGTTAGTTCAGTGGTATGATCAACACTTCTGTTTCCAAGATTGTCATGACTGATTCAAGGCTACTACCTTTTTCAACTCTGACATTTCTTTTACAATTTACCTAGCCAGCAACTGTTCTGCATTGCTATTTGGGAACTCCTACACAACTCACCAATTGCTAGAATAATGTCCCAGAAAAAAATATTAGCATATTATATGCATCATTTCATCTTCATTCAGAAATAATTTGCTCAAATTTTTCAAGGGGAAGGTAAAGAAAGTAACATCCAAACCCACTCTGCGCCAGGGTTTAGTTTTCTACAGCGAATGTGGAGGCAAACCCTGCAGGACAGTTCCACTCTGGCCCCTCGTGTCACTGTGAGTTGGAATTGACTTGATGGCACGCAATAACAACGAAGATGTCCAGAGTTTAGCATTACCTGGGAGTTATCCAAGGCGAGATTTAAATCTCTGGCAATAAGGACCGGCTGGGGGCGGGGTGGAGGAGGGCATAGGTACTGTATTGTGGGAAGTCCCCATATTGCACAAGGAGTGAAGGGTCATAGAGGAATGCTCCTGGCTTCTTGGATGTTCCAGGATTCAGCAAAATCCAGAAAAAAACCACACTCTGAGTCACACTAAATCAGACTTTTGAGCCAATAGGAGAACTGTTCATAGAGTATAGTATTAGGTCAGATGAAGCCTTAGGGATTATCTAAAAAAGGTCTTCTCCTTTGTACAGATGAGGAAAAGGAGGGTCAGACATAAAAAGTCACTTGCAGTAGGTACAGATCAGTCAACTTGTCACCACCATATCCCATCCCACTCCCTGGCATTCTGTTTGCACACAGCTGAGTCTTCCATTTGCCCCTACTATTCAAAATGTTTTTCTTCTTAAATTGGTTTCTCCAATTGGCCAAACCTGCTCTTATCCTAGCTCCCAAGGTAAATGACAGTCTCGACCTTTGTTGGGGGGTGTCAAGTTGATTCCAACTCATAGTGAACCTACAGGACAGAGTGGAACTGCCCCATAGGGTTTCCTACGCTGTAATCTTTATAAGAGCAGATTGCCAGATCTTTCTCCTGTGGAGCCACGGGATGGGTTCCCATCACCATCCTTTTGGTTAGCAGCCAGCGCTTAACTATTGCCCCACCATGGCTCCTTTGTTGAGCATTACTCACACCCTTTTCCATGGAAGTCATCATCACCTCTGCTATTTCAAAGCAGAGCTAAAGTTCCAGTCCCGGGAAGGACAGATTCTTCTGAAAGTGTTTTCGTGTTCACAGCTTGTTCTTTTCAACAATCTCCCCTTGAGTTTCTGGAATTTGAAGACTGCTCTCGTTTGAAGAAAGCACTGGCCTACATACTTTTATTATTGAAAAAAAAAAGTAAGAAAAGGATTTGTTACAAGGGGCACTGCTCTAACAAGCACTATAAAGTCTTGGACTGTTTCCTAGTTAGCATTCTCTCGGTACTTTATTCACATGCCTAAGGAGAGTGGTGTACTTTTGTGATCTAGCTAGTGGGTAAATTAAAACTAAAAAGTTAAATAAATCAACAAATAGACTGAAGAACAGGTTTTAAACTCTAAACCCAATGCTTTAATAATGGGCTCCCTTCTGTCATGACTTTCTACAAAGCTATCCTTTTTCCTAACCACCTGTACTTTCTCATTTCTAATGCTCTCAACTTTTCTTAAATCCAGATCGTTCCCTTTCTTCTCTCTTCTTACTCTTTCCACTCACCTCTCCCCACATTTTTTCTCTTTAACTCTTTAAACCAAAGAGTAATTTTGTTCATTTTAATCATACTGATCCTGGGCTGTTATCAGTTAACAATCCATAGGTAATATTTAGGTCTTGATTTTAACTTCTTATGATTTTTTCACTCGAATTTCTCACGGTGGTTGAGATTTTTTGTAATATTAAGAATGACTATAAAAAAACCAATATATGAGAAAAAGAAATGGATCAAGAGACAGCAAAAGGGAGAGAGATTGCAAAGAGATTTTATTTTATATTATTTGAAGACATTTCAAATAAAAGCTCAAGGGACGTTAGTAAGGTCAAAGCTGTGTAATACCAAAACAAGGTTCAAAGAAAGTAGCAAAAGGTACCAGAACATTTTTTTACATTACATAACAATGGTTCTTTTGTTTGCACTAGCTTTTCTACTTACATTTTGACGTGACTGAGAAGTGCTAGTTTCCTTAAAGCCACGCCCAGCCTGCACTCAATTTCTGTTACATAAACCTTGTTTCCTCACATGTGTTAGGAAGAGAACAGGAAATCAATCATGCTGGTCTCTTATATGCCTTGGCCCCCAAGTGAGGTGTGCCAACTCCACTTCTAATCCATTGGTCAGAAGTGGTCACATGACCTCACCCCAGTCTAAGGAAGGCCAGAGGATGGAGGGAGCATCAACATCCCCTGCCACACTTGGGGTATTTGAAAAACATAGTCTTGGAGTCCAGCAAAGCTGTGTTCCGATCTATCTCAAACTCAACAGAGGAGGCAGGACTTTTCATTTGCCATGAAAAAGTATGGTTTACTTCCCTATATTCCCCAACACATTTACAATCATGTTATATCACCAAGATTTTAAACCACATGCCTTAAATAGATACTTTTTGGTGAATGGTGTGTAAGCCCTTTGTCTATCATTTTTATTTCAGATCAAAGCAATGGTTGTCTATCTCAATAAATTAGAAGGAAGCATCGGAAAGAAAAGTAGGAAAGGCATTTTATAATTTATCCTGCTCTTCTTAAATTTCATTAATGTGAAATGTACATATAGAATAGTTCATGTATCATAACTGTACAGCTCAATGAATTTTTGCAAACTGGTCACATCTGTGTAACTGTCTCCCAGATCAAGAAATAAACCTTTAGCAGCAACTCAGAACTTTCTTCTAGTCAATAACCCCCTGACAGTCACTATTCCACCTTCCAATACCATAGAAAGTCTGTACTTTATATAAATGGAATCCTATAGTATGTTTTCTTTTGTATCAGGCTTTTTTTACTGAGCATTATGCTGAGTCTTATGTCGTTAGGTTGTTTTCTCTTATCGCTATAGTATTCCATTGTGTGAATATAAGATCACTCTTGTCAGTGTTACTGTGAGCCATCTACCTCAGAATTATTGGGGTGGGGGGAGTACAGGGTGTTCCTGGTCTATGATGTTAGTTGCCCATCAAGTCCATTCCGACTCATGGTGACTGTGTTACAGAGTAGAAACGCTCCATTGAGTTTTCTTAGCTGTAATCTTTATGGAAGAAGATTGGCAGGCTTTTCTTGGGCAATGCCACTGGGTAGGTTCGAACTGCCAACCAGCCTTTAGGTTAGTAGTTGAGTGCAAACCATTTGGACTATCCAGGGACTTAGTCTATAGCTCAGATATACTAAATAAAATTCTCTGGAGAGGAGCCCCAAAATTTGAAATTTTAGCACCAGAACACTTTTATTCCTAATGATAAACAAACCCACAATATATAGACAAATGAAACAGTTCCTGCTGAAGTGAGTATGAGGGCCTGTGGTTCCAAGGACTCAGCCTTCTCTTGGCCCTTTGCAGTGGAAACCTCTGCTCTATTTGCAAATGACTTCTAGGAAACATGACCAAAATTACAAAAAGGAGTAGGGAAGAATAAAGACTCATTTTAGGATTTGATCCACGCTGCTTGCTTTCATATTTCTCCCCACCTTCACTCTCCCAACCACAAAGCCCTGGTGGGAAACTTGAGTAGAGCTGGAGCTGAGGTTTCTATTATGCTGTTGACCTTGGGGCAAGCACAGAAAAAGTATGGAATCGATAGTACGAAGGACACCTCTGACCTTGAGCAAGTGTGGCCAAAATTTATTCTTATTCTGGGACACACCCTGTAAAACAGAAATCTTGTAAATCAAACCAGTTCCTTTCCACTTTGTTTTTCTACTATCCAAAAAATTCAGAAATAAAAGATTCATAGGTGTGCCTACTTGCTGTCTTATCTTGAAGAACCCTTTAAAGCATAACTGAAAAGCAGGGATGGAAATAGAAGTGATACTCTCTGGGAGTTATGCCCAGTAATTTGTTCTACAATCTGTATTTCCAAACCACACACCTGTGTTCTTCTAATTTTTTTTCAACTTTTCCGCATTTAAGGGGGACGAAGAAAAAAGTTCTCGTTTTTCCCAGATTGTATGGCATAGCTTATTTATACTACAGTTCGTGTTCACATATTATTTTTAGAAAAGCTATACATTGTTTTCATAAAAGTGGTTTCATTGTCCCCAGTGTGGAATAAGGCTTTGAAACATTTTTGACACTTGTAAATTTATTTGTTTGTTTTCCCAGTAAGCAGTAATCCATATTACTGGATGATGGCTGTACTACATGAGCGATGTTTGAATTTATATATGAGCTGAAATATTTTTGTTGTTTGAACAGAACAAGTGGGTACTGTCTGGTTTAAAGTCAGGAAAGGTATGCTTCAGAGTTGTACCCTTTCACCATACCTATTCAATCTGTATGCTGAGCAAATAATCCAAGAAACTGGACTATATGAAGAAGAATGCAGCATCAGGGTTAGAGGAAGACTCATTAACTACCTGTGATATGCAGACGACACAACCTTGCTTATTGAAAGTGAAGAGGACTTGAAGCACTTACATGGTATATCCTATATTCTTAACCAGCACCATAATTCAAAGGCATCAATTCTCCTTAGGTCTTCGTTATTCACTGCCCAGCTTTCACTTGCATATGAGTCAATTGAAAACACCATGCCTTGGGTCAGGCCCATCTTAGTCCTCAAGTGACATCTTTGCTTTTTAACACTTTAAAGAGGTCTTTTGCAACATATTTACCCAATGCAATGTGTCATTTTATTTTTTGACTGCTGCTTCCACGGGCGTTGATTGTGGAGCCAAGTAAAACGAAATCCTTGACAACAGCAGTATTTTCTCCATTTATCATGATGTTGTTTGTTGGTCCAGCTGTAAGGATTTTTTTTTATTTTCTTTACGTTGAGGTGTAATCCACACAAAGCCTGTAGACTTTGCTCTTCATCAGTGAGTGCTTCAAGTCCTCTTCACGTTCAGCAAGCAGAGTTGCATCATTTGCATATCATGGGTTGTTAATAAGTCTTCCTCCAATCCTGATGCCACTTTCTTCTTCATGTAGTCTAGCTTGGATTATTTGCTCAGCATACAGATTGAATAGGTGTGGTGAAAGGCTACAACTCTGAAGCATATCGTTCCTGACTTTAAACCAGGCAGTATCCCCTTGTTCTGTTCAAACGACTGTCTCTTGGTCCATGTACAGGTTTCACGTGAGCACCACTAAGTGTTCTGGAATTCCCATTCTTTGCAATGTTATCCACAATTTGTTATGTTCCCTACAGTCGAATGCCTTTGCATAGTCAATAAAACACAGGTAAACATCTTTCTAGTATTCTCTGCTTTCAGCCAGGATCCATCTGACATCGGTAATGATATCCCTCATTCTCATCCTCTTCAGAATCTGGCTTGAATTCCTGGCAGTTCCTTGTCAATGTACTGCTGCAAATATTTTTGAATGATCTTCAGCAAACTTTTATTTGCATGTGATATAAATGATGTTTTTTAATAATTTGCACTATCAGTTGGATTACCTTTCTTTGTAATGGGTATGTATATGAATCTCGTCCAGTTGGTTGGCCAGGTAACTGTCTTCCAAATTTCTTGGCATAGACAAGCACTGCATCTGTTTGTTCAAACATCTGAATTGATATTTCATCAATTCCTGGAGCACTGATTTTCACCAATGTCTTCAGTGCACCTTGGACTTCTTGCCTCAGTACCATCCTGATCATATGCTATCTCCTGAAATGGTTGAATGTTGATCAATTCTTTTTGGTACAGTGACTCTAGGTAGTTTTTCCATTTTTACTGCTTCTGTATTGTTTAATATTATGCCTATAGAATCCTTCAATATTGCAACTGGAGGCTTGAATTTTTTCTTCAGTTCTTTCATCTTGAGAAATGCCGAGCATGCTCTTCCCTTTTCATTTTGTAACTCCACATCTTGGCCGATTTCATTATAATACTTTGTCTTCTCAAACCACACTTTGAAATCTTCTATTCAGCTTTTTTATTTCTTCATTTCTTCCATTTGCTTTAGCTACTCTATGTTTAAGAGCAAGTTTAGAGTCTCTTCTGACATCCAGTTTGGTCTTTTCTTTCTTTTCAATGACCTTTTGCCTTCTTCACGTATGGTGTCCTTGATGTCATTCCACAACTGGTGTGGTCTTCAGTCATTAGTGTTCAATGCATCAAATCAGTTCTTGAGACGGTCTGTAAATACAAGTGGGATATATTCAAGGTCACACTCTACCTGTCATGAACTTGTTTTAATTTGCTTCAGCTTTAACTTGAACTTGCAATTGATGGACTGTTCCACAGTCTTCCCCTGGCCTTGTTCTGACAGAGATATTGAGATTCTAAATTGTCTCTTTCCGCAGATGTTGTCAATTTGATGACTGTGTTTTCTATCCAGTGAGGTCCACGTGTATAGTCATCGCCTAAGTTTTTGGAAAAAAGGTATTTGCAACGCATAAGTCCTTGATCTTGTAAAATTCTATCACTTAATCTTTGGAGTTGTTTCTATCACCGGGGCCATATTTTCCAACCACCGATCATTCTTTTTTTTTTTTTCCAATTCCAATCATCAGTAATTATCAGGCATCTTGATTGCATCTCTAATCAATGTCAGACTGCAGAAGTAGGTAAAAATCTTCAATTTCTTCATTTTTGACATGAGTAGTTGGTGCATAAATTTGAATAATAGTCTTATTCGTTGGTCTTCTTTGTAGGCATATGAATATTATCCTGTCACTGACAGTTTTGTGCTTCAGAATAGATCTTGAAATGTTTATTTTTGATGCCATTTCTCTTCAATCTGTCATTCCTAGCACAGTAGACTGCATGATTATGGATTCAAAATGGTCAATGCCAGTCCATTTTAGCTCACTATTGCCTAGGATATCTATTTTCAAGTGTCCCATTTCATTTTTCTTAACTTCCAATTTTCCTAGACTCATACTTTGTGCATTCCATGTTCTGAGTACTAATGGAGGTTTGCAGCTCTTTCTTCTCATTTTGAGTCATGCCACACCAGCAAATGAAGGTCCTGAAGGCTTTACTTCACTCGCTTTGTTAAGGTTGACTCTACTTTGAGGAGGCAACTCTTCGCCAGTAGTATTTTGTGTGTATTCCAACCTGAGGAACTCATCCAGCACTGTATTAGACAATGTTCTGCTGATATCCTTAAGGTTTTCACTGGCCAATTTTTTTGAAAGTTGTTAGTTACCATCGAGGTGGTTCCAACTCATAGCAACCCTATGCACAACAGAATAAAACACTGCATGGTCATGAGCTATCCTCACAATTGTTGCTATGCTTGAGGCCATTGTTGCAGCCACTGTGTCAATCCATCTCATTGAGGGTCTTCCTCTTTTTTGTTGACCCTCTATTTTACTAAGCATGATGTCCTTCTCCAGGGACTTATCCCACCTGATAATGTGTCCAAAGTATGTGAGATGCAGTCTCACCATCGTTGCTTCTAAGGAGCATTCTGGTTGTACTTCTTCCAAGACAAATTTGTTCTTTCTTTTGACAGTCCGTGGTGTATTTGATATTCTTCGCCAAAACCACAATTCAAAGGCATCAATTTTTCTTTGGTCTTCCTTATTCATTATCCAGGTTTCACATGCATATGAAGTGATTGAAAACACCATGGCTTGGGTCCTCAAGGTGACGTCTTTGCTTTTCAACACTTTCAAGAGATCTGTTACAGCAGATTTGCCCAATACAATGTGTCTTTTGATTTCTTGACTGCTCTTCCATGGGTGTTGATTGTGGATCCAAGTAAAATGAAATCTGTGACAACCTCAGTCTTTTCTCCATTTATCATGATGTTGTTTATTGGTCCAGTTGTGAGAATTTTTGTTTTCTTTATGTTTAGGTATAATCTATACTGAAGGCTGTGGTCTTTGATCTTCATCGGCAAGTGCTTCAAGTCCTCTTAGATCTCCAAATCCTTCCTAGTCTGTCAACCTGCCCACCATGGTTGACTCTGCCAGTATTTGAAATACTGGTGGCCTAGCTTCCAGCATAACAACAATATTGAAGCCACCACAGTATGACAAACTGACATGGAAGTGGTTCTCCGTAAAGATTAAACCCAAAACCTAGTGCCGTCGAGTTGATTCCAACTCATAGTGACCGTTAAGGTTACAGCCTTGGACGGAAATCCTATGGGGCAGTTCTGCCCTATCCTATAGGGTGCTATGAGTTGGAATTGACTTGATGGTAATGAGTTTGGTTTAAGAAGTCCTGCTGGTGCAGTGGTTTAGCACTTGGCTGTTAACCGAAAGGTTGGTGGTCAAACATATCAGCTGTTCCCATGGGAGAAAAGTGTTGCAGTTTACTTCTGTAAAGATTACAGCCTTGGAAACCCTATGCGGCAGTTCTACTCTGTCCAACAGGGTCGCTATGAGTCAAAATCCTCTTGATGGCAATGGGTTTGGATTTGGGTTTATATATACAAGACACTGGGATGAACTAGGGGGAATTTGGAGGCAGCTGTATGGGACTTATCAAAAAAGTTTATTATATACTCTTTATTTATACAGTTATGATAAAAACACAAAGTATTTTTGAAGAGATTGAGTTTTCCCTACAGACAAACCTGCTGAATCTTTGCAATTTTTTGAATGAGGAACTTGAGTTTGCTTTGGTGAATATAACTTTTTGTATCATATTTTTTATGCCTTAAATGGTTACATACACTTCCTGTTCAAATTTTATTAAGGATCATCTTTGGCAACTCTTGACAATCTTCACTGGCAAGATACATTTTTTTCCACAAGTGATAAAAATTAAATCCACTGAAATATGATAATAGTTAAAATTATATTTGAAGAATGTAATAGCTTCTTACTTTCCTTTCAGTGACAACTGTAACATTAAAACTTGTTAACAAGGATAGATTTTTTAACCTCGATAGAATTTTTTTCATATTAAGTATTTCGTATCATGTATTTCAAAATAATTTTCCAGACATGCGCATGCATCAGGGAAGCTACCATGCAGCCAGATTGCATGACACCAAAGGGTACATAGCCTGAAAATGGAAAGAAATATTCAATATACGTGAGGCCAGAAATGGGGAGGGCACTGCCTGGAAACACCACCTTCCTAACACCCCACTTTGGATCCCTGCTCCTCCCCAGAAACCGCCAGCCTCGCTGTGAGCTCTTTGGGCATCTGGAACACCAACTCAACTGGTGGCCTCATGGGCCCTGTATGGGTTTAATGGTGTTCTCCACACCCAAAGATATGTCCACATCCTAATTTGGAGAACCTGTAAATGTTATCTGGCTTGCAAAAAGAGTCTTTGCAGGTGTAATTAAGTTAAGGATCTTGAAATGAAGAGACTATCCTGATTTATCGAGGTAAAAAAAAAAAAAATTTTTTTTTTTTTTTTGTAGAGCCTGGGTAAATGTCCTTATAAGAAACACACAGGGGAGATTTGAGAGAAAAGGAGGAGGCAATGCGACCATGGAGGCAGAGACTGGAGTCATGCAGCCAAAAAAACCAAACCAAAAATCAGACCCTTGCCTTAGAGTGGATTCTGACTTATGACAATCCCATGTGTGTCTGAGTGGAACTGCGGCTCCACAGGGTTTTCAGTGTTAATATAATGGCTGTATTCTTGCAGAAGTAGATGGAGGCACCGCTGTCCCACAGCCAACCTTTTGTTTAGTAGCTGAGAGCAGATTGTGCCACTCAGGGGCCAGAAACTAGAAGAGGCAGGGAATGGGTTCTCCCCAGAGCTTCCAGAGGGAGCTTGGCTTTATTTTAAACTTCTGACGTCCAGAACTGTAAGAGAATAAATTTTCATTCTTTTAAGTCACCCAGTTTGTGGTTACTTGCTAAAGAAGCCACAAGAAACTAATACAGGTCCCTTGTTCACAACAGGCAGTGGGCACGAGGGAGCTGGCTGCTGAAGTGGACATCCAGGCAGGCTCCCTGGCCACCGTATCCAGTCTAAGCAGAGCTCCCCACTGCCATGGACCACACCAAGCATAGTCAGACCTGCTTGTCTGGGACTGCCCTCCGAGAAGCCCCTGATGAGGCTCCGTCACCCCTGGGCTTGCTGAGCTGTCCCAGAGCCAGGGGCAAGCGGAGTGGTAGGGGTCAGGGTATTGTGGTACCCTCGACCCCTTTTGGAATGTTGCCCTGAGGGCTGTCACAGAGAGCTGCTATTAGCCTCTGTTTGTGATGTGGTTTCTTTTCATTTCTTTTTCATTTCTGGGGTTTCTGACTCTCTGAGTTGGAAACAGCAAATTATTTCCTATAAAAATGTTGCTTATAAAAAAATAGCCACCGTTTTGGTAGGCAAAATGCAGGCTTATGGTGAATCGGTACCAGGAAAATCACCCATCAGAAAATATTTCCAACTTCTATTTTGAATTTTATTTAGAGCATTCCCTGAGCATAATACAGAAGACCTTAAGAGGGGGTAGAAAGTGGTGGAAACCTTTCACTGGCTTCTATATCTGGGTTTAGGATTATCCTAAGTCCGTGGGGTAGTCTGTTTGAGCTTTTCATTTTAATTAAATTTCTGACACATCACTTTTCAAGAGGTAGCAAAACTACTGAGAAATGTTTTTCAACCCACTTCAGGTCATGGTTTGCTCTCTGCAGTTTCTTCCTCCACCCTTCTCTTCCTTCTGCTCTTCTACACGCTCTGCTCTGTTAACACCTCTGCTGCCTCTTCTGACAGCCTTTGGGGTCAACTTTCCTGAACATTACCTCATAGTTTCTCTGTTTTTTAATCACCCTGAGAAAACAACTGGACATATAAAAGAGATCTGAAGAAAAATTTTATTTGGTTCAGAGAGACCACACTGGACACCCATGAGGCAATTTTCATGAACACACAGCTATCCAAGTTATTGGGGGTATGGACTTAAATTATTGTCAATTGTCTTATAACAGCTGTTTCTTAAGTGCCCTCAGTTCTGTCAAAGCCACGCAACAATATTCCCTCAAAGCATTTTGCAAAGTGTGCATGCCTTGAGCGTTTTTATATGTAGTGTAAGGCAGAGTGATCTCACCCAGTGGAGTTGACATTGGACTTGGTGGTGATATTCTACATCTGTCCATACCCATGGCTATTCCTAAATTCAGATTATAATACTGAGAAACTGGCATGAGAAAACTTTCCCAGGGTGGCCTGTGGTCAAAATTTATTGAAGAATTTTACAAAGAAAATACCAAAATAGACTGGTCAATAATTTAAAATTAGCCATTGGCTAGCTTTGGGAGTACTTGAACTATAATGATGAGCTTATAGAGTCTACAGTTGTTGGGGCTGAGGGAAGAGAGGAGAGGTGGGTTCCTTTATCCTAAGTCAGAATGCAGTAACACTAAACAGAATGTGGGCAGAACAGGGGTAGGGGCCACACTTGCTTCTGCTTCTTGAGGTGATGGGAGAAGTAACAGCAACCACGGCAGCAGCACACAGGTTTCTGGAACTGCCAGCCTATGGCCAGTACTGTGGAGCCCTCTCATTCCCAGAGACATTGTCTGAGTCTTAGGTGAGAAGTACTAGGACTGACTCTTTGGATACATGCACCCATGTGGCTTCTTGATGTTACCACCCGTCAGTTTGCTGCACTACAGTGGCTTGCATGTAGCAATGCCACTGGTATTTTAAATACCAGCAGGGCCACGCCCTGGTAGATAGGTTTCAGCAGAGCTTCCAGACTAAGACAGGCTAGGAAGAAAGGCCTGGTGATCAGCTTCTTAAAATCAGACAATGAATACCCTGTGGATCACAACAGGATATTTTCCGATTTAGTGCTGGAAGATGAGCCCCCTAGGTTGGAAGGCACTCAGAATACACAGGGGCTACAACCATGGGCTCGAGTATGCCAATGATCATGAAGATGGCACAAGACCCGGCGACATTTCATTCTGCTAGCCATAAGGTGGCCATGAGTTGGAGCTGACTAGATGGCCACTAATAACACCAATAGCTTCTTGACGATACCAGGAACAGCTCCTCAGAGGAAGACAGAACCTTCGTTAATCTAGGCATGTGAGATTAGGTTTACTCTGGCAAACCGATGTGGCATATGCTGTGCCCCAAGATCTAAGTGCCATCATTGCTCCATTTTATAGATGGGAAAACAAGGCACAGACAGTTAATTGGGATCAGAGCCAGAATACCTACCGAGGCTCTCTGGCTAGACACACCCTGTTCGATATGATTTTATTTGTATTTAAATCCAGCAAAGAAAGTGGAAGGATTGGTCTGTTTTTTATTCAAATGATTGCTCCAAGAAACAGAAATAAATGATGCATGAGAATTTTACACTTTAGGGTGCGGTTAGTGCCACAGGAGGACGGGAGGGGATTGCTGGTGTTTTACAAAGACAAGTCATGCAAGGATATCTTGCATTCGGTCTTGGAAAAGGCGAAACTGTTCAGGTACACAAGATTGAGATAGTATTTATTTCAGCAAAATATTTTGAGCCTCTCCATCTTTATTCCCCAAGGTTTGGAAAATCTGACATTTGTTTACCCTAGTTAGTATAATATATTTTAGTGTTAATGTTCTCCATTTTAAAACTAAAATTAGAATTTGGGGTTAAAGGGAAGTCTTTATTAAAGCTAGTGTTCTTTTCACTATAACGCTGTTTGACTTTGCTAAACTGGTATCCGAGTTGAGTCCTGGAACACAAGCTGTGTAGATCGTGAACTTCGTTGTCGTTAGTTGCTGTTGGGTTGATTCTGATTCATGGAGTCCCCAGGTAAGCAGAGTAGAACTTCTCCACAGGGTTTTCAAGGCTGTGACCTTTCAGATCAGATCCCCAGAAATGTCTTCCGAGGTGCATCCTTTTGTCTAGAAGTTGAACGCTTAACCATTTACATACACCACCCAGGGTCCCCTTATGAAAGTTAAAAACATTTGGGAACCCCTGGATGGTACAAATGGTAAATGTGCTTGGCAGTTAACAGAAAGGTTGGAAATTTAAGTCCATGCAAAGGTGCCTCGGAGGAAAGGCTTGGCAATCTACTTCTGAAAAATCAGCTCTTGAAAACCCTATGAGATACAGTAGTGCTGTGACACACGTGCAGTCTCCACGAGTTGAAACCGACTTAACGGCAATGGGTGGGTGGGTTGGCTGGCTGGCTGGCTTGTTGGTTAGTTGGTTGTTTGGTTAAAAACATATGGCTGGTATTCTTAAGAAATCTTAAAACCTAAACTAATGTATTATCATTTTCAATCAACTTTCTAGAACATATGCAGAATTTTCTTTGCCATTAATGTCCAGAAAAGCAAGTCGTAAGTACTGATTCCTAATATCCATTGAGAATCAATTATTTACTATAATATACCTGAACTTTTCTACTAAATTTCATTATAAGCAAGTCATTTATGTCAGTATCTTTTTCAGGAGAGTCAAGCTCATCAAAAAGACGTACAAATTTTAAACATTATAGTTAGAGACTAAAAAGCCCGAGCTGAAGTTATAAGTTTGCTCTGGTTCAACCAAAGTTGTCTTAACAAAGAGAGACCCAAACACCCAGACCCGCTGCTGTCAGGTAGACTCCGACTCATAGCAACCTTATGGGACAGAGTAGAGCTGCCACATAGGGCTTCCCGGGCTGTAAATCTTTATGGAAGCAGACTGCCACATATGTCTCCCATGGGCTGTAACCGCGGGCCTTTCGGTTAGCAGCCAACTGCTTTTACAACTGCACCACCAGGGCTCCTATGAAGAGAGAAGCCGTCCGTTAAATAAATAAAACAGTAGGTTGAAGATAAAAAAAACCTAAGGTAAATTCATCTTCAAAATGCCAGACTCCAGTGACTCCTTCCGGAACTCCAGTCCTATATATTTAATGTCTTATCAGCTATGTTCCCATGGATATGCCATTGGTGTTTTAAAGAAACAAGCTGAAACATGCCCTAAACAGAACTCACCATCTTCCTCCCTCAAACCTGCCCCTCCCCAGGCTGTGTCCCATACGTTCATCCATCACTGAAGCTAGAAACTGCAGAGTGATCCTTGACTTTTATCTTGCCCAAGGTGGATTTGTTTCTTCAGATAAATTCCTGCAAGTGGAATTGCTGATTTTTTTTTTGACTTTTTATTTTGAAATAATTTCAAACTTACCGAAAACTTGCAAAAAAAAAAAAAAAAATACTAAGATTTTTTTTTCTGTGCCTTACACCCAGATTTTTTCTTTGAATGTTAGCCAAAAGCTGCAGGTGTCAAACTTATTTCCATTTCAAGTACTTTATAAGACTCATGAATTAAGAGGTCTGATTGTTTTATTGCCTGGTAGCCAGAGAAAACTTTGTGGTATACGTGCATTCTACATTTCTGAAACCATGATTAACTCTATAATTTGGAGGAATATGTGGGTTTGATAGCTTTAGCTGTTTTTTTTTTTTTTTTGCAAATTCTAAGCTTATAGCCAAATTTTCCAGCTCTCCTGTTTATTCAAAAAACTCTCAACAGTCTGTTTTTTATTTCAGGTAGTTGAAAGTTCCATGAGATTTAAGAAGAAAAACAAATTGGTTAGTACAGTAGGTCTAACATTTTTGAAATGAAATTTAATACTTGATAGCTGAATTCATTTTGCCAGAGAAGTGCATATTACTGAGAGGTAAACCATTTTCTTCAACTTGCTGTAAATAGGTGAAGATACATGATGGGAACAGCGCTCTCACATCTATCTCTTTTGTAAACGCACCTTATCTTGTAAAATTCTTTAGCCTTCTTGTTAAAGATGTGATCCATAATGTTTACATTTGTTTGAAGAGAACTGACAAAAGCTGTTTTCTACGGCAGCTGGATATTGTCTACTGCACATCTTTCTGCTTCAGTTCACAGAAGGACAGTCTTCTTCTGATGCCTAAGGAAGATAGATAGCTAGGTCACCTAAAAGGGTAAAAAAATGGACCCTTCCCTCATCAGAGACCTCAGAGCCTGAATGTGTGCAACTCAGTTTCTGGACCTTTGAAGATAGCCTATGGGAGTATACTTTTCCGTAGCAGAAGACACTCTGATTTTTCTGTACTGCACTCCTATTGTTTTGAGAATGTTCTAGAAGTCAATGTTGAACTAAACTCTAGTATACTGTTTTCTCTTTCAAATACATTCCATTCAGATTATGGCACAAATGTGGGTCATGTCAGTCAGCCTTCCCACACACTGTGATTCATAAGGAAACCCCTTTTATTAATTGCCAACATATCAAGAGCTTGGGATGCCAGAGTTTGAGAGAGACAGATGGATTGATTCAGAGTGAGGCTGGTCATGCAGGGACATGGTGTGCATTCCAGGTTGGCAACAGTGTACAATTTACAATTGCAAGGCAAACTGGTGCTGCTAACGCTAAAGATAAGTCAAGGATTCTGATAACGACTTACTAAATGAGGCCCGAATGAGGGCATTGGGGGTTCCATGGTAGAATTCTCCCCTTCCGTGCAGGAGACCTGGGTGCAATTCCTGGCCAACGTACCTGTTTGTCAGTGGGGGCTTGCTTGTTGCTATGATGCTGAAGAGATTTCAGTGGAGCCTCCAGAGTAAGATGGACTAGGAAAAAAGGTCTGGTGATCTACGTCCAAAAATAAGTCTGAAAACTCTGTGGATGGCAAGGATCCAATCTGCAACTGATCACGGGGCTGGCACAGCACTGGGCAGCGTTTCATTCCACTGTGCATGGGGTCACCAGGAGTTGGAGCTGATCCAATGGTAGCTAACAACAAAATGAGACCTCTATTTCTATGTCAATCTCATCTCTCTTTCTCTCTCATTTGTTTTCAAAGCTGAGACATTAGTATTTGTAAATTTTCCAATGCTTCTTATTCATTGTTAACATACAAGCCACTGGCGTTATGCTTAAACGTCTCTGCAGCAACACAGCACTGATCCATCCCTAGAATCAAAGCTAAATGTGTAAGGCTAAGTATGTGATAGTTTGAATCGCATTACCATACAAGGCAGCTTTGAATTTCTCACAGTAACCTTTTATTACCGTTTTTAAGTTTCCCAAGCACAGCACTGCCAAACATCTCGAACTTTGTGGAACGATTACAAACTTTATAAACATAAATCCTTGATTCCACTTTGAAATTGTGCTAAGGAATTATATTAAAAATTGTATTAACAAAACATGTATTTTAAAATCAAAGACCTGGATACCATTTTGATGACTTTGGTGAATACCATTGGAAAACTGATAAACGGGCATTGCAACAGCTGTGCTGGTTTTCAAGAAGAAGATTATACAACCCAGAGACATCGTTTGGGCTGCAAAGCTGGCCTGGTCTCTGGGTTGTTTGCCTTGGATATTTAGAAAGCTGCTACTTTAAAAACTCCAAAACATTTATTAGAAACATTTCATTTTGTAAGTTTGTTTCCCTTGGCATCTTAGTAGGGTAGTTCTTTTTTTTTTTTTTTTTTTTCAGCTCAGAATATGAGGAATTCCCTTGAGAAACAGAAAGGGTTTTGTCTTTAGCAGGCAGGCATGGTACTGCTGCCTGCCGATGGCCCAGAATCAATTCAATATGGAGCAACTCCTGACAGAGAGAAGGCCGTTCTCTTGAGGGCTAAAGCTTCTGGAAGATGCGAAGGTGAGTGGAAGAAATCTTTCTCTGGAAGGACAAACAAGCAAAGGAACGCTATTTTCATGTGGTCCTGACATAGCGGCCTGACATAGTTTATATGGAGGGGAAGACGTATGGCAGTATGATGTGGTGAATAAGGATTCAGACTATGGAGCCAGATTGCCAGGTGCAAATTCCAGTTCTTCTGCTTCCTAGCTTTGTGACTTTGGCCAAGTTAAATAATCTCCATGTTCTTAGTGTGCTTATCTGTAAAATGAAATCATAAAAGTGCCTACCTCAAAGGGTTGTTGTGAATATTAAATGAGTGTGTGTGTGTATGTGTGTTGTCATTGTTGTTGTTAGGTGCCATCTTGTTGGTTCCTACTCATAGCAACCCTATGTACAAGAGCACTTAACACTGCCTAGTCCTGCACCATCCTCACAATCACTGTTATGTTTGAGCCCATTGTTGCAGTCACTCATTCAGGGTCTTCCTCTTTTTCCCTGACCCTCTAATTTACAAGCATGATGTGATTCTCCAGGGATGGGTTTCTTCTTGTAACATGTCCAAAGTATATGAGATGAAGTCTCACCATCCTTGCTTCTAGGGGGCACTCTGGCTGTACTTCTTCCAGGATAGATTTGTTTGTTCTTTTAGTGGTCTATGGTATATTCAATATTCTTTGCCAATACCATAATTCAAGGGCATCAATTCTTCTTTGGTCTTCTTTACTCATTGTCCATCTTTTGCATGCATATGAGGCCATGAAAAATACCATGGCTTGGGTGAGGCACACTTTAGTCCTCAAAGTGACATCTTTGTTTTTTAACACTTTAAAGAAGTCATTTGCAGCAGATTTGCCCAATGCAATATATCCTTTGATTCTGTGATTGCTACTTCCGCGGGTGTTGATTGTGGATGTAAGTAAAATGAAATCCTTTAGAACTTCAGTATTTTCTCTGTTTATCATGATGTTGCTTATCGGCCCCATTGTGAGGGTGTTTGTTTTATGTTGAGGCGTCATCCATACTTAGTGAAGGCTGTAGTCTTTGATCTTCAACAGTGAGCGCTTCAAATCCTCTTCACTTTCAGCAAGCGAGGTTGTGTCACCTGCATAATGCAGGTTGTTAATTAGTCTTCATCCAGTCCTGATGCCGTTTTTTTTTTCATGTAGTTCAGATTCTCAGATTATTTGCTCAGCATACAGATTTAGTAAGTATGGTGAAAGGACACAACCCTGACACACAACTTTCCCGATTTTATACCATGCGCTATCCTCTTTTTCTGTTCAAGCGACTGCCTCTTGGTCTATATAAAGTTTCTGCATGAGCAGAATTAGGTTTTCTGGAATTCTCTTTGTTTGCAGTGTTATCCATAATTTGTTATGATCCACACAGTTGAAGGCCTTTCAACAGTCAATAAAACACAAGTAAACATCTTTCTGGTATTCTCTGCCAAGATCTATCTGACATCAGCAATATCCCTTGTTCCGTGTCTTCTTCTGAATCTGTCTTGAATTTCTGGCAGTTCCCTGTCAATGTACCTCTGAAAGTGTTTTTGAATTATCTTCAGCAAAATTTTACTTGTGTGTGATATTAATATTTCTGCATTCTGTTGGAACACCTTTCTTTGGAACGGCCACAAATATGGATCTCTTCTAGTTGGTTGGCCAGGTAGCTGTCTTCAATATTTCTTGGCATAGATGAGTGAGCACCTCTAGCTCTGCATCCCTTTGTTGGAACATCTCATTTGGTATTCTGTCAGTTCCTGGGGACTTCTTTTTCACTAATGCCTTCAGTGAAGCTTGGACTTCTTTCTTCAATACCATTGGTTCCTGCTTATATGCTACCTCCTGAAATGGTTGAACTTCAACCAATTCTTTTCGGTACAGTGACTCTGTGTATTACTTCCGTCTTCTTTTAATGCTCCCTGCGTCATTTAATTTTTTTGCCCATGGAATCCTTCAATCTTGCAACTCAAGGCTTGAATAGTTTCTTAATTTCTTTCAGCTTGAGAAATGCCGAGCGTGTTCTTCCCTTTTAGTTTTCTATCTCCAGGTCTTCACGCATTTCATTCATTATAATACTTTGTCTTCTCAAGCTGCCCTTTGAAATCTTCTCTTCAGCTTTAGTACTACATGTTCAAGAGCAAGTTTCGGAGTCTCTTCTGACACCCATTTTGATCTTTTCTTTCTTTCTTGTCTTTTTAATGACCTTTTGCTTTCTTCGTGTATGATATCATCCCAGAACTCGTCTGTTTTTTGGTCGTTAGTGTTCAATGTGTCTGTCAAATCTATTCTTGAGGTGGTCTGTAAATTCAGGTGGGATATACTCAAGGTCCTACTTTGGTTCTCATGGACTTGTTTTAATTTTCTTCAGCTTCAACTTGAATTTGCATATGAACAATTGGTGGTCTGCTCCCCAGTTGGCCCCTGGCTTTGTTCTGACTGATATTGAGTTTCTCCATCGTCTCTTTCCACAGATGTAGTTGATTTGAACCCTGTGTTTTCCATCCAGTGAGGTCCACAAGTACATTTGCTGTTTATGTTGTTGAACAAGTGGTTTTCAATGAAGAAGTCATTGGTCTTGCAAAATTCTATCATGTGATCTCCGACATCGTTTCAATCACCAAGGCCATGTTTTCCAACTATGTATCCTTCTTTGTTTCCAACTTTCACATTCCAATCACTAGTAATTATCATTGCTTCTTGATTGCAGGTTTGATTAATTTCAGACTGCAGAAGTTGGTAAAATTTTTCAATTTCTTCATCGTTAGTATTAAAAAAAAAACAAAACCACTGCCATTAAGTTAATTCTGACTCATAGCAACCCTATAACATTAGTGGTTGATCCTGTATCATCTATATCTATCTATCTATATAGTATTTAGAACAGTGAGTGGCACTGCTGTTCCAAAGAACATCAATGAAATTTTTAAAAAGAGATGTCCAAGAATGAACTTAAAAAAAAAAAAAAAATGGCTCCATCAATGATTAGCTGTCTGACCTTTGGAGAGCTACTTAAACTTCCTAAGCTTCAGTTTCCTCACCTATAAAATGTGTACAATAATATCCACCTCACAGTGCCTAGAACATAGAGGGACAATAATAAATGACAGCTGTATATAAGAACATGGTATAGAATGAGATTTCCAGAACCTATTTCCCATTCATCTTCTCCACTGATAAAACCAAAAAACCAACCAAACTCGTTGCCCTCAAGCTGATTCCGACTCATAGCAACCCTATAGGACAGAGTAGAACTGCCGCTTAGAGTTTCCAAGGAGTGCCTGGTGGCTTTGAACTGCCAACATCTTAATTAGCAGCTGTAGCACTTAACCACTACCTATGCCACCAGTGATTAATTAGCACAATGCAAATACAAGGTCATAGCTAAGTGAACATATTCAACAGTAGCCTAAGGTGGCATTAAGCAATATTAAAATTAATATGCTTATAATCACCCTGCAATAAGGAATCAGTAAAAATGATGAAAGTATGTGGATTTGGTTGATCAGTCAAGAAATCAACTATTGTAAGTACCAGGTCAGTATCAGGAAAACCTGTGCTTACACTGACTCACTGCATGGATTTGACAAGTCTCTGTGGGGCCCATTTCTCATTAATAAAATGGAAAGCATGTAAGTAATTTCCAATTTACTCAACTTCTGGAAAGCTATTAGATACTGAGTGACTACTGCTCTCCTACAAATTTGCCTTGTTGTTAAAACTCCCCCCCGTCCATGCACACACACACACAAACTTCCTCTACCACTGGAGCTGCCAGACTTAGGGGTTGTGGGCCTGAAAACTCAGCAGAGAAGAGGAAAACTGGAGTGTCTGATGGTTTGAAGCTACTATTATAATAATTATTGCTCCTTTAATAATCAACCATTTTGTGAGTTGATCTCTAACCTCTCATGGAGTTCCAAGCAAGTAAATGTTGCAGGAAAAAAAAAAAAAAAGTTTCAGCCATTTGCTCTCATTTCGTCCCAGCTGAGTTTTTTTTTTTTTTTCGTAATGTGAGAACGGGGTCATTCTAATGTTATTAACTGTTCCTTTGGTAAATACCATATTTAATGGTTATGAGAGAGGGGGTGGGGATTGAAAAACACTAAATAGACAAAAATAAGTGGAAACTTTGGTGAAGGGTAAGACAGTACACAATACTGGGGAAGGCAGCACAACTTGACCAAGACAAGGTCATTGAAGCTTCATAGACACATCCAAACTCCTTGAAGGACCAAATTATTGGGGCTGAGGGCTGGGGACCATAGTCTCGGAGGACATCTAGGTCAATTGGCATAATATAGTTCATAAAGAAAATATTCTAAATCCTACTTTGACAAATGGTGTCTGGGATCTTAAAAGCTTGTGAGCGGCCATCTCAGATACATCTATTGGTCCCATCCCATCCAGAGCAAAGGAGAATGAAGAAAACTAAAGATAAAATGAAAATATTATTCCAAAGGACTAATGCACCCCGTGAACCACAGCCTCCACCAGCATGAAACCAGAAGAACTATATAGTGCCTGGTACCAGCACTGACTGCTCTGACAAGGATCACGATACAGGGTGCTGGACAGAGTGGGAGAAAAATGTAGAGCAAAATTCAAATTCACAAAAAAAGACCACACTTTGTGGTCTAACACAGACTGGAGGAACCCCCGAGACTATGGACCCTGAACACCCTGCTAACTCAGAACTAAAGCCACTCTCGAAGTCCACCTTTCAGCCAAAGATTAGACAAGCCTATAAAACAAACAATAACACGTTAGGAACATGCTTCTTAGTTCAATCAAATATGTGAGACCAAATGGTCAACACCTACACAAAAGCAAACATGAGAAGGCAGGAGGGACAGGAAAACTGGACAAATGGACACAGGAAACCAGGGGTGGAAAGGGAAAGGGGAAGAGTGCTGATGCATTGCTGTAGATTGCAACCGATGTCACAAAACAATTTGTGTATAAATTTTTGAATGAGAAACTAATTTGCACTGTAAACTTTCAACTAAAGCACAATAAAATTTAAAAAAAAATTTAGTTAAAAAAAAGAACTACTGTCAGCCCTATGACAGTGTCCCAGTAGGGGTGCTGAATCCTCCTGGGGTGCAGCTCCTTCCAGGCAGAGGCTTCGCCTGCCACTTGCTTTGCTCTATGCAGGCCATAGCAGTGGTCAGAGAGGAATGCTTAAGAAGTATTAAGTGAGGATGATGGTTTCACAATAGTGCCTTCCAGTTATGTTTTAGATTTTTCAAAACTGCATAGGATATTTCTTGATATTGGAAAATGCTGGTGAAAAGCCATACAGCAAAAATAGGTGGGATGTGGAAAAGCAATTCAGAATTAAAGTTCTGTGTGGACCTACATTGTCATCGGCTCCCCCCCCGAACAAGGAAAGAAAGAGAGAAAGTGCTGGTAGAGAAAAAAGAATATATTATCTGCCTTTGTCAAGCAGGGCTGCCAATAGTCTTACTCTCCTACATAGTTACCCTTGCTTATACTTAAATACTTTGAAGGTATGATCAGTAAGTTAAACAAATTACAATTACGATGAGATGATGAGGTTTTATAGCAGTGCTATGAGTCAGCGACTCCACTTCATGGCAAATGGTTAAAGAAGTTTTAAATCTGAGAGAAAATTTTAAGAAATCAAGTAAATCACTGATTATGAATAATATTATACACCATTATTCTTTGGTAAACTATACATAAGGACAAGTTTCTGGGTTAGTCTCAGATTTTACCTTTACTCTTCCACTTCTCAAGGAGCCTGGATGACACAAGTGGTTTGTGATAGGTTGCTAACCCAAAGGTGGCGGTTTGAACCCACCCAGTGGTTCCATGGAAGAAAAAGCCTGGCAATCTGTTTTCGTAAAGATTACAGCCAAGAAAAACCCTATGGAGCAGTTCTACTCTGCAACACATGGAATCACCACGAGTTGGGAGCCAACTTGATGACTGCTAACAAGAACAACATATCATTTATCACAAAGGATTGTAGTAACCCAGTGCTGTCGAGTCGATTCCGTCTCATAGCGACCCTGTAGGACAGAGTAGAACTGCCCCGTAGAGTTTCCAAGAAGCACCTGGTGGATTCGAACTGCTGACCTTTTGGTTAGCAGCCATAGCACTTAACCTCTATGCCACCAGGGTTTCCAGGATTGTAGTAGTTGGCTTAAATGCCTGTCTCTTTTATTAAATTGGGAATGCCTTCAGGGTAAGAACTATATTACATACAGTTTTATACCCACAGTACTTGGAAGCTTGTGGGTAATTAATAAATTTCTCTCCTAATCTGCCCTAAATAAATGAGTTTTATTTCATAAAATCTGGAGAATAAACAAGGCCCTGCATTGTAAATTCTTTCCCACTAAATATTTAACAACACTAAAGGTGTGTCTCCCCTTGGCAGGTTAGGAATTCAAGAGTTGAAGACTCCCCATGGAGCCTTCTTCTTGCCCCAGGACATAGATCCTAACCCCAGGAATGGACTGTCTTGGAAACAGTGCTTACCAGATTTTCTGAATCTAGATTATTATAAACATTCCTGCTGTTTATAAACTCTATAAGTTGAGTTTATGGTCTTAGGGTTATTAGGACTGCACATCTGTATAAATCCTAAAGCAAAGGGGGAAGAAAGGTAAATGAGAGGATGAAGCTTAATATCCTAAAGGATACATTGATATAAATTATATTTTGTAGATTATAGAACATACTTACATGTTTGACCGGAATTCTCATCTGTGTATCAAGTAGATATTACAGATGCCATAGCCACCTAACAATTTACCCCAAAATTTAATGGCATGAAACAATTACTCATTATGCTCATGGATTCCGTGGTTCAGGCATTTGGACAGGACCCAGTGGGTTCAGTTTGTCTCTGCTACATGATGTCTGGGGCTTCAGCTGGAAGTCTTGAATGCTGGGGACTTGAATCATTTGAAGGATCATTCATTCAGTTGATGCTGACATTGGCCTGGGAGCCTCAGTTCCTCTCCGTATGGGTCTCTCCACGTGGGCTCTCTGAGTAGGCTATTTTGGGCTTCCTTATAGAATGGTGACTGTGTTCTAAGGGCAAGCAACCCTTGAGACATAGAACCTGAAGAGGTCATGTCACCTTTCATGACCTAGCCTAGGAGGTAATGCACACCACATCCTATTCTTTGAGGCAGTCCTAAAGTCTGGTCAAGTTCAAGGGGAGGGGACATAGACTCCAAACGGTAAGTGGTAAGGCTCTGGAAGAACAACCAGAAATATTGCTATGTCCATTTTTCAAAATGTAATCTGCCAAATAGGGGTTGATATTCCCATTTTATAGATAAGGAACTGAGGCACAGAGAGGTTAAGTGGTTGTCCGTGGCCCTACAGCTGGTGAGTGGTGGAGCTCACACTCCAATCCAGTTCTTGTGACTTTAAGTGAAGTGCTTTTGCTATTATACCACAACCATGTAGAGCCAAACCATCATGTGAACACTCCACTTATATAAAGAGATGACTTTCAGTAAAATATTTTTTCTTCCTTTAATTGTAATTGACAGTTAAAATATAACTATGATTTTATAGTTGCTAAGTTGGTTGATGCCAAGTTGTGAGATGATTTAATTTTGCCAAACACTATATTTTAAACCAAGAACATTAAAAAGAGAAAAGTACAATGAAATTCCAAATTTCATCCTATGATGTGAGCTGGAAATATTTCCACTTTTTATTTGAAAATAATTTCAGACTTATAGAAAAACTGCAAAAAAATTACAAAGATTTCTGTTTACCCTTCATCCATGTTCCTCAAGTGTTAACATTTTACGGTATTTGCATTATCATCCTTTCTCTCTCTATGTATTTTGTTTGAAACATTAGTGTGCATGTTGCAGATATGATGGCCCTTTACCCTGAAATACTTCAGTGCGTATTTCCTAAAATCAAGGATATTTTCTTGCATAATCCTAGTGGGAAAATATATGGACCTTATTATAAGCTGGAATTTAAATAAACAAGCACTAGAATAGAATAAAACTTGCTCCAGAAAAAGTAACAGAAGAAATATATTTCCTTTTACCGTCTCACAAAATGGAAAATGTTGGTGTCCACAGGAATAACTAGTACCCTGGAGAAGCTCATGATACTTAAGATATAAGAGAGAGATACAGCCTTAAAAATTAACAATGCTAATTTATTTAGGGATTTTTTTTCTCACTATGGATTTCCTTCCACTAATGGTCCCTTCCCTGCCAACAAGGTGGAATATAAGACTTCTACTTCATCAAGCAGAGACGCACATACTGAGAGGTCTTTGAGGATGCAACCTGATTGTATGCATGTGTTGTACACAACAAAAAAAAGAACACTAATCATAAAGACCACCACACATCTGTCAGTTTGTCATACTGTGGTCGCTTGCATGTTGCTATGATACTTGAAGCTTTGCCACTGGCATTTCAAATACCAGCAGGTCAGCCCCTTGTGGACAGGTTCCAGTGGAGCTTCCAGACTAAGACAGACTAAGAAGAAGGACCTGACAGTCTGGTCTACTTCTTAAAAAATTGGCCAGTGAAAACCTTATGAATAGCAGCAGAACATTGTCTGATATAGTGCTGGAAGATGAGCCAGTCAGGTTGAAAAGCACTCAAAATACGACTCTCAAAGTAGAGTTGACCTTCATGGTGTGGATGGAGTCAAGCTTTCAGGACCTCTATTTGCTAAGATGGCACAACTCAAAATGAGAAGAAACAGCTCCAAACATTCATTAATAATCAGAATGTGGAATGTATGAATCTAGGAAAATTAGAAGTCATCAAAAATGAAATGGACCACATAAAGATCAATATCCTAGGCATTACTGAGCTGAAATGGACTGGTTTGAACCGTTTTGAATCAGATAATCATGTGGTCTACTATGAGGGGAATGACAAACTGAAGAGGAATAGTGTTGCATTCATCTTCAAAAACAACATTTCAAGATCTATCCTGAAGTACAACACCGACGGTGATAGGATAATATCCATATGCCTACAAAGAAGCCCAGTTAATATGATTATTATTCAAATTTACCCACCAACCACTAATGCCAAAGATGAGGAAGTTGAAAATTTTCATCAACTTCTGCAGTCTGAAATTGACCAAACATGCAGTCAAGATGCATTGATAATTATTGGTAATTAGAATGAGAAAGTTGGAAACAAAAAAGAAGGATCAGTAGTTGGAAAATATGGCCTTGGTGATAGAAAGGACACCAGAAATAGTGTGGTAGAATTTTCCAAGACCAACAACTTATTCACTGCAAATACCTTTTTTCAACAACTTAACGATGACTGTACACATGAACCTCACCAGATGGAAAATACAGGAATCAAATTAACTACATCTGTAGAAAGAGACGATGGAAAAGCGCAGTACCATCTGTCAGAACAAGGCCAGGGCCAACTGCGGAACAGACCATCAATTGCTCATATGCAAATTTGAGTTGAAGCTGAAGAAAATTAGAACAAGTCCACAAGAGCCAAAATACAACCTTGAGTATATACTACCTGAATTTGGAGACCATCTCAAGAATAGATTTGATGCACTGAACACTAATGACCAAGGACCAGATGAGCTCTGGGATAACATCAAGGACATAATACACGAAGAAAGCAAAAGGTCATTAAAAAAACAGGAAAGTAAGAAAAGACCAAAATGGATGTCAGAAGAGACTCTGAAACTTACTGTTGAACATAGAGTAGCTAAAGTGAATGGAAAAAATGATGAAGTAAAAGAGCTAAACAGAAGATTTCAAAGGGTGGCTGGAGGAGACAAAGTAAAACATTATAATGAAATGTGCAAAGACCTGGAGGTAGAAAACCAAAAGGGAAGAATATGTTTGACATTTCTCAAGCTGAAAGAACTGAAGAAAAGATTCAAGCCTCAAGTTGCCTTTTTGAAGGATTCTATGGGCAAAATATTGAACGACACAGGAAGCATCAAAAATATATGAAAGGAATACGCAGTCACTGTAACAAAAACAATTGGTTGATGTTCAACCATTTCAAGAGGTGGCATAAGAGCAAGAACTGATGGTATTAAAGGAAGAAGTACAAGCTGCACTGAAGGTATTGGTGAAAAACAAGGCTGCAGAATTGATGGAATACCAATAGAGATGTTTCAACAAAGGGATGGTCCTCTGAAGGTGCTCACTTGTCTATACCAAGAAGTTTGGAAGAGAGCTACTTGCTGAGCTAATTGGAAGAGATAAATATTTGTGCCCATTCCAAGGAAAGGTGATCAAACATAATGAGGAAATTATCGAACAGTGTCATTAGTATGACATGGAAGTAAAATTTTGCTGAAAATCATTCAAAAGCAGTTGTAACAGTACATAGAAATTCAAGCTGGATTCAGAAGGGGACATGGAATGAGGGATATCATTGCTAATATCAGATGGATCTTGGCTAAATGCAGAGAGTACCAGAAAGATGTTCGCCTGTGTTTTAAGACTATACAAAGGCATTCAACTGTATGGATCATAACAAATTATGGATAACATTGGGAAGAATGGAAATTCTAGAACACTTAATGATGCTCATGAGGAACCTGTACATAGACAAAAGGGCAGTCATTTGAACAGAGCAAGGGGACACCACATGGTTTAAAATCAAGAAAGTGTGTGTCAGGATTGTATCATTTCACCATACGTATTCAATCTATATGCTGAGCAAATGATCCAAGAAGCTGGACTATACGAAGAAGAATGTGGCATCAGGATTGGTGGAAGACTTATTAACTACCTGCGATACCCAGATAACACAACCCTGCTTGATGAAAGCTAAGAGGACTTCAAGCACTTACTGATGAAGATCAAAGACTACAGCTTTCAGTATGGGTTACACTTCAACATAAAGAAAACATCCTTACGACTAGACCCATAAGCAACAACACGATAAATGGAGAACAGATTGACATCAAGGATTTTATTTTGCTTGGATCCACAATCAACGCCCATGGAAGCAGCTGTCAGGAAATCAAATGATATATTGCATTGGGCAAATCTGCTACAAAAGACCTCTTTGAAAATGTTAGAAAGCAAAGATATCACTTTGAGAATTAAGGTGTGCCTGACCCAAGCCATGATATTTTCAATCACCTCATATGCATGGGAAAGCTGGACAATGAATAAGGAAGACCAAAGAAGAATTGATGCCTTTGAATTATGGTGTCAGCAAAGAATATTAAATATACCATGAATATACAGAAGAACAACCAAGTTTGTCTTTGAAGAAATACAGCCAGAATGCTTCTTGGAAACAAGGATGGTGAGAATTTGTCTCAAGTACTTTGGACATGCTTTAAGGAGGGATCAGCTCCTGAAGAAGGACATTATGCTTGGTAGAGTGTCGTCAAAAAAGAAGTAGACCCTCAATGAGATGGATTGACGCAGTGGCTGCAGCAATGGGTTCAAACATAGCAACAATTATGAGGATGGCACAGGATCAGTCAGTGTTTCATTCTGTCGTATGTAGGATAGCTATGAGTTGGAACTGACTTGACGGCACCTAACAACAACAACAACCATAAAGATATTCATCCCTGTGTTTTACATAATAATGAAAAACTGGAAACAGCCTGAAATTCCAGCAACTAGACAATGGTTATTAGTTAGACATTTATAGAATAGTATCTATCCGTGCCCTCTTCCTTGGGGAATATGCTGACACTGATGTCTAGGCTACAAGCTGGCTGCTGGCTCCCTTGTTGTTAATCTTGATGACGTCAACATTACCAAAGCTCCCCATTCAACACTTGAACCTGTTATTGTCTTCTTCTTGTTGTTGTTAGGTGCCATTGAGTTGATTTCAATTCATAGTGACCCCAATGTTACAGAGTAGAACTGTCCCATAGAGCTTTCTAGGCTGTAATCTTTATAGGAGCAGATCATCAGGTCTTTCTTACATGAAGCCACTGGGTACGTTCAAACAGCCAACCTTTCTATTAGCAGCCAAGAGCTTACTATTGCACCATCCGGGCTCCTTTGTTGTTTCTTAGACTCCTTAAATCCAGCAATCTTGTCCTCTACCCTATCTCAGCTGTGACTGTGGGGAGAGAGGCAGAATAAATGGACTTGGCCAGAAGGTCTCTAGACTCCTAATCCCAGAGCTCCTTTAAACTGTATCACACTCCTTTACAATGAGTAGGAGCCCTAGTGGTACATGGTTAAGCACTAGGCTGCCAGCTGAAGGGTCAGCAGTTCGAAACCACCAGCCACTCCATGGGAGAAAGATGTGGCAGTCTGCTTCCATAAAGGTTTACAAACTTGGAAACCTATGGGGCAGTTCTACTCTGTCCTACAGGGTTGCTATGAGTCAGAATGGACTCAATGGCAGTTTTTTTTAAAATAATCAGTCAATATTGACAGGGAAATCAACTCCAGTGTCTCTGCATTCAATAATGTCTGAATCTAGTAAAGACAACTGGGGAACAAGCTGTTTTTGTTATTATCTGAAGGTTGAAATTCCTGGGGGAGAAGTATCATTGAAAAAAAAATCAATAGCACCCTTTATAAATGTCAGTATAAAATGACATGCAAAACAAGTATAAAGGTTAACGACATCCTGATTTCAGTGTTTCAAAATACATTATCAGATTCAATAGAAGCTTCAATGACATGTTGTTGCCCATGAAAGGACAAAATAATTAGTCAAAGCTATTTAGGCATCTAGTAAATATATGAAAAAAAGATTCTATATTCTATTAAGCCAGCAACGATGTGTTTCAGGTTGTATGCACAAAACACACCCACGTTACCCAAGAACATTGGGTCCTTTTCATATAAGTGAGCACTCAGTACAATCATCAAAGTTGCCATCCAGCACTTAATCAGGAGAGGTCAGAATGGGGCAGAGAGCATCTAGTAAGAAATTGGGGTAAAGTGTTTTTTTATGGTGACATTGATGGAGTCATATATTTTCCTAGGAATTAATACCCAGAAGACAAGTTCAGATATGCCAGGGTATCCTGAGACAAAGGCTTTGTACTGACATTGGGTGGTAGTGTCTCTTTAGTAACCATGGCGACGTTGGATGAGTTTAAACACTACATGCTGGAAATGCCTTAAGAATGAGTCAATAATGACTCTCTTGCCTTTGATGAAATGGGGGTGAAATATTTCAGAGTCAGATTTGGAAATCTATGCATGAAGACTTCAGAGTCACAGAAGTTTCAGCTAGGGTTGATCAAAGAAAAAAACAACACTTGGCCCCTCACTTAAAACACACACACACACAACAACAACAAATATAAAGGTCAGTGATTCTCAGGAGCAACTCGGATTTCTAAACGGAATTGGGTAACCCAAGTCTTCTGATTTCTCAAAGTTATAACTGTATCCAAGGGTTGTGTGCAAAATTCTTCTGTTTAGAGGTGAATAGGACGTGTGCGGGTTCTGTGAATGAGTTCATTAGTGATCATTCTAATATGGTCTGATTCTTTTAATTGGGAGAAAATAATGTATTACCTTAATATCCTATAGCAACTTCTGGGTCTCAGGAAAGTAACATCTCCCTTCTCTTTACTTACCCAATCCCCCTCTGCTCTCAAGTTCTTTTTGCTGATAGAAGATGGAAAAAGCAGAAGGCATCATTACACCTTTTACTATCCAAGATGGTGGCTTCTGCAGAAGGTAAGTGGACCCCGGTATTTTACTTTCTGTGGTGTCTTTAGGTGTCCCGGGGTGGTGCGAACAGTTAACGTGCTCAGCTGCTAACCGAGAGGTTGGAGGTTCAATTCCACCCAGAGGCACCTTAGAAAAAAGGCCTGCTGATCTACTTCTGGGAAGTCATCCACTGAAAACTCCATGGAGCACAGTTCTACCCTGAACACTTACGGCCATCGTGAATTGGAATTGACTTGGCAGCAACTGGTTTTTCTGGTGGTGTCTTTATCAGTGGGTTCATTTACTGGTATTCTCTCCTTCCCTATTTAGGCCCTTCAAACCTGAGAAGAGGGTCTCTCTACAGCTCACTGTGTAGACACAGTTAACTGCCTGCTATGCTCAAAGGAAAGGGCTGGGCACAAAAACTATAAGCTAAGCTATATATCTTTAAAAAACGGAACTTAAATAGGATTTTGATGATAGAGATTCTCATTTATTGACCCATAGGAAATAAGTAGAACAAAAGTTTAGTCTTCATTACATACTTTTGGAGGAGAAAAAAAAAAAAAAAAGCCCACGAATCCAGACAAAAGCCTTCATTGTTTTGCTATATCATCCCCATTGCCAGGGGAGGACTTGGCTTTGGCCCCTGTCTTAGTTTCATAATACTGCTGTAACAGAAATGCCCCAAGTGGGTGGCTTTAACAAACAGAAGTTCATTTTCTCAGAGTTTAGGGACTAGAAGTCTGAATCCAGGGCGCTAACTCTAGGGGAAGGCTCGCTGTCAGCTCTGGGGAATTATCTTTGTCTCTCAGCTTCTGGTCCTCGGTTCCTTGGCCATCTTCATGTGGCATCTATTGTTCCTGTTTGTCCTTGCTTCTCTACCTAATCTGCTCATTTATATCTCAGAAGTGACTGGTTTAAGACACATCCAACATGCATGTGGCCTCATTAATCATAATGAAGAAAATCCTATACCCAGATGAGATTATATCCACATGTATATATCAGGTAGGATTTACAACACATATTTTTGGGGGACACAACTCAATCCATAACAGCCTCTATAACCAGTAAACCATTATTTAGAATTGAGGACAATGTAGAATATATAATTATGGGAGAAGGGTGAGCAAACCGTAAATGCTCTAAGAAAAATAAATCTTATAGAATCTAGCAACATCTTACTCTCTTGTTAAATAATTGTAATATTTGAAACAAAGTATTTGAAAGACCGTTTTTAAAAACCTATGATTAACAATAAAAATGACAGAAGACCTTGAGAAATTCTCATATAGAGAGTTCATTCTCTTGTATTACAAGGCCAACCTACAAATAAGTCAGTGTAGAGCCAAATCTAGTGGTTCTGTATCTCTTAGGCAAAGCAGTTTATTCTTCTAGGAAACAGCCTAAAATGGAATGCTATCAGTACTTTGGGTAGTGAATGATGGACTTGGTCTAATTTCTTGAGCTACTAACAAGTTGCCATTAAGGCGTTGCAGACTCAGGACGAGTTCAAGTGTGTCAGAACAGAGCTGTGCTTTACAGGGTTTTTAGTGGTTGATTTTTCAGAAGTAGATCCGTTAGGTGCTTCTAGGTAGACTCAAACCTCCAACTTTTCAGTTAGCAGTTGAGCACATTAACTGCTACACCCCCCAAACCAGCCTGATTCTACCTCAGCCCCAGAGAAGTGAGGATTACATGAAGCCTGGCTGCATTACTATGTGGGGGTTTGGGGGCTTGGGGGAGTTCTGTGTCAGTTTATCCCCACTTGGAACTGGTTCCAGAGAGCTAGCATTTGATACAATGTCATCTTTGTCATTGGGACTCCTGGGAGGTGGGGGAAGGAGAAGTGAGGAACAAGGCAAACAATATTCTTGGAGATGAGAGGAAGCCTTGTCTGGGAAACGCAGGTTATTCAACCTTATGAAAAAATGCTTTTGAGAATATACCTGTTGCCCTTTGCAATAAGGGTAAAAAGCTGGGTAGGTATAAATTGATTCATTTATAGACAAGGGTGGCTTTTGGGGATGATATTGCTGATATAAAACAGAGTAGAACTGTCCCATAGAGTTTCTTAGGCTGTAATCTTCACAGGAGCAGATTGCTTGGTCTTTTCTCCCATGGAGCAGCAGGTGGGTTCAAACTACTGACCTTTCAGTTAACAGCTGAGTGCTTAACCATCAGGCCACCAGGATTCCTTTGGGATATTAGCATTTAAAATTGTATGCAGAATTAGATTACTTCCTTAGGTTAGGTGACACTTGTTCGAATTCCATAAGACACCTTCATCTTCTCATGGCTAGGAAAACAGTGCAAGGGAGTAAGTGTATCTATATGTTCGCGTGTGCAGGAAGAATGGAAGGAGAAGCACTTTCAGTCAAACCAAGTGAGCTGAAAATAAAAATTATTCTGGGCATGTGTCAGAGAAAACTGCTACCCTCACTAAAAAAAAAAAAAAATTTTTTTTTTTTCTAGGATAGAAATACTTTAGATGGGGGCGGGGGGGGGGCGGTGGACCATAGCCTGCTAATGTGAGGAAGAACAAGTTTACTACTATTCTGCATTTGTTTCCTCTCTCACAATAAGTTACGATAAAAAAATTCTTAGCCAACCAAACAAGCAGAGTAGCAATTCCAGTATAAGAGTAATACTTGTTAGATTTGCCTGAAGAGAAACTAAAGCTTTCCCAGACTTCAAAGGACACTTTCCTTTTTGGGGGGCGGGGGCGGGGTGTCAAACTCCTGCATGGCTTAAAGGCTAATGACTTAAATGCTTTGATTTATTTTAAAGTTTCATAGAACTTGTCCTTTCCTCATAACAAAAAGCCTAGATTCTGTTCTGTCCCATCAGAAGCAGCAGCCTTTGTTAGTTTTTAATCTTTGGAAACATCGCCCCCTGCTGTAACATGCATTTAATTGCAGAAGGCTCTCAAATGAAAAAGTATAAGAAAAAGATACTATTAAAGTGAAAAAAAGTTTTTATTTTGAACAATATACATAACATTCATTCCATTTGATTTCCATAGTGCATAGATATTTATGGAAGTATACAGGGAAGAAAATAAACAAGCAATGCTTAAGTAGAGAAGTATACAGGCAAAGAAGACACTCAATACATACATGAGCAGGCTTAGAAGCGCAGGCTAGGGCAGTACGTCAGGAGGGAATACGAAACATGCAGAACACTCTATCTGAACCATGGCAGGCAAGTGCAATCAGTATCTGACACGGTTTCCTGGGTACGAAACTACATGTGCTCTTTGGATTGAAAACATAAATGAGTAGCTTGGCTTTTCTAACCAAACCAAAAATCATTTATAGAGTAAAAGGTGTGGACTTTGTTATACCACATGTGGTAATAAAATATATAAGGCCACAGATGGAGGTCACCAGCTTAGAAAAAACATACTGAGAGGTAGGGCAAATAAAAAACAAGAGAGAAATGCAATAAGGAAATGATACCTCCACCTAAAGTGGGCGATAGTGGCTGCACAGGCGTTAAAAAGAGCAAGAGTTATACATACTACACCGCATTTCCATTTCACTGTCAGAGGGCGTTCACTGTGTGGTCACAAAGCGCGGTGAAGAAAAGAAGGCAATGAATGCAGAGCCTTGGTGTGGGGGCAAGTTTCATTTCCTTTTCACTTTACGCATGAAGGAAAAAACGAGTATCTATAGAACATCTTCCCACTCGTTACAGCGACTGTTAAGTGCTTCATATATACTGGGTCTGGCACAAGGGAGATGGGGATATAAAGATTAGGGCATTAAAATCAAGCCTCCAACTCAAATATCTTACAGCTGGAGAGCTAAAGAAAGATAAAATTCTTGCTTAAAAAAAAAAACAAAACTCCTTGTCGTCGAGTTGATTCCAACTCATAGTGACCCTATACGCCTTAAATCAGGTTTTAAAAGTTGAGATGAAAAAAACCAATAAAGAAAAAAATTGCAAAGAATGATACTGAACAAAATCTCCTGGTTTCTTTTAGGGTTTTTTTCCCTCCCCTTTTATTTTTTTAAATTGCATTTTACAGTAGCTAGAAATGCAGACCACTTGGGATAACTATGGCTCGGTATTGCTTGGTGCTCTCCTAAGACATCATCTTCTTACACTCCACGGAACAGAAAACCATCCCTTCTACTGGCATGAACTTCTGCCCAATGAGACACTTGCTGCAGCAGGAGCACAGGAAGCACTCTGTAGAGGCGTGCCAGCTGAAATTGTTGTAGGTCACCCGCTGCACCTCTGGGTCAATGGCATTGTGGCATCCTTGGCACACCTGTTAAGGAATAATGCAAATATGAAATGAGGGTGAAAGATCAAACCATGATGTAAAATTTTCATTTTGGAACCAAACACATTTCTTCAGATGATAAGTGAAACTGAGAATGACAACCTCAAAAGTACACAACTGAGAGAGCCCTTCTCGTTAGCCTTTTAAGCCAACAACTGTTAATGGAGGTTCATACACTGAGCCACCACCTGCCTGTCAGTTTGTGGTACTGTGATGACTTGCCTATTGCTGTGGGGCTAGAAGCTAGGCCACTGGTATTTCAAATACCAGCAGGGTCACCCATGGTAGACAGGTTTCAGCAGAGCTTCCAGACTAAGACTAGAAAGTGATCAGGTGATCTACTTCTGAAAATGAGTCAACGAAAAATTGGTTTACAACAGAATATTGTCTGATATAATGCTGGAAGATGAGCCCCCTAGGTTGGAAGGCACTCAAAATACACAGTGGTTGTAACAATGGTCTCGTTATTACCAATGGTCATGAGGATGGCAGAGGACTGGGCAACATTGTGTTCTCTTGTACACGGTGTCGCCACGAGTCGGAGCCAACGCAACGTCAACTAACAACATCAATGTGCAGTAAGCACTGTGAGAAACAAGAAAGGCTCCTTAAACCCATTGCCGTGGAGTCGATTTCGACTCATAGTGACCCTGTAGGACTGAGTAGAACTACCCCAACAGGGTTTCCAAGGCTGTAATCTTTACAGGAACGGACTGCCACATCTTTCTCCCACGGAATGGCTAGTGAGCTCAAACTGCCAACCTCTTGGTTAGCAGCTGAGCACATTAACCACTGTGCCACCAGGTTTCCTTAAGGACCTTCTGAACTGATGCTTGTAAGATATATCCCCATGGTGTTCACGGTAGAAAGTCTTGACAGCAAGTTCCAAAATAGTGCATTTGGTTCCAGCACATTCTGTTAGATTGTATATTAATAATTATAAAGAAGTATAGAAAATTATTTTTCCTCACTCTTGGTTTAAGCTTTGAAGTAGTAATTCTACCAGCCTTACCTATGACACATGAGATTATTAACGCCACTAATTCTAGACAGTAATAAATGAATTATGTTCAAAGTAATTAAGGACTCAATTAAAAATACTGGCACTGTTTGAGAATAATTAGTTTGCACTAAAAATATAACTTGTAGTTAATTGGCTTCTGTTCTGAAGGAATAATATCAGTCATAACTGATGTATAATCTGATATCATAGGACATCACTACTTACACTCCCTACACCATTAAGTGTGTATTACATATGTTATATACAAATACATATATATACCTATAGGTATATATATGTATTTGTACATAACAATAACATACACATATACACACACCCAAACATGCATGCATATATACATTCCTCCCACCCACCCCATGCAGACCCACACACACATATACATACACATACAAAAACATCATTTTCTTCTTAGCTGAATATGTATATGAAGAAAATAAATGAACATCCCTTTATAGTACAGCAGAAAACTAACCAAGTTGAGACCTCCAAAATGCTGGGTAGTTCATACGCCTTCCTGTTTGCACATGCTCTGAATGAATGTGACTATCTAAAGTTTTGTTTTAAATTTTATAACAAGCGAAGAAACCAACAAGATCGTCCGTTATTAGATGACACTGACTATAACTTTCAGCATCCTTGGTCCCTTAATGTGATTGCCAGGAATTACTGAGAGATGAAGATTAGGAATGGGTGGGTTGAGAGTCATTTAGCTCGAGCCTCCTTATCTGAAAAGACCTCAACATGTGGCTGCTACTCAGTGGGAAAATGAGTTTAGGCAGTAAAGTGAAGTCTTGTCACAAACATCTACTTCCATATTTTCTAAGGGCAGTATTACTTCTAATCCCAACAGACATTGTGGCTGCTTAATCCACACATAATGTCAACCCAGTCTTCCCTGAAAAGCAAGGGAGAGACTCTTTTTGCATGATCAGTGTTATGGATTGAATTGTGACGCCCTAAAATATGTACTATAAATCCTACCCCCATACCTGTGGTTATAATCTCATTTGGGAATAGGTTTTCTTTGTTATGTGAATGAGGCAGTATTAGTATACGGTGTGGCTTAAATCAATCTCTTTTGAGATATAAAAGAGCAGGTTAAGCAAGCAAGCACACATCCAAACTGTGGGGCAGATACATGCCACATGATCGCCAGGGACCCTAAGAACAGAAGCTGAAAAGAGGCAAGGATCTTCCCTCAGAGCCCACAGACAGAAAGCCTTCCCCTAGAGCCAGTACCCTGAATTCAGACTTCTAGCCTCCTAAACTGTGAGAAAATAAAGTTCGTTAAAGCTACCCACTTGTGGTATTTCTGTTATAGCAGCACTAGATACCTAAAACAATCACCAAGACACTGGAACTCTATCAAGATGTAATGTTATTCCTTAGCCAGGAGTCTCCTCTACCTGTTAACTCAGGGGAACCTTGATAAGTACAGATCTTCCTACATATAAAGAAGCAAAGGCTATCTTTTTAATACCCCTGGCTTATAAGCAATGCTGGTGGTGCAGTGGTTAAGCATTCAGTTGCTAATCAAAAGGTTGGTGCTTCGAACCCACCAGTCGCTCCTCGGGACAAAGATGTGGCAGTCTGCTTCCATAAAGATTATGGCCTTGGAAACTCCATGGGGCAGTTCTACTCTCTCCTACAGGGTCACTATTAGTTGGAATTGACTAGATGGCAACGGGTTATAAACCTTACCATATATGGTCAGCTCTGTTTTTACCTACCCTTTATCAAAATTACCTATCCTCTTGGGCATCACGGAATAGAAGCTGTGTCAGCAGGGCAGAACCAAGAAAAAAATAAGTACACATTAAGTGCTTGCATGTTTGGCCCAATCAAATAAATCTAGGTATGCAGGTCTATTTTTGTTGCAATAAATTATTTCAATAAAGGTGTAAAAAACAGGCACTGTACTATCTCCAGGGAGCAAAAACAAAGTCCCAGGGGGGTGGTCCAGTAACATGAACAGAAACCATGAATACTCAAATAGAGTTGAAAGTATGAAAAGCCCACAGAAACCCTTACTTTAATGGAATCTGATCTGTACCCATGAGAATAAATCAACTAATCTAATTCCCACTAATGACTTTTTTTTAGGGAGGATTTTATCATCAAACAGCACTAATAATCCCTAGTATAAACTACACAGATAGAAATCTTGGAGTGGCTCGAGTCAATGAATGTATCTTTTCAAACTGCCTGGACTTTTAACACCCTCTTGTTGGAAAATCACATGCTTACTACTTGAGAGTAGTGCTTCCTGATTCCCATTTGTAAGATGCTTCAATAGAGACATAAACTCAGGTCATAAGGCAGATGGAGGCAATGCTATCTCACCACGGCATGATTCTTCACATAGCAGGGCTTGCACACGGGCTTGTCGTTGACCATCACGTATATTTCCCCAGCTAGGATGTTGTCGCAGTCAAAGCAGCAGAAGTGTTTCAGATGCCAATTTTGGTTTTCGGCCTGGGTATATTCATTGCTGAATATGAGCTAGGAGGTGGATAAAACAAGGATGAACCATGCGCTTTCCTTTGGGCTCCAAACGACAAAGTGAGGTTCTTTCGGCAATAAGGGATTTAAACCCACAAGTGTACTTTCTTGGGGGTTGAAGTTTGAAAATGTTAACCTAAAGTTCAAACTTACATAATCATTTAGCTTAGTACAAATCAATCTTTGGTGTTTCCGGGCAGTTTGTTTTTAGTCAACATAATTAACACTGACACTCAGAATGAATGAAATGAAAAGTTCCTTTCATTAAACTTCCTTGGATGTAAATAAAGCAATTGATATTAGGCCAATTCATGTTGCCTTCTTTCTAAGGGTGGCCTGGTTATGACGGTAAGGGGACCGTATGGTGGTACAGAAAGAAGACTGCGTGAGGGCAGCCCCAGAGAACATACCTCATCGCAGCCAGCACAGCGGGGTTTCTCACTGTCACAGTAATGTCTGCCACAGTACAGCTTCCCATTCTTCCAGAAGTAGATCATGTCGACCAGGAGTTCACTGCAGGCGCTGCAGACAAAGCAAGCTGGGTGCCACAGTTTATCGTAGCCAGCCCTCTCGGCGTAGACGGCCGGGTCGCCTTCTTTCATACTCAGTTTGCAGCAGTAGCAGGACTGAAAGGGGAGCCATACAAAATCAGGTCCTCAGACAACTGGCATTTCTGATTATCAACTGTAGTTGGAATTCAGAGAAACAACTTTCAAGAGAAATAATTTCTACTGCAGTTAGCGATGTATCCACGAAGACAATAAAACGTTAATACATCTGTAGAATGGAATCTCCTGGCTGTCTCCCGACTGTTCAAACCTAACTCAGTGCAAGAATTCAGCACTGTTTCCTGAATTAAAGTCACTTCCGGAAGAAGGCGAGTAACAATATGTACCTCACTTTTAAGAGTTCTATCAATAATGATCACCTTAAAAAAATAATAATCACCTCAGAGCTTATTAATACTCTTCAAAGGACTAAGCCTGATTGGTTGATGTGCTAACTGAATATATGAGAAATACATTACAGTAAGCTTAGTACTTTTTTTGTTGTTCAACTGTGTCACTACTGTCCTCTATATTCAGGCTACAGAAAACATTTCCATTGTATTTCTCTCTAATAGAAGCCTGGGGAAAAAAAAAACAAAAACAATGGACTATACATATCCACATTAATTTAGGGATGAATTTTGGGCACAGTCTCCCAAGCAAAACCGAAGTAATCTAAGCATGTATTATTCTTAATTTACGGGGAGACATAAACATACCAAAAGTATGTTTAGAAAACAGATTCTACATTTGTAGTTGTATTCCAGCAGGATGCCAAATGCCAACTACTGTGTGTACATTAACCCTCAATTATCCTTGGCAATAGATAATCAGAAACCTCAGCTTTAGAAAGAAGTTTAAATGTGATCCTCTCTCAAGCGTAAGCTGAATTTTAATTCAATTTACTTATCTCAACTCCCTTTTGGAAACAGAGGAATGCCCCCCCCCCCAAAAAAGAGTCCAAAGGAAAGCAAAGAACCTATTAAATACATAAATAAAATATACACATCGGGCAACGATGTGACTCCTCTCACTTACATACTGAGTTCCTTTTTGCTCAGCAGACTTGTCCTCCATGGCCCCCACTGCTGCTGCGGTGCTTCTATCCCCACCTGGGATGTATATTCTGTTGGGCCCCTGAGTGTCCATCTCTTGGGGAAGTTTGACATCTCCTACCCCCAGAGCCTCATTCTTGTATTTCTTCACAAACTGCTCCATCTCCTTCACCTCTCTGGGCGTCAACTCGTGGCACTTTGAAGGGTCCTGATCGTGCGCGGGGAGCTGCTTTGCCAGCTGCTTCTTCCGGTACTGCGCCCCTTCTGAGCCCGCCACGGGCTGTTTCTCCTTGGGCAGCATCTGCATGTACTGCCTGGCCTAGACCACAGGAGACTCGTGTTAACGTGCGAGTGCCTTGGCCATTAGACGGTTCAATGTTTCATAACACACTTGCACCAAGTTACTTAAAATGAAGTTGGTTTTATCCATTAGCGACAATTCCTCGTCATAATATAAATATCTGGAGATGTTAGCACGTTCAAACGTGTCACACTAAAGAGATCTGGTTCAGCAAAAAATGAACATAATCTGAAATTAAAGTTTTCAGATTGTAAAAAGATCTGGGTTATTATTGTGTACTTGCCCTAAATATACAAATGTAAAACTGCAAGAAAACACAAATCTCCAGGTATAAATGTTCAGAACGACCTTATGGACCGGCAGCATTTTCAGCACTATATGAAAGAGACCGATGGACTGGCAATCGCAAGGTTCACTTTAATGATTTAACTCGCTTCCTTAAGAGACTTCCAGAGGCTCCATCTAGTTGTTATAGTCGTGGGAGGAACTTGACACAAAACTGCACTTCTTTGTCTTATACAGTAAAATTAATATAATGCTGAACATTTTTTCAATTCTAAACAATTGCAGAAATTATATTCTTTAGATATTCTTTACCATTTTATTAAGATAGGCCTTTTCCAAAGTAACTTAGAAGAGTTACTAGATTTATGCAAAACATTCATTTTCATCTATTTTTAAGAGCATCAAACCACGCCCTCAAAGAGATAAACACATGTAGGTAGTCAGGAAATTCTATGAGCTTTCTAGTCTTGCTCTCAAAAGATGGTAATAGGAGTTGGAAGTCAAAGTAATGGGAGCCCCAGAAAGATATCAGACTTGGGGTGTGTGTGAAATTGGTTAGGTCACTAAAGGAACGGCCCTAAATAAATAGTTCAAGAACTTTAATAAACAGGCCCTCTCACCCCTTACTTACCAGTGCCTGGTTATGGACAGGAGGAGCCCATTCATAAGTAACTGTGTTGATGGAGATATTCTTCTTGGCAGCAACTGGATTGGTCAGTATCATAACATTGCGTTTATACATGGGAATTCCATCGGATTTTAGCTTTGCAATCAGGGTGGTATACTTGGTGTCTTCAAAAAGTTTTCCCACTTTTCGATCCTCTTCATTGCTCAAGAGGACATCATGCTCTTCTTGGCCACACTTGCAGTTACGGCATATTTTTCTATAATTTTGGAGATAAGTACACAATGATTAATTGTGCCTCATAGTCTGTACTTTTATATTCATAAAATACTTTTTATACATGTTCTGTATAATGGTATGCATAAGCAAATATTTTTTGAGATACCAAGTAGCTATCCAGAAACTTAAGCAAGAAGGAAACACAAAAATTTACCTTAAATTTATAAGATTTTTAATAAAAAATTATATTATGATTTAAAAGTATATGCTAAAGGGGATATGTCTAGGGTAATCCCACATGGCAACCCCACTCTCCCATAAAAATAAAAATCACAAGAAAAAAACAAAAACTATTACAGTGAGAGCTTGCACATTGTACTGCATGATAACATTTCATAGCCATTACCTAAGGTTTTTATTTTATTTTTCTTAAGTGGGAGACAAGGAGAGCGAGAAAGCGTTTCCACTTACAGACTACAGGTCTGGATTTGAGTTTATAGCTGTTCCCATTTCCTTTCTTTGTTTTCCTTTCTTCTTCTTTCCCTCCCTTCCTTCCTTTGATTTTTTTAAAACATTTATTGACTACCTACCATGTGCTCTGTTATATATAAAAAAACAGTTATATAAAAGTCTCTGCCCTCATCGTGTTTCTTATAGTTCAAGGATATCACCTCCTTCCCCAACTGACACAGCCAAGAAATAGTTCTTACATAAAATATAAAATTTAAAGAGAATAAAAAAAAGAGCCTTCCACTCATTGAAAATGTAAAGCAAACTACCAACTCAGAAAACATTTGCAAAACATAAAAGCTAACAAACGATTGTTGTTGTCATGTGCTGTTGAGTCGATTCCGACTCACAGTGATCCTACAGGACAGAGCAGAACTGCCTCATAGGTTTCCCAAGGAGAGGCTGGTGGATTTGAACTCCCGACCTTTTGTTCACCAGTCCAGCTCTTAGTCATCGTGCCATCAGGGTACCAAATGATTAGAAAAGTATATATAAAGAAACAACATAAAGATAAAAAGTTTGAAACTGTATTTCATAAAAGATGAAACATACATGGTCAAATATCATAAGAAAATATTTTAATCACCATAGTAACCAGGGAAGAGCAAAATAAAACTGTAAGGAGACATAATTTTACATACAGAAGATTGGCAAAGAAACACAGTATCAAATACTTGCAAGGAAGTAGATTTGAGATTCTCCCAAATGGCTGGTAAGAGCGTAAATAAATTCTACCTCTTACAAAAAAGAAAAACAGCACTTCAGAAATAAATCTCTTTGCCAAATAACAAATAATTATAAATGTTTGTGTTCAGAGTTTTGAGGTAAGATATGCAAATTGAAAATACTGCACCTGACTTTACAGTCCCAGAAAGAGAGAGCACATGAGAGCCTGAGCTCCAGCCAAACTACTCTCCTTGCGCACACGTTTGCCAGAAATCTTTATTTGGTAAGACTGCTGAAAAGTCTGTCTCTTCTGGCTCGGCTAGAAAGGACTCTTTCTTACATGTGGCTATCTTATACTCCCATCTAGTGGAAAGGAGCATACTATCCTACTACAGTATGTTCTTCATTCTTATACTTCGCTTAACAAAAACAATCCATTTAAGGAACTACCATGTTGTTTTTGGATCAAGTTTAAAATTACACCTTCCTGAGGGGAAAAGAGAGGGTGGGTTTTTAATCTAGCAAAAGAGATCCTTCTACACCTATGACCTAATAATTAGCACAGGGATTGACTAAAGAAGGAAGCAGCACGTTACAATGGTACGTGATGCTCACTGGACTTCCTTTGGGAATATTTATTATCCAATTCTATACCAGCACAATATGTACGCCACAGAGCGGGGGCGAGGGGTGAGATTTTAGAATTTGAAAGACAAATGGGAAAAGTGAAATAAAACCTGCTACTTTCTAAAACACGAACATTGTGAAGATGTTACATATAATAAGTTATCATATTAACCGATGATATTTGAGCCATTCTATAATTTTTCTGGTTATCCATGTTGGCCATTCCTGACAGGATTCAGATTCTGAGGAAAACTCTGTCTTCCCTACCCATCCCCCCACCCACCCAATATGCCTTTATCATGCAAGTAAAATCAGGCTAAAAAATACACCAACAGCAGCAGTGATGAGGGAAAAAGATACAGCTAACGAAGTCATGCTATACTGTACTGTTAGTTCCCTAAGTTGGGGAAACCTGTGATTAATCCTTTATAATTTTTTAAATCATGAATATATCATAAGCCTTATGTGCATCCTTGCTCCAACGTGGTGATTTTTGGTAACAAAGCACTTGGCAGGAATGTGACTCCAGCAGGGTGGGAGGGTTCTCTTAGCTAGAGCTGTCATCCCTCAATCAGCTGGAAGGACATCCTCTCCAGACTCCTTGCTCCATCTCTACTATAGAAAGGACAGCTACAACCACTATGAAAGAAAGAAACCTATAAATTCAGGGCCAGGTGCTAAGAGCTATCCGTTCTGGGAATCTTCGCTGTTTACCATCTACCTTAATTTTTTTTTTTTCTGTATCTTTTTCTGGAGCTGTAGTCTATAGTGTTTTATGTTTGAATCTCCCATATTTAAACTGAAAGAAATTTAATTTTAGAAATACTTTTTAAGAACTTTTAAAATAAAGTAATTTGGAAGTTGCCCAAAAAATTTATTAAAAGGAAACCTTGTTGAGGAACTGGGGAAGGAATACTGTTATCTTGGTATCCAAGAGAGGGTCTAAGAATGAGTGGAACATTTACTACATGTTTAAATTTCAGCCTAAAGTAACCCAGATTCCATTCTTCTTAAGGAAATGAAAGACCTTTAAAAACTGTCCCTATACCAACCTAAAACAAAACTAACAAAAACCAGGGCATGAGTAAGCTTCCCTAGTCCCTATATGCCAGGGACTATATTTGTAAAGTTTGTGCAATAATCTCTGTTCAGATGATTCATAAATAACCTTTGATGATTATATAGACTTAAATAGTTTGTTTACTGGATATTTTTTAAGTCACACCAATTGATAGTTTTTCCGGAGTATATAAATCAGTTCCTGTATTTACTACAGTTTTCAAATCTCTGAATCTCCTGAACTGTTCTGAAGAGCAGTTCTCCCCAAACTCTCCATGGGATGTTAATAAAAGTTACGCTGGGGAGAGAAGAAGGGCAAGTGTCAGAATCTAGTTAGTTAACAGTCTTTTTTATGATCTTTTTGTAAAGATGCAAAGGTAGACTCCAAAAAACCCCTTGCCATCTAGTTGATTCCAACTCATAGCGACTCTCTATGACAGAGTAGAACTTTCCCCACAGGGTTTTAAGGAGCAGCTGGTGGATTCAAACCGCTGACCTTCTGGTTAGCAGCCAAACGCTTAACCACTAGAGTGTGGGGCCCTGCCATGTATAAAAAACCCATTGCCGTTGAGTCAATTCCAACTTATAGTGACCCCTTTAGAACAGAGAACTGCCTCATAGAGTTTCCTAGGGTTTCCAAGGCTGTAAATCGTTATGGAAGCAGACTGCCACATCTTTCTCCTGCAGAGTGGCTGGTGGGTTTGAAACACCAAACTTTCGGTCAGCAGCTGAGCACTTAACCACTGAGCCACCAGGGCATCTCCTACAGTATATAGCTTTCTCAAAATATTATGACCATACACATTCATAGAAACCCTGGTCGTGTAGCGGTTAAGTGCTACGGCTGCTAACCAAGAGGCTGGTAGTTCGAATCCACCAGGCGCTCCCTGGAAACTCTATGGGGTAGTTCTGCTCTGTCCTATAGGGTTGCTATAAGTTGGAATTGACTCGACAGCAACGGGTTTGGTTGGTTTTATACACATTCATGGGACTTGAACACACTTTGAAAAACTCTCTAAAAGGCTATTTGTATCAAAAATATTTTAGCATCATTCTCTCACACACACACACACACACACACATTAATACGCATGACAAATCAAAACTGTATACTCAAAATTTTACATTACAACTTCACAGTTACTGCATTAAATTCAAGAGAGGGAGTACCAAAATTTACCAAAAGCATTGCCGTAGTAGAAAAATACACAGATCTACAATTTCAGGCTAAAAGTGCTCAAGAAACTACCCCTCATTCCCCCCAAAGAGAAATGTTTTCCTGAATCACTATTTGTAAAAATTACTGTTTTTCCAAGGCAAGTAGTAGCAAGTGGAGTGCTCTGACATGCTGCCAACATTCACGGTGATTTACAGGCGTGGTCATGGCACTGCTACAAACCATCATTTCAAATGGTTGGAAGCTGCCCTTCTGTAACAAGGATTTACATATATGGACTGAAGCATGAGCCTCTGCTCTAGAATTCAACACAAGCATTAATCCATTTATGGTGGGGAATTTTTAGTTTTAGCCAGCTGTAAGCCAACCAGAAATTCTCAGAACAGATAAACACTATACTCAAATAATATTGTTCTAGTAAAATGTGGCTGTTTTATCGAAAGTATTTAACAAAGTTAAGACAAAAGATTAATTCCATTACTTCTATGATAATTGATTTGTGGTCCCCATGACATTACTGTGCCTTCAATATGAAATAACTGGCAATAAACTCCCTAAGTCCTGCGTTTGTATCTTGCGTTTCATAAATATTTGTGATCCCAAAATACCACTTGGAAGTGTGCCTAGCAGACGGTAGTACTGGTTTAGTAAGCATCAGGCATCCTCAACCTTTTTCTCCCTCTGGTCTTCTAATCTGGTCTTATTAGGTGTGTCCCAACAGTTGTAAGGAGTTAAAAATGAATTCTTAGGCTTATGAAAGTTGAGAGTGGAAATTGCAGCTTAGCTAGTCAGACCTCATTTTACAGATCAAAGAACTAAAACTCAAGGAAGTTAAAATGACCTGTCTGAGTCCATATTATGAGTTCACAAAGACGTCTATATGACAAAAAGTAACACTTTAGAGAAGACAAACTGGTGCAGTTCAGTCTACACTGGTCATCGGAGTGTAAACGTGGCTTCTAATTTCTGCTCTGCCATGTAGAAAGGTGCTAATAAGGAAGGTTCTGGCAAGCTTTGGCTCCAAATTCTGGTCCTGGTAACTAAAAGCCAAGACTTTGGTAAGTTATTTGACTATCCTAAATCTATGGTTTTTCATATGCAAAATGCGAATACTGCCACCTATCTCAAAAGGTCCTGTGAAGAGTAGGTACAATCAGGTTACATCAAATGCTCCAACAGGTCATTTTAACTTCCATGGGTTTTAGCTCTTTGATCCGTAAAATGAGGTCTGTCTGTCTAGTTAAGTTAAAAGTTCCACGCTAAACTTTTGTAAGTCTAAGAATTCATTTTTAGCTTCTTACAACTGTTGGAACATACTTAACAGGCAGTCATGGCTGCTGGGTCTCTTCTACTTGCCTCTCCAGATGCATCCTCCATCCTTCGGTACCCTGTGCTCTCCACCCAGGAGGCTGACCCTTAGGAACTGTACCAGTGGTCTCCCCTGTCCCTGGCAATGGGAGGCACGAGGGGGAGATTGGGGTGAGAAGAGTGAGGACTGAGTATTTATTCCCTGTCTTTCTCCGTGCTAGGTCACCTCCATAACAATCTCCATTCAGGCTGCCCTCTCAAGACAGTGCTCTCTCCTGTTCAAGAAACCGTCTCTCTATCTTTTCAGGTCCAGGGATGCTAACCCCTACCCCACTTCCCCCGGCCCTAGCCCTGGGGTGCTACACTATCTCTTGATGCTTTTCCTAAACCTTATTCATGCCTTTGTAAATAATCCCTTTATTAAATGCTCCTCAAATCACCTGTTTTGCCTGGGCTCCCCACCACCATCACCACAGATTGATGCTGTTGTTGGCTGCTGTTGAGCTGATTTTGACTCATGACGACCCCATGTGTCACAGAGTAGGGCCTTTATAGCAAAAGAAACATGTAATAAAGCACAGACATCTTAGAGAGCACCATATATCAAGGAACGTGGGAGATGAAGCTGGAAAAGCAGAAGCCAAATGTTGCAGTTTAACATAATAGGCCAAAGACTTTAAAGGATCAAGTTCAGTGGGAAAGCACAGAAGGTTTACTTAAGCTTTTGGGAAGTATGTGATGGTATCTGTTTTTTGAAGACCATTCTTTGGCTGTGTGGAAGGACGGACTGGTAAAGAGGTAGGGAATATTTAGCTCTGATTTTCCCAGTGTGCCCCTTGTAGCCCTAAGGGTCCTAGAAGTCAAGGTCCTCCTGAAGATGGAGGGAAAGGCTAAGTGAGAAGAGGTATGAGCCCCCTTGTCCACATTAACCAGAGCAGTTCTGTGCTCTAGACTGTACCTGTAATCTCTGTTGCACTCAGGACAACCAGTCTGGAATATTTTACTTCAAAGACTGTATTGAACAATGGCTACATCTTAAGGTCAAAGGCTTCTGCCTCAAGCCATCCAGTTCTGGTGAAAAAAGTCAGTGAATTATCAAGAATTTTAACTAAAACAGAAGTGTGTCTGAACTCATGCCAGGAAGAAGACAAAACTATTAAGTAATAGTGTCTGGATGGACTGTGTAAACGAAGCTGGATTAGAGGCCATGTCCAAAGCCCTCATCTTTTATGGTTCTTAACAGAGTTTAAGACTATATATCCAGGGGAATAAATCAGTCAGGTGAATAAATAAGTCTGTGTGGTAAAACTGAAAAAAAGAAAAAGCGATTTTCATGCCACAAAGATCTTGTCTTGTCTGACATATTCTTATCTGAAAATATAATAGGGATCTGCAATAGAAAAATAACAGAGAGAAAATTTAAAAATTACTATAAATTAACCTCTGTTTTAGAGAGAAGACGATAGCTCTTACTAAGGAGCTTTAAAAATCTCCATTAGCAGCTTTTGGCAACTGTGTATCTGAACTAAAAAGGACTCTCTTCAAGGACTATAAAATGAAAACTATGCCCAGTAGAGGGCAGTGGAACCCTCCACAAAGCAGACAAGGAGAGACGTGAATGAAGAGCAAAGTATTGTAATCCATGGAAACTATTTTGTCTTTAGTGACACTACCTTTCGAAAACACGACAGACATATTGCCTAATGACTATGTCCCCTGAAAACAGAGCAAAAGGAAGAGCTATTAAAGTCTTGTAACTAAAAAAAAAAAAAAAAAAATCCCTGGAAAATTTGAGCACCCTAAAAATAAACATTAAAATACACCATCATCATTTCTGGGAGGACTGAGATTTCTCTTGCCTTCACTATTTAAAACAACTGTTCTTAAAACCTATTAAATAAACTAGCTTTTCAAAGAGACTAATATCCCAAGTTCTACTTGTTTACATTTTCCTTTAACTTATACTGTTATAAAAAAAAAAAACTTTTTCTTTTTTTATACTGTACACAGCCATAATTAAATTTTTAAATCTAGAGTTTCCAATGGAAATCTGAAGTATGGAAGTGGTCTTCAAATGAGATTCATTTCAGTAATGCAACCACTGTCATAATATTGCATAGCTGATTATCAATTTTTTTCCCGTCTATCGATAATATACTGATAACTTTGAGCAAACTTATAAACATTTATTAAAGAAAATTTATTTTCTTCATAATAAAAGGTTTTAAATACTGATTTTTAGATTTAGATGGTCCACGAAATTATTTCAGAAAAAATATGCAGATAGAATCTATGCAAAATTTGAATTTTTGATCTATTAATACTGGTCCTCCACATACATGCACTTGATTCAAACCAACAGACTGACAATGAATTATTACCATTATTGTTACTATTATTTTAATTTTGGTGCTTCAAAGTTTTTCAGTAGCAAATTCACAGTTGAAAATTCCAAAGAGACCTGAATTCCACTTCATGTAAACGGTCCTGGAAGGTTGTCATAAACTTTTTTGCCACTCAGAAAAGAGACATATTCATGTTCTAGACCCACAGGAAACCCGAAGGACAGCAAATAACCTACCCCAAACATAGCTATTATTGTCCAATTAGCTCAGTCAAACTTAATGACAGGAAGACAGAACAGCTTTATTTTTGTTTCATTTCTTATAGGAGAATAGAACAACTTGGCAAGTACGCCACCGGAGAACTTGCAAGAGATCTCCATTGTCTGAGGAAACAATGCCAAACCATGTACGTTATTCATGTGGTTGTAGTTTCCAAACATTACCTCCAGAAGTGCAGTTCGAATCCTTCACATTTTTCTTTGCATTTTAAACAGGGGGCTCCAAATCCCTGTTCATGACCTAAGCCCATCTGTTAAAGAGAAAACATGTGGATCTATTAGTAAATTTTTAAAAAACCCCAAAATTCAACAAATTATACTTTCAATTCCACATATCACTCCTGTTGATATGACTTTCAAACAAATCTTTTATGAGACATGACATTGTTTAATCAACGGTAACACTCGGGTATGCATATGGTGACTCCAAGAACGTATACAAGGTACTTAGTGTTCTTATTTCTTTGATTATTATGAAAAGGAAAGTGTCAGAATATCACTGCATGTTGTTCAAGTTGATCCTGACTCATAGCGACCCCATGTGACAGAGCAGAATTGCCCTACAGGATTTTCTTGGCTGTAATCTTTATGGAAGTAGACTTTCAGGTCTTTCTCCCACGGAGTTATTGAGTAGGTTCGAACTGCCAACCTTTTGGTTAGCAGCTGAGAGCTTAAGCCGAGAGCTTAGAAGACTACAAATACTGCAAGTTCCAAGTCATGTGCTTGTCTTTGGCCACTACATGCCCTGGATACAATAAGTACAAGGAGCACTAAGAAGGCCAGAGTTTAGGAAGCAAGCCTGATCCAAAAAGAATACATGTTCCACTAAACAAATATGTGGAAAATTTTAGGATTTACAATGAAAATATTACATTCTATAATGATAAATACAAAAATAATAGCGACAGCAAACATTTATTAAATGCCAGGCACAGAAGTAAGCACTTTATTTATATTATCCCATCAAAATCTGGCATGATCTCGTAAACTATCCATAAAGTAGGCAATGTTATTCTCCATTTTTGAGATGACTTAACTGAAACTCAGAGAGATTAAGGAATTTGCTTAAGCTCAAGGTGTTAATAAATGGTAGAGAAGAGAATTGAATCTAGGTCTGTCTGACTGGAGGCCTGGGCACTCTACTGTGGCCCTTGTTATAGTAAAACTTTTTTTTTTTCCCTTTACTGTATTAAATAATCCTTGTGAACTTGCTGAGACATGACCTAGTAGGTAGAACGGGAGTTTGTAGAGAGGGGGATGGACGCAAAACAGCAACGTAAGCTCTTTTATCTAACTACTGATACTAGAGTAAAAAAGATCAACCGACTTTTCATCAGGACATTGGCAATTGCCAGTGACTGGATTAGTCCATATTTTAAATATTGTATCAGTGGCTGCTCACAAATTAGTTACTGACTGGAGCTTGGAGCAGTAGTTCAAGCCACACAAATAAGAAACCTTTTTCAATGGAACCTTTTTGTAGCTTCACCAAGTTGTCTACCACTATGTAATCAAAACCACATTGTGCCTTGTTCCTTGAAAGATCAGCCTGACATAGCTCGAAGTTTAAGTGAAGCCCTTCCTTTTTTTCTGAAGAAAATTACCACATCCGCTTATGATTACTCGGGGCACATTCAAAGCCAGCCAGTCCTCCAGGCTGCTTAGGAAAACCCACCTTATTTTTAAGTCATACTACCTCAAGCGCACTGTCTGAAGGTGGGGAACTTCTGCCCAGCATTTCCTAAAGCTCCCCACCCTTATCAAATATACATTATCGATTTTCAAAAGAATTAAAATACTCTAAATTGTATACTTAATGCTAGAGTAAAATTTTTTTTTTAGAAATAAAGTTATTTCCTTGTTACTGATGATCACAGTTCACGGTGCAGACCTAAAGTGGGCTTAAGATGATTGGGGGGGCGGGGGGAACTCGTTATTTGAGTTTTCTAATCTTTTATAAGGAATGTAATTAAGTGTTTTCTCCATTATCCACAGTAATAGCAAGTGTAGAAGAGTGTTTGTTAATAACAGAGAATCAGGCTGGTGTATTGCTTTGTACCATGATTCATACACCTCCTGCTAATCTCTGATCACAAATGGAAATATGTTTTTTAGGTTTAATCACATAACGAAGTTAAATTGGCAGCTTTTAAATCCTCTTGCATGTAATTCACAGTAAGACACACATTTTAGGTCACACATGGGGGAAGACAGCATGTGAGGATCCAACTACAAGCTAAGGAATGCCAAGGATTGTCGGCAGCCACCAGAAACTGAGAGAGGGCCCTCCGAAGGAATCAACACAGCCAGTACTCAGAATCTGAACTCCTGGCCACCAGAGCAGAAAGAAAATAAATTTCTGTTCCTCGAAGCCAAAAAAAAAAAAAAAAACAGTTTATCTTTTGTCCCAGAATATGCGTAGACACATACAAAATTGTGTATGTTAAGTGTGTGTAAAACCCTGCAACAAAGATTTACTGGCTTAGATCATACCTAGAAGCAAGTATGCCTCTAAATTAAACGGGCACTGCCACCTACACAAATTCTTACCTGCTTTCACATCTGAATCTCCTGGTCTGACCAACACAGGGCTTTCTTAATAAAACACTACAAACATAATGGAACAATACCATCTCATTCCCTCTTTTTGAATGCAATTTGGAAGCTCATCTAATATAACTGGAACATTGATTATTAGTCAGCGGAGTTTTTACACTAAGGCATCGGTATAGCTCACTGCTGATTTACAAAGTTAACCTCTGAAAGGCACACATTTTTTTTCTCTCCTACCCATTTTTTATCTTCTTATATTAGTCATCAGTTTATTTATTACAGTATTACTGGGGCTGATTGTATTTCACTGAACATCTGCTCTTTTAAAGTACCCCACATATTCTTACGACTGGGCAGTCCTAGGTATCCCCTTCAGGCAAGGGATTGGGGAGTTACACCAGAGAGGCGAGATGATTTGCTTCTGGTCGCACAGTTAGTTCACAGCAAAGGGAGACGTAAGCCTCGTCTGGCTCCTGCTCCACTGCTCTGCTGGAGCTGACCAGTACGAAATGTCAAACGGAAGCCCCCCAGTCTTCCAAAGACAGATTCTCTGGTCCATTGTCAGTTTAAGGACTCGGAAATCCAAAACCACTCCTGCAACCCCTCTAAATATAGATGATTTTCCAAGAGTTTTACATAAGGAGAATTTGAACTACTTAAAAAGGCTGGGGGAAGCATTTTGTGAGCTTGAGCTGAAACTGAAAGGATGAGCAGCATCTGACTCAGCAGAGAAGAAGGAAGTACATTCAACGCACAGGGAACAAGACATGCAAAGACCCTGTGGCAGAAGAGGGAGTGTTACGAGCCATGAACATCTTCAAGCAGTTGCAGGGGGATGGGGCCAGCCTTGTGGCAGGCAGAGTATGTTCTTGTTTCTATAATATCTTTCCTTTTCGCAAAGAAGAAAGTAAACCCACTGAAGCACTTGGCACCATGCCATGGCTACCAGGTTTAACAGACCTGAAGGCCATGGAAGGGAGGCCGGGGACAAGAGCACCTGCTCTCACACTCTGCCAGCCAAACCCTCGGTGGTGGACCGTCAGGAAGACCAGGAGGCCCGACTTTGGGAAAAGCAGTAATTGGAGAAAACAGCTCTGTAGCCTGCCTGAAAACTCAGGAAGCATTGCTCTAGTATTTCTCTACCCTCACTGGCCTGCCTGGAAGGTTAACTTCACCTCCATTTTGGCTCTTTCCAGCAGGGTCTGTGACTGCCTGGAGAAAGCTCCCCTTTCCACCTTTCTAAATACCCCCACTTTCATCTTTCCTACCTGCTGAGCCATAATCAGCCAGTGGACTTTGAAAATATCACAGACAGGAAACAAGTAAAGGAAAGAGAGGGGGATGAGGCTACAGCAATATGATACAATTTCTCCTGCTATAACCAGTTTTAATTAAAAACAAACAAAACCACCAAGTTTTCAAAAGCATTATTAAATAACAGCTGAAATGATCAAAGCTAGAGAGAAGTTTAGCGTTGCAATCAATTAATTTTCCTATGGGGATTTTGGTAAGAAATTATTTTATAGCCCCAAGTGTATAGCTATAACAATTAAACCTCAATGACATCAGCACTGAAGATCTCTAATTTACGACACATTATTGGGTGGGGACTTCCTCTATATTCTTATCCGGTTTATCAACCTCTGTTATGATTAAAACACACACACACACACACACACACACACACACACACACACACAATGCTACTTCAACAAAGATGTGGGTTTCACGCCCTAGTGTTTTCCCTTCTTACATGGATGTGGCTAGTTTCATAATGAATTATAATCTACAGTACAGTTGTTTTGTAATCCTATTAAATCCAGTGTATATGGTACAACTGTACTGTAGCAGATCTACCTCTTCTGGTATGAGGCAACTTCTGCTGTTCCCACCCCAAGTTAGCTGTCTCGTCATCTGCTTTCTTCCTCTTTACAAACCAAACATGTACCAGATGAAGAAAAATGGTACTAATTCTACTCTGTAGTAAAATGAGTTTCAGAGCCAGAATTGCCCCAGGCAGAATTTCTCAAGGTCTATTCCCAGGGCTTCTGCGGCTGAGTGTCACGGGGCCTGGAGTTCCCCAGGTCTTCCTAGTCTCAGCTTGAAGATCTAGAATCCTACCTGCCCTAAGGACTACCCTCCTTCACTGTGTGTTCAGGATACCCTGTGGTCCAGGACCCAGAATTCTCCTCACCACGCCCCCTCCCTTCTCTTTGCCCTCAGCACACAACCACACCCTCTAGGCAGGGTCCTTCTCCTTTCTTAGAGGCCATGACTATTATTACTCTTGGACATTCAAACGTGTGTGCTGGTTTCTGTCTGAGTGTCTGGGCACCATAAATTCTTGGTGAGGTTAAGAACAGGGAAAGTATTATTTAATGATACCCAGGGTGTGAGCAGAGGTGTGTGTGAGACGGGTGTGGAAAGAGGAGCCTGGAAAGTTTCGGCTCATCGGCTAAGTGAGGCAACTAACTGGCTGTTCAGAAAGCGAGATCTGGATACTAGGACTAAACTCAGAGATGTGTGCTTATATGCATCCTGAGAATTAATTATACAAGGTATGAAGGTAAGTATGATCAAGAATTACACTGGTTATAGATACTAAGAACTAACAAAACAGGAACTGTGAAAATGCAGAAAGCTCACTGCAGGAGTGAGGAAAATTGCTATTGGGCTCCAAGGTGTTGCTGCCGAGTTCAGTGATCTCAGAAGTCATGTTTTCCCTTTTGGGGTTTCATCAAGATAATGAGGGAATTGAACTAGATCAATTCCAAGATACCTCTGAATTCTAAAATTATGATGGTAAACCATGAATCAGATTCACTGTATCTTTCTTTAGCTGTTTTTCAGCACAGTCACCTGCTCAAGGTTTAAACACTAAACAGAAAATAACTGCTTGAGAAAGCTAATAAGGTAACAGTTCATACGTCAGAGTCATGTGGAACTCAGTTTGGAGGAGTGAGACAAAAAATGCACATAGGAAACAAACGATTTAAGATCTGGAGAAGAAAACTCAGTTCTTTTGCATGTAATTATTTCAACAGCAAATGTGATACGGTATTCCCCTCAGAGTCAACACTCAGTGCTGAAAAACACATGCTTTTTGTAAATGCACAAGTCCCAAAGCTGTCTACTCCATGTAATTTTAGTAACGCAGTCTGGCCGGCATCAGTACGAGGATATGACAGATTAATTTTTGTTTTTCAGTGTCTAAGAAGACAGGTCCTTTGGACTGACTATATTCAGAGAAACTAGTCGGGCTTTGGGAATACCTATCAAGGTGCTCTGAAAAAATAAAAACGAGTAACTATCCTGAAGCAGTAGTCATAGACCAAGAGGGCTTTTAAAATACCTTTAACTACAGGCTCCAGATACTGAACTTACACCCCCATGATCCATACCTCCAAACACCCTTTTATCCCCACTTCTTTTAGAGTGAGAAATGTGGATGGAATCAATTTCTCCATATTCATAATTTCAGGCAACCAGACACGTTGGTAACATTTCAGGTGATCCCACTAACCCAAGAAAGGCTATTTCATGTCAGATACTTTAAAGAAAAAAAAAAAAAGAAGTGTGCGTGTGGGGGTACAAACATCTGGTATTTCAAACACGGTCTGAGTTGATTTGGAGACAATTTGGGTCTGGAAGATATTATGCAGTATTCAGGGTGAGATCATCTGATTCAAGCTGTTTTCATAACCAAATTTCCCTCTGGAGCAAAGAATCATATATGGTTACTAAATAAGCAAGTGTTACCAAGACTTCTTTAATCATCTTGGAATGAAACTGACCAAGGTAGATTATATGAAATATACCATATTCTCTCTCTGTATATGCGCATGTTTATCTACCATACACACACACACACACACACACACACACACATTCATATCCCACTCTTTAAGAAGCATTTTGGATTTTGTTCACAGATGAATATTCTGAACAAAGTAACTACAATTCCAAATAAATAACTCCTGCCAGCACATAAAAAAAAAAAAAAATAGCTCTCTTAAACACCTAGTATAATCTGTGAAGTCTCTCCTTCACCCCATCAACATATTTTGATTAACCTCTGATATAAGATTTTAAATTGTTTGAAGTTTTTAGCTCATTGCCTGCTTTGCAATGTCCACCAAGATTGACACTACCAAAAAAAAAGGCAGGTTACACAGGAAACCAGATTTAAATACAAACTCAGAGGCAAGCACCTTCAGCTTTTAGGTAGTTTGCCAACTTTCTTAGCTGAGACGAAATAATTTATTGGGATTAAGAGCTATTATTAATCATTCCTAAAAAACTGCTATATTTTTCATTGCTATAAGAATGAAAGAACCGTCCCATCTCTCACTCAAGTCTGAAATACATGAGTGGAAGAGTGAAAAAAAAAAAAAAGTCGTTAGCACCCAGCTAATGACCCAAGCTGCTTGTCTAAAAAACCAAAACCAAACCCACTGCTGTCGAGTTGGTTCCAACTCATAGCGACCCTTTAGAACAGAGAGCTGCCCCACAGAGTTTCCAAGGAGCATCTGGTGGATTCGAACTGCCGACCTCTTGGTTAGCAGCCATAGCACTTAACCACTATGCCACCAGGGTTTCCACTGCTTATCTAATCATGCTTATTATGCTCCAAGTCCTGTTAACCTCACCTCTAAAAACTTCACAACTTGCTCCTGATTGCTTCCTTTGTATCATGTCATATTGCTGCTCCCAAAATTATTTTAACAAAACCCAGAGATGATCATAACTCTTCCCTTGTTAAATGCCTTTAACATATTCAATGAATGTCACATTTCTCACATGGCAGTGAAGGTCCTTTACAATATGGCACTGCCAGTCTACGTTTGAGGCCACCACCCTGGCTCCTACCACTTGCCTTCCTCACCCTCCTCCCCTCCAGCCATTCTGCTTCTAGGGACCACTTCCCCTTTGCCAGGATCTCCTTTCCCTTCTCCTCTATATGGCAAAATCCTTCTCCCTAATGATTCAATTCAAATGTCATTTACTCTGTGATCTGGAGCCCTGGTAGTGCAATAGTTAAGCATTCGCCTACTAACCAAAAGGTCGGCAGTTCAAATCCACCAGCTGATCCCTGGAAGCCCTATTGGGCAGTTCTACTCTGTCCTATAGGTTCTCTGAGAGTCATAATCAACTCAACCAACAGATTTGGGTTTTTTCTGGTTTAAAGACTCAATTCAAATGTCAGTTACTCTTCAACAAATCCCCAGCAAAGTTCTTCTGAATTCCCAAAGGTTTCTATACAAATTCTATTATTCGTATACTATGATTGTTTGCAAGGATCCCTGGTGGTGCAACAGTTAAGCCCTCAGATACTAACTGAAAGGTTGGAGGTGGTTTGAACCCACTCAGCAACTCTGTGGGAGAAAGACCTGGTTATCTGCTTCTATAAAAATTACAGCCAAGAAAAACCTATGGGACAGTTCTACTCTGTCACATGGGGTTGCTATGAGTCAGAAATTGACTCAGGGGCACCTAATAACTACAACATGATCATATATGATGCCCGCCCAGTGTTTGAGACTTAAGAGTAATACTGGCAAGTTTTTTTTTTTTTTAATTCATTTACTTAATTGTCAAATGACGTTTTTAACCGGGTTCCCATCGCTCTTCACAAAGCAGATTCTGGCAGGTTGGTAGCGATAACAGCAGAAGCTACTATTTAATGAGCACCAGGGAACCTTGGTGGTATAGTGGGTAAGAGCTATGGCTGCTAACCAAAAGGTCAGCAGTTCGAATCCCCCAGGCACTCTTTGGAGACCCTATGGGGCAATTCTACTCCGTCCTATAGGGTCGCTATGAGTTGGAATTGACTCGATGGCGATGAGTTTTATACTGCCAGGTATAAAATCTAAGTTTTTTTCATAGATCATCTCTTTTAGTCCTCACAACAGTCCTACGGGAATCTGAGGTATCATTATTACCCACATTTTCATTCAGATGAGGAAATTAGAGCAGAGTTTAAGTAATCTGCATTCCAGAGTCCCTATTCTTAACCACTACTGACTGCCTAAACACAGGTTATGACACAGAAAAAGCAGAATTTTTAACCTAAGACCAAAGGATTATGACTCAAGAATAGAATAATCAATCAGAGGTCTTTTGTTGTCAATACTGCTTACTCAGAAGCAAATGGGACTAAAACTCTTCACTGCAGGCTCTAGGATTCATTTCCATATCCCTTCAGCTTTTCACTGAAGAAGTAAAGCCAGAAGTGCTACATGAATCTCTATCATAAAACCCACTGTGAGCCAAGTGGACTGAAGACTTTTGGTGACATACAATAGTAAATAAGCAGATAGACCAGTCTGTCAGGAAAGAAAAGGAAATAAGCTATCTTTCAGCCTAAATCTTTTATAATAAATTCTATTCTGGAGATACTGGGTCAATCTTCCTGGAGCTTTAATGAATTAAAGTAGATGTCTCCTATCCAATGCTTCACCTATATTTCTTAAAACAGTACTTATATTAGGTAAGTAGCAGAGCTACCATTTCCCTTCGCAATTTGTCTACATGGTATGAGATTTAATAAGGTTGTATCAGATTAATTTAGCCGTATGTACAACCTTAATAAATTTGGTAATGTATTTATTTGCTTAAGTACAGAAGTGAATCCTGCTGCTTTCCTAGGAAACAATAATGTATTTTATTTTACTATTGAGTTACTTTTATTAACTCAATAGTTATTAATATTTAGTTATGAAATACCTTGAAGCACTTCTACTTGTGACTTTCTTAATTAGCACTGATGGTTGTGATGGTGGAGAGGGCATTAAAAACATACCAACAACCAACCACCATTTATTAAGATGTTACTAGTGCGAGGTATAATATACGTATCACCTCATTTAATCCCCACAACAACCAATGGGAAAAGTATTATCATCCTGATTTCACAAATAAGGAAACTGAGACTTGGAGAGTTAAAGTAACTTGCCTAAGATTACCCAGCCTCGCAAGTGGCAGAGCTGGGATTTGAATCCTGGTATTTATAACTCCAACTCCTAGGTTCTTAACTACAAAGCCACCATTTTGTCCCTCCAAAATGAGGCTTTGAACATAAGTAAAAACTTAAATGAGTAATATTTCTCATCTGTAACTTCTCTAGAACAATAGATCTTGATTTGAAAGACTGCCTATTGTTCACTAGCCAGGAGCTCCTCCTTTCTAGACAAATCTGAGACTGATTATAACAAATCTAAATGTCTGCACACTAGCTGCACTCACACTGAAGCCCCTGAGGTGATTAATTCTCAGACACACACCAGAGGGATGGGGTGTGAATCAAGGGAAATCTCCAGAGTCCTAATACAAAATAGGTCTTTTCCAATGTTGCAGCAAGAGAAGAAAAAAAAAAAATTTGTAAAAGAGAGGGAAAAAAAAAAATGAACAAATTATATCCCAAAATTGAAATATATTTAAAACACGTAGTACTAAAAATCATTTTCTATATTATATAAATGATTCTATACATTATTGTGGGGGCTGTTTGTTACAAATTACTCTAAAACTTAGTGCTGGAAATAACATTATCTCACGGTTTCAGTGAGTCAGGAATGTAGGAGTGACTTAGCTGAGTGTGTTGGCTCAGGGTCTCTTACAAGGCTGCAATGGACAGTCAGCTAGGGCTGCAGTCATCTCAAGGTTTGCTCAATTGGTAGGGGACCCACTTCTGAGCTCTCTCACAGGGGTGCCTGAGGACATGGCAGTTGGCTTCTTACAGGCCAAATGATCCCCAAGAGAGTGACAGCACCCAAGACAGAGCTGCATATTCCATTCATTGGCAGCAACTGATTAGGTCCAGCCCTCACTCAAGGAGAGGGATTACAAAAGGGTGTGAATACTCAGAGTGGGGCGGAGCATCTTTGGAAGCCATCTGAGAGGTTGCCTACCACACCTCCACTGCTATTCATAAGGTTTTCACTGGCTAACGCCTTTCAGAAGTAGACTGCCGGGTCCTTCTTCCTATTCTGTCTTAGTCTGGAAGCTCAGCTGAAACCTGTCCTCCATGGGTGACCCTGCTGGTATCTTAATACTGGTGGCATAGCTTCCAGCATCACAGCAACACGCAAGCCCCACAATACGACAAACTGACAGACACGTGAAAGCTGGGCAATGAATAATGGAGACCGAAGAAGAACTGATGCTTTTGAATTGTGGTGTTGGCGAAGACTATTGAATATACCATGGAATGCCAAAAGAACAAACAAATCTATCTTAGAAGAAGTACAACCAGAATGCTCCTGAGAAGGAAGGATGGCGAGACTGCATCTTACATACTTTGGACACATTGTCAGGAGGGATCAGTCCCTGGAGAAGGACATCATGCTTGGCAAAGTACAGTGTCAGCGGAAAAGAGGAAGACCCTCAACGAGGTGGACTGACACAGTGGCTGCAACAATGTGCTCAAGCATAACAACGATTGTTAAGGATGGTGCAGGACCAGGCAGTGTTTTGTTCTATTGTGCACAGGATCGCTATGAGTCAGAACCGACTCGTTGGCACCTAACAACAACAACAACCATACCTCCTTTTCTGTCTTGATGTTAAATTCAAAGACTACGTGATTTACAACGACAGAGGTACACTACAAAGGGAGGGGGCACAAGGGGTACTTATCTGCCATCTTTCCCTTTATTATTTTTTCTATTGCAAATATTTAAATATCTCTTTACTCAAATGGACGAACTAAAACAGAGCTTTACTCCTACCTTATAATCACTCTATTGCCCTCAGTAAAGACCAGGGAACAGTCTTCCAGAAGACAGAGGTTAAAAATCATATTCTACCCTAAGTCTTATTCTCTATCCTATCCAACACAGGCACACACTTGTGTACACACACATACACTGATGTTATAGAACAAAGTCATAAGCGAAAATACAAAATGCCAGCTTGGACTGGCAGGAAATTTCCAGAAATACATTTAAGAGAAAATTTTTACTATTCTTGTAATATGCCATAGTTCTTCTTAATGAACACAGAATAAAATAAAAATGGGGAAGCTTTATATAAGCTTTATTCTATTATATAAATCTATCTGGAGATGGAATGAAGTAAAAGAAAACAAATATAATACTTCCTCATGATAAAGAATGCAAATTACTTAATTCAAATTAGGGAGCATTTAGAGTTGGCAGTTCTTAACTACTTTCCCAGTACTGCTATTTGAGGCCTAATGCATTCTCACAATACTAAAAACAAACCAAACCCAAACCCACTGTCATCAAGTCGATTCCATCTCATTCACAGCCACCCTACAGGACAGAGAACTGCCCCATAGGGTTTCCAAAGAGCGGCTGGTGGATCTGAACTGCCAGCCTTTTCGTTAGCAGCCAAGTTCTTAACCGCTATGTCACCAAGGTTCTTCACAATATCATTAGGGGTAAAATTAGTTTTTTTTTTTTTTTTTTTTAAGATCCATATTTATTTAGGAAAGCAAATGATTTTTAAAAATGTATTGTCTGTTCAGTTTATGCTGGTTACTTATAAACATTTTTCAAACTGACTACTATCAAATATTTTTATACTATTGGGTAAAGAGAGTCACTTGAAATGTTCACCCATAAAATACCTCTTCCATGGACTCTACTCAAAAAGGGCCTCCTCCTGAATATTCCTTGAGAATGATGATGCAGGCTATAAAAACGTCACAATTAACAGCTATGACCGTTGCAGAAATTCCTTCTTAATGAGGACGGACTGAGCCTGGGCTCCGCTGCGGAACTCTGCAATGGCATGTGGTTATACATAGCCCTCAAAGCCTCCTGATTATTAGCTATAAAAGGGATTTTAAAAACCCGATTCCAAAAGGTGTTTGTAGGAGAGCTTCATAAGAATCTACATCATGGCAAATGTTCCTAATTTGGTCTTGTGTCATTACCTCCACAGCTGGCTCTAAAGAGTGGATCCCACACTTAGTGGTATCTTGTGAGGCCTTTACTAAGACATTGTATATGCAAAACTTGCCAGACCTTAGGGCTAAAGTATTATTTCTTCAGGAGTGATCCATTATAACTCATGAGTGAGGATGTGGGGAGAGTAGGTTATAGTTAAGTGATTTACTGCCACTAATTCCCTAACTGCCTAATTGGAGCACTTGCAGGAAGATAGTATCAGTGTGTTTTCACAGGCAGAAGGGAAGGAAAGGCTATGGCGTTGGCTGAGAGAGCCACTACGGGAGGCTGCTCAAGTAGGCAGGAGAATCCAAGGGAACCAGAGTAAAGCTCAATGGAGAGAAGGTACAGAAAGGAGAAATGAGTGTAAAAAGACAATCTCAATTTCCACTTTTGCCCAGGATTGGCATTCAGGGGCATTTAGAACAAAAAAAGTCTCACAGCACAGATGAAGGTCTTAGAAGCTGCGAAAGGAGGGGACAGATACAGGAACCCTATTGCCAGGTGTCTTATGCTTGCTTCTTTATTGCCAAGTCATTTCACACCATCCCTTCCTCTGAAAAAACTGAGTTATGCTTACCCAATGTGCTAGTGTAGACTCCCAGGAGTCTAAAGCTGATACTTGGCCTCAGTGCTATTTGATTCTCCAAACATTTACTCACTGGCACCAAAGTCTAGCTAACTAAACAAAACTGATCAGAGAACATTAATAATTAACACTGATCGAGCACTTGTTATACATCAGGCATTGTTCTAAATGCTTACATGTACAAGGGGAAGTCAAAAAGTATCACTACTAGGGTTCCAGTTCATAAATACACGGGTTTATTCCAAACAAAACGTGTTTAAACGTGTCTCTGTGATCAGTGGATGGCTGCAGACAAGTTCTCTAAGTAATTAATAAACTTATCTTAGTCTCATTATGGTACCTTCAAAAAACAAGATAACTTTTTGGGCCACGGAAGAAAATGATTTTGAGGTCAGGGCTAATATCAAATTTTTAACAAAATTCAAGGGGACATCTTCCCAAATCATTGAAGCTTTGCAACAAGTTTATGGGAATGCTGCCTCACATAAAACAATTTTTAGATGGATCAAGGGTTTTAAAGACGGTCAGGAAGACCTCAAAGATGAGCTGAGGAAAACCACTCAGAAGGTTATGACAACTGTTTTTTGGGGGGGGGATTCCAAAGGGGTACTCTTGACAGATTTTCTCAAAGGGCACAGGATGATCACGGGGGCTTATTACAAAGAAGTTTTAAGAAAATTGAAAACTGCCTTGATAAGAAAAAGGCCAGGAAAGTTGTGCCAAGGAATTTTTCTCCATTACAACAATGCCCTGGCTCATTCTTCAAGGGTAGCAAGGGCCGTCCTATGAGGATTTTCCTGGGAAACTTTACCCCATCTACCCTACAGCCCTGATCTTTCCCCTTCAGGCTTCTTTTTTGTTCCCAAAACTCAAAGAACATTTAAAAGGAGCATATTTTGAGTCCCTCGAGGATGCTGAAACTGCCATTTTGATGTACTGTAAATCAAAGAGCACAGAATTCTTTGGGGAACGGTTAGAGATGGAAACACTGCCTTCAGAAGTCTACAGGCCTAGATGGAGGATATGTCGAGAAACAATAGCTTCATTTTGATACTTTTGTTTAACAAAGGTTTCTGTGATTTTGTAGCAATACTTTTTTGCTTACCCTCATATTACCTTTTTTAATCCTCACCCGTTACTCATTGCCGCTGAGTTGATTCCGACTCATAGTGGCCCTACAGGACAGAGTAAAACTGCCCCCTAGGGTTTCCAAGGCTGTCATCTTTCACGGAAGCAGACTGTCACATCTTTCTCCCGTGGAGCAACTGGTGGGTTTAAATCACCGACCTTTTTGTTAGCAACCAAGTGCTTTAACCACTGTACCACCAGGGCTCCTTTTTTAATCCTCAATACTAACCCAATAAAGGTGTATTACCCAGGCTTCACAGACTAGTCCCTTGATGCCAAGGGGGCTAAGAAACTTGCCCAAATTCCTCGGCAAGTGTCAAAGCTGAGATTCAAACCTATGTCTAGAGACATCAAAGCCTGTGCTGCCTTCTATGAACTCCCTAAGTGTGACCCAGAGAAACGGGCAACATGTTCAACAGGACAATCCTATCCACTGGCTTGATTTCACCTGGTCCAGGAGAAAAGTACCAACAAATAACCTCTCTATTGTTTTACCTGTGACACTGTAAAAGAAATGTGGATATTAAGCCACCAAAATCTGTCTTGCTGCTCTGTGCCTTTAATTTCTGCCCATTTCTCTCAGAATAACTTTCTATTCTGCTACCACTAGCAGAGTGCAACACATAGCAATATTTGAATATTTGTGGAATACAGTTTCATTTTTTTTTTTTGCAATATTGAAAAGGTCAGATCTTGTTACACCCCTCTTTAAAAATGTCTAGTGACTTCCCATTTCCGAGAGGATGAGATCCATATTTCTTTATACAACATGGAAGTCTCACGACCTGGTTGGAATGAATTTGGAGAGGACTGTTTCTCAGTCAAACAGAAGAGAGACTAGACTGAAAAAAGGACCCTCTAAAAATCAAATCTACCACCCATCTGTCCGTTTGCCACAATGTGCTGGCTGTGTGTTGCTATGAGCTGGAAGCTGTACCACCAGTATTTCAAAGGACCAGCAGAGTCACTGATAGTGGACAGATTTCAGTGGAGCTTTCAGACTGAGAGAGACTAGGAAGAAAGGTCTGCTGATCTCCTTTGAAAAATTAGTCAGGGAACATCTTATGGATCACAAGAGAGCGCTGCTCAACTCACTTTGGACATGTCATCAGGTGGGATCAATCATTAGGGGAGTACATCATGCTTGATGAGAGGGCTTGGGAGACCCTTGGTGAAATGGATTGACATAGTAGCTGCAATGATGGACTTGACCATGCTGGAAATTGTGAGGATGATGCAGGACTGGCCAACGTTTTGTTGTACATAAGGTCAATGTGAGCTGAAGTAAATTGGACAGCAGCTAACAACAGCAATTAACAACAAAAAATCAAGTAAGGGTTATCACAGGTTAATTTTCCTTTAGTTTTTCGGAAGGGCCAAAGACTATCCTGTTTTGGAATATCAGTAGTCTGTGATACTATACAGAATATTGTGAGAGATCTTTGTTAGGTATCCTTTAGACCCCAGATTCAACAATCTCACTGTGTGGTAGACTGAAGCCGTGGTCCCAACTCCTCATTCCCCTGTAGCAGTATTTATTATGTATCCTCACCCTTTCTCCATCGCCTCACTGTGGCTGTACTGGGCTTCCCTTCTTGACTTTGGGCTTGAACGTGCGACTATTTTGGCATGAGCAGAGACTTAAATGTGTTCCTGCAATTGGGCATGCCCTCTGCTCCAACCTTTTGCTTCAGGTACCCACTGATTCAAGGAGGAGGAAAGAAATGGAGTCTCAACCCACAACCTGGAGCCAAGCCCAGCATGGATCTGCTAGACTCCTGGTGAAATTTCCTCCTCTACCTCAAGAGGCAAGACTATACATTAAATAAGAACCAAAGTTAAATAGAGGTGAAGATTCTCAACAGCGCTACCTCAGTGACACTCTTCCTCAATTCAAACCTGTACACTGAGAAAATAACAAATAATTACAGATCATGCACCTTTATTTTAGAAGAGTCAAAACTGAAAATGTTAATTGTGTGAATACCAAGGGTTTGTTGACTTCTCACGAGGGCTTCAAATTGGTTTGAACCATTTCGGTCATGATTTTCACAGCAAAGCTGGAACAGATCTCAACTCCTAAAATGTGGGTGTACTGGAACAATAATCAGAATGGGAAAAATCAGGGGTCGAAGCCCTGGAATGGGAGACTCAGAAGAGGCATAGTGAGCCCTTTCAGGAGCCTGATGTGGAGAAACTGGATTATTGCCTGGACTGTGGAAAGTGACACACATTCAAAGCGGCACAGTCGCTGCCATCTTTGAGTGGAGCACCACTGTTTTTGGTTGTTATGCAACGCGCCTGCTGCTCTCGTTTTCTAAAACAGGGCAGCAACCCGCAATTTTTCCCTTTACGGTTATCATTCCAGTACACCCACACTTTACAAATTTAGTCCATTTCAGTTTCACTTCGTCAGCTATGACTGAACCGGGAAGAACTGGATCAAAGCCCTGCTTCTCACAGCTACGTGCCTTTGGCTCCTGCTATTTATTCCTCCAAGAATGCCTTCTTTGCCTACTGAAACCTAATTTCTCCTACCGGAGTTAGTTTGAAGGTTGCTTCCTCCATAAAGGACTCCCAACCCTCCCAATTAAAGTTAGTAACTTCTGCTTCTGAGACTCTATAATAGTTGTATTCCTACCATTGCAGTGCTACTCCAAGTATAACAATCCAAGAAGTACTCGTTACCAGTTCATGATGAGATATATAAATAAACTGAGAGGAAGCAATTAAGAACTATTGTTAATTAATTTGACTACGTAACTTTATGTCTACTGAATTAAAAAATTTAAGGTGACCTTGTATTTGTCTTTTTTTAAATAAATAATTCATTTGTATTGTGTGTGTGTTTATTAGCCATGGTAGTTTGAGAGTTTAAAAGGAAAAAATGTTTCCTCACCAGACATATTTTGAGAAATACTGGATTATAGAATTTATTTAATCCTATCCATCATTCTAGTTAATTTACATATCTCTCTTGCCTACTCTCTTGATAGAATGCTTATTAGGATGGCGAGACTTTGTCTCATAAACTTTGGAGATGTCATCAGGAGGGACCAGTCCCTGGAGAAGGACATGATGCTTGGTAAAGCAGAGGGTCGGTGAAAACAAGGAAGACCCTCATGGAGATGGACTGACACAGTGGCTGTAACAACGGGCTCAAGCATAGCAACAATTCTGGGGATGGCGTAGGACTGGGCACTGTTTCATTCTGTTGTACATAGTGTCACTGAGTCTGAACTGACTCAACAGCACCTACCAACAACTTGTGTACTAGTTTCTTTTCTTTTTTTAATCCACCAAAGTTGACATCACAGTGGTTTGGGGGTACAAGCTCAATATTGCTGTTATTAGGTGCTGTCCAGTCAATTCCGACTGATAGCAATCCCACAGAGCAGAGTAAAACTGCCCCATAGTGGGGGTTTTTTTGGCTATAATCTTTATAGAAGCAGATCACCAGGTCTTTTCTCCCAAAAAGCCACTGGTGGGTTCAAACTGCTAACCTCTTGGTTAGCAGCCACGTGCTTTTCCGCTGTGCCACCAGGCTCCTTATAAGCTCAAGAGATGATATTAATAGAGAAATGGAGTTTATACTCTGTAGTCTAAACTTAAACTGTGCTTTTAATATTCTTTATGAACACAAAGGGCAACTTTCTTCTAATTTGTTCAGCCCCTGATTGTTTTTATTGTAAGGCAGTACCCCATAAGGAAAAACAGATCCTTTACCTGTACTTGGTGACTCATTCCATCAAGACTACACAATGATAATATCATGACATATAAAGACAAAAATCCACCTAACATCTGCATGATTACTCAGCAGTGAAACATGAGATCACTTCACCTCAAACAAAGGAAAGTTCACTGTGGCTACACACTTACTAGTGGACTCAACACGGAGGCATTTCTGCTAGGCGTTCAGCCCTCCTTTTTGCTAGGCTCACTGTGCAGATAAGAAGCTGTGTAATGGACATCCTGAACCATCCTTTTACAGTTTTTCACAGTGGTCAGAATGTCACTATAATACACATAGGCTGAATCATTCACCGCTTGAGAGTGATTCAGCATTTCAGAGATTAAATATATTTATGTAGTAGTAGCCTTGATATCTTTTAGGGTAGATCTCAGCAATTCCCATTGGCTGACTTCTCACAAAGCTCCCTTGAGTGTTGCTTAAGCTGGAGTAGTCCCTCATTCTTAGCAGACCACCAAAGGATCCGAGAAATTTGCAACCCTACACTACGCTCAAGTAAAAGCAGTGATCCTGGAATCAACTAATATTTATAGCTATGTAGTCGTTATGAAAGGAGCCCTGGTGGCGTGCTGGTTAGGCACTGTGCTGCTAAACAAAAGGTCAATGATTCAAGTCTACCAGCCGCTGCATGAGAGAAAGTTGTGGCAGTCTGCCTCCTTAAACATGAAACAGCCTTGGAAACCCTATGGCACAGTTCTGCTCTGTACTATAGGGTGGCTACAAATTGGAATTAAATCGACAGCAATAGGTTTTACTCAGTGTGACAGAAACGTTAAACACTTCCACACCACTGTTCCCAAATTGTACCTAGTGAGTTTCTTGTAGGTCTTTCCTCTAGCACTTACTATTCTTTCATGAAGCTTTTTGTCACAGGCAGTGAATACCAATTACAGAGATTGGTTGGAAAAGAAAGAGAAAAGCAATTAAGAAGACATTTTAGGGTCACGACATTAAGTTGCATTAGAAAATTGTGGTCATACATATTCCTCTCTCTCTCATTCTCCATTATTTATGCAGAGAGTTGGGTAGATAAGGTATTTAAAAAAAAAAAAAAAAAGGTAAAAGGACCCTAAATTTGACTGCAACTCTTCTGTAGAAAAGTCAAAGATTGTAGTTGGATAGTTGGAAAAGCATAACCTCTGAATTTAATCCTCCAATAACAGTGCTTGAGGCAAACTCTAATACATGGATATTTTACTCAAAAAGCAGGGGAGAACTTAGCAATTACTATACTATTTTCTTTAACATCTTGAAAATCTACTATGAGGCTTTGAAACCTGTTTTTAATTTGGTTAGTCCTTTGTTCCTCTATTTTCCTCTCCTCCAAAAAGCTGATTTCATAGCTCATGATTTATGGGCTCTTCCCTCAACATCATCACCTTTCAAAAAACAAAATAATATCCTAAATTTGCCATATATTAATGATCTCATAAAGAGATATTTTTTAAATCATAGTTTTAGTTACCATGACAGTAGTTACCAAACAAAAATTAGCAATGACTGCAAAGAGGAAACATAGCCCAAGAATGACTCCTTTGTAAGGCATTTGTAATCAGGAAGACTTAGTTTATTTCATGGGTGTGAGGCTGTAATTAGTATAGCCTTATCTATTTATGAGGAAACCCTGATAGCATAGTGGTTAAGTGCTACGGCTGCTAACCAAAAGGTCGGCAGTTCAAATCTGCCAGGCACTCCTTGGAAACTCTACGGGTCAGTTCTACTGTGTCCTATAGGGTCGCTATGAGTTAGAATTGACTTGACGGTGGCGGGTTTGGTTTTTTGGTTTTATTTATTTATGAGGTTTTTCCCATTCTAATACATAAAAGCTGTTTTTTCATTTCTTTTCCATCTGCCATTACTCAAGAAAAATGAAATGAAAATCTCTAATTACAAAGTTTGCCAAATCAGGAAGCACCACCAAAACTGCCCATTCTTTGCGTTAGAAATCTTGTGTATGCTGCCCTGTAAAGAGTTCACTGATAAGATGTAATTCCCATTGCTTTTACTTTCTACCATTTACTTTGTCACTTACTTTCATTTATTTTTTTGCTCTGTCTCTCTTCCCTAGAAGTTCTGTGACACAGGGACCTTGCCTTTTTTTTTTCCATACTACACCCCAGAGCCTAGAACAATGTGTGGCATATGAAAAGCACCCACATAGTTTTTAAATGAATAAGCGAGTCATCTTATTTTAGGTGAAATAACTTTTAAAGGCAATAAAAGCTCTATTATTTTTCTTTTTGTCATTCCTATAATTAAATACTGAAGAAAGTAATAGATCACTTCCAGGCTTATTTGACCCATGCCAATACAGCAGCCTTTGACGCTCCATACTATTATAGTAATTAAGCCTAATACCTTAAAACACCCCACAAATATGATAAAGGTGAACTAATTATGTAAAAACAAATTGAAAATAGCTAAGCTTTATGAAAAAATATTTAGTTCAGTCCGTAGGTTTCCTCATGGAATTTATTGGTGTATAACTAACATTTTGCACATTACGCCTCTTCATTAAAACATATGTGTGTGTATATATATATGAGTGTGTGCATATACACACACGTACTTACAGAGATATACATGTATATACTTATGTATGTGTATATTTATGTACGTACATATAGGAAACCCTGGTGGCATAGTGGTTAAGTGCTACGGCTGCTCACCAAAGGGTCAGCAGTTCAAATCCACCAGGTGCTCCTTGGAAACTGTATGGGGCAGTTCTGCTCTGTCCTATAGGGTCGCTATGAGTCGGAATCAACTTGATGGCACGGGGTTTGGTTTTGGTTTTTACGTACATATATGTATACATACGAATGGAAACTCTACGGGGCAGTTCTACTCTGTCCTATAGGGTCGCTGTTAGTCGGAATCAACTCGACAGCAGTTGATTCCAACTCACAGTGACCCTATAGGTCAGGGTAGAACTGCCCCATACAGTTTCCAAGGAGCGCCTGGTGGATTTGAACTGCCGATCTTTTGGTGAGCAGCTGTAGCACTTAACCACTACGCCACCAGGGTTTCCAATATATTGATTTGGTTTCTAAAAGGCTTACATTCAATGGGGTCAAATTTTATTCCTACTTCTAAATCTCAGAAAAACGTAGGAAGTACACCCTTTTTTTTTTTTTTTTAACCAATTTATCATTCTCTTTCCACTAAGCAGGCCCCTCATAGCAACCCTTGGAGCTCACTGGCCCATGATGTTAATTTCATGCTCAAGATGCTGGTTATCACCCCGGAGCTCAGAGAAGGCCTCATGAAACAGCTGATAATTTTCACGTTTCCCAGCACTTTTCAGCAAATCTTTTTACATGAAGAATGAGAAATTAAAAAGAAAAAAAAAAATTTTTCCCTCCCAGAATTGAGTTTATTATTTTCAGCTGCACTATTCTTAGCTGTCTGGTCTGACATTTTAGGGGCTAACTGAAAGGTCGGCAGTTCAAACTCACTAGCCACTCCGTGGAAGAAAGATGTGGTATTCTGCTTCCATAAAGATCACAGCCGTGGAAACCCTATGGGACAGTTCTACTCTGCCCTACAGGGTCACTATGAGTCAGAATCAACTCGACAGCAACAGGTTCATATATATACATACCAAAACCACAAAACCCACTGCCTAATCCAGGGAAAGGTCCTACCTCTCTTCAATTCTCTGAAGCCTGAGAGAGGTCAGGGAAGTGCAGAGGAAAAGAGGTTGGTTCATGAGGTTTAAGGAAAGAGGCCATCTCCAGAACATAAAAGTGCAAGGTGAAGCAGCCAGTGCCGATGTAGAAGCTGCAGCGAGTTACCCAGAAGATGCAGCTGACATAACTGAGGAAGGGGGCGGCCCTGAACAACAGATTGTCAGTGTAGACAAAACAGCCTTATGTTGGAAGAAGACGCCATCTAGGGCTTTCATAGCTGGAGAGAAGTCAACGCCTGACTTCAGAGCTCCAAAGGACAGGCTGACTCTCTTGCCAGGGGCTCATGCAGCTGGGGACTTTAAGTCGAAGCCAGTGCTCATTTACCATTCCAAAAACCCTAGGGCTCTTAAGAATTATGCTACATCTACTCTGCCTGTGCTCTATAAATGGAACAACAAAGCTGGATGACGGCACGTCTGTTTACAACATGGTTTACTGAATACTTCAAGCCCAGTGTTTACACCTACTGCTCAAAAAAAAGAGACTCCTTTCAAAATATTACTGCTCACTGACAATGCATCTGGTCACCCAAGAGCTCTGAGGGAGATGTACTAGGACACTAACGTTTTCATGCCTGTTAACATAACATCCATTCTGTAGCCCATGGATTAAAGTGTAACTTTGACCTTCAAGTCTTATTAATTAAGAAATACATTTTTTAAGGCTATAGCTGCCATAGATAGTGATTCCTCTGATGGATCTGGGCAAAGTAAATTGAAAACCTCCTGGAAAGGATTCACCATCCTAGATGCCATTAAGAACATTCTTGATTCACGGGAGGAGGTCAAAATATCAACATTAACAGGAGTTTGGAAAAAGTTGATTCTAGCCCTCATGGATGACTTTGGGGGGTTCAAGACTTTAGTAGAGGAACTACAGATACGGTAGAAATAGCAAAAGAATTAGAATTAGAAGTAGAGCTGAAAATGTAACTGAATTGCTGCAATCTCATGATAAAATGTTAATGGATAAGGAGTTGCGTCTTATGGATGAACAAAGAAAGTGGTTTCTTGAGATGGAATCTACTCCTGGTAAAGATGCTGTGAATATTGCTGAAATGACAACAAAGGATTTAGAATATTACATAAACTCATTTGATAAAGCAGCGGTAGGATTTGAGAGGACTGATTTCCATTTTGAAAGTTCTACTATAGGTAAAATGCTATCAAACAGCATTGCATGCTACAGAGAACTCTTTCGTGAAAGGAAGTGTCAATCAATGCGACAAACTTCACTGCTGTCTTATTTTAAGAAATTGCCACTGCCACCCCAACCTTCAGCAACCACTACCCTGATCAGTTAGCAGTCATCAATATCGAGGCAAGACCCTCCACCAGCAAAAAGATTACGATTCGCTGAAGGCTCCGATGATGGTTAGTATTTTTTAATTAAGGTATGTACGTTGCTTTTTTTTAGACATAATATTATTGCACTTAATAGGCTATAGTATAGTGTAAACAACATTTATATGCACTGGGAAATAAAAAAATTCCTGTGACTCACTTTATTGTGATATTCACTTTATTGTGGCGGTCTGGAACTCGTAATATCTCTGACGTATGCCTGTAATCAATCTGAGCCTTAGTTTCTTCATCCTAAAAATGGGGCTAAGGTCTACTTCATGAGATGGATTTGAACAGCAAAAGAAATAACATATAATACTTTTTGAACTGCAAACTATGCAAGTATAATCAGATACGAATTTGTCTCTCAAGAAGCCTGCAGTCTAGGTAAGGATGTGAAATATACACAAAGGGAACTATAATCCACAGGGGGGTGTGATCTGTGTCATAAGAATTATAGATAACATGCATCAGGAATTCAGGAGAAAGAGATCTTGCATCTAGCTGGGAACACAGAGAAAAATTTTCCAGAGGAGATTACGGGGTCCTTGAAGGATGGGTAAGATTTAGGATTGTAGATAGAGTGGAGTATGAGTACCAACAAAGGAAAGGAATGGGGTGAGGCAACAGTACTAATATAGTAGAAACATATATCCCTAGTTCTACTTCTCCCCATGTGTCTGTCAGAGTGTTGTACTGTAGTGGCTTGCATGTTGCTGTGATCCTGGAAGCTATGCCACTGGTATTCAAATATCAGCAGGACCACTCATGATGGACAGGTTTCAGTGGAGCTTCCAGACTAAGACAGACTAGGAAGAAGGACCTGGCGATCTACTTCTGGAAAAAATTAGCCAGTGAAAACATTATGAGTAGCAGTGGAACACTGTCTGGTATAGTGCCAGAAGATGAGCCCCTCAGGTTGGAAGCCACTCAAAATACGATTGAGGAAGAGCCGCCTCCTGAAAGTAGAGTCAACCTTAATGAATTAAATGGAGTCAAGCTTTTGGGACCTTCATTTGTTGATGTGGCACAATTCAAAATGAGAATAGCTGAAAACATCCATTAATAATAGGAACATGGAATGCATGAAGTATGAATCTAGGAAAACTGGAAATTGTCAAAAAAGAAATAGAACGCATAAACATTGATATCTTAGCCATTAGTGAGCCGAAATGCACTGGTATTGTATCCTTTCAACATACTTACTCAATCTGTAAGCTGAGCAAATAATCCAAAAGCTGGACTATATGAAGAAGAACATGGCATTAGGATTGGCGGAAGACTCATTAACAACCTGCATTATGCAGATGACACAATTCTGCCTGCTGAAAGTGAAGAGGACTTGAAGCACTTACTGATGAAGATCAAAGACTACAGCTTTCAGTATGGATTACACTTCAACATAAAGAAAACAAAAATCTTCACAACTGGACCAGTAAGTAACATCATGGTAAATGAACAAAAGACTGCAGTTGCCAAGGGTTTCATTTTACTTGGATCTACAATCAAAGCCCATTGAAGCAGCAGTCAAGAACTCAAATGACACATTGCATTGGGCAAATCTGCTGCAAAAGACCTGTTTAAAGTGTCAAAAAAGCTAAAATGCGACTTTAAGGACTAAGGTGCGCCTGACCCAAGCCATGGTTTTTTCAATTGCCTCGTATGCATGCGAAAGCTGGATAATGAATAAGGAAGACCAAAGAAGAATTGACGCCTTTGAGTTATGGTGTTGGTGAAGAATACTGACTATACCATGGACTGCCAAAAGAAAGAACAAATCTGTCGTGGAAGAAGTAGAGCCAAAGTGCTCCTTAGAGGCAAGGGTGGTGAGACTATGTCTCATATACCTTCGACATGTTATCAGGAGGGAGCAGTCCCCAGAGAAAGACATCATGCTCGGTAAAGTAGAGGGTGAGTGAAAAAGAAGACCTCGATGAGATAGACTGACACAGTAGCGTTCATAATGGGCTCAGGCATAACAATGATTATGAGGATGACGCGGGACCAGGCAGTGTTTCATCCTCTGGTACATGGGTTCGCTATGAGTTGGAACTGACTTGATGGCATCTAACAATAAAAATAATTCCATTTCTTAGGATAACATAAAGGAACAAACAACAACAAAAAAAAACTGAAACTCACAAAAACCTACTAGAGTTCTAGTCAAATCAACACTCAGGGCTAGTTAAGAGGAAGTGACGTTTCATATCCAGTCAATGTAATGGGTTACGAGAGATAAAAGTCCAGCTGCGGACCACTTCACTTTTTTCTATTTGTTCTGAGAGGCAGGCAGCTAAGACAAAGCCCTGAACATACCTTGTTCTCTCTTTCCCCTGGCCTTGACAATGATTCCCACAGCAAAAATGACTTGAAGCAGAGAATCCACCTGTAGATTTGCGCATGCAGGTCTCCCTCTACTTGCCCTTTCAGCTTCAATCAGGGACCATCTAAGAAAAGATGCTCACTCTAATTTCTCATGGAAATAATTTCTCAAAGAAATAATTGTGGTTCAGTCTTCTTTCCAAATGCAATCATTTGGTTTTACTATGGCTTTTTGGCTAATGAAAGAAGCTTTTAAAACAAGCTTTGGATGTAGAGAAAGGGGATTTTTAGTGACCTGTAATCTTTAAAATGCTTGTCATTTTTTAAAAAAGGAAAAAAAAAAAAAGAGTCCTAAGAAAAACATGCCAAGATATTTGAATGGTTCAAAAAACAGAGGTTAGAATGGAGGCAAGAAATGAATCAGGTACGAAATTAAAAGCCCTGCAGCAATTCCGGCAGTACAAGAGAAATTACTGGAGTTCTTTCTCTCTGGTATGCGTTTAAGGAGAAAGAGAGCGGGGGAAAAAAAAAGTGGTTCTCCTGAGAGAATAACACAGAAAGGAAAGAGCAAAGCAGCTGGCTGTGGGCCATGACTTACCATTCACCACAAAGTGTGACTGTTTCTGCTTCTCAAAGGCCATTGTTTTTTCCAAGCATACATGGGCTCCACTTAGACAAAGTCAATTACAGTGAAGAGACTTAAGGCATAAGGGGTCTAGATGAGTACCTCAGAAGACAGACCAAGGATGTGAAAGTCAAACTCTGTTCTAAAATATTGTTAAAACAAAAACTCTGTATAACCAAACTATCTCCCACCTCCTTGCAACAGCTTGCTTACTTCAAACAAAACAAAAATAGAGCAAAATCTAAATTATAAAAATCCCTTGTCTTTGGGATAGTGGGTTTACTGGTAATTAATCCAAAGTGGTACAAAGTAGATATCAAGTTCTTCTTTTATAACCCAAGAATCCTATAATAGTATCATCCACCTAGGTCGCTGTGTAATAAAAACAAACCTCTTTAATTCTTTTTATACAAAATGTTAGTGGAAATAAAGTAACATTTCTCATCTGCCTAGGGAAAATTCCTTATGAAATCAACAATGTAAGAATTTTAGAAGAAAAAAAATTTCATGTATCTCAGAACAGAAGTCATGTTTAGCTTTATTCAAGTGGTGTGTCTTTGTTCCAATCTCCAAGCTGGCTTTTCTCAAGGTACATTGAAACTATTCTTTTTCTTGTGTACGTGAGTTTAAAAAAAAAAAAAAAAACCCAGAGGCTTGAAAACTAGGTTTCTAAATAGGGTAAGAGGGCTCTGCTGGTAGATCAGGGATAATTTTGTGATGTTTCCTTCTTCAGGTATGTTGGAAAACAATTTCTAAAGCAGATACATGTTTCTTTCTGAGATTATGGCTAAAATCGTGAAATGTATTTCTGGGGGCAGGATCTCCAAACTCTTTTGCACAGGGAAACTTATTCTCCAATCCACAGATCATAAAGTCTGTCGAGGACTCTCCAAAGGCAAAAAGAGGGTATGACTGGCAGTCAAATTGGAGCTCTTTGGGATCTTTTAGTACTTTCCAATTTACTTGTTGAGGACTCTGCCCTAAGAATCACTAGAGGTGACAAAACAAGGGTTTGTCCTGTCAAGGGATTATCTGTAAAAGCTTTAAGTTTATGGAACCCTTTTCTCCAGGGTTGGGGAGGATTAGAGAGAAGGATAACATTCTTCATTGAAAAAATCTTTTAAAATAAAAGGTGATGGAGAAGAAAAATTACATCAAGTGTCAAGGGCATTATATTTATTCATCATAACCCACATTTTGAAAGTTTAAGGAAACTGTTTACAGATAATGTTTGGCTTTTTCTCTTGCAAGCACATGTAATTCTTACCTTTGGGTTTTTCCCCGCAGGATTACTTGTTCTTGTCTCAAATACTTTCAAAATCATTTTTGGAGGTCGACTTTTAAGAAGCAGTTTCAAATCAATACTTATATGCACAGTCAAGACCCCCAGAACTCTTGACAACTACTATTCTTACCCACTTGAAAAACAAAATGAGAGTGGTGTTCATCAACAGAAGGCTAGCAAAATGCTTTCCTTAGTGCCAAGCATGATGAACAAAAAATATCAGGGTTACTTCAAAGCAAATAAAAGAATAAGAAACCAATCAGAAAGATAAAGGACTGCAGTTAATCACACTACGTGAAGAATTTACTTTGTTTTCCAGTCCTTGGATTCCCTTTTGAGTACCGGTTTTAGTCATAACCCCAAAACCACTGCCGTCGAGTCTACTGAGACTCACAGTGAACCTAGGAATGAGCTGTTTTCCCATTGCAAATATTTATTGCTTCTTTTTTTTTTTTAACCTAATCTGCGTTCATTTTCAATAGTCCAGTATGGATCATGAAAGTGCATTAATGCTCAAGTCAGGAACTGCATCTTTAGAAGATGGAATAACAACAATATCGACAACCTTAAGTTGGCAACTAGAAAGAAAACTAAGTTTTCTGTATTATCCTCCTCATTTTTTCTGGAAAACTTCCTTTCCTATTTGATTAGGGGCAGCTAGCTTAAACTTGTTATTTTTAGTAGCCATAGAGTGGATTCAAACTCCTGGCCATCCCAAGGATGCAGAGAACTGCTCCACAGAGTTTCCAAGGCTGCGATCTTTCAGAAGCAGAGCCTTAGGACTGTCTTCTGAGGCGCCTCTAGTGGGTTCCAAAAGCCAACCTTTCGACTAGCGCCTAACCTTTTGCGCCACTCAGAGACTCTCCTTTTAAATTTACTGCAAAGTAAATATGCGCAATTCCCTAGAATGAGACCTTTCATAGGGAACGTTGCCCTGGAATGTGACATCAGCATTCCTTGTGAGTCACAGTGCGGTGCCCACCCACTTCCCCCTGAGGACCTGAGGCTCCCCATAGTCACGGAGCGGCTCAGGCAGAGCCGTCGGTCCTGACGCCCCAGAGCAGGCTGGAAACTCCTCCAAGCGCTAAGGCACTGGTGATCCAGAGGCTGTTTGGGGAAGCTGTCAGGCAGGGAGAGCGTTTTCTCTGAGAGATAACTCCCTAAGAAGGAGGCAGTGCCTTGGCAGTCAAGTAATAAATGAAAAAAAAAAAAAAAACCCTCAAGTTATCAGCCAGCCACGGGTGCGAAGGAAGTGTATGGAATCAGCACTCCTTGTAGACAGTCTCGGGGGGCCAAGCGGCCGGCAGTGGAGGAGGTCTGAGCTGTCAAAGCCGGATTCAGGCCCCTAAACCACAAAGGTTTAAAGTTGAATTTCCTGAGACAGGAAGAAGCGGTGTCACGGTCCCGCCCGGCCTCACCCTGACCTCACCCTTCCCCTTTAGGGAGGCACAGAGCAGTGGAAACACCTTAAGGAAACTTTTCCAGCACTTCAAGCCCCCGGGCAGTGGTCAGACGGCAGGGAAATGTCCCGCGCTCGGTCGCGCTCCCGACTCGCCACCGCCCCAGTTTCGGAGGCGGGGAGAGCCCGCTGGCACCTTGTGTCCCCCGGAGGGTGGGCACCTGGGACCCGGAGACCCGGCTCGCGCCGCCCGCACGCCCGACCGCCCCCGGCATCTAGGGGGCGGCGCCGCCTTCAGGTGAGGCAGCCTTGCCCGCAGCCGGAGCTCCCCTACCTTCTTCACTCGGGCTTCCAGGTCCATAGCTGCGCTTCAACGGGCTTCGCTCCGACCGTGCGGACCTGACGTAGAGGCCCGGCGCGGGCACTGGGGAAACCTGCGGGGACTCCCGAGCCCCTGCAGCAGCCGCTCGCCGGCGCCGTCAAACTTCCGCCGCTCTGCCCGCAGCAGCCGGCCTGCGACCCGGCCCCGGGAACAAAGAGGCCGAGGCAGCCAATCGCAGCCGGGCATCGCGGGCCGCGGCCAATCACGGAGCGCCGCACGCACCTTCGGCTGGGCCGCTGCGCCCGCAAGGTGAGGGGCGGGGCCTCCTGGGGGCGGGGGCCTCTTGGGGGCGGGGTCTGTGGAGCTGGCCCGGTTGCCCCGACCTCGTCTCCGCGAATACTCTGGGCCTCCGCCCGCTCACTCAGGAAGATTTGGGGTCAGACTGTCTTTCAGCTGAAGGTGGACGAGAGCCCTTTCCATCCTGCCAGCTTGTACTTATGTTTGCCGGGCACCTTTGATTTCTGTCCGGGGAGCATTTACTCCGGGACTAGCTTCCTGGTTGATTTTCAGAGCAATGAGAAAGACAAGAGCGTGAGCATATTCTTTGGCCCTAATTTAACTACTAGGCAAGCTAGAGAGTCAAGGAAAAGAAGAAGACCCTCAATGAGATGGATTGACAGAGTGGAAGAAACAGTGGGCTCAAACATAGCATCCATTGTGAGGATGGCACCGGACTGGGCAGCGTTTTGTTCTGTTGTGCCTACCGTCGCTCCCACTGGAGGGCACCTAACAACAATATCGCTCCTAAGAGCCCTGTGGTCCAATGGTTAGGCGGTTGGCAGCTGACCAAAAAGTTTGGCAGGTCGAATTCACCCAACCCATTCTGGGAGAAAGACCTGATGATCTGCTCTGGTAAAGATTATAGCCAAGAAAACCCTATGGGGCAAATCTACTCTGTCACATGGGGTCTTTATGAGTCAAAATCAGCTGAAGGGCAGTCAACAACGATTTCACTGCTGGGTTGTGGAGATGGCATTTCCTCAAATGCTTTTCTCCATAGCCCCAAAACACTGGCAGAGAATGTTATTTCAACAGTTTTATCATAAATAAAGATAGGTATATGGTTTTATGAGCATTCAATTGTTCAAAAAGTAGGGATAATGTGAGTCACTGCAGAGACATTATGAGCCATTCCTTTGCAAGTACAGGTTTGCCCTTTGTCCCTACTCCATGAAATGGTCTGAAGTTTCTCATGTGTCTCATGCCTTGATGAAGCAGAGTTTCACAGGTATCACAGCAGCCTTGCAGCCCAGAGCTGAAGCCATTCCTTTATTCTGGAGCCATTACAACACATGCCATCAGATTGTTGGATCTGGAAGGGACCCTAGAGATTAGTGAGTCTAACCTCCCTCATTTTGCAGGGAATGGAGGGCCTGAGAGGGACCTAAGGTCATTGGGAGATGTCTTAGGCTGAGTTCTCTAGAGAAGCAAACCAGTGAAGCTACACACAAACACACACACTCACACACATACACACACACACACGAGAGAGAGAGAGAGATTTATATCAAGGAAGAAAATGGTTCATGCAGTTATAGAGGCTGGAAAGTCTCAAATCCATTGGTCAGGCTGGAGGCTTCTCCTGACTCACATAGCTATAGGAACTGGTGAACCCAAGATTGGCAGGTCAGACTGTAGACTGCTAGCTCACAGACTGGAGGCTGACAAATCCCATGACCAGCAGGTAAGCTGCTAACTCAAGTCCCAAGAGCCAAAGGTCAGATGAACAGGAGTAAGCTGCAGGATGCAGGATCCAGAAAGAGAAAAAACCCTTAAGCCTTGCTAGAAAGTCGACCTATATTGGATGCAGGCCACACTCCCAAGGAAACACCCTTTTGACTGATTGGCTACTCACAGCAGATCTCATCATGGAGGTGATTATAGGGCTGCCAAACTATATCATAACTGCCAAACCACTGAGCATCATGGTCCCATCAAGTTGACACACAACCTGAATGATCACAGGTGGTAAGACAGTGTTCATGAGTCTTTATAATGTTTACAGCATGCATGGACTGGAAACAGCATTTTGACTAAGAAAAAGAGAACAAGAGTATTTTTTTCACTTTCTGGTAATGACAAAAAAATGATAAATACCAGCCAGTAGGTGGTCTTTTAATTTGGTGCATCTCTTTTAAAAAAATAAAATATAAATAAGTAAATAAATACAAAAATAAAATCCCAAACAATGCAGATATTTCAGTCCAGATGTCTCTCCACTTTGCCTCTGGAAATTTGGTAACTAAGAACATCCAAAATTTTAGCCACCAATTTCAATCCTTTGCTATTTGTTAACATTGCTCAACAGGACATTGATTTACTATGTGCATTTTTACTTATTCTATTAATAAACTAAAAATGGGATGGCCAAAATGGATCATGATCTTTTTAATTCACTGAGTGGAAAACTTTCCTATTTCATTTTCCCAATCATCCTAAAAGTACTGGGCCCCTGCATAGTTTGCCCAGTGTAAGATCACATGCACATAAGGTCTTGCCATGACAAAAATATTTGGTCTCTTTCTAGGAGCTAAACAGATGGAAAATGTCCAGTAAGACAGTTTAAATAAGGCATCAAATAAATGTAACATAAATTTTGGGCCCTTATTTGGTGGAGCAGCAGAGATGGCACTAAGAAAAAAATCTAGAAACATTTTTTACCATCCAGTTTTTCCCTTCTCCTTTATCTTTCCATTCTAGCATCACTTTGTATAGGTATCATTAGCAAAGGATGGAAGTTGAAACTCAGTGATTTCTATCTGGAATCATTACTGTGCCAAATACATAGAAAGCAAAATTAAGGTAGATAAGTGTTTTGTTAAGAGGATAAGATTGTGAGTCCTTATTTCGTTATTCACATGTTAAGCTAGTGAGATATTTAGAGGGTAGAGCATGGTTTGATGACTACATGTAGCTGATGACAGGAAAGAATAGAGGTTGACATAGGTTTCTGGCTTAAGCAAGCGTCTGTGTAAATAGTTCAGGAAGAGAGAAAATATAGAATGAAGGAAATAGTTTGCTTAGTTGTGCTTTTTCGGGGATGGTGGAGATAATGAGTACGGTTTGGAATGTATTGTGTTTGACATGTCTATGGGATATTTATGTGAAGTATCCAAATATAAACCTCAGAGATGAGACCTGAGATGGTGATTTAAGAGTCAACACCCTACATAGATAAGTAACTGAAAGCCATGATGGAAATAGGATCAGCCTGGGAGATGGCAAAATAAAAGAGAAGAGTATCAAAGACAACAATTAAGCAGTGCTGAGCAAAAGAAGCACAGAAAAGACATGAGGGCTAGTAGAAGGATCAGGAAAAAAAAAATTAAGAGTGGAGTCTCAAAACCAAGAAAGGACATTAAAGAAGGAATTAGTCAACAACGTCAAACTGTAGATAAAGGTTAAATGCCCATTGGATTTAACAACAAGATCATTGGTAACCTTGGGAAGTCCATCTTGATGAAGTTGTGGGGACAGATATTACCTTATAATTGAATCTCCTTTTGTGCCTAGCGGAACAGTTTGATAAACATTTGGCTTGGCTCCTCTCCAAACTCATGGAAACATTAGCCAAATAAATGCCCAACTCCGATATTTCAATCAAATAAAGTAGAGAGGAAATTGATATTCTGGATAATGCTAGGTAACAGTCTTGATGTTCTTTTCCTTAGAAAAGGAAATACAATACTAGGTTTTATACACACATGTGCACGCACGTACACACAATCCTCATAGGCTAAATAGAATAGCTGTTCAGCAAAAATCCAGTCTCTAGGCTATCAAGTTTTAGTCTTTGATTAGGGAAATAGGTTAAACCTTTATTATGTACCTGGAACTGTAATGAGTGCTGAAGACCTTTCCTCTGTTCTTAAGTAGTTTATAAATTTTATGGGAGTGGCAAGCATGTAGGAATTGTGAAGTGTTGCAGGTAAAGCGAAGCACAAATGAGGATCAAGGAGAGGGTAGTTTTAGGGTTTGGAAAGTCTTTAGAGAGGAATAACCCTTGCCTGAGTCTTGCAAGATGAATAGGTGTCTTAGTTAAAACTCTTTTGATTGTAAGCAATAGAACCCCTTTTGAGCTAGTTTAATCAATAACGTGGCATTTGTATAAGGATGTTGAGGTGTCTTGCAAAACCCAAGGGTCAGAATGCATCTGGGAGTAGAACCAGGAAATGGGTAACATCTGGAACCAAGAAAGGTATTCCTTCTCTGGGACCATGTCTTCTCTCATCTTGCTGCTCTGCCTGTATCAGCTTTCATTCTTTCATTCTGTAGACTATTTTCTGAACACCCCACATTCCACAAAAGCAGTCTCAGTTCGTGGGTTGACATTACCTTACCTCAAGAAAAAGGTCCAGTTTGGGGGTTCAACCCCTCCAAAGGAAATATTCTTATTAGTCCAGCTTGAATAAGCTTGGACCTCTAATCCAATCAGCTGAGGCTTGTGCCAATTCAGAGCCATGTAGGACAACATGTAGGCTGAAGCTCAGACTTCTAGGTAGAGTAGATCTCATAGAAAGGGGCCAGTGGTGGCTGGTGAGAGCCTTCCAAATGTACCAAAAGACACCTATTACCCTGTCTGGGAGGTTATGAGGAAATGAATGTGGGAGAGGCTTAGGGCATGTCGTGGATTGAATTGTGTCCCACAGAAATATGTGTTAACTTGGTTAGGCCGTGGGGGACCTCATACCACCAAGAAAGCAGTGCTGGGAGCAGAGCACATCCTTTGGACCTGGGGTTGTTGCGCCTGAGAAGCTTCTTGACCAGGAGAAGATCGATGACAAGGATCTTCCTCCAAAGCCAACAGAGAAAGCCTTCCCCTGGAGCTGATGCCCTGAATTTGGACTTCTAGCCTACTAGATTGTGAGAAAATAAATTTCTCTTTGTTAAAGCCATCCAGTTGAACTTCTGTTAGAGCAGTACTAGATGACTAAGACAGGGCATAAGAAAAAGAGATGAACATTTTGCTATGAACACTGGAGAATTAACATTTCAAAAAAATTACGTTTTAGAAAATCTACTTGGGCAAAACCTGGAAGGTGTTTCTTTTATTGAGAGGAATAGGGCTGGAGAATGAATTAGCTAGAAAGAGTCACCAATGATATCAAGGAGGTGGAAAATACTGGCCTTGATTGACTGGCTTACAGGAGAGAGGATAAAGAATCTAGAATGACTCTTAGGAATCAGTTTTGGGGGACTGGTAGAGTGGATGCAGTTCATTCCTTAAGGTAGGAAACACAAGAGAAGAAGGAAGTTTCAAAAAGATTATGAACTTAGTTTCATATATATTGATTTTTACAAGGCCAATTGGATCTGAGTCTAGTAGTAAAAATAAATATCTGGGCTGGAGATATAGACAATTATATATTCATAGGTACACACATATATACACCTATGCATATAAACACCTACATAAATTTGAGGGAGAATCTGTTCCACACTTCTCTACTAACCTCTGGTGACAGCCTGCGATTCTTGGCATTACTTGGCTTGCAGCTGCAATCTCTACCTCCGTTACCACATGGTGTTCTCTGTGTCTCTTCTCCTGTTTTATAGGGATACCACTCATACTGGAGGCGTGTATCTGTTTCCAGGTATGAGTATGGTGGAGGTGATAAGGAAGGTCCAGGGCAGTGTTTGATGGACAGAGAGATGTAGATATTCTCCAGGTATTAATGTAAATCACTGCAGGCCAATTTTATAACAGTAACTACAAAAGTAAAGATTGAAGGGGCTGAAGCAATCTGTTGTTGTTGTTGTATGCTGTCTAGTCAATTCTGCCTTATAGCCACCCTACAAGACAGAGTAGAACAGCCCCAAATGATTTTCTAGGCTGTAATCTTTACGGGAGAGATCACCAGGTCTTTTCTCTCGAGTTGCCTCTGGGTGGGTTCCAACTGCCCATCTTTCACTTAGCAGCAGAGCATATAACTGCTGTGCCACCAGGGCTCATCCTGAAGCAATTTAGGCCCCGTGATAGCTCAATACTGACCCTCCATGGCTCCTTTCTACCCGCAACTAGAAACTGCTTTGAGGAAAATCAAAACTGTCTAGGCTAAGAGCAAGAGAGACAATGGAAAGTAAAAGTTCAGAGAAGTACTATCCAAAATGGTAGCAACTTACCAGATTTGGCTATTCAAATTTAAATTTTAATTAACAACATTAATTAATTGAAAATAAAATGTTAAATTCTGTTTCTCAGTCTCTCTAGCCACTTTTCAAGGACTCAATAGACTGGGGGCAGGGGGTGGGCTTCCGAGTCAGGCAATCCCAAAAGCAAGTATTTCTTTAACTTTTTGTAAAACAAGGGAAAAGGGAGCTCTCTGAAGCTGGACAAGATTTTCTGCACCCTGCCTCTCTGTAAAATTCACTGAAACCAGTACCACATAAAAATCAGTTACAAAGATGTTACTATCCACTGTTGCTTATTATCTTAGGGCAAATATTGACACAAAATATTCATTTTTGTACTCTAGGAACAAAACTTTTTTTGATCTGATTAAGAAAACTTTATACTATTACCCCAAAATGTAATAAGATTTTATTTTAACTTGAACATATTAAAAAAAAAAAAAAACACTGAATAATTCCTATGGAATGGCTGGATAAGTTTAGAAATGACGTAAAAACAGAAGGGAAAAATATTGTCAATTTCTCCCACAAGTGAATGTTAAATGGTAATACGATGCTAAGCATATATGCAACTAATTTCACAGGCAAATAAGGAAAACATGATGTAAAACACAGGAGTGTAAAATAAAAGTATGAGACTTTATAGCACTGGAATTTGTTGGATTAATAGGCTAGGAATCCTTCTGTGTCTTGGGATGGAGAATTTCACACCATTGTTTAAGCAAATACTTCTTTGTGGATGAATACCATGAGTGCTGTGTGGTATTTGTGGAATTATACTTGATGGCAGCATGCTTCCTGGGTAGAATGATACCTTTTAGGAATAAACAAAGAGGGCTCTTTTAGTTTTACTCAGTAATTAAAATCATTGTGGAAAAGTTCTGTGAGTAGTTAGAGGACCATAAGCATCATGCAAATTTAAGCAACTGTCATCAGTTCTTATATCATTTAAGTATTGTAGCAATTTATTTTCTTAAAAAAAAATACAATTATGTTTTTTTCCAGTAGGTAGGCAATATAGTGTTTTAGTATAGCCAAAAAAAAAAAAGAAGCTGGCTTGTGTATGAGACACAAATGTCATACAGTTCCCACAAGCTTCAATGCTCACAAACATTTTAATACCACCTTTAAGTACAACACAACCCCTTGTCTTAACGGGGCATTACTACTTTTTAGTAAAATAGCAATATTTTCTTAATTGTAAAACATTATTCTATTAAATTGTCATTTAATAACTTCCTTTAAAAATTTACACAAGATCTCATTTTTTAAACTGCTTTTCCTTGGGTTTTCCATTTCTTGAGAGCTCAATGTGTTACGTCAATAGAATTGTTGTACTTTGAAGATTGTCTCTTAAGTGTAATATAAATATGAGCCTCTGGTAAGCCTCAGTGTGAACAAAAGCTCCTAATTTACTTTTCATGAATTAATTCAGTCCTAAAAAGGGATGGCACCAGCCTATTGGTGACTATTTATTTTAGTGTAGCACTTGCTGTGAGAGCTGGATAACAAGGAAAGTCAATTACAGCTCTGAAAGAGATGTAGATTTTCCTCCCTGGAAACTCAGGCTTTTAATCCCTGGATAAAAACCTAGCCTGGAATGCATTCTGAAAGGCATAACATTTACTTCTACCATAAGAGGATGTAGTAACCCCTAGATACCTATCATTTAAACAAATAGATCAGCCAAAATAATGAAGTGAGGAATATGCCAAATAAGGCCAACATGTTCTGTTTGGATTTGTGAAAAGTAAATTGTGCAATAAATTTTCCATTATATTTCATCTGCTTTTGATAGGCCACAGAAGCTAGAACAGTGTTCATGTGCACATGAGAAATTCTAAGACTATTAAAAGGCAAATGAATTAATTGATTTATATGCTTCTCATTAAGACTTAATTCCTCTGTAACCTTAAAAATAAATATCTACCCATATGGTCCAAATATGCAGACTATTAGTGTTATCCTGCTGCTTCTGCTCTTGTTAATTGCATGTGACATTTCACTGCCCCCAGCAGGCTACTAATTCAATTCAATTTAATTCCACTCAATTCGATTCAGTTCTTACTCAGAGTTCATTGGGCTTCTAGTCAATATGGCATATAGCCCAGATGAAAGATGAGCTGCTTTCTTTCAAGCCCTAGTGGGAAAAGAGTGGGTAAATAGTAGGAAATCATTAAATAGCAATTCAGTTATAAAGCAAGGTATAAGTGATAGACAGTAAGTGTTGTAGACTTTAAAAATGAGACCAGTATAAGCATGCTTATATAGCTGTATTCATATTAGCAAAACATTGGAAACAAACAAAATGCTTATTATCAGTGAAGTAGACAAGTTATGTATATTTACACATGGAACTTAACATTTGAAGTGAATCATAACACGAATCTTACATACACAATTCTGAGTTGGGGCAACAAGGTAGCTCCATTTAGAAAAAGATACAGTTGGATTCTTATGCATATGCCAATATAAACTCTAAACAGATGATAGATTTAAATAAAATAATTTAAGTACAGGAAGAAAACATAAATAAATTCCTTTATAAAAATACATGAGGAAAGTTCTTTCTAACTCTGATTCAAAGTCCAAAAGTTAATTTAAAACTGATAAAACAGATTATATCAAAAAAACTTCTTTGTGGCGAAACTACTGTAAGTAAAGTTAAAAGAAATGAAAAACCCAAGGGAAAAATTATTTATGTAATTCAAACAAAAATTAATATGCTAAGATACAAGATAAACATACAAAAATCAGTTGGATTCCTATACACCAATAAAGAGAATGATGAAAAGGAAATCAGGAAAACAATACCATTTGTAATAGCCCCTAAACAAAAAATAAAATACTTAGGAATAAATCTACCAGGGATGTAAAAGACCTATACAAAGAAAACTACAAAATACTACTGCAAGAAACCAAAAGAGATCTATATAAATGGCAGAAAGTACCATGCTCATGGATAGGTAGACTCAACATTGTGAAAACGACAGTTCTACCCAAAGCGATTTGCAAATACAATGCAACCTCAATCCAAATACCAACAACATTGTTTAAAGAGTTGGAAAAACTAATCATTAACTTTATATGGAAAGGGAAGAAGCCCCGAATAAGTAAAGCACTGTTGAAGAAGAAGAATAAAGTAGGAGGACTCGCACTACCTGACCTCAGAACATACTATACAGCTACGGTAGTCAAAACAGCCTGGTACTTGTACAACAATAGACACATTGACCAATGGAACAGAATTGAGAATGCAGATGTAAATCCATCCACCTACAGTCATCTGATCTTCTAGGCCCCAAAGTCCATCAAATGGGGAAAAGACAGTCTTTTTAACAAACGGTATTAGCAAAACTAGATGTCCTTCTGCAAAAAAATGAACCAGGACCCATACCTCACACCATATACTAAAACTAATTCAAAATGGATCAAAGATCGAAATATAAAGCCCAAAACTATAAAATTCATAGAAGAAAAAATAGGATCACTGCTAGTGGCCCTAGTATATGGCATTAACAGGATACAAATCATGACCAACAACACATAAACTCTAGAAGATAAGCTAGATAACTGGGATCTTCTAAAAATTAAACTCCTATGCTTATCAAAAGACTTCACCAAAAGAGTAAAAAGAGAACCTACAGACTGGGAAAAAAAATTCGGCTATTACAAATCAGACAAAGGTCTAATCTCTATAATCTACAAGAAAATCCAATGCCTCCACAACAAAAAGACAATCCAATTAAAAAATGGCAAAGGAAATGAACAGACGCCTCGCCAAAGAAGACATTCGAGTGGCCAACAGACACAGGAGGACATGCTTGAGATCACTAGCCATTACAGAAATGCAAATTAAAACCACAATGACATACCATCTCACCCCGGCATTACTGGCGTGAATCAAAAAAAAAAAAAGGAAATAACAAATGTTGGAGAGGCTGCAGGGAGATTGGAACTCTTATGCAGTGCTGGTGGGAATGCAAAATGATACATCTATTTTGAAAAACGATATGGCACTTCCTTAAACCCCCCCCCCAAAAAAAACAAACCCACTGCCGTCAAGTTGATGAGGACTCATAGCAACCCTATAGGACAGAGTAGAACTGCCCTGTAGAGTTTCCAAGGAGCACCTGGTGGATTCGAACTGCTGACCTTTTGGCTAGCAGCACATAGCACTTAACCACTATGCCACCAGGTTTTCCAGCACTTTCTTAGAGAGCTAGAAATAGAAATACTATATGATCCAGCAATCCCACTGCTGGGGATATATCCTAGAGAAACATGAGCTGTCACGCGAATAGACATATGCACACCCATGTTCATTGTAGCATTGTTTACAATAGCAAGAGGATGGAAACAACCTAGATGCCCATCAACAGATGAGTGGATAAACAGACTACGGTACATACACACAATGGAGTATTATGCAATGATAAAGAACAGTGATGAATCTGTGAAGCATCTCAGAACATGGATGAATATGGAGGGCATTATGCTGAGTGAAGTAAGTCAATCACAAAAAGACAAATATTGTACGAGACTACTTTTATAAAAGCTTATGAAAAGGTTTACACACAAAAAGAAACAACCTTTGATGGTTACGAGAGAGGGGATAAGTGGTGATGGAAAAACACTAAATAGACAGTAGATAAGTGTTAACTTTGGTGAAGGGTAAGGCAGTACACGATACTGGGAGAGCCAGCACAACTTGTACAAGGCAAGGTCCTGGAAGCTCCATGGACACATTCAAACTCCCTGAGAAACCAAATTGCTGGACTGACAGCTGCGGGGACAGTGGTCTCAGGGAACATCTAGCTCAATTGGCATAACAGTTTATAAAGAAAATATTCTATATTCTACTTTGGTGAGTAGTGTCTGGGGTCTTAAAAGCCTGTGAGCGGCCATCTAAGATACAACAATGGTCTCACCCCTTTGGGAACAGTGGAGAATGAAGAAAACTAAAGATACAAGAGGAAGATTAGCCCAAAGGACTAATAGACCACATCTACCATGGTCTCCACCAGACTGAGTCTAGTACAGCTAGATGGTGCCCGGCTACCACCACCAACTGCTCTGGCAGGGATCACAATAGAAAGTCCCAGACAGAGCTGGAGGAAAATACAGAACAAAATTCTAACTCACAGAAAAAGATCAGACTTACTGGTCTGACAGAGACTGGAGAAACCCCGGGAGTATGGCCCCCAGACACCCTTTTAGCTCAATAATAAAGTCATGTCCGAGATTCACCCTTCAGCCAAAGATTAGACAAACCCATAAAACAAAACAAGACTAAAGAAGCATACCAGCTCAGCAGCAAGGACCAGAAGGCGGGAGGGAATAGGAAAGCTGGTAAAAGGGAACCCAAGGTCCAGAAGGGAGAGCGTTGACATGTAGTGGGGTTGTTAACCAATGTCATAAAACAAATGTGTACTAACTCTTTAATGAGGAACTAGTTTGCTCTGTAAACATTTATCTAAAGTACAACAAATTAAAAAAAAAGATTACAGCCTAGAAAAAAATTTAATATGCTAGAATTGATAAGAAAAGTATCAGCAATCTAACGAAAACGTGCAAAGGATGTGAAAAGCTAGTGTACACACACACACACAAATGACCTCAAACATGACAAAAAACAACAAAATATATACAACTTCATTCATAATAAGAGAATTTCAAATTAAACTGTAATGAGATGCCATTTTTACCTATTATGTTGGCAAAAATAGGTGGAGCAATACAGATTAACTGAGGAGAAGCCAAGGTCCCTTTGTGGCACATGTGGTTTGTGCTTGGCTGCTAAGCAAAAAAGTTGGTGGTTCTAACCTCCCAGTGGTGCCATGGAACAAAGGCCTAGTGATCTGCTTCTGCAAAGTTTACAGACAAAAAAACTCTATGGAGCAGTTCTACTCTCCACACAAGGTGTTGACTCAATTCCAATTGATTATTTATTTTTTTTTTTTTTGAGGGGGAGTATACACTCTTACAGGAGCCCTGGTGGCACAGTGATTAAGCACTTGGCTGCTAACTGAAAGCTTGGCAGTTTGAACCCATCAGCCACTCCACAGGAAAAGGATGTGGCAATCTGCTTCTGTAAAGGTTACCTAAACCATTGCCGTCGTCAATTCTAACTCATAGCGACCCTTTGGGACAGAGTAGAACTGCCCCATAGAGTTTCCAAGCAGCGCCTGGAGGATTAGAACTGCTGACCTCTTGGTTAGCAGCCATAGCACTACACCACCAGGGTTTCCTCTGTAAAGGTTACAGCCTTAGAAACCCTATGGGGCAGTTCTATTCTGCCCTGCAGGGTCACTGTGAGTTGAGATCAATAGCAATGGTTTATTTTTTTTTTTTTGGTTTAATGTTTATCAAATTACAAAAGCATTTCTCCTTTGACCCAGTAGTCCTACTAATGGGAATTTATCCTGCAGAAATATATGCACACTTAAGAAATGACATATCTTATTATCTGCAGCATTGTTTCAGTAAAAGATTAGAAACTATACAAATGTCCTTTTATACAAGACAATACAGTACAATAGTAGGTGTGCATCATGTATAAAAGCTGATATTCTCTTGTTGATGGTCTTATTTTAGTTAATACTACAAAGGTGAGTAGAGAATTTCAATCCATATTTACCAACAACTGGGAAAAAAACAACTTTCATTTTCTCAATTTATGATTTGTGTCTAAATATATTATACACCACTGTACACTTAGGATCAGGATCAGTGCCTAACACATAATAGATGCTCATTAAATATTTGATTGTATCAATGAATGAGTGAAGCACTGAACATAACGGTATAAGTGAATAAACCACAAACACTCTTTACAAAGAATTAGTGTCACTACTTAATTAACCTCGAGTAATAAGGAAAATTAGCCACCAAATGGCTTATTAGGGTATTTTATTTGAGATCTTTTTTAAAACTTAGGCATTTACTGCTGTAAATTTACCTCGAAGCACTGCTTTAGCTGAATCTCTTAAGTTTTGGCATATGGTGTTTTGCTTTTCATTTATCTCAAAGGATTTTCTAATTTCTCTTGTGATATCTTCTTTGATCCATTGACCATTATGAATGTTATTTAATTTCTAAATATTTGTGAATTTTCTAAATTTCCTTCTGTTATTGATTTCTAACTTCATTCCATTGTGGTTAGAGAACACACTTTATATGATTGCAATTCTTTTAAATTTATTGAAATTTGTTTTATGGCTTAACATATGGTCTATCCTGGAGAATATTCCATGTAACTTGAGAAGAATGTATCTGCTGTTGGATAAAGTGTTCTACAGATGCCTATTCAGTCTAATTTATAATGTTCAAGTTTTCTGTTTCCTTGTTAGTCTTCTGTCTAGTTGTTCTGTTAATGAAAATGGGGGTATTGAAGTCTTCAATAGCTAATGTTGAATTATCTATTTCTTCCATCAATTATGTCAGTCTTTGCCTCAGGTATTTTGGGGCTATGTTGCTAGGTGAATATATGTTATAACTTTTATGTCTGCTTGATGAATTGACTCTTTTATCATTATAAAATGTCTTTCTTCATCTCTGATAACAATTTTTGTCTTAAAGTCTATTTTGCCTGATATTTTATAGCCATTCTAGCTCTCTTTTGGTTATTTTTGGCATGATATATCTTTCCCATCCTTTTACTTTCAACCTTTTTGTGATGTTGATCTAAAACGTGTCTCTTCTAAACAACATATAGTTGGATTATATATATATATATATATATATATATATATATATATTTTGATCTATTCTGCCAATATCTGCCTTTTAATTGGTATATTTAATCTATTTACATTTAATGTAATTACTGATAAGTTAGGCTTTATGCATGCCATGTTGCTACTTATTTTCTGTATGTCTTAAGTCTTTTTTATTCTTCTATTCCTTCATTGGAAACCCTGGTGGCACAGTGGTTAAGAGCTTGGCTGCTAACCAAAAGGTGGGCAGTTCAAATCCACCAGGCACTCCTTGGAAATTCTATGCAGAAGTTCTATTCTGTCCTGTAGGGTTGCTATGAGTCGGAATTGACTCGACAGCAATGGGTTTGGTATTTTTTTGGTTTTTATTCCTTCATTACTGCCTTATTTTGTATTAAACAGTAGATTCTGCCAGGGAACTGCCAAACAGGTCAAATAATGACACTTTTCTTGAAATGCAGCTTTGAAGGAGGCCCAACCCCATTCTGCCACTTTCAGTGGCTGCCATGAGGCAGATATTTACTGAAAATGCAGGCTATTACTTTTCAGGGATACTGTGAAGTTAGGCAGGAGGATCGGAAATAAGGCAAACTGAAATGCCACAAAGGTTACTGTTCTGACTGACTGAGATTCAGCTGTTTTTCTTCAATAAATCCTCCCTGGCTTGCTGCAAATTTTGGTTAATTTCCAGAGTTCTAAAAAAAGTTGATTGTGACATTTTTCGTCAATGTTCTCATTGCTTTTATGGAGAAGAGAATTTTCGGCCGTCTTTACTCCACCAATTTCACTGACGTTGCCTTATTAGGCTGGCTAAAAAACGAAAAGAAAGAGGATGAAAAGAGTAATAGTAAGCAGTGAGATCATAGTTTAGGAAAGGGATGCCAATAAAAATTATAATGGGAAATTCATTTCCCTTACATTTGTTATCTACAAAGGGCTATATTTCTATAAAAATGTAACAAACCTGTGTGGTATTAACAGGATAATAACAAAAGCTTAGAAACATATACTCACCATAGGGCTTTTCTTTCATGTTTTTTTTTTAAAAATTCTCCCTATTTGCCTACACCCTCATTTTGTTTTCAGGGGAAAAGACTGGGGTGGACAGAAGAAAACTAATGCTTTATAAAGCTCCTAAAATTTTCTATATTATGTGGGTAATTTTCCATATAAGCAATATTCTTTACATGGAAATGATAATACTTTCCAGTGATTAATACTTTCTGGGATAGCTCTATGTTTTTGTTGTCATATAATAAAGCTCTGAGTTTGGTAGGCAACACACAGAGTACTTGAAAAATAAGAAAAGCCCTATTCCACGACGTGAAAATTAACAAAAATCATTCCATAATATAGCCACTTAAATACTGATAAGCATGTTGTTAGATGTCGTGGAGTCAGTTCCAATTCATAGCGATCCTACACACAACAGAACGAAACACTGCCTGGTCCTGCACCATGCCCACAATCATTGTTATGCTTGAGCCCACTGTTGCAGCCACTGTGTCAATCCACCTCTTTGAGGGTCTTCCTCTTTTCTGCTGACCCTGTACTTTACCAAGCATGATGTCCTTCTCCAGGGACTGATCTCCTGACGACATGTCCAAAGAACTTAAGACACAGTCTCACCATCCTTGCTTCTAAACAGCATTCTGGTTGTACTTCTTACAAGACAGAACTGTTAATTCTTTTGGCAGTCCACGGTATATTCGATATTCTTCGCCAACACCACAATTCAAAGGTGTCAATTCTTCTTCCGTCTTCCTTATTCATTGTCCAGCTTTCACATGCATATGATGCGATTGAAAATACCATGGCTTGGGTCGGGCGCACCTTAGTCTTCATGGTGACATTTTTACTTTTCAACACTTTAAAGAGGTCCTTTGTAGATTTGCCCAAGGCAATGCATCTTTTGATTTCTTGACTGCTTCTTCCATAGCTGTTTGTTGTGGATCCAAGTAAAATGAAGTCTTTGACAACTTCAATCTTTTCTATGTTTATCATGAGTTTCCTTATTGGTCCAGTTGTGAGGATTTTTGTTTTCTTTATGTTGAGGTGTAATCCATCCTGAAGGCTTTGGTCTTTGATCTTCATTAGTAAGTCCTTCAAGTCCTCTTCACTTTCAGCAAGCAAGATTGTGTCATCTGCATAATGCAGGTTGTTAATGAGTCTTCCTCCAATCCTGATGCCCTGTTCTTTTTCATATAGTCCAGCTTTTCCGATTATTTGCTCTGCATACAGATTGAATAGGTATGATGAAAGAATACAACCCTGATGCACACCTTTCCTGACTTTAAACCACTCAGTATCCCCTTGTTCTGTCCGAACAACTGCCTCTTGATCTATGTACAGGTTCCCCATGAGCACAATTAAGTGTTCTGGAATTCCCGTTCTTCGCAGTGTTATCCATAATTTGTTATGATCCACACAGTCGGATGCCTTCGCATAATCAATAAAACACAGGTAAACATCCTTCTGGTGTTCTCTGCTTTCAGCCAGGATCCATCTGACATCAGCAATGATATGCCTGGTTCCACGTCCTCCTCTGAATCCAACCTGAATTTCTGACAGCTCCCTGTCGATATACTGGTACAGTCGCTTTTGAATGATCTTCAGCAAAATTTTGCTTGTGTGTAAATATTAATGATATTGCTAGATAATTTCTGCATTTGGTTGGATCACCTTTCCTGGGAATAGGCATAAATATGGGTCTCTTCCAGTCAGTTGGCCAGGAAGCTTTCTTCCATATTTCTTGGCATAGATGAATGAGCACTTCCAGCACTGCATCCGTTTGTTGAAACATCTGAATTGATATTCCATCAATTCCTGGAGCCTTGTTTTTCTCCAATGTCTTCAGTGCAGCTTGGACATCTTCCCCTCATTACCATCTGTTCCTGATCATATGCTACCTCTTGAAATGGTTGAACATCGACTAATTCTTTTTGGTGTAATGACTCTGTGTATTCCTTCCATCTTCTTTTGATGCTTCCTGTGTTGTTTAATATTTTCCCCACAGAATCCTTCACTGTTGCAACTCGAGGCTTGAATTTTTTCTTCAGTTCTTTCAGCTTGAGAAATGCCAAGCGTGTTCTTTCCTTTTGGTTTTCTATCTCCAGCTCTTTGCACAGATCATTACAATACTTTACTTTGTCTTCTCAAGCCACCCTTTGAAATGTCCTGTTCAGTTCTTTTACTTCATCATTTCTTCCATTTCCTTTAGCTGCTCAATGTTTGAGAGCAAGTTTCAGAGTCTCCTCTGACATCCATCTTGGTCTTTTCTTTCTTTCCCGTCTTTTCAATGACCTCTTGCTTTCTTCATTTATGATGTCCTTGATATCATTCCACAACTCGTCTGGTCTTCGGGCATTAGTATTCAATGCGTCAAATCTGTTCTTGATGGTCTCTAAATTAAGGTGGGATATACTCAAGGTAGTATTTGGGTCTTGTGGACTTGCTCTGATTTTCTTCAGTTTCAGCTCGAACTTGCATATGAGCAATTGATGGTCTGTTCCACAGTTGGCCCCTGGCCCTGTTCTGACTGACAATATTGAGCTTTTCCATTGTCTCCTTCCACAGACGTAGTCAATTTGATTCCTGTATGTTCTATCTGGCAAGGTCCACATGTATAGTCATTGTTTATGCTGGTGAAAATATTTACAATGAAGAAGCCATTGGTCTTGCAAAATTCTATCATTTGCTCTCTAGCATTGTTTCTATCACCAAGGCCACATTTTCCAACTACTGATCCTTCTTCGTTTCCAACTTTCACATTCTAATCACCAGTGATTATCAACGCATCCTCGTATGTCTGATCAGTTTCAGACTGCAGATGTTGATAAAAATCTTCAGTTTCTTCATCTTTGGCCTTAAAGGTTGGTACAGAAATTTGAATAATAGTCATATTAACTGGTCTTCTTTGTAGGCGTGTGGATATTATCCTATCACTGACAGTGCTATACTTCAGGGTAGATCTTTAAATGTTCTTTTTGACAATGAATGCAACGCCATTCCTCTTCAAGTTGTCATTCCTGGCATAGTAGACTATAGGAATGTCTGATTCAAAATGGCCAATACCGGTCCCTTTGGGCTCACTAGTGCCTGAAATATCGATCTCCAAGAGTTCCGTTTTATTTTGACAGCTTCCAATTTTCCTAGATTCATATTTCATATATTCCATGTTCCAATTATTAATGGATATTTACAGCTGTTTCTTCTCATTTTGAGTCGTGCCACATCAACAAATGAAGGTCCCGAAAGCTTTACTCCATCCGTTTCATTCAGGTCGACTCTACATAGAGGAGGCAGCTCTTCCCCAGTCATCTTTTGAGTGCCTTCCAACCTGAGGGACTCATCTTCAGGGACAATGTTCTGCTGCTATTCATAAGGTTTTCACTGGCTAATGCTTTTCAGAAGTAGACTGCTGGGTCCTTCTTCCTAGTCTGTCTTAGTCTGGAAGCTCAGCTGAAACCTGTCCTCTATGGATGACCCTGCTGGTATCCGAATACTGGTGGCATAGCTTCCAGCATCACAGCAACATGCAAGCCCCCACAGTATGACAAACTGACATACACGTGGGGGACTGATGAGCGTACGTATATTTATATATATAGTATATAATAGCACAGGTATAACCTCAGGAAGTCCTGATTTGGAATATGATTGGTGTAAAAAATACACATACGTTCACACACACTCCTGGTCACGCAGTGGATAAAGCACTCTGCTGCTAACCGAATGTTTGACAGTTCGAACCCAACAGCTGCTCCGCAGGAGAAAGTTACAGCAATCTGCTTCTGTAAAGATTTACAGACTTGTAAACCCTATGGGGTAGTTTTGCTCAGTCCTATATGGCTGCTATGAGTCAGAATTGACTCAATAGCAATGGATTTGGTTTTGGGGTTTATGAGTTTTCTATTGCTGTTGTAACAAATTGTCACAAATTTAGTGGTTTACATAACACAAATATATTATCTCACAGTACTGTAGGTCAGAAGTGTAACAGAGCAATCACTGGGTTAAAAATCAAGATGTTGGTAGGATGCATTTTTCTTTGGAGCATTAAGGGAGAACCCGTTTCCTTGCCTTTTCCAGCTTCTAGAGGTGTCCGAATTTCTTGGCTTGTGGCTCCCTTGCTCCATCTTCAAAGCCAGAAACTTAGCATCTCCCTGACTTTGGTTCCATCATCACGTCTCTTTCTCTGACCACAGCTGGGAAGGGTTCTCTGCTTTTAAGGATTCATGTAATTATATTGGACTCAGCTGGAAACTACAAGATACTGTCCCTGTCTCAAGGTCCTTAACCTCAGTCTTATCTAAAATGTCCCTTTTGCCTTGTAAGGTAACATACTCACTGGTTTCGGGGATTAAGATGTGGACCTCTTTGAGCGACTACTATTCCGTCTACTGCAGAAGAAATAATTGTTGTTGTTCGCCATGGAGTTAATTATGACTCATAGTGAACCCATGTGACATAGTAGAACAGCCCTATAGGGTTTTCTAGGCTGTAAATTTTTATGGGAGCAGATTGCCAGGTCTGTTCTCCCACGGAGTTGCTGGGTCAGTTCAAACTGCCCACCTTTTGTTTAGCAGCCAAGCACCAAAACTAATAGGTGAAAGGTTATAGGAACACAGCTTATATGCAGGTTGCAAAAGAAAAATGTAACTAGAATAGAGACTTTCTCCCCTTTTACGTAGTAACCACACTTAGCATAAGGGAACATCAGACATGATATGCCTTCCAATGTGATGCACAATGTTTTAGACAGCCACCCATGAAGCATTCTTGCTAAAAATTGTTTAACCTGAGTCTAATTCAGCCTATAGCTCTAACCTCCAATTTATAGGCAATGAAGGGGATACAGGATCAATTTAAAGGACACCACAAACAGATATTTCAAGCGTGTACAATATTCTACAAGACAACTGGTTATGTCTCTTTGACAAGTTTATATCATTGAGGAAGATTACAGGGGGCATGGAAATTGTTTTAGGTTAAAAAAACTTTACAGCCAAAGACAACACATGGTCCTTGACTAGATGTTGGTTTAAAAATAAGAACAGGTGTAAAATATGTTTTGGAGAAAATTGGCAATATTTGACTATGGGCTGGGGAATAGATACATTAAGAAGTTTTCTTAAATTGATTAGCTGTGATAACAGTACTTTCAGTAGGTATAAGAAGGTTCTTATTTTCTGGACATGCATGCTATTGTAAGGTCTGAAGTGCTATGATACTTATAATTTATTTTATAAAGGTTCAGGAAAAACATATGTAGAAGAAACAGATACGGCAAAGTGTTAATGAGATAGAGGGTATATGGATGATAGTTGTATTATTTCTAGTTTTCTGTATAATTAAGCATTTTCAGGTTAGTAAAAAAAAAATAAATCCAATGTAAAAATACATACACCCATAACCTACTCAATTGTATTATAACCTGTTGGAGGTAATAAGTTGTCATTACAGAAAGAATGTTGTCTGTAGGAATAATTAGAAAAGTTTAAAGTATAAATGTTTGTCAACTTTATCCAGCCTAGTCTTCTTTTCATGTTCTGGGGAAAGGCTTTTTTTTTTTTTTTTTGAAGAAAGATATTTGTAGAGTCAGTATAACATAATGGATTTTTTTTTTTTTTTTTACTTTTTTAAGAATAGTCAGTTCTTTTGAGTCTGCTGCAGAGGATCACTGAACCTTACCCAGTCTGTACATTGGGCTCCGTTCTATGCAGACAACCAGTCCCAATTCTTGAGACAAGGAGACTATGTCTCATTCATTCATCATGTGACAGCGAGATTATCTGGAAGCCGGTAAACTGCAGGCGGTGAATCACTTGAAGGACCCGTCTGAACTTCAGCTTAATCAAGGCTTTCAGGCATCTAATAAACTGCTACAATCATGAGGCACTTGGTTGTCTTGCTCAATGTACGTCACTGCTGAGAAAGCCCTTGTAATGACAGCTAAGACACTAGCTGAGGATTCTATCTGGCAGATATTACAGGAGTTGTTGGAGACCCCTGGTGGCAATGTGAAGAAAAACAACTCATCAGAAACTTTCTAGTAGGGAAAATAGAGGAAACTGAAGCACCTTCTGAATCCTTTTTACTTCTCTGAACTTCTTGTCTTGTTCTTTTTTACTGTTCCTCTTTAAAAACTATAAATTCCCTAAATTTTTTTCCATGTCACTCTTCTCATTTTTATGGTGATCCCTAAATGATCACATCCATTCTCTTGGCTTCAAACACTGAAAAATACCAAATCATACTTTCAGCATGGGCTTCTGTATTGAGCTCCATACCTGTTTTCCAACTCCCTGCCAAATATCTCCAGTTAGATGACTCTCAAACTCAGCATTCCAAGAGGAAAACTTATTGCCACACCCAAAACTTGCTACTCCTGTATTTTCTATTTCAGAAAATGATGCCTCAATACACCCAAGTTAGAGGGCTTAAATTTGAATAAATCTTACAGTTACAAAGAGCCTTTTACACTTACCATGTGCAATACATTGGGATAAGAAAACAAAGACACTTCTTAAAGTACATGGAACGAAGAAACCAATAACCAGTTGCCATCGAGTTCATTCCAGCTCATGGTGACTCCATGGAACTGTACTCCAAAGGGTTTTCAATGGCTGATGCTTCAGAACCAGATCATCGGGACTTTTCTCTGAGGAGCCTCCGGGTAAACTCAAACCTCCAGCTTTTAGGTTAGTAGCCAAATACGTTTGTACCACCCAGGGACTCCTTGAGTGAAGAAAGCAGACCCTTTAATGTGACATAAGAATTCATACCCTGCTTTGGAATTCTGAGGAAGAAAACCTAACCCAGCTTGAGCTGGAAGGGTGAGGACTGACATGCTATTTACTCTCATCTTAAAGAGGAGTCTCTGGAAGAGTGGGAGGACCACTAGACTTAGAATCAAAAGCCCAGGGTTTTATTCTTAGCTTTCCAGTTATTGGCTCTGAGATCTGAAGCAAACAAGTAAGTTAGCTTTGAGCCTCAGTTTCCTCACTTATAAAATGGGGTAATAATGCCTGCTTGAAAATGCAAATAAATATGAACATTTGAGAAATGAATTCTGATTAATTGTTGCCCTTGAAGAGTACCACTTATTACTTTGAACTTTAAGGCATGTGCTTTGCTTTAGAGTCAAAAACCAAGTGGCTACTTACAAAGAAAATCCGGGGTGAAGTTCTTAGTAACAGACTTCTAGGGTCAGCTGTCCTTATAAGTCGAATTACTGATAATGGGTTATTCCTCCTATGAATCAAATCAAGGACACAGCAGCAGTAGTTTCTGGCAATGGCCTTCCTAACTGCAGGTCTTACTGTTACGTCTTCTAAGCCTTTACATGAACAAGCAGATGGTTTTTCATCACTAGAAATTTTTGCCCTCTATCACAGTGGTTAAGAGCTGTGGCTGCTAACCAAGAGGTCGGCAGTTTGAATCCACCACCTTCTCCTTGGAAACCCTATAGGGCAATTCTCCTCTGCCTACAGGGTCACTATGAGCTGGAATTGACTTGACAACAATGGGTTTATCTTTCTCAGAGATCTTTTAATTGCAAACAACTGAAATCTGCTTAAGTTAGTTTCTGCTAGACGTGAGAATGATGGAGATTACAGGTGTATTATGGGGCCTGAGGATAGGAAGTGTTGTTGGGCTTCATAAGGGTCTTGGATCAGGAGATGGAAAACCACAGGAGTTGAGGACTACCAGAAAGCACAAATGTCCTACATATCTGGGGTGCTTTGCAATGATGACTGTTGTTTAAAATAGGGAATCTGAGACACTGAGGGCAGGCTGGATATCTATAAAAATCAGTGAGGGTACATAAAGTCTTGAATATTTGACTGTCAGGCTATAACCATCAATATCTTTTAACATTCTATTTAAATAAAAATTTTTTTGTTTACTCTCAAACTAATGTGACTGTATTACTTAAAGCTTGAAAAATAGGAAAAAGTAAATAAACCCCGCATAGTCTCATTATTTTAACGCAAACACTGTCTTCTGCAGTGTTTTCCTATATACCCTCCCCTCACCCTGCCACTGCCGCACACATCCACAGTCACAGACGTTACAGCAGGTAAGCTTGGCTAGGGTTTGAAGTCAGAGCATCCACAGAAGTTTCCTATTTGCAAAGGTCTAAATCTTTGACTTCCTTCTCTTGTGACAATCATGGGAAGGTCCAGCTTAGCTAGAATTTAAACCTGTGATTTCTTTCTGAGACTGCTCTGATATGTCAGTGAAGAAAACTATTCATATTTGGCTGGTGTGGATTCTTAGGGAGGCTGAAGGGAAGTTTTCCAGGATCCAGTGCAGAAAGGATGTCAGCCAACTGGGACAACTACTCCAGAATCCCAGATGGCAACTGGCACTACCAGACAGTGGCCACAGGGCAGCTGGCAGTGGAGTTTTCCAGGGCTTTAGAGGAATGTGCAGGGGAAACAATGCCACCATAGGCTATGGAAGGGACATGGAGAGAACTCTTTAAAAGTTAGATATTTATGTAAAACATTGGAAAGAAAAGCTGAGACATAGTGGATAAATCCAACACGTCCAGTATATGATAGGATTTCTAGAAAGAAATAGATATGTATGGCAGGAAGAAATTTATCAAAGAAATAATAGAACAAAACATCTCAAATTAGAAGAAGAAAGACACATGCATGAAAATGGAAAAAACACATAGAATTCAAAACAAGGTGAAACACAAAGAGTTCAAAACAGGGTATATATATATATATGGTATATACCCATACCTGCACATGTTAACATGGTATTTCAGAATTTACAGAAAAAGGGAAAACCTGAGTTTCAATAGCATTATTAAAATATAGCTCTATAAAACCTAGGCAATTGAGGTCAATAAAAATAATTCATATAAGTTCCAATAATAGATGGGAATAAAATCAAGGGGTGTTTTCCAAAATCTTTGAATCTTGTTCTGCATGGAAAGAGCTTATTTATGCTCCTTCTCTATAATACAATAGATGAGCCTCTCCTAAGACCAGCAAAGAGGTTATAGGAGATGGAGTGGTTTTCATTTTCACAATTGAAACAAAAAGATAGGTCCTCACTCTTAGAGCAGAAAATAAATGCAATTTAATTGAAAAATAAAAATCCTTTTGACTTTCTCTTTTAACGTTCTAAATCTTTCTGCTCAGTGTTCTACAAAAAGAACTAATTAATTTGAAGTCCAGTAAAAAGAATGTAGTCTTGCCTGCTAGTTGGCCAAGAAGTTCCTTAAAATATTTATACACTTTCCTTGATTTTTACTCCCCTCTCCAGTGATTGGTCCTATGCTTTTAATTTCTCACAGCTCACTTAGATACATGATCAGAATGATATTAATGACACCCAAGATTCACACTCCCAATGCTTAAGAGTAATTACCTGTTATGGATTAAATTGTGTCTCTCCAAAAAGGGCATGTTGAAGAACTAACCCCTGGCACCTGTGAATGTGACCTCTTTGGGAATAGGGTCTTTGATGATGTAACATGCAGTCATACCAGAGTAGTGTGGCCCTAATTCCATGTGAGTGCTCTCCTTACAAAAAAGGACACAGAAAGACAGGCAGAGGAAGGATGTCATGTGACCCTGCAGCTGCTAGCCAAGGGAGACCTGGAGTCACCAGAAGCTAGGAGAGAGACATGGAGCACATTCTCTCCCAGAGCTCTCAGAAGGAATCAGAAAGGCCACTAGTCTGATCTCAGACCATCAGCCCACAAAATTGTGAGACAATAAATTTCTTTTGTTTAAAGCTAACCATTTTGTGGTATTTCGTTATGGCAGCCCTAGGCATCTAATAGAGTCCCTGGGTTGGGCAAAGAGGTAAGTGCTCTACTACTTGCCTAAAGGTTGGCAGTTCGAACCTATCCAGGAGCACCTCCAAAGACAGGCCTGGAGGTCTGCTTATGATAGGTCATAGCCTTGAAAGCCCTATGGAGCAGTTTTACTTTGCACACATGGGGTCACCATGAGTTGGAATCGATTCGACGGTAACAACAGCAACAGCTTTCCTGGTCGGTCTGTCATTTGAGTGAGAAGCCCTTACCTTCTTTATGCATTGAGCACTGAGTCCATTCAATTTTGGGGTTAGGGGACGGGGGGGGTGGTGGTGGCGGGGATCATCACACTGTCTCTGTTTCAGGATTTCTCCCATTACACAGGCCACACTCACTCTGTAAGTGCTTTGAATCCTTGCATGTGATATAATTCTGTCTGTTTAGACCTCTTTCTGTTTTCCCTAGGACACTGATGGGTACTGAGGGCACCCAGCAGAAGGGCAGGAGGGGGATTCCATACCTAAACTTTGGGTATATACTTGGGTCTTCTGCAACACCCAAAGTTGACAGTGAAGAGAGCAATATTCTTGCTTTATTTAGGGAATTTTAGACAAAATTAGAGTAATTTTGATGATGTGTTACCATGATTTTCAAGCTTGAATTTCCAGTCAAGGAGCAACTTTTCAGAAAGAGGGAGGAGGTTTTGGTTCAGGTGATAGGAAATTCATGAGAGAGGACATGAAATCTGCAGTCAGATGGTTTTGATGCGGCAGGTTCCATGTCAAGGTCTACACACTGAAGTCAACTTCATAAAAACAGAAAGCACCCAGCATACTATTGACAATAATTTACTCTTTGGAATGTATTCTGATTTGATTTCTCCTTTTTTTTTTTTTTGATTCAAAAGATAATTTCCTCTACTAACCGGTAAGCCTTTGAATTCAATACACCGCTAATCTTGATGCTCGTAGAAACCACCTCTGAAAGAAAACAATTGAACATTTTTATTTCTCTGTCACGGTATAGCTTATCAAACTTGTCACTAAAGATAAAGGCTTTGTAAATTTAAGAGTATGGAAGAGTTTTGCTGCCACCTAATGGAAAAGTGAATATTTGTCATTAACCTGCCATATACAATTTCCTTTGACCTTACTGGACATTCACACATAACTGTAATACTTATTTTAATAAATATACATTCATTGCAAATGATTCTTTTATTTCCTTTTTCTTAGTTTGAATGCTACTGGTGTGTGCGTGTGTGTGAGATTGTGTGTTGTGATGGTGATAATGCAGCATGATAGAATATGAAAAGGAACTTTAATTTTTTATTTTTTTAATTAGCTTTATCAGTTTTAACTAAAGCATTGTGATTAGTTTTCCATACTTTTGTTTAAGCTAAGGTTTACTAAAGCTTTGGGGCTTTCATAGATGGGTGGTAAATACTTAGCTTTTTTTGCTCAAAGCACTTTAGGCAGCTTCGATAAACCTAGGAGAGAAATGAGGAATTAGTCATAATAAAAGGGGACCCTGGGGAAATTAAACAGGTGGGACTTTATATTAAAAAAAGAGGAAAGATACTATATATTTCAGCATATATATTCAGACATCTAAGCTTTATCATTGATATGCAAACGCAGGCTTTGGATTTTAGAAAATCCTTTACTCTCTTAACAAAGCCTGACTTTCAAGAGTGTTCTCTTGCTGTGGACTCAAAGTTAAACTTTTGAGCTTCAAAGAACAATGGTCTCTTTGTTTTGGGTTTTCACTTGCTCCTTTTCTGGGACAGTGAGCCTTATGCCTTAGCCTTAATGGTGGAAGGGGCAGCCTTTCAAGGAAGAAGAAAAATGGGATTAATACCAGGGAAATTTTAATGTGAGGGTATTTCAAGTATTTTCATTTTCACAAATTTATTTATTTAGAGCACAGAGTGAACCATACGGAGGAAGGATCTGTTCCATATTAGCAAGGTTCTGGGCTACCCTTGATACAATCCGAAACCAAACGGGTTGCCATTGAGTTGACCCGACTTGTGTGTGCAGTCTATAAGGTTTTCAAGGCTGTGACCTTTCAGAAGCAGATTGCCAGTTGTGTTTTCCGAGTTACCTCTGGGTGAGCTTAAACCATCAACCTTTCAGTTAGCAGTTGAGCCCTTAACCGTTTGCACCAGTCAGGGACTCTACATTCATGCAATATTGTTGTGTGCTGTTGAGTCGATTCCAATGGGTCCTTCCTAAAATGCTAAGGAGATGGACAAAGTCCACTGTTTGCAGAGGTTGCTATTGCTGTTACAAAGCCTGGATTTCATTGTTTTGATTTAGAATAACATTCAGAAGGAATGAGTAGAATATGGGGGGATGAGGATGGGCAGCTAATTGCCCCTACTGGTGGAGTGGTTAAGCACATGGCTGCTAACCAAAGGTCGGCAGTTCAAATTCACCAGTTGCTCCTTGGAAACCCTATGGGGCAGTTCTACTCTGTCCTATAGGGTCACTAAGGGTCAGAATTGACTCAACCGCAATGGGTATAATCATAGAAAAAATACATTTTTTCTTAGAAGCCTCCATTTCTGGTAGTGTGGGGTTGTGGGGATGGGCATAAACATACTAATTAAGAAAAAGCTCCTGCTCTCCTGTTTTAAAATGGTCTTTTGGTCAAATGTACTATCTTAGTCTTTCATATATTCTCTTCTCTCTGGTTTTATACAACTCCACTTCAGGGCCAGGGAGGAACACCTGCTCTACACATTGTCTCTGTCTGTATGCAGCTCCCACTGATCTTGGATTGCGCTCTTTGGGCACCTGCCTCCATGTCCACTGTTGCCACTTCTAATGTGTAACTGGCGTAACTGGTGTAGCTTGTGGTCTGTCCTCCCGGTATTGGCATAGTGTGGAGATTGCTCCTGGGGAACTTTGTCACCTTCCCCTGCTGGGCACATTCTCTCTTGGCTCTTTCTGGCACTACGTATCCACTAAGATCCAGCTCTGACTCCCACTCAATCACTAACAAGGGAAGTTGACCCCCAGCTCTGTGCTATAGTTTAACTTTGGACTTGTCCAGACCTCTCAGGTAAGCTCATTGACCATCAATTTCATCTACTTTCTACCATACATGGGGTCTCCGGGTCACTTCCCTGCTACTCAGGAGGCAAGGGGAAGATGTAGAAACCATCCAGAGATATGAATCTAGACTGGTCTGTCTGTCCTTGCTGGAAAGCATGAAAGTAGAGCACCAGTTCAGTTGGTCTCAGATTTGTTCTCAACTTCTTGGAGTTTTATCAAATTTTCTGTCAGCTGCTGAGGGCCTTCTCAGGAATCTGCAGCTTCCTTACCCTGGTCTTGTCCTACACGAATCTTTCTTCTTACTCTCTGAATTTCCCATGCGCCCTTCCCCTGGCCAAGTGTCCATGAGCCTTAGGCAGATGTGAGCTTTAGGATGTTGTGTGATATCCTGAATCTTCTCTGCCATACCTTATAGAGATCATAGAGGTTATTTAAGGAAGATTACATAGCTTGTTGATGATGAAGTCAGCTCTAGGTATGGATTTCATCAGTCCTAATTCTTATTTCTCTGTATTTTTGTTATTTCTTCTTACTCTTAGAACATTGTGAGATAGAAAGAGCACATTTTATTACCTCCATTTTATACACAATGAAACCCAGAGTCATGATTACAAAGCGATTTGTCTAAGGTTACACTGGCAATAGTGGCAACTGATTTTTTGAAATTAAATGCAAGACTGTTGTATTTCTTTTTATCTATTTATTTATTTTCTCTAGTGTGGCCCTTTAATCTGTTGAGGTAACTCTTAATTTTGACTCTGTATTTCAGTGTTTTAACCATCCTTCCCATTTTCTTGTCATCTACATGTGCAAAAAGCATATGTATCTGATAGCCAGGGTCCTGGCAGAAAACAGAAGCCGGCTCAGATGGCTCAAGGCTTTCACAAAGGCACCACTGTGGGTTATGGAAAGAGACAATCACGAGTGAGAAGCACCTACCAACCCTAGGCCTAGAGGGGCAAGAAGAGGAAATTGTATCCAAGATCCTAGCCAGAACTGGAGCAGTGGAGGAGGTACCACGGAACAGGGATTCCAGCTGTGGACAGATGCAGCTCCCACCGGGATAATGGGCTCAGAGCAAGCAGAGAGCAGAAAAGAAATACTCTGACCACTTTCACTCTCAGATGATCCCTGCGGATGCTCCCCAGTGGCCAAACCCAACAATGTGTTATTAGTTTCCTGTGGCTCCCAGAAGAAGTTATCACAATCTCGGCGGCTTGAAACAACACAAATTTTTTATCTCATAGTTCTGTAGGTTGGAAATCCCAAAGGTCTTACTGGGCTAAAATCAAGATGTTTGCAGGGGTGCATACCTTCTTAGAGTTTCTAGGGAAGAATCCATTTCTTTGCCTCTTCCAGCTTCTACAGGCTGGCTGCATCTTGAAGCACAGGCCCCCCTTCCATGAGCCTTGTGATAAGGTCAAGTCCTTCTTACATAGCATCATTCTGACCTCTTCTGCCAGGTAACCTAACATATTCACAGGTTCCAGGGATTAGGACATAGACTTATTTGGGCTGGAGCTTCCATATTAGGTGACAGTCTGTAGGGTTAAGCCTACTGGGCAGGGCTGGGTCCATGTTATTTGGTGATGAAACTTATACAGTTAGGAGGTCATCTGTAAGAAAAATAATTCAAAATTATATTAGGAACAAGGCTTGAAAAGGGTAATACCTGAGAGACACTAAAGCTGAAGCTTTTTTAGCTCTGGAGCAAATCAACTTCTGCTCCTGGACATAGAGCAGGGCAGACAGGGTAGAGAATGACCTGGGGTGGAGGTGGGGCAAATGGGCAAGAACCAGAGCCTTATTTGGAGTCCGCTGGCATTTCACCAGAGCCCCTCCTTCAGGATGATATCAATCTTCTTCAGCCAGCAGTAAATCAGTTGATGCTTGATTACCTTGTTCAGCAATCAACAGCTCAGTGAAATCAATTCATATGATGCCTTCATAGAGCCAGGACTTCACCCATTGTTTCCTCTTACTGCCTTTACGACAATTTATAGTAATGCTGGAGTCCTCTGGTGGCGCAAATGGCTACCACGTTCAGCTGCTAACCAGAAGGTTGGAGATTTGAGTCCACCCAGAAGCACCTTGGAAGAAAGGCCTGGTGATTACTTCCAAAAGATCAGCCATTGAAAGCCCTATGGAGTACAGTTCTACTCTGGCACACATGGGATCACCACGAGTTGGTAACTGGTTTACTGGTTATAGGAATGATATTTGGGTTGGTGCATTTCTGCCCAATATTGTTCCTTAGCCATTTAAGACAGTGTGGATCATTGGTTCCTTCCCTCCAGTCTTCTTCCTGTAACAAGCTGCTCCCTCACTAATCCAGGGAAGGTGCAACTGAACTTCAGATTTTTAAATTAAAGCTGAAATTTTATTGAATAGCCCATGGCAGTTCCATCTAGACACAGCCCATTCAATTCTAAGCTTGCCTCTTTCTCGTGACTTTGTGGTGTATTTAATACAGAACTTTCTTTCTAGACCTACAAATTCTAGGACTTTACAGTGTAGTCATATGACAGTGAGTCAGCAGCTGAATTCCAATATCTGCCCCACCACTACCCGGGACTTTCTAACAAGAACTAAGACAGCTATTAGTTTTATTATTACCAAATAGAATAAAGAGGAACTATGTTAACAAGAATGCAGAAGTAAAGAGTACCAATTTCCCATGTCTTAATAGTTTAAAAAAATGAGTAAACTCCACCGTAGATTTTACTTTATGAAAATAGATCCATTTCCTGAAAAACTGTCTAGTTTTCAGGATTTTCTTTATTTGTGCTATGTCTGTATGTTAGATAAATTCCCCTATTGCCATAAGTGTACCATCCTTCCAAAAAGATTAAACTGAAAACAGGAAAAGCAAGAAAAGCAAGAAAATTAATCTAAGGATAGATGGAAGAGGTTAGCCTACATAAACAAATGATCATTGTTTTGGCTAAAGTTCTTCTTTTTTCAAATTAGGTCAATTGACTGAACAAGTCACAAATACCCGAAGTTAGGGGTAGGTCATCTCTAAATTCACAATCTGAGTTTTATTCTCACCATCTTAAAAAAAGAAATTCCTAATTCTATAGTGAACATTGGTTAGATTTTCCCTCCAGATATCTGAATAAAATCTGAAAGGAAAATGGTTAGCAGAGAGGTAAAAATGGGAGAAAACCCAGGAAAAGGGAACTTAAAATGGAAGTGGTTGTTATTTTAAGTGCTGGCACCTTCCAGAAGCTCATCATCTCACTTAAACAGTCCATGGGCCACATCTTAATCTATGACCCAACAACACTACTAACAGAAAATATTGCTTTAAAAGGTGCTGGGCTAAAGCCTTTACTTAAATACTGTATAAGTTTGAAAAATAAAAATGATAAATTACACCTTCCCTCAATAAGTTTATAATCTAGTTGTAAATGCAAAAATATAAAAAATGTAAAAATGAAAGATTTAATGATAAAAATGAGATTTGAGCATAGTTTTTAAAAAGTTGCATAATATAAAAAAAAGTGTCTGTCAAATGCATGCTTACAGTATAATATTATAAAAAAAAATATTTTAAAGACGTCATAAATACACTCAGGATTGATGCTGGCCATGATGTTTTTTTGCTTTGTAGAAAAGGTTCATCTGTAATGTCTACTGACTTCCTGCTGCGATACACCTTTCAGCAGTAACAGCAGCCTCAGCTGTTCTAGCACTATGAACCCTCCTGCTTTCTCCTGGCCACCCAAGCTCCCTTGTAGTACCTTTAACCTCACACTTCGAAGGCATCTTTCCATTCTCTAGATTTTGTTCTTTCCTGTGTAGTGCGTTAAACCTATTGTTAAATATCTGTTTGGTAAGAAAGTTTCAATATACCAATTCACAAAAGATGTTTCTTCCACTCTAAAATTAGAATTTGAAATACCTTTGAAAATACATTGGCAGGTTTAATAATTTGGATTAACTTTTTTTTTTTTTTTTTGTAGTCTAGAACGAGAAACCCACTACACCCATTGCCGTCAAGTCCATTCCGACCCATAGTGCCTCTATAGGACAGAGTAGAATTGCTCCATAGTGTTTCCAAGGAGCACCTGGTAGATTCAAACTGATGACCTTCAGTTAGCAGCCATATCCATGCCTCTCAAAATATCCAAAGGACCAGTACTTTTTTCCCCCTCCAACTCATTATATTCCAATACAGTAAATGCAATAAAAATAAATTATTAGAAGAACAAGCGTGCTCCTGGATGCCACAAAAATGCCAAATTGCTATAGAGGTTTCTAAATGTTTACTCTCAATTTCTGTACTTGCTTTGCTGCAGACAATTCATAAGTAGTTTGTGAACTGACCCCAGGCCATGGACCGCACTGAGTCTTACTGATCTAGAAGGTCCATGAGATAAAATCATTTGTAATTTTGCCATGACATGAATTTGAATGTCATTTGCTGTGATGTAGTCTTTGAAGTTGCCTTTTATTCAGTGATATTCTTGTATTTTGGGATTCACAGAGATTTGAGACATAGCCCATTATCAAGGGTTTACTGTGCAACAGATGGAGATAAAAATAAATAAATGAAGAAATTGGGTATAGTAAAGGAGCATGGTGGTGTGATATAGAATCTATAGTTCAGCACAGAACTTGCTGTGTTGATGAACTTATTCTATAATATGTGCTGTTTTTTTTTTAGTATGGTAGCCATATGTAGCTACCATAATTGAAATGTGGCTAGTGTACTGAGGAACTGACTTCTTAATTTTAATTAATTTTAACTAATTTAGATGTAAATTTAAATAGCCACCTGTGAGTAGTGGTTACTGTATTGAACAGCACAGCTGTAGAACATAAGCTTTGGAGACAGAACGACCTAGACTGGCCTTTTAAATCTGTCATTTACTAACTGTGTGATCTTAGACAAAAAAGTCAACCCAAACCAAACCCATTGCTATCAGGTTAGTTCCAACTCATAGCGACCCTATCAGAGAACAACTACCTCATAGGGTTTCCAAGGAGTGCCTGGTGGATTCAATCTGCTGACCTCTTGGTTACCAGCTAAGCTCTTAACCTCTATACCACCAAGGCCCCTGATCTAAGACATGATACTTAAATCTCTAAGGTTCTATTTTCTAAGCTTTACAATGGGGATCTTATTATCTTCCCTGAAATGCTCTAAGAATTAGAGGTAATATGTGTAAAATGCCTATCACTATCCCAGGCAGGCAGTTATGGTGCTATATTACCGATATTATCATATTACAAAGAAATTCATAATTATTTAGCATTACTGTTATTACAGTTAAAACAGTTTTTTTTTTTTTTTTACTTTATGAAAATAGATCTATTTCCTGAAAAAATGTTTTCTTTTCAGGATTTTCTTTATTTGCACTGTCTGTATATTAGATAAAAAGTATACTTTTAAATAAGAATCAGGGTTCAAAAACTAATCTCTGGTTAGAGTTACATGCATTGGCTTATTAATGGGAGTGGTGAATTTGGGGTGAAATAGACAGTATGCATCTTTCTCAATCTTTCTCAAAGGGGTTTTCCTTTGAGGATATGGTCTGCAGATGTTTATTAAAATGTGTCTCTTCATTAGTAGAAGAAACGGAGAGCTCAATTAGAGCTAAGTTTACATGGTACATATTACAAATTCCTATTCTTTCAACTCCTGGGCCACTGGTAATTTTTAAAGTAATATGTAGAAGAATAAAATTACTCCCAACAAAATTTTGTGAAACAATGTGACGTGTGTAACTAATGTCATCGAACTGTACATGTAGGAATTGTGAATGGATGTATGTTTGGCTGTGTATATTGTCACCAAAAATAAACAGAAATAGAGAAAAAATTGTGTAAATACAAAGGATATAAATACTTAAACCCAGTGTAGTCAAGTTGATTCTGACTCATAATGACCCTCTAGGACAGAGTAGAACTGCCCCATAGAGTTTCCAAGGAGCGCCTGGAGGATTCAAACTGCCGACTCTTTGGTTAGCAGCTGTAGCACTTAGCCATTATGCCACCAGGGTTTCCCATAAATACTTAGGGGAAACAAATATATGAACATGGAATCTTTTCATTCAAAGATAGCAAGGAAAGTCAAACTCTTCTTCCAGATTTGAGTTATAAAATGTCATGAAACACAGGGATCGGGCTGGACTATAAAACAGAAAATGATACTGGTGAGGAGTGAGCTTCTTGGCTCAAGTAGATGCATGAGACTGTGTGGGCAGATGCTGTCTGGAGGCGAAATGAGAAGGCAGAGGCGGACAAGAGCTGGTTGAATGGACACCGGAAATACAGGGTAGAGAAGGAGTGTGCTGTCTCATTAGGGGGAGAGCAGCTAGGAGTACATAGCAAGGTGTGTATAAGACCTTGTATGAGAGACTGACTCGATTTGTAAACTTTCACTTAAAGCACAATAAATTAAAAAACTTTAAAAAAAAGAAAAAAATGTCATATAACTATATTTTAGTTTTTTTACCTACAAAATGGGGGGAGGGGAACCCATAAATCTTTTCCTCTCGGGAGTCATATTTGTACACTTTGTCAAGTTCCCTGGGCAGAGACTGCCAGATGTCCAACAGAACCGATTTTCCCCTTCTTGGTTAAAAGAAGCCTGAGTTTTAGCAGGGTGAATGACTGCCTGGCCACGCATTATGTTTCCCAGTTTCTTTCGTAGCCTGAGTTCTGACCAATGGACGTGAAACAAAGTGATGTGTGTCTTTTATATTCTCTATGTCTTTCTCTCTTTCTCACATTTTGCCTCAATCTGAATGGTTTCCTTTCAATTATTCAAACACACTAAGAACACTCCAGCCTCAGAACCCTTTTACATGCTGTGCCCACTGCCTGATATGCTAGTCCCTCAAGTATCTACAGAGTCCTTGGTAGTGCAAATGGTTGATGTGCTCAGCTGCTAACCAAAAGGTTGGCGGTTAGAGTCCACCAAGAGGTACCTTGGAAGAAAGGCCTGGTGATCCACTTCCAAAGAATCAGCCATTAAAAACCCCATGGAACACAGTTCTACTCAGATACACACAGGCTTACCTTCATTTGGAATCAACTTGATGGCAAGTGATTTTCAAGTATCTACACAGCCTGCTCTATTCCTTCGTTCAATTCTCTGACCAAATGTCAATTTAACAGAGAAGGCTTTCTTGACCACCTATCAAAGTCATCCTGCCCACTCTCCTACTGCATCCCACATACAACATTTGAATGTCACTGTCTCCTTTTCTCCATCGTAACAGACAATTTGTCTAATTTTTCCACCGATCCATCTTTCCAGTGCCTAGAACAGTGCCTGGTACATAATAGATGATTAATAAATATTTAACATATTAAAAGCAATTAAATACTTGGTTAGCAAGGTATTTTTTGAAAGACATGCTCTCAATTATTCTATAAAACAAAGCTAGACATTAGACATTAGTTAAAGGCTTAAATAATTATTCGAATAGAATCTACCTTTAATTATGAACATTTATTTAGTACCCATTGTACATAAAGTACTTTATTAGGTGATTGGGTATTTAGAGGAGAATCAAGTCAAAATCAACTCAAAGGCAAAAGGTTTTTAAATGTTTTTAGTAACGATACTGTATAAGGCTTGTGTATTATTTGATACTTGGTTATGTAGACAGGGAAGCTATTATTGTCCCCATTTTACAAGTGAGAAATGTAAGTTTAGAGCACTTAAATGATTTGTCGAAAGTAATGCAAACTGGTTAGTGACCGGTCCATAATCTGCTACTAACGGGTTTGCATCACTTGAACAATATCCAAATCTCCTAGCCTAGTCCTCTTTCTTCTCTACTACACTGCTATCCCTCCTATCCACCACAGCGGGAAGATAGCCATATGTTACACAGTGGTAAGTGGAGGATGTTGTTTTTCTAGATATGGATAGTAAATGGTATACTGCTTTGGAAAACAAAGCAATTGTAATCTTGTCCCCTGAACCAGTCAGAATTGGCTAAGTTATAAAACGTAACCCTAAGATGTCAGTAGTTGTAAAAACAATAGCTTATTTTAAATTTATTCTACAAGTCTAACCTAGGTTATTAGAGGGTTTGACTCTTCAGAGTCTCTTGAGGCCCCAGGTTGATGGAAGGTCCATTGGGCCCATACTTCCATGATCACCAAGGCAGGTGGAAAGAAGGGCTATAGAGCCAAGCATCTGCAATTAAATGTTTCAATTTTCCCATTTCACTGGTCAGAACTAATCCTATGACCACTCCTAACTTCAGGTGAACAGGGATGTGTAACCCCTGTGTAGCCAGAAGTATAGGCAAATGGAACATGGGTGAAAATGGTGAATATTGATAACAATTATCATACCTATTGATTGACAAATACACACATGCACACAAACGCACACTCACTTCTGGCACCTTTTTTCTTTGTTTGCTTTTTTCCTGGGAAGATAACCCATTTGCCCTGCCAGACCCTTTGACTGTGGCAAGCCTAGTATTTCCTAGGCCTCTCTTGGCTTTCCTGGTTGACTTCTCCAGGTACCAAACCAAAAAACCAAACTCATTGCCATCAAGTTGATTCTGACTCATAGTGACCCTGTAGGACAGAATAAAACATTTCCATAGGGTTTCCAAGGAGTGGCTGGTGGATTTGAACTGCTGACCTTTTGGTTAGCAGCTAAGCTCTTAACCACTGTACCACTGTAAAACTCAGGGAAACTGAAGCCAGACAAGATGACCAAGAGACAATGTATCTTCTCCTGAGAGGATTCACCTAATAGTGCCAATATTGTCCTCTGATTACACATTTAGATTTGTGCTTGCTACTCAGTTTTTATATTAATCACCTGTAACGTTTACTTGCATGTAAATAGTTCTTGATAAAATAATGAAATATTTGAGGAAAAAGGAAAAGAGTTCAACTGGTCTTCGTAATTGCAAATTGTTCAAATCATGACCTGCTATTACTCATTTTGTTTAACGCTAGTGTCAGGAAGAGGAGAAATGAATGTAATGCCAAAAAGAGGAACTAAATCAAGGTTTATATAGCTTGGCCTCCCTTAGAAGTAGAATAAGTAAAGTCGGAGCAAATAGAAAGAAAATGCTTATAGTAAGTACAAAGCAAATGGAGAGACTGACTTTCACGAACTATGTGCCTGAACTACTAACAAAGGTAATTTTTTCCTCTAAATTATTTAATTAAAACTGTAAAACATAAAATTATTTATATATAGAATTTTAAAAGTACATGACTTTAAACTCCAACTTAGTTTTAAAATTATAAAATTTTAACTTATATTTTGCTAGATAAACTAGAAATAGATAACATTTTAAGAGTTTATTTATAATTGGTAACATTTGCTTATAATGCTTCAACTATGAACTTTGCAGGAGAAAATGGAAATGAAACGACTGGTATATAAGATTTCAAAATATTATTTTCTTTTTAGTGTGTGAAGTGGTTACAAATGTTGCCAAAGTTTACAGAGAATTTTGGCATGACTACGTTTATTTCAGTTTAAGCAATACATGTGTTTCTGAAAAATATGTTGAAGATAAATACTTATTATATATACAAAAGAAATATTAATATACGTAAGAAGTACTATCTATCATCTATATATCCATCTATCCAATTAGAAAAAAGAGTACCAGACAGGAAAGATATTTTACAGATTGTACTTTTTTGTAAATATGTATGTTTTATAAAATTGTGAAAATTATATTTTCTTAAAGTAAGGCATAAATAGATTTAAATTTGAAAATTTAATGAATGAGGCATTTATTTCTCATTCTTTACCTCCATAAATACACTTGCAATTTCACACTCACTTTTTTTTTATCATGCTGCATCCTGCCCCTTGAAGAAGGAGAAATAAGTCATTCAAAAAAAAAAAAAACTTAAATAAAGGTATCACTTGAGTTAGACACGAGTGCCATGAAACACAAATTATTTGGATTAGTATTTATATAGTCGACTTTCTTTTTGTTCAGAGCATGATAAATTATATACTAAATAAATTAGCATAGCATTTTATAATTTTTTAAGGATAAAAATGAATAAATATTTAATTATAAATGTTTGCTTCTTTGTATTTTTAATATGAGTCAATATCAAAAATGAAAGCAAGTACAATAAGAAAGGCTCTCTCGAATTCATATAATATTAATGGAATTTGTGAAATACTATAAAACAATTTATATTATTAAAGAATTATATAGTATGCAGAGCAAAAGAAAGGGAACTGTTTGTCAGTTAGTGTCTACTGTAAACAAGGAGAGCACAGAGCTTTATAAAATGATTTGGTATCTCAGAACTTAAATTTTTTTTTTCTCTCTGGACATCATGAAAATTTCCATTAGCACACCTTTCATTTGAAAATCAAATTGTCAGAATTTTTAAAAAATAGAAAATAAGTTGTTTAGAAAGTATGATTAGAATGTGAGTTTGTTCAGCTCAGCTAAAGATATACTTAGTCGCTTCAATTACACGAGGCAGATAAGAAGATGGAATATAAGCCTCAGAGATTTTCCTGATTTTTCACGTCACTAAATAATTTGACTTAAACCAAAAAACCCAAAGCAATTTGGCTTACTCAGTTTATATATTTATTTTCTTGTTCATAATAAAGTTCATTTAAAGGTGTAAAAGATTTCAATAGATATTACTTGTTGAAGAAATAATCATTAAAAAACAAAACAACAAACAAAAGCCTCTATAGGTTGTGGAACGGACCAAAAATACCATTTCATAACATTACATGGAGAAGCTTAGATGACATTTTAGATTGAAATTTACAAATATTTTCTATTGGTTTGCTTATTACTCTCACCCAGTCATAAACTTTAAAAAATTTTTGTATTTGCATAAAACTGGTAAAATTCAAATGGCACTTTTGCTATTTCTGAGAAGAATGTTATGAGACATACAGCAAAAAAGATGGTAATGAGGGTGAGTCACATGGCATATTAGGAAGATAAATTACAGTGTGGAAACAGGAGAAAAAATTTAAATGTATGTGGAAAGTATAAAATAGAAGTGTAATAAAATAATGTATCTGAAAAACGAAGAGTTTCTGAATGAAACCTGCTATGAGCGGCCTAGCACAAAGACTGCTACTTCTGATCAAGGTATGCTTTAAAAATCTTTGGAAATAATTTCCAAAATGGGAGCTGTTGATTAACATCCTCCCCAAATTGTCTTCTAGTGAGATTAGTGTGCTTCTCCCCACCTCAGACTAGAAGTAACAAAGCTATTCTTCCAGTTAGAGTGGGCATGTTCAAGTGCCCCAAACAACTCTGTCTACCATAGTGTCCAAGCCAACACTAACCAAAACTTCACGTCATGAGATCCTGTAAGACATAGGAGCTGCTTGAAAATTCTGGAAAGACAAGAGCTATTAAATTTCTCTATGGTGGGATGGGGGCAGGGATCAAATTCAGCTCCCTACTCACCAAGTCCAGCATCAAGTTATTTGGTGGCTCCTTCTTCATTATTTGGGTTGTTCTTGAATGCTGAAACTTGCAATTTCAGGAAAAAAAATTGTGAAGCAATTTTTAGTCTCTGTGGTCTATTTGAAGATGCTGCCTCTCAGTGCTCAATTGCACCTGGTCCCTGCTGTAAGTCAGCCATCTCAGAGATCCAGGTGTCTGACATATGCAGAGCTGGCCACCCTCTTTTCCTACCAGACCTCGAGAATCCGGCTGTCAGGAATTAGGCTATTTGCTTCCTCATCAACCTTCATAGGTTGTTTCTTCTCACAGAATCTAGTTTAATATCCTCTAAAAATTTATAGACTTTCAAAAACAAAAGTTCACTTAATTCCCTAGTGGTTAATGAAAGCTCAAACTTAACTATTTCATTTTAATCCTGATTTTACAATTTTTTTTCACAAATGAGATTGTGGCTCAGAAAAGTTAAAAAAAATTATGCATGAATAGTAAGTAGAGGGCATGAAATTTTAAACTAGGTTCCTGCTATGTATGAGACTAAGAATTCAAAGTTGAATAGTACACAGTCATTGTTCTTAAGGACCATTTTGTCCAAAACCTTCATTATGGAGATGAGGAGATGAAGGCCTGTCTTTTTCAAGTGCAAACAGTAGCCATAAGCAGATGTGCCTACATTCCATATAATGGGGTCCTTGTCTATTAAATCAGAGCTTGTTAACATTGATATGGAAAATGTCAGAATTGTGGACTAGTTGGGAAATGTAAAAGGAAGCCCTTGAGAAGTCCCTCAGTAGTGCAAAGGTTAAAGTGCTCAGATCCTAACCAAAAGGTTGGAGGTTCGAATCCATCCAGAAAGAAGAAAGTCCTAGTGATTTACTTCCAAAAAATCAGCCGTTCCAAACACTGCTCTGCTCTGACACACATGGGGCCTCCAAGAGTTGGAATCCACTTGACAGTAACTGGTAGTAAGAGGTCAAGCAGAAATTCTAGAGAATCACAATAAACAGACAGCTACAAATATGCACGAGCCATTTGTGTGTGTCCAAACAGCTTGAAAGATTTAAGGCTGGGAACCGGTAGAGTCACGGAGAAACCCATACCAAGTTAAATATTTCTCCGGATGGTAATATCTTATTTTCCTATGTTTTAAATGTCTTTTGCTACTCGTGGTTTGATTGTAACCTTAGAAGTAGGACTGTTATAAAGGGTAAGTAAATTTCATAGTTAATCATTCCTCTTAAAGATCTATTTGACACCTACAATATATTTTTTATAAACAAATAATAAGTCAGAGAAATGGTAGTATCTAATTCATATTTGTTCATGCAAATATTCTCAACAACCTGCCTTTGAATACTCTTTAAGAAAACGAACACTCTTACAGGCTGGGAGCCTCTGGAGTGGTGTAGACAGAAAAATTCCACACTGCTCCCAACACAGGCTAAGATTCCTTCTGGGAGTAACAAGAGCAACTGCCCTAGGACTAGAGTGAGGAGAGTGAGGCACAAAACTTAAGGAGGCATCAAAAAACTCAGTAATCAAGATAAATAATATTTTAATACCATATTAAAAAAAATCTAAGTTTATGCAAAAAAAATTGACAATAAGCAAAATAGCAAAAGATCAGTAAGAGTCAGTACTAAGTCATATCAGAGCCCTGGGCAAAAGGAAAAAAAATCAATAATACTGATCTGAGAGCTGGGGAGGAAAGGGAGTTTTATTTTACTAGTAAGATAAAAAAAAAAAAAGTAAGATAGATTTTAATAATTAGGCAGCCATATCTCCAGGAATATTATAAAAAAGATAGCAAGATAGAAACAGTTATTCAGTCAGCCAGCCTCATCTTTTTGACATTTTTAAAGCTCCTGACTAAATGTGTGGCCTGAAGGTTGTGAGGTGGAGATACTACTTTGGAAATAGTGGTAAAGGCAAATGCTTAAAAGCCTTCATGCACTAGAAATTTCTCTCCGCAAATACTTTTCTGGCACCATAAAGAAGTTAGAGTTGGTAAAATACAAAATATGGATAAGTTTAATAGAATCGCAATTCAATAAACCCTTGAGTTAGCCCCCTGGAGTAGGTATTGGAAGACTTTGTGTAGGTCCAATGGCACAGTAAGAAGTACAGCACGGAACTATATCAACTGTGGCATAGCAAGGAATTGACTTTTGTAGAAAAATTATTTTTTGATATCTTAAATAATGTGATGTTTGACCATGTGGTTGTGGTAGCTTCCCTTTGCCTGGTTAACTTCTATTCATTCTCCAGTTCTTGGTTTAAGTACTAATTTCTCAAGTAAATTGTTTTTGACACATCAGAATAGATTAGATCTCACATTATATATTTTCATTGGACCAAGTATTTAGCATTAATAAATATTAAGTGTATCAGTCAGGGAAAACAGGAACCATGCTAGGTAATTCAAGGAGAATGTATTTAATAGAGGAAATTAGTTATAAAGTGGTGAAAGGGTTGAAAGAGCAATAATTATAAGGTGAGGTAACCCAGAGATTAGTAATTGCAAGAAGTACATTTCACTCCTCAGATAGGAAGAGAAAAAGAGCAGGTGGTATTACCAGAGACAAAGACTGTACTTGTTACTTCCGTGAATGCCTAGTAATACAATTAAGAGGTGATTTTTTTGTTGGCCTAAGCTGTGACTGCTGAAGGGTCAGTCACTTTCAGAGATACCAATATAAGAAAAAGAGAGAGGAAGACTCATGACTTCTCTCCTCCTATCCTGCAGTCTTGTACCAATGCCTCTTCTTGGCTAAGCCGAACTGAAAATCATTGGCAAAGGATTCTGAGAAATACGATTTGTAGGGGTCTCTAATTTCCTGTGATAAAGCACAGGGCATGGAAGAAAGGAATTGAGCTGAGGCAAATAATCAATGTTAGTATATTAAATAATTATTTATAAATTAATGTCATTATTAGTGTACGGTAATGCCAGTCTCTCTAGGCAGTTTATAATTTTCATGAGTCAGGAATATACCTGCTTTATTCACTAATGTATTCTCAGCACATTTCATATTGCCCAGCTCATAGGAGAGTTTGAATGAATGAAAATATGTTTGAATGACTCTTCACTCCCACTATACTTTCAAGGGTCATGGTCTCAACTGTAGAGTTAGCTATATGCCTCTTTAATGCAAGTGTGAATAGGAGCTCTGTGATATACCAGGAGATACCAAAGCTTCCATGTGAAGACAGTGGGAGGCAGAGATGACAGAGTGGAAGGACGTACATTAGTAAATGACAGAGTTTCAGAGCTTAGAAAAATCTTGTTCTGTTTGAGCCTTAAATGTTCCACCCATTTCATCCTCACTCCTGAAAGGCCACACCCCATCATGAACATTAGCTCGGGGTGTTTTTGTAAGAAGTGAGAAGGCTGGCATCATATGAATAATGGCCACTGTAGCTCAATATTTATAACTAAAATTAAGGAATAATCTTTTTAATGTCTGTTGCAAAATGATATTTAGTGGGCATAGTACCTTTTTGTCAGGGCAGAATCGTTCTTCTCTCCTTTTATGATATCATCTAAATCTCTATGCCAAAGGATGGGCCAAGGACATAAGGTTTCAAAACCTAGGGGTGCTTTTCTGCCCCCTCCTTCTCTATATAATCATGTATATAATTATATGTATGTTAGGACACTTGAAGTTGTTCCACAGCTCACTGATGGTCTCCTTAGTTTTCTCAGCCTTTTTTTCCCTCTGTGTTTAACGTTGAAAAGTTTCTGTTGCTGTGTCTTTAAATCCACTAATCTTTTCTTCTGCAGTGTCTAATCTGCAGTTAATTCTAGCTAGTATATTTTTAAATTTTATTTGATTTTCAAAAAGGTAAAGAAATTTAGAGCATTATTATTATTTTTTTTTCTTTTCCTAATTGTTGCTGATCACCAGTGGAAAAACAAATTATCAGAGAGGGGATGCAAAACGAAAAACAAATAACTCCAACGGTGACAATAAAGCAGTAGAAAATAATCACACCGTCACCAGCATTGCTTAATTAGCTTGAAGGATAAAGGAATGTCAAGTCTGTTTGTCTAGCCTGTTGGTGTTTCCTGATTGCTAACCGCTCCAGTGATCAGTATTTATATTATTATTTTTCATCATTGTATTTTCTTCTCCAGAAGTTAGATTCGTGTCTTTTTAAGTATCTTTATTCATATCTCCCCTTGACATGATTATGGCTTCCTCTACCTTCTTGAACACATGAGGTGCAGTTACAATAGTTGCTTAATTTACTTTTTACTAACATCTTTGTCATTTATTAGTTTGTTTCTAGTCATTGATTTTTCTCCTCATTATTGGTCATATTTTTCCATTTCTTTGCATGCCTGGTGATTTTGAATTGTATACAAATGTACATTGTTGGGTGTTAGAGTTTTTTGTACTCGTTTAAATATTTTTGAGCATCATTTTTGGAATGCAGTTAAGTTACTTGGAAAAAGTTTGGTTCTTTCATGGCTAGCTTTTAAGATTTTCTAGGTGGGACCACAGCAGTTCTTAGTCCAGTGCTAATTTTTCCCCATTACTGAGACAATATCCTTTAGATATTGGTGCCCTGTGTGTTACAAGTTTTCTCCTCTCTGGCTCTTGGGAACATGAACTATTCCCAGTTCTGTGTGATGTCTGGAAATTGTTCCACCTGCTCCTTTTCATTAGCTCTTTGCCCAGCCTCAGGTAGTGTGCTTACACGCATGCTCTGATCACTACTCAGGTGGGGACTCTAGGGGAATCCTCTGCAGATCTCAGGAGCATTCTCTTTTTGAGGCTCTCTCCTTTCTTGAGTCAGAATTGACTCAACAGCAACGGGTTTTTTTTTTTTTTTTTTTTGGTTCTCCTCTCTGGTATTCTGCCTCATGAACTCTAGCTGCTTTGGCCTCTCTAAATTCTCATCTCTCTCTTCTCAATTCAGAGAGAGGTTTGGTCTCTCTTTGGGTTCTCTCTCCCTGTGCTGCAACTTGGAAATTCTCTCTAGGCAGAAAGCCGAAGCAATTATAGGATTTACCTAGTTTACTTCCCTTTTCTCCGAAATCACTGTTCTGCACTGCCTAGTTTTCAATGTCTGAAAATTTTTTTCAAATATTTTATTCAACTTTTTAGTTAAGGTATGAGGATCATGTTACCCTACTTTGGCTGTTAGCAGAAGTCCTTGATGTTTTTCACCAAACTAAAACCATTGCACAAATTCCTCCGAAAGGTCGTTCTTTTCATTCATTGTTTAATTTAGGTACACTTGGAGATATCCAGGTATTACTGCACACCATCATTTGATAAGGTTTTAATACAATTTTTTTTTTTTTGAGAAAATGATTACAAGATCTATATTTATATTTAAATTACTCAACTTTCTACATTGGGAAAGAATGACAAATCTGCCAGGAATTTAATATTTGTTGAAGTCTGAAATGCTTACCAAATGGGCAGGGATGTGAACGAAATTTTAAAGTCCAGTAAAGACAATCAATTAAGATTTTACTATTTTTTTTATTAACTAATTACATCTTTCCATTTACACTATCTGACATGAGAGTTGTTTATTCACTAGAATTTCATCCATTAAAAACAGAAACCTTTAAATTATGAAAATTTATATGATGATATTAAGAGATAGGTATATTTGTCCTGCTGAATGAAGGAAAAGTTCCACTGTAACAAATTTTCATGTTAAAAAAAAAAAAAAGCATTCTTAGGAAACAGAGAAAAATCAAGTTGGAGAATTAAAATTTGAAAAGCTGATATCAGATGAAAGTGTTTTGCATTCAGATTAGTGTTAGAAGAAACGTATTTTGAATTTAACAAAGATTAACAATTTCCTTTTAAAGGAAATTCAAACTTTCTCACACATTTATGCATTTCCATATGTTACTGACATATGGAATGCTATATAGAACTTGCATGATTTTTAAAGACCAGTGAAAGATATTGTGGTTTGAATACAATTATGCTTAGAATTTATAATTCTTAAAACCTTAAATACTGATTTCATGTTATCAACTGCACTCATCTAAAAGTAGCACATGCAAAAATTAATGTGCTTTGAGTCAAGAAAAAGCCATGTACCATGAAGGCATTCTCGTTTTTTATAAACAAATATAATGTGAGTTTGAGTCACATTCATATGTCTTCCAATCACCCTTATTGTATCTCTGAATGCTCATACAAAAACTCAAAAACTCTTCTCATAAATTTTTAAGTGCTAGTTTCACTTCCAGTTAACACAGTATTAAAATAGTATTCCCTTAACTACACATTCTACAAGAAAAGTAATAATGTGACAACAATAAAAATAAAACATTCTCTAAACATGTAGATGCCATGCTTCTTGTCGTTGCTCTTAGTGGAGGAGCCTTTCATTAATATTCTTAGTCATGTGATATATAACCATGTGACTGAAGTGGCTAGGTCGTCAGAAGCAGGAATGTGAGTGTGGATTTTTTTTTTAGGCCGTTGCATCATAGCTCCAGTGACTCCAAACGAAAATTCACAGATAAAGATGCCCAGTCTCATTATTTCTACTTAATATTATATTGGAGGTCTCAGCCAGTCCAATCCAGTTTACACCCTGACTTCTAATAAAGTATTTAATTTTTTATTATAAAGTAATTCACGCATATCCTAGAAAATTGTGAAAATAGAGAGAAGTTGAAAAAGGTCATTCATGGTTCTACCACCCAAAGAAGAGGAGCTTTAACAAAAGTAAGGTTTTCTGATTAACACTGAGCAATTTTAAATAAGAAACACAAGAGTAGTCACAAAACTATAAAAGTAAGTAAAGTATAACCCAAAGGAAATTTCAGATTAAGTGTGAAAAATGCCTTGATTTGTTGGAGTGTGCCATTATTTGGATTTCAAAGACCAACAGGAACAAACTTCTGAATTCTAGAATTAATTTACTTGGAAGAGAATCAAGCTAAGGAAGAAGAGGATGTTGTATTTGTTAATTTCTCCTTGTACTTCTGTCAGTCATTTTACTGTATGTATTGAGGCTATGTTATTTAGTACAAACAAGGTTAAACTTGCTATATCTTTCTGATTAGTCTTTTATTCCATGCCATAGAAATTTCAGTTTGAATATGTATTTAATTTACCGTTTATAGATGCTCAGCAACTTTAACCTCCTTTTGAGTGATACAAGGAACTTAACATTTTAATTTTAGTCCCGTCCTCTCCTAACTTTCATGCTTTCCTTACAAGTATTTTGATTAAACCTTGGTTTTTTTCATCCCACAAATCAGATATTATTGCTATTGATTTATTTAGACAATGTTTGTTTAGATTTAACCTCTTGTTAACTATTTTTGTGCCCATTCATTTTTACCCTCTCAGATCCTCCTTCTCTAGATAAGTTTCTTCTTAATTCCTTTAGTGAAGGTCTCTTGGTAATAAACTCAGTTTTTGTTTGTCTGAAAAGTGTTTTTATTTTATGCTCATTCTTGAAAGGTTTTTTCACCTTCTCTCCTCAAGCCTTTGACACTCTCTCGTCCAGCTCCGCTCACAGTTGAATATCTTGCTTTCCACTTCAGTGAAGTAACGGAAGTAACCAGAAGAGAAGATCCAGAGATTCCCAATATCACCTCTACCCACATACCATCTATATTCTGATGTCCTGGCTGAAACGTCAGGTGAACTCACTATGTCTTATCTAAAGTCTATCTTTCCACTTGTGCGTTAGACCGTGTCTTAGTCATCTAGTGCTGCTATAACAGAAATACCACAAGTCAATGGCTTTAACAAAGAGAAGTTTATTTCCTCACAGCAGAGTAGGCTAAACATCCAAATTCAGGGCATTGGCTCCAGGGGAAGCTTTCTCTCTCTGTCAGCTCCAGAGGAAGGTCTTTGTCCTCAATCTTCCCCTGGTTGAAGAGCTTCTCAGGTGCAGGAACCCCAGGTCCAATGGATGTGCTCTGCTCCTGGTGTTGCTTTCTTGGTGGTATGAGGTCCTCCTGTCTCTCTGCTCCCTCCTTTCTTTTATATCTCAGGAGATTGCCTCAAGACACAATCCAATCTTGTAGGTTGAGTCCTGCAACTGCCGGGCCCAACCTCCCTAATTAACATCGTAGAGGCAGGATTTACAACAAATAGGGAAATCATACAATGCTGGGAGTCAGGGCCCAGCCAAATTGACACACGCATTTTTGGGGGGACAGAATTCAATCCATGACAGACCCTGTATCCTTTTGTCTACTCTTCCAGAAACTCTTCCCTCTCCTGCATCATTAACTGTTTCCTTTCTACTGGACTTTGCCATCATCATACAGCATACTATTATTTCTCACACATTTTTCTGAAGTTCTTTCCCCTTACTTACATGGGCAGGTACCACAGCATTTCCCTGTGGTAAAGCTCCTTGAAATGATTACTATTCAGCTTCCACTTCTCTCAATCATTTTATAAAATCATAATTTTCGGTTTGTTTTTCTCTGTTTTATTTTCAGTTGGAAAATGTAAAAGAAGTGATGATGGTTGATTTTTATCACGTATCATACCCGAATCTTACAATATTACTTTATTGGTTATCACAGCGATCATGGCATTTTAATTTGTAAGGGACGTGAGAAGTTTTGCCTGCTCTAGAACCATCTCATTCTACTGGATGTCATGGGTGTTTCTGACATCAGGTCCGCTTGGGGTGGCTTTAGTCTGACACCTGGACCTACATTAAGTCAAAGTACATAACTTGATTTACTGAGAATATCTCAAATTGAGGATACATTAGATCTCCTGGATCACTTAATAATTCAAAACTTTCCCAAGTGTGGGAGAAAAAAGGTAGGGAGATTATTATAAGGGTATAGTTTTAATTTTTATTATTTTCTTGTTTGCTACATTTAGCCAAGTGCTACGATCCTATGTAATCTCAGCAGCTCCCCTGCCAATTTCATTTAACATGGTTCCATGTATAGCTGTATAAACTTTTGAGCCATGCTTTGTGCATACCCAGACTTAACCTAAATACCCCAAAATATATTCATGCTGTTTTTGTGCTGGGGCACAAAGAGAAAAACTCTTTCCTAATACCTGAGCCAGAGTGCTGGTGGCACAGTGGTTAAGAACTTGGCTGTTAACAAAAAGGTTGGCAGTCTGAATGCACCATCTGCTCCTTGGAAACCCTATGAGGCAGTTCTACTCTGTCTTATAGGGTCAGTATAAATCGAAATTGATTTGATGAAAAAAAAATTTTTTTGTAAATACTTCAGCATCAGTTAATCAGTAAATATTTACAAAACATCAGGCTGAGGAAGAGTGGCTGGAAACCCTTTAACTGCAATCTTCTCTGGGACTTCTTCCCTTCTCCTCATAATCACGGGATAAACTTTATAATTAGAGCCATGGTAATACGTTTGCAGAAAGGGTAGTGATAGGGTTGGGTTTCCTCTTTTCTCTGGCTTTTCCAGGTTCCATTCCAATTGCCAGGAGCCCACAGTTCCCTGATAGGAACATCAATCATGCACACACAAAAAAGGGCGATGTGTAGAATTCAGTTTGGCAAGACCTCTCTTCAAAGTCTTGATTTAGACCAGTGATTTCGGTTTACCAAACCTGTTTTCTCCATCTACCTCCCGCTGGGAAACCCTGGACGGATGCTTGTCTCTTTCACGTGGCAATTCATTGATTGACACAAAGAGTAGGCATCACTGTTTGATATTACATATTTAACAAAGAATTCTCCTAAAACATTGTCATCTTTAGTGGGAATGCGATTTCAATTCCCAGAAGACCACAGGTAATACAGTTAACCAACTGCTTCAGCACTGCATAGTGTAATCATTATCAGCTTTTCATCCTGGAATGAGAATCATTACCTTACATATCTTATGCTCAGCTAACTGCATTTTCCCAAAAGTCTGTTATGGTAACCACTCTGTATTGATTAGGTTAGTCTAATCTGCTGTATCAAAAAAGATCTGATGATACACAGGTGCAAATGAGACAGAAGTTTCTTTCTCATATTGGTAGTCCAAAGATAGGCAGGTTGTCTGGGGATAGGGGGAGACAGCTTTGCTCCAGAAGGTTAACCGGGAACTTTGGTTGGTGGGTTGACTCTGCTATTTAAAATGTATTCTGACTCTAGTCCAAGGCAGTTGTTCCAGTGGTTATCATCCAGACAGTGAGGAATTGAAAAGAGGAAATTCAGTGCAGGTGTTGCTTATCTTTAAGGAGATAACCTGAAAGTTGCATGCATCACCTTCCTTCACATTCTTTTGAACTCAACTGAGTCATATGGCCATACCTAGCTACAAGCTGATCCTTGGAAACCCTATAGGGGGCAGTTCTACTCCATCCTACAGGGTCTCTATGAGTTGGAATCCACTCGACCACGATGGATAGCTGCAAAAGAGGCTGGGGAACATTGTTTTTAGCTAAACAACCATGTACCCAGCTAAAACTCAGGACATTCTATAAAAGGAAGAAGGGAGGAATAAATACTGGGTGACAATCAGTGGTCTATGCTACAGTCATTCCTTGCTTGTTTGTTTATCATTGATAGTTAAGATTTTTTTTTTTTTTTACTATTAGTAACAGAAATATGCTTGAGCTGGCTTAAACAAAAATAGGGAATTTATTATAAAGATGCAGGAAACTCAACAGCAAGAATTCAGCTAGACCTCAGGAAGATACTAGAAAGTGGAACTGGAAATTTTCAGGACTCTTTGTTTCTGTCTGTATTTCCGATACACTTTCTCTGTAGCTTGGCTCTCTGTGGTCCTCGGGGCACATAATAGCATCCAGAGAGCCCCTGGGTTACCTGTGACAATTCCAGCTGCATGTAGAACTCACCTGACTTTTCTGAATTCTGATTGCCAGTTTCTGGTTGGAGGAATATGATTGGTCCAGCTATGGTCAAGTGCCTTCCTCTGGTCCAGTTGATTGTGGCCAAGGGCATAGGGGTCATATAGTGCAGCTATGGCTGATAGGGCCTAACAATGTATGGGAGTACCATTCTGAAAAATAGGGAGGGGCTCCCTAAAAGATGTCCACTATCTCCAGCGTCATTAGTATTCTTCGAAGCCTATCACTTCCAATATGAACCTTTTGTTTCCAGCTCTTCTAGTTTACTGCGACAGCATGTGTTCATAAAGACCAGCTAAATTCATCCCAAATTCTCATTGGTTGGGAATTGTAAAGAAAATGGAGAATTCCTTGGGCTTCTAAAGATTTACATTTTTGGTTAACTGTGTGGACTATCTTTTCATCACAGAAAATCACTGGTACTTGAGAAAGAAAAAGAGCAGCCCCAAGAGCTGTTCAGCTGATAACTGGCCTTGCACAAACAGCTAAGTCGCAGTGTTCTCCCGCTTAGCCTAAACAGCACCAGCATCTCACACGGTCAGTCTGTGACCAAGATAGAGACAAATACAAAACCACTTTTTAATAGTGTCTCAAGGAGAACTGAACCTTGTGCAAGCCACAAAAATGACCAACTAGCTCCCTCCCCTAGCTAATATAAGCAACCGCTGCTTATTTACCAACTGCAGCTTTACACTCTGTTTTTCCTGCTTCCTGAAAATTAATGTATTTGATCACCTAATTATCCCTACTTTTTGATACAGTCCAATCTAGAACAAATCCTTATTTCCTTGAACCCCCCCGAAAGTCAGCTAACACAAGCCCAAATTCTATAACAAGTCTCACTTTTGCCAGTTACCATCCAGTTGATTGCAACTCACGGTAATCCCATGCGTGTCAGAGAACTGCACTCCATAGGGTTTTCAGTGGTTGATTTTTCAGAAGTAGATAGCCAGGCCTCTAGGTAGACTTGAACTGCCAACCTTTCTGTTAAAAGCTGAGTACGTTAACCATTTGTACCACTCAAGGTCCTAACGAGTCTCCGTAATATCCTGTTATGGAGATGCTTCAGAGTTCCTCGTGGGGTGCGGTCTTCTCTTCTGCAACAAAAAATAAATCCAACTTTGTTTGACTACAGGTATTTTCCAAGTGGTCCTTGGCTGGTGGCCATTGACGTACTACTCTAAGGGATCTGACACAAAGAAAAACAGAGCAAAACACACGGAACTAAACACATTCCTGTGCACACACTCACATACAGACTCTCTCTTCTTTCTATTGTTTGTCCAATTGTATGAGCACGTTTTAGTCTAGTGAGTTGGTTTGCTTAGAAGATTAGTAAAGTCAGCCCTGGTGGCACAGTGGTTAATAACTTGGCTGTTAACCAAGAGGCTGGCAGTTTGAATCCGCCATCTGCTCCTTGGAAACCCTATGGGGCAGCTCTACTCTGTCCTATAGGGTCGCTATGAATCAGAATCAACTCAACAGCAATGGGTAGTATAACTTGAGGAATTCCACAGATACTGTTCCTTTTTCCTTAGGTATTAAAAAATATTTTAGATTTGGAAAAATCTCTATGGAAGATTCTTTATTATTCACGACATTAACATAATGATGAGAACATATATAACCTGCTCCAATTTTGTTTTAGTTTCAGATATTTAAAATTGCTCAAGCAATTTTTAAATTTGGAAATGACAATTGGTCTTTTAAATTTTACTTTTATTGCCTACATCTTGCCTTATTGACATATCCCTCCTGTGAACTCCTGGAACAACTTCTATAGCACTTGGTTACTTAGCATAATTATTAATTAGCATGTAGCATAATATATATCTTATATTTATGTACCTATGTAATTTACATTGATTGTAAATTCCCAAAGTGTATTGATCACATAATAGAGTTTCTTCCAAGTCCCCTATAGGGCTTCACACTTTGTACATAATAACTATTCTATAAATAAGTGGCTGATATCTGCGTGGTGGGAGAGATTTGGTAACAGTCCAGAAAAGACACCAGACTACAAGTGCCTTGAGGGCACAGATTGTGTTTTATTCAACATCACATTGCTAGTGTATAGTAGAATGCTAGCACATGGTGGCTGCCCCATAAGTATTTCCCGAAGGACTAAAAGACAGCAATGCTATGGCCTTCTGAGTGTGGACAGTCTGGCTAGGACCCAAATGGAAAAGGAGACATAAGACAGTTTTCACCTGACCTATCACTTTACCTGTAAGACTAGGTCTATGGACTGCCATGTTCCTTTAAGCAATGCATTTAAAATACTTACTGGAATGCTTATGTCATAAGACAGGGTCAATAGATCATTGCTTTAGCTTACATTGCACATATCTTCTTTTGTTATTATTAGTTTTAATGATGTAATACCTTGAAATCATGCAACACTTGTCCTTAGCATAAGCTCAGAATACCCTGGAGATTTACTACTTATTCTAGGTACTCTAGAGGAAGTTGGAATAATCTTTTGTGACATAAAACATCTCGTCATGTGAAGGGGTCACTAAAAAAGGCAAATTTATTAAATAAGGTGTTGATAATTCTGTGGAATACTAAACAGAATGTACAGATTAAATTGATTCTACTTTTGGGTGAAGAATATTAAATTGTCGGCTTTAAACAAGAAGTAGGTCTTCTTCCTTTCTGAGCCACGTCTTTCTTTCATTTATCTCATTTTCCACAAAGCTATGCTATTATTTTATTTTGCAGACTTGCCGCCTTTTCTACATTTCCATAGCTACGCCTCTGGCCTTGGTCCCTATTACCAAAAGCCCAGATTGTTTTAATAGCCAACTAATGGGTTTCCCGACAGTCCGTCACCTCTCCTAACCTCTCCTAATAGACTTTCTCCATTTCTGCTTCAACCAGCTAATCCACTATGATGATATTTCTAGACCATTCCTTCCAGTGTATCATGCTCCGCCATTAGACACTACAATGGTTCCCTTTTGCTTTTTAAGCCCTTGGACTTGTTTCCCTTGTATCTCTATAATCCAGCCTACTTGGGTGTTTTGTCCAATTCTGTCCAAGTGTCTCTGGCTGCCTGGTCCAGCTGGCTCCCCTGTCTTCTGCTTATGTCACCTTCTTTGTACATCTGTGTCCTTTCACCTGGTGGCTTCTCATCTGGACTCTCCTTTTGTCTTCCTTCTTTCTCTCAGTTCACCAGTCCTTCAAGGTCTGGTTCAAACTTCTATTCCCCTATAAAACCCTTCTTCTCCAGGACACAAATACAATCTCCTTCTGTGAGCTGCCATAGTAATCATAGGCATTCTTACCAGGATCCCGTGGTTTATCATTAAATCGTCCCTTAATTGTTTCTCACGATTTGATTAACTTTTCCTAACCTTGAATATAAACTAAATACCTTCAGGACTCAATGATTTAAACTTTTCTTGACATTGCCTCTTTTCTTGGCATACTCAGTAAATAATAATAACAATAAAATACCAGAGAGATGAAAGATGAGCTATAATCAAAGAAAACACGATAAAGAAGTGGCTCTTGAATGGAGAAGGTTTGTTGAAAGGCTGGGGACGGGTTGGGAAGCGGTGAGAATGGACCATTGTTCGCCACCGCGCCGGACGGAGTGCTGGGCAGTGAATGGAGGCTGTCAACTCTGGTTAGACTTGGCCATTGTTCCTGGGACACCGGTGTTAGCTCCGAGTAAGAGAATTCATCAGAACGTTCTTGTACTTTTTTTTTCTCTCTTGCTCCGGGGCAGAAACTGTTCTACTTCACAGGCTGAACTTTTTACCTCTTGCCCTGAGAGGCAGAAACACGCTGCCTGAGTGCTTCCATTTTGAGACACCTTGTAGGAATCCTTATTGAATTGCTTTAGAAGAGCGGATTCTCAGCCCTCTAGTGCAGCCATCTGCCTCAGCAACCCCAGAGGGTGTTATTTTTCCGTCAGAGGCAGAAGCTCACGGTTATACGGGCTCGCTGGGCTTTTAGGGAAAAAAGACAGCATTTTGCAAGCCTCATCCTAATTGAACATCCCCACGTTGCAACTATTATTGCATTTCGGTCTTGTAGCCTTTGTTACGGAGGTTTTTGTGTCAGTTAGGAGGGGACGCTTTGGGTGACCGTTCAAGTCTTTACTTTTTTTTTTTTTCTCTTTAATTTATTAAAGTTCAAATTAAACAAGGCTCCTGCTGTTACCAAAGTTTCCTGAGCTATTTTGTGTAAATGTTATTCACCCTTTGAAATCAATACAATTAAAAGTTGTGTAAAGTCCTCCTTTTCAAGGCTATGAACTTTTTCTCTGAGGATTTTTAACGTGTTTCACGTCTTTGATTTCTTAAATGCATTTCAGAGAAGAAAATATACATGTGCTTTAATTGCTCTTTAAATTGGCCGAGTTATATTCTGTCTCTTAGACAAAAATCTTTAAATGATTGCATTTCTCTGTAGATTAGTAGCTTGTTAATTTTGAGGATGAAATAAACTGAGGAATAAAAATCATTTGACAAGGTATCTCAGGACTCACTTCAAAAAGAACAAGGAGAGGCAGATTCTCCCTAACAAGGCCCCATCTGAGATCAGAGCTTCTGTATGACCTACTGGGGACATCTAGTGGACAAAAGTCAGAATGGCAACTACAAACCGTACATCTGTGCAGGCTTCTAACTTTGAGATAATATTATGCTTAAAAAAAAGAAAATTGCAAAATACTATGCACCTATTTCAAAATCGGTATGCTTTCTGTGAAATAAAATGCCATGTACATTTTAAATTTGATTTTACCTTTGTCTGTTATTTAGAATTCATGGTGAATTTAATGGCCTATCTACTTTGATGGAAACCCTGGTGGCATAGTGGTTAAGTGCTATGGCTGCTAACCAAAAAGGTCGGCAGTTCGAAACCACCAGGCGCTCTTTCGAAACTCTACAGGGCAGTTCTACTCTGTTCGATAGGGTCGCTATGAGTCGGAATCGACAGGACGGCAGTGGGTTTTTTTTTTTTTTTTTTTTGGTTTATCTAGTTTGATTGGACTTGGTCCAGGTTTTTCTGGCAGAATTAGATTTTAACTTAATACGTCCTGTACTGTACATAGAGGGGCAAATATTACTATCAATGCTAGAAGGGCAGATTTACATAGCGTACATTCACACCGCATTTGGCTAGTTATGTGACCTTGGTAAAAAGCCTTTCATAATCTCAGTTTTTCTTTCGCATGTAAAGAGCACGGTTAGAGCAATGATATGTCATGTTTCTTCTAGTTTGGTAATCTGGAATCCTATTTGTATAATAATATTTTTAATTTCTATAATTTTTGCATGTTTCAAAGGGTTTCACAGCTATCATGTAAACTAATTCTCAATAGAAACGTCCTAGTAGTTCATTCAAATTCTATACATTGATACTCAGGGAGGTGAGGTGACTAGAGAGCTGAAGAAAGAGCCCAGGTTTCTTGACACCCAATTTGATTTTTTTTTTTCTGGTAGATCTCCTTGTTGATGCACTATCACTAGGGAGTAGATTGCTTAATATTTGGGAGAACCCAGCTCTTTCATTTTCTCTGTGATCTATATCCCTTTCTCTTTCTTGTCAACAGTTAGTAGCTACCAGGTAGGATCTACTTATACTAAGTCCTTTACATATATTATTCTAATCCTTTTAACAACCTTGCAGAATAGGATCATTAAACCCAATGCATAGTTGAGGAAACTAAGGCTCAAAGAAGTGAAATAACTTGCTCATGTTCACCAGGGAACAGTGGCAGGGCTTGTGTTTATAGTCAGGTCTCTTGGACTTAATTGCATGAAGCATAAAGGCATCATTTGAGCAAGCAAGTGAATCCTGGAAAGCTGGTGCTGTGTGTGTTTACTTCTCCCTTCCTCCCTCAGGATTCAGGTAGGTAGGTGTTCTCAAAGTCTCCAATTAGACCATTTCAACATAAAGACATGGAAGCATAAATACAACTTAGGGTGAAATATCTCAGAAGGTTAAAAAACAAAACCAAACAGTATTTCAAAAGACAAATTAAAGAAAAAAAAAAAAACGTGATGAGTCTTTTAGCTTGTGGAAAAAGATCACCGAGAAAATTTATGAGAATTGCTGGTCACCACGAGGTCTCTATTTATGAAGAAATGATGTTAAGATACAACAGAGACACATAAGTAGATGTGCATTGAGTCTCAAGATTAAATAAGGCAAAGACAAATTTATGGAAGAAACAATTCTAACTGCAAAATTAATTAAATTTGGAAAAAATTGCATAAAATTAACAACTTTTACATTTTCTGTTGGAATGGAAAATGCAATGAAAAGTAAAAAGGAGGCAAATTGGAATCGCTAGAAGGATCAATCAACTAGATGAAGCAACTTAAAAAGTCTCACGTAATGTATTTTGACAACATATTGACTTGATTAATTTTACTTAGACAAATATAATTTTGTAAAATGGCACTAAATTTAAATATTACTCATATCCATAGAAATAACACATTTTTTATATTTTATTTATTTTCATACAAATATTTAGTTTTAGAAATATATTGAGAAACTATTTGGATGAACTACATCTTTAGATAAAACAGTATTCAAGAATCAATTGAGTTTTGAAAATTTGGAAGTCAATGAGTTAACATTTTGAATAACCTGATATTAATATTCAAATTTCCATTGAGTTTCAAAATACACCAAGACTCATTAAATGGCAAAACGCTTACATTAACATTTTAAACCTGTTTCAGAGAAATCTAATGTGTTCAAGCAAATGCATTTTGAAAGAGTAAATCTTTCAAAGTGAAGGAAAAAAAAATCCATTTATTAGTGTGTAATTGTATACTTCTCCTAAACTAGATCTGTAATCCCAGCTGTATCTTATTTACAGTGATACCATTTGTTTGTTGGGATCGACCATAATTTATCCAGTTGCGAGTACATCTTCATATTCGCATTCTATTTAACTCCAATTAATATACACTTTAAAACAATACGTTTGAATTATTAAATTACTTGGACTTGTTTTCATTAATAAAGTTCATAATATTACTGCCTAAAAGAGTGTAATCTTATTATGGTCCCTCCTTTTTTTCTTATGTAAATTAAATGCACTGCTTCCTATAAAACGCGTGCAATACTCTCAACACCTTCTTCATGATATATATGTAGAGAGAGAATTAGCCTAACTGAACCAAAGAAAGTGTCGGGGTACGCAAAATAAAAAAATGAGCCACGTACATACTAATAAGCCTCAAGTAAAAAAAAAAAAATTGTAATATTCAGTGTGCAGAACCAATCAGTGTTGGCAGAGAACCCTAAAAACTAATTTTCTAAAAAAGCTCTATTTTTTTTCACATTAGCTTTAGTGAGCCTACACATTACAGAAAGGTGGTAACTAAATAAATATTATTTTAGTTTAATTGGATTAAAAATTAGAAATGCAAATACTCCTTGTCTGATATTTCTAAACCGTCATCTCTGTTTTTATGGTAATACCCTTTTAATGGTTTAAGCCTATGAAGAAAAAACACTGAAGATTTTTAACTAGCCGCTTTGCAGGGGGCAGAAAGGAGCAAAGAAGATTTAGTGGTGAAAAGAGCAAATAAATAGGTGCTCCAAGATTAAAAAGAGGGTAGAAGTGCATGCTGAGCTGTTGAAAGACCTCTCTGTGTTTAAAGAAAAATATTGTTTGGTGCTTTCACCAGCGCATGATCAAAATAAGAGGTACAAATTAGTTCATGGCTGCTGAAGCTACAAAACATCATGCAGAGCGCTGTCTTTGGGGACGTTTTAATGAGGAGAAGAGGTCATCAGACTGTGACATTGCTTTTCAGAATTCTTCAAGAACAACACAGACTTCCTGTTCCAAATGTGGGCGAGAATAAAACAACCTTAGTAGTAATCGTACAACTTTTGAACCATGTTCCTTGGAAATGGCGTATCGTGCTCATTTTGTGGCTTTCGTTAGCTATCTCAAAGGAAACGCTTCCATATTTTCCATGTGCCCTTATTTCAAAAGTCGAGTGAAACGGTGGAGCTTTAACATGGATTATATTTATAAAATAAAGTTTTATTCAGGCTTCTAAGAGATTTTAATGTTTTCATTGCTCCAGGTGAAACGGTACACGGTGGCTCTGTTCATTAACATTTAGCATCAGTGCAAAAAATCAAGGATTACCACATACAGCATAAAAGGAGGGCTAGCATGACTTTGAAATTAAATTCACTGCAATCTTAGTTTTGCCGCATTTCGAAACGTGATTTTAAAATGTATAAGTTGTTAATGACATTCTAGGTCAAATATTCATAGTCCAATATCAAGTCCTACAGAGACTGGCATTATTCAAACGTGCAACGTATTTGAGTCGGAGCTGAAGAGGTTTTCCTGACGCTTAATAAATAAGACATTTATTTTCGCTTCAAAGACCAGTACCGTAACATTATTTAATACTTTAAGTATGGATTGGTACATTTATTGCCACTCCACCATAAAGCTATATCATACCTTCTATTTTTCACTAATATGGCCACATTTGTAAGATGTATGTAGATTGAGAAAATATTTATGTCTATATACCTAAGGCGGGTATCAAGAAGAAGACCAAAAAAAAAAAAAAAAGAAAAAGAAAATGGGACTTGTAATTTTTCATACAGTAGTGCTCACGATCTTGGTAATCTCAAAGTTTTCTCATGTTTTTCCTCCCCAAAATAAGGGCTTCACAAGTAAACATATTTTCTCTTGATGTGCAAAATTAACTGTCAAATGCTTTAAAATAATATCAGAGACCTACAGGGCAGAGCTTGAATTGGAGTTGAAATGGAAGATGGGTCATTTCTGTGCATAGCAATGTTTCCAATTAACTTGTAAGGAAAGAGAGAGAATTCAATTTGTGTACAATTAATTTATTTAGAAGCACCGGTTTATAGCACACGTCTTTTCCTTGACTCTTTTTAATTTTATTTTTTATTTTCAGGACGAGAGCAGAAGTCAAGCATAGACTCCCTGCTTTATGGATGATAAAGGATAAAAGCTGTCATTCTAAGTCTTACAGCTTTTCCACTATTTAACCAAAAAGTTTCTGAATCTTACACAGATCATTTACTTGATTCCATCTTTTATACTAATTTTATTTCTTTTAATGTAGGCAGTTTTTGTTCTTAAATAATCTTATTCATAACCAGTCACATTTAAGTTGAAATCCTTAGCATGAAGGATTTTTTTCTATAAAGACCAAGTAAGGTGGTTATTTTTAACTTAAGTTTTTAGTCTGGTTCCATTGGACTGGTATATTTGGCTTGGTTTGCAGGCTTTTCTCTGAATGAGAACAAATTAGGAACTTGTGCCTATCTATTTTTTTCCCCTTTCTTTTTCACATCATCTCTCAGAACCTGTTCTTTTCTCTTACCCTCTAATTCAACAGCGTTCTATTTCGTAAACATTGCTCTCACATCTAAAAGGTGTCTTAGGCATCTCATAAGATGCTATTCAAAGGTTTTAGTTAGCATTTATTGTAGTAGTGTAGGTAAACCTCAGATAAATAACATGAGAAAATGAGAAATGAATAAAGAAGTAAAAATCTGGAATTTTCTTTCAGTTATTTAAAATTAAAACCGAGGCATGAATGAAAAAGATGAGCTTTAATTTTTTTTTGGAATTCAATAAGAATGGCATAAAAATCTTTTATTTAAATGATTAAATTATAATGTTATATTTTTCCAGAAAACAATCATTGGCAAAAAAACTTTACTAATCAAGGAGTGAATTATTTTATTTTTGATAAGTTGGAAATGTTTGCATTTTTTGGTAACCAGGAATCTAAACAGAAGGCATTGTCATTTAAACAAAAATTAATTCAACATTTTAATAACTTCTGAAACTTGACAATTTAAAAAAAAGTAAGCATCTTAAAAGTTTTGATAATTCTATTGTAGAAATGTGTTTATCTTTTAAGAATTGTAATAAATGATTTCCTCATATCCTAATCTAGTTGAAACACTATTTTGAAGAAGCATAGAAAAAGTAACCTGGCAAAGTTACAAAACTGGCATGGTGCTGGAAAGAGAACAGTAAAAAATGACATAAAAGGCGGAAAAAAAAAAAAGTGACTTTAAATGGTACATATTATTTTTGTTGAATTTTTACATAAATAATCATCATGTGAATATTTGCAATAAAATGTAATGATTTTTTACCTTTAAAAAAAAAGAATTTTCACTTTTTTCTACCTACTAGTATTCTATAACTTGTTGAAATCTTGATTTAATGTTGTGGCTCTCAAAGGGCGTTCCATAGTTACTAGGTTCCAAGACCCTTTCAAGAGGCCCACAGTGTCAAAATTATTTTCCTAGTAATTTTAAGACTGTATTTGCATTTCATGGTTTTCACATTTGCACTGATGATACAGAGGCAATGGTGAATAACACTGCTGCCCCTGCAACCAGACTACTTCTAGGCTTCATATTCTTCACTGCCATGCACTCATAGTAAAAGAAAAAGAAAATGCCGGGTTTACATAGGAATGCCCTTGATGAGGCAGTCAAAATGATAAATTTTATGACACCTTGACCCTTGAGCACATTCAGGTTTTTTGAGAGCTGTACTTAACTGGTGATATTCCAATTACTTCTGGATTTGGGGGGTTGATCTTTTCATGAACATTTAGCAAGGACCTAGATGGCCAACTATTCCATCTGATGCTCAAAAAACCAATAACTTTTTCACATGCTTCAGAGCACACTGTCAGTGTCGAGCTTATCAAGAGATACTTTTTTGAACAGTGTTGTATAAGCAACACTAAAGGGATTCGGTTTATGGTTGATTTAAGGGATTTTCATTAGTAATTTTGATTACACACTTTTTTTTTTTACTTCATGGGCCAATTTTAGGCAGTCACCCCCTAAAAAACCAGGCAGCTGCTCTGCAGGGCATCTCATCACCTGCTACACAATTTTGTTGATCTAGAGAGAACAGTACTACTTTCTGATTAAGAAAACAAAACATAAAAAAAAAAAAAACTCATCCTGAGCACTTCATCAAACAGATCATTTTTGGAGCAAAAAGTGAAGAATAATATGATTATGTTTTCCAAAAACCTCAAAGAAAAAATGTTCTGTGAGCAGAACATGAAAATAATTAAGTACTTGGCTTCTTCCATTTATTACGCCCCTATAGAAAAAGCTCTTCTCAAACCACTTTATATTTACTACATGCTAACATCTCAAAGGTACAAAATACTATAAATCCTCATTAGCAATGGTGCTTAGAACAGAGGCTGAGCTAAAGAAATTTTATCACTGATTAGCAAACACACTATTTATGGGTAGTGGTAGAGGAAACAAAATACTCCAGGAAACAATCTTTTCTCAAGTACTCTCCTATACTGTAGAAAATATGTTTAAATATAAGCACTGAACACTGCTAATTAAAATCATTCCTATTTATTTCCGAAGTGGATATTCTAAGAATTCTTCTTAGGAGGCAGTGCTTAGTTTGAAATTAGTTAAAAATGATATGACTACATTTGTTTTTACTATATTAATAAGGTTACTAGATTGGCAAATGAGGAATCTATTGTAGATATATACTTTCATGACAACTTTGTGACCAAGATGAAGAACTATGTTCTAGATAGTAGAATTGTTAATGAATTTATAACCAATTCAATGATCACTTTTGATTAGTGGATCCATATTACCCAAGAAAGAAATCTATAGTGGCTAATCTTTGTGCTCTGTCCTTGTTTATGTCCTGTCTAGGATATTTATGTATTATTTGCATGAGGATAAAGATGACATATTGATCTCACTTACATATGGTCAGAAACTAAGGCCCCATCTGCTTACCACCTATACTGTATATTTAATAATTATTTATAAATCAACAACAACAAAAAAATTAGCAACACATAAGCAATAATATAATGTACTGGCACAATTTTTTTATTAATATGCAATAACTTAAATACATATCTATTAAAAGGAAAGGATCATCCATTTAATCATGTCATATAGTTAAATTAATGTTATACTACATTTGGGGAAACTGATCTTTGAAAAATAATAGAGAGAAGAGACATCAGGATTAGAAGCACTTTGGTTATTTCTAAATGAGGAGTTTTAGATGTGTTAAGTGTGATGTACATGTGGGCACAGGGGAATTGTGTCTTGGAGAATCATTGGTGTGAAAGATTTTATGCAATGTATTTTGCATGTATTATATGATTTTCACAAGAAGTCTGGGACTAAGTTACCATTCTTTATAAATTTATTCATTTACTCCATCCTTCATGTAAGAAATATTTATTAAGTATATGCCAATAACTCTTCTGAGTGCTAGGGATACAACAATTAGCAAAACATGCAAAAATTCCTGGCTTCATGAAACTTACATTCTAGAATGAGAAAAAAATTAAGTATAAATAATGATTAACTAGCCTAAGCCAGTAAATGGCAAAATCCAAATTAAAAACAAGGTTATTATTGTTTTTGAATCTCAAGTCTGTGGTCTTTTATCTTCTAAACTGTACTCAGTATAAGTCAACCATATGATGTTGCTGGAGAGAAATTGAGAAAGAGAGAGAATCCAAAACACTCATAATGGTTATATTAGCAGAAGTAGTATACAGAAATGAAAAGAGGTACATTCTCACCACAATTCAATTGATTATTTATATTCAGCTTGGGGAATTACTCTGAGTCTCACAAAATACAATTTGTTAAGAGAGCTGCTATGATAAATGGTGTCATAGGAGGAGCTGGATAAACTACAAGAATGAGTGAAAACTTAGAGAAACCTTGGTGGCTATTTTATAATTACACAAGGTTGTTAAGTGCTAGAAGCTTGACCTGAAAGCTATGTAAATACAGGCTATTGTTGTCAGTTACCATCAGGTTGATTCCTACTCATATGTTAGAGTAGAACTGCTCCATAGTGTTTTCCTGGCTGTAGTCTTAACAGAAGCATATTCCAGGCCTTTCCTTCCATGGTACTACTGGGTGCGTTTGAATCACCAAACTTTAGGTTAGCCATAAAGCGCAAACTGTTTGTACCACTTAGGGACCTTATAAATAGAGATAAGATTGTCCAATTAGTGACAGTTTTTAAGCACTTTATGGAAATGTTGTTTTATTGTATGAAGTATTGAATGGCAACTTCTAAAGCCCCTTCCAACACATGGAATATTAGAGGAACAATATAGAAATTTTAAATTCTATTCTGGAATTAAAATATCTTACTGCTGCTGTATGGTCTTCTATAACGTTGTTCCAAATTAGTGAGATTTGGACACAAATTAAAATATAGGCAACATGAACTTTTCAAAATAAAGATTTTTACAATCCCTCTATTCGTCTTCTAAAAGTATGGTAAAACATTTTCCATCAACTGATGTTTCCTGTCCTAGTGTCTTTCTTTAGGGATTTATCACTTTTTAATTCTTCTCTTATCATATGGGATTTTGAAGAGAATATAAATAATCATATTTGGTTAATGTGGAACAGTTTCCTGGAAATTCACACATCTTTTAATTTGGGGATCCTGACTACTTGGCCCTTACCCTTTCAACTGGACTTTCATCAAATCTTAAATGTGTAGTATTAGTTTTCCTTGCAGGCTACCACTTCCAATTCCTTCTCTCTGAATTTGAAAAAATTCCTTCCATTTGTTTAAGCATTCTTATTTCTACATTGAAGTCTTACCTTTCAGTCTGGGATATCATGCTCACAGTTTTTACCAGAGAGTAATAGACACTCTGCAGTTATCTGGCCTTTGTGCAATGATTGAAAAAATGTGAAGAGTTGGAGGTTATATGCAGTATACATAGATTTTTTTAAAATAAGTTTCTGAAAGAAAACATACAAGTAAAATCTCTATAATAATACAGGATTTGTGCATAAAATATTCAGAGGTGACTCACCAAGTTTTGTTAAACAAGCTCCAGGCATATTGGAAAATGCTCTGGCATAAGCAGTATCATTTGCATACTTCACTCTATCTCTTTCACACATTGAACAAATATTTGTTGTGCTAAACAGCATGCTGTCCTAGACAGACAACAGTGAAGCAGAGAGATCATATCTCAGCATTCATGGAATTTTTGGTCCAGCTGGTTAATGGACAAGAAAACAAACTGCTAGCACACTGTGCTAAATGCAAGGTTAGTGAAACTGTGGGCAACGTACAAAAGAACAACAACACACCTAACCTAGTCTTGGTTAGTCCGGGGAGATTTCCAGAGGTTAGGGCTTTTAAGTTGGAAGAGTGGGCAGGAAGGAGTTTGCCAAGGAAATGTACGTGTGTGTGTTCTTGCATGTGTGGGGCAGGGACATGTTGATATATAGACAAGGGTGCAGGCCAAATGACTGAATCATTAACGTCATCGTGTGAGGACAAGAGAACACTTGGACTTGAAGGTGGAAGGGCAGCATCACTGAAGGGGAAAAAGTGCATCAGGAAAAGACACATGCGGGGATGACAACGATCTTCTTCCTTGCAATTTGGCTCAGGACTAGCCTTAGAAATTATCAAAATGTAAGAACACTGGTGACGAGAAAGGTAGTAAGGAAAACATTGTACAAGGAGGGTCATGTTCCAAACCTTGTTCTTCTACCCTTTTATTATCTTTAACAGACACATGACATTAAGTATTCTATATGCTTACCAAAACATAGTGTGCCAACGTAAAGGTAACTTACGAGAAAGACAATATAAATTTGTGCACGTTTCCCTTGTATCTCTCAGTAACTACTCCTATTCAACATTCTGCATCTGTATTATGTTATGGCTTATCTATGTTGTCTTTCCTAGCCTAGTCACACCCACATACCACTCCTAGATTATTCTTTACCCATTCACCTTTAAACAACCCAAAACTAAAAAAAAAAAAACTGAACCCATTGCCGTTGAGTCAATTCCAACCCGTAGCGACCATATAGGACAGAGTAGAATTGCCCCATAGGGTTTCCAAGGAGTGGTTGGTGAATACGAACTGCTGACCTTTTGGTTAGCAGCCAAGCTCTTAACCACTGTGCCACCAGGGCTCCTCTTTAAACGACATTTTTGTCAAATTACTCCTGAATACTCGTATGGTCTTGGGGTTTATAAGATCTTTCTAAGAAAGAAAACCAAAGACAGGAAGGATAAGTAGATCAACTACTAAAAAAGAGGTAACTCAAATGACATAATTTTTCTTAAGAAAAAGCTAAATGTGCTCTGACTCAAAATGCAAAACAGTCAATAAAACCGAAGTTCTGAGCGTACTAGTTGGAAGTTATATTCTACATACCCAGGAAGTTAAAACAAGTTAAATCCATACCGAGCAAAACCTATCTAGGAAGAAAAATCTTTAAAGCTAGTGGAGAGAAAAGAAAGATTAGCTTAAAAGGCATGAAAATTAAAATAATTTAGGACTTCTCATCAGCAACAATAGAGGTCTAAAGACAATGGAGTAGTGGAAAGAAAATAATTATCAACCTAGAATTTTACACTTAGCTAAACTATCACTCCAGAGTTAGGTGAAAACAAGTCAACAAGAATAAAATTGATGCTACAGGGTTGGTGTTTTTTTACAAGAAAATTTCTGAGCTCAGAAGTTATAAAATATGTCATAAAATGATTTAGCTATTGGCTGTATAAACATCTAATTTTTATTTTTATAAATGAAAGCTAAACTAAAACTTTAGACCAGTGTTACTCAAAATATGGTCATCAGATCTGTGCCTATGCATGAACTACTTCCTATTGATCTGTAGTAAGCACAAAAATTGAGAGTAATTGTTTAGAAATGTTTTTAGATATTTAACTTGGCCTCAATATTATTAGTTTATTTTATAACAATATCTTCTGCAAGTTACTCCCACAGTTCACTAAAGTCCACCACTCAGTACTGGGTCAGAAAAGTATTCAAGGGAAATAAAATTTCATGATCTTGCTTGTCTGAATATGTCATTTTTTTTTTTTTTTCTCCTTCACACCTTCCTAATAATTAGGCTGGTAAATAATTCTAGAATGGAAGTAATTTTCCCTCAGATTTTGCTGGCTTATCTCCACTGTATTCTAGCTTCCAGGGTTACCGATACCAGTGATGTCTGGAGTTCTAATTCTGTGCTCCTTTTTCACTAAAATTTCATGACAGTGTATCTTTTATAATTCACTGGGCTAGGTGTTTATTGGCCTTTTCAATATGGAAATTAATGAGTGTCCTGTCTGGAAAATGTTGTTTATTAATTTTTTGATTATTTTCTTCCCTTTGTTTTTCCATTCTCAAGCTCCTACTAGTTTATTTAATGTTGTATCTCCATGATTGAGACTCTTTCCTATTTTTTTTCCTCTTCTATTTTCATCAATTTCTTTTAATTCTGTGGTTTGAGATAGTCTGTTATATTTATTTAAATTAATTTTTCCTTCTTTTTAGTGCATCCTGATTTTTATTTCACAACATATATCTTTATGAAGATATTGACCTCAAGCCTTTTTTTTTTTTTTTCCTTTTACTCCCTGTATACATTGTCTTATTTTCCTCCACATTTTTTCCTCTATACTTTCCGTACAAGAAGATCTTTTTTTTTTGGTACTACTTAGTTCAATTTCTCTGAAGTATAAATTTCCCACTCCCTACCGTGTTGGAAGAGGACAAATATAGAATGGGGACATAGGACACTAACTGCTCCTAATCACTCTTTTTCATAATCTCTCTGTTTTCACTACTGGGCTTCTGTGGTTTCAAATTGGCTCTCCTTACTGTCCTTCTCTACAAATGCTGAGGTTTTGTCTTGATCAGTTCTTTTACACTCACTGTGGTGGTTCCCAAATGTACAATATTAGCCCTGATCTGGATTGTTCTACATAGCTGAATCCCGACTGGATACTTCCTTCTGAAAGGCACGTCAAGCTGAAAATATGTCTTAATGAAGTCATCACCTCCTCATAGACACCAACCTTACTCCTTTGTTCTTGTTTTCTGTAAATCGCAGTATCTTTAAGTCCATTCTTTCTGTTACCTTTCGTATTAAATCTAACCAACAAAGTCTCAGACAGTTTTATCTCTGTAGGATCTCTTGGAATTGATTCTTCCACTTTGCCCTCATGGTCATTATTGTATATACTACCAGGTTTACTTTCTATCTAAACTACAGGTAGTCCTGACTTATGACGGGATTATGTTCTGAGGACTCCACCTTTAAGTTGGTTCTGATGTAAGTAGGGTACCTTATATATATTTTTTTTAGTTTTAATTATTATTGCCTTTTATTATCAGTATCTTCATAAATCCAATCTTTGTCTTTGGGTATTGGAAACATTACATCTAAACTTACAGATATGACGACATCAGCAAATTATGTGCTGCCCCATTATAGGGTACATAAAATATCCTAAATAAATAAATAAACAGACAGTCGTAAGAGTGGGTCATAGTAACTCAAATACATTGTAGATGGGGAACTACCTGTAGTGTAATATATTCTCTTAATGGAATGCCCATGTCTCCACATTCCAGACCATTTCACACATTGTCACCTGATTAGTAATTTTCCCAAAGCACAGCTGCGATCTCTTCTCTAAACTGATCAAAACTTTTATTGACTGCTAGTTGTTTGCTAAATTCAAGACAAATTCCTCAGTCTTGAATTTAAAATCTTCCATATTTTAGTTCTTACCTAGCCTTCCAATTTTATTTCCCATTGTTTCTTATCACATGTCTACACAACCCAGTAAATGGAATTACTTATTGTCATACTCGTCCTTGCTCTATCAACACTGTCTTTGTATAGGATAAATCCTCCGCTTAGAATTTTAATACTCCTCAACCTTGCATATCCAAACCATACCTGTACTTTTTTTTTTAATTTTTATTATGCTTTAAGTGAAAATTTACAACTCAAGTCAGTCTGTCATACAAAAATTTATGTATACCTGTCTGTATACTCCTAATTGCTCTCCCCCTAATGAAACAGCACACTCCTTCCCTCTACTCTCTATTTTCGTGTCCATTCGGCCAGCTTCTGACCCCCTCTGCTCTCTCATCTCCCCTCCAGACAGGAGATGCCAACATAGTCTCATGCGTCTACTTGATCCAAGAAGCTCATTCTTCACCAGTATCATTTTCTATCGCATAGTCCAATCCAATCCGTGTCTGAAGAGTTGGCTTTGGGAATGGTTCTTGTCTCGAGCTAACAGAAGGTCTGGGACCATGACCTCCAGGGTCCTTCTAGTCTCAGTCAGACCATTAAGTCTGGTCTTTTTATGAGAATTTGGGGTCTGCATCCCACTGCTCTCCTGCTCCCTCAGGGGTTCTCTGTTGTGTTTCCTGTCAGGGCAGTCATCGGTTTTAGCCAGGTGCCATCTAGTTCTTCTGGTCTCAGGCTGATATCATCTCTGTAAACCACTTTAAGGTGAATCACAAATTCTGCCTCTTCCATTGAATAATCTCTTGCTCCTATTTAGTGTGCCTGCCAAGGATTTCCTACTAGACGTTCTGCTCTGGAGGGTCATTTGAGTAGCTGATTTATACTCTCCAAATATCCATCTGGCAGAGTATCTTGTGGATTGTGGGCCTTCAGTATTTGTTGAGCCATGAAACATGTAAATTATTTGCATAATATGTGGTATAGTTACTTTAAAGTTCCCATGGAATTATTTACCATTTGTTGAATATATGTCAACCTTCTCATCCCAATAAGACACTTGAGGAGAAGAGTTTATGTCATTTATATTCTCTGTTTATCTCTACAGTATCTTGCACAGTACCTTGCAATATACTGCTTTTTTGTGGTGAAATAGCAATATATATAGAAACTCTGGTGGCTTACTGGTTAAGAGTTCAGCTGCTAACCAAAAGGTCTGCAGTTCAAATCCACCAGGCACTCCTTGGAAACAATGTGGGGTGGTTCTACTACGTCCTATAGGGCTGCTATGAGTTGGAATTGACTCAACTGCAACTTTTTTTTTTTTCTTTTTAATAGTATATAAAGGAGCTGTGGTGGCACATTGGTTAAAGTGTTCAGCTGTTAAACTAAAGGTCGGTGGTTCATATTTACCAGCTGCTCCATGAGAGAAAGATGTAGCAGTCTGCTTCCTTAAAGATTTACAGCCTTGGAAACACTATGGGACGGTTCTACTCTACCCTATAGGGTCCCTATGAGTTGGAATTGACTCTATAGCCTTTTTTTTTCAATAGTATAGAAGTAATTGTCCTTCGAAAATGTCAGCTTGAGAAATTTGGGGGAAAAATTACATTGGAGAAGCATTTTTTTTTTTTTTTCTCAAGATAGAACCTGCTGGTACCCCTTAAAATAGTCTAATTATTTTACTGGAGACCTAGTTATAAACCAACTTGCAGTTGCACTAGAAATAGAATTTCTGGTGTCACTTAATGAGATTTTTCAAGTTCACATTACTTATTCTGCAGACTTCTTCATTTGAGTAGGTTATTTAATATTTTATTTGTTTTATTATTCACATTTGGGGGGGAAATATATCCTTTCAGATTCAAAGTTGGGTGAATTGTATGCCAGAGTTGGAGTGCAGAGAACTTTTTCGGTCCTGTTTTTTCCAAGTATGCAGCTGAAAATGTGTCTGTAATTTACATCCCAGGAAGGGGTTTTCTTTTGCTGTACAGGAAGTAAAACTTTGTCCTAGCTTAGAATGCAAGTTAGCATTTCTTTACTGTGTAGTAGCCATTTCCCACCCTCACCATCTCCCTGCCCCCCTCAAGCCTTTTCCCTCTTTTTACCTGTGGAGCGAGCTTCAATCCCTGTCTGCATCCAAAGCAGCTGTATTCCACTGAAAACTTTTATGCTTATACTGTCGTCTATATTTTGGAAATTGTTTAAATGTATCTTGGCATTTTAGGGAATTACATTTCTACTAATTTCTCACTGGCATTTTACATAATAAAGGTGGATGGAATTTTTTTTTCCATTGATGAAATATAATTCCAGCAATCTAATCCCGCTGTACAAGCCCTGCACTTCTCTTGTCTTCCTCCACCAGACCACTAAAAGCACTTTGTAGTTGTATGCTGTGGAGTCATTCTAATAGCGACCCCATAGAACAGAGTAGAACTCCCCACAGGGAGTCCAAGGCTGTAAACTTGGTGGGAGCGGACTGCCAGATCTTTTCTCCCATGGAGCTGCTGGTGGGTTCAAACCACAGTCCTTTCAGTTAGCAACTGAGCACTTAACCATTGACACTCAGAAAATCCACTGCCCTCTAGTTGATTCTGACTAATAGTGACTCTATGGGACAGAATAGAACTGCCCCATAGGGTTTCCAAGGCTGTAAACCTTTACAGAAGCAGACTGCCACATCTTTTTCCTGCAGAGCACTGGTGGGTTCAAACTGCCGACCTTTCAGTTAGCAGCTGAGGGCTTAACCACTGTGCCACCGGGGCTCCTAAAAACACTTTAGTTTATAACTAAAATCCTTATAGGATTTTTCTCTATTCATTGCTAAATCAGTTGTTGATTTACTAAACTCTTGTGTTATGTTTAATACCATGCTGAGATTTGTGGGAGATTTTGTGAGAGGCATTAATACCTTAGACATTCCTTCACAGGCAAAATATTCATGAAACAATTAGAAAATAATTAAGTAGTAAACTCAGTGGTAATAGTCATTAATGTAAGACGCACGGAGAAGAAAGAAGTGTATTTGGCAGGAGCAGTAGGAGAAAACTTAGGGAAAAGATGGCATTTCAGTTGGATCAGAGTAGTCAGAGGTGGTGAAAAGGTGACTGTGTTTGAGGTTGGGGGGTGGTGAGGCGTCCAGGAGGAAAGTACCCTAAGGCGCAGGCAACAAGCATTCTAAGGTGGAGCTTGGCCTTATGTGGGTTAGGACGCAGTTGATTAAGATGGCGACAGGATTCACATAAGCACTGAAGCTTTTAGAAGGGAGGTGGTATGACAAAAATGAACTTTAAGGAAACTGATTTCAGGTATGGCTCATAGGGGCTTAGAGTGTACGGTAAAAGAAAAGGGACTCAAAGGGTGGTGAAGTAGATAGCTGATTGCAAAGATTAAAATAACAGTTTCTGCAAATGGATTGTCTTTGAGACAATTTAGAATTATAAATTAGGAGAAATCAAGCCTAGAAGGAAAGGGAAAGGGGAGATTAGAATCCAAAGTATAAACGGAGAAGCCTCAATGTTGCCTTAGGTTCTTGTAACAAACCCCCAATATTTTTGAATTTCAGTGCACTTTGTTCAAGTGCAATTATCTCACCGGGACCACTAGGTGGTGATCTTTGTTAGTTGGTAACTTGTGGTCCTTTAAATATGAGTTCAGCAGTTATTAAAAAAACAAAAACAAACAAACAAAAAACCACGTTTTTATTTCGTGTACCATTTCGTATAACTCCGTTGCCGTCAAGTCGATTTTGACTCATAGTGACTTATAGGACAGAGTCGAACTGCTCTATAGGTTTCCAAGGCTGTAATCTTTAAGGAAGCAGACTGCCATATCTTTCTTCCTCGGAGCGGCTGGTGGGTTCGAACTGCTGGCCTTTAGGATAGCAGCTGAGCGCTTAACCCCTGCACCACCAGAGCCTCTCTTGTTTCATATAGTCCCTCATAGGTTAACCTTCATACCTATGAATATATCTCCACAAATGTTTTCCCTTCTCCTTTATTCTTTTTGGTGAGGTGGGATGAGGAAGAAATAATTTATTTGATCTTAATGCTGAAGCTTGTTTAGGTTTAACACTACTCCTTGGCATTTCCCTGTCTTGGTCACTGATCTCTGGGAGAGTGTGGCAGGAAAAGGCATCCTCTCTATCTTGCTGATCTTTATTGCCATCAGCCCCTAGGGGTCTCCTGCCCTAAAGCCAGTGTCAGCCATGGTGAATTGAAAGGGGGAGAAGAGCATAGGCAGCTTGGCTGAAGGATGGTGCTCATGCCATCACTGTGTTTTACTGGTCCTCAACCTTCATTACTTCTATTTTCCCTGGAGCCTCATCCTCTGCACTAGAGAGACCCCATCATGTTGGAGGTTACTTACCCAAAGCTTCACCTGCCAGGTGGGAAGAGAGACAGCTTACCAAAAGTTTGGGCACAGAGCAGGAACTGCCAATGCTTGTGAATGAGTGATAGAATGATGAATGAATGCATGAATATCAGCAGTGCAGTGAAGTCCTGGGGTGGTGCAAAGGGTTAATGAGCTTGGCTGATAATGAAGGCTGGATGTTCAAGGCCACCCAGAGGTGCTTTGAAAGAAAGGCCAGGCATTCTACTTCCAAAAGACCAGCCATTGAAAACCCTGTGGAACGCAGCTCTACGCTGACATGCAAGGGGTTGCCATGGGTCGGAATCAACTCAATGGCCACGGGTACTGGTGGTAGAAGGAAGAGATGGTCTTGGTCCCAGAACACTGAATGAATGCTTCCCTAGAAGCCTTTTTAAATGTGTAGTGTTCACCTTAAAAATACTGGTGTAAGTCTATATGGTCACCTGGTCTTTGTATCCTACTGACATAGAAACCACCATGGCTAAGATTTTTCTGTGGGGAAATGGTTTCTGAGTTCCAAATATCTAACTTACCAATGAACTTTTGTTAACCTGTGACTTTATAGCAAGTTCTTTTAAAATAAAATAATAGCACAGTTCATGAAAGTCACTTTTGAAGTGCTTAGTCACAGCAACATGTAATTAACAGTAAAGGCTTAAAGTCCAAACAGGGGTCTTATCTATCCAAACACTTCTTTTTAATGTCAAGCTTCTTGATGATCTTTAATAAACCTATGCAATTGTAACAACAATTACAACTTCAGTGACTTCAAAGTCTGAAGGCTTCTCCTTAAATTTCCCGACATTTTCCCTGTAGAGAAGAAATTCTGGGCACCTAACAGCAGCCGTACATTTGTTACCTCTTCTGAAAATTAGGTTGTCAACGCCCTCTTTAGCAGAAGAAAGGAAGGTTATTTCCTCTCCTCCCCATAGCTAAATTTTAATGAATTTTTTATTTTACTGATTTATTCTTGACTGCCTTTTCCTTCCCATTTGACCTTTTGGGCCAATCAGGGCTTTTAGCCAAGGATCAAAGAAGTCTGAGTTCTGGCTTAAGCAAATCCCAGACTTATTTCTTTTACATTATTTTCCTATCTTGCCTCTTCCTAGCAGAGATAATCATCACATAATGTTTATCATTTGAAACCTGACCCCTAAAATAACAAGTCTGTAACACAAAATTTCTTGATAGCAAGTCAACATTTAAATACTGCTATGTTTTGAAACAGTAACTTACTTTTTTTTTTTGAAGTAAAATTCATGTAATAGAAAACTCATCATTATAACCATTTTAAAGCGTACCATTCCACTCGGGGACTTCTAGTACATTCACAGTGTTGTGCAACCTACACCACTATCTAATTTCAACACATTTTTATCTTCTCAAAAAGAAACCCTGTGCCTGTTAAATAGTCACTCTCATTTCCCCCTCCTCCCAAGCCCTGTTGTTGTGGGCCATTGTGTCAATTCTAACTCACAGTGACCCCATATGACAGAGTAGAACTACCCCAGCCACTAATTTGCTTTCTGTCACTATGCCTCTATTCTGGACGTTTCATGTAAATGGAATCACATGTCTTTCATGTCTGGCTTCTTTCAGCTTAATGTTTTGAAGGTTCATCCATATTATAATACGTTTCAGTACTTCACTCCTTTCAACAGCTGAATAATATTCCATTGCTTGAATATACCACATTTTGTTTATCTACTCATCAGTTATGTACATTTGGTTCGTTTCTAGTTTTTAGCTATTATGAATAATGCGGCTATAAATATTTGTTACAAGTGTTTGAATACTCATTTTCCATTCTTTTGGGCATATATATAGGAGTGGAATTTCTGGATTATATGGTAATTCTATGTTTAACTTTTTAAGGAGCCTGCTTTTATTTTTTCACATGTTAATGCTGGTTATCCTTCAGAAAGTTATTAGTGTTTATTATAAACCCAAAAAACCAAACTCACTGCCATCAATCGAGCTGATTCCGACTCATAGCAACCCTGTAGAACAGAGTAGAGCTGCCCCATACAGTTTCCAAGGAGCACCTGGTGGATTCGAACTGCTGACCTCTTGGTTAGCAGCCGTAGCACTTAACCACTACGCCACCAGGGTTTCCAGTGTTTATTATGCAAACAGTAAATATTGCTTGGTTATAATGCATTGGAATAGAATAATAATCAATTACCTCTTGTCTCCAATAGTTAAGGCCCCAAAGACAGAGTAACTTATACAGTTAAGGTAACATGAAAATGATATTTCTTCAGTCAAAACTACTGAAGCATCCCTGTCCCTATCCTGTGCTTTTATTCAACAAATATTCATTGGGTTCCAACTGTGCACCAATAACTATTTTAGGAACTGGGACACAAACAAAAAGACAAAAAGGTTCTACCATAATGGAACTACATTTAAGAAGGAAGAAAGATCATTTTAGATATGGATAAGAGATAAAGGAAACGCTGCAGGAAAATGGTATGGAGTCTATACTAGATTATAAAAGTAGTGCTTCTCAAATTTTAGTGTGCATGGAGAACCAACTAGAAGTCTGGATAAAATAAAAACTCTAATTCAGTAGGTCTTGGGTAGGGCCTGAGATTCTGCATTCCTAACACATTCTCTGGTGATGCCTGTGCTGCTTTGAGCAGGAAGTGAGAGTAACTGAAAAAGGAATAGGTGATACATCATCAGTTGAGCACGGAAGGCCTTAGGAGGTGGTAACTTTGCAGCGGAGACATGAATGCAGAATGTGGATCAGGAACTAGAAAGCCAAAAAAGTTCCAAAGACAGAAACAATTTTTGTAAAGGCTTCACGGAGGGAGTAGGTATGTATTCAAAGGAAAAAGATAGGAATTCTCTCTCCTTCCCTAAGACGTGAGGGTTATACACATACAGATAAGCCAGAATTCCTTGACTTCCACTTACAACTGTCACAGCCTATTCCTCACTAACATATGTGAGAATTCAATCTTAGAGCCAGTCATACCTTCAAATCTTGTCTAATATATCTTTGCAAAACTATCTTTTTTCTTATACCATGCATTGCTCTCATTTCTTTTCACCCACTATCTTCTTTTCTTATTTCCTTTTTATCCTGCCTTTTTCACTTAACGTTGTGACCATTTCCAATGAATTATCTGTTTTCCTGAAACATGATCTGACGTGGATATATAAAGCATATTTAGAAGCTCCAGGATTTATGTGATTTCCATAGTTTTAATTCTTTTCTGGAGGGGGGCTATTATAAACAAGACTGTGATGCATATTATTGTATATAAATCTAATGGCACATCTCTGATTATTCCTTGGAATACATTTTTTGGAATATATTAGCTGGACTTTTGATAAACAATGCATAAGTACCTTAATGTGCCCTGGTGGTGCAGTGGTTAAGAGCTCGGCTGGCAAACAAAAGATCAGCAGTTCGAATCCACCAGCCACCCCTTGGAAACCCAATGGGGCAGTTCTACTCTGTCCTATACAGTCACTACGAGTTGGACTTGAAGGCAATGGGTTTAATGGGTCTTAATTACCTTACAGATGAATTGTTCTAATTTACATTCATACAAGCAGTGAACAAGTCCTCATTTCTACCGTCCCTCTTCCACCAATATTAACTGTTAGTATAATTTTTTTATAGTCATTAATGAAATATAACTCACATACCATAAAATCCATCCTTTTGAATTATAAAATCAGTGTTTTTTTAGTATATTAACAAGATTGTGTTTATAATTAGTTTTAAATTAAATTTATTGTGTTTAAACTCTTGTTATCTTCAATAGTTTTTGTTGCTGTTCCTAAGTTTTCTACATAGTCATTCATACCATTTACAAATAATAATTTTGTCTCCCTTCTATTAGTTGGAACACTTATTTCTCTTTCCTAACTGTTGCATTGGCTGGATACATATTTTTTCTCAATTATTGCTAATACTATTTTGTTATATAAGGATTAAAAGCATGTGTTCTGTAGTCAAACTGATCTAGATTTAATATTCCACTTGCTAAATGCGCTTCTGTAAAAATGACAGCCTTGGAAGCCCTATGGGACAGTTCTACCCTGTCCTGTAGGGCTTCTATGAGTTGGAATTGACTTGATGGCAATGAGTACTAAATGTGTAGCCTGGGGAAAATTACATATGATTATTGAGTATCAGTTTCTTCACTGAGGGACATTAAAAAATAGGTTTATTGAAAGTATTAAAGATAGGAACCAATATAAAGTGCTTAACGAAGTGCTCACTGTATGGTTGATACTTACTTCTCTGTGACTTTCTAAAGATCAGTGCTGCCCAGGAAATAAAACCATATGAAAATGAAACACGAGAGTAGACTTGTGCTGCTATTAAATTATGTTCATATAAGTATAGTTGTTGAACAATTTCCTGTAGAAATACTTGGGCCAGGCTGTATCTACCCATTCTACAGAGGTAGTTATTTTATTTTATTATATTGCCTACCTATAACCAGGATTCCATTTAATCAAACCCAGGAATACAGCTGTTTACATCATTAAAAATCTCCAGAGAATCTGAATTCTCCTTTGGATAACTCACATTGGTGCCTCACCGCCCTTAGAGCCATAAATTCTTAATCTTTAAATTAAATACCTCCTACTGTAACTTTGGACTTTTCTTTTAGATATTGTTGTCCTTCATAATGTGGAAGTACTGAGTTTGTTTTTGTTAGAGAAAGAGTGGTAGACTATACTATTCCATACATCATGTCTAAATTCTTTAAACATATTTATTATGTTCAAAAGAGTGGGCTAGCCCTGAGCAATTGTGTATAGTGCAGGACTTATCTAGGGGTGACAGAGGTGCAGCGATGCCTTGAGATTAATTTCCCCATCCGGAAAAGATGCCAGTATGCAGTCAAGTGATCAAAAGAAACTTTTTAAAAATCTTTTTGTGATGCAGACACAATCAGTTGGTTATTTTTTATGTATAATTGGACACAAACATTTTAGTGAGGCGCTTAATAATAACTTCGAGGAACAATTTTGAAATTTTCCAAATACTTTACACTTGTGAGGTTGTTTGAACTGGGGGAAATAAATAATTCAAAAGGAAGTTTTAGTTTTTCCTAAATGCTGAGAGATGTTTTTTCTTTGTCAGAGTGACCATCAGCAGTGTTACGAAACAATGATTCAGAGACAGGATGAGTGATATGTCTATTCTTGTCCCAAGCCAAGGCATTCAAGGAAAAAAATTGCTTCAGGCCATAACTAGGCATGCCATGGGTTAAATAAAGGTCAACTCCAAGTAAAAAATAAAAATCAGTTGACTCTTTTGGTGTTAAAGGGGTAAAATAGTTATCATTTTAGATGCGTCCAGTGCTCTTATAATTCAAGGATTTTGGATTTCTTTTTCCCTCAACTGAGAATTTTCAGACTAGTGGTGTCCATAATGTATATGAGTGCCTTGGGGCATTTTGAAGGGGAAGAGAAGAAAATTTACCGCATTTTAAAAAAGGTTCTTGCCTATAGGCTTTGCATATTATTTAATAACTCAGTGCTATAGCTAACCCAGAAGGGTTGACAGTGTTTTGACATTTAATTAATCAGTAGTTATTTGGAATATTATTAGGTATCTGGAGAACTCAGTTCTAATCCTGCCTTGTTTATTTCTGTAAATAATATCTAAACTCAGAATTACTCTTCAATATTTCTTCTAGCTTAACCGTCCCAATAGAGAAGAGGTGAGTGGTTGTGGAGGCAGCTTATGAGTCAATAGGTGCTCAGGAGCTCCACGAATATTTGGATTTTAAATCTAGCTCCATCACATTCTCTAGACGAAGATAAGTATGGTGTCTGCCTTAGAGGTGTTGAAGAGATCATCTACGATGATACAGGTTAAGTGAGTGGCACACAGTTGTTGCTTTTAGTCGCCGAAGAGTCGGCTCCTACTCATGATGACCTTATGTATACCAGAAGAAAATGTTGCCCAGTCCTGCTCCATCTCCATAATGGTTGGTATGTTTGAATCCATTGTTGTGGCTACTATCTCGATCCACCTCATTAAGGGTTTCCCTCATTTTCACTGGCCCTCTGCACCACCAAACATGATGTCTTTTTCTAGTGATTGGTCTTCCCTGATGATGTGTTCAAAATGAGCGAATCAAAGTCTTTTCAATTCGCTTCTAAGGAACATTCTGGTTGTATTTCTTCTAAGACTGATTTGTTTTTTCTTTTTGTAGTCCATGTAAGAGATCATTAAATGTCAACTGGGTGGCACAAATGATTAAACGCTCGACTACTAGCCGAAAGGTTGGTGGTTTGAACTCACCCAGAGATGCCTCAGAAGACAAGCCTGGCGATCTGCTTCTGAAAGGTCACAGCCTTGAAAACCCTATGGACCAGTTCTACTCCGCACACATGGGGTTGCCAGGAGTCAGAATCGACTCGACCTCAACTAACAACAATTTGTAGTATTATTTTTCCTTCTCTGTACCTTCTGCAAATAAAGTATTGTAAGCAGAAAATAAAGAGTATCCAATTATCCGAATAATTCTGACACATACTAACAGCTGTGTAATAAATGTCACAGGGTGCTGTATCGTGGGCTGTCATATGGGCACATTCCGCCCAGTGGTTGAAAGCTTTCTTGGTTTACTTGCGTTATTCAGGTGTTCTCCAAAAGTAATCTCTCTTGGCCAGGGAGAGTAGAGGAGAGCTAGGTAGACAATCTATTAATAATTCTCAGGACAAATCAGACTTAATATATTTCTGCCATAATTGATTCCATTTGGGGAGCTCCAAAAGAGTGGGTGGCGTTTCTGCATATTTTGCTAGAGACAATGACAAAGCACTAGCTCTTCCAGAAGAAGCGCGTGCCCTAGGTTAAACGACAAGAATCACCGCTTTCTCCCTTCTTTTGGTTAAAAGGTGTCGTTGTTAGTTGCTGTTGTGTCAATTCCGACTCAAGACAACCCCATGTGTGCAGAGTAGGACTGCTCCACAGGGTTTTCAAGGCTCTGACCTTTCAGAAGCAGATCGCCAGGTCTTCATTCTGCGGCGCCTCTGGATGGGACCAAACCACCAAACTTGTGGCTACTAGTCAAGTGCTGAATCATCTTCATCACCCAGGGTTGAAAGGTGGTAATTGTTATTTTACCTGCTTGTATAGGCTAAAAGGAAATAAAAATCATTTTGGGGTGAAATTTTCCTCTGTCTTTTCAAGAAAACATTCTTCTATCAGAATGCAAAAATGGATGATTTTTTTCTCATTAAAAGTGGACTCTTTACTGTAGGACAATGCTTCCTGTAACTAGTGAGTAAATTACCGGGAGAGTAAAGGCTTGCTGCAGAGCACGACAGACCTGCCGGAAAGCCTGGGAGCTGGCGAATCAGCAGACGCTTCCGTACCTGGAATTAGGTACATTTTGAGGACACGTGTTCTTATTTGCTCATTCAAAGAATAGTAGATTCTTTATTCTTAGAGTTGTAAGACGACTCACAGGAGCTGCTCGTAGAAGGTGGTCAGTAAATATTTGCTGAATAAATGCATGAATGTATTTTAAAGTCCCTCTCATTACTACAGAGAGTCATTTAGCCTGTGCGTGAACATTTCAACTGATGGAAAGCTTACAAAATTCCAAAGCAGTCTTTTTCATTGGCGGATCACTCTAATTATTAGAGCTTTCTCTCTCTCTCTTTTTTTTTCGAGTCAGATTTTATCGCCGTGTAATTTCCACCCTTAGGTTTTATGGAAGAACGTTAAAATAAATCTACTTCCCTTTTCACATGAAAGTTCATCACATGCTTCAAGACAGCCATCATGTACCCCATAATTCTTCTCTTCTCCAAGCTAAACTACCAGTTTCCAGGTGATAATGTTTCCAATTCCCTCACCATTCTTATTCTTCTTTCCCTGTTACTTTTTTTTGTCAATGCCTCTAATAAACTTATCTATATGTTTTATTATCTTTCATGTAACGAGTAAATTTTGCACCAAGGCCTGTGATAAGCACTTTGTATACTTTAGTCATCACACCAACTATCTAAAATAAGTTTTTCCCCAAACAAGTTATGTACATGAAAACACCCTGCCAAGGCCACACAGCTAAGAGACACGGTTTGCATTCATACTTGCTGTAAATAACTACAAAGACAGGTGCAAGTAGCTTAGCCTTTCTGTGCCTCAGTTCCCTCATCAGTAAAATGGAGCGTTACTATGATCCCTACTTCATAGGACTCTTGTGAGTTAATATTTAATAAATGAGTTAATATTCGTAAAATACTTAAAGAAGTGTTTGGCCCATAGAAAGCTCTATGTAAGAGTAAAGAAAGAGAGAAAGGAAGGAATTATACATAAGCCCAGGACGTTTCTTTTAAAGTGGGTGTAAAAAACAAACCCGTTGCTGTCGAGTTGATCCCAACTCATAGCGACCCTATAGGACAGAGTAGAACTGCCCCACAGAGTTTCCAAGGAGCATCTGGTGGATTTGAACTGCTGACCTTTTGGTTAGCAGCCGTTGCTCTTAACCACTAAACTACCAGGGTTTCCAAAGTGGGTGTGGTAGGTTGAATAGTGGTCAGACAAATATGTCCACACCCTAATCCCTGGGACCTGTGCATTTTACCTTATATGGCAAAAGGAACTTTGTGTTTATAATTAAGTTAAAGATCTTGAGATGGGAAGACTATCCTGGATTATCTGGGTGGTCAGATATAATCCCTATGTTGTTTATAAGAAGGAAGTAGGAGAAGTCAGAGTTAAAAAGAAATACATGTGATGCTTTTTAAGGAAGGAAGGAGTCACAAGCCGAGGAATACAGGTTACCTCCAGAAACTATAAAAGGTGGGATAACAGATTCTGTCTTAGAGCCGCCAGAAGGAACCAGGCCTGTGTACACCTTGATTTTAGCTCAGTGAAATTGATTTCAGACATCTGTCCTCAAGAAATACAGGAGAATAAATTTGTGTTGTTATAAGTCACCAAGTTTGTGTCAATTTGTTACAGCAGCCATAAAAAAAAAAAAAAAATTTGGTTGTCTAAAATTTTTCTGAAATCTTGCATCGAAAATAACTCAGGTGTAAAGAGCCAGAGTTTCTTCTATGAGAGCTATAATAAGCATTGTGTCGCCAGTCAACATGTAGGAAAATATGTCTTACATGTAGAAGGTTCCCACTTGAATGTGATATTCCTAACATCTCGAGAAGGAGATTTAAATAACAAAAACCACACTAACAACATTAGATCAGTTCTACTCTGCCCCCTTCTCTTGAGCATCACTACTGTGTGGGAGACTCTCTTTTGGTGCCTCTGTTGTATCCTCAGGGAGCCTCAGGTGGTACAGTAGTTAAGTGCTCAGCAGCTAACTGAAAGGTTGGCGGTTTGAACCCACAAGCTGCTTCAGCAGGTAGAAAGATGCGGCAGTCTGCTTCCATAAAGATGACAGTCTTAGAAACTCTATGGGGCAGTTCTACTCTGTCCTATAGGGTCACTATGAGTTGGACTCGAAGGCAGTGGGTTTGGTTTGGTTTTGCTTGTCATCCTCTGTCACATGTTCTCCTTCCTCCATTATCTTTAGAGTCTCCTTTGGATTTTTTTTGAGCGTAAGATGCTCCAGTGTCTCTTCCTAGATGGGTCTTTCTCTCAACCCCTCAAATGTCTGTGGCCATTCTTTGCACATCTAAATCTTAATTGAAGGAGTCTCTGATGCTTCTTATTACTGTTGCATTTCTTGGATGATGCTTTTGTGAAGCCTCAAGTGTTCCCAGGCAGCAGTAAAAGGGTCTTCGCTTCTCAAGACATAGATTGGCATACTTGAAGAGTCTACATCTCTTTAATCCTCCTGAAGGTTGGGATGGGAGTGTACAGATACCCTCTTTCTCCTCTGGAACTCCATCCTCTTTCCCCTACCAAGTAGATCATCGTCAGACTTAACAAGGAGAATTTCTGCTTTTAGACAAACAGACTCCTTTACTTCTGTCTCCACAAATTATCATGTGCTTGGTTACTGGGTACATACATCTATCAATTCATCCTAAATTCTTATCTTTGCTGTATTTGTTTTGTGTTGGTTTCGATTTTTCCTTGGTCTTGTTTAGGAGCCATAAACATCTCTGGACACATGGAGCCTTTGGTAAATGGGCACCCCTAGATCTATTCCATATGAGTTAATGATTACATTTATTTACATTCTAAATCCAAATGAAATATTTTGTATTTTCCACTAAGTAGCTTTGACCCATCATTCCAACCTATCACACTATTAATAATCATAATAATTTATTATCTGCTGTGTATCAATGACTATTATGAATTTAAAATATTATACTTTATTGATAATTATGACCACTAAATTGATGTTATTAGGATACAGACTATCATTAAAATAGTTACTAAAATTTATTTCTAAATGCTGATTTTTTCATTCAGTGAATTAGTTATTTCTCCCAACTTAGTTTCTCCCCCGTATTGGAATAGCCTTCATCCTATGTATTTCTCTATATCTTGTTGAATATGCTGAACAACAGAAGATAAAAGAAAGGCTCTGTGTCCACTGTGACAAATATCACTCCAAGTCAGTTTTCCAAACTTGTGTCCTTTGTCTCCAAAGTATCCTAAAACAAAGAAATGGGGGGCCTGAGAGCGATTTTTAATAAATCAATGAGTGAACATTTTGGGAAAGAAGACATTCATGTTGAGTTATTAATCAGCTCTCTTTGGGAATGGCAATTTGAACAACCTTCAACCTAAGTAGTAACTGAGCTCACAGAGATTTAGTCTATCAATGAGCACATTATAAGCATCTCTGTGAAATGCTTTGCTGAAATTAAGATTTCCTTGTATCTCCCGACAAGCACCCTAGGAAGATACATCACTGATTTCATTTTATAAAATAGGGACAAGGAGACATTAAAGCGATCAGGGGCAAACCTTCAGAAGAAAAACCCAGAGCTTTTTTCTTCATACAATTTTTTTTTTTTTTACTCCAGCTTCCCCATCTTCTAGCGAATTCCACTTTCTTTTTCATGGACTCACAGACTAGCTGTTTTATAATCTGCTTTAGAATTTCATGGGGGCTAAAAATATTCTGATCATTAACTTTGGTTCCTCAAATATTTTTCCAGTTTCCAAGCTCCTATTATTTTTTTTATTATTGGTCGGGCCTGGACAGTTTAACGTATTTAGATTGCTTTGCAGATCCCTTGTTACCTATACTCCTAGATTGAGATTCAATTTCATTTTAATGCTTGCTCTATATACGAATGATTACTATGTATTCTAGTTTAAGGCATAATTCAGAGTTGAGTAGTTCTGCTTTTTTAATATGTATATCCATTGCTCTTGGGCTGCAATTTGTCATAGAAAAAGTTGGCCTTTCCCTAGATCCACCTTTCCATACCAGGGCTTCTACTATCTTCCAGTGGAGGGTTGGGAGTTCAAAGCTGGCAAATGCCCATCTATGTTTAAACACTTAACAAACCAACTAATCACTATTTGTTGAATTCCTATTATGTGCCAGAAGCCGTATGAGATGGTGACTCTAACGACATAAGAGGCAACATATAAGAAATCTTGCCGCTGAGGAGCTTACATTCTAGTATAGGGGGTGGGGGTAAGGGAACAAAGAGTAAGCAGGTAGTTGGAGTAATATGTGATGATTGCTATGAAAATAATTGAGTGCAGAGTGTTGACTGTACGCAAGAGAACATTTTACCCAGTGTTGAAATAACTGTTAACATCTCACTTTTTTAATTAGTTATAATCTCTCTCATTTTCTTCCGTTATTATTCCAGGTACTGTATTTTTACTCAAATAATGTGTACATTCTACTTTTTTTGCCATACCTTTTTTTTTGCTAGACTTGCCTTCCCCCATACCCCTGTGAGTATTTTGTTGCTGTAACATGTAAAAAATTAGCATAGCATGCTTATGAAAATACCTTGCTGTGGTTGGCAAAAAACAAAAACAAAACAGAGAATGGGTGTTATTTGTGTAAAAATATGGTACATGTTTATGTACTTTTGAGAGCGGGATCATATCACGTACTCCTTCTGTATGCCTTGCTGCGCTTAGGATACTGCCTGTCACATTGAGCGTTCAGTGTATATTTTTTGCTATATAATAATGAAAAAACCAAACCCATTGCTGTCGAGTCGATTCCAACTCATAGAGACACTATAGGACAGAGTAGGACTGCCCCATAGGGTTTCCAAGGAGCGCTTGGTGGATTTGAACTGTCGACCTTTTGTTTAGCAGCCATAGCTCTTAACCACTGTGCCACCAGGGTTTCCAGTTTAAATAATGAGGCAACATTATTCGAATTAGAAGACTTATTGGAGTTGAACAAAATTGCCCTTTTTTTTTTTTCTTTGCAGATTTCTAACAACGATATAGTTCTGTAAGGGAAAATCAGAAAAGCAAAGGTTGGTATGATACCTTATAAAGGCTTAAACCAGAGTTTATCTAAGAGAGGTTATTTAAAGATACAAGCTAGAGCATGAATTCTAAACTCCCTGGGGCATGTTTGTTTAATCCAGCCACTTCACATTATTGCAATGTCTTACGTGGTGTGAGATTTTATAGAGACTAAAAAGAAGAGGATGTTTCTCCCCATACGTTGAACAATAATATGTATGGCCATTAGCTACATGTTCAATTCCTCTAGCAGCTTCATCGGTTTACTTTCATTGCCTTTTAAGAGGTTACTTCTAGGACAGCATTGCTCTTCAGTCTGCGATAGCTCAAGTCAGAAACTGAGTGAGGAAAATGAGCTATCTATTGTGGTCTGTTTCTCTATTTGACAGTTGTTCCTATTTTGTGTTTGTTTCTCCTTTAATGAGGATACAACTTTCATCCAGGGAGATGTATGGGTCACTTGTTAGTGCACTTAAATACACCAAGGCACTCCACCAGCTGGAAATTGTGACTTGTAGTTGAATTATTTTTGCTCAGCAAATGGTTTTCCTTTTGACATATTTTAATATACTTGCACACTGAGAGCAAGAGTGGGTGAACAGAAAACAGACTGTTTTATTAACCCAGCAGTCACCTTTGAGGTTTGTACATGTCCACTTTTTTTCTTGCCTTTGTACATAATCCCAAGAGACTGGTACCTGGCTTTGCTCAGAATAACAAAGTCAGGCACAAATCTCCAAACACAATTGTTAGCTGAATGCCAACTGTTTCTTCTCATCTTCTTTTTTTTTTTTTTTTTAACTTGAACGTTAAGAATTGTATCTTTATGGGTGAACCATAGCCCTTAAAGAATGAGTTTGTTTTTCTATTTCAGATGCTTCCCCTATCATTTACTAGATTTATTTTACAATAGGTAAACTTAAATGATAAAAGAAAATAATTTTTTTCTATGTGTTTTGCAGGGTTTCTCTTCTTTTTTTCAAATCCACTAAATAGTGAGAAGAAAAGAAGAAAAACATGTTACAAGCTCTAACTGGAGTCCAATTTCAGATGAGAGAACAATTAAGAAAAAAGGAGAGGAGACTTCAACACAGCCAAGGAGCCAGGGTCCAGCGTACTCAATTCCACATGCAATTTTCATACACACCAATGTGTCATAGACTTTTTCAAGTAAGACCAGAAATTTCTTCAAGTCAACTACCATCCTTTTTCAAGGTACATATCTGATACATATGTAGCCATAATTTCTAAATAAAAAAAAAATTTTAATTGTACTCAAAAGTAGAAGAGAAAACAATTCCCGGGAAGTAGCTACAATTCACGGTGATTCATTCAACAACGTATAAAAATTAGAACAACAAAGCATACATGCAAAGTATATAATTCTCTCCTTCCAATTGCCACCACTACCACCGCCACCACCACCATCATCAACATCACTGGTATGATAATAATACTGCTTGGTATTTTGGAGCTCTTCCTACTTTACAAAGAAGTTTCATGTCACCTCAGTTTACTCATCAGTGAGGTGTGTCATAGCAGTAGGTAGATTATTAATAGTCATAAGCTTTTTAAAAAGCCCTCCAAGAACTATAAAGTACAAATGTTGTGGTGAAGAGAAAGGACATGTTCTTTGAGTTAGAATTCTGTGTCTATGACTCCATTAACAGTGGGCCTTTAAAAGCCTTGTTTAATTGAATTGTTCAATATAAATATTAATAACTATGATAAAGAGTGGTTTTGAAGCGTGATGGGAGATTATTTTTGTAGAGGCCCTATCACAAAAACAGTGTGTATAAATGCTAAATGTATTTTAGATGAGATTTTTGTACTGGGGTAGGAAGTTAGAGTAGGTAACTTTGAAGGCTAACAACTTCAAAGTATTAAGCACGTGATCCTAAAGTTAGTAACTTACTCAAGTGAGTACAGCAAGTAAGTAGCAGAGGCAATATTCAAATCCATGTCTTCCAATTCTAGAATTTTATTTAATTTAAATACTATATTCTGAGAACCCACTCTTTACCAAGTCCTTGAGCTAGATTTCTAGGGTACAAACACAAGAGAGACCTTGCTACTGAAGTAGTATAATGTAGTAGGGGAAATGAGCACAATGCAAGAAAAAGAATATGCCATAGGTGTGGTGCATAGTGATTGTACACTGGTTTGGTGATGTCGTGGAAGGCTTTATTATCTTAGGGACATTTGAGTTGGACCTAAAAATATTGCTACATCCATTCTCAGGGAATAGCTCCTAAACTAGGAATAACTATATAGATCTTATTTAAGTTTCATTTTAAACCTATTCTTAAAAATAAGTTTATTCTAATAACCATCAAATTAACCTTTAATTACATTCTGCTTATTTATTGTAAATTAAGCTCTCAAAAATCAATGCTTCCTAAGGTCATAGATACGTTTTGTTTATAATTGGTTTTGACTTTATTAATTTCTTTTCTTTTTAGTCCTTGTAACTTTCTTTACTGAGAAATGCTTAATCAGGCAGGCTTGTAATGGAAAAAAAATCACATAATATTTTGAGATCTGTATCTATATTTTAGGATAATTGTCATCATCAGGTTTATATTCTCACCAACAAAACATTTCAGCATTTATTGAGTTTTTTATGGGATCAGGCGTCATACTAAGCACTTAATTATTTCTAATTTTTCGGTAATCTAGTACAGTAGCTGGGAACCTTCTTTTGTGGATACTGAAATGAGGCTCTGGGATTTTAAGAAATTAGCTCAAAATTGGGCAACTAGGAAAAATGTTTAACCACTATGTGGTTTAAAGTCAGGAAAGGTGTGCATCAGCTTGTATCCTTTCACTATACCTATTCAATCTGTATGCTGAGCAAATAAGCCAAGAAGCTGGACTATATGAAGAAGAATGGGGCATCAGGATTAACAACCTGCGTTATACAGATGACACAACCTTCCTTGCTGAAAGTGAAGAGGACTTGAAGCACTTACTGATGAAGATCAAAGACCACAGCCTTCAGTATGGATTACACCTCAACATAAAGAAAACAAAAATCCTCACAACTGAACCAATAAGTAACATCATGATAAACAGAAAAAAGATTGAAGTTGTCAAGGGTTTCATTTTACTTGAATCCACAATCAACACCCATGGAAGCAGCAGTCAAGAAATCAAAAGGTGCGATGCATTGGGCAAATCTGCTGCAAATGACCTCTTTAAAGTGTTGAAAAGCAAAGATGTCACCTTGAAGACTAAGGTGCACCTGACCCAAGCCAGGGTATTTTCAATGCATCATATGCACGTGAAAGCTGGACAATGAATAAGGAAGACAGAAGAATGATGCCTTTGAATTGCGGTGTTGGTAAAGAATATTGACTATAGCATGGACTTCCAAAAGAACAAACAAATCTGTCTTGGAAGAAGTACAACCAGAATGCTCCTTAGAAGCAAGGATGGCAAGACTACATCTCACATACTTTGGATGTGTTTTCAGGAGGGATCAGTCCCTGGAAGACAGCATGCTTGGGAAAGTACAGGGTCAGTGGAAAAGAGGAAGACTCTCAATGAGATGGATTGACACAGTGGCTGCAACAATGACCTCAAGCATAACAACGATTATGAGCATGGCACAAGGCTGGGCACTATTTTATTCTATGGTCACTATGAGTTGGAGCCAACTTGATGGCACCTAACAACAACAACAAGGAAAAATGTTAATACTCTATGACTGTGACAATGTTGGTATTTCTTATTTATCCACCTAGTTGGGCTTTACCACTTTCTTACTAGCTTTATAAGTGAGGACTCTGATGAGTTTCAGTAAGAACAACCCAATGTGAAGTAGACTAAACCACAGGAGAATTTGTTGGCTCATATTAGCAGGAAGTAGAGCAGATACCAGGGCTAACTGGAACCAGGACTTCAGATATTGTCTAGAACTTCTCTATCTTTGCATATCGTCTTTATTCTCAGAATGGCTCCTCCTTGTAGCAAACAGTGTGGCCTTCAGTGCCTCTGGCCTTTCATCCTCACATCTTGCTGCCAAGGAATATAGGGGCTATGTTAACTGGCTCCAGTGTGAAAATTCCAGGGAAAGGTTTGCTAGGATCTCATGTCCAACACTTGGCCAGTCATGACCAAGATAGTGAGTGCTGCGTTCCGTTCTTATTTGACAGGTGTTCACTTTTGTGGCCGAAGGGGGAGATAGATAGGATAGCCTGTTATCTGAATTGGGTAGGAATGCTTGTAGTCATGGCTTAGAAGAAACTATTATGAACCAGGCGGTCATCTCAGTCGGTGTCTATAAACACATATTATTTTGATATCTGTTCTTATTACCTTAGCTTATTCTCCACCGTTTAACATCTTATCTGTATAAAATCACATCTATAGAGTGGAGGGGTTTTGTCTAATTTTGTTCATTAATCTAAAGTCAGGTGTGTTTTGAACATTTGAAACTGATTTGATGTGGATATACTCTCTAGATCTTAAACATTTGCTATTTATCTAGTGTAGAAAATTCTGTTTTTGATTGGGAACAGGATCAACCTCTAAAATTCAAAGACATAAAAACCAGCATATAACGGATAAGTTTAAAACTCTGTAGAAGTGATATGTGGACAGACATACCTTACACAATGGGTGCATTTGGTCAACTCTGTCTTTGGTCTATGACTGACAATGTTGGTTAAGGAGCCCTGATGGCACAGTGGTTAAGTGCTCTGCTACTAACTGAAAGGTTGGCACCCACTCTGCAGGAGAAAGATGTGGCAGTCTGCTTTCATAAAGATTACAGCCTGGGAAATCCTAAGGAGCAGTTCTGCTCTGTCCTATAGGGTCACTATAAGTTGGAATCCACTCAATGGCAATTTTTTTTTTTTAATGGGTTTTTGGTTAGCATGTGTCAGCATCTCAGAGATGGATTAAAACAATGTGATATGATCTGGGTTTAAAAAGCTGAGGACAAGGCCCTGGTCTGTAGGGACTTTTTGAATATAATGCCGATTTTGAAGGTCTGTTTGAAGTCATCAACCAGCTTACACTTTCGACTTTTTAAACATTGTGACACGTTACTGTAAAAGATCCTAAGCCTTAGAGACTCGTACTGCCTTAAGTGCAATTTATGTACTTTATTATGAAACTTCTTTTTTAAACTTCAATTAATTTAGTATCAGCTAATTCTCACATTTATATACCCAGCCTAAATATCTAAATCCAGTTATGACTGGACATCTCCGTAGAGATGCCTCAAATGATCCCTCAAACTCAATGTGCCCAGAACTGAATTTCTTCCTCAATTCAAATCCGATTTTTCTCCAGCGTTGACGATTTTATTTTATCCTGCTTTAGGTGAAAGTTTACAACTCAAGTTAATCTCCCACACAAAAATTTATACACATATTGTTATGTGATACTAGTTGCAATCCCTATGACAGCACACTTCCCCTTTCCACCTTGGGTTTCTCATGTCTATCCAACCAGCTCCTGTCCCTTCTTGTCTTCTCATCCTGCCTCCAGACAGGAGCTACCCCTTTGGTCTCATGTGTCTGCTTGAACTAAGAAGCACACTCTTCATCAGTATTATTTATGTTTTATAGTCCAGGCTAATCTTTGTCTGAAGAATAGTCTTCGGGAATGTTTTTAGTTCTGGATTATATTATGAAACTTTTGAAAGCACATTGTAATATGGATGTTTAATAAATACTTATTAATTGATTTAAAAAATGAAATTTGGCTGTTTTAGAGTGTATAAAATAGGGGTTTTCTTTAATCCATGGCAGAGTGTTTCTGACTAAACACCTGTCATATGAATTCCGTGTTGAAGATACTCTATGTAGGAAGCTCTGTCCTCTTGGAGCACCTAATCTCATTTTGTTGATAGCATATGTAGAGGGGTTGAAAATTATGAGAAAAGTATGGCCTGTTTCTTTTCTGTAATTAACTCAAACTTTCCTTGAACTCCTTACCCCCCTGTGCATCCCACCCCTTGCTGCTAAACACATCTTTCTGGGGTGAAGGTTGTAGAGAAGGGGAGGAAGAGATGGCTAATGTGGGAGGGGGAAGGATGATGAGACGAAATTTTAACTTTTCGGTTAAAGGAATCTCAAAGCCTTTCAGTATAAAGTGGTTGCTTTCCAGTTAAACCTGTCTCTTGTTGGCAAACACTCAGACTTTCGTGGATGTGAGGCGAAGCTTGTTTGTCTTTATGGATGGCCTCCTCAGAGATGCTTCTTGCTCTGCCAGGCCTCCAGACTTCTGCTGGCTTCTACTGCTGTCTATGGCCGATTGGATTCGTGGACTGTTCTCTTGGCACAGGCAGAGGCAGAGGTCAAAGTCTATGGACCTTGGGCCTTAGCTACAGATTTCAGCTAAACGCTTCTCATTGCCACTCTAATGCAAAGGAGTATACATCAGGACACCATTTCTCATATGCTGAGTTCACTCCATACTGTCAAAATCCTAAATGGGAAAAGGGGCAAATGTTTCTCTTATTTATGTTTCTTCCTCTCTCTGTTGGGCTTTCTGTCCTTTTGTCCACCATATACACACCAAAATGTTTTGTTTCAGAGCAGGGAATCAGGACCCTCATGTCTGTCTTCTTGTCTCCCTTTGTTATCTTTCTCCAGGCTTTTGGGCTTATTTCTTCTTGGTCTCCAGGAACTTCCTACAGCTTCCTTTCTCCTGTGTCGACATTCACTTTAACTTTTCCCTGGGACCACCGAGAAAAGGGGCTGCAGGGAAAGGAGGTGAAATATAGAAAATGGAAAATATACCACAAAGTACATTTCAAGGATATTCACCCTAATTCAGAGGGGATACTTGTAAAACAAGAGAAGGCAGAAAAATAATAATAATAATGATTGCAATTACAAAGTCAATTGCTATTTTTTTTTCCATTCCTAGGTCCTCTTATCTGTTCTAAATTTGTTCAATAACCTATAAGATTTGGTCATCTTCTTCAGATGACCAAATCTAGCATACATTTATGCTAAATACCCTTTTGAAGTTACCTGTTTTAAAGATCTCTCAGAACTTAACTTTTTATAAAGTTCAGACTAAAAAAAAAAAAAAGAGGAAATTATGTTAAATGGTCTGCATAATATACCTTACATTCTTTAAAATTCTGTCAGTCTCTAGTGTTGATAAAAGGGATAGAAATTATAGAAGCTGCAGGCTGCAGTACATAAAATGACAACTATGCACTGTCTCTAAAAAATGTTTTTTTGATCAGAATGAAAGAATTTTCCCCAAAGTTCCCTTTGGTTATAAATGTAAGGGATGCATGCCCTGATCTGAGCAAATGAAAGCTACTACTATCTTATAATGAGTAATGGATGAACTGAAATGGTAACTGTGCTTAATGCTGAGTTTGTCCAAGTTATGATCAACACTGTAATCAAGAAGCCTAAAGAAGTCACCCAATCCTCATTGTGTTGTCTGAAGAACACTTATTATACACCAGAGACTCGTGGTATCTAATGCCCTGTGAAACAGCTTTATGGCCCAGGAGTTACTAAAGGAAGGAAATTGCTCACGGAAGCTGAGAGCAGAAAGAGTGGGAGTCACCTGCTCCCACCAAGGTCTCAGGTATAAGGCAGGCTGGCACTGTGATTCTTATTAATCAACACCTGCTCCTCAGTGTCTGTCTCGATTTTAGGTAATGAAGCAGAGAAAATGATACAATCTTTTATGTATTGCAGCATCCAGAAAAGTTATAACATTAATTTTCTTTCTCCTTCGCTATGATTGGCTTATAATTTTAGCCTAATTTTCCTTTACTTATCCTGAAACATAGAACATTGGTCACCTTTAACTTTATAATCTCCCTCCTTAGACATGAGACTGTTTTTCTTTTCAACTTTTCCTTGCATGTTCCCTTTTTTTTTGAGGCTTTTAATGGCTTATTATGAACAGTAGTCTTCTCTTCAAGTTTCTCACATTTACTTGAAAATACATAATGGGGATTGGCCAACAAAAATATAAAATGTTTCTTTATGATTTGAATACAATATGTACTCAGTATTCAACTATGTTTTGCTAATTTTTCATGGCAATATTGCATTCCTCATTTACAATTATCATTTAAATAATAAAGGTCAGATATATAGATGTTAATTATTTCTAGTAGCTGCTAGTAGGTGAATAAAGGTGTCTGTAAGTCTTAACTGAGTCTGGGGTGAAATTGCAGACATAGATAATTGAGAAAAGCAGGAGGAGTATGTATTTCCATTCTAAATTTCATTTTTAATATTAATATATAACTATATAAGCTAAGAGACTCAGTGCAAGATTTAAGGAAATGCCTTCACAAAATAAAACAAAAGAAAAACCTTGCTGTGCTTCAGTGTTTTGTGCTTCATAAATGGAATAATTGTCCATGCACTTGCTTAAGCCTTAAAACAGATCAGCCTTTATTCCTCTTTCTTTCATCAAAGTTATTCCAAAATCCTGTTGAGTCTCCCTTGTAAATAGTCTCCCTCTCTATTTCTGCTGCCACCACCCATTCTAGTCTATCATCATTTCTCTTCTGACTTCCTACCACAGCCCCACACTGGTATCCTTACATACAGGCTTGTTTCCTCAGATCTTTCTCCATCACATAGCCCCAGTGATCTTTCACCATGTAAATGCAATCATGGCAACAATGATGGGTTGAGTTCTGTCCCCAAAAAGATATGCTGAAATCCTCACCTTTGGTACCTGTGAACATGACCTCCTTCGGAAATAACATCTTTGCAGATGTAATTAGTTAAGATAAGGTCATACTGGATTAGGATGGGCCCTAAATCCAATGACCTGTGTCCTTATATGAAGATACAGAGGGAAAATGTCATGTGATGATCGAAGCAGAGATTAGAGTGATGAGCCTACAAGCCAAGAAATGCGAAGATTGCTAGCAACCACCAGAAGCTATGAGAGGGCAACCATTAGAAGCTCAGAGCCTCCAGAAGGAACCAACCTTGCCAACACCTTGATTTTGGACTTCTAACTTCCAGAACTGTGAAAGAATAGATGCGTGGACCAGTTTAGTTTGTAGTACATTGTACCAGCAGCCCTAGTTTTTCAACGACATAAATGGCGACTATACACATGGACCTCACCGGATGGAAAACACAGGAATCAAATCGAGTACATTCGTGGAAAAAGACATCAGTCAGAACAAGGCCAGGGGCTGACTGTGGAACTGGCCATTATTTGCTCAAAGGCAAGTTCAAGTTTAAGCTGAAGAAAATTAAAACAAGCCTGCAAGAGCCAAAATATGACCTTCGTACATCCCACCTGAATTTGGAGACTGTAGAATAGATTTGATGCATTGAACATTAATGGCCAAAGACCAGACAAGTTGTAGGATGACATCAAAGACATCATACATGAAGAAAGCAAAAGCTAGGGATAATTCAAAGGCAGTTACAGCAGTACATTGACAGGGAACTGCTGGAAATTCAAGCTGGATTCAGAAGAGGACACGGAGTGAAGGATGTCATTGCTGACGTCACATGGATCCTGGCTGAAAGCAAGGAAAACCAGAAAGATTACCCGTGTGTAGACTGTGTGTATCATAGCAAATTATGGATAACATGTCGAAGAATGGAAATCCCAGAACACGTAATTGTGCTCATGAGGAACATGTACATAGACCAAGAAGCAGCTGTTTGAACAGAACAAGGGGATGCTGCATGGTTTAAAATCAGGAAAGGTATGTGTCAGGGTTGTGTTCTTTCACCATACTTATTCAATCTGTATGCTGAGCAAATAATCTGAGAAGCTGGACTACATGGAGGAGAATGTGGCATCAGGACTGGAGGAAGACTCATTAACAACCTGTAATATGCAGATGACACAACCTTGCTTGCTGAAAGTGAAGAGAACTTAAAGCACTTACTGAGGAAGATCAAAGGTGACACTCTTCAGTATGGATTACGTCTCACTTTTATTTATAAAGAAAATAAAAATCCTCACAACTGGACCAATAGCCTTCTTCATGAGAAACAGAAAACATTGAAGTTGTCAAGGATTTAATTTTCTTGGGCCCACAATCAATGCCTATGGAAGCAGCAGTCAAAAAATCAAACCATATATCGCATTGGGTACATCTGCTACAAAATACCTCTTTAAAGTGTTGGAAAGCAAAGATGTCACTTTGAGGACTAATGTGCACTTGACCCAAGCCATGATATTTTCAATAGCCTCCTATGCATGCCACAGCTGACCAACGAATAAGGAACACCAAAGAAGAATTGATGCCTTTAAATTATGGCATTGGTGAAGAATATTGAATTGAATATACTATGGACTGGCAGAAGAATGAACAAGCCTGTCTTAGAAGAAGTAGAGCCAGAATGCTCCTTTGGATCAAGGATGGCAAGGCTTCATCTCACATACTTTAGGCGTGTTATCAGGAGGAACCAGTCTCTGGAGAAGGACATCATGGTTGGTAAGGTAGAGGCCAGCGAAAAAGAGGAAGATCCTCAAGGAGATGGATTAACACAGTGGCTGCAACAATGGGCTCAAACATAGCAACAATTGTGAGGATGGTGCAGGCCTGGGCAGTGTTTTATTCTGTTGTACATACGGTCACTGTGAGTTGGAACCAACTTGATGGTACCTAACAACAGCAACAACAGAAAGTTAATATAGCATCTTTTTCTCAAATAAACAAACATACCTACAAAACCTTTCAGTGGCTTCTCATTCTCTTTAAAATAAAGTCAAACTCCTTAATTTGGCTGGAAATGACCCTTAGGTAATTCTCCCTACACTCTACATTGCAGTTCTCTTAGTGAACTGTAGCCAGAAGACAGACTAAAAAAAAAAAAAATTGAGATTATATTCTCCAATATGACCTTGTGTCCTGATTTTCCATATTAATAATTGAAGATACATGATTAGGCTTTGAAAACAGAGGACTATGTGGTAGGATTCATATCTACAAAAAAATAAGAATGTCTCCAATATTTCTTAAGATTAAAATACCACACAATGGGATAGTGGCAAGCTAAGCTTAGAATTTTCCTTAGGAATCATCTTTGGATCTGCTCCAGGACATGAAAAAATGTTCAATTGAATTGAAGTTTTCAGACATTACTGAATGACAAAATTATTTTTGTCTAGAAAATTTTCAAAGCAGTCTTACTTGTTGCCTGTTATGACCATAAAATTAATAATACCCTGAAGAATTTCCTAATTCTGAGATACGAGTGAATTACTTAACAATTTATAATATTTTCATAATTGCAACCCCCAAAGGTCATTTCTGCAATCAGTGCTATTTTAAAAGTAAAAATTCCTTTGCTGGTTATTGTGACAAAAACATCCCTCCGTTTTCTTGAACTAATTATTTAGATAGAGATAGCCACTCAAGTCTGCTATGGGCGCAACTTAAGTATTATTAAAACTTTAATCCATGAGTTGTGTAGTTAAGGGCAGAAGCAACACCTGTATGTTGAACTTATTTAAAACGGTTACTTTCTGATTCTGTCTTCATTTTCCTTTCTCCTGTTACGGCTGGCGTATATTGCAATTGCCTTCTTCCTTCACTGTTATTAACTTTTCCGCTTTTATCAGAAAAAGGATCTTGCTTTCTTTGATTCCCTTATTGATATTTTAAAAGGACTTTTTTCCTCTCTTGCTGTCTTTCTCAGGCAAGTCCCATCTCAATTGTCCTTTCTCATTCATTGTCATTCTTTGTGCCCATCCTCTCATCCTGGCCTAATTTTGTCATTTCTCTTTTTTTGGGGGGGTGGAGGGCGGTGGGGGGCATAGGCTTCAGGAATCTCACATCAGTTTCAGGCCTTAACCAAAATGTCATCATTTAAAATGGAAATGCCAATTTACACCAAAAAGGGAAGTTTTCTTGTTTCAATAAATTGGAAAATTAGGCAACTCGTATTCATCCAAAGACATTTTAAAAAAGAACTTCTAAATAACTAATAATTGGAAAATTCTGATCTTGGGCTTCAGTCACTGAAGATAAGGAAAGACATCTGCTTCGGTGCCCCCATCTGGCTTTCATACACAATTTCAGGCTCAGGATGCCCTTGCTCTTTCTTTTATCTACCCATTCTCTTGGACGGTGTGCTCTCACCCTAACATATTTTCAGACCCTTGCCATAGGGCAGAAGCGCCATGCAAATTATTTGTTGAGATAGATAGCCCGCATAACACTGTAAGTGACATCTGTTCTGTAGGAAATCCCTCCCTTGTGGCAGGAGTGTCATATTGGCAGTTTTTAGGGATATCGGATTGACATGCAGGAACGATCGGCTGTTTCATCTTATCCTGTGTTCCCATTCACCGAGCATCCAGTGCCAGATGCTTTGGAGGGACACATAACCCCCTGACTCTCTCTGTTGTTCTCTCTACACCTATGGTAATCGGCAGTATTACACTATGGGGAAAATTTCTTCCTGACCCCAGCTGGTAACCAAATTATGCCCTAAAGCATGAAGATTGGCATACTTTAAGGTTTCTTGTAGTTAAGACGATGGAAAATGGGATGTTTTTCATATTAACGTGCTCATTAGATTGTTTGACCTAAATAAAAGCTTGAGTAAGAAATTTCACAAATTACTCTTAATAGCTTATTATTTGGCAAAATCAGAATGGCAGATGAACATTTTAATCTTTTAAGAGTGCTCGGCCCCATGTTTGGCAATTGATTCTTCTCTTTTAAAACCAACTATTTGAAGCAAACAAAAAGAAAAATGTCCATAGTCCACAATGGTTTAAAACTTGAATCTTTGTATAAATGTATATTTATTTATTTTTAAAATTTTTATTGTGCTTGAAGTTAAAGTTTACAAACCAAGTCAGTCTCTCATACAAAAACTTATATACACCTTGCGATATACTCCTAGTTGCTCTCCTGTAATGAGACAGCACACCCCTTCCCTCCACTCTCTATTTTTGTGTCCATTCAGTCAGCTTCTGCCCCCCCTTTGCCCTCTCATCTCTTCTCCAGACAGGAGCTTCCCACATAGTCTCATGTTTCTACTTGATCCAAGGAGCTTACTCTTCACCAGTATCATTTTCTATCCCATAGTCCAGTCAATCCCTGTCTGAAGAGTTGGCTTTGGGAATGGTTCCTGTCTTGGACTAACAGAAGGTCTGGGGACCATGACCTCCAGGGTCCTTCTAGTCTCAGTCGGACCATTAAGTCTGGTCTTTTTTACAAGAATTTGGGGTCTGGATCCCACTGCTCTCCTGCTCCCTCAGGGGTTCTCTGTTGTGTTCCCAGTCAGGGCAGTCATCGGTTGTAGCCAGGCACCATCTAGTTCTTCTGGCCTCAGGCTGATGTAGTCTCTGGTTTATGTGGCCCTTTCTGTCTCTTGGACTCATAATTACCTTGTGTCTTTGGTGTTCTTCATTCTCCTTTGTTCCAGGTGGGTTGAGACCCACTGATGCATCTTAGATGGCCACTTGCTAGCCTTTAAGGCCCCAGATGCCACTCTCCAAAGTGGAACGCAGAATATTTTCTTAATAGATTTTATTATGCTAATTGACTTAGATGTCCCCTGAAACCATGGTCCCCAAACCCCCACCCCTGCTATGCTGGCCTTCGAAGTGTTCAGTTTATTCAGGAAACTTCTTTGCTTTTGGTTTAGTCCAGGTGTGCTGACCTCTCCTGTATTGTGTGTTGTCTTTCCCTTCACCCGAAATAGTTCTATCATCTAATTAGTGAAAACCCCTCTTCCTCCCTCTCTCCCCGCTCTCGTAACCATCAAAGAATATTTTCTTCTCTGTTTAAACTAGTTTTTGAGTTCTTATAATAGTGGTCTCATACAATATTTGTCCTTTGGCAACTGACTAACTTCACTTGACATAATGCCGTCCAGATTCCTCCATGTTATGGAATATTTCATGGATTCATCATTGTTCTTTATTGATGTGTAGTATTCCATAGTGTGAATATACCATAATTTATTTGTCCATTCATCTGTTCATGGGCACCTTGGTTGCTTCCATCTTTTTGCTTTTGTAAACAGTGTTGCAATGAACATGGGCTTGCATATATCTGTTCTTGTAAAGGCTCTGAATTCTCTAGGATATATTCCAAGGAGTGAGATTGCTGGATCGTATGGTAATTCTATTTCTAGTTTTTTAAGAAAGCGCCAAATCAATTTCCAAAGTGGTTGTACCATTATACACTCCCACCAGCAGTGTGTAAGTGTTCCAGTCTCTCCACAACTCTTCAACATTTATTATTTTGTGTTTTTTGGATTAATGCCAGCCTTGCTAGAGTGAGATGGAATCTCATTGTAGTTTTGGTTTGCATTTCTCTAATGGCTAATAGTTGTGAGCATTTCCTCATGTATCTGTTAGCTACCTGAATGTCTTCTTTAGTGAAGTACCTGTTCATATCCTTTGCCCATCTTTTTAATTGGGTTATTTGTCTTTTTGTTGTTGAGTTTTTGCAGTACCATGTAGATTTTAGAGATCAGATGCTGATTGGAAATGTCATAGCTAAAAACTTTCCCCAGTCTGTAGGTAATTTTTTACTCTTTTGGTGAAGTCTTTGGATGAGCATAGGTGTTTGATTTTTAGGAGCTCCGAGTAATCTAGTTTCTCTTCTGCATTTTTAGTAATGTTTTGTATACTATTTATGCCACATATTAGGGCTCCTAACGTTGCCCCTACTTTTTCTTCCATGACCTTTATCATTTTAGATTATTTATTTAGGTCTTTGATCCATTTTGAGTTTGTTTTTGTGCATGGTGTGAGGTATGGGTCTTGTTTCATTTTTTTGCAGATGGATATCCAGTTATGCCAGCACCATTTGTTAAAGAGACTGTCTTTTCCCCATTTAACTGACTTTGGGCCTTTGTCAAATATCAGCTGCTCATATGTGGATGGATTTATGTCTGGATTCTCAATTCTGTTCCATTGGTCTATGTATCTGTTGTTGTACCAGTATCACACTGTTTTGACTACTGTGCAATATAATAGTTTTTAAAATCAGGTGGAGTGAGGCCTCCCACATTGTTCTTCTTTTTCATTAATGCTTTATTTATGTGGGACCTCTTTCCCTTCCATATGAAGTTGGTGATTTGGTTCTCCATCTCATATAAAGGTATATTTAGTAAAACTTTATATAAATTTGTTCTTAGTGAACTCTATTTTTAGCCATCTGATGTTAAGAAGTCAGGCAAAACGTGGAGCCATGATCATTATTGTCGAAATAAAATACAACATGCAAGATAGGTTCTGGATAAATTGAAATTATTTCAATTTCCCATACCATCTATGTTGAGAGTGCCACTACCTTTGATAATCCTCAAAACCCTATGAGCACTTCTGTTTACAAAAACATTAGAATGGCATAATTATGAAAGTTTTTTAAAATTAAGGGTTGAAATGAAAGCAATCAACTACACAACTGGGTTAACTCATGCACTTAAGGTTATATTTAATTAAGACTTAAATATTTAGTAGAACCTCTGGTGAGTTTAAACCACGGACCTTTCAGTTAGCAGCTAAGCAGTAAACTATTGTACAACCAGGGCTTCTTTATTCATATGGTATCAGCATTCTAAAAGCAGCAAGAAAGGGGTCTAGTCCTAATGTGCAACTTACTTTAAACTTATGCTTGCATGAGAGTTCATTGACAAAGCCAACATAGCTTTGCCCAGAGTTGGTGTGGGAGAAGGCTAGATGAGGGTGTCGATACAAGAAAGTCTCATTCACTGGGGGCTCCAACCAGAGTAAATTTTTTTTTTTTTAATTTTGATGAAGTCCAGTTTATCAATTATTTCTTCTATGGATTGTACTTTTGGTGTCACGTCTAACAACTCTTTGTATCTATTATTAGATTCAATTTGCTAGTATTTTATTGAGGGTTGTTTGCATCCAAGTTCATGAAAGATATTGGTCTGTATTTTTCTTTGTTTTTGGATTGTTGTTTTGGATTGTTCTTGTCGGGGTAGTACTGACCTCATAAAATAAGCTGTGGGTGTTTGTTCCACTTCTGTTTTCTGCAAGAGATAATATAGAATTGGTGCCAGTTCTTTAAATGTTTAGTAGAATTCTCTATTGAAACCATCTGGGCCAGGAGATTTCTTTTTTTGAAAACTTTGAAATGACAAATTCAATTCCTCTGATAGTTATTTTGTTGTTGAACTCCCAACTATAATTGTGGATTTGTTTACTTTTTCTTTAAGTTCCATCAGTTCTTAATGTATTTTGGTATTCTGTTGTTTGGTACATTTCATTTAGGATTGCTGTGGCTTCTTGGTATATTTGCCCTTTCACCATTATGTAATATCTCTCTTTGTTTCTGGTAAGTTTCTTTGCTCAGGAGTCTACTTTATATAACATTAATATAGTCACTCCTGCCTTTTTAAAAATTAACGTTTCCATTCTTTTACTTTCAACCTGTCTGTTTATGTTTGAAGTGAGTTTCTTGTAGACAGCATATAATTTGATCATGTCTTTGTCCATATTGCTATTCTTTTAATTGACATATTTAGAACAATTAGACTTAATGCTATTATCACTATCTTAGGGATTACGTCTGCCATTTTATTATTCATTTTCTGTTTGTTTAGTCTGTTTTGCGTTCATGTTTCTCTTTTCTTTCCTTGCTGTATATTACTAGTTTAATTTTGATTTATTTACAGTGGTTTTTAGTATATCTCTTTTATAGTTAACCTAATGATTACTCTAGGTATTACAATATACATAGTCCACCATCACAGTCTACATATGTCACAGTCTACTGGTATCGACATTTTACCACTTCAAGTAAAGGGTAGAAAATTTACTTCCATTTGCATCCCTTTACCCTGCCCACTTTTTAAAATATTGTTGTCTTAACTAGTTTTTCTACATACCTTGAGTACACATCAGATGACATTACAATCTTTGCTTCAACCGTTAAGCATGATTTCTTCTCAAAGGAGAATGGTCTATTATATTTTAACCAATTCCATTATTGTTTCTCCCTTTCTGAATTTCCAAGCCTATTTCTGTTATTATTTCTTTTCTGTTTGGAGAAGTTCCTCTAGTCATTCTTTAAGGGTAGGCCCACTGGTGACAAATTCTTTTCATTTTTCTTCAACTCTGAATATCTATATTTCTCTTTCATGCCTGAAAGATATTTTCACTGGATGCAGAATTTTGCATTGACATCTCTTCTGTCCACACTTGAAGCCACTTTCTTCTGGTCTCCCTGGTTTCAGATAAGAAAGCACTGTCATTCAAACCATTGTTTCCCTATACATCATGAGTCATTTCTCTATAGCTGCTTTCAACAATTTTTCTTTATATTTGGTTTTTAAGAGCATTGTTATGATGGATTTGGACATGGATTTCTCTGGGTTTTCCTCTTTTGGATTTGCTCAGATACTTGTGTCTATAGATTTATGCCATTCACAAATTTGGGAAAATTTGTTATTATTATTTTTTTTTTCAACCTCATGCACTTTCTTCTCTCTTCCTGCAAGTCCAATTACACAAATATTAGATTTTTTTTTTTAATCCCCCCACTCTCTGGGGACTTTGTTCATTTTTTTAAAAATCAATCTTTTTCTCTGTTGTTTAGAATGGGTAAATTCTATTTATCTCTCCTCAAGCTCACTGTCCTATTCTCTGTCATTTCTAATTTACTATTGAGCCCATCCAGTGAAATTTTTACTCAGGTGTTTTTAAACTTTATGATTTTCATTTGGTTATTTTTTACATCTTCTATTTGTTTAATGAGATTTTCTGTATTTTCATTAGTTTCAAGGTAGTTTGATATTGCTTACTGAAACATTGATACGAAGGCTGCTTTAAAATTCTTGTTGAGTCGTCTCAGTGTTGGCATTTATTGATTGTATTTTATTATTCAGGTTGTAATTATCCTGATTCCTGGTTCGATAAATGATTTTCAGTTACATTCGGACATTTTGAATTTTGGGTTAGGAAATTCTGGACCTAATTTAAATATTCTATTTTAACAGGCAGTGATCATGTTTAGAATTTAATGTAGCAAATAGGTCGTGACCTACTTTTGTGGAATGTGGTTCCAATAACATGTTAGTTTTCAGAGCCCTTGCAGTGGTATTTGTTCTGCTGCATGTGCGTGCCACTCAAAACCCATTCTGAAAACCTGGTGGTTTTCCTTGGTGTTCTCAAAGCTTTTAATGTGTTGATTCTGGTTTGTTTAACATTTGTGTCAATCAGGATTCTTCCAGACTGATTTGTTTGGCTGATGTTTGGCTACCTGGCAGTGGCTATTATCAGTTGGAGCCGACTTGATGGCAATGGGTTTATTATTTCTTTTAAGCACTTTTTTTTCTTTCCTCCATTGCTTTGCAATAATTTTCTTAACAAAGACCTTTAAATTTATCTGCTCTAAATTGGCTTTTTTTCTTAATTGAAGATATGACTAGTGTTTGTTTTGATCATCATATGAAAAAGACATTAATGATACTTCGCACTCATTTAAAATGGGGGGGGGCTGTTTTGACTAGTATGATAGTAATAACAGTACAAAATGAGGCAATATAAGTAACCTTATAAAGCAAGTCAGTGTATGTGCATAGTTGTGTGTGCGTGTATGTGTGTGTTTATGAGGTATGATGGAGTCTGATCCCATAAGAAAGAAGACTCTGACTCCAGTATTTCTTTAGACAAAGTGCTTAAAAAAATAGTTGGTGCTCACTATAGAAAAAGACTTTATTAATAAAGGAAAATTGTTTCAGATATGTTGAGTTTGAGGTTAGGAAGGGAAAGTTAATGTAAGCAGTTTGGATTTGCAGGGCTAGACTGTGGGAGAGGAACCAAGTTTATTGCATAGACTTGGCAGTTACATTCAGAGGGGATAGATGAAGCCAAGAAAAAGAAGAATAATAGGTGAAGGGTAGGATCTTAGAATTAACTCATAATTAGGAGTGTAAGACAAAGAGAAGGAAGCGAAGACAGGAAAAGCTGAGGGGGCAGATGAAAAAGAAAATGGCGTATGATGATGGAGATGAAAGCAAGAAACATTCAGGGAAGAGGACCTCATCCAAATGCTGTAGGAAATATCAAGGGAAATGTGTACTCCATAAAGGACATTAGATTAAGCAATCATAACTGGCATTTGAAAGTACCATAGTTTCAAAAAGATTTGGGGACGGAAGTCAGATTACAAAATTTTAATGAGTTACTTTAGGGTATAAATGACTGCTTTGAGTGAAAGAGAAACTGATGGTAGTTTCAGGGAACAGCATGGCTAAGTCTTAAAATATAGGACCATATATAAAAGCTATGGAAACCGTGGTGGCGTAGTGGTTAAGAGTTCAGCTGCTAACCATAAAGGTTGGCAGTTAGAATTCACCAGGCCCTCTTTGGAAATCTGATGGGGCAGTTCTACCCTGTCCTATAGGGTCACTATGAGTAAGAATCAACTGGATGGCAATGGGTTTGATTTGGTTTTTGGTATATAAGAGCTATGGTTGCTAACCAAAAGGATGGCAGTTTGAACTCCCCAGCTGATCCTTGGAAACTCTATGGGGCAGTTCTATTCTGTCCTATAGTTTCGCTATGAGTCGGAATCAACTTGACAGCAACGGGTTAACCAGGTTATAAAGCTCTGGGGCTTGGATGCTTGTCTCTGTGTGTGTATGTGCTAGCCACAATGTCACCTTCCCACTCACCCACCCCCAAACACACACACTTGCTTTAGTTCTAATTTGCAGTTGGTTTTTTTATAATGGCATTAGTAAAACTATTTTTCATTTTCAAAAAACTTTACAGAGAAAATAGGCTTTAAAGTGAGTTAAGGCAACAAAGTTTTGAAAATTCAGTGGTCTTATGGCCAAATATTAGACTACATTGTAAAAAAGTCAAACTCTGAGAGGAATATTAAGTGACCAACTCTGTATTGTAAATTCTGTAAACACTGGATACCGTTTTAATGATGGCTTTGCAAGTGTGTATTATACCGGTTAATTAAAGTTGAAAAAATAACCAACATCCTCGTTATTAGTACCTATAAGTAGCAATTCATTGATGAGTATCCCAGGCATATATATATTTAAAGCACAATGTGCTACATAAAATCAGTGATATTTTAATTAGCATCTGATGGGAGTTAGCAATTTAACTTCATTTACCTGGGTAAAGGTTAGGTGTGGTGAGCTCATTCCACAATACTGGTGTTATTATAATAATGAACAGTAAATTGACCACTGAATAAAAAATAAGAGTAGAGAAAAACCATCCACTAAGTTGGTAATCTTTAAGGTTACTATATCCCAATAAAAATGTACTATTATTTTTATTTTAATTTCTAAATGCATTTGTCATTACATGGTATGCTTATGGGAAGCTAAATCCTGAGGTCTAGCCTAGACCTAGACATAATGAGAAAAAAGTAATCACATTAACAGCAGTTGGTCTTACCCATCTGACTTCAAACCAATTCTGACTTTTATAAAATTGTTCGGGTTACCAGATGCTGGGGGCATATTCTCTGTAGTGTTTATGATCTCACATACAGGAATCAAGATTATTTATGGCCTTTCTACCTCCTTAATGTATTTAAAACTACCTCATATTATTTTATTGGTCTCCAACCTGTCTCAGTGGTTTCTATATTCGTTCCTTTTGTCTTCATATTTTTCTTGTGGTTTTTGTTTTTGTGAATTCAACTTACTTTTAAAATAAATTCTATTCACTTGCACAGTCTGGGGAAAATGGAAAATGAAGGAAAACAAGAAGACAAGAGAAGTATACATAATTAAATGTCTGGTTTTGATTTTTTTGGGGGGTGGGGTTTTGTCTACACAAATTTTTTGAGTTTATATTCCTTCAAGGCCTATCCACTTATGAATACATTTTCCTAACATCCACTTATATTTTGCTTTCTCTATCAGAACTTTGGAAATTAATGAAGTCATAATTGTTGGAAAGAAGATTAGGCACGTTTCTATGAAAAAGTGAGAGACTATTTAGGCAGATATGAGGAAAAAAATTATGAGACATGAAGATACAAGGAGATTATGTAGTTGATAGAAGCACACAAAAAAACAATAAATATAAACAAACAAACAAAAATCAACAACTAACCCACTTCAAGACCATTTAACAGGGTAAAGCCATGAATTCAATTGTAGAGTAGGTAAATTTAACCTTCAGAATTCAAAGCCTCACATTCTTTACTTGTTATTTTTTTCTTATTTTTGCCCATTTTGTTGCCTTGTGCCACCACGATCTCTCTTCTTCATATGTGTGTCCTTGAAAAGTTTGCTTCTGTTTTAAAAAACAAAATTGAAGGCAGACCTCATCTATGAACTGTACCTGTAGGTTTTTCTTTTACTTTCTGTTTTTCAGCAAATATATTCTATAGACCGCACTGCAGAGTTCATGTGTCGTCTTACCATAGTTTCATGGATGTCACGTCTTGCCTCTTACTAGGAAAATTTCCCTTGAGGACAAGGCCCAAGTCTACAGCTTTCTTTGAAACTTCAAAGTACTCAGTCTGCTGATGTGTTAACTCAATAGGTACTCAGTAAATGTTAATTGGTTGAAGAAATGAACCAATGAAAGGGATGCAAATTCTTTTACCTTTGTTAAGAATGATTAATCCATTCTTCCTTAGGACTGGTTTAAATTGCTGTTAAGGGCATTTGTTATGGCCATTTGTTAATTTTACTTGCATTTTGTTGTTGAGTCTCTGGAAGGTGGCTGGCTTTTAATAATGATCATACTCATGTCTGCAGTGTACTTTTTGGACATTGGATTAGAGCATCTAATCTGGAAAGTGGTCAGTTATTCAGTAACTGTTGTGGTGACCTACATTTTCTACTTTTTTTTTTAGTATGGGTAAACGGAGCAGTAGTGACCATCACAGAAATCTGTCTTGTTGATGGAGATGGCCCAACTCAAATAAACTAACTCAAAGCATTAATGTAGTGAGCATCTACTTTGCCCATGACCCTGCTTTTAAATCAGTTTGAAACTATCAAGCAAGGAGGTACATTGAATAAAACTTTAATTCACATACACATCAGTCTTTCTTTTTAAACTTTGGGTATTAAAACTTCGCCATAATGGGGAGAGAAGAGGACTTTAGTTGAAAAGTTCAGTGCTAAAATATTGGATCATTATACCTATTTTGCCTCAGGTAGCATATTTGTTTTAGAATTAATGAGATACATCAAAGATGTATTTGCCAAGATTTTTGCCTATTTAAACCTGCAGTTCCAAAGCAGCGTTTTAATCCTATTAAAGCTAATTGAATGGAGTCTGCAGGCTTTGTCAGTCAGGTGAAGTTCAAGTTGTAACTGGTATCAAAGGAAGGAAAATATAAGAACCAAACAGTAATGTCTAACTCTAGCCATTTATTCTTTACACTTGAACCGTAGGGCAGCATGAAAAGAGTGTTCCTGAGTTCACAGGGCAATTCATTGGAGACACTGGAATCTTATTTGCTCTCTGAAAGGACAATTAGTAGGAAAAAAACTCCCCTGTGTTTGGAAGTTTAAATTATGTCTTTCTGGGGGATTCAGTAGCTCAACTACAGATGAAGGTCTGACAGTGTTTCCATGAAGGTTTTCCAGGGCAAACACCCTCCGTGTAAAATTTTGCTCCAGCCTAAAGTTGGCTTCAGCATTCTAGCCCAGAAGCTAATTTCTTTTAGAAATGCAGGCTAAAGGAGATGCATGTGTGTGTCCTAATTTAACTTTGGGATTCTGTTGCCTTTTTTTTTTTTAAATGTGGCTTTGACATTATATTTTGAATGGTATTTGCAACTGGACAATTCTTATTCTATCAACTAAACAGACACATGTTATAAAGAAGGAGCTCGGAACAATGCACAGTTTTAATCTAGGATGATTTCATAAATTGGATTAAGAGATTAAATGTTTTTTAATTTCATATTTGAGATATTTCTCCATTTAGAATGCAACTGACTCAATTTTGAAGTTCATATGGAAATGAAATGTCTTTGTTTATATAAGGTCTTTGGTTTCTGTTCTTATTCTTCCGCTGAAAGATTTTGTAAATAAAAACCAAACCAAACCCGTTGCTATCCAGTCCGTTCCGACTCGTAGCGGCCCTATACCAAAAAAAAAAAAAAAAAACCATTGCCGTTGAGTCAAGTCCGACTCTACCAGGTGCTCCCTGGAAACCTTATGGGGACAGTTCTGCTCTGTCCCATATGTTCACTATGTGTTGAGCATCCCTGTAGTACAGAGTAAAACTGCCCCATAGGGTTTCCAAAGAACAGCTGACGGATTCAAACTGCTGACCTTTTGGTCAATAGCTGAACTCTTAACTACGTGCCACCAGGACTCCAAATAAAGAATGCTGATTTTCAAATGGTAGGGAGATTACAAATATTTATGAATTTCCTATAATAACAATCTCCTGTTAGTGGTGACCTAACAGGGGGAAAATACAATCCTAAACTTCTATGGGAAAGGCAGGACTGAAAATTTATTTCACCATTTATGCTGTATTGCTTTTATTTAGGATCTTATATCATTTAATACTATTCTCAAAGATCAAAAGCCCTATAGAGTCTAATCCATAAGATTTCAGGAAGGAGACCATTCTTGCTGCTAATGCTATCAGTGTCCTGGACCCAATTCTGATGTATTTAATGAATTTCCCTGGAGGATTTATTTATGCTTAAGGAATTGGAGGGAAGAGTGTTTGTGTATTTTCTTTTAGGTCTACATTTTAGATTTCGAGGCTAGTCTCTTCAATCTTTTAACATTGCATGCCCCTATTGATAAAATGGAGCCTTGATGGTACAGTGGTTAAGAGCTCAGCTGCTAATCAAAAGGTCGGCAGTTTGAATCCACCAGCTGCTCCTTGGAAATGCTATGGGGCAGTTCTATTCTGTTCTATAGGGTCGCTATGAGTTGGAATTGATTCAACAGCAATGGATTTGGGTTTTGGTTTATTGATAAAACATTTTTGAGCACCTGCAAATTATGCATATTTTATTAAACTATGAAATGTATACTCATGATATTATACTAATAGATTTTTGAGATTTTTTTTTTAATCTTTGAAATAAAAAAAAAAAAAACTAGTAAAAATTCTAATATTTTCTCACCCCAGTGGTGAGACCTCACTTTGGACACCAGTGCCCTGGATATCAACTGCCAGTCTGAGTGATGGTTTGACCCATCTAATAGAGGCTACATTGTTCCTCTGGGCTTGGGGACCTCTTACCAGAGGGCTGGATTTATGTGATCCTTGGCACTCTGGGCCTCTGGACAGAGGTTCCAGCAACACTGGCCAGGAGTGAAAAGGGAAGCACTTATCTTCCCCTTTTTAAAATTAGCTCTGCCATACATTCCTATTTTTGTGCATCCTCCCTCCTCCCCTACCACCATAGTTAGCTAGTGATTGACATCCTACCCTATCCTCAAGGATCAATTTTGATTGTCCTTCTTCTGAGATACTTTTGTTAGTTTCTTCCGCCCTCAGTGGGAATAAATTTCTCTTCTTCTCAATCATCATCACTTGAATTTCTATTTTAACAGTGGTCATAAACTACCATATATCAGAGTTTACATGTTCACATTCCTCAGTTCACTTGATTATGTACTTCTAGTCTATAAGACTAATGAATATTTCATCATTGCATTCCCATCAATGTTAATGGCTGTGATTCACACCTGACAGCTATTTAGCAAACACTCTTCGCCAGTCTCTTACTTACACTCGCCCAAGTCATTCCTTATTAGTGAAGATGGAGAGACTTATCTTGCTTACTTTGGACACATTATAAGGAGGGGCCAATCCCAGGAGAAGGAAGTCATGCCTGGTAAAGTAGAGGGTCAGCGAAAAAGAGGAAGTCACTTAATGAGATGGATTGACACAGTGGCTACCACAATGGACTCAAACATATCTACTATTTATTGTGAAGATGGCACAGGACCATTTTGTTCTGTTATACATGTGGTCACTAAGAATGGGAGCTGACCTGAGGACACCTAACAACAATAACAGGCTACTACAAAAAGCTTTAAATGGTCACCTTGTTCAAGGGTCAACTTCTTCTCATCATCTGACATATTACATTCTTGAAATAGAGCTCCAATTACATCATTCTTCCACTACAAAATCTTTCACCAGCTATATTTCCAATTAAGTGTATACTCTTCATTTTGGTGTTTCAAAGTCTTAAATAATCTATCCCCTCCCTGCCTTTCCAGTGTTATTCTTTACTACATTTTGTGTACCATATTTTCAATTCTAGGTATGATACTATTCTTCAAATATGCTCCATACTTCTCTGTGATACATACTGTATAGTAAGTATAGGTAAAGTGCTTTAATAGTGTAGAAGATAGAAATGTTGCTTCAAGTTGCCATAGAGTTAAGCAAGTAAATGCCAAAGTCATAATGAAATATTGATCTGATGATTATCCATTGAAGTGAGTTTGTGGTTGATTGAACATTTATATACAAAGAGATCAATAATAGAAGAGAGTAAGCAACTTGTCCAGGTCTGCACAATTAGTAAGTGTAAGAACTGACATAGAACTAAAGCTGACTGTCTTCAAAATTCTTGGACTTAACTAATAAACTTCCTTCTCTGTCTCACTTTCTCTTTTCCTGCCCCCAATCTCTCTCTCTCTCTGTATATGTACATGTATATATATACATATGTTGTCAGGTGCTCTTGAGTCGGTTCTGATTCACAGCAACGCTATTACTATGACAGAATGAAACACTGCCTGGTTCTGCCCCATCCTCATGATCGTTGTTAGGTTTGATCCCATTGTTGCAGCTGCTGTGTCAATCCATCTCCTTGAGGGTCTTCCTATTTTTCGCTGACCCTCTACTTTACCAAGCATGATGTCCTTCTCCAAGAACCGGTCCCTTCTGATAACATGTCCAAAGTACTTGGGATGAAGTTTCGCCATCCTCACTTTTAAGGAGCATTCTGGCCCTACTTCTTCCAAGACAATTTGTCCTTCTGGCACATATATTATATATGTGTATTATATATATATCTTAGAAACCCTGGTGGCATAGTGGTTAAGTGCTACAGCTGCTAACCAAAGGGTCAGCAGTTTGAATTCCCCAGGCGCTCCTTGGAAACTCTATGGGGCAGTTCTTCTCTGTCCTATAGGGTCGCTCTGAGTCAGAATTGACTCGACAGCACTGGGTTTGGTTTTTTTTTTAATATATATATCTTAAATGAAGATATCAAATGCGTGCATATTTCAGTTGTCTGTAATGGCTGACTAGGACTAATTAAAATGAAAAAACCCAAAACTAAACCCACTGCCGTTGAGTCAATTCTGACTCAGAGTGACCCCATAGGATTTCTAAACCTGTCAGAAGCTGACTGCCACATCTTTGTTCTGCAGAGCTGCTGGTGGTTTCAAACTGCCAACCTTTTGGTTAGCAGTTGATTGCTTTAACCACTGTGCCAACAAAAAGTAACAAATATAAATGGTAAGCTCTTCATTCATGTTAAAAAGTTCAGCACTAAAGTACAGAATTGGTAGGGATAGCGTAACATTTGCTTATGTGAAAAAGAAATGGGTTTTAGTTGACCACAAACAATAATAAGTAAGATTTATTGAGACCCTCCTATGTACTGGGGACTTTTAAAAGAGCGTTATACATCTCAATTCAATTGATATTTACAATAACACTAAGAGGTGGACATTGCTCTCATTTCCATTCTGTATATAAAGAAACTAAGAAACAGCAATGCTCAGCATCCTACTTCACTCTGATTTTCTAGTCATTCCACGAATATTTAGCTTAATTCTCCAAAGCTAGGCTTTGGAGATATATCAGTAATTAGACAGTTTCTGATGTCAGAGAGCTGGCAGTCTAATCAGAAAGACAAAGAAAAAAGAGGCAATTAGGCAATTATAATAGACTATGAAAAGTTCCATATTGAGGGTCAGCACACACTTCTATAGCAATACCAGGAGTGGTGGTTACCAAACCCATTCTTTGAGAGGGCCAGTGAAAGCCTTCCCCCCAAAATTATCTCTTGGTTGAGATCTGGTAAATGAGAAACAGTTAATTTGGAGAAGTAGGAGGTGAGGAAAGAACGTCCCAGACAGAGGGAACGGCCCAAAAGTTCATAAATGAGAGAGATCACGAAGAGCCTGACAAGAAGTCATACAAAGAACAGTGAAGGAAAAAGTTACATATTTATCTGAGAGATAAGGCTTGAGGTAATTGTGAGGCTGTTGCTGTTGTTATGTGCCATCTAGTTGAGCCTGATTTATAGTGACCGTATAGGATAGAGTAGAACTGCCCCATAGGGTTTTCCAGGCTGTAATCTTTATAGAAGCAGACTGCCGCATTTCCCATGGAGCAGCTCATGGGTTCGAACTGCCAACCTTTTAATTAGCAGCTGAGCACCACCAGGGCTCTTCTGGGAATTGTGATAGCAATTATTTTTTTAAAGGATTGTTATATGGAGAGCATAATCTTATTCCACATTAATCCAGAAGGAAGAATGGCCAACAGAAACTAACACGTAGGAGTTAGAATATGGTGGTTTATTGCTTAAAATTAAACCTTTCAGCAATTAGATTGATCCAAAAGCAGAATGGTTTTGAGATTCTTATTACTGGAGGCATTTAATTACAGGTTGGAAGATTTTTCTTTTTCATGAATACTGTAGGATTGTTTTATCTGTCACCAATTGGGAAGGAATTTAATTTCTCAAAAATACCTTCCACCTCACCTACCACCGAAACCATTTCTAGATTGGTGAGGGTGGTGTTATGAAAAGATGAATAATAGAATGTAGCACTCTAATTTTCTGAGTAGAGAATTTGTAGGAAAGGATATATGTATGATGATATTTAAAGTTCAATTTGTGAGCAACCTTATAGCTAATGGGTCAAAAGCCTGTATATTTTGGAGAAATGGTAAGTATAAAACCATGCTCTTTTCTTACATACATTTTCAAGTTGATATGATCTATAGGTTTTTTTTATAGGAGAGATACATTACTGGCAATACTAAACAGTATTTCTTTGTATCCTGAACATTCTATTTTGATAGGATATATATTTTGGGGGGCCAAATGTTAAATGTGGCAATTTTTATTTCTTGATTTTCACCTGAAACCATTCTTTAAAAAGAGAAATAATTTTTTTGATATAGTAAATGATCTAGCAAAATATTCACCACCTTTCTTTTTATATAGTCTATTCTGAATAAATGTATTTTAATCATAATTTCAATGGGATACACTTTTAAGGGTGTGAGTTGATGGCTTCAGGGCTTAGGTGGAAACTGGCAATTTTTAACATTGGTTGAGATATCTCATCTGCCCTGATCTCCAAAAAATTGTGGATCATGTACCAAACAGAATTGCCATAAAATTCCCTATAATGGTCCAAATAGTGTCAGAGTAAGCCAGAGAGTTAATGAAGTTGACTAACGGAAAATAGGAGCCCTGGTGGTGTAGTGGTTAAGAGATTGGCTGCTAACCAAACAGTTGGCGGTTCGAATCCACCAGCCGTTCCTCAGAAACCCTATGGGGCAGTTCTCTGTCCTATAGGGTCACTATGAGTCTGAGTTGACTTGATGGCAGTGGGTTGGATTTAATGGAAAAAAGCTCAATTAAAATTGGTGTTGCTGCTTTAAGGACATTACTTATTTTATAATATTTGGCAGATTCAGGACAATCTTACCTGTAGATCTACAATGGACTATGTTGGAAGAATAAACTTGTGAGATATGATGAAGCAAATATGAGAGCAGAAATTCCACTTTATTTCAGTGCAAGTAGTTTAATAGAAGCCTGCAAATAGGGAAAACCAAAACCAAACCCACTGCCTGCAGTTGATTTCAACTCATAGTGACCCTATAGGACAGAGTAGAACTGCCACACAGGGTTTCTGAGGCTATAAATCTTTAACAGAAGCAGACTGCCACATCTTTCTCCCACAGGGGAGCTAGTGCATTCCAACTGCCAACCTACTGGTTAGCAGTCTAGTGCTTAAACACTACACCACCAGGGCTCCTCAAACGGAAAAACCTGTTGCCGTGGAGTCAGTTCTGACTCATACCAGCCCTATAGGACAGAGTAGAACTGCTCCATAGGGTTTCCAAGGAGCAGCTAGTGGATTCAAACTGTCAGTCTTTTGGTTTGCAGCCAAGCTTGTAACCATTTGGCTTGGTGGAACTTTCTCTCTTTTGGGTAGAGAACTGAGTTACCATTCTTCTAGAATCTGATACCTGAAGGCGAAATCCAACTCTCTCTGGGTATTCATATTGCTACGTCATATTTGCTAACAATTTATTGGGCAACAGTGGTATCTCATAGCATTACAACTTGGAGAACAGGGTAATTCATAAATAAATATTCAAGCTTCTTAAAAATGAGGACAAGGCCAATTAAATGGTCATCTGGAGTTGGCCTTTCTCAAATTCCCTGGTTCTAGATATGGTTCATTATTTTAGTGTTATGTCACTAGCCAGAAATAGAGAGTGACAAATATTGCTTTTTGGAGGTGGGGTTTGGAATGATGTCTATAGCCTTTTGAATTCTAGGGGGCTAAAAGTCAATCTAGAGCATGCTCTTTATTTCAAATATGAAACTTTGAATTAAGAGAAAAAAATCATTAGAATGAAAACAATGCTTTTTAACACTATCATTTTCCTTTCATTTTCATGAGGAAAAGTAGCTTCATATCTTAATAAATCATGTGTGAAAGAAATTAAATTTGAAAGTGAATAATTGGTATTCTAAAAATGAAGACTAGACAAGCCATAGGCTCTGAAAGATGAATTTTTCAGTGGTTATGTAAGAGTCAATTAATTCATGGAACTATTTTTGCCATTCCAGTGTTAATGTTAGAGCATCTTATGAAAGAGAGGTTAAAATGATACATTTAATAAGTTTGGAATCATGGTGGTTATTTTTGTGTTAGCTTTATCAAAAGGTCAATCTAGAAAGTTGTTATTGATAACACCGTGAATGAACTAACCAAATATATTTTACGTGCCATTCCAGCTAAAGGTGAAATCTATGTAACTTTGAATGAATGATTGGTCTGACCTAATAATTTCATTTTAGCTTCATCTTGGGCTTATTTTATTCTTGTGACATTCAATAAAATCTATAAACAAACTTTTAAAAAATCCTATTCCACAATTATATACTTTGGACTTTTAAGCATATTTTCATTTAAACCATGAAGTTATTGGCCTGTTCTTTTGACACAGTTGCTTTCTGGAATATGGGATTCTCTCTTCTTTATCAATTAATCCATGTGGTCAAACTAGTTCTATAAATTAGACTTTAAGAAAGTTTTACTGGCATATGCAAAGAACTCTCTCTACCGTGGGGAAGGGGGTAGAAAATTTATAGTTGGAATCCACTCGACGGCAATGAATTTTTATAGGTACTTAAAAACTGATCCCTGGCTGGATTTCTCTCTTAGTTTAAAATTTCTCTGATGTACTGTTCTTCTCAGCAGTACAGAAATCCATCACACCACATGCGTTGTTCCTTGAATAAAATATAACTCTTTATCATAGTCTAAAACATCTTGCATGATCTGGTTCCCATCAATCTTCCTAATCTAGTGGCAGGCCACTCCTTTCCTTCTGTGCTGCAAACTGGCTTTAGTTCCAGCCCTCAGTGCAGCCTGCTCACTTCTGTTGGGGAGCCTTTGCATATGCTGTTCCCTCTGCACTGCTCTTTGCATGACTGGCTCTTTTTTATTCTTCAAGTTAAAGGTCCTGCTTGTTAAAGCTCTTTCCCTTTCTGGCTTCAAGTTAGTCCCTGTTCAGAAGTATGTTTATTAGCGTTCGTTTATCTGTTGATCTTCCGGCAACCTCATTAAACTAAAGTTCTATGAGAACAGAGACCCTATTTGACTAATTCACCTCCATTTACAGTAGCCAGCACCTGCCTGATATGTAGTAGCTGCTCACTAATTACTTAAGACAAACTACGATAACTGAAAATGAATCAAGCCCTTAAATAGTGCATAACTCTGAAGTAAATGCCTTCAAACAATTGACAGATACTGGATAACACTGGACTATATACAAAGCAATGAGTTTTTGAAGGTTTGGAAGAATTTAAAGAACGATAAGGTATAGTTATGACATTTCCCAGAAAGGACTATAAGGTATGATTATTTATTTTTGAAATTTTATTTCAGAATTATAACAATGGGAAAATACATAAAATTTTACAGAAGCTATGTAAAATCACCAGCTGATTCCTTTAAACATGCTGACAATACCGGTGTTGGTTCATACATTATGTAAATATGACCAATATGCCATATAAAAACTGAATTTGAATCTTCTAGTTCATGTCTTGGCTAACAAATGTGTCAAGAGTCATTTTTTATTAGAATAAAGTGTGATAGTATAGGAAGGTAGAATGAATAACGTCATAATGATAAATGTTCAGCAATTGGCTAGTTAAAATCTTTTTATTTGTTGTAAATAATGTGTTTATGAGATAATCAGTGCAGAAGTAAATTTAATTGTATCATTAGGAGTACAGACAAGATTATTCTCATGAAATAAGCTTTACTCAAAATTTAAAGCTGCCTTGGTTTATTCTGTAGGCAAACCAGGGAAAACGTTTTAGGGAAACCTCAAAAAGATGCTGGAAGGCCAAGCAAAAATGCCAAGAATTGGATTAATTGGCATAATACAAGGTGGCTGGGCACAGTTGGGGAAAGTGTCAGAGTAGGGAGAATCCCCACCAAGAAAGATGGTTTGTACAATTAGCTCTCTGAACTTTAACCCTTCCAGAATAATTAATGAATAACAGAGGGGATCAAGACAAAAGACACAAAGTGATATTGTGGGTGCTAGCAAGTAATACATCAAAGAATGCTGGTAATTGGCCCTGTGGCTTTCATTCTTTGCCCTATTCCTTTCAATTCATTGACTCAAAATAATGGGTTCAGGTTCATTATCAACAGGTTTTAGCTGGAAGAGCACAACATTGCAACAAAGCTCAGACTGTAGCTGTGTGGATGGCTAAGTAAGAAGTTGTTGGTAACCACTCCAAGGAGGGGAAAGTAACATATTCCTTTTGAATGAATCAACAGCTTTTACACATATATTCGGAACTGCGAAAGCCCTATATTCCCTAATTCTACAATGCTGGAATATGGTTGGTCTGGGCAGGTATGTATATTTCCATTTAAATGATGTTTGAGACTATGGTAAGGGTGCTTATACTCTGTGCAATTTTAAGCGAAGATGAATTACTGACATACAACACATCAAGACAACAATGGTTTTGTTACTTTAGTGTGCAACTGTAGATTATTTCTGAATTTTTTGAAGTATATAACTTGCAGAAGTTTGGATTCTCTTTGATCGTTTACTTTGCGATTATAATGGGAGAAGTAGTGCAAAGTTGCCTGAGAAACTTGTAAGACAAGTATTCTTAAGTCTTCTAATTTAGTAAATTAAATCTGTTTTATATGAGGATATGTTTTAACAACAACTTGTAGTGCACAAGATACATGAGTATTTTTCAGATTTAAGCTTTGTTATTTTATTTAATTTGGGGCAGGCATTATGTTATTTTGGCAGGATAAAGATATTTTGTTATTAGATACTTGAGAAAATATATTTTCTACTAATCACCCAAAGTCTTCAGAAGTTAGCATTGTGGTTATTAATTTCCATTATCATACTATTACAGCCATTCTTCAATTTCAGAAATTATATGTCATTATGCAATTGCATATATAAAGACTAAAATTAATTAATACATCTAATGTTTAAAATTTGAAATTTTGAATAATTTCATAGTAATTAATATTATCGTGTTATCAAATTAAAAGCTTAATTATATACTTTAATGAGATTTTTAACAGCTTCTATATTTTTAGTTGTTTATTACATTGTCTTTCTCAAAAGCATATTGTATATATTTGTTACTGATATAATCATATTTTCAATATTTTTTTCTAAAACTTTAGAGACTAATTAGAGTAAAATACTGAATACGAGTTTGATTGAGTTAGAGATTTGGTATTTGTAATTCACATTAAATAATACCTCTATTAAAATGTATTGAATATGCATGCTGGAGATTAGACTGACTAGAAACGTTTAAATAAAGCCTTGGTTTAGACAGTTCATGTATGTGTGTGTGTATAAAACCAAACCAAACCAAACTCATTGCCGTCCAGTTGATTCCGATTCATAGCACCCCTGTAGGACACACGAGAACTGCCCCGTAGGGCTTCCAAGGTGCCCCTGGTGGATTCAAACTGCCGACCTTTTGGTTACCAGGAATAGCTCTTAACCACTATGCCACCAAGATTTCCATATGTATGTATATATATATATCACAGTAATGAAACCGGTACTGATTACATAGGGTGTATTTGCTGAGCAGCTAATATTTGCCAACAAATAATTTATGACATCATCACTAATTCATATGATCGTATTGTTAGAAAATCATTATGATTCACTACAATAAATCCATGGATCAACAAATTTAGCTTTAACATTTCCTGGTGGGTAGTGTTTAACTTGGCATATTTCCTTTTGTTTCAGGTCATAATGCTGCATTAAATTTAAATAAAGAGGATAACTCAATAGTTGCTATTTTTCATGAGTACCAGGAAACATCTTTTCCTTTTGGTTCATAAATGAGCTGTTAATACATAATATATGGCCAAATATTTCAGGTAGTGAATTAACGTATATCGGAGTTTTAAGAGTCTTAAGAGATCATCTTTTGGCATAACTTCAGTTTATCAAGTTAATCTAGTAAAAGAGCCTCCTAGCTCTAATACGCTCTGCTAAACCTGGGTGAAGTGGTGGATGCAGGAGTGAGGTACATGGAGGATTTTCTCAGTGTTTAAGCCCCCCCCCACTCACTCTAAAGCAGATGTGTACATGCACACACTTATTACTTCTGTATACATTCCACACTTTAAAATATCGACTAAGTACCACCTGATATAGTGAGTATTCTAATACATGGGTTGGAAAATCAAAGATAAAGAGTGTCATCACTAAGCTCACAGTCTACAGGCGGAGACAGATGTGCAAACACGTAACAATGGTGTTCAATGCTGTGATAAAGATGTGAGTAAGATCCTTCCAGAGCAGAAGAAATGAGCCGGGAACTCTGCCTGAGGAAGTTCCTAGAGGGTTCCACAGAAGAGGTGGCATTTAACTTAGGTTAACACTGAATAAAAATAAAATCAAATAAAAGTGAATAAAAATGAATCATGCAGGAAAGAAGGAAAGGTGGAGGGGATGCATCTTACAAAGTTGTTGAGGCGTAAAGAATACATTGTTGCTGTTAGGCACCATCGAGTTGGTTTTGACTTACAACAGAAGGAAAACTGCCCAGTCCTGCTCCATTCTCACCGTAATGGTTATGCTTGAGCTCATTGTTGCAGCCACTGTGTTAATTCATCTTATTGAGGGTCTTCCTTTTTTTGTTTTGGCTGACCCTCTACTTTACCAAGGATAATGTCCTTCTCCCGATACTGGTCTCTCCTGATAACATGTCTGAAATATGTGAGACAAAGTCTCACCATTCTTATTTCCAAGAAGCATTTTGGCTGTACTTTTTCAAAGACAGGTTTGTTCATTCTTTTGGCAGTCCATGGCATTTTCAATCTTCTTTGCCAACACCATAATTCAAAGGCTTCAGTTCTTCTCAGGTCTTCCTTATTCATTGTCCAGCTTTCACATGCATATGAAGCGATTAAAAACACCATGGCTTGGGTCAGGCATACCCTTTGCTTTTGAACAATTGAAAGAGGTCTTTTGCAGCCGATTTGCCCAATGCAATACATAGTTTGATTTCTAGACTGCGCTCCTTCATGGGTGTTGATTATAGATCCAAGTAGAATGAAATCGTTGACAACTTCAATCTTTTCTCTGCTTATCATGAGGTTGCTCATAGGCCCAGTTGTGAGGATTTTTGTTTTCTTTATGTTGAGGTGTAATCCATACTGAAGGCTGTCTTTGATCTCCATCAGTAAGTGCTTCAAGTCTTCTTCACTTTCAGTAAGCAAGGAGCATAAAGAGTATAAAAAAAAAAAAACAAAAAACCCAGTGCACTGTATTCAAAAAGCAGTAGGTTCCTTATTTGATTAACTTGAGTACAAAGTAGTTGTTAGAAGTTACTTGGATATTAGATTAATTCTTTTTGTGGGGTTCAAATTGAAATGTATGTCATATCTATGGCAACTATTTTGGGCTTACTTCTGAGAGCTATGAAGGAATGTTGGGCTCTATAAAAGCATGTGTTTTAGGAAAACAAGGGTGTAGGCAGGTGGTAACTGGTGTGGAATGAGTAGAGACTGGTGGCTAGCAGCCTGACCTATTGGGGAAGCTGCTATAATTCTTTAGACAATAAACCATGACCCCCTTAACTGAGGCAAGCAGTAGACATAAAAAGTGGACCTAATTTAAAGGAAACTGTTGAGATAGAGGAAACCCTGGTGGTATAGTCATTAAGAGCTACAGCTGCTAACCAAAAGGTCAGCAGTTTGAATAAAACATGTGCTCCTTGGAAACCCTATGGGGCAGTTCTACTCTGTCCTATAGGATTGCTATGAGTCAGAATTGTCTCGATGGCAATGGTTTTTTTTTTTTTTATGGGGTTGAGATAGAAAAGAGCCCTGGTGGCACAGTGGTTAAGTGCTTGGCTGAAAGGTCAGCAGTTTGAACCCATGAGCCACTCCACAGGAGAAAGATGTGGCAGGCTGCCTTGGAAACCCTATGGGGCAGTTCTACTCTATTCTATTGAGTTGCCAGAATCGACTCTACGGTCATGGGTATGGGTTGAGATAGATTCCATAGGATTTGATACTGAGAATTAAAGAAGTTGGTGTAGTTTAGAGAAAACCCCAAGATTTATATTTTTTTGTGTTTCAGACATAGTGCAATAATTCTTTGTGGGAATATAATGAGATGAAAAAGTTTTAAACAGCTTCATTGAGAAGTATTCATACAGCATACAATTCATCTATTTAAAGTGGACAATTCAGTGGTTTTTAGTATATTCAAAGAATTGTGCAACCATCGCCACAATGTAATTTTAGAATATTTTTATCACTCCTAAAAGAAACACTATACACTTTAGCAATTCCTATGCATCTGTCAGTTTGTCATACTGTGGTGGCTTTCCTGTTACTGTGATGCTTGAAGCTATGCTGCTGGTACTCAAATACCAGTAGGGTCCACCATGGTAGACAGGTTTCAGCTGAGCTTCCAGGCTAAGACAGACTAGGAAGAAGGACCTGGCAATCTACTTCTGAAAAAAATTGGCCAATGAAAACCTTATGAATAGCAGCAGAACATTATCTTGTACAGTGCTGGAAGATGTGCCCCTCAGATTGAAAAGCACTAAAAATATGAGGGGGAAGAGCTGCCTCCTCAAAGTAGAGAGCCGCCTCCTCAAAGTAGAGTCAACCTTAATGATGTGGATGCAGTCAAGCTTTTGAAATCTTCATTTGCTGTTGTGGCATGACTCAAAATGAGAAGAAACAGCTGCAAACATCCATTAATGATCAGAACGTGGAAGTACAGGGCATGAATCTAGGAAGACTGGAAACTGTCAAAAATAAAATGGAATGCATGAAGATCAATATCTTAGGCATTAGTGAGAGAAATGGACTGGTATTGGCCATTTTGAATAGGAAATTGATATACCAGGCTTTGGTGAGCAGAAATGGACCTATTCGCCATTTTGAATAGGGCAATCATATGGTGTACTATGATGGGAATGACAAATTGAAGAGGAATGTCGTTGCATTCATCATCAAAAAGAACATTTCAAAATCTATCCTGAGGTAAGTCACTGTCAATGATAGAATACTATTCATACGCCTACAAGGAAGACCAGTTAATATGACTATTATATAAATTTATGCTTCAATCACTAAGGCCAAAGGTGAGGAAATTGAAAATTTTTACCAGCTTCTGCAGCCTGAAATTGATCAAACATGCAATCAAGATTCATTGATAATTACTGGTGATTGGAATGTGAAAGTTGGAAAATAAGAAGGATCAGTAGTTGGAAAATATGGTCTTGGTTATAGAAACGATGCCAGAGACCACATGATAGAATTTTGCAGTTCTGTGTGGTTTAAAACCAGGAAAGGTGTATGCCAGGGTTGTTTCTTTTTACCATACTTGTTCAATCTGTATGCTGAGGAAATAATCTAAGAAGCTGGAGTATATGAAGAAGAACATGACATCAAGAGTGGAGGAAAACTCATTAGCAACCTGCGATGTGTAGATGACACAACCTTGTTTGCTGAAAATGAAGAGAACTTAAAGCACTTACTAATGAAAATCAAAGACTACAGTCTTCAATATGAACTACAACTTAACATAACAAAAATCCTTACAACTGGACCAATAAGCAATATCATGATAAGTGGAGAATAGATTGAAGTTGTCAAGGATTTCGTTTTACTTGGGTTCACAATCACCACCCATGGAAGCTGCAGTTAAGAAATAAAATTATATATTGCATTGGGCAAATCTACTGCAAAAGACCTCTTTAAAGTGTTCAAAAGCAAAGATGTCACTTTGAGATCTAAGGTCTGCCTGACCGAAGCCATGGTGTTTTCAATTGCTTCATATGCAAGTGAAAGCTGGACGGTAAATAAGAAAGATGGAAGAATAACTGATGCCTTTAAATTCTGGTGTTCGCCAATGATACTGAATATACTGTGGGCTGCCAGAAGAGCCAACAAATCTATCTTGGAAGAAGTACGGTTCAAATGCTCATTAGAAGCATGGACATGTTATTAGCCCCTGGAGAACAACATCATGCTTGGTAGAGGGTCAGGGAAAAAGAGGAAGACCCTTTACAAGATGGATTGACTCAGTGGCTTCAACAATGGGCTCAAGCATAACAGTGGTTATGAGGATGCGGCAGGACTGGGTACATAGGGCTGCTAGGAGTCAGAACTGACTCGAGGACACCTAACAACAACAATGAATAATGATGTCTAGCATATCTTCATGTGCTTACCGGTTATTTGTACATTTTCTTTGGCAAAATGTTTATTCACATTCTTGCCCCACTTTTTATTTGGGTTATTTTTTATTGCATTATCTTTTTGTTATTAAGTTGTAGGAGTTCTTTATGTATTTTAGATACAAATCTTTTGTCAGATATATGATTTGCAAATATTTTCTCCCGTTACATAAGTTGTCTTTTTACTTTCTTGATGGTATCCTTCGATGCATAAATATTTTTGATTTTGAAGTCCAATTTTTCTATTTTTTCTTTGTTGCTTGTTTTCTTTTCGTTGTTTTGGGTTCTCATATCTAGGAAGCTCATGAAGACTTACTTCTATGTTTTCTTCCAAGAATTTTATAATTTGAGTTTCTACATTAAGTTATATGATTCATTTTGAGTTAATTTTTGTGTTTGGTGTGAGAAAGGAGTCCAGGTTCATTCTTTTGCTTGTGGATAGCCAGCTGTCTTGGCACCATTTGTTGAAAAGACTATTGTTTTTCCATTTTAGTGCCTGGGCACTCTAGTTGAAATCAATTGACTATAAATATAATAATTTATTTCTGGACTGTCAATTTTATATTTCATTGATCTGTATGTTTATCTTTGTGCCAATACCATACTGTCTTCATTACTCTAAATTTGTAGTAAGTTTTTAAATTGGGAAGTGTGTCTTTCAAGTTTGTTCTATGTTGTTCTTTTTCAAGACTGTTTTGACTATTCTGGGTCCTTTGTGTATCCATATTAATTTTAGGATCAGCTTGTCAATGTCTGCAAACTAGCCAGCTAGGGTTTTGATAGGAATTTCTTCAAATTTGTACATCAGTTTGGAGAAAATTGCCATCATAACAGAATTCAAAATTTCTATTCATAAGCTTGGATGTTGCTCCAATTACTGTATTTTTACATAAATAATGTGGGTCTTTTACCTTTGTTTGCCAACGGTACCCTCTCCTTGTGAGGTATTTTTGAATAAGCACACTATGCTAATTTTTTCTTTACAGCAATGTGTTAAAAAAATTTATGAAATACCTCACAGGGAGAGGGCACTGTGGGCAAACAAACGTAGAAGGCATGTGCTATTTGCATAAAATATGGTATTTATGCTTTTTTTTTTCCGACTACATTTTGTAGTTTTAAGATACAAATCCTGCACTTCTATTGTTAAATTTATTCCTAGTTTTTTTTTTTTTTTTAAGTATATGTTGCTGTAAATGGTATTGTTCTTAATTTCACTTTTGGATTTCTCATTGTTACTTTATAAAAATATGATTGATTTTTGTTTATTGGTTTTATACCTGCAAATTTGCTGAACTTGTTAGTTCTAACAGGTTTCCAGTAGATTCCTTAGAATTTTTTAATTTTTTTTGTACAAAATCTTATCATCAGCAAATAGAAGTTTACTTCATCCATTCCTATCTGGATTTCTTTTATTTCTTTCTGCTTCCTAAGTGCCCTGACTAGACTCTTCAGTACAATGTTAAATGGAAGTGGCAAGAGTAGATATCTTGGTGTTGTCCCTGGCCTTAGAAGGAAAGTATCCAGTCTTTCACTACTAAGTATGATCTTAGCTGTGTCATAGATGGCCTTGAGTCGTTTCCTTCCTATTTCTAGTTTTTTTTTTTTTTTTTTTTGCTTTTTTTATCATGAAAAGATGTGGGGTTTTTTCAAGTGATTTTTCTGCATCTATTGAGATTATCATGTTTTTTTTTAGAAGAAGTTTAAACATTTCACAGTCCATAGATACAGATCAACACAACATTATAAGGCATCTTAAACATTTTTGTAATACATTCTTATTTTTGATAGTATATATTTTTAAGAAAACTGCTTGAACTCAACTACAGAGGCATGATCTGAGTATCCCATACTAAATATACGTTTTTTGTATAAGATTTTAAATACATTCTTTTTGCCTATAAAATAAAATTTATTACCTAAACACACAGAAGTACACAGTGGCAGCTTTTTTTTTTTACTGATTCTCAATAAAGACAGAATAGAGGGTAACTTTTGGGAAATAATAAATAATAAATAAATTTCCTTCTTAGGGTCTCATACTTATTTCTGTTATGAGAAATACTCATGTTTTAGTTTAAATAATACTGTATATTTTACTGGAAACCCTGGTGTCATAGTGGTTAAGTGCTACAGCTGCTAACCATAGAGGTCAGCAGTTCAAATCCACCAGAAGCTCCTTGGAAACTCTATGGGGCAGTTCTACTCTGTCCTATAGGGTCGTCGACAGCAGTGGGTTTGGTTTTTTTTGGTTGGTATATGTTTTACTTAAAAATGGTGGCATATATAATAGATCTGAAAATGGGTTACTACTTTGATATGTGGTATTTAAACTTGAGAAAAGACAAGCACATTATCATAGACTGCAAAATATTCTAATGCAAGCAGATGTTTAGATCAGAATAGAAGCCATTAGCATTGATATGAGAATTATTTAAAATAAGATTTGCATATTATGTGGCAATGGTAGAATTTCTCTCATTGTGCCTTTTATATAAATATAGCAATGATTATAAATAGACTAAAGAAATCTCTTCATATCTGCTGAAGTAAATTTTTAGGAAAAGGAAGGGGGATATTTTTCAAATTTAGTAGTTATTCTTAAAATAATAAATAATTTCTTGAAAAATACCTTTGATAATTACCTTTGATAATATAGTATGTTAAAATCTCAGTTCAACATAAATATTTCTGTATTGCTAACATACCTAAACTTCCCTTTAAACACCTAGTACCTTGATCCATATTCAGCTTTTTTTTTTTTAACTTTAGTTGGCCTGCTGTGATGAAAGAGTCATCTCATCTTGTATTAATCTTATTTGATATGTTGAATGTCATTATGCCATATTTTTTTTTTATTGGGGTAAGCATAAATTTCAGAGAATATCTAAACTTTAAAAGTTATATTTTAAACTTCTTTGTGTCAGGAGTATTTTTCTTTTCATTGATGGGTCTATTTTAACATCATCCAAATGGAGTAAAAATGTTAACTTGTTGATCATTACAATGTATTATTTTTTAATCTCTGTTCTTATACAGTAGTATAATGAAATAGCCTAAAATATGTGTGCATGTGTATTTTATCATTTGAACCTTTGCCTTTTTTCTTTTAATCATTCTACATGGAGAACATAGACCATGTTGGTGGTTTATACTTTAGTGGAATATTTAAGTCAATTACATTGTATATTACATGTGTGTATGTTTGTGTGTTTGCATGTGTGCCTTTGGGCTTTGTGCCCTTTCTTTTTTGTTCCATCTTGTTCTTCTGTGGCGCAATGATTAAGAGCTCAGGCTATTAAAAAAAAAGTCAGCAGTTCAAATTCAGTAGCTGTTCCTTGGAAACCCTGTGGGGCAGTTCCACTCTGTCCTACAGGGTTGCTATGTGTCGGAATTGACACGATGGCAGTGAGTGTAGTTTGCTCTTGTGGGGAGAGGGTTGTTTCTTCAAATACATTTCTGAAGAGTTTTTTTTTTTTTCATATTTCTTTGATAAAAGTAACGTGGATAGTAACACTGTTCAATATGATTTTAACTACATGATAAAGATGAGAGTGTTCCATAATTTGGTCATAGAAGAACCTTATTATTTCAGAACTAAATTTTGTCATTGAAACTTTCACTTTACATCTAGTAGACACTTGGGTTTATTGTGATATAGATTAAAAGGTGATATTCCTGACCTACTGCCAAAAAAGGTTGTGCACCTCAAATTGTTTCTTTTTATTTTCAATGTGTTTATGTTTGTTTTTCTTCAGATTTATCTCACCCCGTGATAATCATTTCTGAGGTTATAGCACTAGATTCTTAAGCACCAAAGTACTAAAGCACCAAACACTTTAATTTTCCATTAGGCGATCTGAATTTATTGGTTCAATATTTGTTCATAAACATGGTAAATAATCTTATTTTTTTCAAATAAATACATATTAAGTCACTTTTGGATAAATATATAAAGATAATCAATTTTTGCATTAGGGATTGATATCTTGCTTTGTCTAGTGACAAAAGAGCTAATAAATAAATACCCTCAATAGCTTAACACAAATAAACAAATTGAATATTATAGATTTTAGTAAGAATTAAAAAGGTTGGATTTTTTTTTAGAAAAACTGAAAATGACTGGATATATTCTTTTAGCTTTTGTATGCCTAATAAAGTATTTCACCTTAATTTTCCAAAAGATAGTTTTGTTGAGGACTGAAATCTAGTTGACCATTTTTATTTTTCAGTACCTTAAAGAGATTGTTTGTTTCCTGTGACAGAATCTGCCATCATCCTTATTTTTGTTCCTCTTTGCATAACATGTTTTGCCTCCCTGGTTACTTTTAAGATTTTCTTTTTATCATTGGTTTTGAGCAATTTGTTTTTTATATGGCATGATGTGATTTTCTTCATATATTTTTGGGCTTGGAGGTCATTGAGCTTCTTGGATCTATGGGTTTATAGTTTCTAACATACTTGAAAACTTTTTGGCCAGTGTTTAGTCCAATACTTTTTCTGACTTTCTTATCTACCTTATCTTTGGGGACTCCAGTTACAGTTGGCCCTCCAGTTTCAGTTGGCCCTCCATATCTGCAGTTTCCATCTGCAGATTCAACCAACTTTGGATTGAAAATACTTGGAGAATAAAAAAAAGACTTTTTTTTCTTGTCATTATCCCCTAAACAATACAGTATAACAACTATTTACATAGCATTTACATTTTATTAGGTATTATAAGTAATCTAGAGATGATTTAAAGTATATAGGAGGATGTGTGTAGATTATATGCAAATACTACACCATTTTATATGAGACGTGAGCATCCTCGGCTTTTGGTATCCATGGGGGTCCTGGAACTAATCCCCCGTGGATACCGAGGGATGACTATACATATATTTTAGGCTATTTGAAATTGGCCCACAGCTAACTGACATCTTTGTTCGTTTTGTTGTTGCTGTTGTTATTCTTATTTTACTGTGTTTCATCTTCAAGTGTGTCTTTTGATATGTGCTTAAATTCTCTAATCTTTTTCTCTGCAACATATAACCTGCTGTCATTCTTATGCACCACATTTGGCATTTCACACATTGTAATTTTCCTCTCTAGATGTTCAATGTAAGTCTTTTCTATGTTTTTACATTTTTTAAAAATCTGTAATGCAGTTATTATAACTGTTTTAATGTCCCTTTTCACAAATTCTAATATCCGTGTCAGTTCTGGGTCAGTTTTTATTGTTTGACTGACTTTTCTTCTTATTGGTTGTATTTTCATGCTTGTTTGCATGTCTTGTAACTTTTTATTGAATACCGAACATTGTGAATTTTACCTTATTCAGTCATGGGTATTTTTATATTCTTATAAACCCTTTTAAACTTTGTTCTGAAATATAATGAAGTTACTTAGAAACAATGTAATATTTTCAGGTTATGTTTTTAAGATGGACCAAAGCCGTGCTTGATCTAGGGCTAATTAGTCTTCACAATTGAAGCAAGGCCCTTCTGTGTTCTCTGCCTAATGTCCCATGGATCATAAGATTTGCAGTATGATTGGTGGGAAACAGCACTGTTTTTGGCCCTGTGGGAGAGCCAGACACCATTGATCTCATCGTTCCTGGTGGGATTTTTTTTTTCCAGTTTTGGGTATTTTCTTCATGTAAATGTGCTGATCAGTATTGTTATGGATGGAATTGTATCCTCCTAAAAGATGTATTGAAATCCTAACCCATGTACCTGGGAATGTTACCATGCTCGGAAATAGGGTCCTTGAAGGTGTTATCAGTTAGGTTAACCTGAGGTCATACTGGAGCAGAGTGCGTCCTAAACCAATATAGCTGGTGTCATTACAAAAGACGAGAAGACACACAGAGACAGGGAGACAGGGGAAGGGTGCCATGTGATACTGCAGCTGCACGTTAAGGAACTCCTGAAGCTACCAAAGCTAGAAGAGAGTCATGAAACAAATTCCCCTTAAAGCCTCAGAAGGAATCAACATGACCAGCATCCTGATCTTGGACTTCCAACCTCCATAACTGTAAGACAATAAATTCCTGTTCTTATAAGCCATCTTAGCTGTGATATATTGTCACAGTAACCTAGGAAACTAAGACAAGTACTTAGCAGAATACTTGAGAGGGGCACTGGCAGATTTCTGAGTTCTCTCTGTGCAGCTTTCCCCTCTCCAATACTGTCTTTGTAACCCTAGCCAGCTTGGTCTACCCATACTCTACCTCTGCCCCCTCAATTTAGGGAGTCTGCAAGCCTCTGCGTGGACTTACTTTCTTTGTACCACAGTCTGGAAAATTTCTCAAGGCAGTGAGCTAGGGCGATCATGGAGCTTACTTTTTATCTTGAGTGTTTCTTGTCTCTCTGGGCTCACTCTCTTTTGTTAACTAGTGTCAGTGTCTTTTAAGCAATTTGCCTGTTTTTTGGTTGTTTTAGTTGGGAGGATAAATCTGCTCCCTATTACTCTGTCTTGGCCAGCTTGACTAACATCCAGTGTACGAGTTCTTAATATTTTTATCATTGTTTTAGTAAAATTTCAACCATGTGTTAGCCAAATTTATAAAGTGTACTTTAAGAGCTATTAAGTATAGTATCAATAAAAACAGAAACATCGTGGCATAATATGCACCAAACAGGAGCATCTGAAGATGTAGTTTACTGTAGCGCAGTAAAGCCTACGAAAGCTGGAATCTCTGTAAGGCGGAAACCTGTCAGAAAAGGAAAACTCAAATATTTTCCACTAAAACAAGTGATAGAAAAGTGGTAAGAATGCACCTTGTCAGAAAACTTGCAAGACCCAGAAAAACAAGGCAGTCCCATCAAGTTCTGGCTCTGACAGGTTTCACTGTAAAATTATCACAAGGCACTAATGAGAGTATACGGTTCATGAACCACACCTGCTATTTATTAAGATATGACTTTTTAAGCTTTCTGTTTATCCTCAATTTTTTTATTTGCAAAAAAGAGATTATTCCAACTATAAAGTCTTCTTCACAGGATTGTGACAATGAGATGATATACGTAAAATTACTTTGGAAAGCCAACATTATTATGTAAACATAAGATCTCTTTTGAAAGTTTCCAAGTTTAATTTTATAAACTATTTAATACAAATATTTTTGCAGTATGTAATCCATCTATATTTACTATATTATTTATACAATTCACAGGAAAACCTGCAATAAGAGAACACTAAAATTAGAGTTCTAATTGATTATAAGGAAACCCTGGTGGCGTAGTGGTTAAGTGCTACGGCTGCTAACCAAAAGATCGGCAGTTTGAATTCACCAGCCGCTCCTTGGAAACTCTATGGGGTGGTTCTACTCTGTCCTATAGGGTTGCTATGAGTCGGAATCGACTCAACGGCAGTGGGTAATTGATTATAAAACAATGTATAATATCGGAAAATATCTGTATGTTTAGTTCATACGGAATAATTTAGATTTTGATGTCTTTTATTCACATATCTTCCTATATTTTGGCTACATAGTTCAATAATGATTTAAATTTAAGATTGAAATAGCATTAGAAAAAGAAAAAAAAATTAAATGATATACACTTCTCTAGTGTTGATTCCAAACTGTGGGAGCTACTTCTTTTAAAAGCACAACTTCAAACACAATGTTCAATTTGTTTTAACTATAACTATAGAATTACTGAGAGGAATCTCTTCCCATTTATGTCAAAGATGAAAGATGATTTGTGATAATGCATAGGCTATTTTCCTGTCATCATAATTGGGCTTATTCACTAAACTGAGTTAACAACAGAGAGATGATCGGGGAGCCTGCCCATGATATCCTGTTATTCATATAATTTGTGATAAATTTTTTAGATCATAGTTTATGCTTTTAAGATGCATTTGCTTTCATAAACTGCCATATTCATTTATATATCTATATGAATATAATATTGGAATATCATGGATTTCATTTACTCCAGTTTAGTAAACTAAGGGTAAAATTTTGACTCGTTAAGACTTATGTATTGTTTTATTTGCTTAAATCAATACAAGTGGTAAAGATTTAGTGTTGAGTTTAGGAACTTGGCCTATAAATAGGACAAATCTGACTTCAGATTTCAGCTCCATTAGTAGGGTTCCCAGGTATATTTGAATTTCAGTGAACAAATAATTTTTTTTTGTTGTTGTTATAAGTATGTTCCATGCAATATTTGGGGTATACTTATACTAAAAAATTCAATTTTCATCAGAAATTTAAATGTGCCTGGCACCCTGCTTATTTATTTGTTAAACTGGCAACCCTATCCATCAGTCACCATCAGAGTATCAATCCCATTTATTCCTATTATGTCTTGATCATTTTAATACCTCTATAGATGATGATTCCACTCCTTTGGTCTCTTACTTCCTTGACCTCTTTTCCTTCGCCTCCAAGTATGTTAGCTATTCTTTTGCATGACTATGTTCTAGACCTTATCATTCTAAATATATGCACCTCCTCCATAATGTTTAATTCAAAAATTTGACCTGCTAAATAACATTTTCTATTTTTCCAGTTTTGAAGACCCCAACTCGAACATTCTTTTTTATTCTACCGGGACCTACAATCCATTGATCCTTCCACTATTTCGTTGCCTTCACCCTTTATGCTCTTAATTCTTTCCTTATTTAACAAAGCCTACAGTCTTCCATGGCAGGACAGAAGTATTGTTATATGCGGCCAGACCACTTAGACTTAAAGGGCTTAAACCCTGCTTGCACCATTTATTAGCTGTAACCTTCATTAAGTTACTTAATATTTTGCCTCAGTTTACTCATCTATAAAATGGTAATAATAACAGGTACGTATGTTATATAGGACTTTTGTGATGAATAAATGACTTATACGAAGTGCTTAGGACAGTTCTTGGTACACAGTAATCTCTGTGTAGTTAGCTTCTGTTATCATCATCAACAACATTATCACCATCAACAATGTCAAAATGCCCTTGTTCACACTCTCAAATCCCTAGTACATCTCTTCCTTCACCTTTCTCATCTGGCACAACCTTAAGCCTGTTTAAATCCTTACTGTGTCACTTTACGTAGGAAGCTAGAGGGAAAAAGTGCTGTCTGGTTTCACTCTAAATGAATAGTTTTGAACCTCAATGCTGCTGTAAAAATGGCATGGGGGCCCTTAACACTGCTATAAAAATGGCATGGGGGTCGTGTCTGATCTCCTCCAACCCCATAAGGAGGAAGGAGAACCAAGATTAACAGCGCAAGGCTGACTCTCATGAGGTGGTGGCCAGACAAGCCTCCTTTCTCTGCCATCTTTACTAATTCTTACACCAACTATCCCTTCCATAACACTCTCTACTGGGTTCGATAATTCATTGAAACGACCATACAGAACTCACACACCATACTCACAATTATGGGGGTTATTAGAGAAGTAACAGTTACAATTCAGGCTCAGGAACACTCAAGATACAGTTCTTTCATCAGGATAGCCTCTTCCTAGCCTCTTCCTTGCAGGCACACCTCTCCCTAGCCCTCAGTCTCTGCCCCAAAGCACTCAGCTTTCTCTCTGCCTGGGGTGGGAAGCCCACTGCACCATTTCCTGCTGCCAGGTCTCTGCTGCTGGGTCTCTCCTTCCTTGGTGATGGGCTCCTCCTCTCTGCTCTGGAATTGGCTCTCATTTAAGGAGAAACTGACCAATCCCCTTGGGGGGGCCAAAATTACCCTATCACACAGTCCTGCCCGATCACCTGGGTGGGAACTACAAGACCATGGCTAGAAAGGCCACACAAAAGCAGTGAATTTACACCGCAGCTGCCCAGAAAATCAGTTACATTTCCATAATTCATTCTATCTCTCCTTCAGACCTTCTCCCTTCTCACCAACCTCAGATGTCCCACTCACTCCCCCTTAGTTTCCTGGTGCTGCTGTAACACAAATACCACAAGTGAGTGGCTTTAAAGAACAGAAATTCATTCTGGAGAATATTTCACGTAGGTCTGCTCATGTGAGTTTGGTCTGGGAGGTACACAAATAACCTCTTTATGAGAAGTGGTGTAGTGTAGTGTTAAGAATTCAACTAAAGCCAGGCTTCCTGAATTTGAATTCTGCTTCCAGTAGGACTTTGGTGACTTAATTGAACTCTGTACCTTAGTTTTCTCACCTGTAATATGGGAATGGTAATAGTACCTCCTCATAAAAAGCTAAACCAAACCTATTACCGTTGAGTTGATTCCAATTCATAGAGGCCTTGTAGGTTAGAGTAGAACTGCCCCTAGGATTTCCAAGGAGTGGCTGGTGGATTTGAAGTGCCGACCTTTAGGTTAACAGATGAGTTCTTAACCACTACCCACCAGGGCTCCACCTCCACCTTTTCCCATTGCTGTCCAGTCAATTCTGATTGATAGCGACCCTATAGGTCAGAGTAGAACTGCCCCATAGAGTTTCCAAGGAGCACCTGGTGGATTTGAACTGCTGACCTTTTGGTTAACAGCCATAATACTTAACCACTGTGCCACCAGGGTTTACCACCTCCTCATAGGAGTGGGCAATAATTTCATATTTGTGCAGTGAATGACATACAGTAAGTGCTTTATAAGTGTTTACTATTTTTGTTTTTATTATAACAAAATGGCCTTATCCATAAGAAGGTACCAAGGCATGAATTCAAAAGGTTGTATTACAGCTCATCTCTCTTGCAGGCATTTTGATGTATGCATATGGAAATAGTTTTTTGTAACTTCAGAATTATAAATTACAGGAGGTCTTTTGCCAAGCTTTTGTATATACGCTTCAGAAATAAAAAAGGAAGATTTGAGCTGTACCTAAAGTGTGGGGAATCTAATCAATATTAAATGTCTGTCACTTTCATTCATTGGATAAATGGTTATTGAGCAGTAATTATGTGTTGCATTTTGAACTTTGGGGTGGTGTACAATGCTGAGTAAGCTGACGTAGTTCCTGTCCTCATAGAATTTCTGATATAAAACAAGAGACATTTTTCACATAAAATTACTATAAAACCAAAAACCAAACCTGTTGCTGCTGAGTCGATTCTGACTCATAGTGACCTTGTAGGACAGAGTAGAACTGCCCCATAGTGCTTCCAAGGAGTGCCTGGTGGATCCGAACTGTTGCCTTTTTGGTTAGGCTGAACTCTTAACCATTATGCCACCAGGGTTTCCTAAATTGTATAGTATAAGCCCAACTATTTCCTTTCTTTGTGATGCCTGTGTTGGATTAAGGATTGGGCCAACAGTTTTTAGGAGGCACTGCAACAACTGTGGAATACATTGGATACAACACGCTAATTCACTCAGGTTTCGTGATACACTTCCTCACCTAACTGCGAGATCTAAGTTGGTCTCCATACCATTGAAGTAGAGAGTATTGCTCAGTGTAAATACATTTGGAAAAAGAAAGCTTTTCAAGGATGCTGGTCTGTCCCATTTTGCGTCACTCACAGGCAGGTAGCAAATGGAACTACTGATTATGACTCTGAGCCTGAGACCCAGCTGCTGTCAGGTGCCTGCAGCCAGCAGGTGCAGGCAGTTAAAATTCTGTAGGAGAATAATGGTCTATGTTGGGCTGCCTACCAGGCGATTCATTTTATTACTTAACCTTTAAACTCTTAAATGTGTTTTTTTTTTTTTTTTTTTGCTACAAACAAATAAAAATAAAATAAATGAAAACAAGAACTAAAGAAAGTGGGGAACATTTTAACAAGAAGAAAATAAACTGAACAAAGATACATGATTAAGATCTTATAATGATATAAGTGTAGGTTGGTTACATCTACACTTAGTGGCTGGGTAATGAAGGAATATTCCAAATAAGTAAAAATTTTATGTTTGGATCATGTAATAAATCACTTCTTTTGATTGCAAAAAGCTATACTGTTACTATTAAGAGCAATTGATTTCTCCCTATTCTCACTAAATGCATTTTGAAAAAATATCTTAAGATATAAATTAGAAAGGGGAACACATTGTTAGGCTGCTGATTAGCCCATATGACTTGCTCTGGCCGTGATGGAGAAGATGCATGTACAAATTTTGGAATAGTTAATAAATTCCTCTTCTGTCTTTTTTGAGGCAAACCATTTCTATATTTAACATTCAGAGGGCTGATTTCACAACTAAGTAAAATTTTACATCTTTTTTCTTTGGAAGACACAGATTCTAATTCAACCATAAATTGAGATGATTTAATTTTAGAGATTGTAGATTATCTTTTTATTTTTGAGGAAATGACGAACATTACATGGTAGCTAACTAAAATAAAAACCAAACCTGTTGCCGTCAAGTTGATTCCAACTCATAGCAACTGAGTAGGACAGAGTAGAACCGCCCCATAGAGTTTCCAGTGAGTGGCTGGTGGATTTGAACTGCTGACCTTTTGGTTAGTAGCTGAGGTCTTAACCACTGCGCTTCATGGTAGCTAAAAAAAACCAAAACCAAACCCTTTGCCATAGAGTTGATTCCAACTTATAGCAACCCTATAGCTAAGAGCCCAAAAATTGAATGTTAGTGGCCTCAAAGCTCCATCTAGAACCCAAAAGAGTCTTCTTTCTTCAGATAATCATTCCCATGCATACATTCCACCTCATTAACCAAAGAGCCCAATAGTATTTCGTTCATTTTATGACTCTGAGTAGATTGAATATTCATAAGAAGTTGTCCTTGGATTACTCAGCATATGCCATCATGCCACCACTGGATAACACTATCACTTCTAGAAAATGGAGACTCACATGACATTTCTTAGTAGCAGTGTCTCAGTCACACTCTGTTAAAAGCTTGTTGTTGTTAGTTGTCATCCAGTTAGCTCTGACTCTTGCAGACCCCACGTACAACAGAAAGAAACTTTGCCTAGTCCTGTACCATCTTCACGATCGTTGATATGCTTGAGTCCATTTTGAGGCTACTGTGTATTTTGAGTGCCTTCCAACCTAGGAGGCTCCTTTTCCAATATTCTGTTGTGATCCCTAGGGTTTTCATTAGCCAATTTTAATTTTCAGAAGTAGACCTCCAGACCTTCCTTCTACTCTTGTCTTAGTCCAGAAGCTCTGCTGAAACCTGTCCGCCGTGGGTTGCCCTGCTGGTATTTTAAATACTGGTGGCATAGCTTCCTGCATCATAGCAATATGTAAGTCACCACGGGAGGACAAATTGACAGATGGGTGGTGGTTAAATACTTAGATATGTATTTTCATATGGTTTTCCTTTTTTCATCCTGTTATTTTTAAGTAAAGCTATATTGTTTTTAATATATTTTCTTTGAGGCTAAGAAAAGGTTTATGTATTACACATTTTAATAAATGTAAATAAGTATCCCAAATAAGTCATCATTTTTAAAGCAAGGTTAGTAAGATGGGAGACCCTTATTTTTACTTTAATTCTGATGTACAATGCCTAAGTTTTAACAATTCATGTTTTAGCCCATCACTTTCTTATGAGAATTTGATGAGGGACATTTTAAAGGATTTTTTTCATTCATAAGCTTATTCCCTTTTGTATAACCTTCATTTATAGTGCATATAGTTTTTCAAAAACTTTGGTCCTCTGTTTGTAGAACGTGAGGCATCTATTATTAACGAAATACTGGTGAATTTTTTTTCTGAATTGTCTTGAGGGAATAATGTTCTCTTACCAAGAAAAAAGTGCTTCAGAATGGAGTATTCTTACAGAAAAATCATTATATCCACATATGTTCATAAGACACACTATTAAATTTCGTAGTCCCGTCACATGTAAGCTTCAGATATTGTTGCTTTAATGCATTCCCTCACTACTTTGATAAAAGCCTTAAGATGTTGCCACTAGTTCTTTGATGATTTCTTCTGATGTTACAGTACCTCTCTTTTTTCTTCAAATAAAATCTGTTTTGCATAAACATGAGAAGTCAAGGCAGTTTGAGTTAACGAGTAAAAAGATTCAAGTTTTAGCAACAAAAGTACATATATTTAAGATCAGTTCTCTCATACATTATACCCATCTCTCTCAATGTAAGGCAAGTTTATTTTAGATTTCTGGAAAATATAAACCATTAGCTTTAAATGAAATCCAAACGTGTTATTCAAGTTTATCATTTTGAGATTTATTCAGCAGTTTTTCCACTGAATTGAGATTTATTAATGGAATTTAGAGGAAGCAGCATCATATTGGCCTAGATATTGACTTATTCATTTTCACTATCATCCCTGCCTGACTCCTGAATGAATCCTGCATTCTGTTGGGCTCAGGCATGGGTGATTTCTTTTAAACTTTAGTTCTAAACCAAAAAAAAAAAAAAAACCCAAACCCAGTGCTGTCAAGTCCATTCCGACTCATAGCCTTTAGCTCTGGCCTCCAAATAATTTTGTGGTAATTACGTTTAATAAAAAGTCTTTGTGCAGCTACAGGTTTTTACTTGCCAGGAACATAACAGTAAGAGGTTACCAAAAGCTCCAGAGAAGAAGCGAGTCTTCATGAGCCATAGCTTCATCTACCCTGAGGCCAGAAGAACTAGTTGGTGCCCGGCTACCATCACTGACCATTCTGACCAGGGTCACAATAGTTGATCTGGATAGAATGGGAAAAAAAATATGGAGCAGAACTCAAATTCTTTTATACGTATATATGTATCTGTGTGTGCACGTATGTGTATATATATATATACATATACATAAATATGTGTGTGTATATATATATATATGAAGCCAGACAAACTGGAATAGTAGAGAACAGAGGACTCCCTAAGACTCTCACCCTGAAACACTCTTTAAACCTAGAACTGAGCCTATCCCCTGAGATCGCCTTTTAGCAAAATAGCAGAGTGGCACACAAAATAAAGGCTATTACCCATAAGATAGGTGCCTTACTTAAAAATCATCAGTATGAGACCAAAAGGTCAACAGTTACTCAAGAGCAAAGATGAGAAGATAAGGGGGCAGGCAAACTAGAGTACTGGAAAGGAAACGAACAGAACACAATAAAAGAGAATGTTGACACACTGTGGTAAATGTAACTAATGTTACTGAACAATTTGTATGGAAATCGTCAAATGAGAGCCTAACTTGCTGTGTAAACTTTCTCCAAAAACTAAATAAAATATTATTACAAAAAAAAAAAAGTCATTGTGATTATCATGTCCAAGGTTAAATTTCATATTCTTACAGGGATGAATTATTAAAAAATTAATCATGAACTTAAATTTATCCATTTTAACTAAGCTTCCAACTAAACACTTAATATTCAGCATTATATAATAGCAGCCAAACAGCCCTGACTTTACCTATGAAATGAGGTGGTATCTATCTCACATATTATTTCTACTCTTTTTATCATGATTTGGTTCAAAGTCATCTACACTGTGTTTCCTTGAGCCTACATAATCTATCTAATTATTTTCTCTTCATTTGCAATGCAATCCTTCCAACCTTTGTGCTGTGTTATACTTTTTAAATCCAGGGATGCTCTTCCATTGCTTTATTCTAGAAATGAATACCATTCTACCAACTCTCAGTGGCACCTGCGGGATTGCATTTATCTCATTGTGCTAAAATGTCATTTTCTCTTGGCTATCTGTACTCTGTGAATTGATTATAATCTAACTATTGTGCGTGATACTTTTACCTGTATTTTTTTTTTTTCATTTAAATAAAGGTTACTGGGCACAGCTTCTACTATAGTTCCTTCTCTGTTAGGCCTGTTGTGTTGCCCCAATACCTGATTTATAGCTTTGTATCCAATTACCAGCAGAAGAACAGTTGGAAGTCTGCAGATCGTGTAAGAGATGCACATGTATATGGATGGTCTCGCTCTTGTCCCTTGGATTGGGCTGGCTGAGCAGACTGTTCTGTCCCGAAGGGATTAGAGTCACCATCAGCCATATTGTGTGTGTGCCTACATGTGCACAAGCATGTGTGTTTGTGTATATGTGTCTCCTCTTTGTTTCTGAGCTATCATTCCAAACAGGGAGAGCATAAGAGGGAGCATAAAAACCTGTGAAATCCCTGGGTATTTCAAAGCTCTGTCTTCTTGGAGTTGAGAAAAGACAATAAAGGAGAGGGTTCTACATGATTAGTAAGATCTACACACAGGAGAAAGGAATAATTTCTGAGCAGCCATTTCCTTTCACAGATTTTCAGATATACCCAAATAGCCACTGCTCATAACCAGCTCTTTTCCTTTTATTTAGAATAGGGAGTTTTACAAGGGGGCTAATTATCCAATCGTCTAGTTTTATAATTCCTAAAGTGTGTTACCTGAAGTTTTAAAATCACTACATTCAATAACATATGCAAGGAAAGTACCTAGCACACCCTGGCACGTAATGTGCACGCACCAGATTACTTGACTAAGGAGCTGGTGGAAACCTTGGTAGCGTAGTGGTTAGGACCTATGGCTGCTAACCAAAAGGTCAGCAGTTCGAATCTACCAGGCATTCCTTGGAAACTCTGAGGGGCAGTTCTACTCTGTCCTATAGGGTTGCTATGAGTTGGAATTGACTCGACGGCAATGGGTTTGGGTTATGGAGCTGATCTTTGAATAGAGCTGTGCTTATATTTTCTTTATATTTGTTAATAGCTGGCCTATCTTCCCCTAGCATTTTTGTTGGATATATTTTCATTTCCTTTTTATTCTTCCTCCCATTTATCTCATTGGTTGATATCAGTGAAATTAAAGAAAGCATTTTGATATGGGAAATATATACAAATGTTATAATGAAAGATAAGACAACTCATAGTTTATACCCGATATAATAAATATTTAAAATGCCAGTCTAGATACACCTAGTTATTTACATTTTGAGAAATGTTCCTGTTAGCAAATTTAACATATGCTTTTCATTTCAGTGTCATGACAGGAAATGGACATGTGAGCTGCATGAACTAAGGATCCTAGGGAATTAAGTAGTAACATTCCCCTGAGGGAAACCTCTACCCAACAAGAACATATTCCACTTTAAAGGTCTTAAACCTTGACAGTATATCTAACTTATCTTACTGTTTAAACTCTGTCAAAATAAAAGTGAATAATCTAATGCCAATTCTTTACCATTTGGCGTAAGAGTAGTCACAAATGTAGAGGGCATGCATGGAATATGGAAAACCTGGATAAAACAATATTAGATGAGTCCAAGTTGGCAATAAATGGGTGGAGAAAGTGGTTTGGAAAGTGTAGGACATGCCCTTAGTGACTAGACATTGTGATCCTGTTTGTTTGTAAAGGCCAGGTTTACTGTCATTAGCACAGGTATTTAACGCTGGCCATTCCAACACCATGCAGATTTTTTTATATGCTCTTATATTGTTAACCCACTACTTGCCTGTCAGTTTATTCATTGTATTGGGCAAATTTTCTGCAAAAGACTTCTTTCAAGTGTTGAAAAGCAAAGATGTCACTTTGAGAACTAAGGTGTGCCTGACCCAAGCCATGGTATTTTCAATCGCCTCATATGCATGTGAAAGCTGGACAATGAATAAGGAACACTGAAGAAGAATTGGTGCCTTTGAATTATGGTGTTGGCAATAAATATTGAATATACCATTTTTTTTTTTTTTGCCCAGAAGAATGAACAAATCCGTTTTGGAAGAAGTACAGCCAGAATGCTCCTTGGAAGCAAGAGTGGCAAGACTTTGTCTCAAGTATTTTGGACATGTTATCAGGGAGGACCTGTCCCTGGAGAAGTACATCATGCTTGGTAAAGTAGAGGGTCAGCAAAAAAGAGGAAGACTTCCCACCAGATGGATTGACACAGTAGCTGCAATAATGGGCTCAAATGTAAGAACAATTGTGAGGATGGCACAGGACGGGGCAGTGTTTCATTCTCTTGTACATAGGGTCACTATGAGTAGGAACCAACTCAATGGCATCTAACAACAACAACATATTGTTAACATCTGTATTTTAATTGATCTAGGTATTATAATATATTCTTAATTGAGGCAGAGAAAAGGAATAAAATGGAATACTTAAACTGCAATTTTAAAACAAACTGAATACTCAAATATCAACTCTGTAATTTCTATTTTTTATTTCCCTTTAAAAATTTAAGAAAAAAAGATCTCTCAGATACTGATTTGAGTGTTCCTTTTGGCTTCTCTCTTCAGAGCACAAAGAATATCTTCAATGAGATAAAAAATTTGTTATTAGAAAGCATTTATATATATATATTTTATATATATACATATACATACATAGACACACATACATTTTTCATTAGGAAATATGAACAAATCTTTCTAAGATACTATCAATTAAAAAAAAAAACATTCCTGCTCATATAATCTTTTTCTTGTGATTTGTTGACATCTCTCCTAAAGTTCTATGAGCCGTTTATTTTCCTTTACTTCATTCCCACACAATGAAGGACCTACTGTCCAAAATACTTTTAACATACTACATTCTTGATCAACAAGAGCCTGAGTTATCTCTAAGAAAATATTTTCCACCTTGCTTTATTCTACTCTCTTTGTCCAGCTCACCTCTTGACTGTGTAGATTATTTCATGGAATACCCTATCTTATTTGAGAAAAAAGGAAACCTTACCCCATCTGTCCTTCTCCTGTTTCTTCTTTCCTTTGTCAGAGGGTAGTTTTATCATACTTAAAAGTATCAACCAGAAATTATAAATTAAGGTAAGAAATGTGCATTGATGATTCTCATGTTTGCAAGTGAGTTTTAAAAACTCAGAATGGGAAAAATGAGAAACTCAGTTTTACATGTTTCTTCTATCTCTCTGATCTTCTCCTTCCAGGTTTTCTTCCTTTAAAATAATTTTATTTTCATACTTGTTATAGTTTCGCCTAATCATTTAAGCCTCACAACAGCTTACCTGAAGGTGCTGTTCCTATCCCTATTTTACAGATGAGGAATTTGAAGCAAAGAGATGTTAAATACTGTAACCAATGCGATGTAGCTAGTAAGAAGCCCAGTAGAATTTTAACCAAAAAAAGCCAAGTTCATTTTTCTAAACTCTTTGACATAGTTCTTCTTTGTGAGAAGAATTTCAAGTGTAGTATTGCTAGGACTCGATGACCACTTGAAAAAGAGAAGTGAGAATGCGCCCTAAGAGACAAAGATTTATTGATGAATCATGAGAAGATATTTCTTTTTCTCTGTCATATGATTAAAATGATTCTTGCATGGAGTCTATAAATACTGATCAGGTAATGGCAAAAAGACAAGACTTGAAGTAGGTGAGGTCTCCGAATTATTTACAACATCTCACTCTTATCATGTTGTTGTCGTTAGGTGCTGTCGAGTTTGTTCCTACTCATAGTGACCCCTATATACAACAGAAAGAAACACTGCCCGGTCCTGCACCATTCTCACAATTGTTACGCTTGAGTCTGTTGTTGCAGCCAGTGTGTCAATCCATCTTGTTGAGGGTCTTCCTTTCCTCTTTTTCGCTTGCCCTGTACTTTACCAAACATGATGCCCTTCTCCACAGACTGATTCCTCCTGATAACATGTCCAAAGTATGTAAGATGAAGTCTTGCCATCCTTGCTTCTAAGGAGCATTTTGGCTGTACTTCTTCCAAGGCAGATTTGTTCATTTTTCTGGCAATCCATGGTATATTCAATATTCTTCACCAACGTTGTAATTCAAAGGCGTCAATTCTTCAGTCTTCCTTATTCATTGTCCAGCTTTCACATGCATATGAGGTGATTGGAAACACCATGGCTTAGGTCAAGTGCACCTTAGCCCTTATCATAGTCTTATCACAGGAAAGCAGGAAATGTGTGGCAAAATTATTTTGTGGCAAGTAATATCCTATTACTAAATGTTTTTGATGTCTAAATTGTTTCATCATAGTTAAATACTCTTGGACAAGATAAAAATTAAAAATATATTTTATTACAAATAACATACATACTTGTTATGTAAAATATAGATGTTACAGATATAGAAAAAAATTTAAAACCACAAGTATCTTACCAAAACAAAACCCACTGCCATCGAGTCAATTCCGACTCATAGCGACCCTACAGGACAGAGCAGAACTGCCCCATAGAGTTTCCAAGGAACGCCTGGTGGATTTGAACTGCTGACCTCTTGTTTAGCAGCCGTAGCACTTAACCACTACGCCACAACTATCTTACTGGGCCATTATTCAGAGACCACCACTATTAATACCTAGGTGCCTATGTGTGTCCTTCTAAATTTTTTAAACTAAAATGTATGTCAGGCAGTAATATATCTTCAAAACTTACCTTCTGAATCTCAAAAAAGTGTTTGAAACTAAAATTCAATCTTAGTCTTTAATATGCGTTAAAATCCCATATGTTTCCTTTTTTTAAATAATGTTTCTGGTATGAATCTGTTTCTTCATTCCTCATATTGATTTAAATCAATAGATTTTACTCTAACTTAAGTATAGGAGATTCAAATGTATGATAAGGTCATCTGAAAATGTAAGGTGACTCAACAATTTGCTATTGATAATAGTGAACTTCTTTCTATTTGATAATTTTGAAGTTCTTCAGACAAGCTATAAACTGCTAAGATATTTTCACGTAATTTCTACTCTTTTTTAGGAAACCATGGTGGCATAGTGGTTAAGTGCTACAGCTGCTAACCAAAAGGTTGGCAGTTCAAATCCACAAGGACCTCCTTGGAAATTCTGTGGGGGAAGTTCTACTTTGTCCTGTAGGGTTGCTATGAGTTGGAATTGACTCTACAGCAATGGGTTTTTGATAAACATGAATGTCAATTTGATTGCACATTTTTTTAAACACAAAGGCAAAAGGTATTTGAAGATAACTTTTCATGAAACTACAGTAATTAACATATATGTACGTATATATGTATATGTAAACATATACATGTACATATATGTACATGTATATACATATATATTAAAATATATACATATATTATATGTATTATATATGCAAATATAATATATATGTATTATATAATATATACATATCAAAATATAGGTAAAAAATAAGCAAATGATGCAATTTATAGAATGAATGGAGATTTTCAAAGTACAAATTAAAGTGTTGGAACAAATTTACGTCTTTGGATTTTTAAGTCCCTTCAGACAATTAACTCATGAAATGAGTCCTTTTTTGGAAGTTTCATTTGTAAAGGCAGTGAGTAACCAGTAACCTTAAAAATACAGATCAAACCAGGATACAAAAATTCTAATGATAAAAATTACAGATCTCATAAGGTGAGTTGTGTACCTTCCATGAAATTGAGAAGATAAAGCACTCTTGGGCAAGATCAAAATTATCCTGGAGTCAATTTAAGAATGAAATATGTGTAAGGAAAATTAGACTATAAAACATAGGGGAAATTTGATGGCCTTAAGCAAAAACTCAAAATCTACTGACACTTTAAACAAATTTACAATCTTCAAAATCAAAAACTGTTGGATGTTGAAGAAAGATAAGTGTGAACCATAGCATGTTGCAATGAAGATGGGGTCTTAGTCCATGCTGATAACAATCACGTACTGCTTGTGTATATTCTGGGAAGAAATGTTACTTATGGGGCAATAATGGGATCAATGAGAGCTTTTACTGTGGCCACACCACTGTGGAGTAGTTTTGTTGGAGTGCTGTTTCTCAGATTAGTAGCATATTTCAGATAAAGAAAGGAAGTTCCCCTACTTGAAACTGCTGTGTCATTTCTTCTTCCTTAACTGAAATTCCAGCCAGGGTTCAGGAAATGCCCTAATGAGCCACTTCTCTTTTCTCTTTCCTCAACTAAGTGGATTTCCAACCAGCCCAAACTATTCATTATTCATGATCAGATCGTTTAGTTCAGTCGTCTTTCCTGGCATGTTGCTTATGTTATGGGAACAGAGATTATAAATGGGTGCTGCTTTGTACAGGTGAAAAAACTGATAGGATCCAATCATTGCCGGTAGGTAACTGAACTGGCAGGTTAATTTTCTGTACTTTAAACAAACTAGGGAGGCAAATCTAATCAATACCTGTTTTACTTTGCTACGTGTGGCTTTCCTTATAATTATGGTTTCATCTTTCATGATAACTAGGTATCAGGGTATCAGAGTAGTCAAGCTGTGATTTTCTATAATTTGGGAAAAATATAACTGAAATGCTATGTCTTATTTTAATCACGATGTAGAAATCACTGTTTTACTTCATGATAACGAAAGCAATTTCTTCTTCCAGTTTAATATCCTTAGATATTTACTAAATTGGAGTATGATTTAACATTTTATTGTATCTTATATGCTATTGCATGAGTAAATGTTAATTTCTGTTTATAGTCTAGCAATATCTCTTTTATTGCTATATCTCTTTTCTAGCAATATCTCTGTTAAAGGTAAGAAAATATGAATTGAGCAGAGATATCAATAGGTGGTAGTATATTAGCATATGCTGTTTTTCCTGGGTTAAGAAATTATTTTTGTTTTTTGTGAACGTTTCGATCTAAACAGTTTGTCTAAGGGATATCAAGTATCCCAAAGCAAAAACTTCTCAAAGTAATAGTCTTCAGTTGTAATATTTAAAAGAGTTGTGGTAGAGACTTCAAGATTCCTGTCTCTTTTTCTTAGTTTCTTTCTCTCTCCCTCCACCTACTTATCTGCTAACACACACACGTGTTGAATGTTTTGTATATATCTGTCTTTGTGAATATATAATTCCATACTTTCAATATTGTCTTAGAATGTTTCATTGAAGATAAACATTTTGAGAAATAAATACACCTGAGGTAATCTTTAATTGATTTCAGGTAGCTTATTTTTTTAATTAGTAACTTATTTACTAGAAACTTTACTTAACATTAAGAGACTTCAAAAATAATCTTCACAATTCTTCCCCATTCAGAGATTGTGTCAGCAACGTAATGTGAAACAGAACGTGGAGTCTTTTATCAAGAGCTTTTGGACAACTCTGTTTCACCACTAATTTAGAGGAATCTGTGTGTAGTTATGTACTTTTGAGCAGGTTTTTTGAATTAACACTAAACCTTTTAGTTTTTAGCAGAAGCTACCTTAAGTAGGCAAAATTTTATGATCTTGATTTTGAAAAAAAAATTTTTTTAGCTACAAAACAAATGGAATACATATAATATTCATATTGCTTCCTTATTTGTTTTGTTTTAATTATTCAGATTCATTCTAAAGAAGTAAAATAGTTCAATGTCTGAGTACATTTTGTTGAACTGAAACTTCGAGCTGATGTCAAAAATGAAACAAGCTGAAAAAGTTTTCCTTAAGAGTAAGCTTAATTTTAATGATTGTGACACAGTGGTTTGTTATAAATTCTAAATAGCCAAAATAATTACAAGAAATTTAAATGTGATGTACAAATTTAGCATAAGTTGAATTTTCAGAAATAGTAGTAATTATCACAAAGGAAGTGGAAAATACAGGTTTGAATAGTCAGAAAGGAGAAATAAGGAATTGGAAACCGAAAGAAAATGAACTATTTTTACACAGTGGTCTCAAACTAATGAAATATGATTCAAATGGGATAATGATGGATATTGATAAAATAAAACATATAGTATAAATGTGAAATGCAATCATTCAATCTTTTATAAACTGATATACAAATAAAAGTATCTGAAATCAATTAGATGTGACAGATTCTACAGGGAGATAAACTTAATTAACTCTTACAGTAAACAAAATAGATTTAAGAAATGGAGTGATGATTGGTACATTCAGGGAGACAATGTTTACAAAGCAAATTACTATATGGGAATTTTTTACAATAAAACAAACTATACACACACATATGTTTGTGTGTGTGTATATATATAATTACATATAAGTTATGTAAATAATATAGTTATAATATAAACCAAACCAAACCCAGTCCCGTCTTGTCGATTCCGACTCATAGCCACCCTATAGGACAGAGTAGAACTGCCCCATAGAGTTTCCAAGGAAGGTCTGGTGGATTCAAACTGCCGACCCTTTGGTTAGCAGCTGTAACACTTAACCACTACGCCTCCAGGGTTTCCAGTTATAATATAGTATTTATAAATATAAATAGATAAATGTATATATAAACAGATGTATATACAGTCATATGCTACATAACATCCATTTGTGCAATGTCCGGCTGCATGTACAGGCATCGTCCCATAAGGTTATAAAAGAGTTCAGAAATTCCAGTCAGAGAATGGGACATAGCAGGTGTAACGGAACATAGTGTACACAACAGCTTCCTGCACACAACATGGATATCTCATGTCTCTTATATACAGGCATTCCCCGAGTTACAAATGAGATCCATTCCAAAGTCTGTCTTTAAGTCGAATTTGTACGTAAGTCAGAACAGGTACACACAGTTCTTATTTAGTGTCAGTTAGTCAAATGTTTGTCTTAGTATATAGTATATACTTTACCTTTCTATGCTTATAAAACACTTAAACACTTCTAAACCACACAATATTTTCATGAGCATCACAAAGTAGTGTATGAGTTTGTTATTACAAAACATTGTATTTAACTCAAAGTTTTAATATAATAGGCTTTATGGCAGTCCATTCTTAAGTGCAAACTGTCTGTAAGTCAGCTGTTTGTAACCTGGGGACTGCCTGTAATGTGTTCGCACAATGTCCGAATCACACAACGTCCTATTTCACAGAATGTGTCGTGGACATTAAGTCACGCATGACTATATATTGATCTATCACTGTATATAGATCTATTTATCACGGTGTTTTTTTTTTTTTATAGATCTATCTATAATTAATTAATTAATTATGTTCCTGCTCGGGTTTTACTGATGATGATTATCAGGAGTAGGGAGGCAAGTCTATGAGGCACAGAGCACAGAGTGTGTGAAGAGAAGGATAAGAATGACAGGCAAGCGTCCATAAAGACATAACTTATGAGGAGAGGAGAGAGATTAGCAATAGTCTTATAAGGGAGAAAAAATGAGTAGTACGGAACTAATGTACAAAAATATTCTTTATTTTATAGAGTTGTGGATTACCAGCCAGTTAAGGAGTCTATGGAGTTAGGATCGAGGTGTTTGGCAGATACTGCTTTGCCTAATGAGAGCTTAGTGAACAATGGGTGATTTTGTGGTTCCATTAAATTATGCTTATTGGAACATGGACAACCTCGGCCACTTATCCATTAACAAAAAAGAATGGTATGAGAATATATTATAGATAGTTTATGTTCTACGTTAGGAAAACTTAGGGGGTCTATTTTATTGGAAAGGTGAAACAGTAAGATAGGGTGTAGAATCTCTTCAGATGTCCAGATTTGTTCTAGGTTTTTTAAATTGCTTTCAGGAAACAAGAGGAGGCTGAGCTTAATGATCTTAAAAACCCATTAGTTAGCTGTGTTTTTTTTTTTTTTTTTTAGTCTCTTGAGATTTGAAAGAACAGGTGAGATTTCAAAAATAGAGCTAAGAAAGGCAGTTGAAGAGACTGAGTCAAAGAAACAGAGGTTGAGTTTTAGTAAGGACTCTCACGCCTTGTTATGTTCATCACCATGGGAGAGTATTTCCAAGTCACCTCTTGCCTTTCCTAAGACACTCTTCCTCAGCACACCTCTCTGGCACAGATTGTAGTTCACCTTCTAGCTCCTTCTACCGGGCCGGAGACTCTCTCTATCTCTTCCTTCCTTCCTCCTTTAAAGTTTTCCTTCCGCAAACATGTTTCCACTGCAGAAGTTCCTGTGCTCATGAAGAAATTAAATTCTGAAAGCCTTTCAGTTTGCCTTAGATGTATTTCCATGCAAATAGGAACATGAGCCAGGATTTTCTGTTTAGTCAGGTATATTGCTAAATCCTGCTTTTCTTTGTTTGTTTTTTCCTTTGGGCTGATGCACATTCTATCAAGCATCTTCTCCTACCCCCCAAAAATCTAGACCAGTACCTACTACACTGAAAATCTTCCTAGACAGGTAGTGATCTCTGCTAGTGTCTGCAGGGAATTTCTCAACAGATAAGAGGTTTATACTCTCTGCTGCCTTTGATCTTGTGCAGATTCAAATTGGATTGAACCTACTGAACTGAGACCTACAACAAAGGTTTTGTTAGCAACATTTTCACCATCAGATTTTAAGTTCTGGTAAAATTCTAGGCTTCTATTTAATTAATCTTAGGCTAAAAGGCATCTGATCTTTTACCCATACTTCCAAATGTTTCCCTTTAGCCAATCACTTTTCCTCTTCTGTAGCTAATGATCATCTTTTACAGATAACATATCCACAGCACCTTTATAAGATGGAGGATTTACTGCTTGTCCATCAGAATGGGACCTACTATCAAAATATTTTCCCCATAAGAGTGTTTAGCCTTCTTTACTTTCTCTTGCTCTCAAGTTTTTAAACATCTACAGTTGTTTTTATTGAAAACAACCATTTTTTTTTCTTATTAGCCTATTGATCACTTCCTATGGACATTTGGGGCTATAATATTTGAAAAAAATCTGAGCATACTCACTCTTAGAGTAGGAACAACCCCGTAGGTAAGACTTCTCTGACTAAAGCAGAGAATATGTGATTTTGCCTTGGCCAATAACTTGGTTCCTATCTATGTAAATTTGGTTAAGTTGAAGGTGTATAGTTAGAGGAGTGTACCAACTATTACACTAGACCCTGAGGATACTGAGATGCATAAGACAAGGTGCCTGCCAATAAGCAGTTCAAGCATTTCAGCAATTATTTGCATGAGACATGTTATAATAAAGCAATCAATGATGAGAATTGACAGTCAATCATCACTCTTTGAGGATGCCATATTTGTGAATTAGCCTACTTGCTAAATTTATTTTAACCCTGAAAATCAATATTTGTGGTATTTTCGTAGTAATTCACAGACATGCACAGAACAGCAAAAAATTTGAGTGACCTGATGTGAATGTTTCCAGCTGAGGTCAAACAAGGCAACAGTCTGACTTCTTGTTTTAGCTCTCAACTGTAAACAGGTGTCCCTTCTGTGGTCTATTTGCTGTCACAATTTTTGTACTCTTATGCTTTCTGTTGGTGATTTCGTTGTTTAGAATGACCCCTGAGCATAGCGTTGCAGTGCTCTTTGTTGTTGTTGGGTGCCATTGAGTCGGTTCTGACTCATAGTGACCTTACATACAATAGCATGAAACACTGCCTGGTCCTGGGCCATCCTCACAATCCTTGCTATATCTGAGCTCATTATTGCAGCCACTGTGTCAGTCCATCTCATTGAGCATCATCCTCTATTTCACTGACCCTCTACTTTACCAAGCATGATATCTTTCTCCAGGGATTGGTCCCTCCTGAAAACATGATTAAAGTACATGAGACATGTCTTGCCATCCTTGCTTCTAAGAAACATTTTGACTGTACTGCTTCTGAGACAGATTAGTCTGTTCTTCTGGCAGTCCGTGGTATAGTCAATATTCTTCACCAACACTGTAATTAAAATGCATCAATTCTTCTTTCGTCTTCTGTATTTATTGTTCAGCCTTCACGTGCATATGAGGCAAATGAAAATACAATTGCTTGGATCAGGTGCACCATAGCCCTCAAGGTGACATCTTTGCTTTTTAACACTTTAAGGAGGTTTTTCGCAGGAGATAAGCCCAATGCAGTAAGGCATTTGATTTCCTGACTGCTGCTTACATGGGTGTTGACTGTGGATCCAAGTAAAATGAAATCCTTAGAAACTTTACTCTTTTCTACATTTATGTGTTGTTGCTTATTGGTCTTGTTGTGAGGATTTTTGTTTTCTTTATGTTGAAGTGTAATACATACTGAAGGCTGTAGTCTTTGATTTTCATCAGTAAGTGCTTCAAATCCACTTCACTTTAGGCAAGCAAGGTTGTGTTATCCACATAATGCAGGTTGTTAATGAGTTTTCCTCCAATCTTGATGCTGTGTTCTTCTTCATATAGTCCAGCATTCTGGATTATTTGCTCAGCATACAGATTGAATAAATATGATGAAGGATACAACCCTGACAAAAACCTTTCCTGATTTTAACCATGCAGCATCCCCTTGCTCTGTTCAAACAACTGCCTCTTGGTCTATGTACAGGTTCCTCAAGAGCACAATTAAATGTTTTGGAATTTCCATTCTTTGCAATGTTATCCAGTTTGTTTTGATCTACAGGGTCAAATGCCTTTGCATAGCCAATAAAACATAGGTAAACATCTTTCTGGTAGTCACTGCTTTCAACCAATTCCCTCTGACATTAGCAATAATATCCCTTGTTCCATATCCTCTTCTGAATCCGGGTTGAATTTCTGGCAGTTCCCTGTCAATGTACAGCTGAAGCTGTTTTTGAATTATCTTCAGCATAATTTTACTCACATATGATATTAATGACATTGATAATTTCTGCATCCTGTTGGATCACTTTTCTTTGGAATAAGCACAAATATAGATCTCTTCCAGTCGGTTGGCAGGTAGCTGTCTTCTAAATTTCTTGGCATAGGCAGCACTGCATTCATTTGATGAAACACCTCCACTGGTATTCCAATTACTGGAGCCACGTTTTTTACCAATGCCTTCAGCATAGCTCGGACTTCTTACTTCAGTGCCGTTGGTTTTTGATCATATGCTACCTACTGAAATGTCTGAATGTCAACCAATTCTTTTGGTACAGTGACTTTGTGTATTTGTTCCATCTTTTATTGATGTTTCCTGAGTTGTTTAATTTTTTGCATGTAGAATCCTCCAATATTGCAACTCAAGGCTTGAATTTTTTTCTTCAGTTTTTTCAGCGTGAGAGATGCTGGCTGTGTTTTTCCCTTTTGGTATTCTAACTCCATGTCTTTGTACATTTCATTATAATATTTTACTTCGTCTTTTCAAGCCACCTTTTGATAGCTTCTGTTCAGCTCTTTAACTTCGTCATTTCTTCCTTTCACTTTAGCTACTTTACATTCAAGAGTAAGTTTCAGAGTCTCTTCTGACATCCAATTTGGGCTTTTCTTTCTTTTCTGTCTTTTAAATGACCTTTTGTTTTCTTCATTTATGATGTCCTTGATGTCATCCCACAGCTCATCTGGTCTTTGGTCATTAGTGTCCAATGCATGAAATCTATTCTTGAGCAGGTCTCTAAATTCAGGTGAGATATGGTCAAGATTGTACTTTGGCTCTTATGGATTTGCTTTGATTTTCTTCAACTTCAACTTGACCTTGCACATGAGCAAGTGATAGTCTGTTCTTCAGTTGGCCTTTGGCCTTGTTCTGACTGACAATATTGAGCTTTTCCATCGTCTCTTCCCACAGATGTAGTTGATTTGATTCCTGTGTATTACATCCGGCAAGGTCCATTTGATTAGCTGCTGTTTATGTTATTGAAAAAAGGTATCAGCAATGAATAAGTTGTTGGTCTTGCGAAATTCTATCATGCAAACTCTGGTGTCATTTTTATCACTGAGGTCGTATTTTCTAACTACTGATCCTTCTTTGTTTCCAATTTTTGCATTCCAATCACAAGTAATTATTAATGCATCTTGATTGCACGTTTGATCAATTTCAAACTGCAAAAGTTGGTAAAAATCTTCAAATTCTGCATCTTTGGTATTAGTGGTTAGAACATAATTTGAATAATAGTTGTATTAACTGGTCTTGTTTGTAGGCATATGGATATTATCCTATCAGTGACAGCATTTTATTTGAGGATAGATCTTGAAATGTTCTTTTCGATGACGAATGCAACAATGTTCTTCATTTTGTCATTCCTGGCATAGTAGACCATATGAATGTCCATTTTCAAAATGGCAAATACCAGTCCAATTCAGCTCACTAATGCCTAGGATATTGATCTTCAAATGTTCCATTTCATTTTGACAATTTCAATTTTATTTCATTCATACTTCGTATGTTCCATGTTCCGACTATTAATGGATGTTTGTAGCTGTTTCTTCTCATTTTGAGTTATGCGACATCAGCAAATGAAGGTCCCAAAGGCTTTACTCCATCAATGACATTACAGCAGCTCTTTGTAGAAGCAACTCTTCCCCAGTCGTATTTCGAGTGCCTTACAACCTAAGGGGCTTACCTTACAGCACTCTATCAGACAATGTTCCACTGCTATCTGTAAGGTTTTCACGGGTCTATTTTTTCAGAAGTAGATCCCCAGGTCCTTTTCTCTGTCTGTCTTAGACTGGTAGCTCCATTGAAATCTGTCTGCCATGGGTTACCCTGCTGTATTTGTAACACCAGTAACATAGCTTCCAGTATCTCAGCAACACACAAGCCATCACAGTATGACAAACGAGTGGTGGCAGTGTTATCTACTGCTCCTAAACACAAAAAGGCTGTGATGTACCTTACAGAGAAAATATATGTGTTCAATAAACTTTGTGGAGGCATGAGTTATAGTAAGGCTGGCATGAGTTCAATGTTAATGAATCAATAATTTATATCAAATAAACCAAACCAAACCAAACCAAACCCACTGCAGTTGAGTTGATTCTGACTCATAGCGACCCTATAGGACAGGGTAGAACTGCCCCATAGAGTTTCTGAGGAGTGCCTGGTGGATTTGAACTGCCGACCTCTAGGTTACTTAACCACTACGCCACCAGGGTTTCCTTATATCAAATAAGATGTCTTTAAACAGAAAATAAGGTTATGTATTTTTTGGTTGACAAAAATGTTGTGACCAGCTCCTCTGAAAAACCTGATTCTGTATTTCCCATGGAGCAGTGGTTCAGCATTCACTAATTCAGTGTTCAAGGTGACTTTATAGAACATAACTACAAGGAATGATGAGAACTGACTGTATATGAATGCTCTGTGAGTTTGAGAAGGGCTCACAGGTGATAGTTGTAGTATATCTTGAAAGATAATTAGCCATTCTCTAGGAAGGCAGAAGTTCAGTGGTAGAAGTCTAGCCTCCCCTGTGGGAGACTTGGGTTCAATTTCAAGCCAGTACACCTCATGTGTGGCCACCACTTGTTTGTCAGTGGAGGCTTGCACATTGCTATGATACTGAACACGTTTCAGTGGAACTTCCAGGCTAAGACAGACTAAGAATAAAGGCCTGGCAAAAGGCATTGGACTAAAAGACTAGCCCGTGAGGGTTGTGAAAAGTATGGCACAGTCAGGGACCTTTGATTAGAGCTTGGGTCCTTTGTGGGGAATGACATAAAGTAGAGCTGGAGAGTGAAGGTGAGGGTAGACCACAAAGAACTATGCTTTTAAGGGTCGTAGGATTTTAACAAGAGTTGTGTTTTTACCTGATTGTGTTTTAACTGGATCTTTCTGGCTCTGGCCTTTTAGAAGACAGATCGGAGGGTTGAAAGACTGGATTCATAAGTTATAGGCTTTAGTTTACAGAGTTGTCTTGTGTCTAATTGTAAGGACAAGTCTGTGTGGTAGTTTCTGGGTAATACCTTGAAAGTAGTTGTACTTCTGGCAAGAACAGAGGGCAAATGTTTTGCTGAAACTATGACAGAGTCGACTTCATGAGAAAATCCAAGGGGGAGGACTCCAATATTTTCCACTGTAAAAACAACCACTGAAATTGAACATGGATTAGCTCCTTAGCCAGTGGACCAAGCAAATATTTGCAAATGATTCAGTGATTTCTTTGTGGTTGCTTGGTTTAGTGCTGATAGAACACACTGTGAAATAGGAAGTCAGAAGTTCAGCATTTTTAGCTAGCTACTAACTTGCCATGTGACTTTGAATAAGTCTGTGTGTTTCTGAAAATTTTAAGTTGAGTTAATATTTCATGTGAAGAGTGAAGGGCTGGGACAGGGCCTGAGCATGAAGTACAAGGGGTCTGCTGGTGCTCAAATCTGCATCTCCTGTGCCTGAAGAGCAGCTTTTGGAACACTAAAGTCAGATCAGGTGTGGGAGCTATTGGGTTGGAAATCCAGCACAAAGCCTGAAGGGAGAACTTCTCTCTTCCCCTCTAAGGGGCCATTGGACCCTCATTTCTGACAGATTTTCAGAGCACTAAACATTACCATGAGCTGCTGTCTCACATATCTAGCCTTTTTTCTCAATGTCCTCTCCTATGAAAACAGCCTCAGAGGAATTCACTTTAGGACAAAACTCTCAGAGAAAAATGTAGTAGAGAATGCACAAATCCTGCATATTCGGGACGTGACCCTTCATTTGCCTTTTCTTCATAGGTCATGTCTACTTTTCCATTTTTTTCTCAAAATTTATAGCCAATTCATTTGCATTCCTATTTGTTTCCACGTGAAACATGGAGTGTTCTAAGTTGTCTCTAAATTCACTGGGATTCAGTGCTATTAGACACACCCAGTGAGATGTACAACAAAACTTTTGACCACTTACTGAAGACGTATTTGTCTAAAGACAAAACAAGTAACCACCACCACAACAAAACAGTAAGCAAAGAAATTCCAGAATGTGCTAGAAGGAAAGAATTTATAAAATAAATGCACAAGCACAAACTAAAATAGTAAGTCTTTTACTGGGAATGAAAATGAAGACACTGAATGTTAACTACTCCTGCTTGAGAAGCAGTTATCTTAGAAGAGTTTAGTGAGTATCAATATCAGCTATATTATATGAAATATACATATCATATTCTATGAAACAGTTGATAATAGCTAACATTGATTGGCCTCTCATCATATACTAAAGGCTTTACATGTTATCATCTCATTTGAGCCTGACAATACCTTCTAGCCGAGAACTATTCATATCTTCATGGTTCAGAAGAGAAAAGAGAGGTTACGGGGGCTAAGAAACTTTCTCAAGATCACCAGTGATAAGGTGGGGACTTGGACCTACATATGCCTGGTACTTAGACATAGGTAGATCATGTAATCTTTTTTGGGGAGCTTTAAAATTTAAACGAGTTTTGTTGTCCTGTTTCATTCATTTTGAGCAGAATCCCATTTTTACAGCAGTGAAGGAGAAACAGATTAGGGGGGAAAATCAGAAACCACTGCTATCTAAAAATGGCTCTATGGTCTACACATGGATAACAAGTCCTTTGACTATATTAGATTTTCAAAAATTGCAGTTGTAGAAGTAACAAGGAACCCAGAATAGATGGCTTTATTTCAAAAAATGAAGGTGCAAAGTGGAGAGACTTGTTAATGTTGAAGCACCAGATGGATCACCAGTGACAAATATCAAGTAGATTTGCTTCACTTTGGTCAGAGAAAGGTCAGTGATTATTTTTGGTTAAACTAATTCACAGAGGCCAGGTCTCCACTAAAAAAGGCAATTAATTGCTTCCATTTCCCACTAATTGCCTCAACATTTCCCTTTGCTTTGTCATTGGAGATTTGGTCAGAAGGGCAAAAAGTCAAAAGTCAGAGTCTGATGGAATCTACATAAAAAGGGAATCTGAGGAGACCAAATTAGGGCATTTGGTGTAATAATGATAATGATATTTAGCATTTTTCCCTGGAAGTGCCATGGATTTTTAGAGCCCTTTTCAATCTTTAATCAGACCATAGGGCACATTTAAGAGAGTTCACTGTTTTTATTTCCATCTAGAGGATAAGACATCACAGAGAGATGAATTGACCTAAGGCAGATCTCTGGAGATGTTAATCCTGTATGTTGGTTTCCACCATCCAATGTTAAGTTTTAGCTAGAAGCCTGAGTTCTTCCCAGAGGTACCATTCATTCATGTTCCTTCGAAGTCTTTAGGTTTTTTTTGCACATTATTGTCTAAGATTATTGCCTTGATCAATGGCAGAAAAATCACCCAAGGAAACAGCATGAAATTTTTTTGGTGCCACAGTAATTTTTTAGCTTCCAGACTATTAATTCATGATTGAACCATCTTTAATTAAGGAGATATTGTACTTTGAATTTGCTGAATTAATCACTCCTTGAAATTTTGCCCTGCTCTAAGTTCTATGGAATATGTGGATTTTATCTTCCAGACATTTTATTTTTTGGAACCCAAAATGGAAATGTAGAAAGTAGAAATAAACTTGGACTTTGGGATGTGATAGGTCAATTTCTGAATCCTTCTAGCTCCTCTGATTAACTTGGAATGCCTTCAGAGGTCCAATAGCCAAACATTCCTCCTTAGGAGAGTCCCAAATATAACCGCTGTTTTTTGTTGGAAGAACCAGAAATATAAGTTATTGTTAAGTACACATTTATTGCATTATCCACTGTTAAGTCAATTCAGACTCACAGTGACCCTATAAGACAGAGTAGAACTACCCATTAGGGCTTCCAAGGCGGTAACCTTTACTGAAGCAGATGATCACATCTTTCTCCCACTGAGCAGCTGATGGGTTTGAACCACTAACCTTTTGGTTAGCAGCTGAGTGCTTCACCACTGAGCCACTGGGGCTTTATTACATTATAGGCTGTTAGAAACATGGTATAGATAAGCATAAGTTTTAAAGTAAGATGGTTAGGTTTCAAAACAAGCTCTGCCATAACTAACTTCAGACAGGTCATGTAATTTGATGGAAATTCAATTTTTTCATCTGTAAACCTGATCCATATCATAAGGTTTTCCTGGTTATTAAATGAAGAGAGTTGGGTAAAACAACTAGCTTGGTGCTGCGTGGAGATGGAATCTGGCGACTGTTAACCATTCTGTTAATTGCTGTTGTTAGTTGTCATCGAGTTGGCTCTGAATCATGGCGACCTCATGTATAACAGAATGAACCATTGTCTGGTCATGTACTATCTTCTTGATGGTTGGTATGTTTGAGACTATTGAATCTACTCATTAGTACTATTATTAGAAATTATTAGGACATTAAATGATAAATCTATCAATTGGAGCAAGATTTAAAATAAACATAAGATACTGGGTGCAAAAGAAGTCTGGTACTTATTTAAACAAGATGTTCTCATAGTTATGGTGAACTTGAGTTGGACCATCTTCCTTTGGTTGTATGCTCCTCCAGAGCAAGTCCTCATTACCCTAACTTATTGCAAACACTTTACTCACTTAAGTCATTTAGTAATCTGAACCACAGTGAGTGTTGAGGAATATTGTTGTCCTCATTGTGCAGGTAAGGGTTCTTGTTACTGGGAGGAAATAGCTAGCCGAAAGCCACACAATTTGTCAGTGGGGAGTTTAGGCTTGCAGATCAAAAACCTGTGCTCTTAACTATTGCTCTAATTATGCTTTTTTTAAACATCAGACTGCATTTCCTGGTTTTCATTTGTGCAAGCTGAGAAGTTAAATCCCCACTTTTAAATTAATTAAGAGGAGTCTTCAAGCTTATCTTTTTTTCTCACTAAATAACAGCAATTCACACCAAGAAAAGAAAACCCATTGTCAATGTGACATAGATGGCAAGAAACCCTACAATGAGTCCTTTCCAAGTGTTCTTATTTAATCTCAAAAATTAAGAACTAGCCCATTCCCTTGTCAGGACTCATGCTCAGTCACCTAAGTGGGAAATATTAGGAGCTAGGCAGATGGGCACCTCCTGCTCCCATAATACTTTTTTCTTGTCCTCTCTCACTTGTTGGCCTTCTTTAGCTCTCAGGCAGGGCCAAATGAGCCCTTTGCCCCCAGCGCTGAAGCTGAAGGCCCGACTCTGAGTGGAAACTTAATTGTCAAACTAGTTGCTCACAACTTTTTTGACTTGTTTCTCTTCAAGAATGTAATTTAATAGAGCTCTTCAAATATATAAACAGGGCACACCTACTCAAACAGGAAGAGCTAAGACCACGTATACATGGGATCTCTAGTTTGACTGTTTTGATTAACTTGACTGCTCAAGTCAGTCAGAAAGTAATCACCAGTTAAGCAAACCATTTTGACAGATTTTTGGCCTGCTGTGACTGCTTATTTGACTGGCTTGCCTGTCAAATAGGTTGAAGTGGTCAGATTGACTGGAGACAGTCCAACTGGAAAAATGTAACTTTGGAGGACGTGGGCGTCTGTATACCAGAATCTACTTTAAATAACTTTATCTGAAATCTGTACCTATTTTCCTGGGACCAGTGAGAGGAGTTTGAAAGTGACATATTGCAGCATTTGACTTCTAGACTGAGATGTCTGGCTGCTTGCTAGAGTTGGCAATATATTTATAGGCTACAACACAACTGCATTTTTCCCTGTGCATATATAGAGTTCAATAAGATTGAACCTCTACCCTAATTTGGCTGAGTCCTAATAAGGCATCAGATTCTCTTACCCTTCTGAGGGGTTGATGATAGATGCCTGACAGCAAATGACTTCTCAGATATCGGGCTACCAACTCAATCATTAGTGACTCCTAGTAAGGCCAGATTGACCTTGCCTGCTAATAGTAATCTTTCTAAGGAGAAGAATTTATGAGAGAAAATTAAAAAAAAAAAAAAAAAAACTTTGATGAGAAACCAAAAAATCTGATTGACATGATTATTTGAATTTCTTCTTAAAAGCAAGTCTCTTTATATATCTATTCTTATATTCCTTTAGAAAATTTTCTTTGATATGGTCTCCCAGGTTTAGGCCAGACAAAAATAATACTCTAAGGATGAAAAAATTATTTAATCTCATATTACCACACTGTATTTTATGGGGAGAATGTAACAAGGTTATTGTCTGCTGTAAGCTCATTTTTATAAGGTCTGGTTTATGTTAGTTGAATGTCCTAATGTATTTACACTGAGAATTTTAAATTTCCTGTTATTGTTTGAAAGACTTAATTCATGTGTTGCTCTTTAATGCTCTTAAAATGATAACTTTTCCCATGGAAATGCTTTGTAAATGTATAGGACTTAGATTCTATCTTAGGCATTTTTACTACATAAGTTCAATGGTAATATTAGACAGAAGTTAGGGCTAAAGCTTCAGTAATGACTTTAAAGTAATGACACTTTTCTTTAAATAGCTTGTTTAATAGTTGCATTTTCTCTTGTGTTAAAGTAGAAGAGTCACTTCATATGTCATTCTATTTTTTTTTATTTTTGTGATTAATAGGGAGGAAAGAAGCTTATTTTTCTTTCAAAGTTTATGCTTTCGAGTCATCTTATGTGTTTTTAGTGATGTGACATTTAGACTTGAGTAAAAGAAAGAACTAAACCAAATTCCAGAGTTTAAAGAATGCTGTAGGGAGTCCCTGGGTGGTGTAAATGGTTAATGGAAGGTTGTCATTTTGAGTCCACCCAGAGGTACCTTGGAAGAAAGGCCTGGCAATCTCCTTCAAAAAAAGCCAGCCATTGAAAACCCTATGCAGCACAGTTCTATTCTGATGCACATGGGGTAACCATGAGTTGAAATCAACTCAATGGCAACTAGTTGGTAGGGAGGCCAACAGGGGCATATATTTAAATGTTATGTGTTCTCAACATTCTAGAAAGGAGCTCTGGTGGTGGAAGTTTTTTTTTTTTCCACACAAGGATATTTAATTTATTGGAAAGACAATCCTTTCCCCAACACAGAGGTTAGTCTTAAGTAATCCTGTGCTAGTTTCCTAGGGCTTCTGTAACACAGTACTGCAAACTGGGTGGCTCAAACAAACAAAAACAGAATTTCATTCCCTCACAGTTCTGGAGGCTAGAAGTTCAAATTTAAGGCGTAGGCAAGATTGTGCTCTGTCTGAAGACTCTACGAGAAGATCTTTTCTGTCCTCTTCCAGCTTCCAGTGGTTCCTGACAATTCTTTTTTTTGTGCTTTAGGTGAACGTTTACAAATCAAGTCAGTCTCTCATACAAAAAGTTACACACGCCTTGCTGTATACTCCTAGCTTCTCTCCTCTTAATGAGACCCTACATTCCTCCTCTCCACCCTGTATTACCTGTGTCCATTCAACCAGCTCCTGTCTCCCTCTTCCTTCTCATCTTGTCACCAGACAGGGGTTGCCCACATAGTCTCATGTGTCTACTTGGGCCAAGAAGCTCACTCTTCATCAGTATCATTGTCTATCTTATAGTCTGGGCCAATCCATGTGTGCAGAGTTGGCTTTGGGAATGGTTCCAATCTTGGGATATCGAAGGGTCTGGGGACCATGACTGTCAGGGTCCCTCCAGTTTCAGTCAGACCATTAAGCCTGGTCTTTTTATGAGAATTTGAGATCTGCATCCCACTGTTCTTCTGCTCCATCAGGGATTCTCTGTTGTGTTCCTTGTGAGGGCAGTGCTCTGCGGTAGCTGGACACCATCTAGTTTTTCTGCTCTCAGGCTGATGGAGTCTCTGGTTTATATGGCCTTTTCTGTCTCTTGGGCTTATCTTTACCATGTCTTTGGTGTTCTTTGCTCTCCTTTGCTCCAGGTAGGCTGAGACCAATTGCTGCATCTTAGATGGCCGCTTGCTAGCATTTAAGACCCCAGAAGCCTCTCAACAAAGTGGGATGTAGAATGTTTTCTGAATACGTTTTGTTCTGTCAATTAACCTAGATGGTCCCCAGACCCCCACCCCTGCTACTCTGGCCTTCAAAGCATTTGGTTGTATTAAGGAAACTTCTTTGCTTTTGGTTTAGTCCAGTTGTACTGACTGTGTTGTGTGTTGTGTGTTGTCCCTTCCCTTCATCTAAAAAAATTTGTCTACTATCTAGTTAGGGAATATCCTCACCCTCGTAAACATCAAAAAATATTTTCTTCTGTGTTTAAACTTTATCTGGAGTTCTTATAATCGTGGTTTCATACAATATTTGTCCTTTTGCAATTGACTAATTTCACTCAGCACAATGCCTTCCAGATTCCTCCATGTTATGAAATGTATCACAGATACATTGTTATTCTTAACTGTTGCATAGTATTCCATTGTGTCAATATATCATAATTTATTAATCCATTCATCGATCGATGGGCACCTTGGTTGCTTCCATCTTTTTGCTGTTGTAAACAGTGCTGCAACGAACATGGCTGTGCATATATCTGTTCATGTGAAGGCTCTTATTTCTCTAGGATATATTTCAAGGAGTAGGATTGCTGGATCACATGGTACTTCTATTTCTAGCTTTTTAAGAAAGCGCCAAATTGATTTCCAAAGCTGTTGTACCATTCTACATTCCCACCAGCAGTGTATAACCACAACCTCTCCAACATTTATTATTTTCTGTGTTTGGATTAATGCCAGCCTTGTTGGGGCGAGATGGAATCTCATTGTAGTTTTTTTTTTTTTTTTAATAATTTTTATTGTGCTTTAAGTGAAAGTTTACAAATCAAGTCAGTCCGTCACATATAAGCTTATATACACCTTACTCCATACTCCCACTTACTCTCCCCCTAATGAGTCAGCCCTTCCAGTCTATCCTTTTGTGACAATTTTGCCAGTTTCTAACCCTCTCTACCCTCCCATCTCCCCTCCAGACAGGAGATGCCAACACAGTCTCAAGTGTCCACCTGATACAAGTAGCTCACTCTTCATCAGCATCTCTCTCCAACCCATTGTCTAGTCCCTTCCATGTCTGATGAGTTGTCTTTGGAAATGGTTCCTGTACTGGGCCAACGGAACTTTTGGGGACCATGACCAGCGGGATTCTTCTAGTCTCAGTCAGACCATTAAGTCTGGTCTTTTTATGAGAATTTGGGGTTTGCATCCCACTGTTCTCCTGCTCCCTCAGGGGTTCTCTGTTGTGCTCCCTGTCAGGGCAGTCATCGGTTGTGGCTGGGCACCATCTAGTTCTTCTGGTATCAGGATGATGTAAGTCTCTAGCTCACGTGCCCCTTTCTGTCTCTTGGGCTCATAGTTATTGTGTGACCTTGGTGTTCTTTATTCTCCTTTGATCCAGGTGTGTTGAGGCCAATTGATGCATCTTAGATGGCCCTTGTTAGCATTTAAGACCCCAGATGCCACACTTCAAATGGGATGCAGAATGTTTTCATAATAAAATTTATTTTGCCAATTGACTTAGAAGTCCCCTTAAGCCATAGTCCCCAAACTCCCGCCCTTGCTCCGCTGACCTTCAAACCATTCAGTTTATCCCGAAACTTCTTTGCTTTTGGTCCAGTCCAGTTGAGCTGACTTTCCCTATATTGAGTATTGTCCTTCCCTTCACCTAAAGTAGTTCTTATCTACTAACTAATCAGTAAATAACCCTCTCCCCCTGCCCCGTAACCACAAAAGAATGTGTTCTCAGTTTATACTATTTCTCAAGATCTTATAATAGTGGTCTTATACAACATTTGTCCTTTTGCATCTGACTAATTTTTTTTAATTTCACTCAGCATAATGCCTTCCAGGTTCCTCCATGTTATGAAATGTTTCACAGATTCGTCACTGTTCTTTATCGATGCATAGTATTCCATTATGTGAATATACCATAATTTATTTAATCATTCATCCATTGATGGACACCTTGGTTGCTTCCAGCTTTTTGCTATTGTAAACAGTGCTGCAATAAACATGGGTGTGCATATATCTGTTCCTGTAAAGGCTCTTATTTCTCTAGGGTATATTCTGAGGAGTGGGATTTCTGGGTTGTATGGTAGTTCTATTTCTAACTTTTTAAGAAAACGCCAGATAGATTTCCAAAGTGGTTGTACCATTTTACATTCCCACCAGCAGTGTATAAGAGTTCCAATCTCTCTGCAGCCTCTCCAACATTTATTATTTTGTGTTTTTTGGATTAACGCCAGCCTCGTTGGAGTGAGATGGAATCTCATCATAGTTTTAATTTGCATTTCTCTAATGGCTAATGATCGAGAGCATTTTCTCATGTGTCTGTTAGCTGCCTGAATATCTTCTTTAGTGAAGTGCGTGTTCATATCCTTTGCCCACTTTTTGATTGTGTTGTTTGTCTTTTTGTGGTTGAGTTTTAACAGAATCATATAGATTTTAGAGATCAGGCGCTGGTCGGAGATGTCATAGCTGAAAATTTTTTCCAATCTGTAGGTGGTCTTTTTACTCTTTTGGTGAAGTCTTTAGATGAATATAGGTGTTGGATTTTTAGGAGTTCCCAGTTATCTGGTTTCTCTTCGTCATTTTTAGTAATGTTTTGTATTCTGTTTATGCCCTGTATTAGGGCTCCTAACATTGTCCCTATTTTTTCTTCCATGATCTTTATCGTTTTAGTCTTTATGTTTAGGTCTTTGATCCACTTGGAGTTAGTTTTTGTGCATGGTGTGAGGTATGGGTCCTGTTTCATTTTTTTGCAAATGGATATCCAGTTATGCCAACACCATTTTTTAAAAAGACTATCTTTTCCCCAATTAACTGACACTGGGCCTTTGTCAAATATCAGCTGCTCATATGTGGATGGATTTATATCTGTGTTCTCAATTCTGTTCCATTGGTCTATGTGCCTGTTGTTGTACCAGTACCAGGCTGTTTTGACTACTGTGGCTGTATAATATGTTCTAAAATCAGGTAGAGTGAGGCCTCCCACTTTCTTCTTCTTTTTCAGTAATGCTTTACTTATCCGGGGCTTCTTTCCCTTCCGTATGAAGTTGGTGATTTGTTTCTCCATCACATTAAAAAATGTCATTGGAATTTGGATCGGAAGTGCATTGTATGTATAGATGGCTTTTGATAGAATAGACATTTTTACTATGTTAAGCCTTCCTATCCATGAGCAAGGTATGTTTTTCCACTTATGTAGGTCCCTTTTAGTTTCTTGTACTAGTACTTTGTAGTTTTCTTTGTACAGGTCTTTTACATCTTTGGTAAGATTTATTCCTAAGTATTTTATCTTCTTGGGGGCTACTGTGAATGGTATTGATTTGGTGATTTCCTCTTCGATGTTCTTTTTGTTGATGTAGAGGAATCCAAGTGATTTTTGTATGTTTATCTTATAACCTGAGACTCTGCCGAACTCTTCTATTAGTTTCAGTACTTTTCTGGAGGATTCCTTAGGGTTTTCTGTGTATAAGATCATGTCATCTGCAAATAGAGTTAATTTTACTTCTTCCTTGCCAATCCGAATGCCCTTTTTTCTTTATCTAGCCTAATTGCTTTTGCTAGGACCTCCAGCACAATGTCGAATAAGAGTGGTGATAAAGGGCATCCTTGTCTTGTTCCCGTTCTCAAGGGAAATGCTTTCAGGCTTTCCCCATTTAGAATGATGTTGGCTGTTGTCTTTGCATAGATGCCCTTTATTATGTTGAGGAATTTTCCTTCAATTCCTATTTTGGTGAGAGTTTTTATCATGAATGGGTGTTGGACTTTGTCAAATGCCTTTTCTGCATCAATTGATAAGATCATGTGGCTTTTGTCTTTTATTTATATGGTGGATTACATTAATGGTTTTTCTAATATTAAACCAACCTTGCATACCTAGTATAAATCCCACTTGGTCATGGTGGATTATTTTTTTGATATGTTGTTGAATTCTATTGGCTAGAATTTTGTTGAGGATTTTTGCATCTATGTTCATGAGGGATATAGGTCTGTAATTTTCTTTTTTTGTGGTGTCTTTACCTGGTTTTGGTATCAGGGATATGGTGGCTTCAGAGAATGAATTAGGTAGCATTCCATCATTTTCTATGCTTTGAAATACCTTTAGTAGTGGTGGTGTTAACTCTTCTCTGCAAATTTGGTAGAACTCTGCAGTGAAGCCATCCGGGCCAGGGCTTTTTTTTTGTTGGGAGTTTTTTGATTACCTTTTCAATCTCTTTTTTTGTTATGGGTCTATTTAGTTGTTCTACTTGTGATTGTGTTAGTTTAGGTAGGTAGTGTTTTTCCAGGAATTCATCCATTTCTTCTAGGTTTGCAAATTTGTTAGAGTACAATTTTTTGTAATAATCTGATATGATTCTTTTTAATTTCAGTTGGGTCTGTTGTGATATGGCCCATCACGTTTCTTATTCAGGTTATTTGCTTCCTTTCCTGTATTTCTTTAGTCAGTCTGGCCAATGGTTTATCAATTTTGTTAATTTTTTCAAAGAACCAGCTTTTGGCTTTGTTAATTCTTTCAATTGTTTTTCTGTTCTCTGATTCATTTAGTTCAGCTCTAATTTTGATTATTTGTTTTCTTCTGGTGCCTGATGGATTCTTTTGTTGCTCACTTTCTATTTGTTCAAGTTGTAGGGACAGTTCTCTGATTTTGGCTCTTTCTTCTTTATGTATGTGTGCATTTATCGATATAAATTGGCCTCTGAGCACTGCTTTTGCTGTGTCCCAGAGGTTTTGTTAGGAAGTGTGTTCATTCTCATTGCATTCTATGAATTTCTTTATTCCCTCCTTAATGTCTTCTATACCCAGTCTTTTTTGAGCAGGGTATTGTGCAGTTTCCAAGTATTTGATTTCTTTTCCCTGATTTTTCTGTTATTGATACCCACTTTTATGGCCTTGTGGTCTGGGAAGATGCTTTGTAATATTTTGATGTTTTGGATTCTGCAAAGATTTGTTTTATGCCCTAATATGTGATCTTTTCTAGAGAATGTTCCATGTGCACTAGAAAAAAAAGTATACTTTGCAGCTGTTGGGTGGAGTGTTCTGTATAAGTCTATGAGGTCAAATTGGTTGATTGTAGCAATTAGGTCTTCCGTGTCTCTATTGAGCTTCTTACTGGAAGTCCTGTCCTTCTCTGGAAGTGGTGTGTTGAAGTCTCCTACTATAATTGTGGAGGTGTCTATCTCACTTTTCAGTTCAGTTAAAGTTTGTTTTATGTATCTTGCAGCCCTGTCATTGAGTGCATAAATATTTAATATGGTTATATCTTCCTGGTCAATTGTCCCTTTAATCATTATGTAGTGTCTTTCTTTACCCTTTGTGGTGGATTTAACTTTAAAGTCTATTTTGTCAGAAATTAATATTGCTACTCCTGCTCTTTTTTGCTTCCTGTTTGCTTGATATATTTTTTCCATCCTTTGAGTTTTAGTTCGTTTGTATCTCTAAGTCTAAGGTGTGTCTCTTTTAGGCAGCATATAGACGGATCGTGTTTCTTTATCCAGTCTGAGACTATCTGTCTCTTTATTGGTGCATATAGTCCATTTACATTCAGCGTAATTATAGATAAGTATGTGTTTAGTGCTGTCATTTTGATGCCTTTTTGTGCGTGTTGTTGACAATTTCATTTTTCCACTTACTTTTTTGTGCTGAGATGTTTTTCTTTGTAAATTGTGTGTTCCTCATTTTCACAGTAGTTGAATTTATGTTTCCTGAGTCGTTATGTTTTTCTTGGTTTTTGTTTTGAGTTATGGAATTGTTAGACCTCTTTGTGGTTACCTTAATACTTACCCCTATTTTTCTAAGTAAAAACCTAACTTGTACCATCGTGTATCGCCTTGTTTTCCTCTCCATATGGCAGTTCTATGCCTCCTGTATTTAGTCCCTTTTTTTGATTATTGTGATCTTTTACGTAATGACTTCAATGATTCCCTGTTTTGAGCATTTTTTTTCTTTTTAACATTAATCTTAATTTGTTTTTATGATTTCCCTATTTGAGTTGATATCAGGATGTTCTGTTCTGTGAGCTTGTGTTGTGTTGGTATCTGATATTGATTTTCTGACCAAACAATTTCCTTTAGTATTTCTTGTAGCTTTGCTTTGGTTTTTGCAAATTCTCTAAGCTTGTGTTTATCTGTAAATGTTTTAATTTCACCTTCATATTTGAGAAAGAGTTTTGCTGGGTATATGATCCTTGGCTGGCCATTTTTCTCCTTCAGTGCTCTATATATGTCATCCCATTGCCTTCTTGACTGCATGGTTTCTGCTCAGTAGTCTGAATTTATTCTTATTGATTCTCCTTTGTAGGAGACCTTTCTTTTATCCCTGGCTGCTTTTAAAATTTTCTCTTTATCTTTGGTTTTGGCAAGTTTGATGATAATATGTCTTGGTGATTTTCTTTTTGGATCAATCTTATATGGGGTTCGATGAGCATCTTGGATAGATACCTCTGTATTTTCTGTTATCCCTCCCCGTTCTGGAACTCCAATCACACGCAAGTTATTCTTCTTAATAGAGTTCCATATGATTCTTAGAGTTTGTTCATTTTTTTTTAATTCTTTTATCTGATTTTTCTTCAACTATATTGGTGTCAATTGCCTTATCCTCCATCTCCTCCACTCTACATTCTAACTGCTCGATTCTGCTCCTCTGACTTGATACTGAGTTGTCTAATTCTGTAATTTTACTGTTAACCTTTTGGATTTCTGAATGCTGTCTCTCTATGGATTTTTGCAGCTTATTAATTTTTCCACTATATTCTTGAATAATCTTTTTTATTTCTTCAACTTCTTTATCAGTATGTTCCTTGGCTTTTTCTGTAGATTGCCTTATTTCATTTATAAGGTCATCCCTGACGTCTTGAAGCATTCTGTATATTAGTTTTTTATAGTCTGCATCTGGCAATTCCAGGATTGTGTCTTCGTTTGGGAAAGATTTTGATTCTTTAATTTGGGGAGTTGTAGAAGCAATCATGGTCTGCTTCTTTATGTGGTTTGATATCGACTGCTGTCTCCAAGCCATCTATAAGATATTGTAATGATTTATTTTATATTTGCTCACCGAGTCTTATCTTGTTTTCTTCCAATATACATAGATGGCCTACTAGATTGCGCTGTCTTGATTGTTGTAGCCTTTGAATCACTTATGTCCTATTACCAACTGGTTTAGGCTGTTACCAGATATATAAGCCTGAGTCCATTCACTATTCTTGAGTAGAATCTGATTTTAGGTCACCAAGTGTGTGGTGTAGACTGTCACCTATTCGAGTAGTGGTGATAGTTGTGTGCACTAGATTCTAGTAGCAGCAGGGGGTCACACTCTGGAGGGGCAGGATGCTGACAGGCTACCCCCAAGTGCCAGTGAGGTAGGCGTGTCTCTATTCCTAAAGCACTTTGGTGGGCAGGCTCTGCAGCTGTACCTTAGGCACCCAATGCATGTACCTCTACAGACTGGTAAGTGTCACTATCCTCAGACCCCTACGGCAGGAGGCTAGGTGGTTTGGGTGGAGCTTTATCCCTCAGTTCTCCGTTGTGGGTCAGTGAGGGCTCTGTTTAATAGGTAGAGATATCAGACCTGGGAAACTTGTCTTTCCAGTAATACGCTAAAACAATTACAGTAAGATCAGTATCGGAATTGCCTTTGCATTATAATAGCCACCTTGTTCCCTGTAGGGATGAAAGCCCAAGACTGTGGATCTCATATGCTTCGCTGGAGCTGGTTCTGTATTTTTAGTCCAATTAGGGAAGGATTTTTGGTCCCTGGGTTTTTTGTAGCTGCTTCTCTCAGGCCAGCAGAATGAGTTAGGAAAAGACAAAGCAAAAAACCGCAGAGCACTTCACTCACTGGCCCAGGAAATTCCAATGTTAATGAAGCTGCCTAGGAAGGGGAGGGGAGGGATCAGATAGATAGGAGAGAGTAACACCCAGGAATATAGACAAAGTTACTTATCTTGCTTGGTGATGACTGTTTTATCTGAGATTCCCGAGGGGTGTGTAGCCTGTGAGCGTTGGCTGGGTCGAGATTGCCCCAGAGGGTCAGGCCCAAGTCCTGTGCTTGTGCTGTCTCAGAAGCTGTGGTCAGTTCCTCTGCTCCCAGTCCAAAGCCCAGTGCCAAGGTTCCCCAGCTGGGACGCCGCACTCCACACTTCAAAACCGGTCACTGCCTCCTGGTGACTTCTCGTCCTGTCAGCTGTGTCACTGCGCTGCCTGCGTGCACTGGCTGGGCTTCCCCAGAGGTCACTTCTGGGGGCTAGGGCTGTGTCCCTTGTTTGCGCCATCTCAGGATGCTGTGCTCAGCTTCCCTGCGCCCAGTCCAAAGCCCAGCACCAAGGTTTTCTGACTGGGATGCTGCTCCAGGCTCCGAAAGAAGTCGCTGCGTCCCCGTGGTTGTTCGTCCTCTCGTTAGCCGCGTCAGTGTGCAGCCTCCTTGTGCTGTCTGAGTCTCTGTCACTCAGGTCAACTCTTTAGATCTGTGTTTGATTGTCAGGGTTTGTAGATTGTCATGTATGTGATCAATTCACTTGTTTTTCCAAGTCTTTGTTGCAAGAGGGATCCAAGGTAGCTTCTACCTAGTCAGCCGTCTTTGAATAGCTCCTCATTGTAATTTTGATTTGCATTTCTCTAATAGCTAAAGATAGTGAGCATTTCTTCATGTATCTGTTAGCAGCCTGAATGTCTTCTTTGGAAAGTGCCTGTTCATATCTTCTGCCCATTTTTTAATTGGGTTATTTGTCTTTTTGTTGTTGAGTGTTTGCAGTATCATGTAGATTTTAGAGATCAGATGCTGATCAGAAATGTCATAGCTAAAAACTTTTTCCTGATCTGTAGGTAATCTTTTTAGTCTTTTGGTGAAGTCTTTGGATGAGCATAGGTGTTTGACTTTTAGGAGCTCCCAGTTATCTAATTTCTCTTCTGGTGTTTATAGATTGTTTTTAATGTTTTATGTACTGTTTATGCTATGTATTAGGGCTCCTAGCTTTGTCCCTATTTTTTCTTCCATGATCTTTGTCGTTTTAGATTTTATATTTAGGTCTTTGATCCATTTTGAGCTCATTTTTGTGCATGGAGTGAGGTATGGGTCTTGTTTCATTTTTTTTGCAGATGGATATCTGGTTATGCCAGCACCATTTGTTAAAGAGATTGTCTTTTCCCCACTTAACTGACTTTGGACCTTTGTCAAATATCAGCTGCTCATATGTGGATGGATTTATGTCTGGATTCCCAATTCTGTTCCATTGGTCTATGTATTTGTTGTCGTACCAGTACCAGGCTGTTTTGACTACTGTGGCAGTATAATAGGTTCTAAAATCAGGTAGTGCAAGACCTCTCACTTTGTTGTTCTTTTTCAGTAATGCTTTACTTATCCAAGGCCTCTTTCCTTTCCACACAAAGTTGGTGATTTGTTTCTCCATCTCGTTAAAAAATGGTGCTGGCATTTGGATCAAAATTACTTTGTATCTATAGACTGCTTTGAGTACAATAGATATTTTTACAATGTTGAGCCTTACTATCCATGAGCAAGGTATGTTTTTCCACTTATGTAGGTCTCTTTTTGGTTCTTGCAGTAGTGTCTTATAGTTTTCTTTGTATAGATCTTTTATGTCTCTGGTTAGATTTATTCCTAAGTATTTTATCTTCTTGGGGGCTATTGTAAATGGTATTGATTTGATTTCCTCTTCAACATTCTCTTTGTTGGTGTAGAGGAATCCAACTGATTTTTGTGTGTTTATCTTGTATCGTAATACTCTGCTGAACTCTTGTATTAGTTTCAGCAGTTTTCTTGAGGATTCTTTAGGCTTTTCTGTGTATAAGCTCATGTAATCTGCAAATAGAGATACCTTTACTTCTTCTTTGCCAATTTAGAAGCCCTTTATTTCTTTATCTAACCTAATAGCTATGGCTAGGACCTCCAGCACAATGTTGAATAAGAGTGGTGATAAAGGGCATCCTTTTCTGGTTCCTGTTCTCAAGCGGAATGCTTTCAGTCTCTCTGTGTTTAGGATGATGTTGGCTGTTGGCTTTGTACAAATACCCTTTATAATGTTGAGGAATTTTCCTTCTATTCCCAATTTGCTGAGAGTTTTTATCATGAATGTGTGTTGAACTTTGTCAAATGCCTTTTGTGCATCAGTTGATAAGATCATGTGGTTCTTGTCTTTTGTTTTATTTATATGATAGATTACATTGATTGTTTTTCTAATGTTGAACCATCCCTGCATAACTGGTATGAATCCCACTTGGATGTGGTGAATTATTTTTTTGATATGTTGTTGAATTCTATTGGCTAGAATTTTGTTGAGGATTTTTGCATCTACGTTCATGAGGGATATTTGTTTGTAATTTTCTTTTTTGTGGTGTTTTTACCTGGTTTTGGTATCAGGGTTATGCTGGCTTCATAGAATGAGTTTGGGAGTATTCCATCCTCCTCTATGCTCTGAAATACCTTTAGTAGTAGTGGTGTTAACTCTTTTCTGAAAGTTTGGTAGAATTCTCCAGTGAAGCCATCTAGGCCAGGGCTTTTTTGTTGTTGTTGGGAGTTTTTAAATTACTTTTTCAATCTCTTCCTTTGTTATGGGTTTATTTTTGTTGTTCTACCTCTTTTTGTGTTAGTTTAGGTAGGTATTGTGTTTCTAGAAATTTGTCCATTTCTGCTAGGTTTACAAATTTGTTAGAGTACAATTTTTCATACTATTCTTTTATGATTCTTTTAATTTCAGTTGGGTATGTTGTGATATCACCCACCTCATTTCTTATTTGGGTTATTTTTTTTTTGTCTCCTGTTTTTTTTTCTTTTTTTGTCAATCTGGCCAATGGTTTGTCGATTTTGTTAATTTTTTCAAAGAACCAGCTTTTGGGCTTGTTAACTCTTTCAGTTGTTTTTCTGTTCTCTATTTCATTTAATTCTGCTCTTATTTTTATTATTTGCTTTCTTCTGGTGCCTGAGAGTTTCTTTTATTGCTCTCTTTCTATTTGTTCAAGTTGTAGGGATAATTCTTTGATTTTGGCCCTTTCTTCTTTTTGGATGTGTGCATTTGTTGGTATAAATTGACCTCTGAGCACTGCTTTCGCTGTGTCCCAGAGGTTTTGATAGGAAGTGTTTTCATTCTCATTGGATTCTATGAATTTCTTTATTCCATCCTTAATTTCTTCTATAATTTAATCTTTTTTGAGCAAAGCGTTGTTCAGCTTCCATATGTTTTATGTCTTTTCCCTGTTTTTTCTGTTACTGACTTCTAATTTTATGACTTTATGGTCAGAGAAGATGCTTTGTAATATTTTGATGTTTTGGATTCTGCTAAGGCTTGCTTTACCAGCTAATATGTGGTCTATTCTAGAGAATGTTCCATGAGTGTTGGAAGAGAAAGTATACTTGGATGTTGTTGGGTGGAGTGTTCTGTATATGTCTATGAGGTCAAGTTGACTGATTGTGACATTTAGTGCTTCCACATCTTTATTGAGCTTCTTGTTCTGGATGTTCTGTCCTTCACCAAAAGTGATGCACTGAAGCCTGCTATTATTGTAGAGCTATCTATCTCATTTTTCAATGCTATTAGAGTTTGTTTTATGTATCTTGAAGCCCTGTCGTTGGGTGCATAAATATTTAACATAGTAGTATCCTCCTGGTATAGTGTCCCTTTAGTTATTATATAGTGTCCTTCCTTATCCTTTGTGGTAGATTTAACTTTGAAGTCTGTTTTGTCAGAAATTAGTATTGCCACTCCTGATTTTTTTGATTGTTGTTTGCTTGATATATTTTTTTCCATCCTTTGAGTTTTAGTTTGTTTGTGTCTTTAAGTCTAAAGCGTGACTCTTATAGGCAGCATGTAGATGAATCACATTTTTTTATCCATTCTGCAAGTCTCTGTCTCTTTATTGATGCATTTAGTCCATTTACATTCTGCATGATTATAGATAGGTATGAGTTAAGTGCTGTCATTTTGATGTCTTTTTTTGTGTGTTGTTAACAGTTACTTTTTCTACTTAATTTTTTGTGCTGAGTAGTTTTTCTTTGTAAATTGTGTGTTCTTCTTTTTCATTGTTGTTGATTTTGTTTTTGCTGAGTCTATGTTTTTCTTGTATTTTATTTTGATGTGTAGGATTGTTAGTCTCCTTTGTGGTTACCTTAACATTTACCCCTATTTTTCTTAATTTAACCTAACTTTCATATCCCTATATCACCTTGATTTCGTCTCCATATGAAAGATCTGTGACTATTTAGTCCCTCTTTATTGATTTAATGCTATCATCTTTTGCATAATGACATTGGTGATTGCCTGTTTTGAGAGTTTTTTAAAACCTTGATTTATTTTTGTCATTTCCCTATCTGGGTTGATATCTGGTTGCTCTGTCCTGTGTTCTAGTGTTGGGTTGATATCTGATATTATTGATTTTCTAACCAGAGAACTCCCATTAGTATTTCTTGTAGCTTTCATTTGGTTTTTGCAAATCCCCTAAATTTATGTTTATCTGGAAATGTCCTAATTTTGCCTTCATATTTGAGAGATGGTTTTGCTAGATGTATGATTCTTTGCTGGCAGTTTTTCTCCTTCAGTGCTTTATATATGTTATCCCATTGCCTTCTTGCCTGCATGGTTTCTGCCGAGTAGACCAAGCTTATTCTTATTGACTCTTGTTTGTAGGTGACTTTTTGTTTATCCCTGGCTGCACTTAAAATTTTCTCTTTATCTTTGGTTTCGGCAAGTTTGATTACAATATGTCTTGGCAATTTTCTTTTGGGACCTTCCATGTATGGAGTTCGATGAACATCTTGGATAGGTATCTTCTCATCTCTCACAATGTCAGGGAAGTTTTCTGCCAACAAATCTTCAACAATTCTCTCTGTATTTTCTGTTATCCCTCCCTGTTCTGGTACTCCAATCACTTGTAGGTAATTTCTCTTGATAGAGTCCCACATGATTCTTAGGGTTTCTTCATTTTATTTAAAATTCTTTTACCTGATTTCTTCTTCGACTATATTGTTGCCAAGTGTTTTATCTTCCATTTCACTAATTCTGACTTCCGCTTCCTCAATTCTGCTCTGCTGACTGTCTACTGAGTTGTCTAATTCTGAAATTTTATTGCTAATCTTCTGAATTTCTGATTGCTGTCTCTCTATGGATCCTTGCAGCCTAGTAAATTTTTCATTACGTTTTTGAATAATCTTAATTTCCTCTACTGCTTTATCTGTGTGCTCCTTGTCTTGTTCTATGTTTCACCTTATCTCTTTCCTGATGTCTTGAAGAGTACTGTATATTAATCATTTGTATTCTGCATCTGGTAATTCCTGGAATACATCTTCATCCAGAAGATTCCCTGATTCTTTGTTTTGGGAGTTTGTTGAAGAAATCATGTTCTGCTTCTTTATCTGATTTGATATTGACTGTTGTCTCCAAGCCATCTATAAGTCATTGTATTAATTTATTTTATGTTTGCTGACTGTGTCCTAGCTTCTTGCTTTGTTTTGTTTTGATATACCTGAGTAGGCTACTAAAAAAAAAAAAAAAAAAAAAAAAATTTTTTTTTTTTTTTTTTTTACTAGAGTGAGTTAAGTTGATTATTGGAGCTTTTGAAGCACTAATGTCCTGTCACCAGATGGCTAGAGTTGCTGCTATGTTTATGAGCCTTGGAGTCCATTCACTATTCTTGTATAGATTCAGCTCAGGTGTCCAGGTAGTTGGTCACCTTCTGTGTGGTACAGGCTCTCACCAACAATCTTAGAGGAGCAGTGGTGATTGGTGTATGCACACGTTTCTGGTAGCAGCAGGGGGTCACACTGAGGAAGGCAGGGGGCTAACAACCTTCCCCCAAGTATCTCTGAGGAAGGCATGTCCCTGTTCTCTAGAGTGCTCTGGTGGGTGGGCTCTGCGGCTGTACCATAGGCACCCAATGGTTTTAACTGTAAGGACTAGAAGGCACCACTTTTCCTTGGACCCCTGTTGTGGGTGGCTGGGTGGCTTGGGTGGAGCCCCCAGTCCTCAGGCCCCTGCTGTGGGTAGGTGAAAAAAAAAGGTGAAGGCCCCGTTTAATAGGCAGAGTGGTATCGAGTGTAAAAAACTCACCTCTCCACCACGGAGCTGAAACAGTTATAGTAAGACCTTAAACAGATTAGCCCTTGCAGTATAACACCAGATCCTATCTGCTGTAATGGGGCCACCTGGATCCACACAGGGGTGAAAGACAAATTCTGTGGACTGCTTGTGCCTGGACAGGAGCTGCTTGTGCCCTGAGTTTCCAGATTTGGGGAGTCACAGAGTTTTTTTTCCCCATTTGTTAATTTGTTCCTTCTCCAAGGCCAGGAGAATAGCTCAGAGAGTACAACAGGACCTATCTCAGGCCCAGGGAAATCAGCTGTTACTGAAGCTGGGTGGAGTTAAAGTAGGAGGGATCAGATAGATGGGAGAGAGTTCTTCCAAAAAGAGGAGCTATTAGATCCACATGGTAAATTAAACAAAATCACTTATTTTGTGCTGATGGCACTGTTTTATCTCAGATTCTGGAGGCATGCATAGATTCTGTGCCCTGGCTCGGTCCCGCTGATAGTTGCACCAGAGGGTTAGGGCTGCACCACCTTGCTTGCCTTCTTTTGTTGAAGCAGCTGTGTTCTGAATGCCACCGCCAGCCCTGCCGCAGTCATGCCAGGGGATCATGGGTATGCCACTTTGCTTGCCTTCTTTCACTGGAGCAGCCATGTCCTGAACACTACTGCCAGCTCTGCCACAGTTGCATCAGGGAATCCGGGCTGAGATAATCCCACCGACTTGGCAACTCCTCACTGCTTCTGCACCATCTCTCCCTCCCCCTGTCACTCAGTCCAATTTCTTAACATTGCCTTTGATGCTCAGGGTTCTTAGCTTGTCATATATATAGTCAGTTCACTTGTTTTTTTTTTTGGGTCTTTGTTGTAGAGGGACCACCAGAAGCATCTAACTACTCCGCGATCTTGGCCCCTCCTCTGGTGGTGCAATTTTTAAGTGTTTGGGTGCTAACCCAAAGGTTGGCAGTTTGAACCTACCAGCCACTCCATAGGAGAAAAGACCTGGCAATCTGCTCATGTAAAGATTACAGCCTAGAAAACCCTATATAGCATTTCTCCTCTGTCCTATAAGGTCACTATGAGTTGGAATTGAGTTGATAAAACCCAACGACAACAATGTCAGAGAATTATTATTAATAGTGTTTCAGTGATCATCCTGTGCTTCAAATCTTTTACACACTTAGGAATATTTCTTTAGAGTACACAAATGACTTGCACAAGTTTACATCCCTGGACAGCAACTCATGCAGGTGCCTAACATACTGATCCCTTCTCGGCATTAGGTATTATTATTAAAGAGTGTTTGTTAATTTGAAAGGCAGAAAGGTTTGTTTCACTAATTACTATCGGTTAGGAGGAGCCCTGGTGGTGAATGGTTAAGAGCTATGGCTTCTATCCAAGAGTTCCGCAGTTCGAATCCACCAGCCACTGCTTAGAAGCCCTGTGGGGCAGTTCCATTCTGTCCTATAGGGTCAATATGAGTCAGAATCAACTTGATAGCGGCTCATTTGGTTTTTTGGGGCTGGTTAGGAACAAAGACTTTGCAGTGAGACCAGTGTGAATTTGAATCCTTGCTCTACTTCAGAGCTATATAAGCTCACTTCTATCTCCACTTTTCTCAAGTGCAGGATGTAGAGAATAAGGCTGTTCACTTCACTGGTTTGCTGTGAGGATTACGTATTAGTTTCCTAGGGCTTCTGTGTCACACATTATGTAGCTTGTAAGACCAGAAATTTATCGTCTCAACCATTCTGGAGACAAGGAGTCCAAAAGCAGCGTAATAGTGTTTTGATTCCTCTATCTCAGAGGTTTTTTCAGGCTGTGAAAGATTAAGATAATAGTTTAGGTGATACAAGGAAAATAAAATTGCTCCCAAGGAAGAGAGTTAGGACTTTTTGGGACAGTGAGCATTTAGTACATAGTGCTAGAAACAAAGTGCGTTAAAGAAATGGGACAGTTTTGTCTAGAGTTATTATCGTTGGAAGGCAGACTTCAATTCTAGCCTTGTGCCAGACTGTATGAAGAACCCAGTCCTTGGAGCATGTGGTGGTCACAGGATAGACTAAATAAAAAGAAAACAAAACTAAAACAAAAACATGAAGGAATGAAGTCAGAACCCACTAATATGGAGAAGCAACTCCAAAGGTTTTTCCACAAGAGGTTAGAGTCAGTTGATTTCTGTCTATATACAGAGAACACTTTTTTTTTCTTTCTAATAGTGGGGTCTGGAGTTAAATTTTATTAAACTTGTAAGCTGATATCTTTCTCTGTTGAAAGAATACCCTATTGAAAAGACTAGAAACTGAGCTCATGTTTTGCCTGGGTGATCCTGAGCAAGTCTGTTAATCTGTTTGAGCCTCAGTTTTTTCATCAAAATGGAGAATGAAAGCCCTTACTCAAATCGCTGGAATGTTCAACTCCAATAGTGATTGTGGCTACTAGTATTTGCTCCAACTAGTCCATGAGGTGCTGCCTTCAGTCTCCTCAGTGAACTAATGTTTTCTGGCTATGTACTTTCTATAACCATAAAACAATTAAAACGGAAGTATGTTTCTTCGATTTTTAAAGGAAAATTGTTCAGTGCTCAAGGTGAACGTGGAACCACTATGACCATGTAACAGAAGGCTTCTCCTCCACAAAGGTAGAATTACTTGAGGAATTTGATTAAAGTAGATACCCTAATAACAGGCGAATTTAAAATCTAGAGAGCCAACAATGATCATATTTACTAGCTGAGTAAAAAAAAAAGAGAGAGAGGAAATAAGCTTTGCCTTTTTTTCCTCTGAAATTCTAGTAATATCTATGAAAATTGAAAGACAAATGCACTTATGAAACAAAGCCATTTTCTGCAGTTTGTCAATCAAAATGAATAATCTCAAAGTCTCATTTTCAATTAGATTATTTTAATATTTAACTACCTAAAATGCCTCCAATCATATTCTTTATAAAATGGTTAGAATACTACAGTTCTAATGATGACATTTTATTATAACAAAAATGACTTCATTAATTGATGGTCATACATCAGGCCTTAAAGTAAGTAGATAAAAGATATAAAAAAGTTTTCAAGCCTAAAATAGTATAAAATCATTTGAATTGTTTAGATTTTTTTTAGGGGTAAGCCTTTAAAAAGATCCTTTTATTCTTACAAAAATATGTAAATTTCTTTGTTATAAATTCGACTGCATTGAGTAAAAGTAGCCTGTGAATTTCTTTTCTAAGGTATGAATAGGTTGACAATGTATTGGTATTATTCCAAATCCAATTGTTAAGATGCAATAAAAGTTATAAATACAGTGCTTTGTAATGGAATGATACAAGAAATGGCTAGCAATATAGACAGGTTTGGGTTTTTATCCTAGATGTTCTAATTTATAGGTTTTGGAGCTGTTTTAGAACAAGTAGTTTTTTTAAAGAAAATGCATTGATGATTTCTAAGATATTTGAAATATGACCTTTTAAAGAAGTCAGTCTTGTTTCTCCTTTACTCTCTGCATCCTTGAAAGAACATTCACAACTTGATAATGAAAATGATATCAAAAGGTCACTATACCCAGGATGAAAAATAGTGCTTTTGAGAATCACATGAGAGCCTTGTTTTAACTTGAAAGTAACTGTGAAATGTAAAGCATCATCTAAACACAGTTGTTGATTTTTGAAGCTGAATGCCTTTTGCTTTGTAAGTCTTCTTAATTGAATACTAATGTTTAAGTTCTAAAGCAATCAGATAAGCATTTTTTGAATGGAGGTTTAATTTATGACATTTTACTAAGTCTAGCTTAAGTAATTAACTTGCGTATTTCCACATTTAGAGAAAACTTGAATTTCATGGGAGCTTAAGTGTCTAAAAACATCTGAATTGCAGTATTAATTTACTTAAATATGCCCATAAGTGATAAATATATTAACTATGTTTAAAAATGTTATCAATATATAATGTCGTTAGACCTGAAAAAGTCATTCTTCATTCATTCGGTTGGTTTGTTGAGTTGGAAATGGCAATTCCCCATCTCATTCTTCTTCTAAGAGATACCATTTGTGCCATTTAAATTTGAATTTTTGATGAATTATTATTTCTGAAAATCAAAAGGACTTAAATATAGTACTGAAATTTTCTTAAATAGTTGTGGAAGCCCATTTGAGTTCTTATTTTATGATCATGAGATTAAATTAGAGAATACATACAAAGTGCATAGCATAATCCTTTGTACACACTGTACACTCAATAGGCAAAAAGAGATACAAAGCCCATTATCCAAAGACTTAGGGCTAGATGTGTTTCAGAATCCTTAATATTTGAGATTTAGAAAGGTAATATGGTAAATATACTATTTATTACTTGACATCCCCAGGATCCAGGACACCATCTCATAACCAAACACATTAATATCTTAACAAAGCATATAAGTACTTACACTACGTGGGATAAAGAACGATTCTAAATAGGCTTACTTCATTTTAAGCCTGATTTTGCCACCAGATGAATTAGCACCAAACTTAAAAAAAAAAAAACCCTTCTGGTTTTCAGAGCTATTTGGATTCCGGAATTGCAAATAAATGGTTGAGTACTGATAAAATGACGGCTGTGATACAGTTGCAGTAGGAAAATAAGGCTGTATTTATGGCAGAATTTTGAATACACAGTTTTGGAAATAAGGAAACTAGTAATTATTTAATTAAGGAGGACTTACCTGACAGTGTAATACATACAAACTTCAAACAAGCATTTTGCAAGATGTGTGGAACAAAATCAGTGGGACCTAGGGGGAGAACAGTTAGAGTTTATTATCAAAATAGACTTCCTAGGCTTAATTAAAAGTTGGGAATCTACCACGTTCAATTTTAGGCCAACTCATCTCCTAGTTACGTTAAAAAAAAAAAAAAAAGTTATGTACACCCTCCAAAATCCATCTCATCAGTTATCATATAGGTGTAAATGACATGTAGGTTACTTCTGCATCCCAATACCTTACTTCTGAGTTCCAGACCCATAAATGCCAGCTTCCTTCTTGGCATCCCCGCTTGAACATCTTCAAGGTATCTCAAACTCACTGTACTTAATACCAAACTCATGATTCCCTGTCCTCTTCTACGAACCTCAGACATCTCAGTGAAGGGCATCACTTTCTATTCAATTACTTAAAGCAGGAGCCTGCTATTCCTTAATCCATTTCTAAACACCTCTTGAATCCAGCTACTTGTCTCCATGTGACCACCTCCCCCCATCTCTCGTGACCCTAGTTCAAGCAGCTATTATTTGTCTCCTGGATTCTTGTTTTACCACTCTAAAATTCATCTATCTGGATCTCCTGCACTCAGCACTGCCCACTACTTTGCAATAAAGAGATTAAAATACTTTTATATACCTAAGGATTGCATGGGCTGGCCCTATAAGCCTCTCCAGCCTCATTTCACACCATGATCTCTATACTGTAGCTTGATTATGTTGTTTCGTTGCATTTTTCTCACAGCAGGGCCTTTGCACATGCTGTTCCATTTCTCTAGGATGCTTTTCCTTGTATTCTCATTACTTCCAACTCATCTCTCAGATCCAGCCCTATCATCCCTTCCTCAGGGAAGTCTTTCCTGACCTCCCTCTTAATCATATTTCAGCCATGTATCTCTTCTTCCTATCACTTATCACACTTGGAAATTTATGATAGTTTATGTGATTATTTTATTAAATTCTGTCCCTTCCACTAGTCCATAAGCTAAATGAGGAGGGAACATGGTTGACATTGCTCACCATAGTTACCAACCCAAGTGCCTAGCATGCAAAGGCACTCAAATGTTTGCTAAATGAATGAGTGAAACTAGAAACAGAGACAGACTTTAATTTGAATAACTTCTTCCTATTTTATCCAGGTCTTTCTGCTTGATTTTATGACACCTTTTATTTTCATACAGTTTATCACATTGTCTAATAATTATAAGTTTACACTCTTGAAGATCTGGATTATGTCTGTTTGGTTCATGATTATATTCCCAGAACCTATTACGATAGTACAAAACCTGATTGTAGTAGGCACTCCAAAATATTTGTAGAATTAATTAATACTAAACCTGAGAATGCAATACCAAATATACATTAAAGTATCGTGGCTGAATTTTTCTCAGTGTTTCATACTAACTTATTCTGGTTATTGATGTTACCAGTTGACTTTTGAGTGCACATGCTGTCGTGATTTTTTTTGAAGCCAATGTGAGATGGTCAGTCTCTGAGGTGATTCTGGGTTGATGTTTGTGCCTCAAAAAATCTCATATACACACACTCTTAAAAATGGATCAGAGTAAGTAAACCAGTATTATTGCTGGTATTTGTTCCTTTTCCTTTTATGGTATAAAATGGAAATTTCACAGTGAAACTAATGTAAACAAAACAAATCAACACAGGAATAAATGGAGGTTGGTGGAAATAAAAGAGATTAGACTTTATAGTTGACATATGAGTGCTAGCGGAGAGCAGGCAATTTTACAGCTAGAATACTATTGAATTAGGAAAACTCTGCTTAATAATATTCAAGTCTTTTTAGTCTTTTCAGTGTGGATCTCTCTCAAAGACACACCACTGGAATTATCCAAAGCATCTAAATGATTGGGACTGAAGAAATATGTTACAATCACATTTTACATTATTATCCGTTAAATAGTGTTGGATTATATAAAATTCAGTTGAAATATGCTGACAGTTATTCAGAAACCTAAGTAAAACTTTTGATGAACTTTAGTTCAGTAGTTATATCTTAATCAGACAAGCTCTACTTTGTAATTTTAGGTTTCGTCAGGATGAGATTTATGGGCATATCACATCCAAGGACTGCTGTGAGGAAAGTAAGATTTGAAGAAATGAGTTATTAATCTTTACTATAGAACATTAACAAATGTCATGTGGCTTTTATGAGTAGATACCTAGGAGGTGGTAGAATCATAAGCCCCCCAAAATAGATTTTCTCTTATATACCTGTGACACCAGGAACATAATTAATAGTTACCTATTACTCACTTGCGAAGTCCAAACTTTCACTTCATTTATTAAATTCAAACTTAGGATAAAATTAACAAAATTAAATCAGAGCTGTCATATTATAATGAATGGGATTGTCTGGCTTTGTGTGTGTGTGTGTGTGTGTGTATGTGCACACATGTGTGTACATGTGTGGGGGATGAGTGTGTATGTGTTTTTATTTACTATCACCAGGTAATGTATTTATAATAAATCTATCTCTGGCTGATAGTCTAAACATGCTTACTATGTAGGTCCCCATGTTTGCCTGTTTGAGTTGATTGACTAGTCAAAAGAAGAGTCATACAAAGTCTCATTATTGAGATAATTGCTTGTGTGATGTTTGCCATCACTTTGTAGTTATGAGTTCCAAAGGCCAGTACCCAGAAGCCATTCCATCTCCTCCCAGGTTCCTCGCCCTCGGTTTAGATAAGTGGTCTCCAGGTGAATGGTGACACGGGGGGTCACATCCCTGCTTTCTGTGAGAAATGACTTTCCCTTGGGACTGATTTTAACAAAGAACAAACTCTCATTAAATGTTTGCTGAGTGAATGTTGAAAGAACTAGCTGAGGGCTTTTACCATTATCTTACGCTTCCTCTATAAAAAGGTAATGTTTTTAAAGGACGTAAAATAAAGATAAGCCTGTACAAACATGAATTGTGGTTAAAAACATTGTACATGACATATAACAATATTTAAGGAGATGTGATAAAAGTGGACGATGTTGTAGAATAGAGAACCACAGCTTTGGTGGAGGTCTTCAAAGTGTTTTTGGTGAAACTGTCCACTTGTTTCTTAAATTCCCTTGCAAAAAATAGTCTCTTAAATTCCCTTGTACAATATGTTGTCCACTCAATAGGATCTGAAACCTATATGTGAAGTAGGTCAAAAGATGGCAGTGTAGAATACTGGCAAGTGAACTGGGGGAATGAACTCATGTATTTAGGAGCATAATTTGCAAATCACTGTGAAAATAAGCATGACCATGTGGAGAGGGGGCAGTGGTGCTTCGGGGTAGGATTCCTGCCTTCCATATGGGAGACTTAGGTTAGATTCCAATGCACCTCATGCACAGTCACCATCCATTTGTTAGTGGAGGCTTGAATGTTGCTACTATGCTGAACAGTTTTCTGCAGAGCTTCCAGACTATGACTAGGTAGAAAGGCCTAGCAGTCTACTTCTGAAAAATCAGCCCGTGCAAACGCTATAGATCACAATATTAGATCCTCTTATGTATGGGAGTCACCATGAGTCAGGGCTCACTCCACAGCAGCTAACAGCCATGTGAGGAAGAGAGAGCCCATCCAGCCAGGACCTCTTTGCTGGCCTTGGTTTCCCCACAGCTCTTCTATCTACAGAGCACTGGTGGCACAGTGGTTAAGAGTTTCGCTGCTAACCAAAAGGTCAGCAGTTTGAATCCACCAGCTATTCCTTGGAAACCGTTTAGGCAATTCTACTCTGTCCTATAGGGTCGGTATGGGTCGAAATCAACTCAACGACAATGTGTTTGGTTTTTTGGTTTCTTCTATCTACCAGGAAACTTTAAAATCCAAATGCAAATAGGGTTGCCTAACTCAGAAACAGTCTTAATTAATCACTGTTTACTTTAGACATGATTTTGTCTTAGGCGTAAGCAAAACCAAACTTTCTAAATTAATCTTTGATTGTTTGTAGAGTTGAACCCTCCCAAGACAGATCGAAACTCTGGGATTTCAAATAATTTCATCAGATATCAGATACCCTAAATTTATCTTCTACGGTTGTTTCAACCACTATTATTAAAGAATGTTATCTGACTTCTTTCTAAAGCCTTAGGCTACATTTCCTGGTATAAATCTCTCTCACCACATTCACACCTCTTATTTATTTATAACATTTTCAGAGATAGAAAGACCATAAATAAATAAATTGTTGGAAATGAAGTAAAGCAGATCTCCGCATATAGACAGAAACTCAATCTGACCACCATTATTTTTAGTATGCAAGTGAAGTATGTCAGGGTAACAATGCCGAAAGTTCAGAGTTCTGAAGCTACGATTTATTTATTGTATTTAGTAGCAAAATATCCATTCATTTTGGTGGCCTTCATCTCTTTGACAGCCCAAAACATCAAATCACAATCTATCATCTTTTTAGCCTTCTAGGCAAAGAATGATATTCTGACTAGGATTTACCTGTTTTAACGGATTCCCAAAACTCTCTGTGGTCATCGTAGCACTCACATACTGGGTGAAAATGATTCATTCTTTTATTCATTAACTGGACACATATTTTCAAGTGCCTGCTATGTGCCATACTCTGGGTTATGTATAGGAAATATGTCAGTATAGGAGCCTGCAAAGTAAACTCAAGTCCTTGTCCTCTGAGAACTCATCTGTTTTATTCCCTGTTCCCCTGTGACTAGACCGTAAGCTCCTTGAGGGTAGGTGTGTGGCTATCTCCCTTCTATGCTGCTCAGTGCCCACACACTTGATACTCAAAACATCTTTCTTGGACAAGTGAATAAATCAACAATGGAAACCTGCAATGTCATTTACTTCATCCTGCCAAATGTTGGGACATTCAAGAAAGAAATCCAACACATGCTTCTAGAGTTATGTTTTTGGATTGCAAGCAACTTAAAAATACTGTAAAAATTGGCTACAGATTGTTTAACTGCTGTTTCACCTTCAGTTGCCCTGTTGTTCTGATTATCAGTGCATGACTGGAAAGGGCAGGGATACTCTGGGAAGTATTTCAATCACATTCCATTGAATCTTCCCCAGCTTCACTAAGCTTAGACTATTCCTCTTTGCTTACAGATGCTGGATAAGTTACAGATGCTGTTCAGAACTGTCCTCACTTTTGCCTGCTAAATTTTTGAACTTTGTAGCTCTGTATAATAAACCAATGATCTAGGTAGAACTATATTTGTTGCATTTTAGTCTGTCTCTGTATAGTGTGGTCAGAAGAGGAGATGTAGTCTTGCTTTGAGACAGGAAAAGTATTAATGTGGGATCTTCTTTATGACTAATATTTGTAACTATGTCCCAAATCCTTGCCTTCCTTCATCTTGATCTTTGCCATTTGAGATTTCCTACCCTTTGCTCTTACTGCAGGGCCATCTCTCCTTCCAACTCCTTGATTTATTATCACTTTCTTCCAATTAACTTTGAACAACTAATGAGCTTGGGACAAACAGTGCTTTTGTAGCATTTTAAATTCATTGTATATGCCACATAGGGGCCCTGGTGAAGCAGTGGTTAAAGCTTGGCCACCAACTGTAAGGTTGGCGGTTCAAACACACCAGCTGCTCTGCAAGAGAAAGATGTGACAGTCTGCTTCTGAAAAGATTAACAGCCTTGAAAACCCTATGGGGCATTTCTACTCTGTCCTATAGGGTGGCTGTGGGTTGGAATTGACTCGATGGCAGTAGGTTTGGTCTGAGTTTTTTCGTATATGCTACTGAGCTTTTGCTTCATACTTCAGTCATTTACCCTGGAACCAACATTGTCTCAGGGTTAAGAAGAGGGCTGAGTGGTAATAGGCATGCCATTCAACCACTCTTAATTTTCAGTAGCTTCATCTATATGGTGGAATGGGGATACTAATAATACCTATCTCCTAAGATTAAAACAAGGACTAAATTACATAATGTATGTAAATTGCTTAAGATAGGACCTGGGACATGTTGCTTACTAATATTATCATTACTGTTGTTGCTGTAATTGATATTAATACTGCCCGACTAGATGTAAGCTCCTAGAGCCCTGGGATCACATCTGTGATTTATCTTGTGTTCTTGATATAATGCAAAAATTCAGTAAGTGCTCTAATGAAGGTTTTAGAGTCAATGGATGAAAAGCGAAAAATGAATTCGCTAATGAATGTTGTAAATTCTGATCCAACGTTCTTTCTTAGAACAGGAGATATTTTCTGTTTGTAGGTAGACAATGTTCCTTAGCGTTCAGTTACATTGTGTGAAAGATCATTCAGATTTGTGAATCTAAAAATCCTATTTATAATGTATATTTTGTAAATGTATACAGATTACCCAGAAACCCAGTGCCGTCGAGTCGATTCCGACTCATAGCTACCCTATAGGACAGATTAAGAAGGATTAATTTAAAACTGTAGGAGAGTCTAAATAGCTACCCTAAAAAATTTCCACTGGCATTTTAATGAAATGTTATTTTACAACTTTAAAGCTCATAGTAATATAATTAGTAATATGTGTAATCTTTATTACCAATCTTAATCTTTTTTATATGACTGGAAAATTATTTTATGGTAGGACAATTAAAATAATGCTAAAAATGTCAGCATAACAGAATTAAACTAAAGTAACTACCACAATATTGTACCCCAAACCAGCTAATTTAAATGCAAAATACTTAGTCAAGGCTATTTATCTGGGCTAATGCATGGTAAGGGATTTAAAGGCTAGTTTGTTCATCTGAAATAAAACAAAAAATAAGCACTGTACAGCGATCTTTACTATTGTTTAACATGAGGGAAATATTAAATAGGCTTATATACAGGCCACTTGAGGAAAATGTATTAGAAGCCACCTCACAGCATAGTAAATAGAAAGTGGGCAGGTAGACAATACCGTGTTCATAGGCTTTTAAAGGGAAACTTTGAAATGCTTAAAATTGTCCTTATATAAGTAATGGCATATAGTGAAAAAAAAAAAGTATGATCAATATGTGCTTATTACGTACACCAGACCTAGGACACCCGGAATTTTAAGGTTATGTTTTGAAAAACATCTAATATATTTCAGTAAAGTTTAAATTATTCTTAAAAGCAATAATTCAGGAAAATTTTAAAATAGAAGCAAAGTCTACAAGATTTGAGAGAAACGAATGTTATAGTGTATTTATTGTCAAAGTTGTTGTTGTTATTGTTGTTGGGTGCCATTGAATTGGTTCCAACTCATAGCAACCCTATGCACAACAGAACCAAACACTGCCCGGTCCTGAGCCATCCTTACAATCGTTGTTATGCTTGAGGTCATTCCTGCAGCCACTGTGTCAATCCACCTCGTTGAGGGTCTTCCTCTTTTCTGCTGAACCTGTACTCTGCCAAGCATGATGTCCTTTTCCAGGGACTGATCCCTCCTGACAACATGTCCAAAGTATGTAAGACGCAGTCTCACCATCCTTGCCTTTAAGGAGCATTCTGGCTGTACTTCTTCTAAGACAGAGTTGTTCGTTCTTTTGGCAGTTCATGGTATATTCAATATTCTTTGCCATCACCACAATTCAAAGGTGTCAATTCTTCGGTCTTCCTTATTCACTGTCCAGCTTTCACATGCATATGATGAGATTGAAAATACCATGGGTTGAGTCAGGCACACCTAGCCTTCAAGGTGACATCTTTGCTCTTCAACACTTTAAAGAGGTCCTCTGTAGCAGATTTACCCAATGCAATGCATCTTTTGATTTCTTGACTGCTGCTTCCTTGGCTGTTGATTGTGGATCCAAGTAAAATGAAATCCTTTACAACCTCAGTCTTTTCTTCATTTCTCATGGTGTTGCTTATTGGTCCAGTTGTGAGGATTTTTGTTTTCTTTATGTTGAGATGCAATCCATACTGAAGGCTGTGGTCTTTGATCTTCATCGGTAAGTGCTTCAAGTCTCCTTCACTTTCAGCAAGGAAGGTTGTGTCATCTGCATAATGCAGGTTGTTAATGAGTCCTCCTCCAATCCTGATGCCCCATACTTCTTCATATAGTTCAGCTTCTTGGATTATTTGCTCAGCATACAGATTGAATAAATATGGTGAAAGGATACAACCTGACACATAACTTTCCTGACTTTAAACATGTAGCATCCCCTTGTTCTGTTGGAATGACTGCCTCTTGAACCATGTATAGATTCCTCATGAGCACAATTAAGTGCTCCAGAATTCCCTTTCTCCGTAATATTATCCATAATTTGTTATGATTCACACAGTCAAATGCCTTAGCATAGTCAATAAAATACAGGTAAACATCTTTCTGGTATTTTCTGCTTTCAGGCAGGATCCATCCGACATCAGCAATGATATCCCAGGTTCCAAGTCCTCTTCTAAATCTAGCTTAAATTTCTGGCAGTTCCCTGTTGATATACTGCCTTAGCTGGTTGAATGATCTTCAGCAAAACTTTGCTTGTGTTTGATATTAATGATATTGTTTGATAATTTCTGCATCCGGCTGGATCACCTTTCTCTTCCAGTTGATTGGCCAGGTAGCTCTCTTCCAAGTTTCTTGGCATACACAAGTGAGCACTTCCACCGCTGCATCCATTTGTTGAAACATCTCAGTTGATATTCTGTCAATTCCCAGAGCCTTGTTTTTGCTAATGCCTTCAGTGCAGCTTGGACTTCCTTCAGTACCATTGGTTCCTGATCAAATGTTATCTCCTGAAAGAGTTGAACGTTGACCAATTCTTTTTGGTATAGTGATTCTGTGTATTCCTTCTATCTTCTTTGGATGCTTCCTGCATCATTTAATATTTTCCCTGTAGAATCCTTCAGTATGGCAACTGGAGACTTAAATTTTTTCTTCAGTTCTTTTGGTTTGAGAAATGCTGAGTGTGTTCTTCCCTTCTATCTCCAGCTCTTTGCACATGTCATCGTAATACATCACTTTGTCTTCTGGAGCTGCTCTTTGAAATCTTCTATTCAGCTCCTTTATCTCATCATTTTTTCATTTTGCTTTACCTACTCAACATTCAAGAGCAAGTTTCAGAGTCTTTTCTGACATCCCTTTAGACCTTTTCTTTCTCTCCTGCCTTTTGAATAAACTTTTGCTTTCTTTATGCATGATGTCATTCCACAACTCGTCTGGTCTTTGGTCATTAGTGTTCAACGTGTCAAATCTATCCCTGAGATGGTCTCTAAACTCAAGTGGGATCTACTCAAGGTTGTACTTTGGCCCTCCTGAACTTGTTCTAATTTTCTTCGTTTCAAGTTGAACTTGCATGTGGGTAATTGATGGTCTGATCCACAGTCAGCCCCTGGCCTTGTGTGGCTGATGATATTGAGGTTTTCCGTTGTCTCTTTCCACAGATGTAGTCGATTTGATTTCTGTGTATTCCATCTGGTGAAGCCCAAATGCATAGTCACTGTTCATGTTGGTTAAAGAAGGTATTTGCAATGAAGAGGTCTTTGGTCTTGCAAAATTCTGTCATATAATCTCCAGCATTATTTCTATCACCAAGGCCGTATTTTCCAGCTACTGATCCTTCTTCTTTGTTTCCAACTTTTGCATTCCAATCACCAGTAATTATCAGTGCATCCTGATTGCATGTTCAATCAATTTCAGACTGCAGAAGTTGGTAAAAATCTTCAATTTCTTCATCTTTGGCCTTAGTGGTTGGTGCATAAATTTGAATAGTAGTCTTATTAACTGGTGGTCTTTCTTGTAGGCATATGGATATGATCCTATCACTGACAGTGTTGTACTTCAGGGTAGATTTTGAAATGTTCTTTTTGAGGATGAATGCAACGCCATTCGTCTTCAAGTTGTTGTTTCCTGCATAGTAGCCCATATGATTATCTGATTCAAAATGACCAATACTAATCCATTTCAGCTCACTAATGCCTAGGATATCAATGTTTATGAGTTCCATTTCATTTTTGATGACTTCCAATTTTCCTAGACTCATACTTTGTACATTCCATGTTCCGATTATTAATGGATCTTTGCAGCTGTTTCTTCTCATTTTGAGTCGTGCCATATCAACAAATGAAGGTCCCAAAAGTTTCACTCCATCCATGTCATTAAGTTAAACCCTCCTTTGAGGAAGTAGTTCTTCCCCAGTTGTCTTTTGAGTGCCTTCCAACCTGAGGGGCTCATCTTCTAGCACTATATCAGACAGTGTTCTGCTGCTATTCATAAGGTTTTCACTGGCTAATTCTTTTCAGAAGTAGACTGCCCAGTCCATCTTCCTGGTCTGTCTTAGTCTGGAAGCTCAGGTGAAACCTGTCCACCATGAGTGACTCTGCTTGTATTTGAATTCCAGTGGTATAGCTTCCAGGGTCACAGCAATACACAAGCCCCCCACAGTAAGGCAAACTGACAGAAGCCTGGGGGGTTGTCAAACTTAGAACTCTATTTTAACAGATAATGTACCCATAGTGTTTGGTTTGGTTTTTATTTGTAGGTCCCAGCACACCTGGAAAATCCTGCAAGGACTCAGCTACAGAAAGCCCAAAGACAGCAAGTGAAACCCTTCATGACCCTTGACCACCAGATACTCAACCAGACCCTGAAAAGCTCACATCCTCCAGCCACCAGTGGTGCTCCTCCGGTGAGGCATGGACACGTGTCTCCAGACAGTGATGCAGGCCTCACAGGGAATCCACTCACCAAGTTGCTAACTCTTGGGGAAGAAGGTGACAATGTGGAGTGGCATGTATGTCTCATGGCTGTTTGTAAATATATGACTAGTTTTTGAAAAGAGCACTGATAAAGAAATTGAAGTCCATATTTTTATAGCAAATACTCCAAATGCAGATTCATTTAGCACAACCAAAAAAAAACCTGTTGCCGTAGAGTTGATCCTGACTCATAGTGACCCTGTGGGACAGAATAGAACTTCCCCTTATGGTTTCCAAGGAGAGCCTGGTGGACTCGAACTGTTAATGTTTTGGTTAGCAGCTGTAGCTCTTAATCACTATGTCACCAGGGTTTCCATTTAGCATAAAGGAACGTGTTATTTCTTCGTACTCAATTTAAATTATATATCAATATGAGTCAAAATAGACACAAAGAGTAATAATATGTGTTTAATAGATTTAACTTTAACTGTAAAGATTTTCTGATCAGCTAAAATATTTATTGGTTATTATTTTGAATATCCACTGAAATTAAAGAGCCAGAAGTTGTTTAAATAACACTAAATATGTCCTTGACAAATCTTTATTAGAATAAGACTGATAATCTTACTGTTCTTAATATTTTATGGATTTATATCTGGATTTTTATATTCGTCTACTTCTTTCTTTCATTTCTATTTTCAGTAGATTTTTGCCTGTTTATTAAATAAGAGGAATTTTGAGGTGCTGAGGAAACAAAACACATTAGACAGTGTCTAGCAATATTGAAGAATGAATAGAACTGGGAAAGAATTAACTGGGGAAAATGCTTCCTTCAATATCGCAATGTCAAAAAACCACAATAAAAACTGAGCTTTCTTTTTTCTTTTCTTTTTTTTTCCTCCCATTCGATTTGTTAGATGGGGTCATGCCCCTATAATCTTCCAGGTTTGAGCTCCCAAACGACACTCCTGATGATTGTTACTGCAGTGGTTAGAGCACTTGGCTGCTAACTGAAAGGTCTGAGGTTCAAACCCACCAGCCCCGCCATGCAAGAAAGATGTGGCAGTATGCTTCCATAAAGATTACAGCCTTGGAAACCCTATAGGGCAGTTCTACTCTGTCCTATAGGATCGTTATGAATTGGAATCCACTTCACAGTAAGGGGTTTGGTTTTTGAGTTTTGCCATCATTCACATATTTGCTGTCTTTAAAAGAAAGGATGTATCCTATGATGTCACAATTCCATAATACAGATATCCCTCTCTTTTAGAAAGTTTGCTTTATGCCGCTTTGCTTTTACGAAAAACCTACATTAGTACCTGTTTTTGCTAACCAAAAGAAATCCTAAGCAGATTTTCATTTTTATGAAAAAAGGCAAAAAGCAGAAATAGCATTCAGCATTTGTTCTGCAGTCAGCCCTTAAAGAAGCAGTGCCGACCCCTAGCACTGAGAGTGGCATTGCCAAGTTCCTTTTCTCGGGAACGATACTCAGCATTCCTGTTTTTACTATATATTCTTGTTATCTTAGGTTTATGTATTATTTGGTACATTATTTTTTGGGGTCAGGGAACACTCAAAATTTTTTCCCGTATAAATTAATAGTAATTGCTTCTTTTCTTTATGCCATTTTGGCTTACAAAAGCTTTCATAGGCATGGTCTACTTTCGGATAGCAGAGGAAACCTGTATTCTTGATTGCTAAGAGATCAAACATAACAACAATTTTAAGGATGGCTCAGAACCAGGCAGTGTTTCGTTCTGTTGTGCATAGGGTCACTATGAGTCGGAACCGACTCAATGGCACCTAACAACAATGACAACAAGAGATCAGGTGTTAGAGCAGAAAGAACATGGACTTTGGAGTCAGGTACTACTTACTGTGACCTAGGTCAAAACCTCAATCCTTAACATCTCAGACCCACATCTCTAAACTTTGAAGAGTTGTTTTGATACTTGCATTTAAAAAGTTCTCAGCACAAGGGCAGAGTGAAAGCTTGGGAGATGGTAGCTCTTGTCTTCTTTTGACATTGCTTTTCTCCTAGGCCTTGTCTTCCTGTGCATTCCATCTGGTGAGGTCCATGTGTAAAGTAGCTGCTTGTTGTTGAAAAAAAGGTATTTTGAATGAATAGGTCATTAATATGGCAAAGTATTATTAGGTGATCGCCAGCATCATTTCTATCACCAAGGCTATTATTTTCCAACTACTGGTCCTTTGTTTCCAGCTTTCCCATTCCAATCACCAATAATTATCAATGCATCCTGATTACATGTTTGATCAATTTCAGGCTGTGAAAATTGGTAAAAAATCTTCACTTTCTTCAACATTGGCATTAGTGGTTGGAACGTAAATTTGAATAATAGTCATATTAACTGGTCTTCCATATAGGCATATGGATATTATCCTATCACTAACAGCACTGTACTTCAGGATAGATCTTGAAATATTCCTTTTGTCAATGAATGTGATGCCATTCCTCTTCAGTTTGTCATTCCTGACATAGTAGACCATATGGTTGTCTGATTTAGAATGGCCAATACCAATTCATTTCTGCTCACTAATGTCTAGGATATTGATGGTTACCTGTTCCATTTAATTTTTGACAATTTCCAATATTTCTATATTCGTACTTCACACATTACATGTTCTTATAATTAATGGATGTTTGCAGCTGTTTCTTCTCATTTTGAATCATGACACATCAGCAAATGAAGGCCCTAAAGCTTGACGCCATCCACGTCACTAAGGTCGACTCTACTTTGAGGAGGTAGCTCTTCCATGACTGGTGCTTTCCAACCTGAATGCCTCATCTCCCAGCACAATGTTTCACTGCTATTCATAACGTTTTCACTGGCTAATTCCTTTCAGAAGTAGACTGCCAGGTCCTTCTTCCTAGACTGTCTTGGTCTGGAATCTCCACTAAAACCTGTCCAACATGGTATTTGAAATACTGGTGGCATAGTCAATTTAATTCAAATCCACAGGAATCAGATTGACAACATCTGCAGAGAGAGATGATGGAGAAACTCAATATTATCAGTCAGAACCAGGCCAGGGACCGACTGTGGAACAGATCATCAATTGCTCATACGCAAGTTCAAGTTGAAGTCGAAGAAAATTAAAACAAGTCCATGACAGCCAAAGTATGACCTTGAGTATATTACGCCTGAATTTACAGACCGTCTCAAGAATAGATTTGTTGCATTGAACACTAATGACCAAATACCAGATGAGTTGTGGGATGACATCAAGGGCAGCATACATGAAGAAAACAAGAGATCATTTAAAAGACAGGAAAGAAAGGAAAGATCAAAACGGATGTCAGAAGAGACTCTGAAGCTTGCTCTTAAACATAGAGCAGCTAAAGTGAATGGAGAAATAATGAAGTAAAAGAGCTGAACAGATTTCAAAGGGTGGCTAAGAAAACAAAGCATTATAATAAAATGTGCAAAGACCTGGAGTTAGAAAACCAAAAGGGAAGAATACATTTGGCATTTCTCAAGTTGAAACAACTGAACAAAACATTCAAGCCTTGAGTTGCAATATTAAAGGATTCTACAGGCAAAATATTGAACGACACAGGAAACATCAAATGAAGATGGAAGGAAAACACAGAGTCACTGTACCAAAAAGAATTGGTTGATATTCAGCCATTTCAGGAGGTAGCTTATGATCAAGAATTGATGGTGCTGAAGGAAGAAGTCCAAGCTGCACTGAAGATGTTGGCAAAAAAAAAAAAAAAAAAGGCTCCAGGAATTGACAGACTACCAATTGAGATGTTTCAACAAATGGATGCCTTACTAGTAGTACTCGCTTGTATATGCCAAGAAATTTGGAAGACAGCTACCTGGCCATCGACTGGAAGAGACCCATACTTATGCCTATTCCAAAGAAAGATGATTCAACCGAATGCAGAAATTATCAAACAATATCATTAGTATCACACACAAGTAAAATTTTGCTGAAGATAATTCAAAAACATTTCGAGCAGTACATCAACAGAGAACTACCAGAAATTCAAGGCAGATTCAGAAGAGAACATGGAATGAGGAATACCATTGCTGATGTCAGATGGATCTTGGTTGAAAGCAGAGAATACCAGAAAGGTGTTTACCTGTGTTTTATCAGCTATGGGAAGACATTAGACTTTGTGGATCATTACAAATTATGGATAACATTGCAAAGAATAGGAACTCCAGAATACTTAATTGTGCTCGTGAGGAACCTGTACATAGACCAAGAGGCTGTTATTTGAACAGAACAAGGGGATAACGCGTAGTTTAAAATCAGGAAAGGTGTGCATTACGGTTGTATCCTTTTGCCATACTTATTCAATCTGTATGCTCAGCAAGTAATTCAAGAAGCGGCACTATATGAAGAAGAATGCAACAACAGGCTTAGAGGAAGACTCATTAACAACCTGCAATATGCAGATACAACAACCTTGCTTACTGAAAGTGAAGAGGACTTGAAGCACTTAGTGATGAAGATCAATGACTACAGCTTTCAGTATGGATTATCCATGAAGAAAACAAAAATTCTCACAACCAATAAACAACATCATGATAAATACAGAAAGCACTGAAGTTGTCAAGGATTTCATTTTACTTGCATTCACAATCAATACACATGGAAGTCAGGAAATCAAACGACTCATTGCCTTTGTCAAATCTGCTGCAAAAGGCCTCTTTAAAGTATTAAAGACGTCACTTTGAGGATTAAGGTGCACCTGACTTAAGCCATGGTATTTTCAATCATCTCATATGCATGTGAAAGCTGGACAATGAATAAGGAAGACCGAAAAAGAATGGATGCCTTTGAATTATGGTGTTGCCAAAGAATATTGAATATACTGTGTACTGCCAAAAGAATGAACTAATCTGTCTGGGAAGAAGTACAGCAGAATGCTTCTTAGAAGTAAGGACGGCAAGACTTTGCTTTACGTACTTTGGACATATTATTGGGAGGGACCAGTCCACAGAGAAGGAGATCATTCTCTTGGTGAAGTAGAGGGTCAGCAAAAAAGAAGACCCTCAACGAGATGGATTGACACACTGAGTGCAACAGTGGGCTCAAACATAGCAACAATGGTGAGGAGGGCACAGGATTGTTCTCTTGTACATAGGGTTGCTATGAGTTGGAACTGACTCGACAGCATCTAATAATGACTTGTCTTCTCATGACATCAGGGAACATTTCATAAATTCAAAAGAAGACCCCAGAATTTTTTTTTTTTTTACTGCAGATTAAATCCGTGAGAGCATCCTTAAATTCACTTTTGGTGGTTGGAATTAGGAAGACCTTGGTTATTAAAAATCACTGAGTAAATCAAATATAAAATCAAAAGAACCATTTTATGGCACCCATCTCTCAAGAATAAAGCCTAAATACGTACCATTGGCACATGTGACTTTTCCACACATAGCCCTTACCTCCAGGCCCAGACTCATGTCTTAACATGGCCATTACACACTGTGCTTCAGCCATATGTGTTCACTAGTGAGTCTAAAGTGTACTGGGTACTGTCTTCTTACTGCCTTTCTTTATGTTCTATCCATTCTATCTCAATCCTACATCTAAATATTTCCAGCTCCCTCTTCAAAATTCATCTCAGATATCTTCTCTAGGCTATTTTCCCTGATGGTTCTGTCTGTGTTAAGTGCCTTTTCTGAGCTTTCATGAAAACACCTATATTATATGGATAACAACTGCACGTATAATAGACTTTTCATAGCACATGCTACATGTCTTACTCTCTAGTCTTAGAATTCCTTCATAAAAACACACCACCCCTTATTCATCTTTTTATGTTCAGGGTCTAAGACAAACAAAAATCAGTCTACTGAACAAAAATCAGAGAATATTTTTGGCAAGTTTATAAATGAATGAATAAATGAGTACTATTTTTTTTAGTCAATATTCTTTCATGTCCTGTTATTGGTGCACCAGTATTTTAAGCAATATGGTAGACAAGCCAACAAATAAGAGAAAATATGTGAGCTCAAGGAGTTGGCCATCTAGTGTGGGAGACAGGGTGTTAGTATAATATGACAGGGGCCATAAGAGAAATGAAATAAAAGTACTCTGGAAGATCAGAGGAAAGAGAGATTCTTTTAGTTCCAGGTCTCAGGATAACCTGGAGGAGGTGGTACATGATCTGGGCATAGAAAACATACCAATTTTAGAGTAAGGAGTATTATAAGCAATGCACAGAGTTGACAGACATGGAGAGTGTTTCAGAGTGATCCAATTTAGTACAAATAAGGGACTGAGGCTGGACAGAAGAACTGAGGTGGATCGAGGGCATTATATGTAGACTTAAATGATCCCAAGATAGTGGGGGGATTCTATCAGTTAGGATAGCTCTCAGAAGCACGTAAAAAGGGCCCAACCTCAATGACTGGACTAAATACAAATTTATTTTTCTTCCATAATAATGTTGTGGATCATAATATTAGTCACAAAAATAATAGCTAACATTTATTGAGTCCTTACTGTGTGTCTGGAAATATTATAAATGCTTTTTCGAGATTAATTTGTTTAGTCTTCAAAACAACACATGGTTAGGTGCTATTATGTCCATTTTAAAAATGGGCAACTCATATAGAAGAAGCCCAGAAGTAGATGGCCTGAGGCTGCTGCAGCTTCTTCCTGATGTCAACACTCATCAAGGCTCCTCTGTCTTTTTTTTCTTAACTCCGTGGCTTTTTATCCTAATGGGCACTTTCTGGTAACCAAACGGATACTCCATCTCCAGCATCATATCCTCAATCCAAGTGGAAAGAAGAGGCAGAGACAAGGGAGAAGTCTATATCAGTAGAACGAAGCTTTCCCAGAAATCCACAACAGATTCATGCTTATGATTTATTAGTCAAAACTGTACCACGTGGCCATATCTAGCTGATGTGAAGCTGAGAAAAATGCTTTTTTTTTTATGGGCATATTGCTGCACCAAACAAAATCAATGCCCTTTCATAAGGAAGAAAGAGAAAATTGATATTTAGCTGTTGATTCTCAGCGTCTGCCACAGGAACAAGAGTAAGTTTCTGAGGACAAAAGTATTATAATCAGAGATGTGCTTCAGAGACTCTTAAATGGCCGTAGAGTGGAAAAGATTTGTGTTGAAGAAGGCTAGTGCCAGGTGAACAGATGAGAGAATATTGCAATGAAATTTAATGTTAGCCAGGGTCAGGACAATTGCACTAGGAAAAATAAAATAAATGGACAAAAGGGGTAGTGTTAATAGATCTCAATGTCATGTTATATTCTGTGAAGGACAAAGAGGATGTGGACATAATTTTGAGCCTAAGTTACTGGATAAGTAATGTAAATGATGGCCCTGTTAACAGAAGTAGGGATGTCAGAGGCAGTATGAGGGTTGGCTTGGAAATGATGATGAGTTAAGCTTGTAGGACTTCCATGAGAGGAAGCTCAAAGGACAACTGAAAATAAAAGACTATTTCTCAGGAAAGAACTTGGAACTGCAGATAAGATTTCATTTGTTCCTTCATTCAGAGGAACCGTCAGTGTCACATGCTCAGGATGCCAACTACATATCATATATGATCCATGCCTTCTAGAATGTCCAATTTAAAGGGAGGAGAGAGATACATAAACAAATAATTATAATATTATGTAGCAAGAGCAATGGTATAGATATGAGCAAAGAAGTATTCTTCTCCAAAAAGAAAGTCATCTTTGCTATGTAGACCATGAATTTTTTTTCTAAGTTATTTACTGAGTCTTTCTTTTTACATTATATATCAATTTGATGGTTTTATTTACCTTCTTTTTACAGTACTTCCTGAAACAGTGTTTTTCAAAGGAAGACTTCTGAGTCATTTATGTCCAAGAAAATGTTTTACTTTATCCTTACATTTAAATGATAATTTGCTGGATATAAATGTCTAGGTTTTAAGTTCATTACCTTTTATATTTCAAAATATTATCCCATTGTCCTCTTGCCTCCAATGTTGTAGTAAAGTTCGACTTTTGTTCTTTTGTAGATCTTTATTTTTTAATCTGTGAAAGTTTACATATTTTTGCTGTGTCTTTGAACTTTCCATGTCCATTACCTTCATTTTGTTTTTCTTCAAAACAAATTTTTGCTTCTTTGTACTTCATTATCTTCCTTTAGTGCTGTGAGGATGCTTATTCTGCTATTTTGTAATTCTTGTTTTGTCTGATCTGTTATTTCTATTTCTGTTTCATCTGATTTAAAATGTTGTGTTTGTAGCTTTTTTTTTTTTTTTAATAGCGGCCTGATTCCTGGGTTGTTAATTATGAAGATGTCTGGAAGCTATGAAGTAAAGGTTTGGGATGGATTGTAGATCTTTAATTAACTTTGGATAATGACAGGACCAAAGTCTTCAGTAAATCAAGAAGCAAAGATAGTCCTGTGTACAGATGACATACATGAGGGATAGAGGTGTTCAACCAAAAGGCTGAGACTCCAAGGGGGCTGCAATTTTACATGTAGAGAGAAAAGTGATATCTGAAAGGTATTCTGAGAAATGAAAAGCATTTCAACTTTATCTTGAGTCATCTCTTGAGTAATTTTGCAGAGGCTAGATTTTCAATGCAATTCCATCTGTCACCTGTATATGGATGATCTTTGAAACCATAAAATTCAGTGATTTTTATTGTGGAGAGTCATAAGGAAGTAGAAAGAAGTGCTCTGTACAGATCTCTGGGGAGCATCACATTCAGACATTAAGAAGAAGGGAAGACAGGCGAGGAGACAGAAGTAGTCAGACAAATTGGAAAATGACAACCATGCTGTGATACAGGAATTAAGGATGTTTCAGTAAGAAGTGGTTGTTAACAACATCAAATGCTATGGATAGTTCTGAGATAATGAAACCAAGATAAAGAGGCCCTAGTAGTGGGAACAGAGTCCAACTTCTAGGGCTTATGGATTGATTGGGAGGAGAGGAGGTAGAAGAAAGAAGAGCAGTGCTGGCTCTGCCCCAGTGTGGAGGGCCAAATGGAGGGAAGTGGGGTTCAGGTCAAATGGAAAAATGCAAGGATGAGAAGAGAGGGGCAGTAACCACGAAGGGTGTATAAGAGAAAGCTTTCTTTCTTGAAGAGCATGTTTATAGGAAGAGGAAAATTAGAGATGCAAAAGAGTGGGTCATTTATGATGCAAGCTCCCAGAGAGAAAAGGGATGGGATGACTTATGTATAATTTTTACTGGAACTGCTAGAAGTACCCAGAAGAATAAGCACAAGCCACAAGTTGTGTTGAGCGTTCTCCTTTTCTCAAACCTTTCTCACTTCTGTTCAGTACAATTTTGTTGTCTGTTAAATGGTGGAATGTGGGAGAAATATCATGAAATAAAAACTTGAGGTTAGTAATAATCAAGAATTTACTTAAATTTTTTGAAAGACCAGACTAAACAAAAGAAACAATACACGCATACTTATTATCGTAGGTCCTTTAAACATCCCTCGAAGCACTTGGAATAACATCTGAAGTCCTATCCTGACCTTGGCACATAGCTGCACTGTCCAGTTCAGTACTCACTAGCCACATGTGGCTCTTTAAATTTCATTTTAAATTAATAAGATAATATAAAAATTTTAAGAATGAAATGAGATTACGAATTGAATTCCTCAGTCACACTAGCCACATTTTAAGTGCTCAGTAGCCACACGTGGTTAGTTGCTACCATATTGGACAGCTCATATACAGACCATTTTCATCACTGCAGAATTTTCTTTTAGGCAGGAGGCCTAGAACTCTCTACAATGTCAGTTTCTTGCCTATGTTTTCAGCTTCTCCTCAAGCCCCTCTTGACCGCACTCACTCTGATCCATTCCCTTTGGCTTTCTCACTCTTTCTCAAACATGCTGAGTTTTGTCCCATCTCAGGGCCTTTGCCCTGCTGGTCATTTTCCATGAACTATCCTTCCCCATATTATTCATGTCCCTGTTCAAATATCACTTCTTCAGTAAAACTTTCTTCCTAAAATAACACCTGTCCTTATCAAGCTCTATCCTCTACCTGTTCTAATCTCTTCAGACCATTGTTTGTTATTAAGCTGTTCATTGTCTGTCTTCTCAATAACGTTTGAGTTCTGCGAAGGCAGGGAGTTTGTGCTGTTTGTTACTGTAGCCCCAGCACTTACAACAAGGCTTTGCAAATAGCAAGTGCTCAATAAATATTTGTTAAATTAACATATGAATAACATTCCAACTAATTGGCATATAACCTTTGGGAGTGTCTTAGTAGAAGTCTCCGGTTACTTGATTTTCTAAGATTCCCAGAAATCTTGCTTAGAAGCTAACAGTAACAGAATCATAAGATATTTTTTTATGTATCTACCAGAGTTTTCTAATGATTGTTTATGCACATGTCATGGGCAATTTCTATTACAACTATATAAACTCAGATATTTCACATATTTGAGTCCACGTCATATTTTAGAATTTCACTGAGGAGAACAGGATGGGAGAGAAAAGAGTTGGAGCTAGAGCTCAAGATGAGAGAGAGAGAGAGAAGAAAAAAATGGCATGGTATTTTGAAAATACACACCTTTAAATCTCTTCAGAAGGGAAGGAAGGCTGTTTTACAAAGGAGCTGAGAAAGGGAATAAAAATCTGATTGCAGTTAGGACTATAAAGGCAGACTTCCAGAACTTCAGTACTGCCTCTGCCATTCGCTAACTAAGAAAAGTTATTGAACTTCTCTTTCCCTCAGTTTCCTCATCTGTGCTAGGGAAGTAATGATAGTCCTTACTTCACAGGGTTTTTGTGAAGGTTAAAGGTGTTGATATATGCAGAGCACTGGAACATCTCAGGCACTATATTGGTGTTTGCTACTATTACTACTTAGGATGTCTGTGATTATTGCCATTGTTACTGTTATTATTATTATGATTACTACCATTACTGTGGAAAACCTGGTGGCATAGTGGTTAAGTGTACAGCTGCTAATCAAAAGGTCAGCAGTTCAAATCCACCAGGCACTCTTTGGAAACTCTATGGGGCAGTTCTACTCTGTCCTATAGGGTAGTTATGAGTCAGAATTGACTCGAAGGCAATGGGTGCACGTATAGTACCATTACTGTTACTGCTATAAGTCATTAGTGAAACTAGCTAATATGTTTCCGTCTAGTAGATACTGATTTCCAAGGGACAAGCCCAGGGGGCTTTGCCCACCTGTCACCTATCAGCTGGTGGAAGCAAAAGCTAGGAAAAGCAACACAGATTAAAGAGTATTGGAGTTACCTTGTTTTGAGTTTTTTTTAATATTATGGGTTTTTGATATAGCTATAGCCTCAATTTCAATATTCTAAAAAAATTTAAGATTGCTAAAATTTTCCTATCTGAAATCAGGCTGAAGCACAACTTTTATCATTATGCACTGTTTTAAAAAAATATATTGTATTTTGCTAGATGGAGGACGTTTTTGAGGATATAATCGGTATGGAATCAAGTTTTAAAGAGGAAGGAACAGACTCTCCTCTGCTAATTCAAAGAACAGTAAGTGTTTCTAGACCTGCAGAGGTCAATAGGGTGGAAGTAAATAATATCATCGGATGATAAAAAAAGGGAATTTTGCTTGATTAGTAAACACTGTACTTTTGAAACAGATACAATATTAGAAATTATTTAGATTAATATTTTTATTGTATTTTTATTTCATTAATATTTTAATCAATAATATTAAGATTAACATTAATCTAGAAATAGATTAATATTAGAAAAATTTTATGCAGAAAAAAGATTATATAATGTTATCAAGGAAGATTCTATCTTTCATCTATCTATCATCTATCTATCAATCATCTGTCTATCATCTATCTATCTATCTATCTATCTATCTATCTATCTATCTATCTATCTATCTATCTATCTATCTATCTATCTATCTATCTATCTATCTATCTACCTACCTATCATCTATCTATCATCCATCTATCTATCTACCTATCTATCTACCTATCTATCTACCTATCTATCTACCTATCTATCTACCTATCTATCATCTATTTATCATCTATCTAACCTATCTATCATCTGTCTAATCTATCTACCTATCCATCTGTCTCTATATACATCCATCTAATTACATATCTGGAAACGCTGGTGGTACAGTGGTTAAGAGCGCTGGCTGCTAACCAAAATTCGGCAGTTCAAATCCACCAGGTGCTACTTGGAAACCCAATGGGGCGGTTCTACTCTGCCATGTAGGGTTGCTATAAATTGGAATCGACTCAATGGCAGAGTTTTTTTTGGTTTAATTGTATATCTAATCTGTTATAGGCACTTTCTATGAGTGATTTAATCTTTAGATTTCCTGTTTGAAGCACAGCATATGATGAGACATCTTCGTAAGATCGTAACTAAATCTTGACTATTTCTCCACGACTAATAACTATTACAGGAGCCATGGTGGTGTAATGGTTAAGTGCTCAGCAGCTAACTGAAAGGCCGGTGGTTTGAATGCACCAGACTGTCTGTGGGAGAAAGATGTGGCAGTCTGATTCCCTGAAGATTACAGCCTTGGAAACCGTTTGGTGCAGTTCTGCTCTGTGCTCTAGAATTGCTAGGAGTCGGAATCGACTTGATGGGAATAGGTTGGGTTGGTTGAGTAATAACTTAGAGTCAGAAGTTCTCCACCTTGTAAAGGAAAGAAAACGATTACAACAAGAAAAAATGTAAATTTACTTCTGAGTCAAGAAGCAGAGTTTAAAGGTGGTATGGAGAAAGGTAAACTAGGCCTCACCCTACTTTAAAGCATGAAGAAAGACTTCTATGTTAAAATCAGAGCAAATTCCTGGAATAATATATAATATATATAGGGATGGTATCTTATCTCTTACTGGATTGCTGTTGCCTTCTCCTTGCTCATTTGGTAATCACTAAAAATGTTATCTGTAAAGGGTATGCAAGCACTTTTGACACATTTTGAGTGGTTCTTGTTGCTTCATTTGTATATGGTTTAAGAACTTCTTGAAAACATGAAAAAAAAGAATACAAAAGGCTATGCTTGAACCTTTAAAAATTTCATCTAAAGAAAGCGTATTCTGATCATATTATATATTGTGGATACTGTTCATCCATTAATTAGTAACTTGTGTTATATTAATGGTGTTTTAAATTTAGGGCTTAAAAGAAACCTGGAGTAAGCACCCCACCTTTTCAAAAATGAATTCTTAAATAGAGAATTACCTTTTGTCTCTTTCTTTTTTTTTCCTGGCGTACGACACCTCCACGTATAATAATATAGTGTTACTAGTGTAAACTGCCAAAAGTTAGATGAGGTTTACAACTTGGTTCTTATTGCAGATTTTTCTTTTTAGGACAGAGTGACGTCTCTTTCTACCTCTCTCTCTTCAGATTTCAAGTAGCATAGTTACATGAAAAGTGACTAATACTTTAGACAAATACGTATTGATACTAATTTTTCCTTGTCTAATTTCACAGCATGAGGATGCTATCTTCTTAACCATTATTCAACTTCTGGATTTGAGGAAATGATGTTAATTTCCTGCAATCTTCTCTTCCATGGATGTGGTACTTACATCATTTAAATTATATCTTGAAACATTCTTTTTGTCAAATTATCTTGTTTTGCAGAAGTTGTGTAAAATGGCTTACTCAGTACAAATTGATGGCAAAGACTATCAGGAATTTGCTTTTGATATACAGATGTACTTTTTAAAAGGTAGATACAACTGGCCTATTCCTTTGTATGTAAAGAAATATTTTCTGTTGAACAATCAGAGATCACTGATAATTCTTTTTTTTTATTCTTTACTTTTTTAAAATTGTACTTTAGATGAAGATTTAGAGAACAAATTAGCTTCTCACTAAACAGTTAGTACACATATTGTTTTATGACATTAGTTAACAGCCCCATGACATGTCAACACTCTTCCTTCTCAAACTTGGGTTCCCCATAACTAGCTTTCCTGTCCCCTCCTGCTTTCCTGTCCTTGCCCCTGAGCTGTTGTGCCCCTTTAGTCTCGATTTGTTTTATGGGCCTGTCTAATCTTTGGCTGAAGGGTGAGCTTCAGCAGTGACTTCATTACTGAGCTAAAAAGGGAATCCACGGGCCATACTCTTTGGTTTTCATCAGTCTACGTCAAGCCAGTAAGTCTGGACTTTTTTTGTGAGTTAGAATCTTCTTCTATATTTTTCTCTAGCTCTGTCCAGGACCATCTATTGTGATCCCTGTCAGAGCAGTGAGTGGTGCTGGCCAAGCACCATCGAGCTGTACTGCACTCAATCTGGTGAATGCCATGGTAGTTGTAGTCCATTAGTCCTTTGGACTAATCTTTCCCTTGTGTCTTTAGTTTTCTTCATTCCTCCTTGTTCTGAAAGGGATGAGACCAGTGGAATATCTTAGATCGTCACTTCCAGGCTTTTAAGACCCCCGACACTATTCACCAAAGTAGAATGTAGAACATTTTCTTTATAAACTATGTTATGCCAGTTGAGCTAGATGTTCTCCGAGACCATGGTTTCTACAGCCCTCAGCCCAGCAATTCTGTCCCTCAGGGAATTTGGATGTGTCTATGGAGCTTCCGTGACCTTGCCTTTTACAAGTTGTGCTAGCTTCCCCAGTATTGTGTGCTGTCTAACCCTTCACCAAAGTTACCACTTAACTATTGTCTACTGTTTTTCCATTCCCACTCCCTCCCCTCTCTCGTAACCATCAAAGATTGTTTCTTTTTGTGTGTAAACCTTTTCATGAGTTTTTATAGTAGTGTTCTCATACAATATTTGTTATTTTGTGATTGACTTATTTCACTCAGCATAATGCCCTCTAGATTCATACATGTTGTGAGATGCTTCACATCATTGTTCTTTATCGTTGCTTAGTACTCCACTGTGTGTATGAAACATAGTTTTTTATCCATTCATCTGTTGATGGGCATCTAGATTATTTATGTCTTTTTGTTGTTGTGAACAATGCTGCAATGAACATGGGTGTCCATATGTCTCTTCATGTGACGGCTCTTATTTCTCTAGGATATGTTCCCAGAAGTGGATTGCTGGATCATATGGCATTTCTATTTCTAGCTTCCTAAGGAATTGCCATATCATTTTCCAAAATGATTGTACCATCTTGTATTCCCACCAGCAGAGCATAAGAGCTCCAACCCCCTCGCAGCCTCTCCAACATTTGTTATTTTCTGGGATTTTTTTTGTGGCGGTAATGCCAGGGTGAAATGGTATCTCAATGTGGTTTTGATTTACATTTCTCTAATGGCTAGTGATCGTGGGCATTTCCTCATGTGTCTGTTAGCTCCTTGAATGTCTTCATTGGTGAAGTGTGTTCATTTCCTTTTCTCATTTTTTATTAGATTATTTGTCTTTTTGTTATAGAGGTATTGGATTTTCCTATAGATTTTAGACATTAGAACTTTGTTGGATTTGTAATAGCCAAATTTTTTTTCCCAGACTGTAGGTTCTCTTTTCCTTTTTTTAGTGAAGTCTTTTGATAATCATAAGTGTTTAATTTTTAGAAGATTCCAGTTATCTAGCTTGTCTTCTGAAGTTTGTATATTGTTTGTTATGGTTTGTATCCTGTTAATGCCGTGTATTAGGACCTCTAGAGTTGATCCTATTTTTTCTTCTATGATCTTTGTAGTTTTTAGTTTTATATTTAAGTCTTTGATCCACTTTTCAATTCGTTTTTGTGTATGGTGTGAGGTATGGGGCTTGTTTCATTTTTTTGCAGATGAATATCCAGTTTTGCTAGCACCATTTGTTAAAAAGACTGTCTTTTCCCTATTTGATGTACTTTGGGCCCTTGTCAAAGATCAGGTGACCATAGGTGGATGGATTTACGTCTTGGTCCTCAATTCTGTTCCATTGGTCAGTGTGAGTCTGTGTATCAGTACCAGCTGTTTTGACTACCGTAGCTGTATATTATGTTCTGAGGTCAGGTAGTATGTGTCCTCCTACTTTATTCTTCTTCTTCAATAGTGCTTTACTTATCCAGGGCCTCTTCCCTTTCCATTTAAAGTTAATGATTAGTTTTTCCATCTCTTTAAAGAATGCTGTTGGTATTTGGATCAGGATTGCATTGTGTTTGTAAATCATTTTGGGTAGAATTGTTATCTTCACAATGTTTAGTCTACCTGTCCATGAGCATGGTATGCTTTTCCGTTTAAGTAGATTTCTTTTGGTTTCTTGCAGTAGTGTTTTGTAGTTTTCTTTGTATAGGTCTTTTACATCCCTGATTAGGTTTATTCCTAAGTATTTTTTTTTTAGGGGTTATTATAGGTAGTATTGTTTCCCTGACTTCCTTTTCTTAGTTCTCTTTATTGGTGTGTAGGGATCCAGCTGATTTTTCTATGTTTATCCTGTGTCCTGCTACTGCGTGGAATATTTCTATTAGTTCCAGTGTTTTCTAGTTGAGTCTTTGGGGTTTTCTATGTATAGTATCATAAAGAAAAAAAAAAAAAAACCCAAGTGCCATATCATCCACAAATAGGTACAGTTTTGCTTCTTCATTACCAATTTAGATGCCCTTTATTTCTTTTTCTTACCTTATTGCTCTAGCTAGAATTTCCAGGGCAATGTTAAATAGGAGTGGTGATAAAGAGCATCCTTGTCTTGTTCCTGTTCTCAAGGGGAATATTTTCAGCCTCTGTTCATTAAGGATGATGTTGCCTGTTGGTTTTGTATAGAGACACCCTTTATTATGTTGAGGAATTTCACTTCCATACCTATTTTATTGAGAGTTTTTATCAGGAATGGGTGTTGGACTTTGTCAGATGCCTTTTCTGCATTGATTGAAATGATCATGTGATTTTTTTCTTTTATTTATGTGGTGTATTACATTGATTTTCTAATGTTGAACCATCCATGCATAACTTGTATGAATCCTACTTGATCGAGGGGTATTATTTTTTTGATATGATGCTGAATTCAATTGGCTAGAATTGTGTTGAGAATTTTTGCATCTATATTCATGAGAGATATTGGTCTGTAATTTCCTTTTTTGTGGTGGTTTTGCCTAGTTTTGATATCAGGGTTATGCTGGCCTCATAGAACGAATTCGGAAGTATCCCTTCTTTTCTTTGTCCTGAAATAGTTTGAGTAGTACTTTTGTAAGCTCTTCTCTGAATGTTGCTTAGAATTCTCCAGTGAAGCCACCTGGGCCAGGGCTTTTCTTTTTTTTTAATTGAACTTTAGATGAAGGTTTACAGAGCAAACTAGTTTCTCATCAGACAGTACACACATTGTTGTATGACATTGGTTAACAACCCAATGACATGCCAACACTCTCCCCTCTCAACCCTGGGTTCCCTATTACCAGCTGTCCTATTCCCTCCTACCTTCCAGTCCCTAGGCCAGGGCTTTTTTTATTATTATTATTGGGAGTTTTTTAAATACCTTTTCAATCTCTTCTCTTGTTATGGGTCTGTTTAGATATTCAACATCATTTTGTGTTAGTTTGGGCGGGTAAATCACTGATCATTCTGAATCTACATATAAAACCAAGAAATTCGATTAAGCAAATATATATTGAATACCTATGTGCAAACCATTAACAACAACAGCATGTGAGACTAAAATTTGAATGACAGACAATTCATGTACCAAAAAGTGACAATATAGTGGAGCAGTGCAATGAGGTGGACTGGAGAGGCAGGGAGGAGAAGGGTGTGGATTTTGGTCCAGGTTCTAATCTAAACATTATGAGTCAGTGGTAATTCAGTGATAGAATTCTTACCTTCCATGTAAGAGACCCAGGTTTTATTCTTGGACATTACAATTCATGTGTAGCCACCACCTGTCTGTCAGTGGTGGGTTGTGTGTTGCTCGGTAACATAGAAAGAGAGGAAGACCCTCAATGAGATTAATTGACACAGTGGCTGCGACGATGACCTCAAGCATAGCAATGGTTGTGAGGATGGTGCAGGACTGGGTAGCATCTAGTTATGTTGTGTTTGGGGTTGTCAAGAGTTCAGGGTGACTGGATGTCAGCTAACATTGAGACATTGTGCAAGTCATTTAACCTCTCTTTGCTTTCCTTTCTTCTTCTGCATTATGGGGATAATTAAATGTATTTATCTCAGAGGCAGTTTTCATATTAAAACTTAATAGAGTAAATGTGTATATTTTAAATGCCAGTCAGAGAGTTGCTCTGAAGCTTGACTGAAGGAGTAACCACGCTAAATTGAGAATTTTGGGAAATGCTTTAGGAGGAGATGATGTTTGAAATATAGTTATGAAGAATAGTTAAGATTTTAAGAGGTGGCCAGGCAGGCAAAAAAGTAGCAAGTTAAGGGAACATAAGAAAAGGCAACAAGTGAGAAAAAAGAGAATATTTAAGAATAGCTGATAGAATAGAGGTAGGAAACGCTAAAGGATTTTTATAGTTCCTGTGGATAAAAATAAAGACCTGTTATACTCAGAGGATTGCTTTGAGCAAGTTTATCATCCACTGCACTTTTGGTTGTAGGTGACAGAACTCAGCTCATATGTGCTCATTGAGTGTTCTACTGGTCACTTTGGGCCTTTGCTGTGGCTTGAGCAGAAAATCTGCATATAGACTTAACTAAAGTCATGTTATAACTTCTGTGGGCGGGAAACTGGAAACCTTCTTAGGGATGCTTGGGGCACTTGTGGTAGTTACTCAGGGTTATCCAGAATGAATGAAGTAGTTCAGGTGTTTACAATTCAGTTTTGCCCAGGTATTTCTGACCCACCAATACATGATAGCTGACTAGACTGAATAATTAAGCAGAAGTTACCTCTCAATTTCTATTTGATCAAGAGAGTTAACCACCTATCAACTAGTCCCTATAGCAATGACCATGTAACCTGAAATGGAAAGAGTCAAAGTGCCAGAAAAATGGAGCCAAATTGGTCAACCATAGTCAACACTGTAACCTCTCAGTTTTTTCATCTCATTAATGTCAGTGGTGGAGCCCTGGTGGCACAGTGGTTAAGAGCCCAGCTGCTAACCAAAAAGTCAGCAGTTTGGATCCACCAGCCACTCCTTGGAAATCCTGTGGGACAGTACTACTGTGTCCTATAGAGTCTCTATGAGATGGAATCTACTCGATGGCAATAAGTTTGATTGTTTTTTGTTTTGTTTTGTTTTTTAGTAATGTCAATGATATTTTCTTCCACTCCCATTTCAGTTATTCCCTCATATGGTCATGTTTAGATCTTGTTATTATCAATTCTTCTGTACCTCTACAATTTTTATTTCACATTCTTTGACCATCACATCCTATTTTTTCAGTGCACTTACTCTAATGTTCCTACCTTAACAATTGTTCCACCTTGAGGCTCCAAATCCTTTGATCCTATCATTGCTTTTAATAGCTATTACTTCCCACTCCTAACATTTTAAAGATTTCTTCCATCCATAGTCACCCCAATTTCCTTTCTTTTATTCTCCTGACAAATTCCCAACCCTGATTAAATTCATCTCTCATTTCACTCAGTATCTTATCTGGAGCAGCTGAATGGATAAATTCTATCACATTGTAGATGGTACACCCCTCAAATATATCATCAAAATCGCACAGGAGGATTCACCACTGTCAGACTATGTTGTTGTTGCTGTTAGGTGCTGTTGAGTTGGTTTCGACTCATAGCGACCCTATGTACAACAGAAGGAAACACTGCCCAGTCCTGCACCATCTTCACAATCATTGTTATGCTTAAGCGCATCGTTGCAGCCACTGTGTCAAAACATTTCCTTGAGGGGCTTCCTTTTTTTCTCTGATGCTCTTCTTTACCAAGCATGATGTCCTTCTCCAGGGACTGATCCCTCCTGATAACACTTCCAAAGTATGTGAGACGTAGTCTCTCCATCCTTGCTTCTAAGGAGCATTCTGGTTGTGCTTCTTCCAAGGCAGATTTGTTCGTTCTTTTGGCAGTCCGTGGTATATGCAATATTCTTCATCAACACCACAATTCAAAGGCATCAATTCTTTTTTAGTTGCCCTTGTTCATCATCTAGATTTTGCATGCATGTGAGGCAATTGAAAACATCATGGCTTGGGTCATGTGCACCCTAGTCTTCAAGGTGACATCTTTGCTTTTCAACACTTCAAAGGGGCCTTTTGTAGTAGATTTGCACAATGCAATGAGTCTTTTGATTTCTTGACTGCTGCTTCCATGGGTGTTGATTGTGGATCCAAGTAAAATGAAATCCTTGACAACTTCAATCTTTCTCCATTTATCATGATGTTGCTTACTGGTCCAGTTGTGAGGATTTTTGTTTTCTTTATGTTGAGGTATAAGCCATACTGAAGGCTGTGGTCTTTAATATTCATTAGTAAGTGCTTAAGCCCTCTTCACTTTCAGCAAGCAAGGTTGTGTCATCTTCATAACACAGGTTGTTAATGAGTCTTCCCCCAATCCTGATGCCCCATTCTTCATAGAGTCCTGCTTCTCAGATTATTTGCTCAGCATACAGGTTGAATAGGTATGGAGAAAGGATACAGTCCTGGTGCACACCCTTCCTGACTTTAAACCATGAAATATCCCATCTATGTACAGGTTCCTCATGAGTGCAATTAAGTGTTCTGGAATTCTCATTCTTTGCAATGCTATCCATAATTCGTTATGATCTACACAGTTGAATGCCTTTGCATAGTCAATATAACACAGGGAAACATCTTTCTGGTATTCTCTGCTTTCAGCCAGGATCCATCTGACATCAGCAATGATATCCCTGGTCCCACGTCCTCTTCTGAATCCAGCCTGAATTTCTGGCAATTTCCTGTCAATATACTGCTGCAGGCAGTTTTGAGTGATCTTCAGCAAAGTTTTACTTGCATGTGATATTAATGATAAAAAACTCGATAATTTCCATATTTGGTTGGGTCACTTTTCTTGGGAATAGGCATAAATATGGATCTTTTCCAGTTGTTTGGCCAGTTAGCTGTCTTCCAAGTTTCTTGGCATAGACAAGTGAGCACTTCCAGTGCTGGTTCCGTTTGTTGAAACATCCGAATTGGTATCACATCAATTCCTAGAGCCTTGTTTTTGCCAGTGCCTTCAGTGCAGCTTGGACTTCTTCCTTCAGTACCATCGGTTCCTGATCACCTACCTCCTGAAATGGTTAAATGTCGACCAATTCTTTTTGGTATAGTGACTCTGTTTATTCCTTTTATCTTCTTTGGATATTTCCTCCACTGTTTAATATTTTCCCCATAGAATCCTTCACTATTGCAACTCGAAGGATGAGTTTTTTCTTCAGTTCTTTAAGCTTGAAAATGCTGAGCATGTTCATTACCAGACTATACTACAGCTATTCTCTGGTAAAATTCTTATTATTTGAAACAACTTTCTTATACCTCCCTTTCTGTCCTCAAATCTCAAAGATTCCCCCATCCAAGCTCCACTTTTCAGCTGATTTTCTTTTATATATAAAATATATACAATAAGATTAGCACTTACTCATTAGCTTTGCACCACCAATTCTACTAAACAACCTTCATCTGTTTTCAGTTTTCCTGCCATCACTTCCATTACAATAGAATAATGGTCCCAATTCATAATCTAAAGTCAGTCCCACTACTTTTGTCCTGGATCCCATTTGTTGGCACCTTCCAAAGAATTTTCCTTCTCTAAATAGCTTCTCCTCCTCCTACATTATCAGCATATTCTGATCTATTAGATTATAAGTATTAGCATTACACTAGTCTAATAACACCCATGACAAATTAGATCAAACAAAACAACTCCTTTGACAACATTTGCTCTCTCTGGCTATCCCACCATTTCGTTATTCCCTTACACAGAAAAACTCCCAGCCTCCATTATCTCACCTCCCATTCTCTACTCTCCAATATACTTTTGTTCTCACAATTCTAAAAGAGATCTTAAAACCAGCCAATAACTTACATATTGAAGAAGCCAATATAAATTCTCTGTTCTCATCTAACTTGGATTCTTGGCAGTATTTAACATGGTTGACTACTCCCTCGTTCTTGAAGCACTATCTGTGATCTTGTCGCACCATATTCTTTGGTTTGTTTTCGTTTACTCGTCCTATGGTTCTTTCTCTTCTAACAGATGTCTAAACGCTGAAGCAATGAAAGGGTCGGTCTTCAACCGTGACTCCTCATGTATCTATGCACACTCTGTAGGTGATCTCAACTTGTCCCAGACTAATTCTCTTCCATAAATGCTGAATGTATATATCATTCTGCTTACCTGACATTATTTGTGTTTCTAACACACATCTGAAATTCAATTTGACTAAAAAGAAGCTTTTGTTTTTTTTCCCAGCAAGTCTGCTCTTGTTGATCCAGAATTAAAAAAAAAAAAAAATGTTATTCTTACTCTTCTCTTTCTTATTCCCATACCCAGATCTGTCAGTAAATCCTTCTAGTCAGCATCCAAGGATTCCCCCAAATCATCATTTCTCACCATCTCTGCTACTTATACACTTTTCCAGGCTACCATCATGTTCCACCTGGACTACGATAAGTTCCAACTTAGTCTCCCTGCTACTTCTTGCTATCTTATTGTTTTTCACAGAGCACCCAGAATGATTTTCCTAAAACAATAATCAGATTCTGTTACTCCCTTTTTAACATTCTATTAACTTCCTAGTATCTTCAGAATATAATCCAGACTTTTTACCGTAATTGGGTCTTCTCTTTGACTTTAGGGCCTGGCTTCAGTAGCCTTCTTCCTGTTCCTTGAACATGACAAGCATGGTATCATCGAATTTTATTTTTACTTGGAATATTTTTCTTCCAGATATTTGCATGGTTGCCTGTTTATAATTTAGGTCTTTAGTCCACATCACCTTGTCAGAAAGGCCTTCTGTAATTACTGTACCTAAAAGATCCCACTCCATCACTTTCTAACCCAGTATATTATTTTATATACTTTCTGACACTTATGAGTACAGTGACAAAAATTATCTTATTATTTCAATTCCCTGTTTACTGTGTATTCCCACCCCTACAATGTAAACTCCTTGAAGAGAGTGATTTTGTCTGTCTTGTTCACTGCTCTGCCCCTGAAGCCTGGAACAGCCTTTTCCACAATTTTAGCACAACTTAGATGTTCAGCAAATACATATTAAATACATTATTCTAAAATTCACGTGTAGTATTGAAAACAAATGTTCCCATTATATATTCCTATTTGGGAAATTTTAATGGAGAAAAAGCAGCAGCAACAAAGACAACAACAATAATAATAGCTATGATGTTACTTGGTATGTGACAGGGATTGTGCAAAAGACTTCATGAACAATTGCATTTAATCCTCACAACAAACCTATGAGTTAGAGACTATTATTACCTATTATCATCTTACAAATGGGTAAGGAGGCTATAGAAATTCAGTAACTAGCCCAAGTTCATATAGTTGGTGAACGGCCAGGTATGGGCTTGAACAGAGTGCTGCATGATACCAAATGCAGTGATCCTACCCACACTGCTGTGAGCTCTAAGAAGGTAGCCACATTATAGAATTTTAAAATCTTAGTGTTTGAAGGGAATTTAGGCTGACCTGATCCTCTGCCACACTCCAGTTGAACAATTGCTTAGCCTTTGATCTTGCATCTATGTTCCTATATTTTCCACCCATTGGTCTTAGTTTTACCCTGTCCCTTTCAGAGATGTGGTTGTACATAGTAATTCATTTCTTTTATCATATATAGGTATTTTTCAATCAGGTGTCTGTAAATGCTGGTGGCCTTTGGCAATCTAAGTAAACTGTTACAGTTCAAGACCATTCCAGAGACAAGGACTGAGTAAATATTAACAACCTTCCTGTGCTTGGTTGGAGCTTGAAAGGACTGAATAACATCAACAAGCAAGCTTTTGTCAATCACAGTCTAGACCAGATTAGTCTTAAAGTCCAAGGAAGAAGCAAAGTTCACCTTAGTGCAGAAGTTTCTGTACAGCTCTCCCAGTTATTGTGTTCAAGTTTAAGGGAAAGAAAATGATGAAGGAGAAAGAGAAAACCATTGCTATTTTGAAGGTTATAGACACTTCAAAGCTAAAACTGGTGAGCAAGTGCACTTTGGAGTTCTTTCAATGTTTGGAGATTGAAACCACCTGAAATATTGAATTTAAACTTTATAAATGTATAATTAATATAAGGTATGTAGAAATTGAGCTTTGAAATGCATAAAATATATAATCTGCTGTATCAGCAAGCTTGTTTCCATATGAGATGCTTTTTAGGGATCTGGGCTTGAGGAAAAAATTTTGGAAGTTTAGCAAAGACTGTTGAAACTAATCTTTTACTGTCAATTTTTCATCAAAGAGGTACGGTTCCAGTAATTGTTTGTTATAGTGTTTATGTTAAATTAATAACTTTTTAATTAACTTAGTACTAAATAAATTATGTGTATATGAAATGTATGATGCAAAATATATTTACAAGTTATTTGAATTTTACCTATGAATCTTTTGTATTTTACCTCTTTCTTTGAGTTACAGGCCAGCTCGGCAAGGACAAGGGATCTCCCACTCCCACTCAATACATTTTTTTTATTCAGTCATGATAGAACAAAATGATAATAATAATAACAACACAGTAGGCCTCCTCTGTTCAATCTTTGTTATTCAGACCTCAGAGCCCTCCTTTGGCAAATAAAATAAACTTAGAGGGATTTCGATGGTGTGTTTCCTGAAACTGGAAAAATCCTAGCATACTGCATTTAGATGAATAAATACCAAAAAGAAAAGAAAAGGATCTTTCAAATACCAGTTTTTCATGTATGCATACATTGTGAAGGTGTATGCTCCCCTACAGGGTTTCCTCTTTAGGCCTGAAGTTTATCTTCCTTTTATGTCTGCAGTTATTCTGCTAATAGACTGATGCTCACTTTCTCCATTTTAGATTCACAGTGACCGTCTTCACAGAAAACAAAACAGAGAATTCAAACAACTCGAAAATTCCCATGAAACTAACACTAAATATGTGGGATATATGTGTGTGTGTATATATATATATAAAATGTATGTACATATATGTACTCTATATGTCTGTGTGTGTGTGTGTAGAGAGAGAGAGAGAGGCAGTCCCCAGAGTACAAACGAGATCCATTCGTTAGCCTGTCTTTAAGTCGAATTTGTAGGTACGTTGGAACAGGTATATACTGTTCTTAATTAGCGTCATGTAGTCAAATGTGTGGATTAGTCAAATGTTTGTCTTAGTATACAGTATATATTTCCGAGTGGTTAAGAGTTTGGCTGCTAACCAAAAGGTGGGTCGTTTAGATCCACCAGGTGCTCCTTGAAAACCCTATGGGGCAGTTCTACTCTGTCCTATAGGGTTGCTTTGGGTCAGAATCGACAGCAGTGGGTTTGGTTTTGGTTTTTATGCGCCTAAAACACTTATTACTGCCAAACAACACAATGTTTTCATGAGCTTCACAAAGGAGTGTATGTGTTCATTATCACGAACCATTATATTTAACTCGGATTTTTAATATGATAGGCTTTATGGCAGCCCGTTCTTAAATACGAGTTGTCTGTAAGTCAGACATTTGTAACCTGGTACTGCCTATGTATATATTACATATATATATATATATTTCTTTTCCTTTTGGTATTTATATTGAGAAATTATCTTGGAATATAATACCCATTGCCTTCAAATTGATTCCAACTCATAGCAACCCTACAGGACAGAGCAGAACTGCCCCATGGGGTTTCCAAGGAGCGGCTGGTGGATTCGAATTGCCGACCTTTTGGTTAGCAGCCAAGCTGTTAATTACTATGCCACCAGGGCTCCAGAAATACAATATGTGATTATACATATAAGATTTTCTTTCCTTTTGTATTTATAATGAGGAATTACCTGGAGCTATATATCCAGAAAATTTTCAGTGTTTTAGTTCAATAATCAATTTGCAGAACATGAGAATATACTATGGTGCCCTCTCTCTTGCTGAATGAATATAAATGAAGAGGGCTAAAACAATAAAAATAAATTAAGTTTGAAAATTTATATCAGAGTTTATTAGTCCTAAGTGATTTGGTGAAGGGAAAAATAAACTAGGCTGTCATGAGCGACAGCATCAGGGAGAATTTCAACCTGGAGCTGAACCTTAGAGGGTAGGTTGGATTTGATACTTACTGAAGGGGTGTGGACTTCTGAGGTATTGATAATAGCAGTGGGAAAGAACAAAACTGAGGAAAAATACATTCAATGGCTTCCAACCTATTTGAGTATTTGGAACACCTTTTATCACTGAAAGTGTTGAAGGCAAGGATCCTTCCAAAATAGGCTAGGTAGTAAAAAATCCAGCCTTTGTGTCAAACAGACCTGAATTTGAATCCCAAACCCTCTATTCATAAAGCTATATAATCTTGAGCAGAGCTTTAGTTATTTTATATTAAAAATGGGAATTTTAATATTTAACCTATAGCCATACCCATGCCGTCCAGTCGATTCCAACTTATAACTACCCCATAGGACAGAGTAGAACTACCCCCACAGGGCTTCTGAGGCTATAAATCTTTATGGAAGTGGACTGTCACATCTTTCTCCCATGGAGCCGCTGGTGGGTTCCAACCTCTGACCTTTTGGTTGCAGCTGAGCCCTTTAACCGTTGTGCAACCAAGGCTCCTTTTTACCCTATACAGTTATTTAAAAAATAATTGAGATATTTAAGTATTATCATGAAACATACTTAGCTTAATACCTGACATATAATAAATACTCAGAAAGTTTTTTTTTTTTTTTTAATGAGGAGAAATGTGCTGAAATCTCCCACTGTGAACGTGGATTTATTCATGTCTCTATAATTCTTTAAAATTTTGCCTCATGTATTTTAAGGTTATTTTATTAGATGCATGCATGCTTATAATTGCTATACTTTCTTGGAGAATTGAGCCTCTTATTATTGTATAGTGACTCTATTGTTTCTAATGTTTTTAGTTTTAAAGCCTATTTTCTCTGCATTAATACAACTATATCAGTTTTCCTCTGGCTATTGTTTATTTAAGGAGCCCAGGTGGTGGAGTGGGGCCCTGTGGTGCAGTGGTTAAGAGATCAGCTGCTAACCAAAAGGTTGGCAGTTTGAATCCATTAGCTGCTCCTTGGAAACCCTACGGGGCAGTTCTACTCTGTTCTATAGAGTTGCTATGAGTTGGAACTGACTTGACAGCAACAGGTTTGGTTTTTTGGTTTTGGTAGCACAGTGGTTAAACAATTGACTGGTCAGCGGTTGAAAACCACAAGTGGCTTCTCTGGAGAAAGATGTGGCAGTCTGCTTCCATGCAGATTTACAGCTTTGGAAATCCTGTGGGGTCATTAGGAGTTGGAATTGAGTCAACCCCAGTAGATTTGGTTGGTTTTGGATCATTTGGTGGTTATATCTTTTTTCCATACTTTAACTATAAACTTTTGTGCTTCTTTTTGCTATGGGGTTGTGTCTCTTGTAAGCTACATATATCTGGGATTGTCTTTTAACTCAATCTCTCAAACTTTTAACCTGGGAGTTTGACCTATTTATATTGATTATCATTTACAAATTTCACCTGTTTATATCAGTTTAATTTATTATTTCAGATTGTCCCATTTTTTCCTATGTTTTTCCTTAATACTTTCTTACTGCCTTTACGTCATTTAGTCTCCCTGTTACCCCAACCCCATCATGCTGATATTATCTAGATTAATATCGAGTTTGAGGTTTACTCATTTTTCACTTTATCTTTGATTTTTGGCTTCTTTTTAAAAATACATTTACTTTACCAAGATTGGAGCCTGGTGTGGCAGTGGTTAAGAGCTATGGCTGCTAACCAAAAGGTCGGCAGTTCGAATCCACCAGCCACTTCTTAGAAATCCTATGAGGCAGGTCTACTCTATCCTATAGGGTCACTATGTGTTGGAATTGACTTAATGGCAATGGGTTTTGTCACAGTATTTCATTACTTTTGCTTTATACCTTTTGAAACAGCTCCTTTAAATCTCTCGTCCTATTTACGTACTTCACCCAAAACAGTTTTCAATGTTAATCTTTGTGGAGTGAGCCTACTTACACATTTTATACCTAAGAATATTTCTATCACGTCTCATATGTGAATGGCATTTGAGCTGGATATAAAAGTCTGTGTTTAAAATTTTTTCTCTTAATACTTTTGAAAAATGATATATTTTCTTCTTTGATCCAATTGAAAAATGTTATATTAATTTGATTCTTGTCTCTTTGTACATAATCCTCTCTTTCTCTCTTTAGGCTTTTAGATTTTTCTCTGTCAGTGTATATTCTTAAATTTCACTATCATGTGTCATGGTGTAGGTTTTTCCTGTTTTTCTTTTTTGTCATTCTATAGAACTTTTGATTTTTAAATCCAATTAGATAGAATAAAGATAAAATAAAATTAATACTTCCATCTTTTATTTAGTGTGAATTCTGAGAAATGTATCTCTATTATATTTTAAGTTATTTTCTCCTTTCCACTTTTATTTTTCTCTCCCTTTGAGGCTCCTATTATCTGTATTTTAGTTCTTGTAATTCTGTTTCATGCTGATTATGTTTTCTTTAATATGTTCTATTTCTTGGCCCTTTCCCTCATCCTCCTGGGAGATTAATTTGGTGTTGTATTCACTAATTCCTTTTTCAGTGTATCCATTCTATAGTTGTCTTTATTTCAAGTATTATATTTTTCTCATCTCCTCTTTCTGCTTGGTTATTTTTATGTTTACTCCTTCTTATTTCATATTTAAAAATATCTTCCCTTATTTCTTTTAGAATTTCTATTAGGCTAATTTACGAATCTAGATTGCATCTATTTTTTGCATTTGATATATTATCTAACACTGTACGTTGCTTTGCTTTTGAAATAGTTATTTTTCTCAAATGTTTTGTTATTTTCACCTCTAAGTTCATTTTCTTCAGGGTGTATTGGCTACTGCTACAGGAAGTGTATTCGTGAGAAGGTCAGAACTCAGTTCATTTCAGTCCTAGTGGCCTCGATAGTAGAAGTTTGGATAAACACTAGAGGGGAGTGCCTTAGACACTAGAGAACCATTGCCAATCATTCCTCACTTCACAGCCAGTCATCAGTTTAGGTCTTTACTTTTTCTAGCAGAAAGAAGCATGGGCTAATAGAGGAGGATGTTCTATGTTGTTGGAAGATTTTATGATACATTCTTTTTTATGTATCTTTAAAGTTTCAGAGTTTGTTAATAATAATAGGTTTCTATATTGTTCGGTCAAAGATTTTGTTTTACAGAGGAATAATCTTTTTTTTAAGCAGAATAATAAATATTTCTTCATAACTTGTCTATCAGAGTTGCCTACTGATGTACAAAAATAAAGCTAAGGCTTTGCGCTTAGCTGCCTAATTAAAACACTTTGACAAAAGTAGACATAACTACTTTGTAAACCCTTTCGGATGTGTATGCAATCTTTAAATTTTTTCTAACATTTTATACTTAGATCCTTTAATTGAGAAAAAGACACTTTAGATTGCATGAAGGGTATTATATACTTTGAAACTGAAACCAATTGTCTAATCATATTCAAAAAGCGATTAGCCATTTACATGAAATAGAGTAGTACCTACAGCATAAAATTAGGTAGGATATTAATCATGGAGCTTTAGGGCATACATTAGACAATAACCAAGGTCAGAGGAAGATGTCATATAGCTATGGTTAAGTAGGATTAGATTCATTATTAGAATTTCAGCCCCACTTCCAAAGAATCACACATTGGCTACAGTATGACCAGGTAATGTGGACCCAGTGAAGGGCTATAGTTAGGAAGCTATCACTTTATTGTCACAGTCTGTATGTAATATGACTCCTTTTCTTCTGTAACATTTCTGCAATTTGCCACTTCTGCATTGAAATCCATCTGAATTCAAGATCTTCAGATGAAATATGCCCTTTCCCTAGTTTCTTCCCCCTCACCCCCGTCTTTTTGTTCAGCATGCCCATTATGTCTCTCAAAGGCACAGTGGAAAGTACAATTCAGGTTGGCGATGCCTCAGCTCATAACCAACAGGCTTTTCAAAATGAGCTTGGAAACTTTTCACTTTTAAAAATATGACTAAATGATTCACATCTTAAGGAAATAACTACTTTTTTGATTTATTCCTAGTTGTACTTTTCTAATACTAACACATATCATCTCCCCAGGTTAGATGAACTTTGTTCCTACTTGCTGAGGAGGAAATTAAGAAGGAATAAGTGCCTGACTTAAGTAGGTCCCTTCTAAAGTCCATAAAGTAAAAATACATCTTACAACAATGGAATTGTATAAGCTAAAGATGAAGAGTCCTAACAGAGTTAATAATGAAAAGAACCAGTATATGGAAATAAATCAGAGTGCAGTCAATAATGCCTTTCTCCATATGCACAGAGACTGAAATATTAACTGATTTCCAGTGTTTTCAATGTTTTTTTTTTCCTTTCAAAATGATGTAATATTTACTAATAGAGTTTCATGGATTGTTATGTCAGAAAATAATTTTGGTCTTATGTCCTTTCTTCACATTTGTTTTCAGTTTGACTTTATAAGTGTCAAAAAAATTTCCTCAGTTTGAATTAAAGTTTTGCATGAGGTGGGAACATTGAGTTAGATTCTCTGTAATAACGTGGTTATAGCTTTGTTGGATTACATTTACTGTTCCTTGTCGTTGAGGAGAGGAAAAAAGTTTCTACTTATTCAGTTTATGGCTTATTTGCCTAGAAATGGGATAGAGATACTTAGAATGGAAATACATTAAATTTCCAAATCCTAAATCTTAAATCTAGCTGTCCTATAATAATGAATACTAACTTGAATTATTAATATTGTTTAAGCTTAATTTTCCTGGGTGATCAGAATCAACAGGCACATTTTGAATAATGACTGAAGTGATTTTGAATCGTGTTTATAAAGCATCTTAGCTTTCTGAAAATCTAATCCCAAGAAATGCTTTAAGAATTGCATTGTTGCTGTAACTCAATGTACCAAAACCCTGCTGGCATAATGGTTAAGAGCTATGGCAGCTAACTGAAAGGTTGGCAGTTTGAATCTACCAGGTGCTCCTTGGAAGCTGTGTGGGACAGTTCTACTGTGTCCTATAGGGTCACTATGAGTCAGAATTGACTCAACAGCAATGGGTTTAGTTTATATCCACTAGAGAAAATAGCAGTTTTAGAAGACTTTTGACTACCAGCTGGTATACTTAATAATAATCTAGAACATTAAGTGTACAATGAGAAAAAGTATGTCTTCTAGGAAGGAAAGAAATTTTCTCACTTAATTAACTGTGTAAAACACCTCTTGACTGTGAGCTGCTGGTAGCAGTAATGGTATTAACAAGGCTTCCAAAATACTTGACCATTATACTTAATTTGTGGTATGCAATCAGCTTTCCAACTTGCTAATATACATATTGATCTTTTTCCCAAAAAGATATTTTTAATTGTATTTATTTATAACCAGGTCATATGGTGGATCAAACTTTTGTAACTTTGTAAATATTAATCATAAGTTTCCTTCAGGAATGGTCTGTTTTTTGCTTAAATATGAATCCAGAACCCAAATAGCCTCATTCAAAATATCTGATCCACAATCATTCCACAATGTATTTAAAAACTGTCAATGCATACCCATCTCTTTTTAACATTGAAATGGTACATATCACAAATCATCATTAATAAAGTGAAAAATTTTAAATGGAAAATTTAAAATAAACAACTAATTATATCAATGCTTACAGAAGGTTTACTTGGTTTTTTCTTTCTTTTTCCTCTCAAGTTGTCTGGAAGTATTTTGGATGTGTACAGTGGTGAGCAGGGGATTCCACCAGCTAATATGGGACTTACAAGTGCTTCCTGTCCAAACGGTCTACCAAGGAAAAGAGAAATCACAGGTAATGTTGCTTTTATATTCTTACTTTTTTTTAAAATCAACTATATAAGATATGAGTGACAATACATTACCAAGCCAAGCTATCCTCATATATATTTTCAAAATAGTTAAAATAGGAGACATTTAGTGAGAAAAATCAACCTTTTTTTTTTTCTATGAAAACCATACAGCGAATTAATGTGACATACAGTTTAACTGAATTTTTTCATTATTTTAGGAATTGGGCAAATATATACTTAGGCTCTGTCTAGACATATATGAGAGCTTGATTGAGTCCTTCACTTAACAGTTTCATTTTGATATTGAATAGATTCAATTTATTAACATGTTTGCAGAATTATGGAGTAAATAAGGGCAAAATAAGTCTACTTTTCGTATGTAAAATTTTATATAAAAGGAACACTTAATTACATTTGTCCCTTTTTGGCTTGATTTACAGATGTCATAATAGACTTGTATGCAGGACTTTGAGCCAGTTCCTTCTGGTTCGAAATCCTGCTGAGAATTCACATTTCCTTCCCAGATACTGAATCAGAATCTATAGTTTAACAAGATCTCCAGGTGATTCTTATATATAACTTCCTGGGAACTTGTTATAAATGCAAATTCCCAACAGGTATTCAAACCAGAATGAACCTGTTGGAAGCCCTGCTTATGCATAACTCTCTCGAGGGGGACCCTCCTCATTCTCCATAGTTCAGTTTAAAATGTGTTAGAAATCAAAGGTATTATAGGAACGTGGCCAGATTCCTCCAGCATATAGATTAGGAAATCAAAGGTCAAAGACGTTAAAAAGTCATAAAGCTGGTTAGAGGCAGAACTGGATCAAAGTAAGTATTTCCTGACTTACAAGTCCAGTGTTAGTTCTACTGTAGGAATATAATAAAATCAATTGAAATTTCCATAACAAGTTTTTAATTTGAGCTCACTCACTGGACTTTTAATTTTTACACAATTAATAATACTAACGTTTTAGTAAATACAAGGTATCCACCTTTGGCATCAAATCAATAACTCAAAATGTTTATATATTCAAATGGTTCGGACTAAACTAAATATTCAGACTAAAAAATATTGTTTTAAATAAACACATGGAATTAGGGTGTGTGGTTTTTAAAATTATAATCCAAGAATTGCTGTGTAACAAAGTACCCCAAAACTTAGCATCTTGAAATAATAAACTTATTTTTCTTTTACAATCTCTGTGGGTCAGAAATCCAGCTGTGGCTTAGCTAAGTTCTGAATCAGGGTCTCTCGTTAGATTGCAGTAAAGTCGTCAGCCAGAGATGCAATCATCTGATAGCTTGACTGGGGCTGGAGAAAATACCTCCAGGGTGGTTCACTCACAGTCTTGGCATGTTAGTGTTTGGTCTTGGCAAGTAGCCTTAATTCCTTAACTTGTGGACCTCTTTATACGGCTCTTTGAGTGAGCTCATGACAACTATCAACCCAAGAGACAGCAAAGATGAAGCTGGAAAGTGTTTTATGACTTAGCCTTGGGAGTCACACTAGTCATTTCTACAACATCCTACTGGTTTCACAGGTCAGCCCTAGTCAATGTGGGAGGGAACTACCAAAGGTGTGAATATAATGAGGTGAGAATCATTGTGGGCCACCTTGGAGGCTGGCTATACAAACATTATCAACCATGTAGTGCACAGAGTGAAATATAATTTACTAGAAGAGAGCGTAGTGTTGCCTGATGCGTATATGAGGAACCTTCAGATGTAGAAAACTACATTCCACCTTTTGGGATGTAGAAAATTAAACTATTTGAAGAATTTAGGTGGGAATCATTTCTTTCTGAATCTCAAAATTCTGCAAGTAATAATACTGCAATATGCTCTGGCAGTTTAATATTTGCTGTGTACTGTATCTCTTTTAATCCTCACAAAATTCTGTCATTCCCATTTACAGATGAGCCTGAAGCACAGAGAAGTTAGGTAATAGATTCCAGGGCTACTGAATGGCAGGCCAGGACACAAATCCAGGTTTTACTGACTCCAGAGCCTGAAGACTTTATCACACTGTCTCTTACTAAAGAGTATTCTGTTCCAAAATTTCAAATATTTGTGTTAAAAAAATTTATTAAAATATTTTGAAGTAAATTTGTCTTTTCACCTAGTATTTCTGGATTATGTTGATTGGGGGGCATTTAAGGTAGAACTAAACACCGTTTCAATTATTTTCCTTTTGGTCAGAAACTGATACTCGAGCTTTGGCAAAAGAGAGGCAAAAAAAGGATAACCACAACCTCAGTGAGTATATATATATATATATAATTAATTAATGCAGGGGGGAATGTGTGGAGGTTAAAAATCTGTGGCATTTTCTCGTCAATCCATAAGCATTTTGATGTCAGAGTGACCAAAAATTAATTGCGCATGGTAATAAATTGATCTACTTCAGGAGATTTAAACAATGCAAACTGTCAGAAGGGCTATATATTTTCGTGAAGTGAAACATCACACTTTCTCTTGTTACTTACTCTTCTCCCAAGGAGGCTTTCTGTGAGGGAGGTGAGTGCATTCATTGACTCAAAAGTTTAAAGAGACCAAAGTGACTTCAGAAAATATACAACACTTAAATAGCAAGACACACAACTCCAGGTTCTCATTTTTCTGGGTCAATCTGCTCCTCCCATCGTAATGCTATGTTATTTGAAAGGCATTGTTTATGCTGGACTGCTTAGTTCCACCTTTGGGAGGAGAAAAAAAAAAAAAAAAAAGAAAAGCTCCAGTGGCTTTCTGGGGTCAATTTGACTCTGATAACCAGTCACCTGAGATGGAAGAATGCAGGCAAGAGAAGCAATTCAGGGGCAAGGCTGAGCTCTAGAGTGCTTGGTCATGTCTCAACTGCTTAACTATGTTAAGTGAGCTTCAGTAATTGGGTGTGAAGTCTACTTAGTCTGAGAACAAAAAAAAAAAAATTTTTTTTGAGAAAAGAACAAAATAAATAAAGCCCTACAACAAACCATCGCTTCCGTACATGTGATTAGCTTAAATTGATTCTACAGGTACTCATGAAACCTGTACCTGTTTGTAACGCATCCACCTACGTCTCAGAGTAATCAGTTTGCTGACTGCGGGACAGTAAGGAAAGGGCGCTTGTGTAGTCCTGGAGAAAAAATGATCCAGTTCCATAGCACTAGAGGCAGAGCAGGTCAACTTTGTTCCAGATTATGAGACAAGTAGTAGACGATTGAGGAGTATTAATAGTTGGTAGAAGGAATAAATACATCAGGGAACTATAGGCTTCTTTCAAATTTTGTACCTGCTGAACTATTACTCTCCTTGCTCCTATCTTCCCTCCTGTATGTGCTCAGCTTAAATAGCAGATCATTTAATGTACAGTGAATTCCCTGGGTGGTGCAATCAGTTAACGTGCTTGGCTGACTGAAAGGCTGGAGATTTGAATCCATCAAGGGGTGCCTTAGAAGAAAGGCCTGGTGGCCTACTTCTGAAAAACGAGCATTAAAGACTTTATGGAGCACAGTTCTGCTCTGACACACACTGGGTTGCCATGAGTCAGAATAGTGGCGTGGTATTTAATGTAGAGTATGATAGGCATCTGATATGCCCATTTTCAAAGTGTTTTCTAATCTCGATTCACTTGCTGAATGATCTGCTTATTAGGGAAATGAATGTCAAAAAATTAGTATCATAAATTTAAGCATACTTAAAATATAAATGCAATTAAATGTAAGTATCATAAATGTAAATAGAATTAAACGTATGTATATTTAAAATACAGGGACAGCCCTAAAATTTATGAGGATGTGGCTAGAGTACAAATGAAGACAAATGTCTAAATATGTAAAATATATAAAAGTTATAAATTAAGCTAGAAAGTGCTAAATTAAATACAACTCATGGTGACCCCATGTGTGCACAGTAGAAGTGCTCTGTAGGGTTTTCAAGGCTGTGACCTTTCAGAAGTAGACCACCAGGCCTGTCTTCTGAGGCACCTCTGGGTGAGCTGGAATTGCCACCCTTTCAGCTGGTAGTCGAGCACTTAACCATTTGGGTCACACAGAGACCTTATGGGCCACCGTGAGTCAGAATTGACTCCATGGCAAAACTAATAAGAACAACAACAATCCTCCCTAAAGACTGAATGGTCAAGTTTGAATTTAGAATTCTTGGATCCTCTGAGCTCTGGATGGGCATGTTGGGCAGAGCAAAGCTAACTCCCAGCCTGCAGCCCGCCCTACACTTCTCCCTACCCCAATTTCATTCTGCACTGCCAGTGGCTTCCTCGAGCACCCCCTCCTTTACATCTAAGCTCCATCCACACCACTGCAAACAACAGCCCCTTGGTACATCCTGATGTCATGGTCTACCCTCAAGAGAATGGGACTGGGGAAGCAGCCTGCACAGGCTCTGGAAGTGGGTCCAGGGCATTTGGGCAGGAAATTCCTGGTGCGATTTTCTAAGTGGGCATAGTGTTCCCTTGCCCTGTGAACACCTTACCACGTGGGGAGTGGTGTGGCCATATAAGCCAAGAGTGTGTCCTCTTAAATATGGGGTCCAGGTAGGATCCTCTCTTGCCTGGATCTAAGGGAAGGATTGAATGAATATATCAAAAATTTTGTGAAAAATGGAACCATTGATTCACCACCACATACAACATAAAATAATTTAGTAATTTCTTAAAACTTGACTCCTTTACAAATAATTAGTACTGGCTATAAAAAAATTTTTTTTTTTTTTATGAGTAACATGGAAACCCTGGTGGCGCAGTTGTTAAGGGCTACGGCTGCTAACCAAGAAGTCGGCAGTTTGAATCCGCCAGGTGCTCCCTGGAAACTCTATCAGGCAGTCCTACTCTGTCCTATAGGGTTGCTATGAGTCAGAATCGACTCGACGGCACTGGGTTTGGTTTTTTGGTTATGAGTAACATTAAGGAACCCCGGTCGCGCAATTGTTAGCGCTTGGCTGCTAATCAAAAGTTTTGCAATTCAAACCCAGCCAGTGCCTCCACAGGAGAAAGACCTGGTGATCTGCTTCCATAAATGTCACAGCCTAGGAAACCCTACGGGGTACTTTTCTGTCACATGGGGTCACTATGAGCTGAGAATCAACTCGATGGCACCTAACACCACCAACAGGAGCAACACTGAGGTATCAAATTTCTCATTATAGTTAACCTTTAAACAAACAGCAACAACGCCTTTATGGACCACAGTCTAAACGGAGTTGAACAGATGCTACTGATGCTTTACGTACGGTGAATTTAAATAATAGATTTTAAAGGAGCATCATGGGACTAGACCAGCCCCTATTTTGAGCTATTTTGAGATAAAATTGTTTGTGAACCATCCTTCATAGCTCTTCTTCATCTTAAATGCCTGGTGAACGTAATAATTATTAATAAACTATTACTGTAAAATATATATGTTTTTCTATGAGCTTTACCCTTGTTTTTTTTTTTTTCTGTTCAGTTTTTTTAGGTGCTGTAATTTAGTTGTTGTCTTGAATCACACACACATGGAAAACAGGATTGGTGAAAGGGGGGAAAATTCTCTTGGGAATCAATTATATTCCAATCTAGAGGAAGCCCAATGTATTATTCCTGAAGGTCAATCTGTTCATAGCAATTTGCTTTGTACAGTAGGTTCACCCAGACAATTGATATTCTTTCATGACTTCCCTTGTTTCTAGCAGCTTGTCTCAAGTGTGTATTATTTAAATATTTTGCAATTTTTTAAAATATATATATTTCTTCTTTATGGCCTTTTACTTCATTCATTTCCCTAGAAACCATGACACATGTTATTATTGAAAATATATACAAGTATGTGCTGGGATTCTAGATATTAGGAATATAGAGTAGGCAAGGGTCAATAGAGGAAGCTCTACTTATTTATAAATCTGACATTTATTGAACATGTACTACATGCACAAAATTGCTATAAGCAATGAATGGAAAGGCAAACATCAAGAACAGTCTCTAAAACTCCGGGACAACTAGGTGGTGCCTGCCTACCACTACTGACTGCTCTGACAGGGATCACAATAGAGGACCCCAGACAGAGCTGGAAAAAAATATAGAATAAAATTCTAACACACAAAAAAAGACCAGACTTACTGGCCTGACAGAGATTGGAGAAACCCTGAGAGTATGGCCCCTGGACACAATTTTAGCTCAGTAATGAACTCCTGAGGTTCACTCTTCAGCCAAGATTAGACAGGCCATAAAATGAGACTAAATGGGCGCACCAGCACGGGGCGAGGACTAGAAGGCAGGAGGGGCCAGGAAAGCTGGTAACAGGGAATCCAAGGTCGAGAAGGGAAAGCGTTGACATGTCATGGGGCTGTTAACCAATGTCATAAAACAATGTCTACTAACTGTTTAATGAGAAGCTAGTTTGCTCTGTGAACCTTCACCTAGAGAACAATTGAAAAAAGAAAAAGAAAAAAAAAAAAACAGTCTCTGAATAAGAACCTGTATCAGTAATTTTCAAAGTTGGAGCCCCAGACAAGCAACATTAGCATTATCCGTGAACTTCTTAGAAATGCAAATTCTTGGGGCTCACCCTGTACCCACTGCCATCCAATTGATTCCAACTCATAGCAATGGTACAGGACAAAGTAGAACTGCTCCATAGGGTTTCCAAGGCCGTAATCTTTATGGAAACAGGCTTCCACATCTTTCTCCCCTGAAGCTAGGCTGGTGGGTTTGAACTGTCACCCCAGACCTAATGAAATCAGAAACTCTGGGTGTAAAAACAACCTATTTTTACAAGCCTTTGAGATATGCTTACTACAAGCCAAAGTTTGAAAACCACTGCTCTGACAACACTGAAAATTTTAAATTAGTAAAATATATTTGTAATCAACATGCATTCATTTAGCACCTCCTATATATTTTTTTTATATATTTTTTGGAGCACTGGTGGCACAGCGGTTAGGAGCTTGGCAACTGACCAAAAGGACAGCAGTTCAAATCCATCAGCCACTCCTTGGAAACCCTAGGGGGCAGTTCTGCCGTTTCCTATAGGGTCTGTATGAGTCAGAATCGACTAGAGAGCAACGGGTTTGTTTTGGGTTTTTTTAATACGTGAAGTCCCTGAGTGGTGCAAATGATTAAGCCCTTAACTACTAACTGAAAGATTGGCCATTCAAACCCACCCAGAGGGGCCTCAGAAGAAAGGCCTGGCAAACTGCTTCCAACAGGTCACGGCCTTGAAAACACTATACAGTGCAATTTACTCAGCAACACATGGAGTCACCATAAGTCAGAAATGACTCAGCATCTATGGGTTTGGGTTTTTTGGTTTGTATGTTGAACCAAAAATAAGTAAGACAATAGTCCCTGTCCTCAAGACGGTCATATATACCTACTTCGTGCTAAACATTGTGTTTGGCCTTGAGAGGGGACGGTGAGAAGAATACAGCAAGGTATATGACCTCAAGGATTACAATCCTAAATGACTGACAAAATGGACATATGAGAAATAAGGAGCAAACCCAATAAACCTATACATATTACCAGAAAGAAAACAAAACCAAGCCATTGCCGTCGACTCGATTCTGGCTCATAGTGATCTTACAGTGTAAGTAAACATTATAACGTTTCAAAGAATAACAAAAAATGTTTTTTGAGACCAAAATGTTGCTTTTAAGACATCGTGAATCATTTAGTTCTAATTCTAATAATGTATGTTTTTAGTTCTAGAATAAAACACATTGGCATTATTCTGTTGTTGGGGAGTACTGTCTTTTCATTAAATGGAATTTTTTTGGCCCACTGTGTCTTAAAGATTATTAGGAAAGTTTACAGCTGACCAAAAGTGAAGTGTACTTTTAATGAGAATAATCAATAATATTTCTTTTTTAATAGTTGAAAGAAGAAGAAGGTATAATATTAATTACCGAATCAAGGAGCTTGGCACTCTTATTCCAAGGTCTAATGATCCGTGAGTTCAACAATTATTTCTGTAATAATGTTATAGCTTCAATACCTGCCCCCTCCCAAAAAAAATAGGTGGGAGGGAAGAGGAGAGGGTGAGAACCAAGGACTAAGAAACTAAGCAGCTTATGGCAAAGATAAAGCTATTGCTGGTCTCATTTTTAAAAATTTATTCCAGACATCAAGACTGTTACTAAGAGTTGTCCTTCTGAGCTTTAGAAAATAAGTAAACTATTCCTTCTCAGTTCGTAGGGTCTTTCCGTATGGGAACAATTTTGGCAACTTTAGTGGGAGTATCAAATACTGTATTTTTTGATTATAGCAATTCTTCCAATTTAAGATTTATGTATGTGAAAATTGAATTGCCTTATTTTCAGAGGTCCCAAAATTCAGGAGACATAAAAGTAAAAAAAACACAGAATTCTAAAAACTTGCTCATTTGATGCCAACCAAATAATTGACTAAGTCAATTAGCAAATAGGTTTTGGTGTCACCCAGACACAAACTCAAACAATTTGTTAGAGGTTGGAAATCTCATGAAATATTTGATTAAATAAAGTATCAGTTAGGTCTGTTGAATGTTTCTTTGAGAACATAAAACATGATCTATATCATTACTAATGATTTAAATTTTTTTTTCATTCAAACTGACAACTGGTATCCCCAAATACTGACAATTACCCATTATTTAGACATGATGATATTTGATAAAGTCATGTTTGTGAGGTCTGAAGATTTTTCCTTAAATCCAAATATGCTATTTCACTTCAGCAATTCAAGAATTGTGAGAAAGAGAATATAGTATTTAACCTCATAAAGGTACTAGATATTGAAGGCATCCAGAATAATATGGCAGAAAGATAACTGGATGGATAATCTGAACAACATGGTCATTGTTGAGGCTCTACTCAAAACTCCTCAAGGCTTTTAAAGCCTGGGGTATGCAACTTCTCTGTTAGTTGGAGAATATCAGTCATCTCTAGAGGACTAGGTTTTTATAAAAATAAAATCAAGTAATGTGTATGAGACTACTTGGTGCATTACTAAGCTTATGTGAGGGATTATTATTACTCTACATTTTTATAGAAACTTATCTAAAGGCTCCTTTCTAGTTCTAATTCATTGCCTGGAGCAAAGATGGCAAACTTTTCCTGTAGAGCCAGGTAGTAAATATTTTAAGCTTTGAGGACCATACAGCCTCTGTCACAATTATTAACTCAGCCATTGTAGGATGCAAGCAGACATAGACAATATGTAATGAATAAGCATGACTGTGTTCTAATAAAACTTTCTTGACAAAAACAGGTGGCAGGCCATTTTTGGCCTGTGAGTTGTAGTTTGTCAGCCCCTCATCTAGAATATGGAAAATCAATTTAATTAAGAATCATATTTGAAAGAGACCATAGTTGGAAAAACTTCATTGACAACATTCTTAAGTGTCTTTTTCTTCTTTATGGATCTCAGAAAAGGGGGTCTCTCTCTCTCTCCCTTTTCTTTTAGATACCATTATGTTGTATTTAGTCAAATAACACTATTGCAGGTTTAATTGCAAACACACCAATTACTCATATATTGGCTATTTCTACATGTGTATTTGTCCATATAACACAGGCAGAGAAGATACTTCTGACTGGTGTGGCATTACAAATATCTGACCACCAATTCTATTTCAATATATCTTATCTGTTGGCTTGCTGTGGCCTCACCTGTTACGTACTCTAGTATCTCTCTGTGGGGTTCACCAATGAGAGTCCAAGGAATCCAAGTTTGTGGATTCATGAGTTTTGGATGAATCCAGAGCATAGCCTCTTGAAATGAACTTTATTGAAAAGTGGGGTCTCTAGATCCCCAGGCCTCAGGAGCATCTACTCTATGGATAATCTGAATGGTAGAGAAAATGAGAGTACTGGGGAAAGAGCGTGGAATAAAATATAGAAGAGGGACGTTTCACTTTGAAGATGGAGAAATGAATGGGAGAAACAACATTATCATTGTAACTGTTTAAGCAATGGTGAAGATTAACAAAAAATTAATATTAAAAAAAGAAAGATCAAACCAGATTTAGGCATGAGGTTAATTAATACATCTCAGACTTATTTGTTGAGAAGGTAGCTAACCCATTGCCATTGAGTAGATTCCAATTCATGCTGAGAAGCTAATTACAACCAATACAGTGACTATGAACAATTCCTTAAAAAAAAAAATTACAAACTTCAAATTATGGGATGACCTAGCAGTGTTTTTTTAATTTGTGTGTCATAACCTATTAATGGATTGTGAAACCAATCAATGGGGCAGATCCAGCATTTTTAAGTAAAGAAGAAAGAACAGCAATGACAATATCAGAATATTACATGTAGGGAGAATAGTAACACCTTGTGGAAGCTTTACTGCAGCTGTATGTACTAAGAGTGCACTGAGTCATAGTATAAAACATATTGCTCAGAATGGGATGCATTTCTAAGGCAGGGAAACCACAGGTGGCAGAAAGAACACCGACCGAAGTGAGGAGACCTTGGGCTCTTCTTCTAAATCCTACATGCTTTTGGGCAAATAGCAGGAACTGTGGAGTGGTTGACCTCTGAGGACTTTCCAGCTTGTGATTAGAATAAACTTTGGAGTTGTTTTAGGAAATCAAAGCTAATACCTGAAGACATTTTGAGTTATGTGAAGTTGCCATTTTTTTATGTTTTAAAGACATGCAGAAATTCTATTTCTTTGCAGGTCAAAATGGTGAGGTCAGCAGGGAAAACAGCATAGAGAACAGCTGCAGTTGAGTAGTATAGGTTGAGAAAATTACATGACAGAGCAAACTACCAGGGAATGACAATCCTTTCACCGCTGGTAAAAACCAAAGCACAATTAACAGACAAAAAAAGTGAAGAGCTTTTATGGATGTGTGGTGGTTATCTACTTCGGTCTGTTTGGAGGCACATCTGTCCATTGTGGGAACCACGTTTACAAAAAAATCATATTAGTAGAAATAAAAAATACTACTAGAACATGAGTTATTCTATTAGTGCTATCAAATTACTCTTGCTTTCCCACTTTTTTTAATTTACAAAATAATTTGTTTTTTTTTTTTTGTTTGTTTGTTATATTCATCTTTTTCCTCTCTCCACAGCCAGAACTTCTCTCTGTTTTTGAGTAAGAATGGTAGTTGAGATAGTAAACGAGATCTCATAAGATTTTCTGAATCAGGAGTTACAAAATATTGACCCAAACAGGAAAAATGTGGCCTGTTTTGGTGTTTTCTTTCTTCTCTTTTTCATTTATTTTCTTTCCTTTTCTCTTTTTATCCTTTGATGTTTTAAGTGGGATGTTCACTCCTAAAATGACAACACATTGTACATTTTCCAGCGTTTTGCCTGGCGGCACTCCTACCCCAATTCACACCTTTGTGTTACCTGCTTTGGCCCTAAGAAGTCCTGGTGGCGCAGTGGTTAAAGTGCTTGGCAGCTAACTGAACGGTGAACTGAATCTACCAGCTGCTCCATGGGAAAAAGATGTGGCAGTTGCTCCTATGAAGATCACAGCCTTGGAAACCCTATGGGGCAGGGTTGCTGTGAGTCAGTATCTACTCGACAGCAATGGTCTGGGGCTTTGGCACTAGATAAGCTCAAGCTTTTAACCCCCAAAATGTTTTAAGTTCTTCAGAGAAAATCATTTTGCAGAAAATAAAATGTCAGTAACAACATCCATTCATTCCTCAGCCATGTGTCTATTGCTGTGTTAATGTTTGTAGGGTACTATCACATGCAATATCTTTAATGCCTCCCTACCTATCTAACTATTGCTATTGAGTAGACCTGAACTCATAATGACCCTATAGGACAGGGTAGAACTGCCCTATAGAATTTACAAGGCTGTAAATCTTTATGAGAGCAGACTGCCACATCTTTTTCCTGTGGAGCAGCTGGTGGGCTTGAACCACCGACCTTTGGTTTAGCAGCACAGCACTTAACCACTGTACCACCAGGGCTCCTCTTTAATGCCTAGCTGCTTGAAATTCTCTTGGGAGAGAGGCAAAAATTTCTTTAATAAATTTAGAGAACTTAAAATATCTTAATAAGAAACTTCTTAGATGGCTTTAAAATTCAGTGAACTTTTAAATATTTAGCATAAACAGCATCAGGTGCAATTGAAGACAGACCCATTATGTGGTCTCCACTGTCATTTTAAAGTTTGTTTTAGATCTAAACAAATAGTAATTTAAACTTCAAAGTTGGCTAGGGCTAATATTTTTTATCTTATTCTCTCTGTCCTTCAAAGTTTTCTTTCTGTGGGCAGAACTGAAACAATGTTAAGGGACATAAGCCTCCTGCTTTCACATACAGTTTTAGTTTAGGAATCCGCAGCATTTTTCAAAGATACCACCTTGGTTTAACGATACGAGTAGCCTGCTTTTCCCTAGCCTTCTCGCCACCAGGTCAATCACCATGAATATAATGAGACCAACAGCTATTATGACCCTAGGGAACTGACAAAGCAAGTTCAAAATTGAGGCAGACGTTGACAGCTGTTTGGTGTATTTCAGTAAAAATCAGCTTGTCCAGGCCTTAATAAACAATTTTATGTGCCAGTAGAAAAATGTATCTTTCCTTAATTTGTCACTGCTAATGAGGCGCGCATAGAAATTGGACCTTTCATAAGCTGTATTTTCCTACTTTTGATGCCTTAATAAGTATGTATTAAGTTCAATATATGTCACGTAAATTTGTTCAAACTAAAAACATACAGTATAAGGTCTTTTAAAAATTTCCCAGCGTGCTTACTTATGCTGTATTAAAAATCTCCCATGGCCCTAAACTGGAAATTCATCAGTGTTTTCCAACAGCTCTGATTAATTTTTTGACAATTAGTTTTACCCCATTTTCCATACATATTACCAGTTCACATGTAGTATTAAATACACTGATCGTTATTTTCAGATATTAAAATCAGTAGTCTGTTCCGTACTCCCAGATCTATCATTTCTCCTGTCTTAAAAAATAAGATTTACTAAACTAATATTTTCAATGTTATAGCCTGAAAGGTTTTCTGGTAAAGTTTAATTGTATTTCTCTATCAGGAATTTATTTAAAAATAGGTATCCAGCTTTTTACAAAGCATTGGTGCTTTTTGTGCAGAAGGATTTCCCGAATGGTTTTAGGAAGTTTTGCTGTATTGCATAAAGTAATGTTGCTAAACTCTGATTTGTTTCACAATCACTCAGGATCACCATTCAGGAGGGATCTGAATTTTTTTTTTTTTTCCTTAGAAGCATAAAAGCAAGCTTATTAGAAAGTAGGTTAAAAGATTGGTACATTTGAAATGATCTTAAAAAATTTAGGCTTAAGTCCTCAGTAATGTACATTTCCTAGTTCATTAATGCAGAAATACTACACATAGATTTTAATCTTGGAGTTAATAATAAAAGCAATTTTCACTAAAAATATAAAAACTGTAATGGTAGAATCATGATATTGCATTTAGCTCTCCCACAAAAAGTCACTTTATTACTTTCTTTTGACACTTATTTTCATTCTGGGATTAATTTTACTATATAAGGGCTTCTTAACTATTCTATTAAAATTTCTATTCAGAAGCAATAATATCTAAGAGTGAATAATAGTCATGTAAATCATTATTTCATATTAATGTAAAAGATTTTGTAAGTTCTTATGAATTCTGCTGACATGCACAATTGTGAAAAGGTTATCTCCCCCTTCTACAGTGATATGCGCTGGAACAAAGGAACCATTCTAAAAGCATCGGTGGAGTACATCAAGTGGCTACAAAAAGAACAACAGAGAGCCCGAGAATTAGAACACAGACAGAAGAAATTAGAGCAGGCTAACAGACGGCTTCTCCTCCGGATTCAGGTTTTTCTAAGACTGTTGCCACGAACCATGTAGCTTACATATGACTTACCCATCATTAGTTTTATTCATTGGTCTCATTTATTTTTCCTTATTAACCATTATTTTTCCTCAGTCTGAAGGATAGTTTTTATTGCCTTTTACTCATTCCTGAATTGGATCATTTCGATTAGGTTTTGATTAGAAATCTAGGATCAAGATGACTTAAAAAATATGTAATGAATAACAACTAATTATAAAATGCAGAAAAGAGATCTCATCTCATAAATAGACACACAATATCATGCCAGCCAAAAACTAATGCTAAGCAGAACATTTGTTTCTGGATATAATATCGGACACTAAATTCTCCCCTCCCTTTTTATTTCTTCAGTAACATTGCTATGGATCTCATTGCCTCAAGGCACTTTGTGCTAGCTTATATTAAGTCACTCCTCATCTGTTCATGTGACTCAAAATATCAAAATATGGGTTTTCATAATTCTCAGGTTTTTTTTTTTAATGTGAGCATAATTATTGCCTTTTTTTTTTAAAGCGCTTACTAGTCCTGAATTATGGTGAGAAATTAATCAGAAAGAGTAAGCGAAGGATTTTCCCACTATCTTCTGCTAGCTGTATTGTAGGCTGAGGCACTACAGAACCGTCATTGTGCTGTGTATTTCTTCACAGAGCAACGCGAGAAGAATTAAAAAACAAACAAACTAACAAACTAAAAAGCCTAGTATTTTTCTCAGGACTATTTTTCAGGCATTAGAAATATACCAGTTACCATTATTTGCAAAACTATAATTTGTATTAGTCTTCATACTCGGATGCTTGTTAATGGTTGTTTCTATTTCTGGTTTATTCTCTAGAGTTGACTTTCCAAGTCATGAGCTAATTAATCTTGTTTGTTTGAAATTGCAGGAACTAGAAATACAGGCTCGTGCACACGGTCTGCCAACCCTGGCTTCTCTTGGCACAATGGACTTAGGTGCTCAGGTCACCAAACAACAGACTCATCCCGAGCAGAATTCAGTGGACTATTGCCAGCAACTGACTCTGTCTCAGGGACCAAGCCCTGAACTCTGTGATCAAGTGATGGCCTTCTCCGATCCCTTGTCGCACTTCACTGATTTGTCATTTAGTGCCGCTTTGAAAGAGGAACAAAGGTTGGATGTCATGTTACTGGATGACACAGTATCCCCATTTGGAACAGATCCTCTGCTATCTGCCACTTCCCCTACGGTTTCCAAAGAGAGCAGTAGAAAAAGTAGTTTTAGCTCAGATGATGGTGATGAGTTATAAAAAATAAACTGACTCAAGTCATCAACTCGGAAGCAATTCCATGCCGGTGCTATGCAATCGTGTTCTGAATTTGCTGTACATCTTTGGCTTATTTTTTCTGAAAGGAACATGCTGTTCATGAAAAAAAGATTCATTAGAAGCAGCAGAGGAATTCACAGGAAGAAGAAGCACGATGTTGACGAAGTATTGAGAGCTAACAAAGATTGTTTCCTCTTTGACTACAGAGTCTAGATTTACTTAATGTTTGTTTTCCTGGCAAGAGTAGAGTATGAAAAATAGTTCTCTTTGGGTGTTTCAAAAGTGGAAACTTGGTGATGTACTACTGGAACTAACAGATTGCAAAGAGTAAATCTGCTGACATGTACAACCCTTTTCTTAGCCATTCACTTCCATATTCACTGTTCAGCTCTTCCAAGATCAGTGTCCCAAGAATCAAGATGAACTGATCTGGTCGTTCATTATCTCTCTCCACTGTCTGGTGGTCATGTTGTCTAAAGTTCAAACCTGATAGGGGAAATAATTATAAAATAGATTATCTGTCATTTGTAACTGAAAATTGAATACGATAGATGTTAGGATTTTCCATAATGAGATATAGAAAACTTACAAAAATATTGGTTTCTAAAATTAGATCCTAATTCCTTTAGTCAGTTCAATTACAGTAATCCTAAAAGCATCCTTGCATATTTGTGGAGACATGCTCTATACAGAAAAAGGAACTCATTGAATGTTTTCCTCCTGACAACCATGTTCGTAAGAATATGGGCTAAAATTTTATGGCTTCATATACACATGCATCAATCCAGGTGGTATGTGTTCTTTTTTCCCCCCTTCATTCAGATTTTCTAATCATCACCACATTCCAAAATCTTCTTTCCTTCATCAAGAAGAGAAGTTGGATAATCAATTTTGGTTACTGAATATAAAAAAATCTTTCTTCGAAGAAAATTTGTCAGCTATTTAAAATTTATCACCGCGCCCAATATTGGATGTCGATTAAATAGTTGTTGAGAACAATGGATTCAGTTTTGCTTCAAACTGACAAAATACTGAAAATTGGATTTCTAGCTGACAAGATAATTAATCAAAGATGGAACTATTTCTTATTATGTTTAGTTTTTAGTGGAGGATAAAGTTCTGTTCCCATAAGTGCCTGAACTTTTTTGCTTTGTTAGCATCTATTACATACATTTGTATCTATGATGCTTTTCTCTGATTTTTATCTTTTGAGCTTGTTTTCAGTTTAGCAGTTAAGTTACCAACATTTTGCTTTGTGGTGAAGCTCCATGGGTAATCACCTGACCTATGAGTATTTGTGGAGTGAATACTAGGATCCGCAGTGGGTCCGGAGAAAGTGTTGAACAGATGAGCAAGACATAGTCTTCCTTCTCGGGGAGCCCAAAAGACTGCATATGAAGCAACCACCAAAGATAGAGGACATACAGAATTAAGGTCTAATTGGTGCAGCTGGAAATACAGCAGGTCAGCAAAAATGAAAACGAATGAAGGGTTGGAGAGTCAGAAAAGCCTTTAAGGGAACAACAGAATTTAGGTTTTTTTAAAGACATAAATGTGTGAAAAGGAGGGCTTATAGAGAAATAATATAAACCAAATGATAAAGGTAAATATAAGTCAGAGGAGGGTTCCTCATGGGACACTCATTAGAACAATCTGCCCACCTGAGAAGACACCTATCAGGGAGTTTGGAAAATAATATTGGCAACAGGTTTTACAGGCCCTTGAAAACTAGGATGATATGATACAGTAAAAATAGACTTTTTCTTTTTAACTAGGAGAGAGAAAGCCTAAAATTAAAATGCTACTATAGGTTACTAACTACTGAGATATAATTTTTCATGTATATTAAACTTTGGCATAAATTTGTGAAAAGAAGTTTTAAATACTACTCACATGGAAAATATGTCATCTTCAGAGCAAACTTTGATGACAGTGGGAAAATATTAAATCCTTATGGCATAATTATTAATCCATGTCTGGAAAAAAAGGCTTGGCAATCTAATTCCAAAAGATTACAGCCTTTGAAGAGTCTCTGGAGTGCAATTCTACTCTGAAACACATACAGTCGCCATGAGTTGGAATTGACTGGATGGCAACTGGTTTTTGTTTTAGCTTACATCACTATCTCAGATTTTGAAGAATTAAAATAATTTTAACTGCTTGACTTGAGAAAAGTTCTTAATTTCCTGGACAGTCATTAAAGCCAAATAGATAAATTTATCTGAAATATACCCTGAGACAGAGAGCAGCGAGATATTTTCTCAATAATTTTCAAAAGGACATTATATACTTACTTTTAACTTTATGACAAAATTCCATTTTATTATCTGAGTTGATCATTCAACATTGCAAGTTATAAAGAAAGAATCGATTTCTGGGTCCATGGAAAACTCGCCATTCTAGATAGAAGCTGATTTCTGTTTTCACCATTATTCTTGTATCTTATATTCTGAGAAGGCTTGCCCTAATAATGATGTTCTTTCTAGTTCATCATTTTTCACTCTGTTAAAGTACTACTACCCAGCACTGACTCTATACCTCATCATCTCGGCTAGCCTAAGGGCTAGACACATAACATAAGGATGGTAGAACCTAGACAAAGAGATCTAGAGGGGGTACTAATAATTTGCTACTACTTTTGGATTATGATAGCTGTTGGGGCACTGTAAAATGGGTAATGGATTTTTAAAGACAGAGTAAAGAGTAGTGCTGTGTCACAGTCAATTGAAACAGATTAAACAATTCGTTAGACAGTAGTTCTTAACTTTTTAAGGGGATGGATCCCTTAAGAATGTAGCAAAAGTTATAGACTCTCAGAAAAATACAGAGTCATATGTATGGACAGAAATTTTTCTATATCCATAAAGTTTCAGGGACCTCCTGAATTGGCTCCTTGGATCCCAGGTGAAGAAATCCTGCATCCGATCTGTTACTTTGACAAGTAGACATATATCTATCAAGAGATACATGCATGATTAGTGTCATATGTGGTAATGGGGGTGGAGATTCTTATGAGGGAGGAAATCCTAGTCACCTGAATATCATTATCCCAATCCCCATAGCTGCATAGGAAGGCAAAATTCTACCAAATGTATTATTCACTAAGTTGTTTACTTATAAAAGTAGTCTCCTTCCAAATAGTCCTTCCACTCAACATTAGCAATTACGCCTCCTGTGTGTTACCTATCTGTGGGTCAGTTTCTCTACGACTATTGGATATTGTAAACACCCCACAATCACAATTTTAAAATGATGCAAATAAATTTCAAAAGTAAATTATTTGAATATCTAAGAATCAAGAGCAAACCCTGGGAGAATTGATGAAGATGTAGGATATTTTTGCAGAAATGAAACTTCTTATAACGGTAAAAGATGGCACATTATTTACCAAACAAGTTTGTCGCAAAAAAAGCATCAGATAGCACTAGGCTATTAATAAACTATTAACCAAGACTTGTTCATTGAAAGAATTCATGCAAAATTACAATTTTAACATAATTTTTAAAAAGATAAATTTATTTTTATCCTTTTAAACTATTTTTTCCAGATTGTTGTTGTTAGGTGCTATCCAGTTGGTTTCAACTCACAGCAACCCTATGTACAACAGTCCAAACACACTGCCTGGTCTTGCGCCATCCTCACAATCGTTGCTATGTTTGAGTCCATCGTTACAGCCACTGTGTCATTCCATTTTGTTGAGGGTCTTCCTCTCTTCCAATGACACTCTACTTTACCAAGCATGATGTCCTTCTCCAGGGACTGATCCTCCCTGATAACATTTCTGAAGTATCTGAGACATAGTCTTGCCATCCTTGCTTCTAAGGAGCATTCTGGCTACATTTCTTCCAAGACAGATTTGTTCATTCTCTTGGCAGGCCATGGTATATTCTCAGTTAATCTTTTCCCTCTATTTATTATAAAATGCTGGTCCACTTGTAGTAGATTCATGTTAATCAGCCTTTTTCAATTCACAATTATATTAAAATAACGAGGACTTCCTGTGAGTATATATAGACCTTTACAACTTTTTTAAAATTATTTTTTATATCCTTTTTTTTTCCTTTGAACTTTTCCCATGTCAACTGGACCACAATTTCCTCAATTTACAGGCATGATATTGGTGATGAGTGCAGAACTTCCTTTGTATAGGAACAAGTTCTAAATAATAAAAAACCAGATGAGCTGAAGACATTGAGAAATGACCTTCTTCCTTTTTTAATTCAATTTTCTCCATCCACGTGCCTATAAATAAAATATATGATAGCACATACTTAAAAAATATATATAAAGAGAGACACAATGAGTTTCTAAGTTTGGTGTGCTATTTACCTTAATGTCAGGCGAGAAGTGAGATTTCTTAACTGAAAAAAAAAAGAATTTATTTTTCTTTTGTTTTGACAGATTGAGTTAGATTGGAATTTTTTTATGCTTCAAGGTATCGTGAAAATACTTTTTCTGTTTTGATATTGAGGTATTTTAATATTTGAATATAAAAATGACATAATTAAGTGTTCCAATGATTTTATAATATCTCAAGGTTAATATTTACTGATCTTATAATACCTAAAATGTAGACAAAAATTCAGTTCAATGGATCATTTTACTGTTTTATCAGCACTAGATCATCCATCTGGGTTTTTGGAAAACACCTGAAGGATTGAATTTTGCTTCGGTATTGGTAATGACACAATCTGTATACACTACAAGGAATTACACCATTTGCCCCTCCATTGCCCCGGCATGTTGAATATTATTTTGCTTTGATAAGATTAAGATGTCAATTTGAGTTAGTATGAATTACATAGACACAGATTTCATTACCTTTACTTAATAAATACTAAACACATTTGGAGTATTGCTGATCTAATGTGTCATATGACCCTCCTATGATCATGATTCATTGCACACAAAAATGTTTTAGCATTTGTGTGATTTTTAAGTTGAAAAAAAAAACATTTAAAAAATTGAGGAAAAAATAGCTTTTCTTAAAAATTTTCTATGCTATGTATTTTTTATTTTTCCTGTCAGGCTCACAGAGAATTTGGGTGTGTAGGAGATTATCATAAGACAGTTATTTTGACTAAAAGAAAAAAAAGAAAACTCCTCCTGGATTTAGCCAATTTAGCAATGGAATACTACTGTTTGCTGCTTTATACATAAAAGGGAACTTTTTATCTTCTTTTTGCAAAGGGACTTATGTATTTCTACATATCCAGATGGCTTCTGTTGTGTTTTCTACTGATGAAATCCTCAGTGAAATGTCTTTTTCCCCCCTACATTTATTCAACAGTCTTCCAGAATAAAGTTTAAGACTTTTGTGTTTAAACGCTACCTCTCCCTTTCCTGTGTTACTACTTTATTTTCAAAATTTTGCATTTCCATCTTTGTTTTCCCACAGAAATAAGTTTGTTTGTGTGTTATTTAAAGCTGGTGATTATATATGTAACTGACTAGAAATATGCAAAAGAAAAGTGGAGGCTGTTATTTTGCTGAAAGAATGATATATAATCAGGAAGTTACATATTATATTACTTTTTAATACATGGACTCTAAATCTTAAAAGGTAACTAAAATCAAGGATTTTATCTAACAGCTTTCAGTTGCTTATGGCATAAAAAGCTAAAATTAATTCAGCTATTTAATCTTAATAACAATGTAGTTAAAAATCTTTGACTTTAATATGGTTAGATGTATGAATAGCTGAAATAACGTTCCTATAATTTTAATCTAACATTGGTTAGATCAAGAAAACATTGTTAGTGTAATAAGACTCTAGAATTGGTAATTATTGCTATTTTTCATTTTTAGTAACAAAGCAATATGTCTTATTTTCTAAGAAAATAAAGAACACTGGTGTACGTTAATACATACATGAATCTTTGTAGAAATAGTTTTTCAAATGCGCCGATATTTTCTTTGCATATGTAAAATGAAAGCATGTAATTATTAAACGTTTACTGTGCTGTTTGTTCTGTCTTTTTACATAGACTGCGCTGAGAAATACAGAAAGTGGGTTAATCATCTGAAAGGATATTTAGCAGCCAGAACAGTTCACAACTAACAATTGTTCACTAAATAGTCCATGCTGAAAACTGTGATCCAACATTTCCCTATTAATGAAAATAATTGTTACATCTTTAACATGGTCTCTTGCCATCTGCTTCTCCATGCTGTTATGGGTCCGATTTATGGAAAATATTTATCAGAATGTTGCAAAATTGCTAGCAGGCATAATGGTAGCAGTGAAATTTCTAAGAAACTCTGTAAAACCTTTTAATATACTAGATGGTCCCCAGACAATCGAGGATAAACAGAATACTGGATTTTAATATGTAAAATATTATAACACTGCTAATTGGTATTGACTAGACCTATCCCTTGGTAATGAAATTAATAAGGATTTCAGTTAAGTGTTGAGACTTTCTGATATTTAATACTGTGTTTATGGATTTGTCCTACATACTTGCTTCAAGAATGATAAAAGAGGACTGCTCTGAGTTAACTATAAAAAGCAATATTTTATGTTTTTTATATGTTCAAATATTGGTTCATTGCTTTTTAAGAACTAATACCACCTGGATATTTTTCTTAAAGAATTATCGATGACAAAAAACTGGTCAATATAGTAATTTTTGTGTGAAAAGGAATAACTAATCTAATACAGGTAGAAATAAGTCAGGATTTTTTTTGACATTATGTAAAATGAAAAGATGGGTGGCCAAATGGATTTTTTACATTAGATTGTTTATTGTGTATGTATGTATGTGTGTGGTGTGCTTGGGCCTGTATACATGTGTTGACATGTGAGAGTCTTAATATTTTTCTGATCTTTCTCTTTTAGGAAGGGCTATGTACATAAGAATATGTTATCATTATTGGGACATACATGTAGGTAAAATTGAAGCTATCCTCAAATCATTTTTCTTGCATACATACACACACACATATACACACACGTATGTCTTCACGCTGAGTTGAAGACAAAAAGATTGAAAAGATGAGGAAAGCTGTAATAAGTTTTAATGCCCTTTATTAACATAGTTTATATTTACAGCTTAAATGTAAGCATAGATTTTATTGACTGGCAAACGGAAGATTAAAACCCACCTAAAAAGTTGTTGCTGTTACAAATCTGCGTTGGAAGTACAACGAGAATGCTCCTTAGAACAAAGGATGGCGAGACTTTGTCTCATGTACTTTGGGTGTGTTATCAGGAGGGACCAGTCACTAGAGAAGGACATCACGCTCGGTAGAGGATCAGCAAAAAGAGGAAGACCCTCAACAAGAAGGAATGACACAGCAGCCGAAACAATGGGCTCAAACATGGCAACGATTGTGCGGATGGTACCGGACCCGGCAGTGTTGCATTCTGTCGTACAGAGAGTCACTATGACTCTGAACCGACTCAACGGCACCTAATAACAACAGCTGTTGTTGTTATTAAAAATCACCTATAAAATTCTAGCTATGAGGTGGTTAAGTGGTAAAATACAACAAGGCCTATTGGTTAAGTAATAGAGACCCATCATGTTAAATATGTATCGGTTTCATTAATTGGCAACAATAAGACAAGAGTACAACATTCTAGATGGTGATGATTTTGATAGGATTGACCACATTGTGGTTAAGTGCATGATTCATGTAATAAGAAAAAGTTGCCTGCGGGCTATTGTTCCTAACAAAGATTAAAATTTACATATTGCTTCTCCTTATGTCAAAACATCTGGTGCCCGCAAATGCTAACATTTCTTTAAAAAGTTTCATAAGCCAGGAAAAGTAGATTGGAAACATTACATGTGAATCATTCAAGCATCATAATAGAATAACAGCTATGTTCAGAAAATATTGAATTGCTGCAAACAATACTACAGTCAAGATTATAATTTATTTGCTTACACAAATTGAAAAGTGAATGCTGTGTGTATGTGTGGAGAAAAAAAGTGTTTGAGTAAAATGGGCTATCTCTTCAAAAATACTGATTTTACATAATTATATGGTGCAAGTGAGTTTATAAATCCTTCAAGACTTTACAATCATTCTAACAGTGTTAGAGGCAGTATGTAGTTGTATGAAATCTATTCTGATATCCATTCAGTAAGGACAGTTACTGAAAGTTGGGGAAACCTAAAACTTCATTTGCTCTGACATTAATTTTTATATATTCATTGGTTATATTTGCCAATGATTTACCAATCCTTTCATATTTAAAAGCAGATTTCAGATGTAGATGGCTTACCTTAACAACCAAAAAAAAAAACCAACTCGGTGCCACCAAGTTGATTCTGACTCATAGCGACCCTATAGGACAGATTAGAGCTACCTCATAGGGTTTCCAAGGAGCAGCTGGTGGATTCAGACTGCCGATCTTTTGGTTAGCAGCCAAATGCTTAACCACTGCCCTGCCAGGGCTCCCACCTTTGCAACACAGGATCCGTATTCAATGGATAGTCAGCCCTCACAACTCTCATCCTAGTCTGGCCTTCCGTTCTTTAATGTATCAAGGCCACTGCAAGATTTTCCTAATTTTCAGGCTTTCTCTCACCCACCCAGTCATCAGTTATCATCAACATAGTCTTTGCTGGCTGCATCATTCAACTGCTACTTATATTCTGTCTTTGTATTGCTGTTTATTACAGCAATGCATAGATTACCTTTCCCATGACACTAGATGCAAAAATACAAATTAACTTTCTCTGTATCCCACAGTACTTAACAGAGTGACTTGCCTAAACATGACAGGTCTTTAATAAATGATTAAGTGATGGTTAATTGCAGGTAAGAGAAGTGTAGAAGTGTCAGAATCTTCAAATGGAGTGATGGTCACTTAAGGCTGTGACCATTCATTGAAATGCTTGCCTTCCAACCTCTCTTTGTCAATTCTTGCACCTGCAGTGAGATCAGATTTACCTTATGTTTTGGCTTATCTAAAATGTGAGTTCAAGGAGGAAAAATATCAAATTTTGTGACAAGTGATGTAGAGAAACTGCTCTTCAATTCATCCATTTATTCATTCACTGTGTGTTTAATAAGCATGCCTCAAGTAACAATGGCTGCTGCTGAGGGGAATGCAAAAAAATGAATCTGTGCTTGAAGAATTTAGCCATCTAAATAGAATTTCAGAGCACTAAATATGTGAAATAACCAGAGAACTCAAAGCAATATCTGAACAAGGGCTCAAATCTAATGCAGAGGTTTTACACTGTAAAAATTTAGAATAAGTGACACTCTCCATGAAGATAAAAGTCTATGAAAGATATATGGTCCAAGAAAAGTCTTGGGCTAGGAATTGAATTGTTGGGAAAACAGGAAAGAACATTCCATACTCCGGCAATCAGAGTCATTATAGAAATAGAAAAAAATCTTGCGTAGAAAACAGTAAGGAAAGCTTCTGGTCAGGAGTGAAAGATTGAGGAATAGGATGAGATGAAGTCTAATGGAAAATAGGATGTTCCCAATGTCAAGCTCTTGAGTTTTGTTTAAATGAGTGAACAAGGAAGTCTCTTGAATTGTTTGCTCAGAGCAAAAAGAAGTAGAGACAGCCACCAGATTATGGAAACATTGGATTTTTAGGGTAAGATGTCTCCTTATAGGTAATCTTTGTCTCCCATATAATTTTTGTGGAATGATAGAGTCTTAAAGTTTAAAGTATCCCCAGAAGTGTCACCTGAATCCTACCTACAGCATCTTCCACAAAAAATAATCTTATTTGGACTGAAGAATGCTACTCAAGAAAAGCACATGCTTTGAAAATTGGTACCAACAGTGGGGGTTAGAGGGTAGGTTGCAGTTTTAAATAAAGAGACCAGTTAGGAAGCTACTATGGAATTCCAGGCATTAAAATCTTTTGGCCACTCCACTCTGAAACTCATTCTTTCGCTCTCCCTTTGTCTCTGACATCACTATCATCTTTCTCGTTTTTCTGTCTTCTCCTTCACAGTCTGTTTTTCCATTTCAGCTTCTTAGATGTTAGAGTATCCTAAATTTCTATCCATGTCTCCTATATCTTTTTCATTTGGCAAACCATTCCACTCAAAAATTCCTCTATTAAGTATGTTTTCCCATGTTTGGCTAAAATCTTTATTTCTTACACTAGTTTTTTTTTTTTTTTTAACTCTCAAACAATTCCTCTTCTACGAATGTGAAAGTCTTCAAATATTATCTAAATTTTTGTTCCTTAAATCTAAAAATTGCCAGTAACTTTAATGTTCCTCATATCAAATGGTTTTAAAATTCATTCACTCTTTTGGTCATTTCTCCTAAGTTTTCTCCAAAGTTTCAGTTGCTTTCCCTTAAAATGACTCCGGAACAAACGGCAATATTCCAGTGTGGGATTCTTTTTCCTAGTTTAGGTACCTTTCCTGAATCATCTATCTGTCTATATCTACATAAATAGATAGACATAAATAAATGTATTGGCAAAATAGCTTGTGACTTACATAGTGACTTATATTTACATAAATAGACTTGAACATATTTATATACCTACATATACATATAAAAAAATTTTTTATATGCATATACATCTACATAAATAGACTTGAATATATTTATACATTTACATATACATTTTATGTATGTGTATACACACATATAAAGTAAAGTATTATAATAACATGTGCAAAGAGCTGGAGATGAAAAACCAAAAGGGAAGAACACGCTCGGCGTTTCTCAAAATGAAAGAACTGGAGAAAAAAAATTCAAACCTCGAGTTCCAATAATGAAGAGTTCTATGGGGAAAATATTAAACGACACAGGAAGCATCAAAAGAAGATGGAAGGAATACACAGAGTCATTATACCAAAAAGAATTAGTCGATGTTCAACCATTTCAAGAGGTGGCATATGATCAGGAACCGATGGTACTGAAGGAAGAAGTCCAAGCTGCTCTGAAGGCATTGGCAAAAAGCAAGGCTCCAGGAATTGATGGAATATCAACTGAGATGTTTCAACAAACAGATGCAGCGCTGGAAGTGCTCACTCGTCTATGCCAAGAAATATGGAAGATAGCTTCCTGGCCAACTGACTGGAAGAGATCCTTATTTATGCCTATTCCCAAGAAAGGTGATCCAACCGAATGTGGAAATTATAGAACAATATCATTAATATCACACGCAAGCAAAATTTTGATGAAGATCATTCAAAAACGGCTGCAGCAATATATCAACAGGGAACTGCCAGAAATTCAGGCTGGCTTCAGAAGAGGACGTGGAACCAAGGATATCATTGCTGATGTCAGATGGATCCTGGCTGAAAGCAGAGAATACCAGAAGGATGTCTACCTGTGTTTTATTGACTATGCAAAGGCATTCGACTGTGTGGATCATAACAAATTAGGGATAACATTGAGAAGAATGGAAATTCCAGAACTCTTAATTGTGCTCATGAGGAACCTTTATGTAGATCAAGAGGCAGTTGTTCAGACAGAACAGGGGGATACTGATTGGTTTAAAGTCAGGAAAGGTGTGCGTCAGGGTTGTATTCTTTCACCCTACCTATTCAATCTGTATGCTGAGCAAATAATCCAAGAAGCTGGACTATATGAAGAAGAATGGGGCACCAGGATTGGAGGAAGACTCATTAACAACCTACGTTATACAGATGACACAACCTTGCTTGCTGAAAGTGAAGAGGACTTGAAGCACTTATTAATGAAGATCAAAGACCACAGCCTTCAGTATGGATTACACCTCAACATAAAGAAAACAAAAATCCTCACAACTGGACCAATGAGCAACATCATGACAAACAGAGAAAAGATTGAAGTTGTCAAGGATTTCATTTGACTTGGATCCACAATCAACAGCCATGGAAGCAGCAGTCAAAAAATCAAAAGACGCATTCCATTGGGAAACCTGCTGCAAACGATCTCTTCAAAGTGTTGAAGAGCAAAGATATCACCTTGAAGACTAAGGTGCGCCTGACCCTAGCCATGGTATTTTCAATCACATCATATGCATGTGAAAGCTGGACAATGAATAAGGAAGACCGAAGAAGAATTGACGCCTTTGAATTGTGGTGTTGGCGAAGAATATTGAATATACCATGGACTGCCAAAAGAACGAACAAATCTGTCTTGGAAGAAGTACAACTAGAATGCTCCTTAGAAGCAAGGATGGCGAGACTGAGTCTTACATACTTTGGACATGTTGTCAAGAGGGATCAGTCCCTGGAGAAGGACATCATGCTTGGCAGAGTACAGGGTCAGCAGAAAAGAGGAAGACCCTCACCGAGGTGGATTGACACAGTGGCTGCAGGAATGAGCTCAAGCATAACAACGATTGTAAGGATGGCTCAGGACTGGGCAGTGTTTCGTTCTGTTGTGCATAGGGTCACTATGAATTGGAGCCAACTCGATGGCACCTAACAACAACATATATATATATAGAGAGAGAGATATTTCACCATACCTATTCAATTTGTATGCTGAGCAAATAAACCGAGAAGTTGGACCATATGAAGAAGAACAGTGCATCAGGATTGGTAGAAGACTCATTAACAACCTGCATTGTTCACAACCTTGCTTCCTTGAAAGTGAAGAGGACTTAAAACACTTACAGATGAAGATCAAAGACCAAGCCTTCAGCATGGATTGCACAAAAATCCTTATGAGCGGACCCACAAGCAACATCATGATAAATGTAGAAAAGATTGAAGTTGTCAAGGATTTCATTTTACTTGGATCCACAATCAACATCCATGGAAGCAGCAGTCAATAAATCAAAAGATGCATTGCATTGGGAAAATTTGCTGCAAAAGACCTCTTTAAAGTGTTGAAAAACAAAGATGTCACGTTGAAGATTAAGGTCTGCCTGATTCAAGCCATGGTATTTTCAGTACCATCATATGCATGCTAAAGCTGGGCAATGAATAAGCAATAACAAAGAATAATTGAAACCTTTGAATTGTGGTGTTGGCGAAGAATATTGAATATGCCATGGACTACCAAAAGAACAAACAAATCTGTCTTGGAAAAAGCACAATGAGAATGCTTCTTAGAAGCAAGGATGGTGAGACTACATCTTACACACTTTGGACATGTTATCAGGAGAGATCAGTCCTTGGAGAAGGACATCGTGCTTGGTAAAGCACAGTGTCAAAGAAAAAGAGGAAAACCCTCAACGAGATGGATTGACACAGTGGCTGCAGCAGTGGGTTCAAGCATAACGATGATTGTGGGCATGGTGCAGGACCGGGCAGCGTTTTGTTCTGTTGTACATAGGATCGCTATGAGTTGTAAACAATTCAATGGCACCTAACAACAACAACATATGTGTGTGTGTATACATATATATATATGTATATATGGTTGCTGTGTGTCAGAATCAACTCGATGGCAATGGGTTTGTTTTTTTATATGCAAATATACAGACATGTATATGTATATACGTGTGTATATATATATGTATATATATACACACACACACACAACTTGCAAGACCGTTACTGTGTTAAGTTCCCATTTTAAGTTTTGTTTAGCTAGTTTTTTGGATTTGAGTATAGAACTTTATTACTGTTACATTTTATGCTGAAGAATATGGCCGAAGTTCCATACTACTGAACTCTTTCTGGGTATTGATTCTTTCCTGCAATTCATTACATCAAAGAAAAATTTACCTCTCATTTCATGACTTCTAATTTCTTTTAATGTAGGTTTTTGATAGAAATCATTTACACTAGGGAAGACAGAACCCTGCAACACATCTCTTATGACCTCCCTCCAACACTTAACATTCATTGTGTTGACATTGTAGCCCACTTATCTCCATTTGGTCATCCAGGAAAACCTGATATATTGAAATAAATGAATAGTAAAAATACAACATTATTCAGACTCAATCTAGAGCGACTCTGTTATACCTTAAAGGGGTAAAGCCTGACTCAGGGTGGACCCTGAGGTCAGTGACCACTTCAGGAAGCAGATGAAAAGGATCAAGAACAGAGGGCAGGAAATTGCTGTGAGGCTGAAGAAACTTCAAAAGTTGCTTTAGAGGTCTGCGTTGAGACTGCTCAATTAAGGATGCTTAAATGGGAGAGTACCCCGCATTATTCAGGTGGGATCAGTCTAATCACATACATCTTAAAACGCAGAGACTATTTCCAGGCCTTGGTGATGCAGTGGTTAAGTACCTGGCTGCTAACTGAGAGACTGGTGGTTCAAACGACCAGCCACTCCTCGGGAGAAAGATGTGGCAGTCTGTCTGTCAAGATTAGAGCCTTGGAAACCCTCTGGGACAGTTTTACTCTGTCCTATAGGGTCCCTATGAGTCAGAAACAACTAGACAGCAATGTTTTTCTTTTGGGGGGGATGTTCAGAGGGAAATGTGACTTTATCATTTTCCTGATACCCTACACTCAAATGAGACGGGATAATTTCTGTGACTCGTCACCATCACACAGCTAGATCTAGAATCAGACTCCAGGTCACCTAGCTCCAGGCCAATGTGCTGTTACACAGATTGCAGGGTCTCTATGTAGCTGCAGAATCCACTACTGATCTAGTGCTTGCAATACACTTATTTTCTCAGTGCAGCTTTTCTGGGTGAATAGGACTTAGATTTGTCCGTGGATGAAAGTGTACTCAGTAAAGGACTATCTTAATAGACTGGGCTTTACAAGCAGCAAATTTACAGTGACATGGGCATTATGCATAGTTATTTGTGGGTATATTGGTAAATTTTGTAGATCACAGAAGACAGCCTCAAGGTGATGGAGAATGCTCATATTAGATTTGGTATTCAAACCATGGGCATGAGTGGGATCTCTGAAAAGGTGAAAACAGAAAAATAATCCAAGAGAAGCCAAAAATAAAAGGAAGAAGGAGAAGAGAAAGTGAAAAAGAGAGGCAAGGAGGGGAAAGGAGAAGAAGAGAGAAAAGGGGAAGGTTGGAGGAGGAGGAAGAGCAGGGAGAAGAGGAGGAGGAGACAAAGATTAATTAAATGCAAAATGTCTCTGTGGGTGTTTGTAATTATTCATAAAGGAAAAGAGGAAAATTGAAGTTTTGAATGGCTTTTTTCTTTTCAAATTCTATGACTGTGCTCTAGATCTTAAGGAACCCTGGTGGTGGAGTTGTTAAGGGAATAACTGCTAAACGAAAGGTTGGCAGTTCGAACCCACCAGGAGAAAGAAGGGGCAGCCTGCTACCATAAAGATTAAAAACCCAAAACAAAGATTAAAAATTAAAAACCCAAAACAAAGATTACAGCCTTGGAAATCCTATAGGGAGGTCTACTCTGTCCTACAGCATCACTGTGAATCAGGATCTACTCGACAGTAATGGATACTCTAGATCTTACTATTTTCAGCAACTCTTTCAAGTAACCCAGCTCACTTTAGGTATTTCCCAGGCAGACACATTCGTTCAGCAAGTTAAAAAAAAAAAATGCATGGGATCTCCTATGGGGAATTCCTTGGAGACTTTCAGATTTCTTAGATTCTGAGACAGCATACAGTGCTTGAGAGCTCCATAGCCTTTGTCGTCAAACTTGGTTCAAGCCCTTGCTCTGCAACTAAAGAGTGACAGTGAGGATTCACTTAATCTCACTTGCATCAGTCTCCCTATGTGTAAAATGGGAAGAAAGTTGTCAAATTGTTCGTAGGGATTAAGTGAGAGAAGTGCATAAAGAATTTAGCTAAATCCCTTGCATGTATTTACCATTCAATAAATAATACTGAAAAAACCAAACCTATTGCCATCAAATCGATTCTAACTCGTAGTGACCCTATAGGTCTGAGTAGAACTGTCCCACAGGGATTCCAAGGCTGTAAATCTTTACTGAATTAGACAGCCACATCTTTATCCTGTGGAGTGGCTGGTGGGTTGGAACCACCAGCTTTATGGATAGAAGCTGAGAGCTTTAACCACTGAGCCACCAATAACTATGACAATTATTATCAGAGATGAGGTACTCCTTTCTATTATTATTTCCTAACAAATTTTTATTTATGTAATTGGTAGGTGAGCCACATAGTGGCCTGCCATTACTTTAGTTTTTACTACACATCCAACACTTCTCCACATGGCCCTGGTGGTGTAGTGGTTAAGTGCTTGGCTGGCAACCAAAAGGTCGGCAGTTCAAATTCACCAGCCTCTTCTTAGAAACCCTATAAAGCAGTTCTACTCTGTCCTGTAGGGTCGCTATGAGTTAGAATCAACTTGATGGCAATGTTTTTTTTTTTGTTTGGTATCTATCTCTCCATCCCCCCGTTTAGCCATCTACCCAATATCAACCTTATTACAAAGATAATTTAAAGTACATAGGACCATATGTTTTGTAAGACATTTTCATATAGCTCATTTATATACCGTAAGTATTCAAAATCTCAGCATAAAAGTGATGAATGGTCCACCTTAGACCACATAACCCAGATCACAGGGTTTGGACCTAAACCCTTATCATTCTAGCTCTAAGTTAATCATATTTTCACCACAAATGATAGAGTTTGTGCTACGTGTCAGGCATTATTATAGACAAGGGGGCACTGTAGTAAATAAGACCAAGACCCTGCCCTCATTTATCTTACACATTCTAAGAAGGGAGATAGGCAATTAACATATAATAAATCGGTAAATAATGTGAACTGTATAGTACTCTGAAGTATTATGAAGAAAACAAAGCAGGACAATATGACAGATATGATGGGAGTGGAGATAATTGTTTTGAACATGGAGATCACAGAAGGTATCACAGATTAAGTGACATTTGAACAGAAATCTCAAAGATATGGAAGTACGAGCTATGCAAAGGACCGGGAAGAAGAAAGAGTAAATGTTAAAAAGCCTCAAAGTAGGAACAACTTAGCTTGTCTAACTCTTTAGTTCCTATTGGTTTAATGGTATACCAGCCACTTTTTATGCCTCTGGACCTCATAGGCAGTATGTTATTCTGACTCTAATGCATGTAGTGTCAAGGTGGGTCCCTTTTAAAATGTGTGAAGCTCAGCAGTCCAGAGTTGGAGTCTCATTGTTGTATAGGTTGACCATTCTATTCGGTGATGCTTTCTGCATGTGTTAGTTTTGTAAACTTTTGTCTTTTTTCTTTATTTCTGTGAGATAATGCTGCAAGCGTAATTATAGCTTTTCTGTGTGATAGTTAGGGAGACATGATGGGTCATTTTAGTTTTTCTGTGTCATATTTGGAAAACCAGAGGTCCCTCACGTAATCTAATGGAACGAAACCAAACCCGTTGCTGTTGTCCACAGTAAATTCTCTACTTAGTTCTTGTTGGTATATTGTTATACCACAGATCTGTGGCACAAGAGTGCCACTCACCTTATTGGTGGCTTGTATTACCAAACCATATTTCTCAAAATCCTTATTACCAACCAAAAATTTAAACACACTCAATTAGTAAGTATGGATTGCAATACTGAAAACACATGCAATCAAAAATATTTAAAATAAAAAATTGGTAAAGAAAGGGCTAAGGAATAGAAGGCTAGTGCAACTAGGTTGTATAGAAGGTGGAAGACTATAGTAGGAGACATGGATATAGAGTCAGGGAATCCCTTGGTGGTACAAATTGTTAACACACTTGGCTGCTAACTGAAAGGTTAGAGGTTCAATTCCACCCAGAGACACTTGGGAGAAAGGCCCAGCAATCTACTTTTGAAAAATCAGCCATTGAAAATCCTATGTAGCATAGTTCTACTCTGACACACATGGAGTCTCCATGAGTTGAAACGACTTGATGGCAACAGGTTGGCTGGTAGAGTATTCTAGTCATAGCATCACCTGAAGATGTCTTCCTGATACAGGCTGTTCTTCCAAACTCATTACATAACATAACATGTCTGTTTGGATTTAATCGAGGACTAGTATGTACACATGTGACCGGCAATGTTGAGCTCTTGAGTCCCCAGTTTTAACCACAACTAAATTATCATCAGTTAGGATATAGGAAAATTATTTATTACCACTTCTTTTTCATAATATTAATTGAAGTGGTGTGGTTAGCATTCTGGTGCCTGGGAATTTTTTTTTTTTTTCTGTTTCATTACATATAAACCTAACTCTTTATTTTATTTTAAACAATATTTTATTAAGTTTTTAGTGAAAATTTACACAGCAAGCCAGGCTCCCATTTGACAATTTCCACACAGATTGTTCATTGACATTATTTAGATTTATGACAATGTGTCAACATTACCTTTGTATTCAGTTTGCTCACTTTCCAGTACTCTAGTTTCCCTGCTCCCTTATCTTCTTATCTTTTCTTTTGAGTAATCATTGGCCTTTTGGTCTCATATTGATGGCTTTTAAGTAGGGCACCAATCTTATGGGTAATACCTTTATCTTCTGTGTCACTCTGTTATTACATTAAAAGGTGATCTCAGGGGATAGGCTCAGTTCTAGGTTTAAAAAGTGTCTCAGTCCTCTGGTTTCTACTGTCCCAGTTTGTATGACTTTTTTTTTTTTTTTAAATAAGAATTTGAATTCTGCTCCATATTTTTCTCCCATTCTATCCAGGAGCAGACATTGTGGCCCTGGTCAGAATGGTTAGTGGTGGTAGCTGGGCATCATCTAGTTCTTCTGGTCTCAGGGTAGATGAGGTTGTGGCTTGTGTAGATTTATTTCTTTTTTGTGCTTTTGGTTACCTGCTTACTATTTTGCTCCTGGCAAGTAGAGGCCTTTAGTTGTGCATTTAGATGCCCACTTGCAAGCTTTTAAGACCTCAGACACTACTCACTTCACTAGGATGCAGATCACCATTTTTGTGAACTATGTTTGCCAGTTGGCTGAGCTGTTCCATGAGACTATGGTCCTAAGCCTTCAAACCCAGAAAACCAATGTTGGAAGGTGTTCAGCTATGTCTGAGAAGTATCCGTATTTGTGTCTTCGATGAATATATGTACCCGCATTCACATATTTGTATTTATACATAGTAATGTAGTGGTTAAGTGCTACAGCTGCTAATCAAAAGGTTGGCAGTTCAGATCCACCAGGTGCCCCTTGGAAACTCTATGGGGCCATTCTACTCTGCCCGGTAGGGTCGCTATGAGTTGGAATTGACTCGATGGCAACAGGTTTATAGATACTTCTATCTGTTCTTACCTATGTACGTACTTGTACCTATTCCTATACCAGTTTGCTTATACCCATCCATATGTGCTCAAACACTCATTTTTACTTTGGTTGTGCTGTGCTTACTCCATCCACATTTGATTTCACTTTTCACATCATCAAAAACAACTAGTCTCTATGGTATAAAGTATACTTTCCTCATCCCCTCTCCTCTCCCTGGTAACTACCAATGAATAATGGTTTCTCTATATTTATCTCCCTCACACATCTGTCAGTTTGTCATACTCTAGGGGCTTGCATGTTGTTGTGATACTGGAAGCTATGCCACTGGTATTCAAATACCAGGAGGGTCAACCGTGGGGACAGGTTTCAGCTGAGCTTCCAGACTAAGACAGATGAGGAAAAAGGACCTGGAAGTCTACTTCTGAAAAAAAAAAAAAAGGTCAGTGAAAACCTTATGAACAGCAGCAGAACATTGTCTGCTTTTGTCCCAGAAGATGAGCCTCTCAGGTTGGAAGGCACTCAGAAGACAACTGGGGAAGAGCTGCTTCTTCAAAGTAGAGTTGACCTTAATGAAGTGGATGGAGTTAAGCTTTCGAGACCCTCATTTGCTGATGTGGCATGACTCAAAATGAGAAGAAACAGCTGCAAACATCCATTAATAATAGGAACATGGAATATGCAAAGTATGAATCTAGGAAAATTGGGAATCAAAAATGAAACGAAATGCATAAACTTCGATATACTAGGCATTATTGAGCTGAAATGGACTGGTATTGTCCATTTTGGATTGAAGAAACATATTGTCTACTATGCTGAGAATGACAACTTGAAGCGGAATGGCGTTGCCTACATAGTCAAAAAGAACATTTCAAGATCTATCCTGAAGTACAAGGCTGTTAGTGATGGGATAATATATACCTACAAGGAAGACAAGATAATATGACTATTATTTGAATTTATACACCAAATTGAAATTTACACACAAAATTGAAGATTTTTACCAACTTCTGTAGTCTGAAGTTGACAGAAAATGCAATCAGGATGCATTGATGATTATTGGTGATTGGAATGCAAAAGTTGGAAACAAAGAGGAAGGATCAGTAGTTGGGAAATACAGCCTCGGTGATAAAAACCATGCCGCAGATCTCATGGTAGAATTTTGCAAGACCAGCAACTTCTTCACTGCAAATACCTTTTTTCAGCAACACAAATGGCAACTATACACATGGACCTTGCCAGATGGAATACAAAGAATCAAATTGGCTACATTTGTGGAAAGCTCAATATCATCAGTCAGTACTAGGCCAGGAGATGACTGCAGAACAGACCACCAATTGCTCATATGCAAGTTCAGGTTGAAGCTGAAAAAAATTAGAACAAGTCCGCGAGAGCCAAAGTAAGACATTGAGTATATCCCACCTGAATTTAGAGACCATCTCAAGAACAGATTTGATGCGTTGAACGCTAATGACTGAAGACCAGATGAGTTGTGGAATGATATCAAGGACATGAAGAAAGCAAGGGGTCATTGAAAAGACAGGAAGGAAAAGACCAAAATGGATATCAGAAGAGAACCTGAAACTTGCTCTTGGACATCGAGTAGCTAAAGCAAATGGAAGAAATGATGGAGTAAAAGAGCTGAACAGAAGATTTCAAAGGGCAGCTTGAGAAAATGAAGTAAAATATTATAGTGAATGGTGCAAAAATCCTGGAGTTAGAAAACCAAAAGGGAAGAACACACTCAGCATTTCCCAAGCTGAAAGAACTGAAAAATAAAAAATTCAAGCGTTGAGTTGCTATAGTGAAGGAGTCTATGGGCAAAACACTGAACAACACAGGAAGCATCAAAAGAAGATGGAGGGAATACACAGTCGGTATACCAAAAAGAATTGGTTGAGGTTCACTCATTTCAGGGGGTAGCATATGCTCAAGAACTGATGGTACTGAAGGGAGAAGTCCAAGTTGCACTGAAGACATTGGCCAAAAGAAAAAAAAAAAAGGCTCCAGGAATTGACGGAATATCAATTGAGATGTTTCAAGAAATGGATGCAGCACTGGAAGCGCTCGCTCGTCTATGCCAAAAAATTTCAAAGAGAGCTAACAGACCAACTGACTGGAAGAGACACATATTTATGCCTATTCCAAAGAGAGGTGATCCAACTGAATGCAGGCATTATCAAATAATATCATTAATATCACATACAAATAAAATTTTGCCGAAGATTCTTCAAAAGCAGCTGCAACAGAACATCAACAGGGAACTGCCAGAAATTCAAGCTAGATTCAGATGAGGACGTGGAACCAGGGATATCATTGCTGATGTAAAATGGATCCTGGCTGAAAGCAAAAAAGTGTTTGCTTGTGTTTTATTGACTATGCTAAGGCATTTGAATGTGTGGATCATAACAAATTATGGATAACATTGTGAAGAATAGGAATTCCAGAACACTTAATTGTGCTTCTCAGGAAGCTGTACATAAATCAAGAGGCAATGGTTCAAACAGAACAAGGAGATACTGCAAGGTTTAAAGTCAGAAAGGTATGCATCAGGCTTGTATCCTTTCACCATAATTACTCACTCTGTATGCTGAACAAATAATCTGAGAAGCTGGACTATATGAAGAAGAATGGGGCATCAGGATTAGAGGAAGGCTCATTAACAACCTGCTTTATGCAAATGACACAACCTTGCTTGCTGAAAGTGAAGAGGTCTTGAAGCACTTACTGATAACTACAGCCTTCAGTATGGATTACACCTCAACATAAAAAAAAAACAAAAATCCTCACAACTGGACCAATAGGCAACATCATGATAATATGGAGAAAATACTTTGTCAAGGATTTCATTTCGCTTGGATCCACAATCAACACCCATGGCAGCAGCAGTTAACAAATCAAATGGTGCACTGCATTGGGCAAATCTGCTGCACAGACCTTAGGTGTCAAAAGCAAATATGTCTCTTTAAGGATTCAGGTGCACCTGACCTAAGCCATGGTGTTTTTAATCACCTCATATGCCTGTGAAAGCTGTGCAATGAATAAAGAAGGCCGAAGAAGAACTGAAGCCTTTGAATTGTGGTGTTGGTGAAGAATACTGAATATACAGTGGACTGCCAAAAAAAAAGAACAAATCTGTCATGGAATAAGTACAGCCAGAATGTTCCTGAGAAGTGAGGATGAGACTTCATCTCACATATTTTGGGCATGTTATTAAGACGGACCAGTCCCCGGAGAAGGACATCATGATTGGTAAAGTAGAGGGTGAGCGAAAAAGAGGAAGACTGTCAATGAGGTAGACTGACAAAGTGGCTGCAACAATGGGCTCAAGCATAACGAGGATTGTGAAGATGGCACAGGACTGGGCAGTATTTTGTTCTGTTTTACATAGGGTCATCATGAGTCATCAACAACTTGAGGACAACTTAAACAACAAAAACATATTTATCTATTGTTGTCTTCTTGTAAAAGAGAGATCATATAATATTTGTGCTTATATACTTGATTTCACTTAGTTTTATGCCCTCCAGGTCCAACCATGTTATAATACATTTTGTGGACACATAATTTTTCATTTTGGTTGTGTAATATTCCATTGTATGTATGTACCACAATTTGCTTATGCATTCATCCATTGATGGGCACTTTGGTTGTTTCCATTTATTTGGTATTGTGAACAAAGCAGCAATGAACATACGTGTGTGTATGTCTTTGTCATTATTTTTAGGTGGGATTGCTGGATCATAGGATAGTTCTATTTCTAGGTTTTTGAGAAAGCGCCATACCATTTTCCATAGTGGTTGTACCATTTGAGTCCCACCAGCAATGAATAAATGTTCCAATCTTCCCACATCCCTGCCAACACTTGTTGTTAACTGCTTTTTTTTTTTTTTTTTAATCAGTGCCATTTTGGCCAGGGTAAGATGGTATCTCATTGTAGTTTTGGTTTGCACCTCTCTAATGGCAAATGATTGTCAACATATTTTCATATGTTTGTTCACTGCTTGGATGTCTTCCCTGGTGAAGGTTCTGTTCATGTCCTTTGTCTATTTTGTGACTGGGTTGTTTGTCTTTTTGTTGTTAAGTTGTTGCAGTTTTCTAATAGATTTTAGAGATTAGACTGTTATTGGATAAGTCATTTTTGAAGATTTTTTTCCCAGTCTGTATGTTGTCTATTCTTTTAATAATGTTTTTTGATGAGCATAAGTTTTTAATTTTAAGGTGTGGATTGTCTACCATTTTGTCATCTGGTGGTATTTTCTTATGTATTGTAAACTTGTCTATCTACGATGTTAATGAGTGGGGGATGGGCGGCAGTTGTGTTGATGAGGCAGGACTCAATCTATGGGACTGGATTGTGTCCTGAGCCAGTTTCTTTTGGGATATAAAAGAGAGGAGAGCAGAGAGACGGGGTGGCGGGCTGGACCTCATATCACTAAGAAAACAGTGCCGGGAGCACAGCATGTCCTTTGGACCCTGAGTTCTTGCATGGCGAAACTCTTAGTCCAGGGGAATATTGATGAGAAGAAACTTCCCCCACAGTCAACAGAGAAACTCTTTCCCTGGGGCTGATGCCCTGAATTTGGACTTCTAGCCTACTAGACTGTGGGAAAATAAAATCTCTTTGTTAAAGCCATCCACTTGTTGTATTCCTGTTATAGCAGCACTAGATAACTAAGACATGGTCAGAGAAGAAGCTTTGTATGATTTCAGTATTTTTAAATTTGTTGAGACTTGTTTTTTGTGTCCTAGCGTATAGCCTGTTCTGGAAAATGATCAGTGTGTGCTGGAGAAGAGTATGTGTTGTGATGCTGGGTGGAGCGTTCTACATACATCTGTCAGGTCCATTTGGCTTATGGCTTTATTTAAGTTCCCAATGTCCTTAATAATCTTCTTTTTTGAGGTTCTGTCTATAATTGAAAGTGGTATGTTGAAGTTCCCTGAAGTTATTGTGGAGCTGTCTGTTTCTCTTTTCATATTAGTCAGTATTTGTCTCATGTATTTTGGTGTATTGTGTTAGATGCATATGTATTTATAATTGTTATGTCTTCTGGCTGGATAGACCCTTTTATTATTATGTAATATCCTTCTTTATCTTTTGTAATAGATTTTGATTCAAAGTCTGTTTTATCTGATGTCAGTAAGGCCACTCCTGCTCTTTTTTGTTTACTGGTTGCAGGGAATGTTTTTCTCCATCCTCTTATTTTCAGTGTGTGTCCTTATGTCTAAGGTGTGTTTCCTGTAGACAGCAAACGGATGGATCATGTTTTTTCATCCATTCTGCCACTCTCTGCCTTTTGCATGAGGACCTTAGACCATTTACATTTAAGTTTATTACTGAAAACAAAGTGTTTACCTAATTCATTTTTCTATTTGTTTTTCAAGCATTTCATATTTTCCTTGTTTTTTTATTCTGACTTTTCTGTTTTTGTTTTTATTTGGCTGCTATCTTGTGATGAGCCTTTTTGCTAATGTCTTTCTTTTCTTCCTAATGTTTCTTCTTGGTGATTTCTTAGTGGTTACCACATATGTTATATTACACAACTAACAATTGCAACAACATTTAACATATGAACAATAGTTAACATACAAACATAACATAATAAAACTATTCCTGATATGGTCTTCCCTCCTGCATTTCTGTTGGGGTATCTCCATTAACATCAATATACGACCTGTATTTGGTAAGTTTATTTTGTACTAATTTCTTACAAACCTGATGCTGTATTGTTTGTGGGATTTAGTATTGGGTTTACTCCCTGAAAAGATACGCTTTGTCCTAGTGATTGCTTGTGTTGCATTTTTTGGAGATTTGTCTCTCTGTCACTTATTTTTTGATTATTTTTTTCCCATGTGTAGATATGAGTATTACTTAAGGCTCTTGCCTTTCCATTTTGAGTACTCCCTTGAGTAACACTTGCAGAGCTGGTCTGGTGGTGGCCAATTCCCAAGCTTCTGTTTGTTTGGGAATGTCTTGATTTCCCCCTTGTTTTTGAATGACAACACTGCTGGGTAAAAATTCTTGGTTGGGAATTGTTTTCTTTCAGTATTTTATATATGTCACTCCATTGTCTTCTGGCCTTTAGAGTTTCTGGGGAGAAATCCACACTGATTCTTACAAAAGTCCCTTGGTATGTTATATTGCATTTTTCTCTTGCTGCTTTCAGAATTCTCTCTTTGTCTTTGATTTTCAAGAATTTTATTAGAATATGGCTCAAAGATGATCTTTTGTGTCTTTTTTAATTGGGGTTCACGAAGCTGTTCACATCTGGGAAATTCTCTCTGATTATCTCTTGAAAAATCATTTCTATCCCTTTAATGTTTTCATGGTGCCCTGGGATTCCAATAATTTTAATGTGAGATTTCTTAATTGAAACCCGTATTTCATTTTGAGTTTGTTCATTTTTCTTGGGTTTTTTTTTTTTTTTCTCTAGAGACTTGACAAATTCAGTTATTTTGTCTTCTGGTTATTTTATTCTATCTTTTGTCTGACTCAGCTGCTGAGTGTTTCTCTTACTTTTTCTAACTCAGTTGTTTTAGTCTTCAGTCACAATAGTTCCCTCTCTCTTTTTCATTAGTGTTTTTTTTTTTATGTTTTCAGTTTCCATGTTGAGTCTCTTATTTTGTTGCTCTGTACATTTTCTGATCTCTGCTAGTTTATTTTCTATGTGCTTTTTTGTTTTCTTTAAATATACTTAGCAGCATAATCTGAAAATTATCAATTCTTTGCATTATTCTGGCCTCCATAGGAGAAATTTCCTCTTCTTCAAGGTTGGCTTTTGAGTGGTCCTTCTCTTGTGATTTTTTTGTGTGTTTTAGTATTTTTTGTTGAACTTAGGCCAGAAAATTTTCTGATGGAATGCCCTGTTGGTGCAGGGGCTAAGTGCCCGGCTGCCAACCAAAAGGCTGGGTCCACACCCACCAGCCGCTCCACATGACAAGATGCAGCAGCCCACTTCTGCAAAGACTCTCAGCCCCGGGAACCACACAGGGCAGCTCCATTTAGCCCTACAGTGTTGCTGTGTGTCAGAATCAACCCAGTGGCGGGGACTTGGTATCTTCTCCTGAGAACCACTAGAGGGCACTCTTATCTTTAGGTTTTTTTCCAGTGCTGATTCAGGAGTTCTGGATGCTTGATCTCTAGGATTCAATATGCATCTGTGGGAGGGGGGTTAGCTGGTTGCAGATGCTGATGTAAGTGGTGGGGCTCGACTTTCCTGTTGGAAAGGTAAGGAGGCTCTCTATATCTTTCCCTCATGGATGCCCCTGCACAGGCTCACCCACAGTGTCCCACTGTGGACAATTTCCCTCTGTGCATCCCTGTCAGTCTGATGTATTCCTCTCACCCTGCTGCTCTTGCTGTTCCTCTTGGTTCTAGTGCCCATCTGTCTTGGCCTCAGGGAGATTGAACAATACTCTTGCAGAGCCATGGCCTCCCTTCACCCTCTCCCAGTTGCATGACCTGTGAACTCCTACGGCCAATTTGTGCCACCTAAAAAAAAAACTGGGCTTCAGCTTCATCAGATCAGCTCCTTTTCTGTGTTCCCTGCTTGGAGAGTTACCCAACCCTGTCTCAAAATTGTCGTGAAGAGCGAGCAATCCTGATGCTTGTGGGTAGGTTCTCCCAGGTTCTGTAACATCCCTACTCCTCCTTTCTCTCACTTCTGGACTCATGCTGACTCTCCAACACCTCAGCTGCTGTCTGGAGTTCTGAGACCTCAGTCTTTGCTTGTTTTTATTCACTATTCAGTGGATTATTTGCTGGAAGAGTAAGTGGGACCCTCCTCTCACTTCATTATCTTACTCCATCTCCCTGGGATATTTTTTGAGTCAATCATTTCTATTTTTTTTTTTTTTTTAATATCCATGTCTTCCAAGAATATTAGAAGGCATTATTTTGGTTAATATTTCAAAAGCATATTTTAAAACATTTGAATGTTAGAAGAAGCATTTAAGGCATTTTTCAACAGTACAGATATGGCATGCCAGTCCTTTCTCCATTGGGCAGCAGCTGTGTGGAAGTGATATCATACAAAGGGATGGATGGTTGGAATTGGTACAGGAAATCCAGGTTTACAACCTTATGTTTGCAAATGTTCTTGAATTTTTTGTGTAAACTATGAAAACTTTTCTTCTTCCTTTGCAATCCTTGTATTCTTTTATATGTATCAAAGTTTTAGCTTGTATATCTAGTTCAGTGTTAAATTAGCAATGATAAGGGTATCAGAGTTTTATTAATGATTTTAATGGTGTCAATAAAAAAAGTGACCTTTCCTTCCTTTGCTGTGAGTGGTACCAATTTACCACTACTGAACATTTTGATCAAAGATCATATAGAAGAATCCTGATCAAAAAGGGAAAAATGAGGAAAAAAATTAAAAATCAGGGACTCTAGACTTTCCGGAGCTGTGGAGGCTGTTTGAACCCCTGAAACTATTTCCCTGAGATAGTCTTTAAACCTTAAACCAAAAATATCCTCTGAAGTCTCCTTAAAACCAAACAATGGTTTAGGTTAACCAGTAAAAATGTCTGCCTTGAGCATTATGTTTTTTAAAGAACTATCTACATGGGATCAAATTGACAACAGAAACTTGAAAGATTAGACAGGAACTCAGGGGTCAGTGAGCTTATGTTAATGGGGAAGAAATAACTCAGAGAAGGAGGGTAAAAACGGTTGCGATGTACAACTCAGAGAATGTAATCAGTGTCACTGAATTATACATGTAGAAACTGTTAAATTAGTGTATACTTTGCTATGTATATTTTCAACAACAACAATAAAACAGATAATTTTTTTTTAAAACTATGCTTTCAAGCAAATTACTCAAAATGGCAATATGCAAAAGAGAGCACTGGATATCTTTTCAGTACTTGTAACTTCGATTGATTTTTTTTATTGACTAAATAATTTTACAACTCTAAGGAAAAGATGTAAACTTGTAGAAAATTGATAGCAATGCCATGATTCTTGTTTTAGAGTAAAGCAAATGATCCTTTCGCTTAGCAGCACAAAGAATTTTGTTTGCTAGATATACAATTGATTTTGATACAAGTTCTACAAGATCATTTTAAGTTTGTTCAGTTATGTTTTAACTTTTTTTAATTATACTTTAACATTGAGAATGTTTCTACTTTTTTTTTAACCCATAAATATAAAGTTTTCTGTAAGTTTTTAGTAGATACTTTTTATTAGGCTAATGAAGTTCGATCTATTAAGATTTGTGTGAGTAGAGGGGGTGGTTATATGAATGTTTAGTGGAGTTTTTCTTGTTTTTTTTTTAAAGCACATGGATACTCAAGTTTTCCAGGACTACTTCTTAAAAAGACAATTCTTCCATTGAGTTGCCTTTGCACCTTTGTTGAAAATCACTTGTACATATATTTATGGGTGTCTTTCTGGACTCCTTAATCTGTTCCATTGATTTCTTTGACTATATTTATGTCATACCACACTGTCTTGATTACTGAACCTTTACAGAAAGTCTCGAAACAAGTAGAGTAAGCTGTATATTTTTTTCTTCTTTTTCAAGGTCCTTTACAACTCTATATGAATTTTGGAGTTGCCTTGTCAACTGAGAATTTTACTTAGGATTGCTTTGACTCTATAAATCAATTTGTGGACAATTAGCATCTCGACAATATTGAGCTTTCCAATTCATGTACATAGTTATAGCTGTTGCTGTGTGCTGTCAAGTCAATTCTGACTCGTGGAACTGCTGCATCAGGTGTCCTAGGCTGTAATCTTTATGGGAGTAGTTAACTAGGTCTTTTCCCCATGGAGCTGCTGGTGAGTTTGAAGCAATGACCTTTCAGTTAGCATTCAAGTGCTTAACAATTGAGCATAAACAAAAACCTTATGAGCTAGGGCTCCTGTGTACATGGTATATGTCTCTATTTATTTAGGTCCTCTTTAATTCTTTCAGTTTTTAAGTTTACTGTGTATAACTCTTTCAAAAAATTTTGTTATATTTATCTCTAAGTATTAGATATTTTTGATAGTATTATAAATGGTACTTTTATTTCAATTTCTGATTTTGTTTCCAGTTCATAGAAATCTGATTAATTTTTGTATGTTTATCTTATATCCTGTAGCCTTGAATAGCTCAACTATTAGTTCTAGCAGGTTTCTTTTTGTTTTGTTTTGTAGATTCCATCAGATATTCTACATAGATGATTCTGTTGTCTGTGAATAAGACAGCTTTACTCCTTTCTTTCTGATACAGATCACTTTAATTATTTTTCTTGCCTGGGTGGTTCATTGATCAGAACCTATAGTCCAGATTGATTAAAAGTAGTGAGATCTTAGGGAAAACATCAGCTCCATCACCATTAAGTATAATGTTTGCTTAAAACAACATTCATTATCTCACAGTTTCTATGGGTCGGGAATCCAGAAATGGTTTAGCTGGGCTTTTGACTCTGAGTCACTCACAGGCTGCAGTCATCTCAAGACTCAACTGGGAAAGACAGACAATCCAGATACTGGATTTAGCAGAAAAGGACCTCAAAATAACTGATTTTTATTTTGAAGAAAATAAAGCAAAATCGGTAAAAAGACAAAGATTTAAGAAAGAATTAGAATCTATAAAAAAGAATCAAATGAGTTTTATAGAACTTCAAAATACAGTATCTGAGCTTAAAAAGAATACACTGGATGGATCAAACAACTTACCGTACATAATGAAACACAGGGTCAGTAAGGCAAAAGACATATAAATAGAAAAACGTTAAAGCTGAAGCCATTGAGTAACAAACCAGTAAAAAGCCAGTAAACCAGTAAAAATGGCATAAGAGACATGTGAGATACTCTCAAAAGGTCTACCGTATGTGTAACTGAAGTCACAGATAGAGAGGGGAAAGAGATCATGAGACTTAAACAGTATTTAAAGGAACAAAGGACAAGATTTTCCCAAATCTGATGGAAGATAATATTTGAAGAAATATTGAGATTTTTCTAAATTGGATGAAAGATGTCAACCCACGGAAGCTCAGTATATGAAAGATACCAACCTACAACCCAAAGATAAAGATCTAAGATATGAAAGATATCAACCCACAACCCGAAGATAAAGATCAAGATTTTTCTAAATTGTATGAAAGGCATCAACCCACAGAAGCTCAACAGGCTCCAAACAGGATGAATACAAAGAAATTTTTCTATCTGCACTATGATCTGAGACCTTTGAACTTGAACCTTCATAGTTTGTGTGTTTTGGAAAGATCTTTGTTCTCACAATAAAGCTTAACTTTCAAAATATTTTTACTTCTGCAAAAAAAAAAAAAAATCCTATTTTTTATTACAAAACCCAAAACCAACCCAGTGCCATCGAGTCAATTCCGGCTCATAGAGACCCTATAGGACAGAGTAGAACTGCCCCACAGAGTTTCCAAGGAGTGCCTGGCAGATTCGAACTGCCGACCCTTTGGTTAGCAGCCGTAGCACTTAACCACTAAGCCATCAGGGTTAAAATAAAAGCTAAATAAAAATTCTTACTGTTTCTTTTTCTGTGGTAAGAATTCTAACATTCTCATAGGTAACCGAATATCCTTCCAACAGCAGAGAGATCAGTATAAAGAAAAGCAAAGAAGAAACATCATTAATAAAGTTAAACAATGTATTATCCCTGTTAAATTACAAATTTAAAGATAAATGAAATACAATTTTATGCCTATCAGATTAGGAAAGATGAAAATAGGTATTAAGGTGGCACTCTATCACTACTTGAGAAGTGTAAATCAAATACACTCAAGAAATATGTTATTTTATACCTGAAACCTCAAAATTCTTCACATATTTGACACAGTAATTTCAGTTCTGGGAAGATTTACGTGTAAGTATATTTATTCTAATCTAATTGACAATAGCAAAATGTTAGGATCAATATAAATTTCAAATAGAGATTGAAAGATTAATCAATCATCCTTATAATGAAAAAGTATATAGCTATTTTAAAGATTAATCAAGTTATTTTAAAATGAAGGGTATACATAATCATAAATGTATATGATTTATATATGTATATACACTTATATCTATATATTGCATAATTGTATATGTACATATAATCGTATATGTATATAATCGTATATTTATATTATGTTCTCAACTATTTAAATAAAATTAAATGCATAAAATAACCCAGAAAATGATATAACAGTGTTAATATTAATTGGTTAGAAGAGTATAGTGTAAAATTATTATTTTCCTCTTTACACTCTTCTGCATTTCCCAGAGTTTCCATATGGATAGAAATTGTGTCTCATACTCCTTCTTTTCGTGCACCCATAATTTCTCACTTCCTTGCCTTTTTCTTTGACCATGCTCCTCCAAAATGACAATCTCTTTTATCTCTGAGTGCTGATTAGTCTTCCTGATTCAGTTCAAATTTTGCCTTCTCCAAGATTTCCGTAGAAGCTTTACCTGATAGTCCTCTTTACCACATCTAAATTACGATAGCACGTTAGCTCTGCCTTCTTTATCACTTTCCACCTTAGGTTACAGCTATATCTTTTATATCTTCTCTTATGATTTAACAGGTGAAAAACTTTAATTGAGCAAAAGTTTTTTTTCTTTTTTTGCTTTCTTGTGTATTTATTTATTTTTTTTAGCTTAGTGCATAGTATTAAAGGTGTTAAAAGTAATCTGTTGAACGGAGAATACAGGGTGGAGAGGAGGAGTGTACTGTCTCACTAGGGGGAGAGCAGGTAGGAGTACACAGCAAGGTGTATATAAGTTTTTGTATGAGAGACTGACTTGATTTATAAACTTTCACTTAAAACACAATTAAAAAAATTATCTGTTGAATGAATAAATTGCTGACTAGGTGGATAGCAATCACAACCAGTAATTCTATAATCCACAAGTTATACAAAAATGTGTGTACATATTCAAAAATATTGGCTAAAAAACTTCATCTTTTTCTTAGAGAGTATTATTATCTGAATGACAGACATATAATATATGTGTTTTGGTTTTGGTAATCATTGCTGTAAGTCCTTTACATAAATCAACACATTAAAATTTCACAATTACCTTATGAGGAAATTTCGGCATGAAGAAATTAAGTAGCTTGGACAAAGTCATACAACTCATAAGGATTTGAACCCAGGTAGCCTGGCTCCAGACATCTTGCTTATATTACACTGAAATGTTGTATGCCTCTGGAAATAAGTGGCTTCCAAAATTCTTTCATCTGTGCAGAATTAATGTTTGAGATAAATTGCTTATATATACAGATTTATATTTTTATTCATATTCATTTTTATTTTTTGCAGAATGAATGAACTTCACTGTCCAACTTAATTGAAATCAAATGCTAATACTAGCCTGCCACAGTATTAACTGCCCTTTCTACTTGGTTTCATAGTTGAATCTTTTGAGATATATCTTTTGATTAATCAATTTAGAGTCATTTCCAGAAAGCCACTTTGAAATAATCTATATATTTGCAAATGAATGCAGATAGTTTACTAGTCAGTTAATTATTATCCTTGTCCCAAAGGAATGAGATTGGAAGAAATGTGTTTCTGTGGGAGGGGAAATATGGCAGGGAGAAGCCTAAGATGATAGGACATAGCTGTGACAGGTGATCATATGGATAAGCTTGGAGTGAGGGACCTAGTGTATCCTGGGGACACCAGAGGTATGCTTGGGGTCGATGGCCATTGCAGGTCAAAGCCTGGAAGAGAAAGGAAGGAGGTGCTCAATGATCAACGTATTTTAGAATTTTCCTTGGAATTGACCTCTTTGGGGGATATTAATCTGAAAAACCCATAGGTCCACCTATGGTATTCTGAAATTACTTGTGATATCCCCCCCTACAAGATATTTTAGCTTCTTTTGAAGGAAAAAAATAAACATTAAAAATAGCAGATGGAAGAACTGTGGTGGCAACAAGCCAGGTTATCTTGCTTAGCTACATAGACACATCCACTAGAATAATTTACTCCAAATAACAGAAGGATGCAGATAAAAGGGGCAGAAGACTGGAATTTCTATTATCAAAGATGTGCCAAGAATACCTGATGGACTGCAATTATCATTTTATCCTCACCAAAAACGAAGCTTGTAAGTCAAGATTATTTCAGAGCTTCGCAATGGCTATGTGTCTATAAAAACAAGTCAGTTCAATTGGAAGGATAAGTCCATTATGTTGTTGTTAGGTGCTGTCCAGTCTGTTTCGACTCATAGAGACCCTACGTACAACCGGGTGAAACACTGTCTGGTCCTGCGCCATCCTCACAATCGTTGTTATGCTTGAACCCATTGTTGCAGCCACTGTGTCAATCCATCTCATTGAGGGCCTTCCTCTTTTTTGCTGACTCTCTACTTTACCAAGGCATGATGTCCTTCTCCAGGGACTGGTCCCTCCTAATAACATGTCCAAAGCATGTGAGACATAGCCTTGCCATCCTTGCCTCTAAGTAGCATTCTGGCTGTACTTCTTCCAAGGCAGATTTGTTCATTCTTCTGGTAGTCCATGGTATGCATATTCAATATTCTTCACCAACACCATAATTTAAAGGCATCAATTCTTCTCCGATCTTCGTTATTCATTGTTCAACTTCTGCATGCATATGAGGTGATTGAAAACACCATGGCTTGGATCAGGTGCATGTTAGTCTTTAAAGTGAAATCTTTGCTTTTGAACACTTTTAAGAGGTCTTTTGCAGCAGATTTGCCCAATGCAATATGTCATTTCATTTCTTGACTGTTGATTGCATAGATGTTGATTGTGGAGTCAAGTAAAATGAAATCCTTGACAACTTCAATCTTTTCTCTGTTTATCATGATGTTGCTTATTGATCCAGTTGTGAGGTTTTCGTTTTCTTTATGTTGAGGTGTAATCCATACTGAAGGCTGTAGTCTCCGATCTTCATCAGTAAGTGCTTCAAGTCCTGTTCATTTTCAGCAAAGAAGGTTGTGTCATATGCATAATGCAGGTTGTTAACGAGTCTTCCTCCAATCCTGATGCCCTGTTTTTCTTCATATAGTCCAGCTTCTCAGATTATTTGTTCAGCATAGAGGTTGAATAAGTATGGTGAAAGAATACAACCCTGACACACAGCTTTCCTGACTTTAAACCGTGCAATATCCACTTGTTCTGTCTGAACAACTGCTTCTTGGTCTATGTACAGATTCCTCATGAGCACAATTAAGTGTTCTGAAATTCCCATTCTTCAAAATGCTATCCATATAACACTATGCTGTAGTTGTTAGGTGACGTCGAGTCAGCTCCGACTCATAGTGACCCTATGTACCACAGAATGAAACGCTGCCCGGTCCCGTGCTTTACTCGGAATCATTGTTATGCTTGAGCCCATTTTTGCAGCCTCAGCGTTAATCCATTTCATTGAGGGTCTTCCTCTTTTCTGCTGACCCTGTATTTTACCAAGCATGATGGCCTCCAGGGACTGATCTCTCCTGGCAACATATCCAAAGTATGTGAGACACAGTCTTTCCACCCTTGCTTCTAAGGGTCATTCTGGTTGTACTTCTTCCAAGACAGATTTGTTCATTCTTTTGGCAGTCCATGGTATATTCAATATTCTTCCCCAACACCATGATTCCAAGGCGTCAGTTCTTCCTTCGTCTTCCTTATTCATTGTCCAGCTGTTGCATGCATATGAGGCCAATGAAAATACCATGGCTTGGGCCAGGCACGCCTTAGCCTTCAAGGTGACATCTTTGCTTTTCAACACTTTAAAGAGTTCCTTTGCAGCAGCTTTGTCCAATGCAATACATCTTTTGATTTCTTGATTGCTGCTTCCTTGGGTGTTGTTTATGAATCCAAGTAAAATGAAATCCTTGACAACTTCAATCTTTTCTCCTTTTATCTTGATGTTGCTTATTGATCCAGTTGTGAGGGTTTTTGTTTTCTTTATGTTGAGGTGTAATCTATACTGAAGGCTCTGGTCTTTGATCTTCATCAGTAAGTGCTTCAAGTCCTCTTCACTTTCAGCAAGAAGGGCTGTGTCATCTGCATAACACAAGTTGTTAATGAGCCTTCCTCCAATCCTGATGCCCCGTTCTTCTTCATGTAGTCCAGCTTCTCAGATTATTTGTTCAGCGTACAGACTGAATAGGTATGGTGAAAGGATGCAACCCTGATGTACACCTTTCCTTAACTTAAGCCACACAGTATCCCCTTGCTCTGTGTGAACAATTGCATCTTGATCTATGTAAAGGCTCCTCATGAGCACAATTAAGTGTTTTGGAATTCCCATTCTTTGCAACGTTAGTCTGTCCAGACTAATCTGTCTTAGTCTGGAAGCTCAGCTGAAATCTGTCCGCCATGGGTGACCTGGCTGGTATCTGAATACCAGTGGCATAGCTTACAGCATCACAGCAACACACAAGTCCCCACAGTATGACAAACTGACAGACACGTGGGGGACATAATATTATAGTTGCTTATTATAGTGGCTCACTACAGTTGTATATTTTCTTGTAGATTGCACCAAGAGGTTGATTGACCTTTTATACTCTTCAATTGGCTTTTAGAGCATCATATTGTCAGAGTCATTGTAGTGTCATGCCTTTAAGTGTATGCTAATATACCTTGTCAACTTGGCTGGTGGCCCCTATGTAGATGGTCTTTTGTGCTTTTAACACTTAGGTTATGTATGACCTGTCAGAGTATGTTCTAACTATAATGGTCTACTCTCAGAGCACACAAATCCTTTCTCCAGAGTGACAGATATTCTGTACTCCTAGATTTCTTATTTTAACCCAAAACACGTCTTCTTGCCTGAGAGTAAAAGATGCTTGTATATACGAAGAAAAAATGACATCTCCGTAAGCGTTTTGTAATACTTTATCCCCAATTACAAATAACAATACCTGCATGTGGTACATAATTCTAATGATATAATTCAGTCTTTGTGTTTTACTGCTATTCATAAACTGCTTCAGCAGAACTATTTGTGATTTATGGCATCAATAGAACCCTTTAAATTACATCCTATATTATGTCGAAGGGCATGTATTGCCCTATGGTCTCACATGCAATGTCAGAGACAGAGGGAATGAGAAATGGAAAATTGTGATTTCACTGTAAATCAAAAGCTAAGTGTTGTTTATGAGCACTGGAGTTTTAGCACATGATATCATTTATTTTTTTTTTTTCTTATAGCATTTAACCTCATGTGGGACAAAATTTAATGCAATCAACAACTCTTTGTATTTTAAAGTTTTTGTGCATCAATAACGAAAGTCAGTATTAAATTTGTATTTTATTTTCCTAGAAATTAGTCTTTTATTTCTAAAATCGACTGGGTTTTTACAGAAAGAATATTTAAAGATTCATGTGTATACTCCTCTCAATGCTAGGTACACACTGTAGACACACTCTATAAACATCTGTTGACTTTTCCATAAGTTTAAAAAAAAAAATTTCCCAATTAAGCTAATTTATCCGTAGACAGTTAACTATAAGAAAATGAAACAATGAAGGTTGCACTTGAGAAGCCATCTATAGCACAAATGGATTGCTTTTTAATTTGGATTGTATGTTTTTGGAGAGAAGCCACAGACCCAAACACAAAAGTTAGATTCAGAAGAGACTAAATTTAGTTTATGACCAAATAGTTGAAGTAAATATCACCTTTAGTGATTTATTTTAAGACTCAGGATCATAACTGTAATTTTTCAAAGTATTCTGGGGGATTTTGATCTTGATTTTTTACAGAATCAAGATGTTTTTGACCTAAGATTTCCCCCCCCCCAAAGTCTGAGCCTAATAATGGTCATAAGAGTGGTAATTATTTGTGATTCAAACACAAGCTTTTCATTTTAGTACAACCAGATTTACTAACTTGGGGGAAAATAGTGTAAAATGCTCACCAAACCAGGGTGAAAAAGCAGAGAAAATAAGGCACTTTTGGTCTTGTACTCATTATCCTTAGCACACACAGAGAGAAGTACGCCTGCTTCCTAGTGAATATTACATTGTCTTTTCCATTTATGATAGTTTACTGTGTACTGTGAGAGGATTTGCTGCCTCCAGATCCTGTCCATACCATGTAGTAACTACTGCAGCAACTCTGGGAAGTTTCTATTAACAAAAGGTATGTATACAGATGAAAAGGAGTCATGTTAAAAAAGTAGACTCTCAAGCCCATTTGGATTCAGTTAATCTCTAAAAAGGCTGGTTAAGGAATCAAAGAAGTAGATGGGGTTATTTCTACATTCTATGCGTCTAATATTTACCTCCAGGCAGATATGAAATAATTCTTAAATAACTGTGGCTACTTAAAATTTACAGAATTGAACTAATGCAGAGAGTAGTTGATCTTAAACTGACAAAAACCAGATAGTCTCTTAATGTTACTCTAAGGAATTTTAAACTGACTCTGCTAAAGCTGAGGTTATTTGCCTTGGGGATGCCTAATGGAAGGGTTATTATAACACTGTCCACAAATAGGGGCCTTGAGAGAGGCAGGCCATAGCAGTCCACTGACAGCTAATAGACTGGGCCATTGCCATGCCACAGTGATCTCCAAGGCCAAAGGTCATATCCTTCCCTTAATATTTAAATAAAGATACTTGACAAGAGCAGAAAACACCCTATTGCCCGTGATGACTGCTGCTCAATTTATAAGAACCTTTACAAAGTCATGCTAATTCTCGGCCTTCTTAGAATGCATGGTAACCTTTCATAAATCCATCTTTTCCAGATGTCCTTGGAAATGACAGTTATAAAACTACAAGTGATTTGTAATGCAAAATGGGACTGACAGACTTGAAGATTAGGGCTCAATGTACTAAAATGACTAAAGATTATAGCTAACGAAAGGCATAAAATGCATCGATACATAGCTGTCGAAGTAGCTCAAGATTATTTTAAACATCCTTAGTGAACACTGGAGAAAAAAAGGAAAAAATAAAAACTTATAATATTAATAGGAGCAGATTACTTCATCAAGATAATGGAATAGAATTTTTCTGTTTCGAACAGCTGGAAGACAGATTACAAATAAGTTGTGCTTTATTTTTCCAGGCAGCAGAATTTTTGTTTGTTTGTTTTCTCTTATGAGTTTTTTTTTTTTTTTTGTAAATGTATGAATTTGATTTAAAAAAAATCTTTAGGGACTACTGGACTAGTTAAACTTAATTCTATATTCTTTTTTCTTAACTTTTAAACATGAATCAATGACATACCAGATCCTATTAACATATCTAAGATGAACCAAAAATTAAAACCTATTGAAAAACAATTTTCATACTTATTCCGTACCACAGAGATGACTTATAATAACAGGATAAGTAGGGATTGTGTGTTTAAGCAATACACGTGAGTGGATATTTTTACTGCATGTTTTCAGAGAAATTGAAAGTCAGGAAATGATTCAAAAAACCAGAATGCCACAACCTGACCTTCTTAATAGTACTTCAAGAAATGACTAAACACTACTTTTTTTGTATAATTTTGAATAACCTACGTGATAAATAAGAAACCTGTCCTCTGGCACTTCCAAGTGTCCAATAAGAGCGGGCTTACCTCAGAAACCACCAGGACAGTAGTAAGCCTAGGAGAGTCAAGATGGCCTCCTATGAAAGAGGAAGCTCGAAGCTGTCTTGTTTCCTGTGCTTTGGCTTTATTTGCTGCCTGTCCCTACATTCTTCATTACGTCCTCTACTTAAATTTGATTCCTACCATTTTATTCTTATTTCTCCTCTTCCTGATGGCTGTTCAATAACAACAAGACTGACCCCAGGGCTCTGATTTGTTTTTTTTGGGGGGGGGGAGGGGTGGAGGGGGGAAGGGTAACTTAAAATCAATAGAAAGGATAATATATGAATTTTCATGATTTAACAAATTTATCTGGATTCTGAGAGCATGAAAATGAGACATCAGCATATCAATATTAGTATCCTAGAACTAGAATTATATTAAAGACTTTTTTTTGAAGGTCTAACACATCTTTGAAGCAGGAAATAGTACATTTTCATGGAGTTTCTAGGTTTTTTCTGTGAATGGTTGCATTCATTAGATACAATTTACCCAAAGTAGAAATTTCCTTTATAAACATTTCTGGAAACCGCATGTGCGCTAAGTTTAGTTAACTATAAAATATGTTTGACCAAAGCGTGGAGGAAGGATATTTCCTTCTCTTGCTTATTTTTTCAGCACCATAAACTGCACCGTTATGTTTACAGTATGTCAGAGTGATGTCATATGCAGGACACTAAAACAGACAATGTTTTCAGTATGTAAAAAACCCAGAGCTCACTAGGAGCCCTATAAAACCTTATACTGAGACAGGTGGACTGCACCAGGCAAGCCAGACCCTGTGGAAAACCAAGGCGTTCCATACCTGTCCCGTGGTCAACTTATTCTCCTTTCTCACTTGGTCCATCTTATGAAAGGATAAGGTGGTTGGCAGTGTGGGTCCACGCCAGTGACAGGAACACTGGTCTTTACTAGAGCATGAAGCCTTCAGGGCTTATGTCATTCATCCATCATTAACTTAACATTTATTTACTCAGTGGAGCCAAGAAAACAGACATTTCCTGGATTCTTTGAAAATTTGACCTACAATGCTCATTTCACTTACTGATTCGTTCATTCATTCTTCAGTCAACATTTATTATCTTCCATGTACCAGCCACTCTCCCAGACACAGGAGATGATAAACCTAAGCCATGCAATGCCTCCCTCTTTAAAGATCTGCCAGTCATCTTAGCGTCATATCCTCATGAGATGACTTGACCTCCTTCATCTTCATTTTGACTCTCATCTTCAATATTAACTGGGATGATGCTTTCGTTGTAATAGAAAACTACTTTTATTGTTCTGATATCATTAACCTGTGGGTTCCTACAGGAAAAGGCCTATGCTTCATTGTTTCTGTAACCCCAGGGAAAATATTCAATAAAAGTTTGTGGAATGAATACGTAAATTAACGAATGAATAAGCAGGGTACATAGCAATCAATTATACTTGATTTCTGATCTCTAGCTTACTGGTCTTCAATCTGAGATGTTCAGACACCCCTATGGCACAGTGTTTCCAATCACTTTAAATACTACTCTATCCAAACATTGGTTTGGATAAAATAAAAAAGGTAATGACAGAAGCAGGAGCTTATGTTTCCAAGATGGGCCAAAGATAATCCTGCTTATAGCACAGCTATGCCTGAGTATAAAACAGACCCAAAGTCAAGGCAACAGGCACAAAGCTTTTTACATCTGCTACCAAACAAGATCTGTCATGTTGCCTTTGAGAATATTTAACACTTTGTTAAAATGATTCCCTCAACTGATAATTCCTCATACAATTTTTATCTGGTTTGATCTAATGTTTATTCAAATTAACATGCATATGATGCAGTTGGATTGTCTAAATGATTCTTTATAGTATTTCTTCAGTCCACTTTGCTTAAGATGTCCCCCATCCTGCCTCTACTATCCCTCCGGTTGCAACACAGAAGCTTTTTGGGTACCATATTATACTTTTTTCTCTTTTTAATACAAACCCAGCCTGGCAGGCACAGCATGATGTGTAGACTGGATTGAATCAAAGCAGCATTCGCCTACCTTCCCTGTGTATAGGGAGTGAAACTAACAAGAATCAGATTTTCCTGGACCCATAACAGAGGAAACAACTTCTGGCACAGTAATTCTTTGAACTGGAACCATGAGGGCAAGTACTAACGTATCCTTCTACTGCATGCAATGCCTTATGTATAAAAAGTTTTTTTTTTTCTTGCTGTTGAAATGAACTGAATCAGATCTGCAGTACTAAATTTTTGAGGATATGTGAATATTTTGATTTATTTTGAAAGATTCTATGTTCACAGTTCATCTGGTTGGATCAGGAGTTTCAGTTTTGATTCCATGTAATTTACTTATGGAATAGATTTAAGACAGATGTTTAAGGAGATATTTTATAAATATTTTCATTTGATCAGAAGCAGCAGCAATACAACTAATAATCCAATAATACTAATAATCCAACAATATAAGGTTTTATTGCTAGATCAGTGGTTCTATTTAATAAGCACCTGCAGGATTTCGATTAAGCAGCCTGGATTCCATGCTCTGCCACTGATTAGCCCAGTGACCTGGAGAAGCATAATTAACCTCTGTGAAATTCATTTTCCTCATCCATAAAATGGGGATAATTATATCAATGTCACATGGTTGCTAAAGTTCAAAGGATAGTATGTAAGTAAATACAACCTGCAAACTTTACAGTTCCTAAAATCGTGTGATATTATTTTATTTCCAGGAGACTGTGACCTCTTTTAGGGCTAGGATAATGTTAAATTCATGTTTGTAAACATTTGTACAGTTAACACTATGCTGGGCACATAGGTGCTCAATAAATGTTGAATGAATGAATGAATTCAGAGTACTAGAGATACAAAGATTACTGAGTCATTGTCCTCAGAAAACTCATAACCCAGCAGAGGAGATGGATAGATGTACAATATACTAAAACACAGCTTGAAGTTACGCCCACAGGATCTCTACAACCTTGAATTAACCACCTATCTGATAATTTCTCGATTCCTTTTCTGTGTGCAACCACACAGAACAACATGCAAATATTCAAGTTCACATTGATATATACTATTTTTAAATTCCCGCGAGTTTCATCATACGAACAAAGGAGAACAAAACTGGAGTTTTAAGAGCTGAAAGAGGCTTTTTAGATAATATATCTAAAAAGGAGGGAAATTATGTTTGTATTATGTGGATGTTCTTTAAAGAAGATAGGTGAAACAACCCCTTCCCATTTTCCTGCATCTGATGTGGGAATGATGGCTTTCCATAAACTCCAGACCGACCTTTGTGATTTCTCCCGAGCAAGAGAAAGTAAGCCCAATGTTTAACTATAGTGAAAAAGTCTTGAATTGATTAAGATGTCTGTTTTAATAACTTATATTTCCATGATATTTCCTACCAGAAACATTCTTGTTGGTGAACCAGAGGAAGCTCTACTTACATAGTAGGTGCTTAAATAATTCCTTGTATAAATGGACCAGATGACCTCATAGGTCCTCCTTCCCTCTGAAAGCCTCTGAGGATGAAAAGCCTAAAACAATTGGGCATGAGAAATTCTAGCCCTCCTCGGTGTAGTTGCATCTGGGGCATGAAATCACTTATCTGCTGGAAGTTGGTGTTGGAAACTAATCGGCCACAGATGCTTTATTGGCAAAGGAAAGGAAGCACACACATCAATTCAAGGTTCTGCTTAGTCCTGCCTACAATTCCGAGTCAGTCACTCATATGCGAAATGCAGTTTACTGTGACTGTAGCAAGGTCCCAAAGCAGCAGACACAGGGTCTGAGGTAGGGAGATACAGAGTATACTGACAACTCTCTGCCGCAGAGCGCTTCTCCAGATAGTATCCTGCAGCTGATGTTTTTACTTTCAGATGTATAACGCTGCTTTTGCATTTATGTTTCTTCACAGCATTTTCTCTTTTCATCAATGTTTGCATAGGGGAAATATTGGTATTTCCATCCTGCAGATAGAGCAACCAAAGCTCAGAAGAGTTAGGTACCTACCTGAGGTAACCTAAGTATTTACTGTCAGAGCAGAGACTACAGCCCAGTGCGGCAGAGGGGAGAACTCAACTCAACTGAGTACTTTTTCTTTGCTTGCTTTTTGCTAGGGTGCATCCTTTTACTAGCACAGCTTGTACTTACTTGGTGGTACATGACTGTTGGAATGGGAGTAAGAATGAGGATGACATTGAAAGGTCGGAAAATGACAAATTTTGATCCAACTTCTTGCAGCCGGTAAGATTATATAAAAACACAGCCCCAACTAAAAGGCAAAATAAAAACAAAGCATATGTTCAGTGCAGAAAGGATGCTAATTCTTTTTCTTTCCTTCCTTCTTTCTTTTTTCCTCTTCCTCTTTCTTTTTCTCTTTCTCCCTTCTCCTTCCTTTCCTTGTTCCCTCCCTTCTTTCCTTCCTTCCTTTCTATCCATCATTTACACATAAAAGAGAAGCAAAAAGGCAGTAGTGGGAGTATGAAAACCAAACCAAACCCACTGCCTTCCAGTCGACTACGACTCATAGTGACCCTATAGGACAGAGTAGAACTGCCCCACAGGTTTTCCAAGGCTGTAAATCTTCGTGGAAGCAGACTGCCACGTCCTTCCTCCGCAGAGCAGCTGGTGGGTTCAAACCACCAATCTTTCAGTTGGCAGTTGAGCGCTTTAACCACTGTGCCATCAGGGCTCCTAGTAGGTGTATAAATATCCATAGTTACAGAATTATGGCAGAGGTCTCCACGTGTGTAATATAGGGATGAAATTTTATTGCAGACTTTTTCCTTTTGCTTTTATTGTGTGTGCACATCACAGCCTCTGGGGTGGGTCAGACCAAACTACGACTTTTTCTTCCCTAACAAGAATTCTGGCAAACTTTGAAAACTGTTTTCACCTTTATTCTTTCTCATCCCAAGGTGCTTGTGAAAAGTAATTTTTTATGGAACTTGAGTGGTGAGCAACGTATTAAGATGAGAAAGACTGCAATGTAACTATTCCAGAGGTGCACATGCCAATAGAGATGGTATATGCATTGGTGGGGGAAATAGTTATGAACTAAAATATAAGTTGTAGTTAAGGAATATGTAGTAACCTTGGAAAATGATGAATTGTCTATTAAAAAAAGAATCAGGCAAGAAGATGGGTAAATATGTTTCTTTCTGCTTTTCTATCTTTGGGAAATTTCTTCTAGCATATGATTTAAAAATAATTAAAATTTTGAAGATAAATTTAAAAAATCATATGAAGCCTCTACACTTGGAAGATACTTTTCTGTCTCTGAAGAAGGTCTATTCTAAATTGGCAACAAAGTCAGGGAAATGAAATTTGTGTAACACTCTCTAACACACACATACACACACACACACGCACGCGCGCGCTCACACACACACACACACCACCACCACCACCACCACCTCCCCTGCTACCAATTCTCATTTAAGCGGTTGCCAGCCAGTAGCCCAAATTTGGAGAGATTCATGAACCACGCTTCCTCAGAATTACAATGTCCTATTTTATGGGATGCTTGGACTTTGGTAACAATGGAAAGATAGACCTTCTTCAGCATTAACTGAGATGTATTAGTACATTAGTACAAGGAATTGAAGGGCTATGGATAACCTGTCCCACAAACAGGCTCTAAATTTCATGGTCCTAAGGAGAGATTGGCAGAATTAAAAAATGAAAAGAAACTAGGGGCTGACACTGAAAATAAAAATAACCTTACAAAACGCTCTTTTCCTAAGTTCAGTGCTATATCTGAGCAATACCAAAAACAAATCTCCATTGTGGTTAATTTAAAACAAAACAAAACAAAAACATTTGTCAATATTATTCTAGAACGAAATTTCAGAAATTGTTATTGTAAGCAACTGGTTCCCACAGCTCTGATACTTTTCATAATAAATTGTGACCGTCTTTTAGTGCCTGAATTAGCATTGCATGTTTGGATTATCGGCTTCTTTCACTTTATTCCTTATGCCTGGGGCATGTTCTTAGGTTATATAGCTTTAGGTCAGGTTTCTCTGAACTACAGTGGATAAAAAAACAGTGGATACCCTAATTTGAGTTAGAAGTTGTGTTACTACTACCTAGCTGGTAATAGTAGATTTCGTTGGGATTTAGTATTATTATGCCAGACCTCTAACCAGAAAACATACTCGAATTCTTACATTTACCATTAACATTGTTTAGTGTAGAAAAATCATAATATAGTTAAAATTAGATTATATATCTGAGGGCAAATTTAAATTCAATTGTATCAAAAACAAAAAAAGAATCTTCTAAAAGGCATTAGTTGAATGAAACATTCTGCAATCCAGAGGCCACTGATTTTCTTTAAATAACCTGTACTTGGGTGCCTCCCTACTCTGTGTGTCCCTGATCTTGGATTTTTTTTTTAAATAACTTGAGTTGATATTTTAATGTTTTATTATTAAATGTGATGGCTTATGAAAGACTGAAAAATTTCCCTAATTACCACTCCCTATACAGAAAAAAAAAGGTGCTTTGATAATTTTCTATATTAAAAAACTACCTCAAATAAAGTATTACTTAACAAACAAATTAAAAGGGTATTAAAAAAAAAAAAAAATTGCCGTCGGATCCTAGAAAACGCAGTGCCTCCAGATTCCGGTTGCCTTCTTTTACTTCTTGTCTTCTTATAGGTACCTGCAATTTAGTTTTCAAATTATAACGTCTAAGAAATTAAGTCTCCCTCGAGCACTTGGTTGGCTCTGCTCCGAAACGCATTATTTGCTCGGACAAATAGCACATATTAAATGTGAAAGGGGAATTTAGTTTGCTGCTTTGTGGACGGTGCCTTGAACAGCATGGGCAAGCTCCGTTTTCAGACGAAGCGGAAACAATAAAACCTTTTTTCAAGACACTTGTACTTTTTACCACTAGAGGTCTCTCTCGTAACAGCTTTCCTTTTGTTGGGCTCATTAATTTTTTTACTCAAAGGAACAATTCTACCTTTTAGATTGGAATGCTGCACTTAACATGTTATGCTAGAGAAAGATGTAATAATACCTGCTTAGCTTGTTCTCCTCCTTGATGAGTGGATATTAGTTTGACTGAATGAATCATCTTGGGTATTTTATTACACAATGACTACACTTTAGTAAAGAAGTTTGAACTTTCACCTACGCTTCCAAAAGTCTCAAAAATTGGACCAGTTAAAACAATACGCCACAGTAAATGTGCCTTATCAACGAGCATAAACCCTCGTGCTTCAAATTCTCCCAAAGTGTCTAAGATTTGGTGCTAACTCAGATCACATAATCGCAAGCCTGAACCATTTCACATTCATTTCTTCACATCTGCAGGGAAAGAAGGAGCATTTTCTCGTTTGCGTAAGGGTATTTAATGCCTTGCTTTTTCCTTGTCTATCCCCTTTTCAGAAAATAGACTATCGACTTGAAAGCAAATCCACATTATACAGCGGATTTAAAAATATATTTTTTTCTGGGTGAAACAGTAATAAGAAACCTTGTCTTAAAAGTAATAAAAAAAAGTCTCTTACCATTAACTCATGCAAAAAGACCAGTAAGTTTTAATACTTTTAAAACAGAAAGAATCTAAAATGCAAATAAGCACAGAGTCTTCTCAAAGCGCAATACAAAACTGCACTGAGCCAAGTAGCACAGAAGATAATGCATTGACATCAGTCGCCAGGCCATTTAAATATTCAGAAAACCCAAAGAGTGTTCAGATTTCTGAGGATGGAAGTAGAAAGACAGTGCTGAGCTCTTGACACAAGAAATTCAATGGGAAGCTGTGAAATGTGAAGAAGCAAAGGAGTGCCTCGCAAATCAATGGCAGTGTTATACTGAAGGTAGCCCATGTCTGCACGAACGGGTGCAGTGGCTGAGCACAGAGCAATAGTGTATAATGAAAAAGGGCGCGAGGACATTTGACAAGCTGCAAAATGTAGCACAACCTGGGCAGGAGAACACAGACCTGTCAGACAACAGTTTTGAGAATCAGAAACTACACTCTCATGGAACCAGAAAATAGGTGATGCATTATTTAAAACATGATTGAAATACCCAAAGAGCTCAACAATACCTCTTCCTCCAACTATAACTTACTAAGCAGTTAAAGTCCCCCCCACCCCTCACCCCGCCTCCGACTCCAAATCAGCCATGTTTGGTGATGGAAAGTCAATCCACATACGCAATTGCTTCAAGCATTTTGGCGGAATTACTGGTCAGCCAAATCAAATATGAGGTTGATTGACACGTTTTCACACTCAAGTGACTAAACTGAACAGATTTTTTTTATTATAAAATTTTGGTGTTTTTGAGTTAATGGTGGGCTCCTAATAAAATCACACAAGTGATCCATCTGAGCTGTTAAGATGGCTGAGATAATAACTGACTTACGGAATTTTGGTTCAGGAAGATGTTTTAAGAGACTTTGTCTGTTTTTTCACTTAACGGTTGAGGAGACTGTTCAGAAAGGTGAAGTGGCTACTGTAAGCTCCCTAAATGATTGGATCATTCTGGCAGTTTGGAAAAAAAAAAAAAAAAAAACTGTATAAAAACAAAAAAGAATGGCTGGATAGCATCATATAGTGTTTATACCACAGTGATGTTTACATTATAAATTCTTCGGACGTTGGATTTTGGAGGGTTAAGGACATTGTCAGTGACATTTTATTATGGAAAAACTTAGTTACACAGAATAGTAAGTGGATCATTTTAGCAGAACGTAAAATAAGTGCTATCTTTAAGAAAGATGGTTTTTCAGAGCAGGCATTCAGTGCAGGGGGCTTGTTATCCATCAGTAGACACTATGCCCCTAAAGGTATGTTTCCTTCAGTCTCCATGCCTGATAAACTAATATTTACGTCTTCGGGCAGCTCTTATTATTTTTTTATTTAATTCAGAATATTCTAATTAACAAGAGGACAAACTTGTTGCCTTCAAGTAGATTCTGACTCATAGAGGATAGATTAACCCAATCTGATGGAATCAAAACAAAGTTCATCAAATTAGAGCAGCGACAAAGAGTTTTATGTATGTGATAGCTTTTTTTTTTCTCTCTTTCTTGTCAATGCAGTTTATTTTTTAAATGAGGTAGTAGTCAAGCTTGTGCCTTTCAAGGCAAAAATCTTAAAAAGAGATTAAAACCAAAAGTTAAACCCATTGTCATCAAGTCAAATTCCGATTCACAGCATCTCTACACCACAGGGTAGAAGTGCCCCATAAAGTTTCCAAGGAAGTAATCTTTATGAAACAATCTGCCATATCTTTCTCTTGCAGAGTGGCTGGTAGGCTCTAATCTCTAACCTTTTGGTTAGCAGGTGAGTGCTTAACCACTGCACCACTAGGGTTTCTAAGAAAAGATAATAAAATAAATTGCCATTAAAATACAGAAGCTGAAAATATCTACAAGAGACGTTAGAAAAGACTGGATTTTTCCTTGAAAAGAATGGTACACCTTCATGAGATCTTTTCTGTACACCTCCATAAATAGGGTAGTTGATGATTATATTTCGATTATTTATTAAGTGGTTTTTATTCAGATTAATTATTAGCATTCTGACATCGAACGTATTATGGAAGTAAAAGTATCATGAACAATTTCCAAACTTTAAAAAGTTCCAGTACACTTTTTTTCTCAGTAACCCAACCCTGGTAGTGTAGTGGTTAAGTGCTATGGCTACTAACCAAGAAGTCGGCAGTTCGAATCCGCCAGGCACTCCTTGGAAACTCTATTGGGCAGTTCTACTCTGTCCTATAGGGTCGCTATGAGTCAGAATCGACTCAACGGCAGTGGGTTTTGGGGTTAACCCTTTAGGTAAAATTGCTAAATGTTTATTTTCTTATTTCTAGGGGATTATAAAAAAAGACAATTGGTTTGTCTTCTGATTGGTTCAGACTTTTGTGCAGCCTTAATAATTAGAAGGCTTTAGTCTTGCTTGCTGGAAGTGAAGATGACATGCAAAACTTACCGATGAACATCAAAGACCACAGCCTTCAGTAGGAATTATACCTCAACATAAAGAAAACAAAAATCCTCACAACTGGACCAATAACCAACATCATGATAAATGGAGAAAAGATTGAAGTTGTCAAGGATTTCATTTGACTTGGATCCACGATCAACACCCATGGAAGTAGCAGTCAAGAAATCAAATGACATATTGCATTGGGTAAGTCTGCTGCAAATGACTTCTTTAAAGTATTAAAAAACAAAGATATCACTCTGAGGACTCAGATACCCTTGACCCAAGACATGGCATTTTCAATCACCTCATGTGTATTCAAAAGCTGGACAATGAATAAGGAAGACTGAAGAAGACTTTATGCAAATGAATTATGGTGTTGGCGAAGAATATTGAATATACCACGGACTGCTAGAAGAATGAACAAATATGTCTCGGAAGGAGCACAGCCGAATGCTCCTTAGAAGCGTGGATAGTGAGACTGTCTCATGTACATTGGACATGTTATTAGGAGGGGCCACTCTCTGGAGAAGGACATCATGCTAGGTAAAGCAGAAGGTTAGCTAAAAAGAGGAAAGGTCTCAATGAAATGAACTGACACAGTGGCTGCAACAATGGGCTCAAACTTAGCAACAATTGTGAGGATGGCGCAGGACCGGGCAGTGTTTTGTTCTGTTGTACCTAGGGTTGCTATGAGTTGGAACCAACCTGAAGGTACCTAACAACAACAACAACTTTTAATATGATTTGGAGTGAGGAAAAAAAATCTGGAAACCAATACAAAGTTTTTATTTTTTCTTCTCCCTTTGTCATTATTTCTCCATCTTTTCTTTTTAAAAATCATTTCCTCCTTCCTTCTCTTATGAAATATTAGGAAGTTATTTGCTTAAGTTGTATTCCCATCTTCCATTTTAAATCCTGGATGACTTTCATCAGGTCAATGGAAACCACTTGGAAGACAATGTAAATTTGTTTTAATGATTTTAAAGGCTATGCTTTTAAACTCATAAATATACATTTATAAATACGTGTGTGTGTGTGTGTGTGTGTGTGTGTGTGTGTGTTTTAGTCCACCATGGAAATAAACTGTTCTGGTATGTCTTCCCCTCTCACTATTAAATTCGACATTGTAATAATCTCTGATCAGAGATAAACATGCCAGGAAGATACAGGTCAACACAGTGAGTTCTCCCTCCTCTGAGAAGATTCAGTTTACTGCCTAAGCAATAAGTTGGGCTTTCTTCCTGTGTGGCCGGGGTGTGGGTGCAATTTAAGAGACGATCCCAGAAATGGGTTCCTGTTTTCCTTTTAGAAATTTGCATGTTTTTATCTGACCATTGGGCTTTTAACAAGTGTTTCCCTTGATGGAGTGATTTACCACTGTCTGTGAAAGAAAAACAGCACATGTTATTCCGCCCGTGCAATGGCTATAGATTGAGTCACCTCTCACCGATTAGATCATACAGAAGTTCCTGCATGGAAAAGCAGCAGGCACTTGGAGTTCAGCTCTGACTCGAGTGAACTAAAAACCTAAAAAGAAGAATTTGCCCCCCCCACCCCCCCCCCCACCCCCGGTTTTTGTTTCTTCTCTAAAGGCCTTTTTCTTAATGGAGAAATATTCTTTTTCTAAAGAAAAATGTTTGAACCATCTTGTTGACAGTTCTTTCAGTTTAGTGTATAAAGAATATGGCACAGGAAACATAGAGTGGAATGTTGTTGGATTTATTTTACTTTCAAAAAAGATCTACTTTATTGGCATAGGACTTTGGCATATTTATGTGATTTTTGTTTTCCTTTAAAATACAAGTGAGCAGCCTTTAAAAACTCTTTGTCAATAGCCATCTGATATATCATTTAAATTGCTTTGCTTACAACAAAATTTTGGCATAAATAAATATGAATACTGAATCAGTACAAATGCCTTGAGCAGTCAGCATAGTAAATCATACACGAGCTTTCATCGTGAGTTGAAACCCGTCTACATACTGAGTAGCATGTTTGGCGTGCCTAATCGGAACAATATGTAATCTGTTAGTGCATATGAGGCCTTGCCAAGCCCAAATTATTTACAAGTTGCATTTTGTGTCCTGGAAATTTTCATATGTGAAAAGAAGAAATCTGGGGAAAAAAAGAAAAATAATATATTGGTCTCAAAGATACAAATAATGCAAAAATATTAACTCGCAAGAAAATAATTGTGATCATTGTATTCTATAACTGTTATCAAACAGCCAAAGTTTTATGGTTCATATATGATAAAAAAAACAGTTTTCATTACAATTGTTCATTTGTGTTATTTTTTTCACTGTTTCTCTACTCCTGGTCCCACGGGGGTCTGGGATTAGAACAATCTCTTTTTTGGTTCGTCTTCTCTTTTCCAGTTCTCTGCTCAAATGTGCTAAAGCATGGTTTGTTGACAACTGACCCATGTAATAATGTAAGGGAGAATCCTGTGGTTGTGTCATCCACGTGTGTTAAGGTCCTAAAGGTGAAACCAACATGTGCAATGCCATTCTATTGTTGAGAGGAGGTAGGTGCATTCTTGAAGGACAAGTTAAGATAAAGCCAAGCCTAGGAAGGGTTTGAAATAACAGAATTTTATCTTTGAGGACCTGCGACTCCCGCTCTATGCCCTTCTTTCAACCTCAGACTCTAACTGTTCACAGGCTTTCTCTCTTTATGACATTTTTTCCCACCCCTCTCACTCTCTCGCCCGTTCTCAGAGAATTTTAACGAACAGTAAACTCTTAAATAAAATTAGACAAGGCTGTATCATTATTATTATTAACTAAAGCCCATATTTTGTGTTAGAATTTATCTTTTGTGTTGTACACTTCTGTGGAAACAGAAAGGAAAGGTTATTTTGGAAATATGCCCATTTTCCAGAAAATATGACAGTATCTATGAAACAAGAAATATTGTGACTCATTTAAAGAATGAGAAACTTAAAAACATACATATTTGTCCAATAAAAGGAAATGACTAATATACTTGCCATCAAAATAAATAAAAGCAAATGGAAACGAGCATCGTAAGATTAGTTATTCCATTTGGGATGGGCATATTTCTTGTCGCAAGTCTGTTGCGCCAGTATTCTTTTTAGTCACTGAGATTTTAAACTAGACTAAGTAATTCATCTTAATCATGCTAAGGAGTCCCTGGATGGTAGAAATGGTTAATGTGCTCAGGTGGTAACCAAAAGTTTGGAGGCTCGAGTCCGCCTTCCCAGAGGCACCTGGGAAGAAAGGTCTGAAGATCTACTTCCAAAAGAGCAGCCACTGAAAACCCTGTGAAGCACAGTTCTACTCTGACACACATGGGGCGGGTCATCATGAGTTGAAGTTGACTTGACTGCAACTAGTTGGGTGCTTTAAGGCACGTCCGAGTGTGGAAGCATGCAGCATGTGCCTGACTGTGCGGACTCACCTAGAGTTGGGGAGGCTTACATCCTCACATGAGTAATTAGATGACTCTTGCAAAGTCACTTGGGCTATGGCTCCACATATGTGCCACCAACTACAGGAGTCATGACAGGGTTGATGTATCTGCAGCAGCGCCGGCCTATGGAGTTTTAGAGAATAGGGAGAATGTTATGGAAGAGGTAGAAACCTCTTTACAAGAAACCCATTGGTAGAGTGATGCTCTACAAGATTGTAATTTTTTTTTGTCATCCATTATCACTGATAATGCATTGTACTAAGAGTTCAATGTAGTCAATATTCAGCTATATCACCTATTCCGCATTGCTCACTGAAATAGTATTCACGTTAACCAGGTAAACAACAAAAGTGATGGTGTTCCTTGTGATGTGAGTGTATCACAATGATTTTAAGTTTTAAGATATGTACTAGGCTGCTCATTGTTAGCTCCATAGCCAAAAAAAACCCCAAACCTGTAAGAATACAAAAACATAATAAAAAACAAAATAAAACATAAGAGTACAAAAACATACCCTAACAGTGGTTGATCTTCAATGGTTTGTTTTTAAAGAGATCCCAAGTTTCTATTATACTATTTGCCGGGTCTAAAAAAATATGGTGAGGTTTCGGTTTCCATGGTTACATAACTCTTTTCATACATATTTATCATTGAGATACCAGAAACCCACCACTTTCTATCAAAGGGTACTACTTTTAGCACTTAATAATTGAAGTTATAGCTGATTTATTTTTTGTGTCAGAGCATTTTAAACAGATCCCTCTATCACTGAAAACTGAGGCCACATTACAGTCATTTTCTCATAAGCAGTTTATTTCATGCATGACTTCTGAAAAATACTTCTGGTTTTTAAAAACTGGAGAAGACTTTGCTTCTTTTTTTCCTACAGTCAGCACCACAGGGATTCCCAGCTAAGCTTTCAAAGTATTGTGGAACATAAACACTGCATAAGGCACACAACTTTCAATTTCACTAATACAGTGTTCACAAAGAGAACATGCACATCTCTCCTTGGTCCATAATGGGAGCAATGAGAAAGTTATCACGTATTACTAAATTCATATTTTCGGAAGTAAAATTCTTAACTTCCACCTCATTTGCTGTTTTTTTAAAATTGCCTGTCTTCCCTTGAGACCTGAAGAAAGAATCTAACTTTCCTTAAACCAAGATCTTTTCTTAAAAAATGGAGGCCTTAATTGCATATATATGTATATCATCTTAAAGAGTTCCCTCATTCTTGTTATATCATACACAGCCTCTAATTAACTGTTCTTGTTTTAAGGTCTAAGTATCATGGTGAGCTTATTGTTTAACTTGCTTTGTATGCTAAAACCAAAAAAACCATACCCATTGCCATCAAGTTGACTCCAACTCATAAAAAAAAAAAAAAAACTCATAGTGACCCTATAATATGGACAGGGTAAAACTGCCTCGTAGTGTTTCCAGGGCTGTAATCTTTGTGGATGAAGACAGTCACATCTTTCTCCTGAGGAGTGGCTGGGGGGTTCAAACCGCCAACCTTTTGGTTAGCAGCCAAGCACTTAATGACTAAGCCAACAGGGTTCCACATTTGCATATTAAAACCACCAAAACAGAGAAGAAATAAAATTAAGGCATGTAATTGTTTTTGACATGTCTTTGTTGAAACACAACTAAAATAATGTATTTAAGGCATGAACATAAACATGGTGATTAAAAAGAAAACTCATTCACAAGTTGGACCTGTTTAAAACCCCTCAGAATACATCAAAATAATACAGCTAAAAATGTATTGGAACCTCAAAGAAAGAAAGTTGAACTAAGAATCAAAGTCTAGCTGTCACTCAAGAAAATAAAGTGGACATACCCTTTGCTGTTGAGTCAATTCTGATTCATAGTGACCCTATAGGACAGAGTAGAACTGCCCCATAGAGTTTTGAAAGAGCGCCTGGTGCATATGAACTGCCAGCCTTTTGGTTAGCAGTCATAGCACTTAACCACTACACCACCAGGGTTTCCAAATTGGACATAGAATAGGTCAAATATTTTTATCCCCAAACAGGGTAAGATGTTCAACTACATTTATTTAACTTCCTATACCTTTTAAAATCCAATTATTTTCTGCTTTGAATTTTTTGTTGATATCATGTGTTTTCATTAATGGAAGCATGCTGAATCATTGAGTATGTTTGATTTTTTGGTTGCTTATATGGATTTTGAGAAACATTATATGGGCATACATGTTAGCCACAAAACTCAGGGGGTACTCTGGTGCCATGATTGGTAAGCACCAGTCTGGCCCACCAGGCCTGAGTGGCAGGCTTTGTTACAAGGCACCTTCCATTTGGTTACATCGGGCACCTTTGGTTTTCCAAATATGACAGACACGAAAACAAAAACAAACTCACCAGGGCTCCCTAACTATTACATACCCCAAAACCAAACCTGTTGCCATCAAGTTGATTCTGACTCAGAGTGACCCGATAGGGCAGAGTAGAACTACTCCACAGAGTTTCTAAAGAGTGGCTGGTGGATTCGAACTGCTGACCTTTTTTGTTAGCAGCCTCAGCTCTTAACCACTGCACCACCAGGGCTCCAGCTACTACACAGACCAAAACCAAACCAAACCCAGTGCCGTCGAGTCAATTCCAACTCATAGCGACCCTATAGAACAGAGTAGAACTGCCCCATAGAGTTTCCAAGGAGCACCTGGCGGATTCAAACTGCTGACCATTTGGTTAGCAGCAGTAGCACTTAACCACTATGCCACCAGGAAACCATGAATATGCTTACAAGGCTTATCTACTTGTACAAAAGCCAAAAGAGATAAAAAAAAAAATTTACCCAATCACACTTCTTGTACCCATACCCAGCACTACATAACATTTAAGCCAGATACCCCAGTTATCTTGTGCCAATGAATTTTTTTTTTTTTCTTTTTTCACCTTTACACAAGTCTCCACTGGAGGGTAGCAAATACTTTTACTGGACAAAGTAGCATCCCAAGTAATCTGAGAGGCAGAAGATGTGGGTGGGCAACTGTATATCCCACAGGTCATGAAAGGAGCTTCTGAGTCCAACACAGTGAATAGTTAATGCCGGTTTTCCTAGAGTCATCCTAGACATTTATTCATGGGAATGCCTGCTTAACTGTCGCAATTACTTAACATTTCTTGATATATAGATATACATTTTTAGGAAAATAAGCCCTCTTCATCACTTAAAATATCAATAATGAGCAAGAAAAATTTTCAATTCCACTTACATGAGGACCCACATTATCCCAATTTAGACTATTCTTCCTTTTTTCACATCCTTTGGTGGACTTTTTCTTCTTGATAGGTGCAACAATTTCCCTGGAGGAAAGTAAATATTTTGACTAAATCACTATAGATGATTAGATTTTCACGGTATCCTATGCACATTCCACTATAGTCCAGAGACATTGCAGCCTTTATCAAGGCTCCTGAGTTAAGTGAGCAGAACAGGATATTCAGATAAAACTAAAAAGGCATTGAAAACAAGAATGTGGCACTGCATAATCTGTATTTTAAAGCATACTTTTTTGTTATATAATAGCATATATTCATTTTATAAAAACTGAAAAATACATCAAAGTATGAATAAAGCATATGCCTACAAACCAAAAGCTTGGCAGTTCAAATCTACCAGCCACTCCTTGGAAACCCTATGGGGGCAGTTACTCTGTCTTAGAGGCTTGTTATGAGTCAGAATCAACTCATCAGCAACGGGTTATAGAGTTGAAATAAATCAGAGATAACAATGATCAACATTTTGCAACACTTTATTCCAATTCTCTAATTCACTAATACAAATTGGGTTGTACTCTACATCTTATGGCAAATTCTCATTTAGTAATACATGTGTCATTTAATAACTGGATCTGCATAACAAAACAAAGATCACCAGTAAAGGCAAATATGTAGGTAATTATAGAAGATATTTTAAATGCATATATCTTTGTTTTTTTAAAACTGATTTTAAAACTAATCACGTAAAACATTATGTATATAAGTTTATTTTGGGGCCTAAAATATACTGAAATGTAATATGTATGATAGCAGCAACACAAAAAAGGCAGGAACAAGGCTGTAACAGAGTAAGAAAATGACAACAAATTTTAACCTGAGTCCACAAGAATAAATGAAAAGAACCAAAAAGTTAATATAACAAACTCTATAAGTAAAAAAAAAAAAAAATAAGTATATACTATATATTTGCTCTTCCTACCTCTCTTTGCTTTTTTAGTGAACAAAAAATTACAACAATGTCTGTTGTATTTGTAATACATATAAATGTAAAATGCATAATAATAATACCACAAAAAGGGGGAGTAGGAAACAGAGCTATGTAGGAGTAAGATTTTTATATCATAACCCATAAAAACCCATTGCCATCATAGTAGAATTAAATTAGTGCAAATCTGAAGAAGACCTAAAGGCACAATTAAGAAAATAATTCAAAAAAAATAGTTAAAAATTGCTAAATGAGGAACAGAGGAACAAAAAAAGACATGAGACGTAAAGGAAACAAAGAGCAAAATGGCAGGCATAAATCCAACCATATCAATAATGAAATTAAATGCAAACGGATTGAACAATCTAATCAAAAGATAGAAATTGACAGGCTGAATAATAAATCAAGATCCAACCACATGCTGCCTATAAGAGACACACTTTATGTTAAAAATACCAAAAAGTTGAATGAAAAATAACGGAAAAATATATACCAACCAAACAACAACAATAAGGGAGATGGGGTGGCTATATTAGTATCAGTCACAATAGACTTTAAAATATGTTACTAGAGCTAAAGAAGAATATTATATAATGATAAGAGTCAATTTATGAGGAACATATAAAACAATTATACATATATATGTACCAAACAATTGAGTTCCAAAATACATGAAGTAAAAACTGACAGAATTACATGGAAAAACAGACAATTAAATGAAAATATTTGGAGACTGAAATCCCCACTTCCAATAATAGATAGAAAAACTAGCAGAAGACAAGAATGAATAATACAGAAGACTTGAACAAAATTATAAACCAAGACATCTATAGAATGTGCCACCCAACAACAGAAGAATTTGCTTTCTTCTCAAGAACACATGGGGCATTCTCCTGGACATACTGTATGCTAGGCTATAACATATGCCTCAATAAATTTAAAAGGATTTAAATCATAGACAGCATTGTGAATTTTCATTTCCCAATCTCAAAACTTATTACAAAACTATAATAATCAAAATAGTGTGTACTGATTGAGGATAGACATATAAGTCAACGAAATAGAATTGAAAGTCCAGAACCAAACCCTGACATTTATGGTCAACTAATTTTTGAGAAGGGTGTCAAGACAAAAAAATGGGGAAAGATAGTCTTTTCAACAAATAGTGCTGAGACAACTGGATATCTACATTCAAAAGAATGAAGTTGAATCCTTTCCTCACACCATACACAAATGTTTCCTAAAATGGAGCATAGACCTAAATATAAGAGCTAAAACTACAAAACTCTTAGAATAGAACATAGGAGTAAAATCTTTGTGGCCTTGTATGAGGCAATAGATTTTTAGATATGCTATAAAAAGTATAAGTGACAAAAAAGATAAACTGGACCTCATCAAAATTAAAAACTTTCATGTAGCAAATGATAACATCGAGAGAATAAAAAGACAAGACACAGAATAGGAGAAAATATTTGCTAATTATATATCTTAAAAGGGACTTTTATTCAGAATATATAAAGAACATTTAAAACTAAATAATAAAAGATAGGCCCAATTAAGAAATGGTCAAAAGATCAGAACAGTCATTTCTCAAAAAAAAAAAAAAAAGTATATATATATGGTTAATAAGCATATGAAACTATGCTCAACAATCATTAGTCATTAAGAAAAAGTAAATCAAAGCAGGGCTTCAAGCCAGTTCCTTCAGGTTTGAACCCCTGCTGACAATTTGCATTTTTAACAAGCTCCAAGGTGATGCTCATGCTGCCTGTTAGGGGGCAATTCTGAGGACCATTAGTAGAGTAATGGTCCTAAACATTTATCATACATAAGAATCACCTAGGAATCTTGTTAAAATGTAAGTTCTGATTCAGACTATTTGGGTTAGAAATGCACTCGTGCCTACCAATTCTACTTTTTTTCTGTTTGTGAATTTCTAACTTTTTGATTTTCTACCTTTGAATCAATTCTTCTGTTTTCCTTAGCTTAAATTTTACTTCATGTAAGTTCTGAATAAAAATACTTAGTTCTTTAATTTTATTTTTCTTGCTTAATAATTAAAGGTTTTAAAGTCCTGAATTTGCCTCTACTCATATTATTGGCCACATGTGCTTTAGTTTGCGTGTTCTCTTTTTTTCCCCTGAATATTATATAATTGAAGTTTTAATATTCTCTCTGAACAAGGAGTTATTTAGCATTTTTCCCTTTTTTTCTGTCAAAGGGGCTAGTTTTTAATTAACGGCAGTGTGGTCAAATGAAAGGTGCTTTGGGGATCATATTGCAGCAAACTTTGTGTCCTAATATAGGATCTATTTAACAAATACTCTATGGACACATAAAAACCAACTTTTTAAAATTTAAACTATTATTGTTATATTATTTGTCTTTACCTTCAAGAAGCATTTATGGGTTTAATTTCTATTTTATAACCTAAGTTTCAATGCTCTTTACTCCATCTTTTTATGTTACACCTACCATAGTTTTCATTAATTTACTTTGATTCATCCTGGTTGAATGCCATAGATTGTTGTTGTTGTTGTCATTAGGTGTTATTGAGTTGGCTCCAACTCATAGCGACCCCATGTACAACAAAACAAAACACTGCCAGGTCCTGCGCCATCCTCACAATTGTTGCTATGCTTGAGCCTATTGCAGCCACTGCATCAATCCATCCTGATGAGGGTCTTCCTCTCTTTCACTGACCCTGTACTTTGCCAAGCATGATGTCCTTCTCCAGGGACTGATCCCTCCTGGCAACATGTCCAAGGTATGTGAGGCTAGTCTCACCATCCTTGCTTCTAAGGAGCATTCTGCTTGTACTTCGTCCAAGACAGATCTGTTCCTTCCTGGGCAGTCCATGGTATAAGCAATATTCTTTGCCAACACCACAATTCAAAGGCATCAATTCTTCTTAGGTCTTCCTTGTTCATTGTCCAGCTTTTGCATGCATATGAGGCGATTAAAAACACCGTGGCTTGCGTCAGGTGCACCTTAGTTTTCAAGATGACATCTTTGCTTTTTGATACTTTAAAGAGGTCTTTTGCAACAGATTTGCCCAATGCAATGCATCTTTTGATTTCTTGACTGCTGCTTCCATGGGTGTTGATAGTGGATCCAAGTCAAATGAAATCCTTGACAACTTCAATCTTTTCTTCATTTATCATGATGTTGCTTATTGGTCCAGTTGTGAGGATTTTTGTTTTCTTTATGCTGAGGCGTAATCCATACTGAAGGCTGTGGTCTTTGATCTTCATTGATAAGTGCTTCAAGTCCTCTTCACTTTCAGCAAGCAAGGTTGTGTCATCTGCATAACACAGGTTGTAAATTCATCTTTCTCCAATCTTGATACCTCGTTCTTCTTCATAGAGTCCAGGTTCTCGAATTATTTGCTCAGCATACAGATTGAATAGGTATGGTAAAAGAACACAACCCTTATTTGCCCAGCATACAGATTGAATAAATATGGTGGAAGGATACAACCCTGAGGCACATCTTTCTGACTTTAAACCATACAATATCCTCTTGTTCTGTTTGAACGACTGTCTCTTAATCCATGTACAGGTTCCTCATGAGCACAGTTAAGTGTTCTGGAATTCCCATTCTTCGCACTGTTATCCATAATTTGTTATGATCCACATAGTCAAATGCCTTTACAGAGTCAACAAAACACAGGTAAACATCTTTCTGGTATTCTCTGCTTTCAGCCAGGATGAATCTGACATCAGCAATGATAACCCTGGTTCCACATACTCTTCTGAAGCCGGCTTGAATTTCTAGCACTTCCCTATTGATATACTGCTTTAGTGGCTTTCCAATGATCTTCAGCAAAATTTTACTTGGGTGTGATATTAAGGATATTGTTTGATAACTTCCACATTCAGTCAGATCACCTTTCTTGGGGATAGGCGTAAATATGGATCTGTTCTAGTCACTTGGCCAGGTAGCTAGCTGTCTTTCAAATTTCTTGGAATAGATGAGTAAGCACTTCCAGAGCTGCATCCATTTGTTGAAACATCTTAGTTGATATTCTATCAATTCATGAAGCCTTGTTTTTCACCAGTGCCTTCAGTGCATCTTGGACTTCTTCCTTCAGTACTATCGGTTCTTGATCATATGCTACCTCCTGAAATGGTTGAATGTCCACCAATTCTTTTTGGTATAGGGATTCCTTCCATCTTCTTTTAATACTTCCTGCATCGTTTAGTATTTTCCCCATAGCATCCTTCACGGTGGCAACTCGAGCCTTGAATTTTTTCTTTGGCTCTTTCAGCTTGAGAAATGCCGAGACCGTTCTTCCCTTTTGGCTTTTTAGCTCCACATCTTTTCACGTTTCATTATAATACTTTGTTTTCTTGAGCCGCCCTTTGAAATCTTCTGTTCAGTTCTTTTACTTCATTTGTTCCTTTTGCTTTAGCTACTCGATGTTCAAGAGCAAATTTCAGAGTCTCTACTGACATCCATTTTGGTCTTTTCTTTCTGTCTAGTCTTTTTAATGACCTTTTGCTTCATCAGGTATGATGTCATTGATGTCATGTCACAAGTGGTCAGGTTTTTGGTTATTAGTGTTCAACGCATCAAATATATTCTTGAGATGATCTCTAAATTCAGGTGGGATATACTCAAGATTGTACTTTGGCTCTCGCGAACTGGTTCTAATCTTCTTCAGTTTCGCCTTGAACTTGCATATGAGCAATTGATGATCTGTTCTGCAGCTGGTCCCTGGCCTTGTTCTGACTGATAATATCAAGCTTTTCCATAGCCTCTTTCCACAGACGTCGTCATTTTTATTCCTGTGTATTCCATCTGGTCAGGTCCAAGTGTATAGTCACAGTTTATGTTGGTGAAAAAAGGTATTTGCAATGAAGAAGTCATTGGTCTTCAAAATTCTATCATGTGATCTCCAGCATCATTTTTATCACCAAGGCCATATTTTCCAGCTACTGATCTTTCTTCTTTGTCTCCAACTTTCACATTCCAATCACCAGTAATTATCAATGCACCCTGATTGCATGTTCAATCAATTTTAGACTGCAGAAGTTAGTAAAAATCTTCAATTTCTTCATCTCTGGCCTTAGTGGTTAGTGTGTAAATTTAAATAATAGTTGTACTAACTGGTCTTCCTTGTAGGCATATGGATATTATACTATCACTGACAGCACTGAACTTCAGGATAGATCTTGAAATGTTCTTTTCAATGATGAATTCGATGTCTTTCCTCTTCAAATTGTCATTCCCGGCATAGTAGCCCTTCCCCAGTTGCCTTTTGAATGCCTTCCAACCGAGGCAGCTCACCTTCTGACACTATATCAGACAATGTTCTGCTGCTATTCATAAGGTTTTCACTGGCTAATTCTTTTCAGAAGTAGACTGCTGGGTCTTATTTCCTAGTCTGTCTTAGTCTGGAAGCTCAGCTGAAACTTGTCTGCCATGGGTGACAATTCTGGTATTTGAATAGCAGTGGCATAGCTTCCGGCATCACAGCAATAACGCAAGGCCCCACCATACGACAAACGGACAGATGCATGGGCGACTGTAGGTTATTAAATAATTATTTTCAGGAAGGGTATGTGAGTGGCATACTTTCTGAGTTCTTGCATATCTAGAGCTCTTTCTATTGCCTTTACACCATAAAAAGCCCTGGTGGTGCAATGGTTAAGAGCTTGGCTGCTAACCAAAATGTTGGTGGTTCAAACCCACCAGCCACTCTGTGGGAGAAAGATGTGGCAGTTTGCTCCTGTAAAGATCACAGCCTTAGAAACCCTATGAGCACTTCTACTCTGTTCTATACAGTTGGTATGAGTTGGAATTGACTCGGTGGCAATGGGTTTGAATTTTGGTTTTGGATAGTTCTTAGGTCATGAAAATTTTTCCCTTTGAGTTTCGTACACATTATTTTAGTGTGCTCTGTAACTCGACCTAAAATTACTTTTCCTTCTTCTCACATAACCTAGTATTTTAATGTTTTGGGGTATTTAGAGAGGTTGCTTTTGTTTAGGCCTGGGTATTTGTATAATTTTAGTTGTCTTTAGATTCATACATGTCATCAGAAAACTTTACCTAAATCTATGAAGGAGACCTTGTGTTCTGCACACCCAGATTTATTTTCTTTTGAATTAAGTTTACTTTTTTGTTTGTTTGTTTGCCACCCCCCGCCCCCAGTAGTATAATAACTACTGCCTGTCTTCAGTTCTGGTTTATTTTTACAGAGCACCTAATATCCACATATTTAATATCTTTTCACATCTATGTCTACTACATTGTTTCTTGTTTTCCTTGGTCTTTATTCTGTTTTCTTGATGGCTTCTTAAGTTTGTCTGCCATGTCTCCATTCAGTTTTCTGCCATGTGCATCCTAATCCTTACTGCATTTCACGCAAATTTAAAATTTTTAACTTAATTGTTAACCTTGCAATTTTTATATCCTCTACATGTCTTTTCCCAGCCTACTCTTATATTTCTTTACTTCTCATCTCAATCTAATGTGGTCAGGCCTTCCGTATACTTAGGATTTCATCATAGAAAACAATTTGCTCTACCTAGCTTAAGTAGAAATATACAGGATGCATGGCTTACGGAACTGCCAAAAATACCGAAGAAACAAATGATAGGTTGGGACTCAGGAATGACTCCCACGGCCACACTGCAGAACGTGGTCGCTAAAACAGATGTCGCTTCTTCTATGATCGGAAAACCACCTTCCCCTGTAGGGCGTGGCTGCTGCTGGCCCTGGATCCAGACTACCACTACCACAATCCACAAACCACTATGATCAATCAGTAAGGCACTGTCATCAAGAAATTGCTTTGTTTATGATAACAGCTCCAAACCAATGCTATGCCTGTTGGAATCTGTACAGCAGAATGGATGCCACCTATTCTGCCTTGACATCCATGCATCTGGTGACCAGGCTCTGGGACCTCTGCTAATGTTGCAGCTGAAAATAAATCAAGTGCCCCTTTGATCACCATTGCCAGTAGAAATAGCAAACCCTTTTGCTTCACTTCCATCTTCCAAGTCTTACCAGTGTGCATCCGAGTCATGGAACCTTACGCACATCCAGAAACTTGGCTGTAGTGCGACCTGGAACTAAAACATGGTTTTTCATTTCCTAGCATTTGCAATATTGGAAGCCACCTTGGGAGAGATTTCGATGGGTATTGAGTACTGAACTACTATATCTACCATAATCCACCACTTTAGATATTTACATTTGTACAAGTCCTCCTTTCCAGTCTTAACCTTTCAGATTACAGCAATAGAACAAGAGAATGTATTCTGCAGTAATGCACCTTTCCATGTACAAATGAAAAATATTTCACCTTCTCTTCAAAAAGGGAAACCTAAAATCTCACCAGTCACTATATCTAATGGGGGAAAATTGTTTGACAAAAATAATATGTATGTAAGTGTACAGGAAGACAATATGAGCAGTTATTTTAGTCCTTATTTCTGCAACTGATCATGAGGACATTATTATTGTTTATGACTTTCTTCAGTCCCTTTTCTCAGTTATCCTCACATTTGGACAACATATCAAATGAGCTGGATTTTTACCTTATGAGGTAACCCGAACTTTCATACCTGAGAGTCTGAGCATTTTTGATCCTGCCTGCTATTCTATAAAGTTTTATGGGTAGACAAGGCAGAACAAGGGTATCTCCCAGGGGATTTCGTGAGTTCCATATATAGCTCTCCCTGCTGCACATGGTAACAGCAACCTTATTCCCCTTAATAATCAGGATCAGTGACCCCATTGTTGCTGTTTAGGTGCCATCAAATTGATTCTGACTCATAGCAACCCTATGTGCAACAGAACGAAACTCTGCCAAGTCCCATACCATCCTCACAATCGTTGTTATGCTCGAGCACATTGTTACAGCTGCTGTGTCAACTTATCTCATCGACCCTCTACTTTACCAAGCATGATGTCCTTCTCCAGGGACTGGTCCCTCCTGATAATATGTCCAAAGTACGTGAGACAAAGTCTTCCCATCCTTGCTTATAAGAGGTATTCTGGCTGTACTTCTTCCAAGACAGATTTGTTTGTTCTTCTGGCAGTCCATAGTATATTCAGTATTCTTTGCCAACACCATAATTCAAAGGCATCAATTCTTCTTTGGTCTTCCTTATTCACTGTCCGTCTTTCTTATACATACGAGGTGATTGAAAATGCCATGCCTTGGGTCAGGTGCACCTTAGTCCTCAGAGTGAAATTTTGGCTTTTTAACACTTCAAAGAGTTCTTTTGGAGCAGGTTTGCCCAATGCAATACCTTATTTGATTTCTTGACTACTGCTTCCATGGGCAAGGACTGTGAAGCCAAGTAAAATGAAACCCTTTAAACTCAATATTATCTCTAATTATCATGATGTTGCTTTTTGGTCCAGTTGTGAGGATTTTGGGTTTTTTTTTTGTATGTTAGATGCAAGTCACACTGAAGATTGTAGTCTTTGATCTTCATCAGTAAGTGCTTTAAGTCTTCTTCACTTTCAGCAAGCAAGGTTGTGTCATTTGCATAACACAGGTTGTTAATGAGTCTTCCTCCAATCCTGATGCTGTGTTCTTCCTCATATAGTCCAGTTTCTCAGATTATTTTCTCAGCATACAAACTGAATAAGTATGGTGAAAGGATACAACCCTGAAGCACTCCTTTCCTGACTTTAAACCACTCAGTATCTTCTTGTTTTGTTCAAACGACTGCCTCTTGGTCTATATGCAGGCTCCTCATGAGCACAATTAAGTGTTTTGGAATTACCATTCTTTGAAATGTTATCCATAATTTGTTATGATCCACATGGCCAAATGCTTTAGCATGGTAAATAAAACACAGGTAAATACCTTTCTGGTATTTTCTGCTTTTCAGCCAAGATTCATCTGATATCGGCATTCCACATCCTCTTCTGAGTCTGGCTTGGATTTCTGGTATCTCCCTATGGATGAACTTCTGCAACCACTTTTGAATGATCTTCAGCAAAATTTTGCTTGCATGTGATGTTAATGATATTGTTCAATAATTTCCATATTCTGTTGGATCACCTTTCTTTGGAATGGGCTCAAAGATGGATCTCTTCCAGCCAGTTGATCAGGAAGCTCTCTTCCAAATTTCTTGCCATAGATGAGTGGGTACCTCCACTGCTACATCCATTTGTTGAAACATCTCAATTAATATTCCATCAGTTCCTGGAGCCTTAATAATTACCCTAATAAACACAAAGTCCCCTCTTTGTGTTGGTCTAATTGCATGAGAAGTGCTATTCTGAAAGGTGGCAGTCTGAACATTTAACTCAAAGAACTTTTGATGTGTCCCCTGAAGGAAGTATTCCTCCCTGGGTCACCAAGATCTCTAAACCGATGGAAGCAAATTCACCAAAATAAGAAAATTAAAAAATTGCAAGCAGATCATTAAATGTGATGAAGTGGAGTGCCATTCCTATTACTATCCCTTAGTGCCAAGATCAGTGTGCTCCAGCTAGGAGAGAAAAAGAACTGCATTGCATTTGCTGGTTGAAAGCATATCCCATCTTGTAGGTAACTCCCAACCTGACAAGGTATTGACTTAGAATTTTCAGTAGTCTTTTCTATCATTACCTAAGGTCCATTGTTTCTGAGTACATGCTAAGAATAGAGAATCCCTTGGGAGTCAGCTCACTTTCTTGCCTTTTTCCACTGTATAATTTCACCTTGGCTCCTTCACTTACTACCTGACTTTGGATCAGATACTTAATCTTTCTGTGCTTCAGTTTCCTTGGCAATAAAATGGATCTAATAACTGTAGCCACCTTACAAGATCAATGGGGACATTAAATGTGATAATTCATGTTGGGCATTTAGAGAACTTTCTGGTACTTAATAAGCTCTAAGTAAATATTAATTATTGTTATGCTGCCCACCGGGAAAACAAGAAAATGCTGCGGTATCTCCAAAAAACTTGTTAGAAAACTACTAGCAACAGCAAAAGGGATCCCCAATTTAAACTCCCCATCAACTCCATAGGTTCTCCTTGCCTCCAGTGTTCATGTTCTCAGTCAGAACGTGTCAGGGGTCTGCTATCCTCTGAACACTTTCCGAGACTCTGAACCACTTTCGCAAGAGGGGACTTTTCAGCCAGCCTTCGGTGTCTTGTCTTCTTATCTGCACTAAATCTAGCAGAAATACTTTGCTATTTCTGACAAAGGAAATGATAACTCTTCTCTGGTTCTTTAACTGATGCAGATTAGGGTCTATTTTTATATCCCTTTGGTCATGTCAGTAGATATGTAACAGGATGGAAATTAGACCCTTCGATTTAAGCCACCAGCTTTCTCAGTATCCCAGAGCATAAGGAGCACCTTCATTTTTTTAAATTACTTGCCTGTAGCCATACTTAATAGCTAGTACGACACTTAATATTCAGAGAGACAACTGTGGAGAAAATATCTTTCAACATGAGCTTCATTTACTGGCTTACATCTGTGTTGTTTATAAATTTTAGCTCAAATCTCTTCACTAGTTCTTTGTATGTTAATATATGAAATTCCCTCTTTCTGCAGTTAATGTAATACAGATCTAATCCTTATGCAATGATTCTAGCCTAGGCTTCTTTCCAGTCCTCTGGAGTTATTTATATGCAATTTTCAAACAGAGATGATCTTTCTTATATGCACTAATAATATTTACATTTTTTAATGGAACACAGACTCAAAGTTGAGGTAAAAGGTTATGAGGTCAAAGAAACATAGAGATTAGATCTTTAACCCAGGCAGACAATGTTACATATTGAATATATCAATATCATATTTTACAACTTTCATGCTCTCATTAGAGACATAGATGCCTAATAGTAGGGTTTCTTCTTTAAAAGAACAACTGCGTTTGTCAACAGCTATTAAGGAGCCCATATCAGTGGCTATTATGATAAAAATGTATCAGAACAATTCCAAGCAACGAAGTCCAATACATTGGATGGAAATAAAGAATGGTTCATTTTCAAGCCATCAGCGACAGAAAAGCCAGTGTAAAATCATAATTAATGGAACACGTTTTTCAGGAGTAAAGTTGCTATTTGCAGGAAAGCTAAGTACTCAAGGATTATTTTAATGGTGTTTTATACAACTCTTAGTTAATTTAAAAAAAAGTATTGTGGATGAATACAGAATCAAAGCAAAGTCTGAAGGCAAGAAATAAGCTCATGGCTAAATGCTTTCACATTTCCCTGGTTTTCTAGACTCATCTCTCCAGAGAATACAGAGCTTTATGAATGCAGTTTGTAGACCTCCCATTAGCTTGCCCAGCTCTTGTTGCCATCTCACATTAGAATAAGGTTTTTGGTGGAACAGCTGACTCTTTGTACTCTCTATTGTATGAAGTTAGATCTTTTGTAGAGGCGATGAATAGCTCCTTCAGTGTCTCACAGAAAATTTCCTACAGTGTAGCTCGAGTGCTATTGGTTTAGACTGCAGACACTAAGCATTATGAGATATTTTTCCTTCCTTTGCATTTACTGGGTCTTATTACTAAGTTTCATGTCCCGGTATCTGAAAATAAAATACGTTTATAATTTATCCTTAGAAAATCTGATAGCTACCTCATTCAGCCTCTAAATTTGGGGGATATAATTTTATGAAAATTAGTATTACATCAAGGATCAACAGATTTTTATTTGAAACAGGCAAATAGTAAATATTTTAGGTTTTCTGGGCCCTATGGTCTCTTACAGCTGCTCATCTCTGCTGCTGTAGTATAAACGTTTCCAAAAACTACATGTAAACAAATGGGCATGGTTGTGTTGCAATAAAACTGAATTTACGAAAACAAGCACCCAGCCTGTGAGCCTTAATTTGCCAATCCCTTTTTTTTTATACTAGATAACAACATCTTCATGCAATGAGTAACTCACTCCTTTATATTTTTCATTAAAATGCTAAATAAGAGTATATTATTTTGTTTCTTAGTCCTTTACAAGAAGTATATAACATTTGCATACCTTTATTGGGCATGTGTTGCTTTTACATATAAACTATATTTACTTTTATAAAATAAATTTTCTAGAATCAAAAGGGTTATTTTATAATAATTTTTAAATGCATGCTTTCTAAGGAGTACAGTCAGAATACTCCTTAGAAGTGAGGACTGCGAGGCTTCGTCTCACTTACTTTGGACATGTTATCAGGAAAGACTAATCCCTGGAGAAGAACATCATGCTTGGTAAGGTAGAGGGTCAGTGAAACAGAGCAAGACCCTCGACAGATGGGTTGACACAGTGGCTGCAAGAATGGACTCAAACACAGCAACAACTGTGAGGATGGCACAGGACTGGGCAGTGTTTCATTCTGTTGTACATGGGCTCGCTATGAGTCAGAACCAACTCAATGGCACCTAACAATGCTTTCTAACATTGTAAGTATTTTATTTCAAAGCATTCATCTCTATGTCTCTTATTTTTATTGAATTTACATAAATAAACAGCACAAAAAGAAAGGCAAAAACTTTTTTTAGCCTTAAAATAAATGGCCTAGGATGAATGTAGTAGCTCACGTTGAAACCAGTCCCAATGTGAGAAAGAAACCAAAAGTTATGAATTAGAGCTACTTTGACCAGAAATCATCCAATACAGCCTGAGCAATGCATCAGTTAAGGCATTCAGAAATATGGGCAGAAGAGTAATGAAGAATTTATAACTTTTCAAAATGGGGACAATGTAATCCCATACATCTGACATATGAATAAATTCCATTTGAAATCTCCAATAGAAGCACTGTATGCTAAAGAACAAAAGAGGATGCTTAGGTTGTTTTTCATAATTTTTCTAATTCTTTGTTTTAGTGGAATAGAAGAGTTCTGTGGGACTGAAAGAAAAAAAAGAAGCCCTCTCTGATTAGCTCTGCATTTGAAAATAGTACCTGCCATCTGAATAAAGTACAGTGCCTTGAATGATGGCGATGTTGTCAACGATGTATTTTTAATCAATATAGTTCTAACGGAAGGCAAGGTCTTTTCTTTATTTCACATTATCGTATTTACCATTTTGTCTGTTTTTCCGCCAGGTAATAAATAATAAAAGACGCTATCTTCGAAAATAGTGACAATGATAGAAGAAATTCTTATTCTCAGTTTTACCCATAAAGTAGCAACTATCATATTAAAAATTGTAACAAATGTGGTAAGAAATTAAATCTCTTCTGTGAAGATTAATAAACACCCAAATTTCCAATTATAAGTAATACTTCTGCAATTTCAACAATCCATACAGAGAAACAGTAGGGTCCCACAGACTGTTTCTTTTATAGATAAAATATTGTCAGATATTTCTAAAGGAGCTTTGTACATGTAGGAAATGTACAGTCCTGAATTTGAAGAAATACATTCTGGAAGTTCATGTTTTGCACACTGTCTTAGTTATCTAGTGCTGCTGTAACAGAAATTTGTTTTCTCACTGTTTAGGAGGCTGGAGGTCTGAATTCGGGGCACCAGTTCTATGGAAAAGCTTTCTCTTTGTGTTGGCTCTGGAGGAAGGTCCTAGTCTCTTTTGAGCTTCTCCTCCTGGATGCTCTTCATGTGGCTTGGCATCTCTCTTCCCCATCTGTGCTTCTTGCTTGTTTCTTTAATCTCATTTATATCTCAAAAGAGATTGATTTAAGACACACTCTACACTAATACTGCCCCATTGACATAACAAAGAAAATCCATTCCAAAATGGGACTATAGGATTTACACGTATTTTGGGAGGACACAATTCAATCCCTAACATACACTAACAATGAGCTAAATCCACTGAAGGAGATACAAAGATAACTGAGGTATTCAGTGGCTCTTTTGTCCAGATTAAAGCCTATGGAGGTGGTAGAGAAAGGTGACTATGCCACATAACTTGTAAGCCACATGACTAGTGCAGTTCTGAATCACAATGTAGAAAAAGAGTAAGATAAGAAAAATAGAGCACCTTTGTGTCAGGGAAGTCCCCACACATGTGGTCGCCATGAGTCAGAATCAACTCTGTGGTAACTGTACTAGTATTGGTGTCAGGAAAGGGTATATTAACAAGGAGAGTTTGTGCATGAATTGTTAGGGTCAGGAAAAAGAGCAATGTGATTGGAAAGTGTGAAGAACATTGTAAGTGTTGACTTTTTCACTACTGCAACTAGTCCTTGGCCTTAGATCTCTAGTGTTTCATCAGCTATCCAATGTCATTGTCAAAACTAGGCTCTACATACTAATAATTAAAAGAGACCAGAAAGCATTACTTACCCTGGATTCATGCACTTTTCTTACAAAAGTAGAGTAATAAGCCTTTTGGGAGACTTCAGTGTGTTTTCTGATGAACCAGAAACCACAATGGGATTATGATACTCAGTTTTAGCCCTAGGTAAAGTCAGGGAGAGCAGTGTCTCAAAATTAGAATAAAATGAAAGAACTCATTAAAGACATGTTATAACCAGGAGCATTTAGTCTTCATTAGGTAAGACTTTGAAAGAAGGTTATAATAAATAACCCTTCCACAGCATCAAGAAATATATTAGGATTTCTGCCTAAGACACCAGCACATAAGTAAACACAATAACTATCTGTGTGGAGAAATTGGTAATCACCTAATTTTTTTTACCAAATCCTTCTCTAGCAAGAATCCTGTCTTGTTATTCTTGGTAACTTCTATACCACATGCCTAGCAGATATTAGAGACTCAGGTTTGTTGAGGAATCAGTTGATAAATTCAGTAACTTCAGCTCTAAATAGACACTAAGTAAAAAGCAACATTGTCTTCCAAAAATAAAAGCAAGAAGTATCACCTAAAAATATCAGAATCAATGAAAATTATACTGCTAACACATTTAATAGATGAAAACATTTGGAGACCGTCCATTGACAACTCTAGGTAAGAAGATGCAATAAGAGAATTTTAACTTCAGTTATTCTAAGCCTCCCAATTCATCAGTGTTTCTCCCAAGGCTTTCTCCTTCTCTCTGTAAATGCCCACATCCCAAGAACCATCCCCCCAAAAAAAAATTGCCATTGAGTCAGTGCCTACTTATAGAATTTTTCCATAGGGTTTCTAAGACTACAAACTTTATGGAAGCAGACTGCCATGTTATTCTCCCACAGAGTGGCTGTTGGGTTTGAACTGCCAACCTTTCCATTAGCAGCCCTGTACTTAACCATTGTGCCAGCAGTGCTCTTTCATCCCAAGAAAGGTTCTGGTAATTATTCCAAGTCTTAAAGAAAAACAATAGCATAAACAGTCACCTGTTCATTCATTTATCTGTTATAAACAAGGGTACAATCCAAATATGAAAAGCAGATTTATTACACCCATAATTCAAATCCAGTGAGCATGTGACCCAGAATAAGCATATGTTGTTGTTGTTGTTAAATGCCATAGAGTCAATTCTGACTCACAGCAATCCTATGTACAACAGAATGAAACACTGTCCGCTCCTGCACCATCCTCACAACCCTCGTTATGCTTTAGCCTACGGTTGCAGCCACTGTGTCAATTCATATCATTGAGGGTTTTCCTTTTTTTCACTGAACCTTTACTTTACCAAGCATGGTGTCCTTCTCCAGGGATTGGTGCCTCCTGATAACATACAAACTGAGACGAAGCCTTACCATCCTTGCTTCTAAGGAGCATTCTGGCTGTACTTGTTCCAAGACAGATGTGTTTTTTCATCTAGCAGTGCAAGGTATATTCAATATTCCCTGTCAACACCATACTCCAAAGGTATCAATTCTTCTTCAGCTTTTGCATGCATATGAGGCCATCGAAAATACCATGGCTTGGGTTAGGCACACCTTAGTCCCCAAAGTGACTTCTTTGTGTTTTAACACTTTAAAGAAGTCTTTTGAAGCAGATTTGCAATACGACATTTGATTTCTTGACTGCTGCTTCCATGGGCTTGATTGTGGATCCAAGTCAAATGAAATCCTTGACAACTTCAATCTTTTCTGTTATCATGATGGAGCTTATTGGCTCAGTTGTGAGGATTTTTGTTTTCTTTATGTCGAAGGGCAATCCATACTGAAGGTTGTAGTCTTTGATCTTCAGTACGTGCTTCAAGTCCTCTTCACTTTCAGCATGCTAGGCTGTGTAATCTGCATATCACAGTTTGCTAATTGAGTCTTCCTCCAATTCTGATGCTGCACTCTTCTTCATATAGTCTAAATTCTGAGATTATTTGCTCAGCATACAGGTTGAATAGACATGGTGAAAGTATACAACCCTGACACACACATTTCCTGACTTTAAACCATGCAGTACTCCCTTGTTCTGTTCGAGCAACTGCCTCTTGGTCCATGTACAGGTTCCTCATGAGCACAATTAAGTGTTATGGAATTACCATTCTTTGCAATGTTATCCATAATTTATTATGATCCTCACAGTCAAATGCCCTTGCGTAGTCAATAAAACACAGGTAAATATCTTTCTGGTATTCTCTGCTTTCAGCCAAGATCCATCTGACATCAGCAATGATATTACTGGTTCTATGTCCTCTTCTGAATCTGGCTGGAACTTTTGGCAGTTCCCTGTTGATGTACTGCTGCAACGGCTTTTGAATGATCTTCAGCAAAATTTTACTTGTGTGTGATATTAATGATATTGTTCTATAATGCCCACATTCTGTTAGATAATCTTTCTTTGGAATGGACACAAATATAGTTCTCTTCCAGTTCATTGGCCAGGTAGCTCTCTTCCAAATTTCTTGGCACAGAAGAGAGAGCGATTCCAGTGCCGCATCTATTTGTTGAAACCATTCAATTGGTATTCCATCAGTTCTGGGAGCCTTGTTTTTCACCATTTCCCTCAGTTAGCTTGGACTTCTTCCTTCAGTACCATTGATTTTTGATTATATGCTGCCTCCTGAAATGGTTGAATGTTGACCAATTCTTTGGTACACTGACTCCATGTATTATTTGCATCTTCTTTTGGTGCTTCCTGGGTCATTCAATATTTTCCCCACAGAATTCTGCAAACGTGGAACTTGAGGTTTTAACTTTTTCTTCAGTTCTTTCAGCTTGAGAAATGCCAACACTTATCTTTTGGTTTTGACTCCAGGTCTTTGCACATTTCATTACAATACTTTACTTTGTCTTCTTCAGCTGCCCTTTGAAATATTCTGTTCAGCTCTTTCATTTCATCATTTCTTCCATTCACTTTAGCTAACTCGGCATTCAAGAGTAAGTTCAGTGTCTCTCTTGACATCCCTTTTGGTCTTTTCTTTCTTCTTAATGACCTTTTGTTTTCTTCATGTATGTTGTCCTTGATGTCATTACACAACTTGTCTGGTCTTCAGTCATTAGTGTTGATTACATCAAATCTATTATTGAAATGGTCTCTAAATTTAGGTGAAATATATTCAAGGTTGTATTTTGGCTTTCGTGAACTTGCTTTGCTTTTCTTCAGCTTCAACTTGAACTTGCATACAAGCAATTGACGGTCTGTTCTGCAGTCAGCCCCTGGCCTTGTTCTGACTGAAGACATTGAACATCTCCATTGTTTCTTTCCAGAAATGTAGTCAATTTGATTCCTGTGTATTCTATCTGGCCAAGTCCACATGTACGGTCACCGTTTATGTTGTTGAAAAGAGGTCTTTGAAACGAAGAAGACATTGGTCTTGCAAAATTCTTTCATGTAATCTCCATATTTTTCAACTATTGGTCCATCTTTACCTCCATCTTTCACATTTCAATCACCAGTAATTATCAGTGCATCTTGATTGCATGTTTGATCAATTTCAGACTGCAGATGTTGGTGAAAATCTTCAGTTTCTTCATCTTTGGCATTAGTGATTGGTGTGTAAATTTGAATAATGGTCGTTTTAACTGGTCTTCCTTGTAGGCATATGGATATTATCCTATTGCTGACATCATTGTACCTCATGACAGATCTTGAAATGTTCTTTTTGATGATAAGTGCAATGCCATTCCTCTTCAAGTTGTCCTTCTTGACATAGTAGACCATATGATTATCTGATTCGAAATGTCTAATAACAGTCCATTTCTGTTCACTAACAACTAGGATATCGATCTTTATGTGGTCCATTTCATTTTTGAAGACTTACAATTTTCCTAGATTCATACTTCATTCATTCCACATTCCAATTATTAATGGATGTTTGTAGTTATTTCTTCTCATTTTGTTTTGTGCCACCTCAGCAAATGAAGGTCCTGAAAGCTTGACTCCATCCACATCATTAAAGAGGACCTTACTCTGAGGAGGCATCTCTTTCCCAGGTGTATTTTGAGTGCTTTCCAACCTGAGGGTCTCATCTTCCAGCACTATACCAGACAAAATTCCACTGTGTTCATAAGGTTTTCGCTGGTCAATTCTTTCAAAAGTAGACTGCCAGGTCCTTCTTCCTAGTCTGTCTTAGTCTGGATACTTCACTGAATGAGCATATAATATATATGAATTGATTTATTTTAGGCCTTAAGTTTAAGCAATTTTTATAGTGTGATCTTGCCATACTGAGTATAATCAATTTTTTAAAACAGATTTTCATATGATATGATCCATAGTTGACAGCCAACTACCTATTCAAGTACCATACCACAGAAAAAACCATCCGACCCAACCCTGGAGGAAACACTGGCTTATTGAGCTTACAAAAACAGTATGTAATTTTTCAAAGTTGTGCTTTCCTAAGGAATTCTAAGGTAATTTTAAACATGTATGATTTTCATCTTAAATGCTGACTTCAAAAGAAAGAGTTAGCTCCCACTTTCTTAGATACCACTCTTGAAAATAATACAAAATCTATGTCAGCATAATACCATTTCTGAGAAGTCTTATAGTAAGGAAATCTGTTTACCTTGTTTAAATCAGCGTTTCCCTAATATATTTGACATAGAATCTTTTTTTTTTTTTTTGTACAACACTTAGTAATATCTCATAGGTTGTAGAACTGAAGAAATTTAGAAAATACCTCTCCATAACCATCCGTCTTCTAGTACTTGGTCATATTATTAAATTGGGTTGTTAGTATGAGGCTATACAGGTAAGAATAATAACTAATTAAGAGTAAAATATAATGTTTATTTAAATATAAAAGTAAAATATAATGTTTATTTAAAAATTGGTGCAATCATCTAAACTTACTTGATCTCCAAATATTTATACATCACTTACATATCTTATATTTTTGTCTGCCTATTATAAATATAAAACATTTACATTTCTCCAGAAAAATTATCTAATACATTTGGTCGTAATATATATGATTATAAGATTATTTTCTTTCAATATGTACAATATATAACTGTCTTAGTTATCTAAGTGGTGCTATAATAGAAATACCACAAATGGATGGCTTTAACAAAAGGAAATTTTTTCTTTCACAGTCTAGGAGAAGTCCAAATTCAGAGTGCTAGCTCCAGGGAAGGCTTTCTCTCTCTGTCAGTCTGGATGAAGGTCCCTGTCATCAATCTTCCCCAGTCAAAGAACTTCTCAGAGCAGGGGGCCCAGGTCCAAAGGACTTGCTATTCTCCTGGCTCTTGTTTCTTGGTCCCCATGTATGTCTGCTCACTTCTCTCTTTTATATCTCAGAAGAGATTGGTTTAAGGCAAAACCTAATCTTGTAGATTGAGTCCTGCCTCATTAATATAACTACTTCTAATCCAGCCTCATTAACATCATAGAGGTAGGATTTACAACACATAGGAAAATCACGTCAGATGACGAAATTGTGGACAATCACACAATACTGGGAATCATGTTCTAGCCAAGTTGATACAAATTTTGGGGGGACACAATTCAATCCATGACAGTAACTAAAATAAAAATATAACTGAAAGGTAAACACATGCCCAAACTCAGTTTTCCCTTCTGAAGGCTCTCTTTTTAAGAAGCAGGAAAACTTTAAAACTCCCCAGGAAAATTCTCTGCTTGTTACAATGGTCAGAATTACATTATATTTCCAAATGTAAAGCAATCACTGATGAAAAAAATGGAGTTGCAATGATTGGTTTATCTCCCTGGGGCCTAAGACAGCACAGCCTACATAGAAGCATGTGTCTGCCTGGTTCCTGAGCTAATTGGGTTCTTTGAACAAGAATGCAGGATAGTATTACTGTTGAGAAGACTACCAACTCTGTCTGGCACAACAGGTAAAGTCACGGAGGTGTGTAAGTGCATGGTATGAGGAAATGACAAAAACTATGTTGTCAAGGCAGCAAGGTATGTGAAAGGAAGTACACATGGTTCTGGCAAAGTAGCTTAGGTTGAAATTGGGAAGAGAATTGCATACCAAGCTAAATGTTTGAGTATGCTGCTAAAAAAAAAAAGCCACAGATCTGGGATTTAGAAAGAACAGCACTAACCCTAACCCTAATCCTAACCTTAAATCAAAAGAAAGTATTATAATGGCATGTTGCTAATAGAAAGTGCTATTGTGAACCAGTCTCTCAGGGGTTGGCACTTTTGCTCAGGATTCCCCAGGTGGGAAGCTGTTTTTCTGTGACTATATATAATTTCCATCTTACTTTTGATTAAAAAAAGAATGACTTGAGGTCATTATGTAGCTTCTGTGTATGCCTAGGTGGTTGAGGTTTCTCTTTAAAGTTAGTAAAATTATATTCTTGCACATCACTGTTGGGGTGCATATTTTGCAATATGATGCAAATTTTATTATGTTAGGGAGACCCTCTGGTGCCTCCATAAGTAGGGTAGCTAAAGAGGAGGGGTGAGCCTTTGAAGGGACGATACCAAACAGCTCTGACAGAATCACCACTTTTTTCCATGTGCAAAACTCAGCATTGTCATGTTTCTGCATTCTGAATTACAGGAACAGGTCTATGATCCTCTATCACTAGACTCCTGACTTTACTGCTTCTCTCCTCTGCCCATCTGTGTCCTAAAACAGCCTCTGACAAAAAAAAAAAAAAAAAAACAAAACCCATTGCCGTTGAGTCAATTCCAACTCATAGCGACCCTACAGGACAGAGTAGAACTGCCCCATAGAGTTTCCAAGGAGTGCCTGGTGGATTCAAACTGCCAACCTTTTGGTTAGCAGCTGTAGCTCTTAACCACTATGCCACCAGGGTTTCCAAAGCAGCCTCAGAATGTGTAAATTATCCTATATGGTCCAGACCCATAGGATATGCCCAGGAAGGAAACTGCCTGGGCTTAAAGGCATGGGTGTTCTAGATCATAAACCCCTTAGAAAGGAGAAATGCCCTTGGACTTTTCTGCAGTGTTCTAAACCTAAAGAAATAATATATCACTTAAAGGTTAGGCATAATATTACTTATCTTGAAACCTGAAAGTTAGAATTTGGGGAATCTACTGTTTACATTTGTTAACATTCAGAATCATTTATTGAGGACTTACTATGTGCTAGTTTCTCTGCTAAGTATTTTGGGTGTGTCTAGAGTTGATTAGGAGGGCAGCTTCTAAAAGAGACTACATGTATGTTAGCCCTCTCTTGATTTTTTACTAGCTTCTGACTTTGGGCAGATAACTTCAACTCTCTGTGGTTGTTTCCTCATCTATAAAATGGGGAGAGAAAGAGTGCATCATTCATAGCGTTGTTGTGAAGACTAAATACTTTAAAGTGTTTAGAGTATTACTCATCATGTACCAATACCAGCTGCTGTTGAGTGGATTCTGACTCATGTCAACCTCATGAATGTCAGAGGAAGGTTTCAGTGGTTGCTTTTTTGGAAGTAGATCAACAGGTCTTTCTTTCCAGGTGCCCTGGGAGAACTTTAAAGAGCTCCAACCTTTCGGTTAGCAGCTGGGTGTATTAACCCGCACACCACCCAGGGACTATTCATGACATGGTAATTGACAAATAAATAGGAATTAGCTATTATCATTGTTATTATGTATTACTTTCTTTGCTTCACAACCCATATATGAGGTAGGTACTATTATTATCAGGCATGAAGGAACTGCAGAAAAAAGAGATTAAAAACCTTTCAGATCACACAGCTAGTAAATTGTAAAGCTTGAATCTGAATCCAGGTCCCTCTACTCCATAACTTGTGCTATTAGTCATAAACTAAACAGCTTTTAAGACTATAAAACTTTCGCCAGAATTCAGGAGTCCCTGGATATAGAGAAGAGATGAGGGAAAAACACAGTTGGGCCTTACTTTTTTCCTTCCATTCCTTTCATGATTCATGGTTTTCAGAAACAGTAGAGAATATTCTACATTAAGTAATACAGATTGTACTCTGGGGAATAATTAGTCTCATGTAGGCAAGAAACAATCCACATCCTCATTTCTAATTCAAATTTGGTCACAGGCTGAAAATAATAGTAACCAGAAATTGCACAAGAAAAATGCAACCTATCAATCAACCAGGTAGCCTGCATACTATTAAAGACTTCATTTGCTGGGGCTAGGAGTCCGCCTTTTTCAGTTAAAAGAAGACTAATACTTAGCATATCAATATTTAAGCTGAATCTATTTTTATTAATTAGGATTTGATGGTTGTCAGAGACTCTCAGCAAATCGTCAATTACCTTGTACCTGGATGTCTCTTATAAGAATACCACATTACACAGCCATAAAAAATTCAGAAATAAAGGAGAATGTGCAGGAAAATCTTCATTTAAAATTGAAAGAAAGAAAATTAACCCTTATTCTGTAAGAGGGCTTATATTTAACTTTGTGTCTTTCTAGGTTTTGAAAGTATTAAAGAACACCGTGGGTGCCAGTTCTTTTTTGTTCTGCCTAATCCAATTGAATCTACTTTAAATAGCCATAATTGGTGATTTTCCAGATCAAAGGTCTTTCTCAAATCAATGAGCAGAGCTTGTCTATATTGATTACTAGCCATGCCTATGAAAATATCATTCATTACCTCGGGAATGATAGTGGAATGAAGAGGCTAACACCAAATTGGAAGGAGATCAATGAGTTTCATGTAGATAAAAATAAGCATGTTACCTGAGAAGGGAACATCAATTTTTTATGGACTTTGGACCAAACAGCAAAGGAAAAAATTATCTAGTAGGTCAGCCCTCGGAACATCTTCTGACTCATAGTGGAACTTCTAACAGCAGAATTTCATCAAAGAGGACAGGAAAGAAAAGGACTGAGACTTCTTAATTTCTATTGATTGCTATGAAAAATCTGTACATTTTCTTTTTTAAAATCTAAGCCTTACATTCTTTACATATTTATGAAAAATAATCAAAATATCTGATTTTTTTTCCCCTGAAAAAATGAAAGTCTTACATAACTGACAGCTATGGCTTCTGCCACATGAACAATAAAATGGTTGAGTATGAGAATTATTAATTTGGAACAACTTAAACTAAGAACACATCTGAATAAAATGGTGGATCTTTTTAAAAACTAACATTTTTGATAAAATTTTATTTTTCCTCCAATGTGTTTATTGTCATCAGTAGGTTGAATTATCTCCAAATATTGCCAAGACCATGAAGGTATCCCTGCTCCCCTGGATGAGTCCCTGGTGGCACAAGCAGTTAAGCGCTCAGCTACTAACTGAAATCAAGCTAACTGAAATGGGTAGTTCAAACTCACCGAGAGGTGCCTCAGAAGAAAAGCCTGGTGATCTGCCATGAAAACCCTATGGAAAGAAGTTCTACTCTGCAATACATGGGATCACTATGAATCAGAATCGACTCAGTGGCAACTGGTTTCATTTTTTACTACAATGGATACCCAGAAAGTTTTGGTTTGACTGAGAGTTGCTATTATTGTTATCTGCCATCAAGTCCAGAAGCTGAAGGTAAAGGGTTAAGTTTGTAGCAAACGTTTAGGACAATTCCCAACAAGACAGTTATGCTAACAGAGGTTTTTTGCCTAATGTCATCTTGAGCAAGATGGTTGAAAAATTCCTTTAGCAGCCCCTCACCTGTCCTCTCAAATTTGTCCATTCTGAATTTAGAACAGTCTCTGACATATATTCATTAATCCAGAACTTTGATGACTCTATTTCTAGGGGCTATTCTACTTTCTCTGCAAACTAAGAACTTCCTGGAGATTGAATTCTCAAACTTTGTGTTTTTGCTTGGGATATAGCTCCAGAGAGTGGAGGATTTGCCCCATATTGGAACCCTCCACAGTAAGCCAAAAATTATAGTTATTAACTTCTATCACTAAAATAAACAGATTAATTGGAATGAATACATGTAGTGAGTACTTCTAGGATAGATCATTTTCCACACATGATTAGCATGGTAGTCCACAGGCCACAAGTAGGAATAGCTAGACATGGATCGTGATACTCACTAGTATATTTTTGTTTCCATGGCCATCGGGCTTCCTGGAAGCTCCCATTCAAGGAGAAACTTCCTGAGGTTCTTCAGATCAGACATTGGGGAAATCCAATAGACACAGAAAGGTTGGGAGAGTTAAAACTACAAATAAAAATTAATGCAGAAAAATTCAAAGTGTGCTGACATCAAAGAGTCTCCCCCAAGATCAGTTGGCAGGGCAAGGTGGTGTGGTTTATAGGTAGTGGCAAGAAGTCTCAGCATTGTGTGAGTGAACAAGGGATAGGGCAAGGAACTCCACCCAAGGTTATATGAAGGATTTCAGAGATACGGTCCAAACCCAGAACTGAGAGGAACTGGCAAGAGCTTGAGGTTCCTTGAAGAAACTACACCCCCAGCAAACATCTGGAATGGACTCAGAACCAGAAACTAGGTTAGGAGCATCGTCCACCTTTGGTCCCAGACAGGAGGAAAGGTAAAACTCACAGCCCACATGCAAGGTTTGGATGTGAGTCCAGATCTCTCTCATTAGTGGGATGGAACTACAAGGTTTAGGAGGGTACCTGAGAGAAATAAGGCACAGTTGGAGGCTTTGGATGGCGAGTCTCTGTTACAGCTAAAGCAGAGCCAAGGCCAGTGGGGACTAATACTGGTGAGAAGAAAGTTCCATTGTACTTATCAAGGACCCTGATGTAGAATTGACTTAGGAGATTGGGAATAGGACCAGAGCCTCCCTCAACCAAGTAAGCACTAGAGTTCTAGTGCTCAGCAGCGCATGTGCTGAGTGGAATTGCGTGGGATTTATGCTTTCTTTGTGCATGCCTCAGTTTCTTAACATTTATTATTTTTGTAAGAACAGAAAGATATGATTTCAACATATACTAACCAGATAAGGGACAGATATTTAAGTAAATGAACAGTATACTTCTTTTTTTTTTTTTTCTCTATATCTATAAACAGGCCATTTTGACTACACAAAACTTTATCTTATCTATCTGCAAAAAAATGAAACAAGACCCATACCTCAGTCCATGAACAAAAACTAACTCAAAATGGATCAAAGACCTAAATATAAAATCTAAAACGATAAAGATCATGGAAGAAAAAACAGGGACAATGTTAGGAGCCCTAATACATGCCATAAACAGTATATAAAACATTATAAAGAATGTAGAAGAAAAACTAGATAACTGGGAGCTCCTAAAAATCAAACACTTATGCTCATCCAAAGACTTCACCAAAAGAGTGAAAAGACTACCTACAGATTGGGAAAAAGTTTTTAGCTATGACATTTCTGATCAGTGCCTGATCTCTAAAATCTACATGATACTGCAAAAACTCAACTCCAAAAAGACAAATAACCCAATTAAAAAATGGGCAAAAGATATGAATAGACACTTCACTAAAGAAGACATTCAGGTAGCTAACAGATATATGAGGAAATGTTCATGATCATTAGCCATTAGAGAAATGCAGATCAAAACTACGATGAGATTTCATCTCACTCCAACAAGGCTGGCATTAATCCAAAAAACACAAAATAATAAATGTTTGAGAAGCTGTGGAGAGATTGGAATACTTATACACTGCTGGTGGGAATGTAAAATGGTACAACCACTTTGGAAATCGATTTGGCACTTCCTTAAAAAGCTAGAAATAGAACTAGCATACGATCCAGCAATCCCACTCCTTGGAATATATCCTAGACAAATAAGAGTCTTTACACAAATAGATATATGCACACCCATGTTTATTGCAACACTGTTTACTATAGCAAAAAGATGGACCCAACGAAGGTGCCCATCAATGGATGAATGGATAAATAAATTACGGTATATTCACACAATGGAATACTATGCATCGATAAAGAACAGTGAGGAATCTGTGAAACATTTCATAACATGGAGGAACCTGGAAGGCATTATGCTGAGTGAAATTAGTTGCAAAAGGACAAATATTGTATTAAAAAAAAAAATTTGACCAGTATTATAAGAACTTGAGAAATAGTTTAAACTGAGAAGAAAACATTCTTTTGTGGTTACGAGAGGTGGGAGGGAGGGAGGGAGGGTGAGAGAGGGGCATTCACTAATTAGATGGTAGATGAGAACTACTTTAGGTGAAGGGAAAGAGCACACAGGGGAGGTCAGAACAATTGGACAAAACCAGAAGCAAAGAAGTTTCCTGAATAAACTGAATGCTTGGAAGGCCAGCGTAGCAGGGGTAGGGGCCTGTGGACCATGGTTTCAGGGTACATCTAAGTCAATTGGCATAATAAAATCTATTACGAAAACATTCTTCATCCCATTTTGAAGAGTGGCGTCTGGGGTCTTAAACGCTACCAAGCAGCCATCTAAGATGCATCAATTGTTCTCAGCCCACCTGGATCAAAGGCAAATGAAGAACACCAAGGACACGAGGTGATTACGAGACGAAGAGACAGAAAGGGCCACATGAACCAGAGACTACATCATCCTGTGACCAGAAGAAGTAGATGGTGCCCGGCTACAACCAATGGCTTTCTTGACAGGGAACACAAGAGAGAACCCCTGAGGGAGCAGGAGAGCAGTGGGATGCAGACCCCAAATTCTCATAAGACCAGACTTAATGGTCTGACTGAGCCTAGAAGGACCCTGGTGATCATGGCCCCCAGACCTTCTCTTGGCCCAGGACAGGAACCATTCCTGAAGCCAACTCTTCCGACATGGATTGGAGGGGACAATGGGTTGGAGAGGGATGCTGGGGAGGAGTGAGCTTCTTGGATCAGGTGGACGCTTGAGACTATGTTGGCATCTCCTGCCTGGAGGGGAGATGAGAGGGTGGAGGGGGTTAGAAACTGGTGAAATGGACACAAAAACAGAGGGTGGAGGGGGGTAGGGGGCTGTCTCATTAGGGAGAGAGTAATTGGGAGTGTGTAGCAAGGTGTATATGGGTTTTTGTGTGAGAGACTGACTTGATTTGTAAACTTTCACTTAAAGCACAATAAAAAATATTAAAAAAAACTTTATATTAGAGTAAATAATTCTTAGAAATAGTTTTTCTATTAGATAAGAGGCAACTGATCAATAGTCTAAATGTATTCATTCATTCACCAAATATTAATAAGATATGTACACAGATATTATTGTTTAACAGAGTACAACTAATATTCACAGAAGGAAACATTATTAGAAAATTAACAATTTAGAGCACAATTTATATTTTCTTTGGGAGGAAAACAAAACAACAAAAATCTGTGAAGTCTCTATTATGTGATTGCAGCTATCAGTACATAATCCTATATGGATTATGCAATCAACTACAAGGAGTCCCTGGGTGGCACAAACTAACCCAGAGTTGGTGGTTCGAATCCACTCAGAGGTGCCTTGGAAAAAAAGGTATGGTGATCTGTTTCTGAAAGGTCACAGCATTAAACACCCTACAGAGCACAATGCTACTCTGCACACAAGGCCCATAATGGGTCAGGATTGACTCAGCGGCAATTGGTCTGGTTTTTCTCTTTTATCAAAACTGTAATATTGAGAAAAACCAAAATACTTGTAGAAATTCAAGCAAATTATCTTTTCCAGTAGGAATTCTAATGGCCAAACAAACTGCTGATGTCAATAGTGTTCTGATTAGAGATATCTTAATGTTGTTTCATGCTATTAGGTGATTTGAATCTTTAGTACTAAGATATTACTTTAATAAGTCCCTAAGAAATTATTGCAATGATAAAATTATGATGTCACCTAAGGGAAAACTCTAAAATTATACTGGAAGATTAAGATTTGAAGCTGAAGAGCATTGATTATCTACCCTGGCACATCAGACACTTTCTGACTCATATATTCAAAGGGATATTTCTCCCTATATGTAAACTGTTGGCCAAAAGCCTGTTGTTCATGGCTCATTGAACCTCTTGATTATTTCATGGTGCTCTTGTAATTTTTAACTGTTTCTTAATAAGTATTCAGAGAACCGCTGTTGCTTTCTGGATACCTTATACCAGTTTCAACTTCATGATTTAAATATATTTGTTTTTGTAATAGTATAGCTGCTAGCATTTAATCCTTTAAAAAAAAAACATTTTCAAATGTACTATGAATGGTGGAAAAGGCACCCATATTGTTGGTGGAAATGTTTTCTAGAAACAAACTTTATGGGAAGCATTATGATATTTCCAAGAATTATGCTGCAGGTATACCATGTGCAAAATGACATATGTACAAGGTTGTTTTCCCCCGAAGTATTGTTTGTAGCTCAAAATATTAGAAACAACCTATAAAATTGAATTATTTCCAAAATATAATATTGAATGAAAAAAGTAAGATGTAGACCAATACATAATAGACTGCTACAACTTATAATTGAAAAGAAAGTAATACACCTGCATATTTGCTGACATACACATAAAATATAACAACCCATGTTACACAGATAACACAGGCTTTCTTGCTGAAAGAGAAGAGGACTTGAAGTACTTACTAACGAAGATCAAAGACTACAGCCTTCAGTATAGGTTACACTTCAACATAAAACAAAAATCTTCACAACTGGATCAATAAGTAACGTCAAAGCAAAAGGAGAAAAGATTGAAGTTGTCAAGGATTTCATTTGACTTGGATCCACAATCAACACCCAAGGAAGAAGCAGTCAAGAAACTAAAGATGCGTTGCCTTGGGAAAATCTGCCACAAAAGACCACTTTAAAGTGTTCAGAAGCAAAGATGTCATTTTGAGGACTACGGTGTGCATGACCCAAGCCATGGTATTTTTAATTGCCTCACATGCATGCAATTGCTGGACAATGAATAAGGAAGACCAAAGAAGAATGGACGCCTTTGAATTATGGTGTTGGTGAAGAATGTTGAATGTACGTACCACGGACTGCCAAAAGAACAAATCCCTGTTGGAAGAAAGATGTACAGCCAGAATACTCCTTAGAGGCGATGATGCCAAGACTTTGTGTCACATATTTTGGACATGTTATTAAGAGGGACCAGTCCCTGGAAAAGGACATCATGTTTGGTAAAGTAGAGGGTCAGAGAAAAAGAGGAAGGCCCTCAACAAGATGGACTGACACAGTGGCTACAACAATGGGCTCAAGCATAACAACCATCATGAGAATGGCACAGGACCAGACAATGTTTCATTCTGTTGTCCATATGGTTACAATGAGTCAGAACTGACTTGAGCGTACCTAACAACAACACACAAAATAAATCTGGAATGATATACAAACATTAATAACATCGGCTATTTTTAAGACAGGGAACTGGATAAGGGGCAGATGGGATAAGAAGGAGACTTTTTACCATAAAACTTCAATACATTTGAATATTGAATAATGTGTTACCTATGAAATCAATATATGTTTCAACAAAACTTGAAGTAGATTGTCTTGGCAGTAATTAGAAAACTAAAATAATACTGGGATAATTAAATAATTTGGGGAAGAATTCGCTGTGCATGCCAGAATATAAGGGGTTCCTCTCTGCTCCCCATTATCTTTTAAACTAGGGTACCAGTTGCTCTACATTTGAGTCCTTAAAAAATATCTCATGTTGTAGGTATTCTCCTAAATACCTTATTTTGAATATCAACGTTTGGTTTGATGAAGTCATCTTGTTAGTGTTAAACATAAATCAATACTAATTTTGTGTGATGTTAGAGGTTAACTAATGGAACTGGTGTAAAATAAGAAACAAAGTGTATTTATTTTCTATTAAATGTTGGATTTGGTTATAAATAATCTGTAAAAATAACAATGTATTAGATTATGGCTTGGAGATGAAAACAGCAACGAGGAGTGTGTCCCAACGTTAAGCTCATGGTTTCCTTTCTCTTGGGATATACATTCCAGGCACATGTCCTATAGGAATGAAAAAAAAAAAAAAAAGCTGTTTTCAAAACAATCATTAAGTGGAAATAACAAAGACATTCTCAGGAAAACTTTGTTTAAAAGCCTCAAAAAAGGCTCTAGTAACAACTAAGAGACTGAAATCAAAAAGTGTATGTGATCTATTGCTATGGGATCAAACTGAAAACAGCAACTCAAAAGAATAGATAGGAAACTTAGGGGCAGTGCACTTATGTTAATGGGGGAAGAAAAGGAGGGTGAGATGGTTACGAAGAATGTAATCAATGTTGCTGAATAATTGGTGTATCCTTTTGCTATGTGTACTCTCAACAACAGCAAAAAAAAAAATAAATTATTTTTAAAAAGATGTATTGAAGAATTGAATAAAATGTTTATGAAACTAGAGAGTAGAAACAGCAATACTCAAAATTACCATCTTATTGTAACATATTATGCAATTTTAAACTTGTGCAACTAAGGTAATTATTTTAAATATCATAAGTAAACATTTGACTACTTCAGCTGCATCCCTAAATGTTTTTATGTTCAAATTGACCAGAAATAACAACTTTAATTATATCTTCTCATTACGAAATAGGGGATTGCCTTACTTCATGGTTACTTTGTATTTGGTGGAGTCCCTTGGTGGTACAAATGGTTATGGTGCTTGCTACTAACTGAAAGGTTAGTGGTTCAAGTCTACCCAGAGGCATCTTGGAAGAAATTCTAGCAATCTGCTTCCTAAAAATAAGTTATTAAAAACTCTGTAGAGCACAGTTCTACTCTGACTCACATAGGGTTGCCATGAGTCAGAAATGATTGGACAGAAACTCGTTTTTTCTTTTTTTTAATTTGGTTGTTGTTACTGTTATGTTCCATTGAGTTGGTTATGACTAATAGCGACCCTATGTACAGCAGAATGAAACACTGCCCGGCCCTGTGCCATACTCACAATCATTGCTATGTTTAAGCTGACTGTTGCAGCCAGTGTCAACCCATCTTGTTAAGGGTCTTCCTCTTTTTCTCTGGCCCTCTACCAAGCATGATGTCCTTCTCCAGAGGCTGGTCCCTCCTGATAACATGTCCAAAGTATGTAAGACACAGTCTCACCATCCTTGCTTCTGAGGAGCATTCTGGCTGTACTTCTTCCAAGACAGATTTGTTCATTCTTCTGGCAGACCATGGTATATTCAATATTCTTGCCACCACCACAATTCAAAGACACCAATTCTTCTTTGGTTTTCCTTATTCATTTATATTTGGTAGTAAAAAATAAGATATTTAAAACTTTCCCAAATAAATTTGTTTTCAATACTTTCCAAAACTGGAGGTCAGATTTCTTTTACTTTGTGCTTTTCTAACCATATAGCATTTTTTATGTATGGTTTTGTAAGACTTTCAGGTAACTTTTACTCCACATCACTATAAAGTATCTTGTAACTGCAGAGATAGCATAAAAACAGGTAAAATTGCCTTTTGAATCACATTATGTTAGATGCATTACAAGGCAAGAAGCAGACATAATTCCAAACTAAAATCATTTTAATAACACCTTGGGTCTCTTTGAGATTTTATTTCCGACAGTGTCAGGGGGACTACAGAATAAAAGCCTTTCTGTTTCATTAGCAAAGACCACTGTATCATCACAGAGTTTGCAAATTATCCACAGCTATTTCAAATAAATACTCCTCCACAGCGCAGTCCTCTTAAAACATTTTGGGTAGATGAAACAAATCAAATGAACTCGTGCACCCTTGAAAAAAATACGTGGAAGTTGAAAACACAAATACTACCGTGGCTTATGGAATTTGTAGTTTAATGAATACAGGGGGGCTGAAATGCTAATCTTTTATTTATTTAAAACAATGAGGAAGGTCATGAAAATAATTCACCATGCTGATTCTGGCATCTAAAGGGAAAGTGGAGGGCCTGTCAGTAAAGAAAGAAATGTTAATTCAAAATTAATTTGCTGTATCGAACTCATGCTGTTTACTGTAGTTTTTGCTGTGAGGCCACTTTTTTAACTAAGGATAAAAACTATTTTATAAGTTTTGTTCTATGATTTATGCCTACATAAAGGATAAGGACTAAATATAATTTTTGAGGCAAAAATTAAAATTCATGATGAGCTAAAAAAGGTAAATATTAATGAATTTTTAGGACATATTTTATCTTTTTTTTTTTTTACCTTGTCTTTACTACAAGACAATCATTTACATGTAAATAGACAAAAATTGAATTAAGCTAATGCATTAATTTGATTAGAGAGTCTCAACAAATTTTCATTTTTCCTTCAGTGGAATTCCCATATTTAAGGCTTTCAAATAAGGGTCACATGAGCACATCTTGTTTTGTCAGGTGGATGGGCAATGCTATACAGAGCCTTGATAAAAAACAGCTGTCATGACCTGATACTGGTTAAGACTGAAAAATCAGACTGTGCAAACAAATACTGTATCTTGGCTCAAAACACTTGCCACATCTGCCAACAATTAGTTCTATATCAGACCTAGAAAGGGTTGCTGAAAAACAGAATCGGATTTCAGAGCAAGCAAATAAACAAGGGGCCCTGCATCATTAGTCATCAAGTGGTTGCAGAGTTATCCAACTTCCAGACTGAAGCTCCATGAACAAGCCTACAGTGCAGCAGATAGCCTGAGTTAAAAGGGTTGTGGGGACTCGGCAAATTGATAATCTAATCAGGCCACTGACGTATGGGTGCCACCCAACAAGTGTTTATTATTTCAGATAGATGAGACCATTTAGGGAGGTTAAGAGCACTAGCCTTCAGAAATGGAAGATTCTAAAGGCACTCAGATGTCATCTGTTGGCATTTCTGGCCAAGATTTATGACACAGTTCAAGGTGGCATTAGATAAGAAAGAACGAAGACTGATCTTTCCTGTTGTGCCTTCTTTCCCTCCAGAAATTCCCTTCTCTCGCCACGTTTTTAGCCTTCCTTCAAGTGCAATTTAACTTTACCGAGTTGATGGGCCTATTCAGGATAGTTTTAAACTCCTTGGCCCTCAAATGTGACTTCCTTGATGGATTATTTCTGGTAGAGTGATCCACTATTGGGTATTTTTGCTCACTATCCAACCTGAGAGTTGCCATGTTCCTCTAACTCATACCTGGCTTCTTGGTGTTGCAGTCTGCTGAAGTGTTTCGTCCCAACAGTTATAAACACGTCTGGGCTGACAACATACCTGTCACAATCCAGAAACCCTCCCACCCTGTCAAGTGAGCTGTCATGGTTTGCTGTCCTGGTCCTAGTGCTTTGACAGGCAGATTACTCTCTAGGTGCTAAGTCAGTTTCCTTCTCTCCTTCTCCTCTCATAGTGGACACCCATCCTAGAGAGCTGAACTGCTGGATGGAATGCATCCATCTTCCTGCCCAGAGCAACAGGCCTTCTCCACAGAGCTTCCCCCAACAACATGCTTTTCCCAGTAAATTTGTCGTCTTTGTGTTTCCTTCAGACTTGGGTTAGTTACCTCCTCTGGACTGTTAATCAACAGATTCACTGCTAAGTCTTTTGTTTCTGTCCTAAACTTTCATAACTGTATCTCTCTTGGTTCTCTTGTTGCTTAGCTGTGGGTCATAGATTTTGGAAAATCAAGGGTAAAACAAAGGAGATATATATATATATGTATGCATGTGTATATGTGTATTTACGTATGTAGATATATACATATATACACATATGTATATATACATACGTGTGTGTGTGTATATATATATATATACATATATACATTGCCATCCAGTTGATTCAAACTCATAGCGACTCTATGGGGCAGAGTAGGGTTTCCAAGGAGTGGCTGGTGGATTTAGTTAGCACCTGAGCTCTTAACCACTGTGCCACCAGATATGTGGGAGTCCCTGGGTGGTATAATGATTAATAGAACTCAGCTGCTAACTGAAAAATTGGCAATTCAAGTTCCCCCAGATGCTTCTTGGAAGAAAGGCCTGGCAATCTACTTCTAAAAAATTAGTCACTGAAAACCCTATTCTATTCTGACATACATGCTGTCACCATGAGTTGGGATCAACTCGAAGGCAACTAGTTTTTATGCAAATACGCGTATATGTGTAGGTGTGTGTGTATATATGTAATCTCTAGAGCCATGTTTTGGATTGCGTATCTGCAGAATGTGAGTAATTAAGTTGCATAGGGAAAAAGATGTATTAAACAAATGATTCTTTTTAGACCCATTCAAGGTGTATTCAAGAATAGTATTTTAAATATTCATTAGTAGTAGAGAAAAGTTTGTCTACAGAGTCTCTTCAATATAAAAGGAAGATGGACTTTTCTACTCCTATATTCCACTTGAAAGAATAATTTAATTAAAAGGCAAAGCTGGCAGGAACTTTATAATCTGCATGCACGCAGGATATTATATAATGGCCTTCATTTAAAACTCAAATCATTAAAACTAGTAAATCTAACTGGTGACAAGGGAGATTTCAACATCAGGCCCGACAGCTTAAAAATATGAATAAAAATCATAGCTTAAATGGATCAGTCCATTGAGAACTTATGGCAAAGTAAAATGAGAGAAGAAAAAAGTTACCTAAGAAATGAATCCTGCCGCTGCACTATTTTATCTTTTGACATGTGCTTTTTTCTTCTCTCTCTCTCTTTTTTTTTTCTCAGAATTTCCTCCTCTGTATAAAATAAACCCAAATCTATTTCCTAAGGAAAAAATGACCTTAGATAATTGGGATGCACCAGAGAAAATAATCTGTAGCGCTGGCTAAACCATTTCTTCTTCACCCCAACCACTTTTGTCACATCATCTCCAGAGAAGTGAGCATTTCAAATAAAGTAGGGGAGCTGCATCCCCTTAGAGAAGAAGGAGAATTGACTATTCAGTAACAACAGCTTCTGGACGTTTTTCAGCAGTGAAACACGAGCTGGAAGCTACGTGTTTAGTTTCCCTAATGCATATCTTTGTTTTGGCACCAACTTCTTCATGTGATAGTCACTCCACACAAATACAGTTAAATCAACATTTCAATGGGAGCCAATTCTCTTCTAGTTGGTTGAAATTATTTCTAAGTCTAGAGCAAAGCAGAGTAACTAAATGAAATTTTTATTAAAATTATATCATGGTAATACTTCACATTCACCATGTTATCTTAGTTTCTCTCTTACTTAAAAGGACAGATACTGTTTGTATCTGTCCTTTTTTCTGTTTTCTTCTTCCTCTGAGCTACCATTCTAGTTTCCCTTTGTCTCCTTCAGACCTGAGTTTCCAGGCTGCGACTACCACCAACTCTCTTCCTCACGATGACTTCAGAAGGGAGCAAAAGAAACTCGGGGCATGCTTGTTTAGAACTATGATGCCAGAATTACCCGGAGAAAGATTAAAATTAAGTCAAAGTGGTTATTTGATGTAATGTAAAAAGAAATTGTTAGGAGCTCATTACAACAGTCTTAAAATTTACCTGTTGCCACATTCAGAAATTATCTGTACTAAATCAATAAAATGAAGAATAAAATATTTCCTCAATGGGTGAATGTGTTTCCTTTAAACAACCATTTTGGCTACGTATTTAAATATGAACTGACCAGCCACTCTAGTTAACCCAAATAATGCAGCAATACTATTAGTCAAACTAATTATTTAAGGGGATCCCTGATGGCATGGTGGTTAAGAGCTCAGCTGCTAACCAAAAGGTTGGCAGTTCGAATCCACCAGCCCCTTGGAAACTCTATGGGGGCAGTTCTACTCTGTCCTATAGGGTCACTATGAGTCGGAATCAACTCAATGGCAATGGGGGTTTTTGGGTTAATTACTTAAGCAGATGTGACTAAACAGATAAAGATATAGATACATATATCTGTTTAAGTAATTAATTATATTTGTATATATATGTTTAATTAATTATATATATCTACTTAAGTAATGAATTATATATATATATATGTGGTATTAGTGTAGTAGAAGTTGATAAGTAACCTTAGCAAGGAAAATAAGTCTATAGACCCCTTATCTGGCATAGTGACTTTATAAAACAATTACCCTATTATTTCATTACTAAAAATAGACGGACTTTTTTATTTTAGTAGAAAATATTCATTGGGTTAGGAGTCTAAAGACTGAGTCCTAGCCTCCATAATCCTTCTGGCTTGGTAATATTGGGCAAAGAATACGTATACTCTCTGGTCCTCTCTTTTCTTTGTCATAAAAGCATTAGGCTAGCTGGATGATCTCACAGTTCCATTTCAATTTTTACTATCTATAGCTGAATGTAACCTTAGGTCAGGAATATGCGTCCCATAGGACAATACAAATATGAAACTGGATAGGTCCTCAAGTCACTAAATTTCAATGAATATGTATTACTAATTAATTGTAGTAGTATTATTAGCATTTCATAGTGCAGATAAAAAGGGAATATGAATGTAACTATGTGAAACATACAATTATTTCAAAACACATTTGATACTCTATATTGTATTAATGGAGTTTCTCTTGTTAAAAGTAATCCCCATAATGTGTTTTTAATAATTGCTTGGATTTTCAAGGACTCTGGCTTACAATAAAATAATTAAAATCTAAATTAAGGCCGTAACAATAACCTTAAAGAGGCACATAGAACAACAAACAGAAACCTTCACGTTAATTGACATTAATTTGAAAATCAGGTTATTTTACATTCGGTTTCATAGTATCTTAAAAATGTACATGTGAAATTTTATATGCTATTAAAGAAATGGTGAAATATGATATTCAGTAGGTAAACTTCACATTCTTTTTGAGATAATCTCTGGGACATTGTCTGTTTAATTGGGGAGAATAAAGGAAAATGAATTCAATCAGATGTAGTGATGAACTAATGCCAAAAATATCTCATTAAGCTTTTAAGGAGTACTATAGTGCACACTGGAGACCCTGGTGGCGCAGTGGTTAAGTGCTACGGCTGCTAACCAAAGGGTCGGCAGTTCAAATCCTCCAGGCGCTCCTTGGAGACGCTATGGGGCAGTTCTACTCTGTCCTATAGGGCCACTACGAGTCAGAATCGACTTGACAGCACTGGGTTTGGTTTTTTGGTTTTTGTAGTACACATTAGCCTAATAATTAACTGTGTGAAATTTGGCAAAGATTTATCAGACACCTTTTATTTACTTGCTCAATCATTCTCTTATTCAACGAACATTTAATAAAGAAATTAATTGGGGTATAAGATAAAGTATGAACTTATGGAGGTTGATATCCCAGTTCTGCTAGTTACAAGTTATAATCCAGTAACTTCACAGAACCTCATTTTTCCCTACTGTTAATAATTCCTAACTCACATAGTTGATGTGGAAAATGTAAGCAGTAACAATGTAAAGTCATGGAAAAAAAAAAAAAAGCTTCACCGAACTGAATTTTCATATCCTCTATCCTACCACAAACAGGTCCTGTCGTTGTTGGCTGCCACCCAGCTGGCTCCGACTCCTGGCAACTTTACATACAATAGAACCCAGCACTAGAGGTGCTTAAGGTACACAAATGAAACGCCATTACTACCCTTGGGGAATCTCAAAGTCTAGTATGTGGGTCTACTGATTTTGGATATGGGAGGGAAATGGAGCAGAATGGTGAGGTGATAATTACTTTGGGAATCCAGAGAACTGGGCAACTACATTCAGTGTGCAGATAAGAAAGCCTCCATAGAGAGGTACATTTTGACCTGGATCAAATGTACCTCTAGAGAAAGAATGGGAATATCCACAGCAGGGGGAAGAGGGAGTAAGTATATTCCAGGTGGACAGAACAGCATGTGAAAAGCAGTGTTTTAAGAGGACCTGGAATAACCAGAGAAAAGGGTGAGACATTCAGGATGGCTGAAGCATGCTGGATGCAGAAGGCAACATGACAGATGAAATAGGCAATGGAACACATTGTTAGTGTGAAGATCTCTGTATGGTGGTAGAAAAAAAAATTGTGATTTATTCTGTAGATTAGCCCAAAGAGAAAATAGATCTGTTTTGTTTTGTTTGGTAGCACCGGTTTTGCCTTGAAGAATTATATTTAGGCTGCAGAGAAGAATAAACAGGAGTCAGAGTCCTGTGTCTAAGGTATGAAAAGGGAGGTTTGATGTATAGACATGGAAACAGCAGCATATAGAAGTGCCTTCTAATCCATGGAGATAGCTATGATAATCTTGGAAGAATATAAGAATGAGATTAGAAGATGTACTGTTTTTTTTGGGACCGCCATAATAAATTATCACAAGCTGGGTGCCTTAAAACAACAGAAATTAATTTTCTTACAATTCTGGAGGCTAGAAGTCTGAAATCAAGGTTCCAGCAAGGCTGGTGCATACTGGAGGCTCTGAGACATCTCTGAGATGCTCTGCCTGTCTCCTAGCTTCTGCCCATTGCCAGTGATCCTTGGCGTTCCTTGGTTTAGAGACGCATACACTAGGATGGATCTCTGCCTCTGCCCTCGCATGGCGTTCTTTCCAATGTGTGCATCTGTATCTCTCCTCCTCTTCTTGTAAAGGTACCAGTCATATTGGATTAGAGCTCGCCCTGAACCCAGAGATCTCATTTTACCTTGATTACATCTGCAAAGACCCTATTTCCAAATAAGGTCACATTCACAGGTACAAGGGGTTAGGATTTCAACGGATCTCTTTGGAGGATACAATTTAGCCCAAAACAGGAAAGAATGAAAGACAGAATCTATGAAGCACCAATATTTATGGGGTTTGAGGAGGTGGCAGATCAAACAAGATGGATTTTTTAGAAAGCAAAATCTAGAAAGAGAAAAGTGGATGGGATCAAACACCCCCATCCTCTAAGACAGGCACAGAAGAGGCAACTGGGGCCTCAAGGGAAGGCACATTTCATCACCAGTCATTGTGCAAAATGCTTATTTATATGATCTAATTTAATAATTGTTATACTTGGAGAATGGTTTAGTGGCCTCAAATGCCTAGTAAGAAAATAGAAGTTAACAAAGCTTCAAAGGATTACCCAAGAACACACAGCTGTGAAGTAGCAGAAGTGAAATATCTAAGAACAGCTGCAAAACCAAACCCACTGGCATGAGTCAATTCCAAATCATAGCTACCCTATAGGACAATGTAGAACTGCCACATATGGTATCCAGGTCTGTAAATCTTTATGGAAGCAGACTGCCACGTCTTCCTCCTGTGAAGTAGCTGTTGGGTTCGAACCTCTGACCTTTTGGTTAGCAGTCCAGCACTTAACCACTACACCACCAGGATTCCAGTATAGCTGCAAGAGAATGGTCAATTGAGTGAATTCTTCAGTGATGGGCTTATTTTCTCTGTGAAGACTGAAGCGTGGGATAAGAGCATTAAGGAATAAGCTTTTGAAATAGCCTTTCTAGAGAGTATGAGGAGCCCTGGTGGCATAGTGGTTAAGAGCTCAGCTGCTAACCAAAAGGTCAGCATTTCAAATTCAGCAGCCACTCCTTGGAAACCCTACAGGGGCAGTTCTACTTTGTCTTACAGGGTTGCTATGGGTCAGAATCAACTCAAAGGCAATGGGTTTGGGTTTTTTGTTTGTTGGTTGGTTTGGTTTTGGTTCAGAGAGTGTGAAAGGGAGTTTATTAGAGAAAGTAAACATTGCTGGACCCTGTGGAAGGCAGAAACTGTAAACTCAAGGGTGGTACCAATTTTTTTTTTTAATAATTTTTATTGAGCTTTAAGTGAACGTTTACAGTCTGTCACATATAAGCTTATATACACCTTACTCCATACTCCCACTTACTCTCCCCCTAATGAGTCAGCCCTTCCAGTCTCTCCTTTTGTGACAATTTTGCCAGTTTCTAACCCTCTCTACCCTCCCATCTCCCCTCCAGACAGGAGATGCCAACACAGTCTCAAGTGTCCACCTGATACAAGTAGCTCACTCTTCATCAGCATCTCTCTCCTACCCATTGTCCAGTCCCTTCCATGTCTGATGAGTTGTCTTCGGAAATGGTTCCTGTCCTGGGCCAACAGAAGGTTTAGGGACCATGACCACCGGGATTCCTCTAGTCTCAGTCAGACCATTAAGTATGGTCTTTTTATGAGAATTTGGGGTCTGCATCCCACTGATCTCCTGCTCCCTCAGGGGTTCTCTGTTGTGCTCCCTGTCAGGGAAGTCATCGGTTGTGGCCGGGCACCATCTAGTTCTTCTGGTCTCAGGATGATGTAAGCCTTTGGTTCATGTGGCCCTTTCTGTCTCTTGGGCTCATAGTTATCGTGTGACCTTGTTATTCTTCATTCTCCTTTGATCCAGGTGGGTTGAGACCAATTGATGCATCTTAGATGGCCGCTTGTTAGTATTTAAGACCCCAGACGCCACATTTCAAAGTGGGATGCAGAATGTTTTCATAATAGAATTATTTTGCCAATTGACTTAGAAGTCCCCTTAAGCCATAGTCCCCAAACCCCTGCCCTTGCTCCGCTGACCTTTGAAGCATTCAGTTTATCCCAGAAACTTCTTTGCTTTTGGTCCAGTCCAGTTGAGCTGACCTTCCATGTATTGAGTATTTTCCTTCCCTTCACCTAAAGCAGTTCTTATCTACTAACTAATCAGTAAATAACCCTCTCCCACCCTCCCTCCCTCCCCCCCTCGTAACCACAAAACTATGTGTTCTTCTCAGTTTATACAATTTCTCAAGATCTTATAATAGTGGTCTTATACAATATTTGTCCTTTTGCCTCTAATTTCGCTCAGCATAATGCCTTCCAGGTTCCTCCATGTTATGAAATGTTTCACAGATTCGTCACTGTTCTTTATCGATGCGTAGTATTCCATTGTGTGAATATACCACAATTTATTTAACCATTCATCGGTTGATGGACACCTTGGTTGCTTTCAGCTTTTTGCTATTGTAAACAGGGCTGCAATAAACATGGGTGTGCATATATCTGTTTGTGTGAAGACTCTTATTTCTCTAGGGTAAAAAAAAAAAAATTTTTTTTATATTCCGAGGAGTGGGATTTCTGGGTTGTGTGGTAATTCTATTTCTAACTTTTCAAGAAAACACCAGATAGATTTCCAGAGTGGTTGTACCATTTTACATTCCCACCAGCAGTGTATAAGAATTCCAATCTCTCTGCAACCTCGCCAACATTTATTATTTTGTGTTTTTTGGATTAATGCCAGTCTTGTTGGAGTGATATGGAATCTCATCGTAGTTTTAATTTGCATTTCTCTAACGGCTGATGATCGAGAGCATTTTCTCATGTATCTGTTAGCTGCCTGAATATCTTCTTTAGTGAAATGTGTGTTCATATCCTTCGCCCACTTCTTGATTGGGTTGTTTGTCTTTTTGTGGTTGAGTTTTACAGAATCATATAGATTTTAGAGATCAGGCGCTGGTCGGAGATGTCGTAGCTGAAAATTCTTTCCCAGGCTGTAGGTGGTCTTTTTACTCTTTTGGTGAAGTCTTTAGATGAGCACAGGTGTTTGATTTTTAGGAGCTCCCAGTTATCGGGTTTCTCTTCGTCATTTTTGGTAATGTTTTGTATTCTGTTTATGCCTTGTATTAGGGCTCCTAACGTTGTCCCTATTTTTTCTTCTATGATCTTTATCGTTTTAGTCTTTGTGTTTAGGTCTTTGATCCACTTGGAGTTAGTTTTTGTGCATGGCGTGAGGTATGGGTCCTGTTTCATTTTTTTGCAAATGGATATCCAGTTAGGTGGCACCAATTTTAATAACTGTGGTTTTGACCATCATTGTTTGTCAACATCGTTGCAGAAGCAGAGAATGCACTCATAAAGGTTGTGCTTTATCCAGCTTTGCTCTAATTTGGGGTTTCTATGGATCTAGATACTGTTGGTAAAGGTCTCAACACAAAAATACTTACAGTAGTTTGCTCAGTAACTGCTATTAGCTAAGCTGGCCAACTGGGTGGTAGAAAGGGTGGGGCTGTGGTTTAAAGTGGGGGTTTAAACTGGAGCTTTAAAGTGGGGCTCAGATACTGGTTCCTGAAATTATTACCAGGAGGAAGTTTGGGTCCTGGGTAGTGATACTATCAAAATTTTCAAAAGAGGGTAGAAATGCAAATTTTAAATATCTGACTTTAAAATATTGGCCTCTGTTTTTTTTTCTAATACCATATTTAATAAACAACGTATAGCTGACTGTTTTGTGACTTCAGCTCTAAGTGATTCTCTTTGTGAACTCACAAAGTTTACCTAATTACATATGAAAGTCAGCGATGGTTTCTGTTTCCATTCAGATGTTAGTCCTGCCAGAAGTTAGTTTCACCCAAGATTTGGAGGTTATTCAGCAATAGAGGAATTTGGCTGATGTCTTGGGAACTGTAACCAAACCTGAATCCAGAGACCATGTGGGGATTGGGATATCATCACGTTCCTGCTCTGTCACCCCATCCCTGTAAATCATGTTGAAGTGGAAATGCGTAACTAGTGGAAGCTTTCCCACACTCTACACCGTGACAGACTTCTGGGATGCCTAGGGAAAAACATATTTTAAAACAATTGAATTTTTAGCTTGACGCTTCTCAAAACTTTTTTCTAGACAGGTAATAAAAAGTTACCTTCTGAATGTATTCTACAAGATAACACTGAAAGAAGATTAATAAAATGTCTTTCTCTTCTTCTACACGCATGGCATGTGCTATATGCTAGAAACACAGAGGTTCAAACCACTATCATCTTTCCCTGATACTTAAAATAGTAGAAAAAAGCACAGATCAGAACTGAATGTTCCTCCACTCTTGTCACTTGCATACAAATGTACTCGGATGACATAGCACTACTTTAGGGTAAATCTGGGGCAGAAATAACTCTGGCTTCTGACTGATTTCAGTCTCACTTGTTCCCGGTTTAGAGATAACAGATTAGTATGAAATGGAAATAAGTCAAGGTCATGGTTTTTTGGTCATAAGTGAAATTCATTAGCCTCAGCCTTTTTTTCTATATCTCCTCTGACTTGTGCTGAAACTTTTCCTATTCAGATGACTTATGTGGAGAATTTGAGTAACATTTCTGTAGTAGGCTTCAGTATGATATTCACGGTCTTTTGTAAGAAAATTACACTACCTGTCAAATTGATGTTCAAATGCTACCGTGCCTTTATGGGATGGCTTTCCTCTCCTTTGATATTATATGTTTCCAATAGAGCAGACAGATTTGTTTCGAGTTGAGATGAGACATTCATTATTAACTCAAAAGGGTTTCATTGGCTGATTAGTTTGCTCTCCAGTCAAGTTCTGAACACTTACATTTATTTTAACTATTTTTGACCTGCTAGTAATTTCCTTTCTAATAGACTCGCTTTTTCCATTTTTCCACATCTGGAAACAGTTTCTTATTTCTTTGCTTAGCACAGAGAAAAATAGCACTCCCTGACCTTCATCGTCTCCTTATCTAGGTGATAACAACAATTACAGATTGAGGATGGTTTTATTTGTTTGTTTGTTTTTTAAACTACATAGGTTTTGCGCAAATTAAAGAACAGGATACACTTTGGGTACACCATTTGTGCTCACAATCAAACATGACTACAGATTTCTTTCCTGTAAGTTGGAGGAAAAGTATAAGATAGCTGGAGGAAAGGAAAGGTACCCCAAAAGTCAGTGGGCAACATGGTGCCATGCTGAAAGGAAGGGTAGTCAGGCATCCATCAGTGTCTCACGACGCTGTGACCATGACTCATGTGTGGAAGGCAGAGCTGTGGTCTTTTGACTGATGGCTACTGAGCTACAGTAGAGGCGAGGCCCCAGGACAGAGCACCCTGAAGAACCACGGCTGATTGGTACAGACGTGAAGCACAACTAGCACAGTGAACTACGCACCCTCTGCCTGGAGGGAATCTTTTTTTCTTTCCCTTGAAGGCTGTGTAACATTGGAAATGTTATTTAAGTTCCCTGGGACTCAGTTTCCTAATTTGCATGCTGTGATCTTGCACAAAGCTGTTATAAGTGTAATGGAGAAGAACAAAATGTCATTAAAATTCACAAATATCTATAGATGCTATCTCCTCAGGGACTAGCCTCAGGGCAAATGTGGGAAGGACAATGTTCAGTAGAGCCATGAGTGCTTAATTGCTCTGTGTGATATAGTAAGAATTTTGAAATTTCTGGGAGGAAGAGGAACCTAGGAACATTAGAAACATGAGAAGCCCAGCAACTCTGGGGCTGGGGGGTCAGGGGAGGGGATTCCAAACAAAGTTTGGCAGGGTTTTGAGCCAATTTCATTTGAATAGAAAAGAGCCAGTTTTACTTGGTTACAAAGAAGACAGGCATCTCAATTCAGGCTAGCCACACTTCAAGTTCTCAGTAGTCACATGGCTATTAGCTACTGTATTGGACAACAAAGCTAGATCAAAGGAGAGAAACATATACAGATGTCCTCAGATACATAAATTATCTGCTACTACTAAACCCTTCCCTGGACATAGAGCATTCAGCCCCTGGATGCTCACTCTCTAGGTACAAAAGACACAAATGGCACTTTGAAATGACTGATTTTCTCTTCATTAGTTCAGATAAAATTCTGAGTAAGCCTATGTATCCAACACACACTCTTTTTTTCTTACAGTTAAACTTATATAAGATTAAGTAGAACTTATCTGAAGCATCAAGTCACGCACATGTTATGTGAAAGTAAAGATCTGATTCCATCTATATATGGCTGCACTAATTCAGAATTGTGATATAATCATATTTAAGTAAAAAAATCTTTTTTGTCTTTCTCAGCTTTTTTTTAAATTTTTATTGTGCATTAAGCGAAAGCTTACAAATCGAGTCAGTCTCTCATATGAAAATTGATATACACCTTGTTATATACTCCTAATTGCTTTCTCCCTAGTGAGACAGCACACTCCTTCCTTCCACCCTCTATTTTCATGTCCATTCGGCCAGCTTCTGACTCCCTCTACTCTCTCATCTCCCCTCCAGACAGGAGATGGCAATATAGTCTCATGTGTCTACTTGATCCCAGAAGCTCACTTCTCACCAGTATCATTTTCCATCCCATAGTCCAGTCCAATCCCTGTCTGAAGAGTTGGCTTTAGGAATGGTTCCTGTCTTGGACTAACAGAAGGTCTGAGGACCATGACCTCCAGGGTCCTTCTAGTCTCAGTCAGACCATCAACTCTGGTCTTTTTAGGAGAATTTGGGGTCTGCATCCCACTGCTCTCCTGCTCCTTCAGGGGTTCTCTGTTCTGTTCCCTGTCAGGGCGGTTATTTGTTGTAACTGGGCACCATCTAGTTCTTTGGGTCTCAGGATGATGTAGCCTCTGTTTGATGTGGCCCTTTCTGTTTCTTGAGCTCATAATTACCTTGTGCCTTTGGTGTTCTTCATTGTCCTTTGCTCCAGGTGGGTTGAGACCCACTGATGGCCAATTGCTAGCATTTAAGACCCCAGAAGCTACTCTCCAAAGTGGGATGCAGAATGTTTTCTTAATAGATTTTATTATGCCGATTGACTTAGATATCCCCTGAAATCATGGTCCCCAAACCTCCACCCTGCTTGCTGGCTTTAGAAGCATTTAGTTTATTCAGGAAACTCCCTTGCTTTTAGTTTAGCCCAGTTGTGCTGACCTTGCCTATATTGTGTTGTCTTTCCCTTCACGCAAAATAATTCTTACCTACTATCTTTTTTTTTTTTTTTATCTAATTAGTGAAAACCCATCTCCCTCCCTCACTTCCTCCGCCCTCTTGTAACCATCAAAGAATATTTTTTTCTCTGTTTAAACTATTTTTCCAGTTATTATAATAATGTTCTTATACAATATTTGTCTTTTGCAACTGACTAATTTCACTCAGCATAATGCCTTCTGTGAAATGTTTCACAGATTCATCGTTGTTCTTTATCGATGTGTAGTATTCTATTGTGTGAATATACGATAATTTATTTATCCATTCATCCATTGATGGGCACCTTGGTTGCTTCCATCTTTTTGCTATTGTAAACAGTGCTGCAATGAACATGGGTGTGCATATATCTATTCATGTAAAGGCTCTTATTTCTCTAGGATATATACATCGCTTTTGGTAGAATAGACATTTTTACAATGTTAAGTGTTCCTATCCATGAGCAAGGTATATTTTTCCACCTATGTATGTCTCTTTTGCTTACTTGCAGTAGTGTCTTGTAGTTTTTTGTATAGGTCCTTTACATTTCTGGTAAGATTTATTCCTAAATATTGTATCTTCTTGGGGGCTACTGTAAATGGTATTCATTTGGTGATTTCCTCTTTGATGTTCTTTTTGTTGGTGTAGAGGAATCCAACTGATTTTTGTATGTTTATCTTGTATCCTGATGCTCTGCTGAGCTCTTCTATTAGTTTCAGTAGTTTTCTTGAGGATTCCTTAGGGTTTTCTGCGTATAAGATCATGTCTGTTGTGATATCATCCATCTCATTTCTTTTTCACGTTTTTTGCTTCCTCTCTTGTTTTTCTTTTGTCAGTTTGGCAAATGGTTTAGCAATTTTCTTAATTTTTTCAAAGAACCAGCTTTTGGTCTTGTTAACTCTTTCAATTGTTTTTCTGTTTTCTATTTCATTTAATTCTGCTCTAATTTTTCATTATTTGCTTTCTTCTGGTTCCTGTGGGTTTCTTTTGTTGCTCTCTTTCTATTTGCTCAAGTTGTAGGGATAATTCTTTGATTTGGACCCTTCTTTTTGTATGTGTGCATTTATTAATATAAATTGACCCCTCAGCACTGCTTTTGCTGTGTCCCAAAGGTTCTGATAGGAAGTGTTTTCATTCTCATTGGATTCTATGAATTTCTTTATTCCATCCTTAAAGTCTTCTGTGACCCTGTTGTTTTTGAGCAGGGTATTGGTTTCCAAGTATTTGATTTCTTTTCCCTGCTTTTTCTGTTGATTTCTACTTTTTGGCCTTACGGTCAGAAAAGATGCTTTGTAATATTTTGATGTTTTGGATTCTGCTAAGGCTTGCTTTATGACCTAATATGTGGTCTATTCTAGAGAATGTTCTATGTACACTAGAAAAGAAAGTATACTCAGCTGCTGTTGGGTGAAGTGTTCTGTATATGTCTATGAGGTCAAGTTGGTTGACTGTGGCATTTAGATCTTCCATGTCTTTATTGAGCTTCTTTCTGGATGTTCTGTCCTTTACTGAAAGTGATGTGTTGAAATCTCCTACTATTATTGCAGAGCTGTCTATCTCACTTTTCAGTGCTGATAGAGTTTGTTTCATGTATCTTGCAGCCCTGTCACTGGGTGCATAAATATTTAATATGGTTATATCCTCCTTGTATATTGTCCCTTTAATCATCACATAGTGCCCTTCCTCGTCCTTTGTGGTGGATTTAACTTTAAAGTCTATCTTGTCAGAAATTAATATCGCAACTCCTGCTCTTTTTTTGATTATTGTTTGCTTGATATGTGCTTTTCCATCCTTTGAGTCTTAGTTTGTTTCTGTGTCTAAGTCTAAGGTGTGTCTCTTGTAGGCAGCGTATAGACGGATGGTGTTTTTTAATCCATTCTGCCACTCTCTGTCTCTTTATTGGTGCATTTAGTCCATTCACATTCAGCATAATTATGGATAGGTAAGAGTTTAGTGCTGTCATTTTGATGTCTTTTTTGTGTGTTGTTGACAGTTTCTTTTTTCCACTTAATTTTATGTGCTGAGTAGTTTATCTTTATATATTGTCTTTTCCCCTTATTGTTTTGATTTTGTTTCTGCTGAGTCTCTATTTTTTCTTGTATTTTATTTTTATGAGTAGGATAGTTAGTCTCCTTAATATTTACCCTAATTTTCCTAAGTTTAAACCTAACTTTTATATTTTTAGGTCGCCTTGTCTTCTTCTCCATATGAAAAATCTACGACTGCATTTCTTAGTCCCTCTTTATTGTTTTAACATTTCCTTTTTCATAATAACACTCCTGTTTCCCTGTTGTGAGCATTTTTTAATCTTGATTTACTTTTGTGATTTTTTTCTGTCTGGGTTGACATCTGATTGCTGTGTCCAGTGTTCTAGTCTTGGATTGATACCTGATATTATTGATCTTCTAACCAGAGAACTCCCTTTAGTATTTCTTGTGGTTTTGGTTTGGTTTTTACAAATTCCCTAAACTTCTGTTTATCACGAAACATCCTAATTTCACCTTCACATTTGAGAGACAGTTTTGCTGGATATATGATTCTTGGCTGGCAATTTTTTTCCTTCAATACTTTGCATAAGTCATCCCATTACCTTCTTGCCTGCATGGTTTCTGCCGAGTAATCCGAGCTTATTCGTATTGACTGTCCTTTGTAGGTTACTTTTCATTTATCCCTGACTGCTCTTAAAATTCTCTCTTTATCTATGGTTTTGGCAAGTTTGATTATAATATGTCTTGGTGACTTTCTTTTAACATCTATCTTATGTGGAGTTAGATGAGCATCTTGAATAGATATCTTCTCATCTTTCACGATATCAGGGAAGTTTTCTGCCAACAAACCTTCAACAATTTTCTCTGTATTTTCTGTTATCCCTCCCTGTTCTGGTACTCCAATCACTTGTAGGTTATTTCTCTTGATAGAGTCCCACATGATTCTTAAGGTTTCTTCATTTTTTAAAATTCTTTTATCTGATTTTTCTTCAAATATATTTGTGCCAATTGCTTTGTCTTCAGGCTCACCAATTCTGCCTTCCTCATGCTCAATTCTGCTCCTCAGACTCTGTAATGAGTTGTCTAATTCTGTAATTTTATTGTTAATCTTTTGAATTTCTGATTGCTTTCTCTCTATGGATTCTTGTAGCTTATAAAATTTTTCATTATGTTCTTGAATAACCTTTTGAATTTCTTCAACTACTTTATTTGTGTGTTCCTTGGCTTGTTCTGCGTATTGCCTGACCCCCTTCCTAATTTTGTTCCTAATGTCTTGAAACGTTCTGTATATTAATCTTCTGAATTCTGCATCCAGTAATTCCAGGAAGGCGCTTTCATCTAGGAGATCCCTGTATTCTTTCGAGAGCTTGTTGAGGCCATAATGGTCTGTTTCTTTATGTGACTTGATATTGACTGTTGTCTCTGATCTATCTATAAGTTATTGTATTAGTTTATTTTATGTTTGCTTACTGTATCCTAGCTTCTTGCTTTGCTTTGTTTTGATATGCCCAAATGGGTTTCTTGAATGAGCTGGCTTGATTATTTTCGCCTTTGAAGCTCTGATGTCCGGTCACCAGATGGCTAGAGCTGTGATCAGGTATATCATTCTAGGAGTCCATTCACTTTTCTTGTATGAAGTTTGCTCAGGTGTCCAGGTAGCTGATCATCAAGTGTGTGGTACAGGCTCTGTCCTACAGTCTTAGAGGGGCAGGGTGATTGGTATAGGTACTGGTATCTGGTTGCAGCAGGGGGTCACACTCTGAACAAGGCAGGGGCCTGAGAACTCCCCCAAATGTCTGTGAGGAAAGCACATCCCTGTTCCCTAGAGCATACAGGTGGGTGGGTTCTGCAGATGGACCATGAGTACCCAATGCTTTTGTTTGCAAGGACTGGGAGGAACTAGTTATCCTTGGACCCCTCTCATGGGTGGCTGGAAGACCTGAGTGGAGCCACCAGTTCATATGCCCCTGAGGTGGATGGGTAAGGACCCTATTTAATAGGCAAAGTGGTGTCAAATATCAAACACCCACCTTTTCACTGCACAGCTGAAATGGTTGCAGTCTGCCAACAAGGGCCTATTCTCCTGAAATAGGCCCATACAGGTCCATGCAGGGGAGGAAGTTATTCAAAATCCATGGACCATTTATGCCTGCACAAGAGCTGCTTCTGTCCTGAGCTCCCCCAGTTAGTGGGGCTGGCAAATTATCTCTTCCCCCAATTGTGAATTTATTGCTACTCCAAGCCTGGGAGAATGGCTCCAGGTGCTCAACACGGCCTATCTCAGGCCCAGGGAAATCAACAGCTACCGAAGCCGGCTTGGTGGCGGGGGGCACGGTAAAATATATGCAAGTACTTAGCTTTTGCTGAGAGAGCCGTTCTTCTTTGGTTCCGGAGGTGTGAGTAGGCTGTGTGGCTGGCTGCTTCTCCCTGAGGAACCTGCGGCCTAATGCTATCACCAGCCCCCTGAAGCCACTCCCGGGAATGATGCCTGAGGGATCCCAGCGATTCAGGTCCTGTAACTCCTCTCTGCTTCTGAACCAGCTCCCCCTCCGACTGCCTCTCAGTCTGTTTTCTAACTTTCCCTTTGACATTCAGGGCTCCTAATTAGCTTGTCATAAATATAATGTTTCACTTGTTTTTTCGGGTCTTTGTTGCAAGAGGGATGGCAGGAAGTGTCTGGCTATTCTGCCTTGTTGGCCCTGCCTCTCTTAAGTAAAATCTTTGTAGATTTGTATCCTTAAACTTGAGACACTATGAAAACCAACTAGAAAACACACCATGCTCAGAAATTGTATATGTTGAAGGAATGGATATTTGACAAAGGACTGTCAGTTGGCATAACAAGTCTCATGGAGTCCATTCCAACTTACGGCAACCCCACGTGTGTCCAAGGAGAACTGTGGTTCATAGAGTTTTCAATGGCTGAGTTTTCAGAAGTAAATTACCAGATCTTTCTTCTGCGGAGCCTCTGGGTGGACTCAAACTTCTAAGCTTTTAATTAGCAGGCAAGCATCTTAACCATTTGCACAACCCAGGGACTCCATCAATTGCCATAAGCACAAATTAAATAATAATTTTTTTAATCTGAATGAGAAAACTATTGTTGTGAAAATATTTAGGTTTGCTTAAGATAGTATCTTATTAAAGGAAGACAATTTATGTCATGCCCAATTAATTGTTATTTTTGTGCAAAGGTTTATAAATTGGATGAAGCTCAATCCTAAAGTACGCCTCTTTAAATTTACCCAAACCCAATCAAGACCGTCTGTCTGAATTTGTTGTTCTATTTTTTTTTATATAAACAACATTAGAATTTGTTCCCAAATATCATTTGTACCTTGTAACTCACATATGTGACAAGGTATATAAGCAAATTAATTCGAAGAAATGTTTAAAAACATTTTATTGTGTTCCTATGATACCTACTCAGAAGACATGACACATTGAAGTAGAAAAATATTGTCTCCTAGTTGTCAGAAAAATTTCTGTGTCTGCTTCTAACTCTATAGCTAGAAACGTGCTATTTTTGGTTGCTCTTTTGGCTATGTAGTCACTGGAGACCATGAGGAAGTGTCCAAGCTTGGGTGCAGCATTTGTGTGACAGTAGAGAAGTTGTAAGTAACTGAATGATGAGTAGAATGTTTCTAAACAATTTAGGCAGAAATTGTATTTTAAGAAAACATTGAACTACATGTATAGGTTAGTCTGTAGAAGACTTGACAGCATCCCAAGTAGCTAATTAATTAAAATGAAAAATATGAAATGAACCATATTATTTTATAAGAATTCTTTCAGGTGAGCTTTTTTAAATGGAAAGGTTAAGAAGCTGGCTTAGTCTCACAGTTATTGACAGAATCAGGAACAAAGCTAGGTTTCTTATCTACTCAGTCTAGTAATTTTTCCAGGATGTTCCTACTGCTCAAAATAAAGAGACTGAATTATCATTCCCCCCCCTGGTTTTTCCTAGATAATAAACAATAAGAGAAGCTATCTTAGGAAAAGTGACAATGATGGAAAAAATTCTGAACCCTAGTTTTATTAAAAATAATATGGCTAATTTTGAGCAAAGGAATTGCTCATATGGGATTTTAGGTAGAAACCGTTGTAAACTGCCTCTGTTCAAAACAATTGCAACCCTATAGACAGTGATTGTTTCTGTTCATATTTTTTTTCCTATGAAAATGCCTGTTAAATGAGATAATGCATGTAAAGCACTGGGCTTTTAGCACAATGCCTATTATTATTTTATCATTGATAATCATGTACTGGACTTTTCTTCCAAATCAGAGATACATGTGTAATAACACTTATATCCATAGATCTTCAAACTTGAAGGACAACAGTATATCTATTTGTGAAATACGTTAAAGCACTGTAATGGGTGTCATTAAATTGTACCTACCTGAGGCAGTATAAATCATCCGGGTAAATGAACCAATTAAAAACCAATTACCAGCACTGTCTGACAATGGAAGATTGAGGAATGGAAGGAAAGGCTGATGTGGCCTCAGCAAAGCTGGTATGAAAGCTCTACCCTTGAGGTTCCAGGGAGTGGATTTGACAAAATGGTTAGGTGGTAACTCTCCTCTCAGTGGCATTAAATCCTGTGTTTCGTGTAAAAACAGGTTCTAGCTGGCTAGCTACAAAAATCAATTGCAGTGAGAAAATGATTGTATGGATGAGGGTTCTTCATCTGATATTTTGTTCATTTAGGTTGAAATTTACTCGGAGCAAATAGTTTTCCTCTGAAAATTGTCTAGATTTGGGTCTATGATTTAAGATCCTTCAAATCAGTAGATGTCATAAAATTATGAGTCTGCTCTTGAGGTGAGAAAATTTGCTTGAATCAGATGGGCAGTCTTAATGGGAGTTGAAATCATCATTTTAGTGACAAATTTCTTTGATATAGTTGAGGGGAAGTTGAACAGCTATTTTGGGGCAGTTGTTTTATAATAGGCTACTAATTCGTTGATTCAAGAGGATTTTTTAAATTTTTTCTGTGTACATGTTGGGTGTTTGCAATGACACAGAACACATTCATACACCAGCTACAAATGCTTGCAGAAATCATTTTTGTTATATAAGAAAAAGCAAGTCAACATTTCCCCTTTAAAACAAAACTTTTGGTCTATTTTATTTTTAATATCCTATGTTTTTATCTGCAATTTATCCTTTTCCGGATGTTGTACCACATAACAACAGGAAAACACTCCAGGCTTTTCTCTTATATTGTGTTTTTGAACGTTACAAAACTGCCACCCAAATGTGCATCTATTGCCTCTCAAAGCTGCATTTCATCAGCATCCTAATAATGGCAGGCATTCCTCTAAAGCAGGGCTCTAAAGTTTAACCCACATTACAACCACTTGCCTGCTTCTTAAGGCTGTTCTTCTTACCCCCAGATATTCTGATTTCCTAGGTCTAGGCTGGGGCCCTGAAGTTTGCAGTTTAGCAATTGTCTGGTGTCTGATGGCTACATACTGAGAAGTACTTTCCTAAAGGATCCCATCCTGGCTTTCTTTCCATTGAATTAATAGCTACACTAGGCGTTTTTGCTCTCTCTGATCATGCAGTTTGGACTGTCAATCCTGTCTAAACTGACCAACTGATTTCCCACTGACCATCGTATGCTTCAGTGGGATTGGCCTGACTGCCATAGATGCATTCTACTATTGCACTGTATTCACCAGGGCTCTTGTCTGCAGGTAGGAGAAACCAGTTTGAACAAGCTTAAGAAAAAACAAGAAATTCTTAGTATGGTACTGGGACATCTCATGTAACCAAGCCCAAGAAAGGGTAAGGCCAGCTCCTAGGACACCCAGAACCCTAAAAACAAATGCCTCGGTACTCTCTTTCTATCTTTGTCTTTGATTCTCTCTGTGTGTTGGCCTTATATTTTTTTTGGTGCAAACTGACCTGCCAGTGTGTTTGAGAGCATGGAAATGGGTCAGTCCAGAGTTATACTTCTTATATATCTAGAAAGTTCTGCCTAGCATTGTATATGGTTCAACGTAAAAAATCCAGAGAAGGGCTCTGCCTGATCTTGCTTGATCAGGTGTTCATTTCTACTTTGAGGCAGGACCTGTAAGACCATATCATCTCCATTTGAAACACTGAATGGTGAAGTGCTTCAAAAAAAAATAATGGTCCTGCCCTCAGAAAAGGAAGAAATTCTGAGTAACAACAGATAATCAGTTTTCTGATACTTACGTATTGTGAGACAGATTCTTTTTCTAATTTGCTACCTATCCTCATGACTTGAGTGAGAAAGACTAAATTCTAGAAATCGTGGCCTAAGAAGGACTCCCTGACTCAGTAAATAGACATTTTTCTCCGTTTTCCTACTTCAAACTTCTCTACTGTGTTACTCCTAACACAATCACACATATACACACTCACACATACACACACAAATAAATTCAATGATAAATTCCGAAATGTCACAGCAAAAATTTTTAGCATTTTAACTCCTTAAATCTTTCCTGTCTGTCATATCTAAGTTATGGTCTCATTAAAGGACCTAATTATAAATTTCGAAAGAATGGTTTTCATTTTTTCCTTCAAAAAATTGAAAGTAGTCATTTTTTATTGCTTAATCTTTTCTTCATAGGAATAACAAAGAAAAAGACAGTATCTAATGCCAGTGTTTTGGTGAGTCTGTAAAGCTTGCTTGTTTCTAGCATAATTTCTGTGAGGATTCCTTAAATTCACAGAAAAATTTTCTCTGTTTAATAATCATAATTTGCACCTTATTTAAACGTTTTTATTTTCTTCCTCATCATTTGAAAGATTTCATGGTCTGAGGTAACTCAATAAATTTACCAAGTAAATTTAAAAACTAGCATGTAAAATGATTTAGTGCTAGGAACAACGGCATTTCTTAGAGAACTAACATTAAAAATAGCTTCTCAGAATAGTCTATCTTGATTAATAAACCAGTCCTTCTACTATTACTAAGAACACAAAAGTAATCAGGACACTATTCCTGCCCTCAAGGAATTTACAATCTGTTGGTAGAGATGGTCTTGATAATTCAATGAAATATAACACTCACAAAGCTAGCTGAACAAATTGCCATGGAAACAACAACAACAACAAACAATATTGCACTTAGTCTCCTCTAAGGTTGTATTTTGATGGAGGGAGGGAGGATATGGTCAGCGCTGGGTTATTGGGAAAGACTTCCTGACAGAAAACACCAGAGCTAGGTCTTACAGATTTTTTTTTTTTTTTTTTAATTCTTCTTTTTCAGAAATGTAGGAATGATATTTCTAGATTTGGAGTTTTAGTCAAATCATACTCAATTTAAACAAATAAATAGTTTAATTTTGTCATGTGAAACGATGACTGGGGGCAAGCTATCCAGAGCTGGATCTGATACGTTCAATAGTATTACCAAGGACCAAAATATCTTTATCTTTCTGATCTTCCATCCCTAGCATGTAGCTTTCAATCCCTATGGTCTCCAAGATGGCTGCTACCTCAGGCATCACACTCATGTTCTAGCAAGAGAAAGAGGGAAAGAAGAAGGGTAAAATATTCCTTTGACTCTTTGCGTTTTTATTTATAATGGAAACACTCCCCCAGGCTTCTGCTTGTATCTCTGTGGCTAGAACTGAGACTCATGGCCCTTCCTAGACACAAGAGGAGGTCAAAGCCCAAGCACTTCTCTCTACCACATCAGAAGAAAAGGAAGGCAGGGAGAAGGGAGTTGAAATGCGGTTTAGTGAACCACCCCACAATAACTGCTATATGGAGTTTGCCTGAAGACAGGTTTAATCTGCAGACTTGGGCTTTCTATGATGTTCCAGTTGCTCTGCTTTCTAACTCAGAGGTACATACAGTTCCCAAAAAAGGTACTGAGTCTGTTCTTCATATCAGTCATCTTCTCTAGTAACTTCTAACCCTGTACATTTTTCCTGCATTTTGGAAAAGTTCTTCAAGATTGTGCATCGCATCAACTAATTTTAAGTTTTTGGCAGCACTAATTTGCATTTTTACTTGGATCTACAATCAGCACCCCTGGAAGCAGCAGTCAAGAAATCAAACAATGGTGAAATGAGAAGGCAGAGGGGAACAGACGCTTGTTGAATGGACATGGGAAACACATGGTGGAGAGAAGGAATGTGCTGTCACATTGTAGGGAGAGCAACTAGGGTCACATAACAATGTGTGTATAAGTTTTTGTATGAGAAACCAGCTTGAGTTGTAAACTTTCACTTAAAGCACACTAAAAAAAAAAAAAGGACGCATTGCATTGGGCAAATCCGCTGCAAAAGACCTCTTTAAAGTGTTAAAAAGCAAAGATGTCACCATGAAGACTGACCCAAGCCATGGTGTTTTCAATTGCCTCATATACATGCAAAAATTGGACAATGAATAAGGAATACCGAAGAAGAATTGACACCTTTGAAATATGGTGTTAGCAAAGAATATTGAATATACCATGGACCACCAAAAGAATGAACAAATCTGTCTTGGAAGAAGTACAGCCAGAGCGCTCCTTAGAAGCAAGGATGGAGAGACTATGTCTCACATACCGTGGACATGTTATCAGGAGGGATAGGTCCCTGGAGAAGGACATCGTGCTTGCTAAAGTAGCGGGTCAGCAAAAAAGAGGAAGACCCTCGACAAGATGGATTGACACTGTGGCTGCAGCAATGGGCTCAAGCATAAAAACGACTGTAAGGATGGCACAGGACCAGGCATTGTTCTGTTCTGTTGTATGTAGAGTAGCTATGAGTCGGAATCCACTTGACGGCACCTAACAACAACAGCAGCAATTTGCATTTTTATTCTGCTCATGTATTCTTAGTTTCCTGTAGTTGTCTTAACTCTAGTCGCTCTTCTCTTGCATACTGATCATATTTATTTCTTCAATAATGAATATCCATGCTCACTGCTCGCAGTCTAATTCCTCCATTTCTGAAAGGTTTTCATCTTGTGCAACACTTATGTAGTGATATGGAGTTTTCTACTTTTATTTCCTCATCCTCTGCTAATTTAAACCAATGTTTAGGTGGGTAGACATAAGCCCCAAGATGCAGTATACCAAGACGTTTTTCAGCTTCTGATTCCACCAACAATACTTCACTTGTAGAGAAATGAATGCACCCTAATTCTAATTCTATTCTCCCTAATCCATTCTTGCTTGGTGGTTTCCTAAGGCTTTTCACTTCTAAATGAATGAATGAATGTGAAAAGTAGGAAGTGGAGAAGTAGGAGATGTGGCCACCTTTAAAAGCCTCACCCATGCAAAATAAATTAGGTGAACTAGTTTTTTGGTTAGTATAGTCTACAGTTCAATGATTAGATAGTGGAGAGGTATGAAACATCTTCCTACCATTTAAATAGATAAGGTTCACCACTTGTCTATCATTTTGTCCTACTGTGGTGGCTTGCATGTTGCTATGATACTGGAAACTACGCCACCAGTAGTTCAAATACCAGCAGGGTCACACACTGTCAGTGGGTTTCCTTGAAGCTCCCAGACTAGTATAGACTAGAAAAAAAGGCCTGACGATCTAATTCCAAAAATTAGCTAATGAAAACTTATAATCACAACAGAATAATGCCAAACAGTGCTGGCACATGAGCCCCCTAGTTTAGAAGGCACTACATATAACCACAACAATGGACTCAAACATACCAACAATCACGAAGATATGGAAGACCAGGCAACATTTTGTTTTATTATATATAAAGTTGCCATGAGTCAGAGCTGATTTGATGGCAACAAACAACAACAATAACATTTCATAATGTGGAAGATAGGTAGGCTACACAATAAAGTCTAGACAGGTATTTCTCAATATTTCTGGCAGTAGTTTGTTAATTCGCCTTAGTTTTCAATGTTAAGAGCTTTTGATGTTTTCTGGTCTTCATGGATATTTAACTGTAGGATTGGAATAGGCTGCATTGGAGGGTACATTTTACGTAAGAAATCTCCAAGCTAAGTTTTGAAAGATAATCAGATGGAAACTCAGAGCTGGAAGAAAAGTAGAGCAATAAAGACCTGTGTACTGATTCTGCACCTCCTATGATACCATTCTTGAGCAATATGTATTTTAAAGTTTAGATGCACATACATTTGGAATTTCATAGAAAACTCAACTTTAGGTCACTTAATACAAGACAGTGCTCACAAGTTTATGTACTGGTCACTGTGTTTTCTTTATCAGAATCTCATAAAGAGCCTCTGAATCACTGTTCTCTATTTTAAAATACATTCCATTCATGTCAACATTTTTTATTAGCAATTTTCATTGTCTTCATTGTTTTCATTTGTTCCTCCTTATTTAAATTCTTTAGTCTTTTTTAAAGACATTTTCAAAATAAGCTTAATATACCAGCCTTCTGAGAGTAATGATTCTTTGCTTCCTTTCATTTATTAGTTGCCCTATTTTCTCTTTTATTTCTATCTTCCCACTAATATATCTGTTATATATTTTTAAATCCTTTTTCTTCTTATAATCTATCAAGTTAGGATTTTTTTTTCTTGCTGATTTCTATTTTATTTTTGTCCTTCTATTTTTTGTTATTGTTGGAAGGGGAATGAATAGAAATACATGGTAAAATCAATCCTGATATTCTAAATTGGCTTTTCTTTTACTTTTCACAGTGTTAATCCATCTATTATAAAAGTGGTCCTCCATTTCCTTTGATTCAGTGACTTTTCTCAGGGACAGCTAATATGTCTTCAGGTCACCAATAAACTACAGAAAAGAGACTCATTGATATATTAAGAAAGATTGAATATTACTTAACAATTGTTTAAGTGTGTCTGTTCACTCACTTCCATCCCAATACATGATTCTGTTTGTTCCTTACTTGTCATGGGATATAATTTAATCTTAGAAAAAGACTTAGAAGATAAAACAAACATATTTTCATGTATGCATAGTAATATAAATTAATAGGAAAATACTATGAAATGGAGATTTATATCAGATCTTTGCATCATTTTAAATTAGCTCCAGCATTCTTGGTTTGCAAATGCGTCTTTAAACTAGCTAGAATTTGTTCTTAGTCAAAAGGCCAGAAATCTGAATAACACTAGGGGAGCAGCATGGTGTAGTAGAAAGAACACCAGACTTGGAGTCAAGGAGTCTGGGCTCTAGTCTTGTCTTTTCTATCGGCAAAGAGAATAACCCCCTAAATATTTTCTGGTTCTTTTTCTCATTTATAAAAAGAACAGCTATGAACCACCTAATCCAAAGGGGGCCCCTTCAAACTCTAAGAATTTATGTTGAATTACCTTTTTATAAATAGTTCATATAAAAGTGAAATTAAAGCCAAGTCTAATCTCATATTAAACCAAAAAAAAAAATTAAAAAAACCTGTTACCATCAAGTCTATTCCCACTCATAGCAACCCTAGAGGACAGAGTAGAACTGCCCATTATGGTTTCCAAGGAGCTCCTGGTGGATTTAAAACAGCCGACCTTTTGGTTAGCAGCTGAACTCTTAGCCATTGTGCTACCAGGGTTTCCAACTTCATATTAGTAGGATTTAAATGAAAACAGTGTGGTGCTCCTTCCATCTCTACAGTTTTCATCCTTTATCATTTGTTTGTGTGTAGGGAGTGGAGGTGTTTCCACACCGCAACCCCCAAGAGGGCATATTGTACATTATGACAGCTGAGCTGACTGTGAGCCTATGAAGATTCAGTGAAATGGCCACAATTCCAATTGCAATTTTCAGTAGCTATAAAAAAAAAAAACTTTGAAAAAGCTGTGCCTCCGCAGTGACTCATTTATGAGTTGTGCTGAGAGTATAATTGAGCTCTTTATGCACCAAGGGGCTTGTGAGCTGTTGGGCACTGTCAGAAAGGGAAACCCTTGGGAGACCCTATCATTGTTTGTCATCACAGTGAACAGAAGCCACTGATGGTGCTGACCAAAGGTGATAAAAGCCACTGTTGGGAGACATTGACCATAATTTTGGGGGGAAACTCCCTATAATCAAGATTTTTAGACTGAGTATTATACCATGAAGAACCTTTCAAAGTATCTGGTCTATTCCACCATTCAAATACACCCCCTTTATATGGACATGCTTTGCTGAGAGAAGCAACCCTATTTGATTTCTAACATATAGATGGTGACCATATTCTCTGCCTTCTGAACTCTCACCACTGATTACAGCTGATAGCACAGGAGGTGACCATTGCTTACTACCCAAAGTAAAATTTGGATGGTCTCTTCTGCATACAAAACAACCTTCTGGATGCCCTGCGTCTTCCCCCGCCAAAAATTTCTCATCAACGTAACCAAGAGAGTCAACTAATGTAGAGATATTAAATTACTTTATGCAGGCTTTGGCCTTGGAGAAAAGATTTATAGAAATTTAGAATATCAGCACAGATCAAGTGAGCTATTTAAAAATACAGTGCAACATAGTGTGGTACATAATTTCTCCTCTTCACCACCAAGATCATTGTTCAAAGGTACTCTTTTTCAAGGGCCTACAGTGTAAAGGAGACATAAACAGAGCTGTTTTGTTTAAAGAGGCTGGGATAGGGCTGACAAGTGTACTCTTCTCCCCATGTTCCCGGTTCCTACCATTTACAGCACATTTTGGAAACCTCTAGTTTGCCTAGCAGATAATCAATTTTTAGAGCTCAAGGTATCATTAGCAATTTTATTTTCAGTGATCTACGTATTAACTGGAAGTTAAGGTTTTCTTTTTCCTGAAATAAGACTTCACAGGATCAGCTCTATATGTTAGAGCTTATTATTTTTTCTTCTAGAAACTTCTGACTGTAAAACTGCCTCAGAGTTATATTTTGTGAAGATAATATAATTAAGTTTTCAAAGACGAAGTCTTAATTTCCTTTTAATATTTCTTTTGTATCACACAATTTTTACAGCAAAATAGTGTGTTAAATAAAATCAATTGTTAAGACATAATTAAAGATTAGCCGTTTTCCATTCAGAAAAAAAATATGAAATGTGAAAAATCTGTGGGTCTGGTTTCAAGAGCTCTCTTTCTACATTGGCCAGATAGATTCTAGATTTGAAACCCCGTGGTTTAAAAATGGAAAGTTTAATTCAATTCCAAATCTATGTGTTAGCACATTTTAGGTTATTTTTCAGCAATTAATGCAATAATATATCTGGAAACTGACAGTTAAGATCCTAAAGTGCTACATCCAAAAACGATTCATTCACTTCCACCCTTGCTATTTGTCAGGATAACCTATCTACCCTACTGCTAAAGGTATTGATGAAGGCTCAGTGGTGGATTCTTTCTGATAAAGAATAAGAGGTCAATACTATTAAATATAATTGCATTATATTAATTTTATAATTGATTAAGCTCTTCCAACCTCTTACCTAGTCTTTGTAAAGAAAATAATCGTCAACTTTAAGCCAGAATAGCTAAGAGAGAAAAAAACTGTGCATGAATTTTGAGTATATGGGAATGAGATATGCATATGTGGTAGTTTTAGGTAAAAGAGGTACTAAAAAAAAAAAAAAAAAAAAAAACCGTTGCTGTGGAGTCGATTCTGACTCACAGTGACCCTATAGGACAAAGTAGAACTCTCCCAAAGAGTTTCCAAAGAGTGTCTCGTGGGTTTTAACTGCCGACATTTTGGTTAGCAGCTGTAACCAGTACACCACCAGGGTTCCTAGGGTTGCTAGAAGTTGAAATCGACTCGATGGCAACGGGTTAAGGTAAAGTGAGAGCGAGGTGATTTCTAACAGACTTTGAAAGCCTTTACAGATAATCAGAGAAAGATGAGCTCAGGAAAAAAAAAAAAAGGACCAAATAATAAATGAGAGGGTGCGTGTTATTAATAATTCTGCTAAAAAGGCTGATATATTGAGCTCATTTAAAAAAATCTCTCTTTAACAAGAAAAATGAAGAAAGTAACGTGGGCAATTAGCTACTGACATGATCACTGCATATCTAGGTAATGATCAAAAGCGTGTGGGTGGCATGGCCAGCCGAACCTGGCTGAGAAGGGTGTGCTTGCTGACACTAGGCAGAGTCTGGGGCGTTATTAACTATTTAAAGTTCACAGGGAATGCATTATTCACTTGTTTAAGATTCTTATACTTATTTTCCACTTAGCCATTTTACTTTAAAATGAACTAACATGCCGTACGTTTAACATGAAATAGTTTAATTAAGTATAAAATAAACTTACAAATTTCAGTCTCTCTTAAAAGGAAGTAAGCCTTATATAATTAGAAAAAGAGACTACACTTTCAGAATTTCATTTAGCTTGGGAAGAAACCTTTTCTATATAAAATATAGTATCACTGACATGTTTAGGAGAAAAATGGATCCATAGACATATTTGCTTATCACACTACTTGATATAAGGAGCCTTGGGTGAAAAAGTGGTTAAGAGTTTGGCTGCTGACAAAAAGGTGGCCAGTTCGAATCCACCAGGTGCTCCTTGAAAACACTATGGGGCAGTTCTACTCTAACCTATAAGGTCCCTATGAGTCGGAATTGATTCCATGGTAGTGGGTTTGGTTTTTGGTTTTGGTGGGGCTCAGTGGTTAAGCACCGGACTATTAACCAAAGCAGTTGGAACCCACCAGCCCCCTGCAGAAGAAAGACCTGGCAATCTGCTCCAGTAAAGATTTCAGCCTAGGAAACCATGGGGCAGTTCTACTCTGTCCTGTAGAGTCACTATGAGTTGGAATTGATGGGACTGCAATGAGTTTGGTTTTTATTTTTATTACTTATTGATATTGTGTTACTTTGTTTTGTTATGTTACATTATATCATGTCACTTCATATCATATAACCATGTAATTTATCGTGGTATACTATATTCCACAGAAGAATATGTGGTCTATGAAGCCAGGGTTTTGCTTCCCCCCCTCATTGCTATTTGGCTGGAATATTATGGTTCCTCAGTAAATACTTAGTGATGAATGAATGAGTGAGTGGTTGATACTTTAATAAAATAATTAGATACAATAAATACTTAAATACTGAATGCTTCAAAAATCTTCATAGGTGTTATATTTCTTCATGTCTTCCAAACAGATACACTGGCAATGACACTGCTTTCAATCAACATGGTACTATAAATTCTAGCTATTAACAAGACAATAAAGGGTACAAAATTTAGAAAGAAAAGAGTAAAACTAACTTTCTTTGCAGAAAACATGTGAAGTTATCAATATTACAGGATAAAAGGTCAATAAAAGTCAATTGTATTTATAAAGATTAGGAGTAACTAAATAAAACCTAAATTTATACACGATAGCATCATATGCCTAGGGACAAATATAATTAACGGTGCGTTTTTTTTTTTTTAAACCCTTACACTGAAAACTCGAAAATGTAGCTGAGAAAAAAATAGAACTAGAGAGATATTCAATATTTATGGGCTAGAAGACAAAGTTGTTTGGATATCAGTTCTCCCTTAATTGATCTAAAGAGTGAATGCAATTCCAATCAAAGTCCCAGAATGTTATTTTTTTGGAAATTGACAACAGGTCCTAAAACTTATATGGAAACCCAAATTTCTATGATAAGACAAGATTTTCTGGGAAAAAGAGAACAAAATTGCAGGATTTACATTGCCATATTCTAAAATGTACTATAAAAGGCTATAGTATTTAAGACAATTTGGTATAGTCACAATGATAAATAGACTAATGGAATGAAATAGAACCTAGAATGGACCCAGGAATATTTAATCACTTGGCTTATGTCGAAGGTGCCACTAAAATTCAGCTGGGAAAGGATTGCCTTATCTTTTAAATGGTATTTAAATAACTACATACCTGTATGAAATAAATAAACCTTGACTTTTACCTGTCATGATATAAATGATGTATTGTGAAAAGTAAAACAATAAAACTTTTAGAAAAAACAGAAGAATATGGCCTTGGTATAGGTAAATATTTCTTAGATAAGACACAAAAAATACTACCATAAACAATAAAATGAATTAGTTATATTTTAATAAAATTAGAAACTTGATTTGTTAAAATTTATTATGAAGTGAAATGACAAGGCACAGAATAAGAAAAAATGTTCACAATACATATGTCCAGCAAAAGGCTCATAGTCATATTTATAGAGAATACTTGCAACTCAATTATAAAGAAAAAAACACAACTTAAAGTGGGAAAAACACTTCAAAGAGCAATTTAAAAAGAATATGTCCAAATGGCCAATTAACATTTAAAAATATACTCACTATCATGACTATTCAAGGAAGTACAAACCAAAACCACAATGAAATACTGCTGCACCACCATCGCCAGAACGATTAGATTAAAAAGCCTGACAGTGCATGCTGTGGATGAGAATGCAGAGCAACAGAAATTTTATACATTGTAGGTAGGAGTATAAATGGCACAACCACCTTGGAAACTTGGCAGTATGTATCTAACCTATGATCCAGTAATATTAAGAATAAACAGAGGTGGAGCCAAGATGGCAGAAGACACAGATAATTCCGGCGAGCCCTCTTTACAATAAAGTCCTGAAAAAACAAGTGAAATGAGTATATTTGTGACAAGCTGGGAGCCCTGAGTTTCAAAGGCAAGCTTAGAAAATGAACTGAGGGACAGGGGGAAGAAGAGACCATTCAGAACCAGAGAGGAGTTACTGGACCGGAATCGTGGGGAGCCCTCAGGCACCATTTCCAGAGCCGCGGCAGTGGGGTGGTACTACGGTTCAGCCATAGTTTCCTCAGGGAGAGGCTCCCAACCACACAGCCTACTCACACCTCTGGAACCTAAGAAGAACGGCATTCTCGGCAAAAGCTAAGTACTTGCATATATTTTACCGTGCTCCTCCCCCCAAGCCAGCTTCAGCGGCTGAATTCCCTGGGCCTGAGTTAGGCCCTGGTGAGCACCTAGAGCTATCCTCCTGGCTTGGGGAAGGAAAAAATCTGCAACTGGGGGAAAAGATAATTTGCTACTCCACTAACTGGGAGAGCTCAGGACAGAAGTGGCTCCTGTCCAGGCATAAACCATCCATGGACCTTGAGCACCTTTCCCTCCTGCATGGACCTGTGTGGGCCTATTTCGGGAGAATAGGCCCTTGTTGGTGAACTCCAACCATTTCAGCTGTGAGAGAGAGAGGTGGGTGTTTGATGTTTGACATTGCTTCGCGTGTTAAACAAGGTTCTCACCTACCCTCATCAGGGACCTAAGGACTGGTAGCTCCACTCAGGTGACCCAGCCACCCTCGACAGGGTCCAAAGATAACTGGTACCTCCCAGTACTTCCAAACAAAAACCATGGGTGCGCTTGGTCCATCTGCAGAACCCACCCACCTGCACGCTCTAGGTAATAGAGACACGTTTTCCTCAGAGACACTCGGGGGTCAGTTCTCAGCCCCCTGCTTTGTTCAGAGCATGACCCCTGCTGCAATCAGATACCAGTATATACGTCAATCACCCCTGCCCCTCTAAGACTGTAGGACAGAGCCTGTACCACACACTTGGTGATCAGCTACCTGGAAACCTGAGCTGAATTCATTCCAGAAAACTGAATGGACTCCTAGACTGATATATCGGATAACAGCTGTAGCCATTTGCGGACAGGACATTAGAGCTCCAAAGGCAAAAATAATCAAGCTAGCTCGCTCAAGCAACCCATAGGAGTATACCAAAACAAAACAAAGCAAGAAGCTATGACACAGTAAGCAAGCATAAACTAATAAAATAACTTATAGATGGCTCGGAGACAACGGTCAATAACAAGTCACATAAAGAAACAGGCCACGATCACCTCAACAGGCTCTCAAAACAAAGAATTCAGGGATCTTCTAGATGAAAGTGCATTTCTAGAATTACCAGAGCCAGCATACAAAAGTTTAATATAGAGAACCCTTCAAGACATCAGGAAGGAAATGCAGTACGCAGAACAAGCCAAGGAACACATAGATAAAGCAATTGAAGAAACTGGAAAGATTATTCAGGAACATAATGAAAAGTTTAATAAGCTGGAAAAATCCATAGACAGACAGCAATCAGAAATTCAGAAGTTTAACAATAAAATTACAGAAGTAGACAACTCAATAGAAAGTCAGAGGAACAGAATTGAGCAAGTAGAAGCTAGAATTTCTGAACTCGAAGATAAATCACTTGGCACTAATATATTTGAAGAAAAATCAGATAAAAGAATTAAAAAAAATGAAGAAAACTTAAGAATCATGTGGGACTCTATCAAAAGAAATAACCTACAAGTGATTGGAGTACCAGAACAGGGAAGGATAACAGAAAATACAGAGAGAATTGTTGAAGATTTGTTGGCAGAAAATTTCCCTGATGTCATGAAAGATGAGAAGATATCTATCCAAGATGCTCATCGAACTCCACATAAGGTAGATCTTAAAAGAAAGTCACCAAGACATATTATAATCAAACTTGCCAAAACCAAAGATAAAGTGACAATTATAAGAGCAGTGAGGGATAAACGAAAAGTCACCTACAAAGCAGACCCTTGGCCAAACTGACAAAAGAAGAACAAGACAGGAAGCAAATAACCCAAATAAGAAATGAGACAGGCAATATTACAACAGACTCAACTGAAATTAAAAGAATCATATCAGATTACTTTGAAAAATTGTACTCAAACAAATTTGAAAACCTAGAAGAAATGGATGAATTCCTAGAAACACGCTACCTACCTAAACTAACACAAACAGAGGTAGGACAACTAAATAGACCCATAACAAAAGAAGAGATTAAAAAGGTACTCAAAAAACTTCCAACAAAAAAAAGCCCTGGTCCGGATGGCTTCACTGCAGAGTTCTACCAAACTTTCAGAGAAAAGTTAACACCGCTACTACTAAAGGTATTTCAGAGCATAGAAAAGGATGGAATACTACCTAACTCATTCTATGAAGCCACCATATCCCTGATACCAAAACCAGGTAAAGACACCACAAGAAAAGAAAATTATAGATGTATATCCCTCATGAACGTAGATGCAAAAATCCTCAACAAAACTCTAGCCAATAGAATTTAACAACATATAAAAAAAATAATTCACTATGACCAAGTGGGATTCATGCCAGGTATGCAGGGGTGGTTCAACATTAGAAAAACAATTAATGTAATCTACCACATAAATAAAACAAAAGACAAGAATCACATGATTTTATCAATTGATGCAGAAAAGGCATCTGACAAAATTCAACACACATTTATGATAAAAAACTCCCAGCAAAATAGGAATAGAAGGAAAATTCCTCCACATAATAAAGGGCATTTATACAAAGCCAACAGCCAACATCACCTTAAATGGAGAGAGCCTGAAAGCATTCCCATTGAGATCTGGAACCAGACAAGGATGCCCTTTATCACCACTCTTATTCAACATTGTGCTGGAGGTCCTAGCCAGAGCAATTAGGCTACATAAAGAAATAAAGGGCATCCAGATTGGCAAGGAAGAAGTCAAAGTATCTCTATTTGCAGATGACATGATCTTATACACAGAAAACCCTAAGGAATCCTCCAGAAAACTACTGAAGCTTATAGAAGAGTTCAGCAGAGTATCGGGATGCAAGAAAAACATACAAAAATCAGTTGGATTCCTCTACGCCAACAGCAAGAACATCGAAGAGGAAATCACCAAATCAGTGCCATTTACAGTAGCCCCCAAGAAGATAAAATACTTTGGAATAAATCTTACCAGAGATGTAAAAGACTTATACAAAGAAAACTACAGTACACTTCTGCAAGAAAACAAAAGAGACTTACATAAGTGGAAAAACATACCTTACTCATGAATAGGAAGACTTAGCATTGTAAAAATGTCTATTCTACCAAAAGCTATCTACACATTTAATGCAATTCCGATCCAAATCCCAATGACATTCTTTAATGACATGGAGAAACAAATCGCCAACTTCATATGGAAGGGAAAGAGGCCCTGGGTAAATAAGGCATTACTGAAAAAGAAGAACAAAGTGGGAGGCCTTACTTTACCTGATTTTAGAACCTATTATACTGCCACAGTAGTCAAAACAGCCTGGTACTGGTACAACAACAGATATATAGACCAATGGAACAGAATTGAGAATCCAGACATAAATCCATCCACATATGAGTAGTTGATATTTGATAAAGGCCCCAAAACAGTTAAATGGGGAAAAGACAGTCTTTTTAACAAATGGTGCTGGCATAACTGGATATCCATCTACAAAAAAAATGAAACAAGACCTATACCTCACTCCATGCACAAAAACGAGCTCAAAATGGATCAAAGACCTAAATATAAAATCTAAAACGATAAAGATCATGGAAGAAAAAATAGAGACAACGTTAGGAGCCCTAATACATGGCATAAACAGTACACAAAACATTATTAAGAATGCAGAAGAAAAACTAGATAACTGGGAGCTCCTAAAAATCAAACACCTATGCTCATCCAAAGACTTCACCAAAAGAGTAAAAAGACTACCTACAGACTGGGAAAAAGTTTTTAGCTATGACATTTCTGATCAGTGCCTGATCTCTAAAATCTGCATGATACTGCAAAAAAAAAAAAAAAAAAAAAACTCAACTACAAAAAGACATACAACCCAATTAAAAAATGGGCAAAAGATATGAATAGACACTTCACTAAAGAAGACATTCAGGTAGCTGACAGATACATGAGGAAATGCTCATGATCATTAGCCATTAGGGAAATGCAGATCGAAACTACAATGAGATTTCATCTCGCTCCAACAAGGCTGGCATTAATCCAAAAAACACAAAATAATAAATGTTGGAGAGGCTGTCAAGAGATTGGAACACATATACACTGCTGGTGGGAATGTAAAATGGCACAATCACTTTGGAAATCGATTTGGCACTTCCTTAAAAAGCTAGAAATAGAACTACCATATGATCCAGCAATCCCACTCCTCAGAATATGTTCTATAGAAATAAGAGCCTTTACACAAACAGATATATGCACGTCCATGTTTATTGCAGCACTGCTTACAATAGCAAAAAGATGGAAGCAACCAAGATGCCCATCAACGAATGAATGGATAAATAAATTATGGCATATTCACACAATGGACTACTAAAAGCCCAGTGCCGTTGAGTAGATTCTGACTCATAGCAACCCTATAGGACAGAGTAGAACTGCCCATTAGAGTTCCCAATACTACACATTGATAAAGAACAGTGAGGAATCTGTGAAATATTTCATAACATGGAGGAACGTGGAAGACATTATGCTCAGTGAAATTAGTCAGTTGCAAACGGACAAATATTGTATAAGACCACTATTATAAGAACTTGAGAAGTAGTTTAAACTGAGAAGAAGACATTCCTTTGCGGTTACAAGGGGTAGGGGTGGGAGAGGGGTATTCACTAATTAGATTCACTAATTAGATAAAAAAAAAATTAGATAGTAGATAAGAACTACTTTAGGTGAAGGGAAAGACAGCACATAATACAGGGGAGGTCAGCACAATTGGACTAAACCAAAAGCAGTTTCCTGAATAAACTAAATGCTTTTAAGGCCAGTGTAGCAGGGTCAGGGGTTTGGGGTCCATAGTTTCAGTAGACATCTAAGTCAATTGGCATAATAAAATCTATTAAGAAAACATGCTGCATGCCACCTTGAAGAGTGGCGTCTGGGGTCTTAAACACTAGCAAGCAGCCATCTAAGATGCATCAACTGGTCTCAACCTACCTGGATCAAAGGAGAATGAAGAACACCAAGGACACAAGGCAATTACAAGCCCAAGAGACAGAAAGGGCCACATGAACCAGAGACTGCATCATCCTGAGATCAAAGAACTAGATGGTACCCGGCTACAATCGATGACTGCCCTGACAGGGAACACAACAGAGAACCCCTGAGGGAGCAGGAGAGCAGTGGGATGCAGACCCCAAATTCTCATAAAAAGACCAGACTTAATGGTCTGACTGAGACTAGAAGGACCCTGGTGGTCATGGCCCCCAGACCCTCTGTTGGCCCAGTACAGGAAACATTCCCAAAGCCAACTCTTCCGACATGGATTGGACTGGACAATAGGTTGGAGAGGGATGCTGATGATGAGTGAGCTTCTTGGATCAGGTGGACACTTGAAAGTATGTTGGCGTGTCCTGCCTGGAGGGGAGATGAGATGGTGGAGGGGGTTAGAAGCTAGCGAAACGGACATGAAAAGCGAGAATGGAGGGAGAGAGCAGGCTGTCTCATTAGTGGGAGAGTAATATGAGAGTGTAGAGCAAGGCGTATACAAGTTTTTGTGTGAGAGACTGAGTTGATTTTTAAACTTTCACTTAAAGCACAATAAAGATTATTAAAAAAACAATAAACAATAATTCGGACTCATTGTCGTTAGGTGCCGTCGAGTCGGTTCCGACTCATAGCCACCCTATGCACAACAGAATGAAACACTGCTCAGCCCTGCGCCATCCTTACAATCGTTGTTACGCTTGAGCAAATTGTTGCAGCCATTGTGTCAATCCAACTCATCGAGGGTCTTCCTCTTTTCCGCTGACCCTGTACTTTGCCAAGCATGATGTCCTTTTCCAGGGACTTATCCATCCTGACAACATGTCCAAAGTATGTAAGACGCAGTCTCGCCATCCTTGCTTCCAAGGAGCATTCTGGCTGCACTTCTTCCTAGACAAATTTGTTCATTCTTTTGGCAGTCCATGGTATATTCAATATTCTTCCCCAGCACAATTCAAAGGCATCAATTCGGTCTTCCTTATTCATTGTCCAGCTTTCACATGCATATGATGCAATTGAAAATACCATGGCTTGGGTTTTTTTTGGGGTTAGGTGCACCTTAGTCTTCAAGGTGACATCTTTGCTCTTCAACACTTTAAAGAGTTCCTTTGCAGCAGATTTGCCCAGTGAAATGCATCGTTTGATTTCTTGACTGCTGCTTCCATGGGTGTTGACTGTGGATCCAAGTAAAATGAAATCAAAATTCTGACTCATAGCAATTCTATATGATAGAGTAGAACTGCCCCATAGGATTTCCAAGGAGCAGCTGGTGGATTCAAACTAGTGAACTTTTGGTTAGCAGCCTGACCTTTTAAACAAGACAGCAAAATATTCATGGTACATAACAATAAATTTCAATTCTAGAGGTTTTACAAATCTACACAGATATTAATTTATAATCTTAGAATCTGGTGGCTGTATTTTTTAACCAGGTGTTAATACCTCTTAACTTCATAAATAAAAATGATCACATAAAATACAAGTTAGTATGTTCTTTTTTTAGTAATATTAAAGTGGCATTAAAATTTCACGAATTGGGTAAATATTGTGGTCAAATCTAAGCCTGAGAAGCAGAGACTCGAGCACAATGAGGGGCCTTGGAAGAAAAGGTGACTCTAGTGTTGCTGCCAGTAATCGCAGACACACTCATTAGGTCTCATAGTCAGAAAAACAAAAACATACACACACAAAGTTTGTACCACTAAAAAACCAAATATAACAGGATCACGCTGTCTAGTTTTAGTTCCCCAAATGGATGAACCCTTAAGCATTTCCTGCAAGTTACTGATACCGATATGATCATTGACTTTTGCAAAGCTGTTGTCTGAAGTTAGGACATTACTTTTGTTTACATGATAATGAGGAGAGTAAGCAGCTTATTTTGCACCATGAATAGCCTAATTTAAACTTGCAAGGTTTTTTTTTCTTAAATGCCTCATGTGATTTTTATTTGGCAAATTGGACTTTCTCAAGTCTTTGCAAATCAGCTTTTCTTTTCTACATGATATTGTCTCTGAAACTTCCTTCCAAAACAGTGAAGTATTCGTACCTGTATTAGTGTTTTAGCTGCCTTCAAAACACTAGAGGCAGTTGTGTTTCACATGCAACAGAGAATATAGGTTAATATAAATACATTCACAGAATAGCTGTTGTGATTTAGTATCAGTAGTTAGACACACTGGTTTCAGTAAAAACTATCCTTTCAATACAAAAAAAAAGGCCATTTTGATCTATTTTAACCAAACATTTTAAGTTACCTGGTGACCGTAACCTAGCTATCTTAAAATATTCATTTAAATGACAACGTAGTTTTGCCTTGTTGGTCAATGGGGTCCACAACTGAATCACATCTTCTCATCTCTGTAATGTTTTGGAACTACACGGTTTTTTAAGACTAATGCCTGCTTGAGTAGGGTATAGTGGAAACTCAGAAAATCTGCAACCAGTTTAGTCATTTCAGAATCAGACAGTGTTTCAAGGTATCTGAGAAATAGTCTACTCTGTAACAAACAAGGCATCTCCAGTTGGTGCAAATGTTAATGAGCTCAGCTGCTTACTGAAAGGTTGGGGTTTTGAGTGCACATAGTGGCATCTTGGAAGAAAGGCCTGGTGACCTACTTCCAAAAACCAGCCATTGAAAACCCTCAGGAGCACAGTTCTACTCTGACACACACGAGGGCACCATGAGTCAGAATCCATTGGACTGCAACTGGTTAAAAATTGTGATACATAAAATCAGAAGACGCAGAGCTTACAAAATCCAGAAGCCATAAATTCAAATCTCTTAAATAATCCAAGGAGCAAACGTTTTAACTATTAAGCAGTGTTACTAAAAGCTTGGAAACACGATGCAGTCATCCTAATTGGAATGGTCTGGTAGACATAGAAATGTGCCAATTAAAAATAATCATGCTAATTGGTGGCACAGAAAAACACATAGTTCTTCAATAATCTCGCTTTTATTACATTATTTTATTTAGGAGAAAATGTATTTTAAAATGTCAACATTTTACAAACTGCAGCAAGATGTGGAACAAAAGGGAAGACCCCAAAGAAGATACCTAAAACCAAGAGTAGCTGGCTGGGCAGAGGAGAGACTAATTAGCGTCTAACGCATCTACAATCAAACTTTCTTCGCGTTCAGGCGGCAGGATCTAGCCTACACTAGAGTCAGGGTTTAGGTGTAATCTTCAGGCGTCGTGGAATATAAATCTCAGTTAAAACCATAGTGATAGTCAAGAAATGAGCCCTTTCTTCGGTTCTGAGCAACATACTAAAAAAACATAAGAGTTTGAAAAGGAGGGTTTTTTTTTTTCCCTCACCAAATTGACAATGATATAAAATTTTCTAACTTTAAAGATTACTCTTTCATTTTTAGCCAGCTTACTTGATCCGGAGGTTAAGAATAGCTTTCTTTAATAGTGTCAGTCTGGAAAAACACTTTTTCCGAGGAAGTAGCTAGTCAGTCGCCATCTCGGCAAAGGGTAATGTAAAGAAAGTGGGATCCTCCAGAACCCTCCTCCGCTTGTCTCCTGCTTCTTCCGCCACATCCACCTGCTTTTGCCTCAAACTGTGACTTGAAACTGAGAAAAAACAGATGGACCTGGCAGAAGCATGTGACCAAAGCTCTGCGGAAAAGTGCCTTTACTACAACGCTGACTCTGTAGCTCACAGCTAATTAATCCCACACTACAATGTGACTTGGCTAGTTGTATTTTGAATGTCCTCATGTGGCCTCTCTTGACGGGACTTGCCACCAAGGGTTTTAAGCTTTCACCCTATTTAATATTCATGTCTAAAGAAGCAAGGTGCCTTGGGATATTAAGAATTTTTTAAAAATTGGTCCTTTAGGTTTAGATTATAATGGAAAATTCAACAGCTAGAGCTGCTGGAGACAAAAGGTGAACAATTCACATTCTGGACGTAAACTATCAACTATCTGCTGAATAGGAAAAGCCGTAATTATGGGACAGTGAAGTGACAGTTTTTGCAGTTCAGCAATTTAGTAAATGTTACCCGTAAGAAATTAACATCCCACATGATATGATGCCTGAGTGCAGAGTTGTTCACAGTAGGAGCATTATTTTGATTAAAGATTTAAGTTGGGTGGAGGGGTGGATCAGATTGTAAAAATACATGTACTTTTTAATTTATGATGCTCTATTCAAGGAAAAAAAAATTTTTTTTTTTTTTATTCAAAGAAGCATCAACCCTTTATGTATATATCTTATTGCCTGTTATTCATTCAGGTCATTGGCGTCTACAGTGACTTGTGCCATACTTAAGCCATAGAAAGCTGATTCAAAAATTGTTGGAATTAATTTCATTAAGAGTCCACATTGCTGCTGACGATTCTCCAGTCTTACAGCATGTGTGTATGGTATGAAGCAAGTATAACTGAAGAAAGACATAGATGTCTTGTCTGAACTTTTTTCTGCAATAACTCTTGGGTTAATTTGTTCGTGGCTATTTGAGCCCACCAACGGTTCAGTGGGAGATAGTGTGTCAACCTGTAAAGATTATGGTATATTCACACAATGGAATACTATGCATCGATAAAGAATAATGGTGAATCTGTGAAACATTTCATAACATGGAAGAATCTGGGAGGCATCATGCTGAGTGAAATCAGTTGCAAGGGACAAATACTGTTTGAGACCACTATTACAAGAACTCGAAAAACAGTTTAAGCAGAGAAGAAAATATTCTTTGATGGTTACGAGAGTGGGGAGGGAGGGACGGAGATGGATTTTCACTAGTTAGATAGTAGATGAGAACTATTTTAGGTGAAGGGAAAGACAACACACGATACAGAAGAGGTCAGCACAACTGGACTAAACCAAAAGCAAAGTAGTTTCCTGAATAAACTGAACGCTTCCAAGGCCAGCGTAGCAGGGGTGGGGGTTTGGGGGCCATGGTTTCAGGGGACATCTAAGTCAATTGGCATAATAAAATCTATTAAGGAAACATTCTGCATCCCACTTTGGAGAGTGGTATCTGGGGCCTTAAACGCTAGCAAGCGGCCATCTAAGATGCCTCGATGGGTCTCAACCCACCTGGAGCAAAGGGGAATGAAAAACACCAGAGACAAAAAGTAATTATGAGCTCAAGAGACAGAAAGGGCCATATAAACCAGAGATTACATCAGCCTGAGACCAGAAGAACTAGATGGGGCCTGGCTACAACTGATGACTGCCCTGACAGGGAACGCAACAGAAGACCCCCGAGGGAGCATGAGAGCAGTGGGATGCAGACCCCAAATTCTTGTAAAAAGACCAGACTTAATGGTCTGACTGAGACTAGAAGGACTCTGGAGGTTATGGTCCCCAGACCTTCTGTTAGCCCAAGACAGGAACCATTCCCAAAGCCAACTCTTCAGACAGGGATTGGACTGGACTATAAGATAGAAAATGATACTGGTGAGGAGTGGGCTTCTTGGATCAAGTAGACACATGAGACTATGTAGGCAGCTCATGTCTGGAAAGGAGATAAGAGGGCAGAGGAGGTAAGAAGCTGGCGGAATGGACACGAAAAGAAAGAGTGGGGGGAAGAAGTGTGGTGTCTCATTAGGGGGAGAGCAATTAGGAGTATCTAGCAAAGTGTATATGAATTTTTGTATGAGAGACTGAGTTGATTTGTAAACTTTCCATTAAAGCACAATAAGAATAAAAAAAAAAAAAAGAAATTCTCAAGTCCTAACCCCTGTACTTATAAATATGGAAAGGAAAAAAAAAAGATTTGCTGTGTTGCTGTTAGGTGCCGTGAAGTTGGTTCCAACTCATATCTACCCTACATACAACAGAACGAAATTCTGCCTGGTCCTGCGCCATCCTCACATTTGTTGCTATATTTGAGCCAACTGTTGTAGCTACTGTGTCAATCCATCTCATTGAAGGTCTTCCTGTATTTCTTGACCTTCTCCTTTACCAAGCATGATGTCCATCTCCAGGTACTGGTCCCTTCTGATAACATGTCCAAAGTTCATGAGACTACATCTCACCATCTTCCCTTCTAAGGAGCATTCTGGGTATACTTCCTCCAAGACAAATTTGTTCATTTTTCTGACAGTCCACAGTATATTTAATATCCTTTGCCAACACCATAATTCAAAGGCATCGATTCTTCTCAAGCCTTCCTTATTCACTGTCCAGCTTTCCTATGCAAATGAGGATATTGAAAACACCATGGCTTGGGTCAGGCGCACCTTAGTCCTTAAAGTGATATCTTTGCTTTTCAATACTTTAAAGAGATCTCTTGCAGTGGAGCTGCCAAATGCAATGCAGTCTTTTTTCATGACTGCTGCTTCCATGGGTGTAGATCGTGGATTCAAGTAAAACGAAATCCTTGGCAACTTCAGTCTTTTCTGTTTAGCATAATGTTGTTTATTGGTCCAGTTGTGAGGATTTTTGTTTTCTTTATGTTGAGGTGTAATCCGTATTGAAAGCTGTAGTCTTTGATCTTTATCAGGAAATTCTTCAAGAGCTCTTCATTTTTAGCAAACAAGGTAATGTCATCTGCATATCAAAGGTTGTTAATGAGTCTTCCTCCAGTCCTGATGCTGCTTTCTTCTTCCTATAGTCCAGGATTTTGGATCATTCGCCAGCATACAGATTGTAAATGTATGGTGAAAAGATATTACCCAGACACACACTTTTGCTGATTTTAAACCATACAGTGTCTCCTTGTTCTGTTTGAATGACTGCCTCTTGGTTTATGTATAGATTCCAAGTGAGCACAATTAAGTGTTCTGGAATTTCCATTCTTCGCAATGCTATCCATAATTTGTTATGATCCACAGAGTTGCATGCCTTTGCAAAGTCAATAATACACAGGTAAACATCTTTCTGGCCTTCTCTGCTTTCAGCCAAGATCCACCTGACATTAGCAATGATATTCCTGGTTCCACGTCCTCTTCTGTCTCCAGCTTGAATTTCTAGTAGTTCCCTTTTGATGTACTGCTTTAACTGATTTTCAACGATCTTCAGCAAAATCTTACTTACTTGTGATATTAGTGATATTGTCTGATAATTTCTGATTCTGCTGGATCACTTTTCTTTAGAATGGATACAAATATGGATCTCTTCCAGTCAGTTGGCCAGGTAGCTGTCTTCTAAATTTCTTGGTATAGAGGAATGAGCACTTCAGCTTTGCATAAGTTTGTTGAAACATCTCAATTTGTTTTCCATCAATTCCTGGAGCCTTGTTTTTCACCAATGCCCTCAGTGAAGCTCGGACTTCTTCCTTCAGTACCATCAGTTCTTGATCATATATTATCTCCTGAAATGGTTGAACATCGACCATGAAATTCTCATCATTTGTTTGGTACGTTGACTCTATGTTTTCCTTCCATCTTCTTTTGATGCTTCCTGTGTCATTCAATATTTTGCCCATAGAATCCTTCAATATTGCAACTTGAGGCTTGAATTTTTTCCTCTATTCTTTCAGCTTGAGAAATGCTGAACATGTTCGTCCGTTTTGGTGTTCTAACTGCAGCTCTTTGCACATGTCATTATAATACTTTACTTTGTCTTTTTAGAGCCACCCTTTGTTATCTTCTGTTCAGCTTTTTTACTTCGTCATTCCTTCCTTTCACTTTAGCTACTCTACGTTAAGAGCAAGATTCAGAATCTCTTCTGACATCCATTTTGGCCTTTTCTTTCTTTCCTGTCTTTTTAATGACCTTTTGCTTTCTTCATGCATGATGTCCTCCCACAACTCTTCTGGTCTTCAGTCCTTAGTGTTCAGTGCAACAAATCTCCTTTTGAGAAGGTCTCTAAATTCAACTGGGATATACTCAAGGTCATACTTTGGCTCTCGTGGACTTGGTCTAATTTTCTTCAGCTTCAACTTGAACTTGCATATGAGCATTTGATGGTCTGTTCTGCTGTCAGCCCCTGGCCTTTTTCTGGCTGATGATATTGAGCTTCTCCATAGTCACTTTCCATAGGTTTAGTTGATTTGATTCCTGTGTATTTCATCCAGTGAGGTCTTCGTGTATAGCTACCACTTATATTGTTGAAAAAAAGGTATTTCTAATGAATAAGTTATTGGTCTTCCAAAATTATAGCATGCTCTGGCATTATATCTATCACCAAGCCATATTTTCCAACTACCAATCCTTCTTTGCTTCCATCTTTCACATTTCAATCACTAGTAATTATCAATGCATCTTCATTGCATATTTGATCAATTTCAGACTGCAGACATTGGTAAAAATCTTCAATTTCTTCAACTTTGGCATTAGTCATTGGTACATAAATTTGAATAATATTCAAATAACAATCAAATTATTTGAATAATAATAATAATATTCAAATAATATTCGAACTGGTATTTCTTCTGGGTGTATGGATATTATCCTATCACTGACAGTGCTGTACTTCAGGACAGAGCTTGAATGTTCTTTTTGACTATGAATGCAATGCCATTCCTCTTTAATTTGTCATTTGCAGCATAGCAGACCATATGACTGTCTGATTCAAAATGGCCTATACCAGTGCATTTCAGCTCACTAATGCCTAGGATATTGATCTTCATGCATTTCATTTTTGAAGACTTCCAGTTTTCCTAGATTCATACTTTGTACATTCCACGTTTTGATTATTAATAGATGTTTGCAGCGTTTCTTCTCATTTTGAGTCGTGCCACATGAACAAAGGAAGGTCCCCAGAGTTTTACCCTATCCATGTCATTAAGGTCAATTCTACTTTGAGGAGGCAGTTCTTCCCCAGTCATATTTTGAGTGCCTTCTAATCAGAGAGCACTATTCTTCTGTCAGTTTGTCATACTGTCCTGGCTTGCATGTTGCTGTAATGCTGGAAGTTATGCCACTGTTATTTTAAATACCAGCAGGGTCACTCAGGGTGGACTGGTTTCAGCAGAGCTTCCAGACTAACACAGACTATGAAGAAGGACCTGTCAACCTATTTCTAAGAAAATTTGCCAGTGTAAACCTTATGAATAGCAGCGCAAAGATTTACAGCCTTGGAAACCATATGGGGTAGTTCTACTCTGTCCTATAGGGTCGCTATGAGTTGGAATCGACTTGGTGGCAATGCCTTTGGTTTATCCTTCACCGAGGTGCATGTTTTGGTTTATTCTTCACCAAAGTGCATGTTTGGAAAAAACTCCCAAGTGATGCTAAGGGTCATCTTTGAATCACCATAAAGAGAAGTTAAAATGAGAATGTAGGTGATTTCTTGTTCTTTTATTTTAGAAAGAAGAATTTGGAAACCATTTTATTTTTTATTTCTTTGTAGCTCCTTCTTTGTCTTTCACTATACTCTCAATTTTCATCATCCAGGTTTCTTCCCCTTCATAATATCAACTAATCCACTCCCACCAATTTTTGTATGATATATCGGATTACCATATTTGATTCACATAATAGGCCAAATGTTACTGGTTTCTACATTTTTCTGATGAAAGAGCTGGGAGGAAGAGGGGAAAGCATTCAAAAAAAGTTAAGTTATAAGGCACACTGAGAGTTAAGTAGTCTTTTTTTTTAACGTTTGTTTTTGTTTTGTGTTCTTTGGTTTGGCTTTCAAACCCATACTCATTCTTTTTAGGATATTGCCTGGGTTTATCATTGCCAATAATTAAATCTGGTGGCACAGAGGTTAAGAGCTTGGCTGCTAACCAAAAGACTGGCAGTTCGAATCTACCAGCTGCTCCTTGGAAACTCTATGGGGCAGTTCTACTGTGTCCTATAGGGTCGCTATGAGTCAAAATTGGCTTGACAGCAATGGGTTCAGGTTTTTGGTTATAACTAAATCAGAGTCCCTGATTGGAACAAATGGTTAACACAATTGGCCACTAATGGAAAAGTTGGACGTTCCAGTCCACACGAAGGTGCCTAGGAAAAAAGTTCTGGTGATCTACTTGTGAAAAATCAACCAGTGAAAACCCTGTGGAGCACACACTCTGAGACACGTGAGATCGCCGTAAGTCAGCATCTAGTCGAAGACAACTGGGTTTACAATTCAATAGGATTCATTCTACTTCTTAACCGAATGCCAGCTCCCAGCAAAGTCCACTTAGTGAGAAAATCCTCATCACGGGACGATTCAACCCTGAACATAAGGGCAGCTGCCTATATGTGATGAAGGCCAAGTATATCTATCTTTGCCTTATTATATTGTGGATTAAAATAATGTTCCGTATGTTCAAACAGATGGTAATAATGGATAAAATGACTCATATACCTTTGGATTTAGAAAGCATATTTCCAGAAATCCACTGTTAAAATAAAAATTCCCCTGGGAAGTGTAACATATAAATTTAATATTAGGTATTAAAACTTACAGTTGGACTAATTTTCCTAGTAATCTTTCATTGCTTTGGCAAATAGAAGTGTTTGACATATAGGGAAATCTGGATTTTTTAATAGGCAAGTGAATATGGGAAAGGTCTAGAAACCAGAATGGTCCCAAGACTTGCACTGGCATGGGGAAATACAATGGAGAAACACAGAGACTTCTAGGTAGTTTGTTGCCCCTGGACATCTGAGAGAAAAAGGGTTTGGGTGTACCAAATATGGGGAGAAAAGACCAGCAGGTGATAGGGTACTAAATATAAAACCCTGATGAATTCATATGCTTTGTACAGACTAATGTGGAACTTAAGCTTAGTCCAAGTAGGTAATAGATGTAAAGAGCCTTAGGCTTGGAAAAAGCAAAGCATTCCATAGTCTCGTTTTGAACTTTGCAGATAAGTAAAGGGAATCTCAGTTATATCAAGGGGAGCACAAGGTAATGTCTTTCTTCATACGTGGTAAATGTTTTTAGTGTAAATCTTTTTTTCATCTTCTGGCATAGAAGCAGAAACGCAGTAGGTTCTCACTAAGTATATATTGATTGCTCAGATGCCAGTCATTTATGCTTTAATTTGAATGAGTTAATCAGTGTTTTAGTTTTTACAGAGTCATTTCTTGATAAGTAGTACATCTAAATGGAGTTTAAAACCAGTTTTCTCTGGTTAAAAAAAAATTTAGATTTCAACAGTTTTTGAAGAGTAGAATCTCTGATTTGGGATAAGGGTAATTACCACTTTATGTCAGGTTCAGCATCCAGGTGATTTCTTTTCTCTGTATCAGTACCAAACCCATAGAGAACCTGGGTTCACATCAACATGTGAATATATGGCACAAAAAATTGGCATCATCAACAAGAGATCTTGGGTGGGAGGCCATGTGGAATATGTTACTACTGGTAGACATTTTGGTAAGTAAATTTTTGTTGCTAACCTAGTTGTTTTTAAATCAGGTGATAGACAGAAAGGGTTTCTAATACCGTAGAGATAGAAGGACATCTTTCACGAAGAATGGTTGCTGATATTCTTTGTTTTGCTACAAATATTGTAAGTTTCATCCTCAGAAAATTAACAAGGATTTTAAATGACTCATAACCTGACAATAAGTTCTAGTCATTAAGTTGATAAAAATGTGTTTTTATTTGAATTATGTAATAAACGTAAGCATTTTTGCCTTTTGTTTAGCTGTGTATCCAAAAGTGTTTAGCCTTAAAAAGAACTTTGTGAAATAAGCAACTTTGAAAGACAGCCTTTATGATAAAACAACCAGCTCGTCCACCTTATTCAGGTATTTTTATTTTTTACATTGTCCTTCTTTTCCCACATGAAGAAACTCTGACTTCTAAAACTCTAGAGCAGTCATTCAAAATCATCCCCATTTCATTAAAGCTATAAATATGACCATTCAAACTACTAGATTTTTTTTCTTTTTACGAACATTTCTCTTCCATTGAACACACTAAGAATGACTTAAAAAATGTAATGTAAGTGTAATTAGAATGCCGGAAGAAAAAAACAGAGAGAGTAAGAAAGAAGAATTACTTGAAATTTTTGACTGACAAGTTCCCATTGCAAGGGGGGCTAACGCATTACAACTTTCAGGTTTTGTCATCTCCATCTCACTTCTTGGTAGTGAAGCCTCTGCCGAGACTTCCCCCCCGCTCCACCGCGGTTCCCCGCCCTCCAAGCCAAAGCTTCTAACTGCGGTTTGGCCTGACCATGCTGCGGCCATAACCACGGTTTGAATTTGGTGCCAGAATCCTGCGCATGCGCGAACCAAGGTTTTAGCGCATGCGCGAACCAACGTTTTAGCGCATGCGCAGGACCTGAGGTTCTGTGTCCTCAGCCTGTCCTTGGACGGGAGTATCACGGACACGGTTCAACGTCCGGACCTCCAAATGTGGACGTGGGAGGGCTAAGGGCAGAGAGTTCTGGGCACTAAACACAACCCCCAGACCACTGGAAATAAAGAGCTCCCTAATAACCCCCGCAGACAGCGAACACGTGGCCTTATGGTGCCTAGACTCCACATTGCTACTTGTCTGTGCAGACAATAAATTTCCACTTTGTGTTTCCCTTACACCTGGTGGTGTGGGGTCCGTCTTATTTCTTTTGGCTAATAGGACAGGACAAGAACCCTCGTTCAGTTACAGTAGATGCTTGGGGAGTGAAATGTCACATCCCGTGGCATGGTGTTTTACTGAAAGTGGAGGGTCAACCTGGCCTACCTGAGGTGCGAAAGGAGAGAGAAAGAAGGAAGCAGTGGGGAAAATTTGGGAAGTGTAAGTTTGAGAAGCACCTGTCTTTAGAATCCTTTGGCATTTACTGTGAGAAGTCTAGGTAAATCTAATTCCTGGGTAAGGGGTAGAGCTAACTGAAGTTTTCCACAATACTTGGACATCAATAGGATTAGAAGCTGTTTTCTTTAGATTGTTCTAAGATCTTTTGCCACCCACCCCAATCTATCAGTTTGTCATACTGTTGTGGCTTGCCTGTTGCTGTGATGCTGAAAGCTGTGCCACTGGTATTTAAAATACTAGCAGGGTCACTCATGGTAGACAGGTTTCAACAGAACTTCCATACTATGATAGACTAGGAAACAAAGCCTTGCAATCTACTTATAAAAATTAGTCAATGAAACCCTATTGATCACTATCACTACAGAATATTGTCCAATACAGTGCTGGAAGATGAGCCCCCCTACTTTGAAAAAACCAAACCCATTGCTGTCAAGTTGATTCTGACTCATAGTGACCCTATAAGACAGGGTAGAACTGCCCCATAGAGTTTCCAAGGAGCGCCTGGTGGATTTGAACTGACAGCCTTTTGGTTAGCAGCTGTAGCACCTAACCACTACACCGCCAGGGTTTCCCCTAGGTTCAAAAAAAAAAAAAAAAATTTCAAAGGCACTCAAAATACACAGTGGTCACCACAATGGATTCTAGCAAACAGAGCTTCTAACTGTTTGATTCTGGTCCAAACCCCTGCTGAGAATTTGCAGTTCTAACATGTTCTCAGGAGATGCTAATGCTGCTGGTTAGGGACCAATTCCATGAACCACTAGTAGAGCATTGGGTCTCAAAACTTATTATACACAAGAATCACCTGGGGATCTTGTTAAACCGTAGATTCTGATTCAGTATATCATATTGAGGGGGAATGTAATTCACAGCAGGAGTTTGAACCATAATCAACTGGTTCGAAGCTCTAGAGCAAACCAACAACAATGAAGATGGTACAGGACTGGGCAAGTTTTCTTTCTGTTGGACATGCGGTTGCCATGAGTTAGAGCTGACTGCAAGCAACTGACAACAAGACCTTTCACCGTGGCACTTATATCTCAGGGGGTTGATAACTTGTATGTTTAGGACCCATAAAGTGGTGTATCACAGCGCTGGGTTATTTTGGGGCTGGAGGAAATAAGACTGCAACTGCAAGAGAGGCGAAAAAGGTCTGCTGTTTATTGAACTTACTGTCATGTAGTAAATAGCATAGCACTTGTTTAATGCTTTTGTTTCTGGAAAAGGGCTGCAGTGGTTGCGAAGAGCTGCTTTCCCTTAAAGACTGTCCTCTGACCCTATGCGGTTTGAGATGTTTAGACACAGGAAGCTCAGGCTTTCTTCTACTTTGTTGCGAATTGAATATTCAGTTTGAATAGTTTCCTGTTTTTTTTTTTTTTAACTGACTTTTAAATCCTTCTATAATTCTAATTAAGCTCATCTTCATCTCCGGAGCTTGGCTAGCTCTAAGGCAAGAAATAAAGGAAGCTTGCTCGCCAGGCCAGTCTTCCTAAGCCCTCACATCTCTACTTGAATTGATTTGCATTATAATGTACTTGGGCAGGAAGATAGGTAAATTGAATGTGTGATTAACTGAGCAAAGAATAAAGCCCATATAGAGTTAACATTATTGCTAGACTACTTGCAGGTCATTTCTGAAGGATGGAAACAGGACTTTTTAAGAATGGATGTATGAAATATGATGATTATCTTATTGAATATAAAACATTTATTACATCATCCAGTTCTTTTTTATTTAACATGAAATGTATTAAACAATTTCTAAGATGAGAGCTAATCATGCTCGGTGGAGGTGCCCAGGGCTGGCAATATGGGAAACCCACTGGAGCTGGAAACGATCCTTTTAGTACTAACTGGGAGATCCGGTAAAATAACACAACCCTATCCAGGACACTAGGGTTTTTACATACAGTGTAAAAACTGTAAAAACTGAATTAATGAGTTTTTCTAATCTTTGGTGAAACTATATATCCTACTGCTTTTGGCTTTTGGGGGTGTTAGTGCAGCCCAAGACATCTTTCCTGAAAAAAAAAAAAAAAAACCTTAGAAGACTTAAGGAAGCAGCTCTGTGAAAGTACATTTTAAAGCATTACCCAGCACATAGGCAGGTTTTCCTCTCAGCACGTAACAGCCATGCCACCTGACTTTAAAGCATCCAGGGTCAACATTCCTTTTGACATTGATCATGAATTCTGGGCTTTCATGCTCTTGACATTTTGTGTGATGATTTGAAAGTTTAATGTCTTTAGACTTTCAGAATAGAGTTGCTCAAGTAAAGTCTATATTAATCATAACAATACATATATAAATGGTAATATTTCATTGCCTCTTTCTCTGGAAGGGTGTCCATGGACAGATTTTGCCTAATCAAGTTCATAGTATTCGTGAATCTGCATGATGCTTCTGGTTTCTTCTCAGTCTTGGCTCTTTCCTCTCCCGTTTAAAACCAATCATACTAAGAAAATGTTTATTTGACAGGGGAAAAAAAAAAAAAATCCTGTAAATGGTTAAGTGCAACGGCTGGTAACCAAAAGGTCGGCAGTTCAAATCCACCAGACGCTCCTTGGAAACCCGAAAGGGCAGTTCTACTCTGTCCTACGGGGTCGCTATGAGTTGGAATCGACTGGATGGCAACGGGTTTTTGGGTGTTTGTAATTATTAACATACCGTATAGCATGGAATTAAGTAGTGAATTGTAATTGAATTACGCACGACAGGATGTGCAGGGGATGATGTGTTTGTTTATTTAGATGACTCTTATCCCTAAAAATTGACAAGAATTCTTTAAGAAGTAACAGTTTATCTTGCATCATTTCAGCAAATCATTATTATTAGTGTTATATATGTCATCAACATGTAAGATTATGTATATACTTATAAGAATAAGTAAATTATAATAAAGAATGTTTCTCTTTTGCAATGAATTTCCAGGTTACTGGTTGGTTTTTTTTTTTTTTTTATGAAAAGGTATAATAATTATCAATTCTGAAACCTAACTCAGCATTCAGCTCTGACCTAAGGGACATAAATTAATACATGGAATTGAATCATTAAGGTTGAGATTACTTCTTTCCTTTCTCAAAAGTAATTTTTAATTACTTACTGGAGATCTCAGAATATTAACTTTAGCATGTAAGTTAAAACTTATAGGATAGCATATAATTTGCCTACTTTAATATTTGAGGTTTTAATTGGATTGCAATGCCGCCTTTCTTGAAAAGTAGTCCTAGCTGTCAACAGAAGAAATGAATTTTTAGCCAGTCAAAATACAGCATATATAAATCGTCAAGGTAGCATGATAGATTCCATGAGCCATCCCAGTACCTATGTCCGTTAGTAAGAACAAGCAATAGTAAAAAAAAAAAAAAAAATGAATCCAATCACATGGTGACAATTCTAACAAGAATTTGAAATGCTACAAACATAACCCATTCTAGTTACTGAACCAAAACTGAAGTGTCTTTTTTTTTTCTTTTTTTGGTTTAATTTAGGGTCTCCATGACTTCCTACTTTTGACTATCATTGTTGATGGGTGCCCTCGAGTTGATTCCGACTCATAGTGATGCCATGTGACAGAGTAGAACTCCCCTACAGGGTTTTCTTGACTGTAATCTTTATGGAAGCAGATTGCCAGTCCTTTCTTCTGCAGAACTGCTGGATGGGTTTAAACCGCCAACTTTTTGGTTAGAAGCTGAACACTTAAACCATTGCACAACTAGGGCTCCTTCTTTTGTAGAAACAGTATTAATTGTGGTCATCCACTTTCATTATAAAACTGATCAGTGTATTCACTTTGTTAAAGAGAATTATCCAAAACTTTGGAAATAAGACAGAAACATAACTGTGTTTCCTTAATGTCATACTGGAAAATTAGCTAACAAGTCTGCCTGAGGCTGAGGGTTATCTGACACTCTCTGGAAACTTTGTTTTATTTAGAAGTCACACTTGATCAGGGCCCAGGTGTTTTACAACTGGAGCCTTGGTGGTACAGTGATTAAGCGCAGTGGCTGCTAACCAAAAGGTCGGCAGTTCGAATCCACCAGCCACTCCTTGGAAACCCTATGGGGCAGTTTGACTCTGTCCTATAGGGTCACTATGAGTCGGAATTGACTCAATGGCAATATGTTTTGGTGTATTTCACAACTAAAAGTTAGAAGCTAACTTTTTGGAAAACTGCCCAGTTGCAAAGTAAACTTAAAGGTACATTTTCATTGATTTCTTGGATTAATTGTCTTTCTGCAATTCTTCTTTCTATGGCTCTGTGCAATCTCTGGGCCTCTCATCTTTTTGGAGCCAGCTTTGCCATCTTGTTGGTTTCCTCATTAATGAGTTAAACGAAATGTTGACAGGTGCTCACTATTTATTGGTGAGAATTATGTTTCTTTTAATAGTTTGAGAATTATGCTTTAATAACTCTAAGGCTTTTAGAAAAAAGAAGAAGAAATAAGAGAAGTGGAAATATAAGCTGAGAAAGAAGCTGGAGAAGGACAAGGATGAGGGACAAAACAGAGGAAGAATTAGGCATTTATTTACTGGATTATTCTGGATGGCTCATTTATTCCAGTTGTTGTGATAAAATAATATAAATGTTTTTAAATCTTTTAATGAATAAACTGAAATTCTCTGTTTAAAAACATATAACCCACAACTGGGACCAATAATCAGAGATGGAGAAAATAGACTTGCATTGACTCAAGTAATATTTGATAGAACGTTTTATGGAATGGAGGCTTTTGTCCAGTATTCAATCTAGTAATTAATATACTGAAAAGGTTTTGTGGAACACTTCCCTGTCATAAATTTCAGTGAGTGTTATCTGTTTATTCATGTTTGTACAATGCATATACACATTTTTCTAAAAATGTAAAATGTTGACCCCACACATAAAGTCTTTATGGATAAGGAGAAAAGGTTTCAAATAATATTTAAAATTGCACTGCTTGTCAAAGCAAAAGGGAAAAAAAGACCAAATGCTGGAGTTTAAAGACAGGAATGCTTTGATTTTGCTTAAATTATTTCTGCACTAAATATGAATGATACCATACCTTCCTGAAATTAGAAATGGAAAAAAAAAGGGGGGGGGGGGAGGAAACACACATGTATGTATTTGCTCATTGAGGACCTCTTATATAAAAAGAAAGGTCTGCATATAAAAGACAGTCCAGAGACATCTTTGAAGGTTCTCTTTCAAAGCAGATCCACTTTCCTGTGTGTGTCTGGGGATTTCTGTTATTAATTGAAGTTAATTTTCTAGGATATCAGTTTGCCATGCACGTGGGAAAGATTGATAGCCTCTTCGATTCTCAAGAGTGTTGAAAATGACACTGTTCCATCACCGGGTGCCTTCACTTTTATCATCACAAATCAAATTATAAACATCGGGGCAACCTTGCTGGAATCTGGCTTCGGGAGATTTCCATAAGATTAATTAGGCGGCCAAAGCAAAGATGGTAAAATAGAAAGGGGAGGGGGCGGAGGGAGGCGGGAGAGTGGAACCATTCATTCCTCACAGAATGGGAAGTCAATTCAACAATGGGTAATTAGCGTAGGCCATGGATTCTCAAAGGCACTGAGGACACTGGACTCTTCCTCACACTCTGATGTTTAGTGCCGTATTGTGGACCCCTCATTTAATTAGTGCACTTTGATACCCACAGGAGTTTGAGGCTCCGGGGCATGCTAAACACAGACTGACACCAGCGAGCTTCTGCCTCCTTCCACTCTAATTAGAGACACAATGAGCTGCAAAGACAATGTTTTACTCCAAGATTTCTTCTGCAGATACCTCTGGCAGGAAACAATCATTTATTTTGTGTCTATATTGGTATTCAGATTAAATTGTTGGCATGCAAAGAAGAGCTAAGGGCACGTATCTATTAAAAATGCTTAGCAAGGTTCAAAATGATGGAAGCAATTTGTGAGGAAAAAAAAAGATATCTTCCCTTTTGGAAACTATTTTGCTCTTGTCTAATTAGACGCCAACTTTAAATCGCAATGCACGTTGCAGTCTAAAGTAAATATTGGTGTTTTCTTGCTAGAGCAGTAAGTTCTGTGTCTTAAACAAATGATTCTAAAATTAACTAAAAGAGAGAGAGAGAGTGAGAAGGGAAACCCCTCTCCGCCTCTGAATTCAACTGTATCAAAATAACTAGCCAGCACTGGGAAATGACAGAGGTCATTTTTATAGGAAGATTGCTAATCTGTCTAGAGCTCTTTAAAGAAAGCCCTGAAACATTTGCAGTGCCGAGTTAAAAAAAAAAAAAAATTATAATGTTAGTTTTGATGGACAGTTCCATGCTGATTGGAAGAATATAAATATCCCAAGGGAGACTGCATATTGAAAATTAATCTCAGCATCCACAAAATACTAGTATGTGTCGCTTTAACTATATGCTACAAATCCTGAGTCCCTAAAATTTAAACACAGGACAAATGTTTCTCTGTGGTATTGTTGTCTGTGTGTTTCTGTAACACACAATCAGCTTGCAAAATAAAATGTCTCAAAGCTGTGCCAACCAAAATGAATCAGTGTTATTACCTCCTTCTGCAACTATTTGTCTACCCATCCACCTACCTGCCTGACAAAAGAGAACCAAAAAACTGGCTCCCTCCCCGCAAGTGAAAAAAAAAAAAAATCCATTCTGAGATTGTCTCCACAAAACAAATAATGCCCTAAGTTTCAATGCCATTTGATGTAATCTTTTTTCCCCCACATGCCTTATCACTCATTGTGAAATGAAAGGAAAGGCATTGTTTGAGTAGGAAAAATAGCTTGTCCTACTGCTTAAAGTTTCCTTGATACCGTCCCACCATGTTTTTCTCCAGCTCCTTTCTGAATTTACATTTATGCAAAGATCTGTGCAATGATCGTTAACTAGGTTTCACTTCCAGTGCCAAACCCAGTAGATTGTGAAGATCTCCTGGGAGGGCGGTTCTAAGGAAGATTGTTAATTCAGTGGGAAAGGATGCCATGATTATTTAGCAGTGCCTTTCATTGGCTACCTTGGATTGCAGTAAGAATGAGGGACCAATGGGAGTGGCGATAACTCTGCCCTGGATTGATGGGCTAGCTGTTTAAGTCTAATTTACCTTTTTGTGCCAGTTACAGGTCTCTCTTTAACAGCTTAGAGAAGCTGTGTCCAAACGTAGGAATCTAGTGGAATCTCTTTTACCTATTTCTCCCTCTCTAGATGTGTTCCTTATGGCATTTTAGACTCTGTTTCTTAAAACTGTAATCTTCCTGAATCTTGGCAGACTATTATCTGTGCTTGACTTCCTTTACACTGTAAGGAGTCCTTGGGTTAAGAAGCTGGGCTGCTAACTGAAAGGTGGGAGGTTGGAGTCAAGCCAGAGGTGCCAATCTTCTTCCGAAAAACCAGTCATTGAAAACCCTGTGGAGCACAGTTCTATCCCGATACTCATGGGGCCATGATGAGTCTGAACAGACTCAACAGCAACTGGCAAGCTTTGCCAGTGAATAGCGGATCGGTACCACACCTGAATCTCAACGTAAAACACTAAGCAACCTGGCCAACAAAATCTGACTGTGATCCTAACTAGTAATTGACGAACTTTTCTACCTGGGACTGTCCCCTTATGACTGAACAGTTCAAAAAGTTCGTGGCTAGTCATCAATAAACCATTGCCCTGATCTGTGTACACTGGGGTTTTGTTGATATTTGGATAATGATAGAAGTGTCCTATCCAAGTGGGTAGAAAAGACTATATCTATGAAAGGGAATATTTAAAATGTACAATTAAGCCTAAGTTAGAGAAAATTCCTTTTTCTTGTCCATTTGAACTGAAAAGATCTTTTCTAAGCACTCAGTGGCTATGCTTATATTAACCACTTTATATTTTATACCAGGAGCCTCTGTGCCTATACCTTTTGGGAGAGTGTTGGCAGTAACAGGTGCTATAAAACTTCTAGCACTAATGCTTTAGTTAGCATGAGTTAAAAGCAGAATCCCCTCTCCCCATCTAAGTCTCTGAAGTAACTGCTAAATAATTAGCCAGCAATACTTTAGATATTAATGTTTAATATCATCCAGCATTTGAAATCCTGAACATAGCTTCAGTATACTTTCCTAAATGAAGATTCTTGCTTCCAGCTGAGAAGGCAGGGGGTTCTTTACAGACATAACAGGAGAGACAACGTGCTCGAGGAGAGACAGTCAGCCCATTATGAATAGTTTACAAATGGTTAATATGCCTTCCCATTTTCTGCATGTCCCGTTGAAAATCATCTCATCTATTATTAAGACATGCACTAGATTATAGGTACTTATGGGCAATACTTGATTTATTTTTTAAAGCGACAGAACGAGGAAACGTTCCTTGAATATGCAACATCCATAGAAAAGTTGAACTTCTTTGGTCACAAAGGTGAGCAATATTCCCAAGTCACCTATTTGCAGAGTAGAATTATGGTACATTGATTTGTATTTAGACATCCCTGAAGACAGAAGAACATTAAATGCCAGGTAGCATTTGGCTAAATGTGACAGCAAGAAGCACCATGCTCTGACATTATTTTAGATTACAAGCTATGCCAAAAGCCATTTCACGGCACTATCAGAAAGAAGTGAAGGGATCCCAATGAAAGGTTTCTCTGCTCATCACACCGGCTTTTTAGAGTTTCCCTTATTCCTATTAGCCTATTTTCTTCCTGTTCTTCTCTACTTTCCCTTTCATTTAGAAATTCATTTCATTCCCTCCTGTATTCAGTGACGCGCCTTGCTTCAGGGGCCCTTTATAGTAATTTATTCCATATGCTTATTATCCTTTGTGCAAAAGAGTTTTTGCCTTGTCCTCTTTTTCCTTGTTCCCAACTTTCTCATTTTCAGATCATATCTACTCACTTCTCTGGTCGTGAAGCATAAAGAGTTTGCTTGGATCAATTTTATCAATTCACCTTATATTTTTTAAACTTCAGCTGGGTGACATGAAGTCTTTTCCTACTGAGAATTTGCTCAACTTTCCCCATCTTGTCTCATAACTTAATCCCTGAGACCTGGTATCATTCATATAATTATTCCACATGGTTCCCCTGAAGAGTAATTAAACCTTACAAAGGTTTAGTGACCAGCACTGTTTAAATTATATAAGGCAACTTTTACAAAAGTTTTATCAATAGCAATATTACAATGCTTTGATTAAAAAAAAAAATTACATGTCCCAAATTATATTTACCATTGCTAAAAACAACACAAAACATAAACAAAAATCTGTATTACATACTTCAACAGACATCTATTACCTATCTTTTGACAAAGAGAGGAGGTGTGTGTGTGTGTGCACCTGCATGCATGTGCCTGTGTATTAAACAATCTTATTAAGTAAGGTAAAGACACAGCTTTTCTTTGCAAAAGCACACCAATGCCCAGATTTCTGCTGGGTTCATGCTCACACAGTTTACAGGGCTAGCTTAATAAAATCACATTAAATCGTAACCCTGCTCCCCCCAATCCGTGAGACTTCCCGTACCCCATTTGGTAGTAGTGATACAAGTTAAATACGTAGGTATTGTATATCCTTTATGCACAAAGCTCCTGCCCATACCTATGGGGCTGTTTTAGTCAAATAGTGAAAGAGTGGATATTTATACACAAGGCTGCCAAGTAAATAAGAAATAGGCCCTCTAAAAGTTAGGTTAGTTAAGACAACACCATTTTTTTCATCATTTACTACTTGCAAATTTGAAGGTATTTAATTGAATACTAATTTTGACCTATAATAAATATTGAAATGAAGTCTTAAAGGTATAAGATGATGGAAGCTTTAAAAACATCTTTGTTAATGGTGGATTCTCTCTCAAAAGGAAGAATAATGCTTATTTTTAAAAGCCTCATTCTGACCTTTACTTAGTTTGAATTAGGCGACTTGGGAAAAACGAATTCTTCAATAACTGCACTTACTTAAAAATTGTTCAAATGAAGTTAAATTATAAAATGATTATTTTTAAACACAATGAAACAAACCTTTTAGAGGTTTGCCTATGCCCAGATGTCTACAAATTGCTTGTGTGTAATATCCGGTATTAAAACTGAATGACTGTGGCTGGAGGGCAGTGTGCAAACTGCCCAGACCTTCATATTATCTTAATGGCTTGGAGCAGCAATTCTGAACTCACTCGCTGTCCTCTATTTTCTGAAATACCGCTTTGATGTTCGCTGGCCCTCCATACAGACAATCGTTTGCCGTCCAGTCGATTCCGGCTCATCGCGACACTATGGGACAGAACAGAACTGATCTGTGGTGTTTCCGAGGCTAGAATCTTTATGAGAGAAGATTGCCAGGTCTTTTCCCTCACAGAGTTGGCTGGTGGGTTTGAACCACTGACCTTTTGGTTAGTAGCTGAGTGCTTAACCGTTATGCCACCAGGGCTCCTTCCATATAGAGAGAGGGCCCCTATATGAGCAATTTCAGCTTGAACTTTCTTTTGACTAATACCCACTCCCAAAATGACTTTAAAAAAAAAAAAATTAAGAGCAAAATGATGGGTAGAGTTGCCAAAAGGGTCATGGGAACATTAACTGTTTTCTTTCTTAGGACAGTGGTTCTCAACTCATGCTACACAAAAGAATCACCTATGGAGCTTTAAACCATGCTGATGCCCAAGACCAACCCCCGGGGAATTAAATAAGAGTCTTTAAGGGTGGGCCTTGGGAATTGGTGTTTTTAACCTGAGTGAAACCACTGTGCAATCAGAGTTGAGAAGCATCTATTTCAACCAATGGTTCTTACCTGGGTTGGGGTGCATATCGTAATCATTAGATAGCTTCCAGAATGAACAGGATATGGAATGGAGCGGAGACAATATTGCCCTGCCTACTTGTTTCTCTGAAAAAGAATCTGAATTTGTCCAAGGACGTATGTATTAATAGGGTCAAGCAACAAAATTAATTTGATCCAAGATTTGTAGTTCTATCTTGCAGGCTCAAAATTTTTATTTAGAATTTGGGAGATGTGCGACATGTCTGTATTTCTCAAGGTGTTTTCTGTAGAACAAAAATCCTGTGGTGTGTTTTAGTTACTTGTTTCCTCACAAAAATACATGTAGTGGGGGCAGGTCTTTGTTGTAATAAGATTGGGAAATGTTTCAAGCAGTGCAAAATGGATTTCTTTACTGTGTGATGTATCAGGGCCTTAAATGTGCTTATATGCACAGGGAATCTTCTAGAGCAGTACTCCTCAAACTTTAATCTGCATAAAAATTGCCTAGTATCTTTTAAAAGTAAATGTTGTGATTCGGTAGGTGTGGGACCAGAGATTCTGGATTTCTAACAAGTTGCCAAATGATAATGAAACTACCGGTCACTGAACTACACTTTGAGTAACAAGGATCTAGAGCAAGGATCCAAAAATCTTTTCTATAGACAGCCATAAGAAAAAAACCCATTACCATTGGGTGGATTCCAACCCACAGCAACCCTACAGGACAGAGTACAGCTGTCCCATAGATTTTCCAAGGAGCACCTGGTGAATTCGAACTGCTGACCTTTTAATTAGCAGCCATAGCACTTAACCACTATGCCACCAGGGTTTCCATTGCCATAATGCAAATAAAATTTACTCTGGCCCAGAGCCTCCTGTAAGGCTCTTTGTCTAAAGGTTTGAAAAGAGACCAAAGCCACACTCTGCCTGCCTTTGGGAATCAAACCGGGGTGTGTGAGCTCTTCAGGCAGCTCCCAGACTAGCTGAGCCATTCATCACCACAGGCCATATAGCACCTGCTGCAACTACTCACCGCTGTCATTGTAGCACGAAGCAGCCATAGACAATATGTCAATGAATGATCATGGTTGTGTTCCAATAATACACATTTATGGACATTTAAATTTGTATTTCATATGATTTTCACTTGATAAGAAGTATTATTCTTCAACTTTTTTGAACCTTTAAAAAATGTCAAAACTATGACCATTCTTGTACAAATCTTTTTTGTGGATAAAAGCACTCATTCCTTTGGGATATATCTGTTAGGACAGATATATCCCTCCCAAAGGAATGAATGTGTGTGTGTATATATATATATATATACACAAATATATATTTATATATAGATATATGTGAATAGAATTGCTGGATCAAAGCATAGACATATGTTGAACTGTTTTAGAGCCTACCCAAACAGTTTTCCAAAGTAGTGGCACCATTTAACAAAGAATTTGTGCCACTAGTAATGAATGAGAACTCTAGTTGTTCTACATCTTACCTCCTTTTATTTCTTAGCAGTCTTTTTATTTATTTCTTCCTATATACACAGAATAACTCCCACGTGCCTGTCAGTTTGTCGTACTGTGGGGGCTTGTGTGTTGCTGTGATGCTGGAAGCTATGCCACCAGTATTCAGATACCAGCAGGGTCACCCATGGAGGACAGGTTTCAGCTGAGCTTCCAGACTAAGGCAGACTAGGAAGAAGGACCCGGCAGTCTACTTCTGAAAAGCACTAGCCAGTGAAAACATTATGAATAGCGGCAGAACATTGTCTGATATAGTGCTGGAAGATGAGCCCCACAGGTTGGAAGGCACTCAAAAGATGGCTGGGGAAGTGCTGCCTCCTCAAGGTAGAGTCGACCTTAATGATGTGGATGGAGTCAAGCTTTCAGGACCTTTGTTTGCTTACGTGGCATGACTCAAAATGAGAAGAGACAGCTGCAAACATCCATTAATAATCGGAACCTGGAGTGTACAAAGTATGAATCTAAGAAAATTGTAAATTGTCAACAATGAAATGGAATGCATAAACATCGATATCCTAGGCATTAGTGAGCTGTAAGGGACTGGTATTGGCCATTTTGAATCAGACAATCATATAGTCTACTATGCTGGGAATGACAACTGGAAGAGGAATGGTGTTGCATTCATCGTCAAAAAGAACATTTCGATATCTATCCTGAACTACAACGCTGTCAGTGATAGGATAATATCCATACACCTACAAGGAAGGCTAGTTAATACGACTATTATTCAAATTTACGCACAAACCACTAGGGCCAAAGATGAAGAAATAGAAGATTTTTATCAGCTGCTACAGTCTGAAATTGATTGAACATGCGATCAGGATGCATTGATAATTACTGGCGAATGGAATGCAAAAGTTGGAAACAAAGAAGAAGGACCAGTAGTTGGAAAATATGGCCTTGGTGATAGAAACAATGCCAGAGATCCAGTGATAGAATTTTGCAAGACCAACGACTTCTTCATTGCAAATACCTTCTTTCACCAACGTAAACGGCGACTATACACATGGACCTCACCCGATGGAACACACAGAAATCAAATTGACTACATCTGTGGAAAGACACAATGGAAAAGCTCAATATCATCAGTCAGAACAAGGCCAGGGGCCGACTGTGGAACAGACCATCAATTGCTCATATGCAAGTTCAAGCTGAAACTGAAGAAAATCAGAGCAAGTCCACGAGAGCCAAAATATGACCTTGAGTATATCCCACCTGAATTTAGAGACCATCTCAAGAACAGATTTGACACATTGAACACTAGTGACCGAAGACCAGGCGAGTTGTGGAATGACATCAAGGACATCATACATGAGGAAAGCAAGAGGTCACTGAAAAGACAGGAAAGAAAGAAAAGACCAAGATGGATGTCAGAGGAGACTCCGAAACTTTCTTTTGAGCATTGAACATTGAGCAAAAGGAAGAAATGATGAAGCAGAAGAACTGAACAGAAGATTTCAAAGGGCCTCTCGAGAAGACAAAGTAAAGTATTACAACGACATGTGCAAAGAGCTGGAGATGGAAAACCAAAAGGGAAGAACACGCTCGGCGTTTCTCAAACTGAAAGAACTGAAGAAAAAATTCAAGCCTCAAATTGCAATAGTGAAGGATTCCATGGGGAAGATATTAAATGATGCAGGAAGCATCAAAAGAAGATGGTAGTAATACACAGAGTCATTATACCAAAAAGAATTAGTTGATTTTCAACCATTTCAAGAGGTGGCATATGATCAGGAACCAATGGTACTGAAGCAAGAAGTCCAAGCTGCTCTGAAGGCATTGGTGAAAAACAAGTCTCCAGGAATTGATGGAACATCAGTTGGGATGTTTCAACAAACAGATGCAATGCTGGAGGTGCTCACTCATCTATGCCAAGAAATATGGAAGACGGCTTCCTGGCCAACTGACTGGAAGAGATCCATATTTATGCCTATTCCCAAGAAAGGTGATCCAAATGAATGTGGAAATTATAGAACAATATCATTAATATCACACGCAAGCAAAATTTTGCTGAACATCATTCAAAAATGGCTGCAACAGGGAACTGCCAGAAATTCAGGCTGGTTTCAGAAGAGGATGTGGAACCAGGGATATCACTGCTGATGTCATATGGATCCTGGCTGAAAGCAGAGAACACCAGAAGGATGTTTATCTGTGTTTTATTGACTATGCAAAGGCATTCGACTGTGTGGATCATAACAAATTATGGATAACATTGCAAAGAATGGGAATTCCAGAACACTTAATTGTGCTCATGAGGAACCTTTACATAGATCAAGAGGCAGTTGTTCGGACAGAACAAGGGAATACTGATTGGTTTAAAGTCAGAAAAGGTGTGCGTCAGGGTTGTGTTCTTTCACCATACCTATTTAATCTGTATGCTGAACAAATAATACGAGAAGCTGGACTATATGAAGAAGAACGGGGCATCAGGATTGGAGGAAGACTCATTAACAACCTGCGTTATGCAGATGACACAACCTTTCTTGCTGAAAGTGAAGAAGACTTGAAGTACTTACTAATGAAGATCAAAGACCACAGCCTTCAGTATGGACTGCACCTCAACATAAAGAAAACAAAAATCCTCACAACTGGACCAATAAGCAACATCATGATAAATGGAGAAAAGATTGAAGTTGTCAAGGATTTCATTTTACTTGGATCCACAATCAACAGCCATGGAAGCAGCAGTCAAGAAATCAAAAGACGCATTGCATCAGGCAAATCTGCTGCAAAGGACCTCTTCAGAGTGTTGAAAAGCAAAGAAGTCACCCTGAAGACTAAGGTGCGCCTGACCCAAGCCACGGTATTTTCAGTCACATCATATGCATGTGAAAGCTGGACGACGAATAAGGAAGACCGAAGAAGAGTTGATGCCTTTGAATTGCGGTATTGGCGAAGAATATTGAATATACGGTGGACTGCCAAAAGAATGAACAAATCTGTCTTGGAAGAAGTGGGGCCAGAATGCTCCTGAGAGGCAAGGATGGCGAGACTGCGTCATACATACTTTGGACATGTTGTCAGGAGGGATCATTCCCTGGGGAAGGACATTATGCTTGGCAGAGTACAGGGTCAGCGGAAAAGAGGAAGACCCTCAACGAGGTGGATTGACACAGTGGCTGTGACAATGAGCTCAAGCAAAACAATGATTGTAAGGATGGCACAGGACCGGGCATTGTTTCATTCTGTTGTGCATAGGGTCGCTGAGTCAGAACCAACTCGATGGCAGCTAACAACAACAACAACACACAGAATAAAGGAAATGGAAAGTCTAACCCTTCTAAAAGGCTATCTCGAAATAGTGTTAAAAAAATTGGAAAAAATCTCCAAACAACTAGATGTGTGCCCACCCTAGACAATTCTAAAAGGGTGATTTTTCAAATTAAAAAAAAAAAAAAACAATGAAATGGCCATCACAGAACTCAGAATAAGAGCTGAACACAACTATTGACAGAGAAAAGTTCATCAGGAATGTGGACACACATTATGTGTTAGGAAGAGTAAACAATAGTGAGCAGGAGATACCAGAGACAGATAAGAATGTGGATAGAACAGGAGGGATGTGTTGCAAGGTGACTGGAAAATAGAATGGACACTAAACAGTGGTAGGTGGTGGGCCAGTGGAATAGCCATGTATTGAACACTCTGAGTGGTTTTTCTACTGTTTAAAAATCAAGCATGGAATCATACTTTTACACATCCATTTCCTATGACAAGTTACACCCTTCCATACACTTGCTAATAGACTACCCGTTGCCGCCTGAGTTGATTCTGACACATAGCAACCCTATAGGAGAGAGTAGAACTGCCCCATAGGGTTTCCAAGGAGTGGCTGGTGCATTTGACCAGCTAACCTTTTGTTTAGCAGCCATAGCTTTTAACCACTGGGCCACCAGGGCTCCCACTTTTTGTTCATCAAGGACTCTCATTTGTTTATACACCTGGTTTTGGTTCAAGTACATAATTGACTAAGTCCCTTCCTCCCACTCATGCTGAACTCCTTCCTAGCAGACTCATTTTGGTTTTGCCTCCCTCGTGCTGCTTCACAGCAGTGTGGCATCTCTTCATGTAACACGTTTCCATTTCTAGACCGTTCAACAACTTTCTAGACCAGTTTCAATAGCTCAGCAGTATCACCTGAACGAGTTTCTCTAAATCAGTCTTCCAAGGCTAAAATTAATCGCTAATCCCCCAAAAGCATTTTAAAGACCCCTCACTGACAGCATGAGGTTAAAAGTAACTGCCTGAACAAAATTTTAAAAAATAAATAATATTCAGCTGTGTTTACTGACTTCCTGTCCTTGCTTACAGACTCAGTTTGGTCATGAGTATTATTTCATGTTTGTGGAGCATTTACCATGTGTGGTGATAAAAAATTTAGAACCAGCTTGTTATAACCTGCTATCTCAGTTACCGCAATAAATTTCTTAAAATCCACTTAAGGGGCTAAAACATATTGAGCAACAACAGCATTAAATTTTTCTTTAGTCATCACTACATTATAAGAAATGCCTGGTGATCTTCAAAAATCAACCAGTGAAAACCCTATGGATCACCAAGGTCTGCTCTGAAACCATGGGAATGGCACAGCATTGGACAGCCTTCAATACCTTGTGTCTGAGGCCGCCATGAGTCTGGGAAAGTCTACAACAGCTAACAACAACAACAACGCATTATAAGTAATCACTCTTGTAGAGGTGCATAGAAAAAAATAGGCCTTGCCACCCTGAAGATCCTTGTTGGAGCAGTTGCCATTTTGCAATGTGGGTACCAAGAAATACCAATGATCTGCAAAGAGCACACGGATTTAATTTGCTCGTCTCTTACGTTTCACACAATGCTGACCAGGAAACTTCAGATGAATGTAGTCAAACACATGAAGCATCATAAACCAGTGAAACAGATTATATCTGCTTGTTTAGTTCCAGGTTGCTATCCCTATAAGTTAATTACCTTTTTTTCTTCAAATACTGATTTTTGAAAAGCCATCTCCCTTGCTAAACTATTGCCTGTTTATTTTTTACTAAAAGTTGTACAGAGTATCTTCTTAGATACTAGGCAATTGTTTAAAGTTAACCCAACAAGAACAGACTACAGCTGATGGATTTTCCCGGATTCTTGGAAGATTAAGATAAGAATTTTAGCAACTGTTCTTTATTTCAAATATCGAAAAAGGGTAAATACAACAGAAAGAGATCTAGACAACCTATATGTGGAATATAATTATATGACAAAGGATATCAACAAAATTTTGGAAGCAACCTACTTTTTTTTTATTGTTAAAAAAATCTAATTATCCTTAAAAACAACAACAGTAAAGGAGAAAGCAGCATTTATCTTTTACATATGAACTAATTTCCACAGCCTTATAAAATTATGCACTAGGGTAGAAATTCCCACATTATTTATTTCAGTTTTATATTTAGAAAGTCACTTACATTAGAACTAAGAGATCAATTATTTCCTACTTCATATTACCTTTAAAATTCCTCAATGCCTTTTGCATTCTACATCCACTTGTTACAGTTTATGACTGCCAATTAACATATGATGCAAGAATGCATATACTGTCAAAAATCACTGACTTTATAACTTTTTTTCTCTCCAATTTTGTGTTTGAAATAAGTGAATCAAAGACCTTTTTTTCACCCTATTGTTTTTACTCTAAAAGCCACTCAGCCCTTAATAAAAAGCAGTAATAAGGACTAGTTGTAAAATAATCTGTCCATCAATCAGGCACTTACACTTTGGGCAGACCACTCATAGAGCTTTAGAAAAGATTAAAAATAAAATAAAAATAAAGGGAAATCGCAATTAAATCCAGATCGAAAAATTCCATTTTATATTGATTTTATTACTAGAATTTGGAAAGAAGCCTGATGACTGTATTGATTGTAGAAAAAGTCTTCCCCTGTGTCTTCCATTCCAGTGCTTGGGGAGAAGAGAGCACCCCCTTCTCCATTTTTGATCCCCATTGATCTCTTGGTTAATTTTGGGAATTTTATTCTATTATCTACAGTGAAGACTATGAATGAGGGAGTCAAATCCCTAGAAATAAAATAGAAAACAATACATCACATGCCTTTTTTTACGAAGTTAAATTGTAAATAATGACACCTTAAGTGAAGATTTGAGGTCATCTAACCTGTATTATACTTGTTGTTGTTGTTAGGTGCCATTGAGTTGATTTTCAGGCCGTTTCTCTGTTCCATCCTGTCTTTTCAGATAAAAACATTGGGAACATAACTAAACTTTCAGGGTTTTAAGGCCTTTTTTTGTTTTTTTCTTGGCCTATTCTACCTCTTCCGGTATGGCCTCTAAAATTGTGTGCATCAAATCATATCCTCAAACACTGGATTTTTATCTAACTACCAGAAGTGTTTGCCCAAATAATCTGTGTTTGCAAATTTAGAGGCTGGGTTAAGATCATTTGCAAAAATTGGCCCTGAAAATGTCAAGTACATACAGCCTTTATATAACGTCATAAATATTAAAGGATGGAAAACCTAGATCATTAAGTTCCAGGGAAATACTACACCATAGCCAGTTGCTTGGCAAAGAAAAAAGCGAGAGGCTTCAAGTTTTCTTTGGGGTGTTTGGAGTCTCAACTTTAAAATCTTCTACCTTAAACATATAGTAGAGGAATAAATTTACCCAAAGAATTTGGTCTTTGTCATTGATTCCTGAGAGATTATCTCTCTAAAACCTTGGAATTTCCCCAGTGATTGAAGTGTCTTTGATTAGGCCATCAAACCACAGCTGAAAGTTTATGCTAATAAGGTAACTTGGTGGGAACTGGCCAGGCCAGAAAGACTACCTAGGTAGTATCAGCTGGATCTCAGCAAGGAGTCTTTTTTTTTTTTATGGTATGTAAGCATGTTTGATTGAATCAGCTTCCCTTCCCTCCTCGATTCAGACTCATAGCAACGGACCCTACAGGACAGAGTAGAATTGCCCATAGGGTTTCCAGGGCTGTAATCTTAAGGAAGCAGACTGCCGTATCTTTCTCCCACAGAGCTGCTGATGGGTTCGAACTACTACCCTTTGGTTAGCAGCTGAGCATTTAATCACTGCTCCACCAGGACTCCTTAATCATGCCTACATGAGGCCTCAATAAAGGCTCTGGATGTGAAAGCTCAGGGAGCTTCCTGGTAGGTGATAAATGTCGATGCACGACATGGGAGGCTATCTTGTCCCTTTTTGAGTCATGGAAGCTCCTTGTTGAGAACTCTCCCAGTCCTAGCCCTATGCATCTCTTCATTTGTATCCTCTTTGCTATAATAAAACTGTAATTGTTTAAGTATAGCTTTTTCTTGAGTTCTGTGAGTCAAGTGGTTCTAGCAAACTATCAAACCTGAGGGAGTAGGGAGAGCCAGCAGGTCAGAAGTAAGGGAGCCCTGAGGACCCCTGAACTTCCACCTGGTATCTCGAGGGGATAGTAGGAAAACCCCAAATCTGTAGCCAGCAGTTCAGAAGTGATGGTGAGTGTCGTGTGGTTGGCATTTGGAGTTTTGGGCAGACTTGGCAGTCTGGTGAGCTGTGCCTTTTAACATGAGAGATCATACCTAGCTCTAGGTGGTTATGGTTAGAAGAAGAAATGCTACATGTGCAGTAGGAAGTAGAACAGAATTGAGCTGAACTGATCTTTGCAGTTTGGTGTCAAAGAAGTGGAATAGATTGTATGATCTGAGAAATGAGAATTGATTTGCTTTTCTACACACGTACTATTATAGGCTGCTGGATTAAAAAAAAAAAAAATCCTGAGCGATTTTTCTCTTTTCCTTTTTAAAAAGTGTACATTTTCATGTTCTATTGGCCTATTGAGCTGTTTAATTGGATAAAACCTCAAAAGGGAGACTATTCTGCAGGGCTGCCTGGGACTGGCCTGTGCGGGACTGAGGCAATAAGCATTACAACTTACAGTAAAATTCTGCCTGCGACACGCCAGAATAACCATTGCTTCCTATTATTTATTTTTTAAAATATACATTGAGGAATAATACAGACTACAGAGAGTCAGGGGTGTTAGAAATGCAGAAAATTGAGTTTCATGACATCTTTGTAGCAAACTGTGTTCAGAAAATAATGTAACAAAAGTTGATAACTACCAAGCCATAAGATCTTAGTGAATGTTACATGATAAAGACAGAAGGTTTTCTCTAACGATTTCAAAAATAAAAATTTCCTTAGGGCCACTTTTTACTTATTCAAGAGTAAATAAAAGAAGAAATAATAATAGCAAGAATAACAATTCCTAATAACATGCCTTAGTGTTCACAAAACAGTTTTGCACAAACTATCTTATTTGATGTTTACAACATCATGGCTGGTTAGCATTATTATTCTATTTTCAGATGAGAACGCTGGGAACCAGATAACTGAAATATTTCATAAAATATCATACCCTTAATAAGTGGCAGATTCAGAATTGAAACACATGAGATTTGACTCCAATGCCTAGGGCCATTGCTGTTGTTAGGCACTGCTGAGTTGGCTCCAACTCATAGTGACCCTATGTACAACAGAACAAAAACCCTGCCCCATCCTGCACCATCCTCACAATTGTTTTTATGTTTGAGCCCATTGCTGCAGCCACTGTGTCAATCCATATCCTTGAGGGTCTTCCTCTTTTTCGCTAATGCTCTACTTTACCAAGCATGATGTCCTTCCCCAGGGACTGGTCCCTCCTGATAACATGTCCAAAGTATGCGAGACATAGTCTTACCATCCTTGCTCCTAATGAGCATTCTTGCTGTACTTCTTCCAAGACAAGATTTATTCCTTCTTCTGGGAGTCTGTGGTGTATTCAGTATTCTTTGCCAAACTGTAATTTAAAGACATCAATTCTTCTTTGGTCTTCTTTATTCATTGTCCAGCTTTCACATGCATATGAGGGTCTGCCTCTTTTTCAACAACCCTCTACTTTACCAAGCATGATGTCCTTCCCCAGGGGCTGGTCCCTCGTAAGCACATGTCCAAAGTAAGTGAGTTGAAGGACTTTGACTTTATTTTTCTAATCATTTTAATTTACACAACCTTTTTGTATTTCTTTTTGGCAACAAAGAGAGGGGATTTTCAATGTGGACTTAAGTTTCTTAGAGGGTATCGAATTTTTCTGTGGGCTCTGAATAATGGAAAATAGCTCATATTTTTTAAAACTAAGGATTTTTAAATTGTTGGTATTTTGTTATTTAGGTTTTATTATCACCTGGACATAATAAATTTGGAACATATTATCATCCTGGACATAACAAACTTTATTCTCGGTGAGCTAGGTTACACAAGACGTCTGAACATAATTCATGACTGTGAAATAGAGTAAGGGATGATTTTTCAGTGTGGTGGAGAGTATGGCCTTGCATTGACTCCTTTCTAGAACTTTTAGGATCAACCTCTCTGATCTACTGAGCTGTATCTTTGAAGAAATCAGCCACACCCTGGTCTGAACTCAGGGTTGGCTGCAATGCCCAATGACATGTTAAGGGAAAAAGAAAACATTTGGGAATGTAGGGGAGGGAATGTGTGCAGGATTCTACTCTTTCATCCTTTCCCTCTTGTTTACTTCTTGCTTACTTTCCTCATCTCCCTTGAAGAAGGAGATACCTTTCTGGTTGGTTAGCTCTTAAAACACTGATGGGGCCACTTTGCTAAATACAATTAGAGCACAGTAGGAGGCCATATATGTGAGTGTGGTTCTCTGGCATCTCCTCCACTTTGCACTCTCTTGCACTCACTGGAACAAGTGGCTCATGGACCCAAGGCCTGACCCTTTTGAGCAGATCTGACCAGGGCTCCCTTTTCTGACCCCTTCATCAGCATGGGCAGAGAAGAAAAGGACCAAGAAAGGCAAGCATCATAACTTTTCATATTCCCAAGCAAAAATCACAAAAATAAGCATTTATTGAAAAGATCTCCAAGTTTAAAAGAAAAACAAAGGAAAAAACCTCTCTTGTCCACATGTTCCCCTCCAGTACTGGTAATCCTGTATTCCCTCTCCTTCTCACTTTCCTGACACAATTCTGAAGTCTTCACCTTCTTATTTTGCATTCCTTATCCTCCTACTGCAATCTGGCTTACTCCTCAAGCAGCTCACTAAGACTGCCCTCTTTTGGATCACCTTGAATTCCATGATACCACATCCAACAGACAGTTTTTTCTTTCCTTGTTTTTCACAATAAACTTCACATGCTTGTCTTTCCCTTCTCCAATCCATTCTTAAATCTACTTTGTTAGTTCCATTTAGTTTTGAGATTGTTGTAACTTCCTGGTGGGATTGCTTTTTTATTATTATGAAGTAACACTGTATGTCCCCTTTTTTCCTTAAATTCTGTTTCATCTGGTATTAAAACTTTGAAACCAGTTTATTTGGTTAGTGTTTCGCTGGCATATATTTTACTGAGATTTTAATATGAACTGTTCTATACGGTTTTCTTTGCCATTTCTTTGAAGATATTCTGTCTTTTCCCTCTAGGTGATCTGCTTTGTGTCCATCATGGATTGAATTATGTCCTTTCAAAAATGTGTGTATCGATTTGGCTGAGCCATGATTCCCAATATTGTGTGGTTGTCCTCCATTTTGTGATTGTAATTTTATGTTAAAGAGGATTACAGTGGGATTGTAACACCCTTGTTAAAGTCACATCCCTGATCCAATGTAAAGGGAGTTTCCCTGGGGTATAGCCTGTGTCACCTTTTATCTCTCAAGAGATAAAAAGGAAAGGGAAGCAAGCAGAGAGGGCAGCCTCATACCACTAAGAAAGCAGTGCCAGGAACAGAGCGCATCCTTTAGATCCCGGGTCCCTGCACAGAGAAACTCCTAGTCCAGGGGAAGATTGATGAAAAGGCCAACAGAGAGAGAAAGGCTTCCCCTGGAGCTGACACCCCAAATTTGACTTCTAGCCTACTAGATTATGAGGAAATAAACCTTTTTGTTGTTGTTGTTAATGCTTCCACTTGTGGTATTTCTGTTATAGCAGCACTAGATAACTAAGACATTGTCATTAGTTTCTGCCATTTCACTATGATGAATTATAATTTAGATTTTTTCTTTTTTCTCAATTTACCCTCCCTGCAATTTTCAGGCCTTCTGCATGGGCTATGAGTCGGAATCGACTTGATGGCATTGGGTTTGGTTTGGTTTGGTTCTGTATCTCTAAATGGGAGTCATCCTTATAGATGGAATTTTCTCTACCATTATCTTTTAAAAATATTCTGTCTCATTCTGTCTCTTCTCTCAATCTCTTTCTCTCTCTTCCCTACCTGTCTATATGTATTTATCTATTACTTATCATCTAATCAGTCTTGCTCTCACTCTATCTCTTCTCATTACTCTCTGTCTAATGATTTTTCATTTACTGGAGTTTTAAATCCATACTCAAATACTGAAATGCTTTTTGCACCAAAGTACTATTGCATATCCTCAAGAACTTGTCTCAGAATCCTTGCCATGCTGTGTGTATTTTCACCTGTCTCCTTAGGCATGAAGCTTTATATAAGCAAAGTTCCAGCATCTGTATCACTAGCAGCTGTCAATCCACAATATCCCCTGGTTTCCTGAAGTCACACTACTGCATGTGAGAAATTTTAATCCCAGTTTCCCTACATGAGCTGTATCCAAGCTGCCTCTGCTTTCTCTGGGCCTTCAGCACAACGGGCTCATGGCTTGTACATACTCTTCACTTCCTGTGTGGTCTACAGGGATGATTACCTTATTTTTTGCCAGATTGGGTCTTTCTTTTCTTTTTTTGTAGTTTATTAGCACTGTATGGTTGGAACCATGGAGTTAATGGAAAACACAAATTTACTGTGTCCTCTTACCTGGAAGGCCAAATTATTTTCTATATTGCTACTTCTTATTTTTCTAAAACACAGTTTTAAGCATATTTCTCACTTTCTTAAAATAATTTATTGACTCCTCACTGTATTAATCTGATAGGGTAGTAAAGTCTCTGGTTCAGAAATCTGAGACTAAAGCACTTTTAATTTTAAAAAGTGTTATTTGAATCTTTGGTGATAATAAATTCCCATAGTGAGATCCCAGATTACAGCTTTAGATGAACTCTTCTTGTTGAAAAAGACTCATGTCAAATTCAACCAGAAGTAACCCATTTTAATAGGTTCTCATGAGAATTAACTTGACAAATCATATCTTCCTGAACAGATTTTCATGTGGAAAGAGAGCCTAGGTAGCAATTTATGGCTCAAGGATAAAAATAATACCCATCTTAAGCACCTTTGGAAACTCTGGTGGCATACTGATTAAGAGCTACGGCTGCTAACCAAAAAGTCAGCAGTTTGAATCCACGAGGCACTCTTTGGAAACCTTATGGGGCAGTTCTACTCTGTCCTATAGGGCCGCTCTGAATCAGAATCGATTCAATGGCAAGGGTTTGGTTTGGTTTTGGTTTTGGCTTTGATAAGAATGCAGAAAGTTGATACATCCATTATATACAAATTTACCAATTTGAATTGTCTTTATAAAATTTTAGGTAGGATGTAAAAGTGTTCCTTGCAAGGTATCTTAATACATTTGAAGAAGTTAAGTTGTATCAGTTTTCTATTGCTGCTGTAACAAATTATGAAAAATTTAGTGTCTTAAGCAAGACAAATTTATCTCTTTACAGTATGGACATCAGAAGTCTGAAATGGGTTTCAGTGGACTAGAATCAAGGTATTGGCAGGGCTGCATTCCTTCTGGAGAGTCTAAGGGTAAATCTGTTTCCTTGTCTTTTTCCAGCTTCTCAAGGTAGCCCACAATAGTTGGTTCCTAGCCCCTTCCTCTATCCCAAAACAGGCAGTATATTATCTCTCTGACTCTGATCCCTTCTGCCTCCCTCTTCTATCTTTCCAGGGCCTCAATTATGTTATTGGGTCCACCTAGATAATCCAAGCTAATCTCCCTATTTTAAGATCAGCTGATTAGCAACTTTAATTACATCTGTAATCCTAATTCCTTTTGGCCATATAATCTAATATATTCACAGGTGCCATGGAATAGATTGTGGACATCTTTGGGTCCATTATTTTGCCTTCCACAGGACTAGTCAATAAATCTACAAAGTTTATTATGAAAAATTTTCAATAAATACTAAACACTTTTCCCCCAGTATTTTTGTCTGACTTGGAGGTATTATTTTATGTCATAAAAAGTGCTTCTGACATTAGAGACCCTGATACCTTCACTTTGGAGGTGTGAGGTACAATTCATAGCATTTGTAGACTAGGCACTATTTTTGATTATATTTCATTTGGTATGTTTTACCTGAAATGGTTGGAATTGATTAAATTGTTAAATAGGCTTTTATAATTTCAGAAACATGTTTTAAAATATTTTCATTCATACAGGAGTGTAATTAATATTTATATTTTGTCTTATATTGGATAAAAATCAATATTTCAATATTTCCTGTTTTGCTTGCTTACTATTATTTTTTTGAAAATGTAAAAGTAATTTGCATTAAATATTAAGTATTTCATCAATCTTAAAAACAAAACCCACTGTTTTCAAAAATATGTTTTCTGAAGCCATAGGCCAACATTTCTCATAAAGAATTTATATTTAAACAGATTTTTAATAGATATCTATTTTTCCACTAAAATAGGCTTTCTGTTTAATGCTAATACAATGACCTTAAAAATGTTTGCCATTATTAAATAATATAACGAGAATTTTCTAGATTTTTCTTATTTTCCTAAAACTGAATGTCTTATTTCCTTGGAAAAGTTTTATATATATATATATATATATATATATATGCGTGTGTGTGTGTACGTGTGGGAGACCTGGTGGCACAGCAGCTAAGAGCTATGGCTGCTAACCAAAAGGTTGTCAGTTTGAATCCACCAGCCACTCCATAGAAACCCTATGCAACATTTCTATTCCATCCTATAGGGTTGCAATGTGTCGGAATCAACTTGACGGCAATGGGTTTGGTGCATAGACAGACACACATATATATGTATATATTTATATATATATATATATGTACAATAGTACTAAACAAGCTATGTCAACATCTTATAAAACACACGTATTTCACAGAAAACAATTTAAAAAATCTATAGTCTACTACCACAAAATAAGAAATATATAATCTAATTGCCAACTCCTTTGAAAACAAGCTAAAATACTAAATAAAAAATATTTATAAAGCATTTTCTTAAGTGTTTCAATAAGCATGTAAGGAAGTAAAGAATATTCAGTTCAAATATTAATACGAGGCAGGAAGCTGTCCACTGCATGTATCAAAAAAAATTACTTAATAGCTCCCATGTTTGAAAATTAAAAAACACATATATGAATGAATCATGGATTAAAAGCAATACCATGATCAAACAATATTGAAAACACAACTTATCAGAACTTAAGAAATGCATGTAAGCAGGATTTAGAGGGACAATCATAGCCTTAAAATGCTTAAATTAGAAAAAAAATTAAAGGCTGATAATTAATGAAAAATTATTCAACTTAGGGAAGAAAGAGCAGTATAAACCTAAAGTAACTGGAAGGAAGGAAAAATAAAGATAGGAGAATGAATTAAGGAAACCAAAAAAACATATTAAAAAGAATCAACAAAACCATATATTCTTTATTTTTTTTCCAAAAAAACTAGTAGAATTCGTGAACTTCAGGAAATCTCAAGATAAAAAGAGAGAAGCACCAGCAACATAAGTAACATGAATAAGGGCAGAAATATAGGATGATAAAAAGATAAGAAGATAATAGGAACATCTTTATGACAATAAATTTGAAAACTTAAATGAAATGGACAAATTCATAAACGAATATAACTCACCAAAACAAACTCAGTAAGAAATAGTCATGTGAAGAGTGTTATAGCCTTTAACAGGATTAAATCTGCAGTTTAAAATTGTTGCACAAAGAAAACTTCAGACATAAACAGTTTTACTAAAAAGTTCTTCCAAATATTCAAAGACGATATAATTTTATACAAACTCTTCCAGAGTATTAAAAAAAAGAATGCATTCCTCAACTCATTTTATGAGGCTGACAAACTTAATGGATAGCAAAGACTGACAAATATGAGAAAGAAGGTTAAAAACCAATGTCACACATGAACATAGATACAAAACTCCTAAACAAAAAATCCAACAATGTGTGATAAAAGAGAGAGCCCCGCAGACCAAATTAAGTTTTTCCAAGAAACGCAAGGTTACTTGGAAATTAAAAAAATCAATATTTAAAAAAAAATTTATCACATCAAAATTTCAAAGGGGAAAAATCATATATATAACCCTCAAGAGGTGCAGAAAAGTATTTGATAAAATACTTTCAAGATAGAAGCCTTTTGCAACAAAGCCATAGAAGGGAAATTCCTTAACCCTGGTAAAGGATATATATTAAATAACCTACAGCAAACATCAGGCTTAATGTTAAACCCTCTTTGTAATGTTCTGATATTAGAATGACCTTTCTTATCAGTGGGGAAAAGATGAGTTTTCAATAAATGTTTCTGTGGCAATTGGTTTATTCATTTGGAAAAAAATAAAATTTGACCCTTACCTCACCCAACATATGCAAATAAACTCCAAGTGGATTAAATACTTAAATATAAGTGGCAAATCTATAAAAATATGGCAATGGGGGAAAAATAACTGATGAACTTGAGAGAGGGAAGCTTTGCTTAAACAAGATATAAAAAGCATAAACCATAAAAGAAAAGATAACTATATAAAGCCACATTAAAATTCTGTACTTATGTTCATTGGAATACCCCACGAAAAGAGTACAAAATCAAGCGACAACTAGGGAGAGATATTTCTAATCTATTTCACTGACGAATGATTTATATCCAGAATGTATAAGGAACCCCTATAAATTAATTTATCTTTTCTTATTAATTTATAAAAAAAAAAAATTTTTATAAATTAATTTTTTCCAATAATTCAAGTTTCTCAAACTTGGGTTATTTAGTATTCCTTTATTTCTCAGTGGGCTGGAAATATTCTTCCATGCCATCTGAGGTTGGATATATTTTCCAAGTTTTTATATGCCCATGAATAAATAGCACAACTGATAATGACATTCTCAGATCTTGCCCCATATTTTCTGTGAGTTTATATTCAGATGCTAATCTCTATGGGCTTGCTTTTGTTTGCTTTCTTCCTATATCCGTACAGGAATTCTTTTTTCTTTATCTGTGAGAGTTAAAATTTCCACGTGGTATTACAGTATTTTGAAGAAGCCCTGGTGGCACAGTGGTTAAGCACTCAGCTGCTAACTGACAAGTCAGTGGTTCGAACCCATGAGCCACTCGGAGGAAGAAAGATGTGGCAGCCTGCTTCCATAAAGATTATGGCCTAGGAAACCCTATGGGCGGTTCTACACTGCCCTAAAGGGTCACTATGATTGGAATAGACTTAATGGCAATGGGTTTATCATGGTATTTGAATTGTTTTTAAATATGTTTTTAGTATTAAAAAGTTTTAGCCTGCAGAAAAGTTCTAAGAATATAATAAACAACCTTATATCTTTCATCTAGTTTCATCAATTAAGATATTGCTACATTTACTTTCTCTTTTTATTTTTGCAGAGTCATTTGAGAAAAAGTTGCAGATACCATGATCTTTGACTCCTAAGTATTTTAGCATGCATCATTAAAGAAGAAAGATCTCTCAAATTATCATAATACAATTATCAAACACTGAAAATTTAGCAATAATAATTAAATCTAATAGACTAGATATTAATTTTGCAAACTGTCCCAAAAATGTCCTTTATAACATTTTTTTTTTTTGATTCAAGATTCAGTCCAGGATGTCTTAGATAGCTACTGCTGGTATAACTGAAATATCACAAGAAGATGGCTCTAGCAAACAGAACTTTATTCTTCCACACTCTAAGAGGCTGTAAGTCCAAATTTCGGGTACCAGCTTCAGTAGAAGACTCTCTCTCAGTTGGCTCTGGTGGAAGGTCCTTGGCCTCAATCTTCTTGTTGTCTAGGAGCTTCTCAGCACTGGGAACCCATGGCCAAAGGACACATTCCACTCCCATCTCTTCTTCTTGGTGGTATTGAAGTTCCTCTCTTCCTCTTGGAGTCTCTCTATATCTCAAAAGATATAAAAGACTCAACATACAACCTAATTCTGTAGATTTAGTCCTTCCTGCCTGATTAATATAACTGCCTCTAATCCTGCCTCATTAACATCATAGGGGTAGGATTTACAACACATAGGAAAATCACATCAGATCACAATATGGTTTTCAACCACGCAATACTCGGAATTGTGGCCTAGCCAAGTTGACATACGTTTTAAGGGGACACAGTTCAATCCATCACACAGGATTACTACATGCATTTATTTGTCATTTTTGAATAAGTTTTCCTTCTTCAAAGAGAATTGTTTCAATTGGGAGAGTCTGTTTTGTTTATTCATTTCTGTATTTGCAATTGTATATGACTTGGATCATCTAGATCTCCTCTGTGACTCTCATATTTATTTTCTTGATGTTTATCTCTTTATCCACCTGAAATTGGTCTCTCAAATTTTTCTTTATCTCATTAAGTTGATTTTCTGCCCTATCCGATATAAGGTTCAATCTTCCCATTATACTTTTTAATTGGGCAAATTATGGTTTTGTATTTTTAAATTCCCATCTATTCTTCACAAAATACAGTTTCTTCTTTCTTAGTAACTATATGCAATCGTTTCATAGAGGTGATATCTCTTGAGTCTTGGGTGAGAATACATCTAATCTCCTGGTTCTTAAAAAAAAATTTTTTTTTTTAAAGAAAAGTATACTCCGAGCCTTCAAAACAAAACCTTGTTTTCTGGTTACAATTTCTTTAAGTATGTTGAGTAATGTTCATCTGTTTACTTTTTTGGAACAAAGCCTCACTATGTCAGCCCGTGCTTACAATGGCCACCAAGTCTAGAAAGAAGACTTACTATGCTGATTTTCTGCTTATGTCTTCTTATAGAAATCCTACCCTTATAAAAAAAAAAACTACGTTATTAATTATTTAATGGGTTTTCTAGTTTTCCTGAGCAATGTGATATGCACACATGCACACACATCTATGTGTATGTATGTATATGAACATATATAAATACACTTACATAAACATTGTTGTTGTTAGGTGCTGTGGAGTCAATTCCGACTCATAGCAATCCTGTGTACAACAGAATGAAATTCTGCCTGGTTCTGCAGCATACTCACAGTCATTGCTATGTTTGAGCCCATCGTTGCAGCCCCTGTGTCAATCCACCTCATTCACGGTTTTCCTCTTTTTCACTGACCAAGCATGATGTCCTTCTCCACGGACTGATCCTTCCTGATAACATGCCCAAAGTATGTGAGACATAGTCTCACCATCCTTGCTTCTAATGAGCATTCTTGCTGTACTTCTTCCAAGACAAGATTTGTTCCTTCTTCTGGCAGTCTGTGGTATATTCAACATTCTTTGCCAACACCATAATTCAAAGATGTCAATTCTTCCTCGGTGTTCTTTATTCATTTTCCAGCTTTCACATGCATATGAGGCAATTGAAAATGCCATGGTTTGGGTCAGGCCCACCTTAGTACTCAAAGTGACATCTTTGCTTTTTAACACTTTAAAGAGATCTCTTACAGCAGATTTGCCCAATGCAATGCATCGTCTGATTTCTTTTTTTTATTATTATTATTTTTTATTGTACTTTAGATGAAGGTTTACAGAACAAACTAGTTTCTCATTAAACCGTACACATATTGTTTTATGACATTGGTTAACAACCCCATGACATGTCAACACTCTCCCTTCTCAACCTTGGAGAAGCTTTCCTGTCCTCTCTTGCCTTCTAGTCCTTGCCCCAGGGCTTTTGTGTCCCTTTAGTCTCCTTTTGTTTTATAGGACTGTCCAATCTTTGGCTGAAGGGTGAACCTCAGGAGTGACTTCATCACTGAGCTGAAAGGTTGTCCGGGAGCCATACTCTCAGGGTTTCTCTAGTCTCTGTCAGGCCAGCAAGACTGGTCCTTCTTTTCGAGTTGGAATTTTGTTCTACATTTTTCTCCATCTCTGTTCAGGACCACTATTGTGATCCCTGTCAGAACAGTCAGTGGTGGTAGCCAGGCGCCACCTAGTTGTGCTGGACTCAGTCTGGTGGAGGCCGTGGTAGTTGGACTAATCTTTCCCTTGTATCTTTAGTTTTCTTCATTCTTCCTCACTCCTGAAGGAGTGAGACCAGTGGAGTATCCTCGGTGGCTGCTAACAGGCTTTTAAGACCCCAGCATCTGATTTCTTGACTGCCGCTTCTGCGGGTGTTGATGGTGGATCCAAGCAAAATGAAATCCTTGATAACTCCAATCTTTTCTCTATTAATCATGATGTTGTTTATTGGTTCAGTTGTTAGAACTTTGTTTTCTTCGTGTTGAGGTGTAAACCATATTGAAGGCTGTGGTCTTTGATCTTCATTGCTAAGTGCTTTAAGTCCTCTTCACTTTCAGCAAGCAAGGTTGTGCCATCTGCATATTGCAGATTGTTAGAGTCTTCATCCAATCTTAATGCTGCGTTCTTCTTCATATAGTCCAGCTTCTCAGGTTATCTGCAGAGCATGCAGATTGAACAAGTATGGTTAAAGGATACAACCCTGACGCACACCTTTCCTGATTTTAAACCACGCAGAATGCCCTTGCTCTGCTCGAACGACTGCCTCTAGGTCTATGTACAGGTTCCTCATGAGTAGAATTAAGTGTTCTTGAATTCCCATTCTTCACAATGTTATCCATAATTTGTTATAATCCATACTGTTGAATGCCTTTGTATAGTCAATAAAACACAGGTAAAATCTTTCTGATATTCTCTTCTTTCGGCCAGGATCCATCTGACATCAGCAATGACTTCCCTTGTCACATCCTCTTCTGAACTCCTTTAAATTTCTGACAGTTCCCTGTTGATGTGTTGTCGTAACTGCTTTTGAATGATCTTCAGCAAAACTTTACCTGTGTGTGCTATTAATGATATTGTTCAATAATTTCTGTATATACATACATACACATATATATACGTCATTTTGTGGAAATATTTAATGTGAAAGAGTGAGCAGTTTGTAACCTGTATTCTTATTGCAAAGGAGCCCTGGTGGTGCAATGGTTAAGTGCTTGGCTGCTTACTGAAAGGTCAGTGGTTTGCACCAGCCATTCTAAGGGAGAAGAAAAGGTGGTGAACGGCTCCCATAAAGGTTACAGCCCAGAAAGCCCTATGGGGCAGTTCTACTCTGTCCTATAGGGTTGTTATGAGCCGGAATCAATTTGATGGCACACATCAACACTCTTATTGCCATTTTACCTGAAAGACCTTCTTGAGAAAAATACCTAAGCATCAATATAATTGAATTGACAATGAAATATTGATTCTATTGACTACATTAAAAATTTTAAAACTTTCCATCAACAATATATTAACAAATATGATAAGCAAAAAAAAAAAAAACCCATTGCCATTGAGTCGATTTGGACCTATAGCAACCCTATAGGACAGATTGGAGCTGCCCCATAGGATTTCCAAGGAGTGGCTGGTGGATTTGAACTGCCAATCTTTTGGTTAGCAGCCTGAGTTCTCAATTACTGTATTAATATTTTTATATAATGCATACTTACAAATCAATAAGAAAAATAATATTGCCACTATAGGAAAATTGGGAATCGTAATTTTCTAAAGTACGTATAGAAAATATACAGATGGCAAACAGTACTCGAATAATGTCAACTAAAACCAAATAAATACCAATAAAACCAATAATAAAATAGCATTTTTCCATTTGGAATCAGCAAACATTTAAACAATAACGTCAATGTTTATGCAGTGAAGTGGGCAATCTCTTGTACTTCTGGCTTGAAATATAAATTATACAGATGTGTTAGAGATTCAATGGTCCCTTCATTTAACATTTATTAAGTACTTTCTGTGTGCCTGGCTCAGTGCTATGTTGCTTAAATACATCATTAAAATCAGTATTTTTAAAACATCATGAAGTAGAATCAATTACCAGCTCTTCTTCTGTGGTGAGAAAAGTGAAGTTAAGAAATAACTTGCTCAAGCTCTCACAGCTAGTACAAAACAAAGTCCAGCTTCACACACCTAATTCTATCTAACAGCATACATTCTTTATATGTGGTCCTAACTTGTTTACCCAACAGCATTTCCCAGGAAATCTTTTAATAAAAAAATAAACAAAAATCTTTGTCTGACCCATGGTGTCCAGAATCAGATTCTCTGGTGTGTTTCTGAATGATCAATAACGATCTCCAAAGGCAATTTCTATTTTGCCTACCAAGCACAGGTTCATGAGATCAAATTTTGGAAATCACTATGTATCTCTGTTGTGTGCTACCAAGTCAATTTCAACTCATAGTGACCCTATAGGACAGAGCAGAACTGCCCCATAGGGTTTCCTACACTGTAAACTTTATGGCGAAGCCCTTGTAGTACAGTGGTTAAAGCACTTGGCTGCTTATTGAAAAGTCAGGAGTTCGAACCCACCAGTCACTTTGCAGAAGAAAGTTGCCTCAGTCTGCTTCCGTAAAGACTGACAGCCTTAGAAACCCTACAGGGCAGTTCTATTCTGTCCTGTAGGGTTGCAACAAGTCAGAATTCACTTGATGGCAGTGGGTTTGGATTTGGTTTGGGGATCTTTATGAGAGCAGATTGCTGGGTCTTCCCTCCCACTGAGCAGCTGGTAGGTTTGAAGAGCCAGCCTATCGATTAGCAGCTGCTCTCAAATCACACCTGATTCTGTAATGTTCTTAAAACACATATGTGTAAGTAGCTATTATGTATGCTTCTATAATGTTTTACATTGTTATGATGTTTTCATAGCACCTATGTAGAAGTCACTTAAAATGTGAAGTTAGAAATAGAAAATTTCTGAACTTAAAAATGGATACATATATTTCTATAATGTTCTCTGACTATTAACTGTAAGTTGTTAGAAAGTTGTTCTAATCTGGAAAATAAGATAATAGAACTATGTGAAGTAGGTCGTAAACAACTTTCTGAAATTGGGCTGTGTACCTGCACTCTCTGATAACAGAATATAACATTAAATCAAATCTCTATAAATTAGCAAAACATAAATATGTCACTAAACATTTCCCATAATTTTTAATTAACTAACTTGGCCTTGAAACATGTAGTAAACAACAATATAAATACATCATACAATAATTCCTTAATTGGCAATAAAACATAAACATACCAATTATAGTTGAACATGACAGCACACAGGGTATATAAACCATGGATTTCTGCTCTTTTTTGGAGAAAGAGACAGAAGCAAAGGGTCTGACTGTCTGAAGACGGCGAAGTCTGCTAAGATATTGCTCGCCACAACCAACATTGGACTCTAGCTACGGGGGACCTCTGAGTTCGAGGGGTGGTCAAGTTTCTGCCTGGAGACTACTCATTAATGGTAAAATCTTGAGGTCTAAAGATCTGGACTCTAACACTTAAACTAACATTGTAATTGTTAATTCTGATTCTTTAATGCTAAATGAATGTCTTGAGGTCTTACTTGCATGCCTTGCCATGACTACTTTGCAATAAATTAAGCCAGTTTATGCACGATGAGCCTGAGCATTTCTTTATTTATTCTTAAGATAAAATCCTCCAGGTCAGCCAGAAAATAGCTCATACTCTTTGGCCTGGTAATTGGATTTCTAGACTTTTATCCTAAGAAATCGTTGTTGCTGTAGTTAATTGCAGTTGAGTAGATTCCTATTCATGGTGTCTTCATGTGTACAGGGTAGAACTGTGCTCCATAGTGTTTTCAAGGCTGTGACCATTAGGAAGTAGGTCACCCAGCTTTACTTCCACGGAACTTCTGGGTGGGTTTGAACCACCAAGCTTTCATTTAGTAGTCTAGCACTTAACCATTTGTACCACCCCGGGATCATCCTAAGAAATTATTAGAGGTATATCCAGATTTCTGTATAAAAACACTCATTATAGGTTTACTTATAGTTGTGAAAATAGTGAGAAAACAATAAGTGAAGGTTTGATTACATACATTTATATATAGATCTATGCACCTATATACACACACACACGTACATAGATAATGATGGATCATTATAAAGACATTATAAATCCCATATTCAATGTTGTTGTTGTTTTTTAATTACATTAGAATACTCACATAGAATATTGAATGAAAGCAGCAGGATCCAAGATGTGTATAAAATATAATCCCACTTTGGTTTTGTATATTTATATGTGGGGAGGAAAACCTTGGAAGGAAATCCATCAAAATATTAACAGTTATTTTAAAAACCTTCCTTCTATATTTCCCTATGTTGAAAATTATCTACAATAATCATTACTTTTATAATCAAAAAGAAGTATTATTTAAAATTAAATCTCATTATCTAAAATTGAATTCTTTAGCTCCCTTCCAGAATGCTCTTCCCTTCCTGACATTTCTATCACTACTAATAGAATCATCATTTCTCAGCTTAAGCAGACTTACAGTTCTGAAGACTTATTTCTTCCCCTCCATTTTACGTCACTTACAAGTGGACACCTCAAGGATTATGGCAAAAAGCCTGGGCATATAATCTTCTCATGGTGCTGGGGGTGGGGATGATAGCTGGAAACAACACTACAGTTGATTATAGGTGCTCTGATTGTTTGGCCAGACCTGAATCACATGCCTCCACCCTGGAGCAATTGTGCAGCTTAACTTGAACCATATGCATGGACATGGGGGTGAGTTGGCACCCCAAAGGAAATTTGGGGTGCTATTGGCAGAAGGTGATAGATGTTAGAAAGTTAAAAAAAAAAAATGTCCACTGTGATACTAATGTCCACTGTGATACTACTGATTATTGTTTTGGGATGTACATGCCAAATATTCTCAGGAACATATCTCTCATCTGGCCCTACTCATTTGGATATGAGACCTGCTCTCTTAGTCATCTAGTGCTGCCATAACAGAAATACCACAAGTGGTTGGCTTTTTAACAATGAGAAACTTATTCTCTCACAGTCTAGTAGGTTACAAGTCCAAATTCAGGGCGTCATTTCCAGAGGAAGGCTTTCTCTCTTTGTCGGTGCTGGAGAAAGGTCGTTGTCCTCAATCTTCCCCTGGTTGAGGAGCTTCTCGGGCGCAGGGACCCCATGTCCAAAGACTGTGCTCTGCTCCTGGTGCTTCTTTCTTGGTGGTATGAGATCTCCAACTCTGCTTGCTTCCCTTCCTTTTTATCTCTTGAGAGATAAAAGGTGGTACATGCCATACCCTAGGGAAACTCCCTTAACCTTGCATCAGGGAAGTGTCCTGAGTAAGGGTGGTGTTACAAACCCACTCTAATCCTCTCAAAATAAAATTACAATCACAAAATGGAGGACAACCACACAATACTGGGAATCATTGCCTAACCAAATTAATACACACACTTTTGGGGGGACATAATTCAATCCATGACACTTGCTTATAGTTGATTTAACTCTGTGCTTCATTAAGGCAAGGATTATGAAATTTATACCCTTACAAAGACAGTACAAAGAGTACCTGGCAATGTCACCGAATTGCCTTTATTTGTTAGTTAAATCATGTTCTCTTTCATGTGTTATTTATTTTTTTGCTTTCTTAAACAGTTATTGAAACATCGTATGTTCCAAAGCTTCTACACTTGTTTTCTCACCCTACCCAATTACTGAGCTCAAAATTCAAAGATATTGTTCCTGCTTCTTGTAGTTTTCACTTTATAATCTGAAAATATTTGCTATATTTAAAAAAAAAAAAAGAGGTTATAAAAATGTTCAAGGCTCTCCCATTTAAAAAAGAAAAAAAAAAGCTCTCTTCTGTATCAACTTTTATTAAGTAACAAGTAATAGAAGCCTCCATGGGAATACTTTCCCTTAAGAACTTAATAAGCTTTCAGTCTATTTTCCTGTGGTCAATTCCATGTGCTAATAACTACATTCAAAAATTTTGCCTTGAAAAATGCTTCTCAACTTTAATGTGCTTACAAATCACCTGGGACTCTTGTTAAAATGCAGATTCTTATTAAGGAGGTCTAGATGGAGCTTGAGATTCTGCAATTCTAATACACTCCAAGACAATACGTATGTTGGGGTAGCAGGAGGAGTCTGGGGTTACTCTTAATGGTCAGAGAATTCTAGGCACTTAGATTTCTAAATGTTCTACTCAGCTCCCTAGTTTTCATTTTTAATGGGAAGTTTTTAGTGGGAAGTTTTAATGGCTAGATTTGTGTGGGCAGAACCACCGATAATCCTACATCTGTCCTAGCTCAGTTCCTTTGGTTTTTTTGAGAACATTCAACCAGAGGCCTCTTTTTACTAGTTTTATATGCTAATTGTCTTTTATTTCCATGCCTCTGCAAGGATGGCAAACTTGTAGACTGTAAAGCCCTTGTTACCCTTTGTCCTACCTTCTTCACTTAACCATTTCCACACTTTGCAATCAATTCTCTTGAAAACAAGAAGCCCAGATGCAAAGCATTCCAAGGGTGGCTAACTCAGTGAGTGAATAACATCATCATTATCTTCCCAGCTTCATAATGTGCCATCCAGAGTTTATTGTATTGTTAGGCTAGGATCCTTCATTTGCTCAAGATATTTGCTTGACGTTCAGGGGTCACGTACACCTAACAATATACAGAGGTAAAAAAAGGGTGTGTTCTTTTTTACACATAACATTTTAGGAGAAGGAATCATTTCTAAGCACAATGCCCATATGTCTCAGTGAAAATTCTATTGCCTATTCTGGCAAGGAAAATACAGTGCCATGACTGGCTTAGAATATTCTACTGTTCTAATATTTTATTTGCAATATTTATCTCTGATGACTGAGTAAAGGTAGTCCTCCTTCTTCTGATACACATGAACATCATTTTCCAGAAGACAATCAAGGCTCTGTTAGCAAGAAAGATGGAAGGAAAGGGGTGGCTGCCCCACTGCAGTCCCACCCAGAAGTGGCCTTGCAAGACATATGAAAAGAAATCCTCCTAGTACTTCCCTGTAGTTATCCACTGCATGTGGAAAGAGAGATAACTTCAGGTACAAATCTACACTGACCATATTGATAGTGGCTAACAAGTTAGCTGACTTGTTAGGGACTTAGAAAAAAAAAGGAAAATTGAAAAAGGGGAGAGGTATAGGAAATGATAATTCTGGACAGGCAATATTTGTACTTCATGTAAATGCTCAACAGAGATAATCCATTGCAGAAGTTCTCGACAATTAGTTAGGTAAAATGACCTATCCAGTGAATGGTAGTGCTTTCCTTGGGAGCCTAGAGCCTGTGCAGTGTACCATGTATAAAGTGATTATAGAAGCAGGGATAGAGGCTATGCATGGGCTTTCTGCCAAGGCCGATTTGGCTATTGCCACTGCTGAGTGTCCAGTCTGCCAACAGATTGGAAATACCAGTAGATTGAAAATATTGGACCCTCCGATCGCAGGGAGGGCAGTATCTTGTCCTCACAAGTATCGATACATATTCTGGGCAAGGATTTGCCTTCACTGCCTGCAGTGCCTCCATAAGCAATGACATTCATGGTCTTGTAGAACAATTTATCCACTGTCACGGTTTTCCACATATATCTACTCTGACTAGGGCTACGTTTTATGGCAAAGGAAGTGTGGCAGCGGGCCCACACCTGCAGAATTCACTGCCTCATCATCCAGGAGCAGCTGGCTTGACAGAACAGTGAAATGACTGGTAGACTGGAACTTCCTACCTTTCAGTCAGGCATCTGAGCGCATTGATCGTTCGCACCACCTAGGTGCTCCTTCCATGCTCCATGGTCAATCCTATTTGCTCTTGCCTACCAATCTACGGCATCCTCACCCTGCAACGCTGGGCCATTTGAAGTCACCAAAATGCACTGTGCTGTTTCATGCCCTCGTTTTCTTTCTCAAATTGTACTCGCTGAATCCAATGGCTCCTAGCCCCAATTCATCCTGTTGTTTACTTTCATTCAATTCATTCCTCAAAATTTCTACAAGGGTAAAGGCCTATAACTTGCATATTCATTTCCTCTCTCCTATGTATTGTGGATGAGAGCTAACAGGTGCTCAGTAGATGCTTCCTAAATTCAATGAAATTGAATCATTATGCCTTACGAAGATTTTTTTCCCATACAGTCTTTGCTGAGTGTGTCCCAATAGCCTTTCTACATTGGCAGGGTAAATATTTTTGTCCCCAATTCGCAGATATGTGAGCTGAGATTCAGAGAAATTTAAGTAGTTGGCTGAATGCAACATGATTAATGACTGAGGTAGTAGTAAAGTTTGTGTCTTCTGATTTTTTCTTCCCAGTTCATGGTAGAGGTCTTTGAGTGTTATGTACTTGGGGTCATGGGAGCCACTTGGATTCTGCAGGCTTCCAGAGTCCTCATTGCAGAAGATGCCATTTTTGGTTTTGTTCTGTTTTGATTTGGGGTCTTTCTTTTTTTTCCATTCTAGCAACAGGCAGAAGGTCCATTTCCATAGAGAAATTTGTGGCTGGAGGAAAAGGAAAAGTCTTCTCCTCTTCGAGCTTCAGAGGTTCCTCTAAGACACATGAGGCGAGAATCAGGGTTGTTTTGTTATAAGGATTTTTTTTTTTTTAAATAATAAAAACACTGTATTACATTTGCAATTTTATCCTCCTTCACAGTATTAAGCACGATTTCAAAAAAAAAAAAAAAAAAGCTTAAACATGCCATTTTTATTAATGGCCCATTGAAAACCACCAAACATTTTGATGTCAATTACTAAAACAAGGTTTAACGCTGTCAAAAAGCATTCGTGCTAAAAACAGTCATCCTCTCAGTATTTTCATCTGCAAAGCATTACAGTTTATAAAACAATTTTAACTCTGAATATGTAAGGCCCAATATGAAGGTTTCCATATGTTCGGAATTTTATTTGTGTGTTTGATTTTAAATTGCTTTGAAAAACAGACAGTTGAGGTTTATAGAAAGGAATCTTTCTTTTAGGAAATAAATGTCTCCAAAGTGCAGGGCACCAGCAGTAAAAACACTCTGACCACAAATCAGAAACACATTGGGAAGTGTTTGTTGAGTACACCTTCTGAAACCAGTATTTTGTTTCTATTTGCTGGAAAATTGAAAAATCTGTTGTATCTTGGCACGGCTTGTTGGCCTAGCCCCAGACCCTTCTTGCAGTAGATGGCATTATTGTATACACAGCTAGGCCGCCTTGCCCTCTGTTTTCATCACATAGTTTTGAAATACGAAATGTACTTGGAAACAGTACCATTAGTTAGCTATAGTTGTCCTCTGCATCAAATTAACTTGCATATTTATTTTTTCTCAAAAATTGGGTCTATGACCAAAAAAAAAGAGAGAGAAGATGACAATTAATCAGTATTGCAGCTGCTGAGTGGCATCTGGCCAAAAGCCACCAGGCTGACAATGGGAGTTTGGAGTGTGTTTTTGCAAGGCTAATTGAAGGTAAATTTAGATGGATTCAAGATTTATAAGCCCTCAAATGTCCTGACTGGAGCAAAGTTCAAGTAAAGTAATCCACTGTTCTCCGTGCAGACAGGGCCCAGCCCGCACTGCCTGCAGAGTTAGTCTACGGTCAGAGAGAATTTTAAAAACAGGCAGAAGGGCTGAGTTTCCCTTCAAAGGTCTTCTAATAACTGAGAGGATTATACTCTTTTAACCAGCTAAGAAGGTTAGGTGGTTTTGAGCGGGTTCTTTTGTAGCCATCAATAATTCTAAGTTTACACTTCAAGGATCACCTCTAGCATGTATCTCCTTTAACACCTTAACGACCGTGAGAAACTCATACACCCACTTTATGATTTTATAAGAAGTTCGGAATAAACAGCAGATCTTTTCAAGGAATTGAAAAGACCCTTAGGGGAGTGGGGGGTAGTACTGGAGTTCAGAAACAATCTAGAGGACCAGTTGATTAAACATATTTAGCCTGTTTAAAACAGTTTTCTTTAAAGCATTCTGAATATAAGAATATAGTCTTTCAGGATAATTGCCAACAGAAATAGGAAGCAGGGTGCAACATTGGATTGCTGTAATACAACTAGCATATTAAAGGCTAATATTATCAAATTATAGGGAAGTTCAAGTATTTGTTCTCTAGTAGCATGCACACAGACACAGACACAGACACACACACAGAAACTTTTTTCTATATGAAATGCCAAGGATTGTTTATTAGAAATGAAAAGAGACAGATAGGAAATAGCTATTATTTTTAACAAGGGAAGAAAAAAAATAATCATTCTTGTGAAGGAATGCTCTTTATCAAAGTAGGAGTCTTTCCCCCACCCCCATCTTGTTTATCATTATCAGTACTGAGAGTTAAAATACTCCACAGGGCAGTTACTCTATCTAACAGACACTTAAAAGGTAAAGAATCAAAAGGCTAAAGTGCAACACAGATTGGTTAAAAAATCAATGGAATTGTCACATAAGAACACACTGTTATTATTATTTCATGAATTTCCTTTGAAAGAGTCTCAGAAAGAGACACCTACAGAAAGTACAAGGAATTGTAAATTACCTCATTTTAAAAATAATAGAATGACATTTCAACATTAATAAGTTACAGCTGGTAAACAATAGTTGATGTTTACAATGGCTCTGAGAGAAACCAGGGAAGGATCTTTGGGAATTTTAAGTAACATTGGCCTTTATAACTATGAAAAGAAACAAGATAAGTAAAGTCATTTTTTCTTTCTTTTAAAAATATTATTCATAAACTTCTCTAGTATATTTTCCCTGGCAGTATCGAAGTTAAATATGGATTTTTAGACTACAGAGGAAAAAAATAATTGTACAGAGCCTTGTAAACTGCCAGACGCCAAGCCAGGGGTTACTCATTCCCTCTATACTCTTAACTTAAACAGTCCCCTTTCCCCACCTAAGTACATCTTTTCTGCAAACATTCATATGTTGTGCATGGGAGCCTGACAAGATCTTTTGTCTGCTTCTTTTATTTTAAGGTCTCTTTCCACCTATGCTGGAATGGGGCAGTGTGACATAAAACAGTCTAGCCAGGCTGTAGGGACATGCCCTCCCTGGGAGAGAATTCTGATCTCTGTTTCCTCCTCTTTTGTAAAATCAAAGAAGCTCTCAGGACAGAGAATCACATCTTTGACCATGAACCTTATTTCCTAAGAAATGCAGCACCATCTTTCAAAAGAGAATTTGTGTTGACCTTTATATTTCACTGGCTTGGGGGCTGAAGGCACCCAGATGCCTTTGGTATGATTAGATGTATTTGACTACTTTTTGAATTCTCCAGTTTTATTCACACCATGAAGTCCTGCGTGGACTCAGCCTTCTGCTCTGAGGGTTTCTATCTTCAGGAGCTGGAATTGAGTGGGATCCTCTGTAGCAGATGCCCAATCTAGTGCAACTCACGGAGGGCACACCCCAATCACACCCAGAGAGAGTTGCAGGAGGTGCACGCAGGCATACTACCCATTAGAAAAGTAGATTAATTTGGGCTTTTTTTTCTACTATTTTAGATGCATTCTAAACTAACCAGCTAATCAGTTGCCTTCAAGTTAATACTGACTCATGGTGACACTACGTGTGTCAGAATAGAACTGTGCTCCACAGGGTTTTCAATGGCTGATTTTTTGGAACTAGATCACCAGGCCGTTCTTCTGAGGCACCTCTGGTTGGACTCAGACTTTCAGCGTTTGGGTTAGGAGCAGAGTGTATTAACTGTTTGCACCACCCAGGGACTCTATGCATTCTAAAGGATGGACTTTTTCCCACTAGGCAGTATAGCATTCCTACTAGAATAGACCAGATGCTTCGATAACAAATGCCTGAAAAAAAAGTACAAATAATGAAGTTGATTCTAATCTAAAGAAGATTTGAACTTTTTCATTCCTTTTTTCTTTTTTCTTAAATCAAGCAAAGGGTAATGAGATAGGGAAGAAACAAGGACTGAATTCCTAGGCAAGAGCCCTGCAACACCTGCAATTCGCATCTTACTTACAATACTATGTGTTTGGCTAATGCAAAACCCTCATCCTGGAATGCATGATAAGGAAAGAACAAACAACGTACTCCCTTGGAAGATGTTTTTCAGAAGGACTAACCAGATCTGCTCCCTGGAGCATGCACAGACATCCGCGAGGTGACCAATGGATGACTTCTGCTTGACGCAAGTACCCAAGACAAGAATCGAACCGGCACCACAGGAGGGAATGCACAGGCGCAACACCTGGTAATAAGTCCTGCTACAAATCCCAGAGACTGCCAGGGCAGGAGCCATCTTGAAGACATTTTAGAAAGCTGCTGTGCACACACTTTAGTTAACAAATCCCCGCCCAGACAGGACACTTCCTGGAAAACCCTGCCTATGTCCAGTAGTTGGAAAATATGGCCTTGGTGATAGAAACAATGCCAGAGATCGAGTGATAGAATTTTGCAAGACCAACGACTTCTTCATTGCAAATACCTTCTTTCACCAACATAAATGGAGACTATATACATGGACCTCGCCAGATGGAACAAACAGAAATCAAATTGACTACATCTGTGGAAAGAGACGATGGAAAAGCTCAATATCATCAGTCAGAACAAGGCCAGGGGCCAACTGTGGAACAGACCATCAATTGCTCATATGCAAGTTCAAGCTGAAACTGAAGAAAATCAGAACAAGTCCACAAGAGCCAAAATATGACCTTGAGTATATCCCACCTGAATTTAGAGACCATCTCAAGAATAGGTTTGACACATTGAACACTAGTGACTGAAGACCAGACGAGTTGTGGAATGACATCAAGGACATCATCCATGAGGGAAGCAAGAGGTCACTGAAAAGACAGGAAAGAAAGAAAAGACCAAGATGGATGTCAGAGGAGACTCTGAAACTTGCTCTTGAGCGTCGAGCAGCTAAAGCAAAAGGAAGAATTGATGAAGTAAAAGAACTGAACAGAAGATTTCAAAGGGCCTCTCCAGAAGACAAAGTAAAGTATTTTAATGACATGTGCAAAGAGCTGGAGATGGAAAACCAAAAGGGAAGAAGACGCTCAGCGTTTCTCAAGCTGAAAGAACTGAAGAAAAAATTCAAGCCTCGAGCTGCAAGAGTGAAGGATTCCATGGGGAAAATATTAAACGACGCAGGAAGCATCAAAAGAAGATGGAAAGAATACACAGAGTCATTATACCAAAAAGAATTAGTCGATATTCAACCATTTCAAGAGGTGGCATATGATCAGGAACTGATACTACTGAAGGAAGAATTCATTGGAGAAAAACAAGGCTCCAGGAACTGATGGAATATCAATTGAGATGTTTCAACAAACAGATGCAGCGCTGGAGGTGCTCACTCATCTATGCCAAGAAATATGGAAGACGGCTTCCTGGCCAACTGACTGGAAGAGATCCATATTTATGCCTATTCCCAAGAAAGGTGATCCGGCCGAATGTGGAAATTATAGAACAATATCATTAATATCACACGCAAGCAAATTTTGCTGAAGATCATTCAAAAATGCCTACAGTAGTACATCAACAGGGAACTGCCAGAAATTCAGGCCAGTTTCAGAAGAGGATGTGGAACCAGGGATATCACTGCTGATGTCAGATTCATCCTGGCTGAAAGCAGAGAATACCAGAAGGATGTTTACCTGTGTTTCATTGACTATGCAAAGGCATTCGACTGCGTGGATCATAACAAACTATGGATAACACTGCGAAGAATGGGAATTCCAGAACACTTAATTGTGCTCACGAGGAACCTTTACACAGATCAAGAGGCAGTTGTTCGGACAGAACAAGGGCATACTGTTTAGTTTAAAGTCAGGAAAGGTGTGCGTCAGGGTTGTATTCTTTTACCATACTTATTTAATCTGTATGCTGAACAAATAATATGAGAAGCTGGACTATATGAAGAAGAACAGGGCATCAGGATTGGAGGAAGACTCATAAACAAGCTGCGTTATGCAGATGACACAACCTTGCTTGCTGAAAGTGAAGAGGACCTGAAGCACTTACTAATGAAGATCAAAGACCACAGCCTTCAGTATGGATTACACCTCAACATAAAGAAAACAAAAATCCTCACAACTGGACCAATAAGCAACATCATGATAAACAGAGAAAAGGTTGAAGTTGTCAAGGATTTCATTTTACTTGGTTCCACAATCAACAGCCATGGAAGCAGCAGTCAAGAAATCAAAAGACGCATTGCATCAGGCAAATCTGCTGCAAAGAACCTCTTCAAAGTGTTGAAGAGCAAAGACGTCACCCTGAAGACTAAGGTGTGCCTGACCCAAGCCATGGTATTTTCAATCACATCGTATGCATGCGAAAGCTGGACAATGAATAAGGAAGACTGAAGAAGAGTTGACGCCTTTGAATTTTGGTGTTGGCGAAGAATATTGAATATACCATGGACTGCCAAAAGAATGAACAAATCTGTCTTGGAAGAAGTGTGGCCAGAATGCTCCTTAGAGGCAAGGATGGCGAGACTACATCTTACATACTTTGGACATGTTGTCAGGAGGGATCAGTCCCTGGAGAAGGACATCATGCTTGGCAGAGTACAGGGGCAGTGGAAAAGAGGAAGACCCTCAACGAGGTGGATTGACACAGTGGCTGCAACAATGAGCTCAAGCATAATGATTGTAAGGATGGCTCAGGACCTGGCAGCGTTTCGTTCTGTTGTGCGTAGGGTTGCTATGAGTCGGAACCGACTCGACGGCACCTAATGACAACAACAATAACGATGCCCATGAATAAACATAAATCCTTTCCCCACTCAAAAACCTTTAAAAACCCATGTAAGTTCTTTGTTCAGGGAAATGGGGTAAGTGTTGTCTAAGCCCTCCTCGTCTTCACTTGCAAGCCTCTTCAATAAAGTTTTGCTCATGTGGAAAATTCTCCGTGCCTCACCTGTTCATTCTTCACCAGTGAAAGGCAAGAAACTCCTTCAATTAAAGGCTTAGGGGAGCCGGCAACAGTAAGTTCTGAAGAACCCAGGACCATATCTAAAGCTACTCCTCTGACTGATCAGAAATATAGTTTAAGATTGGCCCTTCCATTGGTATAATAATCTCAAATGTAGCAAAAGTGGGAAAGAGGAGAATCTTCTCCATCTCCTCCTCATGATTGATGACATTCCACTTCTTTGACACATTCTGTTGTTATTTTAGTATGGACTGTCCCTGTTTCTGTATTCTTAAAAAAATGCACAGAGATTGACTTTAAAAATGGGTGTATTTATCATTTTAAGACACTCCGTTAATGTTAATACAGTAATATTAAAATACATTTTTCCCCTGAAGATTTAGCTACCCTACTGTGTTTGGAGTAATTTTATGTTGAAATTTCTTCCCAATGTATTTTCATCACTCTGGGGCAGCAATTGCAGTACAATTTCTTCTCCAATTTTGTCTACGATGGCAGTTATTATAAAAACAATAGTGAAAGAGAAATGTAGTGCTTTTCTGCCCAGAGAAATTTCTTAACCACTTCCAAAGACAGAGCCAGGAATCATAACCTATTAACTTATGCTTTCTCTAAGAATGATCTTTTAAGATGGATTTGGAGGTCCAAAAGATGCCACTAATATTTTTATCAACTCATTATTAGATAAACTGATATGAGGTCATTTAGCCAATCAGTTGCATGTAGCTGAATGTGACATAGGACTTGTATGTGCATACCCATGGACACAGACACATCCCCAAGCATAGCAAAGCCTGTAATGGTGCACCCAACTACGTTTCTTACACTCTAAGAAAAAAAACTAGGCCAAACCAAACCAAACCAAAGGAAGCCTGTCTTGTCAGATGCTCTTGTTAATTTTCTTCTGTGGCCCTTGGGGTCCGGGAGAAAGAAGATTCTAAGTTTATTCCTTTAGTTTCTTTAGAATATGAACTTCCTTCCACTAAACCTCCACTCTCCAGGTTTGCTTATATTATGAAGAACCAGTTGGAGTTTTAGAAAACAGTCAGAACTGTTAAATACTGCCGCTTACTTTCTTGGAAAATAATCTTCTTAGGCTATCATTTGAGGATATGGGGCCTGTCTGAATAATAGACTAATAACTATGGCTCATTTTTAGATGAGACTGCAAGAGACATATAAAGTCTGGGACTACTGCTCACCTCCAGCAGTATACATTAGTCTGTTGAAAACTATGGAAGTGTGTAAAAAAGAAAAAAAAGGAAAGAGAAGATCTTGTTATCTTTTGAAGGGTCTGTGAATCCCTTTTGCTATTGCTTAGCACTTTTATTCATGATGAGAAATGAAAGAGGGAAAGTTTATAAGGAGATGGAAGGAAGTTCACTCTCCTCACTTGATATTAGTAAATGTTCTAGGTGATGTGCATATCCATCTGAAATCTTTATGCAGGTTACCAACTCTTCTAAGGCATTTCTTCTGCTTTCAGGATGATTTTGACCTTGTATGCAGTTTTTCTGGAACAAGGTGAGACTGAGAACACAGCAGAAGTCAAGTGCTCCTCAGGTTGGTAGATTATTGCATAGCTGGCATCTCTAAAAACAATCCGCAGAAATTTAAAACAGAAATGAAACCTATTGCTGTCATTCAGCTAAAAGTCTATTAAGAATCCCTAGGTGGCATGGAAAGCATTTAGACTCATTTCATTCACATGTCAGGTAAAGACTTTCATTTAGCAATGAGATGAATGCTGAATAATGGATCTTTTGAATAATGTAATTAAGAATTCATTAAGGGGGACTTAAAAAAAGCCAACAGAATGCAGTACGAGTGTACTCCCTACATTGAACTCCCAAAATGTATCATAGAGTTGATGATTAAAAAAGAAAATCAGGTGAGAACCAATTAGAAAAATACTGGCATTTCATTTACAAAACACTGACATTAAAATTCAATGAGGAACAAATACATGTTGGAATTTATTAGAAATTAGGTTAAGTCAGGATTAAAGATCATTTTTATCATTTTAAGATGTTCTCATAATATGACAAAGGACTCAACCAACTTTCTATATTTGCCTGAAAAGATTTCTTGGTGTTCATCATGTGAACCTTATCATATTGAAGAAATTCACTTTGTTCTTGGTAACTGACTGAATGAGAAATGGTAAACTCTTTTTTTATTCTTTGTTTTTATATGAATTTAATTGATGAAAAGCTTTAAACAGACCCAAATGTGGCAACAGCAGGTTAGAGATTTGCCCGGAGCAAGAGTTGGAATTCCTGTTATCTTGAATTGCTGTTATCTCCACAGAGGAAGTGAAGAATTTCACTGCTTTCTTATTGATCAGATATTCTTACTGTCCCGTTGGCATGGCTTATACCAGACTGCTTACATAGAACAGAAAGAAGCTGGAGGTAGAGGAGTCTGTGTATATGATATTTCAGTGGCTGAGGACCTGCGAGAATCTTTTCCATAGAAAACGCTAGTTTTCACCATCTCTCTTTAGTAATTTTTGTTGTTGCTGTTATGTACCCTGGAGTCAATTCTAACTCCAAGCTACCCTGTAGGACAGAGTAGAACTGCCCCGTAGGGTTCCCTAGGCTGTAATCTTTACAGGGGAGCCGTGGTGGTACAGTGGTTAAAGCCCTTGGCTACTAACCAAGAGCTTGGCAGTTGGAACCCACCAGCCCTTCTGCAGGAGAAAGATGCAGCAGCCTGCTTCGGTAAAGATTTACTCTTTATTTCGGTAAAGATTTACTCACTATGAGTCAGAATCCACTGGATGGCAGTGAGTTTGTTTTTTTTGTTTTTTTGTTTTAATCTTTACTGGAGTAGATCGCCAGATCCCTTCTCCCTTTGTGGGTTTGAATTGCCAACCTTTTGGTTTGCAGCAGAGCATTTAACCACTGAGGCACCAGGGCTCCTTTAGTAATAAGGCCATTTTATTGAAGCCTGAGGAATACTCATGTCTTCAGAGCATTTGCCATGATCCCTTTGTGGCTAGGGAAAGGGACTCTATTCAGTACTTGTGTGTTACAAGCCATGCCTATATGTAGTGTATAATTTGTTACTTTTTTCAGTCAGCTTTTTTTTTTTTCCAGCTTTATGAGAGGAGCCCTGGTAGTGCAGTGATTAAGAGCTCGGCTGCTAACCAAAATGTGGGCAGTTTGAATCCACCAGCTGCTCCTTGGAAACCATATGGGGCAGTTCTACTCTGTCCTTTAAGGTTGCTATGAGTTGGAATTGACTTTATGGCAATGGGTATTCAGCCTACTACAGCTGTGTGCAAACAAACGTCCATGTTGTGAAAGATCTATTAAAAAAAAAAAAAAAGCTGTCGAGTCAATTCTGACTCATAGTGAACCTATAGAATCTATAGGACAGAGTAGAACTGCCCCCATAGGGTTTCCAAGGCTGTAAATCTTTATGGAAGTGGACTGTTACATCTTTCTCCTGAAGAACCGCTGGTAGGTTTGAACTGCCGACCTTTGGGTTAGCAGCAGAGTACTTAACCACTGTGCCACCAGGACTCCTTGTGAAGCATCTATAAAATATGGAGAGGGTCAAATGGCAAGGAGCTGTGGGACACTTCCAAGACCTAAAAGCCTCAGTCATGCAACTACAAGCATATTCTTTTCTAGTTGAGCCTCTAGATGAGGCTTTTTTGCTTTTTTTTTTTTTTTTTTTGGCTTCTTTTGGTTCCTTCTCTCTCTTTTACCATCTTCCTTTTCTTTCTCAAGAGAACCTGATGCTGTTTGCCATCTCTACTGCTTCTTGATGGGCTGAGCAGCATCACTCATCTAGGGAACCACTTCCTCAGTTCCCATTGCCAAGCCTGTGGGCTACCTCGGGCCTTTTTTTTTTTTTTTCTCAGTTTCTTGTTTCTCTCTACCTTCCTTCCTTTCTGTTCTCCAGAACACCTGGTGCTCTGTGCTGTCTTCACTCCTTCTAGACAGGCTGTGCAGCACTGCTCAGCTGGGGAGCTCCTTTGCTGGTCTGCGCCACCATGCCAGTGGGCTCCTGGGGGCATTTTTTAATTTTCTTGGTTTATTGTCTCTCTCTACCTTCCTTCCCTTTAGTTCTCCCAAATACCTGGCACTGTGTGCCATAACCACTCCTTTTTGACAGTCTGTGCTGTGCTGCTCAGCTGGGGAACCGCCTCCCTTGTCCACACCGCCACGCCAGTGGACCCCCTTGGGGCATTTTTTTCCTCTCTTTTCTCAGTTTCTTGTCTCTGTCTATCTTCCTTCCTGAACCTTCTCCCAAAAACCTCACATCTTGTGCTATCTCTGCTCCTTCTTGATGGGCTGTGCAATGCCGCTCAACTGGGGAGCCACTTCCAGCAGGCTTCTTTTAGTTTTTTCTCAATTTCTTGTCTCTCTTTACCTTCCTTCCTTTTCTTTTTCTTGACCACCTGGCCATGTGTGCCTTTTTCTCTTTTCTTTTTTCCTAGTTTCTTATCTCTCTCTCCTTTCCTCCTTTCCTTTCTCCCACCCACCTAGCCACATGTGCCAACTCTGCCCCTTCTTGACAGGCTGTGCCACATCACCCAGCTAGAAAGCCACTGGCACATGACTTCCCTGGGTCTGCGCCACTCCAATGGTAGGCTCCCACAACACCTTTTTTTTTTTTGGCTCCCGTTTCTGTCTCTTTTTTCTCTTCTTCCTACATCCACTTGGGTTCACACATCACATTCTCCCACTCCCTCCTGCCCATCTGCACTGTGTGCTGAGCACTGCACCCCTAAGTGGTACGGGCATAGACCATCAGGCCCTGCCCCCTGGTCCCACCCTCTTGGGCCCAGTATGTGTCACAAAAGACCCATCCCTGCACCTCCCCCTTCAATGGGCCTGCCCTGCTGCACCATAGCTGAGAGACTGGCCCTGCCCATTTGAAAAGTGTTGAGAAATATCGTGTCCTCAGATGAGTAAACAATAAAGAATGCCCAGTCTGCCTTCCCAGACATAACCAAATAAAACAAAAAAGCAGAATGAAACAAATCTACAAGCAGTAAATGAAGAAAATAATTAATGAATGTCCAAAAGACATCAGACCATATCAAAATATATTTAAAAAAACAGGACAGGATGGTTCCAGTAAGCCTCTAAAATAAAACACCAGATAACCTTCCAGTAGAAGAAAAGACACTAGAAATACCTCATAGGGAATTCAAAACTCTAATATTCAGGGTTATGCAAGAGACGATGGAAAAAGCAGACAAAAATAATGAAAAAATAGAAGAAATCATGGAAAATACAGACAGAATAACAGAAAAGACAAATAAAACAATGAAAGAATTCAGAAAAATAATACAGGAACAAAACGTCTAGTTTAGAGATGTGAGGAAAGTTCAGCATTTTGCCTAGAACATGGGTGAGCCAAGATTCAAACATAGGCTCTTCTGACTTTATGTATTTTCTCTGACACCACTTTTTTTCTATGTCATCCCGACAGATGCCATTACAAACAGAAAATTGTTTTAATTTGAATTATTCCATATTTTAGCTAGAGTTATGAAACACTGAATTCCACTTCTCAAAAAATCAGGCTGCTCCATAAAGTAATGACCACATTTCCAGTTACTCAAACGAAAAAGAACTAAATCCGTTGTTGTTGAGTCGATTCCGACTCATAGCAACAGTATAGGACAGAGTAGAACTGCTGCCTAGGGTTTCCAGGGAGCAGCTGGTGGATTTGAAATGTGATCTTTTGGTTAGCAGCCGAATGCTTAACCACTGTGCTACTAGGGACCCAGTCACTCAAGGCATGCACAGTTGATTCCAGTCTATTCTCCTACTACCCTTTCCTTTGCATTTGAACTCAAAATGATAGTTTGTTTTTTTTTTTTTTTTGTGGGGCCTTCACCAGCACTTCCAGATCTATTTCTAGCTGTTAGCATTTGGAAAGTGGAAAAATGTTTAAACTTATTCTGTAACTTAGATTTATTATACAGTTAATCATATATATTTTTTCTATTCTAAGTCCTGTAATGACTGTATATCTTTAAATAATGATAAGTCTGGTAAAGACCAGAGCCATTCTAATATTTTCTTGTGCATTTCATATCAATTCCAAAGCCTTCCAGATAGAATTTGTACAATAAATGTGTGTTTAAGGAGTAAAGGGATGAATGAAATGACAATAGAGAATAGAGATTAAAAAGTGTTGCTGTTGTTAGTTGCCATCAAGTCGATTCAGACTCATGGCAACTCTAGCTGTGCAGAGTAGAACTACTCTATAGGGTTTTCTAGGCTATGACCTTTCAGAAGCAGATTGCCAGGCCTGTCTTCAGAGGTACCTCTAGGCGGACTTGAACTGCCAACTTTTCCGATAGTAGTTGAGTGTTTAACCATTTGTGCCACTCAGAGACTCCTATAGATGAAACGTAATGTGCTTAAGTTAAAAACAAACAAAAAACAGGTGTTGTCAAGGATGTGGAGAAATTGGAACCCTGAACCACTGCTGGTGGGAATGAAATATGTTGCAGTCTCTGTGGAAGAATTGTTTGGTGGTTCCAAGCTAAACAGGATTATCTGACCCAGCAACTCTACTCCTAGGTGTATACCCAAAATAATTGAAAACAAGTAGTCAAATACTGGTATACTAATGTGCATCGCAGCACTATTCACAGTAGCAAAAAGGTAGAAACAACTCAAATATTCATCATCTGAAGAATGAAAAAATGTGTCATATTCACACAATGAAATAGTATACAGCCATGGAAAGGGATGCAGCTCTCATACATGCTATGACATGGGTAATTCTTGGAAATACACTAGATCAAAGACGTCAGACACAAATGATCACATACGATTCCATTTACAGGAAAATGTAGATTATGTAAATTTATGCTTTTTTTTCCCATGTAAAGTACTTAGCACATTTTCAAACAATAAGTGTTCAAGGTACAATGTTTGCTAATACTAGTAAAAAACATATTCTATCATGATAACATTAATAATACAACTATAAATTAAAAATAATATTTAGTTGTCTCTCCAAATTCTATTTAGTCTCTTGATTCTTCTATTTCCTAACACTCATATGTAATTTAGAGACAGTGACTTTGTGAGTAGAATGATTTAGTCCAGTTTTCAAATTGTGTTCCTTGGATTGAAAGGGAAGGATACTGTAAGAGAAAATAGGTTGGGGTGGCTCCAGGTTTTTCATTCATATTCATATCTGCTATCATCACTTTTACATAGTGGGGGTCATATTTTTTAAAAAAAGTATTGAACACCCTATGTAAATAGATAACAGGAAAATTATTCTCAGTTTTTCCTAAGGCTAATAATTGGTGGCTCCAAGTATGAGTCCTAGCTTCAGCACAAGCTGAATCAACCTCTGGGATTCATGCCTATTAAATTAGTATTAGAAGACAGAATCTATCAGGAACTACTTCTTAAGAGGGCCTGGAGAGCCTCTTAAGGACAGACCTTGTCCCCTTGGAGGAGAAAACCAGTAGGCAAGCTTTTCCCAGACACACTGCCTTTGGCTCCAAAAGGAGTCTTTCCAAAATGGAAAGACATTTCATGCAAAGTGAAGCGCCACTAGGCTCCATCGCGTTGAAGACTGGAGACAATTCAGTTAGACTTTGTGTCCTCAACAATTTTAGCAAATCAATCACTGTTGGGCTGCTGAGGGAAGTGGCAAGCATGGCTAATGACAATTACAGAATTAGAGGGCAAAGTACTGAGTAAGTCATATGTTGGAAAGAAGGACAAATTCTGGCATACACAGAGAGGTTCTCTTGAGTTTCTATGCTTAAAGACGGTGACACTTTACCGGGAGTTGAGAGGGAAAGGAAACACATGTTAGGTTAAAAGTGTTGTTTAAGAGCATGGCATTATGTTACCAGTGAGCTATCATTTACACATTTAAATGGCTGGCACTACCTGTTAACCTTTAGGTGAACACAGATTTTGAGGTGCCCTAGTTTTGATCTTCCTTGTAACCTGTGAATTTTTTCCATTATTGTCAGAGTGATTCAAAGATTATTTTAGCATTTAGAAATTATGACCTCAGCCATTTTATAATTTAACCAACTCTGACAACTGGTCACAGCCAGGGCATTGGCCAAGCCAGGATGATAAAGAAAGTCCTCTAAGGTTATGGCAAGAGACTGCAGCGATTCTTTACAGTTGGGAGCCCATCCAGTCTGGGCAGGAAAGGCAAGAAGACAAAATATTGGTGAAAAAAGCCTAAAGCTAGTAATTAGTAGCAGGCGAAAGCAATGGCACATTTAGATTATTGCGCTTCACTTTGTATTGGTATCAGTTCCTGAATATTTCAGCAGCGTTCATTTACATACCCACTGAGGATTGCTGAGCAGAAATTACCCTTTGTTCTCAGGCATAGAATTCAGTGGGGTTACAAGTTATATCTAGACTTTGCCCCCTTTAAATAGAAGGAGCTTTGTGATGATGTGTGAAATGATATGTAGTCTTCACTTTTGTTAAATAAAAGCACACGATTTTCCTATGGAGTCATTTGTAAGAGTTCCCAACCTGAGAATCAAAAATGTATATGTTGTGATGAGGCTTTTTTGTGATACTATGTTCAAAGTCGTTGTAAGTTGCAATTTGTGGCACCTGTTTTGTATTTGTTTCCTCTGTAATGCTTGTCACACCCATCTCTGCCAGTCCTTCTCCAGTACTACCACTTGAGTTCAGAGAGGGTAAGCAACTTTCTCAAGGTCACCCAGTTAGTAGTTGAGAAACAGGGTGTCTCTACCCAGGCCCAGACAAACAATGGCTCAGACAGGCTACCAAATTAAGTCTAAGTGTCTGAGGCAAGTTGTTCTTATATGACAAATTTAGTATCAAATGTAAAATATATGACCTGGTGCAATGAAACATTTGGGCTTTGAACACATTTATTTGGATAGGAAAAAAAAAATAGGAACCAAGTTTTTAACTTCATACAAAGAATACTAAGAAATAAAAACTGAGTTGATAAAGAATGGAAGAGACTGAATAGAGAGGGAAAATATTTTCGCAAAGAACTTTCTAAGCAACTGAAGTATCTTTTTCAAGTCACATTCTTTTCTGTTTCCACCCTTGCTCCACGGTCTTCACACAGGCTCTCTGCCCAGCAATTTCAGATGTATTACAAATACCCTCTTGTGAACAAGAGCAATGATTTTCCTCCACGCGAGGCCCTGCTGCTGATGACAATCCGCCCCAGGCAGCCTTTCACTTACCAATCGCTGTGGGCTCCAAAATAAGTTTTTTTTCAAAAGTGAATCAGAGCGGAGGATCCAAATGATAAGTCAAATGAAGGGATGCTTGTGTTTTCACAGCTTGTGTTTTTGAAATGGTCAAAAGTCACCGAGCTGACCCACCCACAAGAGCCCTCATCATTACATTCATCTATTAACAGGCATTCCCTTTTGAGTTCAGGCTGGTAACCTTTTCTCCAGAGTCATGTTTGAAGATTAGCCTTGTAGTGAGGCTAATAGCAATCCCTCCAAAATAAACCACAACCTATATTTCCTTGTTATTCTGTTTTAAAGTTTTGTCTAGTTCATCAAAGTTTTGACATCTGGAAGCAGGAGACATCTTAGAGTTCACATCAGAAGCAGCTATTAAATGAACACAAAAGAAACATAACGATTTTTCTAGAGAAGACTTGGAAAGAAATTTTCCTCTGGATAAGGAGATTTTTGGTTATTGACATATTTAACTAGTCATTAATCATCATAATGAAAATTAAAGCTGAAAAAGCCAGAACTAACTAATAAAAAACTAAGGCCATTTGGAATCAAGACAGGATATCTAGAATTTACTGAAAAAATCTTGGTCGAATCTCTACTCTCTGTACTCAATCACTACTATGTGTAATACTCTAGACTCTGAGCTATGCTCAACTCTCCCTCCTTTCAGAAGCTTTCATTCTTATTGGATAGAAAATACAAGGGCACGGAGAACTGCAACATAGAACAGAGTCAAGGACAAATGAGTTGGAAGTGTAAAAAAAAAAAAAACTAAACCAAGAACTCAGAAAGCAGAGGCCCTTTGGGCTTTGGTGGTAAGGAAAGTTTCATAGACCGGGGGGATAGAATGAAACCTAGATTTTAGTGAGTGGAGATTTTAATTTTAAAACAAATAACCAACAGTTCTATTTTGTGTGCTTAATATGTTCAATGATATATACTGAATGCTCTGTATGACCACAATGTTAAACATTAAAGTTTGAGAAATGTGGTTCCAAAAACATAGAGGACCATGGAGGAATACCTAAATCCACTTGGTGGAGTGAGTGAATGCTTCAAAGAAGAAATGTTTGTGCTGAGTCTTGAAAGCTTGGTATACCTTTTGCAAGTGGACAAGAATGAAAAAACATTTTAAACCACTTGACATCAAATACAATAGACTAAGTTCATGAACTAAACATATGACCAGGAGAAACTTGTTGTTAGCTCTCCTGGAGTTGGCCTCCAACTCATGGTAACCCCGTGCACTAGGAAAGAAAACACTGCCCAGTCTCATGATCGGTTATGGATCAGACCATTGTGACCCATGAGGTTTTCATTGGCTGATTTTCAAAAGTAAATCACCAGGCCTTTCTTCTCAGTTCTTCTCAGTCTGGAAGCTCAGCTGAAGCCTGTTCAGCATCATAACAAAACACAAGTCTCCACTGACAGACAGGTGTTGGCTAGAGAGGAGATGTATTGGCTGGGAACCAAACCCAGGTCTCCCTCAGGGAAGAGGAGAATTCTCCCACTGAACCACCCCTTCTCCCAGAACAAACTAAACAAAAAATAGTTAAAACCATCTCTTTGTTTCACAGGATTTCTTGGAAGATTTCATAAGTGCCTGACTACCCATTCCATTTGTTTTTAACAGATACATGTTTACACTCTTACCATGCTTAGAGAGGGATGACAAAGTTTTGGGGTTACAGTTTAATTTGCTAAGTTTGCCCTCAGAGTTGGGTTTACTTCTCATAAACATGTGCATACATGATCTTTGATGGCAATTTTAACACTCGCATTTGTGATGCAAATCTAAAACTGAAGATACATTTCCCTTTCAGATGGATTACTTGTGCTCAGAAGTAGTTGAGGTGGACACTAGAGGATTTTGCTTTAAACTTTAATCTGTGCCCTCAAAATCACATTCTTCTAGAGACCGCTGTTAACAGGAGTCTGTATTTTCAAGGGCTGCAGCTGACTGACAGCAGCAGGAGAGTGGCTATACAGAGGGGAGAAGTCAGTTTGTATTAAAATTTAACTGCATATAATACGTGAAGTAAGACCACAAATGCATTCAAACTTTCAAGCACATTTTCAAAGATCAAAACAAAGCATAGCTAGTGGAATTTGAAAGTAAGGAACATTTGGAATATGTGTTTTTGGACTAAATGACAACCCCAAAAGGATCTGTGCTTACATAAATACATCTATATGGAGTAGTACCAGAATATAATGTTATTATATATTCAGGTGAGACAAACAGCTTTTTGCTGTTGACTGTCAGAGTGTTTTATTGAAAGTTGTACTCTACAAAAGAAAGCCAGGTCAATGCTGGGGTAAGTTTCTGGTGGGTTATTTAAACTTCTGAGAGGGTGAATGCCATTTAGAAATAATGTGGTTTTTATTAAATAAATCTGTCTAATAATATTAAGGTGCTATTTCAACGTTAAGAACAGACAAAGCCAATCTTAACTACTAAGAGATGCGGGGCAGAAGGTTGGGGTCATGGGGGGAAGGAGCTGGGCACTAGTTGCACCTGGTTAAAGCTGACACTGAGAACCAGAAAAGTCTGAAAAAGAAAACCCCCCTTTCCTGCCATATTAAAGAATGGTTTATTTTTGTTTAAATTCCCCCTTGCTTTACGGAATTTTCAACAAACTGATATATATGATTTGAATATATTTCTCATATGGAGTGGAAGCAATAGACTTTCTTGAGACAAATATGAAATTAGGAAACTTTATTTTCGATTATTCAGTGAAGACTGAAAATAAAATAAAGCTATACAAGGTAAACCAAGGGGATATTGTAACTACGATTGACTTTACTATGAGATTCTAACATAAATATTAGAAATGTTAAACTAAGTCTGAATCTGCAGTTTCTTAAATTATCATGAACTAGTAAACAAATTTCTATATTTTTAATTGACCTAAAACTCACAAGGACATAGAATACCACTAAAGTCTAACACTTTTGTGTATTTATCTTAGTTGATAAAATAAATTTCCTTATCCCAAGGGATAATATTTAAAATCTTATTAATATTATCCTAATAGCATCTTTTTAAAATTTTTCAGTAGCACTAATGATATTTTCAGAAAACAGCTTTAAATGCATAATTAATATTAGCACCATTATGCAAAAATTGGTTTTGGTATATGAATTGAAACCAAAACTTTTTTAAAAATCTTGACAGTTTTGCAGACTGCAACTAGATGACACGGATATGTAAATCCCAAAAAGCATTAAGTTGTAGTAGGAGAATTATGACAATATAACCACTTGATATTTCTCATCAAGTAAGAAATTTGGTGTCCAGAAGGAATGCGTTCACTCTTTTGAGGGAAGTTAGATGCCAAAGCTAAGGAATACCTAAAAAAAAAAAAAAAAAAAAAACTGTTCCTGTTGAGTCGATTCCAATTCATGGTGACCCTATAGGACAGAGTAGAACTGCTCCATTGAGTTTCCAAGGAGCAGCTGGTGGGTTTGAACGGCCAACGTTTTGGTTAGCAGCCAAACTCTCAACCACTGCACCACAGGGCTCCAAACTAAAGGAAAATAGTAAACAGCAAGAAATCTTTCCCCTGACAACCCATAGCAGACTCTGGAAATGATATGGGATACTGAAATAACTTGTGTGTGGAATTTAGACATTAAAAAGCAACATCGTGTTGTTCTTAGAGCATTTTGCCCATTTTCTATTAGCAAATTGGTCTGAAAGAAAGGGAGAAAGGAGAGAAGGAAGGAAGGAAGGAGAGAGAGAGAAAGGAAAGAAGGGAGGGAAGGAGGGAGGGAGGAAGGAAACAAGAAAGGAAGGAAGGGAAAGAGAAGGAAGGACATACATTAACTGGAATAGAATTTCTTAAATTGAAGGTTTAAAATTTCTAAAAGTTTTGAGAAATATCTTGAAGTGTCCCTAGTAAGTCAACAGTAAGATTAGGCCTTGGACAGATGGGTGATTCATCGGTACTTCCCTATATAACATTAATTTTCATCGTCCTTAGTTATTCCCATTAGATTTTCATGTGTCATTCACCCTTCCTCACGATATTTCTCCTCTGGTCTGAAAGAGAAAGATAATGTTATTTTCTTCTTTTAAATCCTGGCATGATTTGTGTGTGTGTGCGCGTGTGTGTGCGTGTGTGTATGTGAGTGTGAGATGTAAGGCATCTCTCTCTCTCCCTCTTTCTCACTCTCATCCTTTCTGTAGGGTGTGATCTTTGACATGGTTAGTGCACGGCTTCACAGGTAACTCAGATCTCTTTAAATCTTTACAAGTTATGGTAACAGTTTTTCATTAAAATATTCCAAAATTATAATATTATTTAATCTTATCGGCTCTTTTAGGGGAAGTGACAAAATAAAATTTTTTTAGCTATATTAATTTAACCCTTTCTTATACCTTCTGCTTCATTTTTTTGCATTTTATCAATACCTTTTCCTAAAAAACCTTGCTTGCTGTTATTGATACGATTCCCTTTTTTAAAAGTGTCACCACAATCCTCAGGTAGCGTGGATTTCTGTTTCTAAATTGACCCATCTCGTCTTCCTTCTTCATCTAGCCTAGTACACACATTCAGTCAACAAGAATTCTCTATCTCATCAGTAGTGTCTCATATGTCTTTTCTTTTTCACTGTCACTGTCCTAGAAGATTAGAGATTAGGTAGCTGCTATAGAGTTGACACTGACTCATGGTGACCTTATGTACAACAAAATGAAATGGTGCCCAGCCCTGAGACATGCTCACCATTGTTGGCATGAACTTGAATAAGTTCATTGCTACTATTATTGTGCCAGTCCATCTCACTGAGGGTCTCCTTTGTTCTAGTTGACCTTCTACTTCACCAAATATAATGTCTACCTCCAGCGACTGATCACTCCTTATCATGTGTCCAAAGCAAACAAGTCGGACAATATTCTGCTGTGATCCAGAAGGTTTTCACTGGCTAATTTTTGGAAATAAATCACCAGGCCTTCTTTGTCTGTCTTAATTATCTAGTTAGTACTGCTAGAATAGAAACACCACAAGTGTATGGCTTTAACAAACAAATACTCTCACAGTCTAAGAGGCTGTAAGTCCGAATTCAGGGTGCCAGCTCCAGGGGAAGGCTTTTTCTCTCTGTCAGTTCTGGGGGAATGTTCCTGTCATCAATCTTCCCCTGCTCTGGGAGCATCTCAGCTCAGGGACCCCTGGTCCAAAGGATGTGTTGCACTCTTGGAGCTTCTTTCTTGGTGGTGTGAAGTCTCCCTGTCTTTCTGCTTGCTTCTCTCTTTTATGTCTCAAAGAGATTGACTTAAAACACAACCCAATCTTATAGATTGAGTCCTGCCTCCACAGCTGGCTCTAATCCTGCCTCATTAACATCACAGAGGTAGGATTTACAACACATAGGAAAATTATGAGATCACAAAATGGTGGACAACCACACAGTACTAGGAACCATGGCCTACCGAAGTTGACACACATTATTGGGGGACACAATTCAATCCATGATAGCTTGGAAGCTCCTCCGAAACCTGTCTACCATGAGTGGCCCTGCTGGCACTCGAAATACTAGTGGCATATACTCTGGCATCACAACAGCACACAGGTCCTCATTAATTGTCTTAGGGATTCTTGAAATTTTACTAATTGGTCTTTCAAGTCACTCAAAAAAAGAAAAAAAATTGGTCAATAAATTCAGTTTTAGAACTTGCTATTGAGTTGCCCACCATATCATCCAATGTCCCCCATATCAGTGATTTTCAAGCTTAAAAATTTTTTTTTGATAGTAAGAAATAAACTTTTCATTGTAATTGGGTGTATCTGTGAATATGGATTTATATGTATATACCTATATCATTATCTATATCATCTGAAAAAAATTTCATAAAATATTTGTTTTTACTGCCTGGGATGTTCTGTAATAACTTTTCTACTTTGTTCATTCTATATCATTCTCTTATAATATATTATATTTCAATATAAAATTATTTCATTTGTTGATCTAAAATTTGTAAAACACTGCATTACATGATCTTCTCTCTCCAAGGTTAGTACCAGGGAAGAACTTTCTTATTCATGAGCAGTTGATGTGCTTCCTTTCCTTTGAGCCATTTGTAACTTGCTGCTTTGTCCTTTTTACCTTGCCTGCCAGGAAACTTAATGTAGATTTTAGGCTCAATTATAGCAACAGTATTAATCTTTGATGCTGGAATGTTGGTGTTCCTAAATTTAGCTCTGATTCCCTCTTTTTATTTCTACTTCATTATTTTTGTTTTATTTATCTCTTTGCAAAGAGCCTTGAGTCCTCTTGAGAAAAAGATGGAAAATGAATAAAAGAATTAATGAATAAGTAAGATAATTGAAGCTAATGATCCTGGAAGAAAGAGGCTATATTATCTGATAAGACTCTGAACTACAATATTCTTGTTAAATGCTTTGGTATTACGTATTCTTCTTCTTAAGGTAATTTTTACCTTGTTATATGTTAACTCAAAAATGTTCTTTGTGGTGATGAAGTAAAGATGTATGTTAACATGCTGCCTTCTAGGTTCATCTCTCTTCATTATCGTGTATGAATAGTCACCAAATATGGATGATATCATAAACAATTCTGGCTATTCTTTGTTAATGCAAAGAAGATACAGTAATTAAAACCATCAATAATGAATCATGATAATTAAAGTCATCAATAATGAAAATTTAATCATAACCAGTAATTTTAATATTTCTTCTTAGCTTTCTTACTGGAGTTGTTCAGCCTTCCTTCCTATATCGTCATGTCTATTAAAGGAGATAATAAATAAACAATCAACAGTTGCTATACCAAATTTCAAAATAATAAAAAGTTTATCTACTTTTCTCACTTAACCAAATTCACTGTCATGTATGGATTAAGTGTTCCAATGGGAAAAAAAATAGTGGATAATAAATCCATTAATTCTAAGATTCCATTTTTCCGTAGAGAAAAAAAATGACACTTTATCAGGGAAGTAAGATGGTATGAGTATGTTCTCCCAACATGTGTTAATATCACAATTGCGAAAACCTTTGTTATTAAACATAGTTGAAAGTGTTCAATGTCTTCTAAATGATATTATGTCTCCTAAGAGATCCACAATTTTAAAAGGTCTCTGAAAATTACCATTCTCTAGTTTATCTCCCTTGAGTTGCAATACTGAAGGATTCTATAGGGAAAATAGTAAATGACTCAGGAAGCATCAAAAGAAGATGGAATCAATACACAGAGTCACTATACCAAAAAGAAGTCATCGATATTCAACCGTTTCAGGAGGCAGCATTTGATCAGAAACCGATGGTACTGAAGGAAGTCCAAGCTGCACTGAAGGGAATGGTGAAAAACAAGGATCCAGGAATTGATGAAATAAGTATCAATTGGGATGTTTTTACAGGTGGATGTAGCACTTGAAATGCTCACTTGTCTGTGCCAAGAAATTTGGAAGACAGCCACCTGGCCAACCAACTGGAAAAGATCCATATTTATGCCTATTCCCAAGAAAGGGTGATCCAACTGAACGTGAGAATTATCGAACAATACATGCAAGTAAAATTTTGCTGAAGATCATTCAAAAGCCGCTGTAGCAGTGCATTGACAGGGAACTGCCAGGAATTCAAGCCAGATTCAGAAGAGGATGCGGAACAAGGGATATTATTGCTGAGTCACATGGACATTGGCTGAAAGCAGAGAATACCAGAAAGATGTTTATCTGTGTTTTATTGACTATGCAAAGGCATTGGACTGTGTGGAAATAACAAATTGTGGAAAACACTCTGAAGAATGGGAATTTCAGAACACTTAATTGTTCTCAAGAGGTAGTCATTTGAATAGAATAAGGGGATACTGCACGGTTTAAACTCAGGAAACGTGTGTGTCAGGGTTGTATCCTTTCACAATACCAATTCAATCTGTATGTTGGCTAAATTATCTGAGAAGCTGCACTATATGAAGAAGAAAACAGCATCAGGATTGGAGGAAGACTCATTAACAACCTTCATTATGCAGATGACACAATCTTGCTTGGTGAAAGTGAAAAGGATTTGATGCACTTACTAATGAAGATCAAAGACAACAGCCTTCAATATGGATTACACCTCAACACAAATCCTCACAACTGGACCAATAAGAAACATCACGATAAATGAGAAAATGTTGAATTGTCAAGGATTTCATTTTACTTGGATCCACAATCAACGGCCATGGAAGCAGCAGTCAAGAAATCAAAAGACGCATTGCATCGGGCAAACATGCTGGAAAAGACCTCCTTGAAGTGTTGAAAAGCAAAGATGTCACCTTGAAGACTATGGTGGGCCTGACCCAAGCCATGGTGTTTTCAATTGCCTCATGTACATATGAAAGCTTGATGATGAATAAGGAAGACCTAAGAAGAATTGACACCTTGGAATTGAGGTGTTGGTGAAGAATACTGAATATACCATGGATTGCCAAAAGAACAAACAAATCTGTCTTGGAAGAAGTACAACCAGAATGCTCCCTAGAAGCACAGATGCCAGGACTATGTCTCACACACTTTGGTCATATATCAGGAGGGATCAGTCCCTGGAGAAGGACATCATGCTTGGTAAAGTAGAGGGTCAGCAAAAAAGAGCAAGACCCTCAATAAGATGTGTTAACACAGTGGCTACAACAATGGGCTTAAGCGTAACTGCAATTGTGAGGATGGCGCAGGACGGAGCAATATTTTGTTCTGTTGTACATAGGGTCGCTATGAGTTGGAACCAACTCAACAGCACCTAACAACAACAACATAGTTTATTTCCAGTTTTACGTTTACTAAAGAATTGCGTGTTAGAAGTTGGAGGTCTATTTTCAAGCAATATACCAATATTCCTCAAAGTGTAATCTTGTACATTTTCAGAAAACTTGGTAAATATTAGTTTCACGAATACACTGTGTTTCTTGTATTAGTCCATCAGCAAACAGTCAACAGATAAAACTCGTATGAAGGGATAATTCATTATGTTGTTATCTATCGATTTACTTATTTTTGTTTGTATATAAAAATCTACCTATGAATCATATGCATATATCACAAAGTGCCTTAAAAATCAAATATGAACTTTTGGACTAAAAATTGGAATAGGATTTAACAGACATTATTTCATTTCTTAATTACCCATGTATCTCATTTTGTGTACAATTGGAAAAAATGTCTCGGGTTAATTACCTATAGTTTGTGATTGTTAACAGCAGTTTCTAGTCCATGCTTAAAGTAGAAATCTTTTCCAGAAATGATTCAAGGATTCATATATATTTAAATATATAGTAAATGAATGTTTTACTTTTTCATATTAATCTGACCATGAAAGCTTTAAACCATGATGGTAATTGATTATGTTTTTATAGTTGATGGTTCTACAAGGGCCTTGTATTATCATTTTATGCTAGAAAAGTTAAATTTTTACCACCGTTGAGAAGACATAAAATTTTCTTAAATTTTTAACAATCTATAAAGACTTATAAAAGAAAATTAATCAGCAATTCACATTTGTATCACTAATATATCTGAAATATATAAGAGGAAGAGATTAGCATATGGATTATACAGCCAGCATTCCTGGGTTCAAGCCCCAGTTCCACTAGTTAATAGCCTTTAGACGGGTGACTAAGGAGACCTGGTGGTGCATTGGTTAAAAGTACTCAGTTGCTAACCAAAAAGCTGTTGGTTGGAACTCACCAGATACTCTGCAGGTGAAAGATGTGGCAGTCTGCTTCCCTAAAGATTTATAAACCTGGAAACCCTATGGGGCAGTTCTATTCTGTCCACTAGAGCCACCATGAGTCGGAATTGACTGGATGGCAGTGAGTTTTTTGGGCTCAGAAGGGTGACTTAATGTCTCTGTGCCTCAGTTACCTCATTTTCAAAATGGGGATAATAGTGTGTCATCTAACTTAGAAGGTTGTTGTGAGGACTGAATGAGTTAATATTTGTAAAGAAGTCGAAACCAAGCTGGGCACATAGTAGTAACTATGTAAGTATTTGTTTCAGTTAAAAAAAAGAGAGAGAGAGGATTTATAATGCTTCAAATAAAATATTGTGATCTTAATTTTAAAAATATATTCCATTTTTAGGCTGAATACATGGTCAGGTTATGTAGAAATAGTTGTTTTTAGTTTTTTAAACAGCATTACCACTCTCCAGACTTTTTTTCAAATGAAATCATATGGACAATCTCGAAATAGAAAACAAATTGACTCATGGAAATGGAGACAGATGGCATGGACTGTTTCCTCTGCTACCTTTCAGTCACCTCTCTCAGAAGCTTCTGGATCATTCCATGGAATCCTAGGTTCTAAGAACAAAAGTTTTAAAATCCCTGATTTTTATTATAGCCTTCTTTTATAATGAGGTGACTGAGGCTCAGAGTTGTTAACGGTTTACTTTTAAGGTAATACAGTATATTAGTCTGTAGTAAACACCAGAAACTAAGGATCCTTGCCCATATGACACTCCCTTCCATGGTGCCCTCAAAGCTCAAAGCGGTTGGGCCCTTGCTACCAGCAAGAAGAAAACACACTTATGATTTTATTTCCGGATGGACCCAATGTCTCACTTTAGAGATACATCTTTGGACAGTATTCCTACAACTAAATACCTCTCCCTCCCAACTATCATTATGGACCATATGAAAGAAAAACATAATTTTTGCTATCTTATTTGCTCATCAATTAAGTAGGTTCTCCATGTGCAAATCAATTAAGGCTGAGTCAAACATGTTAAAAAATATATTTGAGTTAAACATACATTTGAGTGTGAATTTCAGTAGTTACAGAGGATAATGCCAGCATCTAGCAAATTATAACTTGTATCTATCTGCATAGTAAGGAGCCCTGGTAGCGCAGTGGTTAATATCTGGGCTGCTAATTGAAAGGTGGGCAGTTTGAACCCCCCAGCCTCTTCACAGGAAAAAAATGTGGCAGTCTTGCCCCATAAAGAGTACAGCCTTGGAAGCCCTGCGGGGCAGTTCTACTCTGTCCTCTCAGGTTGCTATGAGTTGCAATCGACTGGACAGAAACAGACTTTGTTTGTTTGTTTGTTTTTTAATCTGCATACTATTTCATTCTGTACAAAATGCCTACACAAAGACCATAATCATCAGGGCCCAAAACATTCAGGGGAGGGAAAGAAGGCTCAGAAAGTTAGCAGGGATTAACACAGATAGCAAGCAGGAGCAAAAATTTGACTGAGTTTATATCTAACTGGCCTCAATTTTCATATGCTTTTAAAAGTCTTTAAGAATTGATACGTAGGTGTCTGGTTTTCATTACTAATCACATAAAAATCAGCTTGTACAACTGTTTGAAATTTGGATAAAATATTAGTTACGTAGCACAGCCAGTACTAAAGACTGGGATGAAGGACCTGAAATTTCCTTTAAATACTGACAAAAGTATTACTTTGAATGTAAATAGGATGTTAAGTTTTCCCTATTCTAAATATGTCTGAATATGATTATTTTATGATTGACGTCCCTTCTTTGGGTCTTAACACAATTTAATACAACACAAAACAATTTACTATCTCTGGGCCAAAAAATACAATGGTAGCCATTAATAACTATTTCACACATTTAAAATCAATTCAAATATTTAATGACATGATTAGTTTTTACCATCAGAATTTACTAAAGTGGGAGAAAAACAAAACAACGCCAACTGAATCATGGAATTGTCAGTTACAGGCAGTTTTCAGGTTGCAAATGTCAGACTTATAGACAATTCATATTTGCTCTTTACTGTTACTTGCATTTGCCTTCACTTTGAAACGCTTGAACCAACTCCTATTCGCAACAAATTCTTCATTGCAATCTCCTTCACTCGCCGCACGTGCAGCTTTTAAGTCGTTGAAAAGGCTTCGAGCCTTTCCTTGCACTAAACCAAAAACCAAACCCACTGCTGTTAATTCCAACTCGTAACGATCCCTTAGGACAGAAGAGAGCTGCCCCATAGGGTTTCCAAGCCTGTAAACCTCTATGGAAGCAGACTGCCACATCTTTCTCTGGCGGAGCAGGCTGGCGGGTTCAAACTGCTGACCTTTTGGTCAGAAGCTGAACGCTTAGCCACGGCACAACCAGGGCTCCTCTTCTTGAACTAAAAAAAAAAAAAAAAGTAAGGCTAAATAAGTACGTATGCACCTGTTCTGACTTACTTACAAATTTGACTTGAAGATTTAAAGTTAGGAATGGATCTCCTTGATAACTCGGTGACTGCCTGTGTATCACAAGGCAATAATCCTCAGTCTTGGATTGTAAATAGAGTTAAGGAGTGTAGCACAATATCTACAAGCTACTAACCTTTTACTAACCTTTGTGTGGTCATAAGTATGTGTCTGAATACTGCTTTTTAAAAAGAGCAAAATGACATGAAAAAAAATACCATCAGCTGATCTTCCTTTAGTAGGGTTCTCTGGTGTGCAAATCATTGCAGTGGAATGATGCAATTGGGCAGAAGGGCAATGAATCAGGTAATAAATTGATTGTAACACTAATTATATTCACTATGAACCAAAATATATACATTTGATGGCCATGATGGTATACCAACGTTCAAAGTCCAAGGTGAAAAATGCATTTCAACTCCTCTCTCTATAAAAACTCAGCAGCCTGTTATAGTCCGTGTCTGGCACCAAATTCTATATATCCACCTGTGTTTTCAGCAAGGAAGCCCACTTCTTAAAAGAAAGGTCATCAGCATTATTAAGTTTTATAAGAAAATCAGTATGTACCAGTATCTAATAATGGAGACAAAATGAACGTCAGACAACACACTTTGCAGAGTGCTAATAATTCTTAAAGTATATCCTTGTCTCAAGTTGAAGTCAGTATTGGAAATTTTATATTATCTGCTCTGCCTGAAAGCATTAAAAAGTATTTCTGTAATAACTAGGTAAAGAAAAAAAATAGGGACTTTTTATAACTTTACCTAATTTTTGGTTTGATTTCAAAGCTGACAATAGTCGTCATATGTCATTGGCAGTGTCCTGAATTAGGCAAGAGGATCATTTTAACCATATAATTTTTTTTTACTTTTAAAATGAAATAAGGTAGTCATTTGTGCCTCCGTTTGCAAGTCTGTGAGGTGTGTGTATTTTATATACATTATTAACTAAATCAAAAATGCATTTTTTTCTGGTTCTGGCATTGCATGAATCTAAAATATGTATTTATTCAGAAACAAAAAATTTTAGTAATTTCTGCATTACAATGACCCTAATTCAAGTTCAATGATGGAGTGCAAGAGCTTGTTTCTTTTTTCTATTATGTATTTAAATTAAAAATAGGAAGATGTAGTTCCTACTAATGAGTTTTGTAGGGCTGTTTTAATATGATGTCCCTTAGGAGATTTCCTCACTTGGTGTGAAGGCTCCTAAGAGGTGCTTGTGCACCTGATTAATTCATAAATGGCGCTGGGGGCTGCACATTTGCCCAATCCTAGTTAAATCATAGTAGGCGGCTATTCCTCTGTAGGACATATTGCAAATTGTGATGCTCTTATTATACACCTAATTACAGCATTCTACCCCCGTCCCATTCTTTCTATAAATTCTTATAAACGTGATGTCCATTTTAGAAGTTAGAGATCAAGGTTCATTGAAATGACTTCAGTCCACATGCCTGTGATTGAACACTGACTTGCAACTCAACAAAAACTTGCTCTGAAATTTGAAGAAGGGTATGTATGTAAAATATGGAGAAATTAAAATATAATAATTTATAAAATTCATTTAGTTTTGTAAAGAATAATTCAGCAGCTACTATGGGCTAAGGTACACAAGATGAAAAAACTAAAACAAATCTGGCTGGGCAGATGTGGTAGCTTTTGGGTGAGTAACCAATAAAAAATGTGTGATTTGGAACAAGAGACTTAATCTGTCTGTGCCTCTGTGCCTGGGGGAATAATAACCCCACCTCCTTTACTGAGTACGAGAATTAATTGTATACGTAAAATGCTTTGGACAGTGTCTGACATATAATAAGTTCTATATACATGGTCGCTATGAGTCAGAACCAACTCTATGGCAATGGGTTTGGTTTTGGGGTTATATACCTGCCAGCTATTTTTTTTTCTCTTCTCAAGTTCTACTCAATCTAACTTACACCTAAGTGCAATGTATAGTTTTCCACTGTTTTTGCCACGATTTTCCACAAATTTGAACAAGTAATACAGTTTTTCTAGATTTATAGCTGAAAAAAATTGGCCCAGTGTATCAATAGCATGTAACCCTAACTGACTTCAAACATACCTTTAGTAAACCCCCTTTTTATGAAGCAACAATGTTTACTAAGACATAGTGTTTGTTTCTGTATCTAAGAAAAATGTTCTTGTATCTTCTGAATCCCATCATTGACTCTGGGGATGCCCAATTTTTGTCTTTATAGGCTGGAAATCGTTACACTAAGCCTAAATCTGTCATTCTACTCAATCAACTAACAAACCTGGCTTTTTTTTTTTTTTTTTTTTTTGTATATCTGCTCTCATGACTTAGGTACCAGGTCCAGGAACTGTCTGAATATTTATCTAAATCTGTAGCCTACCCCTTCAACATGGTCTTTCCCATTTACTCAGGGGCTCAAAAATATCGAGTATATTATATTAAAGGAGGGAAATGAGTTCATATATTAACATTTTAAACAAAACACAGCATTGCATTTTCTATATTTTCACCATAATAAAAATTAAATGAAACACAAGGAAAAATGAAGCTCAAAGAAGTCAATAGGTTTATCACAAGTTTGACAACTAGATAATGGTATTGGTAGGACATGGGGCTTATGGTTCATAGACATTTTATCCTTCCGTTCTGTGTTTTATTATATACCACAAAGCGACAGAGAAAAGGAACTATGAAAAGCAAAATAAATGTAGAAACATATTGAGAACGTCAGTCTAACACTATTTCTTTTAACTCCCAATCATATAGTCACCCCGAATTCGAAACTCTTTTGTGATCTTTCCATCTGACACAGCTGAATTATTTCAAATCTGCTAAACAAACAAACAAAAAATTTAAGCCATATTGTGCCAAGTTACATGGCCTAATGCGTTTAACAGCAAATTTTTTTTCTAGATAAAGAGGTCCTAAGTTTTATAATACAGAGCCTTTTACTTATAAAATTATCCAGTTTATAAAGTGCAATTGGCATCATTTTGAAATGCTTTCGATGTGTACCATTTGGCCATCTTTTTTAGACCAATGCCTAGAGAAACTTGATCACTCAGTAAAGCTGTTCTGATCCCAGTCCAGTCTTTATGTAGAGAATTAAGTGGTTACATGTGATCGTAGGATAAAGTTCCCATTAAGGTTGAATCAGGAGGATGATGTTCTAATCTCTTACTGGACAAAGAAGTGCATTGTATTTAGAATAGAGTGTACCTGAGATCCTGATCCCATAACACAGGTGGCTCACTGTGTATGTGTGGTGGCAATGGTGCTTATATTGGTGGGAAGACTGGGGTGAATCCCACCACAATCTACTAAAAAGAAGAAGAAAATTTGTTTCTGTTGGCGTTTTACCCATTAACTAGTACTAGTAGAACGACAGCTTGCTCAACACTAGTTTGATATGCAGCATTAGTCTGAGAAGCTGGCTAATATTCAGATTCAGCATAAATCAAATAGAATTATGAAAAGTTTAATTTGTCAAGTGAATCAGAAAAATACAATTATAAAATAAAAATTACTTTTCTATTTCTCAAAAAGTTTAGGCTGGTAGCACATTAATCAAAGACCAAACAGTAAAGTTACCATAATTCTTATAACGATGACTTCTGAATTCTATGCCTAACAGTCATACAATACATTGCTTTTATAAAGATCTTGTGATACCATATCATGGGGTCTTAACTCCAACCAATTATGAGAAGCCATACTTCCTTGGGCTAACAATGTTACATGGTATTTTTCTTTTTAGAAGGGCAGTGGTATATACAACTACATACATAGTAATAGTTAGACCTGGAGATTCTAACAAATAACCAAAGCCTATATAGTTTAAAAAGTCTTATCAAGCTATATACAATTCAATAAACTCAAAGCTGGAATAAAAATATGCTAAAAATAAAATATCTTTGGGGATTTAGCAAAGCTTCTATTGGATTTGGATTTTTTTCCCAAAATTCAGGCAGATTTTCTATTAGTATTTCTGCTAATCATGATTCATTCCAAATAGAATTCAGAAAACTTGAGGAGCATGTAGCAGGGGATATTTTAATATTAAACTATTTTCAATACCTTTTTCTCACCCCTTCCCTCATATAACTATATAACTGCACTCAGAAGTGGCACAAATAAGAGTGAAAGAAAAAGTCAAGTTTGAGATTTTGAAGTCTGAACTAGACTTTCAAAAATCTGTCATTATCTTGGTTGCCATGAATTTTTATTACAAGAGCCAAACACTTGAGAGGGAAAAAGTTTTTTTGAATTCCAAACACCTAACTTTAAAAAGTCAAAGATTCAGAGTTTGAAGCGTACAATCTAAACCATAGAGTTTGAGAATGATGATAGAACTCTTCTCCCTGCTGGTGGGTTCTAAGAATGAATTGAGTTTTGGAAGCCTATGAGGAGGAGTTTGAATGCTAGAAACACTATAATAACTCCATATAAGTTTATATTGGTTTTGTTACTACATTGTGTGAAGGGTGGAAAGGAAGGGCAATCCAAGTGAAGACGGTGGAGCCATTTACTGAATTTCCAGTATGCAACCTGGTAAGAGTACAGGGCTACTGTCCAATAGGGTAGCCATTTGCAATATGTGGTGACTGAGTGCACAAAGTGTGGCTAGTCTGAATTGAAATGTGGTATAATATAAAAACACTCCTAGGACTTTGGAGACTTAATATAAAAAAAAAATAAAGCATCTCAGTAATTTTTATACTGAATATCTGTTGTAGAGATAATATTTTGGAACTATGAGTTGAAGGTATTAAAATTAATTTTACCCATTTCTTTTTACCTTTTTAAATGTGGCTACTAGAAAATTTTAAATTACATATGTGGCTTTCATTACATTTCCATCCGACAGCAGTACTGTAGAGTAAGCCCACATCTGGCCTGGAGCCTGGGTGGTAAATAATCTGATTTGTAAAATATCTAGTCAGATTGTCTCTTAGGTGCCCACACAAAAATTTCTTGGAAGTGACTTGATACAGTGGAGACCATATTAAATGTTCCAGGTCGCTCATGAGATGGGGAATAGCCATAGAAGTAGCTGAATGTGGGCCATTGAACCTGACAGGGTTTCTTGGGCTTAGGATTTAAATGAATGAGCATCTACAACCCTGGTGAATAAAGGACATGAGTGCAATAGGATTGGGCACCAGTAATGAATGTGTATATGGGAAATGTACAAGTCAGAAGAGGTTGGAGAATAGTGATGGACAAGATAAATCCTTCTAACCTCTGCCTAGAAAATAGGTGAAATCTCCCTCCCCACCTCCTCCCTACCCCTTCCCTGAATCTGGATCCCTCTTGTGGAGTTGAGATAAAACATGGGAAATGGTAGAATCTTGAAATGACAAGTTTAATCTAAAAGTGGTTTAGTTTACCTTAAAGTGGCAGGATTACGTAAAAATGGAAGGTCATGAGCTAAGTTATAGAAAAATAAAGAATACTTTTTCTTGTATACTAGAAGTTGCAACTGCAAAATCATACCTCCTGTATCACATAAAAATTTAAATAAATCATAAGAAGTATTTTAACTCTCCGCCATGCATCTGTCAGATTGTTGTACTGTGAGGGCTTGTGTGTTGCTGTGATGCTGAAAGCTATGTCACCAGTATTCAAACAACAGCAGGGTCACCCATGTTGGACAGGTTTCAGCGGAGCTTCCAGACTAAGACAGACTAGGAAAAAGGATCTGGCAGTCTACTTCTGAAAAAAATTAGCTAGTGAAAACCTTATGAATAGCAGTAGAATATTGCCTGACCTAGCGCTGGGAGATGAGCCCCACAGGTTGAAAGGCATTCAAAAGATGACTGTGGAAGAGCTGCGTCCTCAAAATGAGTTGACCTTAATGATGTGGGTGGAGTCAAGCTTTCAGTTCCTTCATTTGCTGATGTGGCACGGCTCAAAATAAGAAGAAACAGCTACAAACATCCACTAATAATCAGGACATGGAATGTATGAAGTATGAATCTAGGAAAATTGCAAATGGTCAAGATGAAATGGAATGCATAAACATCAATATCCTAGGCATTAGTGAGCTGAAATGGGCTGATATTGGCCGTTTTGAATTGGATAATCATGTGGTCTACTGTGCTGGGAATGCCAGAGAAATGGTATTGCATTCATCGCCAAAAAGAGCATTTCAAGATCTGTCCTGAGGTTCAGTGCTGTCAGTGATAGGATAACATGCATATGCCTACAAGGAAGACCAGTTAATACGGCTATTATTCAAACTTACACACCAACCACTAATGCCAAAGATGAAAATATTAAACGATGCAGGAAGCATCAAAAAAAGATGGAAGGAATACACAGAGTCACTATACCAAAAAGAACTGGTCATTGTTCAACCATTTCAGGAGGTAGCATGTGATCAGGAACCAATGGTACTGAAAGAAGAAGTCTAAGCTGCACTGAAGTCATTGGTGAAAAACAAGACTACAGGAGCTGACAGAATACCCATTGACATGTTTCAACAAACAGATACAGTACTGGAGCTGCTCACTCATCTATGCCAAGAAATTTGGAAGAGAGCTACCTGGCCAACTGACTGGTAGAGATCCATATTTATGCCTACTCCCAAGAAAGGTGATCCAATTGAATGCAGAAATTATCAAACAATATATTAATATCACATGCAAGTAAAATTTTGCTGAAGATCATTCAAAAGCGGCTAAAATAGTATATTAACAGGGAGCTGCCAGAAATTCAAGCCAAATTCAGGAGAGGATATGGAACCAGGGATATCATTGCTGATGTCAGATGGATCCTGGCTGAAAGCAGAGAATACTAGAAAGATGTTTACTTGTGTTTTATTGACTACACAAAGGCATTTGATTGTGTGGATCGTAAGAAATTATGGATAACATTGTTAAGAATGGGAATTCCAGAACACTTAATTGTGCCCATGAGGAACCTGTACATAGATCACGAGGCAGTCATTTGAACAGAATAAATGGATACTGCATGGTTTAAAGTCAGGAAAGGTATTCATCAGGGTTGTATCCTTTCATCATACCTATTCAATCTGTATGCTGAACAAATAATCAGAGAAGCTGGACTATACGAATGAGGCATCAAGATTGGAAGAAGACTCATTAACATCCTCTACTATGCAGATGACACAACCGTGCTTGCTGAAAGTGAAGAGGACTTAAAGCACTTACTAATGAATATCAAAGACCACAATCTTCAGTACAGGCAACACCTCAACATAAAGAAATAAAAGCCTTCACAACTGGACCAATAATCAACGTCATGATAAACAGAGAAAACACTGAATTGTCAAAGATTTCATTTGACTTAGATCCACTATTAATGCCCATGGAAGCAGCAGCCTAGAAATCAAGAGACTCATTGCATTGGGGCAAATCTGCTGTAAAAGACGTCTCTAAAGTGTTAAAAAGCAAAGATGTCACCTTGAAGACTAAGGTGCACCTGACCCAAGTCATGGTATTTTCAGTTGCCTTATATGCATATGAAAGCTGGACAATGAATAAGGAAGACCTAAGGAGAACTGATGCCTTTCAATTATGGTGTTGGCGAAGAATATTGAATATACCGTGGACTGCTAAAAGAACAAACAAATCTGTCTTGGAAGAAGTACAACCAGGATGCTCCTTAGAAGCAAGGATGTTGAGACTATGTCTCACATACTTTGGGCATTTTGTCAGGAGGGATCAGTCCCTGGAGAAGGACTTCATGCTTGGTAGGTTAGAAGGTCAGTGAAGGAGAGGAAGACCCTCAGTGAAATGGGTTGACACAGTGGCTGCAACAATGGGCTCATGCATAGGAAGACTTATAAGGGTGGTGCAGGAGCAGGCAGTGTTTCGTTCTGTTGTACACAGGGTTGCTAATTTTCTATAAAAATAAATAAGGTATCTTTCGTTTAGTGTCCAGATTAAGGTTTTTAATTCAAACGGTATTTATTATGAGTAATCTGAGGGACAGATTTAGATAGTTTTACAATCTGAAATCATGCAAATTATTGTCAGCTGTCATTTCAGAAGACCTTGAATTTAACAGAGAACCTGACAATATTAAGCTTGGAATAAACATTATTATTTATTGTCCTTGTTATTACCTCTTGCCTCTCAATAGTTTAGGAAAGAAGCAGAATATTTAGAGGGAGCCTCCTTGGTATCACTCATATCCTTCTTAATGATAATGGTGTAGAAGCTGTTACAAGCAGGCTTTGACAGAAAAGCTTGAAGTTGCCAAATGATCTCTTATACTGGAGTTTTTCCCATTCCCTTTTTGTTGAGTGAACTGAAAGACAGAGCAAGCTAATGTAGTAGGGTAGTTGTGTGGAGGGAAGGGGTAGCTCCTAGCACACATTTGAATCAGTCTTTAGTTGTGTTAGTCCCAAGGAGCCTTCAACTTATCCTGTGATAAAACCAACCCTTTCCTTCTATTTACAATCATGATTAAAAGCTATTAGTATAAAGGTAAATTTCATGGACAGGAGGATTACAGTAATATCTCCATTCCTTCCTAAAACAACTAAGCTTCTGTCTACTTCCAATGATATTTATACAAGTGTGTCTATGATCATTGAACACCCAACATATGATCTAACTGCTGTCCTAAATTTTAGACTGAATATCACCGTAAAATTCTACTATATTAAAAATATTTGCGTATGGAATTCACCTATTCTGAAAATTTATGAATTTTAATAAAGTTGCTTAGATTTTATAACCCACTGTTATAACTGTTTATAATCCAGGAATATTATTTAAAGGGAATTGAAATTATATGAAAGCACTTAAGAGCAGAATTGTAGCCTTTACTTTCCCATTATTTTTATATGTTGATTATTAATTTCTCCATAATGAATGAAAGGCTAGTTAATTGTTTAAGATGAAAACCATATTTAGATTATGTGTTTGTAAATTAGCATTTGTCTAAATATATCCTAATAACTCATGATTTGTTATGGATAATATGTACTGCGGTCTAGCACTGTAACTATTAGCTGTTTTCAGGCAAAAAAGAATACTATGTATTAGAGTAATGAATGGTGATAATAGCTAGGCCACAAATGAATCAAGAACATCTAATTCCATTTAATAAAAGGTAATAAACTTATATATAAAGAAATGCAAACTAAAAATAAACTTTGTTTGAAATTTATTATAAAACGTTATCTAAATTGGATCATTTCAATAAGCTCCCCTATGACAAATGCACTTCCATCACTCTTCTTCACTTTGTGTTTGTTTTTTTCAATTCGATTGAATACAATTAAAATGGTCCCTGGGTGGCTCAAATGATTAAGCAGTCAACTACAAATTGAAAGGTTGGTGGTTGGAACCAACCCAGAATTGTCTCCAAAAGGTCAGAGTCTTGAAAAACCCTATGGAGCACAATTGTTCTACTCCACACGTATGAGGTCACCATGAGTTGGAATTGACTCAACGGCAACACTTTTTTTGGTCGTTTAAAGTGATAAATTGTAATTAGAAACAAGATCAAAGCATTAAATACATTCAGTGAAATCCTAAATACTTTCTGTGGGATATGTGTAAACTGTTAAATTAAAACATAGTGTGACAAAGCATAATAATAGGAAAAAAAAAAAAGTACCAAGCGAATAACTATCTGTAGCCAATTTGGGGGAAGCTTTGGTGGCGTCATGGTTAAGTGCTACAGCTGCTAACCAAAGGGTTGGCAGTTCGAATCCTCACCAGGCACTCCTTGGAAACTCTATGGGGCAGTTCTACTCTGGCCTGTAGGGTTGCTATGAGTCGAAATCAACTGGACGGCATTGGGTTTTTTTTCGGGGGGGGGGGGTTTATGTGAAATCAAAGATTTCCTGGAAGAAGTGATAACTGACCTTTTGAAGGAGGAAGAGTAGAGACACCGGGACAGAAGGTGGAAGAATACCTGCAAAGTCGCCTAGGCATGGAACAGCACGGCATGGGACAATGTGGCCAATCTGGGAAATCAAGTTCTGGAAAGGAAGGGACAAGAAAGCGTCATGGCAATTATCCAAATGATCCAATTTTGAGATGATGGTTTTGTTGAAAAATTGTGAGGTTGAGTCGTTGTTTATGAACTGGCTTCTGTTACTTCCAAGTTTTTTTATTTCGAAAACTCAAATAAAAAAAAAATAGAACGCTATAGTGAACCTCCATGAATTCACTTCCTAAAATTTCAAGGACAAGCTTGTTTCATCTATACTCTCATCTAAAATGCCTCACCCCACCCCCAACACCACCACTGGAATATGTTGAAGCAAATTCCAGACATTACATCATCTCATCAGGAGATACTTCAATGTGTATTTCTATAAGATAAGGACTTATTTAAAAAAAAAAAAAAAAAACTGCCATACACCTAAAATATTAATTTAACAATAATCACTAAAGATCCTCAAATACTGAGTCAATGTTAAAATTTTCCTAATTATTCTCTCAAAAAATTCTTAAGAACAACAATTAAGGATATTTTTTGCCATGATTATATCTGTATATTTCACATAAAAGTGTATTTTTTGGCTGAAATAATCAAAGTTCTATTAACATATTATACTCTGTATATGTTGGGAACCCCAGTGGTGCAGTGATTAAGAACTATGGTGAGTTATGGATGCTAACCAAGAGGTTGGCAGTTCAAATCTATCAGCTGCTCCTTGGAAACCCTATGGGGCAGTACTACTCTGTCCTATAGGGTCGCTATGAGTCAGAATTGACTCGACAGCAGTAGGTTTAGGTTTCTTTGGTTTCTCTGTGTATATAAACGGGAAAAAATGATATAAAAGTGGAAATCACCACACTAAAGGCCACCTAGTAGTAATATGCCCCAATGAATTGAAGCAAAAAGCTAACACAAAAGAAGACAACTTTCCTTTTTATTTATCTTTCCCACTCTGAAAAGTAATCCTCCTTTGACTTAATTTTAATTTTGGAAACACACTGAGTCTCAACTAAAGTGATGAAGTAACGATTTGGAATAATTAAAGTGGTAATAGCTTTAATATGAGGGCAAAGTTATTAAAACTCATTACCATATAACCTTCACTACCACAAATAATTTGTCCTCATATATGTTGTCGTGCATCATTCATAAAAAGCACATTGTATTATAAGTGATTAAAATTGACATTATTTCAATGGACATGTTTCAAATAATATTGACTTATAATGAAAATCTTGGACTATTTAAATCCTAGGACATTGAACTCAGTTGTGAGTCAGCAGCTAGTTTGACATAAACTATTTTTTTTTAATTATAAAATGAATATCATCTGGTAATAGGGAGAAAAGATGACAGAACACAGCACAATTTGATTTTCAAAGATGCATTCATGAAAGACAATTTTATAAACGAATTTACTACTTTATTGAGAGCAGGAAACTGCTTGGCTATGCCCCTTGGTAGCTATAGGAAATGAATGAAATAATTCCTAAAATCAGTAAATGTGAGGAAAGCAAAGGAAAACATAAACCAGACAAAAATACATTTCCAGGCTCAAATGTTTAAGTATTCTGTATTTTGTCATTTGCTAAACCACAAATAGGCATACACAGAACCTCAGTCCAGCATGCATTTGTTTCTAACATAAATAAAGTTTTAAGCACTGCTCTGTAAATCAATCAGACTGGACCATGAATTACACATGATATATATGTGTATAAAAGAATTGTCAGAGACTAATTGGAAAATTATAGTTGGGCATGAATGAATGTTGGAAACCTTAAATTACAGGGAAACAATAAGAAATAAGCTAGAAAGAGCAAGAGACTTCTCTACAGGCAGCTCACAGTTCTACCTGATAAAGCTGGATTCAGCATAAATACTTCCAAAAAGTTATTTACTATTTGAAATATTTATATATGAATTCATAGACTATCTTGTTTACACCTCATTGGATCTGCAAATGGTTCCTTAACTCACAACTGAAAATGCTTATCAACTAGTGACACATGGAAAAAAAAAAACAGGAATGGAATAACATCAGAGTCAAAAAAAAACTTTTTTTTTTGCAAAGAAGATTTTTTTCTACTAAAATTGTTACAATTATTAACTCACCAATAATCTTTGCTTATATTAAAGGTAAAAATGATTTTAAAAACTATTAATTTTAAATAGAGATTTTTCAGCTTTAACCGGGTTTGTTGGGTAAGAAAGTTGCCTGGTAGTTGCAAATGACTGACACTACTTTCAAAATCATTCTTCAAAATATATGTGCACAAAGTTCTTTATCAGAGGTAGAATAAAAAGCAATGTAAGCTCATGGGTAACTCTTGAAATGTACAAGCCCCTTGTGTCTACAGACTCCTTCACCTTAGTTACAATAACCGACAGCACTACACACAAAGTAAACAATTGTTCCCAACTTACAGAAGCCTGCAGGGGTCAGTATAGCGACAGCGACAAGACACCACATAGATTAAGTGGATCAACACTGAAGGTGGACAGTGAGATCACATACTTATTTATACAGGCCAGCATCTTGAATATTAAAATGAGATTTGGAATAATTAGGATAGACGTTCTTCAAGTCATTATAAAAAATGCATTTTAAAGAAAATCAACATTTGGAAAATTATGCTTCTTAAGAAAAAGGGGGGCGAGGTGGGGTGGGAGAATAGGAAATGGAACTTAAAATTCAAGTAATGACCACTTTATATAAAAATAAATATATGCTAGAGACTTTGAAAAAAATATTCTGTTCCTCTGGATGAAGGATATATTCCTCACACCCAGTTCACCAGCTCCTAGCACCTGTCAATAAACTCTTAATGAATAACTTATACAAAGCTGTGATTTTTTTAACATTGAAATATGAGTGATGTTTTCTTATTTTTAGCAATGCTCCATAATTCAACATAAAACATGCTTCCAAATACAACAATAGTTCCCAGGTACGACTTACAATTTTCTATGCATACATTGAGGATAAGTATTTCAAACCTGAAAATGTAAATATGTGTATATCTATATATCCACCTTTTTTATGAGAGCATTTTCCCAGTTTTGTTTTTTGTAAAAGTGAAGGGTTGACAGGTTTTAGAAACTGCACTCTGTTAACCAGAAGCTGTCTTCTCCACGGTGACCTGTCAGTGACCTTTGTCATGACATTGAAGTACTACCCTCTCCTGGGGTGAGAAGTAATTCAACTTCAATAGTTCCTCTGCTCCAGACATGTATAAAACAGAGACTATAAACATATACGGTAGGTTTATTTTGGCTCCAGTTGAGCTGACACCATCAAACTCATTTAGTTTAGAACTTGCAGACATGGTTTCAGTATCAGCTCTCTGCTGCAATTCAAAAGGTTGAAGAAAAGCTAGCTAGAACCAACACCGGGCTTTTGCAAGGACAGCAGTTATCTTTCATAAAACAAGTTTCTCATACTTTTATACTTAATGCCATAAATGCCACTGTCTTTCAGCTGTGACTTTGCCTCTGTGGATGGGCAAAGTCAAGAGATTTCTCAAAAGTATAGAAGAGAGAGATAGGTAGATTAGATAGATCATTTAGAAAGAATGTTTATATATTTACTAGAAGCCCTGTTGGTGCCGTGGTTAAAGCGCTGGATTGCTAACTGAAAGGCTGGCTGTTCAAAACCAACAGCAGCTCCGTGGGAGATAGATGTGGCAGTCTGCTTTTGTAAAGATTTACAGCCTTGGAAATCCTGTGGGGTTGCTGTGAGTCAGAATTGACTTGACGGCAGTGGGTTTCAGTTTTCTAAATTTAAGCTTTATTTTTTCCTGGGTTTATGTCTGTAGGCACATGTGCCCCCCTCCCCCCGCCGCCAAAAAAAAAAAAAGCCAATGAATTCCTCAGGCAAGCAACGAATTTATACTGTCCATGAATAAATGTAACCTTAATTTTTTCCTACTTTTTTATTTGTTGTAATTTTTATCTAAAAACTGTACGTATGCTCTGAGGACTATATCTCATCTTTGTAACAATTGTAGCCATGTTTCCTAATTCATGGCAATATAACAGAATCTTAAAAGTTTATGAAGTAGGTCAAGATACAAAAAAAAAAAAAATTCTACAGTGGTTACAAAATGAACTTAATAATGCTTAGCTTTTAATAGCTAGATTAGCTAGATAACACATTATCCTACAGAAAAAAAAATCAAATTTATATAAACCAAGTACATACCAGTCCATAAAGAAAACCTAAAAAAAATTCAAAACACAGAAATTATTTAAGATGTTATCTTGATAGATCGCCATAAAACCAGAAATTAATAACAAAGCACAAATTGAAAAAAGTCACTTGGAAGTTTAAAAAAAAAAAAAATTCTCACCTAAATAATGCTGTCAGTGAGGTTGCCAAACCTGAAATTATCGATTGCTAAAAAAGCAATACTGAGAATACCACAAACCAAAATGTATGACATGCAGCCAAAACTATAATCAGATAAATGGTTATATTTGCAAATAAAAAAAAAAGTATTAACTCGAAGAGTTGGACAGATCAAAATAATCAGAGTTGAAGAAAGGGGAGAAAAAATAAAAATTAAGGAACAAACAATATAGAAATGGTAATATTAGCAAATTAATCCAAGACATTGTTCTTTGGAAAAGTCAAAATACACAAAACCGTTGATACAGTTAACACGGTAAACTGAATAATGACCACCCAAATATGTCTACATCCTTATCTCTGGAATCTGTGGATATGTTGTTACCTTATATAGAAGAAGGAATTTTGCAGATGTGATTAAGTTAAGGTGAGAGTTGAGATGGGGAGATTCTTCTGGATTATCCTTATCCGGATGGGTCCAATGTCCTGACCATAGGGAAGCAGTAGAGTTGGATTCAGAGAGAAGATGTAAGGACTGAAGAGAAGAACTTAGAGAAGAGAGAACATGCTACACTGCTGGATTTGAAGACGGAAGCCTCTACAAACTGAAAAAGTCAAGGAAACAGATTCTTTCCTAAATAAAAAAAACCAGACCCATTGCTAAGATTCTTTCCTAGAGCCTCCAAAAGGAACACAGCTCTGCAAACTCATTTTAAAATTTGACATCTAGAACTGTTACATAACAAATGTATGTTGCTTTAAGCCACTGAGCTTATGACTATTTGTTACCGTGGCAGTAGGAAATTAATATAGCCATTAAAGCAAAGGAAAAACTTCCTTAAAGAAAATTAAAAATAAGACTGAATACGAAGCAACAGGTATGGCTGAGATTACAATTATTAGATCGCTACATACAACTCAATGACAATAACATTGCTGGGGGAAAAGAAAAGGAAGGATCTTCTGGAATGATTCGTAATCTAGCTAGCAAAGGGTACAAAAATATATGATAAACTTCACTTTTAAATCTAGATACTAACATTACAAAATATATGCAGAGCAAATTCAAATGAATATTAAAAATGAACCATCATGATATGCATTAATATGTTAAGCCTCATAAAAATTCCATGAGGAAAGTGAACTTACCCCCATTTAAGGGTGAAGAGACTGAAGTTACATAGCTAATAAGTTTCAGAGACAATATCTAAACACAGGAGTCTAATTTCAAGTGTTCATGTTATAACATTTTTATTCCAGAAATGCAAGAATGGACCAAAATAGGAAAATCGAGTTCAGTAAATCACTGAATCAGTAATTCCAGGGCAAGAATATTGACATTTTGTCCTATCCCAAAAAATATTTTGACGAAATACCATATCCTTTTCTAATAAAAATTTAGCACAAACTAAAAACAAAAAATATATGATAAAAAAAAAATTTACCCTAATAATAATCAGTAATTTACTTGACTTTGAAACAACTAATACATTCTCTTGAAAATTAGGAACTAGAGCAAGATAAGGAGGTCTATTATCACTATTATTCAAAATGGTTCTGAAAGTTCTAGAGAATATAATTCAGGAAGGAAAAGACGAGGCATAAATATTAGAAAGGAAGAGATAAAATTAACATTGCTAGCAAATCATAGACTTGTTTAGAAACCACAAGGAATTGATTAAAAATAGGCCTGAAAACAAGGTCAGTAATGTGACCAGTTAGAAAAATTTATAGATTTCTAATACATTACAAAGAAAGTATAGACCATATAATGACAAAATTATAACAATTACAAAACAATGAAAATATGTGCTACCTAGAAGTAATTTTATGATACAAAAAAAAAATGTTCCAGCTTCTTTGAAACAAAACAAAACAAAAAAATTTCGTTGGATGAGTAACGGTTTATTTTGTAGGCCCCCTCAGTATATCACCCCAGAAAACTGCTTCCTTCAAAATACCCTTCGCTCAACTTACTTGTTCTAGTAGTTTTTTTTGTAAATTCCTTAGGATTCTCTCTATATGACATCATATCATCTGAACATTGAAATAGATTTAATTCTTCCTTTATTCTTTGGTTGCTTTTATTTCTTTTTCTTGCCTAAATACATTACCTGAAACTACCAGTACAATGTTGAATAGAAGTGGCAAGAGCAAATACCTTGTTTTATTCCTGATTTTAGAGGGAAAGTATTTCATCTTCAGTGATCAAGTCTGATGTGATCTATTTCCTTTTCTTTTTTTTACAGGTGGCATTTATCAGGTGGAGTCAGTTCTTTTCTATCACTAGTTTGTTGAAGGTTTCTATTATGCAAAGGCATGAGATTTTCAAACTTTTTTCTGCACCTACTTAAATGATCACTTGAATTTTGTCTTTTATGCTATTAATATAGTTTGTTACATCGACTGATTTTCATATGTTAAACCAACCTTTCATTCCTAGGATAAATCTCACTTGTTCAAGGTGTATAATAATTTTTACATGTTTTTGTGTTAAGTTTTCTAGTATTTTCTTGAGGATTTTTGTGTTTATTTATCGATAAGAGATATTGGTCTATAGTTATTGTTTGGTTTTTATTGTGATATCTTTATCTAGTTTTGATATCAGAGTTATACTGCCTTAGAGAATGAATCGGGAAGTGTTCCCATCTCTTCTGTTTTTGGAAGTGTCAGTGAACGATTGATGTCTTTTTTAAGAAGTCGGTTGAATTTACCAATTAAGTCAACTGAGCCTAGGCTTTGCTTTGTGGGAACTGTATTAATTACTAATCCAATCTCTTGTTTTAGGTCTACTCAGATTTTCTATTTCCTTTTGAGTCAGTTTTGGTAATTGTATCTTCCTAAGAATATGTCCATTTCGTCTAAGTTTTCTAATTTGTTGGCATACAATTCTTCATAGTATTCCCTTAATCTCTCAAAATCTTTTTTTTTTTTTAATTATTTCCATAAGATTGGTAGTGGTGCATCCTTTTTCATTCCTAATTTTATAATTTTTTCATTTTTCTGTCTCTATCTCCTTGGTCCATTTAATTAAGGTTTGTCAAATTAGTTGATCTTTCAAAATAACTAACTTCTGATTTCATGTGTTTTCTTTCATGTTTTTCTGTTCTTTTTATCATTTATTTTCATTCTTGTCTTTATTATTTCCTTCTCTATAGGGTCACTATGATTCGGAATCGATGGAAAGGTGTTCGGTTTTTGGTAAGACGAAAGATTAGGTTTTTTATTTGAGATCTTTCTTCTTCATTTAATGTAGGTATTTACAACTATGTTGTTGTTGTTGTTAGGCGCCATCAAGTTGATCCTGACTCATAGCAGCCCTATGTACAACAGAATGAACCACTGCCCAGTCCTGTGCCACCATCACAACCACTGCTATGTTTGAGCCCGTTGTAGCAGACACTGTGTCAACCCATCTCATCAAGGGTCTTCCTCTTTTTCAATGACTCTGTACCTTACCAAACATGAGATCCCCCTTAAGGGACTGTTTCTTCCTGATAACTTGTCCAAAGTTCATGAGAAAAAGTCTTGCATTCCTTTCTTCAAGAAGCACTCTAACTGCACTTCTTACAAGACAGTTTTGTTCATTTTTCTGGAAGTTTATGGTATATTCAAAATGCTTTGCCAACTAGAAGTTACAACTGTAAGTTTCCCCCAAAACACCACTTTGACTGCATTGCATAACTTTTCAGTGTTTTAAGGAATTTTTTGATTTATCTTTTGATTTCATCTTTGGCCCACTGATTGTGTTTTTTAATCTGTAAATATTTTTAAATTTTCCAAATTTCTTTCTATTATTGACTTCATATTTTATCCTCTATCATTCATCTGGAAACCCTGGTGGCATAATGGTTAAGAGCTATGGCTGCAAACCTAAAGGTTGGCAGTTTGAATCCACCAGGCACTCCTTGGAAACTCTATGGAGCAGTTTTACTCTGTCCTATAGGGTCGCTATGAGTCAGAGTCAACTCAATGGCAACGGGTTTGTTTTTTTTGGTTTGGACCATTCATCTGTGGAGCTCGTATGTTGCTGTGATGCTTGAAGCTATGCCACCAGTATTTCAAATATCAGAAGTGTCACCCATGGTGGATAGATTTCAGTGGAGCTTCCAGACTAAGACAGATGAGGAAGAAGAATGTGATGATCTACTTCTAAAAAAATTGGCCAGTGAAAACACTATAAATAGCAGCAGAACATTGTCTGATATGGTGCCAGAAGATGAGTCTCTCAGGTTGGAAGGCACTCAAAATATGACTGGGGAAGAGCTGCCTTCTCAAAGTAGAGTCAGGCTTAGTGATGTGGATGCAGTCAAGCTTTCAGGACCTTCATTTGCTTATGTGGCATGACTCAAAATGAGAGGAGTCAGATGATTGGAACAGCTGCAAAAACCATTAATAATTAGAACACGGAATTCACGAAGCATGAACCTAGGAAAATTAGAAGTTGTCAAAAATGAAATTAAAGTCTTGAAAATCGATATCTTAGGCATTACTGAGCTGAAATGGACTGGTATTGGGCATTTTGAATCAGACAATCATACGGTTTACTCTGTCAGAAATGACAATTGAAGAGGAATGGTGTGGCATTCATCATCAAAAAGAGCATTGCTAGACCTATCCTGAAGTACAATGCTATCAATAATAGGATAATATCTATAGGCCTACAAGAAAGGCCACTTAATATGACTATTACTCAAATTTACACACCAACCTCTAATGACAAAGATGAAGAGATTAAAGGTTTTTACCAGTTTCTACTGTCTGAAATTGATGAAACATGCAATCAAGACGCATTGATTATTTCTGGTGATTGTAATGAGAAAGTTGGAAACAAAGAAAAAGGATCAGTAGTTGGGAAATATGGCCTTGGCGATGGAAATGCTACTGGAGATTGCATGATAGAATTCTGTAATCCAATGGCTTATTCATTGCAAACACTGTTTTTCAACAATAAAAATGGTGTTTATACACATGGATCTTACTGGATGGAAAACACAGGAATCGAATTGACTACCTCTATGGAAAACCTCAATATTATCAGTCAGAAAAAGGCCAGGGGCCGACTGGGGAACACACCATTAATTGCTCATATGCAAACTCAAGTTGAAGCTGAAGAAAATTAAAACAAGTCCTCAATAGCTAAAATATGACCTTTAGTATATCTTACCTGAATTTAGACACAAACTCAAGAATAGATTTGACACATTGAACACTAATGACTGAAGACCAGGCTAGCTGTGGAATGACATCAAGAACATCATACATGAAGAAAGCAAATGGTCATTAAAAAGACGAGAAAGAAAGAAAGAAAGACCAAAACGGATGTCAGAAAAGACTCTGAAACTTGCCCTTGAATGTAGAGTACCTAAAGCAAAAGTAAGAAATGATGAAGTTAGAGAGCTGAATAGAAGATTTGAAAGGGCAGCTCCAGAAGACAAAGTATTACAATGAAATGTGAAAAGATGTGGAAATAAAATGCCAAAAGGGAAGAATGTGTTCAGCATTTCTCAAGCTGAAAGAACTGAAGGAAAAATTCAACCCTCAAGTTGAAATTTTGTAGGATTCTATGGGAAAAATATTGAAGTCTTCAAGAAGCATTAAAGGAAGATGGAGGGAATGCACAAAGTCCCAGTACCAAAAATAACTGGTTGACATTCAACCATTCCAGAAGGTAGCCTAGGATCAAGAATTGATGGTATTCAAGGAAGAAGTCCAAGCTGCACTGAAGGCATTGACAAAAAACAAAGCTCCAGGAACTGACAGGATATCAACTGAGATGTTTCAACAAATGGATGCAGCGCTGGAGGTGCTCAGTCATCTGTACCAAGAAATTTGGAAGACAGTTACCTGGCCAACCAACTGCAAGAGGTTCATATTTGTGCCCGTTCCAAGAAAGGTGTTCCAATAGAATGCAGAAATTATTGAACAATATCCTTAATGTCACACACAAGTAAAATTTGTGGAAGATTATTTTTAAAAAGTTGCAGCAATACATCCACAGGAAACTGTCAGAAATTCAAACTCAATTCGGAAGAGGGTGTAAAATGAGGGATATCATTGCTGAAGTCAGATGGATCTTGGCTGAAAGCAGAGAATATCAGAAAGATGTTTAACTGTATTTTATTGACCGTGCAAAGTCATTGGCCTGTGTGGATCATAACAAATTATGGATAATATTGTGAGGAATGGGAATTTCAGAACAATTGTGCTTGTGTGGAACCTGTACGTAGACCAAGAGGGAACCATTTGAGCAGAACAAGGGGGTACTTCTTGGTTTAAAATCAGGAAAGGTGTGCATCAAGGTTGTATTCTTTCACCATACTTATTCAATCTGTATGTGAGCAAATAATCAGAGAAACTGGACTATATGAAGAAGAATGTGGCATCAGGATTCATGGGTGACACAACCTTGCTCACTGAAAGTGAAAAGGACTTGAAGCACTTACTGATGAAGATCAAAGACTACAACCTTCGGTACAGATAAGACCTCAACATAAAAAGAACAAAAATCCTCACAACTCAACCAATAAGTAGCATTATGATAAATGGAGAAAATATTGACGTTGTCAAGGATTTCATTTTATTTGGATCCATAATCAGTGCCTATGGAAGTGGCAGTCAAGAAATCAAAGAGCATATTGTACTGGGCAAATCTGCCACAAAAGACTTCTTTAAAGTGTTGAAAAACAAATATGTCACTTTGAAGACTAAGGGGCACCTTACCCAAGCCATGATATTTTCAATCGCCTCATATGCACGTGAAAGCTGGACAATGAATAAGAAAGACTGAAGAAGAATTGATGTCTTTGAATTATGGCATTGGCAAAGGATATTGAATATGCTATGGACTGCCAGAGGAGGGAACAAACCTGTCTTAGTGAAGAAGTACAGCCAGAGTGTTTCTTGGAAGTGAGGAATGTAAGACTTTGTTGCATGTACTTTGGACTTGTTACCAGGAGAGACTTGTCCCTAGACAGTACATCATGCTTGGCAAGGTAGAGGGTTAGCAAAGGAGAAGACCCTCAGTGAGGTGGACTGACGTAGTGGCTGCATCAATGGTTTCAAATATAGCAATGATCGTGAGGATGGCACAGGACCAGCCAGTGTTTCGTTCTGTGGTCCATCGAGTCAGAACCAACTGGATGGTACCTGACAACAACATCATCAACAATTCATTCTATTGTGGTTAGAGAACATACTCGATATGAATTCAACTCTAGTAAACTTAACTGAGCATTGTTTTATGGTCTAGTATACAGTCTATGTTAGAGGATGTTCCATGTGTGCTTGAAAATAATGTGTATTCTGATGTTTTTGAGTGACATGTTATATAGACGTCTATTAAGTCTAGCTGGTTTATAATGTTATTTGAGTCACCTGTTTCTTGTTGATCTTCTGCATAGCTGTAATATCCTTTATTGAAAGTAGAGTATGGTAAGCTTCTGATATGTTCCTTAAATTGTTATCTCTTCCTTCAATTCTGTGAGTTTTTGTTTCATGTGTTTTGGGACTCTGTTCTTACAGCATATATGGATATAATTGTTATATCTTGATGGATTGACCCTTTTATCATAATAAAATGTCCTTCTTTGTCTCTAAAGTTTATTTTGTTTGATATTAGGGTAGCCACTCCATCTTTCTTTGGGCACTCTTTGCCTGATTTATCTTTATCAATTCCTTACTTTTAATCTATCTGTATTTTGGAATGCAGCATATAGTTAGATCATGTTTGTTTTTTTTTTACTCTGCCATGTTCTGCCTTTTGATTGAAGTGTTTAATCCATTTATACTTAATGTAATTTCTGACAAAGTAGGACTCATAACTTCAATTTTGCTATTTGTTATGTATATTTCTTACATCTCATTTTTTTCTATATTCCGCCACTATGGCTTTCTTTTGTCTTTAATTGATAGCTTGTAGCATATCATTTCAATTCCTTCTTTGTTTCTTTTGTGCTATTCTTTTGGATAATTTTCTTATTTGTTGCCCTGGAGATTACAATTAAAATCTTAATTGAAAACAGCCTAGTTTGGATTAATACCAATTTAATTTCATTAGTATACAAATTCATTGTTACTTTATGCTGGCCACTTTTAAATTAGATAGAAGGGTAAAAGAGTTACAAACAAAAATGAACTTATTCTATCTTTTTATATATATATATATATTTTATATTTACATATGCAACTAACTTTGGCTGTGTTCCTTGTTTCTTTGTGTGGCTTTGAGTTACTCTCCTGTGTCATTTTATTTCAACCTGAAGGACTCTCTTTAGTAGTTATTCTAAGGGCAGGTCTGCTGGTAATTAAATTTATTATCTAGTTTTTGTTCATCTAGGTATGTCTTGACTTTCCTCTGCTTCTGAAGGACAGATTTGTAGCATAAGATCTAAAACTTTAAGTGCTGCCTTGACATCTTTGAGCCTCACAGGGTCCCAAGAGCCTAATTGTGAGTTCCCATGCTCCTCCAGATATACCTTTTTGACTTGATGGGAAAGGCTCCCCACTTGACTAGTTCTCCTAACAGCAGACCAACTGCACTCTTCCCGGGCCTCAGCCTTATGGCTTACATTCCCTGTAAGCCCATGGAATTATTCAAACAAACCAAGCACATCATTCTGTAACAATCAGGAGGCAACCTATGTATTGTTACTTTGAAGTCATAGCCCCTACTTGTTCACTGTATTGCTTAGTGCAGCCCCCATGCATATATCAGAGCTTTTCAAAGTCCTCTATAGAGATCTCATTCTGTTGTTTTTCCTTTTAAGTGTTTTGACCAGCCTGTTGTTAGCTTCAATTGGTATCTTTACCTCAGGCAGCTGCAATCTTAAATAACTGCCAGTGTTTTCTTTCGATTAACACTCTAGTGATATGACTAACCACACAAGGCATATTCTGAGTCAGATCAAATAAAGACAAATTCTGAGAATAGAGCTTTTCGGAGAACTTCCAGACAAGTGAAACTGTGCCATTTCTCTTGGAATGGGGGTTTTGGGGGATCTCTAACCCCATTCAGTCTCTTTCAGTGGCTGCCTGGTTGCTGATATTCACAGCCACCATAGTGGCAAAGCTGTCAGTCTTCAAGACTGCCATGGGGCTGGGGAAAGGGACAATAAAAAAAAAAAAATAGGGTAGGTTAAAATGCTGCAAATCTCACCAGCCAAGTGATTCAGCCATTTTTCTTGAGTAAATGTTCCTTGGATTGTTGTAAGCCTTTGTTTAATTTCCAAGGTTCTGAGAAAGTTAATTTTGATAATTTTTGCCAGTGCTCTCATTGCTTTTATGCAGGAGAAGATTTTCAGAAGTCTTCATTTCCAGTGTGCTTCTTTTAATTTACTTTTAATATAAATTATCCTATTCCAAATTTAAAACTGATTTAACAGCTTTGTATAAATTGTGACATTTACAATATGCTGAATATTACATCATTTGCAATTGATTATGAAAAGTTTTGATGACAACTTAAACATTTCCAAGGTGGTACATAGTTTTGAACAATTAATTTTAGACTAAATCACCAAAACATGTTTGAAAACTACCTTAATAGAAAATTAGCTTGAAGGATCACATTTGGTAAGAATGAGCAGAATAAAGTCATTATCTAGACTGTGACAGCAAAACACAAAGTTCATTTAACTGTTCTGCATAAGAAATGACAAGTTTAAGGATAAATGATACAGGACAGAAAAATAAGCGAAGGCATCAGAGAAGAGTGAGACAGGAGGTCAGCACCATAGTTGAAGACCAAGTCTGTGAAAAGAGCAAGTGGGAAACTTCTCATGGCTAATGGCCAAAGAACTTTTTTCTCTTGTTCTTTTTTTTTTCCAAAGAACTTTTAAGAGAAGAGAATTCTAAAAGTCAACTTTAGTTTTTTTTAGATGTGAATATTCAAACTGTTAATTAACTCTTTAACAAAAAAAAAAACTACATATGCAAAACAAAAGTAAAATGTTAAGGCGAGAGCCAGTACGGACAAACTTTCAGTATTCTCCAGAGGCTGTTTTCAGCCCTCTGGCCTTGGTGGTGCAGTGGTTAAGAGTTCAGCTGCTAACCAAAAGGTTGGCAGTTTGAATCCACCAGTTAATCCCTGAAAACCCTATGAGGCAATTCTGTACTCTCCTACAGTGTCAAATCCACTCAATGGCAATGGGTTTGCTTTTGGTTTTTTATCCCTGGTATTGGGCCGTCTTCCAGTCTTACCATACAACTTGATCTAGTCAGACAATTTGAACTCTCTAACTTGGGAGAGTATGTCGTTGCTACAGCTCTCTGACTGGTTGAGAACATCAAGTAAAATCTAAGATCTTAGGCTGAATTTGAGGAACTTAAGTATTAATTTAGCATTGAGCTCCTTTGAAGGTTCGGCAGTGAGTGTACATAACATGATCCTTATGGTTGGAAGATTCTCTTCAGCAAGGCAACACGCACCAGATGAAAGAAAGGCTGTGGTGGGTTTTCTGAGCTGGATTGAGTTTTATCTCCACCTACAACTACATGCCCCAAATGAGATAAACAAAGGTTTCATAGTTTATCTAAAGTTCCAAGATTAAAATTAGTTACCTTGGCTCTCCTCATTGAATCCTAGAAGGTGGACTGAATCCAAGAAGCACCGTGCCTTTGCATTGCTGATACATGGTTTCAGTGGGTCCAGCAAAATGGTCCCAGAACACCAGCAGAGCCACAGAGAATCAGAAAACACTTCAGGATTCATAAGTGAGAACACTTAATGGTTCCTCCCTAAAGTCTATTAAAAAAAAAAAAAAAAGTCTATAGCCATGACAAATCCAATTTTTGATCTCTAGCCTCAAAGAAGGTAAGAGATAAGGCATATCTACCTTTATTTAGTGGAAAAATACTTGTTCCTCCCTTCTCTCTACATATAAAAGAACTAAATTTTGCCACATGTGCTGTTCTGGAGGAGGTATGGCGCTTCTCAAACATTTTCACCTCAAAGTAAGTCAGATACAATTGACTTCCTGTGGAGAGATTTACAGCATGCAAATACTTCACTATAGCTGAGAGTGAAATTAAATTGACTAGCCACATGGCTAGTTCAAACTGTGAAATTTTGTTGAACATAAAAGATTATAAAATACCTTGCTTCCAAGTCTACGGTAAATAATTGCAGATACAATGATTTTATGCCAGGTCCTCTTCCTGACACTGAAATTTTCACTGTATTTCTCCACACAATCTGTACCGGCCCACTCACTCACTCACACGTACGTGCACTCACTCACTCACACGTACGTGCACTCACTCACGTTAACATTTTCCTTATCTTCTTCTTTTAACCTGGATGTCTTTCTCCTGAATGTAAAATTTTATTCATTCTTTAAGAGTGGCTTAAATGCCCATTCTTCCATTAACTATTTCCTTAATCTCCTCGTATTTATCTCAGAATGTTGCCAGTACCTCTGTTTAAATTTATTTCCTTTGACATGTTATTTATTACTAAGTCACTTGGATGCTATCTCACCCACTAAATGCAAAGCTCCTTGAGAGCATGGATAGTATCCCATTTATGCAATTTCTCAGCAATTAGCCCTTAATTATTGGCATTTGGCATTGGATAAAAGTGCCAAAAGGCTAAATCTACATAGAAAACTAGTTGAGAAAAAGTTATAAATATTTTTCTTTTTTTTTTTTGTACCAGGATTTTATGGGGAAAAAAGTGCTAGGAAAATCAGAGGGGGAAGAACTCTAAATCGCTACTATGTAGTACTGTGGAATACACATGGACTCTAAAAAAAAGGACTCTAGCTATGTGCAAATTTGCTATGGTCTTTGAATAGCAAAAACGTTAACAATGTGCACAAAGGTTTTCACTAAATGGACTAAATTGGTAGGTTACTTTAATTAAACAAGTTAGCACATTGTTTTGAGTTAAACTCTGGCTGGGTATCTAGCAAGCCAATAACAAAGGGAATTGACTGAACTTTTCAACTTTTACTGTTTATTTAGACATTATATAGACATAGCCAAAAAGAAGTCTCTCCAAAAACACCTCAAAGAAATTTTTCTTCAACTGCATAAGATCATGAGAAAATAAAATCCCTCAATTCTCAAATGACACTTTAAAGCTATAGGAGTGGAGTGTGGGGAAATCGGTACAGCCATGGATTATCAAAACAACAGAAATATAAACCAGGTATCAATTTATAATATTTACTGAAATAAACTGACTCTGATTGAAACTGTCAGCTAGGTTATTTGGCCTTGAAATAAAATACCAAACATGTACTAAGTAGAAAACTTTTGCAATGAGAATATGACCTCCCTTTTATAATACTACCTTAATATGAATTGAACTGATTGATAAATAGAATTCAAATTGGCTCTTTTGTATGAAAACAATTCAATCCTGAGTTAAAAGCATTTTCGGAGTTTTTACATATCTTTTCAACTGGTGTACACATTTTATATTTTGCAGAGATCGCTATGCAGTTATTCCTAATCCATTCTACCCAGCTCCATAGAGCTGGATTTCCCTCACTCTGTTTCCTTTGAAGAGTGATTGGCCTGACATGATCTGACTCTTGGGAGGGATGGTCAACATCTTTTTGTTTGTTTGTTTTGCCCTCAAATGCACCACTTACATGAATAGTTTAGCACCTAAACTAAAAACTTATAAAGCAAAGGGACTGGAAATAGTTCAAATGTGGTAAGTTAAAAGAAGCAGTCTGTAAGAGTGTGTGCAAGAGAGAGCACTGTGCCAATGTAGGGCTGTGTACCTCAATGAATGGCATCAAAGAAGACCTGTCCCCTTGAATGCTATCATTCCATGAGATTCTTTCAGCTAAACTGTTCTGCTCAGGGTGGTGACCTGTGGTCCCTTAGGTTCTTAGTTGTCCTGTGGATACGAATCCATTTTCTGTTTCCTGTATCCCCATCTCCCCACCCATATCTCAGCAATTGGCTTGAAAGAATGAAGCAGAGACCTTACAAATGCCTAAAGACCCAAAATTCTGTCAAGGGGAAAGAAAAATGGAAAAGAGAAGAAAGGGAAGAAATCCCTAAATCCCTGCACATGCAAAAGCCCGTCACCTCCTTTCTTATTTTTTTCCCCACTTCTAAAGCAGACGAGTGAAATAAGAGCCCGTTCAAAACCACACGAGTAAAAATGCAGTTGTGTGTTTTTCACATTCTTCAGAACAGGCAGAGGGATGAAAATGAGGGCGAGTTCCCTATAGTCGAACATGCCCAGAAGTAGCAAACTCTGACTTAGCTATGAGCCAAATAAGCGGCTCCTGAATAATCAGGCCTTGGTTTAAATCCATAGAGGTGTCCTTTTCATGTGTGTGAGGTGGACTTTTGATTTCATCTTTGGGACAAATTTTGAAGTTATTTTATGACTGTGGCATAGCAAATGAAGGAAACTCTTTTAATGGACAGCTCATGTCGGCTTATTAGCAGTGTCCATTTAATTCTCTCTTATAAATTGTATTTTGAATCATTACCACTCAAGGGTCACAAGGTTTCATTTACTTAAGCTCAAGATACCCATATGGAAAAGCACTCTAAAGTCAAATTCATCCAGCAAACATCACTTCAATACAGGACTACTTAAATACAAGTATTAGACCAAAAACTAGAGCTGTGTGATCAATAGTTTTGCTCTTGATCTATCATATTAAATTAATAGACAGGCTAACAGGTCTATATTATGTATTAAAAGAATAATGTTTTCACTCATATCGAAGGAAAAAAAGCCAAAATTCAGTTCTTAGATCTTTTTGCAATTAAAAGATCCATAAGACAGAGTGATAAGATGAGGTCATATCCCAGCATATGGTATAAAATAGGTCAGAGGGAGCAAAAACTCAGAGGCTCAATAAATAGTTAAAGCAAGAATGGCACTAGGATGCTGAGTCCAATTCATCCCTTTCCTTTTCCATGGATTTAGCCCATTAGACTGATAAACTTGCCTGGAATTTGTGTTAAGTCTTTCTCAAGATAGATTATTCTCCATAGACAATTCATCCAATATACCAACCATTATAAATACCGTATGGCCCCAAGCATTAAAGTTTTCCATTCTTTTCCACTGACCCTTGACCTTGGAGTATTTTCAGTCCTACTTTTGCCAGAGTAATGAATCTCTCTGGTTGTGCCATGAAGGAAACCAGGGAACTAGAGAGCTTTTTCTAGCTCCTTTTGCTCTAGGATAAGGATCTGAAAAGAAGATACTAGTATACCAGGTCAAATCATCAAAGCAAATAAAACAATACCAAAACTCCGCATGCAATTTCAAAGTGAAAACCTGAGTGACCAAAGTAGGATTGGGGGAGTGGAATGAAAAATAACTAGAGAAGAAACTTTTTTTTTTTATAGCCAAAACAAGTTCCAGTAGTAACACATGTTAAGTTGTGGGGAAAAGAGACTTTGTTATGGACAGTGTATAGTTCTAGAAATGTATTATTCTGTACAGTTGTATCTAAAATAATATTTGTCTACATTTGGCCATAGGAACATAGGAATTTGACCATTTGTTAAGAAGAGTACAGACTGTCTGACTCTTGACAAATGAAAATGTAGCACTAATATTCAATCAAGCCATGATATTTTCAATTGCCTCATATGCAAACGAAAGCTGGACAATGAATAAAGAAGACTGAAGAAGCATTGATGCATTTGAATTATGGTGTTGGCAAAGAATAGTGAATATACCATGGACTGCCAGAAGAACAAGCAAGTTTCCCTTGGAAGAAGTACAGCCATAGTGCTGTTTGCAAGCAAGGATGGCAAGACTTTGCCTCATGTACTTTGGACATGTTATCAGAAGGGACCAGTCCATGGAAACGACATCATTTTTGGTAAAGTAGAGGGTCAACAAAAAAGAGGAAGACCCTGGATGAGATGGATTGACACAGTGGCTGCAACAATGGCCTCAAACATAGTAACGATTGTGAAGATGGCGCGGGATCAGGCAGTGTTTCATTCTGTTGTACATAGGATCACTAGAGTTGGAACTGACTTGACAGCATCTAACAACAATGACAACAGCAATATTCAATGAGAAGCTTAATTATTAATGCAAAATTTATTTAACAAATACATAGGTAACTGTTAAGGTCATTTATATAACTACTAAATCCCAACCCAAAATATGCATTAAAAAAAAAAAAGTTGCCATCCAGTCGATTCCAACACACAGCAACCCTACAGGACAAAGCAGAACTGCCCTATAGGGTTTCCAAGTACCGGCTGGTGAATTCGAACTGCCAATGTTTTTGGTTAGCAGCCGTAGCACTTAACCTCTACACCACCAGGGCTCCAAAATATGCATACCCCCAAAAATACCCAGTGCCATCGAGTCGATTCCAACTCATAGCGACCCTATAGGACAGGGTAGAACTGCATTGGAGGGTCTTTTTCATGAATGTGTAATGCTTTTAATTTAATAGCTTGACCTCAGCAAATGAAAATAAGAATGCTTACTAGGCTTCAGGAAAAAGGCAAAGCTTAACCTTAGAGGTAATCATCGTGCTTTACATAAAGTAACAGATCAACACTAACTAATTCTGTTTGGTTAGTGGCAGGGATTTCATCCTGAGGAAGAATAGCTGCTAGCTTTCAGAAGAGAATCCCTTAATTAATGATTCATTGGTAAGACAAATAGATGGATAAAAAAAAAAAAAAACGTTGTAATAGTGGAATACTTCCTTATATGGTCTTATCTTTTCCCCTTCTTTGTTCCTTTTTGTCAGGAAGTAAGAATATTCCATTAAATCTTTCACTATTAGTTCTAGAAATAATAACACTGCCCTTATTCACTACAGTAAGAATTTTGAGGTGGCGTTGCTATTCTTAATTGCTGCCCAGAAAAAGAATGCCACCCTCTGACTATGAACATACTTTCTATCTAAGCACACATCAGATCAAACAAAACAATAACCAACCAAATATCACTAAAATAACGACTTGAGCTAAATTGCTATGGAAGAATCCTTTGTGTGTGTGTGTGTGTGTAACTTTAAAAGGCTAATTATTCTTTTTTGGTTAAAATTATGCAGCCCTTAAGTAACTCTGAGTAAATGAATTATGTGCCATTAAAAAAAAAATTCTTGAAAGTTTTCATTAGCTGTAGAATAAAATAGCTTTAAGCTTTAGAATGTTCTACTCTGTTGGAGGCTCTCATGTCTTTGTGATATTCTGGTGACAATTTCTATTCTCAGTGTCAAAAACAACTCTGCTCTCTGGAACAAGTCGCGTAGTATTCTCTCCTTTTAATATTCTAATCGTCAGGTGTGAAGTGAAATGGTTGCACGGTGTAATGGTGGTAAAGAAGTGGAGTGTCAGTGAGACGGGGAAGGTGACAGACTCCGAATAGGTCCCCGAGGTGCTCTCCAAGTGCACTGGATAAAGATTCCCCTGGGAAAATTTTCTCATTAGTTCTCAGACACAGTTCAGTAATTCAATAGCACCAGGTTACCATTAGTCACAAGACCAAAATATGTTACTTTCCACGCTTTAGTTCCTTTATTTGTATATGTCATTTTCAGACTGAAAATTATGAGCCCTACACTCATGCAAAGCCAGTCAGTAAGTTGTTTACATATTGAAGTCTGATACATGACAAGCAGATTCTGCAGGTTTTTAATGTTGATGTATGAAGCAAATTCAAAGGGAAAGAGACATTTTAAACCATTCTAATGATACTTCCTGAAGCAACTGTGAATTCTTGTGTACCAGAATTATTAAACATACACACATTCATTTTCATAGGAAAACTAGAAAGTACTCAGATATAGTTGTTAAAGAAAATTTCAAATTTTCAAAATGCTCCCCTACTCTTATTTTTGCTTCTAAACTTTTGTCACTGTTTAAAGGGAGTCTGTTATTTATAAAACCACTCACTCTCTGGTGACTATATGCTCTGCTTTGGAAATTAGAAAGTCTTCTTTCTAAAATCAGAAAATACTGGACGACTTTTCTACATATGTGAATATCAGATATACACATTTCTTACTAAAACAGTGGAGAAAAACTTAAAAACCCCAGTTGTTAGTTTTCTATGTAATTACTGAGTAAAATGTTAAAATGCATAGGCTAGAATTCCACGTTTTATTTTTCACTGCCATAAAAGACGTGTACCTTTTTCTATGCTATGAAAGTTAACTGAACTCCCACTCCGCAATTGAAAGCATAATAGGCGAGGGGTTGTCTCCCTCATTATTCACTAGGTCAGGAAGAAAGGAGTATCCACCCCCATTGGTCATTTAAGTCCTCCTGGTTACATTAGAGAAGCAGTAATGAAATCTGTGAAAAAGAAAATTAAATACGACACTGATTGTTGTAGATTTTTTTAAGTTTCATAAGAAAACTCCTGGCATTTTACTTTGCAGACTTTTCAGTGATGGTCATTGTTATGTTTAAAAGAAAACTAGTATACAATGTTGCACAAAATTACTTAATAGGTTTTATAATATGTTCTGGTGGAAACGTAAATGTAACCATCAAAAAAAAACACCATGGCAGGAGGAAGTTCATCCTTGGTAATACAAACTCTTAGAAAAATGTAAGGATAAGTAAACTGCAAGAAGTTATGTGTTAGAAAAAATGACGAGGCATGGGAAAGAACAGGCTTTTCTAAATGAATTAGTTAAAAACCCTTCCCAATAGAAACACACTCCTATCAAAACAGTAATGATCAAGATTCCAAACAAACTGTCAAATGCTTTTGTTTATGTGTTACCCATAGAGTTATTGTTGAATTACAAATGGTAAATATTTATAAGTGATTCATATTAAAGAAGTTGTCAGCTCCAGCTCCAGTTCTTCACCTTCTGTCATCCCAACTATCAGGGGGGGCTGGTTCAATCACTTTCTTGTCAGGCTACCTTTCTTCCCCAGAATACTCAATTCCCCAAACACAGCAAAATATAAATAAATGGAAAGGGCTAATGATGCATGATTGCCAAGAGGTATCAAGTTTTTTAAGGTGCTGTGCTGACTAAATTTTAAATTAGCAAAATCATCCAATTCATTTCCCAAGGCAATAATCTTTATACATTTTATGTTATTGAAATATATCTTCTTATTTGTAATTTGTCTGCTTTCATATGGTTGGAATTATATCTGCTTTTAAAGTTCAAGTATATGTAGTTTAGTCCATGTTTTTTTTTTTTTTTTCTCATAAGATCCGAAAGTTAGGCTAATGAAAAAACAAACATATTCCAATTACAGGAAAAATGGCATGAAAGTATAAGATTTGGGAACTGTTCTATATTATTAAGAAGTTTAAAGGTATATTTTAAATCTTCAGGCTCAGGTTGATGTCATTTTCAGCAATTAAATCCAAAGCTTAATGTTTAGCAAATAATACAGAATAGTTCCCAAATCTTGTAATTTCATGCTGTCTCCCCTTTAAATAGTCTTTAATGTGTCTCTGTGATGAAAATAACTGTCATTTCTAATGACTTGGTTGCAATCTAATTCTTTACCATTTTTGACTTGGTTTGAGTGTATCATGTTTCTGCTGACATTGTGTCTTGTGGTATGCATGGTTTTGTGCCTAAGAAGAATGCTTCCTAACTAAGGCAAGCAATGGTCCCTGAGATCACAACTTATGGGTGCAAAACCACCACCACCACCAACAACAAAAAACTCACTGAGTTTATTGAATCAATTATTTTTAAAAAATAAAGGTTTTATTTAAACTTTATGTTGTGAAGAATTTTTATATCTAGCCCTGGTGGTGCTGTGGTTAAGAGCTTGGCTGCGAACCAAAAGATTGGCAGCTCAAATCCACCAGCCACTCCTTGGAAACCCTACCGTGTCCTACAGGGTCACTATGAGTTGGAATCAAATTAATGGCAATGGATTCGGTTTGGTTTTTACATATATATATATACACACATATACATATATATACATACACACATACACACACACGTAAAACAGTATATGCAGAAATCAGGATCGATAATGGAAACTCAGCAAAATAGTTAAGGAATACTTTTTGTTCAGATAATCAGATCCTCTTAATGAAGGGAAAAAGAAAAAAACTTTTTTTTTTTTTTAATGAAGGGAGGCCATATAAATAAGAAATCAGTGATTTTGACAGATTCCGATGTAAGTTAGCTAATGCCAGCATGGTAACCTTTCTGTAAGTTTTGTCTCATTTTTCTCCTTCCATATGAAATAGCTCTTGAGAATCTTCTAGCAATTTCCTGTGATGTCCTTTATTGTCATTGTAGCACAGTGACCTCCCCGCACGTGTTTTCACTGGTGCTTACAAGCAGGCCAACTCCATACACACATGCACACACATAAAAGGCAGGGCCACTCAACAGATGTGCTCTTGTGTGGGAATCATATCAGTTTTTCTGAAACACCGACGGCATGGCTTTCAAGTAGTTTTAAATTTCAAATCAGCTCAGTCCATATTTAATCTAGACATGTTGGTTTAACACCAAGCCACATCAGACCTTTTAAAGTTCAGTGACTGTGATATAAAAATTCTTCGCTGTGTTGCACCAATAAATTGAGAAGTGTGGTATATTCTCTACTATCACTGGAACCATTGTGAAATGAAATAAAGTCTTTGATATAAGTCCTCACACAGGTGCACACTCTTTCACAGTTACGTTCAAAGTGCGTGCTCACAAAATTAATAAAAACTCACATGATGAAGAATCATTTCTGGAAGTAAGTGGTAAAAATAATAATAATAAAAAAAAAAAGACTAACTTCACCATTTTTTCCCCCTGTTGGTCACTTTACATGCCAATAGATTAAAAAGAGGCTGAATTCCTTTTCTCTGAGGACCACCTTTGTAACTCAGTTATTTAGTTTTTTATTTTTTTAAACTAAGCAGCCAAAAGAAAGAGCCACTTGACACCTTCAGCAAGTATCTCAGTTCTTTTCATATTGTCAATAGCTCCACTGATAGCACTGTTCTTTTGACAGCTAAAAGCAGATGTGTGGGTTAAGTATGGGAGCAATTCAAATGTCCATAGTAAACTGCAGGGGGGCAGCGAGAGCTCAGAGAGCAGCAGCTTTAAAGTAATTGACTAATACAGTAAGGATATTAAAGTCATTTAGTGCCAAAAGGGAACACACTGATCCCTGACCCTCAGCCACTTTGGAGTAATCTAGTATTCAATCCAGCGTGTAATGACTGCCAGGCCTGTCAATCCTCCAGGCTCTCCAGTCAAATGCCTGTGGCTACTATTGGCTTATGGTAAAAGGACAGAAATGCAGGGAAATGCTTCTCAATCAGCCTATGATGTGATAATGTTATTGCTCCAATGTATTCTATATTGTCCCTGCATAGTTTAATCTGTTGAGGCCCATGTCAAAAATTGCCCTTGTTCCCCAGAGGTCTTTACTCAACCTTCTAGTAATACAAGGAGATTTGAAAGGAAAGGGGGTGACTCACTTGATGAATTGTTTCCAGCTAATATAAAAATAATAATAATAATAAGGGGTCAACTGTGGCTTAAAGGTGATCCATGGAAGGTGCAAATTAGAATAAGTGTGTTAGTAATCTGATTTATAAATCCTTGTTCTTTTACTCCAATGGGCAAGATGTTTTATAATAAAAAATATTGACACAGAAATTTATTTACATGGTGGCTGATTCACATTCTGTGCCTGCACCAGAAGGCGTGTTAACAGGGGGAGATGTCATCAGGAAAGATTTACTTGTTTCTGCCACTTTGAGCCCAGAAGAGTTGGCGAACTTCTGGGAAGCTTGCATTTTAAATAAGGTGTTTTGCATTGGGAAAATATAATTATTGCTCCAGGCTGAGAATGGAAAAAAAAAGTAAGTGAGAGTACAGGAAATTCCCGTTTTTTGTTATTTTGATTTTGCTAATTAAGGCAGTAGAAACTGACCCATATAGAGTTTCTAAAGTTGCAAAGTCAAAATGGGATAATGATTATTCACAATTCACTTTTTTGTCTTACAAAGAGTCTTTGTATTTCTTAGTCTTCCCCCCATTTACTTTTCTAAACCCACTCTATATAATCTTTGGAAAGAGAGAGCTCCAGCGATGATAATACACTATTATTTTTAGAGAACATTAAGGTTACATAAGAGGAGGCATTTTGCCTATTTCTGTTCTGCAGGAGTCTGCCCGGCTCTCCACAGGGAAGGTGTTACACAAAATGAGAAACAAAAGTAAAGATCTAAACCAAGCCTGTTGCTGCGGAGTTGCTTCCGACTCATAGTGACCCTATCGGACAGAGTAGAACTGCCCCATACGATTTCCAAGGCTGTAATCTTTTTGGTGGTTTTAATCTTTATGGAAGCAGACCACATCCTTCTCCCATGGAGCTACTGCTGGGTTCAAATTGCCGACCTTTCCATTAGCAGCCAAGCTCTTAACCACTGTGCCACCAGGGCTGTCTTTATTGAGAACATTAAGATTCAATAAGGGGAGGCATTTTGCCTATTTCTGTTGTGTGGGAGTCTGCCCAACTCTCCAGAGGGAAATGAAAAACAGAAGTGAACATCTACTTGCTTGGTGTCAGAAGCAAATGCCTTTCTCCCTCCTCCAACCTGTCTTCTTGCTGTTCTACACTCTAAAATCATTACCAATGTGTAGTTGTATTTGAAAAAGCATTCTGCACATGGTACCTAGCTCTACCACTTAAGATATTCTGAATTTTGTGTACAATTTTTGACAAAGAATAAGAGGCAGAGGAAAATCTTACTTTTGTGTTAAGTGAATTCCCAGAGTTCAGGGGCAGAATGAGTGCAGGAGGCATCCCATCAGGGTATCTCTGGCAATTTTTCATTAGTACCCATGACAAGCTGTTTCACCATGGGCTATTGTTTTCATAGAAAGTTCAAATACAGTAGGATGGGATGTAGCATGCTATTAACACATAATGGCACAATTATTACCTATCTTGTATATATATGACCTTTGTCACCATGAACATTGATACTGTTCATTATAATCTACCTTTGTAGAATAGGAGGAACAGTTGGACGCCTTTAGAGTCCTTTTCTCCCGTAGACTAATCATGTGTTTAAAGTTTCCACAGCTTTTCTAAAGAGGTGAAGTAGACAGGAAAACCAAATAGGCCAAAAGAATCTTTGGGCTTCAAAAAAACTTGGGATTAATTTTTCTACTTCTACTACCGATTGGCTGGCGTCAAATAGTTAAGCCATTTTAGGCGAGAGTATATTTAATATAAAATTCTAAAACTCAACATTATGTGTATTTTTTTTTAAAAGCTACAAAACTCTGAAATGGTAGCTTATTTCTACAAGCAAAACAAGAAAAATCAATCTTACTTTATAGCTACACATTGTATTACAAGCTTCTTCAATGGGTTGAGGTTTATTTCTTCCTACTATTTATTGGCTTATAAAAATTGGTGAGCCAATTTTCACTCTTTGTATGGTTACCTCATGTTCTAAATCAAAGTTGCTAAATACGTATTCTGTCTTCTCTAGAATGAATGTGAGTAAAACCTCATTTTGTCTAGGTTAATCCAATAGGTTCTCCTTTAGCTCTAATAGAATTAAGGGCGCATGTCTTACCTTCATTCTTGTAGTTGATGTGCGGTTAGAAAATAATTCACTTGTCCAGCAAATATGGAATTTCAGCTCTGCACATGACATTATGCCAAACTCTGTAAGGGGCATGAAAAATAATAAGATGTGATCCCTAATATTAACTTTCTTATGGACCAATATGGGAAGTGAGACACTAGACAAATAACTATACCACACAGTTAAAATGGGAGAATCAACTACAGCTAGTCGGTCAGTCCACATAGCTCCAATTAATGGGCACAGGCACTTCCTGAGATTCTCATTTTCATTTGTTGAGCTGTCCTCACTGAGATGCAGAATAATCACTTCGTTGGAAAGCTAGTTGTATATTTGAAACATGTTCTTTCTGGCTCTGAGGCTCATGTTTTCCAGGAAGATTGCATCTCTACCATCATGGGAATAGTGATGCTGGAATTCCCACATGTGAGGAAAGCTACTTCATGCTCTTCCAAACTGAAATTCCATTTTTCATTTTTTGAAAATTTTTAGGAAAGGTAAGACTCCAAGTGTCAACCATGAGGTACAGTGTAAGCCTTAGGTGATCTTCACGTAGTTCATCTCTTATTAAATTTATCTCCAAGGCCATGGGATCAGGACTTTGCCTTATTTTTTATTGTAATTCAAATATAGTAAGAGTTTAATAAACATTGAATTGGTTCAATGGGCGTGGAGAATATTTTTATTCCCACTCAGACCTAGAATTTTCTTTAGCAACTAACACTTATTACAATTCCCAGAGAATAAAGATAATCCCACCACACTACAAAGTTATGGGAAGCCATTAAGCTTATTAGCCATCAAAATGCTCAGTCCATTTATAATCCTCAGGTTCCTGCCCTATTTTAACACAATAAGGAGGCAGGAAATTTATATACAAAAATTCAAAAGTGTTATTTTCTTTGTGAAATTTACAAATCCACATTTAATTGCAAAGTTGTACCAACTGGTTAATATAACCACTTGTATCAATTGGTTAATATAATGATAACTGGTCTACTAACCAGTTGCATTTATATTGACTTTTATATTTTCAAGCTATTGACTTAGAAGCTATTATTCTTATTAAGAGCTATTAGGACAACCTGACAGAGTTCAAAGAGTATCAAAAATTATGAATAGTATTTGTTCTTTAACCTGCTATTATTGGCTTTGTTTTTTAAACTTTTTTTATACAAATGATTACACATATTCAAATTAATTGTACAAAACGTAAATGTACCACTCAAAGAATTATTATGTGTGAGCATCTCAGTAACCACCAGCCAGCTCAAGAAATGCAAAATTGCCAGCAATTCACAATTGTCCTTTGGGCCATTGCCAACTGTTACTCTGGCTTTCTTCCTTCCAGTCCACCAAAGGAACCACTATCTTGATTTCTAACATTAAAGTTTAATTCTTATTTTGTCTTTAAACTTTGTATATATGGGATCACTTTTGTATATGGCTTCTTTCGCTCAACATTATCACTGACTCTTCTTTGTTGTGTAAATCAGTCATTTGGTCATCTTCATTGCTGTACACTATTTTATGAATATAGCGCAATTTATTTATCCATCTTACTGCAGAAGGAGTTTTGGGTTGTTTCCAGTTTGAGAATATTACAAATAATCTGCTCTAAACATGGTGTTCATGTATCTTTTTCTGTTGTGCGTATAACAAGGAGTTGAATTGCTAGATCATAAATTATGCTAGTTCAAATTTAGAAAATGATGCCAGTTTCCAAAATGGTTGTAACAATTTCTACCTCACCATGAGAAATCCTGCTGTTTTACATCCTTACAAGCAGTTAGTATCATTAGTCTTATTAATTTTAGCCATTCTTTGAGGTATTTAATGGTATCTCATTTTAATTTATACTTCTGTGATTACTAGTAAGGATAAATACCTTTTCATATGTTTATTGAGTAATTTAGATAGGTTTTGCAAATTGCCCTAAAAAACTGCATTGATGGCATCAATTCCTCACACCCTTGACAGCACTGGGAACCATCAAACTTTAAGTGAAAAATGGAATCACATTATTTCTGTTATATATTTCTTTCCTTATCACTGACTTTGATTATCCTTCTATGTTTGCTTGATTGGCTTTTTTTTTTTTACACTTTCTTTTCCTCTGTGTGTGTGCGTGTGTGTGTGCGTGGTTGATATTCACGTCCTTTGTTCACTTTTTTCTATTGAGTTTATCATTTATTTTATTGATTTCTAAAAGAAAATTGTCATATATTTACTAAATAATATTTCTGTCTGTTGCAAATATTTCTTCTAGTTTTAGCTTTGATTTGGTTCACACATTCTTTTAACCAACAAAAGTTTTTCATTTTTATGGGGTTAAATTTATTGATCTTTTTTAATTCATAGTTTTACTTCCACAACTTTTTTCTAATTATTATTTTAAAATATTTATAATTAGCACATGCTTTTTTCCAGTTCTTTTATGGTTTTGATTTTTACAATTTAATCTTGAGTCTATTGAAACAAAACAGCAGGGCCTCTCACATGCTGTTGGTGAGAGTATAAACTTATACAACCATTCTGAAAACCTGGCATCATTTTTTAAAGTTGAACGTATACATAATTTATGATCCAGCGATTCAAATTCTAGTTAGTTTATTGTGAAGAAATCATGCAATAATTTACTGTGCCATTTTTTCTCCAAATGGCTAGCAAATTGTCCAACTATCATTGTTTAATTAACACAGCTATTCTCTACTGATTTGAATTATCACTTTTGTCATTCATTAAATTCCCATGAGTATTTGAGACTATTTCTAGACTCTCCACTTGGTTCAGTTTTTCTATCTATTCCAACACTAATTATAAACTGTGATAATTATTTTTTTATGTTAGCATTTTTGTGTTTTTGTTTTCTTTCAGGATATTCCTAGATAATTTTTTCACATTGACTTTTCTGGACGAACTTCAGTACCATTTTTTTTTTTTTGAGTTCTAACCAAAATCGAAGTGATATTTCATTTATATTATAGATTAATTTTACAGAAGATTGTCACCGTTGCAATATTGAGTGTTTCTGTTCAAGAACACAATATCTTTTACCTACTCAAATTTTATTTTTATCTCCCTTTTCTATTTACTTTTTTTTCTGCCAATTGTGCCAAAGACAGTATAAGATGGCTAGCTGAATAAACTATTAGATTTCAAATGAAAATTTTAAGATAAGCCCAACTTAATAATGGCTTACTATTAAATGTCATGTGCCTACAAATGTTATACAGTTAAAAATACCATTTAATTTATAAAAAAAAATAATTTATATATATATTTGTATAAACATATTGCCCTGTGCATATTCAGTGAAATGCATTGTTTCTCTCAAAAGAAGTTACTGTTCATGATCCATCAGAGGCCAACGTACACCAAAAAAACCAAACCCGTTGCTGTTGAGTCAATTCTGACTCATAGCAACCCAATAGGACAGAGTAGAACTGCCCCATAGAGTTTCCAAGGAGCACCTGGTGGCTTCCAACTGCTGACCTTTTGGTTAGAAGCCATAGCTCTTAACCACTACACCACCAGGGTTTCCACCTATATACACAGGCATACCTATATCCATGTGCATGTAATATATACATAGCTAGGGATCTTTGTACGGGGGTTGGGGAGAGAAGAATTCAAGGTCAAAACATTATATGTATTCAAATATATTCATGATTACATTTAAGACACATTACCAACAGTCATTTAAAGAGAATTAAGTACCTTAGTAAGAATTATAAGTAACACTTTTTTTCCTCTGTAGTGCCAGTTTTAATAAATTAACTTGGAAGTATGTTCTATCTAAGAAACAAGCTCTTGTCATTATGAAGTTATCATTCTTTGTTGTGATAATCCAGTATCTAAAGGCCGAATACCCAACCAATAAAATGTCATAGACTCTTTTTTATAAGAAGGCATGATCTGGTTAGAAATGGTACAGTTGGGTGACCTTGTATGCAATCACAGCAATCAACCAAACAACTCTAAAGTATGCACTGAATGCTTATCATGTGTTTAATTAAAATATACTTATGAAATCATGAACAACTGAGCTGGATATTAATTGACTATAAAAGGAGATCAGATACCCTGGTGCTATTAGTGGTTAACGAGCTCAGCTGCTCACTGAAAGTTTGGTGGTTTAAGTCCACCCCAAGGCATCTTGGAAGAAATGCCTGGTAGTACACATCCAAAAACTCAGCCTTTTAAAACCGTGGGGAGCACAGTTCTACTCAGACATACATGAGGTGGTCATGAGTTGGACAGTGGGTTATGGCCACGGAGATTATAAAAGGAGATCAGAGACATGAAAATTCTTGTGGAGTGGAAAGGAAGAAGATGATTTCACTGATGAAGATGGGTTTAGAATAAGCCTTTTAGATTTCTGAAGAAGTGAATGCCACCTGGCAATGGAGCTAGTAGGGCATTCCAAAGAAAGAGAACAAACTAATGGGCCATTAATGCATAGTGGTCAAAATATTTTCATGAAAATCCTCCATCTTTCACGTATAATTGCAGTCCTATAACTTTTAATAAATAATAGGCTCAAACGTCTTCTCTTTGGGTTCAAAATATGCCTTGCTGCTTAAAGATCAAGCATCACTGAGTTGCTTAGAAGCTACATGAGCATATTCCTGCCTCACTTCTTCTCTTTGGACTGATTGATCCTTTTTTCACTCAGAAATCTGAGAGCTCCCATGAGACAGAACCATGGGTTTTATTTGTTTGTTTTGTTTTTCCTCAGTTAGTACTAAAATCCTACCCTTCTGCTTTAATATTCAAGCTAGATAATTCTATTTTTACATTAAAAAAACTACATTTTCTTTTGTAATAGTCCTTTAGGAGCATTTTAATCTAACAGAACCATTCTGTAAACATATGATAGAATGACAGCAGCATCTTCTCCAAGCCAGGTTTCAAACATAAATATATATGTGTAGCTGTACAATTCATAAACACACACATACACAAGCCACACATGTGCACACTTCTTTATTACCTCAGAATAAAAATGCAAATGAATTTATTAGAGTAAGAGTGGCACCAAATGGAAATTTATGCACATACATTTAAAAAACAGAACCCTCGAAAATAAAGCAGTTGCAGCCTATTAATTTTCCTCTTTGACAGTTTTTTAAATTCCCCTAAAAAAATGAAACAGCATGAATACTGTCAATATATCACAACAGCCACATTAGGTTTTGTGATATACATCATAATATAAAGAGCACTATTAGAGCACAACCTGGGAACCATTAAATCATTCTAAATCACTGTTACATTCCATTAGTGTCAATGGTGAAACCACATAATAGGCTTTATTACAAACTTCACCTTGGTAGGCCATTGTCTCTAATAACCACTTCTCTATGATGTGGTATCATACCCAGAAATCCAGGGAGATAATAAAGGCTCCCTTATTTCTTTTTTATTGGGTGGGTAAAGTTAAATTTAGCTGTAAGTAAAAAAAAAAAAAAAATCCCGAAGCTTTGTTCACTAACTGCTAGTTGCTGCTATTTGGATAAAAAAAAAAGAGAAAGAAAGAAAGAAAAAGAAAAAATTAGGCAGAAGGGAAGAACAGTTTGAAATAAATTTAAAACCTGGCAATGCTGAGGCCAGGGTAGGCTGGGCAGTGCGAGCAATTACGATGTCATTTTTGAAATGTGGTTTAGTACATTTGAGCGCCTCTTTACACTTTTGTTCAGGAGCAGAGTATTGATTATAGAAACACTGTAAGTTTCATACCTGCCCTTTCTCTCATTCTCCCCCGGTTTGAGCAGTACCCTTTTAAAAAGTCATTTGGGCACTCTGTTGAGGTGAGGCTGGTAAAGACTTCAGCTCAAACTGAGATCAATTTTCAGATGTTTCAGGGAGAATTGTTGAACAGTGTTCTGTGGGCCTCTTCTTTACAAATAGAGCCATTTATTCCCTCCCCCTACTACAAACGTAGTCGCAACCCCTTCACCCTCTTTCTTCGATAGCTTACATGTAAAACGCTCCCCACGAAGATTTCGACTACACAATAGGCACCTTTGTTATCGGATAAGGAAACTTTAGGAGAGAATGAAATAGGTGAAAAGCACACATGACTGCACAGATGAGTAATAATCTCACAAACAGTTGAGCTAATTTATTATATAATAGAATGAGTTGAAAGTTGAGAGCTTTATATTCTCTCTCTGTTATTCTTGAGTAGTTGCAAAGTATTGAAAAATTATTGATTATAAATAAGCACATTTCTATAAAATAACAATCTCCCCTTTGGAGGTGAGCTTTGAATAAGGTCAAGTCAGAGGAATAGAATAAATTATTTTCCTAATGACCCCACTTTGCTTTGGGTTCATTCTTTAAGATCAGGGTTAAAGCAATATTATCATACTTATCCCTATGATAGGAGTCCCTGGGAGGTTAATGCACTGGGCTATTAACCCAAAGGTTGGCAGTTTGAGTCCATCCAGAGGCACCTTGGAAGAAAGGCCTGGTGATCTGCTTCTCAAAATTAAACCGTTAAAAACTCTATCTATACAGCACAGTTCTAGCCTGATACACATGTGATTGCCGAGAATTGGAATCGACTGGATAAAAATGGTTGTCATTTAATGAAAGGTTATCCTAAGAAAAAAGGGCGAGGCAAAGAAGAAAAAATAACAAATAAATTATTTGAGGTAGAAATGAGTCACTAAGAGTTGAATCTTTCACGAAGATAAGTAAAGTTAGCAGTGACGTATGTGGTAGATGTACTTTTAGAACAATTATTTAATAAAAGTGATGAAAGAAAAAAATGAACTTGGAAACCACAAAGTAGATGAAAAATAAGAATATAGAAATCTAGCATAATATCTGAGCCCTGGTGGCACAGTGGTTAAGCGTTTGGCTGCTATCTAAGCAGTTCAAATCCACCAGCTACTCCTTGGAAACCCTATGGGGCAGTTCTACTCTGTGCTATAGGGTCACTACGAGTTGGAATTTGACTTGATGGCAATGGGTTTTGGGTTTAGTATCATATCAAATAAAATTGTTTAGAGTGGCTTTATGTTGTAAAACATGTTTTGATATCTCCATTAATAGTGAGCTATACTTATTCAAATCAGATCGACTAAATGGACATGAAAACATACCTCTTCTTCCTTCCAATTTTCCTTTCCCTTTCTTCCTTTCTCTTTCTATTGTCTCTCTCTTTATAGCTCCTTCCTTTCCTCCCTTCCCTTCATTAATAGCCTTGCAATGCTGGTTTATGCATAACACTCCTGCAAATAAAAACTCAAGAAAGTGTTAATATAGCACTCCATGGGGGTGGGGGTTAAAAATAAAAACCTGAGGTATTAAGCTTTTTATGGGTTTGAACAGAGAGAAAGCATAAGCTTGATTTACTATCTCTGTTGCCTAAAGAAAATCTTTTGCTAAAGCCTCACCCCTAACCTTGTTTTCTACTTTGAGGGTATACTGGGCTTCTTTTTTTTTGTTATACGACTGGTGTGCAATGCCATTGAAGTTCGTAGGGAAGTGAGAGAACTGGCGTTTGAAAAGTCCATGTTCTACTTTATGAAGACTAGCTGTATTTTCTATTTTTGTGCTATTTTCTCTTTTTGCTGTTGAAAAAATCCTGATAGAAGTGAATTCTTAAATACCTTGGGAAGCTCAACTGAAGTAAAAATGACAGCATTTAAAAATAATAGGTGTTTACCTGCTTTGGGTTTTAATTTTTTTCTGGTGTTAAGTTGGAATCTCATGCATAGTCCTTTCTCAGAGCTGGATATCAATGTGTCAGGCATATGCCAGTATCAGAATTAAAAGGAAAATGCCATTCGTTTTTTTAAACGCTGATTTTTGGCTTCAAGCGATGAACACACTAGGCTTGGTTTGTTTCACATAGTTGCCAGAGTAGTTGTGTCTTCCAGATCAAAGATAAAAAAAAAATCCTAAACCATGAAATTATTCTTAATTTCATTTGCATTTCTGATGTCAGAGAAAAGATCTGCTGAAAGCTGAGCGCACAGAGACAGGCTTAGTACGGTTAACGGTCCATAGGGATTGCTTCCTTTGTGGCTTTGCCTTTTGCAGCATTCCCTCTGGATGACAGTAGCGAAGGTTAGAAGACGTGGGGAACCTTTGGCCACGGATAGTCTGACAACTGCAGAAACTTAACGCTGTCAAGTCAGCGTCAATTCATGGTGACTTCATGTGTGTCAGAGAAGAGTTGTGCTCCATAAGGTTTTTAATGGCTGACTTTATGGAAGTAGATTGCCAGGCCTTTCTTCCATAGCACTTTTGAGTGTACTCTAACATCCAACCTTTTGTTTAGCAGCCAAGTATGTTAACTGTTCGCACCACCCAGGGACTCCCAACAGCGGTAAATAACCCACTAATTTCTGAATATGCTAATCTGTGCCCCTATTCTGAATACCCTTTCCAATTTTAGGAAACGATGCAAAAGGTACCTAGATTAAATGTGGTTGTAAATTCTACATAGAGAACCAAGAACAGTTATGCTGGTAAGTACTGTTTCCTTGGCCCAGTATATGTTTTGTGTTATTTTTTGTTAAATACATATATATTAACATATTACGGCACTGCAAATCTTGAAATACCCTATAAAGCCTATAAATATTTAGAAAAGCAGACTTTTCCTGATAGGTTTTAGTTAATCGAATATATTAGATTTTTTTACAGTGACTGATTTTGAGAACAGTTTTGATATTGCTGTGTCTATGTAGAATACATGCATACATATGTATAAAAAGAATTCGTTTATCCTTTTCATTTGCCCAAATAAAATTTAGGGTCATTTTCATTAAACCATCAGATAAATAGTTAAACATGGATTTTTTTTTTTTTCCAGTGGGAATGATTAGTTCATGTGATTTTCTTTATAAGCCTTTGTACATTGATGTGTAGGGTATTTTATAAGTCTGTAGCTTTTTTGAAATTATAACTACAGGCGGAAACATTCCTTCTTAGGAGAAGACAGTCAGTAATATTTCATTCATTTCTTTTATGACTGTGCATTAGAAAGCTGCCTGCTAAACCACAAATCTCATCCCATTAACTCACAGAGTCCTATAACCTTGAGCTATTTGGATTTCAGATGGCCAAGTAAAATGCCCATACCTTGCATTTATTAACAAATAGTAAACTTTTTTTTTAACTGTCAGAATAGTTTGTCATAATTACTATAAACATTTGAGCGACGAACACTAGTATGATTCAAAATGTATGAGGTAAGGAAAAAAACACATATTTGTCATGTTCAGACTAGTACTGTATCTTTCTCCTGTCCTCTCTTCCCTCCCCCCCGAGAGATTCTATGTGTCTTTATGAAGTTAACTAAAAGTGTAGTTTTAAAGAGAGGAGCTAAGCTAAAAAATGGAGAATTAAACAATATGAACCAAACATTTATTGAAGGCTTCCAAGGTGACAGGCACTCTATTTTCTATAACTCTCCTATCTACCCAACAACTTTAAGAGGTATTTAACACAAGTGGTATTTCCTCATTTTCAAAGTGATTAAACTAAGAACAAGTTTTTTCTCAAGGTAAGATAACCAGGTGTTGAATTTGATATTCCACGCAATTAAATTTAGTACAATGGTTCTTGTGTTAAGTGAATGGTTTGTTGTTTATTCATTCATTCAAAAACTTTTATTAAGAGTATAGCAATCCAAATTGAATCAGATACTCATGTGTTCTACTACGCTGGAAATGACAAATTGAAGAGGAATGATGTCGCTTTCAGCACCAAAAAGGACATATCGATATTTATTCTGAAGTATAACACTGTCAGCGGTAGGATAACATCCATACGTTTTCATTATAAAAAAAAAAAAAAAGTTTTTTTTTTTTTTTTAATAAAGAAAACTAGTTAATACAACAATTTTTCAAATTTATGCACCAACCATGAAGGCCAAAGATGAAGAAATTTGAGATTTTTACCAACTTCTGCAGTTTGAAATTGATCGAACATGCAATTAGGATGTGTTGGTAATTACTGGTGATTGGAATGGGAAAGCTGGAAACAAAGAAGAAGGATCAGTAGTTGGAAAATATGGCCTTGGTGATAAAAAATGATGCCAGAGATCATATGATAGAATTTTGCAAGACAATGACTTCTTCGTTTCAAATATTTTTTTTTTCAACAACATAAATGGTGACTTTGCACATGGACCTTGCCAGATGGAATACACAGGAATTAAATCAACTACATCTGTAGGAAGAGATGATGGAAAAGCCCAATACATCAGTCAGAACAAGTTCAGGGGCCAACTGCTAAATGGACCATCAATTGCTAAGATGTAAGTCCAAGTTGAAGCTAAGAAAACTAGAACAAGTTCACGAGAACCAAAGTATGACCTTGTGTAAATCCCACCTCAATTTAGAGACCATCTCAATAATAGATTTGATGCATTAAACACTAGTAACCAAAGATCAGGCGAGTTATGGAACAACATTATACATGAAGAAAGCAAGAGGTTATTAAAAAAAACAGGAAAGAAAGAAAAGATCAAAATGGAAACTTGCTCTTGAACATCAAGTAGCTAAAGCAAATGGAAGAAACAATGAAGTAAAAGAGCTGAACAGAAAATTTCAAAGAGCGGCTCAAGAAGACAAAGTAAAATATTATGATGAAATGTGCAAAGACCTGGAATTAGAAACCAAAGGGAAAGGACATGCTCAGCATTTCTTAAGCTGAAAGAACCGAGGAAAAAATTCAAGCCTCAAGTTGCAATAGTGAAGGATTCCATGGGCAAAATTCTGAACAGTGCAGGAAACATCAAAAGAAGATGGAAGGAATATACAGAGTCATTGTACCCAAAAGTATTGGTCGACATTCAGTCATTTCAGGAGGTAACATACGATCAAGAACCCAAGGCACTGAAGGAAGAATTCCGAGCTGCACTAAAGGCATTGATGAAAAACGAGGCTCCAGAATTGACAGAATGCCAATTGAGATGTTTCAACAAATGGATGTGGCACTGGAAGTGCTCATTCATCTATGCCAAGAAATTTGGAAGACAGTTACCTGGCCAATTGACTGGAAGAGATCTATATTTGTGCCCATTCCAAAGAAAAGAGATCCAATTGAATGCAGAAATTATTGAAAATATTAACATCATAGGCAAGTAAAATTTTGCTGAAGATCATTCAAAAGCCACTGCAGCAGTACATTGACAGGCAACTGCCAGAAATTCAATCTGATTCAGAAAAGGACATGGAACAAGGTACATCGTTGCTAACGTCAGATGAATCCTGGCTGATAGCAAAGAATACCAGAAAGATGTTTACCTGTGTTTTATTGACTCTGTAAAGGCATTTGACTGTGTGGATAATAACAAATTATGGGTAACATTTAGAAGAAAGGGAATTACAGATCACTTAATTGTGCTCACGAGGAATCTGTACATAGATCAAGAGGCCATCATTTGAACAGAATGAGGGAATACTGCACGATTTAAAGTCAGGAAAGGTGTGTGTCAGGGTTGTATCCTTTCACCATGCTTGTTCAATCTGTATGATGAGCAAATAATCCAAGAAGTTGGACTGTATGCAGAACTCAGGGCCAGGATTGGAAGAAGATTCATCAATGACCTCTGTTATGCAGATGATACAACTTTGCTTGCTGAAAGTGAAGAGGACTTGATGCACTTAATGATGAAGATCAAAGACCACAGCCTTCAGTATGGACTGCACCTCAACAAAGAAAACAAAAATCCTCACAGCTGGACTAATGAGCAACATCATGATAAACGGAGAAAAGATCGAAGTTGTCAAGGATTTCATTTTACTTGGATCCACAACCAGCACCTGTGGAAGCAGCAGTCAGGAAATCAAACGACGCCATTTCGTTGCACAAATCTGCTACAAAAGGCTTCTTTAAAGTGTTGAAAAGCAAAGATGTCATTTTAAGGACTACGGTGCACCTGACTCAAACCATGTTATTTTCAATCGCCTCATATGCATTCGAAAGCTGGACAATAAATAAGACTGAAGAAGAATTGATGCCTTTTGGTTACGGTGTTGGTGAAGAATGCTGAATATACTATGCATTGCCAAAAGAACGAACAAATCTGTCTTGGAAGAAGTACAGCCAGAATGCTCTTCAGAAGCGAGAATGACGAGGCTTCATTTACATGCTGGACAGGTTATCAGGAGGGACCTGTCCCTGGAGAAGGACATCATGCTTGGTAAAGTAGAGGGTCAGTAAAGGAGAGGAAGACCCTCAATGTGATGGGTTGATGCAGTGGCTACAAGAGTGGGCTCCAGGATAGCAAGAATTGTCAGGATAGCACAGGATAGAGCAGTGTTTTCTTCTGTTATACATAAGGTCACTATGAGTTGGAACTGACTCATCAGCATCTAACAACAACGCAATCCAAATACTCTGCCAGTCTCTGGAGATATAGCCGTGAATAAAATTCAATGCCAATCCTCAAGATTATTGTATTTTATTGGTGACAGAAACACCCAAATACAAAAATTCCATTTCAAGCAACAGATGTTACACTCCTAATGCCGTTGTATCAATATATTGGAGGGGCTTATATACATTGTTGGATCATGAGGACAGTATAAGACCCAACATCATTTCATTGTTATATATAAGGTCCTCATGAGTGGGAGCTGACTCCATGGGAACTGACAACAACAACATGAACATTGTGGTGTCCCCGGGTGGTACAGTTAATGCACCTACTGCTAAACGAAAGGCTGGAGTTTGAGTCTACCAGTAGGCAACTTGGAATAAAGTCCTGGTGATCAACTGAAAAATCAGCCCCTAAAAACCCTACGGTACACCGTTCTACTCTTACATACATGGGGTCGTCTTGAGTTGGAATCAACTTGATGGCAACTGGTTTGGTTCGGTTTTATGTACATCCTACATTGCTGAAGAAGGAGTAAAATCTCCAAGGAAGGAATACTGATGTTGAATCCTAAATGAGATGTTAGTTTGGTGGAACCGTGGGTTTGGTCAAAAGAGTAGCCATGTAAGGGTAAGAAGACAAAAGGAGCAAGGATAATCAAGAATTTTAGCCTGACAGATCTCAGTACTATGAGCATAAAGTACGTGAGAGTATCTAGACAGAAACCTGGAAAGGTGGGCCATGGTCAGATTATGAGTAGCCTCATAAATCATGCTATGACTTTGGTTGTATACAACCAAACTAGTTTACTATTGATTACAGATTATAGCAGCTCTGAAAGCTAATAAAGACATTTTGCTAATTGTACTTGGTTATTGTTCACATTTACTCTAATCTATTGATTTCCCTGTTTGAGACTTCTACGTATGCGTGAAAGACAATAATTGAAAATGATTAGGATTACCATATAAGCATTATGTCTTAAGTATTTTATTAGATACACTGCATCATTTCTAAATTCAGTTGCATATATATTATCCCAATTTTAAAAGAAGTAAAATGAAACTATAATAATATTAACAATGTATATTTACTGGGTTTGTGCCTTGGTCATCTAGTGCTGCTATAACAGAAATACCACAAGTGGATGGCTTTAACAAAGAGAAATTTATTATCTCACGGTAGAGTAGGCTACAAGTTCAAATTCAGGGCATCGGCTCCAGGTTAAGGCTTTCTCTGTCTGTCGGCTCTGGAGGAAGGTCCTTGTCATCAATCTTCCCCTGGTCGAGGAGATTCTCAGGCACAGGGACTCCATATCCAAAGAACGTGCCTGCTTCTGGTGCTGCTTTCCTGGTGGTACGAGGTCCCCCATCTCTCTGCTCACTTCTTCCTTTTATGCCTCAAAAGAGCTTGGTTTAAACCACCACTATCTAATCTTGTAGGTCTCATCAATATAACTGCTGCCAAGCTATCCCATCTTGTAGGTCTCATCAATATAACTGCCGCCAATCTATCCCATTACGTCATAGTGATAAAATCTATAACACATAGGGAAATCACATCAAATGACAAAATGGTAGACCATCATACAATACTGAGAATCATAACCTAGCCAATTTGACGGATATTCTGGGGGACACAATTCAAATCAGGACAGTTTGGTTTTAAGAAAATCAAAACATTACCCTTTCTTAGCCTTCTGATAAGGATTCTCATTATGACCTTTAGCCATCCAAGTTATGTAGATCCATTTTATACTGGACAAAGCAAAGGCCTGTAATTACTTAGTTACACTAACTCACTGTTTCCCAACTATAAAATGTGAATAATAGTACTGATGTAAGTTACATTGTAAAGAGGAAATTACATGGTATTATGATAGTTCTAAGCTAATGATTGGCTTTTTTTAGCCCTCTTTTTAGCCACCTCCCCCCGCCACCTTTTTAAAGATATCTTTTTATGTAAGTGATAGCCTGCAAAGTTCACATGAGTTTTTCTATTTATTTGCAATGTCATGTAAACTATATAGGGCAACACTACCTTCGGTCAAGAATAAAAAAAAAAATACACACACTTTTCTAGAGGTTGCAGTGCAATCTACCATAAAGAATTCTGGAGAAATTAGTCCAGATAAACATTGTGATAGTAGTAGGAGAAATACCAAAACTAATATTTATGGAGTGCTTGCTTATCAGTGCTGAGTTCTTCACCTGCATTGTCTCACTTATTCATACAATTCTTCCAGGTCAGTTTCTTCATCATCTCCACTTGATATCCGAGTAAACTGTGACAGACCCCTAATCACACAGAGTGAAAGTGAAGAGACAAGGCCTGGCTTTGAACACATGACTGTTTAACTCTGAAGCACAAGTTCTTAATATAGAAATTCAACACTTTAACCGTAAACTCCAGCCCCCCAGTTTAACAGTAAATGAATGGACCACGGGTCTTCAAAAAAGAGCAGCTGATCAAATAGGAGCCATACAGTTTCTCTTGGTTGGAGCAAAACACTAAAATAATAGTCATGACTACAAAGGGAGTAGCTAACATGCAAGAAGGAAATAACTAACGCTTATTTTAACTACATCAAATTATAATCTCTGAAAACAGATTTTTACATTGCATGGATTCATTTTTGTGCATATTTGAACCTTTAAACTATCTTTAAAATTGATGACATTTCTCTGAAGAACGTTATAAATTTCATAACTCGTTATTTTGTATTTTAAATTTCTATTATTTTAATTTAACCCGTTACTTTGAAGACATTTTTGCAAATGTTAAAAAATCTCCCAAGTCTGATAAAATGGGTATTCTAGTAGATTCTTTTTAAACCCAATTTAAGTAAAATTTTCAATCTTTGTCACTATAGATATATTTCTGTAATTTATCAAGGTGAAGTTAAATAGGTTAAATCTTGAATATCCACCTGCAGTCATATTTGAAACCCTTTCTCCTTTAGGAAAATTGAGAGACTATTTCTAATTATATCTAATCCTATGTAATATTTTAAATTTTAAATGTGATTCATTTTAATAATGTCATGTTAACTTTAAAAAAGCTAACAAAATTACGTTTTCAATAGCTTATAGGAGATAGATTTTCCCTGATTTCATGGTTCAATTCCAGTAGAGTTTATTAATGTTTTTTATCTAACTAAGAAGGTATCTCAAAAAATATACGGACTATTGAAAATATTATGTTTAGAAAAAAGAAAACATAAGATTTTCTAAAAATGCATTGTGTAGAACTTTATCTTATCGAACAAAAAATTTACAGGAGAAGGGAATAATTTATTCTATGTTTAATTTATAAAAGCTTTTTTTTAAAAATCCCTGAAGCATTAGTGCTTTTATAATTCATTTAAATATTTATCTAAACATTATTATACACCCAATGTGGAGCTACTATCTGTGAAGAACTATCAGAAATGAAGTCAAGTCTCTCAAAGTATAAACCAACTAAAAATAACATTTGCTTCACCAAATGACTTCTGCAAAAAATTTTAATGAGACACAGAGAGGATAAAATTGAGGACCTAGAGGATAAATTCACTCAGGCAATGTTTATGGAAAAAAAAAAAAAAAACTAGCAAGTGAATGCTACGGGCCAGGTACTGTTCCAGACCAGCACTGACAATACCACCGGGAAGAAGAAAGACATAGACCTTCTAGTTTGCCGTGAGCAAAGAGACAATAAACAAATAAACAGTAAATAAAGTAACGTAAAATAGTGATGAGAATTCTAACGTAAGTAAAAGTGGAGTGACCTATGAATGGCCTCTGTGGGTAAGTGACATTTAAGCTTCAATCAGAAAGTCAGGAAGGGTTTGCTGATTGAGATGACTGGTGCAAGAAATAGTGAGTGTGCATGTCTCAAGATGAGACTAGGCTTGGCTTGTTCAATCTGCATAGTATACAATAGAGAATGGTGGGAGATGAGGTTGGATGGCCAGCCAGGGCCCTGGTCTTTTAGAGCCTCCATGTATATTTTAACATAAGTGTACTAAGAATAACTGAAACCATTATTTCTGACTCTTATTTCTAAAACACCATCTTGGCTTAATGCGGAGAATGAATTGTAGAAGAGGCAATAGCAGATGAAGGAAACCAGGTTAGATAGTTGTTGCGGTGGTCCAGGTGACAGAGGTAGACAGATTTCAAGACAGTTTTGGAAGTAGCATAGAAAGACACACTGAAAGATTGGATTTGCAGATAAGAAAAAGGGAAAAAATTAAAGATGGATACATCACTGTACGTTTGTAGGCACAAACACTAAGATGCCTCTTTCAATTGCATTAATCTTAAGAAAATGGAGTTTTCAGAAACATTCTAGTTTTTACTTCTTTAAAGAGTAAGGGAATGTGAAATAATAATTCAAAGAGCTGAGTTATACTACGATTCACTTCTAATGCTGTCATATTGATTCATTTCACATGGATTGAATCTGATTCAAAAAGACCCATAGTCTTACTCTTTTGATGAGATCATGAGTATATAGAGTTGCAGGGGAGGATGGGAGTTGTAGTTTTCAGAGTTATTTACATGTGGTTTACAGAGCTTCATCTAGCCTTGCAAAATTCCACTCACCTGTCAAAAGCATCATTTGCCCCAGGCAGTGGTTGAATACAATTCTGCAAGAATGATCTATACAGAGTAGTTGGTGACAACCGGTTACAATTTATAATTTCTAGGAAATGGCACTACAACTACAGGCCTCCTTCCTTTTCCCTACACAAAATGCCCAGGTATAACTATAAGGTTTTTGGTAAAATAGTGAAGGTACCAGCAGGTAAATAATTACCACACACTAAGCATCATTGTAGGTGTTAACAGTAGTTGGAGGGCACATACAGTCTTGTTGGTTGCAACTCATAGCGACCCTATGTACAACAGAACAAAACACTGCACGGTCATTTACCATCCTCACAATCATTACATTTGAGCTCATTGTTGCAGCCACTGTGTCAACCCCTCTCATTAAGGGTCCTCCTCTTTTTTGCTGACCCTCTACTTTACCAAGCATGATGTCCTTCCCCAGGAACTGATCCCTCCTGATAATATGTCCAAAGTATTTGAGGCAAAATCTCACCATCCTTGCTTCTAAGGAGTATTTTGGCTGTACTTCTTCCAAGACAGATTTGTTTGTTCTTTTGGCAGTCCATGGTATATTCAATATTCTTTACCAGTTAACAGTATTTGGAGGGCACATATAGTATGCATATGCTATACCTAAAAAAATCTTACAGTCAAGTTTTTCTCTGAATCAAATTCAGAAGAATATGGTTCCTGCCTGTATAGATATTTAGGCAGATTTTAAAAATACTGAAGAGGAGTTTCAGTACTATATCTTTATTTATGCTTTTATTTTTTTCTGAGACTATACAATGATAAATGGGAAAATGCCAGACTAAAGGAAACTCATCTTTAAATGATCAAGTAAAAGGAACAATGGCAATCAAAAATCTTGGTGACCACTAAGCAAGTTACAGTTTATCCCCCAGAGAGAGACTGTGATGGACTGAACTTGCAGTTAGGGTGAAGATTAAGTGCCAGTGGTTCCTGACTTAATTACACACTCAAATCCTTTCAGTATCTCACAGAAGCAAGGCTTTTTCCGTTTGAATATCAGTATCGTGACTCTTTGGATTGCTTATTGGTTATTTCTCTTGACAACCCAAACTTGAACATTAAATCCCATTGGCAACAACTATCTGTCAAGATCCAAAAAATAAAATAAGATTTGTGTATTTAGTTTTCATTATATAAGTGCTTGTAGTTGAAAAAATATGTACCTGTCAAGTTTTCAACATCTCGCTGGGGAAGCAAGCAATGCTGTTGTGATTTCAGAACCTGCCTGACAAATTCACGTTTCAGTAGTAAAGACAAATCAAGGGGTTTTTCTTTTTCTTTTTTTAAATTCTTTTTTCTTTACACAGCTTTGACAGTCATACATAACAATTGGAGACCTAAGTGCCACTTTGATGCACTATTCCATTATTAAGTGGCACAGTCACTATAGAATAGATGACGGGCCTGTACTCAAGGCACTGTGAATTAAACAGCTTTCTACAACAGGGAAACTGAATGGCCTAAAGAAGCCTGAATTTTTTTTTTTTTTTTATAAATAATTAAAAACTGTTTCAGAAACACCAAAATATATAATTTAAAATGATCTCAGGTAGGAAACTGTAAACTCTGGAAAACAAGATATTTTTTTAGTAGAATCGTTAAAGTTTACAGGAAACATTAAATACATTAGCAAACATTCCCAAACCCACAATTACTAATTACGAGTGCTTGATGGGTCTCGGGAAAAAAAGGACAGTATGAACCCAGGTAGGCTTTAAGGTAGGAAGAAATGAATGTTTATTATGTGACTGTAATTTTAGAGCATATTAATCAAAGTGCTCTTAGGGTATTTCCTTATTCCTTAAAAGGTAGGGTTTCCACTAAACTAATACTGATTTTAAGTACTTAATTCTTTTGTCAATAACTCTACAGTAAATCAATGCACCCCAATTAAGCAACAGTTTTTGCCAGAAGGCAGGCTAATCTTGGTAATTTTTGGTTACAACTTATTAATCAAGTGCTACTACTAGTAAATAAATAAGTCAAAGCAAAGCAACAAGATTTTGATAATAACGTCAAATAATAGAAGTTTACTATTTCTTCAGAGGTTCTCCTTTAATCCAGGGAATAAAAGTTCCAGAGCTATGCAGCTAAGACTCCTGGTTATATCTTAATTAAGAATATTAACAAATTACTTTTTTGTAGAATTCTATCAAAGGCAAAATGTTAGTGCTTAGAATGTTCTGGAACAAAATTGCTCACAAAATATATACTTTTCTTAACAGTATTAAATACAAGAGAATTGTTTTACAAACATGGAGCCTGTGATATGTCCCAGGGGAGAAAGACAACAAGTATGAAAAATTCTATTAATCCATAGAGTTCTGAAATATTTGCTATAATACTTATCTCTTTACAGTTCTGACAACTCAATCAAACTGATGAGTATCTGAGAATGTGAATTATAATTTCAGTGCTCCAAATCTGGTTTTTGCTTTCTTATTCTTCTGTATTTGAAAGGCTAAATTGAATTGCTCCTTTATCCTCTTTAAGTAGTCACCCCACAAAATAAGAACAAAATACTTCACAGATAAAGAGGTGGTTTGTGTCGTTTACAGGGCAATGTTATAGAGCTACAGCCCCATGAAACAACAGCCGAAACTAAATATATTGTTTCTAATGTTCTCGAGACTGAGTCATTTAAGAAAGAAAGAAGGGGAAAAAGCAATTTCATCAGTTTCATACTTTACACTTCTGAAGTGCTAAAGGAGTTAAAAAACAAGAAAAGAAAAAAGTAATTATGGGAAATAAAATAAGAATGTTCTTAGTTACAATTCCTGGCCCTTTGCTGATTGCAGTAAATTATAAATTATGCAGTCAGTGTAGGCCAACAAAAGAAGACATCTTCAAATCTCAGTCAAAGGTAATTACTTAAGTCGGCTGAATGTTCCCTTTTCATAGAGTGTGATCTCTCTCTGACAGCTCACACTGACAGATGACCTTCTCGGCAACGTTCTTATCCTTCGGATCACGAGCAGTGTGCCTCTCTCCCTGAATATCTCTATATATTTGTGACACTAAGCTTTCAAATACAGCTATTGACAAATCAGAACATCAGTCTAAGTGCTGGTCTTCCTATCACTCACAATAAAGTAGCTATCACTTGTGGTGGTGTAGAGCAAGCCCATCTCTGAAAAATGAGTTCTCACCAAGTGCTAATTTGACACAGCTCACTTGCCTTCCCATAATTGCTCTGTCATTGTCAGTTGGCAGTTCGGGCTCATTCCTGGAAGCTGTGCCGTACAATTGGATACAATTACTCCCATTTACCACCACTATTATGCCACTGATGTTGCCCAGTCCGCATATTGACATGCCTCATTAAACCTGGATGCGGGCCATTAATGAACATTGTTAGCATTTCTCTTAAACTTTTTTGCCTCTAATAAACAGTCAGTGTTCCATGAAGGAGCACTGCCATCCTTGTGATATGATATTTATTATCTTATGGGGGAAGGAGACTCGACAAATGGAAGCTATCCAGATGATACAGTTAGATCAGCGGGAGAATAGCACTGATCAGCAGGACCTTTCTTCGTCAGGAGCATCCTACCATTAACCAAATGACCTCTTCCCTCCAAAAGACGACAAGCAGGATAAACACGAACAACCCGGCAGTGCCCACACCACCACAGGCTTCTCAAGGTTGCATCATTGCCAACACCTCTCCTTCGCCCTCTCCTACCCCCAGGTGGTGCTATGTGCCATGAGAAAGATGATTTTGCCCTGGGTCTTCAATCCATTATGTCCAGCTAACTTCAACGTGCATTTTTATTCAGAGATAATTATGTGTTGATCAGAGAAGTCAGCGGCTGTCACCCATATAGCAGGCACACCTGCAGTGTGACATAGGTGGTAACGATGGCGTGCTCTTGAGCTGTCATGACACGGACAGGGACTTTATTATGTATATGTCATCATTTCTCTTAAGAAAATTATACTTTCCCACACAATGACAATAATGAACCTTTATAACACTCTCATAAACCCCATTTCCAGTTTTATTCTTGACCTTCATTAAATATATACTAAGTACATAGAAACACCCATAAATATACAATATGCTCTGTGCCATTATGGGTTTATAAATAAGTTTCTATCTGCAGGCAAGTACGAGATATCAAATTAGAAATATAGAACCTTCAATTAAAAACTTAAAACATCTTAAATGAAAAGTAATTAGCCATTTTGGAATGATTAAATTTTTCACAATTATGGTAAGAAAATAAATATTTATATAGTCGAAGGTATTTGTTGAACAGTTGAGTGCTACTAAAACAGACTCTACCGGATTAACCAGTGGCAAATTGTCACGTACATTCTATAATTAAATTCACATGATAAAACTGAAGAGAAGATCTTCATGTAGACAATGTTGACTTCTCAACCTTTTTGCATATATGTTTTAAGTAAAGTGTTCTATCAATCAACTGATGCTGTAATAAGTGAGCTGAAATCTATATGACTCTGAGGCATCTAGAAAACAGAGGCAATTGTCTTCTTTTAATTGAAAACTTGCTCAGGACATAGAAAATTCATGTAAATATTTTCAAAAGATAATGCAGAATTGGTCTAAGCTAAATTTTAAAGAAGATCGTCCAGTGCATTGAAAATCTATAAGATCCCATATTCTTCCACAGATAATGTGCACCTTCTATGCTCATTTGCCAACCGTGCCCTCCCCCCACAAGGTATTTTCATAAGCATCATTATACCAATCTTTTTTTTACATGTTGCTGTTAAAAAAAAAATTAGCATAGTGCACTTACAAACATACCTGTGGGGGGAGGGCACAGTTGGTAAACAAATATAGAAGGCGCACATGATTTGCATAAAAGTATCGTGATCGTCAAAATGTTAATTTTAAAAGCTCTTTTCTAATTACAAAATTCATTACCCTCACAGAACCTGTATAGTTTAGAGGAAGAAACTTCTTAGAAACCTCCATGATCTTGGATCATTTGAGGTCCTGAACTCTTAACATCTGGTCTAAGATCACCTTTGCATTGATTTGGGAAGTTTTTCTTCCAAAAACAGGGCGTCCCTCCTCTTTTTTTAGATAAAATGAATAATCTGCAACAACTCCCAGAATATGCTGAGCCCTGCCTCTTTTACCCCCAGTTTGTCTGGATAAGACATTCATTTACTTATTGAGCAGTGCCTATTTGCTCTCCTTGCATCAGTGCATCATCACACAAGCCTATGAATTAGGTACTATGCTTATCCACTTTGGGGCGTATACTGAAGAACAGAGATGTTGAGTAGCTCTCCCAATGTCACAGAGCCCCCCCATTAGCAGAGGTGAGATTTAAACCCAGAAAATCTGGCTCCAGTGACCATATTTTTAACTGATATGCTACACTGCCTCTCAAATGACTGATACTTCTCTCTGAAAAATGTTTGACTCAAATACTTCCACAGGGTTTCTTTTGAAATTCACTGTTTGGCATAATGAAAGCATTATGGAAGCATAAACTTAATTAGTCCTTGATAAGATTTACGTTATGTTCTACAACTTTTGGTATTTTGTGTTATTTTGAATTTTGATTGGTACATAAAAAAGCAAGGTAAAATAACTAAAATTATTTCTATTATAAATGAACTTCATTTTAGAAATGGAAATATATATCATTTGTCTCTTTTTAATATATAGGTCTACTTTCTTCTGTGGAGCCCTGGTGGTGTAGTGGTTAAGGGCTTTGGCTGCTAACCAAAAGTTTGGCAGTTCGAATCCACCAGATGCTCCTTGGAAACCCTACGTGGCAGTTCTACTTTGTCCTATAGAGTTGCTATGAGTTGGAATCGCCTCGACGGCAATGGGTAGTTTCTTCTGATCTAGTGATTTTCTTATTTATTTGCCAAGACAAGGCAATACACATTCACGTGGAATGGTTCATTCTCTCTTTTGTTTTTATTCCAATGACTAATTGAATCTCACAGTAAGTCTACCTTTTGGTCTCTGCTGAGCCTTTCAAAATGTTTCAAGAGCACTGACTTTCTCTGTGATGTGGACACCTAGCTGTTACATGGAACAGGGCTAAGATCTCCAACTCATCTCATTTGCTAGTTTGCTAGTGGGAACAATTAGTTGCTATAAAACTAGTAAGCCCTATTCTTTTCCACATTTAAGCATTTTCTTTGTGGGACTAACTAAAACCAAAACATAATATCATACTTAAATAAAAAAGGAAATGTTTAAGAATTTCTTTGGCTAGGTTTTTTTTTTTTTTCCTTTTTTGTGAGGAGAGGCTACTTGTGACTTTAATTGCCATAAAAATCAATCTATCTTAATTTTGAATGATTAAGAATTATTTTAGGAAATTCTTGAACTTATGCATAGTTTTAATTAGTGTTCTCAAAACTGTTCTGCTTTTCTCTATTCTATGATATTCAAGGAGTTAGGGGATAGAAGGAGGGTTTGAAATAAGATGGGGGCAGCCAGGTAAACACAGATGGGTGTTGTGATTATAAAATGGGAAGGACTACATTGCCTGCTTGTGTTCTTTTCCTTGATAACACAAAAGTGAGATATGAGCTCTGGTTGGCAACTAGAATAGTCTTTGATGCATAGAATAGATGGAAAGGGGGTAGCAGAAATTATATGGTCTGCATGTATTGAAAAACACATCTAGTGAGTCATTGATAGACTTGGGAATGGCCAAGACTTTGGCTTAGCTTGCTTCAAACTGTGTTACTTAGATCTAAACAGTTAAACAGAGATATCTTTTATATTCAAATTATTTTGAGGGCGGAAGAATTTCTCCTCTTTCTTTTAATGAGATAGTTTAATGATTCTCCTTCTCTTATTCAAGAAATGTTTATGACTATCAATAACTGCCAGGGACTATTCTAGGCTTAAAAAGGAGATAAAATTCTCTATCTGCACAGGGACTTATTTCTAATGGTTAGAGATGGATAATAAATAAACAAATAAGTAAATTATATATAAAAAAAAATTATATAGAATGTTAAAAACCAGTGGCTGTCGAGTTGATTCTGATTCTGACTCATGGTGACCCCATCTATCAGAGTAAAGCTGTGCTCCATAGGATTTCAATGGGTGATGTGCCAGAAGCAGATTGCCAGGCCTTTCTTCCAAGATGCCTCTGGGTGGGCTTGAACTGCCAGTCTTTTGATTAGTAGCCAAGCGAGTTAACCTCATGCATCACCCAAGGACTCCATAAAATATGTTAAAAGCAAAATCCCATAGCTGTGGAATGTTTGACAGTGATAAATGCTATGGAGAGATTGAAGCAGGGAAGGGCCAAATGAAGGGCTGGAGAGGGATTGTAATTTTAAGCAGAGTATTCAGGGCAGGCATCACTGAGAGACTGACACTTGAGCAAGATCAGAAAGAGATGAGGGAAGGAGTAAACAAGTATCTGGGAGTTGAATGTTTCATGAAGAGGGAACAGCAATTATAAGGTCATGAGACAGGAGGAGCACGGTTGACATGCTTGAGGGATGGTGAGGAGCCAATGAGACAAGACTAGAGGGGGTGAGGGCTGAGTGAAGTAGGAGAGATGACAGTTAGAAAATATGCCACCTGGGAACAACATGCTGTTCTTATAATCTGGTCAATGATTTCTCAATTCCCTTTTATCTCAAAGAGAAGTTGAGATCAACATACCTTGAAATGGACAATACAGATTCTTATTTGGATTCTAGAAACAGAAATGCCCGTATCTGGCAATGAATAAAGCAAACATTTTCTCTTTCTGCAAAGACTACCTGGAGAAGGACTGTATTGTCTATCTATTTAGCGCACGAGTGTTGCACAAGTCCCTAAATGATATTCACAGATTGGCAATGGTTTATGAATTTATCTTTTCCTTCAGAGATTAATTTAGCTGGCAGAGTTAAAGACGTTTCAAACTAATTTTGCATAATTTCTGTTTTCTTGTAGCATATTGAGCAGAAAGTTTCTATGAAGCAGAGAAAAAATGTTAACAAGCATTATGTTCACTGGTCTCCCCTTATTCACTTAGATTACATGTACATGAAAGAAACACATTCTTCCCTATTGTACTAACTGACTTAAAATTTTGTTACTTATTCACTTTTTTCCACCTTACATGGTTAGTAATTATTATAAACTAGCTGTTCTAGTACATTGTAATGACTATTAATCTAATACTAACACAATTTATTTAACACATTTATGTTTTTGTAGCATACTTTATTATCTATATGAGCACTGTTCCATTATTATTTCATCTGTAGTTTCTTATGGAGCCCTGTTGGCGCACTGGTTAAGCACTTGGCTGCTAACCAAGAGGTCAGTGGTTTGAATCCACCAACCGCTCCCCAGGAGAAAGATGTGGCAGTCTCCTTCCATAAAGATTTACAGCCTTGGGAACTCTATAGGCCAGCTCTACTCTGTCTTACAGGGTTTCTATGAGTCATAATTGACTAGACGGCAACAGGTATAGTTTCTCGTAGTTCCCACACATGGTGTTACCAATTTTACACCTCTAAAAATGTTTACACCTTTGATTCAGTAAATAAATGCTCAAAAACAAACAAATGAAAAAAAAATCTGGGTGAACGTATAAAAATTCTTGTGAGCATATTAGTGTGCTGTACTATGGTCCAAATAGGTGACTCATATTTAATGTGACATAGTATAAAAATGCAGAGAAATACAATATTTTATAATGTCACTACCTGCCAGTCACATGCTGTGTTAGATTTATAAATTAATAGGATGACCTTGACAGATCAACTGGATATTTGCTTATTCATCCTCTGGAGTAATCATATAAAAATAATAATGCTTGAAATCTAAATATATGTATGAATATGTTATAATAATAAGGACAATACTACTGAAAACGATAAATCTTTTTACATGTGTACTGCTTTATAATCCACAATTTTTTTTTCCTCTTGTGTTATCTTCTCGTAGGAATGTTTTGTGATAGTTAAGACTGGATTTTTTAATTGACAAATTTGCCTGTACGGAGAAAGAAACACTTCGAAACCTACCTCTGCTCCAGCAGTGAGGACAATATGAAGCTGTTTGTAAAATCTTGGCACAATGTGACATTTGCTTGGCCCATCTCCTTTTCTAATCAAAACTCTGAATTTCCATGATCGTTTCTCCTCAGCTGTAGCAAACTAGCTATAATTCATTTTATGATGTGGATTGAATTATTTTATATTTTTTCTCTACCAAAAAGTTTAGAGATTATTAAGGAGAAGTACCTAAAACCACATGAGTCTTAGCAACATTGCCATAGAAAAGAGTAACTTCAAACAGACAAAAAACCAGTAAGCAGTTCCCCTTATAAAATGGCACTTTTCCAATTTGTCGTATTTTTCGTAAGCAAGTAAAAAGCATAGCCAGTATCTATGTTCATGAGGTGGATATGGACATGAAGTACTGAATGGGCATTTGAGCATGAGAGTTGAAACAGGAATTGGCATTTCTAAACTGAAAGATTATCTTTTTTTGGAGCATCTATTCGCATCATTTTAAAACTTGGAATATTCAGGCCCAGAAATTAGAATATAATAACGAAGAAGAAAGTTGTGCACATAACTAAAACGTAAAGGCAGTCAACTATCACAAAGCTTAAAGGAAGGATGAGGGAAAGTGTTAGACTAGTGCAGAGAAAGGGACAACAGCCAGGTGTGTAAAGAAAGAGTGCACACTTCCAATTGCGCACAGTCTCTGTTTAAAAGATCTTCATGAAGCTTTATTTTGTTAGAATTTTTCCAACTATTTCCTTCCTATTTAGCACCAGATTAACAACATGCAGGGAAACTAAGAGCTTCTACATGTATCCTTAAGCAGAGGTTGAAAAAATTATGGATGCAGAACATAGGACAGGCTTTTAAATCCAAGAAAGTTTTAAGAATTCCATTTTTTGTTGTTGCTTCATAACTGACTTGTATCACTGAGTGGCATATAATCTTGCAAAACTACTAGTTTGTAGCTTCTTATGTAGGCTGGAGACAATAATCAATGACTAAAGAAAGTGAATGTGTTGTATTAATTTAAATCCCCCAAGTTACATTGATTTTTTTCTTTCCTATTTTAAGCAACATTTATTCTAGTGCATTACTATTTACAACATGACGATGTGAGGCACATGACTGAAATGCTGACTAATAGTCATTATACATTATTCCTTATACCACACGAAGCCTGCTGCTAAATCGAAATTCAATTTTTCCATACTTCTACCTATTTATATAAATGAAAATACTCTCAGTCTAAGCTATAATATATTTCAAAGGAAAGTTTATAAGACCTGATGCTTACAATAAAATATTTACACCAAGATTGAAGTCGACAAAAAATATGAATGCCGTTGTTTTCAGCAAATTCTAAATGGCTGGGAGCCAAGCAGAGGCAGCTCATGCCAGAAAACCTGTCCACCAGAGTCTTATAGAGAATGATTAGTTAACATCGTTTTAATGATGAATTAATGAGCAGTAAAAGCATTCTAATTCCAATATGTACAAAACCTTCTATTTAAAGACACAGGACCAGGGAGAACGGCCCCGTGACCTTTGAGGTACTGGCAAAGGGTGGGTTCACTAGTGTTAACGCCCAATCCGTCTTTCAAGGTTAACTACACATGCCATGCTGGGAAATGAAACAATTACTAATGAATTTTATAGGTATATTCTGTCAAATTTAAAAGGCAATCAGAAGCCTAAATGAAAATTACGCCCGAGGAAAGCATATAAAAGAGAGAAAATAGGAAGGTGTGTGTATGTGCCTTTGTGTGTGTGTGTGTGTGTGTGTGTGTATGTGTTTACTAAGACATCTTCAGAAAGAGGCAACATAAGCTCTTCAAGTAAAATATACAAATGAAAATCCTTCTACTGAAGAAAGGCAATACCAGCTTGTGGGAATGGAAGTATATTCAGGAAGGACATCATCTAATCATCTGGGCAACACTAGCACAGCAAGGGTAGAGGATTCATTATTCTGTAATTAACTTTTAATTAACTTTACTCTGCTTTACTTATTTTAGAAAATTAAATAAACTTCATTTTATTGCTCATGCTAAACCAATGAGCAGAAGCTAGAGTTCTGCTCTAATTAAAATAAGCAGTTGAGCAAAATTGTGTGGAAAGCATAATGAAGAACTGTGTCTGTACCATTGATATATTTCTTATGTTCAGAAACACTTTGATGGTTTCTTTCAATAATTTCATTAGTTGGATACTGAAGTTTCCTAAAATATGTGTTTTAAAAAATAATATTAGAGGCCAGTCTTCTTAAGTATGGGACATGCAATTGATTGAAACTTATTAAGTAACACTTCAAATTAGGTGATTAGGAGAAATAAGAGCGAGAGAGAGAGAGAATTGGTGGCTATGACATCTGCCACCAAAGCAATAGATATATATTTCCTGAGCAAGAGCAAAAGAAAAAGGGACAGACAGACAGACAAAGGCATAGAGCTAATATAGAAAGAATATATATGCTGGCTCCTTTTTTTTTTATATTTTAGCTCTCTTATTCATTTTTAAACATTTGTTACATGTTTTGGTGTTTAACCTAAGACAATGAAATTCAATAATCAAGAGCTGTTTAACTGATCCAATCATGTGCTACAAAATAGTATTTAACAGAAGAAGAATTAATTAGATTTAATTTAGTGAACCTGAGTTTTAATACTCTTAATATTTGAGTCAAATGAAATTACTTACTTCACTTGAACATCTAAAGTATTAAAATATTTTGTTTTTTTAATAAAACTAAGATAACGGTATCTAAAGAAAACCCATATACCTCTAAGATGTTGTTGTTGTTAGGTGCTATGGAGTTCATTCCAATTCATAGAGATTCTATACGCAGCACAGTGAAGCACTGCCTGATCCTGCACCATCTTCAAGATTGTTGTTATGCTTGACCCCACTGTTGCAGTCAATCCATTTTGCTGAGGGTCTTCCTCTTTTTTGCTTACTCTCTACCAAGAACGATGTCCTTCTTCAGGGACTGATACCTCCTGAAAACATGTCCAAAGTACTGGAGACGAAGTCTCACCATCTTCATTTCCAAGGAGTGTTCTCGCTCTACTTCTCACCTCTAAGATATGGTTTATTACTTCATTTCACCAGTTAAGAACTTTTGGTTTTCTTGCTGATCGTGAGCTGCATAAGAGTAACCCACTGACAAGTCCATTCTGCTTTCATACTATAAGTCAACCCTTCTATAATTTTGGATCCCTAATAGCTCTTTTCTGACTATAATCTCTGTGCTTTCCACCTTCTCCAATTTTTATTTCCTACTGAATCTGCTTTTATCCTTATCATAAGCACTAATTTAAATATTCTGCGTTCTCTAAGGAAACCCTGGTTGTGTAGTGGTTAAGTGCTACGGCTACTAACCAAAAAAGTCAGAGTCTGAATCCACCAGGCACTCTGTGGAAATTCTATCGGGCAGTTCTACTCTGTCCTATAAGGTTGCTATGAGTCGGAATTTACTCGATGGCAATGGTTTTAGTTTTTGGTTTGGTGTTTTCTAAGGACATCTTCTTCTGTTTTCAATTTTCTACTCAGCCTATCCCTCATGTGTCTGTCAGTTTGTCGTACTGTGGGGGCTTGTGTGTTGCTATGATATGGCTATGCCACCAGTATTCAGATATCAACAGGGTCACCCATGGAGGACAGGTTTCAGCTAAGCTTCCAGACTAAGACAGACTAGGAAGAAGGACATGGTAGCCTACTTCTGAAAAGCATTAGCCGGTGAAAACCTTATGAATAGCAGCAGAACATTGTCTGATATAGTGCTGGAAGATGAGCCCCCCAGGTTGCAAGGCACTCAAAAGATGACTGGGGAAGAGCTGCCTCCTCAAAGTAGAGTCAACCTTAATGATATGGATGGAGTCAAGCTTTTGGGACCTTCATTTGCTGATGTGGCATGACTCAAAATGAGAAGAAACAGCTACAAACATCCATTAATAATCGGAACATGAAATGTACGAAGTATGAATCTAGGAATATTGGAAATCATCAAAAATGAAATGGAACACATAAACATCGATATCCTAGGCATTACTGAGCTGAAATGGACTGGTACTGGCCATTTTGAATCGGACAATCGTACAGTCTACTATGCTGCGAATGACAACTTGAAGAGGAATGGTGTTGCATTCATCATGAAAAAGAACGTTGCAAGATCTACCCTGAAGTACAATACTGTTAGTGATAGGATAATATCCATACGCCTACAAGGAAGACCAGTTAATACGACTATTATTCAAATTTACGCACCAACCACTAGGGCCAAAAATGAAGAAATAGAAGATTTTTATCAGCTGCTACAGTCTGAAATTGATCGAACATGCAATCAAGATGCATTGATAATTACTGGTGATTGGAATGCGAAAGCTGGAAACAAAGAAGAAGGCTCGATAGTTGGAAAATATGGCCTTGGTGATAGAAACAATGCCAGAGATCGAATGATAGAATTTTGCCTGACCAACGACTTCTTCATTGCAAATACCTTCTTTCACCAACATAAACGGTGACTATACACATGGACCTCGCCAGATGGAATACACAGGAATCAAATTGACTATATCTGTGGAAAGAGACGATGGAAAGCTCAATATCATCAGTCAGAACAAGGCCAGGGGCCAACTGTGGAACAGCCCATCAATTTGCTCATATGCAAGTTCAAGCTGAAACTAAAGAAATTCAGAGCAAGTCCACGAGAGCCAAAATATGGCCTTGAGTATATCCCACCTGAATTTAGAGACCATCTCAAGAATAGGTTTGACACATTGAACACTAGTGACCGAAGACCAAACGAGTTGTGGAATGACATCAAGGACATCATTCATGAGGGAAGCAAGAGGTCACTGAAAAGACAGGAAAGAAAGAAAAGACCAAGATGGATGTCAGAGGAGACTCTGAAACTTGCTCAGGAATGTCGAGCAGCTAAAGCAAAAGGAAGAATTGATGAAGTAAAAGAACTGAACAGAAGATTTCAAAGGGCCTCTTGAGAAGACAAAGTAAAGTCTTATAATGACATGTGCAAAGAGCTGGAGATGGAAAACCAAAAGGGAAGAACACGCTCGGCGTTTCTCAAGCTGAAAGAACTGAGGAAAAAATTCAAGCCTCGAGTTGCAATAGTGAAGGATTCCACAGGGAAAATATTAATCGACGCAGGAAGCATCAAAAGAAGAGGGAAGGAATAAACAGAGTCATTATACCAAAAAGAATTAGTCGATATTCAACCATTTCAAGAGGTGGCATATGATCAGGAACCGATGGTACTGAAGGAAGAAGTCCAAGCTGCTCTGAAGGCATTGGTGAAAAACAAGGCTCCAGGAATTGATGGAATATCAATTGAGATGTTTCAACAAACAGATGCAGTGCTGGAGGTGCTCACTCATCTATGCCAAGAAATATGGAAGACAGCTTCCTGGCCAACTGATTGGAAGAGATCCCTATTTATGCCTACTCCCAAGAAAGGTGATCCAACCGAATGTGGAAATTATAGAACAATATCATTAATATCACACACAAGCAAAATTCTGCTGAAGATCATCAAAAAACGGCTGCAGCTGCTGGAAATTCAGGCCGGTTTCAGAACAGGACATGGAACCAGGGATATCATTGCTGATGTCAGATGGATCCTGGCTGAAAGCAGAGAATACCAGAAGGATGTTTACCTGTGTTTTATTGATTATGCAAAGGCATTTGTGTGGAGCATAACAAACTATGGATAACACTGTGAAGAATGGGAATTCCAGAACACTTAATTGTGCTCATGAGGAACCTTTACATAGATCAAGAGGCAGTTATTCAGACAGAACAAGGGGATACTGATTGGTTTAATGTCAGGAAAGGTGTGCATCAGGGTTGTATTCTTTCACCATACCTATTTAATCTGTATGCTGAACAAATAATACGAGAAGCTGGACTATATGAAGAAGAATGGGGCATCAGGACTAGAGGAAGACTCATTAACAACCTGCGTTATGCAGATGACACAACCTTGCTTGCAGAAAGTGAACAGGACGTGAAGCACTTACTAATGAAGATCAAAGTCCACAGCCTTCAGTATGGACTGCACCTCAACATAAAGAAAACAAAAATCCTCACAACTGGACCAATGAGCAACATCATGATAAATGGAGAAAAGATTGAAGTTGTCAAGGATTTCATCTTACTTGGATCCACAATCAACAGCCATGGAAGCAGCAGTCAAGAAATCAAAAGACGCATTGCATTGGGCAAATCTGCTGCAAACGACCTCCTCAAAGTGTTGAAGAGCAAAGATGTCACCCTGAAGACTAGGGTGTGCCTGACCCAAGCCATGGTATTTTCAATCGCATCATATGCATGTGAAAGCTGGACAATGAATAAGGAAGTCCGAAGAAGAGTTGACGCCTTAGAATTGTGGTGTTGGTGAAGAATATTGAATATACCATGGACTGCCAAAAGAACGAACAAATCTGTCTTAGAAGAAGAACAACCAGAATGCTCCTGAGAAGCAAGTATGACAAGGCTGCATCTTACATACTTTGGACATGTTGTCAGGAGGGATGAGTCCCTGGAGAAGGACATCATGCTTGGCAGAGTACAGGGTCAGCAGAAAAGAGGAAGACCCTTAACGAGGTGGATTGACACAGTGGCTGCAACAATGAGCTTAAACATAACAACGATTGTGAGGATGGCGCAGGACCAGGTAGTGTTTCTTTCTGTTGTGCATGGGGTCACTATGTGTCAGAACCCACTCGACAGCACCTAACAACAACAACAAATAACAACACTCAGCCTATAAACACAGTCATCCTTGTCAACTGTGCATATACCAGCATCCAACAATTTCTTACCCCATCAATACTCTTAGTTTGCCAGTCTTCACCCTCTAGGAACCTTCAGTTTCTTTATCCGTCTTTCAAAGTATTTACATTGTAAAGTAATATGTACAGAAGACTAAAACCAAAAACCATACCAGTTACTGTTGATTTAATTCCAACTCACGGTGACCCCATGTGTTACAGAGTAAAACTGTTCTGTAGGGTTTTCTTGGCTGTAATTTTTATAGAATACCAACTGAGATGTTTCAGTAAATAGATGGAATGCTGAAAGTGCTCATTCATCTATGCCAAGAAATTTAGAAGATAGCTAAATGGCCAACTGACTGGAAGAGGTCCATATTTGTGCCCATTCCAAAAAATGTGACCCGACAGAGTGCAGAAATTATTGAACGATATTGTTAATATCACACACAAATGAAATTCTGCTGAAGATAGTTAAAAAATGGTTGGAACAGTACAGCAGCATGGAACTGCCAGAAATATAAGCCAGATTCAGAAGTGAATGTGGAACAAGGTATATCACTGTTGATGTCGATGGATCTTGGCTGAAAACAGAGAATACCAGAAAGATGTTTATCTATGTTTTACTGACTGTGCAAAGACATTTGACTATGTATATCATAACAAATTATGGATAATATTTTTGAAGAATGGGAATTCCAGAACACTTAATTGTGCTTACAAGGAGCCTGTACACAGACCAAGAGGCAGTCATGTGAGCAGAACAAAGGGCTACTGCCCAGTTAAAATTAAGAAAGGTATGTATTGGCATTGTATCCTTTCACCATACTTTTTCAATCTGTATGCTGAGAAAATAATCCGAGAAACTGGACTATATGAAGAAGAACGTGGTATCAGGATTACAGGAAGAATCATTAACAACCTGCGATATGTAGATAACACATCCTTGCTTGTTGAAAGCGAAGGGGACTTGAAGCACTTACTGATGAAGATCAAAGTCCACAGCCTTCAGTATGGATTACACTTCAGCATAAAGAAAACAAAAATCCTCACGACAGGATCAATAAGCAACATCATGATAAATGGAGAAAAGATTGACGTTGTCAAGGATTTCATTTTACTTGGATTCACAATCAAAGCCCATGGAAGCAGCTGTCAAGAAATCAAGTGATATCTTGAACTGGGCCAATCTGCTGCAAAAGACCTCTTTAAAGTGTCATTTTGAGGACTAAGGTGTGCCTGACCCAAGCCATGATATTTTCAATCATCTCATATGCATATGAAAGCTGGACAATGAATAAGGAAGACCAAAGAAGAACTGATGCCTTTGAATTATGGTGTTGGTGAAGAATGCTGAATATACCATGGACTTCCAGAAAGAATAAATCTATCTTGGTAGCAGCACAGTGATAATGTTCCTTAGAAGCGAGGATGGCAAGACTTTATCTCACATACTTTAGACATGTTATCAGGAGAGACCACTCCCTGGAGAAGGTCATCATGCTTGGTAAAGCAGAGGGTCCATGAAAAAGAGGAAGATCCTCAAAACATGGATTGACCCAGTGGCTGCAACAATGCGCTCAAGCATATCAACAATTGTGAGGATGGCACAGGACTTGGCAGCATTTCATTCTGTTGTACATAAGATTGCTATGAGCCAGAACCAACTCAATGGCACCTAACGACAACAGGAATCTTTATGAAAGCAGATTGCCAGGTCTTTCTCCTTGGCACTATTGGGTGGGTTCAAACTACCAACCTTTCAGACAGTAGCTGAGACCAAACTGTTTGAACCGACCAGGGACCTCTACAGAAGACTAGTTAAGTGAAAACAAACTAGGCCAATCACCAGGCTTAGATCAAAATCATCTTTAGCTAGACCTTTCTGTATTCTCTTAAATCTGCTTAGTACAGCTCCTGCTACATAGAAGGTGTTTAGAATATTTTCTAATTTTTATTTCCCTTTTTTGTTTGTTTTTGAGTAAATGAATGAATTCTACTCAGATCCCTCTTACTTCGTGTCAGCTAAGTATTCCCTGGTTTGCAACAATCCTTTCATTCCTCTTTGATTACACCCTACATCAAGAGAGCAGCAAGCCTCTAAAAAAAAAAAAAAAAAACTAGTTACTCCTTAAACCAATTCTCTTAAAATTAAAAAAATAATAAAACTCCAGACTTTTTGATAAGACCATTGATGGGCCACTCAAATAGGAAAGAATAGGGGAGGGAAAACATAAAGTTTGAAAAATACTACATTCTGAAAGCAACCAATAATGCATCGTTCGTTAGAATAATTAAATTAACATTTGTTTCTCAACTAGCATGTTTTAAAAAACAGGAAATACACTATTTATTATTGGAATTTCTTTTTTTTCCAGGAGGAAAAGAGTTTTGTATGGAAAGAAATAGATTTTTTTTTTTTTTAGAATCTCATTTTTATTATTATTACTATTATCATTTTAGCATTTGCTTTAAGAGAGATCCTGAACTTATATAATAAAAGCAATTATAATGAGTAGGCCATGTGTGGATCTCTCTGTGTGAGTCAAGAAATATATGTAAATCTATTAGCGCAAACTTCAGCTATCAGCACTTCTTAACATTGCTCTTGATCTAATGCAAACACATAGTCCGTACTGAGAATTATTGGGTGTAAACTATAGGAGAATAGTTGGTCATAGTAGAGGCTGACAATTTTCGTTTATTTCAATTGCTTCCTAAGTTTTGGTAGAGTTTTCTAGAATGAGCATTGCTGCAGGATCACAAATAACAGAAAGAATGACAGTTAACATGATTCACACATCCTGAACAAGTGTATCCTCTGGTCCTTTGAGCTTCACTGTTTCCCATTCATCCTTCCTCATTTTTGATTTACTCTCTGTAGCCATAGGTACATCATTTTCAGTCCTTCTCTAAACTTTATGTATTGTCCTTGATTTTTATTTCTAACGCCAAATCTTCTTACTGTTGTGAAGAATTTCTTAATGTAATATAAAGCTGAAACATTTCCTTCTTTAGTTTCAGATCAGTGCTTCTTGTCCTTCCAACCTCTGACGCTTTGAATAACCACATTCTTTCATTTATACAGATACTTGTAAGGTATTTATAGACTGTGATCAAATCCCCCTCAATCTTCTCCTCTCATGACTATATAAATATCTATGACCCTATATTTCATCCAACACTCTACTTGTATCATTTTTTGCCCTTCTATTTTTATTATTAATTTTCCATTAACTCTCTCAATTCTTGTACAACTTTTCCATTGTCTGGACAAACAGAAATTCATTAAGACATTTATTTTTGTCATACACTGTGCAGAGTTTAATGTCTTAAAATAGGATTTTTTCACTGTGTCAACTTATATAATCATTAGATGGTCTGTATTTACTCTGCAATTCTTAGGTATTCAGTTGTTTCTGGATTATAGAGTTTATAGCTCCTACTTTAATTTCTATATGTTCATTTCCTGAAAGAGTCGCAATTTTCTGGGACATTAGAAATTCCTAGCTTGAGACTGGAAAAAGTATTATAGCCTTAATAATTTGCTGATAACATCTGCAAAAACCTGACCACTAGCTTGTGTTCACTCACCATAAACTTAATAATTAATTTTGAATATAATTATTATTTCTAAAGTCTCCTATCATAATATAACTTATAGGAGTAATTTAAAAAATAAACAGCAATGCTAAATAGTGCTGCCATGTCTACCCTTGGGGGTGTTAGACTATGTGTTATACACACATACACACACACATACTTACATACATATATTTTTTTAAATGTATGCATTTGCTAAATTGTTTTTAACATTTTATTCTGTTTTAGGTGAAAGTTTATACAACAAATTAGTTTTCCATTCAACAATTCATACACATATTGTTCTGTGACATTGGTTGTTATCCTCACAATATGTCAGCACTCTCCCTCTTTCCACCCTGTCTTCCCTGTTTCTATCTCCCTAGTTTCTCTGGCTCTCCTTGCCTTCTCATCTTTGCTTTTGGGCAAATGTTTCCTGTTTGTTATCATATAGTTGATTGTTCTAAGGAGCACATTCCTTATGGGTGTTATTGTTTATTTTATAGGCCAATCTATTATTTGACTGAAAGGTGAACTCTGAGAGTGGCTTCAGTTCCAGGTTAAAAGTGTGTCTTAGAGTGACAGTCTCGGGGCTTTCTCCAAGTCTCTATCAGTCCAGTAAGCCTGATGCTAAATTTTCAATGCATTTAACAATAGAGATCTTGAAGAAAATTCAATGGAGAAATTTATTTGACCCACTGAAAAAAAAATGAACCCAAATACAATAATAAAAAAAATACATAAAAACACCTCACTGAAGAATTGAGAGAAAAAAAAAAAGCTGGCAGAAGAGCGTATGTGTGTCTGTGTGAGTGTGATTGGGGGATGGCATATGTGTGCATTTCAGGGGATGACGAGTCTTCAGAAGTCCACAGAGTATTTCTTAAAGACAGTCAAAACAAAAGGTGATTCATTTGAGGGTCTCTAATTTATATTTATTTATTTTATTATTATTTCTGTTATGGTTTGGGAAATGAAATACAATGAATGAAAAAGATGAAGTTGGATATTTAACTGGAAATTTTCTTTTCTTTTTTTTCTATTGCATGCATTGGGGGTTGGACAAGCACAGAAAATTATAATGAAATCCTGAGCTTAATTTAGAATTTTGACAACTGTTAAAGACCAGTTATCTTTATTGTGCTATGTGATTGTAGTATACAATGATAGTAAAGATGCTGTATTACTTAGTGAAAAAAATAATTTTATTAAGAAGTAATATTTTATATATTTATAAATTTTTTATGGTAGTATCAAAAACACCATTCAAATTATAAGTACTAGTGGGTATATAATCCAAGGCTCTAAGAAGTAGCATCCATCTTGTGAAGTCATATAATAACTAACTTTACCCCATGCCTCATATTTTGCTTCAAAGAAATACAAAATATTCTATTTAAAATGCAATTTGTGAGCTATCAATCCATACTGACATAAAGAGGTAGAGTCAGGGTCCACTTGCTTTCACTAAAAGACTTTAGGTGGACTCTTCTACTTTAGATAATTTTTGCAGTGATCATTGTTGCTCTTGTTTGGTGCCATTGAGTTGTTTTTGATTCATGGCAACCCCATGTGACTAATAAAAACTGCCTCAAAGATTCATAAGAATTATCACTTTGCAAATTATAATAATCAATGCATCTTCGGTATGTACTATCTAAATATTTTTGGCATGCCCCTAAAGTTCTCCATGACAAAATAAGAATATAAACCAAACAGATGTAGAAGCAGCTCACACAACTCTCCCAGGGAGACAATGCCTCGAATACCAGAGAGTAACAGAAAAAGAAAGAAAAAATAAATACATAATGATGGTAGTAACATTTCCTCAGAAAAACAAACACATAAAAGTCTTTTTTTTTTTTTTTAATTTTGTATTTGTTCTTTCTTGATCAAAGAAGCCAGCTTTGCAATATCGCTAGAAGGCAACTGCAGTCCTAAGGCAAAGGCAACTATACAAACAACTCAATTTCTCTCATGGCCACTGTCATCAAATACCAAATGTGTGCACACCCCTTCCAGTCCTATATATTATTGTCTATTCTTCTATTAAGGAGCCCTGGTGGCGCAGTAGTTAAGAGCTCGTATGTTAACCAAAAGATAGACAGTTTGAATCTTACCAGCCACTCCTTGGAAGACCTATGGGGCAGTTCTACTCTGTCCAATAGGGTCCAATCCATGTACATGTATATACATAAAGAAAATAAGAACAAGCCCAGAAGAGCCAAAGTATGACCTTGAATATATCCCACCTGAATTTAGAGACCATCTCAAGAATAGATTTGACACATTGAACACTAATGACCAAAGCCCAGATGAGTTGTGGAATGACATCAAGGATAGCATACATGAAGAAAGCAAATGGTCATTGGAAAGACAGGAAAGAAAGAAAAGACCAAAACGGACATCAGAAGGAACTCTCAAAGTTGCTCCTGAATGTCAAGTAGCTAAAGAGCTAAACAGAAGATTTGAAAGGGCAGCTAAAGAAGACATAGTATTATAATGACATGTGAAAACACATGGAGATAGAAAAAACAAAAGGGAAGAATAGGCTTGGCACTTCTCAAATGGAAAGAACTGAAGGAAAAATTCAAGCCTCGAGTTGCAATATTGAAGGATTCTACAGGGAAAATATTAAGCGACACAGGAAGCAGCAAAAGAAGATGGAAGGAATACACACAGTCACTGTACCAAAAAGAATTGGTCGATGTTCAACCATTTCAGGAGTTAGCATACGATCAGGAAGGAACCGATGGTACAGGATGAAGAAGTTCAAGCTGCGCTGAAGGCACTGGCAAAAAAACAAGGCTTCAGGAATTGATGGAATACCAATCAAGATGTTTCAACAAATAGATATAGCACTGGAAGTGCTCATTCATCTATGCCAAGAAATTTGGAAGACAGCTACCTGGCCACCTGACTGAAAGAGATCCATATTTGTGCCCATTCCAAAGAAAGGTAATCCAACAGACTGCAGAAATTACTGAGTAATAGCATTAATATCACACACAAGTAAAATTTTGGTGAAGATCATTCAAAAGCAGTTGCAGCAGTATATCCACAGGGAACTGCTGGAAATTCAAGCTGGAGTCAGAAGAGGATGTGGAACAAGGGATATCATTGCTGACGTCAGATGGATATTGGCTGAAGACAGAGAATACCAGAAAGATGTTTACCTGTGTTCTATTGACTAAGCAAAGGCATTTGACAATGTGGATCATAACAAATTGTGGATAACTTTGTGAAGAACAGGAATTCCAGAACACTTAATTGTGCTCATGAGGAACCTGTACATAGACTAAGAGGCAGTCCTTCCAGCAGAGCAAGGAGATACTCTGTGGTTTAAAATCAGGACATGTGTGCATCAGGGTTGTATCCTTTTACCATGCTTGTTCAATCTGTATGCTGAGCAAATAATCCAAGAAGCTAGACTATATGAAGAAGAATGCAGCATCAGGATAGGAGGAAAGCTTATTAACAATCTGATATATGCAGATGATACAACCTTGCTTGCTGAAAGTAAAGAGGACTTGAAGCATTTACTGATGAAGACCAAAAGCTACATACAGCCTTCAGTATGGATTACACTTCAACATAAGAAAACAAAACTTCTCACAACTGGACCAAAAAGTGACATCATGAAGCAAAAAACACAAATAAGCAAATGGGAAAAGATTGTCAAGGATTTCATTTTACTTGGAACCACAATCAAAGCCCATGGAAGCAGTAATGAAGACATCAAAGGATGTATTACATTGGACAAATCTCCAGCAAAAGATCTCTTTAAAATGTTAAAAAGTAAATATGTCACTTTAAAGACTAAGGTGCGCCTGACCCACGCTATGGTGTTTTCACTTGCCTCATATGCATGTGAAATTTGGACAATGAATAAGGAAAACTGAAAAATAATTGATACCTTTGAATTATGGTGTTGGTGAAGAATAATGAATATACCGTGGAGTGCCAGAAGAACAAACAAATCTGTCTTGGAAGAAGTACAGCCAGAATGCCCCTTAGAAGAAGGATGGCGAGACTTCATGTCACATATTTTGGTTATGTTATCAGAAGGGACCTGTCCCCGGAGAAGGACATCATGCTTGGTAAAGTAGACTGTCAGTGAAAAAGAGGAAGACCTTCAATGAGACAAATTGATACAGTGGCTGCAACAATGGACTCAAGCATAACAATTGTGAGGATGCCACAGGACTGGGCAGTGTTTCGTTGTGTTGTACGAAGGCCATCTATGAGTCAGAACTGACTTTATGGCACCTAAAAACAACAGCAGATATAATTATACATAGTATAACTTTCCATGGTAATACCCATATAATTCTTACAATAATTTTTTTTTTTTTCTTTTAATCTTCTAAAGGGTCACTGTGAGTCAGAATTGACTGCATGGCAATGAGTCTTTTTCTTTTTTTTTTAAATACTTTTTCACATATAGAAAAACAAAAAAATATTAATTTGTTCTTGTTCTATTTTAAGTGTTAATGTAAAACTAGTAACTATTAATACTGTTTTACATTAGATGCTTATTCTAAACCATCTCTCAACCTTCAATATTTCATTATCTTCTTAATTATATATGTTGTTGTGCCATGGAGGTAGCCCTGGCTCATGGTGACCCCATGTAGAAGGAAATGAAACACTGCCCAGTCCTACACAAACCCATGATCTTTTGTGGATCCATATAATTTTCATTGGCTGATTTTCAAAAGCAGGTCACCTGGCTTTTCCTCCTAGTCTGTCTTAGTCTGGAAGCTCTGCCAAAAACCTGTTCAGCATGACAGAAATATGGAAGCCTCCACTGACAGACAGGTAGTGGCTGTGTATGAGGCACATTGGCCTGGAATCAAACCCTCATCTTCTGCATGGAAGTCGAGAATTCTACCACTGAACCACAACTGCCCCACTAATTTTATATAGGTACCAGTTTTTCCACTTATTTTTGCAAGAGGTGTCATGGATTGAATTGTGTCCCCCCAAAATATCTGTCACTAGGCTGGTCATGATTCCCAGTATTGTATGATTGTCTACCATTTTGTCATCTGATATGATTTCCCTATGTGTTGTAAATTCTATCACTATGATGTAATGAGGTAGATTACCCAGTGCCCAGATCCAGTGCCATCAAGTCGATTTCGACTCATAGTGACCCCATAGGACAGAGTAGAACTGCCCCATAGAGTTTCCATAGAGTTTGAGATAGATTAGTGGCAGTTATACTGATGAGGGAAACCTTGTGGCGTAGCAGGTAAGTGCTATAGCTGCTAACCAAAAGGTTGGCAGTTCAACTCCACCAGGCACTCCTCAGAAATTCTATGGGGCAGTTCTATTCTGTCCTATAGGGTCACTATAAGTAAGATCTGACTTGATGGCAATGGGTTTTCATCTGATATTGACGAGATCTACAAGATTAGATAGTGTCTTAAGTCAATCTCTTTTGAAATATAAGAGAGAAGCAAACAGAGAGACATGGAGACTTCTTATCACCAAGAAAGTAGTGCCAGGAGCAGAGTGTGTCCTTTGGACCTGAGGTTCCTGTGCTGAGATGCTTCCAGACCAAAGGAAGACTAATGACAAGGACTTTCCTCCAAAGCTGACAGAGAGAAAAAGCCTTCACCTGGAGCTGGCACCCTGAAACTGGACTGGACTGTGAAAGAATAAACTTCTCTTTGTTAAAGCCATCCCTTGTGGTATTTCTGTTATAGCAGCACTAGATGACTAAGACAAGAGGACACATGGCATGTTTAGTCAGGCAAGGGGCTGGAACTAACAGGAAGCTGGACTGAGGCCTGAGACTGAGACCATAAAACTAAAAATAAAGATTTCTAAGATTGCTATAAGTTCTGGACTTAGCCAAGGGTTCAAAAGACCCCAGGTCAAGGTGGCAATGAAATAATGTGAATGCTCAGGTCTTGGCAGCAAGCTGACAAGCCATTAATCATAAAATCAAAGCAGGGATGAAGGGACCTTCGACATTCATGACCTTAGCAGGTCAAAAATCTGGGAAATGTGACGTCAAAGGAGAAGAAGGTAGGGTCAGTAAGTTCAGCATGATCAAAGTATGCAAAAGGCCGTGACCAAGATGTCCAGTTTTGCAAGAGAATGGCCCTAATAAACAAACATAGAGAACAGAACAGGATTACTTTCTAGCCTCTTCCTATTAAGGACATGGCCTTGTATTTGCTAGCATAAGCAGGGAGAAATGGCTGATCTCTACCAAAACACAGGGTAATAGGCAATGGTGATCTCTGAAGGATCCTAGACAATCATTCAATACACATTTATTGAGCCCCTATTATGTGCCAGTGACAGTGTAGACATTGGGGGGACAACTACAAATAGGACATATAGTATTATTTTTTGAATTTATAATCTAGTAATGGATACAGATAAGTAAATAGGTAAAGTGCTAAGATGTGAAGAAAGGCAGGACAGCAACTGGTATGACAAGTGGGGTTAGTCACCTTTCTTTTGTCCTTCATAAAGAAACTCAGAGTTTCACTTAGAAGATATACATATAAACAGAGAATTGGAAATAAGACATGGTAAATACTGAGATATATGGATAAAGAGGCATCCCACAGAGCAACAAAGAATTCTACCTGAGTCAGTCAGAAATTGCTCCAAGTAATATTCAACTTGTGTCTAGAAGAATGAAGAGGAGTGTACAGGACAAGGTAATTATAAAAGGAATAAGCAAGCCCAGAGAAAGACAATAAAGAACTTTACTATGCGTTATATTTGCCATTAATGAAGTTGAAGAATATTATGAAATGAGGTTGGACAGAAAGGTTGGAAATAGATTGTGAAGGTCACAGCCAAGGTAAAGAATTTGAATTTTTCCTACAGGTAACAGGAATCAAACACCCTTCTTAACTAGGCCATACTCATTTTTTCATATCTTCTTTAAAAATTAAAAAAAATTGAGGAAAATAACTGACAGCTTTATAAAGGATTACCTAGATTGGAGTAATCTTGAGGGCAATGAGTCTTATTAGGTAGCCCAGTAATTCAAGTTAGTGTCAAAAGATGATGAGTATTAGTATTAAAAAAAAAAAAAAAGGCAGAATTCAAGAGATATTTATGAACTAGAATGAGTGAAAAGCCTGGATTGCTAGTGGGAGTTAAATGGATGGATTGAAGAGATGTGGATTCTTTGGATATGGATGTGGGGATGCAAGAAGTCAAAGTTGATGCCTATGTTTCTGGTTTGCATGCCAAAAGGGAAGATGGGGCCATATATTGGGAAGGAGGGCATAGACCATGCTGTGTAGGTTACTTTAGACCTGTCTGTCCATACCCTTTGAAACACGGAGAAGGGGATTCAAGTAGGTTATATGTGTTTATAGCTCAGAGGCAAAGCCTAGCTTAAGGTGACATACGTTTTGGTAGCTGAAGCCAAAGTAATGGATCAAGGTGCCTTTGAAAGGAATGCAGACTAAAGAGATAAGAGTCTCGGACAAAGTCTCCAGAAATCACACCATTTAAAACATGAGTAGAGAGAGGTAGGATGAGCTGAAGCAGTAGCTACAGTTATAGGAGCAAAACAAAGAAACGACCAGATATGATGTTACAGAAGTCAAGAAAATGTATCAATGAGGAAGGAATAATCAACAGTTTTGAGTAAAATTCAGAAGTCAAGAAAGATGAGGACAGAAAATTCACAGCATAAAAGTCATTTATGACTCCATTAAAAAAAAAAAAAAAAATGCCGTAGAGTCAATTCCAACTCATAGCAACCATACAGGACAGAGCAGAACTGCCCCATGGGGTTTCCAAGGAGCAGCTGATGGACTCGAAATCTGCCAATCTTTTGGTTAGCAGTTGAGTTCTTAACAACTAGGCAACCAGGGCTCCCATTGATGACTAAGCCGAAGTTATCTTTCAGAACAGTTTGGGAGGAAGGCAGATTACAGGAGTTTAAGGAGAATTTGGGTAGGAAAGGAATAAAGATAGTAAGTACAGACAACACATTAAAAATGTTCGACTGTGAAGGACAAAAGAAAGGACAGCAACTGGTATGACAAGTGGGGTTATTTATTATTTTTTTTATAATGGACAGGAGTAGAGCATCCTGATTTGGGGATATTTTAGATAGAGAGCGAAAGTTCTAAGTGACTATTCCTGCTTTTGTCTTAAAACAAAAGCATGCCCCATGGTAAAACAAAATGTTATTAAGTTTCAGAGGATCAAAGATCACAGAGAATGGAGAAGCCGGGGTAGTCTCTAGTTAGTTCATTGGAGGGAACGATATTTATTTTGGGGCATGAACCTGCATGAAAAAAAAGGAGATTCATGTATTTGCTCATATTTTTCATCTTGAATTGTAAAAAAAAAAAAGTAACTGAATAAGAGTTTTAGCTCTTCTCCTCTTTAGTTCTATAATCCACATATGGATAAAATAGAATCCACTCAGCAGGTTGCAAGCTTGTGCTTCTAAACATATTTAGTTGAGCAAGAGGGCACAAAACGGAACCATATGTGTTTTCTTTTAAGGTAATCAGCTTCAGTGGTACAGTCAGCACTTCTGAGGGCCCTTTCCATATGCAGCTTGCCATACTTTTTGTAAATACTCTGTGTTGAATCATTTTGATGTCATCTATTAAACCTTCCTTGCAAATATTTATTCATTGTTTTATGGGATTTATGAAAATAATAGCTCCTATAATAAGATATATTGTAAGAATGTGAAATCACAAACAGATCTAACAAAGATGATATTTCAAACATTCGATACCATCTTAGGAATAGCCATTTAAAACAGATAGGGTTTGCACCAAGGTTTGAAGGGTAATAAACATAGTGAGTTTGGGTCAGAAATGAAATTCCTAAAATGATGATCTTTTGGGTAAAATCTCAAGTTTATTGTCTATGGAACCCAAATCCTAGCACTATTATTAATAACCTCCAGTGTGACTTTACTTTCCTTGCTTTATAATGACACTGTAAAACAACATTCAAGGATATTTGCGGCAATATTGACCTTGATGCGGCATTTAACTTTGCAAAAAAATCCTCTGGCATATTTCTGTTAACATGGAGAAATCCATTTATGTTGGACCACTACACACATAGTCAGTGTGGTACTTTTCCAGTGGTCTGTGCTTGAAGTTTACAAGCTCTATTTGAAATAGGATCTTGTCTCCCCACAATCAGAATCACTTCTGCAGCGCCTCTCTCTCCCCACTGAGTCTTTCACGCATACCATGTACATGAGGCTCATTCAGTAAACGTTCTCCACTTAAGAACGGCCGCACCAAGAGGAGAAAAAATAGCATAAACAGTGAAATAAGCAACTGACAATATTTTGTACATTATAAGCTTTCTGCAACGTATTCATTAGTGCTCTGAAATATTGTGACTTTCCAAACACAAGAGGGAGATTGTCATACAAATAAATGCCAGTTTTAAAATCTATTGATTTTAAATGCCACGTACTGCCTCCTGTTTCAGAATTTATTTCTTCTTTTTCATTCTCAGGCTTATTGCCTGGTTTCCAAAGAGACTATAGCTCGATTTTGTACCCATATAGCTTTTGCCTTAGCCAGCTGCACAGCAGCCAGATATTCTAGTTTATTCCCTTTCACATGATGCTCTGTCAAAACTGTTCACTTATATTTCCACAGATCACTACTAGCCACGAACGACACTGCTCTGCACAAAACCTGCTGTCCGTGCTCTCTACAGCAGCTGCCATTACACCCAACACTTCCCTTTTTTCTCTGGAATGTGTCACTCATGTGTTTTAGCAAATGCCAACTGTCCCTTCTATCTAGTACACTATCTCTCCATCAGAGACATTTACAAGCATTCTATATTCATTTTACTTGTCACTTTCTTCTTTTTAGCAAATACCAGCCATTCATTCACTTATTCTGTCTTCTCTTACCAAGTACTGTATTCTCTATCCTAGTACTAGAGTTTTCTAGCATATTTCTCATTTTCTTTTATGACAATATTTTTCATTAAACTGTTTCTTCTATGTTTGTAGACTGTACCTCCATCTTCTGTCAAAAGCGCTTCCAAAAATAACTTTTTTAAAGTGTATACCATTATCTGTTTTTTTGTGTGGACCTGAACAATTTAGCCTATATGTATTCTAAAAATAGGCAATGAAGAGCAATCACTAGAATATTATATTGTTTCTATGTAAATGCATATTTCTTTTTTTGTGAAAGAACAAGAGATATTACATAAATACTGAAGATATCCCCCGTAATAAAACTTATAATGTTAAAGAGTAAGTTACATTCAGAGCTTTCATCTACGGCAATGAGTTTTATCAGTAAGGGTGTCAGAGAACATAAGCAGTTAAGATTCCTGGAGGCAAAACGTACCCAATTAAGGTGATTTACCACATTCCAAAATGACTTGACAAGTACATTTAACTCTCTAAAATGATATCTGTTCTTATATCTGTCATGGATAAGAAAATTACAGGAATTCAAGATATCATCATCACTATCATCATCATCACCATCAAACACATTTATTAAGTATATTTCTATGATGAATATGCTACTAAAACCTTTCAGACATATAGCTCATACCATCAAAGAAGTTCTAACCTGCTGAATTACTATCAAAAACCTATATTGAATACATGCATAAAAACTAGTGCCATTGAATGCCCACACTAAATAATACTTTGCAGTTTTATTAACTTTAAGACATTTGTTATAAGGTAAACAAGTCGCTACTGATCTAGATCAGGGTCAGAAAACTTTTTCTGTAAAAGGCAGACAGTAAATACTTTAGGCCTTATAGGTCATAGGGTCGCTGTAGCAAGAACTCAACTCTGTTGTAGCTCAAAAACAGTCATATACGATATGCAAACAGATGAACATGGCTGTGTTTCCACAAAACTTTTTAAAAAATTGGCCATGTGCTACATTTGACCCAAAAGTCATAGTCTCCTGTGTCCTTATTTAGGCAATGGGAAAAATAACATATTTGTAAAGTCTGATTTCTTTAAAAGAAGTAAAATTAAAATAAACAGATATTTGGAGCCCAAGGCACAAAGATATGAGCCATCAAACCAACACTGAGCTTTCAAGAAAGAAAGGAAAACTCTCAGAGGCCAAAAATAATGAGAAAAATAACAAAACATAGGAAGGTAAACCGGCACTGTGATTGCTGTGGCGTATCCACCAGCCTCCAGGGGGATAAAACTTTCGTTTGAATGATCCATGGGAGGAAGCCTGTAAATAAATACTAGAGCTTCCACAAGGTAGGCAGTCAGATTTTAGATCTCTATATAAGCCTGTTAACTGAGAGACAATCAGTGGGTGATCTTAAAATTAAGACAGACAGACAGATAGACCGATAGATAGATTTGGGCCACAAGGAACTGAGAGATATATGTACTGAGAATTGATACTCCCAAGCAACATGGCTTGGATTTTTAATTTACATTATCTTTGCATCATCTAAAAATTCAAGCTTATGATTTACTGAAAAGTAATTTTAGCTTGGTAGTACCCCCAGGTATCTGGAATAATCAACAAACCCAGACACATAAGTTTTCTCGCACATAAAATCCCAAAGAATATGAATTCAGAGTAAGAAAAAAATAATAAAAGACATGCATAAATAAGCTACAATAAGTGAGCTTTAGCAGAATCAATAGCAGTAATAGCAGGCCAGCAAAGTCTATAGATATTTGAATTATTTTGCATAAGATATAAATGTAATACATGTTTAAAGCAATAAAAGAGAATGAAAAGCATGACTAAGGAGCAGCACATTATCACAACTATCAAGACAGTATTGCAAAAGAAAAACCATGGAGATAAAAATATAAAAACTGAAATTAGGAACTCACTGGCATAATTAAATAACAGATTAATCGCAAATGAAGAGAGAATTAGTGAACTGGAAGATAATGCTGAAGAAATTTTACAGAAAGCAGCATGGAGAGGCAAAGAAACGTTAAACACAAAAGATATACTAAGAGACATGGGAGATTAAGTGAAAAGCTCTGAAATATATGTAATCTGTGTTTGATAAGTAGAGAGCAGAATAGATGAAAGAGAAACAATATTCAATGAGCTAATGGTTATAAAATTTCCATATTTGAAGCCCAATCAATCCTACGAAGATAAAGTAAAAGGTATCCAAACCATGCCTTACTCTAACGAAAAGAAGAAAAGCAGACAGAGAACAAAGATAGATTACAAACAAACGACAATCAGATGGATATCTGACTTCACCAGAGCAATAATGGAAGCAAGGAAGCTGTGGAATAATATCTATAAATTCTGAAGCAACCTAATTTTGAAGATTTATGTCCCAAAAGTTATTTTGCAAGAATGAGGGAAAAATAGGGAGGAGGAATCACAAGACAGTAGACACTTGTTATTTTTGGTGTTGGGAATGGCAATATCAAATGTAGGCGAAGTGTGCACAACTTGATCAAGGTTAATGATGACACTAAGATGTACACAAGAATAAGGGATGCTTTCAGTAAACAATGTAACATATAAAATTCTGAAACAACAGCATTAACAACCAAAAAATATGAGAGTGTTTACTTAAGTAGATACATATGCGTATAAGTATATAGGAAGGTAGATGTGTGAATACACACGTGCATATATAATTGTATCTGTCAGCATATGCACATACATGTTTGTGTGTACTGCACATATATTCATATATGTAATAAATCACATAGGAGCATAGTCATGGATATGTCCCAGATATAACCAAACACATCTCACAGGATTGGTTTAATGATTCTGAAGACTTAGGACCATAGTCTCGTGGTACAACTTAGTCAATTGACACAACATAGTCCATAAAGTTTATGTTCTACATCCTAGTTTGGTAAGTAGCATCAGGGGTTTTAAAAGCTTGAGAGGGGCCATCTAAGATACAGCTGTTTGTCTCCACTTGTCTGGAGCAAAAGACAAAGAAGGAAACCAAAGATTCAAAGAGGAAACTAATCTACTGGACTAATTGCTTACACAAACTACAGCTTCATCTATCCTGAGACTGGAAGAACCAGATGGTGCCCAGCTACCATTACTGACCATTCTGACTAGGGACACAACAGATGGTCCTGGATAAAATGGGAGAAATTTATACAACAAAACTCAAATTCTTAAAAAAATAAAAGGCCAGACTTACTGGACCAGTGGAGACTAGAGGAACCCCTGAGACTACTCCTCCAAGATACCCTTTAAACTGTGAATTGAAACTACTCTTGGAAGCCACTTTTCAGCTAAATAAAAGATTGGCTCATAAAATAACAATATCACTCATCAGTACTGTGCTCCTTTAAAAAAAAATCATCTATATGAGACCAAACTGTCAACATTTACCTGAAAGCAAAGATGAGAAGGTCCAAGGGGGAGGGGGGTCAGGGAAGCTAGATTAATGGAAACAGAACAACCAGAATAGAAATAAGGAAAATACTGACACAATGTGGAAAGTGTAACCAATGTCAGTGAACAATATAGACCCACTGCCGTCGAGTCAACTCTGACTCATAGTGACCCTATAGGACAGAGTAGAACTGCCCCATAGAGTTTCCAAGGAGCACCTGGTGGATTTGAACTGCTGACCCTTTGGTCAGCAGCCATAGCACTTAACCACTACGCTACCAGGGTTTCCCTTGTGAACAATATAGACATTGTTAAATGTAAACCTAATTTACTGTGTTAACTTTAACCAAAAGCACAGTAAAATACTTTAAAAACAGAATGAGGAAAAATAAAGACATTTTTAGATAGGCAAAAATACCAACAGATCCCTCTGAAGAACTTTTAGAGAAGGTACTTCATGAAGAAGTTAAAAATCATTAAGAAGGACTGACTGCAAGTGAAAAACAAATGTCTATCAGAGAAAACAAAAAGCATAAGTTTAATTAAAACAAAAATTGCAGGTGTGAAATGGTTATATTAATGTTTAATTTGTGGGAACTCACTCTTAGAATTAGAACATGCATAAAAATGTAAGTTAGATAACATACGCTAAGGTCCTCGTATTGTTTGGGAAGAAAGAAAAGATAGCTCTTAACTCTGAACATATTAAATTAAATACGGATGTTAACATTTCTGGGGGTGATCACTAAAAGAACGTAGGTAATGCTGTAACATTCAAACTAAGAGAAAAATGTAGGGGCAGGGAAGGAGGCATACAAGCAAACCAATAAAAATACTCTATATCAATTCAAAAGAAAACAGAAAAGTGACATATAGAAACCGAGCACGAATAGGAAGCCCTATGTAAGTTGACGTGCATATAATTCTACTTCTACCAACAATTTCAAATTCATCAAACATGATAATAAATATAGACTAAATTCTGAAATTGAAAGAGAAAACGTCAGAATTAATCAGAAAATGCAACTGTACACTGCTTACAAAAAACAGGAAGGCTAAAAATAAAAGCACGGAAAAAGATATACTAAATAAATGCTAAAAGATAGCTGCTGTGTGCCATCAAGTCAATTATGACTCATAGTAACCCTATATATAACCCTATATATATATATAGGACAGAGTAAAAGTGCCCAATAGGGTTTCCTAGGCTATAATCTTTATGGGACTAGATTGCCAGGTCTTTTTCTCGCCAGAGCCACTGGTGGGTTTGAACCACCAACCTTTTGGTTAGTGCCTAGTGCTTAAGCATTGCCCTATCAGGGATCCTTAAAAAAAAAGCTAGTGTACTGTATTATTATCCCACAAAGTAGACTTCAAGGCAAAGGGCATTGCTAGAAATAAAAATGAGGCAATAAATAATGATAAGAAATTCAGTTTACCAGAATGGCATAAAAATTAAAAACTTTATAATGCTAATACAGGTTCAAATACAGAATGAAAAAAAAGGAAGAACTTCAAAGAGAAGTGAAAAAATTGGAGATATTAAATGCTAGCCACAATTTTTAAAAAACGGATCTTTAATGAAGTTAGGAAACTGCTGAAAAATTAACTGTAATTTATCTTTAAAAAAATGATTAACTTGCTAGAATTTCCAAACAGATAGACTGCTTATAGATAAGCTAGCGAAATAACTGATTTTAAGCATAAAGAAACTGAGGTCCCATCGAAGGCCAGACAACATATATTGGTAGTGCCCGCACTAGAAGCAAATGAACTGATTTTAAGGTCAGAATGTTTTCTATTTTACTAACAATTTCAGTTAACAGTTGCTCACAGTTCTATTCTCAATTGCATTTCCCTTAAAAGACAAATCACTGGCTTTATTATTTCGGTTTTCTATGTTTTTTCCCCTTATTTGGTGGGGAGAAGATTTGTACAAAGATAGAAAGTGGAGGAAAGGCAAGACATACAGTAGACATGTACAGGGATTTCAGGTAGGATGAAATGAAGTTATAGATATTTGGAAGAAGATATAGAATTGTAATGCTAGCATAGAATATTTTCTGTAAATAAATATAAATAATACCCATTTCCAGTTCTGGGAACAAATATTCTGGGTTCTGCTAGGAGTCACTAATGACTAGAAAGAATCCAAACTATATAAAAAACCTAGAGAACCCTACATTCTCCTTTGCTATTGGATCATGGGATGAAGTTTATAGGGCTTTTGGGGGAAAAATGTTGAAACTGTTAGAGGTAATGCTCCAACAAATGTCATATACACAAACATATACAAACAAAAGCTTGTGGGCAGTTCTCTGGCTACCACCAAATTCTTAAACCCCAAAACCTACTTTGTTCATATATTTTATCATTATATTACTCTCTGCTCATTGCATTGTTAATAACATCTGTTGTTTATAACCTCATTATGATCCCCAATCCCTCGACTTGTCTTTCTTTTCCCAGTTTATAGTCACCTTTCTAATTTTATTTCCTTCCTACCCATTGACCTACGGTCATTTACTTCAACTGTCATCTCATCTGTACCCTTAATGACTTTATTCCCATTTTTTTTCCCCCAACCACTCTTGATTCTGGTGACACATGCCCATCCACTTTCTGTATCCTGTATGTGGGACGTTGATGAATCTAGAGAAGATTGCAGGCACAATATAGATGAGCCCCAGTTCAAGACAAACCTTCAAGCTGCTTCTAGGAATCCCTTTGTTATTTTAAAGATACCTAGATTTTCCTTTTACTGAAGAGACTACATCAGGCATTTATCAGTGACCTTAAGCTTCTTTGTTGTTGTTGTTGTTGTTAGGTGCCATCAGCTCCAACTCATAGTGATCTTATGTGTAACAGAAGGACACGTTGCCTATTCCTGTGACATCCTCAGAATTGTTGCTGTTTGAGTCCATTTTTGCAGCCACTGTGTCAATCCATGACGTTGAGTGTCTACCTCTTTTTTGGCTGACCCTCAACTTTACCAAGCATGATGTCCTTCTCCAGGGATTGGTCCCTCCTGATGACATGTCCAAAGTAAGTGAGACAAAGTCTCATCATCCTCGCTTTTAAAGAGCATTCTGGCTGTACTTCTTCCAAGGCAGATTTATTCATTCTTCTGGTAGTTCATGGTATATTCAATGCTCTTCACCAACATCACAATTCAAATGTGTCAATTCTTTGGTCTTGTTTTTCATTGTCCAACTTTTACACGCATATGAGGAAGCCTGAAAATACCACGGCTTGGGTCAGGCGCACCTTAGTCCTCAAAGTGACATCTTTGCTTTTTAACACTTTAAAGAGGCCTTTTGCAGCAAATTTGGCCAATGTAATCTATTGTTCGATTTCTTGACTGCTGCTTCCATGGGCACTGATTGTTGATCCAAAAAGAATGAAATCCTTGACAACTTTAATTTTTTTCACCATTTATCATGATGTTGTTTATTGGTCCAGCTGTACGGATTTTTGTTTTCTTTATTTTCAGGTGTAAGTTTCTTACCAAACTTCTGTTGCTTTGCTAAGCATATTATCTTGAATGCAGGACTATCAAAGGAAAAGAACAATGGAGAACAGAGGCTTCAAATTCTCATCACCAAGATTCAGTCATGAGTGTCTACATTTGCAAGACATGTTCCTTGTCTCTTTTCTACTGTCTTACAGAACCAGTGTGAATTTAGACTTATTTTTGTTACTCCAGAGACTCTCCCTTTGAAAGGTAAATTTACTGTGAGTTCTGGTTTATATGAATGGGGAACTGAACTATTGACATTTATTCAGATTAGTTCATAACTTCATTCTTTTAACTTAACTATATAACAGTGCTTTACTGATCTGCTTCTAATTACTTTTCCATTTGATTTTTTCTTCATGATAAGGACAGGTGTATATTTTTAAGTGTAAAAATGTAATTGTCACACCCTTACCCAAAAATATATATCTAACTCCCTACTTCTTATAAGGGTTTAAAAAAAAACTCCTTAGCATAGTATACACAGCCCTCCATGATCTGACCCCAACTAAACTCTCTAGGCTTCTCTTTACGACTCTGTATCATATTTGATAGCCTTATGCAACACAAGACTACTTGCAAATCTTCAAGCATGCTATTTTCGTTTGTACTTTCATAATTTTATATATACTGTCACTCTCAATGCACAAAAAGCTTTTCTTTCTTTTTTTTTTTTAATTCTCTGCCTGGTAGACCCTTGCTCACCCTTCAAGGACTAATGCCCATGCTATTTCCTCAGTAAAATCATTCCAGACTCTCTCAGGTAGGGTTAACGTTTTCTTCCTTTATGTATCTATGCTTATTCCATTCTCTCTTGTAGACTTTCCACATGTGTCAGAATACTTTTCTACCTTCTTCTCTTCCTCAATAGACCATGAGCTTCTTGAGGTCAAGACAATCAAGTCAAAGCAGAGTTGCTGGCACATAGTAAGTCTTGGATTATATGGTGTTGGCTGAATAAATGGACTGCTCTGATAACTGATGTTTTGATTGCATTGATGAATGTCTAGACTGTTCAGAATTAAAATTTATTATCTCATGTCAGCTGAAGTGGGTAGGCTCCAGTACTCACTTCTACTTCAGCCAAAGAAAATTAACAATGCCACCTATATTAGCTTTTTATTTTGGGGTTTGCATAAGTTTTCCTATAATATAAAACTGCGAATTTTAAATAGATGGACTACTTATTTTAATACAGAAAAACGTATGAGCTTTGGGAAAAGACATTTATTTTAAACTCTCTGAAACACAATTTCCTTTCTTATTTCATAGAGTTGTTATGAGGATTAAATGAGATAACATGTGAAGTGCCTGGCTCATGGTATGAAATTTTATTTATCTTCCTCCACGCCAACCCACTGCTCTTGCCAACAAGGCTGGGACTAGGATGAGGCCAGAGAGGTGCTTAGGGTACAAAATTTAAGGTGGCACTCATTCCCAGGGTCATGCACTTGACTGGCCCTAGTACTGGCCCTGATGGCCAAACTAGCTAGACCTGAGGCCTTTCTCAAACATTTGTTTACTCTTGGCACCAAAATACCCTACCTGTCAATTAAACGTAGGAAAGCCTGCCCAGAATATAACCCTTTCTTCCTGAAGGCTTCAGTAGTCACCATCTGGAAGTGTAGTTTTTCTCTCTCTTATCGGAACTTCAATGGACCTTCAATTTGTACCTTTCAGATTTTCTCTTTCTGATAGTAATATAATAATCTTGCATGGCTGCCCATCTTAGCTCATGATATATATCTTAGCTCACCTTCTTGATGCAAGTGCCCTGTGAGATAGGATTCTATCTGATTCAAGTTTTATACAGCCCTCTACACCTAAGAATTCTATCTTGCAAGGAACTCGCATCAAGCAGGTGAGCTTCTCTGGGTGGCGCAAGTGGTTAAATGCTCAACTTCTAGCTACAAGGTTGTCAGTTCAAACTCACTCAGAGATGCCTTGGAAGACAGGCCTGGCAATTTACTTTCGAAAGGTCACAGCCTTGAAAACTCTATGGAGCACAGTTCTATTCTGCCACATGGGGTCGCCATGAGTCAGAATTAACTGATGGTAACTAACAACAACAACGTCTAATAGGAGTCCCTGAGTGGCAAAAATGATAATACATGTGACTACTAACCAAAAGGATGGTGATTCAAGCCCACCCAGAGTCGCCTTGGATGACACACTTAGCAATCTGCTTCCAAAAGGTCACAGCC